>NC_090373.1:139631297-142581397 GCF_036365525.1 Heterodontus francisci
TCTTCCCATTATGACCTTTCCCCCCACAAACTTTATTACCTTTGCCCTTCAACCTCTTCCCACCATCCCCTCAGCCAATAGTAAGACTTTTCCCCGCTTCCCACCCTGCCCTGAAAACTTAATTCCCCCCCCGCTCTCCACCAGTGTTTCGCCTTGAATCTCTGAATGGAGATCTGAAGGCTCAGGACTTCCGGCCACCGGCCAGAATATCGGCGTCGATGGCCGTTGTGGAAAGGTGAGTAATTATTCAGTGATTAGCATTTATTTAAATAATTAGATTAAAGTTCCATTGCCGAGCAACGGTTGTGGGGTGGGGTGGGGGGGGGGTGGCCACCGCAAAGCCTTGCCGCCGCCAGTAAAATGGGACGGGGCCTTCCTGGCTTTGAGGCCCATGGCAGGCCTCTCCTGGAAGTATTTTCCAGGCCCCCTGCCACAACCCCCAATGTTGGGAAGCTGGTAAAATCCAGCTCTGTGTTGATTACCGAGGACAAAGATATTATTCACTATATCATAAAATAGATCAAGAAAAGTGATGTAATTCTTCCTCGCATGACTCAGTTAAATGAATTAGTTAGAATTAGTAATCAATATGAATGAACATTTGCTAAGTTGTTTTTGGAACACATTTTCACACTATCTCTATTATTATGCGTGGAAACTCTTAAAATTAATATTTTTGTCATACAATTGTTTGGATTAATATCCATGAAAATGACTTGACAAGTGTTTTATAGCTCGTCATTGACAGGGTGGATGTGGAAAGGATGTTTCCGCTTGTGGGAGAATCTAGATTTAGGGGTCACTGTTTAAAAATAAAGGGTCGTCCATTTAAGGCAGACATGAGGAGAAATTTTTTCTCTCAGCGTCATGAGTTTTTGGAATTCTCTTCCTCAAAAGGCAGTGGAAGCAGAATCTTTAAATATTTTTAAAGCAAAGGCAGATAGATTCTTGATAAGCAAGGGGGTGAAAGGTTATTGGGGCTAGGCGGGAATGTGGAGTTGAGGTTACATTCAGATCAGCTATGATCTTGTTGAATGGCAGAGCAGGCTCGAGGAGCCGTTTGGCCTACGCCTGCTCCTAATTCACATGTTCGTATGTTCATTAGCAAGTAACGTTGTGCCCGACTGTGACAAGTGTCTACCAAATGTGTATTCCCCAGACTTACAAATTTAAAATAAAAATTGGGAAGTGTTTTATTTGGGACTAGAATTTAGTTGATGCTGCATTGTTAAAATCCATCAATATCCATCAATGTCGGCGACCACGCTCTGGAAGTGGTTCAAGAGTTCACCTATCTAGGCTCAACTATCACCAGCAACCTGTCTCGATGCAGAAATCAACAAGCGCATGGGAACGGCGTCTGCTGCTATGTCCAGATTGGCCAAGAGGGTATGGGGAAATGACGCACTGTCACGGAACACAAAAGTCCGAATGTTTCAAGCCTGTGTCCTCAGTACCTTGCTCTACGGCAGCAAGGCCTGAACAACGTAGGTCAGCCAAGAGCGACGTCTCAATGCATTCCATTTTCACTGTCTCCGGAGAATCCTTGGCATCAGGTGGCAGGACCATATCTCCAACGCAGAAGTCCTTGAGGCGGCCAACATCCCCAGCACATACACCCTACTGAGCCAGCGGCGTTTGAGATGGCTTGGCCATGTGATCGCATGGAAGATGGCAGGATCCCCAAGGACACATTGTACAGCGAGCTCGTCACTGGTATCAGACCCACTGGCCGCCTATGTCTCCGCTTTAAAGATGTCTGCAAATGCGACATGAAGTCCTACGACATTGACCACAAGTCGTGGGAGTCAGTTGCCAGTGATCGCCAGAGTTGGCAGACAGCTATAAAGGCGGGGCTAAAGAGAGCAGAGTCGAAGAGACTTAGCAGTTGGCAGGAAAACAGACAGAAGTGTAAGGAGAGAGCCAACTGTGTAACAGCCCAGACAACCAATTTTATCTGCAGCACCTGTGGAAGAGTCTGTTACTCTAGAATTGGCCTTTGCAGCCACTCCAGGCGCTGCTTCACAAACCACTGACCACCTCTAGGCGCTTACCCATTGTCTCTCGAGACAAGGAGGCCAAAGAAAGATAAGGGTGCAAAATAGGAAACAAAACATCTAACATAGTAGGCAGCATGCTTACGCTCATTCCACGCCAGTAGTATGCTGACTGCCATATTGATAAAGGCAAAAGAAAAGGCAGTCAGAGCCCATGCCTAAAACAGGCATTGGGGGCTGGATTTTAAGAGCCCGCCACCGATCTCTGCGGCGAGCTCAAAAATGGTGGCCTGCGCACCAAAGAGCCGCCGCGATCACCCGCACAGCGGCTCATTTAAATAGCCAGGATGGCCCACCCTCCCAATCAGGTGGAGGGGGCGGGCTGTTCGTCCCCAGCCATGGCGTCAGCTGCCTATGCACAGGCGCTGGCGCCATTTTTAAAGAGCAGCCAGCCCTGCTGGCTCATTTAAATTTTTAAACAAGTATGCCCCCCAAAAAATATACAGTAAATTTCTAATGCCCCTTTCCCACCCCCAATACCATTTACATTAATTCTTTGCCCTTCCGCCCCTCCAAAACACTTATCTTTTAAATATGACCCACCCCCCCATCAGACTGCACAAAGTTTAGAGTTCACCCCTTCCCACCATCCCCTACACCCATTACGTTTGATGACCCCGTCTCCCCCTCCCCACAGAAAGTATTAACTCCTGCCCCCTCCCCACCAGTGTCACACTGCCTTTCCCCGGATGGGAAATTGAAGGTGCGGGAGTACCAACCGCTGCACTGAAGATCGCAGCGGGCCCGGAAGATTGAAGGTTAGTCCATTTAAATGTCTTAATTTTATTAATTTAAATATTTAAATTCAGGTCCCTTCGCCCAGGTGGGGGGCAGGGGGGTGGGGGCTGCCACAGAGCCTCGCCAACGTGAGGAGGATTGGTCTGGGCCCTCCCGTCATCAAGTTTCATGGCCGGCCTCTTCCGGACCCATCTTCAGGCCCCCCCACCACAGATTGCAATGCCTGGGGGACAACAGGATCCAGTCCTGGGTCTTTGCATATGCAAATCGGGGGCCCAAAGCCTGTTTGAGGCTTTCTTCGAAAATTGGACTCATGTGGCCACATAGTGGTCTGATGAAAATTAATGAGCTACTCATTCAAATATCTTGCTGTAGTTTCACTGTAAAGCATGGTCTACTTGCGGTGGTCAGAAAAACATGGTCTGCATGGGGCCTAATCAGTAGTCCTCAAAGGAACTGCTGAAGATTGCCTCCAAAAAGGTATATTTGTTGAAAAATTATTTAATTGAATGTGGAGCCTGGAGGTGAGGAGTGCCCCTCCTAGCTCTACTGTGGTGGCAAAGATCATTGCTTTATGCCCCACTCAGACTGCTCCTGATAGCCTCCCACCTTCCTGATTGTGTCCCACTTCCCCATCTCAGGACCGCTGCCTGCAAAGCAGCAGCCTGAAATACAATTTTGTTTACCCAGCAAGCTGTCTGGGTTGCCCAGTATGCACCTGCAGCTTACTGATCTCATATAAATGAGGTCCGAGGCTCAATATCAGGTGTCTTTCAGACCTACCCATTCTGGCACAGGGATTGGTTCCTGGCTAAAGTCTAAAAGCAATGTTTTAAAGGAAACAACAGGGAAGAGTAATGGTTTCAAAAGTAAGTGGAAATCAGTCTGTGCCAAAGGTATGATAATATATATTATAATATATATGTACATTTTATAAAACCATTTATTTTCTTTTAAGGTTACTAGCAGATTTCCCATGTCACTGTTCACAGTCAGAGAACTTTTTTTTCTTTCATGGGATATGGGCGTCATTGGCAAGGCCAGCATTTGTTGCCAATCCCTAATTGCCCTTGAACTGAGTAGTTTTTAGGCCATTTCAGAGGGTAGTTAAGAGTCAGCCACATTACTGTTGGTCTGGATTCAAATGTAGGCCAGGTAAGTATGGCAGATTTCCTTCCCTAAAGGACATGAATGAACCAGATGGGTTTTTACAACAATCAATGATAGTTTCATGGCACTATTACTGAGACTAGCTTTCAATTCCAGATGTTTTCAAATTAATTAATTGAATTCAAATTCCACCTGCTGCCATGGTGGGATTTGAACCTGTGTCCCCAGGGCATTAGCCTGGGCTTCCAGATTACTAATATAAAAACAGAAAATGCTGAAAATACTCAGCAGGTCAGGCAGCATCTGTGGAGAGAGAAGCAAAGTTAACGTTTCAGGTTGGTGACCTTTCATCGGGATTACTAGTTCAGTGATAGTACCACTATGCCACCATCTCCCCTTGGCCCACTTCATAAGGATAGAAACATTACAATATTTGATACACAATGTATTATTTTTCTGCAAAGGTGGAGCTAAATGTAACTTAAGACTGGATCTACAAACTATAGACCATGACCCACATAAAGTTCTGGCAATGTGATCCAGAAACCCAGGTGACTCAGTTCCTACTTACTGGTGTGTTCTGTTTTGAATATTGTGAGCCTGGCAGTTTTAAAAGGGCTGTTGTCTCTTGTGAATAAATCCTAAATCAAAACGCCAAGATCTGTAAATATTTGAGGCTGGAGATACATGAAAATTAATTTGAACATTGATTCAAGTGTTATAAACCCCTTGAGGTTGTATGATGTGCATATAAGTGAGCATGAAGACAAACAACTTAAGTAATATTGTTTTAAGACCATAAGGCCTAATTGCCATACCTTCTTGAGATCAGTTAGAAGCTGTTTTCTGTTGTTCTTTGTATTTTGGGAAAAACTAGACTAACTTCCTCTTTTTTAATTATGCTTTACTGCATGACAGAAATCTGTATTTGTGATACATAATGGGTGACAAGGCTCATCTCTAAACCTATATAGATATAAATATATGTACAAAAGAGTAACTTTCCTAACGTGGTCCAATGCAGACGAGGAATAAAATATAACATGTTGAATGGATTTGTGTATCATTTCTTAAAATTAATTTCTACAAAGAATATAATTGCAAACAACTCATTTGTAATAGTCATTGTACTGCTTCATTAAGGAGAAGGTGTTGGTGGGCTTTCTCTTTGAACCACTATATCCAAAGATCTATTTCCTTGCACAAATCGAGTATTGATTGCTTCATAAAATTGCAATGCCGTAAGTCCTGCTTGGTCCAAAAATTTTGCACAAGCAGTACATGAGTCAGCAGTCAGCTTGACAATTTGGTTTTCTTTTATGTGCTTTGCCACAGTTGTACCAAATACAAACAGGTGCAAGCCATTTCATTAGCAGAGAAAACCAGGATTGGTGTATAACAGACAGTCAGTGCACTTCGGCTAGAATTCCACTCCTGCTCAAAGTGAAAATCTAGCCCGTGACTAATTTTCTGCAAGAAATAATGCAAAATATATTGTATGCAAAATGGAGGACTTTTCACTAAAAAATGTTTTATTACACAAACATTAAGGTACCAGTTAGATTTTCATTTTTAATTGGAAAATATATATTTATATTTTTCTCTTCATATCTTGAAGTTCTTAGTTCAGCACTTCGAATGCCCAGAAAGCTTTTGTTCAATTTCTTTTGCTACGATCTGCATAAAACAGACATTGAAATGTCATTCTTTGGCACATTAGTAAACAATGGCCTTCATGCTGGTAATTTGATATGGTCTGCCATTAAATACCTGTTCCTTAGAGAGATCCCATGCCTGGAGACACAGGATCTTTCGCTTATTTATGTTGTTCCATGCAGGTAAGTTTCTGCAGGCAGTTTAAAATGAATAGTTATAGTAGCAGATCCATCTCATTCATCATTCATAGTTTATGCGACAATAAGAAAAATCTGCCAAGCCATTTTCAACACAAGAAAAGAGAGCTTTCTTTTCTCCTTTCATCATTAAAAGTTCAGTTCTTAACGTAATATATATGGTATCGCAGAATGTTACAGCGCAGAAGGAGGCCATAATGTCTGCACCAGTTCTCCAAATGAGCAATTCACTTAGTGTTATTCCCCCGGTCTCCCAGTAGCCCTGCACATTCTTCCTTTTCAGATAACAGTCCATTTCCCTTTTGAGTGCTTCATTTGAATCTGCCTCCACCGCACTCTCAGGCAGTGCATTCCAGACCTTAACTACTCGCTGCGTGAAAAAACTTCGCCTCATGTCACTTTTGCTTCTTTTACTAATTTCTTTAAACCTGTGCCCTCTCATTCTCAATCCTTTCACGAGTGGGAACAGTTTTTCCCTAACTACTCTGTCCAGACCCCTCATGATTTTGAATGCCTCTATCAAATATCCTCTCAGTCTTCTTTTCTCCAAGGAAAACAGCCCCGACTTCTCCAATCTACCCCCCATAACTGAGGTTCCTCATCCCTTTTGTCCATCGCAACTCACCACCACCTTCTCAAGGGCATTAGGGATGGGGAATAAATGTTGGCCTAGCCAGCGATGCCCACATCCCATGAACAAATAAAAAAAAATTCTCATGAGCCTTCTCTGCACACTCTCCAATGCCTTCACATCCTTCCTAAAATGCGGCGCCCAGAACTGGATGCAATACTCCAGCTGAGGCTAAACTAGTGTCTTATAAAAGTTCAACATAACCATCCTTGCTCTTGTACACTATGCCCCTTTTAATAAAGGCCAGGATACTGTATGCTTTATTAACTGCACTCTCAACCTGTCCTGCCACCTTCAATGATTTATACCCATATACACCCCCGGTCCCTCTGCTCTTGCACCCCCTTTAGAATTGTACCCTTTATTTTATATTGTCTCTCCATGTTCTTCCTATAAAAATGAATCACTTCATATTTCTCTGCATTGAACTTTATCTGCCACCTGTCTGCCCATTCCACCAACTTGTCTATGTCCTTTTGAAGTTCTAGATTATCCTCCTCACAGTTCACAATGCTTCCAAGTTTCATATCATCCGCAAACTTTGAAATTTTGCCCTGTACACCAAAGTCTAGGTCATTAATATAAATCAGGAAAAGCAAGGGTGCCAACACTAATCCCGGGAGAACTCCACTACAAACCTTCCTCCAGCCCAAAAAGCATCCATTAACCACTACTCTTTGTTTCCTGTCACCTATCTGGTTCGCTAATGTTGTTTAGGGAAGGATATCTGCTGTCCTTGCCTGGTCTGGCCTACATGTGATTCCAGACCCACAGCAATGTGGTTGACTCTTAATGCCCCCTGCGATGGCCTAGCAAGCCACTCAGTTGTATCAAACCGCTACGAAGCCAATAAGGAATGAAACCGGATGGACCACCCATCAACCAAGGCACCTGAAACAACAACGGCAAACCCAGCCCTGTCGACCCTGCAAAGTCCTCCTTACTGACGTCTGGGGGCTTGTGCCAAAGTTGGGAGAGCTATGCCACAGACTAGTCAAGCAGAAGCCTGACATAGCCATACTCACCCGAATCATACCTTACAGGCAATGTCATTGACACCACAATCACCCACCGGTAGGACAAACCCAGCAGAAGTGGCGGAACAGTGGTATATGGTTGGGAGGGAGTTGCCCTGGGAGTCTTCAACATCGACTCTGGACCCCATGAAGTCTCATGGCATCAGGTCAAACATGGGCAAGGAAACCTCCTGCTGATTACCACCTATTACGCACCCCCCCCCCCCTCCTCAGCTGATAAATCAGTACTCCTCCATGTTGAACGCCACTTGGGCATCCATGAGGCGCTGTGGGCCATCACCAGCAGCAGAATTGTACTCAACCTCAACCTGTAACCTCATGGCCTGGCATATCCCCCACTCTACCATTACCATCAAGCCAGGGGATCAACCCTGGTTCAATAAAGAGTGCAGGAGGGCATGCAAGGAGCAGCACCAAACATACCTCAAAATAAGGTGTCAACCTGGTGAAGCGACAACCCAGGACTGCTTGCATGTCAAACTGCGTAAGCAGCATGCGATAGACAGAGCTAAGTGATGCCACAACCAACGGATCAGATCTAAGCTCTGCAGTCCTGCCACCTTCAGTCGTGAATGGTGGTGGATGATTAACAGGAGGAGGTGGCTCCACAAATATCCCCCACCCTCAAAGATGGGGGAGCCCAGCATATCTGTGCAAAAGATAAGGCTAAAGCTTTTGCAACAATCTTCAGCCAGAAGTGCCGAGTTGATGATCCAGCTCGGCCTCCTCCTGAGGTCCCCAGAATCACAAATGCCAGACTTCAGCCAATTCAATTCACTCCGCGTGACATCAAGAGACGACTGAAGGCACTGGATACTGCAAAGGCTATGGGCCCTGACAACACTCCGGCAATAGTACTGAAGACCTGTGCTCCAGAAATTACCATGCCCCTAGCCAAGCTGTTCCAATACAGCTACAACACTGGCATCTACCCTGCAATGTGGAAAATTGCCCAAGTATGTCCTGTACACGAACAGCAGGACAAATCCAACCCGGCCAATTACTGTCGCATCAGTCTACTCTCAATCATCAGTAAAGTGATGGAAGGTGTCATCAACAGTGCCATCAAGTGGCACTTGCTCAGCAATAGCCTGCTCAGTGACGCTCAGTTTGGGATCCACCAGGGCCACTCAGCTCCTGAGCTCATTACAGCCTTGGTTCAAACATGGACAAAAGAGCTGAACTCAAGAGGTGAGGTGAGAGTGACTGCTCTCGACATCAAGGCAGCATTTGACTGAGTATGGCATCAAGGAGCAAACCTGAAGTCAATGGGAATCAGGGGGAAAACACTCCGCTAGTTGGAGTCATACCTTGGCAAAGGAAGATGGTTGTGATTGTTGGAGGTCAATCATCTCAGCTCCAGGACATCATTGCAGGAGTTCCTCAGGGTAGTGTCCTAAGCCCAACCATCTTCAGCTGTTTCATTAATGACCTTCCTTCAATCATAAGGTCAGAAGAGCGGGTGCTCGCTGACGATTGCATAATGTTCAACACCATTCGCGACTCCCCAGATACTGAAGCAGTCCGTGTAGAAATGCAGCAAGACCTGGACAATATCCAGGCTTGGGCTGATAAGTGGCAAGTAACATTCGCACCACGAGGGTTGTAATTTCGGGATTACTCCCTGTGCCACGTGCCAGTGAGGGTAGAAATAGAGAAGATAGTGCAGCTAAACGCGTGGCTGAACAGCTTCTGTAGGAGGGAGGGTTTCAGATATCTGGATCATTGGGATCTCTTCAGGGACAGGTGCGACCTGTACAAGAAGGACGGGTTGCATCTAAACTGGAGGGTCACAAATATCCTGGCTGCGAAGTTTGCTAGCGTCACTCAGGAGAGTTTAAACTAGTGTGGCAGGGGGGTGGGAACCAGAGCAGTATGACAGCAGGTGAAATAACTGAGGGGGAACTAGTAAATAAGGCCAGTAAGACTAAGAGGAAGAGCAGGCAGTGAGATGTTGCTGAGCACAGCGGGACTGGTGGTCTGAAGTGCATTTGTTTCAATGCGAGAAGTATAACAGGTAAGGCAGATGAACTTAGAGCTTGGATTAGTACTTGGAGCTATGATGTTGTTGCTATTACAGAGACTTGGTTGAGGGAAGGACAGGATTGGCAGCTAAATGTTCTGGGATTTAGAAGCTTCAGGCGGAATAGAGGGGGATGTAAAAGGGATGGGGGAGTTGCATTACTGGTTAAGGAGAATATCACAGCTGTACTGCGGGAGGACACCTCGGAGGGGTCATGCAGCGAGGCAATATGGGTGGAGCTCAGGAATAGGAAGGGTGCAGTCACGATGTTGGGGGTTTACTACAGGCCTCCCAACAGCCAGCGGGAGGTAGAGGAGCAGATATGTAGACAGATTTTGGAAAGATGTAAAGGTAACAGGGTTGTAGTGGTGGGTGATTTTAACTTCCCCTGTATTGACTGGGACTCACTTAGTGCTAGGGGCTTGGATGGGGCAGAATTTGTAAGGAGCATCCAGGAGGGCTTCTTGAAACAATATGTAGATAGTCCAACTAGGGATGGGGCCATACTGGACCTGGTATGGAGGAATGAGCCCGGCCAAGTAGTCGAAGTCTCAGTAGGGGAGCATTTCGGGAACAGTGACCATAATTCCGTAAGTTTTAAGGTACTTGTGGATAAGGATAAGAGTAGTCCTCGGGTGAAGGTGCTAAATTGGGGGAAGGCAAATTATAACAATATTAGGCAGGAACTGAAAAATTTAGATTGGGGGTGGCTATTTGAGGGTAAATCAACATCTGACATGTGGGAGTCTTTCAAATGTCAGCTGATTAGAATCCAGGACCGGCAAGTTCCTGTAAGGAAGAAGGATAAGTTTGGCAAGTTTCGGGAACCTTGGATAACGTGGGATATTGTGAGCCTAGTCAAAAAGAAAAAGGAAGCATCAGTAAGAACTAGAAGGCTGGGAACAGACAAAGCCCTTGATGAATATAAAGAAAGTAGGAAGGAACCTAAGCAAGGAGTCAGGAGGGCTAAAAGGGGTCATGAAAAGTCATTGGCAAACAGGATTAAGGAGAATCCCCAGGCTTTTTAGGCATATATAAAGAGCAAGAGGGTAATCAGGGAAAGGGTTGGCCCACTCAAGGACAGAGGAGGGAATCTATGTGTGGAGCCAGAGGAAATGGGTGAGGTACTAAATGAGTACTTTGCATCAGTATTCACCAAAGAGAAGGACTTGGTGGATGATGAGTCTAGGGAAGGGAGTGTAGATAGTCTGGGTCATGTCGTTATCAAAAAGGAGGAGGTGTTGGGCGTCTTGCAAAGCATTAAGGTAGATAAGTCCCCAGGGCCTGATGGGATCTACCCAGAATACTGAGGGAGGCAAGGGAAGAAATTGCTGGGGCCTTGACAGAAATCTTGGTTCCTCATTGGCTACAGGTGAGGTCCCAGAGGACTGGAGAATAGCCAGTGTTGTTCCTTTGTTTAAGAAGGAAGGCAAGGATAATCCAGGAAATTATAGGCCGGTGAGCCTTACGTCAGTGGTAGGGAAATTGTTAGAGAGGATTCTTCGGGACAGGATTTACTCCCATTTGGAAACAAATGAACTTATTAGCGAGAGGCAGCATGGTTTTGTGAAGGGGAGGTCGTGTCTCACTAACTTGATTGAGTTTTTTGAGGAAGTGACGAAGCTGATTGATGAAGGAAGGGCAGTGGATGTTGTCTATATGGACTTCAGTAAAGCCTTTGACAAGGTCCCTCATGGCAGACTGGTACAAAAGGTGAAGTCACATGGGATCAGAGGTAAGCTGGCAAGATGGATACAGAACTGGCTCTGTCATAGAAGACAGAGGGTAGCAGTGGAAGGGTGCTTTTCTGAATGCAGGGCTGTGACTAGTGGTGTTCCGCAGGGAATACAATGTTAATAAATGTGAAGTCATTCATTTCGGTAGGAGTAACAGTAAAAAGGATTATTACTTGAATGGTAAAAAGTTGCAGCATGCTGCTATGCAGAGGGACCTGGGTGTCCTTGTGCATGAATCGCAGAAGGTTAGTCTGCAGGTACAGCAAGTAATTAGGAAGGCAAATGGAATGTTGTCCTTCATTGCTAAAGGGATTGAGTTTAAAAGCAGAGAGGTTATGTTGCAGCTGTATAAGGTACTGGTGAGGCTGCACCTGGAGTACTGTGTGCAGTTTTGGTCTCCTTACTTGAGAAAGGATGTACTGGCACTGGAGAGGGTGCAGAGGAGGTTCACTAGGTTGATTCCGGAGCTGAGGGGGTTGGCTTATGAGGAGAGACTGAGTAGATTGGGATTATATTCATTGGAATTCAGAAGAATGAGGGGGGATCTTATAGAAACATATAAAATTATGAAGGGAATAGATAAGATACAAGTTGAGAGGATGTTTCCACTGGCAGGTGAAGCTAGGACAAGAGGGCATAGCCTCAAGATTAGAGGGAGCAGATTTAGGACTGAATTAAGAAGGAACTTCTTCACCCAGAGGGTTGTTAATCTGTGGAATTCCTTGCCCAGTGAAGTAGTTGACGCTTCTTCAGTAAACGTTTTTAGAGCTAAGGTAGATATCTTTTTGAACAATAAAGGAATTAAGGGATACGGTGAGAGCGCGGGTAAGTGGATCTGAGTCCACGAAAAGATCAGCCATGATCTTATTGAATGGCGGAGCAGGCTCGAGGGGCCGGACGGCCGACTCCTGCTCCTAGTTCTCATGATCTTATGATCAGTGCTGGGACCTTTGCTGTTTGTAGTATGTATAAATGATTTGGAGGAAAATGTAGCTGGTCTGATTTGTAAGTTTGCGGACGACACAAAGGTTGGTGGAGTAGCGGATAGTGATCAGGATTGTCAGAGGATACAGCAGGATGTCGATCAGTTGAAGACTTGGGTGGAGAAATGGCAGATGGAGTTTAATCCGGACAAATGTGAGGTGTTGCATTTTGGAAGATCTAATACAGGTGGGAAGTATACAGTAAATGGCAGAACGCTTAGGAGTATTGACAGGCAGAGAGAGCTGGGTGTACAGGTCCACAGGTCACTGAAAGTGGCAACGCAGGTGGATAAGGTAGTCAAGAAGGCATACGGCATGCTTGCCTTCATCAGTCAGGGCATAGAGTATAAAAATTGGCAAGTCATGCTGCAGCTGTACAGAACCTTAGTTAGGCCACACTTAGAATATTGCGTACAATTCTGGTCACCACACTACCAGAAGGACGTGGAGGCTTTGGAGAGGGTACAGAAGAGGTTTACCAGGATGTTGCCTGGTCTGAAGGGCATTAGCTATGAGGAGAGGTTGGATAAACTCAGATTGTTTTCACTGGAACGATGGAGGTGGAGGGGCGATATGATTGAGGTTTACAAAGTTATGAATGTCATGGACAGAGTGGATAGTCAGAAGCTTTTTCCCAGGGTGGAAGAATCAGTTACTAGGGACATAGGTTTAAGGTGCGAGGGGCATAGTTTCGAGGGGATGTGCGAGGCAAGTTCTTTACACAGATGTGGTGAGTGCCTGGAACTTGCTGCCGGGGGAGGTGGTGGAAGCAGGTACAATAGCAACGTTTAAGAGGCATCTTGACAAATACATGAATAGGATGGGAATAGAGGGATACGGTCCCTGGAAGTGCAGAAGGTTTTAGTTTAGACAGGCATCAAGATCGGCGCAAGCTTGGAGGGCCGAATGGCCTGTTCCTGTGCTGTACTGTTCTTTGTTCTTTGTACTTTGTTCTTTGTTCACACAAGTGCCAGGCAATGACTATCTTAAACAAGAGAGAATCTAACCATCACACCCTTGACATTCAATGGCATTACGATCTCTGAATCCCCCACTATCAACATCCTAGGTGCTCCCTTTGACCAGAAACTGAACTGGAGTAGCCACATAAATACCGTGGCTACATGAGCAGGTTAGAGGCTAGGATGAATCCTGAGGCGAGTAACTCACCTCCTGACTCCCCAAAGTCTGTCCACCATCTACAAGGCACAAGTCAGGAGTGTGATGGAATACTTGCCTGGCTAGGCGCAGCTCCAACAACACTCAAGAAGCTCGACACTATCCAGGACAAAGCAGCCCGCTTGATTGGCACCCCATCCTCAAACATTCACTCCCTCCACCACTGACGCACAGTGGCAGTAGTGTGTACCATCTAAACGATACACTGTAGCAATGCACCAAGGCTCCTTAGACAGCACCTTCCAAACCCACGACCTCTACCACCTAGAAAGACGAGGGCAGCAAATGCATGGGAACATCACCACCTGCAAGTTCCCCTCGAAGTCACACACCATCCTGACTTGGAACTATATCGCTGTTTCTTCACTGTCGCTGGGTCAAAATCCTGGAACTCCCTTCCTAACTGCACTGTGGGTGTACCTACCCCACATGGACTCCAGCGGTTCAAGAAGGCATCTCACCACCATCTTCTAAAGGGCAATTAAGGATGGGCAATAAATGCTGTCCTAGCCAGCAACGCCCACATCCCATGAATGAATAAAAAAAACTCAGCCAATTTCATATCCGTGTTGCTACCGTCCCTTTTATTCCATGAGCTATAACTTTGCTCACAAGTCTGTTGTGTGGCACTGTATCAGATGCCTTTTGGAAGCCCATGTACACCACATCAACAGCATTGCCCTCATCAATCCTCTCTGTTACCTCTTCAAAAATCTCTAGCGTGTTAGTTAAACATGATTTTCCCTTTAAAAATCCACATTGGCTATCTTTAACTATTGATTTTAACGATTAATTTTCTCCCGAATTATTCTTTATAGAATTTTCCCCACTGCTGAAGTTAAACTGACTGGCCTGTAGTTGTTGGGCTTTGCTGGTAAAACAGTCTTGAATTTTTGGGCGGCACAGTGGTGCAGTGGTTAGCACCGCAGCCTTACAGCTTCAGGGACCAGGGTTCGATTCTGGGTACTGCCTGTGTGGAGTTTGCAAGTTCTCCCTGGGTTTTCGCCTTGTGCTCCGGTTTTCTCCCACAGCCAAAGACTTGCAGGTGATAGGTAAATTAGCCATTGTAAATTACCCCTAGTGTAGGTAGGTGGTCGGGAATATGGGATTACTGTAGGGTTAGTATAAATGGGTGGTTGTTGGTCGGCACAGACTCGGTGGGCCGAAGGGCCTGTTTCAGTGCTGTATCTCTAAATAAAATTTAAAAAATAAAGAAAAAGCCTCTACTGCCCCTCACCAAGATTGCATTTTGGATTAACATAGATGGCTGTACTAGTACAAAATTACCACTCTTTCATCCAGTGTTTGTAAGGTATTGCATTAGAACCAATTTTCAAAATGCAGTCTTCCAGTGGGACCCTCACCCACTTATTTGGAAACCATGGTCACATTCTCCATCCTTTAAGAAAATCAGTCTTATAGTACTGGATTTGAATTGTGTTGATGTTTTAGACAATATTGAACAAGAAAAGGGAATGAAAATGTAAGATTTCGCAATAGTGCAATGTGAGAATCGAGGGAGTTCCTTTCCTCTCCAGGAAGTTGGACAGCCCACTGTCAAATTTCCTCTGTCATCCAGGTCCCATGTGACTGATGACATGACCCGATCACATTATAGCAAGCAGACTTGAGAGGATCCAGTGAATCAAGGTTGGGCGATCTGAGAAACAATTTGCAGTGAAGTTCCTGTGCTTTTCTCTGTAATAGCTTAGTGTCAATTTAGTAATAATTGCCTTTTTTAAGAGTACTATCAATAATTATTTAATTGTGTTGGTGTCATTACTTAATTCTGGTCATCCCATATACTCAGGTTCAGTCAATACTCTTAAGACCATTGTGAATTATGAAAACCAGTTCAAGTATTGTGAATTCCAGAAACCAGATTAGGTGATCCAACACACAACTGGATTAACCCCAGCTCACTCAACCCTGAAGCCAAGCAACCAGGACATTAATACTGTGGATTTAATTCAGTATGATTTTCCACAAAGTGTTCAGTGATCTCTTTAGGCTATCTCTCTCCAATTAGCATGTGAAGGCCAAAAGGCAATGCTTATAATGACCAGAGTCAGGAATACCTCCTCCTTTTCCTTTAACTCTGTGCAACAGTCAATGAACTGAATACGTCAAATAGTATATTAATGTGTTTCAATATCAGTCATACAAATATCTTGCCAATGGATAAGAATTACTTTCTTTGCTTTCAACAATCCAATCAGGAGCATCTAACTGTAGCCTTGAGGCAGAGCATTATTAATCCAATATTATGGGCTCGGTTTTTACCTTTACCATTCGGGTGATAAATATCTCCCAGGTAGAGCGCAGAGAGCTAAATAGCCTGCCCAGTGTTGCTTCGATTATTTCCTCTGAGTGCTCTGTCCAGGCAACACTTTGCACCCTTGCAGTGAAGGTAAAAATCTACCTATGATAGGTGCTTCGTGTCAGCTTGACTTAGTTACTGGCATTTTCTCTTCTGAATCAGTAGATTGTGGATCAAACTGCACTCTAAGACTTGATCAGATAATTCAGACTGATACTTTGATACTATACCGAATGAGTGCTGCTTTGTCAGAACTACATCTTTCAGATGACTGAGACCCATTTGTGTTCATATAAAAGGTCCCTCACTGCTCAATCCAGATTGGAATAGGGAATTCTCATACGAACATACGAATTAGGAGCAGGAGTAAGCCACTCGGCCCTTCGAGCCTGCTCCGCCATTCAATAAGTTTATGGCTTGAACTAATTACTCCACATTTTCACCTACCCCCGATAACCTTCCACCCCCTTGCTTATCAAGAATCTATCTACCTCTGTCTTAAAAATATTCAGACTCTGCTTCCACCGCCTTTTGAGGAAGAGAATTCCAAAGACTCACAACTCTCTGAGAGAAAAAAATTTTCCTCATCTCTGTCTTAAATGGGTGACCCCTTATTTTTAAACAGTGACCCCTAGTTCTAGATTCTCCCACAAGAGGAAACATCCTTTCCACATCCACCCTGTCAAGATCCCTCAGGATCTTATATGTTTCAAATGTTTCTCCCAACATTTATACCACAAAGAACACCATAAAAATTATCTGGCTTTTCATCTCATTTGTTTGTTGTCAAGTCTGGTCAGATGCAAATTGACTTGCAGTATTTGCCTATGTAACAAAAGGGATTCCACTTCAAAGCGTAATTAATAGCTTGTAAATTGCTTTGAGAAATCCTGAGGACATGCTTAGGAACTAGTAAGTTCCTTCTTTCTTACTAATTAAATTCTTTAACCAGGAGTGTAGATTAGACCTGTATGCAGTTTATATTCGGATGTTACATAATTTAAAAGTGCTTTAAGGTATCTGTCTTTTCATTCTCAGTACGAGAAACATACCCATCTGTTTCTTAGGGGAAAACCTGTAGTTTCCAACGTGCAACAAATTCCCATGTACACATTCCCCAAATGATTACATCATATTTAATTTAGTGCAGAGGAGTGGCGTAATATGTTACAGTACCAACCCACTGTGCCGCTGAATGTTCAGGCTATAATCCTTTTTTGTTCTAAGCCAAACTGTTGGCAGATGGGCAGAAGCTAACGGGTGAGATGCAGGAAAAGTGAGAGCAAGTCATCCCATGAACTTGTTACTGGTTCAAGATTAATATTGGTGGAGGCTTTGTTTCGTGAGTGGTGCTTGATGTAAAGGTTCGAGAAACAATTAACACTAGAGAAAGGGACAGAACTGTGCGGCGGGGTGTTCTAAGGTGAAAATTACTAATATTTTGAACAAAGCAGCTGTCTATATGGCAGGACTATTTGTGTTTAATCTGATTTTAGGGTCTAAATCATTTTTTAAAAAGGCATACATTAATTTTATAGAATCATACAGCCTGTGCCGGCTCCAAGTAGAGCTCCTTTTGAAAGTTACTATTGAATCTGCTTCTGCCACCATTTCAGGCAAGGCAATTACCATGTCCTATTATTAGCTTTAGTTACAGACTATACTTTGATATTATCCCTCTGCATAGAATTTTTTTGTCATTGCCAGACCTTTCAAAATCTAGATTCATTTTTGTAATTTATGAAATAGGATACTATAAAGCTAAATTTAAGAAAAGTTGAAAAGTTCCAGTTGACCCTCACATCCATTCCATCCACCTAATAGTACAGCCTGTAGACCCCTCCAGATCCTGCTAGTGTGCACACTTGAATGGTGCAGGAAAATGTTACTTCTTTTTCACTCCCTTCCCCTCTTCCCAACTCCCAATTGTTTGCTTTCCTCCCACAGACAGCCTAACTGAGACTAGTATAGGGGATGCCTGATCACAAGGGAACCAAAAAAGGTACAAATAGCAGTCAATGCCAGAATTCAAACTCAACGCTCCCTAATCAGAAATACAGCATATCCATTCATTCTGAACAATAAACTACAAAGTCCTGACCAAAGTATAATTGTTACTTCTTGCAGTATTGCTACACTAATTTAAAGTGTAAAGTTAATATTAACTTGCTATTTCTGCTTGCACTAAAGTAGTGCTGTGTTCTTGTTTATAAGTTTATCCCTAGACATGATGAAAAGTATAACCTTTCATAATACACAAAATGGATTTGATATGTAGCAGAATATTGCATTACATTTTTCTAAGACTTTTTTGAAACATTTTATTTACTCTGTGATATTTTCTGGATTAATGGTGTTTTTGTGACTTTTGCTCTTCAATTATAAAAGAGTCAAAGTCTTTATAGCACTTTTCTATGTGTACTGTTCTATGTTTACAGTAGTTCCCTCATACATCAAATTATACACATGAGGCTGAAATGCTTGCCAGACATTACCAAGTACAGTATTATTCGCCTGAATAGCACAGAATCTTGGCAAATGCCACATAAAAATATGCCTAACTGATGGACATTTATTTTCATGTCATTTCAAAGATATTTTGTTCTGAATATTCAGTTTTGTATTAAAAATATATTGCAGATATTACAACTGATGTTTTATTTATGATTAATGAATAGCTTTTTATAAATATGTTATGGCTTTTAAAATGTTCTTGAGCTCAGCATACACGCACCATCCAACTGGAAAAAAATTATGCGTCTCACATTTATATTCATACTTACTTGAATTTGTCCAGAATAGATCAGTGCAATTCCAATTCAGTTGTATTATGCATGAAATGCAGTGAATGTGTTTCTGTTAGTCTGTTAAATTACTTCACAGCTAAGCCGATTTTGACAAATTTGCCCTGTGTATTTTTTATAATCATGTGCCTATATGTAGTAAATTTGGACACTCGGGTTTGTTTTCAATTTATAACTTTAAATGGTTAACTTTTTCGTCAACACAAACCAGTTTTGTTCTGAAGAAAATTCTTCTGAATTGGCATGAACTGATTGGTGATAAGAGACTGTTTCATCTTAGAGTTTCAGTTAAAAAAAATTCCCCAGGTTTCAGAAGAGAAAAGAAAGTCAACCAAGCTCCCCACTCCTGATCCTGATTTCATGGCATATGGACATACAAAATTAATAGGCAGGAAAAGATTAACTGGTCAATCAAGCCTGCCCCACACTAGGAAGTGTTTAGTCATAATGCTCTAACCAGACTATGATGGGCATCAAGACTGGACACCTTCTTTCTCCAGCAAACCCCCCCACCCCCTTCCCCCGCAGCCATGAAATCTCCTAGAAGAGGCAAATAAAACAGAGGAGCGATACCCTACTATAAAGTACCCTTGTGGACACATGGTGAGGAACTGCATAGTGGTCAGCTATGATGCTGTCCAATGATCAACCAGCTTGCCAATACTCATGGCATAGGATTTCACATGAAGAATGACCACTGATGGTGTCCTTGGAAATGTAAAAAAAGTGAGGACACTTTTAAAATGAAGATTCGTTCCATTTCTTAAAAAGGCAAATGGAAAAATATTCTTATCTCTGCTGTACATTGAAGGAAGAGATGTGCATGGGAATGATCTGTAATTTGTTTTCAATGAAAGCTGTACCAAACAAATTGAGAAGTCAGAATTTCATACAGCTTCACAAAATTGTAGTTTGAATGTATTCTGGAACTACAAGGTTTAGGGACAGAGCTGATCTGCTGGTATGTGAGAAAGGAATAAAATTCTGTAGTACCTTCTTTCTGCTTGGATAAATTCACTGAGCAACATAACTTAATGCCAGACAAGAGCAGATCAGAAGGAAAGGCATAACTTGATGCTCCAGTGAGCTGTAGACAGTATCATTTTCTACTTTAAATGTTGGAACTTGGTTCTTTGGCTCCTTTGTTTCTAGGCAGAACAATCGCTGACCAATGTAAAAATGCATTTCACATTCTAATGAGTCTGGAGAAGTGTGCTTGGCCACTATTCATGTACAATAATGGATTGTACTGTTCAGCAGTATGTACTGCTGCTATAAGGTTTGAGAAAGTGTTTCAAGGAGATCATGGTGAGCAATACAGTTATTCAAAAAGCATATATTCTCTGTGGGTAATTTGTTTTCATTAGCTATCTGAGTGTTCTATATGCATTTGAGGGAATCTGTAGTTACTCCATGAGATAAATAATCGTTACCTATTTATTCTTGCAGGTAAAGAAAACACAGCCAGATTCAGATGTTACAGAGCCTCAGAACGCCAGGTAATTGAGCATATCCATGTTTTTATGTCTATACTGTAAGTAGTATCATGATAAATAAGATTAGCAATTGCTAAGGCAGAGGCATTAATTATTTGAGAACTTGGTCCATTGTTTAACTAATGATTAAACACTGAATTTCAGTTGAACAACCAAAAGAATGTTTGCAGATGGAAAGTTTTAAAGCAAGGAAATTATTACAATGGGTGTGGGAACTCTGTCGAGAGAATTCTTGGAGTGATATGCCGATATCAGCAAATTCTTAGTTTTGACTCAGTCTATTCTCCACTATTGAGATCAAGTATTAAAGCTATAGATGCAATTAGCAAATCTGGGTCCTGGAATTTATCATCTAATTAAAAACTTTAAGTTTTTTAAAGTTAACTGTTAACTTTGCATGGCATGCTTGTAAATCTGTAATCAAATGAGACCAGTTTGTCTTGTTAAGACGTAAGTGGAATGAAATTTCTGTAATGTTTGTGTAACATTTTGATTTTGTTTTTATAAAACAAAACAACTGGCAAGAACTTTCTAGGCTAAATTTATGAAAACCACACAAGTTGCTTGGGTTTTGCTTAAAAAGCATTTTGTGACTGAAATAATTTTTTCATATTTTCAGCATACTATAGGATATATTTCAAGCACTGATTGTTAATATTGTCATTCTGTGCAATTGATTACAGATAAATAACCAATGCAAGTATAGAATTGCAATATAACAGATCATTATCCATTCAAATTATGATCCAAGCTTAACATTTGAGTATTAGATAAATGAAACTGATTTGAGTGGAAAGTATTGCTGAATTGTTTATTTATTCATTGCAAAGCATATTCAGTATAGCCAGTTCAGCATATTCCTAATTTGCTTTTACGTACTACTAGCTTCTCAAATTTAGTATAATAAACTGTTTAAATTTAGATTCAGCTGACTAAATGGGCTGAGGTATTAATATTGCTGATTGACTATTTTTGTAGAAGCAGTCTACAGAAGTCCTGATCCAAGCAAACCAGTTCATTTATCAGATCTCAGCTGTATATCAATGCTTCTCTTGTTACATAAATGCATTTCAAAATAGATGCAGATATAGAAAACAGGTTGCAGAGTAATTTTAAAGGGCTGTGTGTTGTAGATTTTCTGTTAGAAGTAGTTATTTTTATTCCATTTTAACCTTTAGAATGTGAGCCATAGCATTTATTGTGTCAATTGTAAAGCAGTGCACCATGAGTGACTAAACCATCCCCGGGTGGATTAATTTAGTAAATTTATTGCAACAAAAGGAGACTTCAGACCATTGTTATGTAACATCACAGCCTTTGCCATTTCTAATATTAAGTTAATTGCATTCAATTGATAACTACATAGAATTTATTCAGTAAGGTAATATAGTTATCTTATTAAGAGAAAACAAGACAAGTGATTGAAGATAACTTTTGCCTAAAATGTATGTGTCTGTTTTGCATACTAATGGTTTGTGATAAATATGAACAAGCATATGTTTATACTTTTTATATTATATATTAAATTGGAGCCATATGCATGAGTTTCGACTATAGAATCTTAATATTTTGATACAGGTAAAGTTGCTTAATAAGCATGTCTCTGTGGCAGACGAAAAGTCATGATTAGTTAAATATTCTTAAGAACCAAACTCTCGATCCTTCTCAAAAGCCAACTGTACGTGCAATATATATTCATGCATGAAATATAAAATTGCATTAACCATTTTTCATGTATGAATTGAATTCTACCATTGATATAGATCTAATTGCATTAATTATCTTCAATTATGCTGAAATCAATTGCAATAGTTGCAAGTTAAATTACATTAAACAACCTTAAAGCATCCTTTCCCAGAAGCGACTTGCTGAACTCAGTTTCAAATCCGTTTAAAATGATTTTCATATGAAGAGATCTTAAGGTAAATGTTTTTTGATCATATGGAGGGGGTATTTTCCATTCTTAGAAACAGGTGTGTTAATTTCATCACTTTTTTAGTTATCTTAATTCTGGCATCAGAAATATTAATTGTTTAATTTTGCTGCAGGGTAAGATTATTCTAGTGGATGACTTTAGTGTCAGTAGCAGAAACCTGGCCAATCATGACATACCTGCAATAATGTTCATTTTGTGTTTTTCATGTAATTTAAAAGCCACTTAACTAGTCAAATAATAGACAAGACTGTTAGTCCGGCTTCAGCAAACAGTAAGCTGTAGGAAATTAAGCAGAACAGTGAATTTGTACAAATAATTTGTAGATTTGTGGCAGTGGAACCAAACTGTTCTTTTTAATGTAATTAACTGCTAAGTTTTGAATTCAGAAACAAAAAGTAAAGTACAAAAGTAAAGTACTTGTGGAAAACTCATTAACGAGGCCTTAACAAACAACAGCAATTCTTTGTTCAGAATTAGTTACCAATTTTATTTATTTTTGAGAGAGTAAAAAGAAGGGAATAGCACAGAAAACATCAAAACTGGCAATTGCTGTTTATCTCCCAGTTTTTTACTAGTTTTATTGCCCAATTTTTGCTGTCATGGCCATTTAACAGGTGTGGGAAACATTCCCTCTGTTACAAAATATCCCCAAAAAACATCTGAATGTAAAATTTTCCATTCACATATCAGTATTTCAGAAATTGACCCAGAATTATGTTTACAAGAAAAATCTCTCTGCCTCTAATCTGTGATTGTGGGTAGGAATAAAAGGTTATGTAATACATGGAGCAGCACTGAAATGTACCTAAGCATCAACAACCTTTGTCTGTCTGCACTAAACTGTCTGGTCAAATCATGTATGTACAATATGTTAGAGGTCCCTTTCAAGATGTGATTATAAAATATAATAAGTTACCTGTTTATGTGCGTCCCCTGCCATTATAATTTGGGATGAGTAAGTGAAATCCTGCCTAAGTACATATTCCACTTAAATGAACAACTGCATTAAGCATTTATGTTGAACTATGGATTGGTCTTCACAGTTTTATGATTAATAATTTTACTTCAATTGTTGTAAGTGATACTAGTTTAATTGGTGATCATCCATTTAATATCAGACTTATTGCAAACTAATATGAAGCTGTATTTAAAATGGCAATATAGACAGACTGCAAAGCCTCAAATAAGAAACTGAAAACCATGCTGGGCTGTTGCACCATAAAAATTTAAATGCATGCCAGTACCTCTGCTGCAGTAACACTTTTTGGCAGGATGTGCATGTTAAATTTAACATCATTTGGATTTGAGAATGGGTCATTGTGACAATTGTATTGTTGTCCTTCACATGCTAATCTACACTATGATCCACTATACTTACTCCAGACTTGATGTGCTGTGTGCCCACTTGATGCTTTGAATGGAATTGTTTGTAAACTATGCATACAGTAGAGTTGTTTAATCAGAATTGTATTCTTTTGTTAAAGTAGCCCATTTTTGGGCTGTGTGGTCTTCCTCCAAAATCCTGCTCCCCCTACCCCCACAAATTTTTTCCTTAATAAAATCGCCAGCCTGTTATTATCTCCTGCCTGGGTCGGGTGGGCGTGGCCAACATTCTCATGCCATTTCCCCAACTACCACCTGACCTCCAGAAAACTGGCACTATGAAGATAGGTGATATGATGGTCTCTTTGGCAGATGTCACATGGAGGAGGTTATTTTGGATATTCTGACTAAAGCTTGCAAAAACTTTAACTGTGCAACAGTTTTTGGTTGGTTCGTGCTCTGGAACTCTGAGCATGTATCCTGACAGTTTTAATGAGTACTTGAGAAAGTAACTTTCTAGAGTGAGGAAATGGATTTCCCAATTGGAATAATTCTACTCCTGTGCTATGAGGAGGAGGAGGAGGAGGATGATCATATAGAAGAGGACAGGTTGGAGGCTCTTAGAGTGAGGCATCACAGAAAACATTTGTTTAGAATATGTCGGTATGTACTCCAGAGTTTACAAACCTGAAGGGTCTTACTTAGATTTCTGTTTCCATCAATTCCTCAGAAGATGTCACTTTCTCCTGGAGCCAGTTGAGGAATTTTGCTAGCTGCTGCATGAGGACCATGTTGTTTGTAGCAGTGAAATTGTTCACTGCTTTGGATATTTTTGTAAGTGGATCTTTCCAACAGATTTATCTAGGTACCCAAAATGAGACCTTAAATGCAGCACCACATTGGCAGCATGATCTCATAAAGCAAGTCACTGATGCTCAATTCCAATGTGCTTCACAATTTGTTTGCTTCACCATGGAACCTGCAAATCAAAGAGTGCAAGTAGTCCAATTCATTAGGCTGGCAGAATCCCATAGGTGCAACATAGTCACACACTCAACTATATGATTCTAATGCCTGTTATGCAGGAAGCTTTCACAATGTTTTTATTATAACAATCCTCCATGCAAGCCTTGAACACTCAATCATGTATCTGATTGGTGATCCCTTGTACTGGTAGTTAATGACTGCAGTAAGTCATCCAGGGACAGAGAACAAATATAGTAAGGTCCATAAGACTACAGAAATGTTAGTAAAGTAAACCATATGCATTTAAGGTCTTATTTTGGGTACCTAGATAAATCTGTTGGAATTCTGCAGCGCATCCAGAAAGTCTCCAGAATTAGTATTCTTTTCTGCATTCTATGTCATATTGCCATGGATAAATAATTAATACTTCCTGAAGCTGAAGTGTTTGAAGATGAAGACAAAGTCAAAGAAGGAGGAAGGCCCTCCATCCCACATCAGGAGAAGGGTTCATCGGAAGCTGCGTGGAGCAGGAGAGCTATCAACCTGCAACTAAAGAGAAGGCAGCAAGCTAAAGCTGAGTGCTTTGAATAAATAAGCATTGTGAAAGCAAAAATCTCTGAACTTCTTCCTTCCCCTATCCTAACTGGCTCACAAAGTCCTGCAATCCCAAAGACTTATGTACCTCGCCCCTACAATATAAAAATCACACTCACGTATCATAAGTTGTAAACATCCACAAAAGAGAACTGTGAAATCCTTGTGGTCGAACAATTTTTACAATCAACAAGAAAATTCACTAATATCTTCCAGTAATTTCACACACTAAAAGTGAAATTATTTGTTATCACTGTGTCTCCTCTTCATTGCTCTAGCTTCCAATCTTCAACTTCTACAATGTGCTCACTAACTGATATGCCATTGAGATCTGGGTGGCTGGGAAGATTAATCTGGACCCTTTGAAGACTGAAGTAAAATTTGCTTGAGTGTTCCTGAAGGATCCATTTCCAGTTGCTATTCTGTTGCATTGTCAAGAGGAGCCATACCCAGGGTCTAAAGCTTTTTTAGATGCCAGCCTTGGATAGAACCTTAAAGAAGTAAATACACTTCATTGTCGTGGGAAACTGCAACATATGTTACCGTGCCTTGCAGCCCATTAGTGTAGGACACAGGCTTGAGTTTCTACTGATCAGTGTCATTACAGACTGAAAAATCCCGATGAAGTTTTGGGATTCCCGTGCGTGTACTGACCCTCAAAGCATTTTTTGAATTAGTGGTAATAGCCACTCTAGAAGCCACCAATATCGCTATAACCTCTTTCTGGAACTTTGTTGCAGAGATCTCTTGGACTGTCACACTTTTCAGGATGTTCTGCATATATTGAGAAAATGCCTAAAATGTGTTGCACGTGTCCCAGTTCTTCATCTCAACAGTATGCATGGAAACCCTCACACTTCCTATATGTGAAATCTATGCTGCTGAATCATTCTCCTTTTGAAGACTGAGCCCCTGAGACCTGGGTTCCTCAGCTGAGGATGGCTGTTTCTCCATTCCTCACAGAAGATTCACCCCTTTTTCCACTGAAAAAAGGTCCTCCTGTTGGCTAGTACTCAGACTGCCCAGAGAAAATTCTTCTTGACTCACTAACCACTTCCTCTCAGATCATAGAATCATAGAACGTTTACGGCACAGAAAGAGGCCACTTGGCCCAATGTGTCTGTGCCGGCTGAAAAATGTGCCATCCAGTTTAATCCCACCTTCCAGCATTTGGTTCATAGTCCTGCAGGTTATGGTACTTGAGGTGCATATTCAGACACCTTTTAAATGAGGTGAGGGTTTCTGCCTCTACTACCCTTTCAGGAAGTGAGTTCCAGACCCCCACCACCCTTTGGGTGAAAATGTTTCTCCTCATCTCCCTCTAATCTTTCTACCAATCACTTTAAATCTATGCCCCCTAGACACTGACCTCTTGGCTATGGTAAATAGGTCCTTCATGTCCATTCTGTCCAGGCCCCTCACAATTTTGTACATTTCAATCAGATCTCCCTTCAGCCTTCTCTGTTCCAAGGAGAACAACCCCAGCCTATCCAATCCTTCCTCATAGCTGCATTTTTCCAGTCCCTGCAACATCCTTGTAAATCTACTCTGTATCCTCTCTAGTGCAATTACATTCTTTCTGTAATGAGGTGACCAGAACAGAACTGTGGCCTAACCATTGATTTATACAGTGCCAGCATAACCTTCCTGCTCTTATATTCTATACCTCGGCTAATAAAGGGTGTATCTGAACTGGTTCTCGGGCAGGTAAGATGCCACGATGGAATTGGTAGTTGGGCAAAAGTTGTAGAAACTTGATGAGCTTAGCTGGCCTCTTCCTTTCATGGTTTTTAAAAAAATAATGGCTCAGAGCATGGCCATTGTTATGGCAATCTACATGAAGCTGAAACAAACTGTGTTCATTCTTAACCTGCCATAGCCAACCTGATGTTGGCACCTCACCTTGTACTTTCCCATGTCCTGCAGCCTCTGCTGTTCGTCTGAAAATCTTTCTTTGTGTGTGCACCCAAAGCTTTCTTGATTGGTGCTCCTCCAGTCGCAGTTCTTTGGCACTGGTTATGCATTACCTTTTCCTTTGTAAAGAGAGAACAGAGTGTTAGAGAAATTTGATTGCCACTCGCACCTCTTTTAACCTATTATTACAATGCTTGCAGGTTCTAGCTATCTTTAAATTTCTCTCCATCTAGAGAGGCTATAATCCCTTATTACCCCCTTCTGGTAGACAGTGTGAGTTTAGACTGTGGTGTGAAGTTAACAAAGTGGATCATTGGTTACTGCAGTTCATTTGAATAGTGCTGGTTTCCTTTTACCCAATTAATGACACTAAGATAGACTGGGAAGTCTTATGTATATGCGTTACAGGCTATGTATGGATAACAGTGCCTTCACTTACCTTGGCCAATCTTTTGAAGTTGTCGAGCCTCTTGTTGCACTGTGCAGCAGTTCTTGGGGTGGTGGAGGCTGCACTGACTGCCATCCATAATGATTGCACCAGCATCTCCTGTGCTTCCTGTTCTCAGTCCCCAGGAAACTGTCCCTTCTGGCTCTTGCTTCTACCAGTAACACATCCGTGGATGAATCAGAAAACTGGGAGTCCTTTCTGAGGCTGATACACCCTGCCTGATGCAGCTGTTTCCTCAGTCATAGTTGCTCTTTTCGGCTGCTCCACCCACTGAATGAATGTTTGGTCCTTTAATAAGTGGCAACATTTTAAATGTTGCAGCATAACTCAATTTCCCTCTCTCCCAGTAGAGGCAAACCAAAGACCATTACTGGGAAATTCAGCTCTGTAGCGCCTGGCTTCTTGGCACTATGAGTGCCATTTTAGTGAGGTCATTAGCCCACGCAAGCAATGTCGGACAGAAATATGAAGAGCGTGTGACATCAATCAGCAAGTAATGCTGATTTGATGCCATTGCTTCGATTTTGGAGCAAAGTACTCCAGCTAACGTCCTCTCTCAACCTCGCACAGCTACTTCCAGATTAGTCGCTGATTGATTTCTACTAGGTCTTGTTGCAATTGTAGAGGTGTTTGCTGGTTTCCAGAGTTGTTTAAAGTTGCTGAATCCTACAGGGGGTAGTGTGGCACATGCTGAAGGACTTTGTCCTGTCTTCACGGATTCTGCACAAGTCTCTTTTTCCCAGACATGAATGCAGTAGTTTCCACCTGTCTTGGCAACAGCATGACAGAGAGAATGTGAAGAGGTGATTCAGCTCAGGACAAGTTGCGCAAAGAGGGAGGAGAAAGAGGGGAGAATCTGCCCAGGGGGCTCGGGGAGCCACCTCAACAACTAACAGTGTGTCAGACATCTCTGCTTCACAAATGAGGTACTCATTGAAATCTGCACCTACTGCAGCCTCAGAGCAGGGCGAGGAAGGCACTTCCAGTGGCTGTGAAGGTGACCATGGCCATAAGCTTTTATGTGTCTGGCTCCTTCCAAGCAAGAGGTGATTTTTTTTTATTCAGTCATGGGATGTGGGCGTCGCTGGCTAGGCCAGTATTTATTGCCCATCTCTAATTGCCCTTGAGAAGGTGGTGGTGAGCTGCCTTTTGAACTGCTGAAGACCATGTGGAGTAGGGATACCCACAGTGCTGTTGGGAAGGGAGTTCCAGGATTTTGACCCAGTAACAGTGAAGGAGCAGCGATATAGTTCCAAGTCGGGATGGTGTGTGGCATGGAGGGGAACTTGCAGGTGGTGTTGTTCCCATGTCCTTCGAGGTGGTAGAGGTTGTGGGTTTGGAAGGTGCTGTCTAAGTAGCCTTGGTGCATTGCTGCAGTGCATCTTGTAGATGGTACACACTACTGCCACTGTGCATCAGTGGTGGAGGGAGTGAATGCTTGTGGATGGGGTGCCAATCAAGCGGGATGCTTTGTCCAGGATAGTGTCGAGCTTATTGAGTGTTGTTGGAGTTGCACCCATCCAGGCAAGTGGAGAGTATTCCATCACACTCCTGACTTGTGCCTTGTAGATGGTGGACAGGCTTCGGGGAGTCAGGAGGTGAGTTACTCACCGCAAGATTCCTAGCCTCTGACCTGCTCTTGTAGCCACGGTAATAATATGGCTACTCCAGTTTAGTTTCTGGTCAATGATAACCCCCAGGATGTTGATCGTGGGGGATTCAGCGATCGTAATGCCATGGAATGTCAAGGGGAGATGATTATATTCTCTCTTGTTGGAGATGGCCATTGCCTGGCACTTGTGTGGCACAATTGCTACTCCCACACCAATCTTTGAACCATGCATTCAAATCTCTGATCTTAGTTACCCGCTGCCAATTTGCTCGTGGCTCAGGTATTAATCCATACGAACATACGTATTAGGAGCAGCAGTCGGCCATTCGACCCCTCTAGCCTGCTCCGCCATTCAGTAAGATCATGCTGATCTGTTTGTGTCTCGAATTCCAGAACTTCCGTCTACACCCGATAACCTTTGATTCCCTTGCCTAACAAGAATCTATCTACCCCGGCCTTAAAATTATTCAATGACCCTGCCTCCATCACCCTCTGAGGCAGAGAGTTCCAAAGTTCCACAACCGTCCGAGAGAAAAAAACTTTCCTCATCTCTGTCCTAAAAGGACAACCCCTAATTTTAAAATAGTACCCCCTAGTTCTGGACTCACCCACAAGAGGAAACATCCACCTTGTCAAGACCCTTCAGGATCTTATATAGTTCAATCAAGTCTCCCCTCACTCTTCTAAACCCCAGTGAAAACAAGCCCAGTCTGTCCATCCTTTCCTCATAAGACAACCCGCTCATTCCAGCTATCAATCTCGTAAACCTCCTCTGAACCACCTCCAATGCATTCACATCCTTCCTTAAATAAGGAGACCAAAACTGCACATAATATTCGAGATGTGATCTCACCAATGCCTTGTATAACTGAAGCATAACATCCTTACTTTTATTTTCAATTCCTCTCAAAATAATGGATTGCATTCCATTAGCCTTCCTTATGACTTGCTGTACCTGTATACTATCATTTTTATGAGACATGCGCTAGAACACCTAGATCCCTCTGTACCTCGAAGTTCTGCAGTCGTTCTCTGTTTAAGTAATTAATTAAGAAATTAGAATATGAGAATAGACTAGGAAGAAATATGAAAACAGACAGTAAAAGCTTTTACAAGTATCTAAAAAGGAAGAGAGTAGCTAAAGTAAGTATTGGTCCCTTACAAGATGAGACTGGGGAATTAATAATGGGAAACAAGGAAATGGCAGAGACTTTGAACAAGTATTTTGTTTGTCTTCACAGTAGAAGACACAAAAAGCATTGCAGTAACAGTAGAATGTCGAGAGGCAAAAGGGAGGGAGGAACTTTAAACAATCACTATCATTAAAGAAAAAGCACCAGGAAAATTAATGGAAGAAAGGCTGACAAGTCCCTTGGACCTGATGGCCTTCATCCAGGGTCTTAAAAGAAATGGCTGCAGAGAAAGTGGCTGCATTAGTTGTAATCTTCCAAAATTCTGTAGATTCTAGAAAGTTCCCAACAGATTGGAAAACCACAAATCTAACACCTGGAACTATAGAACCATGGAAAAGTTACGGCACAGAAAAAAGCCAACCTCTCATCAAGAAAAGGGTGGGGTTGACAGAAAACAGGAAACTATAGGCCAGTTAGCCTAAAATCTGTCATTGGGAAAATGCTAGAATCCATTATTAAGGAAGTAGTAGCAGGAGATTTAGAAAATTATAATACAATCAGGTAGAGTCAACATGGTTTTATGAAAGGGAAATCATGTTTGACAAAATTATTAGGATTCTCTGTGGATGTAAAAAGCAGTGTATAGAAAGGGGAACCAATAGATGTTGTGTATTTGGATTTCCAAAAGGCATTAAAGAAGGTCCCACAAAAGGTTACTACACAAGATAAGAGCTCATGGCGTTGGGGGTAATATATTAGCATGGATAGAGGATTGGCTAACTAACAGGAAACAGAGTCGGGATGAATGGGGCATTTTCAGGTTGGCAAACTGTAACTAGTGGAGTGCCACAGGGATCAGTGCTGGGGCCTCAACTATTTACGATCTATAGTAATAACTTGGATGAAGGGACCAAGTGTATTGTAGCCAAATTTGCAGACAGTACAAAGATATATCCCATCTCACGCCCAGGATATCGCTGCAGGGGTTCCTCAGGGTAGTGTCCTAGGCCCAACCATTGTCAACTGCTTTATCAATGACCATCCCTCCATCATAAGGTCAGAAGTGGGGGTGTTCGCTAATGATTGCACAGTGTTCAGCACCATTCACGACTCCTCAGATACTGAAGCAGTCCGTGCCCATATGCATCAAGACCTGGACAACATTCATGCTTGGGCTGATAAGTGGCAAGTTACATTCATGCCACACAAGTGCCAGGCAATGACCATCTCAAACAAGAGAGAATCCAACCATTTCCCTGTGAGATTCAATGGCATTACCATCACTGAATCCCCACTATCAACATCCTGGGGATTGCCATTGATCAGAAACTGAACTCGACCAGCCATATAAAGTACTGTGGCTACAAGATCAGGTCAGATGTTGGGAATTCTGCAGCAAGTAATTCACTTCCTGACTCCACAAAGCCTGTCCACCATCTACAAGGCACCAGTCAGGAGTGTGATGGAACACTCATTTGCCTGGATGAGGGCAGCTCCAACAACACTCAAGAAGCTCAACACCATCCAGGACAAAGCAGCCTGCTTGATTGGCACCCCATCTACCATCTTCAATATTCATTCTCTCTACCACTGACACACAGTGGCAGCAGTGTGTACCATCTACAAGATGCACTGCAGCAACTCCCCAATGCTCCTTCAACAGCACCTTCCAAACCCATGAACTCTACCACCCAGAAGGACAAAGGCAGTAGATGCATGGGAACACCAGCATCATCCTGACTTGGAACTATGTCACTGTTCCTTCACTGTCGCAGGGTTAGAATCCTGGGAGTACCTTCCTAACAGCACTATGGGTATACCTACACTACATGGACTGCAGTGGTTCAAGAAGACGGCTCACCACCACTTTCTCGAGGGCAATTAGGGATGGGCGATAAATGTTGGCCTAGCCAGCGATGGCCACATCCCATGAAAGAATGAGAAAAGATAGGAAAGCAAGTTTTGAGGAGGACACAGTCTGCAAACAGATATAGATTGATTAACTGAGTGGGCAAAAAATTGGCAGATGGAGTATAATGTGGAAAAATGTGAGGTTGTCTGCTTTGGCAGGAAGTATAGAAAAGCAGAATATTATTTACATGGAGGAGACTGCATAATTCTGCAATACAGAGGGATCTGCATGTCCTTGTACATGAATCACAAAATGTTAGCATTGAGGTAAGCAAGTAATTAGAAAGGCAAATGGAATGTTGGCATTTATTGCAAGGGGGATGGAGTATAAAAGTAGGGAGGTCTTACTACAACTGTACAGGTCATTGGTGAGACCGCACCTAGAGTACTGCGTACAGTTTTCATCTCCTTACTTAAAGAGGGAGATACTTGCATTGGAAGCTCGGAGAAGGTTCATGAGGCTGATTCCTGGGATGAAGGAGTTGTCTTATGAGGAAAGCTTGAGTGGGTTGGGCCTATACTCATTGGAATTTAGAAGAATGAAAAGTGATCTTATTGAAACATGTAAGGTTCAGAGGGGGCTTGACAGGCAAGACGCCGAGAGAATGTTTCCACTCACAGGGGAATCTAGAACTAGGGGACACAGTTTAAAAATAAGGGGTTCAGGCTGGGTCATTGAATATGTTCAAGACTGAGTTAAATAGATTTTCGATCTACAAGGGAGTCAAGGGTTATGGCAGGCAGGTAGCAAAATAGAGTTAAGGCCACAATCAGATCAACCATGATCTTATTAAATTGTGGATCAAGATCGAGGGGCCAAATGGCCTACCCCTGCTCCTATTTCTTCTGTTCTTATGTGTTATCATTGCTTTGAATTAAATGGAGGCAAAAATAAATTTGCATTTTGTAAGCTTGCATTTAAAAAAACTTAATTCTCATCAAATCATTGTATAATTTGAGTAGAAGATGACCTTGTAAGAGTAATTTGAGTTGCGCCCTTTCCAAGATATTGGAAAATTGTAACCTAATGGATTACTGTATCAGCCAACCTCACCTTCCTCCAATCAGGAGACTTCATTTTGTGTCATGTACTGAAGCAAGGCAAATATACAAAAATGACAGTTGAATATGCAACTCCTGACCTGTTATCCCTGCACAGATAGTGAAACAAGACATGTATAGAGTTCTGTGGTTCTTTACATATGTGTCCCTTTACTCTTGACTCCTGAAAGGTCAAATGTACCAAAAAGGTAAACTTCTGTATTGACTTAATATTTTAAACCATACTTCAATGCTGTCAGATGTTCTTGTGTTGGATACTATTTATTTTTCATAAAGTTTAAAAGCAAACTATGTGTATCATAGAACTAGAACTCTTTTCAGTTTGAAAAGAAAACAAAGTTCTCTAGCATTTTTAGGTTTCTGGAAATCCAGCTGCTCTTAAGAACATTTAATTAGAGAAGTATGTAATTTATGGTATAAAAAATTATATTTTGACTACAAATGGGAAAATTATCTTTTTTCAAGGGCATTGCACCCATCAGTGTGACCTAATTTTGAGCAGAAATCAATACTTCTGTTTGAAACCACTGCAGTAGAGAATTTTGTTTCCGCTATTGCATGAACGAAATGTGATACGATAAAAGGAGCCTGAAATGTATTTTGGCCAACAAATTGGTGCCTTAGCAACGTCCTCAGATGTACAAACACATCGGTAAAGGTTAATGTGAGAAATAACTTGTTTTCACTTTTGAAACAAAGAAACCCGATTACATAAAGATCTTTCAATTGCCCCCCAAATTATCATTTCATATCTTAAATTGCTGTGCAATAATGTTCAACATGTGTTTTTGAAGTGTTAGGAGTGACTCAAAAATGATATTGCTGTAAGTTGAATATTTTACCTATAATTGTGATGCAAGAAATTTTCATGTCCTGGCAGGTCTATGGAAATGCAGGACCTAGCAAGTCCGCACAATCGAGTGAGCAGTAGTGATACTTCTGCTGGCTCAAAACTGGACAAGGCCAACCTGAATAACCTTTCAATTATATCAAATGGAACAGCGGGTAAGTTGTGGGAAATGTTTCTCTTCATATTTCCTGCTTTTGTTTGCATTCTTCATAGCTGCTTTTGAAAATTCATCGCCATTTTTCTGTTTCTCATGGTGATAATAAAGTAGGGAGAGATTTTTTTGTGCACTTCCTCTATGCAGAGATGTGTGTTCTTCAAATGGGGCTTAGTCTAAAATGTGGACATTTTGTTTTAGACATTTTAATCATGTGGGTGGGCAAAGATCTCACAGCAGTCTCTAATTAAACTGGTACCTGCTCATAAATGAATGCAATCATATAAGTAATTATAATTATAAAAAAAACTATCTATAGTGTTTTAACATTTTTAGTTCCCTTCTGACTTATGACCATTTATTCTTTTGATATCTGTTGCACAATGTATATTTCTGTTAGTAGTAACACTACAGGTACTTCTATTTGAAGTATTGCAGCTGTAAAGTAATGCATGTCATGTGGCAAAATTGAAAATGTTTCCCTGCTATACATCATACAAATTAAGCGTAGGTAATAATAGTGGTGTTGTCCTCCAAAGAGTGTACATCACATGCTTTACTACATTTTGATTTGACATTTTTTTCCTGCTACTCAATGCCTGTTAAAATTTGTGTTTGGTGTAAATTAAATTACATCATTAATGTAAATTCAAAATAATTAATTAAACTAGTTGAGTTTCCAAGTTTGGTCAAGTGGATGCAGTGCAGGCCCCTAACTCCCTTAGTTAACAAAGCATTGTTGTATTTCCAGTTACACATTCATTTGGTTTTCTGAGTGAGATTGTTAATTCAGGGCCTTTTGATGAATAGGATTTAGACAAAGACCAATCAAATGCATTTCACTTTAGAGTTGAAACTTTACTCCATTTTATTTTGCTCAAGTGAACTCCAGGAACAGAATTTTCCCTGCAGGCTTCAGGATCCCGCTGTCAGACTGAAATGTGGTTTAGAAGACCGCACTATGTGGGAAACAGCCACTCAGTGTGATTTTCCCCAGGGTGGCCAATTGATGGCCAGAGACGAGCTCGCCATCCAATTAAGGAGGGTGGGCAGGCTCTTGAAGCTGAAGGGCCAATAAGAGACCTTCCAGCTTGAAAGGCACAGAAGGCTGCAATGGAGGGCAAGTAAGGGAGAGAGTGCTTCAAAATGGAGGCATCTTCTCTCCGACTTTTTAATATATAAAGTAGAAAATGGGTTTTGCAGCCAGACCACCACTGTTGGGGGGAGTGCTTCCACAGGGCAGCCTGTGGCTGCTGTATCACCCAAGCATGCAGGGAAGGCCTCTAAGCCTGCTTGGAACTCTGGCCCCACGGACTGCTGCTGGGAGGCCCCTTCCAGGCAGCTAAGCAGGCCTCTGTCCCTGCAGGAACCTGGAGGCTGCCCTCCCCCCACCAACCGCCTCCACAAAAATGGCCCATGGGTAGGATGGAGCAGGAAAGCTGGCATGCCAGCCAGCGCCGGTATTTTAATTACCCCTCAACCCCCGACTCCGCTCCCAGCTCCAGCAGGGCCTGAAAATCAAGTGGCATGTCCACAGTTAAAGGACAGTATTACTACATTTTGAAATGATTTTGTATTAGAATCTTTTGCCCAGGATCATCCTCATTAACTTCCAGTAGATATTTTGTTTCCTTAGACAAGGGAACAGGAAAGATTAGTCTTTAACTAAGAATGGATGAACTAGACTGTTTAGTTTTAGGTTGGCTTTGATTTTTTTTTCCTGGAGTGATCTAGCCACAGGTGAACTAAACTCCTCCAAAATTCATGCATAAAGTCTGTCCATAATTTTCTGTGAGGATTCTGGACTGTTCCTTTACTGCCTTCATACTTCTACAAGAGAATCAGTGACTAGATGTCATTGAGAGATACAGCACTGAAACAGGCCCTTTGGCCCATCGAGTCTGTGCTGACCATCAACCACCCATTTATACTAATCCTACATTAATCCCATATTCCCTACCACATCCCCACAATTCTCCTACCACCTACCTACACTAGGGGCAATTTACAATGGCCAATTTACCTATCAACCTGCAAGTCTTTGGCTTCAAGTTCTCCTTCAGTTTTGAACATTACCTACTGCTGCTTCACTGCCTTCATTTCAGTTCTGTAATTGCTTTAGAAAAGATAGAGTGGACAGACAGTGAGGTGGTGTTGCTATACATCTGCAAGATAAAATATGGTGTTCCAGCGGAATGTAGAAAAATACACATCAAACTGCTATGGGTACGCAACAGAGTCGACTCTAACTTGAAAAAAATCCAAGCTGGATACAATGGGTAATCGATTGACCTCCAAGAAAGATAGTTTGCTCTACAAAGAGATGAAAAAAGATGGGTAAGAACAGAAAAGTTATGATAATGGGTGACTTCAATCAACGTAATATAAACTTGGAAAATCTAAGTTGTCTAGAGTCAGGTATAAATGGACTATATGTCTGCTGCATGCCCCAGAACACTACATTTTGGCAGGAAGAATTTTAAAAAACAATATTCTCTAAATGGTGAGATATTACAGAGCTCTGAGTTGCAAAGGGAGCTGGTTGTCCGAGTGCATGAATCGCAAAAGGTTTTAGTATGCAGGTTCAGCAAGCTAATAGAATGTTATCGTTTATTGCGAGGGGAATTGAATACAAAAGTAGGGAGGTTTTTGCTTCAGTTATACAGGGCATTGGTGAGACCACATCTGGAGAACTGTGCACAGTATTGGTCTCCTTATTTAAGGAAGGATGTAAATGCATTGGAAGCAGTTCACAGAAGGTTTACTAGACTAATACCTGGAATGGACTGGTTGTCTTATGAGGAAAGGTTGGACAGGCTAGGCTTGTATCAGCTGGAGTTTAGTTGAGTAAGAGGTGACTTGCTTGAAACATATAAAATCCTGACAGGGTGGTTGGGGGGGTGTGGAAAGGATGTTTCCTCTTGTGGGAGAATCTAGAACTAGGGGTCACTGTTTAAAAATAAGGGGTTGCTCTTTGAAGACAGAGATGAGGAGAAATGTTTTCTCTGAGGGTCGTGATTCTTTGGAACTCTCTTCCTCAAAAGGCTGTGGAAGCAGATTCTTTAAATATTTTTAAGGCAGAGGTAGATAGGTTCTTGATAAGCAAGGGGGTGAAAGGTTATCGGGGTAGGTGGGAAAGTGGAGTCATGATTATAATTAGATCAGCCATGATCTATTGAATTGCGGAGCAGGCTCAAGGGACCAAGTGGCCTACTCCTGCTCCTAATTTGTATGTTCGTATGTAAGAGGTAGTGCTCGTCTCAATCTGGTAGGGGGCAGCCTTGGTGGGCTGTGACCACAGAATGATTAAATAGAACGTGATCTGAGATCCAGGAATACCTAGGATGAAGAACCAGGTATAGAATATTAATAGAACTCATTTCAAAAAATTGAGGGAACAACATAGGCAAATTGACTGGGGAAGGCTGTTCAACAACACTTCAGTAAAGGACAAGTGGAACACCTTTAAATGCATAATATTGAGCATGCAGGACAAATACATAACTGATACCAGAAAGCTTAGACTAAATGAGCTTTCATCCTAAATAGATGAATAAACAAATCAAATGTGAAATAAGAACAGATAGATAGCCTCTATAAAGGAGTAGGGGGGATGAGTTCACTGGGATAAATATTAAAGCATGCGGGAACATGTTAAAGAGGCAAAGATAGACCTAGAAAAGAACATAGCTGCTGACACAATGTACAACAGTAAGACATTTTTTCAGTATTTCAATAGAAGAGGACAGTCAGAGAGGTGAGGACCATAAAAATTACATTCAGCCTTAAAGCAAAGGATTAGCACAACAGTAACAACAACTTGTATTCATGTAGCACATTTAATGTAGAAAAGCACCCCAAGGCATTTCATAGAGGCATAATCAGACAAAAACAGATACTGAGCTCAAGGAGATAATAGGAAGGGGGAACTAAAATTTGGTCAAACAAGTGGATTTTACAGAGAATTTTATAGGAGAGGACAGAGTTAGGGACCAAAGGAGGGAATTCCAGAGCAGGGGGTCTAACTACAGAGGTTACAGCTGCCAAGGGTAGTATAAAGGGAAGGTAGATTTACAAAGCACGAAAGTCAGAGGAACGGAGGGCTTATAAGGGGTTGTGGGGCTAGAAGAGGTTACAGAGATGGGGAGAGATGAGTTTGTGAACGTATTTGAACACTGAGAATTTTAAATTGCAGGCACTGGGGGATCGGGGACCAATAGAGCTCAGCAAAGACAGGAGTGATCGATGATTAGGTGTGAGATAGGATATCGGCAGCTAAGTTTTAGATGAGCTGAAGTTCACACGGGAAGAAAGATATGAGGCCAACCAGGAGAACATTGGAATAGTCAAGTTTGGAGGTGACAAGACATGGCTCAGGGTTTTAGTCGCAGATGGGTTGATGCAGGTAATATTGTGAATGCAGAAGCAGGTGGCCTTTGTGATGGAGAGTATATGGTGTTAGAATCTGAGCTCCATGCTGAATGTGATTCAAAAATTTGCAAACAGTCTCATTCAACATGAGACAGTGTTTAGGGAAGGGGATGGAATCATATGAACATACAAATTAGGAGCAGAAGTAGGCCATTTGGCCCCTCGGTACTGTTCCGCCATTCAATATGATCATGGCTGATCTGTTTGTGTTTCAAATTCTACACTCCCATCTACCCCCGATAACCTTAGATTCTTGTTAGGCAAGGGAATCAATCTATCTCCGCCTTAAAAATTTTCGACGACACCGCCTCCACCACCTTCGGAGGCGTTGAGTTCCAAAGTTGCAGAACCCCCTGAGAGAAAAAAATTCTCTCATCTCTGTCCTAAAAGGACAACCCCTAATTTTAAAACAGTGCCCCCTAGTTCTGGACTCACCCACAAGAGGAAACATCCTCTCCACATCTACCTTGTCAAGACAGTTCAGGATCTTATAAACTTCAGTCAGGTCTCCCCTCACTCTTCTAAACTCCAGTGAAAACATGCCCAGTCTGTCCAACCTTTCCTCATAAGACAACCCGCTTATTCCAGGTATCAATCTAGTAAACCTCCCCTGAACCACCTTTAACGCATTCACATCCTTCCTTAAATAAGGAGACCAAAACTGCACACAGTATTCAAGATGTGGTCTCCCAATGCCTTGTATAACTGAAGCATAACATCCTTACTTTTAGTTTCAATTCCTCTCATAATAAAGGATAGCATTCCATTAGCCTTCTTTATTACTTGCTGTACCTGCATACTAACCTTTTGTGACTCATGCACTAGAACACCTAGATCCCTCTCGGTGGGAGTTTGTGACAGAGGGACAAAGAAGATGGCTTCAGTCTTCCCAGTGTTGAACTGGAGGAAATAACTGGATATGAGACAAGGGCAGCTAAATTGAACAGGCCCCAAAAACAGGCACAGGGCTTGCAATGCATGCTTACCTGCTCATTACCATAATTGTAGCGTGCTGTAAGCATTAACTGCAATGTTGAGTGACCACACACCTCAGCAGAGGACCCAAAATCATGAGAGGCTGGCATGAGTTAAGGCTGGCATGAGTTAAAGCTAGCATGAGTTAAAGACAGCCTGTACCTCTTAAAGGGCAAGTGCATTGTGCTGGACCAGGTGGTGGAGGTCCTTGTACAAGTCACTACAATGTGGAAAAAGACAATAGCACAATGTAGGAAAGAGTGTGCTCCAAAGTTTTCAGACACTGCACTGCAGGCCTCAGTGGAGGATGTGTAAAGGAGGAGAGCAGTTCTCTGTCCCTAGGGGGCCAGGAGGCCTTCCAGACAAATGGCCTGATGACCATGTGACCAGATAGCCAGGGCAGTCAATGCCAGGAGACCAGCCAAGATGAAATGCCACAAAAACATTCAATGATCAGTGAATTATTCTTCGAATGCCATACCTCACCAATTGCCCCACTAGCCTCAGACACTGCTCAAGGCACCATACCCCCAACACTCACCTGCCAACCATCTCTATCAGGACTCTTTCTTATACATTTAGCACTGCTGCAAGCCTCAAACTACATCTCATAGCTTGCACACACTGCCAACTATTCAACCACGACAGCCACATCACCCAAACAGTTTGCACGAACACTCATTGAAACATTTCCCTCTCTCTTGCAGCACAAAATGGTTCCCCAGCAGAGGCAACAGGAGCTAACTGGCAGGGATAGGTGTGCCTACATGTACTTAGCTGCTTGGAGGAAATGGTCCTGGCCATCATTAGAACAGCATTGCTGAGGCCTTGGCCTGTGGCAGGTCTGAAACCATAGATGATGATATATCCTCATGCCTGTTCCTTCTTCTCACATCCCAATCATTCCAGATTGCTTCTAATTTACAAGCTGCACATGCACCTCTTGCAATTTGTCCACAACCAATTACAAGGATTACTGAAGTGCTGCGCGTGGAACACAAACCTGCTGTCCTCTTTCAGGAATGCAGTATTCGTCCTCTGCCCTTGCTGTTGCCTTTCAGCCAGCCAGCCCCGATTGCTGCTGGCCATGCTGAGATGGTGCAGCCTGAAGCTGGGCCCTCTAGGCCCAGAGCTGCTCGAGGTCATCCTCCAAGGCCATCTGCCATCTCCAACCAGTGCAAGTCAGCAGCCTTCCACCAGTCATGCTGCAGCCACTAGGTTAACACTAGGTTACCGCTGACAGATGTCATGAACTGTCTACTCTGCATATTTCCGGCTGAGTAAGTAAGTGCTCACTGCACACACACACGGACACACACGCACACACACTAATAGCCTCACCATAATGGTGTCCGGTGTGACTCGCAACAGAAGTGTGCACACACGCCGCTACTTTGGACCTCTAAGGATATTGGAGCAAAAAAGCAGGCACTATAATTCAAATTTTACACCGAAGCAGTCTGACAACACAGAAGTAGTGGTGGGATTGAGGGAAGTGGTAGAGCACAGTGTCATTATTTTTTTTCATGTGGAACCCGACCTTATGGGCAGAATATTACCACAGGCTTCGGGATCCTAATGTCAGAACCAAAATGGGGGTCCCAAGCCCGCACTTGGCGGCAGCGGGACCTCTGCAGAAGTGGCGTCCTAATTGCCCGCCTCCAAGCTTGCCACTCAATTAAGGACGGCGGCAAGTCTCCAGTACTGCCAGCCCAATCAGAGGACTGGCAGCTCTGAAGCCTTGGCAGCCCCAACAGGAGAGGTGGGCGCTGCTAAGGCAGGTAGAAGATCGAGAACATAAAGGCGCCCTGGGAGAAGTAAGTTTAAAATCAAAACTCGGAGAGGCCAAGCAGGCAAGCCGCTCTGATCAGAGGAGAAAACCCCTCTGTCCTGACGCAGCCCCCTTCTATTTTCCTAACAACCCCCACATCCAAGCCTGCCGTGCTGGGGCCAGGAAAATTCTGCCCTATGCCTTTTGTTGATATTGCCAGGAAGCAGCATTTAGAATTGTAAACATTTTGAATATCCTCCTAAAAAATGTAATCCTAGGCAAAATCAATGACTTCTGTGTAAATCAGATGGAAATTCTAGACAAGCTAAAAACAGTAAACCTCCAGAGATAGATGGTATTTATCCCAAAAAGTAGATGAGGGATTATCAATTACCTTCCAAACCCGTGACCATTACCACCCAGAAGGACAAGGGCAGCAGATGCATGGGAACACCACCACCTGCAAGTTCCCCTCCAAGCCACACACTATCATGACTTGGAACTATATCGCCATTCCTTCACTGTCACTGGGTCAAAATGCTGGAACTTCCTAACACCACTGTGGGTGTACCTACACCCCAAGGACTGCAGAGTTCAAGAAGGCAGCTCATCACCACCTTCTCAAGGGCAATTAGGGATGGGAAATAAATGCTGTCCTAGCCAGCGACATGAATATGAAAAAAAGATCATCAGGCACTGGGGAAGTGCCAATAGAGTGTAAACATGCCAATGTAGTGACCATATTCAAAGGAGTGACAATTCAGGCTTTGGCAATTATGATCATAGTAGAGGTGTTAGTAATGGGGACTGAGGGCTCTGGTGGTTTGGTTTAGTACATGCTCCTTTTAGTCTCCTTTCATCTAGAATTGAATTCTGCCCAGATTCAACAGATAAAACTCAAGTTTTGAATATGTGTAAGTGTTTCCAACAGGAATAAACTATTATTTTGTACCAACTGGTACTCAGAGAGAAGCTCTCCATTAGTCTAGTATGAATTTTTCACATTTCACAGCCAGCCATCCTCTTGGCCTATCCGAGTGCCTTTATTATTACCATAGTCCAACCTTAATCTTTCAGACCAATTCTAGGGCTGCAATCTTCCTGGATAATGTCACCATTTTTCTGAGGGTTAAAACAGGAGCAGTATAAAGAGCAAGACAGGAGCAGAGTGGGGCTCTCTGTCTCTCATTGTGGGTCTGTGAATGGCAAGGGAGAAACAAAATCGCACAGTGGCGTCACCACATAAAGAGGCACATGGGGGTAAGTCTGCAGGTAAAAATTTAATTTGATCAACCTCTAACATAACCTAGATCAATTATTTAGTATAAAAACTAAAAGTACGACAATTTGATTTAAAAAAACTAAACTTTAACTAATATTTTATGCATTGTATATTTTATAATTTGTCGTAATTATGATCTGTGTTTATTCTGGCCTGGGGGATAAAGTTAAAATTAAATAAAAAGGAATTGTAACATTAAAGGGTTCCTTTTTTATTAAATAAATGTTTGAAATATATATATAATACAAGTTAAATAAAACATTTAAGTTAACCGACCCACGAAATATGTCAGCGTAGGCGAAGAAGCTGATTGGTGAGTAGCTGGTAACTGTTTATTTAAATCTCAAGTTATTTCTCTTAATTTAGTTAATAGTCAAATAAATAGAGGTATGGCATGGATTTTTAGTCCCGTAGAATGCGCATCCTGTTCCATGTGGGAATTTCAAGATGCTTCTTGTGTCCTGGACAACCACATGTGCAGGAAGTGTCGTGAGCTGGAGGAGCTCGAGCTCCGAGTTTCGGAGCATGAGCAGCAGCTAGCGTCACTGTTGTGCTTCAGCAAGGCTGAGAGCTACATGAGTAGCATGTTTATAGAGGTTGTCACCTGTAGCTGAAGGCAGAGAGGGTATCAGTGACTGCCAGACAGTCAAGAAGTGCAGGAGTCCCCTGAGTGGATCTCATTCTCCAACCTGTAAAAGTTCTTGGTGGTTTTGAACCTTGGACAAGACAAACCAGAGCAAAGTCCAGAGCAGCATGGCTAACTGAACTGTACAGGGGGCAGGAGGAAGATTAGGAAAGCAATAATGATAGGGGATTCTATAGTTAGGGGAACAGACGGGCATTTCTGTGGCCACAGATGAGAGTCCAGGATGGCATGTTCCTTCCCTGATGCCAGGTTCAAGGATTTCACTGAGCGGCTGCAAATCACACTGAGGGGGGAGGGTGAACAGGAAGGGTTCATGGCGCATATTGGTACCAGCAACATAGGTAAAAAGAAGGATGAGGTCGTGCAGGCAGATTTTAGGGATCTAGGAAGGGAACTAGCAAGCGGGACCTCAAAGGTAGTAATTTCGGATTACTTCCAGTGCCACTTGCTAGTGAGTAATTAGAATAGTAGAATAATAATTAGTGAGGTGTTAGATAGGGTCAAACTAAAGGGAAGCATGGTAAGTAAGGTTAGTGAGCTGCGGGCACAAATAGCCACATGGGAATATGATGTCATAGCGATAATGGAGAACTGGCTCATGGTGAAAGAGGAAGTAATTGGGATACTGGATGGGCTAAAAATTGATAGAGGAGACATTAGAAAGGCTGGCTGTACTTAAAGTTGATAAGTCACCAGGACAAGATGGGATGCATCTGAGGATGTTTTCACCCAGCCACTGCTTGTGCATGGAAACTGAGACATCAGCTATCAGATGCGGCAGTATGGTTGGGCGTGCAAGTGTTTTCATGGAGTTGGCCACTACTTTCACATTGGAAAAGATGGACTCCAAGCTCTGCATAAAGCCCTGTGCCAAGTTGATGCCTGACTCCTCCAAGTTCCTTGACAGTGACCACAGACTTTTCAACAGGCCTGCCAATGTGCCAAGCATTTCCCATCAGCCGCCTTCTATGGCCACCCATTTAAGTCCTCATCTGAGTCCTCTCCAATCGAACACATGTGCGATTGTCATCCAGTGAGCTGGCTCCTGCTCTGGCTGCAGTTCACTCATGCCCAGAATCTCACCACGTGCAGAACCCACCTCTAAGCTATGCTCTAAAGTACACACAGTATCAGTATCTGAGCTGGTGGCTGCAAGTAATGGTGTTTATTCATCATCAGTGCCTTGTTGCTCTTCCACCTCTGCCTTGCCAGGTTGTAGTTCTTGGGTATCTGAAAGGAGAAAAACACAGTGCTAAGTATGTGGTGAAGAAACCAGAGGTGGGGAGGGTGGAGCCAGAGCTGCATGCATAAACCATGTGCAGCGTGTAAATCAAAAGAGATTGTGGAATGAGGAAAGAGTGACGCATGAGAAGGAGGATTCATCTTCTTCAATGTTTTCAGCCCCACCTCAAGCCACACACACTACTGCTTCAGTGACAGAGAGCACTGTCTCCTCCATAGAGATAAGCACATGCAGGGGTGTCTGTTCCCCATCGTTCTGGTGCTGCTGCCTCCAGTTATGCGCCACCTTGTCATACAAGAGAAAGGGAACTGTGTCAGTGAGTGTGGTTTAATGTGGGGATGTGGCTGTCATAGTTGAATAGCTGGTAGTGTGTGCAAGCTGTAAGATGTGGGTGTGAGGCTTGCAACTTGACTAAAAAAAAGTGAGAAATTAGAATATGAGAGTAAACTAGCAAGAAATATAAAAACAGACAATAACAGCTTCTACAAGTTTATAAAGGCTACGGGCCAAGTGCTGGAAAATGGGATTAGAATAGACAGGTGCTTGATGGCTGGCATGGACATGATGGGCCGAAGGACCTGTTTCTGTGCAGTATAACTCTATGACTCTTTAAAAAGTAAGAGAGTAGCTAAAGTAAACATTGGCCTCTTTGAGGATGAGATTGGGGAATTAATGGGAAGCAAGGAAATGACAGAGATTTTGAAGTATTTTGTATCTGTCTTCATGATAGAAGACAATAAAAGCATCCCAATAACTGCAGAAAATCAAGGGGCAAAAGTGAGGGAGGAACTTAAAATCAACCACTATCACTAGAGGAAAAGTACCTGGAAAACAAATGAGACTAAAAGCTGACAAGTCCCCTGGACCTGATGGCCTGCATCCTAGGGTCTTAAAAGAAGTGGCTGCAGCAATAGTGGACGCATTGGTTGTAATCTTCCGAAATTCCCTAGATTCTGGAAAGGTCCCAGCAGATTGGAAAACTGAAAGTGTAATTCCCCTATTCAAGAAAGGAGGGAGACAGAAAGCAGGAAACTATAGGCCAGTTAGCCTAACATCTGTCATTGGGAAAATGCTGGATCCATCAAAAAGGAAGTAGTAGCAGGACATTTAGAAAATCATAATTTGAGGGGACGGTGGCGTAGTGGTACTGTCAATTGACTAGTAATCCAGATGCCCAGGCTTAAGTTCTGAGGACATGAGTTCAAATCCCACCATGGAATCTGGTGGAATTTAAATTTAATTAATTAATAAACCAGGAATCGAAAGCTAGTCTCAGTAATGGTGACTATGACCATGAAGCTGTCATTGATTGTCATAAAAAAAACATTTGGTTCACTAATGTCCTTTAGGGAAGGAAATCTGCTGTTCTTACCTGGTCTGGCCTACATGTGACTCCAAACCCACAGCAATGTGGTTGACTCTTAGCTGCCGTCTGAAATGGCCTGACAAGCCACTCAGTTGTCAAGAGCAAATAGGCATGAGCAACAAATGCTGGCCTTGCCAGCAACACCCACATCCCATAAAAGAATTTAAAAAATGCAATCAAGCAAAGTCAACATGGCTTTATGAAAGGGGAATCATGTTTGACAAATTTATTCGAGTTCTTTGAGGATGTAACAAGCAGAATGGATAAAGGGGAGCCAGTAGATGTAATGTATTTAGATTTCCAAAAGCCATCCAATAAGGTGCCACAGAAAAGGTTATTACAGAAGATAAGTGCTCATGATGTTGGGGGTAATATATTAACTTGGATAGAGGATTGGCTAACTAACAGGGAAAAAAAACGTCAGGATAAATGGATCATTTTCAGATTGACAAACTGTAACTAGTGAAGTGCCACAGGGATCAGTGCTAGAGCCTCAACTAATGACAGTCTATATTAATGACTTGGATGACAAGACCTAATGTATTGTAGCCAAATTTGCGGACGATTACAAAGATGGGTAGGAAAGCAAGTTGTGAGAACGACACAGAGTCTGCAAAGGTATATAGATAGGGTGATGTGAGTGGCAAAAAATTGGCAAATGGAGTATAATGTGGGAAAATGTGAGGTTATTCACTTTGGAGGATAGACGAGAAAAGCAAAATATTATTTAAATGGAGAGAGACTACAGAATGCTGCAGTATAGAGGTATCTGGATGTTTTCATACATGAATCACATGCAGGTACAGCAAGTAATTAGAAAGGCAAATGGAATGTTGGCCTTTATTGCAAAGGGGATGGAGAATAAAAGTCTTGCTTACATCTGTACAGGGTGTTGGTGAGATCACACCTAGAGTACTGCATACAGTTTTGGCCTTTTTTTTAATGAAGAATATACCTGCATTGGAGGCAGTTCAGGGAATGCTTCCTCAGTTGATTCCTGGGATGAAGGGGTTGCCTTATGAGGAAACCTTGAGCAGGTTGGGCCTTTACGCATTGGAGTTTAGAAGAATGAGAGGTGATCTTATTGAAGCACATAAGATTCTGAAGAGCGTTGACAGGGTAGATGCTGAGAGGATATTTCCCCTTGTGGGGGAATCTAGAACGAGGGCATACCTTCAGAATAAAAGGTCTCCCATTTAAGACGAACTGAGGAGGAGTTTCTTCTTTTAGAGGGTATTTAATCTTTGAAATTCTCCCAGAGAGCAGTGGAGGCTGGGTCATTGAATATATTCAAGGTTGAGCTAGATAGATTTTTAATCGACAAGGGAGTCAAGGGTTATGGGGGGGGGGTGACAGGAAAATGGAGTTGAGGCCGCAATCAGATCAGCAATGATCTTATTCAGAGGCAGAGCAGGCTTGAGGGGCCGAATGGCTGGTATTCCTTATGTTCTTAGCAGTGCTAAGAGTGTGAGAGTGAGATAAAGCTATGAATGTCAGGCATGCGTCGTGGTTGATAGAGATTGTTGGTAGGTGAGCGACGGGGAATGGTACAGGTTGTGAAACTGGTGGTACAGTTGGTGGGAAATGGCATTTGAAGATTCAGTTACTGAGTTTGACCACTTGTGAGGTAATTCTTGTGGCACTACATCCAGGTCCTCGGGGCTTGGCTCCTGGCATTCATCGCCAGAGCTATCTGGTCTCACTGCCTTCTGAGAGTTTGTCTGGAGGGTCTCCTGGCCCTCTGCAGATAAATGTAATTTCTTCTGCTGTGCACATCCTTGACCAGAGCCTCCAGTGCAGCGTCAGAAAATCTTGGAGCTCGCTTTCTGCCATGTTGTGCATTAATTAGGTCATGTTCCTACTCACATTCTTTTCTACAGCCAGTTCCAGCATCTACTCCAGCCAGAATGCACTTCCACTTTAAAAAGTGCAGGCTCACCTTAAGCAGAGCAGGCTAGCCTGTCATGACTTTGCATGCACGGCTGAGGCGTGCAGCCACTCAACAGCACACTTCACAACAGTCATTTAAATGAGCAAGCGGCACAAAGTTTTCTTGCTGCCTGCGTGGTTAGCAATGGGCACAGATTAATTGTGCGCCTGTTTTGGGGCCTTATTGAATTTTGGAGCCTTCATATTTATTGCCATTATTTTAAAAAAATGATTATGTATATTTGTATTGTGAAACAATATATAGACAACACTTAGGGCTGAAATTTATACTTCCGCCGCCGAAATCGCTGCCGCGAAATAGCCAGGGCGGACCGCCCCCCCCACAACCGATGATGTGGGGAAGGGGCCGGCTGTCCCTCCCCGGCAATGGCGTTAGCTTCCTGTGCATAGGCGCTGACACCATTTTTAAATGGCTTTGAGCCCTACCGATCAATTTAAATATTTAAAGCAACAGGCAATAAAAAAATAGAAATACATTTAATTTGCCCCTCTCACATCTCCCCAATAACCATAGAATTAATTACCTGCCGTCCCACCCAAAACACTTAACTTGTCCACCTGACCTTCCCCTCCCCAAAGTACATAAACTTTAAACTATAACCTTTCCCACCATCCCCCACACCAGTGATATTATTTTGACCCCATTTCCCCCCCCCCCCCCCACCCGCACTGAGAAACTTGCCTGCACCCCCCCTCCCCACCAGTGTTACGCCTCAGTTCCCCGGACGGGGATCTGAAGGCACGGGAGTGCCGGCCAGCAGCATAAAGATCGCACCAGGACAGACTGCGAGAGCGTAAGGGTAATTAATTCAATGATTTTAATTAATTGAAATATTTAAATGGAGCTCCCATCGCTGAGCAGCGGGGGAGCTGCCACGAGGCCTCACCGCCGCCAGCAATGTTGGGCCGGGCCTTCCCGGTGTCGGGGTGGTCCTCTCCCAGAAGCATTTTACTGGCACCCCCCCCCCCCCTCCCCGCACCACAACCCTGGACATTGGGGGGGTCTGTAAATTTCAGCCCTTAGTTTGTCACGAAACAGTAATTCAGCATGACAAGGTAAACATTTCAAGAGTGCAGGTGAAGTATAACTATTTATCACAAGTAAATATTTCTGAATACCCCACTATCCCCAGTCAAAGAGTCTCTTTACTTTGTAGCAGTGAACAGTGGAGGCGGTGGCGTAGTGGTATTGTCACTGGACTAGTAACCCAGAGACCCAGGATATTGCTCTGGGGACATGGGTTCAAATCCCACCACAGCAGAAGGTGGAATTTGAATTCAATTAATAAATCTGGAATTAAAAGCTAGTCCATTGTCGATTGTTGTAAAAACCCATCTGGTTCACTAATGTCCTTTAGGGAAGGAAATCTGCTGTCCTTACCTGGTCTGGCCTACATGTGATTCCAGACCCACAGCAATGTGGTTGACTCTTACATGCCCTCTGAAATGGCCGAGCAAGCCACTCAGTTGTACCTAACTGCTACAAAGTCAATAAAAAGGAATGAAACCGGACGAACCACCTGGCATCGATCTAGGCACCGAAAACAACAATGGCAAACCCAGCCCTGTTGACCCTGCAAAGTCCTCCTTACTAACATCTGGGGGCTTGTGCCAAAGTTGGGAGAGCTGTCCCACAGACGAGTCAAGCAACAGCCTGACATAGTCATACTCACAGAATCATACCTTACAGACAATGTCCCAGACACTGCCATCACCATCCTCGGGTATGTCCTGTCCCACCGGCACAGTGGTATACAGTAGGGAGGGAGTTGCCCTGGGAGTCCTCAACATCGACTCTGGACCCCATGAAGTCTCATGGCATCAGATCAAACATGGACAAGGAAACCTTCTGCTGATTACCATCTACTGCCCTCCCTCAGCTGATGAGTCAGTACTCCTCCATGTTGAACAGCACTTGGAGGAAGCACTGAGGGTGGCGAGGACACAAAATGTACTCTGGGTGAGAGACTTCAATGTCCGTCACCACGAGTGGCTCGGTAGCACCACTACTGACCGAGCTGGTTGAGTCCTAAAGGACATATCTGCTAGACTGGATATACGGCAGGTGGTGAGGAAACCAACAAGAGGGGAAAACATACTTGACCTCGTCCTCACCAATCTGCCTGCCGCAGATGCATCTGTCCATGATAGTATTGGTAGGAGTGACCACCGCACAGTCCTTGTGGAGACGAAGTCCCAACTTCACATTGAGGGTACCTTCCATCGTGTTGTGTGGCACTACCACCGTGCTAAATGGGATAGATTTTGAACAGATCTAGTAATGCAAAACTGGGCATCCATGAGGCGCTGTGGGCCATCAGCAGCAGCAGAATTGTGCACAACCACAATCTGTAACCTCATGGCCCGGCATATCCCCCACTCTACCATTACCATCAAGCCAGGAGCCCAACCCTGTTTCAATGAAAAGTGCAGGAGGGCATGCCAGGAGCAGCACCAGGCATACCTCAAAATGAGGTGTTAACCTGGTGAAGCTACAACACAGGACTATCTGCGTGCCAAACTGCAGAAGCAGCATGCGATAAACAGAGCGAAGCAATCCCATAACCAACGGATCAGATCGAAGCTCTGCAGTCCTGCCACATCCAGCCGTGAATGGTGCTGGACAATTAAACAACTAACTGGAGGAGGTGGCTCCACAAATATCCCCATCCTCAATGATGGGGGAGCCCAGCACATCAATGCGAAAGATAAGGCTGAAGCATTTGCAACAATCTTCAGCCAGAAGTGCCGAGTTGATGATCCATCTCGGCCTCCTCCTGAAGTCCCCAGCATCACAGATGCCAGACTTCAGCCAATTCGATTCACTCCACGTGATATCAAGAAACGACTGAAGGCACTGGATACTGCAAAAGCTATGGGCCCTGACAATATTCCGGCAATAGTACCGAAGACCTGTGCTCCAGAACTTGCCACGCCCCTAGCCAAGCTGTTCCAGTACAGCTACAACACTGGCATCTAACCTGCAATGTGGAAAATTGCCCAGGTATGTCCTGTACACAAAAAGCAGGACAAGTCCAACCCGGCCAATTACCGCCCCATCAGCCTACTCTCAATCATCAGTAAAGTGATGGAAGGTGTCATTGACAGTGCCATCAAGCGGCACTTGCTTAGCAATAACCTGCTTAGTGACGCTCAGTTTGGGTTCCCCCAGGGCCGCTCAGCTCCTGACCTCATTACACCCTTGGTTCAAACACGGACAAAAGGGCTGAATTCAAGAGGTGAGGTGAGAGTGACTGCCCTTGACATCAAGGCAGCATTTGACCAAGTATGGCATCAAGGAGCCCTAGCAAAACTGAGGTCAATGGGAATCAGGCGGAAAACCCTCCACTGGCTGGAGTCATAGCGCAAAGGAAGATGGTTGTGGTTGTTGGAGGTCAATCATCTGAGCTCCAGGACATCTCTGCAGGAGTTCCTCAGGGTAGTGTCCTCGGCCCAACCATCTTCAGCTGCTTCATCAATGACCTTCCTTCAATCCTAAGGTCAAAAGTGGGGATGTTCACTGTTGATTGCACAATGTTCAGTACCATTCGTGACTGCTCAGATACTGAAACAGTCCATGTAGAAAAGCAGCAAGACCTGGACAATATCCAGGCTTGGGCTGATAAGTGGCAAGTAACATTCACGCCACACAAGTGCCAGGCAATGACCATCTCCAACAAGAGAGAATCTAACCATCTCCCCTTGACATTCAACGGCATTACCATCGCTGAATCCCCCACGATCAACATCCTAGGGGCTACCATTGACCAGAAACTGAACTGGAGTTGCCATATAAATACTGTGGCTACAAGAGCAGGTCAGAGGCTCGGAATCCTGAGGCGAGCAACTCACCTCCTGACTCCCCAAAGCCTGTCCACCATCTACAAGACACAAGTCAGGAGTGTGATGGAATACTCTCCACTTGCCTGAATGCGTGCAGCTCCAACAACACTCAAGAAGCTCAACACCATCCAGGATAAAGCAGCCCACTTGATTGGCATCCCATCTACAAACATTCACTCCCTCCACCACCGATGCACAGTGGCAGCAGTGTGTACCATCTACAAGATGTACTGCAGCAATGCACCAAGGCTCCTTAGACAGTACCTTCCAAACCCGCGACCTCTACCAACTAGAAGGACAAGGGCAGCAAATGCATGGGAACACCACCACCTGCAAGTTCCCCTCCAAGTCACACACCATCCTGACTTGGAACTATATCGCCGTTCCTTCACTATCGCTGGGTCAAAATCCTGGAACTCCTTTCCTAACAGCACTGTGGGTATACCTACCCCAAATGGACTGCAGCGGTTCAAGAAGGCAGCTCAACACCAGCTTCTCAAGGGCAATTAGGGATGGGCAATAAATGCTGGCCTGACCAGCGACGCCCACATCCCATGAATGAATTTTAAAAAACTTCTTGATAAAAGTGCAACTGTGTCTTTAAATAAAAGCCACGCTCTATTGAGCAGTAATTTACAAATGTGAATTATGTTTTCAATAATAAATAGAGGAGATGAATTTTGTTAAACTCAATTATATTAACCCAATCACAATTGTCCTCTGTAAATGTTATACTACATTACTTTCAGCTGTCTATTTATCTCACAGATTTCAGATTGTCAGTGATACATATGTGCCAACTTTGAAAACTGACAAAATAAAAAAAAGAAAGAGCATTTATATAGTGCCTTTCTCAACCTCAGGATTCCCCCAAGTGTTTCACAGCCAATTAATTATTTTTAAAGTGTCGTAATGTCGTCAAAAAAATCTGACAGTCGCCAAAAACCCGACAGATTGAAAACAGCTCTAAAGGGGCTGATCAGGTTTAAATGTTGCAATAAAATGTGAGATGTTAGCAAGATGATCTGTGAAAAGGAATTCAGTTGAAAATAAATGGAAAGGGGCTTTTCATAACTTACTCTGCAGATATACGCAACGTTTCATAAGTTTCATGCAGGAGACAAAACCTAAAGTACACAACAGATCAATTTGCAACAATGGTAGATTCAAACCTGACTGAATGTTAAATGTGAATGCTATAGAAGTGAAGCTTATTTGCCAAAGGAACCTGAGTACCTTCCCTGAAAAAAATTATTTTTGTATTTCATTCAGTGCATTTTCTGAATTTTTGGAGCCTACTGTCTTTCAAGCCAAAAATAAATTTATCCTGGAAGGGTTATAGATATTTTAAGTATGAAGAAAGCATTTCTTCTGACTTCAAAACAAATTCACAGGATCCAGTAAATCTAACCTCAGATACATCATGTTAATTTGTGAATTAAAATCTTTCCAACTCATACCTACAATAAACCCGAGGAGCAGTGCATTTTAAATGCAGTCAACAAACTGGCTCATTATTGGATCTGTCCCTGTCCTTGATCCCATAGCAGCCCAGGGGCAGGTGGAGATTATGTGAATTAAGGGTATGCTGATTTAACTATTTTAAATAAACAACTGTTCTGTTCCAGACAGCGCACGCTCTCTCTCTGTCTCTCGGCTTACTGTATAGTAATGAAGTGACCTCCACTTCCAGCATGTGAACAAACTGAAAACCATTTTCAAAGCTACAGAACATAAATGGGCATTATAACTCAGTCATAAAGTGGCCAACTGCCCCTACCATACAACATAGTGATGCACTGTAACTACATCCTACATGTGGGGAATCTCACTGTAATTCTTTATATTATGTAAATCTTATCACCGTTCCAAGCGCACACTCTGAAACGCTGGCGATTCTGCCAGTAAAGTGACAGCAGTGCTTAAACAAAGCCAGTTAAGCTATTCACAGCAGGAACAATAGGTTTAATCCAAAAAAGCTTCATCAACTCTGCAAGTAGTCTTGAAGAAATTAATCTTCAAATAAGGCAACTGCTGGGCATGCTCCGGAACGTTACTTTTTTCAGGATTTTTTTAAAGTTGCATTTTAGTAGTTTGTTTGCTGTATTTACCATCTTCAGGGGGCAAACAATAAATGAACACATCTGTAATTGCGACTCTCAGAAACCCTCAGCTCATCTGAATTTTTCTCACCTGAAGTTTATGCACAATTAACATTGCTCGCAAGTAATATCTGGTTAATTAATTGATTGACTGCTTTTACCATACCACAGATTTGATCCCCTGATACTGTCAACATGCAATCCCATCCTGATTTTTCTGATAGAACATTGACAAGCTGAAAAGATGGCAGTCAGTTTAAGAAACTGATGGCTGGCATATGTGATAATTTACTGAAAAGAGGAAAGATTCTAATTTGTGTAAATTTACATACAATAAAATAGATAGCAAGAATGAGTTCATCTAATCTTGGGGTTCATCTGATGTTTATATTGTTCACTTCACACATTTAATTTGACATTCTGCAAACCCATTGATTAGATTACTTGGTAATAATTCATTTTTTGTTATTATTCCGTGCATGTGAATGATCTATCATGTAAGGAATAAAATGCCCAATTTTCCCATAAATTTCCAGATTCTTACATAGACAAATTTATACCATAAATAGTGCATTAATACCACAGGAAAATGTTTTTTATCTATTTAGCACATGGTCATGTTTTGAACATAAATTAATTGTGCCTCACTACTTATCTTTCTCCATTTCTCTTCGGCCTTTAATTTTTTTTTCTGATTATATGGAAAAACTACACAGATCATAATGTTATTGGCTACTGGATTGTGGAAAGCTTCAAAACTGAGAATTGTGCCATAAATTATGTCATCTCCAGTGTCATTGTAAATCAATCCTGCCGTCAGTTGCTGATCTTATTAAATGATCCCTCTTTTTTTTGAGGAGGAGAACGTACTGCAGTCTGTGTGACAATGGGATACAGAACAGTGATTTATGAGTTTTAATTACATTTTGCTTTTTCTTTAGCATTTGTTTACCTTTGACCTTAGGGGGTCATTCTAATTTCCTGTTATAATGTAATGAATGGGGCAATAGATATCCCACCAATCATTGCTGTTGCTGAAAGTATAATGTTAACTGGTTGCATCCATTAGTGTATATGTAACTCATTTTACACACGCACTTCAACCTGAGACCAGTGTGCAGTAACCTGGTCTGAATCTGATTTGGCTTCTCTGACTGCACTGTAAACAGACAGCAATGACATGTATCTCATTAATACCTGGAGTGAACTGGACTAGGATTACCCCAGGCATGAGAATAATTCAGCCTTGTGAGCTAGTGAACATTGGATTGCTTACAAGGCATTCTTATTTAATTGTGATTTAGTTTAGCATCAATTGATTTTTTTAATTATTAATTTTTGTAAGAAATCAACTTATTTTCGAAACTGCTCGTGTCAAAATTAGCTATGGGCTTTAAAGACTTTTCATTTAATGTAAGAGTAATAAACAGTCTGTTCTAGTACTCCCTCTCAATTTATACTCCACGCAGTGCCTATCATTTTGTTTGCCAAATTGCCAAAGGCAAAAAAAAAATTGTTTCCAAACATATTTGTTGGATTCACTAAGATGCAGCAAGGCCAAGAAAAACCAACAGGTGGTATTACCGAGGGGAAGCATCCTGTTTCTTTGATACCTTCATCAGATGTGGTTTAAATAATTTCTGTGGCTTAGTTGAACTACATATAGTTATTTATTTAACTAACTTAAACCTCTTTACACTAATGAATGTGCAGGGTAGAGAAAGAGGGACTTACAATGACACAAATTTGCTGTGCTTGTTATTTCTTTTCTGCAGTTTCTCAACCAAAGTTTTAAATGTGTCCAGTTGATTATTTCGTCTGTGACTTACTTTTCTTGAATTTGCACCATTGACGAGCTTGATGAGCTAATGATTCATAGTCCTTTTACTTTTGGTAGCACTGAAGCTGCATGCTTTTTCTGGGTACTTCGTAATGCCAAAAAAGCTGTTATTCTACCACAGTACCCCATTATCGAGCATTTCACATTTACATTAACCTGGAAATGTAGTTATTTTAACACCTTCTATCAATTTTTTGTATGATTGCAAGTTGTATGAATTAATGTATTAGTGTAATGGCAAGTAATAAAAAGTTACTGAAATTGCAAACTAAATGTGATTCTGACTTTCCCTCTTCAGGAGACACCATGACTATTTTAAACACTGCAGACTGGTTGCTGGGTTGCAGCACCCCCACCTCTGCAACAAGTATGACAGATTATGGTACAGTGCATGTGCGTGTTAGTGTGGAACATGAGTGCAGTGCTTTTCTGTCCTTCATTCTCTGAAAGCTTACATATTTTATAAAATGGTGGTAAACACAAATAATAGCAATTGCAATGTAACTTGATGTTAACAGAATGTTTATGGATTTTACTTAGAAGTGAACCTGTTGTCATCCTGATCAATTGCTCATTATTACATTTTTAAAGTAATTTAATTAGGTGCTCTGAAATAAAAGCCAAAAATGCTGGAAATACTCAGCAGCTCTGGCAGCATCTGTGGAGGAGGAACAGAGTTAACGGGCTGGATTTTAAGAGCCCGTCGCGCTCTTAGCGGCGAGCTCAAAAAATGGCCAGGGCGGCCCGCCTCCCTCAATCACGTGGAGTGGGCGGGCTGTCTGTTGCCGGCAATGGCGTCAGCTGCCTGTGCGCAGGCGCTGGTGCCATTTCTAAAGGGCAGCCAGCCCTGCTGGCATATTGAAAGATATACACCCCCCAAAATTTATCAAATAAATTTCGAATGCCCCTTTCCCATCCCCAATAACAATTACATTAAGTAGTTGCCCTTCCCCCCCAAACACTTACCTTTTAAATCTGACCTTCTCTGCCCCCGCCCCCCCCAGACTGCACAAAGTTTAAAGTTCACCCCTTCCCACCTTCCCCTACACCCAATGTGTTTATTTGACCCCGTCCCCAACTTCCCCCCACTGAAAATCTTACCTCCTTCCCCCAGCCCACCAGTGTCATGCCAGCTTTCCCCGGATGGGGAATTGAAGGCGCGGGAGTGCTGGCCGTCGGGCCAAAGATCGCAGCGGGCTCAGAAGATTTTAGGTAAGTTTATTGAAATTTATTCAAGACATTCATTTAAATATTTAGATTCAGTTCCTGTTGCCCAGCAGCAGTGGGGCCACCATGGAGCTTCACTGCCACCAGAAGGATCAGGCCGGGCCCTCCCGGCGTCAGCCTCCATGACGAACCACTGCTGGACCCATTTTCGGTACCGCCCCTGCCCCCAGCCCAATGTTTCAGGTCAATAACCTTTCATCAGTATCTCCTGTTGTGACAAAAGGTCATCGAGCTGAAAAGTTGGGCTGAATTGTACTCGGGTGCTGTGCTCCGCCGCGGACGGGTGCCCACATTCAGCAGCCGCCGAGGAACCCCCACGATATTTTGCGCGGGGGCTCAACTAAATAGTGGGGGCAGAGCGTCTGCTCCCAATGGCATATAGGGGTGGCCTACATGTCCGGCACCACTGTGCAGGGGCCGGCGCCATTTTTAAAGGGCTTTAAGCCTGTACAATTAATTTAAATTAATTAAATTAAATAAATAAAAAATTAATGAACTTAAAGTGAAAACATAAGTGATTTGTATTAAATAGAAAGGTAACTAATGGAGGCCCTTCCCCAACCCCCCCAATGGTCATTTCATTGCCTGAAATGACCGTCCATTGATTTCTCAAATACCAAAACTTTCCCCCCCACCCTTCTAACATTTGGCCTCTAACTCCTTCCCACCATTCACACAACCAATGCCATTTGTTTTCACCACTTCCCCACCCCTCCCGCCCTGTAGTTTTTATTACTCCCCCCTCCCCACCAGGTTCTCACCTCGGAACTCGCTGCAGAGTTCCAAAGGGGTGTGAAGGCCATACGCAGGCTGTGAAATCGGCGTGGGACGGCAGGTAAGTTATTTTGCATATATTTAGCGCCGATCTGCAAATGAAGATGAAGGGCCAGCCGCCGGTGGTGCCACACCGAGGTCCCCCCTCTGCCGGTAATATGCGGCGGGCCCTTCTCAACGTCCCGGGTCGAGGCGGGTCTCTCCCCGCAGCATTTTGTCGGCCCCCGCGCCGCAGCCCATGGCATCGAGGGGCCAGTGGAATTCAGTCCGTTAACTCTGTTTCTTTCTCCACAGATGCTACCTGACTGCTGAGTATTTCCAGCATTTGCTGTTTTTATTTCAGATTTCCAGCATCTGCAATAGTTTGATTTTTAATTAGGTGCTAATTCTTTACTGTGGCCCAAATCTATCCTAATACAGCTGAAGTAACAATGACATCATTCATTTACCCAAGACCAGGGAACCTGGTTGAAATATTTGAGAAAAGACAGCAGTGTGTTTAATTTGGATACTCTTATGCATTTGAATTGATGATATCTATGACTGGAAAGCTGTCAGGAACATCATGGAGTAAAGAGAACTGCCAGCCATTCCTCAAATATTTTCTAATTCCAGCAATATAATTAGGGGTAGAGTCAGGCCAATATTTCATTATTCCATACTTCAGTGTATTCCCAAGAATGGGCAAACAAGTAATTTCTTGAGATCATAGCACATGATAAAAGTTAGTGGGTAGCACGGTGGGCTGGGTTTTTCCAGCCCTCTGGAGACATGCTAGGAGGTGGGCCTTGTAAAATTGCAGTGGAAGGTGCCAGGAGAGGAGCCCAACATCCTCCTGCCATCATGGGATATTACCAGTGGCGGGAACCTCAGCAACGTGGCCATCCGCAAACTGAAGGCGGGCAGCCAATTAAGCCAATCAATTGGCCAATTATCAGCCACTTCCCATGTCTGCATTTCACTGGCATCGGGAGGGGCTGCTGTCGCATGGAAATACCACCAAGTAAACCCTGGCAGCTTCCCAGCAGGTTCCTGGGATGGGAGGCGGGGGGCCCACCTTTATCGCCTGTTCATAGCCCAAGGAAAGGCCCCCGGTGGCCACGGCACACTGCTGGAGGATGCACATCCCTGCCACCTCCATTCAACGGAGCCTGCATGCCTCGCCCCGGCTCAATTAAAAAAAACTTACCCAGCCTTCAACGGCATCACAATATGGAAGCGCCCTCTTCTTCCTGCAGCCTCAGCAGCGGCCACCTCTATCGGTGGCACTGCCAAGTTGCCAGCTCTCTGATTGGGCTGGCAGCTGTGGGAGGTGGGCTGCTATCTGCATTTGGACGGCAGTCCCGGGGAGGCCTCTTAATTGGCTGCCGCCAGTGAAATGCCATCCAGGGTCCGTCACCTGACCGTGCAGGGTCGATCCCACTTTTGGTCCCGGCAGCAGGACTGCTTACCTTTTCGAAAAATTCTGGCCTGTTTATTTACTGAAGATTGACTAATAAATTCCTCATTATAACCTTGTCTTCATAAAATGCCCAAATAAAAATATTAATCCCAGAGCTTTAGAATGGCATAAAAAACAACTGTAAATGAAAATAATACCATGTTTCAACTTTGAGAGTTTCTGCAATAAAAACTTTTCCAACATTTAACTTTTCCAACATTATGTTGCATAATATATATTTTGCAATTAAATAATTTCAAAATAAAGATGTAACTGCAAGTTGTATTGTTCGAGTGTTTATGGAAATTGTATTTGCTGTCTGCATGACTTTTGAATTTTGAGTACTGATGTTAACCAGAGACTAGGGGTTAAAAATTGGGGAACTGGATGTGGGGAATGATGTTGTGATGGAACAGGTAGGTCCAGAATATTGAGCCTTGAGCCTCATTTTAAGAATACTGGCAAGCTGTGGGTGCCTACCGCCCATCCCCAGGCCAGCTCGCCAGCACATTGAGGATGAATGTTAGGCTGCTTCGATGCTAGTGGCCCTCAGGTGGGGTGGCATGGTATAGTGACCAGGAGAGGAATGAGCAGGAGCTGGCAGGAGTTCTAGGGAGCTGGAAAGTGCACTACTGCCTCATTCTGACTGCACACTAAGGTAAATTTTAAAATAGTTCACAGCCAAAAACCTACCTGTTCTTCTGTGGCCTCCAGTGCACTGACTAGGCTGCTGAATAACTGTAAAAACTATCGAGAGAGCAACATATTCAAGAGGCCTAACACCAATTTTAGGCTGATGCCAGGGACTCTTTTACAATCCCCCCAACCAAAATGACATGTTTCCAGTGTTGTTTGTGTGCAGGTGGGTGGCCTGTTAAATTAGCCTTTATTCCATGCGCAACGGGGTCCAATTTTGCCTCCTGGATTCCTTATTAGAATTAGAACATTACAGCGCAGTACAGGCCCTTCGGCCCTCGATGTTGCGCCGACCTGTGAAACCATCTGACCTACACTATTCCATTTTCATCCATATGTCTATCCAATGACCACTTAAATGCCCTTAAAGTTGGCGAATCGACTACTGCTGCAGGCAGGGCGTTCCACGCCCTTACTACTCTCTGAGTAAAGAAACTACCTCTCACATCTGTCCTATATCTATCACCCCTCAACTTGAAGCTATGTCCCCTCGTGTTTGCCATCACCATCCGAGGAAAAAGACGCTCACTATCCACCCTATCTAACCCTCTGATTATCTTATATGTCTCTATTAAGAAACCTCTCCTCCTTCTCTCCAACGAAAACAACCTCAAGTCCCTCAGCCTTTCCTCGTAAGACCTTCCCTCCATACCAGGCAACATCCTAGTAAATCTCCTCTGTACCCTTTCCATAGTTTCCACATCCTTCCTATAATGCGGTGACCAGAACTGCACGCAATACTCCAGGTGCAGTCTCACCAGAGTTTTGTACAGCTGCAGCATGACCTCGTGGCTCCGAAACTCGATCCCCCTACTAATAAAAGCTAACACACCATATGCCTTCTTAACAGCCCTATTAACCTGGGTAGCAACCTTCAGGGATTTATGCACCTGGACACCAAGATCTCTCTGTTCATCTACACTACCAAGAATCTTCCCATTAGCCCAGTACTCTGCATTCCTGTTACTCCTTCCAAAGTGAATCACCTCACACTTTTCCGCATTAAACTCCATTTGCCATCTCTCAGCCCAGCTCTGCAGCCTATCTATGTCCCTCTGTACCCTACAACATCCTTCGGCACTATCCACAACTCCACCGACCTTAGTGTCATCCGCAAATTTACTAACCCACCCTTCTACACCCTCTTCCAGGTCATTTATAAAAATGACAAACAGCAGTGACCCCAAAACAGATCCTTGCGGTACACCACTAGTAACTAAACTCCAGGATGAACATTTGCCATCAACCACCACCCTCTGTCTTCTTTCAGCTAGCCAATTTCTGATCCAAAGCTCTAACTCACCTTCAACCCCATACTTCCGTATTTTCTGCAATAGCCTACCGTGGGGAACCTTATCAAACGCCTTACTGAAATCCATATACACCACATCCACTGCTTTACCCTCATCCACCTGCTTGGTCACCTTCTCGAAAAATTCAATAAGGTTTGTGAGGCACGACCTACCCGTCACAAAACCGTGCTGACTATCTCTAATGAACTTATTCTTTTCAAGATGATTATAAATCCTGTCTCTTATAACCTTTTCCAACATTTTACCCACAACCGAAGTAAGGCTCACAGGTCTATAATTACCAGGGCTGTCTCTACTCCCCTTCTTGAACAAGGGGACAACATTTGCTATCCTCCAGTCTTCCGGCACTATTCCTGTCGACATTCAATTATGTGCATTAATTAATTTCATTCAATTATGTGCATATGAATACTTTGGATCTGGTTTCCTGAGGGATGTGGATTTAATTTGTGACAAAGATACAACAGTTGACCTTCTGTTGAAATATTTGAGCAGTAGTATGTACAAACTAGAATTGTGCATTGTTACCGTTGTTGCTTGTGTGAGTGGCATTACAGTGACACCGTCAAGGGTTAAGTGCAGTATGGGAATAGAAACAAATATTAAGCATTAGTATCTTATATGATCACATGTTTTGAAAATGAAGTGAGCTCAATCTTCAAAGGATGTAGTTCGAGAAAAAGGCCTTCCTCAAGGGACTCTTAATTTTCATATAGATTGAATAAATCAAATTGGCAAAGGTAGCCTGGGGGACAAGTTTATGGAATGCATTCGAGATATTTTCCTAGAACAATATGTCGTGGAGCCAATCAGTGATAAGTCTATTTTAGATCTTGTATTGTGTAATGAAAGAAGGTTAATTAGTAATCTAATTGTAAAGGATCCTATGGGGCAGAGTGATCAGAATATGACAGAATTCCACAGAAAATTTGAAAATGGCATACTTAAGTCCGAAACAAGAGTCTTAAACTTAAATAAAGCCAATTACAGAGGTATGAGGGGCAAATTTGATAAGATTGTTGGGAAAATAGATTAAAAGGTATGATAGTAGATAAGCAGTGGAAAACTTTGAAAGAAATAATTCAAAATTCTCAAAGAAAATAAATTCCATTGAGAAACATAAACACCATGGGAAAAGTGATCTCTCCGTGGCTGACTAAAGAAGTTAAGGATAGCATTAGATTAAAAGTAGAGGCTTATAATGTTGTGAAGAATATCAGTAAACCTGAGAAATGGAGAGTATTAGAAACCAGCAAAGGTTGACTAAAAAAATTGATAAAAAAAAGTAAAAATAGAATGAGAGTAAACTAGCAAGAAATATAAAAACAACTTACAAAAGCTTAGATTTAAGAACAGAGTAGCAAAAGTAAACATGGGTCCCTTAGAGGCTGAGACAGGATAAATTATAATGGGGAATAAGGAAATAGTCGCGACTTTAAAACAAATATTTTGTATCTGTCTTCTCAGTAGAAGACAGACAAAGCATACCAAAAATAATGGGAACCAAAGGGATAATGAGAGTCAGGAAGTTAAAGCAATTAATATCAGTGGAGAAAAAGTGTTAGAGGACTGAAAGCCAACAAAAATCCCCTGGACCTGATGGCCTACATTCTCGGGTTCTAAAAGAGGTAGCTGCAGAGATCGTAGATGCGCTGGTTATGATTTTCCAAAATTCCTTAGATTCTAGAACAGTGCCAGCAGATTGGAAAGTAGCAAATGTAACCCTGTTATTCAAGAAAGGAGGGAGAGCAGAAACAGGAAACTGCAGACCAATTATCCTGGCATCAGTCATTGGGAAAATACTGGAATCCATTATTGAGGAGGTGTTAACAAGGCAATTAGAAAATCATAATATGATTAGGCAGAGTCAACATGGTTACATGAAAGGGAAATTGTGCTTCACAAATTTATTAGATTTTTTGAAAATATAACCAGCAGGGTAGGGAAAGGGAACCAGTGGATGCAGTAAATTTGGATTTCCAAAAGGTATTCGACAAGGTGCCACATAAAAGGTTATTACACAGCTTATGGGGTTGGGTTAATGCATTTGTATAGATAGAGGATTGGAAACAGAGAGTCGGGATAAACAAGGCATTTTCAAGTTGACAGACGAAAACTAGCGGAGTGCTGCAGTCGTTGGGCCTCAGCTATTTACAATTTATATTAATGACTTGTTGAAGGGACCAAGAGTAATGTATCTAGGTCTGCTGACGATACAGAGCTAGGTGGGACAGTAAGCTGTGAGGACACAAAGGAGGGAATTTTCACTGACCTGACCCTCAGGGAGTGAGTCGGTCAGAATGTCAGGGGGAAACCACCACTCGGGATACCCCTCAACAGCATGTTAGTGGCATTAGTGATCAGTTCTCCACCCAGAGGCCCAGCTTGATTGACACCTTCACTCGAGCAGGGATCAGGTCCCGAGTGGCCAGAGCAAGTAGGTCCACATCAGACAGGACATGATTGGGGGGAGGATGGGGGAGGAGCGATCAGGGAAAACCAAGGGAGCAGCTAATCCCAGGAGAGAGGTTGGGGCCTGAGGAGTGGGGGGAGAAGCCTCGTTGGTGGCGCTGGGGGGGAGAAATCAGAGGCCTCGGAGGTGGCGGGGGCTTCAGGACTTGGTTGTGGGCTGGGGGATCAGAGACCTCCGGGAGCTGGGGCGGGATGGGGGCCTAGTGGGGATGGGAGGAGCAGGGGGGAGATCAGAGGCCTTGGGCAATGGTCGTTGGAGGGTGCCCCAATCACAGAGCCTCCTCAGGAAGGCGCCTGGATCCAGGGGGGTATGTCTGATAGCAGTTACCTCCTGAATCCACCAAGTCCTCACCCTGAGGAAGCTGCCGAGTTCCCCGTGGCTTGGGTAACGCGGCCAGCGGATGTAAAAGTTCAAAAGCGGCTTGAAGCCTCATATTTAAAGCTGCAACCTGCCTCCTTGAATTGGGTTGGTCGTCCACCCAACTTCGAGCTTCAGGTACAGCAGGAAATGGGCAGGTTTGGGTCAGGAAGCAAACTTTTCTAGCTTTAACCCTCCACCCAACCAAAACCTGCCCCTTTGTTTTCAGTTAAAATTCTCCCCCCCCACCCCCCACCGCCCAAAAGAGTCTGCAGTGGGATATAGACGAGCTAACTGAGCAAAGGGTGGCAGATGGAGTATAGTGTGGGGAAATGAGAGGTTACTCACTTTGGTAGGAAGAATAGAAAAGCAGAATATTTTTTTAATGTTGGTGTTCAGAGAGATTTGGGTCTCCTCACACAAAAAACACAAAGTTAGCATGCAGGTTCAGCAAGCAATTAGGAAGGCAAATGATATGTTAGCCTTTTTTACAAGGTAATTGCAGTATGAGTGAGGAGAACTTGCTACAATTTTCAGGGCTTTGGTGAGACCACACCTGAAATACTGTGCACAATTTTGCTCTCCTTATCTAAGGAAGGATATACTTGCTGCAGAGGTGGTGCAGTAAAGGTTCACTAGATTAATTCCTGAGATGAGAGGGTTGATCCAATGATGTGAGGCTGAGTAAATTTGGCCTCTACCCTCTGGAGTTTAGAAGATTGAGATCTCATTGAAACATATAAGATTCTGAAGTGGATCGACAGGGTAGATGGTGAGAGGTTGTTTCCCGTGCCTGGAGAGTCTAGAACTAGGGGGAAAAGCTTCAGGATAAAGGGCAATCATTTAAGACTGAGATGAGAAATTTCTTCACTTAGAAGGTTGTGAATCTTCGGAATGTTCTACCTTGGAGGGCTCTGGATGCTCAGTTGTTGCGTATACTGAAGGCTGAGATAGATAGATTTTAGACGTAAGGGGAACCAAGGGATATGGGAATCAAGCGGGAAAGTAGAATTGAGGTCCAAAATCAGCCGTGATCTTATTGAATGGCAGAGCAGGCTGGAGGGGTCTGCTCCTGTTCCTATTTCTTATGCTCTTATGACACTTATCCTCCATTTACTGTTTTGGCAGAAACCTAATTAGCACAGTATTTTAAAAGAAGTGGTCTACTTGAATACTACAATTCTGGTTTTCTCCCAACACTTATTATCTTGTGTTGGCAGCAGAAAGCCAGCTTCCAAGAAGCAGATCAAGTCTTCCATGAATTGAAACCTGCAACTCGGGGTCTTCCATGGCTGATATCGGGAAAGATTTTAATTTGTTCAAAACTCAGCCGCTTGCACAGAGATAAAATTGGGCCCATTATGTGCCCAGGGTTCACAGTTACCTTTTTATTATGATGTAAGCCACCTGAAATCACATAGGTAGGAAATTTAATTCTCCTATGAAAGGTAGTAAATTCTACAATATCAGACTAATTCATAGACACAGTGGGCTGAATTTTACCAGCTCTCCAATGTCAGGAGTCATGGCAGGGGGGCCTGGAAAATTCTTCTGGGAGAGGCCCGCCATGACCCTTGACACCAGGAAGGCTTCGCCACATATTACCGGCGGCAGCAAGGCCTTGGTGCGTCCCCCTGCCGCTCGGCAGCGGAGCATTCATTTCAACATGTTAATAAAGGTTAATGCATACAAATAAACTTACCTTGTCCCAACGACTGTCCCATGCCGATATTCCGGCCGCTGGCGGGAACTCCCGTGCCTTCGTGACTCTGGTGGGGAGGAATGAAATTTTCAGAGCGGGAGGGGGGAGGAGTGGGGGGTGATGATGGGAAGGGGTTGAGGGTTAAAGTTATTAAAGGTCAGAATCTGAATAAAAGCTTTTGGTGGGGGGCGGAATGGGCTATTAATGAATCAATTATTCCTTGGGGGTGTGGGTGAGGGGTGTCAAAATGTTATTAAATGTGTAACTTTAATTTTCAACATTTGTTCCCTTTAAAAATTCAAATGCTAGTGAAGGACTTGAAGCCCTTTAAAAATGGCGCTGCGCCTGCGCTGTGGCGCCGGACGCCATTGCCAGGGACGGAGCAGCTGCCCCCTCCATTTAAGTGAGCCCCTGCGTGAAATATCACGGGAGCTCAGTGGCACACAAGTCACGCATGCGCCGGGCCTTCTTTCAAGCTCGCCACCAAGAACGGCAGCGAGCTTATAAAATTCAGCCCAGCCACTCCATGTTGTTGTTTATCTTTAATGTGATCCATATACTCGCCCTGTTGCCATATCCATAATGCTCCTTTCCATCAGCTACCTATATAAACTATTTCTAAATGTTGACATTGCCTCAGTTTCAATCACTAACTCCGGTAGTACATTCCACAGCCTCACAGCCGTCAGTGCAAAAAAAAAATTCTCCAGCACTCTGCTCTAAATCTCTTTGAATTTATTTTATATCTGTGACCCCCTCATCTAGACCCCTCAATCACTGGTATGACTAATACCTATAAACTAAATCCAATGGATTTCTTTACAAGTAAAATAATGTACAGAATCAGTAAGACATCTGAAGAAATTAGAAGTACAATGTTTGTAGCAATAAACATAGAAAGGGTTAACATAGCCTTCTTTCACACAAATAATCTAAGATTTTTGGATGAAATAGACTTTCTTAGATTGTCCTGATGTGATATATATAAATGATCTAACTCCTAGTGAACTTAATTTCTGGTAAACCTCACACTGAGAACAGTCACCAGTATATATTTCAGACCAAAGGTCACTGATTAAACAGCTGCCAATCAACCAAGATTAAAGACACAATGGTGAGAAATGTTTGCATTCCGTGCTAACAAGCAGGTGTTAATAGTTGAGGCATCAACTAGCTTCCTGTCAGACATACTCCTTAATAGTCCAGCCATTAGTTTATTTCCCTCCCCTGCAGTCTGTGAGCTTTCATATATTATTATTTCAAAGTGAGGCTGCCCTCACCAGCAAGCAATCATTGAACAAACCAATTTCTGAATATAGGCAATGGCATCAACGAAGAAAAATAAAGCAGGCTTCTCTGCCCACTTCCGCACCGTTACCTCTGGTGTCCCCTGAGGATCTATCCTTGGCCCCTCCTATTTTTCATCTGCATGCTGCCCTTCAACAATATCATCTGAAAACACAGCGTCAGTTTCCACGGCCACTCTACCTCAACACTACCTCTCTCAACCCCTCCATTGTCTCTAAATTGACAGACTGTTTGTCTGACATCCAGTAGTGGATGAGTAGAAATTTCCTCCAATTAAATATTGGGAAGAACAAAGCCATGACCTGTCAAAAACTCCATTCCATAGACACCAAATCCATCCCTCTCCCTGACAATTTACTGAGGCTGAACCAGATGTTTCACAAGATGAGCTTCCACCAACATATCCACACCATCACCAGGACCACTTATTTCCACTTCCATAACATCTCCTGACTCCACCCCTGCCTCAGCTCAGCTACTGCTAAAAACCCTTATCCAAACTTTTGTTACCCCGAGACTGAACTACTCCAACACACTCTTGGCACTCCATAAAGTTGAGTTCATCAAAAACTCACACTAAGTCCCGATACACCCATCACCCCTGTGCTCACTGACCTACACTGACTCCAGGTTAAGCAGTCCCTCGATTTTAAAATTCTCATCCTTGTTTTCAAATCCCTCCTTGGCCTTCCCCCACCCTAGTTCTGCATTCTCATCCAGACCTAAAACTCTCCAAATTATCTGAACTCCTCCAAACTTGGTCTCTTGAGCCTCCCGACTTCAGTCGCTTCACTACTGGCGGCTGTGCTTCAGCTGCCAAGGCCGTCTGTAAATCTCTCCGCCTCTCCACCTCTCTACCTCTTTTTCCTCCTTTAAGACCTAAAGCTGTTAAAATCGACTTGCTTATCTGCCCTAATTTCTCCTTTGTGGCTTGGTGTCAAACTCAGTTTTATAACACTCCCATGAAAGTTATTATTGTTCTGTAGCCAAGGTAACATGATTACAGTCTTCATAATATGCCCGTTAGCAATCCAGATATAAAATAAAGCCAATCTACCAGGGGAAAAAAAACAAGCAAAGTAGAAGAAAGAAGAAAGAAAATGTAGTAAAGTACAGTCCTTTTAATTCTTACCTGATGGAAACCATAAGAAATACAAGAATTAAAAGGAATCATGGGATAAAGGGAGTCTGCAAGCCATGCAGTAATAATGTTAATAAAATCTGATCCTATCTGCTACATGAACTAAGTAGACTTAAAGATACATACAAAAAGCCATAGAAAAATATTTTCAGACTGTTTCTTCTTCAAAATGATGTATGTCCTTACTGTACAAAAAATGTATTTTGAATTATTAATGTTTGAAATCCCTGTTGTCTGAAATTATTCACTGTCATGGAAATGTTCAAGGTTGAATTTAAACCATCTTGTCACACTTGAAGTCATTCAGTTAAATCCTGAGCATTCAAACCACATTTTGTTAAGTGCAAACATTATTACACTACATGCTAGAGTCCAACTCAAACGTGCAGCATACTGCAGAGTTATGAATTGGCCAGTTCAGTCTTAAAAAATGAGTGCTATATTTTGGGACATTGCCCTCCCCCACGTCTTAAGGGAAGCCGGAGTTATGTAAAAATTCAATGCACATTTTCAATTACATGAAATTTATGTGCATTTTTTATGATCTTTACTTTTAAGCAAAAACAATAATTAGGTTAGAAGTCAAAATTCTCTGGAAAGCTGTAAATGTAAAACGGACCTTATGTTGTCACAGTGACACTATTGATTCGTGCCTAGAATGCACTGAATGAAGGAGAAGCAATGGCTTTGCCTTGTGTTAAAATGCAATTTTACAAAGATAACAGCACCATTGAAGAACCCTATTAGACAGTCTTGTTTATAAATAGCCCTTTAATATAAAGAACAAAAGGGAATGTTGAATCCTCCTTTAAACCAGTGAAGAATTACTCATAAATTATTGATGTATTGATATCAAATTCCTTAAAATAATGTGCTTAATCCTATTTTAACAAAGGTATCAAACTATTTATTTTAAACAAGTTAACGCCTTCATTAAAACAGTGGATGGGGGAATTTAGTACAAACATTTGGTACTAATGTTGCACAACGTGATTTCAACCCTAAACTCACGAGTGAGTACTCCATATTAGCTTAAAAAATATTTTACAGTTAACTATCATCCAATTTGTGCTGTAAGTACATCATATGGAGTAAGTGTCAATAAAAGTAACAAACATATATATTTATTTAATTTTAAAAGCTGAATATAAAATTTTGAGATTGACTTTCTGGGCGACGATACAGCAACATATTTAGAAACCATTTTGATCTAAATTGAGATGTTGAGTAACCAAAATACATGAAACTTATCATGTGCTGTTAATTTGATATCACGACACAACAGTAATAATGGTGCCCATTTTGTGATTCCCAAGCTCAATTTGAACCAAAGTATGGTGATGTAATACTTTATTCTATTCATTATTACATGTTTACAGAGTAAGTCAACATTTGTCTAAGGGTTGATTTTTAAGCTCCCCCACCTCTACCTCCACTGAGTAACATCATTCCCACTGGCATCAAGCCAGATTCAGACGGGCTAAGTAAATGAGGCCTGAGAATTGAAATTCCCCAGGTACCATGCTCAGAGCAAAGGTTGGGAGTAGATGGTTTACCACCCGTTTGGCTCCAACACCCCAGATTCCCGCTCTGAGTTAAAATCAGCCGATTAATTTCGTGCAAAACTATGAACGGGTATGTTTGTTTCCCAGTTTTTCATCACCATCATGTAGCTAGATTTTTGAGCTGTAATCTGACTGCGCATTTTGCTTCCTTTTATAGAACGCATTTGATTTTCATTCCATTTATTTCTATGGCAGATGATTGTCCCCTTTAGATTACCTCACATGATGAAGATGAAAATCTACATCTAAGGGTTTACTTGAATCTGTCATGAACTATGCTAAGTTAATTTGACACCTAAAATGCAGAATAAAAGCTCGATTTTGACCTAATATACTGGCAAGAACATAGGAGCATGAAATCAGTCACTGTTTAAATCAGGCATCCAACTCATATCTGTTCCATTCTTATTGGTAAGTTAGGTTAAAAGTTCCATCCCTTCCTCTTCCCCAATCCATATTACAATGATTTCGCACAACTGGGCTTCCTGCTTTGCTTTAAAAAAAATGTTTTTATTGGAGCTCTCTTAACAAGAACGTTTTTAGTATCAATGCTAACTTGATTTTTTAAGAGGCAGGGTTGAAAATGAGTGCCAATTACTAATAAGCTACCCCAATTAGCATAATCCACTCTTACAGACATAAAATCATGACCACTCAATTTTCAATGGAACATGATTTTACCAGGCACAAGCAAGTGAATTTAATGTAAAGTTAGCTAGAAAACTATTACTTCCCCTAAACCTTGGAGAATAAGGTCATTGCAATTTTAATGAGGTTAGCCATCACACATTATCGTTCTGTTCCTGTCCATTTCAGACTTCAATTCACTTCAGTATGAAGAAATAAAAAGGAATATTACAAGATTAAAATTTAGGTACAGAAAAGCATTAAATTATTCAACCCTGGTCTCATTTCACGATAGGCAACTTAATTATTTTGAACAAGCCAGGATTTTGTTCTTAAATTGAGTGCTGATGTAACTGTTGTAATTTAACAAAGTATATAATATTTTCACCGCCGGCAATAATGCGTCATTACATCCACGATGGACAGAAGTAGAATATTTGTGAGGAATGTATTACTCATGAGTTATCAGAACTGGCTCCCTTCTGGAATAGACTAGGTTTGATTTGATAGGATTGTTTATTTTATTTATACCATTTGTATAAAAATATTACCCTGATTTTAATATTTTAGGTTACTTTTTGAATGCCACCTCATTGTCCAGTTTGGTTCATTAGAGGGTTAAATGATCTTTTCTCAGTTGGTAGAAAGCACAGCATATTGTAACAACAATGCATTATCACAGAATGGTAGGATATGGGTTCACAGCTACAATCTCCCACACATTGGGAATTGGCCAAAAAAAATGTTGTTGCCTCAGTATTCCTGATCTTGAATTTTTAACACGGTTCTCAGTACTTAAGTTTTGACTCTTGAGAATATGCTTTTCAATTTATTTAATGAAAAATAGGAATGCAGGTTAAATATATAACACATCACATTTGTTTTGTTCCTACCTCCTTGCTAAATGTTCCAAATTGCATGCGAGTGTTGCACAACTCTTTTTCTCTTTTAACTTATGATACTTGGCTTGTTGTGTTTTCTTGGCTTATGTAGTTAACAGTGTTTGGTTTACAAGTTTTCAGTGTGTGTCAACTTTGCCATGCATAGAGAAATAATACTTTTTAGTTCAATTTACAGTTGTCTCTAATGCCACATACATATTTAATTTGTTTAGCTGAACAGTGTTGTCATCACAATACAGTAGCTGGTAGTTTGCTACATCAGCAAACCCCACAGAATGTTCAAAGTCGTAAAGCTTTGAAGAACAGATAAGTGATGGGCAGCGATTTACGAAAAGTTAACCACTGAGTGACTTAACTCACCCAATGTTAGAAGTAATTTATTTTTAGTGGAACTTTCGCTATCAGTTGTGTATTCTATTTTTGCATATACAATAATAGATAACTAGGAGTGAGTTTCAAGGTTACTGTCTGATCGAAGGGTTCATAGGATATCCTATATTGCGAGAGCAGAGCTGAAGTGTTTATTAACGTCATCTAAGATTCAAGATTAGATTACAGTCTTGAGATTGCTCCCTGTTATCTTTTATTTTGTATAACCTATATTGTTTACGTGTCATTTTTAAGTTAAAAATTACAACAACTCTTTTTTAGCATTGTCAAGAGAATTTTAGCATCTCAAAGCTCACAAGAAGGTAGTAATCTCCTCTGTGATATATTTGCTGTAGTATTACCAGGGAATCATTTTGGATCAGAGTACAAAGCATTTCCCTGTACAATACATACTACAAAGCATTTTTCTGAATATCAAGACTCTGTTTAATCACCAAAAGCAAACGATCATTGTCCCCTGTTTGAGGTCGTACTACTCTCCAAGAGGAGTTAATGTGACTGCAGCACTTTTTTTCATGCTGACCTCAGGGCTCCAAGTTTCAGCATTGGTACATGCTAACCATAAACTGTATGGCTGTAAACCAAAGCTGGGACTGCCCACACACATTGTATAAATCAGAATGAAAAACTAGGGGTTACATCATTTTTTATACTTATTCTTCTATGTAGTGTCTCTTCTTGCAGTCAAAACAGAGCCAATGAGCAGCAGTGACACTGCCACAACAACAGGAGATGGATCACTTGACAGTTACACTGGGTCAGGTAAGGCACTGGCCACATAGTTCAACTCGCAGAGCAGGCATAATTGTCCCGACCTCATTGACTGGTGACTAAACTGGAACTCAGACTGCTGGATTAACATGTAGCACTTCATTATACCAGTGTTAATGATAATAGAGAGTGAAATGTACTGTCTCCAACCAGTTAACCACTAGTATATTAATATCTAAAGAACATATTTGTGGTTAAATAGCTATATGTTTTTCCTTTTGAAAAGGAGAGCAAGAGCATGAATGATGACAGTGTTGTTCATGCTTTGTTTCAAGGTGAGTACATCAGAATGTGCAGATTACAAAGGAATTGAAAAACTACAGACCAATAATCTGTTTTATGTTACCACATTGTCAGAAATATGGATACCCTGTAAATAAATAAGAAATTCTTTCACCAAATTTCTATTAAAATAAGCACGTGATCTAATGCCAGCCTGCTATAAGATTTATTAGTAAACTTTGAATGTCATAATAGGAATGGGTTTAGGCAAAGATGATAATTTCATATGCTCATCCTCTTTTGCCACACTAAAGCTACCATGAAGGCAGCTCCTTATTTCCTATGCAATAGCACAGCAGAGCTTATGCAGAACTGTTAGCGAAGACTGGAGTGGCCAGGTCAAATCATAAGACAAAAGCACACATTACATTGTATTACATAGAGTCTACAGCACAGAACCAAAAAAGCTACTAAATCTCTTTAATCAGCCTCTTAAAAAATAATTAATTTACTCCTAGTGTAAATTTACAATATCTGCCTATAATTTAGTTGGTTGGTTCATCTGTTAAGAATCTTTACGTTTTTGTAACTCATGAGCAATGAAGTTACAATTTAATTTTGGAGTTCACGAAGGTCATTCAAGATGAGAAGAATCTTTTGTGGCACAGCATTACGTGATCATATTTTGTATCAGTGATGGTTAGTTTGGAGTTGGAATCTCAGAGGTTTAGGGGGTAGATGTGGACTGAAATAATTAAATGGTCAATGATGTGTTATTGTTACCCTGGAAGCTGAAGCCAAGGCCAAGTGGTTGTTTTCTGCGAAGGATGTCAGATAAGGGGCTAGAAATATATCAGCGAATAAGTAATCAACATTCTGGGCGTTACCATTGACTTGGAACTAAAGTGGACCAGCCATATAAGTACTGTGGCTACAAGAGCAGGTCAGAGGCTGGGAATTCTGTGGTGAATCACTCACCTCCTGACTGCCCAAAGCCTGTCCACCATCTACAAGGCACAAGTCAGGAGTGTGATGGAGTATATCCCACTTGCCTGGATGGGTGCAGCTCCAACAACACTCAAGAAGCTTGACATCATCCAGGGCAAAGCAGCCCATTTGATTGACACACCATACACCACCTTCAATATTCACTGCCTCCACCACCGACGCACAGTCTGTACCATCTACGAGATGCACTGCAGCAACTCACCAAGGCGCCTTCGACAGCACCTTCCAAACCCACAACCTCTACCACCTAGAAGGACAAGGACAGCAGATGCATGGGAACACCACCACCTTCAAGTTCCCCTCCAAGCTACACAACATCCTGACTTGGAACTATATTGTCATTCCTTCACTGTCGCTGGGTCAAAATCCTGGAACTCCTTCCTATCAGCGCTATGAGTGTACTCACACCACATGGACTGCAGCGGTTCAAGACCACCACCACCTTCTGGAGGGCAATTAGGGGTGGGCAATAAATGCTGGCCGAGCCAGCGACACCCACATCCCGTGAAGGCATAAAAAAAAATCAGGATTTTTGCTTGATTTTCTGAGTACATTTATGCAGCACACTCCCTAAGGAGATTATAGAGTTGAGATTGAATTCTTGGTAAGGGTAGATTATACATGGTCTTTGAAAGAAGTAGGTTTTATGAGCTGAATGGTATTTTCTTTTTTCTTAACCTTTCTATTCTTACGAGTGAAGATGCCTAGCAAAGACATGCTTGGTTCAGCTTGAGTAATGATTTTTTATGGAATTCTGACAGCCAAAATCAGGCTGTCTGAAAACTGGACATATTTGGAAATAGTCAAAACCCATTTTTATCAGATAAATTCTTACTTTTAAACTTTTCATAGAGTATGTAAAAGGGTAGAAACTCATGTACAAACTTTAAAAAACTTGTATTATACTCCTGTATGCACCGTTTAAATATTGTAACAATCCTAAATGTCCAGTATACACAAATGGCAAATGCGGCCTTCAGCTAAATTTTGAGTTCTCATTGCTTTGGGCCACCTAAACATTGTAATTTGGTTCAGTGAAATATGACCCTCTATTCTATTTACGCTGCCTTTAATCTGATCAGTAATTCTTGCTACAGTCAGTCACACAATTCTATTCTCCCATGGCTATCTTGGTGCTCGGTGAGTTTGTAGGCTGCTTCTTAACTGATGTACGGTATTGCTGTAATTATCTGATGGTCCCTGCTACCCACCCCCTACCACCCTGCCTTGCTGAAACCGAGTGGTGGGGTAGTTAAAATGAGACCAGTCACTTACCTCTTCTGATCCTGGTGGCTTCACACCATGTCCTAATCTTAAACAGCTCTTTTGAGCAGGTGAGTGGAACATATGCAGGAAGCGAACAGGATGCAGTGATGGATCAGAGGCATCAGAAGAGGCCCGTCAGTTTAGTTCCAGCGCTCCCAATCAACCTAAATGACCCTCGACTCTGCCCGACCCTTGGGTCAAGGATACTTTTTTTTGCATCAATTCATTCATCAATATGTTATTATTTATTCTTTTTCACACTTTATTTCATGTACAGGTATCACTAAGATAGGCTACTGATTTTATTGTCCAAAATTCGTGATAATCCAGAATCTGGCACAGTCTCGGTCCCGAGGGTGCCGGATTTTAGACATTAGATCTGTATTAAGATAGAGTCCATAATCTAGGTTGTTCATGAAAGATGTGTTAACACAACTTGTCTAATGACCTTATAGGTATGGTGGATAAAACACAGCCGAGTGTAACACTAAGCCATGCACACTGGAAGGTCCCAGGTTCAGTTGCTGAGCTATGCCAGATCTCAGTTGGGACAATACATCTTATGTAAAGATGCTACAGCAGGCCTCAATTCTCCTGTGCAATGGAGTAGAAAATCAGCATTTGTGCTCTTGATCACTATCCCAACCCCTGCTGGAAAGTTCACGTGTGGATATTGGTCAGGACAAAATTGGGCTTATCTGTGTTTCCCTGCACAGAATCTCACTGTCTAAGTTTGCCAAAACCACTTAGACAATGTACCAGAGGGCAACCGAAACCCAGGCATCAGCATCTAAGAGAAAAAAGGATAAAAGAGAAGAAAAATGTGGAGAAATGTAATACATTGGAAATGTTTTGTCAGGGGACCTTCAATGCTGGATCAGGAGTTAATGGATGTCATATGCCATAGTTAGGTTAAGCTCATGTTGAGAAGTAGAAATAATGTTAGTTAGTGCATCTTATTCAGCTCTGCTGCGCCTGTAGACATTTCATCTCAAAATTGCAAGTAATTCTATTTAACTACCATTCTCAAGCAATGTAAGTAAAGAGGTTTAAATTAGTGGCAGAACTTTAAATTTTGCCTTTGTGAGAATTTTTGTTTCTGTAAAGGAAAGCATGACCATGTTTGTCAAACAGTAAAACGTGAAGAATGTGCTCATAAACACAATCCTCTGTCAAGTATCCTGATTTATGTGCTGCAGCTGAGAAGCTCTCTATTTTTGCTTTCCTGTATAGTGTAGCTTAGAGTGGACTAATATACTGGTTCAGAAATTTGACTTACACCCAAAACAGAGGCAAATTTGGCAGTTACACCTCCCATCCAAGCCGGCCTGAAGCCTGAGACATATTCTGCTTTGGGCCTAACTTAAATACTGCCGGCAAGGTGCCAAACAGACAGCTCGTTGGGCAGAGAGGGCAATAAGGCAGCTGGCTCAAATGCTGACAGGTCAGGTGTAGGGGCTGGTGATCCTGGGAGGGATCTTGAGAAGTGCCGGTAGAAGTCGGAGTTTTTTAGTGGACTCAGGAGGAGCTCTCCAGAGAAATAAAAAACAAAATATTTGCTGTGCCTTTTTTGTTTTGAGTGGCCACCTTTGAGGATTGCTGCTTAGGTTGCTCAATGCCCGGAGCAACTATAGGGAGCATCCACGGCGCAACCTTCGTCTATTTGTTTTTGAATTTTGCATTCGGGATCATACAACCAGAGTCCAATTTGCATGTTTAAGCTGCCTAACACTTGTTCTGGCGGGCATCTCGGACGACTAAAAGTGTTCGGAGTCAATTTGGCATCCGCCACGATTGCTGCGTAGTTCAGGCATGCCAGATCATGACATAAAATCAGAGGTTATAACACAAAATCAAAGGTCTAATAACGATTTTATGCCTGACAAACAGGCTTCTGTTTGTTGAATTTCTCTCCCATTGTATTGAGTCAGCAATCTAACTGTAAAATATTCATCAGGACTTCGACTTATTAAGAAAATGCTGTTTTTTTTAAAGAGAGAGATTGATAAATTGAGTGGTGCCAAATTTACCACAGGGTTCTCCTGGTATTCTGCCATTATGTAAGCAGGAAATTGATAGATCCCCTGAGAAACAGTGTAAACGGCTAAAAATAGTTGAGGGGAGAGGTGTTCCATTGCTCTTCCACTAGAGAAAGAAACGGAAATTCCAGGTACTTATTTTATTAGAATTGCACATGTAGATTATATTGCCGCCTGCATGCTACTCCTGATGTTGCAGTTTAACATCATCCTCAGAAAAGCACTTCTTACTACACCTCCATGGAATTTCCATTACCCATGGTGTGGCTTCTCTCACTGAGGATGCCAGATTAATGTCAATTAGTCTTGAATTATGGACCATTTGCCTCTGTGGAATTATGTGCTGTAGAACTGCATTTATACGAATTTCATCACCAGAGATAGTCCAGTCCTTTATCCTCTATCCATTCCCAATTCCGTTCTGATAGTCTGTGCTGTATCCTAAATATTTTTCATTTGTTCTTGGGATGTGAACAAAGAAAAAGCAATATTTATTACCCTAGTTGCTGTAAGGGTATTTAAAGTCAGCCCCATAGTATGGAACTGGTGCCATATGAAGACCAGATGCGGTAATGATGGCAGGTTCCCTTCCCAGAAGGACATTAGATAACCAGTTGAGTTTTTATAGAAATCCAGCAGTTTTTCTGATCATTTTTCTGATGCCAGCACAGATTTATTGAATTCAGTTTCAATAGCCTGTCATGGTAAGATTTCAACTCACTGGGCTACTGAATCTTTCTGTATTAGTTCACTCAACAATTCTACCGAGCCTCATTAGAATTCCACTTGCCAATTTCCAGACCAAAACAGCTGGGAAACAGGAGGGATATGGCTGTCCAGCCGTTAAAATCAGGCGGCAGGATGCTTTTTCCAGGAATACAGTCCCTGGCACAAGGCAAGTACTCCAGGAATGGAATCCTAGTCGGGGGAGAGGGGAGGCTCAAGGTTTCCTTGTAGGGCCTGGAGGCACAATCCTGCTCCTTAGTCCACCAGAAAATTAAAAAATGTTTTAAAATCTTCTGGCCTTTTCTCCCCAGCCTTGTGCCGAAGCCAGCACTAGTCCCCCATTCAGGCTTCATGACGACATTTAAAATTGCAGTTGGCCAAATTGGGTTGTGAAAGAAATGGGCAAGTACCCCACTCTGTTTTAACTGTCTAACCTGCCCCACCCAACCACAACCACCACCCCTCCCCCCCCACCCCCGTCAGCTTGCTTTCGACCAGGCAGGGGGAGTTAAAATCAAGCCCAATTACTTCAGCATTGGAGTTTTTTGAGGATGTTACTAACAGAATTGATAAAGGGGAGTCAGTGGATGTGGTATACTTGGATTTTCAGAAGGCTTTTGATAAAGTCCCCCACAGGAGGTTGGTTAGTAAAATTAACGCACATGGGATAGGAGCTAATATACTGGCATGGATTAAGGATTGGTTAACAGGCAGAACACAGAGAGTAGGAATAAACGGGTCATTCTCGTGTTGGCAGGCTGTGACTAGTGGGGTACCGCAAGGATGAGTGCTTGGGCCCAAACTGTTGACAATATATTTAAATGATTTGGATGTGGGGACCAAATGTAGTATCTCCAAGTTCGCGGATGACAAAATATTCGGTGGGGATGTGTGTTGTGAGGAAGATGCAAAGCAGCTTCAAGGGTATTTGGACAGACTTAGTGAGTGGGCAAGAACGTGGTAGATGGAATATAATGTGGAAAAATGTGAAGTTATCCACTTTGGTAGGAGGAACAGATGTGCAGAGTATTTCTTAAATGGTAAGAGATTAGGAAGTGTAGATGTACAAAGGGACCTGGGTGTCTTTGTCAATAAGTCACTGAAAGCTAACATGCAGGTGCAAGCAATTAAGAAGGCTAATGGTATGTTAGCCTTTATCATAAGAGGATTTGAGTACAGGAGTAGTGAAGTCTTGCTTCAATTGTGCAGAACCATCGTTAGACCGCACTGTGTGCAGTTTTGGTCCCCTTACCTTCGGTAGGATATTATTGTCATAGAGGAAATGCAACGAAGGTTCACCAGACTTTTTCCAGGGATGGCGGGACTGTCCTATGAAGAGCGATTGGGGAAACTGGGCCTGTATTCTCTAGTTTCTAAGAATGAGAGGTGATCTCATTGAAGCCTATAAAATACTTAAGGAGATAGACAGGGTAGATGCAGCTCAGATGTTTCCCCTGATTGGGGAGTCAAGAACCAGGGGACACAATTTCAAAATAAGGGGGGTGCCACTTAGGACAGAGATGAGGAGAGATTTCTTTACTCAGAGGGTTGTGAATTTGTGGAATTCTCTACCCCAGAGGACTGTGGAAGCTCAGTCATTGAGTATGTTTAAAGCAGAGATTGACAGATTTCTAAATACAAATGACATAAGGGGATATGAGGATAGTGTGGGGAAAAGGCATTGAAGTGGATGATCAGCCATGATCATATTGAATGGCAGAGCAGGCTTGATGGGCTAAATGGCCTACACCTGCTCCTATGCTCTACGTCATCAGGGGCGGCCGCTCCACCCCCTCTATTAAAGTGAGCTCTGCATGTAATATCGCGGGAGCTCAGGGATGGCGCATCTGTGCAGGGTGCACACCGTTTGTACAGTATGCCACCGTGAACGGCGGTGCACTCAAAATTCAGTCCTATATGTGTGCAAGGGAATTTTTTTACAACAGCAGTTATCAGTCAAATACACATGCTATAAAAATATTCTTAATGCTATAATGAAGAACTAAAGTACCATATTCTTTACTGTGTTCTTTGAAGTACAGATATGATGGATTAGGAGAGAGTAATTCCTGTATTGTATAATGTGCCACTTTAATCTTCAGCGTGGTGAATGAATAGCAGATGGGCCAATAAAGAAACTCTATGTCCTTGCCCAGTCTGGTCTTTCTCTGATGAGATTGGTTTAGTACTGTACAGTCTGTCAGATGGTTGGAAGAAAACTGCACTATTCAGAGTTTGGAAATGATCCAATTAGAATCTAACTTATACCAGTTTTTGAAGGAGATCTAACCCAATATTAAAGTCTGACACCCAAACCTTTAATCGGGGGAGACGGTGGTGTAGTGATAATGTCATACTGAGCTTGTAATCCAGAGGCCCAGGCTAACCCTCTGGGAACATAGGTTCCACCAAGGCAGCTGGTGGAATTTAAATTCAATTAATTTTTTAAAATCTGGAATTGAAAGCTAGTCTCAGTAATGGTGCCGTGAAACTATCATCGATTGTCATCAAAAACCAATCTGATTCGCTAATGTCCTTTAGGGAAGGAAATCTGCCTTCCTTACCTGGTCTGGCCTACATGTGACTGCAGACCCACAGCAATGTGGTTAACTCTTAACTGCCCTCTGAAATAGCCTAGCAAATCACTCAGTTGTCAAGGGCATTTAGGGATGGGCAACAAATGCTGGCCTTGTCAGCAATGCCCACATCCCATGAAAGAATTTTTTTTTTTTAAATGAGTCTTGATTGGTTAACAAGAAAGTTGAAGTTAAGGTCCATACTTTATTTGAAGCTTAGGGTGGAATCGTGCACTTTAAAAAAAAAATCGAGGGTGGGGACCATTCATGGTAATGGCTGTCAGCACGGCTGCCTGGGAGATCTTCCTGGAGGCGGTCAGTTAAGAGGTCGCCTCCAGGTCTGCCGACAGTTAAGAGCGAGCACGTTCCTGAGGTTGCAGGCCCAATCGGAGCATCTGCAGCCTTGGAAGGACAATGGCTGCATTGTCAGAGGTAAGTGCTGCCACTGCAGGATGGGGACCACAAGGGTGCCTCCATCTTGAGGTGCTCTCTGAAAAGGTTTTAAATTTAATAAAATAGAGTGGCCACAGCTACCAGGCCACCCTTGTGGAGGGAAAAGCCCTCCACAAGATGGCAGGTGGCTGTAGATGTGGCCCATTGATGGCTGCAGCTCCGATGGCAAGGGTGAGTGTACGAGGCCTCGTAGGCCCCCCAGGCCAGCCACTGACAAGCACCTCCAGACACCTGCCAGGCTTGGCCCTTAGTGGAGGTGCCGGACTGCCACTGGGAAGATCTCAGCGGCGTTCACAATCAGCCCACAAATGGGCAGTTAATTATGCAGATTGGCTGCCACTGCTATTGGGTGGGTAGCCTCGACTGGTGATCGCTCAGAGGTGGGAACACCTCAGCCCACTGCACCAATGCTAATATTTCAGACTTTCCTCCCAGTTCCACCTTCAGGTCCACCCTCTGTGATCAGGAGGGTTCTGTTTTCCCTTTACTGCTTGCCCTTTTACCAAGACCCAGGAGGCTACTGCTTGGAATGCTGCTTGTATTCCAGCCATGGCACAACAGAACAAAGATAATCATGGGGATTTTCCATTTTACTAATGGAGAAAACACAGCATTAAAAAAAATCACATCTTTTGCAACATATAATGAATTTTAATACTGTAGGTACTAAAGAAGTGGATCTCCGTTCTCCCTAACATGGCCTTCAGCTGGCTTTATAAAGGTTTTTAATGATGACATCCCAGCATGGTTCAGAAGGGAATTGATAAAGGTTCGCGTGTGCACATCACATGGACAAAGAATATGACATTGTGGCAGCTGTCCCTCATGAGATGGCAAAATCTGTTGGAATGTATTTTTGTTCCTATGCATGCAATTAAACACTGCCCACAAGTGCATCAAGTCTATTGACATATTGGATTGTGTGGGCCCAATTTTAACTCTGTGTAATTGAATGGGTTTTGAGTGGGTTAAAATTGGGCCATTGTTTCTTCTATATACTAGGACCGTGATGGGTGGGAGGCAATGTTCCCTTTAAGCTTTCGTGGCAGCCCAATTTTTTTTTAAAATGTTTTTGTGTGGCTGCACACACACATTATTTATCCCAGAACCAGCACTGTCTGGTGCCTGTCAGGCTATTGCACTGCCACACATCTGCACAGCTTAGTAGCAACATTGGTTGTGGGGATGCTGCTGATGGGTTGAAAGAACAGCTAGTTTGTACGTCCCCCTTACCTCTATTGATCTTATGGAGAAGACATCATAAGAGAAATTCCCTTCCACTGCCCAACTTAATGGCTTAGAATTTTCCTCAAATGCCGTTTGCAGCCAAATCCAGTTTCCTTGCACAGGGCAGATTCCTACTCGACCTTTTTCAAGGTCTTGCAGTTATTTTGATGCCATGACTTTGAAGTATCTGTGATAGGACAAAAGTTCTGCTTGTTTGCATCTTTTTTGTTTGTGTGCTATATTGCAGCTTATTTTTTCAAATTTACTTGTATTCCTTGTTATATTGTGTTAAAGAATCCTCTGTCTGTCACATTGAAAGTTGGATTGATTTCGATGGTTCTTTTCAGTCATAAAGAAAGGTTTTGGAGGTTGTGATTGTTATTGTAAATAGGTGGCCTGCCTATTCACATTGTCAAACAATTTGTACTGTCCAAGGGTTCAAAAACTAGGGATACAATTTGTATATTGGAAAATTAAGAGAAAATAGGAATTTCAGGCAGAACTTTTTCATTCAAAGGGTATTGAAGTATGGAATATATTGCAATAGAATATGTTAGCCACACCACCCCCTCCCCACCCTCGCTCCCACCTCTCCCATATCTCATCTCGTGGTATTAGAGAGCAATACTCTTAATAGTTGGGAAGGCAGAGTTATTAAGTAAATGTACCTTACAGTGTTGTATACCAGAATGGTTGAAATACTATTTATAAGCAGAAAGTGATTTTATAAAGTAATCTGTTATGTAATTGTTATGTGATGGAGTCAGTTTCTTTTGTATTTGTTAGTTTGTATAATATATACACAAGATGCATCTTCCTTAACCTTATTATTGATCAGGAAATGGTAGTGACGACATGAGCCAATAAGATTCCAAATGGAATACACTGCTTTTTTATTTCAAGTTCCTTAGCACAGAAGTAACCAAGCTAATTACTGATTGAGACATTTGGCTTATGTGCTTGGCTGAGGAGCCAAAGGTGCGAGGCTACCATCTCTGGGTTTATGACAGAACGCCATGTACTGAGTAGTGTTCTGGAAAGAATTGGCAGGAGTATGTGTGTGTGTGTGTATACCGTACCGTACGTAGGCGTACGCCACTCGGGTGGTATAGCTACCTATAGTGGGCCGGCGTTGCCGCATCGACTGCAGCCAACCATCTGGGTCCCGGTTACGCCAAAACACATTACTGACCATAAAACCTTCCATTAACCAGCTCATTAAGGCACCACTTTATATTCTTTGATGTATTTACAAGTGGCAACTTGGTTCAGTTCTATTAATACAGCTCAAATGGCTTTATTATAAAAATTTAACATTCTTTAATCAGAGTGTCTAGTCTGGGTATTAATTAAAATTGATAGTTTAAATAGGGTACTAATTAGATTGTTAAAAAAGGGAATAGAGCGAGTTTTTTACATCATGGATGGGCAGCTGTAACCTGCTACTTCCAATTCCTTTGGGAACTTCAGAACACATCATGTGTCTTGGGCGACCAAGTGTGTAGGAAGTGTCCCCAGCTTCTTCAGCTCGAGCTCAGGAATTCTGAGCTTGAGGGGCAGCTGGAATCACTGCGGAGCATCAGGGAGCAGGAGAGTTTCCTGGGTTGTACATTCCAGGAGCTGGTCACCCCACAGGCAGTAGGAGTTCAAGATAGTAGGTGGGTGGCCATCCGGAAAAGTAGGAAGAGGCAGGAAGTGCAGGAGGCTTCGGGGTGTGTGCTACTCTCAAACTGCTACTCAGCTTGGGAGACTGCTGGGAATGATGACACCTTGAAGAAGCGCAGTCCAGACCGTGGCACCAATGGGCATGGGACTGTACAGGAGAGAGCAGCAAAAGTGCAGAAATGCAGTTGTTATAGGTGATTCCGTAGTCAGGGGGACAGATGGGCATTTCTCTAACCATTATCATGAGTCTCGCATGGTGTGTTGCCTCCCTGGTGCCAGAGTAAAAGACATCTTGGAGAGGGTGCAGGTTATTCTGCAAGGGGAAGGGAGTGAGCCAAAAGTTGTGGTACACATTGGTACCAACGACATAGCAAGGGCAGGAATTGAGGTGCTAGAGTCAGATTTGCAGGAGCTAGGGAGGCAGTTAAAGAGTAGGACCTCGAAGGTAGTAACCTCTGGATTCCTCCCAGTGCCACATGCTAGCAAGAGTAGAAATAGGAAAATAGGGAGGATCAATGCGTGGCTTGAAGCATGGTGCAGAAGGGAGGACTTCAGATTCTTGGGGCATTGGGACCAGTTCTGAAGCAGAAGGCACCTATTCAAAAGGGATGGGTTGCATCTCAACAGGACTGGAACCAGTGTCCTTGCGGGGAGATTCACTAGTGTGGTTGGGATGGGCACCAGCATATAGAAGTAGAAAAGAGAAATAAGGTGCATAATGTGAGGGTGTTGGACAGTACTAGAAAAGGGAATTGTTCTGTCTTAGATGGGAGCAGACTGCAATGGACTATGAGGAATGGAAAGGCAGAATTTCAATGCATGTAAACGCACAGTGTGTTTGAATAAGGTTAGTGAGCTACAAGCACAAATAGCAGTATGGGAATATGATGTAGTGGCAATAATGGAAAGGTGGTTTAAAAATGGCAAGGACTGGGCACTTAATTTACAAGGATATAGAGTGTTCAGAAAAGATAGAGAAGGAAAAAATGGAGGTGTGGTGGCAGTACTGATTAGGAAAGAAATTGTAGTGTTGGAAAGAGGGGATGTCCTTGAGGGGACAGGGACAGAATCCATTTGGTTAGAGTTGAGAAGCAAAAAGGGTATGATCACTTTACTAGGAGTATTCTATAGGTCTCCAAATATTGAGAGAGGGATAGAGGAGCAAATCTGCAGGGAAATCACAGAGATGTGCAAGAACTATAGAGTGGAGATTTTGGGGGATTTTAATTACCCAAATATCAATTGGGATAGTTTTAGAGTAAAGGGTAAAGAGGGGGAGGAATTTCTGAAATATGTTCAGGAGGTCCTTGATCAGTGTGTTCTCAGCCTAACTAGAAAGGAAGCATTGCTGGATCTGGTGCTGGGAAATGAGGTGGGCTAAGTGATTCGAGCGTAGTCAGGGAGTACTTGGATAAGAGTGATCATCGTATCATAAGGTTTAGACTAGTGATGCAGAAAAGCAAGGAATGAAATAAGGTAGAATAGCTAGATTGGAAGAGGGGTAATTCAATGCGATGAGAAGGGATCTAGCCAGGGTAGAATGGAACCAAAGACTGACAGGAAGAGCTGCATCAGAACAATGCATTATCTTTAAGGAAGAGATGCTTCAGGTATAGGCTAGGTACATTCCAACAAGGGCGAAAGGTAAGGGAACCAAAAACAGGGCTCTGCGAATGACGAGGGAGATAGAGATTATGATGAAACTGTCATGAAGATCCCCACCTGCCAAGAATGAGGCATATTAATTTTGTCATATGAACATTAATTTTAAACTGTTGCTGGAGTGAAGAAATGACTTGTTTAAAGAGATCACCAGACATTTGGCTGGAGGACATTTGCGTACTAAGAGACAGTGCTTGGAGAGACAAAGCAACTACTCCCTGATCCAGTTGACCCAAATGGATTTTGATCAGCAGACATCGAACGTTTAAGAGCACAGCAATCCAGGATGTCTGCCAAGGTGAGAATCCACAAACTGCAGAAGCGGTTGTTCCCAAATAAGGGATTAGTCACATGACTAGCCTACTGGCCAACTTGGAGTTTTGAATTGTGCTCACAGGACAGTTTGAAGACAGCCTGCAGATTGCAACTGAACCTGGAACAAGACAGCCTCTCTCCTGGCTGGCTCTCTCTCTTTCTCACAAACCTCTGGACCCACTGAAGACACTTAAACCTCAATAGAGAAAAGACTCCTACATCAAAACAAGTTAAAGCATGCACTGGGCCCCAACAAACAGCAAGACTTACCAGCAACCAAAGACTCCACGTTGAACTCAAAGGACTGTAAATACACCCAGCTATTGCCTCAAACTTTTCCCCTTTCTACTTTTTCTGTCTCTATCTGCATGTGTGTTTATCGCATATGCATGCTAGCGTGGTCGCATTACGTATTCTAAGTCGTTAACTGAATTAGAGTTTAAGGATAATAAACTTCCATCTTTCTTGTTTGAATCTAAGAAAACCTGTCTCATTGATTTCTTTGCCTTACAATTGGAAAGCGGTGAACAAGGATTCACTGAGTGAGAGGAGCTATAACAGTGTTTTTAAAATTAAACCCTGTTACGGTTAAACCAGGAAAAGGCTGAGATGGAACCCCTAGACCCCTTTCTCAACTGGGCGTAACAGAAACAAAAAAAGGGTGTATGATGCATGTCAGGGGAATTCTTCAAGTGAGAACCAGGCCAAATACAATAAGTTGTGAGGGGAGGTGAAGAGGAAAATAAGACTGGCAAAGAGAGAACATGAGAATAGAATGGCAGTCAACATAAAAGGGAACCCAAAAATCTTCAACCGGCGTGTAAATAGTAAGAGGTTGAGTGGGCCCTATTGGGGACAAAGAAGGTCATATATGCTTCGAGGCACAGGACAAGGCTAATATATTTAATGAGTATTTTGTATCAGTGTTCACTAAGGAAGTGGAATCTGACAAAATATTGGTAGAAGAGAGAGTAGAGGCAATGGATAGGGTAAAAATTGAGAGGTAAGAGGTACTGGGAAGGCTGGCTATGCTTAGGGTAGATAAATCACCTGGGCCAGATGGCTTGCATCCCAGGTTGCTAAAGGAAGTGGGGATGGAGAAAGCGGAAGGGCTTGCCATATCTTCCAAGCTTCCCTGGTTACAGAGGAGGTGCCAGAGGATTGGAGAGTGGCAAATGTGACACCCTTATTCAAGAAAGGGTTTAAGGACAGTGCTACTAACTACAGGGCAGTTAGTTTAACATCAATGGTGGGTAATGTTTTAGAAACTATAGTCAGGGAAAAATCAACAGAGACTTGGAGAGGTTCGAGTTAGTTAAGAATAGGCAGCAAGGATTTGTAAAAGGCAGATCATGCTTGGCTAATCTAATTGAATTTTTTGATGAAGTAACAGAGGTTGATGAAGGGAATGCAGTGGATGTTGTTTATATGGATTTTAAGAAAGTGATTGATAAGGTACCACATAAAAGGCAGGTTAACAAAATTGAGGCTCATGGAACAGGATAGTCAGTGTCCAATTGGATGGAAAATTGGCTTAAGGACAGAAAACAGCAAGTCGCAGTAAATAGTTGTTTTTCAGACTGGAGGATGGTAGACAGTGGTGTTCCCCAAGGGTCAGTGCTGGGACCACTGCTTTTTTTACTATATATAAATGACTTGGATCTTGGAATACAGAGTAGAATCTCAAAATTTGCCAATGACACCAAACTTGGAGGTGTGACAAACAGTGCGGATGATATGAACTGCCTGCAACAGGACATAGATAGGCTAGCAGACAAGAGGCAGATGGAATTTAATACTGACAAGTGTGAGGTGATGCACTTTGGCAGAAGGAATAGGGAGAGGCCATATATACTTAATGGCACAGTTCTGAAGAGTGTGCAGGAACAGAGGGACTGGGAGTGCATGTGCATAAATCTTTGAAGGTGGCAGGACATATTGAGAGAGTGCTTAGTAAAGCATATGGGATCTTGAGCTTCATAAATAAAGGCATTGAGTACAAAAGCAGGGAAGTTATGCTGAGCCTTTATAAAGCTGTGGTTAGGCGCCAACTGTAGTATTGTCTGTGGAAAGAGAAGCAGAGTTAACGTTTCGGGTCAGTGACCCTTGGGTCACTGACCCGAAACGTTAACTCTGCTTCTCTTTCCACAGCTGCTGCCAGACCTGCTGAGTGGTTCCAGCATTTTTTGTTTTTATTTCAGATTTCCAACATCCGCAGTATTTTGCTTTTATATAACTGTAGTATTGTGTCCAGTTCTGGTCACCTCACTTTAGGAAGGCTGTGAGGGTCTTTTAGAGGGTGCAGAGGAGATTTACCAGAATGGTTCGAGGGATGGGGGATTTTAGTTACAAGGTTAGGTTGGAAAAGCTGGGATTGTTCTCCTTAGAACAAAGGAGATTGAGGGGAGATTTATTCGAAGTGTAGAAGATTATAACAAGCTTAAGTAAGTTAGACAAGGAAAAACTGTTCCCAGTAACTCATGATACAAGGACTAGGGGACACATTGAAGGTTTTGGGCAAGCGGTGTAGGGGGAACATGAGGAAGAACTTTTTTATGCTGTGAGTGGTAATGACCTGGAACACTCTGCCCACAAGGGTGGTGGAAGCGGAGGTAATCAATGACTTCAAAAGGAAATTAGATGGCCACTTGAAGGAAATAAACTTACAGGTCTAAGGGGATCGAGCGGGGGAGTGGGACAGACTGGATAACTCTATGGAGAGCCAGCATGGACCCGATGGGCCGAATGGCCTTCTGTGCCATAAATGACTCTATGGGCTGAATTTTATGAGGTCTCCACCATCAGGGGTCGTAGCAGGCCCCCCACCGCTCGGTGGCAGGGCCTTCACTTTAATAATAAAATTAAGTTAAAAAGATGTAAATCAACTTACCTTGTCCCGGCAGCCGTCCCATGCCGATATTCCGGCCGCTTTCCAGGAGTGTAGGTAATTTTATTTATTGAGAACTCTTTGATGGGTGGGAGAGGGGATGCAAAGTTTGAATAAAATTTTATTTCGAATATAAGTGCAGCAGGACCTTTGAACATTTAAATTTACCCGAAGGGCTTGAAGCCCTTTAAAAATGGTGCAGTGCCTGCGCAGTGGTGCCTGACACTGTTGCCAAGGACAGAACGCCCGCTCCCTCTACGTCATTGGGGGCGGCCGCTCTGACCCCTCCATTTAAATGAACCCCTGTGTGAAATATCGATGGGGCTCAGCGATGGCACATACACGCCTGAAGAACGCCGAGATCAGAGCGCACCGCTGCGATTTGCAGCGTGCTCATAAATTTCAGCCCAATGACTCTATGGCCAGAATTTTATGAGCCCTCCTTCGTCGGGGTTCGTGGCAGGGGGGTCCAAAAAGTTCTTCTGAGAGAGGCCCGCCATGACCCCTGATGCCGAGAAGGCCCGCCACATTTTACCCGTGGCATCTCTACCTCGTTGCAGCCCCCCCACTTCTCAGTGGCAGGGCCTTCATTTGCCTAATAAAACTTATGCAAATACATGTTAATTAACTTACCTGGACCGGGTGGCCGTCCCATGCCAATATTCCGGCCAGTGGCCTGAAGCCCCGTGCCTTCCGATCCCCTTTTGGGGATTCAAGGCGAGACACTGGTGGGGAGGGTGGGGAACAGAGGAAACCTACTTCATTGGCTGGGGGGATGGTGGGAAGGGGTTAAAGGGCAAAGGTAACTAGGTTCGGGGGGAGAAGTTTGGGTTGGGAATTAAGTTTATTTTGGATGGGATAGGCCCAAAAACAAACACTGGGGGAGTGGGAGAAGGGATGCCAGCTTTTATTTAGTTTTTTACACAAATTTCAAATTAATGTCCCTTTAAATTTTCAATTGTTACTGCAGGACTTGAAACACTTTAAAAATCACCCTGGCGCCAAACCTCGTTGCCAGGGTTGGAGTTGCCTCGCCCTCTAGTCATCGGGGGCAGCCGTTCTGCCCCCTCCATTTAAATGAGCCCCCGCACAAAATATCACGGGGGCTCAGTGGCAGTTGCTGCATGCGGGTGGACCGCCGACTGCAAAGCGCGCTGCTGCAATTTGAGGCGCTAATAAAATTCCCGCCTATGACTCCACGACCTGTGAGTAACCCAATTTTAAATAACTGAAAATGACTTTAAAAAACTGTACAGAACCAGTGGGTTTCCTCCGGGTGCTCCGGTTTCCTCCCACAGCCAAATGACTTGCAGGTTGATAGGTAAATTGGCCATTATAAATTGTCACTAGTATAGGTCGGTGGTAGAGAAATATAGGGACACATGAGGATGTGATAGGAATATGGGATTAGTGTAGGATTAGTATAAATGGGTGGTTAATGGTCGGCACAGACTCGGTGGGCCGAAGGGCCTGTTTCAGTGCTGTATCTCTAAATCTAAATCTAAAATTTACTAGTTAAATTGGTGTACAGTTGTCAGTTTCTTAGTAAATTAGTAAAAGCTTTTAAAAGGTGTCGATACCTCTGCACCTAAAGAAAAGCTTTATTTTAAGAGCCTCCTTGAAGGCCATCAAATGAACACAATTAGCAGAAACTTGGCATAGTGATTAATTCTGTCTGGAGCCATGGCCTGTTTTGTAGGTGGGGCTGACTTCCAGAACGATGTTTTAAACTAGCACAAAAGATCACGGAAACTCAATTTGCACTGGACATAATTTGCGCTTGAAATTCCTTGATTTGTTGTGTTGGTTTAACCTATTTCAAGTGAATTAAGCTGGAAGTACCAGAAAAACGTAACGAAAACTGTATTATCTTGCATTTGTTTAGAAACAAGCTGGTGAACAGAAGATTGACCTTTGCAAATATGGGATATTGAAATATGCCTTTGATGCCAATACTGATGTTTCCCATTTGTCATTAACTTTTCATTTTGTGGATTGATTAGATAAACTTCCTTATTACTACAAAGGAAATGAAACATTTGAAGTTTATATTTCCTTATTTCATGTGTGTGGAATGAAACATTTACAATTTTTGTCATGAATCTTGAACTAGGAAATGCCAAGTCAGAAGCTGAGCTGAAAATAAAAACAACTCTGTTTTTACTTCTATATGTCCAAAAAAATGCAAAGAGAAGGGAGAAAATCCCACAATGGAATAGTTCATTCCATTCCTGTGAGTTCTTACCTTTTTTAAATTAAAAAAAGAACAAATGGGGGAACGCTTTACAGCTGAACTCATATGGAACTACTTTAGTAGTCATTTGTTATTACTGTATTGTATTATAAATACCACAGCTCTTCAGTCTACACAGCTAGGAATAGTACTGACCTGGTTCACCATCTTTTAATTGGTCAGATATAGATTAATCATTTTCTGGGTCATTTTTTTAAGTTACGCCATCCTCAAATTATTTAAAGGGGAGACCTAAACTTGAAACACATATGGTTTAATTTTTATAAATTAAGTTTGCAACTAAGCATTAAAAACTTAAGTAACCAAACAGAATTTATCAGAATCCACAATCAAAATATTACCCACAGATGGAAGAAGTCATATTGGTGAATTTATGGAGCTGTGGGGCCAATATTCAGCATCGAAGGGGCTCATTAGTATGTAAATATTGATGTTCAATTTCATAATTCAGACCAGGACATGATGTTAACAGCCAATCCCACTTAGATTTCTTGTGGGCAGGTGTGGACCAAGACTGCTGCTCTGGGCCACATGAGAAAACCCTGAGCCCTTCTGTCCTGGCCTTACCTCTACTTCTCTGATCACAGTCATGTCTGGAGCTCCCCCCAGGCCTCGACCTCATGTTAGGGAATGTCTCTGCAAGTTCCCGGAGGCAGCCTCCTGCCACCCAAAATCCCAAACCCGCCCACCAACATCGTAGTGATTCCCTTCAGGTTAGGGTGCGAGTCTGCGTTGGATCATTTAATTGAGATCCTGGAGTTAGAATCTCCCAGGTTTCATGCAGTGGTCAGTTTGTTTTAGGCCTCAGCCACCCCACACCACTATTAAAATCGGGCCTTTCATTTCTTGAAAGTTTCCTATTGCAACTCTCGAAAAGTTAAAAGCTCCACTGGACATAACATACTGTATGAGAAGTAACTTAAACTTCTTAAAAACTTTTTAAACCTTTAAAATTACCCTCTTGGAGGTCAATACTCAGTCCTAAGAACCTTATTCTGCTTATATCTTCTAACTTCCAATTGCAGCAACATGGCAGGACTAATGCACCCAGTCAATACGACATAAAATTAAATATTTTATATTCCAACCGACATATTTTCAGACATCTTCATCTGTGCTTGTTGCAATTCCTTTAACCATGTTAAATTTTATTTTCCATGCATCATGCATTTATTTCTGCAGATGCCTAACTGTTTAAGTTTATTCTGTCATCTCACACCTGCTTAACTTGAGTTTGTGCCACAAAATCCAAAATGCATTTGTTCTGCTTGTCATTTAATGTTTCACTTGTCTTTTCTTTTTCCTGTAGTAATAACAAGTAGTGGCTATAGTCCAAGAGGAGTACACCAATATTCACCACAGCTTTATCCTTCCAAGTGAGTATAAAAACTTTTTAGTCAGTCAAAGTGAATGTCTTCCAAGCACTTATTCATACATAGATTTTCGTGGAAATCAAATTGTGTGTAAATCTGGATTCCATTATACAAATTTCTCAAATGTGCAAGAAAAAGGCATCTTCTTTATATTATTTCTGCTTATGGTGTCGGACAAGACAAAGTTGTATTTTTTACATCTGGAGTGATAAAATTGGCATTGATGCATTTCACAGCCAACTGACATCACCAAGTAATACAGTAGAAATGTTCCAGAGGGAAAAAAGAGGTGGATGTCACGGTTTGGCACTGTGATGTGGGTGTAAGCTCGTGTTACTCTCTCTGTACTGGGCAGCTTGACATAGCTTTCTCTTCTCCATAGGCCATACCCACACATTCTTTCCACACCAGCAGTGCAGTCAATGACGGCTTATGCTGGACAAACCCAGTATTCAGGAATGCAGCAGCCAGCAGTCTATGCAGCATATTCACAAACAGGCCAGCACTATGGATTACCCACTTATGGTAAGGCACTTCTCTGAGACTTTATTAAATTAATTGCTCTACAGCATTTTTTTTGTTTAGTCAGTTGTGTACTGTAAGACAAAGGGATTAAAGTTTCATTTCAAGAAACAACATTAGAAAATATAATATTTCAACCAGTTTTGGTGTGCTGTTATCAGGAATCAAGACAGAAGGGGGACTACCGCAAGCACAATCTGCATTGCAGACTGGATGCCTTAGTTACAGCCCAGGATTTGCTGCACCCCAGCCAGGCCAAACAGCGTATTCCTATCAGATGCAAGGTTTGTGCAGTGTTATTTTCTCCCTTTCTGTCTAGTAACCAACTAATTTACTTTTGACATTTGTGTACTAATCTTATTCTGAATGGTGATACATTGATTTTCAACTGCTATTTCAAGCTTTCAAAATAATTGCGCAGAGGCTACAAGTAGTCTCAGACTGACAAAGTCATTCCACACGCCTGATTATTTACTTCTGAAATGCTTGAATCTAAATGTTACAACCAGAACTCCTTTTGAAGCTTAATTTTAGGTTATTTCTTCAAATTAGTATGATGCTGATTTTCGTGACCTTTCCCCTGGGAAATCCCTGGCTGCAGAGGTCAAGAAAACAGCCTGTTACCTGGGCCTCTACCCCCTTTGCGTTGCCCCAGGATTTCTGGTGCTTCTTGGGGGCGGAGCTGGGACTGCAGTATGTGTATGGGACAGCCAGGCGAGGTGGGTTTGTACCGGGGTCTGAGGGAGAACTGAAGAAGTTTAAAAGGTAAGTGACAAATTTCTTACTATGTGACTGTTACAACCCTGTAGAGACCGTTAACTTTAAAACACGAGATATGAGCCCTGACCAATTAACAAATTACACAAGATTTCACATTTTAAGACTTTTACTATAACAACTAAACTAAAAATCAACATTAACTAAACAGTACTTAGTAGGTAGCTAATACACTAAATTACAGAGAAAGGTATTTCCCATTAACTTATGAACACACTCAAAAACCCCACACTACATTTATATGTCAGACAGTGTTCTCATCGAAAAGGTCTCCTTGCAGTTAAAAGTCCCAAATTCCTCCCAGTTGCAATGGGTTGGATCTCAAAGCCAATGTCCTCTTCCCTCACTTCTTCAGAGCACATTCGACTAGGCTTCTGTTAATAAGGCGATCTCTAGTGACCCCATTGATCTTTTCTTCTCCGCAGACCTCAACTTTCGAATCGGGTTCAAGTCTTTTTATTTTATTTGTTCAGGAGATGTGGGCATTGCTGGCTAGGCCAGCATTTATTGCCCATCTCTAATTTCCCTTGAGTAAGTGGTGGTGAGCTGCCTTCTTGAACTGCTGCAGTCCTGGGGGGTGTAGGTACACCAACAGTGCTCTTAGGAAGAGAGTTCCAGGATTTTGAGTCTTAGCAGACTTTTGCTGTATAGTGATCTAAGAGCAGCTGTTTCTCTCTCTCTCTCTCTTTCTCTAGGCTGCACAGCTCTGCTGGTTGGTCTTCTTGTCTTCCTTTAAGCCTGCCTCTAAACTAGGAAAGACCTTTGAACTTATCCAGATCAAAAGTCAATAGTTGTTGATCTTTTACAATTCTCAGAGTCCATAAGTCTGACCATAGCAAAACCACCTGGCCTTCCTTTTTTTCCAGGTGTAAACAATTGCAACTCGAATTTGCATTTTAGAGCCCATGGCTTCCTGTTTACAATCTGTGAGTCTAGGACAGCAAAACCCATTGTCCTTTAGGTGTTACAACCTTGCATCCTGCTTTCAAAAAGGTCTTTGATCTGGATTCCTTGTCTCTGGGCAGAATTGGTATGAGTTCACATATCTCCTTCCAAATCCATTTTACACTGCATTAAAGATCACAGTTTTTAAAACATAACTGTATTACAAAGTCCAGCGTTCATAACAGTGACCCAGTGGATCTTTGGCACTTGTGCTTCTTACCTGCTGCTTCCGAGGAGGTCAGGGCTGTCACTAGATCATGTTATGGCTCAGACACCAAAATCGGTCATCACTTAGCCTGGACAGGTGCAGTACATCTTGGGCACACTGCTCCTTTACAATTCTTGGGATACAGAGAGAGCCAGCAAAATCAACCATTTATCTTTATGTTAACAAATTTAGAAAATGATCTCATTAACCTTTTCCCATAGAACCATATGCCGTGTCTGTAGTATGTTTTAACACTTTCAGCAATCAAATGTGCTCTGAAATTATAGTCTTGTTTTCTTTACTTTTTTTCTATGTTGCACCAATCACAATGAAGTACTTTGTTTAATGCTGTTGTAATGTCACAGCACAGCAGTATTGATCAAATGTAAATGTAAAGAAACAGTTAATTGAAAAAACTTAAAGACCATACTTCATCATTTAAGATTCACCAGGAGAATACTCCAGATGTGTAAGCATATGTGCAGAACTAAACTATTTTTTAGTACAGAATCACACATATTGTTATTTAGGGCACTTTCTGTGACACTCTGCACAATAGGAAACTGACTTTCCATTAGAGTGTGACTGCAGCAGCAAGGCCCAAAGACAGTCGGAGATTGTAGTTCCAACTGTTAGATTCCCGCCAAAGCCTAATGCAGCCAGCGGCAATGAGAAGGTTTAGGACGAACGCACAATTTTACGTTTCATTGATTTCAGTGGAATGTAAAATCAGGAGGGGTATAAATCGGGCATCCAACCTGAACCCACTGGTTCTCAACTGGTGCGTTAGGTTAAAATTGGTGCGGGGGAGGGTGGGGGGGGGAGGACTTAAATTTACAGAAGATTAAGCTCCAGAAAAACTCAAGACTAAATACTTTCAGATGTACTGCTGCTTTAAATTCCAGATGTCACCAGATCTGATCAGCTAGCTAAAAGCAGTACTTACTGGTCTATGTAAGCTTTCAGCATGGCCAAATTTAATGCACAATTTCCTTGGAGCTGCTCCTCCTCTGCTGCTATAACTTCACTGGAAACCCCATTTACACAATCCCAGCGAAGTGACAGCAGTGGAGCAGAAGCAGCTATGAGGAAATTCTGGAGGATTTTTTTGAGTGTTCAATTGGTCATGTTCTCAGTCACAAAAAAAACTATTAGTTGTCTTTATTCACAAAATCGTGTTTTATTGGAGTTTAAAATCTTGTAACTGCAGAAATAAGCAAAGGCATTGCTTGTAAAAAGTATTGATGTAAGAAAGAATAGGGGCTGGATTTTACCTTAGGTGGACGGGAATTCGCCACTGATGTCAAAGTCGGTGGCGAACCACTTCCGCCTAGCCCGGGGATCCGTCCCGTATTTTACGAGTCCCCGGGCTTTAATTGTCCCAAGGCGGGACTTCCACCCTCTTGAGGTAGGAGGTCCCGCCTCAGTGAGCTGCCGGCCAATCAGCGGGCTGGCAGCTCTTGGTCACAGCAGCGCCACTGGGAGCGGTGGCCACTGCTGGGACTGCAGCCCAGCTGACACCATGGAGCCTGGGAGACGAGGTGAGTTGGTCATGCCTCACCAGGGGGATCGGTCCTTCCCTGGTAAGGCCGGAGTGGTCATTTGGGGGGGAGTGGGGGGGTGTCTTGGGTCCTGGGGGTGGGTTGGGAGACAGGGGCGGCCCTCAATTGGGCACCCTGTGCCCGACAGCCATGGCCCCCCCTGGGGTGCGTAAAGGCCGGCAGCTATTGCTGGGCGGCCTTTCACATCCACAGCACGTCCGCTTGCCACGGATAAAATACCAGTGGAGGCGGGCAAGGGCCCTTAAGTGGCCTCGGGTGGGCAGGCCATTTCTACTCCTCCCTCCCCCCCCCCACCCCCCCCCCCCACCCCGCCCGACTGCTGTAAAGTTGACTAGAGGCAGGAGCAGGGCGGTAGGCCTCCCAGAGCCTCCCGCTCAATTTTACACCACCCCCACACCACCATCCGACCCCTGGGGCGTTGTAAAATTCAGCCCTAGTAGTTTATTTCTTTTTTGAAACAGTAATCCTATTTCTGGTGACTTTTTGGCCCTGCATTTCCTCATATTTTTTGCCTGTGTGCCCCTGTAACGTCATCAGAAGCACAATGGAAACCCCAGCAGCAGAAAGTCCAAGGAAAGTGAAGTCCTTCGTAATAAAAACTGTTGTAATAATTTACAGTTGGATCTGAGCTTGCATTCCAACTTAATGATGTGGTTGCTTTTCTCCGCAAAGTCCATTCTCTGACAAATTTAAACTGTTGTTCAGATTTTGAGATACAAGAGAAGCTATTATTGTTTCAAATCTGAAATGGACACCAGTAAGGTTTTTAGTGCAAAGTGAAAATTTGTAAGGGGGGGTGCCGGGCAGCGGGAGGAGGGAGAGCTCAGTCCATTAAAGCCAATAAACATCCGAAATAAGTAATAAGTAATGAGACTCTACACTTACAAAAATTAATTTTCTATGCCAGAGAGGTAATTTATCAACAATATTCCAGCTAAGCTGGGTGCATGTGCAGCCACGTAGCAACCTACAAGGTATCATGCTGGTCTTATTCTATGTTAAGTACTGTGTGGCCAAATTTTAAAGGCACCATACATTGAAAAAACTGACTACTCACAAAAATGAAATTTTACAGGGAGCATTGCTTATCACTTGAATGGACGATCCCTAACTTTTTCTAGCATGTTAAATGGGTATCTACTGGAGAAATAGAGCAATTTCACGCCGTTGCGTGAATGTGAATGCTGAATCTCTCAGCAAGGTACCGGTGTAGCGAAGTTTGTTGAAGAGCAGGACAACTTAGACAGCAATTTCCTGACTCTCAGTCTGCTACTCATCTGCGGACACCAAAAGTTGCTATCTGATTTACTGCTTTATTCGCCTCACGGTTGTTCTTTCTGGAAAATCCGGGCCATTGTTTTATCCTCTTAGTCATGTATTATTTTGATTTTACTTTTTGTTCCTTTTGTACTCTGTTTAATTATTACAATAATGACATAATGACATATGTGCTAATTTACTAGTCTCATTAAAAACAGTGAGAACTCTACTGTGGTCAGGAAATGCATCCAAGAACAGTTATAATCTATTTGTTTTACTTTTATCATCTGCATCTGCAATTTTTACAATGATGCTTAATTTGAGATATGTAAAATTTCTAAATGTACTATTTCTTTTGACTCCAGGTTCTAGTTTCACACCATCACCGGGTATTTATGCAAGCAGCAACTCTGTTTCCAATTCAACAAGCTTCAATAGCTCCCATCAGGTATAAATCCCAATTCTCTTCTCTTAACCATCTTTTCCTGAAGGCAGAAACATAAGGCAGAATTTTTGCCCCATATGGCGACAAGTACAGAGGCAGGCAGGCGGGCACAAAAATACATGCCAGCGTGCCGTTTGCCGGCACCATCCCACCCTCGATCCATTTTCCTGGAGGCGGGATGGTGGTCGGAAGGGCTACCTGCTAGCAAGTGGAAGGTAGCCAACTGAGGTAAGTTAATGGCTCTTTTAAGCCCTATTGTCAGAGGCCGACTGGAATTTTACAGTCAGCCTGCAGGCCCCCCCCACAAGGTGTCGGCGACAAGGCCAGCAGGCTGGAGGTGACCTCCTGGTTGAAGACTAGGGGTGGGGGGGGGGCAGACGCCAGTGCTCCAAGCAAGCTTTGAGGTGCTCGCTGCCTGCCTGTCCACAGCTGTGGCCACATGCTCCCCCTCTGCAATGGTGGCCCTAGATGCAAAGGCCATTTTTTAATCTGAAACTTTTTACTTTTACTGATTTACTTCTACTGTCTCTTACCTAAACTGCAGACTGCTGCTCCTTCTGAGCTGGAGGACCTCCTATTGGCCTTCCACTTAGAGAGCCCACCCACCTTCCTTAATTGGATGGTGAGCCCCCCTCTGGCCACTCGTTGGCCAATTCAGGGAAATTCACTGCCGGGTGATTGTTTCCCACACATTGGCTGGAATTTTATGGGCCCTCCTGAGGCGGGGTCGGAGGCGGGTGGGAGGGGGCACAGAATATCATGACGGGAGGCTTGGGGGCCGAGGATCCGTCGCCCAGCTAACTTCCCGGGGGTGGGATAGGTAGATGACAGCCTTCCCGCACATAGGCCAATTGAGGCCCTTAAGTGGCCTATTAATTGCCAATTGAGGGCCTCTTCCCGCCACCGCTGGGATCTTACCAGCTGTGGGGTGGATGCCTTGTAAAATGAGGCGCCCTCCCTGCGGGCTTGGAGTGGGGGGGCCCACCTTCGTAGGCAATTTGCTGACGGAGGACCCCCACCAGGAACAACTTTACTCCCAGGAACCCCCTTCTCTGGACTGAACGACCCCCCTCCCCACTTTCTCACCCCTTGTCGGGGCCTTCTGCACTGACCCTGGCGACCTATCCTCACTTACCTCTGTTCCAGGGTTCCAGTATTGGGCCATGGTCCAAGGACTTTGCAATACCAGCAGTGGCCATCACTCCCAGCGGTGCTGCCAATTCTGCTGAGCTGCCAGCCTTCTGATTGGCCGGCAGCACTTGGAGGCGGGATCCCCATCCCTTCAAAGTCTTTAAAAGGAGGGAGTTCCTGCCGGCTAAAATGTTGACTCTAAAAGACCAGAGGATCGCTCCAGGGGGGCATGAAAAGGCAGAGGCGGGGTTCCCCCCACCTTTTTGGCCCAGCGCCGGGGGCCCCATTTCCAGCACAAAATCCATTGTGGGGTTGTGAACCACATTAGACTTCAATGTCAGGGTTCCCAACCCAAAACCCAAACCCTAGTGCATACACTCTGATTCTGTTCCACAGGTGCTGTTAGCCTTCCATTTCTTCACATTTCCATCACCTATGGGCCTGAACAGTGTGCTAGCCTTGGATAACACAACTCAGTCTGATCAGTCCTACTCAGCATCACATATATGTCTGTACATATGTAGCTCCAGAAGGGGGCAACAGGTAAAGATCAGAAGAGGGATTTCTGCCGATTTTGTTCCCTTAAATCTGAGGATGTTGAATCAATTGCTGCATCCTCATTACTGCCACTGGCTGAAAGTGGTTAACCCAAAATAGCTTTTCAAGATTTAGAGTTATGCTTCAGTTTTTCAAAAGTAAATATCTCACTGTAAGATCGTAAATCAAAACAAATGGCATTTAAAATCTTCATTGACTTTGTTTGGAAGTGAATTTCAAGCTTATTTCAACAGGATAATTCTTCTTTGCATCACAATTAGTTTCTACTTCTACCCACTCCCCTGATGTATGCAGGAGAGACTCCCAATAGTGAGTCAGCAGTGCTGCAGAGGGACACTAGAAGTAGGAGAAGGCATTTTTAAAGAGACAGAAGAGCCCGAGGATTTTTTTCTACTTCATGACAGGCTCTCCAGGAGGTGAAGGGGATCTAAAACCGGTAATGGGGCCTTAAGAGAGGAACAGAACATAAGAAATAGGAGAAGGTGGAGGCCATATGGCCTCTCAGGCCTGCTCTGCCATTCAATAAGATCATGGCTCAACTGATCGTGGCCTCAACTCCATTTTCCTGCCTGTTCCCCATAGCCCTTGACTCCCTTTTAGTTCAAAAATCTATCTCAGTCTTGAATATACACAATGACTCAGCCTCCACAGCTCTCCAGGGTAGAGAATTCCAAAGATTAACAATCCTCTGAAGGCAGAAATTCCCCTCTCCATCTTAAATGGGAGACCCCTTATTTTGAAACTGTGCCCCCTAGTTCTAGATTCCCCCACAAGGGGAAACATCCTCTCAGCATCTACCCTATCAAGCCCCCTCAGAATCTTCTTTGTTTCAATCAGATCACCTCTCATTCTTCTAAACTCCAATGAATTTAGGCCCAACTGCTTAAGCTTTCCACATAGGCCAACCCCTTCGTCCCAGGAATCAACCTAGTGAATCTTGAGGCTTCCAGTGCAAGGATATCCCTCCTTAAATAAAGAGACTTAAACTGTGCACAGTACTCCAAGTGGGGTCTCACCAATGTCCTGTACAGCTGCAGCAAGACTTCTGTACTTTTATACTCCATCCCCCTTGCAATAAAGGCCAACATTCCATTTGCCTTCCTAATTAATTGTCATACCTGCATGCTAACTCTTTGTGTTTCATGTACCAGAACCAGTGATGGAAGGGGTCATCAACAGTGCTGTCAAGAGCACTTGCTCAGCAATAATCTGCTCACTGACGCTCAGTTTGGGTTCCACCAGGGCCTCTCAGCTCCTGACCTCATTACAGCCTTGGTCTAAACATGGACAAAAGAGCTGAATTCCAGAGGTGAGGTGAGAGTGACTGCCCTTGACATCAAGGCAGCATTTGAACGAGTATGGCATCAAGGAGCCCCAACAAAACTGGAGTCAATGGGAATCAGGAGGAACACTCTGCGCTGGTTGGAGTCATACCTAGCACAAAGGAATATGGTTGTGGTTGTTGGAGGTCAATCATCTCAGTCCCAGGACATCACTGTAGGAGTTCCTCAGGGTAGTGTCCTCGGTCCAACCATCTTCAGCTACTTCATCAATGACCTTCCGTCAGTCATAAGGTCAGAAGTGGGGATGTTCACTGATGATTGCACAATGTTCAGCACCATTCGCGACTCCTCAGATACTGAAGCAGCCCGTGTCCAGAAGCAGCAAGACCTGGACAACATTTAGTCTTGGGCTGATAAGTGGCAGGTATCATTCATGCCACACAAGTGCCAGGCAATGACCATCTCAAACAAGAGAGACTCTAACCATCTCCCCTTGACATTCAATGGCATTACCATCGCTGAATCCCCCACTATCAACATCCTGGGGTTTACCATTGACAGAAACTGAACTGGAGTAGCCATATAAATACCGTGGCTATAACAGCAGGTCAGAGGCTAGGAATCCTGAGGCGAATAACTCACCTCCTGACTCCCCAAAGCCTGTCCACCATCTGCAAGGCACAAGTCAGGAGTGTGATGGAATACTGTCCACTTGCCTGGATGGGTGCAACTCCGACAACACTCAAGAAGCTCAACACCATCCAGCACAGAGCAGCTCGCTTGATTGGCACCCCATTCACTACCTTCAACATCACTCTCTCCACCACCTACTCACAGTGGCAGCAGTGTGTACCATCTACAAGATGCACTGCAGAAACTCAAAAAGGCTCCTTCAACAGCACCTTCCGAACCTGCGTCCTTTACCACCTAGAAGGACAAGGGCAGCAGATGCATGGGAACAACACCATCTTCAAGTTCCTCTCCAAGCCACACACCATCCTGACTCTAAACTACATCGCCGTTCCTTCACTATCACTGCGTCAAAATCCTGGAACTTTTTTCCTAACAGCATAGCCTGCGACGCCCACATCCCCCAAACAAAAAAAAAGAACACCCAGATCCCTCTGTACTGCAGAATTCTGTAGTCTCTCTCGATTTAAATAATATTTTGTTTGTCTATTCCTATGAAAGTGAATAACCTCACACTTTCCATAGAAACATAGAAACATGGAAAATAGGAGCAGGTGTAGGCCATTCGGCCCTTCAGGACTGCTGCGCCATTCAAAAAAGATCATGGCTGATCATCTAATTCAGTATCCTGTTCCCGCTTTCTCCCCATATCCCTTGATCCTTTGGCATTAAGAAATATATCTATCTCCTTCTTGAATATATTTAATGATTTGGCCTCCACTGCCTTCTGTGGTAGAGAATTCCACAGGTTCACCACCCTCTGAATGAAAACATTTCTCCTCACCCCAGTTCTAAATGGCAGACCCCATATCCTGAGACTATGACCCCTGGTTCTGGACTCCCCAGCCATCAGGAACACCCTCCCTGCATCTAGCCTGTCTAGTCCTGTTAGAATTTTATAGGTTTCTATGAGATCCCCTCTCATTCTTCTAAACTCTAGTGAATATAGGTCTAGTCGACCCATATTCTACTTTCCCATATTATACTCGATTTGACAAATTTGTTCCTACTCACTTAAACTATTTATATCCCTTTACATACTCTTTGGGCAGGATTTTGCATTTTGGGTCAGGACTCCGATGTCAGGGTCAAATGGGTGTCCCGACCCCGCACGGTATCGGGAACAGTCAGTGGCAGTGATTTTCCCTGAATTGGCCAATTAATGGCCAGAGGGTGCACGCACCATCCAATTAAGGAGGCCCTCCAGCTCGTAGACAGCTGCAGCCTGCCATTTCAGGCAAGAGAGAGGGAGGGCGCCTCCATCTTGAGGCACCCTCTCAGCAGCTTTTAACACTTCTAAATTTAAAAAATGGCCATAGCTGTTGGGCCACCATTGTAGTGGGGCAACCCTCCACAGGGCAGCCTGTGGCCGCAGCTGTAACCCAACAGACAGGGAGGCATCAAAGCCTGCCTGGAGCTCTGGCACTGACCTTTGCCCCCGTCTGCCACCAGGAGGCCACCTCCAGGTAGCTGGCCTATTCCTGATACCTCTGATAATTGGCCTTAATTGTCTATTTACATACCCTAATTGGCTACCCGCCACTTGCAGGAGGGTAGCTCTTCCACCCCGATCCCATCCTCAGGAACATGACTTGAAGGCAGGATGGTGCCGGGTTTTTTTTATTCATTTGAGGGATGTGGACATCGCTGGCTAGGCCAGCATTTATTGCCCATTTCTAATTGCCCTTGAGAAGGTGGTGGTGAGCTGCCTTCTTGAACCACTGAAGTCCTTGAGATGTAGGGACATCAACGGTGCTGTTTGGAAGGAAGTTCCAGGATTTTGACCCAGCGACAGTGAAGGCTCACTGGCCTATAGTTTCCTGATTTCTATCTCCGTCCTTTCTTGAGTCACCTGCTAGTCGGCTTTCTCTCTGCAACAATTTCTACAGCAGTCTTGCTACTGCTACCCAACATCTACCAACATACCTCTCCTGACAGTCTCTGGGGTCAGTGGCAATTAATGTAGGATGGAGGGAAATAGGCTAGGTTTCCTGGCCCTGCTCCCCTTACTGTTACTTAACTATAATGTGGTGGACAAGTTCCTTGCAGGAGCAGGGAGAGGAAAGTTTATGGCAGTATTGGCAGGAATGGGGATGTGTCAGTTCCATTTTGTTGCAGATAAGAAAATACTCACAAAGCTGCAGATTTATCAGTTACTCATATACTAAGCAAATGTCTTTGTTAAGCTGCTGAAGTGTAGATCTTAATTCAGTAGTTTATAAAGCTCATAGTACATGGTACTCTGAAAAATCTGTTTCACATCCCCAATTTGGCATGACTTTCCACCACTATTGCACCTTATTTCCTGCCCTAAAAATTTTGTATTTAGAAGATAGGTCTGTGCATGTCTGGATGCACACAAGGACAAAACTGTCTCCTAAACCTTGGTATTTAAATATTTGGAAAGCAAGGATAGGAGAATTTCCATTGTCTAAACGTTGAAATTCAGTTTACAAAATGGACAGGGAATTCAACAGATTCCTTGAGCACTTTGCAAGCCAGGTTAACACTGCACTGGATTTACACACCATGCAGCACCAAACTACTTTAGAAACTTAGAAACATAGAAAAATAGGAGCATGAGTAGGCCATTCGGCCCTTTGAGCCTGCACTGCCATTCAATACGATCATGGCTGATCATCCAAACTCAGTACTCTGTTCCCTCTTTCTCCCCGTATCCCTTGATCCCTTTATCCCTAAGAACTATATCTAACTCTTTCTTGAATATATTTAATGATTTGGCCTCAGAATCAGCTCGGGCCTTCACTTCAAATTCACACTGCCAGTTTAGCATCCGGGAGAAGCTGAAGTCACTTTACATAGATGCTCAATTTGCAGTGTAAATGCAACTTCATTATGCAATTTTCTGCATGTAACAAAATCACAGAGATCCTCATCTTCTACCATGAGCTCTCCTATTTTGAACACAGCGGGGCATAGGTGCAGAATATTGTGCAATATCATCATGCCCAACACAGTAATCACTGGAGAAAATGTTTCAGCCAGTATGTCAATTCCATTTTGTCGCAGACAAGAAAATACTCACAAAGCTGTAGATTTATCAGTTACTCATATACTGAGCAAATGTCTTTGTTAAGCTGCTGAAGTGTAGATCTTAATTCAGTAGTTTATAAAGCTCATAGTACATGGGCAGTACCATTTACTCTGAAACTTCTGTGTATTTTTTATGGAACAATTCTTCAAATATTTTATTCCTTGCTGAACACCAAATTTTACAGCTAAGAATACAGCATTCTTTACTGCCATCACATCTAACAGTGACTGTTGTCATGCAGACCCCCACCTGCCAGGAATGAGGCATATTAATTTTGTCATATGAACATTGATTTTAAACTGTTGCTGGAGTGAAAAATTACTTGTTAAAGAGATCAGCAGACATTTGAGCTGGAAGGATATTTCCATACTAAGAGACAGTGCTTGGAGAGACAAAAGAATTGCTCACTGATTCAATTAACAGAGATTGGGCTGAGCAATGGTGATCCACATCTTGTTGGGGCAAGAGACAGCCCTACACCGCCAGCCCCCCCCCCCCCCACACCCCCACCGAGAGCTTTGAAACCCACAAAGACAGGACTGCTTAAACCAGCTGGTCACATGACTCTGACTGGCTGATCCAGGTTTTTGAATGAGACACAGGGCAGTTTGAATTGAGACTGCAGAGTTTGCAACTGAAGCTGGAACAAGAAAGCCGCTCTCCTGGCTTTTGTCTGTCTCGCTTTCTCCCAAGCCACCAGACCCACAGAAGACACGTAAACCTCAAGAGAGAAAAGGGTCCAACGTCAAAACAAGTTGAAGCGTGAACTGGTCCCCAACGAACAGCAGGACTTACTGGCAACCAAAGACTCCACATTGAACTCAAAGAACTGTAATTATAATCCCGATATTGCCTCAAACTTTTCCCCTTTATTTTTTTCGACTTTTATGTCTCTATCTGTGTGTGTGTTTATCACGTATGCATGCTAGCATGATCGTTTCACATATTCGTAGTCGTTAACCGGATTGGAGTTTAAGATAATAAACTTCCACCTTTCTTGTTTAAATCTAAGGAAACCTGTCTGATTTCTTTGCCTTACAATTGGAGCAGTGAACAAGGATTTACTGAGGGGGAGGCGGTGGTGTAGTGGTACTGTCACTGGACTAGTAATGCAGAGATCCAGGCTAGTGCTCTGGGGACATGGGTTTGAATCCCACCAGGACTGATGGTGAAATTTGAATTCAATTAATCTGTAATTAAAAAGCTAGTCCAATGGTGACCATGAAACCATTGTCGATTTAGGGAAGGAAATCTACTGTCCTTACATTTGACTCCAGACCCACAGCAAATGCCCTCTGAAATGGCCTAGCAAGCCACTCAGTTCCAGGGCAATTAGGGATGGGAAATAAATGCTGGCCTAGCCAGCGATGTCCACATCCAACGGACGAATAAAAAAAAATGGCGTTTCTAAAATTAAACTCTGTTACAGTTAAACCAGGCAAAGGCTGAAAGGGAACCCCTAGACTCCTCCTCGCTATTATCTCATGAGGAAAGTGTACTATTGTATTTAATGGTTTTGCTAGCTATCAGGTAATATGTAGTCTAGTGTTTTGTTTACTCTCAAATTTTTCACTAACCCCCTCCTCTCCTGAAGATTTTGACACATATTGAGGTATGATTCCACAAACACTTTGTCCCTCTGTTACCTTGCTCAAATGACCATTTTTCACCTCTGAATCTGGCCTTTTTAATTATTAAGGCCATCACAATGGAGCCTGATTTTTGGTCTGCAAAATAAGCATGCATGTGCATGCCAAGAAATGTTCCAAAAGATAGAAATCAGGAGTACAAAACCTGACCAATTTCTTTCACAGGGTGTAGGTGTCGCTGGCAAGGCCAGCATTTATTGCCCATCCTTAATTGCCCTTGAACAGGTAGTGGTGAGCCACCCTTTTGAACCGCTGCAGACCATGTGGTGAAGAAACTCCCATTGTGCTGTTAGGGAGGGAGTTCCAGGATTTTGATCCAGCAATAATGAAGCAGCGGTCTTATATTTCTAAGTCATGGAGGGGAACTCGGAGGTGGTGCTGTTCCCATGCGCCTGCTGCCCTTGTTCTTCTGTGTGGTAAAGGTCTTGAGGTTGTGAGGTGTGTCGAATAAGCCTTGGCGCATTGCTACAGTGCATCTTGTTGATGGTACACACTGCAGCCACAGTGCACCAGCGGTGGATGGGGTGCTGTTCAATTGGGTTGCTTTGTCCTGGATGGTGTCAAGTTTCTTGAAAGTTGTTGGAGCTGCATACCCCCAGGCAAGTGGTTGACACACTCCTGACTTATGCCTCAAGGACTGTGGGGTGTCAGGAAGTGTGTCACTTGCCACAGAATATCCAACTTCTGACCTGCTCTTGTAACCACAATATTTATCTGGTTTCTGGTTGATGGTAACCCCTAGGATGTTGCTGGTGCAGGATTCAGCAATGGTAGTGTTGCTGAATATCAAGGGATGATGGTTAAACTTTCTCATTGGAGATGGTCATTGCCTGATACAAATGATACAAATGTTACTTGCCACCTATCGGCCCAAGCCTTAATGTTGTCCAGGTTCTGCTTGATATGGGCACGGACTACTTCATTATCTGAGGAGTTGCGAATGCAACTGAACACTGCAATCATCAGCAAACATCACCACTTCTGACCTTATGTTGGAGGGAAGGTCATTGATGAAACAACTGAAAATGGTTGGGTCTAGGACATTGCCCTGAGGAACTCCTGCAGTGATGTCTTGGGAATGAATTAATTAGTTTCCAACAGCCATAACCATCTTCCTTTGTGTTAGGTATGAATCCAGCCAATGAACAGTTTTCCCCCCGATTCCTATTGACTTCAGTTTTACTAGGGTTCCTGATGCTAAGCTTGGTCAAATGTTTCCTTGATGTCACTTTCAGCTCACCTCTGGAATTCAGCTCTTTTGTTCATGTTTGAAACAAGGCTGTAATGAGGCCTGGAGCCAAGCGATCCTAGTGGAACCCAAACTGAATATCGGTGAGCAGATTATTGGTGACGCACTGTGGTAGCAGTGTGTACCATCTACAAGATACACTGCAGAAACTCACCAAGGCTCCTTTGACGGCACCTTCCAAACCCACAACCTTTACCACCTAGAAGGACAAGGGCAGCAGTTGCATGGGAACACCACCACCTGCAAGTTCCCCTCCAAGCCACACACCATCCTGACTTGGAACTTTTTCGCCGTTCCTTCACTCTCGCTGCGCCAAAATCCTAGAACTCCCTTACTAACAGCACTGTGAGTGTTGCGATACCACGTGGACTGCAGCGGTTCAAGAAGGCTACCAGCTTCTCAAGGGTAATTAGAGATGGACAATAAATGCTGGCCTAGCCAGTGACGTCCACATCCTATGAAAGAATTTTTAAAAAGTGCCAATTGATAGCACTGCAGTTGATTGAGAGTAGACTGATGGGGCAGTAATTGGCCAGATTGGATTTGTCCTGCTTTTTGTGGACAGGACATACCTGGGCAATTTTCTACTTTGTCGGGTAGATGCCAGTGTTATAGCTGTACTGGATCTTCCACACACCCCACCACCCCTCAATTTATGCATATATATCTGAAATATTCTCCCAGTTGGTTAGGAACATGTATTTAATTGATTTATTTATTAACTCTGTGAACAGTGTGATTTTATTCCACTGAATGCATTTTATTTATGACCATGTTGGTAATTTTATTACATTGACTGAACAGCATAAATAAATGATTGGTGACGTCCTGGCGAAACTACTTAAAACTTATTGTTGCTGTTTTAGGATTACCCTTCCTACACAGCATTTGGCCAAAACCAGTATGCACAGTATTATCCAACTTCAACATATGGCACGTACATGACCTCAAATGATACTGTTGATGGTACCTCTTCAACGTCAACAACTTATCAGCTACAAGATCCTCCCACTATTACTGGTCAACCAGCCACAGATCTTCCTGGAGGTAAAGAACTTCCTTTCCCTTTGTACTGTAGGCAAGTGTTTTAAGACAACTGAAAGATCAAATACCATCATGTTTTTGACAAAGGAAGAAAGTGCCTGGTTTAAGTTAGCCCAGTAACAGACCTCATTTTTATATTTTTGACTCCAAGTGCCTTTAAGCTATTCTACAGTGCTGTAAAGTGCAGGCAGCATACTTTGAATCAGTGTACAACGAATGTAAGATCCAAACAACTGAACTTAAATGAATTTAATACTCTTACAATTTATGGGTTTTTTGCAGTTGTAAGGACTTTTTGTAGTTGTACTCTGTGCAAGGTTCAAGGTACTGTTTTGAAAGTGTTGATTAGTGGGTAGGGAAAAAATAGAAAATCCAGAAGCTTGGTTTACACTTGTCAAAACAAACCCTTTAGTGCTGACTACTGCACTTGCTCCTCTAAAGCAGAAACATATATTTATGCAGTTAGACTGACAGAGGGAGAGCTAGTGCCTCAGATTTGAAGATTTTGTTAAATGAGTTCCAGTTAGGACTGAATCATAAGCACAAAAGGCATGCAGACGCGCACACACACTAGTGGTAGTTGGGTTGTGTGGGTGTAACGTAGCAAATTGTCTTTGGTCCAAGTGGAGAGCAAAGCTCAGAGGACAATAACCAATGCTGTTGATAGATTTGTATGGTGCAACATTTTATTATATGGTGTGTGATGTTGAGATTTAGCCATAAAGTGAATACAGCCAGGCCGAGTTAAACAGAAGCAGGTTTCCAAATTAGTAAATAACAAACACACATGCACACAGCAAACTGTCTGAAGCATGTGCTGTTCATAATTCAGAATGGACAGGGACAACAAAAGTATTTTATTTTAGATTGCAATGAAGATATTTTATTTTTAATGCATTTCTACAGTTAAAATGCATTGTAAACTGTTCAAGCTTCAATGTGTATTTGTTGCAGTTTAATTATATTTTGAAGGCTCCATACAATCTTTAAAATGATGCTAATGCTTTCTATTAATGTCAGTGTGAAAAAGGAATACTCTATTATTCCAGAGTTTGACTGTTTTAATTGCAGGTATTTGAACTTTGATATCAAAGCTTCCTTGAGAAACTGGAACATTCTTGAATCTAAAGTCTCTTTTTTTCCAGTTGTCTTTGGCAGCCTTACAGATTTTTGATTAAGGAAGCTTATCATTCTTCTTCAATCACAGACATTTTCTTTTTCCATTCCAGAGTGTTAGACTGTTTTTCATTATTGAGACATAACAATAAGTGCTTTAAAACCTGTTCTGTTTCCTGTTAACATTTTTCTGTAACACCCTTCAGTTACACTCACTAAACATGGGTAATTATGTGGGATTCCTGGCCTGTGTGGTCTTCAGTTGCTCTCACTGCCATAGAGACCCGACTAACATTATCCATCTTGGGCAAGAAATACATACCAGAAATGCAATCTTTTAAAATGTAATTCAACTAGCAAGTCTTGCAAGATTTCCCAAATTATGTGATCATGTTATGATCATTCTCAATCACTTCAATTTTCTCCTCAATATCAACATTATTGCTCTGCTTGTCTTTTAATTGAATTTTATAACTGAATGTCATTAGACTTTGGAGGTTCCCTGTTGCAGATGAAGCTGTCAGTACAGGTAGTAAGACTAATCATCTTGGTATTTAGAAAATCAGATTGAGGCATAAGTCCAAATGAATTTCCAAATGTTAGTGCCGGGGTGGAGTTGGTAGTGGGTGTGTGTACATATATTTGTTTTAATCATTTTAGCATCATTTCTGAGGGCATAAACTGGATCTTGTCAGTTTTACTTTAGTTTTTCAGGCCAGACATTTTATTGCAGTTACCAACTATATTTTCATTAGGAAGCTTAAGTTAGCCTACAGCTACATGGAGATCCTCAAAACATATGTAACCCACTTGGGTGTGGGTGTAACATGTTAAGATTTTTATTCGTAAAAGGAGTCCAATGACCTGAGTGTAAGAGTAGAATTGCATGCACTGGTTGAAGTAAAATTGCATTCCTAACAATATTTTTTTTCTGGTTCTGGCTAGGGCTTACAATTTGGTTTTAGAGTTAGGGGTGGATTTTCTCCAGTGGCACTAAAGCAGCGAGGATGGTCCGTAAGAGTTAAGCACCCGCCCATGGTCATTTCAGATGAAACTCCTGGGGTCTGCAGAAATTAGTCATGCACCATCGTTGAATATGCTGACAGCTGAGACCTCACAGTGTTGGGGGGGGGAGGTGGGGTGGGTGGAGGTAGGGTGAGGGCAGAATTTCTGGGGCTGTTACAGATACTTTAACAGCTGCAACAAAAGTAGTCAGCCACTAAAGTGGCTGAATGTGGAGACCAAAACAAATTATAGGAAAAAACAGAGTGGAGGCAGCAAATGGAGTATCCAGGCAGGTGATTGAGCAGTGCAGGAACAGATCCTCCTGCAAAACCTGGAAGCAGACGCGAGAGATGATGGTTACCTTAACAAAGTTGTTAAGATAAGGCTATTCAACAGTGCCATATAGCAAATAGTTGCTACAAGCCAGCATTCTACTAAGTGTTGCCCACTGCCTGCTACGCATTTACTGCTGATCCATGCAAAGCCCTCACACAGCCTTATAGCTCTTTCATTGCTTAGCATGCATGCCATAGATTCGAACTGCAACTTTCAACTGAAGCCCTTGACATACTGACATCTTAAAAGAGCTTCGCACAGCAAAACATTTTAACCCAACTTGGCTACATGATTTACTCACACACTGGTATGCAGGACAGGCACTTGGGAATCACTCTACGTGCTCCTGAAACTTTCCACATCTCAGCACTACTACTTTGCTTGCAGGACAGGGTTGTTCATAACAGGAGGGAGGAGGCCAACATTGGGAGAATGCCTTGCAAATTCAAGCCTATGAGTCAATTCAAAGATATCTTGCTGGATATCATTAGTGGTGAAAGCACAGAGGGAATGAGAGAGGGTGAAAGTGGAGGCTTATCCCAAACTTTGCATTAGTGTCATCCTGATGGTTCTTTTACCTCCCCTACCTCACTCACTCACAAACGGGCTTACATTCAAACACAAAACCATCAGGCACATCTTACAGGCAGAATTGTAAAATACGTTCCTCCTCGGTTTCTGTATATTGCATGCATAATAAAGCTCCCACTTCGAAAGCCAAGCAAACATTTGCATGGAGGAATTCTGAAGGAGCACCAGGCAAAATTACTAAAGACATGGAGCAGGAAAATCTATAGGCCTGCTATCCCAGTCTAAGCATACACAGGATAGTATGGGGCACTTAATTTTAATATTGTGGACAAATAACTATGGCACCGGAAGTGCATATCTATCACCCCCCCTCTGCCTGCCCATTGTACAGTGGCTCATCCCCACCACTCCTTCCCCCAAAATTCCTCACTGGTGTTTGAGTGAGCCCCACTTCATCTGGATAATGAGCTGGTTCACCTGCTCTCACTCAACATACTGGCCCATTGCCAACGTAGAAACTCATGGCCTGAGAGTCCCCTTTCCTGGTGACATTCCCATGACGCAGGGGCCCACATTATGGGGGAAAAGGAGGAAATTAACAGGGAAGGCTGGTGCCCAGCATATCAAGAAAGACATGCATTTATATAGAGCCTTTCATGACCTCAGGACATCACAAAGCACCTTACAGCCCATTAAGTACTGTTGAAGTGTAGTCACTGTTACAATGTAAGAAACACAGAAGCCAATTTGCGCACAGCAAGGTTCCACAAACAAATGACTAGATAATGCCACATAAGTGATAATGACCAGCTAATTTTTTTTTACGTGATGTATGTTGTAGGTTAAATATTGACCAGAATGTTAGACAGAACTCCCCTGATCATTGTCTGAAATAGTATCATGGGATCTTTTACATCCACCTGTGAGGGCAGACACGGTTTGTGGTTTAATATCTCATCTGAAAGATGGCACCTTCAACAGTGCACCATTCCTTTAGTACTGCACTGGCGTGTCAGCCTAGAGTTTTGTGTTCAATTTTCTGGAGTGGTATTTTAACCCAGAACTGTCAGGCTCACAGGCGAGAGTGCTACCAGCTGCTGACACAGTTACAGCACTTCCACTGGCCTTCACCAGATTAAAGTATGAATGCACCAGCAGGGCCACAGATTTTCAGGCCCAAGATCTTCCAACTCCCCCATATATTCATTTTGTGTCAATGGAACTATTCCTGGTGATAGAATATTCACTCCAGTTGTCTCCAAGATTCTGAGACAGTCTGTACAAATGTGTATGCAAATGAATAAAAAAATGAAAGCTCCACATCACAGAACCTTAATAGTTCTGGCTGTGGCAACAGTTAAATAAATTGCCGAACTGTTTGTTTTTCTGTGCCTGGTGTATTTTCCTATATATAATTATTCAGCTGCTGAACTGCTGTCACACTAAATGCTGTGCAATCATCAGAAATCACTTTGTTTCTGCAGCAGTGTGAATTTGTGGTAAACGCTCATACCTCGTATGCAGAAAAACTCAAGATGATAGTTGTAATCTGAATGGTTGCTTTTACAGGGGAGTTTGATACTGTGCAGAGCCCATCAACACCAGTCAAAGACCTGGATGAGCGAACGTGTAGGAGTTCAGGGTCAAAGTCACGGGGAAGGGGAAGGAAGAATAATCCATCACCACCTCCTGACAACGACTTGGAGGTATGCCCTGAATTTAATTGATGAAAGCTTAAGATTACACATATTTTGCAATAAAGGTTGGATGGCAGGCATCATTATACTATATATATGAACTACAAGGTAAACATTCTTTCCAAAAACCTAGTTCACAAAAATGTTTTCAGCTGACGTTGGTGTGAGGTGATTTTATTCCTGATGGTGCAGTACAACGATGGTTTCAGTGAGCACCTAGTTTTCAGACTGTATATTATCTTCTGTTGCTCTCTTGGGGTTGGGGGTTGGTGGGGAATGTGGGGGTGGGGAAAGAATCAAACTGAAATTATTAGGGGTGAGTAGCAGCAGAACTGAAAATTTCTGATGAAAGTTTCATTGCACACAATAACGTCATTAGCTCTACAGCTGCATTTTTAGGACTATGGACTATTTCAGACACGTACTTTACGAAAAAAAATACAGATTGAAAAGCACGAGTATAGGCATTGAAAACTATGATTTGTTCATAGTTCATTCTGCTTTTAATTATGTATTGCCATCATAAAGTGTTGGATAGTACATTCAGCACTATCAGGTTTATTATATTGTTTATTATAAAGGACACTGCCATATTTTTCAGTAAGATTAATAATGCTTTTACCTTCCCACCCCCCACCCCTCCAACCACCATTTATACAAATTAAAGAGAGAGCTCCCCAGGAGGCTCACTCAGTAAATGCACCGTCTAGTGTGGTTTTTGAGCCATATAAATCACAAAGATCTTTGGTACAATTCCTGGCTTGTGCTGAATTAGCTGTTGTCAAATAGGGGAGGGTTAGGAACACTAAAGTTGGCTACACCATCCATTGGCTAGGCAGGTGAACAGAACTCCTATAGGAAAATGTGCACATGTGAACATTGAGTGAGGACAGAATCGGGCTTAACTATGATGCCACGATTGAATAAACTGATGATGCTCATTGTATAGGTTCACAGACATCGAAAAGCTACTTCTGCAAGGAAACTGATGGCCAACAATGGAACCGTACCTCAGCTTGAGACAATGCCTTTATGACTGGGAGAAGATCTTAAAGAGGTTCCCCAGGAAAGATCAGGGTTGGGGTGGTGGGGGAGGAAGTAAGATCAGTAATCAAGAGGGAGGGGGTAATTGGAGAAATCATGGAGCTGAACCGGGGTAGGGGATTGGACTGGCAACTGAGAGGGAAGGACCTGTGAATCCTGGTCCACAGCTGGTAAATTAAAATCTGGCTCCCAACTGCACTATTGAGACCTTTTGAGAGCAGGACATAAAATGGTAAAAATGATGGCAGACACATAGGTTGTGATCAGGTTAGTCAATTTTTTAAATATATTTTTAACCCCCCACGAACTTCTACCGCCCATCATCGTTAGGGTGGTTAAGGTTCCCCCTGCAGTATCAGAAAAGGGAAAGAAGTCCTTCAGTAAAGAAGAAGATCATGAGAAATTCTTAATTGATTGTTAAAGCCAATTCAGATTTATCAAGTAGAACTTTTTGCAGTACGTATATTATTTGCTATAAACTTTGGAAAACATTCAAGAGCAAAAAAAAAGTAAAATTACAGTTAGCAGCATTCACCTACCAGTCAGTGCTCTGCTTTGGTGTTATAAGTCTTCCAAACCCATGACCTCTACCATCTAGGAGAATAAGTGCAGCAGATGCATGGGAACACCACCACCTGCAAGTCCCCCTCCAAGTCACAGACCATCCTGACTTGGAAATATATTGCCGTTCCTTCATTGTTGCTGGGTCAAAATCCTGGCACTCCCTTCCTAACAGCACTGTGGCTGTACCTACACCACATGGACTGTAGCAGTTAAAGTAGGTGGCTCACCACCACCTTCTCAAGGGCAATTAGGGATGTGCAGTAAATACTGGCCTTGCCAGCGACACTCAAATCCCATGAATGAATAAAAAAAATTCTGTATCTTAAATTGGGAAAGTAAAATATGCAGGACCCAATGTTGTATATAAATATAAATATATATATATAGAAACTTCAGAGTGCTTCAGTGCAGAGGGATCTGGGTGGCCTCGTGCATGAATCGCAGAAAACTAGTATGCAGGTGCAGCAATAAGGAAGGCAAATGGAATTTTGGCATCTATTGCAAAAGGAATAGAGTGTAAAAGTAGGGAAGTGTTGCTGCAACTGCACAAGGCATTAGTGAGACCGCACCTGGAGTATTGCGTACAGTTTTGTCCCCTTGAGGAGGGATGTAGTTGCATTGGAGGCAGTTCAGTGGAGGTTCACTAGATTGATTCCAGAGATGAGGGGTTTGTGTTATGAAGAGAGATTGAGCAGTTTAGGCCTTTACTGTCTAGAGTTTAGAAGAATGAGAGGAGCTAATTGACGTATATAAGATGATTAAGGGGATTGACAAAGTAGATGTAGAGAGGATGTTTCCTCTGGTGGGGCAATCTAGAACAAGAGGTCATAGTTTTAGGATAAGGGGTAGCAGATTTAAAACAGAGATGAGGAGAAATTACTTCTCTCAAAGGGTCGTGAATCTGTGGAATTCACGTCCCCAGAGTGCAGTGGATGCCGGGACATTGAGTAAATTTAAGGAGGAGGTAGACAGATTTTTAATTAGTAATGGGTTGAAGGGTTATGGAGAACAGGCAGGAAAGTGGAGTTGAGGCCGAGATGAGATCAGCCATGATCGTATTGAATGGTGGAGCAGGCTCGAGGGGCTGAATTGCCTACTCCTGCTCCTAGTTCTTATGATTAGTTAGCCAGAACTAAATCACCAGCATCGATGAAGCCCAGAAATAAAAACAAGAAATGCTGGAACCACTCAGCAGGTCTGGCAGCATCTGTGGAAAGAGAAGCAGAGTTAACGTTTCAGGTCAGTGACCCTTGAGTTCCGAAGAAGGGTCACTGACCCGAATCGTTAACTCTGCTTCTCTTTCCATAGATGCTGCCAGACCTGCTGAGTGATTCCAGAATTTCTTGTTTTTATTTCAGATTTCCAGCATCCGCAGTATTTTGCTTTTATTTCAATGAAGCCCAGGATGTTTTGGGGGTGGTATGTGAAGTATATATGACACAAAGCCAAAAAGTAGTCACATGCTGAAAATCCCAGCTGGGACCACCTTTATCCACCTTTTCCCATCCTGCTCCTTATGCTCCCGACTCCAAATTCAATTATCCTACCTATAAATAAAGTGGATGCACTAAGCTGGTTTGAATTGATGGTCAATTGAAATTTAAGGACAGGAAGAACCTGTCTATGTCAGTAATTTATCTTCTGACCATCCTTTATTTTGCACAATATATAAGGACAGCAATATTTTTATTTTCTCACTTCCATTTGTCTTACAATTGTGGCATTGTGTCAGGATGAGTGAACTCCACAGGTGAAGAGGTTGTTTGGTATACAGAACAATGTTCTTGTGGTATCACAGGTGAAAGATTGTAACACATGTCTAACATCAGAGGTGCAGAATTACAGAAAAATAATTTTTACATATTGACTTAGTAATGTGCAGTTTTACAATTTAATGTTTGGAATGTTTAGACAATATTGAGAGAACATATGTTGTGATATACTTTTAAAGTGGAATCGAGTGTAGTTTCTTGGAAAGAAAGTCAAGACCAAATGCAGTGTTCAGATCAAACAGGGTTAGAGGATAATTGGATTCTGGGTGGGGAGCAGGATAGGAAAAGGTGCATAAAGACAAAGGTAGGGAGAAAGAGGAGGGGGAACGGTACAGGGAGGGGAATGGGGACAGGGGAACATAAGCAGAGAAACCATCTCATCGTGGGCCAGGAAGCTCCCCTTGCAATCTACTTGCAATAATGACCAACGTACCATTTGCCTTCCTAATTCCTTGCCACACCTGCACATTAGCTTTCAGCAACTTATGAACAAGGACACCAAGGTCCTTTTGGACATCAACACTTCCCAATCTCTCAGCATTTAAGAAATACTCTGCATTTCTGTTTTTCCAACTCAGCTTAGCCCCAGCTAAGTCAACTAATGCAACAGCAGATGCTCCACTTCAAAAGTAATTGATGTGAGACACTTTGAGGTATTTGGACATGGTAACGTGCTATATAAATGCACTTACTATTATTGTCATCATCATTATCCTAAAGGACCAAGAGTTGTTTGTGCCTACCTGGTTTAAGGCCTGTTTACACTGAACTCATTGTCACAGTTAGGTTGGACTGTTACATATGTTTAAAGGAAGTAAAAACAGAAAATACTGGAAATACTCAGCAGGTCAGGCAGCGTCTGTGGAGAGAGAAACAGAGTGAACGTTTCAGTTCTGTGTGACCTTTCATCAGAACTGAAGGTAGTGTTGTCACTTTAAGGAAGTATGGTGAACAAGGTAACAGGCATTATATGTCTCATGATGGTTTTGCAACATAATGACCTATTCAAGCGACATCATGTTTTTAAATTTTGACAAAAATGTATCTACCACCTTTCAGGTGTAATGATACCCTTTTATACTAATTCTCAATTGCATCCATGTTATGGTGCTGTACACTCTATGTTGTAATCAGCATTATATGCATGCATTGCATCCTATACATGTATTGCCGATTCATTTCTGCATTAAAGTGAAAAGTATCAGTCAAACCTATGCTAGCACTGAACTAATATGCACTTACTTTAAATTGTTCCTATTTGTAAAAAGGAATTAAGTGTTGACTTCAAAAACAAGAACTGTGCAACTGTAACAAGGGTTGATTTTTTTTTATTTTACTTAACACATTATTAAGCTAAGCAGATGGCATAATCTTATTGGAACTGCATCAATTTACTTCACTCTGCCACTTGTCCAAATATTTTCAGGCAGCCTAGTTTCTTTGTTTTAATTTGTCCATTTGATCTCACCCCAAAACTTTAGAGATTTCGCATCATTTCTCCTAAGCAAATGCAATCTTTTTCAATCCTGCAGTGGTATTCAACAGGCTAAAAGTTGACCCCCTTCCCCCTCCCCCTCCCGAAACCTGATCAGCTTAGAATGCATGATTTCCCCTGTGGTGGTAATTGTGAATTTACAACCAGTGTGCTAGCAGTAAATCTGCTACTTCTCCAAACATTTTGTTTCTCCTTCACCATTGACTTCAAAAAATATTAGCTGCCTTAATATCCGTTGTACAGACTTTATGCAACACAGGAGCCATTTTCTTCTGTTGCTACCACTCGGAGCAGCTGGTGGAAATACCTCCTGTGCATTTAAATACTTTGTTTTTAAGCACAATTTCACTGTTTTTCATTAAGCTTATTTTGCAATGTACAGCTGAAACCCTGCACTACCTAGATCACAGCTCCAGCAGCATTCAAGGTTTCAGTTGCCCAGGGAGCTTGATTTTTTTTGTATCATGGAAGTAAGTGCAGTCCCTCAATGGCTTTATCTCTGTCACTCATAAAACTGGCAGACAAATGAGACAATTGGGTAATGATTGCTGGTCCTACTATCCTTCCCACTTATCTATTTGCCTGGCCCCCCTCCGAGTTAAGTGCAATTAGGGATGGGCAATGAATGCTGGCCTTTCCAGCAACGCTCACGTCCCATGAATGAATTAAAAGAAAATCTCTGATAGTAGCATTCAACCATTGGTATTCGGGATTGGTGGTGAGGTGATAAGATTTTCAGAAAATGTTTATCAGGCAGGGCCTTATTTTAGCACCCAACCCATTTAGATTTTTTTTTAGCCATGCTTGATACAGTAACATCAACCCACATATTGAAGTTTACATCAGGATTACAGCAGGCAGCATTGTCCAACTAATGCAGCCAATACCACAGTCAGAGAGCAATTTCTCTGTGAACTCCTTTTTGCTGATATGTCTGGTTCACACATATCAACATCTTCAGGGCATTGTAGACCATTCAGCAAAATGATACAGACTTATCAACTTTGACAAAGATCATTCTTTTCTTTTACCAGTCAGCATTTTGTCATTGGTACTACAAACCAACAGCTACGTACGTGCCACAGCACAGAATTTCACAACAACCAGTGGCAGCATACATTCCAGTGCCACCTCAGTCAATAGGTATCACTTCATATGGAACAGGCTAGCTCAGCTTTTGATAAACTGAGGAAAATAAAATGTAATGAGCACAGTATCTGTCTGAGGGAGGAGGAATGGGTCAAAATACCATTGCAAGATTCTTTGTCTGAAAGATATTGCTTAGAAGAAATGACATGAAATCTCTGTAATGTTTCTGGGTGATAACGAATGAACAAAGCTGCCTGAAGATTCAAATTTACCATGCAGTCATCTTACTTTACTACCATACAACTGTGAAACATTGAGGGCCGAATTTATGGGCACTCCCGAAGTCAGGAGCGGAGGCTGGACGAGGATGGTGAGGGAAGGGCACAAAAATCCCAGCACTGGCTGGCATGTCAGTTTCAGGATGCCATTACCAGCGCGGCAATATTAAACAGGGTGTGGGAAGGGCATGTCAGGGATCCCGCTCTCCTCCCAATTGAGGCCAATTAAAGTAGTTTAAAAGCTCGTTAACAGCTTCTTGGAGGGGAAGGGTGGAATTTTGAAGGGGGTGCATGGGTTTCTGTAGTTATCTGTTGCAGATCAGCTGAAGGGAGGTGGGCACAGAGTAGGGAAACACGACATGGCTGCCCCAGGGAATTACCCCGGCCCCATAAGAGGGTCAGCGGAACAAAGGGAGACTCGGCACTTGGTAAGGAGGTGCCCTTGATGCTGCACAGATGGCAGGGAAAGTGGGCACTCAGCGCTTGGGCATTAAGTTGGGTTGTCACCCCTGGCATCGCGGGGGCAGAAGAGCAGGGACAAGGCTGTAAAGGGCAATTGGGCAGTCACGTGTCTGAAAGGAAGGCTGCAGCTGGCAATGTCAGATTTTAGGTCCAATGACAATGAGGACAACACCCTTCACAGGAAAGGCAGAACCCCAAGCAGCAGGAGAGCATGGGAGAGGAAAGGGGGAGCATAGAAAATAGAAGCAGGAGTAGGCCATTCGGCCCTTCGAGCCTGCACCGCCATTCATCATGATCATGGCTGTTCATCCAACTCAGTAACCTGTTCCCGTTTTCTCCCCCATACCCTTTGATCCCTTTAGACTCAAGAGCTATATCTAATTCCTTCTTGAAAACATACAATGTTTTGGCATCAATTGCTTTCTGTGGTAGCGAATTCCACAGGCTCACCACTCTCTGGGTGAAGAAATTTCACCTCATCTCAGTCCTGAAAGGTTTACCCCGTATCCTTAGACTATGACCACTGGTTCTGGACTCCCCCACCATCAGGAACATCCTTCCTGCATCTACCCTGTCAAGTCCTGTTAGAATTTTATAGGTTTCTATGAGATCCCCCCTCACTCTTCTGAACTCCAGCGAATATAATCCTAACCGACTCAATCTCTCCTCATACGTCAGTCCCGCCATCCCAGGAATCAGTCTGGTAAACCTTTGCTGCACTCCCTCTATAGCAAGAACATCCTTCCTCAGATAAGGAGACCAAAACTGCACGCAATATTCCAGGTGTGGCCTCACCAAGGCCCCGTATAATTGCAGCAAGACATCTCTGCTCCTGTACTTGAATCCTCTCACTATGAAGGCCAACATACCATTTGTCTTTTTTACCACCTGTTGGACCTGCATGCTTACCTTCAGCGACTGGTGTACGAGAACACCCAGGTCTCGTTGCATATTCCCCTCTCTCAGTTTGTAGCCGTTCAGATAATAATCTGCCTTCCTGTTTTTGCTACCAAAGTGGAGAACCTCACATTTATCCACATTATACTGCATCTGCCATGCATGAGCCCACTCACTCAACTTGTCCAAGTCACCCTGAAGCTTCTCTGCACTTTCCTCACAACTCACCCTCCCACCCAGCTTTGTGTCATCTGCAAATTTGGGGATATTACATTTCGTTCCCTCATCTAAATCATTAATATATATTGTGAATAGCTGGGGTCCTAGCACCAATTCTTGCGGTACCCCATTAGTCACTGCCTGCCATTCGGAAAAAGACGCATTTATCCCTACTCTTTGTTTCCTGTCTGCCAACCAATTTTCTATCCATTGCAATACACTACTCCCAATCCCATGCGCTTTAATTTTACACGCTAATCTCTTATGTGGGACTTTGTCGAAAGCTTTCTGAAAGTCCAAATAAACCTCATCCACTGGCTCCCCCTCATCAACTCTACTAGTTACATTCTCGAAGAATTCTAGTAGAGCAGGAAGGCAACAGAGGCCATACCCTCAACCCAAGATCTGCTGCCAAAGACAGAACTACCTGGAGATGACTGAGACCCAGTGCCACAGGAGACTGCGATTCTCCAGGCAGATGGTCACAGACATATGTGACCTTGTCGCCAAAGACCTCACATAAAACTACATAAAAATAGAAGCAGGAGTAGGCCATTTGCTCTCTCAAACCTGCTCCACTATTCAATAAGATCATGGCTGATCTGATTGTGGCCTCAACTCCACTTTCCTGTCTGCCCCCATAACCCTCGACTCCCTTGCAGATCAAAAATCGGTCTAATTCAGCCTTTAATGTATTCAATGGCCCAGCCTCCATTGTTCTCTGGGGTAGAGAAGTCCAAAGATTAATGACCCTCTGAGAGAAGAAATTCCTTCTCATCTCCATCTTAAATGGAAGACCCCTTATTCTGAAGGTGTGCCCCCTCGTTCTAGATTCCTCCATGAGAGGAAACATTATCCCAACATCTACCCTGTCAAGCCCCCTCAGAATCTTATATGTTTCAATAAGATCACCTCTCATTCTTCTAAACTCCAATGAGTATAGGCCCAACCTTTCCTCATAAGGCGACACCTTTAGCCCAGAAAGCAACCTAGTGAGCCTTCTCTGAACTGCCTCCAATGGAAGTGTATCCTTCCTTAAATAAGGAGACGACAACTGTACGCAGTGCTCCAGGTGTGGTTTCACCAACACCCTGTACAGTTGTAGCAAGACATCTCTACTTTTATACTTCATCCCCCTTGCAATAAAAGCCAACATTACATTTGCCTTCCTAAAAACTTGCTGTACCTTTTGTGATTCACGTACAAGGACACTCAGATCCCTCAGTACTGCAGAATTCTGTAGTCTCTCTCCATTTAAATAATATTCTGCTTTTCTATTCTTCCAGCCAAAATGGATAACCTCACATTTTCCCACATTATACTCCATCTGCCAAATTTTTTCCACTCACTTAACCTATCTATATCCATTTGCAGACTCTGTGTCCTCCTCACAACTTGTTATCCCACCGATCTTTGTATCGTCAGCAAATTTGGCTACACTCAGTCCCTTCATCCAAGTCATTAATATAGACTGCCAATAGTTGAGGTACAGCACTGATCCCTATGGCACCCCACTTGTTACAGTTTCCCAACCTGAAAATTATCCATTTATCCCAGCTGCCTGTTTTCTGGTAGCTAGCCAATCCTAATATCCATGCTAATATATTACCCCCAATACCATGAGCTCTTATCTTGTGCAGTAACTTTTTATATGGCACCTTATCGAATTCTTTTTGGAAATCCAAATACACTACATCTCCTGGTTCCCCTTTATCCACCCTGCTTGTTACATCCTCAAAGGACCCTAATATATTTGTCAAACTTGATTTCCCTTTCATAAAACTATGTTGACTCTGCCTGATTGCATTATGAATTTCTAAATGTTCAGCGATTACTTCCTCAATAATGGATTCTATCATTTTCCCAATGACAAATGTTAGGCTAACTGACCTATAGTTTCCTGCTTTCTGTCTCCCTCCTTTCTTGAATAGGGGCATTACATTTGTCATTTTCCAATCCACTGGGACTACAATCAATGCATCCACTATCTCTGTAGCCATTTCTTTTAAGACCCTAGGATGTGGGCCATCAGGTCCAGGGAACCTGTCTGTCTTTAGTCTCATTAGTTTTCCTAATACATTTTCTCTAGTGATAGTGATTGTTTCAAGTTCCTTCCTCCCTTTTGCCAGTTGATTTTCTACTATTCTTGGGATGTTTTTAGTGTCTTCTACCATGAAGACAGGTACAATTTGTTCAAAGTCTCTGCCATTTCCTTGTTTCCCATTATTAATTCCTCAGTCTCATCCTTTAAGGGGCAAACGTTTATTTTAGCTACTCTCTTCCTTTTTATATACTTGTAGAAGCTCTTACTATCTGTTTTGATATTTCTTGCTAGTTTACTCTCATATTCTAATTTCTCCCTCTTTATTTGTTTCTTTTTAGTCATCCTGTGCTGGTTTCTAAAATGTTCCCAATCTTCTGACCTACCAGTAATCTTCGCAGCATTGTACGCGTTTTCTTTCAATTTGATACAATCCTTAACTTCTTTAATAAGCCATGGGTGGTTCCTCCTTCTCATAGAGTTTTTCTTTTTCAACAGAATATATCTTTGGTGAGAGTTATGGAATATCTCCTTAAATGTCTGTCACTGCTTATCTACCATCTTACCTTTTAACCTATTTTCCCAGTCTACTTTAGCTAACTCTGTCTTCGTATTGTTGTAATTGCCTTTATTTAAGTTTAAGACACTAGTTTCAACCCAAGTTTCTCACCCTCAAGCTGAATGTAAATTTCGATCATATCATGATCACTCTTTCCTCGAGGATTCTTTACTATGAGATCATTCATTAATCCTGTCTCACTATAGATTACCAGGTCTAAAATCAACTGTTCCCTGGTTGGTTCCACAATATATTCTTCTAAGAAACTGTCCCAAATACACTCTATGAACCTGTCCTCAAGACTACCTTTGCCAATTTGATTTGTCTAATCTATACAAAGATAAAAATCGCCCACAATTATTGCAATACCTTTCCTAAAAAAAAAAATTTTCTTGTTTTATACTCTGTCCTACAGTGTAGTTACTGTTAGAAGGCCTATATACTACTCTCACCAGTGACTTCTTTCTTTTGCAATTTCTTATCTCCACCCAAACTGATTCTACATCTTGATCTTCCGAGCCAAGATCATTTCTCACTACTGTACTGATTTCATCCTCTGTTAACAGAGCTACCCCACATCCTTTTCCTTTCTTCCGATCCTTTCGAAATGTCAAATACCTTTCAAACTTCAGTTCTCAGCCTTGCTTGAGGATAGTGCAGTTGATGTGGTCTATATGGATTTTAACAAGGCTTTTGACAAGGTCCCACATGGCAAACTGGTTAAAAAAATAAAATCCCATGGGATCCAGGGAAATGCAGCAAGGTGGATACAAAATTGGCTCAGTAGCAGGCAACAAAGGGTAATTGTTGACAGGTGTTTTAGCAACTGGAGGGCTGTTTCCAGTGGTGATCCGCAGGGCTCAGTACTGGGTCCCCTGCTTTTTGTGGTATATATTAACGATTTGGATGTAAATGTAGGGGGCATGATCAAGAAGTTTGCAGATGACACAAAGATTGGCCATGTGGTAGATAGCGAGGAGGATAACTGTATGATGCAGGAAGATATTGATGGTCTGGTCAGATGGGCAGAAAAACGGCAAATGAAGTCAACTTGGAGAAGTGTGAGGTGATGCATTTGGAGAGGTCAAACAAGGCAAAGAAATACACAATTAATGGGAAAATACTGAGAAGTGTAGAGAAAGTGAGGGACCTTGGAGTGAATGTCCAAGATCCCTGAAGGTAGCAGGACAGGTCAATAAGGTGGTTAAGAAGTCATATGGAATCTTTTCGTTTATTAGCCGAAGTATAGAATATAAGAGCAGGAAAGTTATGCTGGAACTGTATAACTGATTGGTTAGGCCATTTATTTCCATTTAGAACATAGAACAGTACAGCACAGTACAGGCCCTTCGGCCCACGATGTTGTGCCGAACCTTTAACCTACTCTAAGATCAAACTAACTACCTACCCTTCATTCTACTATCATCCATGTACCTATCCAAGAGTCGCTTAAATGTCCCTAATGTATCTGCTTCTACTACCGCTGGCAGCGCATTCCACGCACCCACCACTCTCTGTGTGAAGAACCTACCTCTGACATCTCCCCGAAACCTTCCACCAATCACCTTAAAATTATGCCCCCTGGTGATAGCCCTTTCCACCCTGGGAATAAGTCTCTGGCTATCCACTCTATCTATGCCTCTCATCATCTTGTACCCCTCTATCAAGTCACCTCTCATCCTTCTTCGCTCCAATGAGAAAAGCCCTAGCTCCCTCAATCTTTCTTCGTATGACATGCCCTCCAGTCCAGGCAGCATCCTGGTAAATCTCCTCTGCACCCTCTCTAAAGCTTCCACATCCTTCCTATAATGAGGCGACCAGAACTGAACACAATATTCCAAGTGTGGTTGAACCAGGGCCTTATAGAGCTGCAGCATAACCTCGCGGCTCTTAAACTCAATCCCCCTGTTAATGAAAGCCAACACACCATACGCCTTCTTAACAACTCTATCAACTTGGGTGGCAACTTTGAGCGATCTATGGACATGGACATTTGTGCCAACCAGTCTATGATTCTGTGATTCATCTATCTTTTTATAAATGCTGCATGCATTTAGATAAAGATCTTTTAATTCTGTCTTTTTACCATTTACCCCTGCCCTGACCCTATTCGCAGGTGCACTCTTATGTTTGTATGCACTGTCCCTTCCTGTCACATTCTTGTTGTCATTACCCATATCAGTACCTGCACTATTGCCTTGCCTTTCTTTTTAACTTTCTAAATTTCCCCTCATCTGAACACTCCCCCACCATCGTCCAACTATTTAGTTTGAAGTCCTCTCTACAGCACTAGTTATTCGATTGACCAGGACACTGATCCCGGCACGGTTCAAGTGAAACACATCCCAACGGTACAGCTTCCTCTTTCCCCAGTACTGGTGCCAGTGCCCCATGAATTGAAACCCATTTCTCCAGCACCATTCTTTGAGCCATGCATTCAACTCTCTGATCTTATTTACCTCCGGCTCAGGAAGTAATCCAGAGATTATTACCTTTGTGGTTCTACTTTTTAATTTAACACCATGCAGCACTGGTTGCCATGTCTTGCCAGTAGTCGTCAAAGTCGCTGTGGCCTTGAACCTCTTCACCTCTGCCTCCTTCCTAGGATCAACTGCAGAGCTTAGTGGCATCTCACAAATGGCTGCACACCATTGCATTTCACAGGTCACTGATGCCCTCTTTTCCAGAACAGGACAGTACATTCATTACACGACAGATGTGACCTTGCAAGGAGAGAGGGCATTGGGTTTCACCATCATTGCTGTATTCCCCCAAGTGCAGGGCATCATCAATTGCACTCATGTGGCCATCAAGGAACCCAGTGATCTCTCACTCAGATTCATCAAAAGGAAGGGCTTCCATTCCCTCATTGTCCAATCATTCTGCAACCAGAACAAGAGCTTCCTTCATTTGTCAGTTCTGAAGAAGGGTCACTGACCTGAAACGTTAACTCTGCTTCTCTCTCCACAGATGCTGCCAGACCTGCTGAGTATTTCCAGCAATTCTTGTTTTTATTTCAGATTTCCAGCATCTGTAGTATTTTGTTTTTATTTAAGAGCTTCCTTCATGTGAGTACTCTTTCCTGGTAGCTACCATGACTCCTTCATCCTCCACCATTCAGCACTGCCTCAGACCTTCACTCAACCCCCTATGGGACAAGGGATATCCATTGAAAATTTGGCTACTCATCCCTCCACAGGAGCCTCAGTTAAAGGCACAGAGGTGATACAGCCAGTGGCATCTGCTCAGTAGGACGACCATTGAGCTTGTGAAGATGCAATTCTGGTGCCTGCATTGGTCGGGCGGTGCCCTCCAGTATCCTCTTCCAAGGGTCTCTGTCACTGTTGTGGTCTGCTGCTCTCCATAACATGGCCCTCCAGAGAGAACAAACAAAGAACAAAGAACAGTACAGCACAGGAACAGGCCATTCGGCCCTCCAAGCCTGCGCCGATCTTGATGCCTGCCTAAACTAACACCTTCTCCACTTCCGGGGCCCACATCCCTCTATTCCCTTCCTATTCATATATTTGTCAAGATGTCTCTTAAACGTCGCTATCGTATCTGCTTCCACCACCTCCCCTGGCAGCAAGTTCCAGGCACTCACCACCCTTTGTGTAAAAAACTTGCCTCGCACATCCCCTCTAAACTTTGCCCCTAGCACCTTAAACCTATGTCCCCTAGTAACTGACTCTTCCACCCTGGGAAAAAGCTTCTGACTATCCACTCTGTCCATGCCGCTCATAACTTTGTAAACCTCTATCATGTCGCCCCTCCACCTCCGTCGTTCCAGTGAAAACAATCCGAGTTTTTCCAACCTCTCCTCATAGCTAATGCCCTCCAGACCAGGCAACATCTTGGTAAACCTCCTCTGTACCCTCTCTAAAGCCTCCACGTCCTTCTGGTAGTGTGGCGACCACAATTGCACGCAATATTCTAAGTGTGGCCTAACTAAGGTTCTGTACAGCTGCAACATAACTTGCCAATTTTTATACTCTATGCCCCGACCGATGAAGGCAAGCATGCCGTATGCCTTCTTGACTACCTTATCCACCTGCGTTGCCACTTTCAGTGACCTGTGGACCTGTATGCCCAGATCTCTCTGCCTGTCAATACTCCTCAGGGTTCTGCCATTTACTGTATACTTCCCACCTGCATTAAATCTTCCAAAATGTATTACCTCACATTTGTCCGGATTAAACTCCATCTGCCATTTCTCCGCCCAAGTCGCCAACCGACCTATATCCTGCTGTATCCTCTGACAATCCTCATCACTATCCGCAACTCCACCAACCTTTGTGTTGTCCGCAAACTTACTAATCAGACCAGCTACATTTTCCTCCAAATCATTTATTTTTACAACAAAGAGCAAATGTCCCAGCACTGATCCCTGCGGAACACCAGTAGTCACAGCCCTCCATTCAGTAAATCACCCTTCCACTGCTACCCTCTATCTTCTATGACAGAACCAGTTCTGTATCCATCTTGCCAGCTCACCTCTGATCCCGTGTGACTTCACCTTTTGTACCAGTCTGCCATGAGGGACCTTGTCAAAGGCTTTACTGAAGTCCATATAGACAACATCCACTGCCCTTCCTTCATCAATCATTTTTGTCACTTCCTCAAAAAACTCAATCAAATTAGTAAGACACGACCTCCCCTTCACAAAACCATGCTGCCTCTCGCTCATAAGTTCGTTTGTTTCCAAATGGGAGTAAATCCTGTCCCGAAGAATCCTCTCTAATAGTTTCCCTACCACTGACGTAAGGCTCACCGGCCTATAATTTCCTGGATTATCCTTGCTACCCTTCTTAAACAAAGGAACAACATTGGCTATTCTCCAGTCCTCTGGGACCTCACCTGTAGCCAATGAGAATGCAAAGATTTCTGTCAAGGCCCCAGCAATTTCTTCCCTTGCCTCCCTCAGTATTCTCGGGTAGATCCCATCAGGCCCTGGGGACTTATCTACCTTAATGCTTTGCAAGACACCCAACACCTCCTCCTTTTTGATAATGAGATGACTGAGACTATCTGCACTCCCTTCCCTAGGCTCATCATCCACCAAGTCCTTCTCCTTGGTGAATACGGATGCAAAGTACTCATTTAGCACCTCACCCATTTCCTCTGGCTCCACGCCTAGAGGTGTGGACCTTGAGGACAGTGAGGCCCTGGAAAGAGACAGCTCATTGGGGAAGAGGAGGAGCAAGAGGTGAGAGAGGAAGAAAAAGTGGAGATGGAGGGAGATGGCACGGAATGGAGAGGTTTCCTGCTGCATGGCAAGGCTCAGGATGTAACGGGCTCGTGAGGATGCCACGAATGGCAGGGAACCTCTGATTCAGGAACATTTCGGAGATGTTCCTTGAATGGCGGAGCAGGTTGGAAGGGTCGAGTGGCCTACTCCTGCTCCTAATTCATATGTTCGTATTTCATCCGAGCCTCTCTGATCCAGGTTAAGGGGCATAGCATTGAAGGGAGTCTGAGAAACCTGTCCTAATGCAGGCATGGAAGACGCAGCCGGGAACATCTAATCACTTACAGCCAGTGAAGGAAGCACATCTATCCAGAGGCTTTGCCCTCACCTTGGAGGATCCCTTTATCTCTTTCACTGCATCAGACCACTTCTCCTGTCAAGGCAGCAATAAAAGTAGTCCCAGATGTGCAGTACAAAGTGTTATCATTTATGCAGTGCAAATAGAGTAAAACAGTAGACAGAGTCGGTAAGAAGACACCCCAGTGGCCCATTAGTGCTCCACGCAACACAGTAGCCCTCCTCCAGCCACCTCTGGTAAAAGAACCTCCCTCCTCCACCTCACGGCCTCCAACATTAGATCCAGGTTGGCATCAATAAAAGGAGGGGCAACCCTGCATCAGGTGTCAGGCCTCTGGCTCTCCTGTGATATATCACTTCCCTCTGCTGTTTTGGCACAATCAGCAGTTTTCTCCTTTAGGACAACCAGCAGCCTCAGTGATGTCTGCCATAGGGAGTCTAAATCAGTTCCACATTTCATCTGACCCACCTCCATTCCTACCCACACTGGCTCTAATTGGACAGGAAACCCATCTCCATATCAATTAAAGGCTCATACCTGTGAAAATCTGAATCAGTTTCCCACCGGAGTCTGGTTTTTGACGTGAAAACATACCTGGCTCCTGTTTCCCTCCTCCATGTTGAAAATTCAGTCCTGATAGTTTATCGTGGGCACATCAAAGATGAAGTTACGGGCCCCGCCAACATCAGGAATAGAAGTGGATGGGGCCCGAAAATTACAAGGCCAGCCAGCCAGCTTCCCGATGTTGGCCATTTTGGCTGATGCGCGTTCAGGGCGCAGGAAGGTCCTCCTCCCCCACAAGGCGGGCAGGCAAATATGCTGGTTCAGAACCTTGCTCAAGGTAGGTAATGGAGGCTGACTGGGATCTTCCAGTCGGCCTCCAGTTTTCCAGCGCAATGGGGGCAGATCAACTGCCTGGAGGTGGACATCCAGCAGCAGGCTGTAGTTCCAGCACTCCTGGCGGGCTTACTGGCCCTCCCTGCCTGCCTGGGTGGGAGTACAGCCAAAGGCCGCCCTGTAGAGGGGATCCCCCCTCCCCCAATCCTGTCTCCATGCCAATTAAGAGCTCAGCCCCATGAAAAACTTGGCTTTAATCAGTTTCCCACTGGAGGCAGGTTCGGGACCTGAAAACAATGCTGCTCTTGTTTCCCGCTTACGTTGGGAAAATTCAGCCCCGCGTCTGAGGCCTCCATTGGTGAGGTAGGATAACCAACTGTGAAGGTTTTTTTTATTTATTCATTCACTGGTCCTGGATATGTGACCAGTGTGGCCAATGACTGGTTACCTGAAACTATGGGCTGGATTTTGTGGAGGAGGCAGCGCTCCCAGCGCAGGGCCAAAACGGTGGGGGGGACCCCACCCCGGCCTTATCATGCCCCACCCCGGCCTTATCATGCCCCACCAGAGTGATCTTCTGGTATTTTGAAGGTTGTGTCCTGCTCCGGGATCCCTGCCCCTTTAAAGACAGGGATCCTGCCTCCAAGAGCTGCTAGCCAATCACAGGGCCAGCAGCTCAGCAGTATTGGCAGCGCCACCTGGAGCTGTGGCCACTACCAGTGTTGCAGAGGCCTTGAACCCAGGCCCAGCGTTGGAACCAGCACCTCAGGAAAGTGAGGCAGGTTCGCCAGGGCCAGTCCGGATGGCCTCAGCAAGGTGGGTGGGGGATGGTGGTAAAGTCCAGGGTGGGGGGGGTACATTGGGAGGTACATTGTTTCCCTGCTGGGGCCCTCTGTGGGCCACAGTTTGTCCACGATGGAGGAAACCTCCCCACCAAGCCCACAGAGAGGGCGCCTCATTTTACATGGCACCCTCCCCGTGTGGTGGAGGTACCCCCTGCGACTGGTTAGATCCCAGTGGCGACAGAACGACGCCCTTAAGTGGCCATTAATAGGCCGCTTGAGGGCCTCAATTGGCCTCTGGGCGGGATGGCCATCGTCAGCCTATCCCGCCCCCAGCAGGATTGCTTGGCAACAGGGTGGCGATGGCCCCCTCCGCTACCCGTCGTGATTCCATGGGCCCCCTTGCCTCCAACCTCACCTTAGGGGGCACGGGGGAAGGCCCGTAAAATCCAGCCCTATATTTTACAGCCAACTGAAAGAAGAAAAGTACTCAGCTGGGTGGCCAGTAAAAGCACTTCACAGATAATTGAAAAACAACCTGGAGAAAGACCTTTTAAACTTTCTCAAAACATTTGAAGAGAAGGCAATGTGTAATTTATCAGAAAAGAGGACAAAAAGAAAGAAAAGCACAAATGACATAGGACAATAAAGACCTTCTTCTGATCACGCAGAGTGACCCTGAACATGTTTACAGAAACCACCAATGTCATTGATTTCTTAATGGTGAGGGACTAGGTACTGTGGAGAAGCACAGGGTTTTGGGTGGCCATCTACATGAAAAGCTGGTGTACAGGTACAAAAATTAATCAGATGATTTGGAATACAAAAATAAGGAAGTGATGCTTCAGTTGCATTCAACAAGTGATACAATCAGCAGATCCCATCTGGAGTACTGTGTCCAGTTTTAGTCAAAGAACCTCAGGAGGGATATATTGGCCTTGGAGGCAGTACAGTGCAGATTCACCAGATGATAGCAGAGCTTAGCGAATTAAATTATGAGGACAGGTTGCACAAATTTGAACAATATTCCTTTGAGATTAGAAGATTGAAGGATGACCTAATTGAATTGTTGCAAAGAGGCGGAATGACCTACTCTTAATTCTGTGTTCAAAACACCATTGTTAAAGTGAAGATCAGTCAAGATGAGAGAACTTCATCCATCACTATCAGTGAAGATATCAGTGAAGATATCATGTCCCACCTAATTGTTTCTTTGATGTGCCCATCAGAAGTGCTGCAAATGCACAAAAAACACTTCCAGACCATCTGATTTAAGGACTTCGAAATCTTGAAATGCGTGTCTGTGCATATTGCAGGGTTTTTTTTATTTGTTCTTAGATGTGAGTATCACTGGCAAGGCCAGTATTTATTGCCCATCCCTAACGTCACATTTTATTCATTGATACAAGGCTCACCTCGCTGATTACTGGGTATGTTGTGAACATCGCGCATTTTAGTGGTTGACACAAGGCTCAATTCCTTGAGGGAGGGCTTCTGGTGCAGCTTTTAGAGAAGCAGTCTCAAGTAATGCCAGAATGAGCAAATCAAAATAGCCACAACCATTACTGCAGGACATTGAAAGAATTTGGAAGCCAAATTCTGCATTGTGATGGTGGAATATTGTTTTGTACAAGCTGCAGTGTTTCGTTGGATTACACACAGCAGGCAATGGTTCAGTGCCACTTAGAATCCAAAACCACTGCAGCAGAAAGAGAGCATCTGACACCTGCTGGAAAATGAACACTCAAAAAAAAACAATTTCATCTCTTTTTAAGAAGTTGACAGAGAGCTCAGAAAATTGTCAGTGGATGCCTGTGGATGCTTTTGCAAGCATCAACATACCATTGGAAAAACATAATCACCCAAAGCTGCAGAATCTCCCACCTAGCAAGGCTAGCACAACGCTGACAATTCCAACGATCTCTGTGGGCGCGGAGAGAACTGTATCTAAACACTGACAGGTGTTCACAGTGCAGAAACAGGGAATGAAGAAAGGGACAGTTGCACGTTGTGCCATGCTCACATTCAACCTCTGACTTCAGTGAGTAAAAAATGTGGCCTGTTTATAGTCAGCTTTTTACAATAGATTTTGAGTATACAATAAATGCCATTTGAAACCAAAAACTTCCCTTGTCTTTTTTGTTTTAAGTAGATCATTTTCACGGTTTGTTGTGACACTGTGAAATATACAATTTGAATAAATGAAATTGTGAAATTCACAATTCTTAAAATGCTGTGACCATTATTTTTGTAAAATTTGACCGTGAATTTGGTAGGGCCCTAATCATTGATGAAGCAGCTGAAGATGGTTGGGCCTAGGGCACTACCCTGAGGAACTCCTGCAGTGATGTCCTGGGACTGAGATGATTGACCTCCAACAACCACAACCATCTTCATTTGTGCTAGGTAGGACTAAAACCAGTCAATTGTTTTCCCCCTGATTCCGACTGACTCCAATTTTGGCTCCTTGATGCCAAACTCAGTCAAATGCTGCGTTAATATGAAGGGCAGTCGCCCTCATTTCACCTCTGGAATGCAGCTCTTTTGCCCATGTTTGGACCAAGGCTATAATGAGGTCTGAAGCTGAGTGGCCCTCGCAGAACCCAAACTGAGCATCAGTAAGCAGGTTGTTGCTAAGTAAGTGCCACTTGCTTGCACTGTCGACAACACCTTCCATCGCTTTGCTGATGGTTGAGAGTAGACTGATGAGGTGGTAATTGGCCGGGCTGCATTTGTCCTGCTTTTTGTGGACAGGACATACCTGGGCAATTTTCTACATTGTCAAGTCAGTGAAGTTGTAGCTGTACTGGAACAGTTCGGCTGAGGACGTGGCTAGTTCTGGAGCACAAGTCTTCAGTACTACTGCCCGGATGTTGTCAGGGCCCATAGCCTTTGCTGTATCTAGTGCCTTTAGCCATTTCTTGATATCACGTGGAGTGAATCGAATTGGCTGAAGACTGGCATCCATGAAGGTGAGACCTCAGGAGGAGGCCGAGGTGCATCAACCACATGGCACTTCTGGCTGAAGATGGTTGCAAATGCTTCATCCGAACATACGAATTAGGAGAAGGAGTAGGCCACTCGACCCCTCAAGCCTGCTCCGCCATTCAATAAGTTCATGGCTGAACTGATTACTCCACATTTCCACCTACCCCCAATAACCTTCCACCCCCTTGCTTATCAAGAATCTATCTCCCTCTGCCTTAAAAATATTCAAAGACTCTGCTTCCACTGCCTTTTGAGGAAGGGAATTCAAAAGACTCATAACCCTCTGAGAGAAAAAAATTCTCCTCATCTCTATCTTAAATGAACGAGCCCTTATTTTTAAATAGTGACCCCTAGTTCGACATTCTCCCACAAGAGGAAACATCCTTTCCACATCCCTACTGTCAAGACCCTTCAGGATCTTACATGTTTCAATCAAGTTGCCTCTTACTCTTCTAAATTCCAGTGGATACAAGCCTAGCCTGTCCAATCTTTCCTTGTAAGACAGGCTATTCATTCCAGGTATTAGTCTAGTAAACCTTCTCTGAACTGCCTCCAACTGTGTTTATATCCTTCCTTAAATAAGGAGACCAATACTGTACACAGTACTCCAGATGTGGTCTCACCAAAGGCCCATATAGCTGAAACATAACCTCCCTACTATTGTATTCCGTTCCCCTCACATAAACAATAACATTCTATTAGCTTTCCTAGTTATGTGCTGTACCTGCATGCTAACCTTTTGCAATTCATTCACTAGGACACCCAGTTCCCTCTGCATCTCAGAGCTCTGCAATCTCTCACCATTTAGATAATACGCTTCTTTTTATTCTTCCTACCAAAGTGGGCAATTTCATACTTTCCCACATTATACTCCATTTGCCAGGTGTTTACCCACTCATTCAACTTATCTATATCCCTTTGTAGCCTCCTTATGTCCTCTTCACAAGTTACTTTCCTACCTATCTTTGTGTCATCAGAAAATTTAGCAACCATACCTTCAGTCCCTTCATCTAAGTCATTTATATAAAATGTAAAATGTTGAGGCCCCAGCACAGATCCCTGTGGCACACCCTCGTTACATCTTGCCAACCAGAAAATGACCCATTTATGCCTACTCTCTGTTTTCTGTTAGCTAACTAATCTTCTATCCATGCCAATATGTTACCCCCCTACACCATAAGCTTTTATATTCTGCAATACCTTTGATGTGGCACCTTATCAAATGCCTTCTGAAAATCTAAGTACAATACATCCACCGGTTCCCCTTTATCCACAGCACATGTAACTCCCTCAAAGAACCAATGAATTGGTTAAACATGATTTCTCTTTAACAAAACCATGTTGACTCTGCCTGATTGCCTTGAATTTTTCCAAATGCCCTGCTATAACATCTTTAATAATAGCTTCTAACATTTTCCCTAATACAGATGTTAAGCTAACTGGCCTGTAGTTTCCTGCTTTCTGTTTTCCTTTTTGAATAAAGGAGTTACATTCGCTATTTTCCAATCTAAAGGAACCTTCCCCGAATCTAGGGAATTTTGGAAAATTAAAACTAACGCATCAACTATCTCACTAGCCACTTCTTTTAACACCCTAGGATGAAGTCCATCAGGACCCAGGGACTTGTCAGCCCGCAGCTGCAACAATGTCTTCAGCCTTGTCTTTTGCACTGATGTGCTGGGCTCTGCCGTCGTTGAGGATGGAAATGTTTTTGAAGCCTCCTCCTCTGTTTAGTTGTTTAATTGTCCACCATTGTTCATGACTGGATATGGCTGGACTGCAGAGCTTTGATCTGATCTGTTGATTGTGGGATCACATAGCTCTGTCTATTGCATGCCGCTTCTGTTGTTTAACATGCATGTAGTCCTGTGTTGTAGGTTCACAAGGTTGGCACCTCATTTAGGGGTATGTCTGATGCTGCTCCTGGCATGCTCTCTTACACTCCACATTGAACAGGGGTTGGTCCCCCAGCTTGATGGTAGAATGAGGGATTTGTCGGGCCATGAGGTTACAGATTGTGGTTGAATACAATTCTCTTGCTGCTGCTAATGGCCCACAGCCCCTCATGGATGCCCAGTTTTGAGCTACTGGATCTGTTCTGAGTCTATCCCATAGCTCCACACAACACGATGGGGGTATCTTCAGTGTGAAGATGAGACTTAGTCTCCACAAGGAATGTGTGGTGGTCACTTCTACGCATACTGTCATAGACAGATGCATCTGCGACAAGTAAATTGGTGAGGACGAGGTCAAGTAGGTTTTTCCCTCTTGTTGGTTCTCTCAACACCAGTCGCATGCCCAGTCTGGCAGTTATAACTCAGCCAGCTTGGTCAGTAGTGGTGCTACCGAGCCACTCTTGGTGATAGACATTGATGTCCCCCACCCAGATTACTTCCTGTGCCCTTACTACGCTCAGTGCTTCTTCCAAGTGGTGTTCAACATGGAGGAGCACTGATTCATCAGCTGAGGGAGGGTAGTAATCAGCAAGAGACTTCATGGAAGGCCTCCTCCTGAAGTCCCCAGCATCACAGATGCCAGACTTCAGCCAATTCGATTCACTCCGCGTGATATCAAGAAACGACCGAAGGCACTGGATACCACAAAAGCTATGGGCCCTGACAATATTCTGGCAATAGTACTGAAGGCCTGTGCTCCAGAATTTGCCGCACCCCTAGCCAAGCTGTTCCAGTACAGCTACAACATTGGCATCTACCCTGCAATGTGGAAAATTGCCCAGGTATGTCCTGTACACAAAAAGCAGGACAAGTCCAACCCGGCCAATTACAGCCCCATCAGCCTACTCTCAATCATCAGTAAAGTGATGGAAGGTGTCATTGACAGTGCCAAACAGTGGCACTTGCTTAGCAATAACCTGCTTAGTGACGCTCAGTTTGGGTTCCACCAGGGCCACTCAACTCCTGACATTACAGCTTTGGCTCAAACATGGACAAAAGAGCTGAATTCAAGAGGTGAGGTGAGAGTGACTGCCCTTGACATCAGGGCAGCATTTGACCGAGTATGGCATCAAGGAGCCCTAACAAAACTGAAATCAATGGGAATCAGGGGGAAAACCGTCCGCTGGCTGGAGTCATACCTAGCGCAAAAGAAGATGGTTGTGGTTGTTGGAGGTCAATCATCTGAGCTCCAGGACATCTCTGCAGGAGTTCCTCAGGGTAGTGTCCTAGGCCCAACCATCTTCAGCTGCTTCATCAATGACCTTCTTTCAATCCTAAGGTCAGAAGTGGAGATGTTTGCTGATGATTGCACAATGTTCAGCACCATTCGTGACTCCTCAGATACTGAAACAGTCCATGCAGAAATGCAGCAAGACCTGGACAATATCCAGGCTTGGGCTAATAAATGGCAAATAACATTCACACCACACAAGTGCCAGACAATGACCATCTCCAACAAGAGAGAATCTAACCATCTCCCCTTGACATTCAACGGCATTACCACTGCTGAATCCCCCACTATCGACATCCTAGGGGCTACCATTGACCAGAAACTGAACTGGAGTAGCCATATAAATACCGTGGCTACAAGAGCAGGTCAGAAGCTAGGAATCCTGTGGCGAGTAACTCACCTCCTGACTCCCCAAAGCCTGTCCACCATCTACAAGGCACAAGTCAGGAGTGTGATGGAATATTCTCCACTTGCCTGGATGGGTGCTGCTCCAACAACACTTAGGAAGCTGGACACCATCCAGGATAAAGCAGCCTGTTTGATTGGCACACCATCGACAAACATTCACTCTCTCCACCACCGCTGCATAGTGTGTACCATCTACAAGATGCACTGCAGCAATGCACCAAGGCTGCTTTGACAGCACCTTCCAAACCCGCGACCTCTACCAACTAGAAGGACAAGGGCAGCAAATGCATGGGAACACCATCACCTGCAAGTTCCCCTCCAAGTCACACACCATCTTGACTTGGAACTAAATCACCGTTCCTTCACTGTCACTGGGTCAAAATCCTGGAACTCCCTTCCTAACAGCACTGTGGGTATACCTACCCCAAATGGACTGCAGCGGTTCAAGAAGGCAGCTCACCACCACCTTCTCAAGGGCAATTAGGGATCGGCAATAAATGCTGGCCAGGCCAGTGACGCCCACATCCCATGAATGAATTTTTTAAAAGAGTCAAGGTTGAGGACTCCCTCTTCACTGTACACCATTGTGCTCCCACCTCCTGTCCTACCGGAAGGAAATTACCCCAGGGATGGTGATGGAGGAGTCTGGGATATTGACTATAAGGTATGATTCAGTAAGTATAACTATGTGAGGCTGTTGGCTCAAGTCCCCAAATGATAGTGAAGAGGACTCTGCAGGATCAACTGGACAGTGTCTGCATTTGTCATTTCCGGTAGCAAGGTCGATGTCGCATGGTGCGTCTGCTTTTAGTCATATTCAACTTTTCTGTGGCAGTTTGACACAACTTTATAAAGCTCTGGTTAGGCCCCAACTTGAGTACTGCATCCAGTTCTGGTCACCTCACTTTAAGAAGGAAGTGAGGGTCCTTGCGAGGGTGAGAGGAGATTTACTGGAATGGTTTCAGGGATGTAGGATTTTAGTTACAAGGTTAGGTTGTAAAAGCTGGAATTGTTCTCCCTGGAACAAAGAAGATGAGGGAGATTTGATAGAGGTGTCCAAGATTATGACAAGCTTAGATAAGTTACTCAAGGAAAAGCTGTTCCCATTTACTTATGATACAAAAACTAGGGGACACAGATTGAAGGTTTTGGGCTAGAGATGCAGGGGCAACATGAGGAAGAAGATTTTTACGCAATGAGTGGTAATGACCTGGAACTCGCTGCCCACAAGGGTGGTGGAAGCAGAGACAATCAACAATTTCAAAAGGAAATTGGATGGCCACTTGAAGGAAAAAAACTTGCAGGGCTACAGGGAAGTGGAACTGACTGGATTGCTGTGCGGAGAGCTGGCATGGACTTGATGGGCCAAATAGTCTCCTTCTCTGCCGTAATTGGCTCACATGGCCATTTCAGAGAGCAGTTATGAATCAACCAAATTGCTGTGGGCGTGGAGTCACACATAGGCCAGATGGCAGATTTCCTCCCCTGAAGGACATTAGTGAGCCAGATGTGTTTTTACAACAATCCAGTAGTTTCGTGTTCATTATTAATGAGGCTAGCATTTTATTCCAGGTTTATTAATTAATTGAATCTAATTTCCTTATCTGCCGCAGTGGGATTTGAACTCTCCGGAGCAGTAGCCTCTGGATTACTAGACCAGTAGCATTACCACTGTTCTACTGTCTCCGGTATGAATACTACACCAGGTTGATTATGTAATGTATGTTTGCTAGTCATGCTTTGGTGTGAGAAATACATGTGCACATCATGTGCTCATAAGCACAGTAAATTGTAACATCTGTATTTTTAAAGTGATCAGCAATAAAAATAAATATTGTGTAGCATTAATGCAAAATAAGCATTATTTCAATCAGATTTTTTGTCTCTATATTTGCAGCGAGTATTTGTCTGGGATCTAGATGAGACTATCATCATCTTTCATTCTTTGCTCACAGGATCGTACGCACAAAAGTATGGTAAGGTAAGAAATTAGCCAACCGTGCAATTTGCTTTCATTTCTTTGTATATAAAAAAGCACTGTGTCTGGCTTTGTTTTATGTTTCTTGATGAGGAGTTTACTTTCCACCAAGCACTTTTCTAGTGATGTGTGTTTGCTGTGAAATGGCATACATTTGGCAACAAAGACTAGAGTTTGCAGCCAAGCTCTGTGACTTGGATGCATCTCCCAACAGATAGAGGGTATTTCTGTCTGATAGTACTGAGAAATTAATGGTAGATGTTGCTATAGACATACTAACTTTAAAAAAATCTTTTGAACAATCTCCCTAATATAATCTGAATAAAATATAGCCAATTTAGAATGCTTTCTGCTTTTGAATTGTTGCTAAATGTGACTCTATTCGTGAAATTTATTATAGAGACGACTTTTAGATTAGATTAGAGATACAGCACTGAAACAGGCCCTTCGGCCCACCGAGTCTGTGCCGACCATCAACCACCCATTTATACTAATCCTACACTAATCCCATATTCCTACCAAACATCCCCACCTGTCCCTATATTTCCCTACCACCTACCTATACTAGTGACAATTTATAATGACCAATTTACCTATCAACCTGCAAGTCTTTTTGACTTTTTAAAAAAGATTTCCTGGTGAAGAGGAAAACAGATTATAGTGCTGTAAAATTACAAAGCAATTCAGTTTCTGTGGATCTAGTCATACAGGCTTAATTTTATAACTATGCACAAAATAAATTATACCTAGTCACCAGAAGTGTTCTGCACTACTCATATTTTAATGCTTGTTTTTTACCTTTTACCGTTTTGTTTTATTGCCTTTGTTGTTTCTAAAATAGTAGTTTCTGCTTGTTCTTTTAAAATTTAGGTTTAAATCACTGTCTCATCTGACATATTGTGAAATGTCCAATTTCCATAGCTGAATATTAAAAAGCACAAATTAAGAGCAAAGCTACTTAAAAGTCCACAAGAAACATATAAGGCCACGTAAACTTTTGAAATTATTTTATTTTGTTGGATTAAATATGCAGTTGTGACAGTGGTTACATTCAGAAGGGAAGGCATTTTGCTCGCTGAACAGACATGGTCAAGAAGACTGTGTGTCTGACTTGCAGAGGATTAATTGTTGACTACTATCAGTTAGGCAAGTGGGAGATGGAGGGTTCAGCTATCACTCAGCATGCAGTCTACTTTTGTAGTATCCTCATTAACTGAAAGCAGAATGCCACACCAGCAAAATCCACCATCACTAATCAAAGTCTACCCTTTAATTTTGCGGTCAGTAGTTTGTCACATCAGACAGGACTAGAAAATTTATGCTAGCTAGCTTGTAAAATCTGTTCAACAGTCAATTGGGGTCAATGTGCATGTGATCTTGGATTTTCCAGGAGTGGGTCAGTTATCCGCACTTATTAAAAATAGCAAAATAAGGGCGCGTATGTAAAGTCGCATTCTAATTCAGTCAGTTAACTGCATCAAGAAGCTTTGCTGCTGCTGTTTGTTACATTATACAATTTGCTACTGTATTTGATCTTAATTGTTACATTCAGTCCACATGTCTTTTCCTTTTTGTGTTTAAAGACTCCAATCTAACTGCTAACCATTGGTGATCTAAAATATTGCAAACTGTCACAGCCAGATATTGTTTCTGTCGAGATGAGATGCCATGCAAAATTTATATGCAGCCCACCTAGGATTTTGAAGAACAGGCTTTCAGTTGCAGAATTGATGATGTAGAACTGTGCAAAAGGCTCTATTACTCAAACGTTTCCTGTATTGTCAGCCTGTGATAACATTTTTAATCTCCCTCCCCAGTTAATTTAACAAAACTCAAAATGACAGCTGTTGCCTGCAAATTGTTACCCTTCAAGCCAAAAGCATCAAGCTTTTGACCATAAGTATTTGTATAGGCTGTGCAGCTGATTACCAACAATATCATACGGCATTGGTACCCAAGCTGACTCTGCTCTCACTCACAATTATATCTTAAATATAAAATAAAAACAGAAAATTTGAGAATGCATGGCATGTTCATCATCATCTGAAAGAGAAAAAGATTGGTGAAAGTTTCAGGTGGAAATCATTCAGATTCCACTCTGAATGTTAAACTGTCTTTCTCTTATTTCATGCATCCTCTTTTATTTCAAATATCCACCATTCACTTTTTAAATGTAATGTAATTATAGCTGTCTTTTATTTATGTTTTTATCTTCATCCAAATACTTTACCTTCAATTTTTTCATGTTTACGTGTATCTAATTTAGTTTCTTTATGGCATTGCAACACCTGATTAATTGGATTGGATTAATTATTGAAACAATGCAGATTATGCAAATCTGTGATATTCTAAAGAACTAGGAAAGGTGAACCTCCAATGATGTAAAATGAATAAGGTGACCATCAAGCCAATGTATTCTACTGCGATTTGTCCCTCTAGCCCCTTAGCTGTTGACTCTTTGGTGGGACGAGACTACTGCCGCTCCAGTCCTGTACCCATCACCCTGGCTGATTCCTCAGGCAAATATTTTACACAGGTTCCCAGTGTTATTCTCCCCTGCATTGGGGAACCATTCTCAGGGAGGGAAGGAAGAAAAATGCTCCTGCAGGCCATGGAGCTTGTAACAGCATTGTGTTGCTGCCAGCCTCTATGGCAGCTAAAGAATATTTTCTTTTAAATTGATGGGTGTTTAAACCAATCGCAGTGATCAACCAGTGTTGTTGGCAGAGGAATGTTCACTGTGATCAAGCAATTACCCCAAAATTTCTGTGATTTTTTTTCTTCTATTCATTCCACTCCTTCTTTCAAAAGAACACCCTTTAGATTACTTGATAGGACACAGAAACGATGATGTTCTTCCAGCCTTGGTAGTTCTGCAATTCAATTAGTGAAAACCAATTCGTTGGTGAAGTTACTGATAGTCTGATTTTCTGCAATCCTACTTTACAGGCCATTGAATTTAACAGCTAACTCAGTTATAATTTCCTGGCCACGTGTCTGTGGTGATCAGTTTAATTGACTAATGTCAACAGCGAGGGTGCAGAGGAAATTTACCAGAATGGTTCCAGGGGTGGAAGATTTTGGTTACAAGTTTAGTTGGAAAAGCTGGGTTTTTTCTCCTTAGAACAAAGGAGATTGAGGGGAGATTTAATAGAAGTCTACAAGATTATGACAGGCTTGAATAAGTTAGGCAAGGAAAACCTGTTCCCATTAACAAATCGTACAAGGACTAGGGGGCGCAGATTGAAAGTTTTGGGCAAAAGATGCAGGGGGAATATGAGGAAGCACCTTTTTACGCTTTGGGTGGTAATGACTTGGAACTCACTGCCCACAAGGGTGGTGGAAGCAGAGATGATCAATGACTTCAAGAGAAAGTTGGATGGTCACCTGAGAGAAATAGCATGACTATGGGGATTGAGCTGGGGAGTGGGACTGACAGCATAGCTCCATGGAGAGCCGTCATGGACTCGATGGGCCGGATGGCCTCCTTCTGTGCTGTATATGACTCTATGACTTTAACATAACCAGTGCTTGAACTTTGTGCTTTAGAGCTTTTGCTGACCAGACTGTATTTTCTTTTCATTTTCTTTATTTGAATTGTTAGATAAACGGAAGTAATAAGGGGCTGGATTTTATTTTCTCGATGCTGGGAGCTCAACAAAATCCAGCCCCATGTTTCTATTTGAGCCTGATTGTGAAATTCCTATTTCTTAAATGGACCTTTTTAATTAGTTTTGTTTGGTCTGGCAAGCTCACATTAAAATAGCCCCTCCTCCCAAAAATAAATCAAACCAATGCCACTGGGATCAGCTGGGAACTATTTAAACTAGACTTTGCCAATGGCTGAAGTTATACTGCAGGATGTGTGAAACGAAAACAGTATCAATCTACTACTTTTCCAAGTCTGTTCGAGTGGCTTCACATAGAAATTATAGTTACAGTTAGTGTTGATATACAGCTGAAACCATTTGACATCACTGCAAATTGTGCACTATAACTGGCCTTTTAGTGACTTCTTTGTAAGCCTGTTCAAAGATCTTAGAAGCCACCTTTGATTTATTTCACTTGCATCTTTTTGGCATAAACACATTTGGGAAAATTTATTCTCTGTCCCAGAGTGAGCGACAATATACAGGTCTTAAATTGGCTGTTTATGTGACATTGTGAAACACTGATGCTTTATCCCTTCAAGTTTTGTCGAAGGCTTAGCGAAGTACTGCAAAGAATTGCCAAATTATAAACAGGGGTGGATGTCATTCACTAAAACTTTAACATATCTCACAGATACTTTGAAAGAAGAGAAATCTCTTTTGGCTTGAGTTGATATTATTGTATGATGATCTATCCCGAAGGTAATGTTGATTTTGGAGCTTCCGTAATGCAGCAGATTCTCTGGCAAATCATAGGGTTGAATTTTATCAACTCTCTAGGGATCGACAGGGTGGCGGGCGGGGCCCATAAAATTGCGAGGGAAGGCAGTGGGTGGAGTGCCTGCCACCTTCCTGACACCATTCAATTTAGTCAAGGGTGGGGAAGGCCGAGGATGGCCTTCCCACCCAAGGCCAATTGAGGCCAATTAGTAGCCACTTAAGGGCCTCATCCGCCACATTTTACCAGCAGCGAAGGTCCTTCTGCCGCATGGGGAGGTTGTCCAGTAACACCAGGTGGCCTCCGTGTGGACTGGTGGTGGGAGAGGGGATCTCCTGCTTGGGCAATCTGTGGCCCTAGTGGAAAAAGCCACCCCTGAGCCAACACCCACACCACCAACCCCCCACCCCCCCCACACACACCTCGCCGGAGCATGCTTGACTGGCCCCGACGAGCCCGCCCCACTTACCTCCTCTCAGAGGCTCCAGCGCTGCTCCTGGTCCTGAGCCTCCTGCAGTCCCAGCAGTGGCCACCATTCCCGCTGCAATTGGCCGGCATTTCTTGGAGGTGGATACCCATCATTAAAGGGATGGGACCTAGTCCTGGGCAGTTAATTGCCTGGGCGCTGTTACCATCAGCCAGGGGTCTCCAAAACAGCCGAGGTAGGATTCCCTTCACCTTTTTTGGCCCAGTGTCGGGACTCCCGCCGGCTGCATAAAATTCAGCCTGTAGAGTCATAGAATGGTTACAGCACAGAAGGAGGCTATTTGGCCCATTGTATCCATGCTGGCTCTCTGCAATAGCAACTCAGCTGGTCCCACTTCCCCACCCTTTCCCAGTAGACCAGTAATTTTTTTTCCCTTCTGAAAACCACAGTTGAATCTGCCTTCACCACACTCTCAGACAGTGCATTCCAGATCCTAACCACTCGCTGCATAAAAATGTCCCCGTGGGTTCTTTTGTCATTCACCTTAAATCAGTGTCCTCTGGTTCTTGACCTTTCCGACAATAGGAACAGTTTCTCCCTGTCTACTCTGTCTAGATCCCTCATGATATTGAACACCTGTATGAAATTTCCTCTCAACCTTCTCTTCTCCAGAGGGAACAACCCCAGCTTCTCCAATCTTTCCACCTAGCTGAAATTCCCCCATCCTTGGAACCATTCTTATAAATCTTTTCTGCACCCTCTCTAAAGCCTTCACAGCTTTCCTAAAGTGCAGTGCCCAGAATTGTACACAATACTCCAATTGAGGCCAAACTAGTGTTTTTTAAAGTTTCACCATAACTTCCTTGCTTTTGTACTCCATGCCTCTGTTTATAAAGCCCAGGATCCTGTATGACTTTAACCACTTTCTCAATCTGCCCTGCCACCTTCAACGATTTATGCACATATACCCCAGGTCTAACATAAGAAATAGGAGCAGGAGTAGGCCGTTTGGCCCCTTAAGCCTGCTGGCCATTGAATATGATCATGGCTGATCTGATTGTGGCCTTAACTCCTCTTTCTTGCTGCTGTACCTGCCCCCCCTCCCCACCATAATCCTTGATGCCCTTGTAGATCAAAAAACTGTCTAACTCAGCCTTGAATATATTCAATGACTGAGCCTCCACTGGTCTCTAGGGTAGAGAATTCCAAAGATTAACGACCCTCTGAGAGAAATTCCTCCTCATCTCCGTCTTAAATGGGATACCCCTTATTCTGAAACCTTGCCCCCTAATTCTAGATTCCCCCACGAGGGAAAACATTCACCCAGCGTCTCACTCTTCTTGCACCCTCTTTAGAATTATACCCTTTATTTAATATTGCCTCTATTCATTCTTCCTACCAAAATGCATCACTTCACACTTCTCTGCATTAAATTTCATTTGGCACTTGTCCACCCATTCTACCAGCCTGTCTATATCCTCTTGAAGTCTATCACTACCCTTCTCCAAGTTCACTCCTTCCAAGTTTTATGTCATCTGAAAATTTTAAAATTGTGCCCTGTGCAGCCAGTGCAGAGGCACTGGCCATAATTTTCCAGTCTTCCTTAGATTCAGGGGTGGTGCCGGAGGACTGGAGAATTGCAAATGTTACACCCTTGTTCACACAAGGGTGTAAGGAAAAGCCCAGCAACTACCGGCCAGTCAATTTAACCTCGGTGGTGAGGAAACTTCTCGGCACAATAATTCAGGACAAAATTAATAGTCACTCGGGCAAATGTGGGTTAATTAGGGAAAGCCAGCATGGATTTGTAAAGGGCAAATCGTGTTTAACTAACTTTCTGGAGTTTTTTGATGAGGTAACACAGAAGGTTGATCAGGGCAATGCTGTTGATGTGGTGTACATGGACTTCCAAAAAGTATTTGATAAAGTGCCAAATAACAGACTTGTGAGCAAAGTTATAGCTCATGGAATAAAAGGGACAGTGGCAACATAGATATGAAATTGGCTGAGTGACAGGAAACAGAGTGTAGTGGTTAATGGATGTTTTTTGGACTGGAGGATGGTTTGCAGTGGTGTTCCCCAGGGGTCAGTGTTAGGGCCATTGCTGTTTCTGATACATATGAATGACCTAAACTTTGGTGTACAGGGTACAATTTCAAAATTTGCGGATGACATAAAACTTGGAAACATTGTGAACTATGAGGAGGATAAATGTAGAACTTCAAAAGGACAGAGGCAGGTTTGTGGAATGGGCAGACAAGTGGTTGGGCGGGCATCATTACCATTCTGGGTGTATCTTGCATTTCCACTACAGGAGCGAGGAGTAAATGTAGCAGCAGATTGTGACTTGGAGAGAGCCAGCAGAAGCTTCCTGCCCCTCAGAGTAGGCTTCCCCATGATCAACTCATTAAAAGGAGAGCCAATTAAAACATTCCAATGCTCATTTCCAGGAGTCCACACTGGGCCTCACTTTCTCTCTTTGGCTTATCTGTGCACTGGCCCCAGCGGCCAGATCATTGGGCAGTCGGAAGACCGTAGAAATTTCCATTGTGGGAAATCCCTCCACTCGACCCTGCCTACATCAGGAGCCATGTTTGAGTGGCCCATAGTTCTGCCAGTCCACATCCCTGTACAGATCTGGAGGCAGCAATCTTCTGGGCAGAGGTCAGTGTTGCTAGTTTGTGTCCAAAATTAAGGCTTGGCTGGCCTTCTAACGCCCTGGTTTCACTGATGAACTATGATTAGTGCTGATGGTTTTTGACCCCATTGTGTCTGATTTTGCAACCAAATCAAAGGAGAACTTGATATTTGATAGCACTTGTCTCAAATGCCTCTCCATATACCAACAGCTTGCATTAATGTAACATCTTTAATGTATAAAAACATCCCTGTACTTTTGGTAACTGTATGTATCATAGGCTTCCTATTAATTAAATAAAATGTGTAGTTTCTTCTTGATGTTCTGCAGATTAGTGTAAATGTCTCTGCCAAAATGTTTCACATATTTCTAATTGACCAGTATTTCCAGGCTCAGAGTATTGGAAATGATGTGATTCTTCTGAAAACTGACAACCTTGTTGAAACAAATAAAACTGAGGTTTACTTTAAATGCAAAGGTGACTTCTTATTTTTACAAAGAAAGCAGCTGTCACTCATAAATCAGTGTATCATTTCTCACCCCTAATGGTTTATCAATGTACTTGATGTGAAGAATCAAGGTTAAAATTAAAGACAGATGGAGAAAGTATCAGTAATCTTCCTCAAACTGGTGCAATAAACAAATAAAATGGTGCCTCCTGGTGTGTCTGATGTGATTAAATGGGTAATGAATAACACATTAAACGAATGAACCTATAATATTGTGAGAAATACTGAAATGAATTAAAGTCAACAAGTGCATTTTTTAAATGTTGTCCCACTATCAGGGCAATCACTATGCCTAGTTGCAAATATATAAATCATCTTGAGGGTAAATTAGCGAATCCTTGGTGCATGAAAAAACCATAGATCAGATGTTCCGATGAAGGGTCACTGACCCGAAACGTTAACTCTGCTTCTCTTTCCACAGATGCTGCCAGACCTGCTGAGTGGTTCCAGCATTTCTTGTTTTTATTTCAGATTTCCAGCATCCGCAGTATTTTGCTTTTATTATAGATCAGATGTGGTGGTTTGGCTCCTCTTCCATTTGCAGATGAATAATTTGTGTATAATTGGGTCAATAACTACATAATCTGGAATTCCAGATTTCTCCTGATGAAGGTAGTAGGTATTTTTCAAGAGTTTATCATGAGTTTGAGTTGAACTAAAATGTGATCCCTTGGTCACAGATGGAATGGTTGTGCGAACTGCAGACTGCTCCCTGTGGAACAATGATTCCATCTGGCTCAGACTGACAGTAACTTCATGGGAGATAACTAGGAAATCCTAAAATTCTTAGGACAACTTGAAACTAAAAGAATGACTAAAACTAATCAAATGATGAAAACAATGGAAATGGAAAATGTAAATATAAAACCAGATAAGCCCTGTCTAAAGGAACAGCCTTATGATTTATTGGGAGAATTGCCCTAAAGTACAGAACTATACGATAGGCAGTGTTAAAACCTTCTCCATAGACTTATTGCTACATAAGTGTCCAATTGGATTAATCATAAAAATCTCAGGTAAAAAGAAAGTATAGACTACTGATTTGCAAAATTATATATTACAAGCATCAGTCTCTTTCAGTTTCCCTTTGCTATCCCAGTTGATGCTTTAGAGCTGCTGGTTCCAAAAGTGATGTGCTCTTGCTGCTGTTCCCATTTGCAATGTAACTGGAGCAGAACTCCTTAATGTCGCATGAAGAAGAGTTCTGCACGATAGAAATAATTTCAGTGGATTCAGGCATGGAATTCAGACAGACCCATAACATTATGGGGACAATTTTAACCCAACCTCAATGTCTGGAAACTGACAGGATGAGGCGCAACAAAGTCAACGGAGAGTAATATTGGTCAGGGTGTAAAACCAGCATTCCACCCAATCCCGTGGGTTCGCCGCCTGACAAGCTAGGTTAATATTCCCCCAAAAGCTCTGATTTACGACCAATAAGACTCCATGCCGGTAGTGGAACCTCAAAAAATACCCAAAGCTGCCTACTTCCAGTCTTGTTTCAACTAGCTGTTCTAATGCAGGGTCACAAGCTGTGACAGACACTGTTAAGGGTACAGGCATCTTCCTTCATGATATTTATAATAAGATGGCAAGTAAAAAAAAAGATTCCTCAGCGAACAGTGGCAGTGCACTAATCCTTTCTGTGGAGCAGAAAATAATGAAAAGCCATTAAATTCATGTGTTGATTCCATGAAATAAGACTCCAGGGGAGCTGTCTCGCACTGAATTTTTGGCTAAAATTATCAACAGAAGGAATGTTACCTAAAAAAAAAAATCCAAATTGTTCATTTTTGAGATACTTGACCTCGTCCTCACCAATATGCCTGCTGCAGATGCTTCTGTCCATGACAGTATTGGTAGGAGTGACCACCGCACAGTCCTTGTGGAGACGAAGTCCCACCTTCACATTGGGGATACCGTCGTGTTGTGTGGCAATATCACCGTGCTAAATGGGATAGATTTCGAACAGATCTAGCAATGCAAAACTGGGTATCCATGAGGCGCTGTGAGCCATCAGCAGCAACAGAATTGTATTCAACCACAATCTGTAACCTCATGGCCCGGCATATCCCCCACTCTACCATTACCATCAAGCCAGGAGACCAACCCTGGTTCAATGAAGAGTGCAGGAGGGCATGCCAGGAGCAGCACCAGGCATACCTCAAAATAAGGTGTCAACCTTGTGAAGCTACAACCCAGGACTATCTGCGTACCAAACTGCGTAAGCAGCATGCGATAGACAGAGCTAAGCGATCCCATAACCAACGGATCAGATCGAAGCTCTGCAGTCCTGCCACATCCAGCCGTGAATGGTGGTGGACAATTAAACAACTAACTGGAGGAGGTGGCTCCACAAATATCCCCATCCTCAATGATGAGGGAGCCCAGCACATCAGTGCAAAAGATAAGGCTAAAGCATTTGCAACAATCTTCAGCCAGAAGTACCGAGTTGATGATCCATCTCGGCCTCCTCCTGAAGTCCCCAGCATCACAGATGCCAGACTTCAGCCAATTTGATTCACTCCGCGTGATATCAAGAAACGACTGAAGGCACTGGATTTTGCAAAAGCTGACAATATTCCGGCAATAGTACTGAAGACCTGTGCTCCAGAACTTGCCACGCCCGTAGCCAAGCTGTTCCAGTACAGCTACAACACTGGCATCTACCCTGCAATGTGGAAAATTGTCCAGGTATGTCCTGTACACAAAAAGCAGGACAAGTCCAACCCGGCCAATTACCGCCCCATCAACCTACTCTCAATCATCAGTAAAGTGATGGAGGGTGTCACCAACAGTGCCATCAAGCGGCACTTGCTTAGTAATAACCTGCTCAGTGACGCTCAGTTTGGGTTCCCCCAGGGACACTCAGCTCCTGACCTCATTACAGTCTTGGTTCAAAAATGGACAAAAGAGCTGAACTCTAGAGGTGAGGTGAGAGTGACTGCCCCTAACATCAAGGCAGCATTTGACCGAGTATGGCATCAAGGAGCCCTAGCAAAACTGAGGTCAATGGGAATCACGGGGAAAACCCTCCGCTGGCTGGAGTCATATCTAGCGCAAAGGAAGATGGTTGTGGTTGTTGGAGGTCAATCATCTGAGCTCCAGGACATCACTGCAGGAGTTCCTCAGGGTAGTGTCCTGGGCCCAACCATCTTCAGCTGCTTCATCAATGACCTTCCTTCAATCGTAAGGTCAGAAGTGGGGATGTTCGCTGATGATTGCACAACGTTCAGCACCATTCGTGACTCCTCAGATACTGAAGCAGTCTGTGTGGAAATGCAGCAAGACCTGGACAATATCCAGGCTTGGGCTGATAAGTGGCAAGTAACATTCACACCACACAAGTGCCAGGCAATGACCATTTCCAACAAGATAGAATCTAACCATCTCCCCTTGACATTCAACCATCGCTGAATCCCCCACTATTAACATCCTAGGGGCTACCATTGACCAGAAACTGAACTGGAGTAGCCAAATAAATACCGTGGCTACAAGAGCAGGTCAGAGGCTAGGAATCCTGAGGCGAGTAACTCACCTCCTGACTCCCCAAAGCCTGTCCACCATCTACAAGGCACAAGTCAGGAGTGTGATGGAATACTCTCCACTTGCCTGGATGGGTGCAGCTCCAACAACACTCAAGAAGCTCGACACCATCCAGGACAAAGCAGCCCGCTTGATTGGCATCCCATCTACAAACATTCACTCCCTCCACCACCAACGCACAGTGGCAGCAGTGTGTACCATCTACAAGATGCACTGCAGCAATGCACCAAGGCTCCTCAGACAGCACCTTCCAAACCCGCGACCTCTACCAACTAGAAGGACAAGGGGAGCAAATGCATGGGAACACCACCACCTGCAAGTTCCCCTCCAAGTCACACACCATCCTGACTTGGAACTATACCGCCGTTCCTTCACTGTCGCTGGTCAAAATCCTGGAACTTCCTTCCTAACAGCACTGTGGGTATACCTACCCCAAATGGACTGCAGTGGTTCAAGAAGGCAGCTCACCACCACTTTCTCAAGGGCAATTAGGGATGGGCAATAAATGCTGGCCTGGCCAGCGTCGCCCACATCCCATGACTGAATTTAAAAAAAATATAGGGGAAAGTTGTATAAACTGCAATTTAACTGTTTTTGCAGGAAAACATAAATTGAGTATTCTTATTTATTGAAGTGGCATATTGTTGATCCTAACTTTCTGCACTGTGTAAATTACACGACGGCTATGTGGTTGGCACGATTTCAAGCCATCTGTATCATTCTGATTTGTCCACAGATGGCCAAAGAGCACAATATAAAAATGAATCCCAAAGCAGGAAAGGCAGAGCTTGAAAACTAGCTTTTTATAACTTTTTCTTTGGTTGAGTGAATGTGAAAACCTACTGTTAGAATCTCAGGCGGGGTTCTACTCAATCCTTCTAACAACAAAATGATATAATATGAAGAAAATGGATTCTTTTAAGGGAGAATTGCAAGCAGTAACACAAATGTTCTGATGACTTCAAACTTGATGTTAGGGTTTATGATGACTTCTGAACCCTTAATTGTGTTATACCCCAGCTGTCATATATCAGCTGGAGAATTATTGGCGCACTGTTTTTAAAATTGCATTTTTGATTTACAATATTTGTGTGTTTAAGGAAGAAGTCCATTGTTTTCCACTGCTTGCAATTTAATTGGCAAAGATTTTATTTGGAGCTTTTCCAAAAGTGCCATATTAAATCCCCATCAGAAAATAGCAGCTATACAGTATTTCATTCCTGCTAATTCAATTTTTTCTTTGCCTTTTCATGTAACCTTTAGTTTATAAGTTAGATTTTTTTCATCTTTATACATAACAATGATTTGATATTCTTGGCTGAAGATTATTCCTCCAATTTCTTAATCATTTTTGATTCACTTTATTCTGCGGTTTGTTTCTTTATTCCCATTTTTCTTTTTCTTACATATCTTGTCGTATGTTTGCTGCTTCCACTTAGTTACTTTTAGTAATGTTTTAATTGTTTCTCATATCTTATAGCTGTTTATTATCCTGAATTATTCCCTCATTACTCTGTCTTTTATTTATTTTTGTAAAGCCTTGCACTTATTATTCTTTTATTATTTGCTTTATTGTACATTTTTCTCTCTCCAAGCTCTTGCTTGGGCTTATTGCCTTTCCATTTTTTTCCTTTTTCTTTATGCATTGGGCTTTCCCACTATTTTATTCTTGATGCATTTATGTCTGAAGTACACCTACTGGAATACTGTCATGTGCACTCAGCTGGAATAGTCGCACAGTTAATTATCCACCTCTTTAATAAGAGCAATGGCAATGCCAACACCCGTAAGCTTTCATGAACTCTTTAAGACTGTATAAGTCACAACACAGGATCATTCTTTTCAGAATAATTAAAATAACTATCTGTAGTAACAGGGGTGTTATCCTTTTTTTTCAGGAATATCTTGCCTTAATGCTGGAACACGTAAAATCATCCTGTCTTCCTCTAAATGAGCCTTTGCTCATTTTACTATTTCAGTTAGTGTTCAAAATCCAGCCAATCTGGAATAGAAAGAAGCAAATGCTGGTTCACATTTTTCAAATACTCTAACAGGCACTTAACTAAGAAAATTAACAGCAAAGTTCTTTGAACCTTTAAACCCTAAACACCTATCACTTTGTCCAAGCTTTTGACCATCTGTCCTAATATCTCCTTATATGGCTCAGTGTCAAATTTAGTTTGGTAACACTCCTGTAAAGCATTGTGGGACATTTTACTACCTTAAAGGCACCATATAAATGCAAGTTGTTGTTTAAGTTTGCTACTGAAAGCAAGAAACAAAAAGTTAGCATGGTGAATTTAGTGTTTGAATGTCCTCGAGAATACTAGAGGGGAAATTATCTTTCTGGACTGGTGGGGGGAATTTTATGGGGCCTGCAAGAGTAGCTTTCATGGAAAGCCGGGTGGCTTATTTTGATCTGAGTTGATATTCCGTTTTCACGGCAACGGGTTTTAGTTTTGAGTCATTGGCGTGTTTGCAGCAGTCCTGGGTTTGCTCTATACTGTGGCGGGTTCCAGCTTTCCATTCATTTGCATAGCAAAGAACAAAGAACAGTATAACACAAGAACAGGCCATTTGGCCCGCCAAGCCTGCGCCGATCTTGATGCCTGCCTAACCTAAAACCTTCTGCACTTCCGGGGACCGTATCCCTCTATTCCCATCCTATTCATGTATTTGTCAAGATGCCTCTTAAACGTCGCTATCGTACCTGCTTCCACCACGAATGAATACTCATTACCCTACAATTATTTCAAATTCAGTCCTGCCTGCCAGGTTAAGATAGCGGCAAATGGGAATCGCATGTCACCAGGTTCACGTTATTTAAAGGTGACATGCACCAGTCGGCTTAGTGCAGTTGTGTCTGAGGTCAGTGGTTTTCTTTCTTGGACTCTTCAGCACAAGAAAGGCCAGCATTGGAATGGATGTTGACTCCAGGCTCGGGACCAGCAAGGGCGATTCCTTTGCCAGGATGGCAGGGAAGGCATGGGTGTGGAGGACACAGGGCAGGGTCGCGGGTGGCTGGAGGAGCAGGGGAGGGTAGGTGGGGCAGACACAGGGTGGAGTTTTGAGTGCCTGGAGATGCAGGAAAGGGTAGCCGGGGCAGACACGGAGTGGAATCTCGGGTGCCTGGAGGAGCAGGGGAAGGTAGCCGGGAAAGACACATGGTGCGGTCTCGGGTGTCTGGAGGTGCAGGGAAGGGCATGTTGTTGCATCCAGGACATGGACCTTCTCTGAACTGCTTCCAATGCAATTATATCCTTTTTCAAACAAGGAGACCAAAAATGTATGCAGTACTCCAGATGTGGTCACATCAAGGTCCTGTACAGCTGCCGTAAAACTTCCCTAGTTATATACTTGATTCGCCTTGCAATAAATGCCAATATTACATTTGCTTTACTAATCACTTGCTGTACCTGCATACTAACCTTTTGTGATTCATGTACCAGGTCACCCAGATCCCCTTGTACCACCGAGTTCTGGAATTTATCTCCATTTAAATAGTATACAGCTTTTCTATTCTTCCTGCCAAAGTGGACAAGTTCATATTTTACCACATTATACTCCATCTGCCAAATTTTTTCCCACTCACTTAACCTATCTTTTTCCTTTTGTAAAGTCTTAACCTCCTCTTGACAACTTACTTTCCTTCCTATCTTGGTGTTATTAGCAAATTTAGCTACCATACATTCGGTTCCTTCATCCAATCATTGATATAAATTGTAAATAGTTGATCCCTGTGGCACTCCACTAGTTGCAGCCTGCCAACTTGAAAAAGATCCATTTATCCCAACTCTCTACTTCCTGTTAGCTAACCAGTCCTTTATTCATGCTAATGTGTTACCCCGACACCATGTGCTTTTATCTTGTGTAGTAACCTTTGATGTGGCACCTTACCAAATGCCTTTTGGAAATCTAAGTACACCACATCTACAGTTCCCCTTTATCCATCTTGCTTGAAGGAATGAAGGAAGGAAAAAAATACTTGAAATAAGCAATATAAATAAAAATGTCCTAAGGAAGATGAAGATTGGGCAGGCTGCTAAATCTTCAGTCTTGCACTGCGGACTGATTTATAATAGTGGCATTAAAGGTGCTCTGCAGAATGATGGCAGGTCCAACCAATGAAAATCCATCCCCGCCACGTAATCGCACTTGTCTCCTGTGCCCACCACTGGCACTTAAATTTAAATACGTTATCGCATGAGAAGTGGCAACAAGGGAAGAAGCAGAAGTGCCGCCAACTTCTGGTCCCACCATCAGAGATGCTGTGGGATGCATAAAATACCGCCTGTTATGTGCTCGACCACAGAGAATTTGTAGGGAAGTGGCAATGCCACTGTTAACATTGTAAAGGTTATGCCTTGCTATTTTGAGAGAGGGCTTGTGGGTTTAATTATAATTGCATATAGCAATTTTCTCAAAATCACACCTGAATCTACCACTTACTGTTTCAGTTAGGTTTCTGACTTTCTTCTCCCCTTTCTTTGAGTGTGCTACCCTGTCCTGTCTAGTTCTGCGTGGACCTGACCATGCCTAACTTGCTGGATCAAGTAACTTAAATAGCAGAGTACAGGCTTGCCCAGTAAACAGCAGCTAACAAGATGGGATTTGTCTTTTTAGGCCTCATGTGCCTTGCTGCCTGCCCCCCCCCCCCCCCCATCCCCCCAGACATCCCAATTGGAAGATGGTTCTGGTGCAAGGCCCTTTGCCAACTTCTTTGGGCAACCCTGTGCCTTGAGGAAAGTGAGATGGGAAGGCCAGGAATAGTCTTACTGACTCATTCAAATGACCCGCTTAGTCTACAACTGTCATAGATGGAAGAACTTTGAGTCCCCGCCCCCCAGGGAAGCCCCAGAAATCCTGAGGCAACATAAAGGAGGTAGAAGCCCAACATAATGTATCTCTATCTGTATTTAAACATTTTCCAAGCACAAATATTCTTTCTTAATTTTCTGCCAGTTTTAATGCCCATCATTGAGGGCACTAGTAGAGCAACAAGCAGGTCAGAGGCTGGGACTTCTGTGGCAAGTGACTCACCTGACTGTCCACTTGCCTGGATGAGCGCAGCTCAAGAAGCTCAACACCATCCAGGAGAAAGCAGCCCACTTGATTGGCACCCCATATACCACCTTAAATATCCACTCCCTCCACTACAGTGCGCATATTGGCAGCAGTGTGTACCATTTACAGATGAACTTCAACTCACCAAGCCTTCTTCAACAGCACTTTCCAAAGCCGCGACCTCTAACACCTACAAGAATACCACCACCTGAAAATTCCCCTGCAAGCCACACACCATCCTGACTTGGAAATATATTGTTAATGACAGTGAGTCAAAATCCTGGAACTGTCCCTAACAGCACTGTGGGTGCACCTACACCAAATGGACTGCAGCAGTTCAAAAAGGCAGCTCACCACCACCTTCTCAAGGGCAGTCAGGGATGGGAAATGAATTGCCAGTGATGTCCACATCCTATGAACAAATTGAAAAAAAAAGGCAACTAGCTAATCCATCAACCTATTTCCTTAATTTTTAAGTAAGGCTTATACAATTTTTAATGATGTTTTAATTCACAAAATTTTTAACTAAGATGATTAAAGGATTTGATAGGGTCGATAGCAAGAAACAATTTTTTCTGGTCGCGAAGTCCAGAACAAGGAAGGCTTAACCTTAAAATTGGAGCTAAGCCAATCAAGAGTAATGTCAAGAAGCACTTCTTCACACAAAGGGTAGTGGAAATCTGGACCTGTTCCCCATAAAGCTGTTGAGGCTAGGTCAACTGAAAATTTCTAAACTGAGATGGATAGATTTTTGTTAGACAAGGGTATTAATGTTTACAGAACTAAGGCTGGTAAATGGAGTTAAGACACAGATCATCCATGATCTAATTCAATGACAAAACAGGCTCACGGGACTGTATTGTTCCTGTTCCTGTTCCTATGTTTCTAATATTTCAGAAATGACCAAAGAAAGCACACATTAAGAATAATGAATGATCACAAAAGTACTACAACCATGTAGTGCTCAAACCATGAGCTGGATGTTGGGCTCGGAACATGTCTTCTAATGACAAATGCTCAAATTAACTGCAAACCTGTGGGGGAATACTTTTACTATAATAATTCAATTTGCCCATCAATAATTTTCAATAATTTATGGTGTGCTTTTTTAAACTTTGGACTGTATTACCAAACATTTTGAATTTTGGGTGAGTTAGTATTCCTGCACAATCAATATTTAAAAGCTTTTGCTCAAGGGAAATTATAATATGCCTTTAATCTGGTTAAAATTAGCTTGTTAAAATGCAGTATTACACTTGGGCCTCGATTGATTTTTAATAGTCCCTTATGTTGGGGGCAGACTAAATTTTAACAAGAAAAAACAAAATTAATACCAAGCTGTAATTTTAATTTTAATTTCTTTCAATTGTGTGATATAAAACAGGAAGTTTATTCCTTAAGTATCTGCACTTAGCAGTGGTCTTATTGTTTTGGGAGCCATGAAACATTCCTCAGTGGTGGAGTAATCATGCTCCACCATTCTCCACTATGTAGTACATCATTATTGGTGCAACATTCACACATATGTAACATTGATCCCATTGGCAAAATCTGGTAACCATTATCAGTTTTCCCATACAGCAAACATAGAACCGTAGAAATGTTATGGCACAGAAGGAAGCCATTCAGCCCGTCGTGTCTGCGCCAGCCGAAAAATCTAGCCGCCCAATCTAATCCCACCTTCCAGCAGCTGGTCCGTCGCCTTGCAGGTTACACCACTTCAGGTGCATGTTCAGGTATCTTTTAAATAAGTTGAAGGTTTTTACCTCTACCACCATTCCTGGCGGTGAATTCCAGACACCCACCACCCTCTGGGTGAAAAACTTTTCCTCATGTCACCTCTAATCCTTCTACCAATCACCTTAAATCTGTGCCCCCTGGTAACTGACCTCTCCGCTAGGGGAAACAGGTCCTTCCTGTCTACTCTGTCTCGGTCCCTCACAATTTTGTACACCTCAGTTAAGTCACCCCTCAGCCTCATAACGTGGGGAAATTTCTAAAAAGGTAACAGAAATAACTTACACTTCCAAGTGTGGGGGGGAGAGGATGGGTGGTGGTAGCAGGTGCAACTCGCCACAAAATAGGAGTTAGAAGAGTTGGAGAGGAGGCTTATGGTTTGGATAGAGGTAAATTTTGAGGAGAGATTTAGCAAGCTGAAGGGGTTAGGAAGTGAATTCTAGAACACAGAGCCAATGGTGGAACAGTAGGACATGTCCAAAGAACAGAAGATATGAGCTGTGAGATATAACTGGAGGGGATTGCTGAAAAAGCCATGGAGCGATTTATAAATGAGGACATTATGCATTAATGCATCAGAGCACAAGAAGCCAGTGGAAGTCAGCAAGAACAGAAGTGAAAGGCAGTAAGATCTCTGTACAAGACAGGATAGGGGGTGGAGTTAGAGTTAAAGTTCGTGTAGGTTGGGACTTAGGAAACGGAAAGTGGCAAAGAAAGCACTGGAAATGACTAAGACAGGGATATGAGTTACAGTGGCAGTGAAGATGAGACAGAGATAGAAACAGGCAATTATGGTAGTTGTGATGGATAGAATATGGAGTTTGAAGCTTAGAGTAAAATAGGGCATGGAGGTTATGCACAAGTCAGTTCCAGGTTACAGTTACCATATGGGCAAACACATAATGGTTGCCAGACTTTGCCTGTGAGATCATTGTTGCAGACGGAGGAATGTTTTGTCATTTATGATATAATGTATGTAAAGGGTGCCTAGTGGGAAATAGTGGAACACAATGGCTGGGATTTTATCTGGGCAACGGTGGTCTCAACCTCTGGCAAAAGTGGCACCGAGAACCCCGCGCCGCCCCTTCTGTGGGAGGCCCGCCGAACCAAGTATCAATTAGACACTTAACTGGGCAATAGCGGGCCTTCCGGCAGCGGAAGTCCTGGTCGCTGAGAGCTGCCGGCCAATCAGAGGCTTGGCTGCTCTTTAACTGAGCAGCACCACTGCAGAGGTGGTGGCTGCTGCCAGTGGAGCATCCACCCAAGGCCTAGGAGCTGCGCTGGACCCAGGCCACAGATAGGTCAGGGCAGGAGGGGTCTCGCGGGGTAGAGGTCATGGGGGAGGCGGGTCGGCAGCAAGGGCAGGGGGTGGCTCAGCGGGCCACCCCCTTCCCAATGTCAGGTCCCTTGTTCAGACACTAAGTGCCTTTTAATCAAACAAAAACAAGAAATGCTGGTATCACTCAGCAGGTCTGGCAGCATCTGTGGAAAGAGAAGCAGAGTCAAAGCGCCTTTTAATGATGGGCACTCCCGCCACCCCCCCCCCCCCCCCCCCCCCGGCCCCAAAAGCTGGCAAGCAACCCACACAGTTTTTCTTGTCATGCTTCCCTTGCAGCGACAGACCCACTACCACTGGGCTAATTGTGGCAGGGCGGGCTGAGGCCCTTAATTGGGCATTAGTTGCCTATTGTTGCCTACTTAAGGGCCTCAATTGGCAGCGGGACGGGAAGTCCATTCACAGGCCATCCCACCCCAGACTTCATTTCAGCAGAGGCTGGAAGGTAACAGGGCCCTCCCCCAGCCATCATCCCACCCGATTATATGCTCTCCCCCTGCTTCCAAAGCAACCGCGGGGGAGAGCATAAAATTCCCCCCATTGCTTACTCTGCCTTTGAGGAAAGCTTTGCAACTTCCAAAATAATAAAATGACTACAGACTACTGATGGGCTTACTTACTGTCTGTTTTATACCATGCAATTGTAAAAAAAAAGTAATGTAAGAATTGCAGTTCATCGTTAACTTAGCTTTTTATTGTTAAAACTAATTCTGTCCCACACATAGAAATGTTGAAAGTAGAATATATCAATGGTTCTCCTGGCATGAAAAACAAACAGTTGCTTAATTCAAATTGACAACAGCCAAAGATAAGTGTGAATATAATACAGTCTCTGCGTGAAACAGTAATTTACTATTCTATAGTTTACTAAAGCCCCAATTGGGGCTTCATTGCAGAGTTTCTGGGAGGAATCAAACATGATGACTTTGGTTTTCCCAATGTTAAGCTGGAGAAAGTTCTGGCTCCTCCACAACTTATTTTCCCTCATTTTACAGTCAGTGGAGAAGTGACACACTCTCCACTGACCTCAAAGAAAGCTGCCCACTTAAATCTAGTGATCTCTCTGCCATGTATTTCACCTTTCCCAAAGTTACTTTCATTCTCCTGCCAGCTATTGGGGAATCTCCGGCATCCAACAATAATGATGTCATCAAGCAGGCCAAGCACACAATCACTTTGAAGAATTCTCACAGACAGCAAACCAGGAATTAACAAGCAGGTTTTAAACAAGCAGGTTTTATCATTCATTTTTTATAATATTACAGAAAGTGAAATAAAGATGGGGTCATACGCATAGGATTAATGTAGAAGCTGAAATGTCATAAACAATCTTCAAAACAAAATCATTTTTATTATTTTAAAATCTATGTAATTTTTATCATGAATTAGAGAAATTTGATGTTTCACAAATAAAAAATAAAATTTTCAGAGCCAGAGAGATTGTTCAGTAATAATTATGACTTATTATTCCAGTAAAAACCCAGCTACACCTTATTAAATAAGGCTTAACGCTTTCAAGAATTTTTACAATGAAAATGGAGTGTAAAAATAGAAGTTCCCATCAATTCAATGCTACCTAATGATTTCCATCCACAAGAACTTCAACAATGCACTCTGTCGAGGAGCGGGAAATCACTGACAGCAGCTTCTGGATTTCTGTGTTTAACTGCGCATTTGTGGATGCCAGAAGCTGCTGTCAGTTTCACAGAGGAATGACAGCAAACACTGACAGTTTTCTGTCCTTACAACCTCAAAATCCAGGCCAATGTCAGACGAGCAGTAAAACAGTACAATAACCATTGTAGAGTCCAGCATGGTGGTGGGGAGGTAGCATTGGATATCATCAGTACACATTATGAAAGTTGACCCAATGCTTACAAATAATGTCACCAATGAGCAGCATGTAAACAAGGAATGGAAGGGGCGCAAATCTTGCCTTGCACTATGTCCTAAGCAACTGTGTTGGTGTTCGGGAAGAAAGCCATCATGGGAGATTTACTGGTTATGCTGCGACAAGTATGAGAGAATAAATGAGTGGATGGTACCATGAATGTGAACCATGGAGCAGAGGCAATAAAATAGTATGGAGTTTTGAACTGTGTCAAAAGCTGTGGAGAGGAGGTCAAGTTCGTGATTGCATGCTATAGCACAGTCATGAAGGACATTGATGTCTTTGACTATCCCTGATAAACTTGAAATGAGGCATTATGCAATACAAACAATCTTGTGGATAATGGATGAATGTGTTCAAATAATTCTATGTTAACTACAGGTGCCGTGTGCTGCTCAAATTTTGTTGTTCCACAGGAATTAAAATAGTTTTATCTGAATCTATAGCTCCCTTTTTATGTTTATAGGAAATTTATTTTTCCAATATATTTTTGTCAAAGCATTCTCAAATCTTACACAACGTGTTAGTTCAATGCAAAGTACATTCTCAAAACCAGGAACTGTAGCCTTTTTTAAAATTGTGTAATGGATTTCATCACTATCAGACTTCAGGGACTGTGTTCTAATTAAAGATAAAAGTAATAGCAAGCAAAATATTTTCTTTAACATGTGTCTTATGATAATGTTAGACTCCAGTGTCCTCACAAACAACAGAAAAAGCATAATAGCACGATGTGCTATTTTTTGTTTTCTTACTTTTAGGACAAGCGCATATCTGCTCATTGCTAATGTTGTCCTCTTTGTCTGTTTTCATTGTAAAAATTAATTTATCAAGATGTTTTTTAAAAAACAAAAATGCTAGCTAGAACTGCTCAAAACATCACACAATATACATCTTTATAAAAACTAACAATTCCATGACAATTCCCCAACAAAGATACAGTATTCATTAAAAAGTTGAAAACAATTAAAAAAAGAACTGCAGTGTCACTAGTGCAAAGAAAAAGAGAGCTGAACTAATGTTCATCTGAGCAGACATTTGGGAATCTTACTAAATGCATATTTAATCAAGTAATTTTCAACTCCTGTGCCATGGCCCATTAAAGATAGTGTAATAAAATCATGGAAATACCATTTTATTGAAGAAATAATGTATGTTTTAGTGGTATAACACTAAACATGCAAAACATGCAAAACATACAACAACTGCTACTTTTGCCTATGTTCCCTTACCACAAGGACTGCTACAGTTCAAGAAGACAGCCCAGCACCACCGTCGCAAGGACAATTAGAGATGGGCAATAAATGCTGACCTTGCCAGTGATGCCCACATCCCATGAACTAATAATCTGTTATTGTAATCTTTTGTCAATTGGATGTGTGTGAAATGTGTGCACAATTTCTTGTAAAAAGTCAGTGTGTTTCTAATGAAGGGTAAACCAACCTTTAGAAATGTCAACAAATGTCAGAACGCAGAGTACCTGAGTGATCACTTGTGTAGTGATGAGTCACAATTAGTTTGTGGAAAGATACATGAAGCAGTTGTCCATCAATAGTTTTCCCACCAAAGTTCCATTCAGCATTAATGTGTTTCTGGATGATGTCTAATGCCAGTTCCTCTGACAATTGTTTAGAAGATCTTTGATATAAACCAGGCTTAGTATTATTTTGGAAGAAGTTCAAGAAACACATATGGTGTTAATGTGCAGATTTAGAAAGTATATTTAGGATAATTCTGATTATCAGAGGTGGATATTATGTAGGTGATGCAGAATCCAAACTGTATTTTCATTGACATGTTTTGCAGGTGTATAATAAACAGATTGTAAGAAACATGTCAATCTGGTATATTTTAACAAATATACATCAGTTATCCAGGGAATAAGTTCAATATAAAATGCGAGAACACCGGCAGTATATCACGAAGATTCATATTTTATGAAAGGATATGTTTGATTCAATATAATTTTATATTTATAAATCCCCAGATTTTTAGTTGGAAGGTCCAAACTTTGGCATTAAAGCTCAAAATTTGTTTTTCAAATTTGCATGATATGCTATTTATCCACATGTTTGATTTCTTTCTGTGAGAAGTTTTTTTTTAAATTTGTGCATGGGATGTGGGTGTTGCTGGCAAGAACAGCATTTATCACCCATCCCTAATTGCCCATGAAAAGGTGGTGGTGAGCAGCCTTCTTGAACCGCTACTGTCCATGTGAGGTCGGTACACCCACAGTGCTGTTAGGAAGGGAGTTCCAGGATTTTGACCCAGCGACAGTGAAGAAACAGCGATTATAGTTCCAAGTCAGGATGGTGTGTGACTTGGAGGGGAACTTGCAGGTGGTGGTGTTCCCATGTATTTGCTGCCCTTGTCCTTCTAGTTGGCAGAGGTCGCGGGTTTGGAAGGTGCTGTCTAAGGAGCCTTGGTGCATTGCTGCATCTTGTAGATGGTACACATTGCTGCCGTGCATCTTGTAGATGGTACACATTGCTGCCGCTGTGCGCCGATGGTGGAGGGAGTGAATGTTTGTGGATGGAGTGCCAATCAAGCAGGCTGCTTTGTCCTGGATGGTGTCGACCTTCTTGAGTGTTGTTGGAGCTGCACCCATCCCTGAAAGTGGAGAGTATTCCATCACACTCCTGACTTGTGCCTTGTAGATGGTGGACAGGCTTTGGGGAGGCAGGAGGTGAGTTACTCGCCTCAGGATTCCTAGCCTCTGACCTGCTGTTATAGCCACGGTATTTATATGGCTACTCCAGTTCAGTTTCTGTCAATGGTAAACCCCAGGATGTTGATAGTGAGGTGATTGTAATGCCATTGAACATCAAGGGGAGATGGTTAGATTCTCTCTTGTTTGAGAGAGTCATTGCCTGGCAGTTGTGTGGCATGAATGTTACTTGCCACTTATCAGCCCAAGCCTGGATATTGTCCAGGTCTTGCTGCATTTCCACATGGACTGCTTCAGTATCTGAGGAGTTGCAAATGGTGCTGAACATTGTGCAATCATCAGCGAACATCCTCACTTCTGGCCTTATGATTGAATGAAGGTCATTGATGAAGAAGCTGAAGATGGTTGGGCCTAGGACACTACCCTGCGGAACTCCTGCAGTGATGTCCTGGAGCTAAGATGATTGACCTCCAACAACCACAACCATCTTCCTTTGCGCTAGGTACAACTCCAACCAGCAGAGAGTTTTCCCCCTGATTCCCATTGACTCCAGTTTTGTTAGGGCTCCTTAGTGCTATACTAGGTCAAATGCTGCCTTGATGTCAAGGGCAATCACTCTCACCTCACCTCTTGAGTTCAGCTCTTTTGTCCATGTTTGAACCAAGGCTGTAATGAGGTCAGGAGCTGAGTGGCCCTGGCGGAACCCAAACTGAGCATCACTGAGCAGGTTATTGCTAAGCAAGTGCCGCTTGATAGCACTGCCGACGACTCCTTCCATCCCTTTACTGATGATTGAGAGTAGACTGATGGGGTGGTAATTGGCCAGGTTGGATTTGTCCAGCTTTTTGTGTACAGGACATACCTGGCAATTCTCCAAATTGCTGGGTAGGTGCTAGTGTTGTCGCTGTACTGGAATAGCTTGGCTCAGGGCACATCAAGTTCTGGAGAACAGGTCTTCAATACTATCGCCGGAATATTGTCAGGGCCCATCGCCTTTGCTGTATCCAGTGCCTTCAGTCATTTCTTGATATCATGTGGAGTGAATTGAATTGGCTGAAGACTGGCATCTGTGCTGCTGGGGACTTCAGGAGGAGGCCGAGATGGATCATCCACTCAACACATCTGGCTAAAGATTATTGCAAATGCTTCAGCCTTATCTTTTGCACTGATGTGCTGGGCTCCCCCATCATTGAGGATGGGGATATTTGTGGAGCCACCTCCTCCAGTTAGTTGTTTAATTGTCCACCACCATTCACAACTGGATGTGGCAGGACCGAAGAGTTTAGATCTGATCCATTGGTTGTGGAATCGCTTAGCTCTGTCTATCACATGCTGCTTATGCTGTTTGGCATGCATGTAGTCCTGGGTTGTAGCTTCAGTAGGTTGACACCACATCTTGAGATATGCCTGGTGCTCATCTCACACATGTTTAATCCCAGCCTTCCTCTAAAGCTATCATAAAACAATAGTTTACATTTTCCAATGTGTTTGTAATTTACACTCAAATGGTTCGAATTGGATTTTACATTTACATGAATAATTGCACTAGAGCTTAGCTTATTAGCATACCCAACTCCAAGAACATGCTTGATGAGTGGTGGGAGTGGAAAATTGCATTTAAGTGAAATTTAAACAGATGGTGAAAAATAAGTGGCACAAGAGGGAGACAAAAGTTCTGAAAGCCCTTGCCAAGGCTCAAAGGCATTTCAGTACATCAGCAACCTTTGCCAAGGTTGAAGAGGAAACGACTAACAAATGACAGGAAAGGATGAAGGGAAAGGAAACACGGGGGAGGGGGGTGGCGCTAATTTTGACTTTGGTCGATTGGGATAGATGTATAACGGGCAGCTGATCCTATATCTTCCGTTTTACGTTACTTCCCAAATTCAGAATTACCCTCAAGGTGTTTGCCTGCAGACAATTGATGGAGCAGCCCAGCAACTGATCCCCTAACCTTTGATGGCTGCTGATTTAGAGATGGTGCTTTGTAAGGGTTGCCCTTTGAACATTATCCTCATAGGTCAGCATTGCAGCATGCCCGTAAGGAACTGAAGCCAAGTGTCAGGTCACACTAAGCAGTTCTGGTAATAGATGTGCTGGCTCTATATGGCAAGATGGCTTCGGGTGTCCTTGCAGCAGGTAGCATAGTTGTACATCTGATTCTCTGATGACATGGATCCTGTGAAGTCAGTTGTAGGCAGGATAGGAGGCTGCGGTGGTTTCACAGCGCAAGTCCCAGTTAAAATCGCATCAGGTTTTCAATGACATCATAGGACCCTGATTAGCATTTCTTTATTTATTCATTTATTTATCTGTTAAAATTGGAATTTAGCAGAAACTGAGCAGGAAATGAAGCCAGTCTGTTCTACCTGTTTGTTTACTTCATTCCTGACATATAGGGGCAGTTACAATTTACATAAAAACATCAGAAATAGGAGCTGGAGTAGCTGGAGTCCCTTTGAGCTTGCTCCTCTGTGCAACAAGATCATGGCTGATCATCTACCTAAACTCCACCTTCCTGCAGTAGCCCATATCCTTTAATTCCCTTAATATCCAAAAATCAATCAATCTCTGTCTTTAATATATTCAACGACTGAGCGTTCACAGCTCTCTGGGAGAGAGAATTCCGAAGATTCACAACCCTTTGAGTGAAGAAATTTCTTCTCATCTCAGTCCTAAATGGGCAAGCCCTTATTCTTAGATTGCCCAGACAGGTGAAACATTTTCTCAGATCCACCCTGTCAAGCCCCTTAAGAATTTTACATGTTGCAATTAGATCACCTCTCATTCTTCTAAACTCCAGGAAATATAGGCCTAGTCTACTCAATCTCTCCTCGTAGGACAATCCCTTCATCTCAGGAACCAGTCTAGTGAACCTTTGTTGCACTCTCTCTTGGCAAATATATCCTTGCTTAGGTAAAGAGACCGAAACTGCACTGTGCTCCAGGTCTGGCCTCATCAATGTCCTGTATAATTGTAGCAAGACTTCTTTACTTTTATACTCCAATCCCTTTGTAACAAAAGCTAACACACCATTTGCCTTCCTAGTTGTCTGCTGTACTTGAATGTTAACTTTCTGTGATTCATGTACATGGACAACCAGGTGCCTCTGAATGCAAACATTTCCCAGTCACTCACCATTCAAAAAGAAAGTAGATAATTTCACATTTCACCACATCTGCCATGTTCTTGCCCACTCACCCAACCTGACTACATACCTCAGCAGCCTCTTTACAGCCTTATGACCACTTACTTGCCCACTTAATTTTGTATCATTAGCAAACTTGGATACGTTACACTCAGTCCCCTCATTTAAGTCATTAATATAGTTTGTAAATAGCTGAGGCCCGAGCACTGATCCTTGCGGTACAGCCTGCCAACATGACAATGTCCCATTTATTCCTACTCTCTGTTTTCTGCTCATTAATCAATTCTCAAACCATGCTAATATATGACCCCCAATCCTATGAGTTCTGATTTTGTGTAATAGCCTCTTGTGTGGCACCTTATCAAATGCTTTTTGAAAATCCAAATACACCATATCTGCTGGTTCACCCTCATTGATCCCACTAGTTACATCCTCAAAAAACGCTACTCGATTTGTCAAACACAATTTCCCTTTCATAAATCCATTAACTCTGCTTAATCATGTTATGATTTTCTAAATGCCCTGTTATCATATCCCTAATAATAGATTTTGCCGACTATTGATGTTGAACTAACTGGCTCCCTGGTTTCTTTCTTCTTAGTGTTTTAAATAACAGGGTTATGTTTGCTACCTTCTAATCATTTGCTACCTTCTAGAAACTGTTCAAGAATCTAAGGAATTCTGGAAGCTCAAAACCAATGCATCCACTATCTTTGTAGCTACCTCTTCTAAAACCCTAGGATGCAGGTCACAGGTCCAGAGGATTTGTCACCACTTAGTCCCATTAATTTCTCCAATACTATTTATTTACTTATACTGATTTCTTTAAATTCCTCCCAAAGTCTTATAACAGATTTACCACAAGCAAATAAACAACTGATAAAAACAATTGAACAGTAACTTAAAAACACTTACATTTTATGTACTCATTATCTAGAAATCATACTCATTTCACAAGACATTGTGAATGAAATTTGCCTTGGTAGTTGCGCACAACAAGCATTAGCAAATCGGCAGATTGTTCTACATTCCGCCCAATTTTCTTTTCCATTGAAGTCAGTGGAAAAGAAAATAAGTCGCAGTGTAACATGGGCTGCTGATATTGTCCATTTCAAGCTATTGCCGGAGACCCATTTGGTTTAAAGTGTTGTAAAATTCTAGCGAATCGGGCTATTGTCTAACCTTCCTTTTTTTCTCTGATCTCTTTTTTCCCTCTTCCCTCTTGAAAATAGTGATTTTTGCCATGGTTAAGTTCAACATGTGTGTGAGCCTAGATAGCTAATATTAACAATATACTTGACCATAGAGGAACAATATATTCCTTTATTCCATCTTCACCCAAAGTCTATAGTGGTCAACAATGTAGAAACTTAGCAACATGAGCCAGCTACTCAGTCCCTTGAGCCTGCTCCGTCATGCAATTAGATCATAGTTGATCTGCATTTTAACTCCATTTACCAGCCTTGGTTCCATAACCATTAATATCCTTACCTAACAAAAATCTATAAATCTCGGTTTTGAAATTTTCAATTGACCTATCATCCATAGCCTTTTTCTTGCCCGGTACAGAAATTGTACTTGGGTATCAGAGAATTTTCATGATTCACAAACATTTACAGAATAACAGGAGAAATTATTTATTGGTCAGTCACAATTTAAGGAAATTCTATTCTTGTACTTCTTCAGTTATGAGAGTAAAGTCGTGCTTTAAAAAAATAAGTATACTGGGTAATAGTCTAGATAAGGCACTGATGAATCCAACTATTTATAATTTCTTGTTTGAACATCTCATGAGGGATGATACGAAACTTAGAAGTATTGTGAACTGTGAGGAGGATCGTGTAGAACTTCCAATAGACAAGTTGGTGGAAAGGGCAAACAGGTGGCAGATGAAGCTCAATGCAGAGAACTGTGAAGTGATTCATTTTGGTAGGAAGAACATGAAGAGTTAATATAGAATAAAGGGTACAATTATAAAGGGGGTGCAGGAGCAGAGGGACCTAGATGTATATGTGCATAAGTCATTGAAGGTGGCAGAACAGGTTGAGCAAGCGGTCCATAAAGCATACAATATCCTGGGCTTTACAAATTGGGGCATAGAGTACAAGTGCAAGGAAGTTATGTTGAACTTGTATAAGACACTAGTTCGGCCTCAGCTGGAGTATTGCGTCCAATTCTGGGCGCCGCACTTGAGGAAAGTCGTGAAAACATTGGAGAGAGTGCAGAACAGGTTGACGAGAATGGTTCCAGGGATGAGGAATTTCAGTTTTGAAGATAGATTGGAGAAGTTAGGACTGTTTTCCTTGGAGAAGAAAAGGCTGAGAGGTGATTTGATAGAGATATTCAAAAACATGAGGGGTCTGGACAGAGTAGATAGAGAGAAACTGTTCCCACTCATGAAAGGATCAAGAATAAACGGGGACAGATTTAAAGTATTTGGTAAGAGAAGCAAAAGTAACATGAGGAAAAACTTTTTCACACAGCGCGTGGGTAAGGTCTGGAATGCGCTGCCTGAGAACATGGTGGGGGCAGGTTGAATTGATGCATTCAGAAGGGAATAGACAGTTATACGAAAAGGAAGAATGTGCAGGGTTACAGGGAGAAGGGGGAATGGAACTGAGGGAGTCGCTCTTTTAGAGAGCCAGTACAGATATGATGGGCCGAAAGGCCTCTTTCTGCGCTGTAACAATTCTGTGATATTCAGTCAGGTTACAGTTTTCAGAATGTCAGAATATGGCATTTTCACATGCTGTGATCACGCACTAAAAGCTGTAACAACTGGATAAGGAGAATTATGGATAATACCAAAGATTGGCAAGCTGGTCCATAAAACTGAGGTGTTACCATTGAAAGTGCTTGCTTTAAATATAAGTTGCAAAGGATCTACATGTCGAGTCATAGTGATAAGGAAATCAGCGTGTTAGGTATGCATAACACTAAGGTAATTTGGTCTCTGTTTTCTCAGCCACGTAACTAGAGGTATAAATGAATCTTCCAGTTGTCTAGACAGCAATAAATTTTTAATTATTACCATGCACAGTTCACTCCTCAGGATTTACTTTAGAATGAGAACTGCAGCTAATATAGCAGTAACAGGATAGGTGGGAGGATGAAGGCTATTGATTGTAAAGTATGTTGTATATTTTATCTAGTGAAGTGACAGTTTCAAGAGTACTTTGGAATACTTTACTAGATGTACACAGGAAGAATTACTGAGCCATTAAATGAGAATGAGACAGTCTGTGAAAAACAATGTCAAAATAATGGCCAACTTGCCAAAATGTAAATAAAACTGTGGCACAGTGAATGTAATTGCTGTTAGAAGAGGCTAAGAGCAAGTATCATTAAAAATACATATTTCTTCACAATATGATGTGGTGTACAGGTAGTATTTAGTAGGAAATATTGCTGTGCATATAGTAATAGAATTTAAAAGATTTTGTTAGAACCTAATGAACAAATTTAGGTCTTTCAGTTCCCCATTGTATAAAATTAAATTCTAAATTTTACATAAAATAAATGTACTAAACATAATAGATTTGTCCATGAGATTTTTAAAAAAGATTTTCTTGCACAATTTACAGCAAAACAGTTTTTCGTACAGTTAATTATATTGCTGAGGTGAGATGGAATTGTTTTAAGGAGACATTTTTCATTGTTTACTTCTAAGAAGTGCAGTGAATTGTCACTGTTGAATGTACAATGTTCATTGCAGTGTTTCAAAAAATGTTATGGTAAACCTGTTTTTATTTTAGGTGAGTTACCATAACAACAAATAATGAAGATTGGTATTTGACCTGTTATGACCTGTGCTTGATGATGGTTTTTGCAGCTGAGTACCAGTTGGTCCACAGAATTTTTTAAAACGTTGAACCCTTAAATAATGACTCTTGACAGAACAGGACAGGAGTCAAGTGAGACTACAGTTGTTTGTTTAGAATTTCTGCTGCATACAAAAGTTTTAATTGAACCAGCCTTTTTTTTGATAACTCATATTGTTTTGAATTCATTTCGTAAGTTTCTCTGTGCCTATATGAAAAGCCATATTAATCGTAATGTTTGCATAAAGGGAGCACACAGAATGAACATAACAGATGTATCTAGGCCAAAAAAGTTTCAATTAACATTTTAGAATTCGAGATATAATGATGGCTCCTCACGCTTATTTCAACAAACAGGAGCAGGCTTGATGGGCTGAATGGCCGACTCCTGCTCCTACAGTCCTATGTATGTTCCTAAAGCTGAAAATTCTGCTTGGAAACCAATTTATGGTCTACCACTACTGCTGCTTGAAGTTCTAATGTTGAAAAATGATAACTACCCATGCTGTAATCTCATGGATCTCAATCTTAATCCTGCCATGATCTCGCTTCCCACAGCCATCATTTCATTTTCAGTGAATCTGAACTATATTCAGCCTTCCTTATTCTCCCTATTGCACCATTGTTAGTCACATTTTGAGGCTGATTATATGAATGCCTGCTGACGGCAGAGGCTCTTACCTGCTGGACACATATTGGGAAATGACAGGCACACTGCCAACAATTTTCTATCCATTAAAATTAATCAGTGGAAGATTAGGGGCAGTTTCACGATGTGCATAGTGGGCAAGACTCCCTGCCAATAACATACATTCACAACATTGGCTCATTTAAGTGTTCAAAACTTTGTTATATCAGAGCAATAAACCTGAAAGCCCCTCAACTTCATGAGTCCATATTTAAGAGGAAGGCACACAGATTCAAACTTGCCACTTTACAGTTCATGGGTACATATATTTCTCTGCTGGAATTATTTTTGTTTAATGTTTAGCTTATGTTAAATGAGTAGTTGAATGCCAGTAAGTTGTTGATTTCTCCCACTTCTCACTTAATCAAAAGGACTGCTCAAAAGTACCTCCCAGTATCTGGTCATAAAGCAGCATAATTGGCAATGGGGTGGAATCAGGACGTTGTATTGAAATTAAGCCCATTTATGTGCCCAATTTGCCGATGTCTACTTACACTCAAATTTCCTGCCCATCTATTTAGTGTATACTGAAATGTAAAAATAGGTATAAGCAAGCAGAAATCAGTGTGAATATGAAGGCAAGCACCCAATTCACACCACACATTCCTTCTTTAAGTATAAAAATGGAAGTCTTAAGCCATCTGATTATCATTTATGCCCAATAGGGACAGCATGTTAAGAATATACAATCATGGAAGCCATTCAATTTGTAATGTGACATTGTAATGTGACAATTTGTATTGATGCCATAAAAACATTGAATGAAACAGAAAATCAGTGACAATTTTTTTTTCTTTGGCCTTCTTGTCTCGAGAGACAATGGGTAAGCGCCTGCAGGTGATCAGTGGTTTGTGAAGCAGTGCCTGAAGTGGTTAGAAAGGCCAATTCTAGAGTGACAGGCTCTTCCACAGGTGCATCAGATAAAATTGGTTGTCAGGGCTGTTACACAGTTGGCTCTCCCCTTGCGCTTCTGTGTTTTTTCCTGCCAACTGCTAAGTCTCTTCGATTCGCCTCTCTTTAGCCCCGCCTTTATGGCTGCCTGCCAGCTCTGGCAACTGACTCTCACGACATGTGATCAATGTCACAGGACTTCATGTCACGTTTGCAGACGTCTTTAAAGCGGAGACATGGACAACAGGTGGGTCTGATACCAGTGGCGAGCTCGCTGTAGAATGTGTCCTTGGGGATCCTGCCATCTTCCATGTGGCTCACATGGCCAAGCATCTCAGGCGCCGCTGGCTCAGTAATGTGTATAAGCTGGGGATGTTGGCCGTCTCAAGGACTTCTGTGTTGGAGATACGGTCCTGCCACCTGATGCCAAGGATTCTCCGGAGGCAGCGAAGATGGAATGAATTGAGACGTCACTGTTGGTTGACATACATTGTCCAAGCCTTGCTGCCGTAGAGCAAGGTACTGAGGACACGGGCTTGATACACTCGGACTTTTGTGTTCCGTGTCAGTGCGCCATTTTCCCACACTCTCTTGGCCAGTCTGGACATAGCAGTGGAAGCCTTTCCCATGCGCTTGTTGATTTCTGCATCGAGAGACAGGTTACTGGTGATAGTTGAGCCTAGGTAGGTGAACTCTTGAACCACTTCCAGAGCGTGGTCGCCAATATTGATGGATGGAGCATTTCTGACGTCCTGTCCCATGATGTTCGTTTTCTTGAGGCTGATGGTTAGGCCAAATTCATTGCAGGCAGACACAATCCTGTCGATGAGTCCCTGCAGACACTCTTCAGTGTGAGATGTTAATGCAGCATCTTCAGCAAAGAGGAGTTCCCTGATGAGGACTTTCCGTATTTTGGTCTTCGCTCTTAGACGGGCAAGGTTGAACAACCTGCCGCCTGATCTTGTGTGGAGGAAAATTCCTTACTGCTGAAGACTTGAACGTATGTAAGAGCAGCAGGGAGAAGAAGATCCCAAACAGTGTAGGTACGAGAACACAGCCCTGTTTCACGCCACTCAGGATAGGAAAGGGGTCTGATGAGGCGCCGCTATGCTGAATTGTGCCTTTCATATTGTCATGGAATGAGGTGATGATACTTAGTAGCTTTGGTGGACATCCGATCTTTTCGAGTAGTCTGAAGAGACCATGTCTGCTGACGAGGTCAAAGGCTTTGGTGAGATCAATGAAAGCAACGTAGAGGGGCATCTGTTGTTCACGGCATTTCTCCTGTAGCTGGCGAAGGGAGAACAGCATGTCATTGGTCAATCTCTCTGCTTGAAAGCCACACTGTGTCTCAGGGTAGACACACTCAGCCAGCTTCTGGAGCCTGTTTAAAGTGTCTCGAGCGAAGACTTTCCCCACTATGCTGAGCAGGGAGATTCCATGGCAGTTGTTGCGGTCACCGCGGTCACCCTTGTTCTTATAGATGGTGATGATATTGGCATCGCCCATGTCCTGTGGTACTGCTCTATTGTCCAAGCACAGGCAAAGCAGTTCGTAGAGTGCTGAAAGTATAGCAGGCTTGGCACTCTTGATTATTTCAGGGGTAATGCCGTCCTTCCCAGGGGCTTTTCCGCTGACTAGAGAATCAATGGCATCACTGAGTTCCGATTTTGTTGACTGTACGTCCAGCTCGTCCATGACTGGCAGAGACTGGGCTGCATTGAGGGCGGTCTCAGTGACAACATTTTCTCTGGAGTACAGTTCTAGGTAGTGCTCCACCCAGCGGTCCATTTGCTTGCGTTGGTCAGTGATTGTGTCCCCTGATTTTTTTTTTATTGCAATTAAGCATTAGAAAAATAACTTTGTTTCCTGCTACACCTAAAGTTTTGGGCTTAATTTAACAGCCATTTTGAATCAGCAAACTTGCAGGAAATTTGCATGCTTTTGAGCCTGGGGGCCGTGCCATTGTAATGAGCCGAAATGTGTTTGAGAGCAGAGATCGATAGCTGGGCATAAAAAAGCGAGGAAATTCAGGCACATTGGTTTTGCACACATGTTTAACTGAGACCATTAGAGTGAAAAGCATTGGATGCACGCACATTACATACCAGAGTTTCACAGTTTCCAGTTCATTAAGAGCTTCATTTACAGCTTCACAAATGGCTTAGCAGTGTTGTTGGAAATTCATTCTGAGTGGCAAATCTGCTGTGCGTACATTTTATTGAGTCCAAATTTACAGAAATTGCACAGTTTAAAATAGTGCGCCCCAGAGTTTATTACTGAGCCAGGAGATAATATAAATTTCTCATTGATAACAGGAATTTCTTCTCTTTAGTTACTTCATCCATTTTGCTTTAATGAAGTTGTATGTTGCAAATTGGGTAAATTTATGTGTAAAACTCAAGTGCTGTTTCTTGGTCACTTTCTTATTTTATTTACACAGGCTGTGAGTACAGTGGAGTAAGCTTTGGAATTTACAAAGCAGCATGCTGGTTTTGATGGAAATGTTTGTTTTTCAGGATCCACCTATAGCTGTTACACTTGGACTTCGAATGGAAGAAATGATTTTCAATCTGGCTGACACACATTTATTTTTCAATGATCTAGAGGTACGAATATTTTATAATATACAGAAGAAATTAATTTGGCTTAGTGTCCAGAAGTTTGCAAAATATGTTTTCAGTTTTAAGGGAACTCTGTCAAACTTCATTGTTCCATGATTTTCACTGAGATTAATTAAAGCCTTTTTATGATTAAAGGGCAAATACGAGTTGTAAGTGTTCCTATCATATGTTTTCTGTTAATTATGTCAAACCCTGTTGTACTAGTTGATACAAACATCATTAAAATTAATGTTGTTTTGCAGCATTCAAATGGTAAATAATTTTAATTATTCAGAGGAAATTCTTCATTTAATTTGGAAAAAGAATGATTCTATATTGTGTTCTGACTAGATAACTGATCTCTCAGATTTACATTGACTTGTCAGTTTATATGTGAATTTGTTTTAAACAAGGGAATTAGAAAAGGAACAATTTAAAGGATTGCAAAGCCTGTGCCTGATAGCTCAGTTAGTTAAGCCCTTGACTTCCAGCCAGGGGACCATTAGTTCAAGTTCCAGCTTCGCCTGACACTCAAGCTTGTCTACTTGTTGGATGTGTTTTGCCAGTTCTCGGCCAGGGCACTTAATAGTACTTCATGGAGGAAGGGCATTCCTCCTCAATAACAGAGTAAAAACAGATCAGGAGATCATCCCACGTGTTTCCCATTTTCCTCTCCAGCAACTCAGAAATTGATTAAAGAGTGGCAACAAAAAGTTGTAGAACAAAGGGTAAGGAGTATATTTGAGGGGAACATTTTTTTCTGAGGAGAGAATGAGTAGCATTTTTTAAATTGAAAATGGCAGTATGTTGTGCACTGAACGTTTCATACTTTAGAAAGCTGGTGTCAGTTACACATCAATCCTCTTCGATTGAGCTAGGAAGGGGAATAAAGCTATTAAGTATTCATATTAGGCAGTAGCTTCACTTAACCCCATACAGCATCCCCCTGTACAGAAGTAAATAATGCATTCCACATATATTATGCAACAATGGAAATGAACGACTGTAGATGAAATGGTGATTATAATGAAGTGATAAAAACCACAGTAAAGTAAATCACCTATATTAATCGGTGGCACAACAAAGAGGAAGCAATCAAGGGTTTTAACATGGTTTTAGGAATTAGCCAATGTTATTGTTATGAAAGCAGAACAGGGTAGCGAGGAAAATGGTGAGCAATGGTATTCGAATCCTTTATTCATCAAATTAAATGTAATCCTACCGCAAGGATGCTAATTGCATTGAGCAGTATTGAACGGAAAATGTAGGCTTCAGCTGCAGAAGGTTAAATGGAACAATATCCTGGGAGATCAAAGTAGGTGCTTGAGCAATAAAGTATTAATAGTGATTTTAGTCTGAGTACAATAGCACTTATATTCTATGTGAATCTACATGCAATGCTATTTATTTATGGTATAGTTACTTATGAACATGGGAGGTGCTAGTTCTAATATCATTAAAAAATTGCCCTTATTGTACAAGTTTATGCTTTGCTCATCAACTGTAATATATGAATTAAAATAAGCTTTTTTTAACTGATGGCATTTTGGAAAAAGTGTCTTCCTTTTTTCATTCTTAGTGTAGCTAATAGTTCCTATCAACAACAACTTATTTTACCGTGGTTCTTTTCACTTCATTACAATTACCATCTACAGTTATTCATTTCCATGTTGCATAATATATGTAAAATGTATTATTTACTTCTGTACAGGGGATGCTGTACAGGGTTAAGTGAAGCTACTGCCTATTATGAATACTTAATAGCTTTATTCCCCTTCCTAGCCTCAGTGGAACATGATTGATGTGTAACTGACACCATAAAGACCACAAATTTTGACTCTGTGTTTCAAAATGCTTGTGAGGGCATTAGCGCAGGCGTGCCATGCCTGCGCCAGAAATAGTCAGAGCCTCTGAAGTTAATTTGATGCATGTTCTGCCAGTTTGGACCGCACAGGTCCAGTAAACGATCTCTCCTAATCATGCCCAGCTGAACATGCATTCAGCTGCACGAAGGGTCCCAAAATAGCGTTATTTAAAGGGTCAGCTATCTAACTTGCAGGTGAGGTGCTTTTGACTTACTTCTGCTCTTGCAAAGTTTGTGGGAGTACTGTGGTGTATTCTTGGAAGAGTTTTGTTATTTTGAAGGGAGTATTGCTGTATCCTAATGGGGAGATCAGAGGAGCTTTCTGCCCTGTCAACAAAACACCTGCTAGAGTTATGGGGGCTATAGTTGCAGTCCCCCCTGGACTGCAACATGACAGGGACATGGAGCACAGGCTACAGACAGGGGAAGCTGTACGGAGAAGAAGGAGGAAGACACTCCACAGAAGGCCCTACCCACCAAGGGTCTTCAGGGAGAACTTCTCCGACATGAACCGTAGCCAGCAGCAATGAATCAGGCACATGGTTCAACAAGGGAATGGTCACTGAACGGTGCCACTTCCTTCAACAGGACCTCATCCACACAATAGACGAGGACAGTGCTGCCAGTAGCCTTTAAGGTCACTGTCACCCTCAATTTCTATGCAAGCGGATCCTTCCAGGCAGGAACAGGTGACATAGCCAACTTTTCCCAATTTTGCCACCCACTGCTGCATCAGGGAGCTGACAGAGGTTCTGACTGCCAGGACAGGCAATTTCATTGTCCTTTTTTTCATTGGTTCATGGGATGTGGATGTCACTGGCTAGGCCATCATTTATTGCCCATCCCTGATTGCTCCTGAGATGGTGGTGGTGAGCTGCCTTTTTGGACCGCTGCAGTCCTTGGGGTATAGGTACACTAACAGTACTGTTAGTAAGGGAATTTCAGGATTTTGACCCAGCAACACTGAAGGAACAGCGATATAGTTCCAAATCAGGATGGTGTGTGGCTTGAAGGAAAACTTTCAGGTGGTGGTGTTCCCATGCATCTGCTGCCCTTGGCCTTCTAGATGGTAGAGGTCACGGGTTTGGAAGGTGCTGTCAAAGGAGGCATGGCGAGTTGTTGCAGTGCATCTTGTAGATGGTACTAGAGAGAAGCATGATGAGCGGGCACGTGGCTTTGCCAGGGTAGCGGAATTCCCAATGGTGCAAGGAGGCATCAGCTGCAGACATGTGGCTCTGCAGGCCTGACATGTAAATGGGGAGAGGTACAGGAACATCAACGTGCAGTTGGTGTGTGACCATGCCCAGATCACCATGTTGGTGAATGCCCGCTATCCTGGCAGCAGCCACGACACCATCACCCTGAGGCAATCAGGTATTCCCGTCATCTTTAGGCCACCACAATGAACCAGAGGCTGGCTGCTTGCAGACAAGGGATGCTCTCTCTACAAATGGTGGATGACTCCCTTGCTGTGCCCAGCTACTCGAGGAAACCACACCTATAACCGGAGCCATGCAACCACAAGAAATATCATGGAACATAGCATTGGTGTTCTGAAGCAAAAGTTCTGCTGCCTGGACTGCTCAGGAAGATCTCCAGTACCCACCAGAGTGGGTGTCCAAATTCATGGTGGTCTGCTGCACTCTCCACAACCTCACTATCTTGAGGGCGCAGTCCTTACCACCAGGCATTCAGAAGCCACCTTGGGTGGAGGAGCCGGAAGCAGGGAGGAGGCATCAACGACACTTTACCTCCAGATGGGCTGTCTGTAAGTAGCTACATTTCGCCTGAGACCTCATCTCATCATCACCATTGCTTCACAATTCCCCACCTTTCAATCCATTTGCTACGCCCCAACACAGTGTCCTCTTGGCCAAAATCCTGAAATAAAAGCAACCAGCAAAATCCATTCCATAACAATTTTATCAAACAACACATCCAAAAATACATACAAAACTGAACTATTTACCTTTGTGCATCCCCTTAATGCCTGTCTTACGGGTGCCTTTGCCTGCCCTAATGCACCTACGCAGTTCTTCCCCAGTGACTGCAGCATCGCTGGTGGAGGTCTGCTGACTTTCACTGGGGAAGACTGCAGGTGGCCTTTCAGGACAACCTTGAGCAGCTCTAGGCCTTGTAGACCTTGTTTCAGACTGCACCACCTTGGCATGGACAGAAGCATTCTGGGCTGCCTGGCAGATAGGCGACAGCAAGGATGCTGGTGGAATGACAGTGGTGAGAGCACAAATGCTATCATCCATAGAGAGGGCAGCAGGTTCATGTGTCACGGAGCCACTGCCACTCCCCAGGGTGGCAACGCGGTAATCTGTTGGAAGACAGATTGCGAGACTGCTGTGAGAGCCTGAGGTTCACAGCCATGATGGCAGCAGTCTGTGCCTGCTTGGCAGCAAGCATGGATCTCTGCAATATTGAGACGTTTGGTGACTTCCGCTGTATTGCAGTGGAAGCAGGAAAAGCAACCACTGGACAGTGCATCATGGCTGGGTCCACAAGTACTGCCATGGAACTGGCCACCATTTCCACGATGGAAAGATTGGGCTCCAGAGTTGGCACGAAGCCCTGTGCCAAGTTGGAGCCAAGATCCTCTATGCTCCTTCAGAGTGACAAGAGGTTGTCTGGCAGGCCAGCCAATGCACCCAGCATCTTGTTATACATGCTCAGTGAGTGGTCAGTCCTCATCTAAGTCCCCTTCAGCAAAGAACAAAGAACAGTACAGCACAGGAACAGGCCATTCGGCCCTCCAAGCCTGCGCCGATCTTGATGCCTGCCGAAACTAACACCTTCTGCACTTCCGGGGCCCATATCTCTCTATTCCCTTCCTATTCATATATTTGTCAAGATGTCTCTTAAACATCTTGCATCTTAAGCAGAGCTCATCTGCGACCTCACCCTCAAGGAAGCTGACACATGCACCTGGCTGCAGTCTGCTCATGCCCAGTGACTCACCACTTGCAGGTCCTGAATCTGTGTTACACTATAAAGTACACATTATGCCAGTAATTGAACTGGTGACTGTGATTGTCAGATTAAGTGACAGTGTTTTTTCTTCAGACATCTGGTGCATCTCTCACCCGTCCTCACGAGGCTGCAGTAGTTGGCCTTGACCACCCGTGTGTGGTCATTGAACTTCTTGCAGCACTGCTGCCAAGCTTTTTTTTCAGTCGTGGGATGTGGGCGTTGCTGGCTAGGCCAGTATTTTTTGCCCATCCCTAAAAGCCCTTGAGAAGGTGATGGTGAGCCACCTTCTTGAACCACTGCAGTCCTTGGGGTGTAGGTACATTGACAGTGCTGTTAGAAAGAGAGTTCCAGGATTTTGACCTAACGACAGTGAAGGAACAGTGATATACTTCCAAGTCAGGATAGTGTATGGCTTGAAGGGGAACATGCAGGAGGTGGTGTTCCCATACATCTGCTGCCCTTGTCCTGCTATGTGGTAAAGGACGCAGGTTTGGAAGGTGCTGTTGAAAGAGCCATGGTGAGTTTCTGTAGTGCATCTTGTAGAGGGTACACACTGCTGCCACTATGCATCAGTGGTGGAGGGAGTGAATGTTGAAGGTGGTGGATGTGGTGCCAATCAAGTTGGCTGCTTTGTCCAGGATGGTGTCAACCTTCTGGAGTGTTGTTGGAGCTGCACCCATCAGGCAAGTGGAGAGTATTCCATCACACTCCTGACTTGTGCCTTTCAGATGGTTGACAAGCATTGGGGAGACAGGAGGTAAGCTACTTGCTGCAGAATTCCCAGCCTCTGACCTGCTCTTATGTGGCTGGTCCACTTCAGTTTCTGGTCAATGGTGACCCCAGGATGTTGATAGTGGGGGATTCAGCAATGGTAATGCCATTGAACATCAAGGGGAGATGGCTAGATTCTCTCTTTTTTGAGATGGTCATTGCCTGGCACTTGTGTGGTGTGAATGTTACTTGCCACTTATCAGCCCAAGCCTGGATATTGTCCAGGTCATGCTGCATATGGACATGGGCTGCTTCAGTATTTGAGGAGTCACGAATTGTGCTGAACATTGTGCAATCATCAGCGAACATCCCCACTTCTGACTTTATAATGGAGGGAAAGTCATTGATGAAGCAGCTAAAGATGGTTGGGCCTAGGACACTACCCTGAGGAACTCCTGCAGTGATGTCCTGGAGCTGAGATGATTGACCTCCAACAACCACAACCATCTTCCTTTGTGCTAGGTATGACTCCAATCAGCAGAAAGTCTTCCCCATGATTCCCATTGACTCCAGTTTCGCTAGGGTTCCTTGATGCCATATTCAGTCAAATGCTGCCTTGATGTCAAGGGCAGTCACTCTCACCTCACCTCTGGACTTGAGCTCTTTTGTCCATGTTTGAACCTGAGTGGCCCTGGCAGAACCCAAACTGAGCATTAGTGAGCAGGTTATTGCTGAGCAAGTGCCGCTTGATAGCACTGTCAACAACCTCTTCCATCACTTTGCTGATGATTGAGAGTAGACTGATAGGGTGGTAATTGGCCAGGTTGGATTTGTCCTGCTTTTTGTGCACAGGGCATACCTGGGCAATTTTCTACTATGCCAGGTAGATGCCAGTGTTGTAACTGTACCAGAACAGCTTGGCTAGCGGCATGGCTAGTTCTGGAGCACAAGTCTTCAGTACTATTGCCAGAATGCTGTCAGTTTGTCGATCAGACTCCAAAAATTCATTTCCCTGGTCACTTGCTCTCATTCTGTTCAGGGTTTGCCTTAAGGACCTCCTAGCCTCCTGCAGAAATATTGGGCTTAACTTTATGGATCCAGCGGGGTTCCCAACGCCATGCCTAAAAGGCAAGGAGAACCCCACCTCGGCCTTTGGGAGACCCTCACTGCTCTATTTTACAGCAATTGGGCAATTAACCGCCCAGTGTCTTGGTCCCCATCCCTTTAAGGACAGGATTCCATCTCCAAGAGCTGTCAACCAATCACAGCCAGCAGCTCAGTCGTATTGGCAGCACCACCAAGAGTGATGGCTGTTGCTGGTACTGCCAAGAGCAGCTATAGAGCCCCGGACCCCAGTTAAGTGTGGCGGGGTTGCGGAGGCCAGTTTGGCGGGCTCCGGTGAGGGGTGCTGGGTGGGGGTGCGGTGTTGAGTGGTCATTGAGGGTTGGGGGAGGATGTTAACAGAGGGGCGGCCTTTGTCACTGGAGGCCCACCATGAGCCACAGATTGCCCATGGAGGAGGCCCCCCTCCAAGCCTGCAGGGAGACCACCTTGTTTTACTGGGCAATCTCCTCCACGGCTGGTGGAATACCAGTGCTGGGGGGAAGAGGGCCTTACGTGGCTATTAATTGGCAACTTAAGGGCCTCTATTGACCTCTGGGTGGGAAGGCTGTCTTTCAGCCTTTCCCACCGCCGACAAAATTGCATAGTAACAGGAAGGTGAGGGCACTCCACCCGCTGCCTTCCGTTACTGTTTTATGGGCCTCCTCCCACCATTGTTTCTGTCCCTTGGGGACCCATAAAATCCAGCCACTGACTCTCTCCTCCTTTCCCCCTCCTGTAATAATGCATCCAACACCACATTGGAAAATCTGGGAGCCCTTTCTCTTCCCTCTTGCTCCATTTGGTGTGCTTCTCCTTGTAGTCATTTTCTCCACAGACAGCTTCTTTGTAATGAGTGCAGCTCCCCTTAAAGAAGGGTAGTTGCCTTTAAGAGGTGCAGGCTAGCTGAATGATGTCTAGACATTCATGCTGCTGGGCCCCCTGTTGATTGTGCAGCAGGCCAGCAGCTCGTTCACTGGTGGGATACACATTGAAATCATTGAAATGAGGAGGCAGCTCAAAGTTGGCATACAACCTGCTTCAACAGGACCAGGCACGATCTAATCGCAAATTGTTACCCCAAGAGCAACTGAATTTTTCCCCCAAACTTTATTTAGTGCCTATAACATAGTCAAATATCCCAAGGCACTTTACAGAAACAAGCCACATAAGGAGATATTAGGGCAGATGACTAAAAGTTTGGTCAAAGAGATAGGTTTTAAGGAGTGTCTTAAAGGAAAAAAGACAGATAGAGAGGCGGAGAGGTTTAGGAAGGGAATTCTATAGCTTAGGTCCTCAACAGCTGAAGGCATGGCTGCCAGTGGTGGAGCAATTAAAATCAGGAATGCTCAAGAGGCCAGAATTGGAGCAGTGCAGAGATCTCGGGGGGTTGTAGGACAGGTGGAGGTTGCAGAGATAGAGAGGGTTGAGGCCAGAGAGTGATTTGAAAATAAGGATGAGAATTTTAAAATAGAGGCGTTGCTTAACTGGGAGTCAGTGAGCACAAGGGTGATGAGTGAATGGGATTTGATGTAAGGGTGTAGAGTTTTGGATGACCTCAAGTTTGCAGAAGGTAGAACATGGGATACCACCAGGATTGTGTTCGAATAGCTAAGTCTGGAGGTAACAAAGGTATGGATGAGGGTTTTAACAGCAGATGAGCTGAGGCAGGGGTGAAGTTGAGCGATGTTACAGAGGTGGAAATATGCCATCTTAGTAATGGCGCGGGTATGTGATTGGAAGCTCATCTCGGGGTCAGATATGACACCAACATTGTGAACAGTCTGGTTCAGTCTCAGTCAATTGCCAAGGAGAGAGATGGAGTTGGTAGCTAGGGAGTGGAGTTTGCGACAAGGACCGAAGACAATGGCTTTGGTCTTCCCAATATTTAGTTGGAGGAAACTTCTGCTCGTCCAGTTTTGGATGTCGGACGAGCTGTCTCACCATTTAGAGACAATGGAGGGGTTGAGAGAGGTAATGGTGAGATAAAGCTGGGTGTCATCAGTGTACGTGTGAATACTGACGAGTTTTCGGACGATGTCGCCTCGGGGCAGCATGTAGATGAGAAATAGGAGTGGGCCAAGGGTGGATCTTTGGAGACACCAGAGGTAACTGTGCGGAAGTGGGAAGAGAAGCCATGGCAGGTAATTCTCTGGCTGCCATTAGATAGATAAGAATGGAACCAAGTGAGTGCAGTCCTACCCAGCTGGACAATGGTGGAGAGGCGTTGGTGGAAGATAGTGTGGTTTATCATGTCAAAGGCTGTAGACAGTTCGAGAAGGATGAGGAGGGATAGTTTACCGTTATTGCAGTCACATAGGATGTTATTTGTGACTTTGATAAGAGCCGTTTTGTTACTGTGGTGGGGCGGAAACCTGACTGGAGGGATTTAAACATGAAGTTCTGGGAAAGATGGACACAAGTTTGAGAGGTAACAACACTACTCTTCTTCAAATAGTTTCATGATATCTTCTATATCTACATCTCATCTGCCGAGGCAAACAGGCTTTGGCTTAACATCTCTGACAATGCAGCGCTCCCTGAGTGCTAGACTAAAGTATCTGCCTAAATTTTGTGCTCAAGTCCCAGGAGTGGGAATTAAACCCCCAACCTTCTAACTAAGAGGCGAAAATGCTACTACTGGGTCCATATGGCACTTAATCAGGTGCTTTTTGAAAATTTACCCCTTTAATCTGCAGAGGGCCATTTTAAGATGTTCAGTTTAATATTTCATTGTTGATTCTGTAAGGAAGTTAAGCCCTAAAATCTATTTGAAGAATGAATCTTTTCCCATTAGAGAAATGTGAGTTTACCTTCTTTATGAGAACCTCTGGCACTTGTGAGTTATTCAATGTACCTCATAAATTGAATATTCTTAAACACCAATAAAATTAACATTGCATTCTGTTAAATTATTAGCAGAACTCTTGTGATGCAAAGATCAATTATGCAGCCAATCTGAAAAATCTTTCTGGGAATAATCAATTAATAGCTTGCAGAATAGTGATTTTGACAAGACCCGAATGTGTTGAGGCCTTTGTGGTCTGTCAGTCTGTGAAATCTTTTGCACTGTTTATGGTTTAAGAAAATCTACCCAGTTAGCCTTGTATATATTACTGCTGGCTAATTGATTTGTGAAGGGAAGACTCTTCTTAAGAAAAAATGGCTTGTCTTCAATGGAATGAAGATCAGGCGGTTTCTTTAATGGGAGACTGATCTGCCATGTCAGTTTTAGACCAGGCAATAGGTTAAAATCTACCCATTCACAGCAGAAACAAAATGATTTGCTCATAAAGTTATATCTCCTGCGACAAGCCACACTCACAGGCACAGTGAAGGATCATGACAATTAAATGTAACAAAATGAATGGTCTCTAATGATTCAAAGTCAGAGAAGTTAGTTATTAATCTGTTTCATTTGCAGTCTAAGTATGATTTTTTTCATGATTTACCCCAGATTTCTTATCTCGTAGTTTTCAACAGTATTTAAAATAACTATAGAATTAAGCCTTAGTAGCTCCATTGTTCACACTGTGTATCAGTGTCTATCAGACAGTGTAGCAGAAATGCGTCAAACAAACGAACAAGTTTGTGCTGCTTCTTTTCTCTGCATGAGTGGTCTAGTCTAATCACGCTTTCCTTGCTTGCCATAACCCTTAGGTTTCTCTTTTTTCAAGCAACTATCTAACTCCCACTTATGGACTTGCTTCAGTTATAGTTTGTGGCAAAGATTTCTTTTTTCCTATCCGCTCTCTGTTTCAAGAATTTTTTTTAACTCCCTTTTAATTATTTCTTGATTATCTTAAATGTATACCCTCCTCTTATCATCTCACCAGCCTGGGGAAATAATCTATTACTATTTTTCATATTATTAATCATAAAGGCCTTTATTAGGCCAACCCTTAATATTCTCAGCTCTAGTGAAGAAAGCTCTAAATTTTCAAATCCACTTCTAATCCTGGAAAGCTGCAAAGAATTTTCTGCTCAACAGAATGTTGTCTCCTCCTCCTCCTCACCCTCAATAACAGACAAAGTTTATCCTTAGCAACAATCCATGCTAGCAGTTTTAAAATCCATCTTAAATATGGAAAAAAGTGGAATTGTTTATAATCAATTACTATCAGGACTAATTTTAATGTAGGCTTTTCTGCATTCTTTATTGTGTGTAGAAATATTAGTGGGTCAAGTAGATGAACATAGAAAAGTACAGCTGAAAATTTTGGATGGAAGAAGGTTTTATCCACAGTTCGAAACAATGAGTTTTCAACCACAGATGTGGGTTTGAAATTCTGGAAATTTGACACAATCCCAGTGGCAGGGTTACAGGGGGCACTGCAGATTCATTTGGAAACTGCATCCATCGAGTTTCCACCTCCCTGAGTTTCCATCTTTCACTGGAACTTACGCACCAGGAAAAGGGGTGGGCAATTGCTTCTTAAGCCTGTACTGAACATGGGAGCTTGTCTCTGTGGGACTTTCATAGTCTACTACTGGGAATTCCATTCAACTCACCCCAGTTAGGTTCAGCACATCCCACGTCTGCTGAGAGAAAGAATGACTTTGCGTTCCAGACCTACTGAAGGCGTCAAAGGCATGAAGGACCAAAGGTAATCAATTCCAGAAGAAACTAAGTATCTTTTAGAATGTATCCCCTCAATTCCTCGTGGGGACAAAAATTTGTTAATATTTGAATCTTAAGCTCAGTAAGGGTCATGGGCTCTTAGCCCTAGGAGGGACAGCGATAACTGATATGGTTAACGATTCTTTTTCCAGGTACTGTCCCCCTCTCCTTCAAATCTGCCATCATCACCCCTCTCCTCAAAAAGAACCCCCCCCCCCTTCATGCTTCCAAACTATCGCCTTATCTCCAACTTCCCTTTCTTCTCAAAGTCCTTGAACATGCTGTCATATCCCAAACCCCTGCCCAACTTTCCTGGATTTCCATGTTTGAATCCCTACAATCAGGTTTCCGCTCTGCCAGTTTTGAAACTGCTCTTAACAAAGTCACAAATGACATCCTATGTAACTGTGACAAAGGTAAATGAGCCCTCCCTGTCTTTCTTGAGCTGTCTGCGGCCTTTGACACAGTTGACCACACCAAGCCTTTCCACCATCATCCAGCTGGGTAGGACTGCGCTCACCTGGTTCCATTCTTATCAATCCAATAGTAGCCAGAGAATCACCTGCAGTGGCTTCTCTTCCTGCTTCTGCACCATTATCTATGGTGTCCCCAAATCTCAACCATATGCCACCCATCGGTGACATCATCCAAAATTGCGGGTCAGTTTCCATATGTATACTGATAACACCCAGCTCTAACTCACCACCAACTCTCTCAAACCCTGCACTGTCTCTAAAATTTCAGGCTGTTTGTCTGAGATCCAGTACTGAATAAGCAGAAATTTTATCCAACTGAATTTTGGGAAGATGGAAGCTAAGGCCAAGAAACTGATAAAGAAAAGGAGAATAGACTATGACTCTAAACTAGCAAAAAACAGACTGTAAAAGCTTCTATAGGTATGTAAAAAGGAAACATATGGCGAAGACAAATGTGGATCCATTACAGGCAGAGTCAGGAGAATTTATAATGGGGAATAGAAAAATGGCAGAGAAGCTAAATGATTACTTTGTATCTGTGTTCACTGAGGAAGATACAAGAAATCTCCCAGAATTAGAGATCCAAGGGACTAGGGAGAATGAGGAATTGAAGGAAATTAGTATTAGTAAGAAGGTTGTATTGGAGAAATTAATGAGGCTGAAGGTTGATAAGTCCCCAGAACCTCACATTCTACATCCCAGAGTGTTGAAAGAGGTAGCTATGGAGATAGTGGATGCATTGGTGATCATCTTCCAAAATTCTATAGATTCTGGAACGGTTCCTGCAGATTGGAAGGTAGCAAATGTCACCCCACTATTTAAGAAGGGAGGGAGGGAGAAAACAGGGTACTCCAGACCTGTTAGCCTTACATCATTAGTAGGGAAAATACGATAATCTATTCTAAAGGATTTGATAGATGGACACTTGGATAATAATGATCTGATTGGGCATAGTCAACATGGATTTATGAATGGGAAATCATGTTTGGCAAACCTGTTGGAGTTTTTTGAGGCTGTTACTAACAGAATTAATAAAGGGGAGTTGGTAAACGTGGTATACATGGATTTTCAGAAGGCTTTTGATAAAGTCCCCCACAGGAGGTTGGTTAGCAAAATTAAAGCACATGGATAGGAGGTAATATACTGGCATGGATTAAGGATTGGTTAACAGGCGGAAAACAGAGAGAAGGAATAAACGGGTCATTCTCGCGTTGGCAGGCTATGACTAGTGGGGTAAGGATCAGTACTTGGGCCCCAGCTGTTCACAATATATATCAAAGATTTGGATGTGGGGACCAAATGTAATATTTCCAAGTTCGCGGATGACACAAAACTAGGTGGGAATGTGTGTTGTGAGGAAGATGCAAAGCGGCTTCAAGGGGATTTGGACAGACTTAGTGAGTGGGCAAGAACATGGCAGATGAAATATAATATGGAAAATGTGAGGTTAGCCACTTTGGTAGGAGGAATAGATGTGCAGAGTATTTCTTAAATGATAAGAGATTAGGAAGTGTAGATGTAACAAAGGGACCTGGGTGTCCTTGTCAATAAGTCACTGAAAGCTAGTATGCAGGTTCAGCAAGCAATTAGGCAAGAGGATTTGAATACAGGTGTAGTGAAGTCTTGCTTCAATTATGTAGAATTTTCGTTAGACCGCACCTGGAGTACTGTGTGCAGTTTTGGTCCCCTTACCTTAGGAAGGATATTATTGCCATTGAGGAAGTGCAACGAAGGTTCACCAGACTTGTTCCCGGGATGTCGGGACAGTCCTATGAAGAGAGATTGAGGATACTGGGCCTATATTCTCTACAGTTTCGAAGAATGAGAGGTGATCTCATTGAAACCTACAAAATACTTAAAGGGGTAGACAGGGTAGATGCAGGTAAGCCAGGGGACACAATTTCAAAATAAGGGAGAAACCCCTTAGGACTGAGATGAGGAGAAATTTCTTTACTCAGAGAGTTGTGAATCTTTGGAATTCTCTACCCCAGAAGGCTGTGGAAGTTCAGTCATTGAGTATGTTTAAAGCAGAGATTGACAGATATCTAAATACCAGTGACATAAAGGGATCTGGGGATAGTGTGGCAAAAAGGCATTGAAGGGGATGATCAGCCATGATTGTTTTGAATGTCGGAGCAGGCTCAGTGGGCTGAATGGCCTATTCCTGCTCCTATGTTCTTATGTCCTATGTTCCTATTGTCTTTGGTCCCCGCCACAAACTATAATCCCTAGCCACTGGCTCCATCTCTCCCTCTGTTTCTCTCTCTGGCCAGCATTTTACATTGGGTAGGAAGCCCCCGCGCACCAGCCAAAAAGACCCCCGCCAGGCCTGGGGAGCCATGCCAGGATTTTACACTCTCCAAGCCCTTAATTGGACTTGAGCAGGATTTCCACCTCTCTGAGGCAGGAAGTCCCACCTCCAGGAGCTGTCGGCCAATCAGCAGGCCGGTAGATCTCAGTCCCAGCAGCACCACTGGGTGTGGTGGCCATTGCTGGGACTGCACACAGCCAACAGCAGGATTGTGAGCGCCAACTCTGGAAGAGAAGTAAGTTTTGGGACCTTGCCGGGGACAATTGGCTGGGCCCGGCAAGGCAAGGGGATTTGGTTGAGGGGGTGAGGTGATTTTATTTCAGTGGGAGCAGTTGGGGCTTCGGCGAGGCCCTCCATGGGGCACAGGGTGCCTGATCAGGAGGGCCCCCCCAACCATCTTTGTATGTGCACATAAGTTGTGTTACGAGCAGGTATTACAACACCAATACAAAGGTTTTTTCATAAGCATAATAGAGTTACAGAATTAAATGTTTATTTAATGATTAATATCACATTAGAGTTAGGGTTAATTATTAGGGCTTGTTTACTTTTGAACTTCTCCCTAAGTTTATTGTTGCAATAAAAGAAAAAATTTTAATTGTAATATTTATAATGCAACATTGCTTTGTTATGATCATTCATACATAATCAATTTTTCATGATTTGATAAAAATTGCCTTAACCAGCAAGTTCATATTTTAATGAACAGCAGTTTACTGTGGAATTCCTATTAAAATCCTGTCTGATTTCTACATTAATAAAATTTTAGACATTATATTGAAAATGATTTGTCAGAAAGAATAAATATGGTATAGCCCTGTAGGAATAACGGTAAGAACACTGATCCCTGCTCCCAGTAGAAAGATACACTTAAAGAGAATCATAGAATAATGTAACTTCACAGCACAAAACAATACCATTCAGGCCCTCATGCCTATGCCAGCTCTTTGCTAGACCAATCCAAAACTAATCCCATGCTCTGCTCACTCCTCTTATTATTGCAATTTGCTCTGTTTAAAATGTTTAACTACCTTTCCCTTAAATGATGCAGTGGTGTCTATCTCAAGTACTCCCTATGGCAACTCATTTCATGCTTGACAATACCCTGTGTAAAGAAATATCTTCTAATCTCCCTCCTCAGTCTCTTAATGACGATTTTAAATTGATGGCTGCCTCTTCACTGATTCCCCAACCAGAGGAAATAGTCTTTCAACACTCTACATAATTTTAAAAACCTCTATTAAATATCCTTTTAGCATTCTCTGCTCCATTGGAAATAGTCCCAGTATAAAGAATCATAGAATGGTTATATCAAGTTTCTTCTCATAACTATATCTTGGTGAGCTTATGCTGTAGGCTTTCTCTAGCTTCAATGCCTTTTCTATAGTGGGGCACTGAAATTGCGCAGTGTACTCTAATTGCTCTGTACAAATTTATCATCACCTCACTGATTGTGTACTTTATGTCCCTATATATAAAAGCCAAAATGCTTTTAGCCTTTTTCATGGCCTTAGCAACTACACTTACACTTTCAAGGATTTATGTATTTTACCCCAGGCGGTTGAATTTCCACGGGGATCTCCCACTCATCTGCTCTAACTTCAGCGGAAAAGCAACAGAAACCCCAGATAATTTATGCTGTTTTTTTCAGTGATTTTTGTGGTTCTTCCACTGAAGCTACAGCAGCCAAGTGGGAGGACTCCCACCCCCCCCCCCCCCCCGAAATTTAACTCCCTTGGCCTCTTTGTTCTTCCACATCCTATTCTATCCTTCCATGAGTTACTACTCCCCATTGCTCATTTCCTTTTCTCAAAATGCATTAAATTATATCTGCCACCTCTGTGCCCATTCCACTAACCTGTGTATGTCCTCTTGAAAGTTTTGTGAACTGCAGGCCAGAGATAGGCCAGGAACATTGTATCACTGACTCTCTGACCTGTGCCCCTTCGGGGAGCGACTGCTGGGAGCGCGGGAACAGTGAATATTTCTAAATATTTTCACATAGCTGTCATGTGCATTTCAGTAGGAAAGGATTTTATAAAGGCCTGACATTTTGGAAAATATTTTTTTTAATTTGTTTGGTATAATCCATAGCAATGCAATGTTTCTTTTGTTGTGTTTTATTTACATGTTAGATTAATGTAGCCATCGGCCTTTCAGCGCTCTGAGATATTGGCTGTAGCATTACCTTTGTTCGTTTTAGGTTTCTGTACCGCTAACCTGTGTTGACCTACACTGTTGGTCTCTACCAGAACGCTGCTTCAGTGGGGAGTATTGCCCAGCCTGTATTAGGCACAGGTTTTTGGCTTCCTCACAGCCCTTGACTGTGTTAAAGAAATCTCCTGTGGTGCAACAGTGCACACTCCCATAGTCCAGACAGTAAAACAGATTATGATATTGCCAAGCAGTCACTGTTAATACAAACTGCCAAACCAAGCTGTAGTAGAGCAAACAGTGTACTTTTATTAAAATAGCCTCTTGCAAAAACAATATGACTTATAAGTTGCTTCTAAGAGCTACCAGGGTGCACTTACAGAGCTCCCCTGTACTCAGGATTAGCAGGGTCTTCATGTATCCACTCTGACCTAAAATCCAACTCTATCAATCTCTTCCTCCCCCTCTGTCAACTGTTACATATGTGCTACATGGTGTTTCAACTTAATACAGTAGATCCCTGCTCTATGAGGCTGTCAATTGTGAAGGATACAGAAAGCATACAATAATGGATTTTATATGATTTCTCATTAATGAGGGAGCTGGAAATAATATAAGTAATATTGGTGAGTGTTACAGTGAAGGACTATTTGTTGTGTCACATTAGTGACATTTGATCGCATGATTCACAGTAACTTTGCTTATGGCGAAGAGCATTTGGAACAGTTTATCCTTTCTACTTCATGTGTTTTTAATGATTTCTTCATTGAGTGTAATTTTGAACAAAAAATTAAATAAGACATTATTCTTACATATTAAATATTCAGTTACTTGACACTGAGAACTATATTTGCTTAACCTCATCATATTTGGCTACTCAGTACAGGAATTTACTCTAATCTCTACTCACTTATATGTGGAGAACATTCATTGATTCAGCTGTGCTGAGGTCAGTTTCATATGCAGTAAATTATTAGGTCCATATGAAAGATATATAGCTTTTAAGGTCTGAGGTCAGGCAGCAGCAGGCATTTAGCTTGATTGAGAAATTAAAATGATTTGTTGATGGACTTTTTTTTGGAGAACAGCGGTACACTGTTCCACACCACCGATGCTTTATTAGTCATGGTAGCACTCAACTATTACAAGTTGCTTATAACTATCCACCACCATTAATATAAAGCTTTAAACTTCAGTTTCTATGTCCAGTCACTGTGGTATTCACGGCATTCCAATACATCGGGTCCAATTAACAAAAAACAGCAATACAAAAGGGCAATGAAAATTCATCTCGGCCTGACAGGATAACTTTCATCTCAACATAAACCATCCCACATTCTATTCAATGAGATAAAAAAAATATACCCACTTGAGCATCCCTCTGACATAACCATGCAGGTAGTTTAGTTTTTAGTGTGAGGGATGCTAATTGCATTCAAATCCTTTATAATCTGTGCAAAAAAAACTAGATATTTAATAACACTTCACTACACTATGCAAGGTTGAGGGAATGCAGGCTGATCACAGATGGGTGAATGTTGCTTTAATCAACCTACAGCCTGGAATCTCTCCCAACACAGCATTGGACAGTGCAATATAGTTCTTAGTAATTCCATTTTTGCTGGCAGCATGTTAATGAAAGAAAGAAAGACTTGCATTTATATAGTGTTTTTCACGACCACTGGACGTCTCAAAGTGCTCTACAGCCAATGAAGTACTTTTCAAGTGTGGTCGCTGTTGTAATGTAGAAAATTGTAATGCAATGCAATTAACTATTATGGTCTTCTTTAATGAAAATGTTATAACAAACGTAATACCACACATATCAGGCACATCTAAAATGCACTTTATTTTTCGTAGTGAAATTATGAATTAAACAATTGCATTATCATTTTTACCACATGCTTAAAAAGGAATGTGCAGCAGCCAGTAGTTGTGATAGATGTATCAATTCTGCCACCTTCTGGTTGAATGCTGCTTTATGATCCATATAGTAAGAACCGAAATGCTATAATAAACGTTCCTTCATTTAAGCATAATATTATATTTCTTAGTCATTCTTTACCTATATAATTTGAAATAGATAAATGTTCATTGATAAATGAATCCTTTTACTTAGCCAGTGTACGGTTAATTTAATGCACCTACATTAAATAAAATATCATCAATAGTGATCATTAACATGTTACAAGAGTGCTTCTATTTTTTCTATGTTTTTTAAGGACTTATAGTTAAATTATGGACATTGATTCATCTGGAAGCTTGAAGAGATGCTGAACTTTGTGTTTTTTTAAAGAACTCACCAGAATGCTTCCTAGACTTGGCTTGTAAACAAGCCCTTACTGGAAGGCACCTGTTTTCAGATAGAATACCAGCAGAGAGCTTGTTGTTTTGACTTAGAGAAGATGTTTATAGAGAAGTGACAGGTCAAGATTTATAGATGTCAGGAGGCTTGACTTTAGGAATGTTTTTGGTTTCACTTTGAATTGTTAAAAAAAAAAGACAGTTGGTTTTTGCCTGCCAAGAAAACCCCGCTGATCTCATTCTGTTTCTTGCAAAGAAACCTTGCATATCCATTGTGTCAGTCTCCTCTTTCCTCCTGTATTTGAATATGTGGGAACTGAAACCCCTGTTGCCACATTTCTGCTGTAAGGCCTATATGAAGCCTCTGTAGCTGCATTTCTTGGAAAGCCATCCAAACTGATCTTCAGCATCACTTGGAAAGAACTGTTCTAGGAAAATCCCAGTGACAGCCGTCTATTCGTATTTGGGACACCAAATCAAAACAAAGCACCTCTTTCTATATCTTCTCTTTTTTTCTTCAAGAATGAGAAAGTATTCAGCCTAAGTGGTTTTTTTTGTAACATCTCTAAACAAAAATCCCTTTTAGTTTTCCGGTTTACTGGAATGTGTGCGTGTGTGTGGGGGGAGGGGCTAAGGTAGAAAAGGAGCTTTTATATTTCAATCTGTGTGTTTATGCTTAACTTCATTACTGGTTAAGACTTGTTTTATAATAAACTGATAATTTTGGTCGTTATTAAAGAAACCTGGTTAGTGTGTTTTATTCTGGGAAAAATAGAGTATATGATTGACCGTATCGGTAAGTGGGAACATTTAAATATATGTTGTGACCTATGGAGAAGTGGGACTAGAATAAACAGTGCACTCCTCCCACCTCGGTCATAGCATATAATTGGGGGCTCTTTAGGGAATAAACCCAATGCCGGCAACATACAATTGTAAGTGGGGTAATAATAATTGAGAAAGAAAAAAAAACAGGTTTCCTGTGCAATAAAATAAAGTTTACTCTACTGGAATGTCTTTAACAGTTGCTGCGACTTTTCTGGGGAAGGAGGATGTATCCCTGAGTGATTTGAGGAACTTAACCAAGGTTAAGCTAATAGCACTGGCAAAAAAAAAAATGGGGTTAGAGTTAAAACCAGGAGCTAAGAAAGCAGACGTAATTGAAGTAATAGCACAGCATTTACAATTGGAAGAAGAAGAAAGTGAACCAGAGGGTAGTGCAATTGAATCAGCTAAAATTCAGTTACAAATGAAGCAGCTTGAATTTGACAAAGAAAAAGAAATGGAAAAAGTTAGTTTCAATAGGAAAAAGAATTGAAAAAACTTGAGCTTGAAAAAGAATTGATGATGAAAAAGCTTGAACTTGAGGGAAAAGAAAGGGAAAGAAAAAGAGAAGGAAAGGAATTCAAATTAAAAAAGATGGAACTGAGACAAAAGAGTGCTCTTGACTCCAGTGAAAGTTCGGGTGAAGAAAGATAGGACTCCAGTCCAGGACCCAGTGGAGAGCTGTTTAAAATTTATATAAGCCCTCCCTAAATTTGAGGAAAGGGTGATAGAAGCACTTTTCATTGCTTTTGAAAAGATAGCCAAACTGATGAAGTGGCCAATGGAAAGCTGAACAGTGCTTATGCAATAAAAACAAGAAATGCTGGAAATACTCAGCAGGTCTGGCAGCATCTGTGGAGAGAGAAGCAGAGTTAACGTTTCAGGTCAGTGACCCTTCTTCAGAACTGCTTATGCAAAGCAAGTTGATGGGCAGACCTCATGAAGTTTATGCCATGCTTTCTGAGGAGGCTTCTGCAGATTATGAGATGGCAAAAAAGGCTATTCTCACTGCATATGAGTTAGTCCCTAAAGCATACAGACAGAGATTTCGGAACCTCCGGAGATTTGGTAGACATATAGAATTTGAGAGGGTAAAGCAAATTAATTTTGATCTTTGGATACGGGCACTAAAGATAGAAGCCACGTATGAGAACCTTAGGGAACTAATTCTCAAGGAAAAATGTAAAAATTAATTCCCTCCATTATTAAGAACCCACATAGAGAATCAGAAGGTTTCACGAGCCAGACAGGCAGTGGAAATTGCTGATGATTGTGAGCTGTGTATAAGCCCAAACCCTTTGCCGTCACCCCCACAAACCTGAGAAGGATAGATGGTGGGAGGATGAAAGGAAGGCAAGTAGCTGGGGTCAGGAAGGGTCAGCTGGGATCGCCCCAGGATCTCCTCCTCAGGCCAGAAAGGAAGATGCTGAGGATGGAAGAGAGGTCCATAAGCCTAAATGTTACCATTGTCACAAGGTGGGACACCTTTGTGCAGAATGCTGGAAATTGTGTGGTAAACCCATGGGACTTATTGGGGCACACAAAGTCAATGTAGAGAAAGGGGCCCTGACCGAGAGTACTGCAGATCAGGCTGTAGCTCTGACTGCAGCTGTAAGGCCAAGTGAAAAAACCAATGTGAGTGCAAGGGTTGTGAATAGGATACCGCAGAGTTATAGGGAATTCTTGTTGAAAGGATAAGTAACTCCTTATCCCTCAAATGAGGCAGGTAAACCTATAGTTATCCTTAGGGATACAGGAGCCACCCAAACTCTTTTGCTGGGGAATGACTTAACATTTCCACCAGAGAGCGCACTAAATGCTAAAGTTTTAGTGAATGGTATTGGTGGGGAGTACATACCTTTGTATCAGGTGCACCTAGAGTGCGACCTAATGTCTGGAATGGTAACTGTAGGAGTTGTCTATAGTTTGCCAGTAGACGGAGTTGACCTTCTGGGGAAGGATTTGGCCAGAGTGAAAGTAGTAGTTTCTCCAGTAGTCACAGAAAAAAACAAATGAAGTTAAAGAGTCAGAACAGTTGCAGGAAAAGGTTCCAGGAATTTTTCATCATGTGTAGTAACCCGAGCAATGGCTAAATAAGCTCAATTGTTGGAGGTAAAATTGGCACCACAGACAGATATCTGAAAATTCTTTGGGAATTTGGATAATCCAAACGAAATGTTCGATAAGTCTTCTCTGAACATGGCTCAGCAAGCTGATCCAGAGTTAAATAAAGTGGCACAATCAACAATCTGAGGCAAAGGGAGTTCCAGAAGGCTATTATATTAAAGATGGGATTCTGTTGAGGAAGTGGAGACCTCCTTACAGACCTGCAGACAAAGAATGGATGGAAGGTCATCAGATAGTGGTACCACCAAAGTATCGCCGGGAACTATTAAGAGTAATACATGAAATTCCTAGAGCGAGACATGTGGGGATCCAGAAGACCCAATCACGTACAAGTTGATATTTTTACTTGCCAGGTCTTTCCAAACACATGGTGCGGTTTTGTAAAACGTACTATACATGCCAGATTGTGAGAAAACCGCAACCTGCCATAAAACTGGCACCTCCAGTTCCCATACCAGTTATTGGGGAACCATTTAATAGGGTGTTGGTAGACTGTGGAGGACCTTTACCGAAAATAAAAGCAGGACACCAATATATACTCACGATCATGGATATGGCTAGTCAGTTTCCAGAGGTCATTCCTTTGAGAACAATTTCTGCTAAGGTAGTGGTCGAGAAGTTAACTCAGTTCTTCACTAAATATAGATTACCGATTGAGAGTCAGTCGAATTAAGGTTCCAATTTTATGTCTAAAGTTTTTCAGGAAGTTATGAGTAATTTGGGTATAACACAGTTAAAGTTTTCAGCATACCACCCACAGACACAGGGAGCTTTAGAAAGATACCATTGGGCCCTCAAAACGATGATCAGGACATACTGTTATGAATATCCCCGTGATTGGGATAAAGGGCTAGAATTTCTTTTGTTTGCCACTAGGGAATCACCTAATGAGTCTATTATTAGGTTTTAGTCCTTTTGAATTAGTTTACAGACATGAAATAAGAGGTCCTCTAAAACTAATTAAAGAAAGGTTTTTAGAACAGAGGGATGAATCTTCTGTGCTAGATTATGTATCCGTGTTCTGGGAGCAGCTCACGAGAGCTTGCTAAGTGGCTCAAGAAAACCTTAAAGCTTCCCAAACAACTATGAAAAAATGCGCAGACAAGCATGTTAAGACCCGAACATTTCAACCAGGGATGAAGTGTTAGTATTACTACCTTTACAGGGTGAACCATTGAAAGCACGGTTCAGTGGTCAAGAGAATTAGTAAGGTAAATTATTTGATTTACACCCCAGATCGCCGGAAAAAGAATCGGCTGTGTCATATCAATATGTTAAAACAATTTTATCGCCAGAAGGAGATTAAGGAAGCACAGGTATGTCAGGTAGTAGGGACAGTGAAGGACGAAAGGGATGGTGAGGATGAGGCAGAAGGAGGCCTAGACAATTCTCAAATTGAACTTCCTACTATCCGGTTAGCTAATACTGAATTGCTAGGGAAATTGGACACTATGCTTTCATATTAGATGCAGAACAATGAGAAGACCACCAACTGCTACCCATCCCACTCCCCCCTTCTCCCTACAATGATCCAGATTCTTCAGACCACCACTGGACCCTCCTCCCTGCAATCAGAACTTCCAGAAAGCAGGAAATTACAGGCCAGTAAGCTTAACATCTGTCACAGGGAAAATTGTGGGCGGCACAGTGGTTAGCACTGCAGCCTCACAACTCCAGCGACCCGGGTTCGGTTCTGGGTACTGCCTGTGCGGAGTTTGCAAGTTCTCCCTGTGACCGCGTGGGTTTCCGCCAGGTGCTCCGGTTTCCTCCCACAGCCAAAGACTTGCAGGTTGATAGGTAAATTGGCCATTGTAAATTACCCCTAGTATAGGTAGGTGGTGGGGATGTGATAGGGAATAGGGGATTAATGTAGGATTAGTATACTTGGGTGGTTGTTGGTCGGCACAGACTCGGTGGGCCGAAGGGCCTGTTCAGTGCTGTATCTCTCTAAAATAAAAATATGCTGGAATCTATTATTAAGGAGCTTATAGCAGGTCATTTATAAAATCTCGGTGCAATCAGGCAGAGTCAAAATGGTTGTGTGAAAGGGTAATCATGTTTAACTAATTTATTAGAGTTCTTTGAGGAAGTAACCAGCAATGTGGATAAAGGGGAATCTGTGGATGTGGTGTACTTGGATTTCTGGAAGGCGTTTGACAAGGTGCCACATCAAATGTTACTAAACAAAATAAGAGCCCATGGTGTAAGGAGGTAACATCTTAGCATGAATAGAGGATTGGTTATCTAACAGGAAACAGAAAGTAGGCATAAATGGGTCATACGAACATACGAATTAGGAGCAGGAGTAGACCACTTGGCCCTTCGAGCCTGCTCCGCCATTTTACAAGTTCATGGCTGAACTTATTACTCCACATTTCTACCTACCCCCGATAACCTTCCACCCCCTTGCTTATCAAGAATCTATCTACCTCTGCCTTAAAAATATTCAAAGACTCTGCTTGAGGAAGAGAATTCCAAAGACTCACAAGCCTGTAAGAGAAAAAATTTCTCTTCATTTGGGGCGGCACAGTGGCGCAGTGGTTAGCACCGCAGCCTCACAGTTGCAGCGACCCGGGTTCAATTCTGGGTACTGCCTGTGTGGAGTTTGCAAGTTCTCCCTGTGTCTGCGTGGGTTTTCTCCGGGTGCTCCAGCTTCCTCCCACAGCCAAAAGACTTGCAGGTTGATAGGTGAATTGGTCATTATAAATTGCCACTAGTATAGGTAAGTGGTAGGGGAATATCGGATTAGTGTAGGATTAGTATAATATGGGTGGTTAATGGTCGGCATCGACTCGGTGGGCCGAAGGGCCTGTTTCTAAGTGCTGTGTCTCTAAATCTAAAAAATCTAAATCTGTCTTAAATGGGCAACCCCTTATTTTTAAACAGTGACCCCTAGTTCTAGATTCTCCCACAGGGAAAACATCCTTTCCACATCCACCTTGTCAAGACCCCTCAGGATCTTATAGGTTTCAATTAATTTGCCTCTTACTTTTATAAATTCTATTAGATACAAGTCTAGCCTGCCCAATGAAGGGAAAGGAAACACAGGGGTGGGGGGGCGGTGTTAATTTTGACTTTGGTTGAATGGGACAGATGTATAACGGCCAGTTGATCCTATATCTTCCAGTTTACATTACTGCCCAAAGTCAGAATTAACCTCAAGGTGTTTGCCTGCAGACAATTGACGGAGCAGCCCAGCAACTGATCCCCTAACCTTCGATGGCTGCTGATGTAGAGATGGTGCTTTGTAAGGGTTGCCCTTTGAGCCACTGCATTACATTATCCTCATAGATCAGCATTGCAGCATGCCCGTAAGGAACTGAAGCCAAGTGTCAGGTCACACTAACCAGTTCTGGTAGTAGATGTGCTGGTTCTATATGCATGATGGCTTCAGGTGTCCTTGCAGCAGGTAGCATAGTTGTACATCTGATTCTCTGATGACATGGATCCTGTGAAGTCAGTTGTAGGCAGGATAGGAGGCTGCAGTGGTTTCACAGTGCAAGTCCCAGTTAAAATCGCATCAGGTTCCCATTGACATCATAGGACCCTGATTAGCATTTATTTATTATATTCTATCCAATCTTCTGACCTGTCTCCCATCTTTGCGCAATTATAGGCTTTTTCTTTACGTTTGATACTATCTTTAACTGTTTTAGTTAACCATGGATGGCGGGTCCCACCCTTGGAATTTTTCTTTCTCGTTGAAATGTATCTATTCTGTGTATTCTGAAATATCCCCTTAAATTTCTGCTACTGCATCTCTATTGACCTATCCCTTAACCTGATTTTCCAGTTCACTTGAGCTAGCTCTGCATTCATGCCCTATAATTTCTCTTAAGTTTAAAATACTAGTCTTGGACCCACTCTTCTCTCCCTCAAACTGAATGTAAAATTCAATCAAATTATGATTGCTGCTACCTAGGGGCGCCTTAACTATAAGGTCATTAATTAATCCTATCTCATTGCACAATACCAGATCTAGTATAGCCTGCTCTCTGGTTGGCTCCAGAATGTATTGTTACAAAAAGTTATCCCGAAAACATTCTATGCACTCCTCATCCATGGTACTACCTCTGTCCATCTGATTTTTACAGTCTATATGTAGGTTAAAATCCCGTATAATTATCGCTGTACCTTACCTGCCATTATTTCCTCCTTTATACCACATCCTACAGTGTGGTTAATGTTAGGTGGCCTGTACACCACTCCCACAAGTGACTTCTTGCCTTTATGATTTCTCATCTCTACCCAAGCTGCTTCTACATCCTGGTCTCCTGAACTTAGGTCATCCCTCTCTATTGCGCTAATACCATCATTAATTAACAGAGCTACCCCTCCACCTTTTTCTAGCTTCCTGTCCTTCCTAAATGCCATATACCCTTCACTATTCAGGTCCCAATCTATGTCGTCCTTCAGCTATATCTCTGTAATGTCTATCAGATCATACTTATTTATTTCTATTTTCTGTTTTGTTTCGAATGCTACGTGCATTCAGATATAGAGTCTTTAGTTTTGTCCTCTTTTTATTAGTGTAACCTCTAGCCTTATCTGTTGATTTACTCTTAGATTTATACGCTCTGTCCCTTCCTGTCACAGTCTGTTTATCATTTCCCATATTAATACCTTTCTCTCTTGCCTTGTCTCTACTCCTTGATTTACCATATCTTCCCAAATTTGAACCCTTGCCCCCACTATTCAATTTAAAACCCTCTCTACTTCCCTAGTTATGCGGTTCGCTAGAACACCGGCCCCAGCATGGTTCAGGTGTAGACCATCCCAACAGTAAATCCACCACTTTCCCCAGTACTGGTGCCAGTGCCCCACAAACCAGAACCCACTCTACCACACCAGTCTTTGAGCCACACATTAATTTCTCTAATCTTATTTGCCCTATGCCAATTTGCACGTGGCTCAGGTAATAACCCATAGATTATTACCTTTGCGGTTCTGCTTCTTAATTTGGCATCTAGTTCCTCATACTGACTATGTAGAACCTCTTTTCTTGTCCTGCCTATGTCATTGGCACCTACATGGACCACGATGACTGGATCCTCCCCCTCCCACTGTAAGTTCCTCTCTAGCCCTGAGCAGATGTCCCGAACCCTGGCACCGGGCAGGCAACACAGCCGTCTGGACTCTCGCTCTTTGCTGCAGAGAAGAGTGTCAATCCCCCTAACTATACTGTCCCGTACTACCACTCCATTCCTTTTTTCTCCTTCTACTTGAATGGCTTCCTGTACCATGGTGCCATTCCCTTCCACCCTGCAACACCCCACTCTCATCCAAACAAGCTGAAAGAACCTCAAACCTGTTGAACAATCGCAAAGGCTGAGGCTTCTGTACTCCTGCCCTCTGGGTCCCCTTACCTGCCTCGGCTGCAGCCACACTCTCCTGTCCCTGACTACTGACCAAATCAGAAGACCCTATCCTTAGGGGTGTGACCTTCTCCTGGTACAAAATGTCCAGGTAACTATCCCCCTCCCTGATGTGTCGCAGTGTCTGCAGCTTGGCCTCCAGTTCAATAACTCTGAGCCGAAGCTCTTCGAGCCGCAAACACTTACTGCAGACTGTTTGCCCTGGATCACACTGGCATCCAGGAGCTCCCACATGCTGCAGCCATGACACATCACTTGTCCTGCCATCTTTAATGTGTTTTAATTAACTACTTAATTATTTTATTAAATTATTTATTTTATTTTCCGTTTTTATATATTTTATTAAGCTTACCACTAGTTCCTTTACTATTTTAAACGTTAGGATTAGAATAGACCTTAATCACTTACCAGATACTCACCAAACAGGTAACTTCGTCCCAACTAATCACCTACCTGCTTGCCTGTGATGTCTGATGCTATGTTTGTTTTAAATTAAATTAAATGCTTACCTGTAAACTCACCCTGGCGGCTCTCTGCTTCCCTGCTCTCTCTGTTGATTGTGACGTCACGCTGATGTCACTTTTTGATTTTTCCCTGCTCCGCTCCTGCTGCTCCCGCCCTGCTCCTCTCTCTCTCTCCGCTCCCGCCGTGCTCCGCTCTCTCTAGCTCTGTCTGCGGTCATTTTCAGGTTGGCAAGCTGTAACTAGTGGAGCGCCACAGGAATCAGTACCGGGGCCTCAACTATTTACATTCTATATCAATGACTTGGATGAAGGGACAGAATGTATGGTTGCTAAATTTGCTGATGACACAAAGATAGGTAGGAGAATAAGTTGTGAAGAGGACATCAGGAAACATAAGGGATATTGATAGGTTAAGTGAGTGGGCAAAGATTTGGCAGATGGAGTATAATGTTGGAAAGTGTGAACTTGTCCACTTTGGCCAGAAAAATAGAAAAGCTACATATTATTTAAATGCAGAGAGTTGGCAGAACTCTGAGTTGCAGAGGGATCTGTGTGTCCTAGTACATGAAACACAAAAAGTTAGTATGCAGATACAGCAAGTGATTAAGAAGGCAAATGCAATGTTGTCATTTATTACAAGGGGAATGGAATATAAAAGTAGAAATGTTTTGCTACAGTTGTCCAGGGCATTGGTGAGACCACATCTAGAGTATTGTGTACAGTTTTGGGCTCCTTACTTAAGAAAGGATATAATTGCATTGGAAGCAGTTCAGAGAAGGTTCACTTTACTGATTGTTGGAATAGAGGGTTATCTTATGAGGAAAGGTTGGACAGGTTAGGTCTATATTCATTGGAGTTTAGAAGGATAAGTGTTGATCTATTGAAACATGTAAGATCCTGAGGAGACTTGACAGGGTGGATGTTGAAAGGATGTTTCCCCTTGTGGGAGAGACTAAAACTAATTTAAGAACTAGTAAAATCAAGGGGTCTCCCATTTAAGACAGAGATGAGGAAATGTTTTTTTCTCTGAGGGTTGTGTGTCTGGAACTCTCTTCCCTGGAGAGCGATGGAGGCAGAGTCATTGAATGTTTTTAAGGCAGAGGTAGATAGATTCTTGCCAAACAATGGAGTCAAAGGGTATCAGGGATAGGCAGGAAAATGGAGTTGAGTCCACAAACAGATCAGCCATGATCTTATAGAATGGCAGAGCAGGCTCGGGGGCCGAATGGCCTACTCCTGCTCTTAGTTTGTATGTTCTTATGTTCCCCGGACCACGAGCTGATTCCCTCCACATACCATAACCGGGACTCCCCAAGCTACCCCCTGATCCACTCCCCACGATCTGGAACCCCCAGCCCTGCGATTGGGCCCCCAAAACCGTGCAATCTCTCTCACTCCCCCAATACACCAGAGTTACTCATTATTCCACTATTAACACTCTCTCTGGACTAATACTTTGTCTTTCACCATAAGCATTAACACACTTTTTGCCTTTGTCCCATGACAACTTTGTTATCTACTTTCTCCTGCCCTCTGCCCTATCATTCACCTTCCCTTTTGTTCTATTTCCCACTACCCCCCACCCCCTTCACTTGCTTTATACCTAATTCTTTTCTAACCTGTTCTGATGAAAGGTCACAGACCTGAACTCTCTTTCTCCACAGATGCTGCCTGACCTGTTGAGTATTTCCAGCACTTTCTGTTTTTATTACACCTATCTGCTCTCTTGGCCTTCGAACTTGTGAAGCAGGCTTCCTAGCCAAATAGCCTGCAGCCTGTCAATCAGGTTGCCTGTGGGCGGGAACCTCACTTAAAGGCACCCTGTAGTTAAATTTTGCAGGACATTCAAGAAACCCATTCTTCCAGGTTTCCTGACCACACACCACACACCACACATCCCAAACTCCCCACACCAGCCCTTCACCCCCCACCGCCCACCACCCCCCCCCCCCCCACCCCACCCCTCCCCCGCAATCCCAAACAGCACAGTATTGACCTCCAGGTTAAAATCCAAGCTTGCTCCATTCAGGATATCCTCACTGATATCCTCACAGCACTTGCTGCAGCCACAAATGCAGTGCAGCAGTGCAGGTGGCCATGGGCATGAGCTTTTATGTGTCTGCCTTTTTTCAAGCTGGTGCAGGCAACATATGCAATATCTTTCAGTTTGCCATCCACTGTTGCTTAAGGGAGGCCCCTGAAACTCTGTATTCCAATAGAACTGAATGCATTTCATTTCCTCTTGCCAGAGTGAAAGCTGGCAGAGCACGCATGTGGCTTTGCTAGGATTGCAAGCTTCCCCACAGCGCCGGGTGCCACTGACTGCAGGCACATTGCTTTGAGGGTACCACATGTCAACTCTGAGATGTACTGCGACCGAAAGGGATTCCATTCCCTCAACAATCAGTTGATATGCAATCATACGCAGCATATCATGCAGGTCAATTCCTGGTATCCTGCAGCAGTCATGATGCCTTCATTCTCTGGCAGTCCTTTTTTTAATTGTTCATGGGATGTGAGCATCACTGGCAAGGCCATCATTTGTTGCCCATCCATAACTGCTCTTGAGGAAGTGATGGTGAGCCATCTTCTTGAACCACTGCAGTTTATGTGACATGGTGCCATCTGCATTTGAGCCACCACAACAAATCAAAGGGTGGCAACTGGGCATCAAGCGTTATCCACTGACATCATGGTTAAGGACTCCGGTGCACAACCCATGCACATGTGGGCAGCATACATATAATAAAAGCCATGTAGCTACACCAAATGTGATTGAGCAGACTATCGGGGTGCTTATACAATACTCTGCTGCCTGGATCATTCTAGGGATACCCTCCTGTACTCGGCACAGTGCATGTCAAGATTCATAGTGGTATGCTGCAGGTTGCACAACCTCGCCATAATGAGGGCACAACCCTTGCCATCAGCTATATGGCAACCAACTGAGGAGGTAGAGGTAGAGGAAGAGGAGGCGAAAGGGAGGAGACAACCTACACAGCCCCTTTCTGGCTGGGCTGTCCATGAACAACTCATTTGTCTGCGGTACCAGTAAACACTACCCCAATTCCCCATTCACCAACAGTCCACATCTTACCTTCCTTCTGTTACTGACCATCACAGTGTCTACTTGGCCACAATGCAAAAATAAAAGCCACCATAAAGTAAACATTCCAAACCAAATTTATAAATCAAAGCATGCCATGTCGCACACAAATGTCAACTAATCCCCCTTGTGTATTCCCATAGTGCTTGTCTTCTGTGTGCCTTTACCTGTCCTGTGTTCCTACATAGTGCTACCCCAGTGGCTGCAACATGGCTGGTGGAAGGCTGCTAACTTTCAGTGGGGGAGACTGCAGATGACCTTGGAGGACCTCAGGCAGCTCTAGTCCTAAAAGGCCCAGCTTCAGTCTGTACCACCTCAGCATGGGCAGCAGCAGTCTGGGCTGGCTGGCTGACAGGCAACAGCAAGAGCACTGGCAGAGTGGCAGTGGTGTGAGGACGGATGCTGTCATCCTGAGAGAGGACAGCAGGTTTGTGCTCGAAAGAGCCACTGCCACTCCCTCAGGGTGGTGCCTCAGCAGTCCTAGCAATGTGTTGGAAGACATTGCTGGACTGCTGTAACACCCTTCAAGCTCCTTTGAACACTGGTGTCTGCATCTAACAAAATGAAGCAGAGGAAGTATTAGGTAAAACAGGTGAATGAAGTTGACTTACAGATGAGCCATGATCATGTAGGCAGAAGTCTAAGCTTGCATGGCAGCAAACTGGGCTTGCATGACTTCAGTCTGAGCTTCCAATGCAGCATGCAAATGTTGGGTTGCTTCTGCTGCAATAGAAGCTGAGACATCAGCCATCATGGTTAGGTCTGCAAGTGTGCTAATGGAGTGGGCCATGACTTCCATACTGCAAGGATGGACTCCCAAGTTTTGCGCAAAGCCCTGTGCCAAGTTAGTGCTCGACATCTCCATGCTTCCTGACATCGACCACAGGCTTTCTGGCACCAGTTCATTGTGAACATGATAGAGGTTTTCAAAGTTATAAGCGGCATGGACAGAGTGGATAGTCAGAAGCTTTTACCCAGGGTGGAAGAGTCAGTTACTAGGGGACATAGGTTTAAGGTGAGAGGGGCAAAGTTTAGAGGGGATATGCAAGGCAAGTTCTTTACACAGAGGGTGGTGAGTGCCTAGAAGTTGTTGCCGGGGGAGGTGGTGGAAGCAGGTACCATAGAGACGTTTAAGAGGCATGTTGACAAATACATGAATAGGATGGGAATAGAGGGATACGGACCCTGGAGTGTAGAAGGTTTTAGTTTAGGCAGGCATCAAGATCGGCGCAGGCTTGGAGGGCCGAATGGCCTGTTCCTATGCTGTACTGTTCTTTGAATACGCATCAACCGTTATCTGTAGACCTCCACATCAAAATATGAACCTGAGTCCTTTGCAGCAAAACTCCTATGCGGCCTTGCCCTTCAACAAGCTGGCACCTGTGCTACACCTGATCCCTCCCTAGCAGTAGGCCACTCGTGCCATGTGGCTCACCACATGCCCATCTCACCTCTAAGTTTTCCTCTAAAGACCACACAGTTTCATTATCTGAGCTGGTTTGAGAGTGAGTGACAATGTTTCTGCTACATCACTGTCATCCTCCTCTTGATCTTCTACCACTGCCTGGCCAGGTTGCAGTTTTTGGATATCTGAAAGGAGAAAGTCACAAGGGTAGGGTTGTGTGAGGAATGGAGAGAAAGTAAAAGCTGCAAGCTTACACCATCTGCAGCTTGTAAATTAAAAGAGATGGTGGATGAGGGCGAAGTGGGGATGTGAGAAGGAGGAATAAGTATGAGGATACCATTATCTTCAATGGTTTCAGCCCTGCTGCTGACCATGATCTCAGTTATAGCCACCCCAATGATGGGCAGCACCATCTCCTCCATCGGGGTAAGGATGTGTAGCTGAGCCTCCACGAGGATAAGGACATGTAGCTGAGCCTGTCCCACCACCAGTTAAATGCTGCTGCCTCCAGTTATGTGTCAACATGTTCTACAAGAGAGAGAGAAATGTGTCAATCTATTTGGGTGATGTGCCCGTCATGGTTGAGTAGCTGTCAGTATGTGCACACTGTGAAATGTGGGTATGAGACTTGCAGCAGTGCTAAGTGTATGGTGAAGCTATGAGTGTTGGGTATGAGTGTGATTGATAGAGATTGTTGATAGGTGAGTAATGGGGACGTGGTGCATTGAGCACTGTGAGAGGCTCGTGATGCAGCCAGTGGGATATGGCATTTGAAGATACATTCACTGACCTTGACCTCTCATGTCACTGACCTTTTTCTGGCACTACATCCAGATCCGCAGGGCTACACTCCTGGCATTGACTATCTGGTCCCACTACCTTTGCAAAGTTTGTCTGAAGGGCCTCCTGCCCCTCCCCACCCACTGTAGATAGATGACATCTGCCCTCCTTTTCACATCCTGCACCAAGCCCTCCAGTGCTGCATCATAAAATTTTGGAGCCCGCTCTCTGCCATGTTGTGCTATTATTGAGTGTTACCCACATCAAAATAATTTTTTCAATGACTTACAGAACCTATTTCAGCCAAAATGCACCTCCCCTTTAAGAAGTGCAGGCTGGCTTTGAGTAGTGCAAGCTAGCTTTACCTCATGCTAGTCTCATGATTTTGCACCTCCAACTCAACAGCATGCTTAGCGCTGGCTGCATGCTACAATCATTTAAATTAACAAGTAGCACAAAGTTTGTGTACTGTCTGAATTGCAAGCAACAGTCATGAATTAACTAAAGGCTCCTTATTATTATTTTGTATGTTGTAACATGCTATCTATGAATGTTTATTAAGGCTAACCTGGAAAACAAAGGGATTGAAGTCTACTGAACAAAACTGTAACTGCACTTAAAATTGCAATATAATGAATATCAGCTGTGGCTCAGTTGGTAGCCACTCTTGCTGCTGAGTTACAAGGTTCTGGGTTCATGTCCCACTCCAGCGCTTGAGCACAAAAATCAAGGCTGATGCTCCAGTGCAGTACTGGGGAAGGGTTGTCCTGTTGGGGTGCTGTCTTTTGGATGAGATGTTAAACTGTTCAGGTGGATGTAAAAGATCCCATGGCATTACTTCAAAGAAGAACAGGGGAGTTATCCCTGGTATCCTGGCCAATATTTATCCCTCAATCAATATCATGAAAAGAAATGAATTGGTCATTATCATATTGCTGTTTGTGGGAGTTTGCCATGCACAAATTGGCTGGTGCGTTTCCTACATTACAGCAGTGATTACACTTTAAAAGTACTTCATTGACTGTAAAGTGCTTTGAGACATCCAGTGATTATGAAAGACACTATATAAATGAAAATCTTTTTCATTATTTTCCATTAGCAGGGTTTTATTTTTGTATTATATTAATTTGATGATCTTTTAACAGGAATGTGATCAAGTTCATATAGATGATGTTTCCTCTGATGACAATGGACAGGATTTAAGGTAGTCATTTTATCCTCCAACAAATTATTATGACAAAGAAAAGTATTTTAAAATGACAAATACATGTTGTTTTGCTGTGTTTGCAGTACCTACAGTTTTGCAACTGACGGTTTTCATGCAGCTGCCACCAGTGCAAACCTCTGCTTAGCAACTGGTGTGCGAGGAGGTGTTGATTGGATGAGAAAATTAGCCTTCCGCTACAGGCGTGTAAAAGAACTATATAACACTTACAAAAACAATATAGGAGGTGAGTCTGGCTTTTGTTTGCTCTGATTAGCTTGCTGCTTCTTCAAACAACAATTTAATAATGTGCTACTTTCAGAATCAATATCAGTCAAAGTCAACCAATTCAGTGCTGCCATTGAAAAACTCTCTCTGGTCAACCTGACAACCTGTCTCACATCCTAGCCATTGAACACATTTTACAGTTGAAATTCCACTATATTTAGCACACTAACAAACTTGTGCAGAGTTCTCATGTCACTATGGTAACAAAGTTCTTTGTGTTTAAAACAACTAATGGGGGAACTGCATAATATTAGTGAAATTTAAAGGGATGGGGATAATTTATGAGGCGTATCACAATTGGGGAAAAGTTCAGCACACTGTTGTAGAGTGCTAAAGTGTATCTGAACCCTTGAGGACTCTTCAAGGCTGATGGGACAGAGCATTAAAAAGTAGCAGACACTTATTACACAACAGTTAATGTCACATCTTCCCTTTCAATCATGTGATTTAAGATGACTAAGTCTTCAACTGATGAACATTTGTCCCCAAATAAATTAAACTAAGTAATCCAAAACGACTTTATTCTTTAAAAAGAAAAACCATTGTTTTAAACTAGCAATAAATTGATGAACAAAGAGAACACCCTCTTTGTCATGTGGCTCAAACTCTAATCAACCATTTTTTTGAGTTCTTTTAATAACATAGAATCCTTCAGAATAATAGCTGAAGTAAGTTGTAAAACTGTTGGGGGTGAGAATGAGGCCTGTGTACCTCGCCTGTATAATTTTCTGGTAATCTTAGTGTGTGCCTTCTGACAGGCTGGGAGTTGCAGGATTCTATAGTTAGGGATCTGTGGGCCACCATAAAAACATAGGAGAGTTACGGCACAGAAGAAGGCCATACAGCCCATCGTCTCTGCGCCAGCTGAATAAACGAGCCGCTCAATCTAATCCCACCTTCCAGCACCTGGTCCCTAGCCTTGCCAGTTACAGCACTTCAGGTGCATGTCCAGGTATCATAAATGAGTTGAGGGTTTCTGCCTAGATTTTGTACTTACACTTTCCCAACAAGGGCGAGGGGGACAGAGGAAAGCACAAGAGAAAGGGAATTTGGTGCCAGGGGTGTCAAGGGGGAACAATAAAAGCAATGTACCCTCCTCTTTGATATCCATTTCACCAGTCAGACCGTCCTGCTTCAATATGGTGCAGCCATATTATTCACATGAAAATCAGGAACCTAATGCACACAACAGTTATACAGGCTCCCGGCATCCTTTATAATCACCACAAACATTGAGACACTGAATGTTTCAAACGTCTTGTTGGCCTGAGGCAGAGATTTTGCAGAGATTAGTTACCCACCATCATATTGCCATCCCTTTTTGTGAGATTCTTTGTTAACTTATGCAACTTTAGTAGAAGTAGAAGCTAAAACAGAAAAATGCTAGTTATATTTGAAAAAATCATCCTGAGAAATGGATTTCAAAGTTCCACTATATTATGGAATAAAGTATTTTAATATTTTTTAAACTGAGACAATAGAGGTTATTTTCCAGTGTAGCTGAACTTCTACTCCATAAAACTGGTCAAAAATATTTTATTGAACCCAGTTAACAAACTCCCAAGTTTATGAAAAAAATCAACAGACAGAAAATCATGAGTATTGTACCCATGACTTTTGCAACTCTTACCTGATGAGGCTCTTCACCGCTGGTACATATGAACATACGAATTAGGAACAGGGGTAGGCCATTCAATCACTGTGTCCCCTAGTTCTAGTCTCTCCCACAAGTGGAAACATCCTTTCAACATCCACTCTGTCAAGTCCCCTCAGGATCTTATGTATTCTTATATGTTTCAATAAGATCACCTGTCATTCTTCTAAACTCCAATGGGTACAGACCCAACCTGTCCAACCTTTCTTCATAAGATAACCTCCCCCCCATCCCAGGTATCAATCGAATGAACCTTCTCTGAACTGCCTCTAACACATTTATATCCTTTTTATATCCAATACTGTTTACAACTGTAGCAGAACATCCCTATAATATTCCATTCCCCTTGCAATAAATAACATCCCATTTGTCTTCACAATCACTTGCTGTATCTGCATACCAACCTTTTGTTTTTCGTGTACAAGGACACCCAGATCCCTCTGTACCTCGGAGTTCTCTCTCTCCATCTCTCTTCATTTAAATAATATGCTGCTTTACTAACCTTGCTGACAAAGTGGTAAGTTCACATTTTCCCACATTATACTCTGCCAAATTTTTGCCCACTCACTTAACCTATCTATATCCCTTTGCAGACTCCTTATGGCTTTTTCATAACTTACTTTCCTACCTATCTTGGTGTCATCAGTGAATAAGCAACCATACATCTGTCCCTTCATCCAAGTCATTGATATAAATTGAGGTCCCAGCACTGATCCCTGTGGTATTCCACTTGTCACATCTTGCCAACCTGAAAATGATCCATTTAAGCCTTCTCTCTGTTTCCTGTTAGCTAACCAATCCTCTATGCATGCTAATATGTTACCCCCAACACCATGAGCTCTTATATTGCTCAGTAACCTTTGATGTGGCACCTTGTCAAATGCCTTCTGGAAATCTAAATATAGCACATCCACAGGTTCCCCTTCATCCATGTTGTTTGTTACTTCTTCAAAGAACTCCAATAAATTAGTCAAACATGATTTCCCTTTCATAAAGCCATGTTGACTCTGCCTGATTACACTGAGATTTTCTAAGTGCCCCACTATAACTTCCTTAATAATAGATTCCTATCGTGTGGTACCTACTTGGAAAATTAGACCCCAGAGTATTGATCGGACAAATACATTCTCACTGCATTTCTTGTATTTTATTTTAGGACTACTTGGTCCAGCAAAAAGAGATGCCTGGCTTCAGTTAAGGGCTGAGGTTGAGGCCTTGACAGACTCCTGGCTGTCAAATGCACTTAAATCATTGTCAATCATCAGCTCAAGGTAGGATTTATTGTGTAATAACTCATTAGAAATAACATTTAAAACTATGCACCTTGACACAAAAGTTTCTTTAGCATAATTGTTGCTCACTGATGAAGCTTCTGGGACACAGTCACATCATTGCTTTATGGTTGGGACAAAATGATGATTTGCACTGGAAGTTTCTTTGATCTGCCGATATTATGAAAGTAAATAACAACATTATAATGCTTACATTTTGATAGGATCTCATCCTGTTCCAATAAATTACTTGTGAAATGCATTGGGGTCACTAATTGCCTGGACAAAGTGCGAAGGGAAAGATTAGGCAGAGAGGATTGCATCCCCTTAATGAAGATAGATTGGGGGGAATGATTGCACAGCTTTAATAGAAGTTGTTGTTATGTTTGTCAAAGCTTTAATTTCTTTGCGTTAAGCTAACACAGCTAAAAACATAGGCTGACAAAAATATTATATTCTTGTACTACAAGTGACAAATCTTTAATACAATAGCAAATTTACTACATGTAACTGAAGTGACCCTGTTACATCTCATTATGGATTTTCAATTAGTGAAGAACCAAACCATTTACATTCACACCTTGCAAATAGTATAATTGAATTACCATCCGTAGTGCATGTAATTCCCTGTTCCAGCAAGTGATGCAAAATGCATTATGATTCCCATATTACCATGAGGCAGAGGATCATATCTGAGGCACAGTAACAGCTTGAAGCCCACTGACAGAGCTGAGACTCTACGGAAGCATGAAACAGACAGTGCAAGAGCTGAGTCTCACCTGTTTCTGTACAAGTTTGTATTTCAGGGTTGGTGAAAAGAATTTTAAGATAGCTTAAGGTCCAAAACCCCTTCTCAAGACAACTAAGGATAGGCTACAAATTTGACCTTATCAGTGTCACCTGCATCCCTAGAATAACTTTAAAATGCCAAGGACCAACAAAAAGTAAATTAAACTAATAGCCGGTTTATTTGTTATTTTTGGTAGTGTTGGTTGAGGGAGGAATGCTTGACTGGACACTGGGAAAACTCCACACTTTACTTCAAATAGTACAGTGAAATATTTTATGTCCACCTAAACAGCTAAAGGCAGGGTCTAACCATAAAGTATCATCCAAATAGTGGTACCTCCATCAATACTGCACTTCCTTAGAATTACACTGTGGTGTTGTTTTAGATTGTCTGCTCAAGTGGGGCCTGAGCTTAAAGGCAAGAATGCTAATAGTTGAGCCAAGCTGACTCTTATTTTGGTCAAAACTAATAACCTTTCAATATATCATGTTACAAGGAAGATTATTGATTTTGTTTTGTCTCTTTGTTCGTTGCAGAAGTAACTGTGTTAATGTCTTGGTAACTACAACACAACTCGTACCAGCACTTGCCAAAGTCCTATTGTATAGCTTAGGTGGTGTTTTCCCTATTGAAAATATTTACAGTGCAACTAAAATAGGTAAGGATCTAACAGAAAATATTTGCAGTATTATAATCACTGAAACTATATTTGAGATTACAGCACATCACAGAACATAAGGGCACAGCTTTTAGTTATCACAACCAACATTTACTTGGTCAGTCTCTGGACAATAATGCCCTATCAGTTCCACACTGTATTTCGGTCAAAAGGATTAGGTACAATCAACTGTAAGCGTACCCCATAAATCAGTGAACCTATTCCTACAGTGAAAGTGCAGGGGAGGACTGCTTGTGACCTCTGCAAAGAAACTGGAGTCAGGTAGCTATCATCTCACTTAAATAGAACAGCTGATGCCCAGGCCACTATGGGCACATCTTGGGCACCCACCAGGGGGCGGGGTGAGACAGACAGGAAATATGTCACCGGCCAACCACTTTTTGACAGCCAGTGCCACCAACCATTTAACAACACTAATCGGCCTCCTTTATCCAATAAAATTACCACTGCCACTGTTTTCACCATTATGCTGCCACTATGTTTTGAAGTATGTACCCCCAGGTTCATTCGAGAATTCGGGTCATTTAGTGTTTGAGACCTTGGGGTGAAAGATATTCCCATGGTTTTAACTGTGTAACATATTAACCTGGGTTGTCGGATATGACTTACTGTATTTGGAGATGGTGCAATGGGCTGAAATTTATGCTCTCGTGGCGGACAAAAACAATGGCGGGCGCATGTCGCAGAGCCGCCATGATATTAAGTGCAGCGGCTCATTTAAATAGCCGGGGCAGGCCACAACCCCCCCCCCCCCCCCCCCCACTGCTCCCACCCCCCCCAATGACGTGGAGGGGCAGACTGTCCGTCCCTGGCAATGGCGTCAGCTGCCTCTGTGCAGGTGCTGATGTCATTTTTAAAGGGCTTCGAGTCCTACCATTCCAATTATATATTTAGAAAGACATTTAATATAAAAATTAAATAATTTATTCTGCCCCTCTCCCAACCCCCCAATAACAATTAAATTAATTACTTGCCCCCCACCCCAAAACACTTACCTTGTCCACCTGACCTTCCCCCACCCCCCCAAACTACATAAACTTTAAACTATAACCATTCCCACCATCCCCTACACCAATGATATTACTTCGACCCCACTCCCTCCCCCCCCCACCACACTGAGAAATGTACCTTCTCCCCCTCCCCACCAGTGTTCCACCTCAGTTCTCCAGACGGGATCCGAAGGCGCGGGAGTGCCAGCTAGCGGCATGAAGATCACACCGGGACAGATGGTGGGAACGTAGGTCTCATTAATTCATTGATTTTAATTGATTTCAATATTTAAATGGCGGTCCGTCACTGAGCGACGGGGAGTTGGGGGTTGCCACGAGGCCTCACCGCCCCCAACAATATTGGGCCGGCCCAGGGTGCATGGCAGCCCTCTCCCAGAGGCATTTTCCAGCCCCCCTCCCGCCACGACCCCTGAGCTCGGTGGGGGGCTGGTGGGGGGCAGTAAAATTCAGCCCAATGTTTATTTAAAATCTATTTCAAAGGTGCTTGTTTTACAACATAAGTATTTATGAAGGCTTATGATTTTGTTTTGTCATATCATTTTCTGTTAATATTTGGGTATTTGCTTAAACAGCTGATGAAATCATCAAAGGAACTGCATTAAAGGAATTACTGACTATATGAGAGAGCTGATCTGACTATGGAAAGCTGTCTGACTGTTTGAGCAGCTGTTTAACATTACCACAGATACAGGCTGTATGAAGGATGTTTGCATTAGTACAGACACTGCCTAGGAGAAAGCTTATTCAAAACTAGTACATGCACTAACTGTATAAAGGAACTATAATTAGCATTAACTGTATGAGGAACTGATAAAATATTAGTAAGTCGTTACACTTGTGGAATATTTAAGGACATACCACTGAGCTTGCAGGATAATTACATACTTAGGACTAGTACAGATTTAAGAAATGTCTCCTTAAAGGGATTGATAAGACAATATTAAGAGAAATCAAACTTTACAAAACCTGTAGGGAGAAACAACAACAACTTGTGGTAGAAATTGTACTTTGTTGTGCATACTTTATGGGTAAAAGGCATGCAACAAGGTTCAATCTTGAAGACCAATATTTTTTACCCACCAAGAATCTTGAAAACATCCCAACCAAAATGTGAGGGAAACCACTGAAAATATATAAACCTCCTAAAAAGTGCTCAAAACATAGAAGGAATTCAAAATAAGAATAGTTATGGAATGTAAATTCAATCTTAAGAAATTCTTCCAATATTAAAACAGCAAGAAGGTTATAATTGAGATTTCATAAGGCTGTAAACAAGGCTGAAACTAAGGATAAAGTTTGATAAAGTAAGAAGGAGAGGTAGCTGTTATAAAAGTCTCTCCCTCTGATGGGGAAACTGAGCTTTCACCACCACTTCCTGAAGCCTACCATCACATTCCCATTAGTGGTTTAGCTGTCATGCTGCCATAACTGCCACAACTTTTCTGTGTCCACACGTGAGAATGATCACTTGGATGAAGAATTAATGGGTTGACAGCATTTGCGCCCCAGCATGAGTCAATGCCTTTAGGAAAGAAGGGGAGAAAAGTGAGGGAAATTGCTTTTGAGCACTGAGAACCCAGCCATTCAAATTGCCAGCCAACATATAGTTAACCGTTGGGTAGAAGATTCACTCTGGAGAAAAAGTATGACTTCAGATTGAGTCTGTTGATCCCTTACAGGAGTGACAGTAGGGATAGGTGGCAGGCTGAGGTGGACCATTACTATTGGATTGAGGGAGACGAAACATAAAGCTGCCCATCTGTATTCAAGCGAATATAGTACATTGCAATGTTATATTCTCACTTCTCATTCTCAATATTTTTGCCCAAAGATAATTGGAGCATGTTCCCAAAAGGCTGATTTTAAGAGCAATTATGTGCAGTATAGTAAAACAGATTGAAAGGCTGAGCCATGCATTGTTTTTCAGGCAAAGAAAGCTGTTTTCAGCGTATAGTGTCGAAGTTTGGCACTAAAGTTACTTATGTTGTCATTGGAGATGCCCGAGATGAAGAGCATGCCGCTACTCAGGTAAATTCACCCTGAACTCTTCCTCATTTATCTTCCAGGCAAAGAAAGTTGCTTTGAACGAATTATGCAAAGGTTTGGCAGAAAAGTAGTATATGTTGTTATTGGGGATGGTGTAGAAGAAGAACAGGCAGCAAAAAAGGTAACATGTCTGCTAAATATTGTTGGTGCACCATTTAGATTTATTACTCTGGGCTTTGCTTTGTTTGAATTTATGTGACGTTGGAAAAGATTTTTCCAAGTGTGCCTTAACTGTGCTTGTAGAGCATGATGAGACAGCACTCTGAACAAGTCGTTTTGTGAACTAGAATTAATGTGATTAACCTCATTAGATAATGGGTTTGGTCTTCATTTTAAGGTGGTGGTTAATTCTTCTTTTCTCTTGCATGACTTTTTAAGAAATGGTGTGTGTGCCTTTATAAGGCCTTATATGGATAAAAACATATTTTTGCATGCTTTAAGTACCAATTATGATGTACCTTTCCTCAAGGATCATATCATTAGAAAATCTACTCAATGACATTCTAAGACGCTGATATCAAACATCCAAAAGTTATCTTTTGCATTTAAGCATGTTACTTGCATAAATAACACCATTAGAATACCTTAATACTTTAAAATGCAACAACAGTTGAATTTTGTAATGAACAACCCACATGGCCATCTGGCAGAGAAGATCATTCTAAGGAGTAAGACTAGAAAATCTACTTTACACACAAGTTAAAGTTGACAGATACTTTGAAGATTAATCGCTTAGAACTTTAAATGGCCCAGTTTCTAATCCATCCACTATTCTTGTGTTATAGATGGGGACAAATGAGTAACAAGGCAGTAATTGGTGGAAGGTTCAGATAGAATAATAAAGTATGAGGTCCTGCTCATCTGATTTGAATTAGCAGTCATTATAATGAAGTAAATTATAAGTTTCAAGTGACAAAGCATGTACCAAAGTGTGTCTGTCTACTTTTCTATCAATTTTCAATTCATGGCAATGTTCTGTAATGAAATCACTGTAGAAATTGGACCTTGTCACACGTGTTTTACAGGTGTAAAAAGGTACAATGAGACCCAATGTCATTCTCTCCAAGGACACCTGAAAACTGTTCAACTCAGCATTGGGTTGAACCATTTTCCATGTGTCCTCTGCAGCTGTAAATTCCTGTTTAAAGTCCCCCAGCAGAAATTTCTTTGGGATGGTACGGTAACATAGTGGTTATGTTACTGGACTAGTAATTGAGAGGTCTGGACTAATGATCCAGAGACGCGAGTTCAAATCCCACCACAGCAGCTGGTGAATTTAAGTTCAATTAATAAAATGTATCTGGAATTAGAAAGCTGGTATCAGTAATGGTGACCATGAAACTATTGGGTTATTGTAAAAACCCATCTAGTTGGCTAATGTTCTTGAGAAAAGGAAAGCTGCCATCCTTACCTAGTCTGGCCTTTATGTGACCCCAGACCTACAGACATGTGGTTTACTCTTAACTGCCTTTTCAAATGGCTCACCACCTTCTCAAGGTCAATTAGGGATGGACAATAAATGCCTTGCCAGCAACACTCACATCACAGGAATGAATTTTTTTTTTTCAAATGAGCAGAGTCTAGGCCCTGCTCTACTCAAGGTTCTTCAGCGGCCACCAACAAAAGGTTTTTTAATAACTTTTAAAAATCATCCCTGTTCAGCTAGGAGAAGTAGAAGTGTTCCTCTAAGTCCCAATCAACCTCCTGCCCAGGACTTTCGGGCTACTGCCAACGACACACTTCACCCAAAATTCATCATCTTCAAATGGAAAATGGGTGAGCTAACTGTGCTGTCAGTGAGGCCTGAGGCTCAATGTGGAGCTGGCATCAGGTCTTCCTGTTGGGGAACACACTGCTACATAGCTTTGATTCTCGGTCCAAAGATGAGCCCAAACAAATTTCTACCCCATTGCCTGCTTAAGATGGCTAGAATCTTATTTTGTGCTTGGTTAATTTGTAAGCAATGCAGGAGATCAGGAAATCCCTGTAGAAATTGCACCCCAATGTTTTTTTTTGTGGGGAAAAGAGCTGTTTTTTGATGCTGAAATACAAGTTTGAAAACATTTGTACTAGCCTTGGCAGTTAACGATGTTGCATCCATGTAATGTGGACAATATCATGACCAATTATCCCTGGTCTTTTGTAATGAATTGCACAATTACTTTTAAAATAGAATAGAATGTTGATTTAATAAATTGCAGTCCTGCCACCAATCATTTGAACAGTGGTAGGTGAAGAGAAATGAAATAACATAGGGAAGGAATAAACTGTGGTGTAGTCCATTTATACATTTCTTGAAGTTAAGGTCCTGATCTCGGTGCCAAAGAATTCCAAATTCATGACTTATACACAAGTCCTGAGTTTGTCTTGGACTTACTTTGTGCCAGAAGGAAATGAGACACAGTTTCATTTTTGGCTATAGTAATTCATTGTTTCATTGTTGATTAATTATCTTCCTGTTGGTTGAAGTACATACAATAACAGTAACAACAAAATGCTTTTTATGGGGAAGTATAGAAGGTGTAGGTGTAAAGTACTAGCTGCTGTTATTACACTGATACCACTGAAGAACTTGGATGGAGGCATCAGCCCCAATGGTAATGATGTATGAAATGTTTTCTCAACTTAGTTCAACATATAAACAACAGAAAAGGCTCAAATTCCACAGTTAAAAGTAAATCTTATGTTACTGACTGCATTAGCTGATTAATAGAAACTGTTGCAAAAGTAGAAAGTCCCAAACTTAACAGACAAAAGTGAATTGGATTCTTTTTCATAAGATGTTTTTAGATTTTAGATTTACAGCACTGAAACAGGCCCTTCGGCCCACCGAGTCTGTGCCGACCATTAACCACCCATTTATACTAATCCTACACTAATCCCATATTCCTACCACATCCCCACCTGTCCTCATATTCCCCTGCCATCTACCTATACTAGGGGCAATTTATAATGGCCAATTTACCTATCAACCTGCAAGTCTTTTGGCTGTGGGAGGAAACCAGAGCACCTGGAGGAAACCCATGCAGACACAGGGAGAACTTGCAAACTCCACACAGGCAGTACCCAGAATTGAACCCGGGTCCCTGGAGCTGTGAGGCTGCAGTGCTAACCACTGCGCCACTGTGCCGCCCATAATTTTTTTTGTTCTTGAGCAACCACTGGCAAGAGGGCCGAAGGGCCTGTACTGCGCTGTAATGTTCTAAATCTAAAAAGACCACATTCATTGCCCATACCTAGATGCTGCCGTGACTATATAACTGGATGGCTTTCCAGGACACTTCAGAAGGCCCTGAAGGTCAACCACGTAGTGTGGAGCTGGAATCACATGTAGCCAGACAGGGTAGAGTTGACAAGTTGGCTTCAATTAATGAAATTAGTGAACTAGTTGGGTTTTCACAGCAACATGGTACTTTTCATGGTCATTTTTTCTCATGCCAACCCACAAATTAACCAGATTAACTGAATTCAATTCACAACTTGCCATGATGGGAATTGCAATAAGCTAAATAAACAAATGAATGCACTACTACGGGTACAATTGCATCCGTATTAAAATATCCGAAAGTGGGCCTCACATTGGGAACTTAAACTATTGTGTGATGCTCTTTATGAATGTCCGCTTGCTGTTCAAAAGAGAGTGCAGCAAGTGATTTTAAGTGTTATATGTAACATTTGTGCTGGAGACTGCAATCAACATCAAGACATATATAAAATAAATGGCATTATTTGATCTCGAGACCAAAATCTTGGGCTGAATTTCCTGGCGTCAGGTGAAACAAATGGCAGCCGCACGTCCGGGACCTGCGCCGCCATGCCGCCGCGATCTAGCCCGCAGCGTCTCATTTGCATACACTGGGCGGTCCATGCCCACCAATCACATGGCGGGGGCAGGCTCTGCGACGCCTGAAATGGCATCAGCTGCAGCTGCGCAGGTGCTAGCGCCATTTTTAAAGGGCTGCCAGACCTGCACTACTGAAGACAGAAAAACGCTGTGAATTGATTTTTAGCCCGTACCCCCACTCCCCCCAATCCAAAGAAGATACATGGCTACCCTGTTTCCCCCCAAAACACTTGTATGTGACCTCACCGCACCAGCTGCACAAAGTGCAGAGGTCATCACCACTTCCCCCTCCCCTATACATGCAGATGTGACCCTGTTCCCCCCACCCCCAACCACTACACTAAAAATCCCAAATGCAGAATTTTACATTGGACGGGAGGCCCTACCCATTGGCCAAAAGGTCGGGGGCAAGCCCACCTCTGCCGGTCCTGGGGAGCCATGCTGGGATTTTTCGATCCCAGGCCCTTAATTGGCCTGGGCGGGACTTCCACCTGTCTGAGTCAGGAATTCCTGCCTAATGGAGCTGCCAGCCAATCAGTGGGCTGGCAGCCCTTAGTCCCAGCAGCGCCACTGGGAGCGGTGGCCACTGCTGACACTGCACCCAGCCAACTGCAGCAAGAGGGACAACGGTCCCAGAAAGAAGGTAAGTTTTTGAGGTCTCACCAGGGACAATCGGCCGGGCCCCGGTGAGGCAAGGGAGGGTCGGTTAGGAGTTGGGGCGAGTGTTGTGCATTGGGGGCGGTTGGGCTGTGGGGTGGAGGCCCTCCATGGTGCACAGGGTGCCCGATCAGGAGGGTCCCCCCTCATCCAGCAAGAGGGCCGCCAGGTTTTACCTGGCTGCATTCTGGGGGCCTTTGCCGTCCGGCCACCGCTGGTAAAATATGAATGGCAGTGGGAGGAGGTTCTTGCGTGACAATTAATTGGCCACTTACGGACCTTGATTGGCCTGGGGTGAGTGGGCCCTTTCTTGCTGCTGCCACCCCATGTAAAATTGCAGTGGGGGCAGGAAAGCATCAGAATGGCACCCCCTGCCTTCCACTCAATTTTACGCCCCCCACCACCAGCCTGCTCCTGTTGGGGGGGCCATAAAATTCCAGCCTAAGTTCTCCCATTCACCCCCTCGGTGGCGCCAGCTTTCCCTAAACAGGAAAAAGAAAGTGCGTGAGTGCCGGCTGCCATACGCAAATCACGCACAGGCGGCAAGATTGCAGTGAAAGCTATGTTAATGTATTCATGTCCTTTATTTAAATATTTGAAGTTGGGTCCCGTCACCGAGCAGCAGGGGGGCTGCCACGGAGCCTCGACACCACCGGGAAGATAGAGCCCGGCAATCCCGGCATCGGGCTCCGTGGCGGGCCGCTGCCTCAGCGATCTTCCGGTTCCTTCCACCACGGGGGCTGACTCCAGGAGCTCAACAAAATTCAGCCCTTTGAATTAAATCATATTTTTCCAGTCAATTGTTTTTCCATTCAGTATATTCGTTAGACATTACTATAATTCCTTAGGGAACCTTGTATACAGAAGTTTATGACATCACGTAGCTAGGGGCTTATGTCTGCTTTCTGAAATAGCAATAAAACATACTTTGTAACTATTGTTTTACACCACTTTCTCCAGTTTATAATGTTTTTCATGTAGGTGTGTATTGTATCCGCTGAAAATTTCCAAACAATGTCCTCAGGGATCAAATCAGGAGATAGAATTTTTGATTTATGATTACCAGCAGAAGATGAAATAAAATTAATGATCCAAAAGAGACTAAATAATTATTCCCTGCATTAAACACGCTATTAGTCTGAAGTTCTCTTTTCATTGAGTTGAGTCAGCTCTGACAGAGGCAGGATTATAAGTAAGCAAACTGGGAATATCATGCTGAAGGAACAGTGGCACTCCTTTAACATTGACATTTCTCTATGGACAAAACTTTTTCTGATCTGCAAAAATGCTTTCTCTTTTCCTCCCTGCAGTACTTCTCTAATGATCTCTTGTTGAATTGCTGCTGGGAAAAAATATCATTTGTTGTAAATGAATTGAACAGTGAAATCTTTGTAAAATGGGCTCATTGAAGGAATGTCATGGATTGCCATACCTGATTTGCCACAGTAGACTCCTCCTATCGAGTTGTGTATCAATGAAGGAGGCCCAGAGGAGAGGAGGGGGTGGGGAAACAGCATTATTGATTTTAGTAATAAACTCTGCCATGGAGTTTCTTCATATCCACAACAACCCACACTAAGACATTCTAATTTTGGTTAAACTTTTGAGGCAATGGACAGGCAGAGCCTTGGATGTCTCACCACAGACAGGAACAGAAAATCAGACAGTGTGACATAGCAAGCCATTATTGTATACATCCTGACAACTGGTTATGGAGCTGAACCGTCAGATTCTTAACAGCAGACTATAGTATGCCCTGTCGTCTTGTTGTGTAGATTTGCAGGGTGGGGAGAGGTGTCAGACCTAATAAGGTAATTTCTTTAATGAAGAATTTTTTTTTTTAATTTATCATCTCAGGGGGTAAATCTTTTGAAGGACCTTCAAGTACCCCAGCCTGATTCTGCTGTTCACTCACTGATTAGTCTGGTTTTAAATTTCAGTGTATAGCAAGGAGCTGCACTGCAGATACCTTGAGGAATGATGTTGCTGGCCATGTTTTCTCAGATAAACTCAGCTCCATTTGACTTTCATTATAACCCCTGAGTCTATATTTCCCCATATGATTGACAAGAATAAGCCACCACAGCTGAAGCGTGGAAAATTCTGCAAAGTTTGTAAACTGTTTTTCCTTTTCATTAAGCCAAGAGGGAATTAATAAATCATTGCATCTTCCCCACAATTCATCCCCTCCCCTGTAAAGTCAGTCAGGATTCGGGAACATATGCTGTGTATTTAAGTATATCTTATTCCTACAAGTTTAGGGAAATATTACAAAATAATTTAAAATGTTTTCAACATTTCTATTATATATTTATATGTTTGCTGGAATAATCATTCGTTTGTGACAAATCTGTATCTTAATTTTCTAAGGGTATTTCTTTTGGGCCTCCTTATCTCGAGAGACAATGGATACGCGCCTGGAGGTGGTCAGTGGTTTGTGAAGCAGCGCCTGGAGTGGCTATAAAGGCCAATTCTGGAGTGACAGGCTCTTCCACAGGTGCTGCAGAGAAATTTGTTTGTTGGGGCTGTTGCACAGTTGGCTCTCCCCTTGCGCCTCTGTCTTTTTTCCTGCCAACTACTAAGTCTCTTCGACTCGCCACAATTTAGCCCTGTCTTTATGGCTGCCCGCCAGCTCTGGCGAATGCTGGCAACTGACTCCCACGACTTGTGATCAATGTCACACGATTTCATGTCACGTTTGCAGACGTCTTTATAACGGAGACATGGACGGCCGGTGGGTCTGATACCAGTGGCGAGCTCGCTGTACAATGTGTCTTTGGGGATCCTGCCATCTTCCATGCGGCTCACATGGCCAAGCCATCTCAAGCGCCGCTGACTCAGTAGTGTGTATAAGCTGGGGGTGTTGGCCGCTTCAAGGACTTCTGTGTTGGAGATATAGTCCTGCCACCTGATGCCAAGTATTCTCCGAAGGCAGCGAAGATGGAATGAATTGAGACGTCGCTCTTGGCTGGCATACGTTGTCCAGGCCTCGCTGCCGTAGAGCAAGGTACTGAGGACACAGGCCTGATACACTCGGACTTTTGTGTTCCGTGTCAGTGCGCCATTTTCCCACACTCTCTTGGCCAGTCTGGACATAGCAGTGGAAGCCTTACCCATGCGCTTGTTGATTTCTGCATCTAGAGACAGGTTACTGGTGATAGTTGAGCCTAGGTAGGTGAACTCTTGAACCACTTCCAGAGCGTGGTCGCCAATATTGATGGATGGAGCATTTCTGACATCCTGCCCCATGATGTTCGTTTTCTTGAGGCTGATGGTTAGGCCAAATTCATTGCAGGCAGACGCAAACCTGTCGATGAGACTCTGCAGGCATTCTTCAGTGTGAGATGTTAAAGCAGCATCGTCAGCAAAGAGGAGTTCTCTGATGAGGACTTTCCGTACTTTGGACTTCGCTCTTAGACGGGCAAGGTTGAACAACCTGCCCCCTGATCTTGTGTGGAGGAAAATTCCTTCTTCAGAGGATTTGAACGCATGTGAAAGCAGCAGGGAGAAGAAAATCCCAAAAAGTGTGGGTGCGAGAACACAGCCCTGTTTCACACCACTCAGGATAGGAAAGGGCTCTGATGAGGAGCCACCATGTTGAATTGTGCCTTTCATATTGTCATGGAATGAGGTGATGATACTTAGTAGCTTTGGTGGACATCCGATCTTTTCTAGTAGTCTGAAGAGACCACGTCTGCTGACGAGGTCAAAGGCTTTGGTGAGATCAATGAAAGCAATGTAGAGGGGCATCTGTTGTTCACGGCATTTCTCCTGTATCTGACGAAGGGAGAACAGCATGTCAATAGTCGATCTCTCTGCACGAAAGCCACACTGTGCCTCAGGGTAGACGCGCTCGGCCAGCTTCTGGAGCCTGTTCAGAGCGACTCGAGCAAAGACTTTCCCCACTATGCTGAGCAGGGAGATTCCACGGTAGTTGTTGCAGTCACCGCGGCCACCTTTGTTTTTATAGAGGGTGATGATGTTGGCATCGCGCATGTCTCCAGCTCCTATCAGACCGTGTTAGGGAATTGGAGCTGGAGCTGGATGAACTGAGGATCATTCGGGAAGCTGAGGGGTTGATAGATAGAAGCTACACGGAGGTCGTTACTCCACAAATCAAAGGCAGCTGGGTAACAGTTAGAGGTGGGAAGAGGTCAGTGCAGGGATCTCCTGTGGTCGTTCCCCTCAACAACAAGTATACAGTTTTAGATACTGTTGAGGGGGACGGCCTATCGGGGGCAGGCTGCAGTGACCGGGCCTCTGGCACGGGGTCCTGCACTGTGGCTCAGAAGGGAAGGAGGGAGAATGGGAGAGCACTAGTCATCGGGGACTCGATGGTGAGGAGTACGGACAGGCGGTTCTGTGGGCGCAGGCGAGACGCACGGATGGTTTGTTGCCTCCCTGGTGCCAGGGTCCGTGATGTTTGTGATCGCGTCTTCAGGATCCTTAAAGGGGAGGGGGAGCAGCCAGAGGTCGTGGTGCACATTGGCACCAACGACGTAGGAAGGAAGGGTGGCACAGATGTTAGAAGTGAGTTTAGGGAGTTAGGCTGGAAGCTGAAAGCTCGGACGGACAGAGTTGTTATCTCTGGTTTGTTGCCGGCGCCACGTGATAGTGAGGCTAGGAATAGGGAGAGAGCACAGCTGAACACGTGGCTGCAGGAATGGTGTAGGAGGGAGGGCTTCCAGTTCTTGGATAATTGGACTGCATTCTGGGGAAGATGGGACCTGTTCAAACAGGACGGGCTGCATCTGAACCAGAGGGGCACCAATATCCTGGGAGGGAGGTTTGCTAGTACTGTTCGGGAGGGTTTAAACTAGTTTGGGAGGGGGATGGGAACCGGACTTGTAATCCAGGGACCAGTGGGTCCACTCAGAAAGACAAAGAGTGTAGTGAGGTATTGGGGAAGGTAGCACTGTCGCAGAGGACAGATGGGCACGGAGAAGGGTTAAAGTGCGTATACTTCAACGCAAGAAGCATCAGGAATAAGGTGAGTGAATTGAAGGCGTGGATGGGCACTTGGGACTACGATGTTGTGGCCATCACTGAAACGTGGATAGGTGAGGGGGAGGAATGGTTTTTGGAGGTACCTGGTTATAGATGTTTTCATAAGATTAGGAATGGTGGTAAAAGAGGTGGGGGGGTGGCATTGTTAGTTAGAAATAGTGTAACAACTGCTGAAAGAATTTTCGAGGAGGATCTGCCGACTGAGGCACTGTGGGTTGAGGTCAGGAACAGGAAAGGAGCAGTCACCTTGATGGGAGTTTTCTATAGGCCCCCCAATAGCAGCAGGGAGGTGGAAGAGCAGATTGGGAAACAGATTTTGGAAAGGAGCAGAAGTCACAGGGTAGTAATTATGGGGGATTTCAACTTCCCAAATATTGATTGGCAACTCTTTAGATCGAATAGTTTGGATGGGGTAGTGTTTGTGCAGTATGTCCAGGAAGCTTTTCTGACTCAGTATGTAGACTGCCCGACCAGAGGGGAGGCAATATTGGATTTGGTACTAGGTAATGAACCAGGGCAAGTGATAGAGCTGTTGGTGGGCGAGCACTTTGGAGATAGTGATCACAATTCTGTAGCATTCACTGTGGTAATGGAGAGGGATAGGTATGTGCAACAGGGCAAGGTTTACAATTGGGGGAAGGGTAGATATGATGCTGTCAGGCAGGAACTGAGGAGCATAAGTTGGGAGCATATGCTGGCAGGGAAGGGCACGGTCGAAATGTGGAACTTTTTCAAGGAGCAGATAGTAGGGGCCATTGATAAGCATGTCCCTGTCAGACAGGGAAGGGATGGTCATGTGAGGGAACCGTGGTTGACAAGAGAGGTTGAGAGTCTTGTTAGGAAGAAGAAGGATGCGTATATCAAGTTGAGGAAAAAAGGCACAGGCATAGCTCTGGAGGGATACAAGATGGCCAGGAAGGATCTGAAGAAAGGGATTAGGAGAGCTAAGAGAGGGCATGAAAAATGCTTGGCGGGTAGGATAAAAGAAAACCCCAAGGCCTTTTACGCGTATGTCAGAAATATGAGGATGACTAGGGGGACCGTAGGTCCGGTCAAGGACAATAGCGGGAGACTGTGTGTTGAGCCGGAAGAGATAAGTGAGGTTTTGAATGAGTACTTCTCTTCGGTATTTACGAATGAGAAGGGGTGTATTACTGAAGAGGACGGTGGGAAGCAGACTGGTAAGCTCGAGGAAGTGCTCGTTAGGAGGGAAGATGTGTTGGGGTTTTTGAATAACTTGAAGATAGACAAGTCTCCCGGGCCTGACGGGGTATATCCAAGGATGTTATGGGAAGCAAGGGATGAAATTGCAGAGCCGCTGGCAATGATCTTTTCATCTTCTCTGCTGACGGGGGTGGTACCAGGTGATTGGAGGGTGGCAAATGTTGTGCCCCTGTTCAAGAAAGGGAATAGGAACAACCCTGGGAATTACAGGCCAGTTAGTCTTACTTCGGTGGTAGGCAAGTTGATGGAAAAGGTGCTGAGGGATAGGATTTCTGAGCATCTGGAAAGACACTGCTTGATTCGGGACAGTCAGCACGGTTTTGTGAGGGGTAGGTCTTGCCTCACAAGCCTGATTGAATTCTTTGAGCAGGTGACCAAGCAAGTGGATGAGGGTAAACCAGTGGATGTGGTGTACATGGATTTTAGTAAGGCATTTGATAAGGTCCCCCATGGTAGACTTATGGAGAAAGTCAGGAGGCATGGGATAGTGGGGAATGTGGCCAGTTGGATTAAGAATTGGCTAACTGATAGAAGGCAGAGAGTGGTCTTAGATGGTAAATACTCAGCCTGGAGCCCAGTTACCAGTGGCGTGCCGCAGGGATCAGTTCTGGGTCCTCTCCTGTTTGTGATTTTTATTAACGACTTGGATGAGGAAGTCGAAGGGTGGGTCAGTAAATTTGCAGATGATACAAAGGTTGGTGGAGTTGTGGATACCGAGGAGGGCTATTGTCGTCTGCAAAGGGACTTGGATAGGTTGCAGTGCTGGGCTGAAAAGTGGCAGATGGAGTTTAACCCTGAAAAGTGTGAGGTCGTCCATTTTGGAAGGACAAACATGAATGCAAAATACTGGGTTAACGGTAGGGTTCTTGGGCATGTGGAGGAGCAGAGAGACCTTGGGGTCTATGTGCATAGATCATTGAAAGTTGCAACTCAAGTGGATAGGGCTGTGAAGAAGGCATATGGGGTGTTAGCGTTCATTAGCAGAGGGATTGAATTTAAGAGCCGTGAGGTGATGATGCAGCTGTACAGGACCTTGGTAAGGCCTCATTTGGAGTACTGTGTGCAGTTCTGGTCGCCTCATTTTAGGAAGGATGTGGAAGCCTTGGAGAGGGTGCAGAGGAGATTTACCAGGATGTTGCCTGGAATGGAGAATAAGTCTTACGAGGAAAGGCTGAACATTCTAGGCCTCTTCTCATTAGAAAGGAGAAGGATGAGGGGTGACATGATAGAGGTTTATAAGATGATCAGGGGAATAGATAGGGTAGACAGTCAGAAACTTTTTCCCCGGGTGGAGCAAAGCGTTACAAGGGGTCATAAATTTAAGGTGAAGGGTGGGAGATATAAGGGGGATGTCAGGGGAAGGTTCTTTACCCAGAGAGTGGTCGAGGCATGGAATGCCTTGCCCGGGGAAGTTGTTGAGTCAGAAACTTTAGGGACTTTCAAAAGGCTTTTGGATAGGTATATGGATAAAGGAGAATGATGGGGTATAGATTAAATTGTCCTTGACAGAGGACAAAGGATCGGCACAACATTGTGGGCCGAAGGGCCTGTTCTGTGCTGTATGTTCTATGTTCTATGTTCTATGTCCTGGGGTACTGCTCCCTCGTCCCAGCACAGGCATAGCAGTTCATGTAGTGCTGAGAGTATAGCAGGCTTGGCACTCTTGATTATTTCAGGGGTAATGCTGTCCTTCCCAGGGGCTTTTCCGCTGGCTAGGGAATCAATGGCATCACTGAGTTCCGATTTGGTTGGCTGTATGTCCAGCTCATCCATGACTGGTAGAGGCTGGGCTGCATTGAGGGCAGTCTCAGTGACAGCATTCTCCCTGGAGTACAGTTCTAGGTAGTGCTCAACCCAGCGGTCCATCTGTTTGCGTTGGTCAGTGATTATGTCCCCCGATTTAGATTTGAGGGGGGTGATCTTCTTGATGGTTGGCCCAAGAGCTCTCTTCATGCCATCATACATTCCTCTGATGTTTCCGGTGTCTGAGGCCAGCTGAATATGACTGCATAGGTGTTGCCAGAAGTCGTTTGCGCAACGCCTAGCTGTTCTTTGTGCAGTACTTCTGGCTGCTTTAAGTGCTGCGGATGTTAAATCGCTGGGGGCTTTCTTGTAGTTCAAAAGTGCAATGCGCTTAGCGGCTATGACAGGTTCCAGCTCTTCATTATGAGATTGAAACCAGTCTGCATTTCTCTTCGCACTTTTGCCGTAGGTGGTCAAAGCTGACTCATAGATGGCGTCTCTGATGTGGGCCCACTTGGTCTCAGCATCCCCTGTGGGAGTGTTTTGAAGGGCTGTTACAAGTGAATTTAGAAATTTTTGTAACAGCTGTGGGTGAGAAATTCTGCTCGTGTTGATGCGCGGGTGGCCCTTCTGCTTGGAATGATGCAACTTCTTTGGTCTGAGTCTAAGGGTATAAAACTCCTCTTTTAACAGAAAATGAGAAAATACTTGTTTTACTCCAAAACTAATAAAATTGCTGGAACATGCAACTTTGAAACATGGGCCTAAAAATTGTACCTCATCCAAATTTTGACTGCAGAGACCAGTTGTGGGGGGAGAAGTTAAGTCCAAGGATAGTGACCCACAGTTTTAATCTGGAGCCAGGAGGAGTATTATTTTATATGTACCTTTCAGGTTCGGTTGCTGTATGGCCGAGAAAACTGGCCAAATGCTGCTATCGGTTGCCATCTATTTTCCCAAAGGGATCCAAAACAAGCATTAGGCACCTAAATTGCATAGGCAGTGGGCCTAATGCCTGTTTCAGGTGAGTGCCTCGGACAACTACAGGGTACAGGATACCCCAACCAATATTGCATGTGGCACACTGCCAGGATAGACTAACCACTTTTGCACATCATATTGAACCCTTCACCATTTGTTCCTTGCCCAAGAAATAGGTGCAGCACAATCCAATTTCTAAACAATGCTTTTAGACAGTCTGAGCTGAATTTTATTATCCCACAAGGGACAGGCAGAGAGACTGGGTGGGAGGGGGAGTGCATAAAATAGCAAGGGAAAGCGGTGGGGGTGGGGGCGGTGTGCATTGCCCATTGCCTTCCCAACACCAATTTTTTCAGGGATGGAGAAGGCTGAGGACGGCACTCCCACCCAGAGGTCAATTGAGGCCCTTAAGTGGCCAATTAATGGCCATATAAGAGTCACTTCCCACCACTGCTGGTATAGGCTGGAGGAGTCGGGAGGCAATCTCATGGAGGGTCCCCAACAGCAGAGGCCACACCTGCGCCAACACCCACCCCCTTGCCTTCAACATAAAGCCTGTTAATTACCTGTTAATTAGCGTTTGAATTTGGCCAGGGCTCACACCCTGCCTTCTGGCCGTTGCTGGGACCCCCATCGCTGAGATAAAATCCAGCCCAAAAGGAGGGAGGAGAGGGTGAGAGAGTAGCCGGTTTTGTTTATATCAAAACAGAGCCAGCTTTCAAAACAGAGGCCAACAGGGGGTCAGTTTGCGAATCCTCTTGTGGCTGGAATCATACCTGACACACAGGAAGTTTGTTATGGTTGTCAAAATTTGATTATCCCAGTCCCAGGAGATTGCTAACAGCATTCCTCAAGGCAATGTCCTTAACCCAACCATCTTCAGGAACTTTATTAACTAATCATCCTGTCATAAGGTCATGAATCGTGCTGTCCAATAATTCTATAATGTTCAGTTACATTCACAATTATGCTAATAATGAAGCGTTCCTAACTACAGCAAGCCTGGATTGCATCCAGGATTGAGCTGACAAGTAGCAGGTGGCATTCATGCCACATAAATGACCATTGTGCCACACAAGTGCCAGGCAATGACCATCTCCAACAATGACATTCAATGGCACTATCATCATTGAATCTTCCACCATCAACACCATTGATCAGACATTTAACTGGACCAGCCACATAAATACTGTGGCTACAAGAGCAGGTCAGAGACTGGGTATTCTGTGGTACGTGACTCACCTTCTGACTTTCCAAAGCCTTTCCACCATGTATAAGGCACAAGTTATGAGTGTGATGGAATACTCTCCACTTGCCTGGATGGGTGCAGCTCCAACAACACTCAAGAAGCTTGGCACCATCCAAGACAAAGCAGCCTGCTTGATTGGGATCCCATCCACCACCTTCAACATTCAGTTCCTCTACCACCGTGTTTGTACCATCTACAAGCTGCACTCCAGCAACTCTAACCACCCCTCCCCACAACCTCGCCACCCTCACCTCATCGCCAATACATTACCAACTTACTTTGGCTGTAGTATGCATTATCTACAGGATGCACTGCAGCAACACTGTTAGGTTACTTGTTAGTTTGACAGTACCTCTCAGCCCTGTGACCTCTTCCACTGAAAAGGACAAAAGCAGCAATATCCAGGAACACCATCACCTTCAAGTTCCCTTCAAGTCACACATCAACCTGACTTGGATGTACGCTGCGATTCCTTTATTGCCATTAGGTCATATTGGTGGAATTTCATACTGAACACTGTAATGGGAGCATACTTACTACAAGAACTGTAGTATTTGAAGGGAAAGTCCCATCACTATATTCCCAGGGCAAGTTGGGGTTGCAATACGAACATACAAAATCAACAGACAGGAAACAGCCGCTGGTTTATCAAGTCTGTCTCACATAACTGCAAAGCCTGGCGCATCACATTTAGGCACCCATACCCACCAGCATCTGCACCAACCAGCACTCATACCCACTCACCCATCACCAGTCATGTAATCTGAGAGAGGCAAAAAAAACAGGAAAACGACCGATCAGGGAAAAACAATTTTTAATTTCCTGCCCTATTCCGTTAGATGAGGAGACCACATAGACAGTGTGTATAGCACTGTTTGTAAGACGTGATCCCCTTCCCAATCAGTGCTTTTCTTAAGGCACTCAGAGATTCTACACTCAGCACGTGAGCCAGTGACTTATTCCATAGATTTGCTATCCTTTGGGGAAAGAAGAACCATCTAAAATTTAACCTTGCACTATCCTTTCATAGCTTATACACATGTCCTCTGGTTTTCTCCAACCTATCTAGTTTAAATAGCCTCACGAGGAACACAATCAAGCATTTTTTAACACCTCTATCAAATCACCCCAAAGCCTACGTATTTCTAAAGCGAACAGCCACAATCGTTTAAGCCTTTCAGAATAATTACACTTTTCAGCTGGGGAATCATCATCATGACACTAATTCGGGCTGTTCTCAAAGCTTCTACGTCTCTCATCATGTGAGGGAACCAAAACTGGACACAATATTCCAAGTGTAGTCTAACCAGGGTCTTATACTAGGACAAGACAGTGTACTTTGTTTTGTATTGAACAGTTCTATTTATGCAACCTAATATCCTGTTTGCTTTGGCTGCAGCATTGATCATGAACCTTTAAAGAGTATGGAAATTCCTTTCCCTCTAAATTGACCTTAATTAGATACCATGTAGAGTGTAAGTATACTCGGTATTGATCCTGTGCAAGTGCATTAGACTATATTTAACCAAGTTGAAGGACAGAGTTTGGCCCATTCCCCCAGAACATTGAGATCTGCTTGCAGAATTTCTTTCTGCTGCACAGTCCTGACACTCATTCAAATTTTAGTGCGTTCTGTGAATCAGAGGGAACAAACAGTCATAACTGTTACTGGTGTGTAGGATCTCTGGTAACACAGTAGGCTGAATTTTATCAGCCCTCTAGGGACAGGCAGGGTGGAGAGGGTGGGGGGGTGGGGGGTGCTGGGGGAGAGGAGGAACGGGGGCCCCATTAAATTGCAGGAAAGGCAGTGGGTAGAGTTCCCATCGCCTTTTCGATGCCATTCAGTTTAGTCAGGGCGGAGAAGGCCGAGGACGACCTTCCTGCCCTGAGGCCAATTGAGGCTCTTTTAAGTAGCCAATTAATGGCCACATAAGGGCCTCATCCTGCCACCACTGGCATTTTACCAGCAGCGGTGGGGTGGTGGGTGGAGCCCTCTGCCTTGTGGGGAAGCTGCCCAGTAACACCAGTCATTCTCCCTGGGGACTGGTAGGGAGGGCTCACCTGCTTGGCCAATCTATGGCCCACGGAGGCCCTCCAGAGGCAAAGGCCACCCCTGAAACAACATCAACCCCCCCCCCTCCCCGCCCGCCCGCCTGACAGGCCCCAGTGAACCCGCTCCCACTTACCTGCAGTCCAAGGCTCAATGGCAGCTCCTGGTCCCGGGCCTTCTGCAGGACCAGCAATGGCCAATGCTGCCGGTGGGACTGCTGAGCTGCCAGCCCTCTGATTGGCCACCAGTTCTTGGAGGCGGGATACCTGTCCAGGCAGTTAATTGCCTGTGCGCCGTTAAATGCAGCAGTGGGGTCCCCAAAACAGCTGAGGCAGGGTTCCCCTCATCTTCCTGGTTCAGTATCGGGATCCCCACCAGCTGCATAAAATTCAGCCCAGTGTGTGGGACACTGCAGTAGTGGGAACATTGAGCTCCAAGCATGAAGTCAATAAGCAGTAGTAGCTGCAGAGAAGTGTCCATTCAAGATCTAAGTATATATTAGAAACTGCCCTCTAGGTCCTTGGTTGCTTATGGAAAACAGCACAGATCTGCTATTGGCAAAGAAATTTACATTTTTATAGCACTTTTCATGTCCTGAGGACATCTCAAAGTGCTTCACAACCAATTAATAAAACTGATTTTGGCTGAGGAATAAATCTTAGCCAGAATTACAGAATCATAGAATGATACACACAGGTGGAGGTCAGTCAGTCTGCAAATGTAACCCCACTGTTTAAGAAAAGAGGGCGAGGGAGAATGGAGAGCTACAGAGCTGTTAGTTTGACGTCAGTAGTAGGGAAAATGTTAGAATCTATTATAAAGGATGTGATAACTAGACACTTAGAAAATAATGGTAAAATTGGGCAGCGTCAACATGGATTTATGAACGGGACATCATATTTGACAAACCTGTTGGTGTACTTGTAGCATAGATAAAGGAGAACCAGTGGATGGGATTTTCAGAAGGGTTTTGACAAGGTCCCACACAGGTGGTTAGTAAACAAAATTAGAGTGCATGGGATAGGGGGTAATATACCAGTATGGATTGAGAATTGGTTAACAGACAGAAAGCAGTAGGAATAAATGGGTCATTCTCAGGTTGGCAGGCTGTTACTAGTGGGACACCGCAAGGATCAGTGCTTGGGCCACAGCTGTTCACAATATGTAATATTTCAAAATTTTCTGATGACACTAAACTAGGTGGCAATGTAAGTTGTGAGGGAAATGCAAGGAGGCTTCAAGTGAACTTGGACAGGCTAAGTGAATGGGCAAGAACATGGCAGATGGAATATTATGTGAATAAATGTGAAGTTATCCACTTTCGTAGACAAGGGGATTTGAGTACAGAAGTAAAGATGTCTTGCTGCAGTTGTATAGAGCCTTGGTGAGACCGTACCTGGAGTATTGTGTACAGTTTTGGTCTCCTTATCTAAAGAAGGATATACTTGCCATAAAGGGAGTGCAGTGGAGGTTCACCAGACTAATCCCTGGGATGGCAGGATTGTCTTATGAGGAGAGATTGAGGAAACTGAGTTTGCATTCTCTAGAGTTTCGAAAAATGAGAGGTGATGTCATTGAAACTTACGAAATTCTTACAGGGTGTGACAGGATTGATGTAGATAGGATGTTTCCCCTGGCTGGTGAGTCTAGAACCAGGGGACATAATCTCAGAATAAGGGGTAGGCCATTTAAGACTGAGATGAGGAGGAATTTCTTCACTCAGAGGGTGGTGAATCTTTGGAATTCTCTACCCCAGAAGGTTGTGGAAGCTCAATCACTGAGCATGTTCAAGACAAATCAAAAGATTTCTGGAGACAAATGACATCAAGAGATATGGAGATAGCAGGGGAAAGTGACATTGAGGTAGATGATCAGCCATGATCTAACTGAATGGCAGAGCAAGCTCGAGGAGCTGAATGGCCTAGTCCAGCTCCTATGTTCCTAGCCAATCGGTTCTGTACCTGCTCTTTCAAAGAACTATCCAGTTAGTCCACCGCTCTTTTCTCATAGCTCTGTAATTTTTTTCCCTTCAACTATTTATCTAATTATATTTTGAAAGTTACTATTGGATCAGCATCCACCACCCTTTCAGGCAGTGCATTCCAGATTTCAAGATGGCTCCTGGGCTGGAAGCTCCCTAGGAAGCTCCCTTGCTGTTCAACTCTATCCATGGCCATCTGCTCCCATCCCTAACGTTTTCTCCCCCAATCTGCCCTCTTAAACTGTTTAAATTCCCCTGGCTCTTTAAATCAGTTCATTTTAGCCCTATCTAAAAGTTAACAGTTAGTTTAGTGTATGTTACCTGGGCCCACTGCCCTCCCCCAGCCACACCTGCTCTTTGTTTTCTCAATGAAATTGATCCGGATGAAACTGACGAGCACAGCTGCCGATACTTTAATCTCCGATCCTGCTGTCTTCACAGTCCAGAGTGTCTGCAGCCACGGCATGCGGTAAGTCCATTGAGGTGAAGAAGGAGCTGCGGGACCCGAGAGAAGTCCTGTGAAAAGGTGCCCCGAACACCCAAAACATCCACGAACGGCCCCCCCGGCCGCAACTTCAAAGCGCCCGCGGGAGATGGCTCGGAGAGCATCTGCAGCGCACTGTCGGCAATGCTGCATGCCTTTATTTAAACCACTGCAAAAAAAAAACCCTTAGCAAATGTAACCACCTCTAAGTCTGCCAAATGATGCTTCACCTCCCGAAGGACGTAGATGAGCTTTCCGGACGTCGATGGTGGGCACTGAGGAAATGGCTTATTACCTGCACCAGATTCCACCCCCCCTCCCCCCCCCTTTACCCCCCTTCCACCCCCCCCCACCCCCGTCCCCTTCCCTGCTCCACCCTCTCAGCTCACCCCCTCACAACCCCGTCCCAGCCCGCCCCCCCCTCGCACCATCTTCACCCCGCACCCCCTTCCCCTGCACCCCCCCCACCCCCTCCCTCTACCCCTCCCCCTTGCATCCCCTCCTCCCACCGGCACCATCCTACACCTGTGTAGGGGCCCCAACAACCCCACTGCCTTGTGGGCGTCTCGGGAGAGACCAAGGAATTAGAATTAGAATTAGAATATTACAGCGCAGTACAGGCCCTTCGGCCCTCGATGTTGCGCCGATCATCTGACCTACACTATTCCATTTACATCCATATGTCTATCCAATGACCACTTAAATGCCCTTAAAGTTGGCGAGTCTACTACTGTTGCAGGCAGGGCGTTCCACGCCCCTACTACTCTCTGCGTAAAGAAACTACCTCTGACATCTGTCCTATATCTTTCACCCCTCAACTTAAAGCTATGTCCCCTCGTGTTTGCCATCCTCATCCGAGGAAAAAGACTCTCACTATCCACCCTATCTAACCCTCTGATTATCTTGTATGTCTCTATTAAGTCACCTCTCCTCCTCCTTCTCTCTAACGAAAACAACCCCAAGTCCCTCAGCCTTTCCTCGTAAGACCTTCCTTCCATACCAGGCAACATCCTAGTAAATCTCCTCTGCACCCTTTCCAAAGCTTCGACATCCTTCCTATAATGCGGTGACCAGAACTGCACGCAATACTCCAGGTGCGGCCTCACCAGAGTTTTGTACAGCTGCATCATGACCCCGTGGCTCTGAAACTCGATCCCCCTACTAATAAAGGCTAACACACCATATGCCTTCTTAACATCCCTATTAACCTGGGTAGCAACTTTCAGGGATTTATGTACCTGGATACCAAGATCTCGCTGCTCATCTACACTACCAAGAATCTTCCCATTAGCCCAGTACTCTGCATTGCTGTTACTCCTTCCAAAGTGAATTACCTCACACTTCTCCGCATTAAACTCCATTTGCCATCTCTCAGCCCAGCTCTGCAGCCTATCTATGTCCCTCTGTACCCTACAACACCCTTCGACACTATCCACAACTCCACCGACCTTCGTGTCATCCGCAAATTTACTAACCCACCCTTCTACACCCTCATCCAGGTCGTTTATAAAAATGACAAACAGCAGTGGCCCCAAAACAGAACCTTGCGGTACACCACTAGTAACTAAACTCCAGGATGAACATTTGCCATCAACCACCACCCTCTGTCTTCTTTCAGCTAGCCAATTTCTGATCCAAAGCTCTAAATCACCTTCAACCCCATACTTGCGTATTTTCTGCAATAGCCTACCGTGGGGAACCTTATCAAACGCCTTACTGAAATCCATATACACCACATCCACGGCTTTACCCTCATCCACCTGTTTGGTCACCTTCTCGAAAAACTCAATAAGGTTTGTGAGGCACGACCTACCTTTCACAAAACCGTGCTGACTATCGCAAATGAACTTATTCTTTTCAAGATGATTAAGGGAGTAAACCCTAACAGAAAATCCGGAGCGGAACCCCGTAGGCGGTCATGTGTCACCTTTGGCATGTTTCCGGCAGTTCCTGCAGCCATACTGGTGCCAAACGTCGTGTCCTGCACTCCTTTGGACCCCACCAGAAAGGCCGAGAGGGGGGTTTTGACGACTGGGCAACTCTCAACCTCCATAAATTTGCCCAGGCATGCGCCATGGAGAGGTCACTCTATAGTTGCCTCACAGCGACTGAAACAACACGGAAGGCAGCAGTTACGGGTTATAAGTCCAGATAAATTGGCGTAGAAACTGGGCGCCACGGGTTGCCTTTGTCGGTGGGAGAGGTCATTGCACCTCACTGGACAGCTACCGCCCGCCTCAAACCGGGCAGCCCCCGGTCAATAAGGTTCTGTCCTGCCACAGTCTGCCTGCTTCAATGGGTGCTTGGAGCTCAGGGTCATTGCCCGAAAGGTGGACTGATACACCGCACCAAACAACATGAAAAAAGGAAAGAAGGTACCAGCCCTTCGCTTTGCAAGCTGGAACGTCAGAACTATGTGTCCTGGCCTGTCGGAAGACCTTACACAAATCAACGATTCTCGGAAGACCGCCATCATTAACAACGAGCTCAGTAGACTCAATGTGGACATTGCAGCACTTCAGGAGACTCGCCTCCCCGCGAGTGGCTCTCTAGCAGAGCAAGACTACACCTTCTTCTGGCAGGGCAGGGATCCTGAAGAACCAAGACAGCATGGAGTGGGCTTCGCCATCAGAAACTCCTTGCTCAGCATGATAGAGCCTCCCTCAAATGGCTCGGAACGCATACTGTCCATCCGACTGCTCACCACCTCTGGTCCAGTACACCTACTCAGCATCTATGCTCCAACACTCTGTTCCGCACCTGAAGCTAAAGACCAGTTCTATGAACAACTCCATAACATCATTAGCAGCATCCCCAACACCGAACACCTATTCCTGCTGGGGGACTTTAATGCCAGGGTTGGGGCCGACCATGACTCATGGCCCTCCTGCCTTGGGCGCTATGGCGTTGGAAGGATGAATGAGAACGGGCAGAGACTGCTTGAGTTGTGTACCTATCATAACCTCTGCATCACCAACTCGTTCTTTCACACTAAACCCTGTCACCAGGTTTCATGGAGGCACCCAAGATCACGTCGTTGGCACCAGCTAGACCTCATTGTCACAAGGCGAGCCGCCTTAAACAGTGTTCAAATCACACGCAGCTTCCACAGTGCGGACTGCGACACCGACCACTCCCTGGTGTGCAGCAAGGTTAGACTCAGACCAAAGAAGTTGCATCATTCCAAGCAGAAGGGCCACCCGCGCATCAACACGAGCAGAATTTCTCACCCACAGCTGTTACAAAAATTTCTAAATTCACTTGTAACAGCCCTTCAAAACACTCCCACAGGGGATGCTGAGACCAAGTGGGCCCACATCAGAGACGCCATCTATGAGTCAGCTTTGACCACCTACGGCAAAAGTGCGAAGAGAAATGCAGACTGGTTTCAATCTCATAATGAAGAGCTGGAACCTGTCATAGCCGCTAAGCGCATTGCACTTTTGAACTACAAGAAAGCCCCCAGCGATTTAACATCCGCAGCACTTAAAGCAGCCAGAAGTACTGCACAAAGAACAGCTAGGCGTTGCGCAAACGACTACTGGCAACACCTATGCAGCCATATTCAGCTGGCCTCAGACACCGGAAACATCAGAGGAATGTATGATGGCATGAAGAGAGCTCTTGGGCCAACCATCAAGAAGATCACCCCCCTCAAATCTAAATCGGGGGACATAATCACTGACCAACGCAAACAGATGGACCGCTGGGTTGAGCACTACCTAGAACTGTACTCCAGGGAGAATGCTGTCACTGAGACTGCCCTCAATGCAGCCCAGCCTCTACCAGTCATGGATGAGCTGGACATACAGCCAACCAAATCGGAACTCAGTGATGCCATTGATTCCCTAGCCAGCGGAAAAGCCCCTGGGAAGGACAGCATTACCCCTGAAATAATCAAGAGTGCCAAGCCTGCTATACTCTCAGCACTACATGAACTGCTATGCCTGTGCTGGGACGAGGGGGCAGTACCCCAGGACATGCGCGATGCCAACATCATCACCCTCTATAAAAACAAAGGTGACCGCGGTGACTGCAACAACTACCGTGGAATCTCCCTGCTCAGCATAGTGGGGAAAGTCTTTGCTCGAGTCGCTCTGAACAGGCTCCAGAAGCTGGCCGAGCGCGTCTACCCTGAGGCACAGTGTGGCTTTCGTGCAGAGAGATCGACTATTGACATGCTGTTCTCCCTTCGTCAGATACAGGAGAAATGCCGTGAACAACAGATGCCCCTCTACATTGCTTTCATTGATCTCACCAAAGCCTTTGACCTCGTCAGCAGACGTGGTCTCTTCAGACTACTAGAAAAGATCGGATGTCCACCAAAGCTACTAAGTATCATCACCTCATTCCATGACAATATGAAAGGCACAATTCAACATGGTGGCTCCTCATCAGAGCCCTTTCCTATCCTGAGTGGTGTGAAACAGGGCTGTGTTCTCGCACCCACACTTTTTGGGATTTTCTTCTCCCTGCTGCTTTCACATGCGTTCAAATCCTCTGAAGAAGGAATTTTCCTCCACACAAGATCAGGGGGCAGGTTGTTCAACCTTGCCCGTCTAAGAGCGAAGTCCAAAGTACGGAAAGTCCTCATCAGAGAACTCCTCTTTGCTGACGATGCTGCTTTAACATCTCACACTGAAGAATGCCTGCAGAGTCTCATCGACAGGTTTGCGTCTGCCTGCAATGAATTTGGCCTAACCATCAGCCTCAAGAAAACGAACATCATGGGGCAGGATGTCAGAAATGCTCCATCCATCAATATTGGCGACCACGCTCTGGAAGTGGTTCAAGAGTTCACCTACCTAGGCTCAACTATCACCAGTAACCTGTCTCTAGATGCAGAAATCAACAAGCGCATGGGTAAGGCTTCCACTGCTATGTTCAGACTGGCCAAGAGAGTGTGGGAAAATGGCGCACTGACACGGAACACAAAAGTCCGAGTGTATCAGGCCTGTGTCCTCAGTACCTTGCTCTACGGCAGCGAGGCCTGGACAACGTATGCCAGCCAAGAGCGACGTCTCAATTCATTCCATCTTCGCTGCCTTCGGAGAATACTTGGCATCAGGTGGCAGGACTATATCTCCAACACAGAAGTCCTTGAAGCGGCCAACATCCCCAGCTTATACACACTACTGAGTCAGCGGCGCTTGAGATGGCTTGGCCATGTGAGCCGCATGGAAGATGGCAGGATCCCCAAAGACACATTGTACAGCGAGCTCGCCACTGGTATCAGACCCACCGGCCGTCCATGTCTCCGTTATAAAGACGTCTGCAAACGCGACATGAAATCGTGTGACATTGATCACAAGTCGTGGGAGTCAGTTGCCAGCATTCGCCAGAGCTGGCGGGCAGCCATAAAGACAGGGCTAAATTGTGGCGAGTCGAAGAGACTTAGTAGTTGGCAGGAAAAAAGACAGAGGCGCAAGGGGAGAGCCAACTGTGCAACAGCCCCAACAAACAAATTTCTCTGCAGCACCTGTGGAAGAGCCTGTCACTCCAGAATTGGCCTTTATAGCCACTCCAGGCGCTGCTTCACAAACCACTGACCACCTCCAGGCGCGTATCCATTGTCTCTCGAGATAAGGAGGCCCAAAAGAAAGAAAAAAAGAAAAGAGAATTCCAGATCACAAAACTTGCCACATAAAAGAAAAAAGCTCCTCATGTAACATCTAGTTCTTTTGCCAATCACCTCAATCTGTGACCCTTTTACCACTGGAAACAGTTTCTCTTTATTTATTCTATCAAGAAGTGCCATATTAGCCGGGATTTTGTGACACCTTCAGAAGCAGAGGTAAACGGAGTATCACGACAGGTGCCTGGGGTGGTGGTGCGGTGGAAGGCCCGTCACCCAGTGATCTTCCTGGGTGTGGAATAAGCTGACAACGGCCTTCCCATCCAGAGGCCAATTGAGGCCCTTAAGTGGCCTATTAACAGCCAATTAAGGGTCTCTTAACATAGCATAGGAAGATAGGAACAGGAGTAGGCCATTCAGCCCCTCGAGCCTGTTCTGCCATTCAATGAGATCATGGCTGATCTGCGGCCTAACTCCATATACCTGCCTTTGGCCCATATCCCTTAACGTCTTTGCTTAACAGAAATATATCGATCTCAGATTTAAAATTAACAACTGTTCCAGCTTCAACTGCTGTTTGTGGGAGAGAGTTCCAAACCTCTACCACCCTGAATGGTCTGGTCCTAATTTTTGGACTATGCCCCCTAGTTTTAGAATCTCCAACCAGTGGAAATAATTTATCTTTATCTAGCCTGTCTTTTCCTGTTAATATCTTGAAGACTTCAATCAGATCACCCCTTAACCTTCTAAAGTCAAGCGAAAACAGGCCTAATTTGTGTCATCTCTCCTCGTAACTTAACCCCTGCAGTCCAGGTATCATTCTTGTAAACCTACATTGCACTCCCTCCAAGGCCAATATATCCTTCCTAAGATGTGGTGCCCAGAACTGCTCACAGTTCTCCAAGTGGGGTCTAACCAGTGTTTTGTACAGCTGCAGCATAACCTCTGTGTCTTTATACCCCAATCCTCTGGATATAAAGGCTAGCATTCCATTAGCCTTTTTGATTATTTTCTGCACTTTCTCGTGGCATTTTAAAGATCTATGCACCTGAACCCCCAAGTCTCTTTGGACATCCACTGTACTTAACCTCTTCCCATTTAGAAAGTACCCTGCTCTATCCTTTTTTGGTCCAAAATGGATAACCTCACACTTGCCTGCATTGAAATCCATCTGCCAAAGTTTTGCCCACTCACCTAGTCTGTCAATATCTCTTTGCAGTTTTATGCTATCGTCTAAACTGTCTACAATGCCATCTAACTTTGTATCATCAGCAAATTTGGATATATGACTTACTATGCCATCATCCAAGTCGTTAACGAATAATGTGAATAATCTTCCTGCCGCTGCTGGGATCTTACCAGCGGCGGGTGGGAGGTTGGAGGGTGGGCCTCCGCCATGCATGGAGGATGCCTTATAAAACGAGGTGCTCTCCCTGCAGGCATTGGGGGGGGGGTCCCTCCTTCATGGGCAATTTGGGACCCACGGAGGACTCCCACAGGGAACAACTTTACCCCTTGGGACCCCCCCCCCCCGCCCCTTGGACTGCACAACCGCCCCGCCATCCTCCCTCGTTGGGGCTTTCTGGACTGGCCCCAGTGACCCCGCCTCACCTGCCTCTGTTCCGAGGTTCCAGCGTTGGACCTGGGTCTGAGGCATCTGTGATACCAGCAGTGGCCACCGCTCGTGGTGGCACTGCCAATACTGCTGAGTTGCTGGTCCTCTGATTGGCCAGGAGGTGGGATCCCCATCCCTTTGAAGACTCTAAAGGGGCTGGGATCTCACCTCCTGACTTTGATTTAAAAAGGCCGGAGGATCGCTTTGTGAGGGGGGCATGAAAATGCAGAGGCGGGGATCCTCCCTACCTTTTCGGCCCAGCACCAGGAGCCCCGCCTGCAGCACAAAATCTAGCCTATCATCTTTTACATCGTGCTTTGGTGCACAGGGTCTTAGTTTAACATCTAATCTAAAAGATAGCACTTCCAATTAAGCAGTACACCCTCAGTACTGCGTTGAAGTTTCAGCCTACATTAGGTGCTCAAGTTCTTGAGTGGCGCTTGAATCCACAACCTTTTTACTTCGAGCCAAGGCTGAAAGTGATAAATGATATAGCTCCGCTACTTCACTATTCTTTGAGATGACTGAAATAAAAATCAAGCGCAACACCAGACCATCACGATTCTTTTATTGCACTTAAGGATAATGCTCTCCTGGCCATCTTTCACCCTCCATATACTTATGCTCATCCCTTGCAGTAAACCCGTTCAACCATCACCCCTGTGTTTGCCAAACCACACTGGCTGTCAGTCCAGTAATGCCTCGAATTTAACATTCTCAAAGTTGTGTTCAAATTCCTTCATGGCCTCTCCCTCCCTACATCCTCCAGCCTTCCAACCCTTCGACAAATATGCATTCCTCCAATTCTAACCTCTCGAGCATTCGATTTCCTCCATCCCACTACTGGCGATTGTGCTTTCAACTGTTTAGGTGCAAAGCTCTGGAATTGTCTCCCTTAAACGTCTCGACCCCTCTCTCCTCCTTTTAAGGGGCTCTTATTGCCCATCTCTAATTGCCCTGATAAGACTCATGTGAAATGCGTTGGGACATTTTGCATGCAAATTATTGGAATTGTTGTAGACTGCTATTCAACCTACACACAGTGAGATATTACCAGATTTCCACTTTGTAGTCACCATAGCCCCAGAAACACTGTGAGCCTTTCTGATACACTCCCAGCATTAGTCCAAATTAAGATACATTGGGCACGAAATTCAATCATGTAGCACCGCTTCTAGTGACGCAACGCAGACATACCTCAATATTTGTAATGTGGGAGGTGCTGTTGGCTGGTCCCCACGTGGTGTCATTAGACAACTGGAGTGGCGCACACAGGTACATCCCCTGTGTGTGCCCGAAGAAATTGAACGGGTGAGATCATGACATCACAGATGTCAACGGGCTAATGCAGAGCACAAATAGTGAAATTGGCCAATGAATGTGCAGGAGCGCCTTCCTTATTCACTTCTGAAACCACAAGCATTAGCTAGCCATGTGGACCTGTTCTGGGGCTATTTAAAGAGCCACTCGATAAGTTGCAGGTGAGGTACTTTTGGCTTGTGCTCAGGCAATGTCGGTGGAGGCACTATGGTGAGTTGCTGGAAGAGTGTGAAGGTTTCTGCTGATCACAAAAAGGCTGAGAGAATTGCATAGCCTTTGAAATGTATGGGAGCAGTAGTTGCAGTGCCACTTGCTTTGCAGCATGAGAAGGACAGGCAAAGGAGGAGGCAGAGAGGGGAACCTTTGCAAGAATGGAGGCGAAAGAAAGGACCTACCCTGAGAGGGTCTTCCAGGAGCACCACTCTTTTCTTAGGATCAGCCAGGAGCAGTGCCTCCGGAGACTTACCTTCACTAAGGACACAGAATCACAGAATTGTTACAGCACTGGACCATTCGGCCCATTGTGTCAGCACCAGCTCTCCGAAACAGCAATTCACTTAGTGCCATTCCTCTGCCTTCTCCCCGTAATCCAGCACATTCTTCCTTTTCATATAACAGTCTAATTCCCTTTTGAATTGAACCTGCCTCCACCACACTCTCAGGCAGTGCATTCCAGACCTTAACCACTCACTGCATGAAGAAGTTTTTCCTCATGTCACTTTTGCTTCTTTTGCCAATTGCTTTAAGTCTGTGCACTCTTATTCTCGATCCTTTCACGAGTGGAAACAGTTTCTCTCTATCTACTCTGTCCAAGCCCCTCATGATTTTGAATACCTCTATCAAATCATCTCTCAGCCTTTCTTCTCCAAGGAAAACAGTCCTAACTTCTCCAATCCATCTTCAAAACTGAAATTCCTCATCCCTCGAACTAAAGGCCTGCTCGAGTCTGCAAATGAAACCCGATCCGAGCATGACAGAACCACATCCGACCCGACCCCTGCCCGAGTCCTTTGACTTTTTCCCGCACCCGACCCGACCACAGGAATATAATCAACTTTATTGAAGAGGTTGTGTTCTACTTTGGATGGGATTGTTCACTGCAGACTAGTGTGGAGTCCAAATGCACGTTTCCCGCCTTGACGTCCTGGCTGTCATTGTGTCAGACCCGACCCAAGTCCGAATGCCGGACCCAGAAGAGCGACCCGAACCCAACATGTGTCATCAACACGAGCAACCAGAACCCAACAAATGCTCTACTTGGAACCATTCTCATGAATCTTTTCTGTACTCTCTCCAATGCTTTCACATCTTTCCTAAAGTGCAGTGCCCAGAACTAAACACAGTATTCCAGCTGAGGCCAAACTAGTGTCTTATATAAATTCAGCATGACTTCCTTCATCTTGTATTCTATGCCCCTATGAATAAAGCCCAGGATACTGTATGATTTATTAGCCTGCCTGCCACCTTCAGTACTTATGCACATATACACCCTGGTCCCTCTGCTCCTGTAACCCCTTTCGAATTGTACCCTTTATTTTATATTGTCTCTCTATGTTCTTCCTACCAAAATGAATCATTTCACATTTATCTGCATTGAACTGCATCTGCCACTTGTCTGCCCATTTCACAAACTTGTCTGTGTCCTTTTGAAGTTCTACACTATCCTCCTCACAGTTCACAATGCTTCCAAGTTTTGTATCATCTGCAGATTGTGCCCTGGACACCAAGGTCTAGGTCATTAATATAGAACCATAGAAAAATTACGGCACAGAGGAGGCCATTCAGCCTGTTGTGTCCATGCCGGCCAAAACAACTAGCTGCCCAATCTAATCCCATCTTCCAGCACCTGGTCCATAGCTTTGCCGGTTACAGCACTTCAGGTGCATGTCCAGGTATATATATCCGGAAAAGCAAGGAACCCAACACTGACCCCTGGGGAACTCCACTACAAACCTTTCTCCAGCCACAAAAACATCCATTAACCCCTACTCCTTGTTTCCTGTCACTCAGCCAATTCTGTATGCATGTTGCTACTGTCCCTTTTATTCCATGAGCTATAACTTTGCTCACAAGTCTGTTGTGTGGCACTGTATCAATCGCCTTTTGAAAGTCCATGTACACCACATCAACTGCATTGCCCTCATCAATCCTCTCTGTTACCTCCTCAAAAAACTCCAGCAAGTTAGTCAAATATGATTTTCCCTTAAGAAATCCATGCTGGTTTTCTTTAATTAACCTACATTTGTCAATGTGACTATTAATTTTGTCCCGAATTATTCTTTCTAGAAATTTCCTCACCACCGAAGTTAAATTGACTGGCCTGTAGTTGCTGGGCTTATCTTTTTTTGTACTTTTTTTGAACGAGGGTGTAACGTTTGCAATTCTCCAGTCCTCTAGCACCAAACCCGAGTCTAAGGAAGACTGAAAAATTATGGTCAGTGGCTCTGCAATTTTCACCTTCACTTCTGATGAAAGGTCACAGAACTGAAACGTTAACTCTGCTTCTGTCTCCACAGATGTTGCCAGACCTGCTGAGTATTTCCAGCACTTTCTGCTTTTATTCCACCCTCACTTCCCTCCGTATCCTTGGATGTATCTCATATGGTCCTGGTGTTTTATCCACTTTAAGTACAGATAGCCTATCTAATATGTCCTCCTTATCAATCTTAAACCCTTCTAGTGTCTGAATTGCCTCCTCTTTCACCATTGCCTGGGTTGCATCTTCTTCCAGTGATGAAATTGTGTCACCTCCTTCAAGACAACATGCAATCTCAAACAAGGGTGGGGACGGCCCTCCCAGTGCCAGTGAAGAACACAGTCATCCTTTTCTTCTTCACCACCAGTTCCTTCCAGACAGCTGGCGACATTAGCAATGTCTCACAGTTTGCCGTCCATGGAAGTATCTGGGAGTTGATAGAGGCACTCTACAGGAGAAGAGGGGAGTTCATCCTCTTCTCCCTGAGAAGGGAACACCAGGATGAAAGGGCTCATAGGTTCTCCAGGATAGCAGACTACCCGATGGTCCACAGCCCATCGACTGCACACATGTGCTCTGCGGGCCTTGCACGTCAACAGGTATTAATACTGCAACCGCAAGTTCTACCACTTAACACGTGCAGTTGGTATGTGACTACACCAGTAAACTCGTATCAGTAACTGCCCACTATCCTGGCAGCATCCACGATGCTTTTAACCTGCGGCAGTCTGCACTACCCACCATCTTCAGGCCTCTAAGACAGACAATAGGATGGCTGCTCCATGACGAGGGATACCCCCTCTGCATACGGCCCATTGACCGCCTTCAGCCATCTCACCAGACAAGGTCAGAAAGCCTTCGACGAGAGCCGTGCAGTCACACGTAAGACAGTGGAGCAAGCCATTAGTCCGCTGAAGTAGAGATTTCGCTGCCTCGATTGCTCGGGGGTAATATCATCAAGCCCAAGAGGGTCTCCATGTTTGTCATAGTATGCTGCATCCTCCGCAACATCGCAATAATGAGGCTACCATTATCTCTTGGGATCTGGAGGCCACCTCAAGAGGAGGAGCAGGAAGGGGAGGAGACAAGCTGTATCTGGATGGAGAGAGGGGGACCACATAGTAAGGCTTTGCTTCAGTTGAACAGGACATCCCCCAACATGGACCCACTATCCCCTTATGACACGTCCATTTCAGACTCCTCGTGACTAAGTCCCCTTGACCTACATCACTCGATAAAGGCCAACACCAGAAACCCTCACACAACTTTATCCAGCAATATATAAATAATACAAAAGAAAAGAACTAATCATCCTGTGCATTCCCTTAGTGCCTGTTTTGCGGAGACGCTTGCCTGGCCTCGTGCTCTTATACAGTGCTAGCCACACATCAGACTTGTAAGCAAAGTTATAGTTCATGGAATAAAAGGGACAGTAGCAACATGGATACAGAATTGGCTGACTGATAGGAAACAAAGAGTAGTGGTTAATTGATGTTTTTCGGGCTGGAAGAAAGTTTGTCGTGGGGTGCCCCAGGGGTCAGTGTTAGGACCCTTGCTTTTCCTGTTATATGTTAATGACCTAGACCTTGATGTGCAGGGCACAACTTCGAAGTTTGCAGATGATCCAAACTGCAGCATGGCTGGTGGACGCTGCTGATTTTCCCTGGTTGAGTCTGCAGATTACCTTGGACAATGCCCTCGAGTAGCTCTGCGCCTTGAGGGCCCGGCTTTGCACCACCTCAGTATGGGTGATAGCAGTCTGGGCCGGCTGGCTGAAAGGACCACCAAGGGCACTGCTGGAGTGGCAGTGGTGGGAGCACGAGTGCTGAGAGAGGAAAGAAGGGTCGGAGAGGAAAGCAGGGTCGTGCTCCATGGTGTCACTGCCACTCCCACGGGATGGCACCTCAGCACTCCTCTTCAACCATTACAGCACAGAATACTGGACTGCTACAAAAGGCTGCATGCCCTGTCGAGCACTGAGATCTGCATCCATGATGGCAGCTGTCTGTGCCTTGATGGTGGGAGACACAGACTGGAGCCTGCATGCTAACAGTCAGGGATCTTGTGACCTCTGTCTGAGCTTCCACTGCAGCACTGATACACCAGCCAATCTATGCCTGTTTTGCAGTTGAAGCTGAGACAGTGGCCATCAGATGCTTCATCATGATTCGGTGTGGCAGAACTGCTATGGAGTCGGCCACCACTTCCACAGTGGAAAGGATGGACTCCAAGCTTTGCATGATGCCCTGTGCCACAGTGGAGCCAGACTTCTCCATGCCCCTAGCCAGTGACTGGAGGCAGGCCTGCCAATGCACAAAGCATCTCGGTGTGGATGATGATCATTGTTCTCCTCTGGTCCACCCCAACAAGGCCTTAATCTGAGTCCCCTGCAATAATCAGCAGAACTGATGTGTGACCTCGACCTCCAGGGAGTCTACACACAAGCTGACCTGACTCCCTGGCATAGCTGCAGCCCACTCGTGCCTTTGATTCACCATGTGCAGATTCCAACTCTATACTAGCCTCTCAGGAATGTGCTGTGCTAGTATCTGAGCTGAGTTGGGGGCTGCGAGTGTTAAGTCAAGTGACTGGTTCTTCTTCCAGGTTATCTTTCTCCTGTTGCCCCTCGAGTTGCTTCTGGAGGAGCTGAGCAGCAGGCCGTTCCTGGCTATTTGAAAGCACAAAAGCATAAGGTTTGAGGGGTGGGGGGGTGTTGGTTGGGGAGGAAATCAGGAGGTCTACGGTCACTTCATCTGCAGTTTCCTTCTCATGGCACCTTTCAGATGAGGGTGATGGGTTAGTGGAGAAGGTGCATAAAGCAGCAACTTACTGTCATCCAGGATGGCCTTCACTGCACCAGATGCCACTGGTTCCATAGCACTGCTGCCCATAATTTAAAGGGCCATCTCCTCCAGGGCAGTGAGAAAATGTATTAATCCTGGTCCTCCTCTGGTCCTGTGGCTTTCCCTTCTTTTGTGTGCCTCCTTGTACTGCAAGAGAGAGGGCAGAATGTCATTGACTGTGTGTCAGTGTGTTTGGGTGATGCCTGCCTGCGGAGGTATGTGGAGACAGTGATAGGTGTGTATGCGGCTGTCCTGCTTCGAAGATGTGTGCATGTGTGGGTTAGGCGTATTGTCAGGATATTGGGAGTGAGTCCTGAGTATCAGGGTGTAGTGCTGGGTTATGATAGTTGGTGCATTGAGCAGTGTGAGAGATGTGTGGTGTGGTGGGTGTGAGATGTGATCTGCAAATGCATTCTTCACCTTGAACAAGGAACTTCTTTTGGCACTGGTGCCATATTTGTGGTTCTGCGCTCTGTGCATTGACTACCCTTGTGACATGCACCACTTCCTTCTCAGGATCAGTCTGGAGGGCTTCTTACTCCCCCACCAGAAACAAGGCCTCTCTCCTGCCTTCAATCTCCTGGCAGAGTGCATCCAGAGTGGCGTTGCTGAATCTAGGGGCCCTTTCCTTTCCTTACAGCGACATAGCTTCTCTTTGAGTATCCAAAACCAATAATCATAGCATCATAGAAAGTTTATGGCACACAAAGAGGCCACTTGGCCCATCATGTCTGTGCCAGCTGAAAAACTATCCACCCAGTCTAATCCCACCTTCCAGCATTTGGTCTGTAGCCCTGCAGATTACCGCATTTGAGGTGCATATCCAGACTCCTCTTGAATGAGTTGAGGGTTTCTGCCTCAACTACCCTTTCAGGCAGTGAGTTCCAGACCCCACCGCCCTCTGGGTGAAAAAGTTTTTCCTCATCTCCCCTCTAGTCTTTCTACCAATCACTTTAAATCTATGCCCCTTAGTCACTGACCTCTCTGCTAAGATAAATAGGCCCTTCACCCTCACTCTATCCAGGCCCCTCAAAATTTTGTACATTTCAATCAGATCTCCCCTCAGTCTTCTCTGTTCCAAGGAGAACAGCCCCAGCCTATCCAAACTTTCCTCATAGCTGCATTTTTCCAGTCCTGGCAACATCCTCGTAAATCTCCTCTGTACCCTCTCTGGTGTAATTACATCCTTTCTGTAATGAGATGACCAGAACTGCACACAGTACTCAAGTTGTGGCATAACCAATGAGTTATACAGTTCCAGCATAACCTCCCTGCTCTTATATTCCATACCTTGGCTAATAAAGGAAAGGATTCCATATGCCTTCTTAACCACCTTATCGACCTGTCCTGCTACCTTCAGGGATCTGTTGACATTCACTCCAAGGTCCCTTACTTCCTCTACACCCCTCAGTATTTTCTCATTAATCATGTATTCCTTTCCCTTGTTTGACCTCCCCAAATGCATCACCTCACACTTCTCCGGGTTGAATTTCATTTGACAATTTTCTGCCCATGTGACCAGAACATGGGCAACATTTATCAGGACTGCACCTTTATATAGGGGAGGCTGGCTGGAACACATGCTTTCTACCGAATGCAACTTGGAATGTGCAGCGGACACCTGCATCCATATGGACACTGGGGCCGAACTTTTCAGTGCCACAATGATAGAAATTAGGTGGGTAGACCAATTTTATGTTTTACCCACACTGTTTCCAATGGGCATGTGTCTGCTGCGAACTGCACTCCCCATATCCATAAATCGGGTAGTTGAATTTCCCACCCAAGGGTCCCAGCCTTGACTCCAAAGGCCCAGTTTTAACTTTGTCTAAGTGAATGGGTATTGAGTGAGTTAAAATTGGGCCCAACAAGTTTCCAGGAGGACTTATTTAGAACAGAAAATGTTTTATCCACTCCTAACGTAGGAGTGTTTGTGGCCAGGGGAGTCCCAACCTGGGTTCACCCGGCAGGCAGTATACCTTGGAGAAACTCCTGTCCACTGTCTTTGGGATCCACCTGGGGATCTAGGCTTGTCTTGGCCTAGATCTCAAGGAATTCTACTTACTCTCCTGTCTAATCAACCCCCTTTACAAGGGGGCCCACAGGCTCTGTAAAAACTGCATCGCAGGCTGGGGCTGTCGCAAAAGCAACAAGCGCTTCTCCCTTGCCCCCTCCTTTGATGGATGACACATCATAGTTATCAGTAGCCAAAATAAGGTCTCAACCTACTCTCATTTTATTTGTATATAATGAAACATTTTGAAAGTACAATATTTAAATTTATCAACATGCTTGTAATATAGGTTTAGTGATTATTAATGCTGACCTTTTGTTTTGTTTTCTTATTCCTGTAGCACAATATGCCTTTCTGGAGGATATCGAGCCACTCTGACCTGCTGGCTTTGAATCAAGCACTGGAACTGGAATACTTGTAGCTGTCTTGTGCAGCACAGCCAGAGATACAAAGTTAACAACTGTTAGCAACATTTAGGAGTATATGAAGTTTCCCTCTGTGATCTGCAGCACCTCTGGCTTCCACATTTGTCTTAAGAAATGAAGAGAATTGATTTGTCATGTGAGGCTATTGTGAATTCAAACTGCTGAACAGTGACTGGTACATTAAACCTCTGCATAAGGAACTATGTTGGTCTTAGGAAATATTGTTCATTATAGATAAAGTGCAAGTTGTGTGTATTTTACAACTCTTCAAGTGATTATACAATGCCCAGGATGCTTGAACAGCTTTTACAATGAACTAGTTCTTTTCAGAAACATGAAGCTGCTTCCAATGTATCCGGCATGAAGTTGTTCAACGGCATTCCTTGCCATTGGATGTCCTCAATAATGCAGTGTTTTAGCAAACTTTAGTCTGCTTATCCAAGCTGAACCTGCATTAGAAGTGCACTGGGCTACATTGACAATCACATCTAGACCTGCAGTTTGTGTAACTTAGTTACTGTGAGAGCTTACTCTAAGTTAGCAGCTGTATTCGAAAATGTAATGCTTTTATGGGGATAGTCACTTTTTGTAAAGCTTGACAAGGAGAATATACATAACGATGTGCTGTGCCTTAAAATAAGACAGTGTTGGTGTGTTACAATGTAACTTTTGTTCCACAAATGTATAGATAAATTCTTTGTGATGATTAATTTTTTGAAATGACCAAATTATTAAAATAATCAGAAGTAAAAGAATTCTGCGTTGTGTAAGCAGAGAAGAATTGTTCCAGACTGTTGGTCTAAACAGGAAATTAAAAATTGGAGAGTTTTTGTGTTTTTACTTGGACTTTTAGTGTTTAATTGTAAATTACAATCCTTAATGATATCCAGGAGAAACTTTTTAATTTAAACTGTGAGGTAATCTATTTTAGTCGTTAAGAAACAGCTTGACACTTTTTGATATTATACTAGTCTTTACCATTTCTGGGAAGTTTCTAAAAGAACTTTTGGTTTGGGCACTTATTTGATTTCATGCTAGTTTATATTTTCTTTAAATCTGGAAACTTATAATACCCCAACCTCACTGACTTCATATAAGTTTTATCCCATTCTGCTCCCCTCTCCCTCATTTGATATAACTATGAATAAAAGGGGATGTGTGGATAAGGATCTTGAACAAGTTTAAGGGCTTATTGCATCTTGGGAAGGGTCTAGTCTTCATTGACAGATTCACTCCACAAATAACATAAAATGAAAAGCTATCTGACTTCTCAACCCATTGTTGTGATTTTCTCTCTAAACTAGTATTGCAGTTATTAGTGTACTAGAAATCATTCAAATTAATTTTAATAACTTGTTCAAAGGACAGAGACCTTTAAATAAAGTTGATGCTAAAAGCCTTTAAACTAAGTTCTTCCTTTACAGAATAAATGCAATTGTGCATTATACATCCTTACAGCATATTGGCAGACAGGAAAAAAAATCTTAAAGCTAAGACAAGAATTAATTTAAGTAGGATTGTAATATCAAATACCAAAACTCCATTTTCCAATGAACTATTTTTCTAAATATATAAATGTTGCTTACATTGCAGTTCAGTTTTGTTTTGCTAAACCTCCCAAGTAACATCTTATCAACTGCTACATTTAATGTTATATGCAATCAACAATTTCACTGTGTAGCATGGAGATATTCTTTAGGTCTTTAACCTGGCTGTGTCTGTTTATAGGGAAATCTCTGAACAGCTTCAAGAGTTAAAGTACCAATTTTCTGATATCTCCATCTCATCTCTCCTCCCCTCCTGCCGAAAAAAAAAGAGAAAAGCAAATTTTATATGGTAAATTAGGTATTCTGCCAATATGCTGTAAGTACAATTTGTCCTCAGCTCTGTGTGTGATTTACTATAGGGGATATTTTCAGAGGATGCACATAACATTGATACACCACTCTGATTTGTTAAACTTTGTTCCTGCAGATTTTAGCAATGGGGCTATAGAATAATAAGTATTGGCCACTCAGCAACATTTTAGTGGTAACAGTATATACTGTTTAAGTTTTTTTATTTATTTTGATTGTGCTTTTTGAACATTAAAATCAACTCTTGTGGAAATTTAAATGGTCCTGGGTTTCTTTGTAATATATTTAGTGTGAATTATCTGAAAATACATGTACAGAAACAGTCTTGATATTTCTGTGTTTCAAAATGAATAAAACAAACTAATTTCAATGATTAAGCCAGTCTCAGTTTTTGGGACACATGCATGCCTGTTTCATGAGGTAATTATTGTAATGATATAATATACAACAGTGACTCACATTTATATAGAGTCTTTAACACAGGGAAATGCTAAAGGTGTTTCACTAAAAGGTTGGACACCAAGCCAGAGTTGTGGGTTGAATTACAGGAGGTAAACTGAGGGAGATTTTGAAGGTTGGGAACAAGGAATTCCATACTAGAGTGACATGATAGAGGATAAGATAGGAAATAGTAATTGGAATTCTGGATGAGTTGATGTTTGTGTAGAAGGGATCAGAGTGAGGAAATGGGAATGGTCTAGAGAGCAAAGCATTAGCGAAGTTGAGTGTTGAGTGACAAAGTTATGTGAGTTTCAGCAATGGTGGCTGAGTCAGAGACAGAGGTGGGCAATACTATGGAGATGGAAATGAATGGCATTGGTGATGGATTGGATTTGAAGCTTAGCTCAGGGCCAAACCAGACATTGAGGTTGCTCACTGTCAGGTTCAGCTTGAGTAAGCAGTCAGGAAAGGAGCCAAGGTGCAGAATTATAATTCAATAAAAAAGTGCATTTTTTGGCAAAATCTCTTTATGTTCTTAGCTCAGGCTATGATAAACCCTGATAAAGAAACATAACCTTGTTTCAACCAAAATGTTAATGTGGATAGACCCATCAACAAAAGTCAGCAAAAATAAGGATGATGAAAAAAGACGCAAGCAACACAATTATAAAATAAGTTTTCTCCCCTCTCCTTTCCTTGTTGCATGGGTTCCATGCTCAGGTATAGTTAAAAGTATAACATTGATACACCACTCTGATTTGTTAAACTTTGTTCCTGCAGATTTTAGCAATGGGGCTATAGAATAATAAGTATTGGCCACTCAGCAACATTTTAGTGGTAACAGTATATACTGTTTAAGTTTTTTTATTTTGATTGTGCTTTTTAGTACCTCACCAAAGTGACAGTTTCCAAGCCTCAGCCCAGACAATAAGTGTTGGATGTATTTTTTTCTGTCTGGGTAAGGAGGGGGATCTTAACTGAATCCACAGTAATCCTCACACATTTCCAGCAACTGAGAACAGGAACACTGGTTGACTTTTCCCATCCTAACCCATGACCAGTAGTGGTGTCCTATTGCAACCCCTGTTTAGAGGAGTTGGGACCCTCCTAGTCTGCTCACTGCTATAACCAGTTAAACTAAAGTGAACAACAAGAAAGTTTTTAAAAATTACTTATTTATCTTAAAGGTAACAAACTACATATATATTCTTAAAGACAAAAGATGTTTTGGAGTACGTTCAGGCCTGTAACACATACTCAGAATTTAGTTGCCAGTTTGTGAACTCATCTAAATCTCCTCAAATGCTTTACATGTTGTAACACATTCCCCAGCCATCATGTTATTTATGTTAAATGCAACAGATTTATATTGCGAAGGACATCAAAAATCCATGGTTTAGTGCTGGGTATACTATCAGCTAGTTATACAATAAATAAACTTATGTGCCTCCCTCACAGAATACGCTAACTGTACAATAACTTTGAAATACATTTCTAAAGAAAACACACATACGGAAGGGTTAAATATTGATGGTGATAAGAGGGGTGGGCACTTCGATAAAAAGTTCTAGTAAACTAGAATAGCATGCTATAATGACAATTATGCTAACTCTTTTTGTGACAGCAGGGGCTAAAAAGATTATGGCCCAGATTTTGCTATACTAATAATGGCAAGGCTGCCAGCACTCACCATTATTACAGAGTAAAACTAACAGCAACTTCTGGCATCCACATGCACGTATTTAAATATGGAAATCCAGAAGTTGCTGTCAGTGATACCCTGCTTCTCCCCAGGCAGCGCTGTTCCAGTCTTCCCCAAATTAATCAGCACAGAAATCTCTGTAATGGCATGAATTTAGGGTAATTATCCACTAGTTTTGCACTAAAAACAAATGAGAAGTTTAGTGCTGCTGCAATCAGGAGTAAGTGAGTTTTTAACAGTATAGTAAGTGATAATTACTGCTGAAAAACCTCTTCAGCCCTGAAAAAAATAATTTGACAAATGTGGAGTCTCATTCCCTCAGAAAAAAATTAATGTTGCAATTTTTAAAAGTAAAAATGAATTTCAGTTTTATGTTTTTTTATATTTTATGTCTCTCCCTTAATCCCATGTGTATGTCCCAATCTTTATTCCACTTCCTGTCCAAATGACTGAAACATAATTTATATTTCCTGTTTTTTACTTCCTGGTTTGGTTTGCATGTCTCAGTGAGGATTCTTCAATCTGATTGGTTGAAGAGACTTGCTGCTGCTTTCCCTGCTCACAGATGCCACAGAAACCCTATAGAGGACACTGCACTGGATCAGATCTGGGATTAATAAGAAAATTAATTAATTAAGAAATGCACCTGACTAGCCCACAAAAAGTCTATGGGCAACCGTACATGAGGTGAACAGCGAATACCATTCCTTTGCTGCTCAGAGCAAAATCCAGGCCTATAAAGCTTAATGTTATTTGCATAAATACTAGATTTCTTAATACAAATTTTATTTTACTTCACAGCAGTGTGATCAATTACTTGATAAATCTGAGGATCACAAGAAACAAAAACTTACTCTGGAACTGGAATTTGCTTTTTAAAATTAAAGATATTTATTTAATAACTGTTTATAGCAATGGTAATAGATTGTTGCATAGATATGTCAAGGTAGAAAAGCAAAAGTGAAAAATATATAATCAGGATTTGTTATTATTCATGGGAAAATCAACTAGGAATATAACTCCTACAGTACATCAGCCTATACCTCCGGCCGCTTGGCACTCGCTGTTCCGCAACTAATATGGCGGGCAGGAAGCACATGCACATTCCAGCTAGAAGTGCACCACCATATTGGGAAAGGACAAAAATAATTATCATGTGGTGCCCTTGGCTGAAATAGGCGTACGGTCTTTTGCATGTGCAAATAAGAGGCCTAATGACTATTTACGCACCCGCTCCAAAATTGTTTTTCACCAGTGCCAGATGCACTCAGGAAGCCAGACCCCGGGATCATCTCTGACCAGAAAGGTAAGCTTTTGAAATATATTTACCTGAATGTGGAACTGAGAGGAACAGATGTGCTCCTCCCAATTGCACACCCATGGTAACATGAGAAATATAATATGGGGTTCTCCCACCAATATGTACCATCCCGGGCTGTTCCCAGGGACACACACCAAGACAAACATCAACTGCTGCTGGAGGACTATCAATTCGGTGAAAGACGCCCTTTGGTCTGCCCGAAACTTGCTGGTCTTCCAGGGCAAAGAGTTGTCCACGACCGAATGTTGCAGACTGGCACATTCCAAGGTCCAGGACTACGTGCTGAGGGACACACTAAAGCTTGGGGCAACCGCAGCAAAGGCTCACTGGGGAAAGACCACAGTGTAAGGTCCCCCCACCAAGCTGAACTGAGAGGCTAGATCTATGGGAAACCCCTCGAACTGTATCGGGAAAATTTTGTCTCCTGTAAAATGTAAAAATGTATCTGGCACGACAAATGTGAAATGGTAGGGTTGTGAGGCAACTCATGATTGTATTGAAGGAAACTGATCACCTTTGCACTGTTTGTATTTTTTGACTTGGTGCTGTTTGAAACTGGTAATGTATTTTTTACAGATTTTTATGAATAAAGTATATTTTGGAAATAAAAAAAAATGTACCATGCATTAATCCTCCTTTCCAAAATAAGGACTAGTAAAATAACTGTTACAAGTGTAAAAAGTTTAAGATAAGGTGAATCCGTTCTGATGTCATGTGTGTACCAGCAACTTCATAGATGCAATCAGTGACTTACTTAAAAATGTAAAATAGAGTCGATTGCTGCAGCTGATCTATAAAGTCCACAATGGGTTAAATTTTGGAAATGGAAACATTCATTTTTTCTGGCACTTCTGCAAAACAAGTCCTATAGTTAATTGCTAGTAAGATTAACAGATTCCGTGCATAAATGATTAAGAAGATTGTTCACAAAACTGTTCAACTTTTGACTTGCTAGATCTATGTATATATCTTGCCTAATCAAAGCTGGTGTTTTGCCATGGAGAATCAACAGCTTGTAGAAAAATAACTGAAGACCAACAAAACTGCAAATGAAGTAAGTTCTTGTCCTGCCTAATCTACAGAATTGGTGGAGCATTCAATTCTGCATTGATATGACTGACAGGAGAATGACCATCGAAACTAAAGGTGCACCTATGGGACCTGGCAATGCATCAGGCAGTAACTGCACCACAGTAGAGTGAACTAACAGCATCTTAAAGAGGAACAATGCTATATAGGAATAAAAAGAAATATCTGAAAACAAATGAAATGCTGGCAATACATAGCAAGTCCACCAGAAAATAGGAACAGCAGGTTAATGTTTTGGATAGAATCAGAATTCAGACCTGCTGAGTATATCTAGAATGTTGCTTTTGGCTGGCATGGAAACTTTCAATGAAATATGCAAGCTAAATGAATCAGGTTTACAAGAAGTTTATCACCTGCACTGCACTAGTTTTCAAATCCCTCCATAGCCTCGCTCCTCCCTATCTCTGTAATCTCCTCTAGCCCTACATCTCTCTGAGCTAACTGCGTTCCTCCAATTCTGGCCTCTTGCTCATCCCTACTTTAAATTGCTCCACCATTGATGACCATGCCTTCAGTTGCCAAGGCCTTAAGCTCTGGAGTGCCTCCCTAAACCTCTCTGTCTTGTTATCCTCCTTTAAGTGGAACCTTAACAGCTACCTCTTTAACCAAGCATTTGGTCAACTGCCCTAATATCCCTTACGTGGCTCAATGTCAAATTTTGTTTCATAATGCTCCTGTGAAGTGCCTTGGGATGTTTTACTATGTTAAAAGCTATATAAATGCAAGTTGTTGTTGTAATTACAATCACCACAGCCTTCAGCTTTTATACCACATAGTGATTTGAGGCAAACACAGGAGGCATATCCAGGGTCAGCTAGTTTGCTGCAACAAATAGGTGGCAGATGCCCAATCTCACCATGCTCTTACAACTTGGAGCATAGCATCGTTAATACAGAACAAATGTCCCAAGGTGCTTCATAGAAGAGGAAAGGAATGGCTATCAACTACTAGCATGAGAGATGAATGAAAGTTTAACTGATGAAATAGATTTTCAAAAGATTTTTGAAGGTGGGAGAGGGGTGCAGGAATGAGCAGACAATAGAGCTGAAGCTGAAGGCTCTGCCACCAATGGTGGAACAGGGGATGTGCAGGATGTACAGAAGGCCAGAGTCAGGCTGGTGGAAGTTACGGAGGTAAATAGTACCAGGACTATGAAGGAACTTGTAGACAAACAGGTGAATTTTAAATCTGAAGTGAAAGGGCAAGCAAAGTTTAGTGTGGGTTGGGTTGCAGATGAAAGTATCAAATTAGACTTGATGGAGAATGGATGCCTGAAGACCAGCAGTGTTTTGCAGAAATTGAATTCGGAACTGAGAGCGATGGAGAGATGAGGAACAGCAGAGAATGGTAATGTTGCAAACTTGGAACTAAGAGATCTCAGTGATGGTTGGCTGGGATATGTGGTATTTGAAGCTCAGTTCTGAATGAAACAGAATGCGAAGAAAAATCCCAAGCTTGCGCAATGGCTGGTTGAACCTGTGCAAGCCACTAGGGAGAAGATAGAGAGTCAGTACCAGCATGATAGAGTTTTCAGCAGGAGACGTATTGTGACAAATCTTCCTAATGTTCAGTTGGAGGAAGTTTTGGCTCATCCATAGCAGTCAGGAGGCCAGCTTTGCAGTACAAGTCAAGGAAATTAGTGGAGAGGTAGAACGGGGTGTTAACAGCACACATGTGGAAGCTAATTTATGACTATGGAATGATGTCACTAATCAGCAGCATGTAGATGAGAAGCAGTGGGAGGGGATGGAATAAGAATCAAACTTGAACAGTTTCTGGATGTGATTATGCATAAATACATGAAGGAGAAGGGAATAGATGGATATGCTGATAGGGTTGAATGAAGTAGGGTAGGAGGAGGCTCTTGTGGAGCTTGGACCACTTGAGCATAGTATGGCCTGTGTCTGTGTTGTAAATTCTATGTAGAAGAGTTCAGCTGTGAAGGTAATGTGGTTGAGTCACTGATGTATGTATAACAAACCTACACCAGGTGTGTTTAAGTCTGGCAAAGTGATTTTAAAGTGCAGAAATGGGAATTATATTGAGATACAGCACAGATGGGAGACTTGAGTGATTTGGTGAGTTTAGGACAAAGGCAAAAGTGACTGAGCTGTTGAAAATTTCAACAGTAGTGGTAGTTTCAGGTGGGTGCAGACAGAGAGGTAGGGGAGTTAGGAGATTGAAAATTAGGGAACTAGGGAAATTTTCAAGAATGGAAAATAGGGTTAGGGGTAGAAAGGAAGATATAGATAGCAAGAAGGATGTGGAGATGGTCAAAGATAGCCTCACCAAATATCAAGACCTCCAAGCTGATGAGCCTATGTGAGATAATGATGCCGACAGGTAGCTGATGATTTGAGTGAGGGGAGCAGCCCAAAGAAGTAGGTGTAGAGATGTCAAGTCATTCAGTGAAGAGGATCAAGAAGATTTCAGTAAGGAAAGTGTCTTGGGATTTCACTATGCATACCCCTTCCCCTTTGAGCAACTTGCTTAATGCCTTCCTTCCCCTCTGTCATTCACTACACATTAACCCTGCATCCACTCTCTTCACTTCCATCAGTCATCCAGCGACACCCCTTAGCTTTTTCTTCTGCCCTCCTCTTACTCGACCCTCCTACACAGCTCCATCAGAGGCTTTATCGGTTTTCAAAATTCAACATATTTGTCTTTTGGTTGAAGAGATTAGATTAGGCTCAGGAAAGAAACTACTTCTCTCCACCAGTATGTATCTGCCTGTCACCTGCTCTCAAAGTTATCGGCAATTAGAATGTTTACACTTGCTTGTCAACAAAACACAGCTGAGTTGGGTAAAGTAATACACTGCATGTGCATTGCTCCGAGCTGGGGTGGGGGTGGGGGTGGGGGTGGGGGTGGGGAGGTGTTTGTGAATGGACATCAGTACTCATTAAGAATTTGATAGAATAGTTAAGTCTTTGATAAATAATTTTAGGGTCTCCATGAATATTAAAATAGATTGTAAAAGCTTCTGCAAGTATGTAATAAGGAAGAGAGTAACAAATTTAAGCGTGAGTCCCTTAGAGACTGAGATAGGAGAAATTATAATGGGGAATAAGGAAAGGGCATTCGTTTCTTGAAAGATAAAGGGAAACCAGTGGATGTAGTATATTTGAATTTTCAAAAGGCATTCAATAAGGTGCTACTCAAAAGGTTGTTAAACAACGGCTCACAGGATTGGGGATAATGTATTAACATGGATAAAGGATTGGTTAATAGACAAAAAACAGAAAATAAACAGGTCATTTTCAGGTTGGCAGACTATTACTAGTAGGCAATGTTCCCTCTAAGCCGCATGGCCACCTGAAAGTCCTCGTGCAAGCCATACACAAGTTAGCCCCTTTAAATTACCACGCATGCAGGGCAGCACAAAAAATTTTAAAGGGGCCACACACTGAAAGAAATCACCTGCGCACTCAAAAATAAATTATAGAGAAAGTTGCTCGTGGGATGCTGAAAGGATCAGTGCTACGGCCATAACTATTTACAAGCTATATTAATGACTTAGATGAAGGAACCAAGTGCAATATCTAAATTTGCTGACGATACAAAACTAGGCGGGAAAGTAAGCAGTGAGAAGGACATGAGGAGTCTGCAAAGGGATATAGACAGGCTACGTGAGTGGGCAAGGTGGCAGATAGAGTGTACTGTGGGGAAATATGAGGTTATTTACTTTGGTAGGAAGAATAGAAAAACAGAATATTTTATTTTAAATGGTGAAGAACTATTAAATATTGGTGTTCAGAGGGATTTGGGTGCTTTTGTCCTTGTACATGAAACACAAAGTTAACATGCAAGCAATGAGGAAGGCAAATGGTACGTTGGCCTTTATTGCAAGGAGGTTGGAGTACCAGATGAAGGAAGTCTTGCTGCAATTGTACGGGGCTGCGATGAAACCACACCTTCCTTTATTCCTTTATATGAGTCAATGGCAAGGCCAGCATTTATTGCCCATCCCGAAGTGCCCTTGAGAAGGTGGTAGTGAGTCACCTTCTTGAACCGCTGCAGTCCATGTGATGTCGGTACACAGAGAGGGAATTCCAGGATTTTGACCCAGCGACACTGAAGGAACAGCGTTATAGTTCCAAGTCAGGATGGTGTGTGGCTTGGTGAGGAACTTGCAGGTGGTGGTGTTCCTATGCGTCTGCTGCCCTTGTCCTTCTAGATGATAGAGGTTGCAGGTTTCGGAGATGCTGTCGAAGGAACCTTGGTGAATTGCTGCAGTGCATCTTGTACATACTGCTGTCACTGTGCAATGGTGGTGGAGGGAGTGAATATTGAAGATGGTGGATGGGGTGCCGATCAAGTGGGCTGCTTTGTCCTGGATGGTGTTGAGCTTCTTGAGTGTTGTTGGAGCTGCACCCATCCAGGCAAGTGGAGAGAATTCCATCACACTCCTGACTTGTGCCTAGTAGGTGGTGGACAGGCTTTGAGGAGTATCTGGAGTACTGTACACAGTTTTGCTTTCTGTACCTAAGGAAGGATATACTTTCCTTAGAGCCACTGCAAAGAAGATTCACTAGATTCATTTCTGGGATGAGAAGGTTGCCCAACAAGGAGTGATTGAATAGAATGGGTCTATACTCTCTGCAGTTTAGAAGAATGAGAGGTGATCTCATTGAAACATATCCAATTCTGAAAGGGTTTTATAGGGTAGATGCTGTGAGGCTGTTTTTCCTGGCTGGGGAATCTAGAACATGGTGGGGGGAATAGTCTTCAGGAAAGGAGTTAGCCATTTAGGACTGAGATAAGGAGAAACCTCTTCACTCAGAGGGTTGTGAATCTTTGGAATTCTCTACCCCAGAGGCTATGGATGCTCAGTCATTGAGTATGTTCAAGGCTGAGATCAATAGATTTCCAGACTCTAAGGGAATCAAGAAATATGGGCGGGAAAGTGCAGTTGAAATAGAAAGTCAGGCACGATCTTATTGAATGGTGCAGCAGGCTTGAGGGGTCCTATGGCCCAATCCTGAATAATACCTTCAGACTTCCCAATGTTTAACTGGAGGAAACTGTGCCTCATCCAGAATTGGATGTCAGATAAGCAGGCTGAGGTCAAACTGCGTGTTGTCAGCACACAAGTGGAACCAGATCCCATATCTTAAAATGTTGCCAAGCATATAGAACAAGAACAAAGAACAGTACAGCACAGGAACAGGCCATTCGGCCCTCCAAGCCTGCGCCGATCTTGATGCCTGCCTAAACTAAAACCTTCTGCACTTTCGGGGCCCATATCCCTCTATTCCCTTCCTATTCATGTATTTGTCAAGATGTCTCTTAAACGTCGCTATCATATCTGCTTCCACCACCTCCCCTGGCAGCAAGTTCCAGGCACTCACCACCCTCTGTGTAAAAAACGTGCCTCGCACATCCCCTCTAAACTTTGCCCCTCGCACCTTAAACCTATGTCCCCTAGTAACTGACTCTTCCACACTGGGAAAAAGCTTCTGACTATCCACTCTGTCCGTGCCGATCATAACTTTGTAAACCTCTATCATGTCGCCCCTCCACCTCCGTCGTTCCAGTGAAAACAATCAGAGGTTTTCCAACCTCTCTTCATAGCTAATGCCCTCCAGACCAGGCAACATCCTGGTAAACCTCCTCTGTACCCTCTCCAAAGCCTCCACGTCCTTCTGGTAGTGTGGCGACCAGAATGGCACGCCCAGATCTTTCTGCCTGTCAATACTCCTAAGGGTTCTGCCATTTACTATATACCTCCCACCTGCATTAGACATTCCAAAATGCATTACCTCACATTTGTCCGGATTAAACTCCATCTGCCATTTCTCCGCCCAAGTCTCCAACCGATCTATATCCTGCTGTATCCTCTGGCAATCCTCATCATTATCCGCAACTCCACCAACCTTTGTGTCGTCCGCAAACTTACTAATCAGATCAGCTACATTTTCCTCCAAATCATTTATGTATACTACAAACAGCAAAGGTCCCAGCACTGATCCCTGCGGAACACCACTAGTCACATCCCTCCATTCAGAAAAACACCCATCCACTGATACCCTCTGTCTTCTGTGACCGAGTCAGTTCTGTATCCACCTTGCCAGCTCAGCTCTGATCCCGTGTGACTTCACCTTTTGTACCAGTCTGCCATGCGGGACCTTGTCAAAGGCTTTACTAAAGTCCATATAGATAACATCCACTGCCCTTCCTTCATCAATCATCTTCGTCACTTCCTCAAAAAACGCAATCAAATTAGTAAGACACGACCTCCCCTTCACAAAACCATGCTGTTGCTCGCTAATAAGTTTGTTTGTTTCCAAATGGGAGTAAATCCTGTCCCGAAGAATCCTCTCTAATAATTTCTCTACCACTGACGGAAGGCTCACCAGCCTATAATTTCCTGGATTATCCTTGCCACCCTTCTTAAACAAAGGAACAACATTGGCTATTCTTCAGTCCTCTGGGACCTGTAGCCAATGAGGATGCAAAGATTTCTGTCAAGGCCCCAGCAATTTCTTCCCTTGGCTCCCTCAGTATTCTAGGATAGATCTCATCAGGCCCTGGGGACTTATCTACCTTAATGCTTTGCAAGACATCCAACACCTCCTTTTTGATAATGAGATGACTGAGGCTATCTGCACTCCCTTCCCTAGGCTCATCATCCACCAAGTCCTTCTCTTTGGTGAATACTGATGCAAAGTACTCATTTAGCACCTCGCCCATTTCCTCTGGCTCCACACATAGATTCACATCTCTGTCCTTGAGTGGGCCAACCCTTTCCCTGGTTACCCTCTTGCTCTTTATATATGTATAAAAAGCCTTGGGATTTTCCTTAATCCTGTTTGCCAATGACTTTTCATGACCCCTTTTTGCCCTCCTAACTCCTTGCTTAAGTTCCTTCCTACTGTCTTTATATTCCTCAAGTGCTTCGTCTGTTCCTAGCCTTCCAGCCCTTACAAATGCTTCCTTTTTCTTTTTGACTAGGCTCACAATATCCCGTGTTATCCAAGCTTCCCGAAACTTGCCAAACTTGTCTTTCTTCCTCACAGGAACATGCTGGTCCTGGATTCTAATCAGCTGACGTTTGAAAGACTCCCACATGTCAGATGTTGATTTACCCTCAAACAGCCGCCCCAATCTAAATTCTTCAGTTCCTGCCTAATATTGTTATAATTAGCCTTCACCCAATTTAGCACCTTCACCCGAGGACTCATTCTTTGGCCTCCTTATCTCGAGAGACAATGGGTAAGCGCCTGGAGGTGGTCAGTGGTTTGTGAAGCAGCGCCTGGAGTGGCTATAAAGGCCAATTCTAGAGTGACAAGCTCTTCCACAGATGCTGCAGAAAAATTTGTTTGTCGGGGTTGTTACACAGTTGGCTCTCCCCTTGCGCTTCTGTCATTTTTTCTGCCAACTGCTAAGTCTCTTTGACTCGCCATACTTTAGCCCTGCCTTAATGGCTGCCTGCCAGCTCTGGCGAACACTGGCAACTGACTCCCACGACTTGTGATCAATGTCACAGGACTTCATGTCGCGTTTGCAGATGTTTTTAAAACGGAGACATGGACGGCCGGTGGGTCTGATACCAGTGGCGAGCTTGCTGTAGAATGTGTCCTTGGGGATCCTGCCATCTTCCATGCGGCTCACATGGCCAAGCCATCTCAAGCGCCACTGACTCAGTAGTGTGTATAAGCTGGGGATGTTGGCCGCCTTGAGGACTTCTGTGTTGGAGATACGGTCCTGCCACCTGATGCCAAGTATTCTCCGGAGGCAGCGAAGATGGAATGAATTGCGACGTCGCTCTTGGCTGACATACATTGTCCAGGCCACGCTGCCATAGAGCAAGGTACTGAGGACACAGGCTTGATACACTCGGAATTTTGTGTTCCGTGTCAGTGCGCCATTTTCCCACACTCTCTGGGCCAGTCTGGACATAGCAGTGGAAGCCTTTCCCATGCGCTTGTTGATTTCTGCATCTAGAGACAGGTTACTGGTTATAGTTGAGCCTAGGTAGGTGAACTCTTGAACCACTTCCAGAGCGTGGTCGCCAATATTGATGGATGGAGCATTTCTGATGTCCTGTCCCCTGATGTTTGTTTTCTTGAGGCTGATGGTTAGGCCAAATTCATTGCAGGCATCCACAAACCTGTCGATGAGACTCTGCAGACACTCTTCAGTGTGAGATGTTAAAGCAGCATCGTCAGCAAAGAGGAGTTCCCTGATGAGGACTTTCCGTACTTTGGACTTCGCTCTTAGACGGACAAGGTTGAACAACCTGCCCCCTGATCTTGTGTGGAGGAAAATTCCTTCTTCTGAAGACTTGAACGCATGTGAGAGCAGCATGGAGAAAAAAATCCCAAAAAGTGTGGGTGCAAGAACACAGTCCTGTTTCACGCCACTCAGGATAGGAAAGGGCTCTGATGAGGAGCCACCATGTTGAATTGTGCCTTTCATATTGTCATGGAATGAGGTAATGATACTTAGTACCTTTGGTGGACATCCAATATTTTCTAGTAGTCTGAAGTGACCACGTCTGCTGACGAGGTCAAAGGCTTTGGTGAGATCAATGAAAGCAATGTAGAGGGGCATCTGTTGTTCACGGCATTTCTCCTGTATCTGACGAAGGGAGAACAGCATATCAATGGTTGATCTCTCTGCTCGAAAGCCACAATGTGCCTCAGGGTAGACGCGCTCGGCCAGCTTCTGGAGCCTGTTTAAAGCGACTCGAGCAAAGACTTTCCCCACTATGCTGAGCAGGGAGGTTTCACGGTAGTTGTTGCAGTCACCGCGGTCACCTTTGTTTTTATAGAGGGTGATGATATTGGCATCGCGCATGTTCTGAGGTACTGCTCCCTCGTCCCAGCACAGGCAAAGCAGTTCATGTAGTGCTGAGAGTATAGCAGGCTTGGCATTCTTGATTATTTCAGGGGTAATGCTGTCCTTCCCAGGGGCTTTTCCGCTGGCTAGAGAATCAATGGCATTGAGGGCAGTCTCAGTGACAGCATTCTCCCTGGAGTACAGTTCTAGGTAGTGCTCAACCCAGCGGTCCATTTGCTTGTGTTGGTCAGTTATTATGTCCCCTGATTTAGATTTGAGTGGGGGGGGCGATCTTTTTGATGGTTGACCCAAAAGCTCTCTTAATGCCATCATACATTCCTCTGATGTTTCTGGTGTCTGAGACCAGCTGAATATGACTGCATAGGTGTTGCCAGTAGTCATTTGCGCAGTGCCTGGCTGTTCTTTGTGCAGTGCTTCTGGCTGCTTTAAGTGCTATGGATGTTGACTCGCTGGGGGCATGGGTCCTTATCCACAAGTACCTTGAAACTTATGGAATTATGGTCACTGCTCCCGAAATGCTCCCCCACTGAAACTTTGACCACCTGGCCGGGCTCATTCCTCAATACCAGGTCCAGAATGGCTCCATCCCTAGTTGGACTATCTACATACTGTTTCAAGAAGCCCTCCTGGATGCTCCTCACAAATTCTACCCCATCCAAGCCCCTAGCACTAAGTGAGTCCCAGTCAATATAGGGGAAGTTAAAATCACCCACCTCCACAACCCTGTTACCTTTACATCTTTCCAAAATCTGTCTACATATCTGCTCCTCTACCTCCTGCTGGCTGTTGGGAGGACTGTAGTAAACCCCCAACATCGTGTCTGCACCCTTCCTATTCCTGAGCTCTACCCATATTGCCTCACTGCATGACCCCTCCGAGGTGTCCTCCCGGAGTACAGCTGTGATATTCTATATTAACATATAGATGAGAAATAGGATGGGGGACGTAAGGAAAATTCTTGGGCAACTCCAATAATGCAGGGGTAGGAAGAGAAGCAATCACTGGAAATAATCTAGCTACAATTGGATAGACATGAGTGGAATTAAGTGAGGGGAGTCCTACTGCTCAAGACAAAGAGGAGAACGCAGTAGTCAACCATGTCAAAAGCTGCAAGAATGAAGAGGAGAAGAAGGGATAGTGCACGTGGTCACTTCAACGTTAAGGCCTTTTAGATGCTGTACCAGGGAAGAAGCCTGATTGGAGAGATTCAAATACGGAGTTGCAGGGAAAATGGGCACACTTTCAGAAGCCAATATATTCAAGGACTTTGAATAGGAAAGGGTATTGAAGAATGGGCTGGTATTTTGCAAGAACGGTTGAGTACAGCAGTTTTGAAAAGGAGAAGACAGGACACCTATGACAGGCAGCTTACACAAGACTTTCAATACAAAAAGTTTAGAGAAACCTGATTCAATGATATAACTCCCCAAGGATTCTGCCACTTTTTCACTTTATTGCATTTCAATTTTTTTTTCATTAGAAATTAACACAGCAATACCATAAAATACCAGCGGGTGGCAATGCTAAACTGTTATAAAACCACTTCTTTAGTCCTGTCACCAGTAAGCCAGCCATAGCATAGGCTTCCCCTTTTTTAAAAAATGTTTTTAATGTAAACATAGAAAATTTACAGCACAGAAGGAGGCCATTTAGCCCATCATGCCTGTGCTGGCCGAAAAAGAGTGATCCAGCCTAATTCCACTTTCCAGCTCTTGGTCCATAGCCCTGTAGTTCAAGTGCATATTCAAGTTTTTTTTTAAATGCGATGAGGGTTTCTGCCTCAACCACCCTTTCAGGCAGTGAGTTTTCCAGACCCCCCAACACCCTGTAGGTGAAAAAAATTCTCTTCAACTCCCCTCTAACTCTTCTGTCAATTATTTTTAAATCTATGCCCACTAGTTATTGACCTCACTGATGAGGGAAGCAGGTCCATCCTATGCACTCTTTCCAGGCCCCTCATTATGTTATGCACATTAATTGAATTTGCCTTCAGCCTCCTCTGTTCCAAAGATAAAAACCCCAGCCTAGCCATTCTTTCTTCACAGCTAAAATTCTCCATTCCTGGCAACATCCTCAGAAATTTCCTCTCATAGAGTCATTTACAGCACAGGAGGCCATTCGGCCTATCGATTCTATGTAAGTTCTCCCTAAAGCTATCCATTCAGTGCCATTTCCCCACTCTTGACCCACAGCCCTGCAAGTTTATACTGTACGCTCTCTAGTGTGATCACATTCCTCCTATACCGCAGTGACTAGAATTGTATGCAATACTCTAGCTGTGGCCTAACTAGTGTTTTATATCATTCTGCCATAGCTTCCCCGCTCTTATACTCTATGGATCAACTAAAAAAGGAACGTATCTTGCATGCCTTCTTAACCACCTTATCTACCCTTTTAGCTACCTTCAGAGACCTTGGGAATGCACTCAAAGGTTCCTCTGCACTTCTTGGTATCCTACCATATATTGTGTATTCCTTTGCCTTGTTTGCCCTCCCCAAATTCATTACCTCACACTTCTTTGGATTGAATTCTATTTGCCACTTTTCTTCCCATCTGACCAGTCCATTGATATCTTCTGCAGTCTACAGCTTTCTTCCTTTCAACCACACAACTAAATTTTGTATCACCTGCAAACGTAATCATTCCCCCTACACTTAAGTCCAGATCATTGATATATACCACAAAAAGCAAGTGACCCAGTACTAAGCCCTGCAGAAGACCACTGGAAACAGCCTTCCAGTCACAAAAACACCCAGCAACCATTACTCTTTGCTTCTTGCCACTGAGCTAAAATCTATATAGACGATGTCAAACACTCTATGCCCATCGAACCTCCTTGTGATCTTCTCAAAAAAATTCAGTCAAGTTAGTCAGACACAATCCTCCCTTAACAAATCCATGCCGACTGTTCTTGATTAAACAGTGCCATTCTAAATGACAATTTATTCTGTCCCTCAGAATTTTCCCAATAATTTGCCTACCACCGAGGTTAGACTGACTGGCCTGTAATTAATCGGTCTATCCTTTCCTCCCTTTTTAAACAAAAGCACAGTTCTATAGAGTGTGCAGGGACAGAGAGACTTGGGGGTTCATGTGTATAGATCTGTGAAGAAGGCAGGACATATTGAGAGAGTAATTAGCAAAGCAGATGGGATCTTGGGCTTCATAAATAAAGATATTGAGTACAAAAGCAGGGACATTATGCTGAACCTTTATAAAGCTCTGGTTAGGCCACAACTAGAGTACTGCATCCAATTCTGATCACCACACTTTAGGAAGGATGCGAGGGTCCTTGAGAGAGTGCAGAGATTTGCCAGAATGGTTCCAGAGGTGCAGGATTTTAGCACAAGGTTAGGTTGGAGAAGCTGGTGTTGTTCTCCTTGGAACAAAGGAGATTGAGGGGAGATTTGATAAAGGTGTACAAGACAGGTTTAGATAAGGCAGACAAAGAAAAGCTGTTCCCATGAGCTGATTGTACAAGGAAGCAGATTTAAGTTTTCAGGCAAGAGATGAGGGGGGATGTGAGGAAGAACTTTTTTCACTAAGCGAGTGGTAATGACCTGGAACTCACTGAGGGTGGTGGAAGCAGAAATGATCAATTATATCGAAAGGAAATTGGATGGGCACTTAAGGGAAATAAACTTGCAGGGGGAATGGGACTGACTGGATTGCTCGACAGAGAGCCAGCATGGGCTCGATAAGCCAAGTGGCCATCTTCTGTGATGCAATGACTCTATGTTAGCTGTCCTCCAGTCCTCTGGCACTATGTCTGTAGCTACCAAAGATTGGAAAATGATGGTCAGAACCTCTATTCTCTCTCTTGCTTCTCTTACCAGCCTGGGATACATCTCATCCAGGCGATTTGTCCACTGTCTAAGATCCTAAACCCCTTAATATTTCCTCTCACTATGGTCATAGCATGCAATAATTCACACCTCCTTATCTTTAATGTCTGCATTGTCTCCCTCTTTAAGACAGACACAAAGTATTCATTAAGAATCGTGCCCACGTTTTCCACCTCCAGACACAAGTTACCTTTTTACTCTCCAACTGGCCCTATTCTCTATTTAGTTATCCTCTTGCTCTTTAGGTAGTTATAAAAACATATTTAGATTTTCTTCGAATTTGCTTGCCAATATTTCTTCATGCCCTCATTGATTCCTAATTTCCTTTTTAATTTTTCCCTTGTACTTCCGATACTCCTTCGGCTTTCGGCAGTACTAAGCTCTCGTCATCTGACATAAGCTTCCTTTTTTGCCTATCCTACTCCGTAAACTAAATCTTACTGAAAGGAATGCTCTCACTGATACCTCTTCCACCTGCCGAGCTTCATTTCCTGCTTATGCCTTTAACCTTTTATGTAGTTATGCCTGTTAAATAGTGTGCTGATAGTAGTTCAGAATTCAATTTATCACTTATATGCAGTTTAAGCTTACTTGCACCAGTTGTCTTTTTTAACTAATCTAAGGAATATGTGGACAAAAAAAATCATTTTATATTTATAGTCGCAGTTTAAAATGAGAGTGTCTTTTTCAGAAAAATGAATGTTTGTGCTTAAGTGTACAGTGGGAGTGTAGCCTAAACATTTGAGAAATACAGGCATGTTCACATATACCCGAGTCAGTTTATAAATGAGACACAATAGACCAAATGGCCTCCTTCTGTGCAATAAACCTCGACAGTCCTATGTTGGTCACCTTACACTAGTGCATTACAACCTGGCAGAAAACAGCAATCATGAATAGAGAAGAAAAAATCTATATACATTGGTCAATGGTAACTTGTCTTAAAGCATTTACTCCGATTCACACCTAACAAAGGGGACTCACTAAATCCAATACTATGATACCATAAGGAATAAATTTGTAAGCAAAAGTACTTTTGAATACTACATATCACCCAACAGCTAGAATTCCCAACACCCCATCAAATTATATACCCAATGTTGAACCCTTACTATACAGGGCTTTAACTCCATTCCTAATGCTATATTAGATAACTTTTTCATAGAATCATAAAATGGTTACACACAGGTCATTTGGCCCATTGAGTCCATACCAGCTTTCTGCAAGTGCAATTCAGCTAGTCCCACTTTCCCACCCTTTACCCGTGATCCTGCACTTATCTCTTATCTTCAGGTGCTTCAATTCCCTTCTGAAAGCCACAATTGAATCTGCCTCCACCACAATCTCAGGCAGTGCATTCCAGATCCAAACTACTCACTGTGTAAAAACGTTTTTCCTTATGTCGTCATTGCTTCTTTTGCCAATCACCTTATATCTGTGTCCTCTGGTTCTCAATGCCTCCAGCAAAGGAAACAGTTTCTCTTTACTCAGTCCAGATCCCTTATGATTTTGAACACCTTGATCAAACCTCCTCTCAACCTTCTCTTCTCTATGAACAACCTCACCTTCTCCAATTTATGCTTGTAATTGAAGTCCTTCATTCCTGGAACCATTCCGGATTATCATTTCTAAAAGCTTTCCCACCAGTGAAGTTAAACTGACTGGCCTGCAGTTGTTGGGTTTATCCTTTTTTGAACAGGGGTGTAACATTGGCAATTTTTCAGTCCTCTGGCCCCACCCCCACATCCAAGAAGGATTCTAAGTTTATAGCCAGTAACTCCACAATTTCCGCCCTTACTTTACCCAACATTCTCAGATGCATCTATCTAGTTTTGCTGACTTATCAACTTTAAGTACAGCCAGGCATAGTGGCTAGTGGGGCCTTAACTTTGACTCTAGACGCCATGAAGTCTCATGGCATCAGTAAACATGGGTCAGGAAATCTCCTGCTGATTACCACCTACTGCCCTCCCTCAAGTGATGAATCAGTACTCCTCCATGTTGAACACCTCTTGGAAGAAGCACTGAGTATAGCAAGGGTGTAGAATGTACTGTGGACTTTAATGTTCATCACCAAGAGTTGTTCAGTAGCATGACTACCGTCCAAGCTGCCAAGTCCTGAAGGACCCATTTGCCAGGCTGGGCTTGCAGCAGGTGTGGTGAGTGAAAACACGATGGGAAAAAACTATATAACCGCATCCTCACCAATCTATCAATCGCAGATGCATCTTTTGATGATAGTATTGTTCAAAGCGACCACTGTACAGTCCTCATGGAGACTAAGACCGGTCTTGAGAGTAAGAAGACCATCAATCACGTTGTGTGCTACTACAAACGTGCTAAATCATAAGAACATAAGAACCAGGTGCAGGCAATTCAGCCTTTCGATCCTGCTCCGCCACTCAGTACGATCATCGCTGATCTCATCTCAGCCTCAACTCCACTTTCCTGTCCGTTCTCCATTACCCTTCAACCCTTTACTAATTAAAAATGACAGTCAGATAGATTCAGATCAGATATTTTTTATTATTCATTCATGGTATGTGGGCATCACTGACATCCCTAATTGCCCTTGAGAAGTTGATGGTGTGCTGCCTTCTTGAACTGCTGCAGTCCTTGGGATGTAGGTACAACCACAGTGTTGTTAGGAAGGGAGTTCCAGGATTTTGACCCTGTGAATGTGAAGGAACGGCGATACAGTTTCAAGTCAGGATGGTGTGTGGCTTGGAGAAGAACTTGCAGGTGGTGGTGTTCCTCTGCATCTGCTGCCCTTGTCCTTCTAGGTGGTGGAGGTCACAGGTTTGGAAGATGCTGCCGAAGGAGCCTTGGTGAGTTGCTGCAGTGCATCTTGTAGATGGTACACACTGCTGCCACTCCTCTGCATCTGCTGCCCTTGTCCTTCTAGGTGGTGGAGGTCACAGGTTTGGAAGATGCTGCCGAAGGAGCCTTGGTGAGTTGCTGCAGTGCATCTTGTAGATGGTACACACTGCTGCCACTGTGCATCGGTGGTGAAGGGAGTGAATGTTGAAGGTGGTGGATGGGGTGCCAATCAAGCGGGCTGCTTTGTCCTGGAACGTGTCAAGCTTCTTGAGTGTTGTTGGAGCTGCACCCATCCAGGCAAGTCGAGAGTATTCCATCACACTCCCGACTTGTGCCTTGTAGATGGTGGACAGGCACTGGGGAGTCAGGAGGTGAGTTACTCGCCACAGGATTCCTAGCCTCTGACCTGCTCTTGTAGCCACTGTATTTATGTGGCTGATCCAGTTCAGTTTCTGGTCAATGGTAACCCTCAGGGTGTCAATAGTGGGGGATTCAGTGATGGTAATGCCATTGAACATTAAGGGAAGATGGTTAAAGGCTCTCTTGTTTGAGATAGTCATTGCCTGGCACTTGTGTGGCACAAATGGAACCTGACACTTATCAGCCCAAGCCTGGATGTTATCCAGGCATGTGGAATGGGCTGCTTCATTATCTGAGAAGTCGTGAATGGTGCTGAACATTGTGCAATCATCAGCAAACATCCCCACTTCTGACCTTATGATGGAGGGAAGGTCATTGATGAAGCAGCTAAAGATGATTGGGCCGAGGACACTGCTCCGTGGAACTCCTGCAGTGATGTCCTGGGACTGAGATAATTGACCTTCAACAACCAAACCATTTTCTGTTAGGTATGACTCCAACCAGCAGAGAGTTTTCCCCCTGATTCCATTGGCTCCAGTTTTGCTAGGGCTCCTTGATGCCATACTCAGTCAAATCCTGCCTTGATGTCAAGGGCAGTCACTCTCATCTCACCTCTGGAGTTCAGCTCTTTTGTCCATGTTTGGACAAAGGCTGTATTGAGGTCAGGAGCTGCGTGGCCCTGACGAAACCCAAACTGAGTAACTCAAAACTGGGCACTGCGGGCTATCAACAGCAGCCATATTATACTCCATCACAATCTGTTACCTCATAGTCCATCATATCCCTCACTCTCTACCATTACCATCAAGACAAGGGACCAATTCTGGTTCAATGAGGACTGTAGGAGAGCATGCCAGGAGCAGCACCAAGCATTCCTAAAGATGAGGTACCAACCTGGTGAAGCTACAACAGAGGGCTACATGCACACTAAACAAGGGAAGTACGGTATGGACTGAAATAAGCAAACCCACAAAGAACACATGGGATCAGATCTCTGCAGTCCTGCCACCTACATTTGGGAACAGTGGTGGACAATCAAACTAATGGGAGGCGCCTCCACAAACATCCCCATCCTGATTGACGGCAAGACAAGGCTGAAGCGCTCATTGCCACCTTTGGCCAGAAGTGCTGAGTGGATAATCCATCTGGGCCTCCTCCTGAGGTCCACACCAATTCACATCACTCCACATGATCTCAAGAAATGGTTGAAGGCACTGGAGACAGCAAAGGCTAAGGGCCCTGACAACAACCCGGATGTAATGCTTAAGACTTGTGTCTCAGAGCTTGCTGCACCCCTAGCCACTGTTCCAATACAGCTACAATACTGGCACTTACCCGACAATGTGGAAAATTGCCCACTTATGTCCCATCCATAAAGAGTAATCTGGCCAATCATCAGTAAAATGATAAAAGTTGTTGTCGACAGTGCTATCAAGCAGGACTTAAACAGCAGTAACCTGCTCAACGTTGTTCAGTTTGGGTCCTGCCAGGACCGTTCACCTCCAGGCCTCATTACAGCTTTGGACGAAAGAGCTGAATTTCAGTTGAAGCGAGAGTGACATCATGGAGCACTGATAAAATTGAAATCAATAGGAATCATGGGGAAAGCTCTCCATTGGCAGGGGTCATACCCTGCACAAAGGAAGATGGTTGTAGCTGTTGGAGGCCAATCATCTAAGGCCCAGGAATTTGCTGCAGGAGTTCCTCAAGGCAATGTCCTAGGCCCAAACATATTTAGCTGCTTCATCAATGATCTTCCCTCCATCATAAGCTCGAGTGGGGATTTTCGCTGATGATTGCAGTTTTCAGTCCTATTCCTAGCTCCTTAATGAAACAGTCCATGCCTGCATGCAGCAAGACCTGGCCAATATTGAGGCTTTGGCTGATAAGTGGCAACTAAGATCTGCACCATCCGAGTGCCAGGCTATGACCATCTCCAAAAGGGAAACTAACCATCTCCCTTAGACATTCAATGGGCGGCACAGTGGCGCAGTGGTTAGCACCGCAGCCTCACAGCTCCAGGGACCCGGGTTCGATTCTGGGTACTGCCTGTGTGGAGTTTGCAAGTTCTCCCTGTGTCTGCGTGGGTTTCCTCCGGGTGCTCCGGTTTCCTCCCACATGCCAAAGACTTGCAGGTTGATAGGTTAATTGGCCATTATAAATTGTCCCTAGTATAGGTAGGTGGTAGGGAAATATATAGGGACAGGTGGGGATGTGATAGGAATATGGGATTAGCGTAGGATTAGTATGAATGGGTGGTTGATGGTCGGCACAGACTCGGTGGGCCGAAGGGCCTGTTTCAGTGCTGTATCTCTAAACAATGGTATTACCATCACTGAATCCCTCATCATCAACATTCTGAAGGTCACCATTAACCAGAAACTGAACTCGACCAGCCACATAAATCCTGTGGTTACAACAGCAGGTCAGAGGCTAGGAATCCTGCAGTGGGTAACTCACCTCCCATCTCCCCAAAGCCTATCCACCATCTCCAATGCACAAGTTAGGAGTGTGATGGAATACTTTCCATTTGCCTAGATGAGTGCAACTCAATCACTCAAAAAGCTTGACACCATCCAGGACAAAACAGTCCGCTTGATTGGCACCCCAACTTAAACATTCAATCCCTCCACTACTGGCATAGTGTCTGCAGTGTGCACCATCTCCAATATGCATGCAGCAAGTAACCAATGCTCCTCCAACAGTACTTACCAAGCCTGTGACCTCTAAGAGCTTGAAGAACAAGGGCAGCAGACACATTGTAACACCATCAACTGCAAGTTCCTCTCCAAGTCACACATCACCCTGAAATCTATCACCATTGCTTCACTATCACTAGGTCAAAATCCTGGAACCTTGTCTCTATCAGCACTGTGGGTGTACCTACACGAGGGCTACAGCAGTTAAAGAAGCCAGGCCACCACCACCTCCAATGGCATTTAATATGGACAATAAATGCTGGCCTTGCCTCCGAGGTTCCAGAGTTGAATCGCTTGAAGCGCTAATTTAGGCAGTTTTTGTGTCAACTCCACTATTCAGTAAAGGGAGAGAAAACAGGAAACTGCAGACCAGTAGCCTGACATCAGTCATCAGGAAATTGCTGGAAACTATTATGGAAGTCTTAACAACGCACTTAGAAAAGCATTGTCTGATCATACTAAGTCAACATGGTTTTATTAAAGGGAAATCATGTTTGACAAATTCATTCATTTTTTGAGGATGTAACTCCTCGGGTAGATGTAGTATACTTGGATTTCAAAAAGACATTTGGTAAGGTGACATACAAAAGATCAAGGTCTCATGGAGTTGGGGGTATATTAGCATGGATGGAGGTTTGATTAACCGTCAGGAAGCAGAAGAGGAATAAACAAGGCATTTTCAAGTCGGTAGGCTGCAACTATGCAGTGCTGTAAGGATCAGTGATAGGTGTAATGCCCATGCAATTTACGAAGTGTAAAATGAACCTAGGAAGTGAACACAAAATGGACACTTTTCTTGTAAACAAAATGGAGTTAGAGATTAGGTGACCTTTCCTGCTAATACACATACAAACATATGAATTAGGAGCAGGAGTAAGCCCCTCGAGCCTGCTCCGCCATTCAATAAAATCATGGCTGACCTGACTGTAATCTCAACTCCACATTCCTGCCTACCCCCGATAATCTTTCACCCCCTTGCTTATCAAGAATCTATCTACCTTAAAAATATTTAAAGACCCTGCTTCCACCGCCTTTTGAGGAAGAGAGTTCCCGTTATGACCAAGGCAGGAGGAATGCACTGTCAATTCAGTCCCACTTCTCCACAGGTCACAACACATCAATAAATTGTTCCGAAGAAGGGTCACTAACCCGAAACGTTAACTCTGCTTCTCTTTCCACAGATGCTGCCAGACCTGCTGAGTGATTCCAGCATTTCTTGTTTTTGTTTCAGATTTCCAGCATCCGCAGTATTTTGCTTTTACATCATAAATTGTCCCACTTACCAAAACAGTTGATTAGATACTCTATTTGTCCCCAGAATGAAGCACACCAACCAGGTTTCTTTGATAAACAACAAAATTATCTGTTTATTATAAACCAAGTCTTAAAATGAGGTAAATATATATGTGAATTGAGATATTACAACCCCGTATTTTTATCCTAGCCCTCACGCACACATCCAGAACTGGTTAACTGAAAAAAAGGGATTTTGTTCACAGCTGTTACAAAGAAATTGAAGGAATAAAAAAAACTTATACTGAATATGGAAGTCCTTGGTTTTGGTGAGGTGTCCCAAAGTTGAATAGTTGGCTGCCACTAGGAATTTTTCCAGGCAAGGTTGATGAACAGTCTATTTGCGCAGGCTTTCAAAGAAATTCAACTGCAGAAGACTTCACTTAGATCTTCCATCAGGTGTGTAGCACCAGAGGTTGCAGTACTCACACATTCAATGCAAAGTTCATTTGTTGATGCAAGGTTTCTGCAAATATTCAGGGTTTCTTAAAAATGCAGGAGGCAAGAGTACCATTTCATACAGGGTTTCACTTTTCAATAGCAGGGATTCTTCAAAGAGAGGTAACAGTGGTCTGGTTTTACTTCTGATCTCCTGGCAGGTCCATATTCAGATTTCAACTGCCTCCTTTAGTCCAAAAACCACCATCTTTTAACAGTTCAAAATGAAACCAAACATTTTTCCAGGCAAATCTCATGCTAATCATAAATTCTCTCTTGTCACAACAAAGGATAGCTCTTAAGTCAAACTCCTTGTGGAATTTACTGGAAATCACCTGCTTTCTTGTAAAAACTTGTTCACTGGTCAACTTTTGTTGAACTTCCTTTCATAAAAAACACCTAAAGGACAGCCTATTCAGTTTAAAAATATAGATTCCAAGTTTTAACAAAATTATATGGAAACTCTGGTGTAGGCGGGAGGGCTTCAGCTACTTGGATCATTGGGATCTCTTCTCGTGCAGAGGTGAGCTTTACAAGAAGGACGGGCTGCATCTAAACTGGAGGGAGACCAATATCCTTGCGGGGAGGTTTGCTAGTAATATTCAGGAGGGTTTAAACTAGTCTTGCGGGGGGTGAGACCCAAAGTAGTAGTCTCTCCGATGAGATAGTTGAGGCAAATGTAGAGGTTAAAGCAAGCAAGTCCAGTAGACAGGCCGGGCAGGGGCAGGACAGGGAGCGTGGAAGGTCTGGTAGGCTAAACTGCATTTACTTTAATGCAAGAAACCTTACAGGTAAGGCAGATGAACTTAGAGCATGGATCGGTACATGGGACTGTGATATTATAGCTATTAGAGTTATGGTCACTGGTCCCAAAGTGCTCCCCCACGGAAACGTGGTTGAGGGATGGGCAGGACTGGCAGCTCAATGTTCCGGGGTACCGATCTTTCCGGCGTGACAGAGGTGGAGGTAAGAGAGGAGGGGGAGTTGCACTCTTGATTACGGAGGACATCACGGGGCAAACGTCCAGCGAGGCCATATGGGTAGAACTTAGAAATAAGAAAGGGGTGATCACTTTGATGGGATTATACTATAGGCCCCCCAATAGTCAGAGGGAAGTGGAGGAGCATATATGTAGGGAAATCACAGATAGGTGTAGGAATTATAGGGTTGTAATAGTAGGTGATTTTAACTTCCCTAATATTGACTGGGACTGCCTTAGTGCAAAGGGATCAGATGGAGAAGAATTTGTTAAGTGTGTCCAGTATAGTTTTCTGAAGCAGTATGTGGATGGCCCTACTAGAGAAGGGGCTACACTCGACCTCCTCTTAGGAAATGAGGATGGGCAGGTGGTTGATGTGTCAGTGGGGGAGCACTTTGGGACCAGTGACCATAACTCTATTAGCTTCAAGATAGTTATGGAAAAGGATAGGACTGGTCCTCAGGATGAAGTCCTAAATTGGGGGAAGGCTAATTTCAATGGCATCAGACAGGAACTCTCAAAAGTTGAATGGGAGAGGCTGTTTACAGGTAAAGGGACATCTGGCAAGTGGGATGCTTTTAAAAGTGGGATAGGAAGAGTTCAGGGCCAGCATGTTCCTGTTAGATGGAAGGGCAAGGCTGGCAAGTTTAGGGAACCTTTGTTGACGAGGGATATTGAGGAGCTGGTCAGGACAAAGAAGGAGGCATATGTCAGGTATAGGCAGCTGGGATCGAGCGAGTCCCTTGAGGAGTATAGGGGATGTAGGAGTACACTTAAGAAGGAAATTAGGAGGGCGAAAAGGGGCCATGAGATTTCCCTGGCAGATAAGATAAAGGACAATCCTAAATGATTCTGTAAGTATAGTAAGTGTAAAAGGGTAGCTAAGGAGAGAGTAGGTCCCCTTAAGGATCAGTGTGGTAATCTATGTGTGGAGCCAAGGAAAATGGGCGCGGTCTTAAATGAATATTTCTCGTCCGTATTTACTGTGGAGAAGGTCAGAGAAGCTAGTGAGTTCAAGGGAGGGAACACCGATATCCTGGAGCATATCAACATTACAAAAGAGGTGTTGGAGGTTTTGAAGCGCATTAAGGTGGATAAATCCCCAGAGCCTGACCAGCTGTATCCTAGGATGCTCTGGGAAGCAAGGGAGGAGATTGCTGGGGCCCTGGCAGAGATTTTTGTATCATCGTTAGTCACGGGTGAGGTACCGGAAGACTGGAGGAGAGCTAATGTTGTGCCTTTATTTAAGAAGGGCAGCAGGGATAAGCCAGGGAACTACAGGCCGGTGAGCCTTACATCAGTGGTGGGAAAGTTATTGGAAGGGATTCTGAGAGACAGGATTTATGTGCATCTGGAAAGGCATGGTCTGATTAGGGATAGTCAGCATGGCTTTGTGCTTGGGAAATCATGTCTCACGAATTTGATTGATTTTTTCGAGGTGACCAAGAGGATTGATGAGGGCAGGGCGATGGACGTGGTCTACATGGACTTTAGCAAGGCCTTTGACAAGGTCCCGCATGGTAGGCTGGTCCAGAAGGTTCAAACACATGGGATCCAGGGTGAACTAGCAAATTGGACACAAAATTGGCTTGGTGATAGGAGGCAGAGGGTGGTAGTGGAGGGTTGTTTTTCAGATTGGAGGCTGGTGACCAGTGGTGTGCCGCAGGGATCAGTGCTGGGCCCTCTGTTGTTTGTCATATATATTAATGACTTGGATGTGAATGTAAGGGGCATGATTAGTAAGTTTGTAGATGACACCAAAATTGATGATATAGTGGACAGTGAAGAAGGTTGTCTAAGGTTACAACAGGATATAGATCAACTAGGAAAGTGGGCAAGGGAGTGGCAAATGGAATTTAATGCAAACAAGTGTGAAGTGATGCATTTTGGGAAGTTAAACCAGGGCAGGACATATACAGTGAATGGCAGGTGAGTGTTGTTGAGCAGAGAGACCTTGGGGTGCAAGTACATAGTTCCCTGAAAGTGGCAACACAAGTAGACAAGGTGGTAAAGAAGGCATATGGCATGCTTGCCTTCATCAGCTGAGGCAGTGAGCACAAGAGTTACATGTTATTTTACAGTTGTACATAACGTTGGTTAGGCCACATTTGGAGTACTGTGTGCAGTTCTGGTCACCGCACTACAGGAAAGATGTGATTAAGCTAGAGAGGGTGCAGAAAAGATTCACAAGGATGTTGCCTGGTTTGGAGGGCTTGAGTTATAAAGAGAGATTGGATAGCCTGGGTCTGTTTTCCCTGGAGCGAAGGAGGCTGAGAGGGGACATGATAGAGGTATATAAAATTATGACAGGCATAGATAGGGTAGATAGCCAGAGTCTGTTTCCCTAGGGGTGACTAAAACTAGAGGGTATAGATTTAAGGTGGATCAAAGGGGTAAATTTTTCACTAAAAGAATAGTGGGTATCTGGAATGAGCTGCCTGAGGAGGTGGTAGAGGCATGAACAGTAGCAACATTTAAGAGGAATCTGGACAGGTACTTGAATGAGCAAGGTTTAGAGGGAGATGGACTTAATGCAGGCAGGTGGGATTAGTATAGATAGGCGTTATGGTCGGCATGGACGCGGTGGGCCAAAGGGCCTGTTTCTATGCTGTACGACTCTATGAGTACATCCATCGGTTCCCCTTCAAAGAACTCCAATAAATTGGTTAAACATGATTTCCCTTTCACAAAAATCATGTTGACTCTGCCTGATTACCTTGAATTTTTCCAAGTGCCTGCTATTCCATCTTTAATAATAGCTACTAACATTTCCCCTCAGACAGATGTTAAGCTAACTGACCTGATGGAAGGGATGGGTGACAGTGCTATCAAGCAGCATTTGCTCAGCAGTAACCTGCTCACCGATGCCCAGTTTGGGTTTCGCCAGGGCCAAACATGAATAAATGAGCAAATGCACAGGTGAGGTGAGAGTGACTACCCTTGACATCAAGGCAGCATTTAACAGAGTACGGCATCAAGGAGCCCTCGCAAAACTGTAGTCAATGGGAATCGGGGAAAACTCTCTGCTGGTTCAAGTCATACCTAGCACAAAGAAAGATGGTTGTGGTTGTTGGAGGTCAATCATCTCAGTCCCAGGACATCACAACAGGAGTTCCACAGGGTAGTGTCCTAGCCCAACCATTTTCAGCTGCTTCATCAATGACCTTCCCTCCATCATAAGGTCAGAAGTAGGGATGTTCATTGATGATTTCACAATATTCAGCACTATTTGCAACTCCTCAGATAATGAGGCAGTCTGTGTCCACATGCAGCAAGACCTGGACAACATCCAGGCTTGGGTTGATAAGTGGCAAGTAACATTCCTGTCATACAAGTGCCAGGCAATGACCATCTCAAAGAGAGAATCTAGCCATCTCCCCTTAATGCTACAATTACCATTGCTGAATCCCCCACTATTAACATCCTGAGGGTTACCAATGACCAGAAACTAAACTGGACCAGCCACATAAATGCTGTGGCTGCAAGAGCAGGTCAGACGCTGGGAATTCTGCAGCAAGTAACTCACCTCCTGACTTCCCAAAGCCTGTCCACCATTTACAAGGCACAAGTCAGGAGTGTAATGGAATACTGTCCACTTGCCTGGATGGGTGCAACTCCGACAACACTCAAGAAGCTCAACACCATCCAGCACAAAGCAGCTCGCTTGATTGGCAGCCCATTCACTACTTTCAACATCACTCTCTCCACCACCTACACACAGTGGCAGCAGTGTGTACCATCTACAAGATGCACTGCAGAAACTCAAAAAGGCGTCTTCAACAGCACCTTCCAAACCCACAACCTCCACCACCTAGAAGGACAAGGGCAGCAAGTGCATGGGAACACCACCATCTGCAAGTTCCCTTCCAAGCCACACACCATCCTGACATGGAATATCCTCCACTGTCACTGGGTCAAAGTCCTGGAACTCCCTTCCTAACAGCACTGTGGGTGTCCCTTGTATCCTCTATAGTGAAGAACGAGGCAAAATACCTGTTTAATTCATCTGCCCTCTCCTTATTTCCCCTTATTAATCCCCCAACCCACTTTCTATAGGACCAACACTCAGGTAACTTTTAAAAATATTTATAGAAACAATTACATTTCTAGCTAGCTTTCTCTTGTACTCCAATTTGTCCCTCCTGTTGTCAATTTTTGCTTTTTTATATTCTGTCCAATCCTCTGACTTGCCACCCATCTTTGTGCAATTATATGCTTTTTCTCTAACCTTGATACTATCTTTAACTTTTTTAGTTCTTTCTCATTGGAATGTATCTATTCTGTGTATTCTGAAATATCCCCTTAGATGTCTGCCACTGCATCTCTATTGACCTATCCCTTAACCAAATTTGCCAGCTCACTTTAGCTCTTTCATGCACTCATAATTGCCCTTAATTAAGTTTAAAATACTAGTCTTGGACCTATTCTTCTCTCCCTCAAACTAAATGCAAAATTTAATCATATAATGATGGCTGCTACCGCAGGCTACCTTCACAATTAGGTCATGTCGTTGCACAATACCAGAGTCTAGTATTGCCTATTCTCTGGTTGGCTCCATAGTTCTAAGAAACTATCCCAAAAACATTCTATGGGTCTTCATCTAGGTTACCTTAGCCCATCTGATTTTTCCAACCTATATGTAATTAAAATCTCCCATGATTATCACTGTACCTTTCTGACAAGCTCCCATTATTTCTTCCTTTTTATCTGTCCTATGTGCTTACTGTTATGAGGGTCTGAACACCACTCCCACAAATGATTTCTTGCCTTCATTTCTCATCTCTACCCAATCCGCTTGTACATCCTTATTTCCTGAACTTATGCCATCCTTCCCTGAATGTGCTAATACTATCATTAATTAACAGAGCCAGCCCTCCGCCATTTCCTAGCTTCCAAAATGTCATGTACCCTTCAATATCCAGATCACCAACTACAAGAACCCTGAACTTATTTTCATGGCTGGACAATTCTTGGATATGTCATTAAAATACAAACTACCTTTCTGGACACATCCCTATGAAATGATTAGAATGCAAACCACCTTTTCTGTGGAAACGGCTGCTTCTCTCCAACTGATTGGGTTGACAAATACTGTTGCAGACTTTTGGACTCCAAACTCAAATTTCAACAAATGTATAAGAAAAAGCCTTACTTTATTAAGAGGACCAATGACATCCAGACTCCATTTTCTAATAATGGCCTCACCATCACAAAACATTTCTGAGGACAATAAAAAGAGAAACTATGGACGCATGAGAAACTAGGTTTCCGATAAGGAGCTTTAACAAAGGTATATTCTGGGCAAAGGAGACCTGTCTATGTCAAAGAGAAAGGACCCTGTTTAATATTACCAGCTTTGAATGCTCAGGCATGCAGTAAAGCCTGGGGCAGCTGCCACAAGGGCTCAATGGGGAAAGGCCACTACATAACGTCCTCCCATTATAGTATACTGAAGGGCTGGAAACCTGAGCAAAACCCCTCAGGCTGTATGCAGCAAAAAAATGTTTTTGCTATGCAATGCAAATGTACATTGTATATATAAAATGGAATGGCAAGCGTTGTGCGGCACCTCACCTTTTTAGTTAGTCTAATGATGACTATGAAACCATTGTCAATTGTTGTAAAAACCCATCTGGTTCACTAATGTCCTTTAGGGAAGGACATCTGCTGTCTTTACTTAGTCTGGCTTACATTTGACTCCAGACTTACAATGTGGTTGACTGTTTAAAATGCTCTCTGCAATGGCCTAGCAGTTCAAAGACAATTAGGGATGGGCAATAGATGCTGGCTTAGCCAGTGATTCCCACAATGAATAAAAAAAATGTTCTGTATCGAAGGAATCTGTTCTCTATTGCAATTTCTGAAATGTCATACACCATCCTGAATTGGAACTTTATCACCATTCCTTCACCGCCGCTGGGTCAAAATCCTGGAACTCCCTTCCTAACAGCACTACAGGTGTAGCTACCTCACATGGACTGCAGTAGTTCAAGGCAGCAGCTCACCAACACCTCAAGGGCAAGTAGGGATGGGCAATAAATGCTGGCCTAACCAGTGACACCCACATCCCACAAATGAATTTTAAAATATTTTGAACTGTTATATAATTTTTACAAATTTATCAATAAATTATATTTTTGGGGAAAAAATATTTAGCTTTGAACCACAGGTCAGCAGAGACTGGAGTGTGGCCTTAAATTCCATAAGTGAGCAACTGCACCAAGACCTAGCCATTGACCTTTGCCTGGCATATAACAAGAGCAGTCTTCAACAGCACATCTGTCTTCCTGAACCTTCCAAGTATTTATTCAGTGAACAAGGGAAAAGATTACAGGCCTGCAGTACTTCAAGTCTTCACTCCAGGGAAAAACAAGTTTAACAGTGAACTCTTGAGCGCATGTGTTTGTCCTTATGAGTGCGTGAGTTGTTGCATACATTTCAGGTGTTGTATAACAATTTATCTTTTAAACTTACAAGACCCTGTCATTAGGGCGGCACAGTGGTTAGCACCGCAGCCTCACAGCTCCAGCGACCCGGGTTCAATTCTGAGTACTGCCTGTGCGGAGTTTGCAAGTTCTCCCTGTGACCGCGTGGGTTTTTGCCGAGTGCTCTGGTATCCTCCCACAGCCAAAGACTTGCAGGTTGATAGGTAAATTGGCCATTATAATTGCCCCTAGTACAGGTAGGTGGTAGGGGAATATAGGGAAGGTAGGGATGTAGTAGGAATATGGGATTAGTATAAATGGGTGGTCGATGGTCGGCACAGACTCGAAGGGCCTGTTTCAGTGCTGTATCTCTAAATAAAAAAAATTAATGTCTATTCTTGACAATTAAAGCACTCGGGCTGAAAAAAAACATCTTTGGTCAGTCGGGAGGTGAAAAGGGAACCAACCCGATCATCTCTCACCGGTCTATAATATGGGGCCTCAAATTTGCAATCTATATTAATAACTTAGGCAAAGCGACCGAGAATAACAAAGTTTGCTGACGATACCAAGTTAGGTGGGAATTTAAGCTATAAGGACACAAATAGGTTGCAGAGTTAGACACAGGTTAAGTGAGTGGGCAAGTACATGGCAAATGGACTATAATGTGGGGAAGTGTGACGTATGCCAGCCAAGAGCGACGTCTCAATTCATTCCATCTTCGCTGCCTTCGGAGAATACTTGGCATCAGGTGGCAGGACTATATCTCCAACACAGAAGTCCTTGAAGCGGCCAACACCCCCAGCTTATACACACTACTGAGTCAGCGGCGCTTGAGATGGCTTGGCCATGTGAGCCGCATGGAAGATGGCAGGATCCCCAAAGACACATTGTACAGCGAGCTCGCCACTGGTATCAGACCCACCGGCCGTCCATGTCTCCGTTATAAAGACGTCTGCAAACGCGACATGAAATCGTGTGACATTGATCACAAGTCGTGGGAGTCAGTTGCCAGCATTCGCCAGAGCTGGCGGGCAGCCATAAAGACAGGGCTAAATTGTGGCGAGTCGAAGAGACTTAGTAGTTGGCAGGAAAAAAGACAGAGGCGCAAGGGGAGAGCCAACTGTGCAACAGCCCCAACAAACAAATTTCTCTGCAGCACCTGTGGAAGAGCCTGTCACTCCAGAATTGGCCTTTATAGCCACTCCAGGCGCTGCTTCACAAACCACTGACCACCTCCAGGCGCGTATCCATTGTCTCTCGAGATAAGGAGGCCCAAAAGACAAAAGATGAAGTGAGGTTATTGCAGAATTTTTAAATACTGATGTTCAGAGACTTAGATATATTTGTAGAAGGAGCACACTAAGTTAACATGTAGGTGCAGCAAGCAATTAAGAGGGCAATTAATGCCTTTTATTGCAAGGGGATTGGAGTATAAAAATAAGTATTGCTACTATTGTATAGAGCTTTAGTGAGACAACACCTGGAGTTCTGTGCAGTTTTGGTCTCCATATCCAAGGAAGGATAGACTTGCCTTTGAGGCAGTACAGCAAAAGTGCACTATGTTGGTTCCTGGGATGAGAGGATTGATCAGAAGCAAATTGGTCTGCACTCCCTGGAATTTGGAACAATGAGAGATGATCACACTGAAACATACAAGATTCTTAGGAGCTTGACAAGGTAGTTTCCCCTGGATGGAGATCATACAAGGCAGTGCAGAGGGAAGGGGGCGACGCACATCCTTGGGATAAGGGATCAATCATTTAGGAAAGAGGTAAGGAGAGATTTCTTCATCCAGAGGGCTAGAAATTGTCTACCCAACGGTTAACAGATGCTCCATCGTTGAGTATACTCAAGACCAATTTTTTGACTTCAGGGAATTAAGGGATATGGGGAGCAGGCAGGAAAAACGAAGTTAGACCAGTCATGATCATATTGAATGGGGAAGCAAACTCGAGGGACTGAATGGTCAACTGCTGTTGTTAACTCTCAGTACATTGTGAAGCACTTCACAATTATTTGCACATCCACTATAGGTATGTAAAAAGGAAAAGATTAGCAAAAACAAACATGGGTCCATGACAAGCAGTCAGGAGAATTTTTAATGGGGAGTAAGGAAATGGCAGAGAAACTAAAATACTTGTGTGTTTTCACTGCATAAAATACTAAAAGCCTCCCAGAAATAACAGAGAATCAAGGGACTAGTGTAAACAAGGAACAAGACATTAGAAAAAACAAAAAGTACTAGAGAAATTAATAGGACTTAAATAGATAAATCCCTTGGACAGAATGATCTGCACTCCAGTGTTGAAAGAGGTGGCTATAGAGATAGCTGACGCTATGGTGGTCTTCTTTCAAAATTCTAGACTCTGGAATGCTTCCTGCAGATTGGAAGGTGACAATTGTAACCCCATTATGAGGGAGAGAGAAAATGAGGAACAAAACCGTTAGCCAAACATCAGTCATAGGGAAAATGCCACAATCTATAATAAAGGATGTGATAAAAGGACACTTGAGAATAATGGTAGGATTGGGCAGAGCCAACATAGATTTGTGAAATGGAAATCATGCTTAACAAACCTGTTGGGAGTTCTTTTGAGGATGTAACTTGCAAAATAGATGAGGAACAAGTGGATGTGGTGTATTTAGATTTTCAGAAAGCTTTCGTAAACCCCCACACAAGAGGTAAGTAAACAAAGAGATTAGCAGACTGTGACTAGTGGGGTATCGCAAGGATCTGTGCTTGGGCCCCAGCTATTCACAATCGATATCAATGATTTGGATTTGGGGATTAAATGTAATATTTTGCAGATGACAAAATTAGATGGAAGTGACAGTCCCAAAGAGGATGCAATGACGGTTCAAGGGGATTTGGACAGGCTGAGCGAGTGGGCAAATGTTTGACAGATGGAATATAATGTGCATGAATGAGAGGTTATCCCTTGTTTTTTTATACCAAAGTATTTCTTAAATGGTGAGAGGCTGTGAAGTGAAGAACTTCCAAGAGACTTGAATGTCCTCCTTCGTGAATCACTGAAAGCCAACATGCAGCAAGTAATTAAGGCAAATGGTATGTTGGCCTTCATTACAATAGGATTTGAGTATAGCAGCAAAGATGTCTTACTGCAATTATATAGAGCCTTGGTTAGACCACACTGGACTATTGTGTACAGTTTTGGTCTCTTTATCTAAGGAAAGATATACTTGCCATCGAGGGAGTGCAATGAATGTCCACCGAACTAATTCCTGAGATGGAGGGATTGCCCTATGAGGAAGATTAAACAAACTGGGCCTTTATTCTCTGGAGTTTTAGGGGTGCTCATTCAAACACAAAATTCAGGGTAGATGCGGGAAGGATGGTTTCCCTGGCTGAGGAATCAGAATAATGGGAAGGCCATTTCGGACTGACATCAGTAATTTCTTCAAAGGGTGGTGAATCTTTGGAAAGATCTGCCCCAGAGAGCTGTGGAGGCTCAGTCATTGGATATGTTCAAAACTGAGATCGACAGATTTCTATGTTATTAAAATCATCAAGGGATACAGGAATAGTGCAGGGAAATGGTTTTGAAGATCAGCCATGGTCTCATTGAATGGCAGAGTGGGCTCGAAAGGCTGAATGACCTATTTATGTTCTCCTGTATACTAAGAACTAGTATAACACATTCTCTTCAGTTTTAATTTCACAGTAGTAAATATTAACCAGCACTGTATCTCAGAAACTTTGGGTAACGATTCTGGCAGTCTTCCTCACTTCTATATCAGTAGAGGGAGCCAAGTGATCATCATAGATACAGTAATTTTACTCTGACAGCAATTCAAATTAGTCTGACAAGTTTTTGGTAAATTTTCAGATGCATTTTTGTTTACTACTGAAGTTAGTGTCCATTAACAAGGAATATTCCCACTAAAAGTAACTTGCTCATAAAAGCCATACTCTAGACACAATCCATCAGATATTTGGTCAAAACATTGAGTCATAAAATGAAGTTTTTGTTTTTATTTATGAAACACATCCTTTGCCCTGAAATAATTGTCAATGACATCCTTGGCTTGTGAGTCTTTGCCATAATCCTAAAAAGAAATAACATTTGTTAACATGTGCATCAGGTTAATTTTATAACATGATCTCCAACTTGGAACACTGGAGGCATTCAATGCTATGTATATTCTTTTGTTAAATTCTAGATTATACTGTTACATATATAAAATATATAGACACCCATATTCAATACGTAATTGGAGAAGCACCAATAGGTTTTGGAAATTAGCATAGTCATTAACTGACGTAAATAACTCACCTTGACAACAACACAGCTGCAGCCTACAACCTTGCGAGGTTTCCCTTCTCGGTCTATTTTACACAGGCCTACCCACTCACCAAGTTTCTTGTTGTCATCAACCTTTAGTGTAGAAAAAGGCAGTTATACAGCATCTTATAAAAGCCACAAAGTTTCACCAACATACAGCAAGATGAATACTGCATCTCAAGACTTTTTGGTTAACGATGCTGGCACTTTCTTTATTTGATTTCTGTTGAGGGAGCCAGGTGATCATCACAGATACCATTCTACATCCAACATAGGATATATCGTCATATCTACAATCATTTATTAAGTTAGAGTTAATACCTCAACAGTGCAACTCCACTACCCCCTCCAATGTAGGGACTCAATGGAGTATAATTCCACAAGCACCCTCTGGTTCCATGTCTAAGCCACCACTATTAAATAGAGCTTCAACAAACATCAATAGGCTAATAAACGAGTGGCATCACAATCAAGTAGTTTTTCTACCTTCCCCTAATCTGGAGGCCCCAATTAGAGCATTTCTGGCAGCTGAGATTGTGCAGCTCAACAGAGACCAGAAATCAAATGACAGACCTTCCAAGTGTGTTTAGCTCAACTACTCACTGCATAAACTCACTGAAACAAATTAAATCTCAAGGAGGAAATGCGTCATCTTTTCAGGTTCATATACCATGTACTTGGTCAGTTCTCAGAATACCAGAGTTTGCCAGAGGTACAGGAAGTCCTGGTGCTATTAATTTCTTGAGGTGTATCGAATTTAACTAGGGTACTCAAACTAATCAGCTGAGTTTATACTGAAGCCAACAGACTACGAACATCCCATCTTTGATCCACAGTGTGTGCAGTAAGCTGACCTCAGTTAGGGCAATAAATAATCTTAATGGTGTTGCTAGGGAGGAAGAATAAGATACATTTCATATGCCTGATTGCTACCCAATGATTTCTGGTGGAAATACACAGATGTCATGTGAAAACAGGTCTGAGTTCAGCCATGACTACTGCAAAATTTGCTACATTAAAAAGGAGTCCATCAAGAATTTAATACCTAGACCACAGAAACTGAGAAATTAAAACTGCAAATGGTCACAGTTTTACAGACTCTTCACCCCCCCCCCCCACAAATCCAGCAGCAATCAAACCCATCAAAATTTTGAACTGTGCGAAAAGAGACTTGCATTTTTTCCACACAGCCAATTTAGCAGCATGTATGTCAAAGGGAGCTGTCAAATTGTACAGTACTCGACAGAATCCAGTCCTGGTCCCCAACAAGGGAAACATAAGCACTGCAACAGCGTAAAAAGCTGTTATTGGGAAAGATTGGGGAATTTGGGAGTTGATCTTGGAGCTTCATTGAGATAAAGTTAAAGCAAATCCAGAATAGAACTGTAAATTGTAAAAAAAAAATGGAACAGGTTCAAACTAAAGAAAAGTAACCACTAGTTAGTCATTAAATCAAATTACTGGTAGTTCTTTGCTCAGTGTACTCTATGCTCACCTTAATCAGTTGGATCTGATGCTCAGCACAGAGTGCCTCTACCAACTTAACATACTGTGCCTCATCACAGTTGCCCGCCAGGACACATAAGTGAGCTTGCCGTCTGAGGGTTAAAAAAAAAAATCACAAAATGACATTAAACTATTTTTCACAGTATACAACCACAATATAAAACAATCTGCTCAAACAAATCTGATTACCACCAATTTCACAAAGTAAAGCAACAGTTGCTATTTTTGAACTACAGGTGTAAAAATAAAGGTAATGCTAGGTCGAAACAAATAACTGGATAGACCACCAGCACTTGGGCTGTTCTTGAGACAGTATCCTGACTGGTCTAAGTCCCATCCCATCCTAATTTTAAGGAATATGATTGGAGAGTTCAACAGTGATGAACAATTCAGGTTCACTCATTCCAGCTATGAGGTTTGGCACAGTAATGGTGTATCCTGAAACTGATCACATTAAAACCACAGACCTCTTTCTTCTGAATATAGCAATTCCTATTGATGTACAGCACTGCTGGTAGCAACAAGCCTTCAGTACTTCACTTAAGTGCCTTTTGTGTGAGCATAGTTACCAGCTGTCACATTGTAGAGGCCATCAGGCACCCACATGCACATCCCAGCAGGAGTCAGGTCCAGGAGCCAAAAGCCTGCCTAATATTCTTCCCCCACCCCTTCTAGTCACATCAAAAGGAGCATTCCAAGTACAGAACTGGCTGAGACAAAATATAACACATTCAACACAAGCTTTGACATTCCATTAGTATCCTAATTTCATGACACTGATTTAGGTTTAAATAAAAAACTGATCTACAAGCATATTCATTGTGTTCATACCTAACAGTTTTAAACTGCACATTTTAACATAGTGACTTCAGCAATTTGGCAATAAGTCCATCTAAAGAATTTTAGCAATAACCTGTTGGAACAAAACAAAATCACAACTTTTCCTTTATCATAGATTTCAATAAGTTACCTAAGGAAGGATATACTTGCCATAGAGGGAGTGCAACAAAGGTTCACCAGACTAATTCCTGGGATGGCAGGATTGTCTTAGGAGAGTTTGAGACTGGGCCTGTATTCACTCAAGTTTCAAAGAACGAGAGGTGATCTCATTGAAACATAAAAAATTCTTACAGGGCTCAACAGAGTAAATGCTGGAAGGAGGTTTAGAACCAGGGTGCATAGACTCAGAATAAGGGGGCAGGCCATTTAGGACTGAGATAAGGAGAAATGTCTTCACTCACAGCGTGGTGAATCTTTGGAATTCTCTACCCAGAGGGCTGTGGATGCTCAGTCAGAGTATGTTCAAGACAGAAGTCGATCGATTTCTAGATGTTAAAGGCAGAAAGCAATATGGGAAAAGTGTAGGAAAATGGAGTTGAGGTAGATCTACCAGGACCTAGTTGAATGGTGGAACAGTCTTGAGTTGCCGAATGGCCTATTTCCTTTGTTGTCAGCACTGGACATGACTACTGTACAATTTATAATGGCTTCTGCTTTTCTCACATTGCAGGTAATCAGATGTCCATGTTTATTATTCCACATTGATTAAGGTCACTGGAATTAAAATGTACTCACTTGTCCAGAACCTTGACAGCTTCCCGGAGACCACAACACAAACCATCATGGATGTATGCAGTTTTCAGCACTTCCTGAAGCGCAGTGTTAACATCCATGACACCACCTGCAGTTATGCTGTCAAAAATGTTGAAATTATGCATTATACAGAATCCTTTGGCCACTATACAACTTATGGATTTGATGGCAACATTAGATCAAGAAAATAAGTTAATGGCTTTGAGCTACAAAGTTGTCAGAACAAAGTTTTTCACTCATTAGAGTGAAGGGGTATCCGACATAAAAAAATTCATCATTCCAACCATGTAGCTGAATTATAATCGTATGATCATAAAGGTCTGCAACACAATTTAGGAATTCAATTATGGTCAATCTTGTAACAGAATTTTAAATCATTCTGACAAGCAACCACTCCAAATAGTTCAACGTCCATTTTAAAAAAGCCTTACTGATCAAGTAAAAAGACTTTAACGACCTACATGTATCACTTTATGTCATGTTCCCATTAATGATTAAAATGCTTCTATCATAAAGAACTGCCCATCATTTCCACCACGTTGACCAAAGTTAGCTTGTGAACGCTACACACACAGAGCACCAGAAAGTCAATCAGTGGAACAAATGAGCTGCAAAATTGCTGGTGAAGCGTTCACCACCCTCCTCGGGCCCAGTCCCCCGCCTCCCTCCCCGGGCTCTGCCCAGTGTCCCATCCCCTCCCCACCTCCGCGGGCCCAGTCCCCGGCCCAGTGACCCGCCTCCCTCCCCGGGCTCTGCCCAGTGTCCCACCCCCGCGGGCCCTGTCCCCGGCCCAGTGTCCCCTCTCCCCTAGCCCTGTTCAGTGTCCCACCCCCTCCCCAGGCCCTGTCCCCCGGCCCAGTGTCCCCTCTCCCCTAGCCTTGTCCAGTGTCCCACCCCCTCCCCAGGCCCTGTCCCCTAGCCCAGTCCCACCCCCTCCCTCACTCCCATGCCCCCCATCACCGGGCTCTGCCCAGTGTCCCACCCCCGCGGGCCCTGTCCCCGGCCCAGTGTCCCCTCTCCCCTCTCCTTGTCCAGTGGCCCTCCCCCTCCCCCCGGCCCCTGTTCCGAAATCTTGCTCATCCGGTCCTCCGCTCGGTCCCAGCGGCTCCTGTTCGCCTCCACCGCGCTCCCTCTCTCCCGGGCGGCAGACACTCACCTTTCCTCGGCCATGGCCTTGTTTACTTTCCCGGAAAACGGCGGTTTCCTGTTGAAATAAAAGGCAGAGTGAGAGTGTTATGTGCGGCCGAGCTGGATGGCGGCTGCCCCGGGCTGCCGTGTGGGGAGGATGGCGGCGATGCAGCTCCGATTGTCGCGGTCACTCACCGAGCGAGAGCCTGCGGACAAAATGGCGGAAAAGGACGCGCGCCGCTGACGTCACCACTTTAATACCCGCGCCGCCAAGACCCCTGCCCGAGACGTAGACGGGCGGCCACACAACTTGCCTGGCACAATAGAAGGGAAAGACTTGCATTTATATAGCGCCTTTCACAAGTGCAGCATATCTTAAAACACTTTGCAGCCAATTAAGTCCCTTTTGAAATGTAGTCACTGTTGTAATATAGGCAACACAGCAACCAAAAACAGCAAGCTCCCACAAACAGTAATATGATAATGACCAGATCATCTGTTTGTGTGATGTTGATTGAGGGATAAATATTGGCCAGGACACTGGGGATTAGTCCCCTGCTCCTCTTTGAAATAGAGCCAAAGGATCTGTTTAACATCTTGTCCAAAGATGGCACCAGCTACAATGCAGCACTCCTTTGGTACTGCATAGGGGTCTCAGCCTAGATTTCATGCTCAGCTCCTGTGGTGTTTGAATCCACAACTTTCTAACTCAGAGCCACTGCTGACTCCTATAAAACAGGCTATATCTAAAGCATACAAACATACAAATTAGGAGCACGAGTAGGCCACATGGCCCTTCGAGATTGTTCCACCATTCAATAAGATCATAGCTGAACATTTCCACCGACCCCCACTAACCTTCCATCCCCTTGCTTATCAAGAATCTATCTCCCTCTGCCTTAGCAAAATACCGCAGATGCTGAAATCTGAACTAAAAATGGAAAATGCTGGAAATACACAGCAGGTCAGGCAGCATCTGTGAACAGAAACTGACTTAATGTTTCAGGTCAATGGCTTTTCATAGGAACTAGAGATTATGTTTCCTGCATGTAAATGTTTTGGGGAATTTGAAGGATTTGTGCAGTTAACAGAGGTCTGAACTATTTTAATCACTGGCCCTCATTTTAATATGTATTGCGTACTCACTTGGCACTCAACATTTTGGTGGGCACAGGATTGGAAATTCAGCAGAAAGAAATGGCTTGTTGTTGGGGGAGAGGGGCTGGGATAGGCAAGGAGTGGGGTGTATGGGTGAGGTTCGCATTGAGAGCTAGACAGCAGGTAGGAAGATTTCTGCTCCAAGACTTCCCTCATATGCTTTGAATCCTAGCAATTTAAATGAAGCCAACACATCTCAGCAATGGCACCTGTAAAGTCTTCAGTGAATTATTCATGTGCCTTTCTTGCTCCCCTTCAACATACTGCCCCTTGTTGACACAATCTGCAGACATGGGATCAGTTTCTATATATATGCTGATGACACTAAGCTCTACTACTCCAAGACTTCCCTTAACACATCGACTGCCTCTGTGCTGTCACACTGTATAGCTGACATCCAGCTCAACATCAGCAACACTTAAAGCATGGTCCTTTGAAAGACTGGACAGGCTGAGGCTCTTTTCTCCATAAAAGACCTGGCCTCAGAGAAGTCTTTAAAATTTTACAAGGGTTTGATAGGGTATGTAAGAATATAGAATCTTTTTTTATTTATTTTATAGAGAACTGGTTAGACACATATTGCCATGGGAGTTCACTCGCCCTCTGCACCCGCAGTCACCAGACGAGACTCAAGTCTTTTTTCACCGGTTTATTCAAGCATAAGCAAGGGAGTCGCACATATTCAGTGATCCTGTACGGCTCCCCGATCAATTACATTCCATTATTATTATACAGTTCAGATAGATCCAATTATTAGTATAAACCAATCACAGGTTGACATGAAATTGACATTGTTTAATCAAAGCTCACTCGTATTCAGTGATTATATTATCCTATTACAATGAAGACACATCCGCAGTGGTTACACAGCCTTTAACAGAAGCTCAAAAGTATATGTCCACAGACCATGTTATCCTCAAGCAATTAACACTTATTACACTCTGTATTAAAAATTCACATCGCCTTTGTTCCTGTAACCATGAACAGACAGCACCTTGTGGTTTATCAGAAATCTTCACCCTGCACACATCTTCTCCTTGTGTGCTGCCAGCTGTGTCTGTGTTTGTGCAACTCCAGCCCGGTTAATCATGAAGCTAGCTAATTTTAACTCTTTACTTGCCCTCTTCACATCTAGATTATCAAATAAGACAGGTGGATAATTGAGCTTAAAGCGTTGTTAGGATTAAAATATATTGGCTTTTAAATCACAGGCTTTTGATCCCACCAGGGGAGAGTGTTAGAGCAGGGATTGCCGCAATATGATTAAGGCAATGTTGCTGTCGATTATGCATCAAAGGTTTTGCACAGTGAAGCCATGGCTCAGAAAAGCAATGATAGGAAGTAACAGTATGGTAGGAAAAGATATGCGGTCCTCATCCCTATTTGTTCAAATAACTGGGGGGGGGGGGGGTCATAAAATATGTCTGATTTTTTTCACAGATACCATCGAATAGTTTAAATTTCCATTCAAGATGCTATAAAAACATAATATTATTAGAGGACATATACAGTAATGTGGACAAGCAAAACAAAATGGACTATCAAAGAGAAAACTTGTATTTACATTGTTCTTCCACAACCAGCCCACTGGGGTGTATACTGGACATTCATAATAATATTTACTTTTAACGTTTCCTCTGCTTTTTGTGGTTCAAGTTTTTTTAAATTAATTGTGCTCTATTTAAAAAAGCTCTTTTGTTGTTCTTCGTTTGTTTGATGACACTGAGGCAATCCTGTACCTACTTATTGGATTATTTAGAAAAAGCATTTCTATCATGTCTCAAGACATCCAAAAGCACAATCAAGCAATTATTTTTGAAGTGCAATTCCCATCTATATGTATGAAAACACTCCAGTCCCTGAGGTGGTGACCAGTTGTGGAAGGCTACATGCATATTGGCTGTTGCATACTCCCAAGATTGCAGAAGCTCTGAACTGAGCTGAGAGGTGAAAAACTTTCACATTGTGTCCCACAGGCTTTCGCTTAACCTGCAGTTAACGCTGTGTCGTGAATCACTGGGCTTCCGGTGTCTATTTCGTTTGGTTATAGCGACAGGAGCTGTTCTGGTGAACAATGGGACAGTTGCGAGGACGAAGAGATTATTCATTGCGACAAACAAATTGAATGCTTTTAAATCAGGACTTTGACCCATAAAACAGTGCGGAGTTATTTCTGAAATATTGCGGGTAAAGCTGAGTGAAGCGGATCTGAAATTATCTTGAACGAACTGAAGTGTTTGGTTTGCCCTCGATCCAGTGCGATACACAGCAGCACTAAGAGTTAGAAATCACCACCCGTCAGTAGTTAGCACTACAATGTCGAGTGAAGGAGATGAAGGTAATTCTCGCACTGGTCTTTCTCTATGTTTACTTGACCTGTTTGTTCGCTGGTTCTGGCCTGTGAGCAGCAGCGAGACTGTAGGGAGCCCTGGATCAATACTAAAAATTCCCAAGTGGTGGTGTTGTGTTAAATGGAGTATAATGAATATCCAAAATGTGACTACACAGAAGGGGTTGATTGGTTTGAGGGCAAAGGTATTTTCTTTAATTCATTCACAGGATGTCTGTGTTGCTGGCAAAGCCAGCACTTATTGCCCATCCCTAATTGCCTCTGAGAAGGTGGTGGTGAGCCGTTGCCTTGGACACTGCTGTCCATGCAATAATGGTATTCCACTGAAGGGCTGTTCGGGAGGCAGTTACAGGATTTTGACCCAGCAACAATATAGGCCCACATCTGGGTGGTGTGACTTGGAGGGGATCTTGTAGGTGATGATGTTCCCATGCATCTGTTGCCCTTGTCCTTCTAGGTGATAGAGGTCGCGGGTTTGGAAAGTGCTGTTGAAAGAACCTTGGTGAGTTGCTGCAGTGCATCTTGTATATGGTACACACTGCTGTCACTGTGCATCAGTGGTGGACAGAGTGAATGTTTCAGGCGGTGGAGAAGGTTTAAGGGCTGCTTTGTCCTGGATGCTGTTGAGCTTCTTAAGTGTTGTTGGAGCTGCACCCATCCAGGCGAGAAAAGACTCCTGACTTGTACCTTGTAGGTGACAGAAAAGCATTGGGGAATCAGGAGTTGAGTTACCTGCCACAGAATTCCCAGCCTCTGACCTGCTCTTGTAGTTTAGTTTAGTTTAGAGATACAGCACTGAAACAGGCCCTTCGGCCCATCGAGTCTGTGCTGACCATCAACCACCCATTTATACTAATCCTACACTAATCCCATATTCCTACCACATCCCCACCTGTACCTATATTTCCCTACCACCTACCTATACTAGGGGCAATTCATAATGGCCAATTTACCTACCAACCTGCAAGTCTTTTGACTTGTGGGAGGAAACCGGAGCACCCGGAGAAAACCCACGCAGACACAGGGAGAACTTGCAAACTCCACACAGACAGTACCCAGAATTGAACCCGGGCCACTGGAGCTGTGAGGCTGCGGTGCTAACCGCTGCGCCACTGTGCCACCACAGACTGATCCAGTTAAGTTTCTATTCAATGGTAACCCCCAGGATGTTGATGGTGGGGGATTCAGTGATGGTAATGTAGTTGAATGTCAAGGGAACATGGTTAGACTCTCTTTCTGGAGATTGCCATTGCATTCCCCTTTGTGGTGCAAACTTACTTGTCACATATCAGCCCAACACTGGATATTGTCCAGGTCTTGCAAATGTAAACATGGACTGCTTCAGTATCTGGGAAATTGCAAATAGAGTTGAATATTGTGCATTCATCAGCGAACATCCCCACTTCTGACCTTGGGATGGAGAAAAGGTCATTGATGAAGCAGCTGCAGATGGTTGGGTCAAGGACACTACCCTGAGGAACTCCTGCAGTGATGTCCGGGGCTGAGATGATTGACCTGCAACAACCACAACCATCTTCCCTTGTGCTAGGTATGACTCCAACCAGTGGAGAGTTTTCCTTACAATTCCCATTGATTTCAATTTTGCTAGGGCTCCTTGATGCCATACTCGGTCAAATACTGCCTTGATGTCAAGGGTAACCACTCTTACCTCACCTCTAAAATTTACCTTCTTTGTCTATATTTGGACTAAGGCTCTAATGAGGTCTGGAGTCACGTGCTCCTGGGGGAACCCAAACTGGGCATCGGTTAGGAGGTTATTGGTGAGTAAGTGCCACTTGATAGCATGTCATTGACACCTTCTGTCACTTTGCTGATGATGGTGGTAATTGGCCAGATTGGATTTGTTCCGCTTTTTGTGGGCAGGATAAACCTGGGCAATTCTCTGCTTTGTTGGGTAGATGCCAGTGTTGTAGCTTACTGGAACAGCTTGGCTAGAGGCGTGACTGGTTCTGGAGCACAAGTCTTAAACACTGTAGCCTTTGCTGATTGTCTTATGGGGCTCCTGGCATGCTCTTCTACACTTTTCATTGAACAATGGTTGATCACCTGGTTTGATGGCAATGGTAGAGTTGAGGGATATGTCGAGCCATTAGATGACAAATTGTGGTGGAATACAATTCTGCTGATGGCCCAAAGCACCTCATGGATGCCCAGATTTTAACTGCTAGATCTGTTTAGAACCTATCCCATTTAGGAATGTGAGGCTAGTTCTGGAGCACAAGTCTTCACTGCTACAGCCATGTTCTCAGGGCCCCTAGCCTTATTTTGCTGAAAATGCTGGCAAATGTTTCAGCCTTGCCTTTTGCACTGACACGCAGGACTCCCCAGTCATTCAGGATGGGGATGTTTGTGGAGCCTTCTCCTCTGGTTGGTTGTTCAATTGTCAACAACCATTCACAACTGGATGTGGCAGGACTGCAGAGCTTTTATCTGATCCATTCGTTGTTGGATTGCTTAGCTCTGTCTGTCGCATGCTGCTTCTGCTGTTTAGCATGCATGTAATCTGTGTTGTAGTTTCACCAGGTTGGTAGCTCATTTTTAGGTATTCTTGATGCTGTTCCTGGCATACTCTCCTACACTCCTCATTGAACCATTGTCTTGAAGGTAATGGTAGAGTGGGGGATATGCTGGGCCATGAGGTTACAGATTGTGGTTGAATACAATTCTGCTGCTACTGTTGGCCCACTGCACCTCATGGACGCCCAGTTTTGAGCTGCTAGATCAAAGAATTGTTACAGTGCAGAAGGAGGCCATTCAGCCCATCATGTCGGCACCAGCTCTCTGAATCAGCAATTCCTTTAGTGCCATTCCCCCGCCTTCTCCCCGAAACCTTGCACATTCTTCCTTTTCAGATAACTATCTAATTCCCTTTTGAATGCCTCGGTTGAGCCTGCCTCCACCACACTCTTTGGCGGTGCATTCCAGATCCTAACCACTCACTGCATGAAAAAAGTTTTCCTCATGTCGCCATTGCTTCTTTTGCCAATAAACTTAAATCAGTTCCCTCTTGTTCTTGATCCTTTCACAAGTGCAAACAATTTTTCCCTATTTACTCTGTCCCGACTTCTCATGATTTGAATACCTCTATCAAATTAAGCTACATCTGTTCTGAATCTGTTCATTTAGCACAATGGTAGTGGCACACAACATGATGGAGGGTGCTGTCATTGTGAAGATGGGCTTTGCCTCCACATGGACTGTGTACTGTCATGGTCAGATGCACCTGTGACAGGTAGATTGGTTAGGACTGAGGTCCAGTCAGATTTTCCCTCCTGTTGGTTCTCCCACCATCTGTCGCAAGTCTAGTCTGGTAGCTATAACTTTCAGGGCTCAGCTAATAGTGGTGCTACCAAGCCACTCTTGCTGATGGGCATTTAAGTCTCCCATCCAGCGTACATTCCTGAGTGCTTCTTCCAAGTGGTGCTCAACATGGAAGATTCAGCAGCTGACGAAGGGCGGTAGGTACTAATCAGAGAAAGTTTGCTTTGTGGAAGTTCTTTGCAAATGGTTTGGTATGACTCCACCCTACTTTTAACTAGATAAATGATACTAAATACTGTACTACTGACTTAATTGGATGTCACATCAATATCTGGGAAGTGACAGTATTCTCTGGAAGGGTCTCCATCCAAAATATTAATCTGTCTCTTAAAACACTGACCAGCATTTGTTGGGTTCAAATCCAAAATAGTTGAGTTCTAACTAGTCTATTAATTTTTATCTGATTCATTTTTAGAGACTTTACTTAAATGTCTCTATATAGGGCCTGTGAAGAGGGAGTGGGGAGAGGAGCTATCTCCCCAGCACCATGGGAAGTGTATAATCAAAACAGTTGAGTACAAATTGGAGGATGTCAACTTACAAACTGTACAGTACTTTGAAACCATTTCTTGAGTGCGGCCTTCAGTTATGGACACCAAGACCCAAAAGAGACATTTGAGCTCTAAAGTTGGCACAAATAAGTGCTTCAGAGGGTGGAATTATGAGTTAAGATTACTGAAATTTGGACATTTCAACATTGACAGGAGGAGAAGTAACTTTATAAGTACTATTCTGTAGTTACTGCAGATTTCTGGTCTTTACGACATATTTTTTCTCGCATTCAGTGTCACCTGTTCTTCCTGTAAGTTGATCCTACACCCCAATAATGTTGTACAGCTTCTGGAAATTGGCTTTAACCTCTTATCTTAAGTTTGTGACAGTTTCAGGTGATAAGAATGAAAATTCGAGAACTGAATCGCAGAAGTGGACAAGATCTCAAATTTTCACATTGATATCTGCAGCATCGCTCAACTTTAGCTCTATGATTTGTTATTCAATTTTGGGGCCTTTCTTTCCGAAAGAGGTAATAAAAATGTCTTGCATTTAGATAATAGTTATGTTCTTTTTAAAGATCTGCTTGAAAATTTGTTTCTTGGATGTTGTAAATTGTAAATCCTGAGACTTGAGTTAGTTTGGTAACAGCTGTTTAATTAAATCGTTCAGTGAATATGTTTAGCTTATTTTTACTATTAAAGGATATTGATTGTATTTGTTCAGCAAACTGTTGGTAGACATTTAATATAAATAATTTAGCTGACAATGCTCTTTATTAACTGTTTCTCGCTGTTGTATATAATTTTGTTTTGAGAATATATTGCACTAACACATACTGCTTGGATTATCGTAAGTGGCTTGCTCACTTCCAGGGTGCTGTTCTTAACTGATCCACTTGTGTGCAACAAAAGCCTAATGAAGCTACCTAATAATCTTTTAGTTTCAACTATTTGCATTTATATACTGCCTTTTTAATGCAGAAAAACGTTCCAAAACAATTCACCAATGCATAATAAAGAAAGGGTGCTGGGCCAAAGGAGGAGATATTAGGAGGGGTTACCATAAGCTTGGTCAAAGATGTTGATCTTAAGAAGGGTCTTGAAGGAGGAGAGAGAGATGGAGCAGTTTACAGAGAGAATTCCAGATTGTGGGGCCCAGGTAGGTCAACGAGACCAAGGGTGATGGGCATGTGGAACTCGGTGCAGAATAAGATACAGGTTTTTAGATGGGCCAAAGTTTAAGGAGGATTGGGGATCGGAGCTGGCCAGGCAAGCATTAGAATAGTTGAATCTGGAGGTGACCAGCCTGGGTGAGGGTTTTAGTAGCAAGTAGACTGAGGTAGGGTCAGATAGGCAGTTTTAGTGGAGAGGATATAGAGTTGGAAGTTCAGCTTGGGAATGAATAGGATGTGATTACGAGAAGTCCGATTCAGGCTGAGATAGTGGCTAAGTCAGTAGCAAGGGCTCAGAGTTTAGGGTGTACATGGAAGATGATTTTCCCAATGTTTGAAGGAAATTGTGACTCATTTAAGATTGGTTGTCAGACATTAAGTCGGACAGTGCAAAGGCCTTGAAATGATTGAGAGAGGTGGTGTGGAGTGTTTGGTCTTGTGATGTGTGTCTGGAAACTGACTCCCCACCATATCTGCAGATCATATTACCAAAAGGCATCTTATGGATGAAAACATTCCAAGGATGGATACGAAATATTTTTAGTTGTAAGCTGCTTATTAATCATGTATAATAAATTTATTCTATATTCTCTTTGCAGGCAGGAAAGAAAGGAGCCAATGCCTCTCTAGTTGGAATGATTTTTGGTTGTTTTGCTTTAGTTAATCTTCTATCTTCACTGATATTGGGAAAATATGTAAGTACAATATTTTTATATTTTTGTTCTGTTGAATTTATGTGCACTGGGATCTTAAGGTTTTTAGCTAGTAGCACTACCCACTGGCAATACCTTTTTCATGTCAGGAAAGCACAGGCTAACAGTCTGTTTTATTCAAGCAGTTTATGACAAAGGTTTCTGGATGATCTATTGAGTGTTAAAATACTGTATTGGGCTACAGTTTTTACTGCACCCAATACACATCAGAGCCTGCTGGCTTTATTGTGCTTGGGAGTCAGACTGGGATTGGTTTCTCAAGTTCCTCCATCTCTCAGTCTGCTGAGAGAATTTGGGGAATTAAGGTTCAAACTGAATAGCAGAAACTCAAAGTTAATAATCTCTGGTTTGGTATCCGCACCACGTGCCAATAGGCATAGGGAATAACAGTTTAGAAGGTTAAATACATGGCTGAAAGAGTGATGTGGGAGGCAGAGGTTTTGCTTCGTAGGCCACTAGCACCCCTACTGGGGAAGGAGGGAGTTGTTCTGTTGGGACCGGCTCCGCTTAGCTGCTGGGACCAGTGTCCTCGTGAATCAAATAACTAGGGCAATACACAGGGTTTTAAATTAATAGGGAGGTGAGGGTGGGGTGAGAGGATTCAAGAAAGGGTAATTCAAAAGCAGCAAGATAATGGCAAGGATCTAGAGCAGAGCAGTGTTTTGAGTAAAAATGAGCAGAGTGGGTCAGGAAGGTGCAGAGAGAGTAAAAAATATAATAGGGAATTAGTGACTAAGGTGATGTCAGGGAAAATTAGAAAAAAGACATGGCCAGGATTTTACCCTTGGCGGATGAGAGCCATCCACCGACGGTGGTGATCCTGTTTCCGCTTGGCCTGGGAATCCGACCTGTATTTTGCAGGTCTCCGGCCTTTAATTGCTCTGAGGCGGGACTTCCACCTGTTTGAGGCAGGACGTCCCGCCTAATAAAGCTTTCGGCCAATCAGCGGGCCGGCAGTTCTTAGTCTCAGCAGCACCACCAGGAGCGGTGGCGACTGATGGGACTGCAGCCCAGCTACCCGAAGAGGATGTCGGGGAGCTCGGAACCAAGGTCAGTTTCGGTTGCCTCGCCGGGGGTGATCTGTCGGGACCTGGCGAGGCAAGGGTGGTCGATTTGGGGGACGGGGGGCATTTTGGTTGTTTGGGGGTGGTTGGGGCAGCGGGGGTGGCCTTTCATTAGGCAGAGGGTGCCCAATCATGAGGGCACCCCCGCCAGACCTTCAGAGAGCCACCTGCTTTTAACAGGCGGCTTCTCACGGGTCTTGGCCGCCAAACTGGCCACAGGTAAAATCCCCGTGGCGGCGGGCGGAGGCCCTTAAGTGGCCGTTAAGTGGCCACTTAAGGGCCTTTGGCCTGGGGTGGGTGGGCCATTTTTCGCCGCCACCCTGCATAAAGTGGCGGCGGAGGCAGGAGCAGGTCAGGAAGGGCTTCCCAAGCCTTCCGCTCCATTTTATGCCCTACAACCGCCACTTTCCCACTTTTTGGGGGCGTGTAAAATTCAGCCCAAAGTTAATAGCACTTTATCTGAATGTGTGAAGCACTCACAATCAATTAGATGAATAAGTAGCACAGATAAAAATCAATAGGTTTGATCTGATAGCGATTACAAAGATGTGATTGCAAAGTGACCAAGGTTGGGAACTAAATATTCCAAGATGCTAAATTTTTAGAAGAGCCACTCCAGACCGGTCAAGGCAACGGAATCGTATTTTCAGCATGCCAGTGACGTGTTCAATGGTGGATGGGTTGCAGCATTGTACCTCTCTTCAACAAAGCTGCACTTCCACTTAAAGCCTAAGCCCAAGAAAGGTCTAATGACAACCCAAAGAAATTTCAAGTCAGCAACCTGCAAGCCTCATCTTACACTGACAGATATCAAGCAACCTTACAGACTAGACTGGAACATCCTGATCTCACTGCTGATTCCACTCCAAAAGGACTCTGGGAACACATCAAAGCTGCAGTACTGGATACTTCCAACAAGGTCATCGGACCCAGAACAATAGAGACCGGTTTGATGAAAATGACAAGGAAATTCAAGATCTGCTAACACTAAAAAGGTCAGCTCATCAGGCTCACCTGGCCAGCCAAGAGAAAAAGATGCATGCAGCATCCTTCAATGTAAACTGAGGAACATCCAAAATGACAGGTGGATCACACTTGCGGAAAAATTTCAACTGTCTGCTGATACTGGCGACATAAGATGTTTCTCCGAAGCACTAAAATCTGTCTATGGACCAGTACATCAAACCCAAAACCCCCTGAGGAGCGCCGATGGCAAGACCCTACACACCGACAAGCAGTCAGTCCTGGATTGCTTGTCGGAGCACTTTGAAACTTTCTTCAGTTCCAAGTGCCCAGTGCTTGATACTGCCATCAATCGCATCCAACAACAGTCTGTCAAAGAAGAACTGGATGACAGCCCAACTCTGGAGGAAACTGTGACCGCCATCAACCAGATGAAGAACAACAAAGCCCCCAGAGCCGATGGAATTCCACCTGAAGCTTTGAAACATGATGGCCCTGCCCTGTACACCAAACTCCATGAGTTTTTCACAGCCTGCTGGGAACAGGGCAGGATTCCACGGGATCTTCGTGATGCCGTTATCATCGCCTTGTACAAAAACAAAGGAGAAAAATCAGACTGCTCCAACTACTGTGGGATCACCCTCCTTTCTATTGCTGGGAAGCTCCTGGCTAGAATACTTCTGAACAGGCTTGTGCCTACCATTGCGGAAGAAAACCTTCCAGAGAGCCAGTGTGGTTTCAGAGCAAACAGAGGCATCACAGACATGGTATTTGCACTCAGACACTTACAAAAAACATGTCGTGAGCAAAACAAAGGCCTGTACATCACTTTCATAGACCTCACCAAGGCATTCGACACTGACCAGAGATGGACTTTGGAAAATCCTTGAAAAACTTGGATGCCCACCCGGGTTCCTGACCATGGTGAAGCAGTTTCATGAAAATCAGTACAGATAAGTCAAGCAAAACGCGACCTCTTGAGCCCCTTCTGTATTTCCAATGGTGTGAAGCACGGATGTGTGCTGGCCCCGACCCTGTTCACCATCTTTTTCAGCATGATGCTGCAGCAGGCAACGGAATACCTTAAGGAGGGAGTTTACTTACACTTCCGGACTGAGGGAGGCCTTTTCAACCTCAGGTGTCTTAGGCTCACATAAAGACACAAGAAAAACTCATCCATGAACTTCTTTTCACTGATGACTGTGCTGTCCTGATCCACAGCCAATCAGACCTGCAACATAAACAACACATTTTTCCAAGGTGGCAGAACTCTTCGGACTAAAAATCAGTTTAAAGAAAACTGAAGTCCTGCATCAGCCTGCACCCCAAGAAGAATATAGATCACCAAGCATTATCATCGAGGGAACCGAGCCGAATGCCGTCAAGCAATTTACTTATTTGGGAGAGTCATCTTGTTTGATGCCACCATAGACAAGGAAGTGGACAATAGGCTTTCAAAAGCAAACAGTACATTTGGCAGACTCTACAAACGAGTGTGGAGCAACCACAGCCTCAGGGCACAGACCAAACTCAAAGTGTACAAAGCCATAGTCCTCACCACCCTTCTGTATGGCGCCAAATCATGGGACCTATACCGCCGTCATGTATGCCTTCTGGAGTGCTTCTATCAGTGCTGCCTCCGCAGCATCCTCAAGATCCACTGGCAAGACCGCATCACAGACATTGAAGTCCTGGAAACAGCCAACATCACCAGCATCGAGGCCATCCTCCTGCAAAGCCAACTACGTTGGGTGGGTCACGGTGCTTGGATGGACGACAGTCGCCTGCCCAAGATCATGTTGTATGGAGAGCTGACTATGGGTAAAGGGAACAGAGGAGCCCCATGCAAACGTTTCAAGGACTCCCTGAAGAACTCCCTCTCAGTCTACAACATAAACCATCACCAGTGGGAGCCGCAGGCCGTAGATCATGATGCCTGGAGATGCTACATCAGGAGGGCTACAGATACCTTTGAGATTGAACGAAGAACCAGCATGAAAGAGAAATGGAGAAGGATAGATCCAATTGCCCCCAGCAGCGACTACACCTTCACTTGTACCTGCTGTGGGAGAATCTACCCATCACGGAGAAGCCTGACTGGCCACCAGCGGGCCTGCAACCGATGACTACAACCTTCCCAAAATCTTCATCCACGAAGAAATGCCAAGAAGGTGTGTCCAGTGATGGTTGTGGTGGATGCATGTGCATCTCTCTTCAACAGCGCTATGGGGATGATGCATGGGTGTCATCAACCATGTACCAAGGGGGGTAACCCTTTTCACCTAGGATCCAGCCGTCCACTTCGACTGGTTACTCGAAAACTGCTGGCAGCTGGGAGATTCTCAAAATATAGGAGTCATGACACCTCCCTGGGAAAATTGTACAAACATGATTCTTCTCCTGTGGTCACAAACTAGTTACACGTTTAAAGGGTAGAAGCCTTTGCGACTGCCAAAGACAGCAGTCTGGTCCCAGGAACCCTAATGGCCACATGAGTACAGTCGATCACCTCTTGCATTCCAGGGAACCCAGCGATGGCGCCAAAGGCCGCAGACCTTGCTGTCTGGTGGTCCTTGTCTACAGGTAAGTAGATGAAATCATTGGCATGTCGAAAAAGGGTCACCTCTTTGATGCACTAGTGGGTCACCGACTGCAAGATGCCACATATGTCACCCGTGGATCCCTGGAAGGAGCCACCTGAAAAAAAAGATTGAGTGCAGCAGTCACCTTGAGGGCAACTGGCATGGGATTCCCACCGAAGTCGAGCGGCTGCAGGTTGTGATGCAGGATCCTACAAATCTCTGTGATCATTTCACGTGACATCCTTAGGCGTCTCTGGCATTGCCTCTCTGACATTTGTTGGTAATTTGTCCTTGTCCTGAGGATGCGATGACGTACCAGCTCCCGTCTTCGATAAGGACATTCCTGGATGTTATCATTTGGAGCATCCTCACCTTCTTGTTCTGCCTGTTGCTAGTGATCAGGCATCATGAGTTGAGGGAAAAGAGCCCTCCTTAGTCGCTCCCTTTGCTCTTCTACCCATGGTACGAGACAAATTGAGTGTATGAGATCCATGTCGCTGAGGCTTTTCTGAACAATAAATAAGCAGAGCGTAGAGATTCAGGCCTCTGTTGCCAGTGAGCTGAAACATGGAGGTAATGAACAGCTCCTTTTATATCTGCCTTCAAATTGCAGCCAGGTAGAAGACACACTCACTGTCATTTGTCTCCTCCCACTCTCCCTCTCCTTGAGTGTCCACGTGGTTTCCATTATCACTGGAGAAAATGGTGCGTGTAGAATTCAGGGCAAGTATCCCCACCTTCCAACCTCCTCCTGCAACCTTCCAGCTTGAACCCATTACCCTTGGCCCACCTAATGTTACCATTACCCTTTCCTCCGTTACCATTGAGCCTTCCCCCATTACTGTGCATTGTGTAATCATCAATTTATTCATGCCATTCCTCTCCCCTGTTCCTCCTCCCATTACTATCGACATGCCAATTCTTACCCTTGAATCTCCTCACATTGAACTGACCATTGTTGCGAGTCCTGTTCAGATACCTACCCATTAGTCTTCACCTTCCCCCCCCTCCCCCTCCGCGCAGAATCCATTTGCCCCCATTGATTGTGACCGTACCCTCTGCTAGCCAGTACCCTCAATTTGCTCCACAGCTCTCCGACGTCGATAGCACTCAGCACTCCCTTTGGGCCCTTGCCAAATATCTTCACACAGTAATGATCTAATCCACCATTCAACAACCTGGACGCTCCATTCCGCCCTCCCCTGCTCCCCTCCCCACCCTTCCCTCCCCGAGTACCCTCCCTGCTCCTCCATCTTGCCCCCAGTTATGCCTTTGCCACTATCCCCTGAGATGATTCACCTTGCTGGTGTCGTGCCGGGAAGCAAGCATCCATTCCAATGCTGCCGTTAGTTTAACAGATGAGTTAAAGAGAGAAGAATACAGACCCGAGACTCAACTACACAAATCTGACTGCTGCATGCCACAATGAAACATTCATGAACCGGGTGGCATGGAAATATCGCTCACCATTCAATTAATCTGGCGGGTAGGCTTAAATTGTGACTATGCATATAGTAATGAATATTCATGTTATTTAAATGAATGCAAAGCTGCAATCCACTACTATGCTTGGGGAACCCCGGAACGCTGCAAACCTGCCACCAACTTAATTCCTTTAAAATATCCTGCCATCGGAAATCCAAAAAAAAAACACCCGCCTAATTATAGCACCCTGTATGCCAACAAATCCGTTGCGGCAGACAGCATAAAATTCCCCCCAAAGAGTCTGCAAAGGGATATAAACGGGTAAAGTGAGTTGGCAAAAAATTGGCAGATGGAGTTTAATGTGGTAAAATGTGAGATTATCCACTTTGAGAAGAAGAATAGAAAAGCAAAATATTATTTAAATAGCGGCGAACACTGAGACATTCACTGTGATTTTTGAACAGCGGTAGCAGTGAGAGTGCGAGCCAGGGGGCAGCTGGGAAGGTAAGTTTCAGTATAAAGTACTTACCCAGCAATTCGGCAGCTTCTTTTTGAACAGCGGTAGCAGTGAGAGTGCGAGCCAGGGGGCAGCTGGGAAGGTAAGTTTCAGTATAAAGTACTTACCTCGCGATTCGGCAGCTTCTTTTTGAACAGCGGTAGCAGTGAGAGTGCGAGCCAGAGGGCAGCTGGGAAGGTAAGTTTCAGTATAAAGTATTTACCCAGCGATTCGGCAGCTTCTTTTTGAACAGCGGTAGCAGTGAGAGTGCGAGCCAGGGGGCAGCTGGGAAGGTAAGTTTCAGTATAATGTACTTACCCAGCAATTCGGCAGGGTGGGAAAAAAACTGAAAAAGTGACGTCACAGGAAAGCTGTGACCTGATTGGCTGGTAGGGAATCTATACCGAATTTGAAAATAAAACTGATAAAAATTGATTAAAACACTAATTAACTAATTAATAAGTAGGGTAACTAAACCAGAGGGAGGAGATTCCTGTATTTAGACAGCATTTAATATTTATTGTAGAAATCTAGCACTAGGGACCACATAGTGAAGTGTATCATAATTTAGCAAGGATTTAATAAGTATTTATTTATTTTATATCAATTAACTATTTAGTGATAGAAATGACAGTTAGAGGGGTGAAGTGCTTCACCTGTGAGATGTGGGAAGTCCGTGACACTTCCAGCGTTCCGGGTGACTCCATCTGCAGGAAGTATACCCAGTTGCAGCTCCTCACAGACCGCATGGATCGGTTGGAGCGGCAACTGGATGCACTTAGGAGCATGCAGGTGGCGGAAAGCGTCATAGACAGGAGATTTAGAGAAGTGGTTACACCCAAAGTGCAGGCAGATAGATGGGTGACCGCTAGAAGGGGCAGGCAGTCAGTGCAGGAATCCCCTGTGGCTATCCCCCTCTCTAACAAGTATACCGTTTTGGATACTGTTGGGGGGGATGGCCTATCAGGGGAAAACAGCAGCAGCTAGAGCAGTGGCACCACGGTTGGCACTGTTGTTCAGCAGGGAGGGACAAAGCGCAGAAGAGCAATAGTTATAGGGGACTCTATAGTCAGGGGCACAGATAGGCACTTCTGTGGACGTGAAAGAGACTCCAGGAAGGTATGTTGCCTCCCTGGTGCCAGGGTCAAGGATGTCTCTGAACGGACAGAGGGCATTCTGAAGGGGAGGGTGAACAGCCAGAGGTTGTGGTACACATCGGTACCAATGACATAGGCAGGAAGAGTGAGGAGGTCCTGCAGGGGGAGTTTAGGGAGTTAGGTAGTAAGTTAAAAAACAGGCGGTGGATGTTGTCTAAATGGACTTTAGTAAAGCCTTTGACAAGGTCCCGCATGGCAGACTGGTGCAAAAGGTGAAGTCACACGGGATCAGAGGTGAGTTGGCAAGATGGATACAGAACTGACTCGGTTATGGCTTTTTAGCCAACATTAAGTGATTACCCATGTTAAGTGTGGAAGTTTTAAGTGGTGGGGACTATACTTGTGCTTTTTGTTATTATAGCCCTGCACAATTGATTTAAAGCTACTGATGACGTAGTCATACCTGTGCAAATGTGTATTCCATATAAGCATGTTGAGACGGCACATTGTTTTGTTGACTATTTAAAATGTCCTGGTAACTTGCTTTTTCATTTTTTTCAGATTGTGCAAATTGGAGCAAAGTTCATGTTTCTGGCTGGGATGTTTGTTTCTGGCTGCTGTACTATCCTTTTTGGGTAAGTTTAGTTTTTGCTTGCAATTCAGTCCTGTGCTGTTGAATGTTTATGTTGGGGCTACAGATTGTGGCAGTCTTTCAGCTGTGTGCAACTATCTCAAACAGCTTTTCAACAGACACTCACTTATTTCAATAAATTACACATTGGAGGGAGTTGGAATGCATTTACAAACACTGATTTAACTGTCAAAATTCTTTTTAAAGTTCAAAAACTAGGATTTGACCAGATTTTTTTTTTACAATGTTGAGAACGAAAATCCTATATAGACCATATATTTGGAAAAGGCAGAATTCCCAGGTGTAAAGTTGATTCTCAAAGATCCTAATGAGGACTGTTCTCAGTACATTTATAACTGTACACTAAATTTTAATGGCCTTAAGTTTGAGGTCAGCAACGAATGAATGGCGTTTGTCATTCATTATGCTGACAATTGTCCACAGGTCTTTTTGTGGGCTTTGAGTGACAACTTATGGTTATTAGATGCCTGATATGGCGCAGCACCCTCTTCAGAGGATCTGGGGCAAAGGCAAGCAACAGTGTGTCTCCTCAACCAATCAGAATGAAGAATCCTCACTGAAACATACAGGGCTGCATCTTGTTTCCAGCCCAACGTTCGGTTCCGTGGCGGGAGGAGGCCGGAGAATTGAAGTGGCAGTGGCTGCCACGGAACTCGACGTGGGATTGTCAGGCCTGATCTTCCTGGCAGCAGAGAAGCTCCGTGGCGGCCCCTCCATCTCTGTGGTGCAGCACCCCGAATTAGCATATGTAAATTACATATTTGCATGAATTAAAATGCAAAGCGCAGCGAGCTGTCCTTCAGTTCCTGATCTTCAGCGCGATGTGCGGCAGTCACACGCCATCACTTTCCCGTCTAGGGAAAGTTGGCGCCACCGAAGTGGGAAAGGGGTGAACTCTGCACCCTAATGAGTACGGGGGGTGGGGGGTGGTGGTTGGTGGCAGGGTGAAGGGATGAATTCTGCATTCTGATGGATGGGGGGGTGGAAAGGGTGAAGTCTGCACTCTGGTGGGTATGGGGGCGGGGGAAGGGGTGAAGTCTGTGTTATAGTGTGCTGTTTGCAGGGCTGGCAGCCTTTTCAAAATGGAGCCAGCACCTACAACAGGTGATGCAGTGAACGGCGTCACCAAGGCCACCCCGCCATGTGATGGGGGGGCGGGGTGGCCGCCACCATCAATATGTAAATTTGCACACAGTGGCGCAGGTCCCCTGGGGGGCAGCTGCCACATTCTGCGCCCGCCGCTGCTCCCAGTGGCAGGAATACAAAATCCAGCCCACAGTATCTAAACCAGAAAGTGTCAGCTAGAATATTTAATTCGATGTAAGGTTATGCACAGAAAGTGAAATAACGAGAGGGAAAGATAGGATTAAGAGAACTAAGAGACATAAGGAAAATGTTTTTTGCAAATATTTAAAAAAAAAATCTCAAGCAATAATTAAAACTGAAGGAACGAGACTACACACTTGTAAAAGTTAATTTTCAGTGCCAGAAAGGTTGCACGGCAATAATTAAGACTTGCCATCCGTTAATAGTTCGCTTGCACTTGAATGAACAAGCCCTAATATTCACGGTGTGTTAACCTGTATTTTAATGCGGATTCTCTTGACGAGATACCGGTGTAAAGCAGCTTGTGGAGGAACAGGGACAATCGGATAGCAACTTCCTGATTGCTGCGTTTTCTGCGAATGAAACCAGACGAACCGCCTGGTATCGACCTAGGCACCAGAAACGACAATGGCAAACCCAGCCCTGTTGACCCTGCAAAGCCCTCCTTACTAACATTTGGGGGCGTGTGCCAAAGATTGGGAGAGCTGTCCCACAGACTAGTCAAGCAACAGCCTGACATAGTCATACTCACCAAATCATACCTTACAGACAATGTCCAGACACCGTCATCACCATCCCTGGGTATGTCCTGTCCCACTGGCATACCAGATCCAGCAGAGATGGTAAACAGTTGAGTGGGAGTTGCTAACATCAACTCCAGACCTCATGAAGTCTCATGGCATCAGGTCAAAAATGGGCAAGGAAACCTCCTGCTGATTACCACCTACCGCCCCCCCTCAACTGGTGAGTCAGTACTTCTCCATGTTAAACACCACTTGGAGGAAGCACTGAAGGTGGCAAGGGTGCAGAGTGTACTCTGGGTGGGAGACTTCAATATCCATCACCAAGAGTGGCTCAGTGGCTCCAAACTGACCCAGCTGGCTGAGTTCTAAAGGACATAACTGCCAGACTGGGTCTGCGGCAGGTGGTGAGGGAACCAACAAGAAGGAAAAATATACTTGACCTCGTCCTCTCCAATCTGCCTGCCGCAGATGCATCTGTCCATGACAGTATTGGTAGGAGTGACAAAATCCCGACTTCACATTGAGGATACCCTCCATCGTGTTGTGTGGCACTACCACCATGCTAAATGGGATAGATTTCGAACAGATCTAGCAATGCCAAACTGGGCATCCAGGAGGTGCTGTGGGCCGTCAGCAGCAGCAGAATTGTATTCAACCACAATCTGAAACCTCAGTGACCCAGCATATCCCCCACTCTACCATTACCATCAAGCCATGGGACTAACCCTGGTTCAATGAAGAGTGCGGGAGGGCGTGCCAGGAGCAGCACCAGGCATACCTCAAAATGAGGTGTCAACCTGCTGAAGCTACAACCCAAGAGTACCTGTGTGCCAAACAGCGTAAGCAGCATGTGATAGACAGAGCTAAGCGATCCCGGAACAAATGGATCAAATCTAAGCTCTGCAGACCTGCCACATCCGGTCGTGAATGGTGGTGGACAGTTAAACAACTAACAGGAGGAGGTGGCTCCAAAATATCCCCATCCTCAATGATGGGGGAGCCCAGCACATCAATGCAAAAGATAAGCATTTGCAACAATCTACAGCCAGGAGCGCCGAGTTGATGATCCATCTCAGCTTCCTCCTGAAGTCCCTACATCACAGACGCCAGTCTTCAGCCAATTCGATTCACTCCTCTTGATATCAAGAAATGACTGAAGGCACCAGATACTGCAAAGGCTATGGGCCCTGACAACATTCCAGCAATAGTACTGAAGACCTGTGCTCCAGAATGTGCTGCGCCCCCAGCCAAGCTGTTCCAGTACAGTTACAACATTGGCATCGACCCGGCAATGTGGAAAATTGCCCAGATATGTCCTGTACACAAAAAGCAGGACAAGTCACACCCAGGCAATTACTGCCCATCAATCTACTCTCAATCATCAGTAAAGTGATGGAAGGTGGCGTCAACAGTGCCATCAAGCGGCACTTGCTTAGCAATAACCTGCTCAGTGACACTCAGTTTGGGTTCCGCCAGGGCCACTCAGTTCCTGACCTCATTAGAGCCTTAGTTCAAACATAGACGAAAGAGCTGAACTCAAGAGGTGAGGTGACATCAAGGCAGCATTTGACCGAGCATGGCATCAAGGAGCCCGAGCAAAACTGGAATCAATGGGAATCGGGGGAAAACTCTCCGCTGGTTGTAATCATACCTAGTGCAAAGGAAGGTGGTTGTGGTTGTTGGGGGTCAATCATCTCAGCTCCAGGACATCACTGCAGGAGTTCCTCAGGGTAGTGTCCTAGGCCCAACCATCTTCAGCTGCTTCACCAATGACCTTCCTTCAGTTATAAGGTTTGAAGTGGGGATGTTCACTGATGATTGCACAATGTTCAGCACCATTCGCGACTCCTTAGATACTGAAGCAGCCCTGCAGAAATGCAGCAAGACCTGGACAATATCCAGGCTCGGGCTGATAGGTGGCAAGTACCATTCATGACACTCAAGTGCCAGGCAATGACCATCTCCAACAAGAGAGAATCTAACCATCTCCCCTTGACATTCAATGGCATTACCATCGCTGAATCCCCCACTATCAACATCCTTGGGGTTACCATTGACCAGAATCTGAACTGGACCTGCTATATAAATACCATGGCTACAAGAGCAGGTCAGAGGCTAGGAATCTTGAGTCGAATAACTCACCTCCTGTCTCCCCAAAGCCTGTCCACCATCTACAAGGCACAAGTCAGGAGTGTGACGGAATACTCTCCACTTGCCTGGATGGGTGCAGCTCCAACAACGCTCAAGAAGTTCGACACCATCCAGACAAAGCAGACCGCTTGATTGGTACCCCATCCACAAACATTCACTCCCTGCACCACAATGCACAGTGGTAGCAGTGTGTACCATCTACAAGAAGCACTGCAGCAACGCACCAAGGTTCCTTAGACAGCATCTTCCAAATCTGTGACCTCTACCACCTAGAAGGACAAGGGCAGCCGATGCATGGGAACACCACCACCTGCAAGTTCCCCTCCAAGCCATACACCATCCTGACTTGGAACGATATCACCATTCCTTCACTGTCACTGGGTCAAACTCCTAAAACTCCCTTCCTAACAGCACTGTGGGTGTACCTACCCCACATGGACTGCAGCGGTTCAAGAAGGCAGCTCACCACCACCTTCTCAAGGGCAATTAGGGATGGGCAATAAATGCTGGCCTAGCCAGCGACGCCCACATCCCATGATCGAATAAAAAAAAAGTTTTATCTGATTTACTCATGATAAAAGTGAGTGCTCATAGCTTCACTATTATTCTGGCCACAAAATCTGACCCATTGTGATTTTCTTAACATGGTAGATAGATATATTAAGCAATTATGTGTAGGATCAAGAACACAAGAATTTGAAGCAGGAAAAAGCCATTCTGCCGCTCAAGCCTGCGCCACCATTCAATAAGATCGTGAGTGATCTGATTGTGGCCTCTTTCCTGTTTGCTCCCTTAACCCTTCATTCCCTTGTCGATCAAAAATCTATATAACTCAGCCTTGAATATATTCAGTGACCCAGCTGCCACTGTTCTCATGGGAAGAGAATTCCACAGACTATCAATCCTTTGAGAGAAAAAAATTCTCCTCATCTCAATCTTAAATGGGAGCCTCCTAATTTTTAAACTGTGTCCCCTAGTTCTAGACTCCTCCACAAGAGGAAACATCCACTCAGCATCTACTCTGTAAAGTCTCCTCAGGATCATTGTATGTTTCCACAAGATCACCTGTCATTCTTCTAAACTCCAATGTGTATAGGCCTAACCTGCTCAACCTTTCCTCATAAGATGACCCCTTCATTCCTGGAATCAGTCGAGTGAACCTTCTTTGAACTGCTTCTAATGCAATTATATCCTTTCTTAAGTAATCCTCCAGACATGTTAGGCCATATATTTTAAATGTTTGTAATTTTGATATTCACTTTTTCTCCATAAATTTTGTCCCTCTTGCATAGAATTACAGAGAATTTCACAGAATATACAACAGAGAAACATGCCATTCAGCCAAACTAGTCTGTGTTGGTGTTTATACTCCACACAAGTCTCCTCACATTCCATCTACCTGATTTCAGCCTTGCAGCATACAGTTCTATTCCCTTTTCCCTCATCCCTCATGTGCTCATCTAGTTTCCTTTTTGAAAGCATCTAAGCTATTTGCCTCACCCTCCTCCTGTAAGTTCCACTCTGACTAAAGAAATTGCTTCTTATTTCCCCATTTGGTTTTATTCGTAACTATCTTGGATTTATGGCCCCTAGTTTTGGATTCTTCCGCAAGTGGAAACATTCACTCCAAATCTGCCCTGTCCAATCCATTCAGAATTTTAAAAACCACTATCAGGTCACTTCTAAGTCCCCTCTTTTCTAAAGGGAAAAGCCCAACCTGTTCAATCTTACCTGATAGCTTGATATCTCATTTCTGGTACCATCCCTGTAAATCTTTTATGAACTTTCCCCAGTGCTTCTTTGCCTTTTTTTATAGTATGGTGACCAGACTGTGCACAGTGCTCTCCAAGTGGGCCTGATCAAGGTCCTATACAAATTTAACATCACTTTACCACTTTTGAATTTTTTACCCCCGGAACTAAATCCCATTGCTTGGTTCATATTTTTAATTGCTTTCCTGACCTGCAGTGTGGCTTTTAATGATTTCTTTATTTTCTAAGGTGCAGGTGATGTTTCTGTTTAATCTTACCAAAGTGCAGCACCTCACATTTATCTATCTTAAAAATTCATTTGGCACTTAACTGCGGTGTCTCCGAATGGCCCTCCAGCTTTGAGAGCCTGCCCGCGGCCTAAATTGGACAGCAAACCTGCCCTCTGGCCACTAATTGGCCAATTCAGGGAAAATCACTGCCGGGTGACAGTTGCCCACACAGTGCGGGGCTGTGGCCCCCATTTGACCCCTACGTCGGTGTCCCGACCTAAAATTTTGCCCCAGGTTTTATTTTTACATGAAAAAATGGGAAATTGCTTTTCACTCAAAGGGTAATAGTGCACAGCCAGACAAGAAGAGCAGTGATTGAGGGAAGCAGTTATGAGACATTGACCAATGAAAATGCTTCCCCCCCCCGCTAAACGATCTATTTTAGCTTCGACTAAGGGTTCCCTTTCACCAAAACTTTTGTACTCTGGTTGCCATTTGACAGCATCAACATTACACAACTTTTATTTATGTTCTCCATTTTACCTATTCAAATCCAAGTTGTGTTTTTTAATAAATAAGAACATAATCAGAACACAGCCCCTCGAGCCTGCTCCGCCATTCAATACGAGCGTGGCTGATCTCATCTTGGCCTCAATTCCACTTTCCTGCCTGTTCTCCATAACCCTTCAACCCATTACCAATTAAAAATCTGTCTACCTCCTCCTTAAATTTACTCAATGTCCCAGCATCCACTGCACTCTGGGGTAGTTAATTCCACAGATTCACGACCCTTTGAGAGAAGTAATTTGTCCTCATCTCTGTTTTAAATCTGCTACCCCTTAACCTTAAACTATGACCTCTCATTCCAGATTGCCCCACAAGAGGAACCATCCTCTCTGCGTCTACTTTGTCAATCCCCTAAATCATCTTATAAACCTCAATTAGATCTCCCCTCATTCTTCTAAACTCTGGAGAGTAAAGGCCTAAACTGCTCAATCTCTCTTCATAACACAAACTCCTCATCTCTGGAATCAATCTGGTGAACCTCCTCTGAGCTGCCTCCAATGCAACTACATCCCTCCTCAAGTAGGGGGACCAAAACCGTACGCAATACTTCAGGTGCGGTCTCACTAATGTCTTGTACGGTTGCAGCAACACTTCCCTACTTTTATACTCTATTCCTTTTGTAATAAATGCCAAAATTCCATTTGCCTTCCTTATTACCCATTGTACCTGCATACTAGTTTTCTGCGATTCATGCACGAGGACACCCAGATCCCTCTGCAGCGAAGCACTCTGAAGTTTCTCTCCATTTATATAATAATTTGCCTTTCTATTCTTCTGACCAAAATGAATAACCTCACACTTATCCACGTTAAACTCCATCTGCCACATTTTGGCCCATTCACCTAACCTATCCATATCCATGTGTAAATCTCTTATTTCTTTATTGCAACTCAAGTTTTAGTGTCATCTGCAAATTTGGCTATAGTACCTTCTATCCCTGCATCCAAGCCATAAATATAGATTGTAAATAGTTGGGACCCGAGGACCGAATCCTGTGGCACCCCACTAGTTACATCTTGCCAACCAGAAAAAGACCCATTTATCCCGACTCTCTGTTTTCTGTTGGTTAGCCAATCCTCTATCCAAGCTAATAAATTGCCCCTAACCCCATGTGATCTTACTTTATGTATGAACCTTTTGTGCGGCCCCTTACCAAATGCCTTCTGGAAGTCCAGATATACTACATCTACAGGATCCCCATTATCCACTTTGTTTGTTACATCTTCGAAGAACTCTAACAAATTAGTCAAACACGATTTACCCTTCATAAAACCATGCTGACTCTGATGGATTGCGTTTTGACTTTCTAAATGTCCTGTTATTACTTCCTGAATAATGGATTCTAGCAATTTCCCAATGACAGATGTTAAACTAACTGGTCTATAGTTTCCTACTTTCTGCCTCCCACCCTTTTTGAATAAGGGCGTTATATTAGCATTTTTCCAATCCACTGGAACCTTTCCCACATTCAGGGAATTTTGGAATATTATAACCAATATATCATTCCATGACAATATGAAAGGCACAATTCAGCATAGTGGCGCCTCATCAGACCCCTTTCCGATCCTGAGTGGCGTGAAACAGGGCTGTGTTCTCGCACCTACACTGTTTGGGATCTTCTTCTCCCTGCTGCTCTCACATGCGTTCTTCAGAAGAAGGAATTTTCCTCCACACAAGATCAGGTGGAAGGTTGTTCAACCTTGCCCGTCTAAAGGCGAAGACCAAAGTACGGAAAGTCCTCATCAAGGAACTCCTCTTTGCTGACGATGCTGCATTAACATCTCACACTGAAGAGTGTCTGTAGAGACTCATGGACAGGTTTGCAGCTGCCTGCAATGAATTTGGCCTAACCATCAGCCTCAAGAAAACGAACATCATGGGACAGGACGTCAGAAATGCTCCATCCATCAATATCGGCGACCACACTCTGGAAGTGGTTCAAGAGTTCACCTACCTAGGCTCAACCTGTCTCTCGGTGCAGAATTAAACAAGCGCATGGGAAAGGCTTCCTCTGCTATGTCCAGACTGGCCAAGAGAGTGTGGGAAAATGGCACACTGACACAGAACACAAAAGTCTAAGTGTATCAAGCATGTGTCCTCAGTACCTTGCTCTACGGCAGCGAGGCCTGGACAATGTACGTCAGCCAAGAACGACGTCTCAATTCATTCCATCGTCGCTGCCCCCGGAGAATCCTTGGCATCAGGTGGCAGGACCGTATCTCCAACACAGAAGTCCTCGAGGCGGCCAACATCCCCAGCATTTACACCCTACTAAGCCAGCGGCGCCTGAGATGGCTTGGCCATGTGAGCCGCATGGAAGATGGCAGGATCCCCAAGGACACATTGTACAGCGAGCTCGCCACTGGTACCAGACCCACCGGCCGTCCATGTCTCCGCTTTAAAGATGTCTGCAAACGCGACATGAAGTCCTGTGACATTGATCACAAGTTGTGGGAGTCAGTTGCCAGCGATCGCCAGAGCTGGCGGGCAACCATAAAGGCGGGTCTAAAGCGTGGCGAGTCAAAGAGACTTAGCAATTGGCAGGAAAAAAGACAGAAGCGCAAGGAGAGAGCCAACTGTGTAACAGCCCCGACAACCAATCTTATCTGCAGCACCTGTGGAAGAGCCTGTCACTCGAGAATTGGCCTTTATAGCCACTCCAGGCGCTGCTTCACAAACCACTGACCACCTCCAGGCACTTACCCATTGTCTCTCGAGACAAGGAGGCCAAAGAAGAAGAAGATATCGTATATATTTACGGCTTCATTTTATGAAGCAACCCATTATCTTACAAATAAAGTCTGAAGCTGGTTCTTTGAATAGGTTAAAGAAACAATTTGAATTATGCTGAAAATCCCAGCAGGTCTGACAGTATCTGTTGAGAAAGAGAATATGTTTGATGTAGACTCTTCAGCCTGTATATAATCATAGTTGAAATGAATTAATTTCAAACGTTTGCAAAGATTAGCTATCAAGTAATAACAACAACTTGTATTTATATAGTGCTTTTAACGTAACAAAGCATCCCAAGGCACATCACAGGAATGTTATAAAGAAAATTTGACACCAAGCCACATAAGGCAACATTAGGACTGATAGCCAAAAGCTTGATCAAAGAAGTAGGTTTTAAAAGGAGTTTTAAAGGAAAAAAGAAAGGCGGAGAGTTTTAAGGAGGGAATTCCTGAGTGTAGGGCCAAGGCAACTGAAGGCATTGCCAACAATGGTGGAGCAATTAAAATCAGGGATGTTCAAGGCCAGAGATGATGAAGATATCTCGGAGAGTTGTGGGGCTGGAAGAGATTACAGAAATAGGATGGGGCAAGACCATGCAGGGTTTAATCAAGAGCCAATGTAGGTCAGTGAGTGAAGGGATGATGGATGATCGGGACGTGGTGTGTGTAAGGACATGGGTTGCAGAGTTTTGGATGACCTCAAGTTTACGGAAGGTAGAATTTGGGAGACCAACCAAGAGTGCATTAGAATAGTCCAGTCTAGAGGTAACAAAGGCATGAATGAGGGTTTCAGCAACAGATGAACTGAGGTAGGGGTGGAGTTGGGTGATGTTCATGAAGTGGAAATAGGTAGTCTTCATGACAGCACTGGTATGCGGTCAGAAGTTTGTGAAGTGGTTCAGCCTTGGACAATTACCAGGGAGAGGGATGGAGTCGGTCATCAGGGAACAGAGTTTGTGGCGGGGACCGAAGACAGTAGTTTCAATCTTCCCAATTCTTAATTGGAGGAATATCTGCTCTTCCAGTATTGAATGTTAGACAAGCAGTCTGATAATTTAGCAACAGTGGAGGAGGCAAGAGAGGTGATGACAAGGTAGAGCTGAGATAAGACAAGAGAAAAAACATTGTACTCCCTTCCTGAAGTTAATGTGTTTTATTTCCGTTCCCAGCCTATTGGATAAATCTCCAGATGGACCCATATTTATTGCTTTGTGTTTCATCGTAAGATCAGTGGATGCAATAGGGTTTGCTGGAAGCCTTACTGCCTCGTTTTCAATCCTTGCTGGAACTTTTCCAAACAATATAGCCGCAATAATGGTAACAGTGAATTTAAGTCTTTCACTAATGTGTAGCTTGTACTCTGCTGATAGGATTAACTCTTATTTATGAAATTTATATATGTCTTTGTGAATATATTGATAATTTATAAAAAATATACTTCAAGAATCTCCTTCCTAGGTTTCAATTTGTTCTTTAGATTTTGTCTTGTTTTCCGTTCTCTTTCTCCACCCACCCCCCTGCAACCCCTCTCCAGTGTCTTGAACTTCTCGGAACCATAGAGAACAGTTTGATCCTCAGTTTATGCTCCTTAGCTAATCTCAGCAAAGGCATCAATAGGACATGTGCCTATGAGACCTTAGGCTAGGAAAGTGAGAATTAACCAGTTCCTGGTCCTGACTTTTATCCAGAAAATTCTCCACCCTTTAGCGGAAGTAGTTGTCAGAGAAGGACAGGATTAGGCTCCATTGTGATCTTACAAGCAACTAGCTTGTCAATGCTCGATTAATGATTAATGCCCGGTTGTGTGAAATATTAAAGGTCAGTGGAACAGTACCTTGTCATTTGGGGGGGGAAATCCTCTTGAAGCTGACCCCACTTTGTGAAAAAAAAGTGACATTAATTTACTATTTCTAGCAAACAAAGACACTCTAACACAAACTACAAACATTTCTTTTTAGGGAGCTCTGGAAATTTTCGCTGGGCTTGGCCTAATATCGGGTCCACCTATTGGAGGCTTTTTGTACCAGTCATTTGGATATGAAGTTCCTTTTATTGCTCTAGGATGTATCGTTCTTTTAATGGTACCTTTGAACATGTATATTTTACCAAGATATGGTAAGACTCTGCATTTTAATTTTCCTGTAGAAATGTAGTTTACTCTTATTGCGATGGCTTCCATAGCCAAGTATTTTAATATAATGCTGTCCAAAGGATTGTGTCATTTGGAAATTTGTTGGCAATTAGAAGGTTATAATTACTTCACTTTTTGTTTTAAAATGGTTGTAGTTCATGCAGTAGCTCAGCTGGTTAAGACAGTAAATAGCTGAGTCAAATAAATCCAGAGTTAGTTGCTCTCAATCAAGGCAATGGCATGACCATTAGAGTTAATCTGAGTTCCCTAGTCTCGGGAAAAATTGGCCTGGGTTTCTGCTGTTGATTATTTTCCAGTGATCCGTGCTGGAAGTGATGATACGTAGTGGTGATTAGTCAGTTAGTTAGAGATACAGCACTGAAACAGGCCCTTCGGCCCACCGAGTCTGTGCCGACCATCAACCGCCCATTTATACTAATCCTACACTAATTCCATATTCCTACCACATCCCCACCTGTCCCTGTATTTCCCTACCACCTACCTACACTAGGGGAAATTTATAATGGCCAATTTACCTATCAACCTGCAAGTCTTTTTGGCATGTGGGAGGAAACCGGAGCACCCGGAGGAAACCCACGCAGACACAGGGAGAACTTGCAAACGCCACACAGGCAGTACCCAGAATTGAACCCGGGTCGCTAGAGCTGTGAGGCTGCGGTGCTAACCACTGCGCCACTGTGCCGCCTCAGTCCAGTGATGTCACTGAACTAGTAATCCAGAGGTCCAGGGTGTGGGTTAAAATCCCACCATGGCAGCCGGTGGAATTTAAATTCAATTAATTAATAAAAATCTGGAATTGAAAGCTAGTCTCAGTTTCAAGGCACCATTACTATCATCATTTATTGTAAAAGACCTACCTGGTTTACTAACGTCCTTCAGAGAAGGAAATCTGCTGGCCTATATGTGACTCCAGACCCACAGCAATGTGTTTGACACTTAACTGCCCTCTGAAATGGTCCAGCAAGCCACTCAGTTCATGGGCAATTAGGGAAGGTCAACAAATGCTGGCCTTGCCAGCAACACTCACATCCTATGAAAAAATAAAAAAAACTTGACTGTGGTACCCCTTCATGGTCAAAAAGCCTGATGAAGTTCTGAATGGGTGCTCACATGATGAATGGGCAGTTAAACAAAGTATTGGAAGGTGTCCAGTGCTTTCCCAGCTAGTGGTCAACTCCTTCAAGAGAGAAAAGGGTGAATATTGGCAGAAATAGTGAAGGGGAGAAGAATCAGAAGAATAAGCAATGCACCAAACAGGGGAAAATATGAATCTATCACATTTGGAATTTCTGTGATGTGAAAGAATGGTTGGTTGGGTTTTGATGGTCAGCAGATATTGTTTGTAGCTTACCTGATAAGGTGATGCACAAGGTAGTAATGGGTAAATTAGAAATGATTCCGATAAAGGATTAAACTGCTGATGGGGGTTGGGTGGAAGAGTATATTTCTAATTTTGAGCAGACGTGAACATTCTACTGTTCTGGGAGGTCTGCTGATAACAGTGTTTAAAGGATCTTGAAGATATTAGAGTGCAAATGCATACATATACAAGTGTTGACCAAGCTCTGTGGGAAGTAAAGCAGACTGAAGGTCAAAATTTTAGCAACAAGCAAATGAAGTGCAAAATGCATTCATTTTTATAATTGCCGTTAAATGGATGAGGGGAGGCCAAAGGATGATTGATTAAACTTTGTTATTGCTGCTTTCACTGTAGCAGCAATCTGAAAGGTAAATAAAATGGTACGCTCTCCATAAATAGATATTTGTAATAAAGGTTTAAAAATGTTAGTCATTCTCCATCACCAATACCATAAAATATTGTGGATATTATACTTAAAATATAGTGTAATATATTTTAACCAAAGTTATTGGTTTTCAGATGGAATTGCCACCAATGCCTCTTTCTGGAAGCTACTTACAATCCCCAAAGTAATTTTTCTGTGCCTGCTTATATTTTCTATAAGTTCTTGTATTGGCTTTCTGGATCCCACCATATCACTGTTTGCTACTGATAAGGTGAGAATTCTGTTCTCTGAATTTCTTTGTGCTGTATTCCTTGTGTTTTCTTAAGTTCAGGAAGGTTGAGGGGTGATCTAATCATGATGTTTATCAATTAGTTTTGTCATTTTAAAGTAGATACAGAGAAATAATGGCCGGACTTTAAGGATGATGCAGTGGCCCCCGCCCACCAATTGAAAAGTCGGGGGTGAGCCCACCTCTGCCGGGCCTGGAAGCCACGCTGCTATTTTGTGTGGGTCAGGTAATTAAATGCCTGCAGTTGTGGCTTCTGCTCCTCTGAGGCAAGATGTCCTGCCTGCAAGAGCTGCCAGCCAATCAGAGGGACGGCAGCTCCCAGTGGTGCTGCTGGGACTGCACCCAGCAAGAAGAGCCACGATGGACTCCAGCCTTGGAACAGGTAAGTGAGGTCAGGGCTTGCTGGGACCAATTGGTCAGGCCCTGGCGAGGGGGGGTTGGGGGGGGGATCGATTGAGAGCGCGGAGGGAGTGTTCGAGCAGGGGCAGCCCATGCTGCTGGTCGGGGCCTCTGTGCAGCACATGGTGTTTGATCAGGAGGGCAGCCCCCCTCCCCAACCCGCAAGGAGGCCGCAGATTTAACTGGGCAGCATCCTAAGGTGGCGAATTGCCTATCCGCCACTGGTAAAATACCACTTGGCCACTTAAGGGCCTCAGTAGGCCTAAGGGCGGGTGGGCTCCCCTACCGCTGGTAAGATAGTGGGGGTTGAGTAGGCAACAGGCACTGCGCCTCCGCCATCCTGCACGATATTAGGCCCCCTCCCAACCTCACAGCCCGTTCCAGGGGGTGGTGTAAAATTCCAGCCTATGTCCACTGGTGAGGGTAATCCAGAACAAGGGAGCATAAACTTGAAATTGGAGCTGAAGCCAGTTAGGAATGAAATCAGGAAGCACTTTTCCACATAAAGGGTAGTGTAAATCTGGAAGTCTCTTGCCCTAAAAGACTGTGAATGCTGTCAATTGAAATTTTCAAGACTGAGATTGATAGATTTTTAGTAAGTAAGCATATCAAGGAATAGGAACAAGGAAAAGCTGGTATATGGAGTTGAGGTGCTGATCAGCCATGATGTAATAGAATGAATATTTATTCCAAAGCATTTGGAAGGATGATACCAGAGAACTGAGAGGGTACAACTATCAGGAAAACAGGCTGGAGCTCTTTTCTCTCAAAAAAGAGAAGGCTATGTGGTGACTTTATGGAGGTGTTTTAAAATTATGAAGGGGTTGGTTGGGATCGTCATGTTTCTGCTTGTGGAAAATCCAAAACTGGGGATCATAAATATAAGATGGTCCCTAACAAATCCAATAAAAACTTCAGGAGAAACATCTTTACCCAGGGAGTGGTTAGCATGCAGAACTTGCTACCACATGGAGTAGTTGAGGCCAAGAGCATAGAAAGGAATTGAAGAATATATTGATGGGGTTAGATGAAGGAGGGTGGGCGGAGGCTCACATGGAGCATAAACACTGGTAGAGACCAATGAGGTCAAATGGCCTGTTTCTATGCTGTAAATACTATGAAATGGTCGAACAGGCTTGAGGGGCTGAATTGCTGCTCTCTTGCTCCTATGTTTCAATAATTAAGTTTAAGTTGCACCAAAATTGAAAACCTTCAGATGGATGGAGTGTTTTTTAAAATTCATTTAAGGGATGTGGGTGTTGCTGGTGAGGATAGCATTTATTGCCCATCCCTAATTGCCCTTGAGAAGGTGGTGATGAGCTGCCTTCTTGAACCGCTGCAGTCCATGTGGGGTAGATTCACCCACAGTACTGTTAGGAAAAGAGTTCCAAGATTTTGACCCAGCGAAAGTGAAGGAACAGCGATATTGTTCCAAGTAGGATAGTGTGTGACTTGGAAGGGAACTTGCAGATGGTGGTGTTCTCATGCATCTGCTGCCCTTGTCCTTCTAGGTGCGAGAGGTCACGGGTTTGGAAGGTGCTGTTGAAGGAGCCTTGATGCATTGCTGCAGTGCATCTTGTAGATGGTACACGTGGCTGCCACTGTGCGTCGGTGATGGAGGAAGTGAATGCTTGTAGATGGTGTGCCAATCAAGCAGGCTGCTTTGTCCTGGATGGTGTCGAGCTTCTTGAGTGTTGTTGGAGTTGCACCCATCCAGGCAAGTGGAGAGTATTCCATCACACTCCTGACTTGTGCCTTGTAGATGGTGGATAGGCTTTGGGGAGTCAGGAGGTGAGTTACTCACCGCAGGATTCCTAGCCTATGACCTGCTGTTGTAGCCACGGTATTTATATGGCTACTCCAGTTCAGTTTCTGGTCAATGGTAACTTCCAGGATGTTGATACTGGGGGATTCAGCGATGGTAATGCCATTAAATATCAAGCGGAGATGGTTAGATTCTCTCTTGTTGGAGATGGTCATTGCCTGGCACTTGTGTGGCACAAATGTTACTTGCCATTTATCAGCCCAAGCCTGGATGTTGTCCAGGTCTTGCTGCATTTCTGCACGGACTGCTTCAGTATCTGTGGAGTCACGAATGGTGTTGAACATTGTGCAATCATCAGCGAACAGCCCCACTCCTGACCTTTGTGATTGAAGGAAGGTCATTGATGAAGCAGCTGAAGATGGTTGGGCCTAGTAAAGCCTGGCCCGGGTATAAAATTAAAACCCGACCCGGGCCCCACCCGACAACAGCCAACCCGAACCCGACCCGGGCCCGAGTCCTTTAATTTTTTTAAATGCCTGACCCGACCTGAATCCGAATGCTGAACGCAGAATACAGACCTGAGCCGAACCCGACACATGTAGTAGGTTTTGGTGGGGTTCGGGTCGGGTAGCCAGGCTTTAGGGCCTAGGACACTACCCTGAGGAACTCCTGCAGTGATTTCCTGGGACTGAGATGATTGACCTCCAACAACCACAACCACCTTTCTTTTGCACTAGGTATGACTCCAACCAGCAGAGAGTTTTCCCCCTGATTCCCATTGACTCCACTTTTGCTGAGACTGTGATAAACTTGAACAAATTAGCATTGAAAGGGAGGAGTTATTAGTGTTTTTAGCGGGCTTAAAAGTGGATAAATCCCCAGGCTCAGATAAGATGTATCCCAGGCTGTTATGTAGAACAAGGGAGGAGATAGCAGGGGCTCTGACTCAAATTTTCAAATCCTCTCTGGCCACAGGAGAGGTGCCAGAGGACGGGAGGGCAGCGAATGTAGTACCATTATTCAAGAAGGGGAGCAGGGATAAACCAGGTAATTACAGGCCAGTGAGTCTAACATCAGTGGTTGGAAAACTGGTGGAAACAATTCTGAGGGATAGGATTAATCTCCATTTGGAGAGGCAGGGATTAATCAGGTATAGTCAGCATGGCTTTGTCAGGGGGAGATCATGCCTAATAATCTTGATTGAATTTTTTGAAGGAGTGACTAGATGAGGGTAAAGCAGTTGATGTAGTCTACATGGACTTCAGTAAGGCTTTTGATAAGGTCCTGTGTGGGAGATTGGTTAAGAAGGTAAGAGCCCATAGGATCCAGGGCAATTTGGCAAATTAGATCCAAAATTGACTTAGTGGCAGAAGGTAGAGGGTGATGGTCGAAGGTTTTTGCAATTGGAAGCCTGTGACCAGTGGTGTACTGCAGGGATCGGTGCTGGGATCCTTACTGTTTGTAGTGTATATTAATGATCTAGATGTGAATATAGGAGGTATGATCAGTAAGTTCGCAGATGACAGGAAAATTGGTGGTTTTGTAAATAGTGAAGAGGAAAGCCTTAGATTACAGGACGATGCAGATGGGCTGGTTAGATGGGCAGAGCAGTGGCAGATGGAATTTACTCTTGAGAAGTGTGAGGTGATGCATTTTGGGAGGACTAAAAAGGCAAGGGAATATACAATGGATGGTAGGACTTTAGGAAGTACAGAGGGTCAGAGGGACTTTGGTGTACTTGTCCATAGATCACTGAAGGCAGCAGCACAGGTAGATAAGGTGGTTAGGAAGGCATATGGGATACTTGCCTTTATTAGCCGAGGCATAGAATATAAGAGCAGGGAGGTTATGATGGAGCTGTATAAAACGCTAGTTATGCCACAGCTGGTGTACTGTTTACAGTTCTGGTCACCACACTACAGGAAGGATGTGATTGCATTGGAGAGGGTGCAGAGGAGATTCACTAGGACGTTGCCTGGGCTGGAGCATTTCAGCTACGAAGAGAGACTGGATAAGCTAGTGTTGTCTTCCTGAGAGCAGAGAAGGCTAAGGGGGGGAACCTGATTGAGGTCTCCAAAATTATGAAGGGCATAGATAGGAAGAAACGTTTTCCATTAGCAGAGGTGTCAATAACCAATGGGGCTTAGATTTAAGGTAAGTGACAGGAGGTTTAGAGGGGATTTGAGGAAAAAAAATTTCACCCAGAGGGTGGTTGGAATCTGGAACACGCTGCCTGAGGGGATGGAAGAGGCCAGAACCCTCACAACATTTAAGAAGTATTTAGATGAGCACTTGAAATGCCATAGCATACAAGGCTATGGGCCAAGTGCTGGAAAATGGGATTAGAATAGATAGGTGCTTGATGGCCAGCATGGATACGATGGGCCAAAGGGCCTGTTTTTGGGCTGTATAACACTGACTCCTTGATGCTTTACTCCGTCAAATGCTGTCTTGATGTTGAGGGCAGTCACACTCACCTCACCTCTTGAGTTCAGCTCTTTTGTCCATGTTTGAACCAAGGCTATAATGAGGTCAGGAGCTGTGTGGCCTGGCGGAACCCAATCTGAGCGTCACTGAGCAGGTTATTACTAAGCAAATGCCGCTAGATAGCACTGTCGATGACACCTTCCATCACTTTACTGATGATCAGGCGTAGTCTGATGGGATGGTCATTGGCCGGGCTGGATTTGTCCTACTATTTGTGCAAAGGACATACCTGGGCAATTTTCCACATTTACGGGTGGATGCCAGTGTTGTAACTGTACTGGAACAGCTTGGCTAGGGGCACAGCAAGATCTGGAGCACAGGTCTTCAGTACTATTGCCGGAATGTTGTCAGGGCCCATAGCCTTTGCAGTGTCCAGTGCCTTCAATCGTTTCTTGATATCACGTGGAGTGAATCGTACTGGCTGAAGTCTGGCATCTGTGATGCTGGGGTCTTCAGGAGGAGGCCGAGATGGATCATCCAATCAGCACTTCTGGCTGAAGGTTGTTGCAAATGTTTCAGCCTTATCTTTTGCACTGATGTGCTGGGCTCCCCCATCATTGAGGATGGGAATATTTGTGGAACCACCTCCTCCAGTTAGTTGTTTAATTGTCCACCACCATTTACGACAAGATGTGGCAGGACTGCAGAGCTTAGATCTGACCAATTGATTGTGGGATCGCTTAGCTCTGTCTATCACATGCTGCTTACGCTGTTTGGCACAAGTACTTCTGGGTTGTAGCTTCACCAGGTTGACACCTCATTTTGAGGTATGCCTGATGCTGCTCCTGGCATGCCCTCCTGTACTCTTCATTGAACCAGGGTTGGTCCCCCAGCTTGATGGTAATGGTAGATTGGGGGATATGCCGGTCCATGAAGTAACAGATTGCAGTTGAGTACAATTCTGCTGCTGCTGATAGCCCACAGCGCCTCATGGATACCCAGTTTTGCATTGCTAGATCTGTTCGAAATCTATGCGATTTAGCATGATAGCAGTTCCACACAGCACAATGGAGGGTATCCTCAATATGAAGACAGGACTTCGTCTCCACAAGGACTGTGTGGTGGTCACTCCTACCAATACTGTCATACACAGATGCATCTGCGACAGGTAGATTGGTGAGGATGAGGTCAAGTATGTTTTTCCCTCTTGTTGGTTCTCTCACCACCTGCCGCAGACCCAGTCTATCAGCTATGTCCTTTAGGACTTGGCCAGCAGTGGTACTACCAAACCACTCTTGGTGATGAGCAGTGAAGTCCCCCACCCAGAGTACATTCTGTGCCCTTGCACCTCCCAGTACTTCCTCCAAGTAGTGTTCAACATGGAGGAGTACTGACTCATCAGCTGAAGGGGGGTACGATAGGTGGTAATCAGCACAGGTTTCCTTTCCCATGTTTGACCTGATACCATGAGAGCTCATGGAGTCTGGAATCAATGTTGAGGAATCTCAGGGCAACTGCCTCCTGACTGTATACCACTGTGCTGCCACCTCTGGTTGGACAGGACATACCCAGGGATGGTGATGGCAGTGTCTGGGGACATTGTCTGTAAGGTATGCTTCTGTGATTATTCCTATGTCAGGCTGTTGCTTGACTAGTCTGTGGGACAGCTCTCCCAACTTTGGCACAAGCCCCCAGATATTAGTAAGGAGGACTTTGCAGGGTCTACAGGACAGTGTTTGCTGTTGTCGTTTCCATTGCCTAGGTCGATGTGAGGTGGCCATTCCAGTTTCATTCCGTATTGACTTTCTAGCAGTTTGATACAACTGAGTGGCTTGCTTGGCCATTCCAGAGGGCATTCCCTGAAGGACATTAGTGAACTAGGTACGTTTTTATGACAGTCAACAATGGTTTCATGGCCATCATTTGACTAGCTTTTATTTCCAGATTTATTTATTGAATTCAAATTCCATCTTCTGTCGTGGATGGGGTTCGAACTTATGTCCCCTGAGCAATATCCTAGGTCTCTGGGTCACTCGTTCAGTGACAATACCACTATGCCACTGCCACCCTCTAAGTGTGTCATTGTAGCAAGCACTGTTGGGCAAATCAGTTTTTATCCTGTGTGAAGGATATTTTTTATATATTTGATTAGATTGTGGGGAGATGGTGGTGTAGTGGTAATGTCACTGAACTAGTGATCCAGAGGCCTAGGCTAATGCCCTGGGAACACAGATTCAAATCTCAGCACAGCAGCTGGTGGAATTTAAATTCAATTAATGAATAAATTCAATTATTTAATAAAAATCTGGAATTGACAGCCGGTCACAGGGAATTGAAAGCTAGTCTCAGGAATGGTGCCATGAAACTATCATCAATTGACGTAAAAAAAACTATCTGATTAATTAATGTTGTTTAGGGAAGGAAATCTGCCATCCTTACCTGGTCTGGCTTACACATGACTCCAGACCTACAGCCATGTGGTTGACTCTTAACTGCCCTCTGCAATGGCCTAGCAAGCTATTCAGTTGTCAAGGGAATTAGGGATGCCAGCGATGTCCACATCCCATGAAAAAATAAAAAAAATCTCCCATGGCTTTCCAGTCAGTCTGAATATAAACAGGAACATGATAGCATCTATCATGCAATGTAGAATTCTGTTGAAGTGCACCCATGTATAAATTATAAAATGTAATTGCTGTGTCTCCCTGAGTCAATTGGAGCTAATTATTCTCCAGCAGATTCTCACCTCAAATCGAGGTCAAATTGCCCTCTTTTTAAATGTATCTCCAGAAATCAGGTAAAAGATATTTTCTCTTTGGATGTCTTTTGTTTAAATATATGCGTCTCACAAATGTTCATGTCGAAATACAATTTTTCTTAACATTTTGACTGCTGGATTATATCCAGCTGAAGGTTGTTTCAGTTAAGATTTGAACAGTGTTGAATATATACCTTTTTTTGTTTATTCTCCAGTTCAATTTGAATGCTGGATATGTAGGACTAGTATTCCTGGGGTTCGCTACAGCATATGCTGTATCCTCCCCATTGCTTGGATATTTAAGTGATAAGATACCAGTAAGTATGCACACTGGCTTGAATGTCTTTTGGATTGTTAAACTTTTATTTCCTAAATGCAGATTCTTTATGCATAATAATGAACTTCTCCTTTGTTCTATTGATTTTGTTAGTTTTAAATAAGTCTGGCTTAAATTTTTTTTTGCTGTAAAAAATCACAACTCCATTTCAGTTTATGAATGCAAATATTGTAAAAATTGTAGTCTTATTTCAAAACCTGGTCTATAAGTCCAACAAACCAGTGGTTTTGGTTAGACGTCAGCCACGGCTCAGTTGGTAGCTTTCTGGCCTCTGAGTTAATAGGTTTTGGGTTCAAGTCCCAATCCAGGATTTGAGCCCGAAAATCAAGGCTGACACTCCAGTGCAGTACTGAAGGGAGCACTGCACGGTCAAAGGCACCATCTTTTCGATGAAACCTTTTGGATGGAGCTTGCTGTGTACAGATTGGCTGCCGTGTTCTTACATTACAACAGTGACTACATTTCAAAAGTATTTCATTGGCTGTAAAGCCTTTGGGACAATCTGTGGCCATGGAAGGTACCATAGAAATGCAAGTGTTTCTTTATATGTGCAAAATTTGTTTTTGTATTTTGTTATGATCCTCGTGGAGATTACAAACCAAAAGAATCCAATCCACCGACTGTCCCTAATTTAGAGAAAAAAACAAATGGACAAGGTTTTATTTTTATAAATTTTACTTTTACGCTAAAACCAAAACCAACATAAATCAACAGTTAAATCATGGTCGAGATTTATCTCTTAAAGATTTCACATTACTTATCAGATGCAACAAACATAGATCTCACAATCCTTCTGGGCAATTCCCTTGGCAAGGATAGCACAACGTTCTGCAAAACCATGAACAACTTCAGGTAGATGTCCAACTCCTATCCTCCAAGATGCTGAAATGGAGATAAAATCTTCTCATTGATAGTGAGCTTTGCAGTCTTCCCTTCAATGTTTCGGTCTTATCGCCTCTCGAACGATCTTGGTCCTGCTCATGACAGTCTTGATGGCGTAGCTCCACCTGTAACTCTCTAGGTCACTGAAAACAGTTGTAACAAATTGTATTTGCCAATGGCCAGCTCCCAGAATCAAATCTTTGATTTAAAACCAACAGCTCCCAGCTTGTTTCAATTCAGCAGCCTTGTCAACTTTTTCGAACAACAGCTTGCTGTTTTCTTCAACATTCTGCAATCTGTAATCTTGTAAACTGAAACATGAGCTCCAGTCACATATCTCTGGTCACACCCCTGATCATAGGACTGTTTGTTTTAACTGGTCCTAACCAGTTATATCTTCCCCAGAACTCTGAAGTTTTCAGTTTCCTTTTCTAGTAAAGGACTGTCGCAGGAAAAAATACATGCTTTGAATCCAAAGTCCGTGCATCTAGCAGTTTATTCAGCAGGCTAACTGTTCAAATAGCAGTTTGTACATGCGGACTCCATCACAACTCCAAGGAGCGGGCTGGGAGGCAGGGCAAAAATCGGGTGGGATGGCAGGGGGTGTCGTGGCTGTCGCCCACCTGCCTCTGTTGCTATTTTACCAGTGGCAGGGAAGATTGTGGGCGGCCCACCCAACCTTAGGCCATTTGAGGCCCTTAAGTGGCCAACTAATGGCAACTTAAGGGCCTCTTCCCAACACTGCTTTTATTATAACAGCAGTGTGAAGTGATTTATGACTTTAATCCCTTACTGGGACTAAACCAAATCAAGCATACATCCCTGTAAATCTCCTTTAATTAAGTTCAAACCAGACAAATTCTTATAGACACTTATTTGGATCCAAAGAACTGAACTAGTCTTCCCTCGAAGAAAGAAAATGGACAGAGAATATTACCATCTTTTGGCTAGCCTATTTTTAAATAATTATGGCTAAGTCATAAGGCTGCATTTGCTGACAACGCTACCGCTAGGTGGCGCTGCTGTGGCACATGTGCAAATGCAGCATGCGCCACTCAAAGGTCACAGACTGCGTCTTTAGGCAGCTGCCAGGACTAAAGATGGCGCTGCTCAAATAATCACATGGAGGCAACCTAACAAACACATGTCAGCACACAATAGTGAAGTGAGAGAGCGAACGAGCGGGCCGGGGCGCGGGGAGCGGGCTGGGGCCGGGGCCGGTGACGAAGGGGAGCGGAGCGGACCTGGGGGGAGAGGAGCGGCCGGCGAGTGGGCGAGCGAATGGGCCGGTGACGGAGGGAAGCGGAGCGACCGGAGACAGCAGCAGGGTGTGGCGGGGGGTGGGGGGGGGGGATGCGGAGGGAGGAGGAGTGCGTTTTTCTGCGCATGCGCCATAAACTTGCAACAGCAAAAGACGCACCGGCCGGTCTCCGCACGGCTCTCTACAGCCTCTCGCTTCCAGCCCTCTCCATCCAGCCGTTCCCTCCAGCTGCAGATCCCCCATCCAGCCGCTTTCTCCCCTACTTCTCAACTGTACTTCGGGCTTTGCAGCTCTCTGGTCCCTGCCTTTTGCATCCCCCTCTTCAGGAACTTCTGAATTTAACTCACTCCCACTACACCCCCACACCCACTCTCTACCTCTCCCCCTCCCCCACCCCCCCTCTACCTCTCTCCCACCACCCCTCAACCTCTCTCCCACCACCCCTCAACCTCTCCCCTCCCCCTCTCCCACCCCCCCTCTACCTCTCCCCCTCCCCCTCTCCCCCCTCTACCCCTCCCCCCCTCTACCTCTCCCCCTCCCCCCTTCTCCCCCTTCCACCTCTCCCTCTCCCCGTGTCCCCCCTCTACCTCTCCCCCTCCACCTCTCCCCCTCCCCCTCTTCCCCCCCTCTCCCTCACCCCTCTCCCCCTCACCCTCTCCCCCTCACTCCCCCCTTTTTCTCTACCCCCTCTACCTCTTCCCCTCTCCCACCTCCCCCTCTCCCCCCCCACCTCCCTCTCACAACATCCCCTTCCCCCAAGGACCACACCACAGTTGACCCCCCTCCCCTTCACTCCCCCCTTTACCTCTCCCCCTCTACCCCCTTTACCTCTCCTCCTCTACCCCCTTTCCCCCCTCTACCTCTCCCCCCCACCTCCCCCCCACCCCACCCCCCCCCACCAAGGACCACACCACAGTTGAACATCTGAAGTGCAGTTGCAAAGTCAGGAAAATAGCATCAAAAACCTCAACAATTCCAGGTTTAATTATTGAGATATTTTTTTCAGTACATTAAGCATTCGAGGCACTGCTGTGCATGGATACATGAGTGTTGTGTTGCCAGCATTCTCGTGAGACAGACAGGACGAGTCTCTGCTTTGCAGAACTAAAGAGATTGTTCCTGGAGAGCCTTGTGGTGAATGAACGCTTGGCTCTCTATTCCACTACTGTATTGTCCATGTGAAGAAGGCAAAGTCACAAGAGTCTGAGCTCAGTCTATTCTTGGTGAATGTTCCCTAAACGCATCCCACTGTGCATTCCCAATTCATCCATAAAGGCAAGGTTCCTTTCCACATCGTGACAAGCTCCGCAGCATGATCCAGTTGCCTTCGTTGCTTGAATGCTGACCTTAAGTCTCAAGGATTGTTTTCTCGACGGCATGTTTTACATGAAAAGAAATAAGGAAAGAACATCAGTGTCAGAGCTTCCCCCTCCAATGAAATTACCATTGAGCATGCTTTATGTTCTGCAGTAAAGGCAGGTACTGATATCACCGCCAATGAATCACTTAGTACCCACCTCAGCTGTAGGAGTCAGGATGATGTTACTGCCCCAATCTTGTGATGGTTCAATGTTGCTCTCAGGGAAAACATGAATGATGTGAGGGTGCTGGAAAAAGAAGCGCATTTCTTTTGGACTATGAACATAAAGCAGGCCATATAGCCCAGCAGTTCCCTGCTAGTGATGATGCTGCTCCTGTGCCTTCCCATCTGCTTCCATTTAATCCTGCCTACTACTATCAGCATCACCTTCCACTTCTTTCGCTCTTATCTATCTTTGCCTTAAAGCAACACTGAGGATGGAGAACGGTGTGGCTGCACTCCCACCTCACCAGTTGTGTACACAGCAAGAGCATTCACATTCGTGCTACCACTGGACACGGCAAGCTTGTTTCTTTTAGTGCTCAGTCTCTTCTTGCTGAATGTTCCCCAAGTGCTTGACTGCTTTGGATGCCTTCTCTGCTTGACAGGCAGCAGCTGGCAATTGCGGAGTCTCACAAGGCTCTGCATGGTTGTTTCAAGGGCGGATGGGGAAACAGGTGGCTGTGTGTCCATGTGCACTGCTCTGTTGGGTTCAGGAACAGAGCAACTTACAACAGGGACTGGAGCACATGTACTGCCTGCACACAGCCCCAGACAATGGAAAGGATTTTAGTGCAGTGCAGTGGACTGGAACACATGAAGTGCCCCAGACAATGGAAATGTTTTCAAAGCAACTTACAACAGGGACTGGAGCACATGCAGTGCCCCAGACAATGGAAATGTTTTCAGAACAACTTACCTTGGAGCAATCTCCTCTTTCTGATAAAAAATTAAGCAGACTGAAATCTTCAAAACGACTAAATAATTGCGAGAAAATGCCCGACAAAACCTCTCCTCCTTCCACTTTCAGAAACTTGCGCCGAAGGTTGAGGCATCGTGAATACCCATTGGCGTTGCATAAAGCGCATGTGCAGAGGCCGACCAGGCACGTTGCCTGAAGATGCACACGTCCCGTGATGACGTCATCGGCGCTTGCGCTAACCAGTCCTGGCAAGCCAGAACGCAGCGCACGCGCAGGAGACCGTCTGCGCAAATGCGCACCGCAGCGCAGCCAGATGACGTCAGCGGCGGCCAGCGTTGTCAGGAATCACTTTGAAGTCATAAATATCCCAGATATTATAAGGGTCTGGGAAACTCTCTTAAATACGTATCTGTCCACTTAAAGAGACACATAGAGGGGGTTCTTGTAGTTGTATACAGAATGCTACTATTTGTGTTATATTTCCTGGTCTGCATTTCTGGGCTGGGCTCACACTCTGATTTATGAGGAGATACCGGACCAGTTTTTGTGGTCAGTGGCGAAGCAACAATGCTCACTGCTGATCTCTGAGAAAGCTTCCCACAAAGATCTAGTGATCTATGTGGTGTGGATTTCACCATTTCCAATGTTATTTTGAGCTTGGCACCAAATCAAGGGGATCTCGAGGTATCCAGCAACAGTGATGTCATCAAGCAGGTTAAGCAGCTAATTGCAGCCATACTGGTGCCAAACGTCGTGTCCTGCACTCCTTTGGACCCCACCAGAAAGGCCGAGAGGGGGGTTTTGACGACTGGGCAACTCTCAACCTCCATAAATTTGCCCAGGCATGCGCCATGGAGAGGTCACTCCACTGACCACCTCCAGGCGCGTATCCATTGTCTCTCGAGATAAGGAGGCCCAAAAGAAAGTAAGAAGAAAGAATTCTTAGGCAGCAAACCAGGAAGTAAAATGCACTGATTATCCTTCACCTTTTATAAATTTTACAGAGAACGAAATAAATGATTGGGACATATACATTAGATGCTGAAATATCTTAAAATAATGTAATTTTTATTATATTAAACTATGACATTTTAATACAATGAAAAATGTGACGTTAAACAAATAAGTTTTCCAGGAAGTAGTTATGACTTAGTACTCAGATTAAAAACACAGTTGCACCTCATTATCAAGGCAAAACCTTTTCAGGGGTTCAGTGATTTCTAAAGACTGCTCTCTCTGGGTCTTCAACAGAACACCCTGTGGAGGAGCAGGGTACCACTGATAGCAACTTCTGGATTTCTTTATTTATCTGTGCATGTGCAGACACCAGAAGCTGCTGTCAATTTCACAGGATAATGACAACGAACACTGATAGTTTTACTGTCATTACACCTGCAAATTCTGGGCTAATAATGACTGAAGTGATTCTCTGATTTAGCTGAATTATTTCCTGCCCAACTGTGAGCATCCCTGTTCCAAACTGTTTCCGAATGTCTTTCCTGCCCCATTTATCCATTCAGTTGACCTGGGATGATCTATCTTTGGTGCCTTCAACCATGACACAATTGACCTTTGATCTAATTAGGTGGGAAATTACACCTCTGTGCCTTTGTGACAGAGCGCATTTTAACAGCATGTATTAATTTAGTCTGTTCAAATTACATTGAAATACATTGAATGAATCTTTCTTTCTAGTGTATTTGATTCTATAGCATTCACTACTGTCATCAAACTGATTTAATGTATTGGTATAGAAAATTTCACACATACACATTGCTTTGTTGAGATCCTACTAAACATAATCTAGAATTGATGGAAAGGAGAGGGAGAACTTGTTCTCATTGTTCAGTTTTCATTCACTTGCACTTTATTGTCTTTCTACTTCCTACTCCCAATTCCAGAGAACCAGGAAGTGGCTAATGTTGGTTGGAAGTTGGCTTATTGCTGTCAGCTTTCTGTTATTAGGACCGGCACCCATTTTCCATATCAAGTGGTAGGTATTTTATAGTTTTTGTAAGTTTTTTTTTTAGTTCTAGCAATACTGTGTTATGACCTGGAATCCATTGCCTGAAAGGGTAGAGGAAGTTGATTCAATCGTAACTTTCAAAAGGAAATAGGATAAATACCTGAAGGGGAGAAAATTACAGGGCTATGAGAAAAGGGAAGGGGCGTGGGACTAATTGGATAGCTCTTTCAAAGACCTGGCACAGATATGATGGGTCGAATGACCTCCTCCTGTGCTGTAAGATTCTATGATTACCTCAGAAATGATTGTCAAAGTAGAAAAAATGTATATTCTTCAATCTGTTTTACTCATCAGCTATACATGTCTGATAGAGTTAAGTGTGTTTTTAAAAAATAAGTACTTGCAAAACACATGACATTCACCACATTTAGACGGTGCTTTTTCTCGCATCTTAATACTTTAGACCTAGTAAGACATAAGTTACAGTACAGATTTAAGAATGTAAGAAATAGGAGCAGGAGTAGGCCATGCAGCCTCTTGAGTGCTCTCAGCTAGTTAATAAGATCATGGTTGAACTGCTACATCAACTCCACTGTTCCACTCTATCCCCATACCCCTTGATCCCCTTAGTGCCCAAAAATCTATCGATCCTTGAGTCTTGAATATACTCATCAACTGAGCATCCACAACCCTCTGAATTAGAGAATTCCAAAGATTCACAACCCTCTGAATGAAGAAATCTCTCCTCATCTCAGTCCCAGATGGTCAACCCTTCATCCTGAGATTATGATCCCTAGTTCTAGAATCTGCAGCCAGGGAAAACAGCCTCTACCCAGTCAAGTGCCTGAAGGGTATTATATGTTTCAATGAGGTCACCTCTAATTTTTCTAAACTCCAGAGAATATAGGCCCAATTTACTCAATCTCTCCTTGTAGGACAGCCCTCTCATCCCAGGAATCAATCTAGTGAACTTTCGTTGCATCCCCTCTAAGGTGTGTATCCTTCCATGGGTACTGTAGAGTACTCCAGTTGTGGTCTAACCAAAGCCCTGCCTAATTGTAGCAAGTCTTCCTTACTCTGCTTAACCTGCTTGATGACATCACTGTTGCTGGATACCTCGAGGCATTCAAAAGCGAGATTCTACAAGCACAGTTTAGATATGTCCCCACAAAGGTAAAGGCTGATACGGCCAAATCTAGAGCCTCCTGGTTATCTAGAAGCTTACAGGGTAACCGCAGCCTCACAGCTCCAGCAACCCGGGTTCAATTCTGGGTACTGCCTGTGTGGAGTTTGCAAGTTCTCCCTGTGTCTGTGTGGGTTTCCTCCGGGTGCTCCGGTTTCCTCCCACCACCAAAAGACTTGCAGGTTGATAGGTAAATTGGCCATTATAAATTGTCACTAGGATAGGTAGGTGGTCGGGGAATATAGGGATTAGTGTAGGATTAGTATAAATGGGTGGTTGATGGTCGGCACAGACTCGGTGGGCCGAAGAGCCTGTTTCAGTGCTGTATCTCTAAATAAATAAATAAAAATAAATGTAATACTTTAGAAAGCCTAGAGGAGTATAGAAAGTGCAAGGGTGAAGTAAAAAAGGAAATCAGAAAAGCAAAGAGAGGACATGAAAAATTATTGGCAGGTAAAATCAAGGATAACCCAAAGATGTTTTATCAGTACATGAAGAACAAGAGGATAACTAAGGAAAGGGTAGGGCCTATCAGAGATGTACAGGAGAACTTATGCGTGGATGCAGAAGATATGGGTAGGGTTCTTAATGAGTTTTTTGTCTCTGTCTTCACAAAGGGGAGGGATGATGCAGACATTGTAGTAAAAGAGGAGGAGTGTGAAATATTAGATACGATAAGCATAATGAGAGAGGAAGCACTTAGAGGGTCTGACATCGTTGAAAGTGGATAAATTGCCATGGGTTGCATCCCAGGTTGTTAAAGGAAGCCAGGGAGGAAATAGCAGATGTGCTGAGGATCATCTTCAAATCCTCACTGGTTACAGGCGAGGTACCAGACGATTGGAGGTCTGCGAATGTTCCACCATTGTTTAAAAAGGGTGCAAGGGATCGGCCAAATAATTATAGGCCGATCAGTCTGACCTCGGTGGTGCGTAAATTATTAGAATCAATTCTAAGAGACAGGATAAACTGCCACTTAGAAAGGCATGGTTTAATCAGGGAGAGTCAGCATGGATTTGTTAAGGGAAGATCATGTCTTACTAACTTGAGTTTTTTGAGGAAGTAACAAGGAGGATTGATGAGGATAGTGCAGTGGATGTGGTCTACATGGATTTTAGTAAGGCATTTGACAAGGTCCCACATGGCAGACAGGTCAGTAAAGTGAAAGCCCATGGGATATGGGGCAGGTTGGATCCATAATTGGCTCAGTGACAGGAAACAAAGGGTAGTAGTCGATGGATGTTTTTGCAAATGGAAAGCGGTTTCCAGTGGTGTTCCACTGGGCTCAGTGTTGGGTCCCTTGCTGTTTGTGGTATATATTAATGATTTGGACTTAAATGTGGAAGGTATGATTGGGAAATTTGCTGATGACACAAAAATTGGCCGTGTAGTTGATAGTAAAGAGGATAGCTAGAGTGGGCGGAAAAGTGGCAAATGGAATTCAATCCAGAGACGTGTGAGGTAATATGTTTGGGGAGGGCAAATAAAGCAAGGGAATACACAATAAACGGGAGGATATTGAAAGGGGTAGAAGAAGTGAGAAACCTTGGAGTGCATGTCCACAGGTCCCTGAAGGTGGCAGGACAGTAGATAGAGTGGTGAAGAAGGTATATGGAATGCTTTCTTTTATTGGCCAAGGTATAGAATACAAAAGCAGGGATGTAATGCTGGAACTGCATAAAATGCTGGTTAGGCCACAGCAGGAGTACTGCATACAGTTCTGGTCACCACATTACAGGAAGGACATAATTGCTCTGGAGAGAATACAGAGGAGATTTACAAGAATGTTACCAGGGCTTGAAAATTGCAGCTATGAGGAAAGATTGGATAGGCTAGGGTTGTTTTGCTTAGAACAGAGGAGGATGAGGAGTGACTTAATTGAGATGCACAAAATTATGAGGGGTCTAGATAGAGTAGATAGGAAGGACCTGTTTCCCCTGGCAGAGAGGTCAATTACCAGGGGGCACAGATTTAAGGTGGTTGGTAGAAGAACTAGAGGGGACATGAGGAGAAATATTTTCACCCAGAGGGTGGGGAGTGTCTGGAATTCACTGCCAGGAATGGTGGTGGAGGCAGAAACGCTCAACTCATTTTAAAGGTACCTGGACATGCACCTGAAGTGCTGTAACCTGCAAGGCTATTGGACCACGTGCTGGAAGGTGGGATTAGATTGGGCGGCTAGTTTTTTCAGCCAGAGCAGACATGACAGGCTGAATGGCCTCCTTCTTTGCCGTAACTTTTCTGTGTTCTATGGTTCTCTTGGCCTTTATTGCAAGGGAATTGGAGTATAACGTACCATTTGCCTTCCTTATTGTCTGCTGTAACTGCATGTTAACTTTCTGTGAATCATTACAAGAACACCCAAATCTCTCTGAATATCATCATTTATTAGTTTCTCACCTTTTAAAAAATATTCTACTTTTCTATTCTTCCTGCCATAGTGATATTTTCACATTTCCCCGCATTATACCCCTTCTGCCACCTTCTTGCCCACTCACTTAATCTGTCAATATCTCTTTGCAGACAGTTTGCTTTCCCACCTATCTTTGTATCAGCAGCAAATTTGTATGTATTATACTTGATAAAAATTATTTACCAAAATAATTTCAATAACGTTCTGATCTTGGTTTATAGAGTGAATACATGCATCAATCAGCAAGCTACCTGCAACTTATAACAGGAATGTTTGCTCTGGTACTCAATCATCATAAGTTATTGGTTAATGGGGAGAGAGGAAGCACATAATATATTAAAACATATTTCAGATATTAAAAGAGTGGCACTAATCTGATTCTAAGCAGAAACCTTTCTAAGAGTTTGTTTTATTTGTTTCCTTTGCAGTCGGCTATGGATGTTCATTTTGATGCTGCTCATATGTGGGTTTTCACTCAGCATGTGTGACATTCCAGTTTTTCCAGAACTCATCTCCTGTGTTTAGTAAGTATTTTAAAATTATAATGTCATGATTTTTTACTTTTGCTTCCAAAAGATAGTTGGGTATATTTTCCTATAGTCGTGTGAGAGCACAAAGCAGGTACACCTACTTTTTGATACCTTTTTTTTGCAAACGAAGGAAAATATACCTGACTGTATTTGACTAGAACTATATTTTTCCTCACCATCTCTGCAGCTTTGGCCTTTATTAGTGTCGTCCTTTTGCTAGACAGTAGCCCTGGGATTTTCGGGTCTGCTAAATTCAAGAGATTTGTTATGTCGGTTTTATCATTGTTTAAACTCCAATTTCATACTGTACTCATAGCATGAGCAGTGATTTGTAATATTTGCATTCAGACTTTGTTACAAGTCCTGAAATAGTAAATTAGAAAATCATTGCAAAATCTTAATGCAAATTGTTGTGACCCTGATATTACAGGCTGAATTTTACTAGCCACCTCCCCCCCCTCCCCAACATCGGAGGTCATGGAAGGGTGGGGGGGTCCAGAAAATTCTTCCAGGAGAGGTCCGTCACTGGCCTTGATGCTGGGAAGGCCCTGCCCCATTTTTCCGGCGGTGGCAAGGCCTCAGTGCAGCTGCCCCGCCCCCCATCACTGGGCGAAACCACCTCATTAACATATTTAAATAAATGATGATAAAGGAATAATGACCTACCTTTCCATGACGGCTGTCCCATGCTGATATTCCAGCCAGTGGCCGGAAGTCCCGTGCCTTCGGATCTCCGTTCAGAGATCTGAGGTGGAACACTGGTGGGGAGGGGAGAGGAGGGAAGTTTTCAGGGCAAGAGGAGGGGGACGTGGGGAAAACTGTTTGAATTGGCTGAGGGGATGGCGGGAAGGGGTTGAAGGGCAAAGATCTGTACGTTTGGGAGTGAAAGGTCAGGACCAACAAAACAGTGTTTTCGGGGGAAGAGGGAAATTAAAAACTTGTTTGGTTATTGGGGGGTGGGTTCGGTTGGAAGTGGGGCTTTGTTCATTTTTTGAATGTGAAATTTGAAAACACAGTTGCATTTCACTTTAAAAATGTAAATGTGTTGTAATGGCTTGAAGCCCTTTAAAAATGGCACTGGCACATGTGCGGTGACACCGAAAACCATTGCTGGGTACGGAGCTCCCGCCCCCTCTACGTCATCGGGAGCGGGTGTTCTGATCCCTCCATGTTAATGAGACACTGCATGAAATATTGTGGCGGGTCCATTGCACATGTCTCACACGTTTGCCGTGCCAATCCGATCCGGAAGCTCACTGCCATCCCATACATTTTCTTTGGCCAAATGGTCTACCTATTTGAATTGCATGACTTTGCCACATTCAGAAGTCAGTGTGCAGTTTTCTGTTTAGCCATTGCAAGAAAGAAAACTGCCTTATCTTAACAGTAAAGCGTATGGAATTTTTTAGTTAAATGAAATTGGCCTGTTAGTATCCACACACTTACCTATGGTTCAATTAGATTATAAGTGTAGTGTCTGTGTGAACTAGTTTCAAGTGGTTTCAGTTTTGCACTATTGTGAGGTGTCATTTGGGTGTCAGGACCCCCAACTGATGCCAAAAGAAAGTGGATGACATTACTTTCTTTGCAGAGTTGCTCTCCTCTTCTCTGTCAGGTTAGGCCCTGACTCTGGATTCATGCGGCATTACAAAATATCCAAGATCGGTAAGAGGCGCGAGCACTGTGGGAAACATTGGTGTAGTGGTAATGCCACTGAACTCGTAATCTGAGGTCCAGGTTAATGCTCTGGGGAAATGGGTTCAAATTTCACCACAGCAGTTGGTGGAATTTAAACTCAATTAATTATTACATTTAATTAATAAAAATCTGGAATTGAAGGCTAGTTTCAGTAATGGTGCCATGAAACTATCATCAATTGTCATAAAAACCCATCTGGTTCACAAATGTCCTTCAAGGGAGGAAATCTGCCATCCTTACCTGGTCTGGCCTATCTGTGATTCCAGAGCCACAGCAATGTGGTTGACTCTTATCTGTCCTCTGAAATGGCCTAGCAAACCACTCTGTTATTAAGGGCAATTATGGATGGGCAACAAATGCTGGCTTTGCCAGCGACGTCCATATCCCAAGAAAGTATTAAAAAAACTTCATATTAATTTCACATCGCATTTTATGAAAACTGGGGAAAAGTTGCCATCAATCCAACTGAATCCTAATGCCAATCTGCAGTGAAAGGTAGTTTTAAGGACAAATCTGTGAATTGGAGTGAAATGTTGATGTGCAATTTAACTTGCCATACTGCAGTAAAGTTTAATTAGATGACAAACAGAAATTTAACTCTTCACTTGAACAAGCCATGAGGTACACTCACAGTATTTTTACTTGAAGTATTTGCACAAAAAATGAAGAGCCTCATGTTAATCCTAATTCTTGAGAAGAACTTTGGCAGGGAAACTTAGCTTGTAACATCCTCGATAAACCATTTTTGGTTTTTCACTGATGCTCAACCAATGTGTAGTTTTCTCTGTAAATTAGAATTGGAGTTTGAGTGACGTTACTGTAATAAAATGTAATGTGAACGCACTGTTATTGAGTGTGTCTGGAGACAATTACAGGCCAAATTCTTCTCCAAAATGTTCCGCAGGTTTTGAAGTTAGGATAACATAGATTACCTTTCACACAACTAACATAGTGGTTTTGGGCTCTAAATAATTGATGGAAATGTTGCCCATTCAAGTAAAAAAAATATAATTTTGTGTTTGTCATCTACAAAAGCATAATATATTATGGCTTGAATGATGAATTAAAATTTCTGTGGACAATTCAATTCAGATCTGGTCTTGAAAAGTAACGTTTGACTGCAGATTAGAATTCAGCTGTAGGTTGAGTCATTGTCATTTTACTCTGACTTTCGTAAAATATACTGTCCCCTAAAGTTCTAAATATCAACTAATGATCCCTGCATCAATTAACTTCTTATTTTGGAAGCACAATTACCATTTTCCACCCTTTTTAAGAGAATTAAAACAAAATTATCTTGTCGATCACTACAATCTTCTATATTTGGTGTAGTGGGCTCTTTGAATAATAGTTCTGAACATGAGGACATACTTGGGACTCTTCAGTTATTATATAAGATGGACCCAACTGCAGGAGAAAAGTAGAAGCCGTATGCTAGCCCATTGTCACCAATTTTATGGAGCCCATGCCTTTTACAGCAACAATTTGCAATTCTATAGCACTTTTAATGTAGTAAATCATCTCAAGGTACAGATTATCAAACAAAATTTGACAGAGCCACATAAGGAGATATTAGAATAGATGATCAAAAGTTTGGTCAAAGAGGCAGGTTTTAAGTTGCACCTTAAAAGAAGGAAAGAGAGGTAGAGAGGTGGGGAGTCATTACAGTACAGGAGGAGGCCATTCATCCCATTGAGTCCATCCTGGCTCCCTGTAGAGCAAACCAGTCAGTCTCATTCCCCTACTCTATTCGGGAGGGAGGTCAAAAGCTTAGGGCCTTGACAGCTGAAGCCACATCCAACAAAGGTGGAATAAAATCATGGATGCGCAAAAGGCCAGAATTGGAGGAGTGTCTGGATCTTGGATGGTTGTTGGTCTGGAGGAGGTTATAGAGAGGGATGAGACCATGGTGGGATTTGAAAATGAACATGAGAATTTTAAAATACAGGCATTGCCAGTGCAGGAGTCATGGTAGATCAGTGAGCACAGAGGTGATGTGTTAATTGAACGCAGTGCAAGTTAGGATTTGGGCAGCAAATTTTGAATGAGCTCACATTTACGAAGGATGCAAAGTGGGAGGCTGACCAAGAGAGTTTATCTTGTGCATAAGTTTATTTTTGTCCACTGTATCTTCCCTCATGTCTGGGAAGATCTCTGCAGCTCTGTCTCAGCATCTTTGCAGGCAGTATCACCATGCCATTGACAGGCTGCTGACATTGCTTAAATGACAGTCTATGCCTCTCCTTCATTCAAACAGTAAGGTCACAGGGCAAGGTTGTAAATTAAGCTGTTCCCTCCGAAATTGGTGTAATAGTTTTAAAATGTAAATGGGAGGAAGTATAGCTTAATATGAACAAATTTCTTCTTGCAGTACTTTTTAGTAATGTAGTAATGAGGAAAATGAGCCTACACCAGTTGCTGCATATACAAAGCACTGTTGTTCCATATTTCTTCTTCTTCTTCTTTGGCTTCCTTATCTCGGGAGATAATGGATAAGCGCCTGGAGGTGGTCAGTGGTTTGTGAAGCAGCGCCTGGAGTGGCTATAAAGGCCAATTCTGGAGTGACAGGCTGCTCCACAGGTGCTGCAGAGAAATTTGTTTGTCGGGGCTGTTACACAGTTGGCTCTCCCCTTGAGCCTCTGTCTTTTTTCCTGCCAACTACTAAGTCTCTTCGACTCGCCACACTTTAGCCCCGTCTTTATGGCTGCTTTAAGTCTTTATGCCTTAATAAAGCACAGTTGGATTAGTGTGTGCAGTTGTGGGTTCCTGATTATAGGCTAAATGTTGAGGCAATAGAAAGGATCTCTAGAGGTTAAAAAAAATAAGCTGAGGCGTGGCCTAATAGAGGTTTTTAAATTATGAAAGGTTTTGATAGTGTGGATACAGAGCAAATGTTTCCAATTGTGGGGAAGAGGATAACTGGAAGCTATCAATGTAAGATAGTCACCAAGAAATCCAGTAGGGAATTCGGAACCATAGGGAGTGGTTGGAGTGAATAGTCCAGATCCATTTAAGGGAAGACTAGACAAGCAAAGGAGGGAGAAGAGAATAGAGGGTTACGCTGATTTATTTAGATGAGGAAAGACGGGAGGAAGCTCAGGTGGAGCATTAGCTATGGCATGGACTAGTTGCGCCAAATGGCCTGTTTCTGTGCTGTATATTTTATGTAATCCTATGTGATACACACAGCAGCTTCATTAGGATGATTCCCTGTATGGAAAATACAAATACATAGAAAGACTTGGAAACGTCAGGGCTGTTCTCATTCATGTAGTGTAAATTACCGGAGGATTAGATAAAGGTATTTAAAATTATGAAGAAATGGGACAAAGTAGATAGAAACTGACTGTTTTGCATGGTTGCAAGGTCTAGAATGAGGGGATATAGATACAAGGTTGGAGTAAGAGATTGAGGACAAAGAGCAGGAGAAACCTATTTTTTAAAACAAAGGATACAAGGCTAGAATGCACAACTGGAGTTAGTAATTGAAGCAGAGACCATGCAAGCACCAGCATGGACTAGTTGAGTTCAATGGCCTGTTTCCATGTTGTAATTTGTATATAATCCTGTAAGTATAAAACTAAGTTAATGTTGTATTGATTGAGATCAGAATATTTTAAAAACCTGGCCATGGTTTTACTCAGAATACTCTTCAGTTGGTAGCAGTCTAGCCACATTGAGAGGCTGTGGGTTCAAGCCCACTCCAAGACTTCAACAAGTAATCTAGAATATGATTTTTTTGCTACATTGTCAGAGGTGCCATTCAAACCAAGACCTTGTCTCCCTGTCCCGATGGAACTAAAATATTTAATAGCGCTACTTGAAGATAACTGGGGTATTTCCCCAAAGTCGTTGCGAACATACTTTCCTCAAATTGCATCTCCGAAGTAGATCAGCTGGTCACTTATTTGCTCTTTGGTGGCTCTGTGTGCAAATTGGCTGCCAAGTTTACCTACATAAGAGAATTAATTTCAGAGTTATTATCAAAGTCAGAAATTATTTGTGAAGCACTAAAATATCACAAGGATGTTCTAATACTCTACCTAAATGCATCATTTTTATTCTTTTACTTTTTTCTCCCAATTAATTTAAATTGGAGGCATGACTGTTTAACACTCTATTGTAGTGTAGAAAAGGTTTGTTTTACATGTCTAACAATTGAATTATATGGATGAATGCTAATTAAGCAGCTTGAGAGACTAAGTAATGACTGATCACACCAGGATTTGTTATGCACAGAAACACACTAAGGAGTCAGTTCTAATGAGTTAGAATGAGGTTTGATTGTAATAACTGACATTGACTTTCACTTTTTGTTCAGTGAGAACGGATGTGAAGAGGGACTTGGTACTTTAGGTCTGGTGTCTGGAATGTTTACAGCATGTTGGTCTCTTGGGTATGTATCTGTGTGTATAGATAGAAATACATTTAACTTGGGTTAGTATTTTAGTAGTTTTGGCATGTTTAATGTGTGGTTTCCAGTGCTTTTGTATCTTAGTAATTTCTGTTTTAAACTCTTCAGCTCAAAATGTAATCCATTTTTCAGTACAGTCCAAAGTATGTTTGAGCTTTTGTAGGCAGTGTTGGCAGATGTGATGGCCAGTCAGGCGAAGCAGGGAAATATTAGCTCAAGGTTTGGGGAGCAGTAGAACTCACTTATAGATATTGGGGGGAACCCATTGAGTGATGGGTCAACATGGAATAATCCTGAGGATAATTATGTAAAGAATAGTACTTTTTTGCTGCGAGGACTGTGGTATAATCCATAGGTATGTTTTTGTGTGTGACAGCAGGTGTGCTGGCAAAGTGTTACAGGAAGTGACTGTTATATACAAGATGTTTAATAAATAAGTGTCTGTACTTTGGCACCATTTTATTTTTATTAAAACATTAATTATCTGTCATACTATGCATTACCATTTGATTTTAAATTTGTGTTGGTGTCACCTTTTCTGAGTGTGTGCATTGCTGTGGTACCTTGCAGAAAATTTCTGGCAGTTTATTTCCAGAGAATATTGCATTATGAAACAGAATAATTGTACCATTTCATTTTGCTGTGAATTTTCAGTAAATGTGGAAGTTTTACTTGCTGCAGCTTTGTTTTTTTTTGTACCCAACTTGCTGGCACAAGTGAGGTGCTTTGATTAACATTGCCTCAAGTTGTACTGGTTGTATATAAATGGACGGCCCAGGTTCCTCCAAATCATGGAATGCCAATGTTAATGTACGGCTATCTGGTACTTTTGTATCTCTCTATTCTCATTGATACAAGTGTGAACAAACAAGAATGCTAATGGTTTATGGTTAGTATAGTCTTGTAACAAAAATTTTATCCACTGCTTTCAACCAATCCAAAAGTCACTCCTCCTAGTTTGGAGATATAAGCAATGCTGCCAGAGTACATCAAGAGCATTGAATTGTAGGGCTGCTAGTGTTTCGGTGGAGTCGACACACTGTCCTACCACCAAAAGCAAGTACTGCTGGAGGCAATACAGGCTGGAGCTGAACACACCAGCACTGGGACAGGTTGAGCATCTATAAGCAGAAAGTGTAAATTTTGCATGGCTTAAAATAACCTGCTAGATGGTAACTAGTATAACCTTTTTTTATTTTTAAATCAGAACATTTGTAGGACCAACACTGGGTGGATATCTATACGAAGAATTGAATTTTGAGTGGGCTGCAGCTATACAAGGAGGCTTTCCATTCATTTTTGTAAGTAGACACAACATAGATGATGAACAGAATATTTAGCGTTGTAACCCTAAGCCACCATTTTAAAAATAAAATTGGAAAATGATCCCTTTAATAATTACCATTAGACTAATGGTCTTTTCTTCTATCTTTAGGGTACGCTGTTGGGTTTCTACTTTTTGGTGGAAATGGTGCAGAAAAGGAGGTTTGTATTTGTATTTCAGATTCTTACATTTCTTAAATTTAAACTGGGCGGCACAGTGGTGCAGTGGCTAGCACCACAGCCTCACAGCTCCAGCGACCCGGATTTGATTCTGGGTACTCCCTGTGTGGAGTTTGCAAATTCTCCCTGTTACCGTGTGGAGTTTCCGCCGGGTGCTCCGGTTTCCTCCCACAGCCAAAGACCTGCAGTTTGATAGGTAAATTGGCCATTGTAAATTGCCCCTAGTGTGGGTAGGTGGTAGGAGAATTGTGGGGATGCGGTAGGGAATATGGGATTAATGTAGGATTAGTATCAAATGGGTGGTTGATGGTCGGCACAGACTCAGTGGGCCGAAGGGCCTGTTTCAGTGCTGTATCTTTAAATAAACAAAAAGAATACTGATGTGAAAGGGTGCACGTAAGAATGGTGACATTTTAAGAAGAGGCACTAATGTTTACTTTCCCGTTTGTCGTTCACCTCCTGGGCTGCCTATTGCTTTGAGAATAGCAGCAGGGACTGCTTGTAGCCAAGGGTAGGTGAAGATGTAAGAATATGTGAAATAGAAGCAGGAGCAGGCCATTCAGCCCCTCGAGCCTGCTGCGCCATTCAATAAGATCTGATTGTGGCCTTAACTCCACTTTCCTGCCTGCACCCCTCCAGCACCCCACCCTCCCATTACCCTTGACTTCCTTATAGATCAAAAATCTGTCTAACTCAGCCTTGAATATATTCAATGACCCAGCCTCCACTGCTCTCTGGGGTAGAGAATTCCAAAGATTAATGACCCTCTGAGAAAAGAAATTCCTCCTCATCAACATTTTAAAAGGGAGATCCTTTATTTTGAAATTATGCCCCCTAGTTCTATATTTCCCCACGTGGAGGAATATCCTCTCAGCATCTACCTTGTCAAGCCCCCTCAGAATTTGATATGTTTCAATAAGATTACCTCTCATTCTTCTAAACTCCAATGAGTATAGGCCCAACCTGCTCAACCTTTCCTCATAAGTCAACCCCGTCATTCCAGGAATCAACCTCTTGAACCTTTTCTGAGCTGTCTCCAATGCAGGTATATCCCTTCTTAAATAAGGAGACCAAAACTGAACGTAAAACTCTAGGTGAGGTCTCACCGATACCCTGTACAGTTGTACCAAGACTTCCCTGCATTTAAACTCCATCCCTCTTGCGATAAAGGCCAACATTTAATTTGCCTTCCTAATTACTTGCTGTACCTGCATGCTAACTTTTTGTGATCCATGTATGAGGACACCCAGGTCCCTCTGTATCGCAGCCTTCTGCTGTCTCTCTCCGTTTAAATAATATTCTTCTTTTCTGTTCTTCCCACCAAAATGGACAATCTCACATTTTCCCACATTATACTCCATCTACCAATTTTTGCCCACTCACTTAACCTATCTATAACTCTTTGCAGACATTTTGGTCTGAATTTTACCGTGGGCTGACAGGAATCTGCCTAGCCTGGAGAACTGTCCTGTATTTTACGGGTCCCCAGGCTTTAATTCTCCCGAGGCGGGACTTCCAGCCGCTTGAGGGAGGAGGTCCCGCCTCCATGAGCTGCCGGCCAATCAGCGGGCTAGCAGCTCTTAGTCCCAGCAGCGCCACCGGGAGCGGTGGACACTGCTGGGACTGCAGCCCAACCGATGCCAAGGAGCCTGGAGGGAAGGTAAGTTAAGGTTGCCTCACCAGGAGGATCGGTCCTTCCCTGGTGGGGCTGGAGTGGTCATTTGGTGGGAGAGGGCGTCTTGGGTCCCGGGGGTGGGTTGGGAAGCGGGGGTGGCCCTCAATCAGGCACCCTGTGCCTGATTGCAATGGCAACCTCCCCCCCCCCCCCCCCCGGGGTGCGGAAAGGCTGACAGCTATCGCTGGGTGGCCTTTCATGTCCCCAGCACGCCCGCTTGCCATGGGTAAAATAGTCGTGGAGGCTGGCGAGGGCCCTTAAGTGTCGGTTAAGTGGCCACTTAAGGGCCTTGATTGGTCTCGGGCAGGCAGGCCGTTTCCCACCTCCCACCTGATGCTGTAAACTTAGCCAGAGGCGGAAGCAGGGTGGTTAGGCCTCCCGGAGCCTGCTGCTCAATTTTACGCTGCCCCCATGCCACCATCCGATCCACTGGGGCGGCGTAAAATTCAGCCATTTGTGTCCTCCTCACAACTTGCTTTCCTATGTATCTTTCTATTGTCAGAAAATCTGGTTACAATACACTCAGTCCCTTCATCCAAGTCATTAATATAGATTGTAAATAGTTGAAGCCCCAGAACTCATCTCTGTGGCACCCCACTAGTTACAATTTGCCAACCTGAAAATGACCGATTTATCCTGACTCCCTGTTTCCCACTAGCCAATCCTCCATCCATGCTATTATATATATTATCCCCAACATCATGAGCTCTTATGTTGTGCAGTAACCTTTTATGTGGCACCTTATCGAATGCCTTTTGGAAATCCAAATACACTGCACCTCCTGGTTCGCCTTTATCACCCTGCTTGTTACATCCTCATGTATTATTATGGGTGATTTTAATCTGCATATAGATTGGGCAAATCAAATTAGTCACAATACCGCAGAGGAGGAGTTCTTGGAGTGTATATGGGATGGTTTTCTGGACCAATATGTTGAGGAACCAACTAGAGAACAGGCCATCCTAGACTGGGTATTGTGTAATGAGAGAGGAATAATTGACAATCCATTGATGCGAGACCCCTTGGGGATGAGCGACCATAGTATGATAGAATTCTTCATCAAGATGGAGAGTGACGTAGTTGATTCTGAGACTAGGATCCTGAACCTTAGTCTACGAAGGTATGAGGCGCGAGTTGGCTATGACGGATTGGGAAACATTACTGAAAGGGATAACGGTGGATCGGCAATGGCAAACATTTAAAGAGCACATGGATGAACTGCAACAATTGTTTATCCCTGTCTGGCGCAAAAGTAAAACGGGAAAGGTAGCCAAACCGTGGCTTACAAGGGAAATTAGAGATAGCATTAGATCCAAGGAAGAGGCATATAAATTTGCCAGAAAAAACAACAGACCTGAGGATTGGGAGGAGTTTAGAATTCAGCAAAGGAGGACTAAGGGATTGATTAAGAAGGGGAAAATACAGTACGAGGGCAAGCTTGTGGGGAACATAAAAACTGACTGTAAAAGTTTCTATCGGTATGTGAAGAGAAAAAGATTGATGAAGACAAATGTGGGTTCCTTACAGTCAGAAACAGGGGAATTTATTATGGGGGAACAAAGAAATGGCTGACCAACTAAATGCATACTTTGGTTCTGTCTTCACAAAGGAGGACACAAATATCAAACCAGAAATGTTGGGGAACACAGGGCTTACTGAAAGAGAAGAACTGAAGGAAATCAGTATTAGTAGAGAAATAGTGTTGGGGAAATTGATGGGATTGAAGGCCGATAAATCTCCAGGGCCTGATGGTATGCATCCGAGAGTACATAAGGAAGTGGCCCTAGAAATAGTGGATGCGTTGGTGGTCATCTTCCAAGATTCTATAGACTCTGGAACAGTTCCTACAGATTGGAGGGTAGCTAATGTAACCCCACTATTCAAAAAGGGAGGTAGAGAGGAAGCAGGGAATTATAGACCAGTCAGCCTGACGTCGGTAGTGGGGAAAATTCTAGAGTCCATTATCAAATATTTTATCGCAGAGCACTTGGAGAACCGTGGTAGAATCGGGCAGAGTCAGCATGGATTTACGAAAGGGAAATCATGCTTGACAAATCTAATAGAAATCTTCGAGGATGTAACTAATAGAGTTGATGAGGAGGAGCCAGTGGATGTGATTTATTTGGGCTTTCAGAAGGCTTTCGACAAAGTCCCACATAAGAGATTAGCGTGTAAAATTAAAGCGCATGGGATTGGGGGAAGTGTATTGCGATGGATAGAAAATTGGTTGGCAGGCAGGAAACAAAGAATAGGGATAAATGGGTCTTTTTCCAATTGGCAGGCAGTGACTGGAGGGGTACCGCAGGGATCGGTGCTAGGACCCCAGCTATTCACAATATATATTAATGATTTAGATGAGGGAACTCAATGTAATATCTCCAAATTTGCAGATGACACAAAACCGGGTGAGAGGGTGAGTTGTGAGGAGGATGCAGAGAGGCTTCAGGGTGATTTGGACAAGTTGAGTGAGTGGGCTAATACATGGCAGATGCAGTATAATGTGGATAATTGTGAGGTAATGCAATTTGGTAGCAAAAACAGGAAGGCAGGTTATTATCTGAACGGCTATAAACTGAGAGAAGGGAATATGCAGCGAGACCTGGATGTTCTCGTACACCAGTCGCTGAAGGTAAGCATGCAGGTCCAACAGGCGGTAAAAAAGGCAAATGGTATGTTGGCCTTCATAGCGAGAGGATTCGAGTACAGGAGCAGAGATGTCTTGCTGCAATTATGCAGGGTCTTGGTGAGGCCACACCTGGAATATTGTGTGAAGTTTTGGTCTCCTTATCTGAGGAAGGATGTTCTTGCGAGAGAGGGAGTGCAGCGAAGGTTTACCAGACTGATTCCTGGGATGGCGGGACTGATGTATGAGAAGAGATTGAGTCAGTTAGGATTATATTCGCTGGAGTTCAGAAGAGTGAGGGGGGATCTCATAGAAACTATAAAATTCTAACAGGACTTGATAGGGTAGATGCAGGAAAGATGTTCCCAATGGTGGGGAAGTCCAGAACCAGGGGTCATAGTCTAAGGATATGGGGTAAACCTTTCAGGGCTGAGATGCAGAGAAATTTCTTCACCCAGAGGTTGGTGAGCCTGTGGAATTTGCTACCACAGAAAGCAGTTGAGGCCAAAACATTGTACGTTTTCAAGAAGGAGTTAGATATAGCTCTTGGGTCTAACGGGATCAAAGGGAATGGGGCGAAAGCGGGAACAGGTTACTGAGTTGGATGATCATCCATGATCATAATGAATGGTGGAGCAGGCTCGAAGGGCCAAATGGCCTACTCCTGCTCCTCTTGTCTATGTTTCTATGTGACATGTTTCAGCATTTTGTCTCAAATGTGGACCTAATTGGGCAGCCAACCATTATACGTATATGGAAGTTGGGTGAATACTGGATTAGAAACCTTTGGAAAAATATGCACTTTGACGCAGACATTGTTGGGATAGCAGTCGGGAGCGAGAATACTGAATAACGTATAATTCTCTCACTGAAAAATCTTTCTCATAAAGGTTGTGTTTTTCGATATGTTTTTCTCTCTTTTCATGCTAAAAGTGACACCAGTGAGTATAGTTGTTTCCTGGTGTTGAGGCTGGTAGTGCTTATCATAAAAACAGTGCACTAGATAGTAATGAATTAAAATCCACCTGGTTCACTAAGGTCCTGTTGGGAAAGAAACCTGTCTGGCCTATATTTGATGCTCGGCCCACAGCAATATCCTTACCTGCCCTCTCAAGTAGCTTAGCAAGCCACTTGGTTCTATCAAACCCCATAAAAAAGTATAAAAATAATAAAACTGGATGGACCTCTCAGCATCGACCTTAGCAATGGCTTCAGACATGTTAAAGACAGACCCAGCCTGCAAAATCCTCCTCACTAACATCTGGGGACTTGTGCCAAAATTGAGAGAGCTGTCCCACAGACTACTCAAAAAACAGCCTGACGTTGTCATACCCACAGAATCATAGGTTTCAGCCAGCATCCCAGATACATCCATCACCATCTCTGGTTATGTCCTGTTCTACTGGAAGGGCAGACCAACTAGAGGTGGCAGCACAGTGGTATACAGTCGGGAGTGAGTGGCCCTTGGATTTCTCAACATTGACTCTGGATCCCATGAAGTCTCATAACATCAGGTCAAACATGGGAAAGGAAACCCCCTGCTGATTACCAACCACCACCCTCCCTCAGCTGATGAATCGTTACTGTTCCATGTTGAACACCACTTGAAAGAAACACTGAGACTAGCAAGGGAGCAGAATGTACTCTGGGTGGAGGATTTCAATGTCCATCACCAAGAATGGCTTGATAGCACCGCTACTGACTAAGCTGGCCGAGTGCTGAAGGACATATATCTTTTTGAACAATAAAGGAATTAAGGGATACGGTGAGAGCGCGGGTAAGTGGATCTGAGTCCACGAAAAGATCAGCCATGATCTTATTGAATGGCAGAACAGGCTCGAGGGGCCAGACGGCCTACTCCTGCTCCTAGTTCTTATGATCTTATGATATCTGCCAGACTGGGCCTATGACAGGTGGTGAGAGAACCAACAAGCAGAAAAAACCTGCTTGACTTTGTCCTTACCAATCAACCTGTCATAGATGCATCTCTCCATGACAGTATTGGTAGGAGTGACCACCACACAGTCCTTGTGGAGACAAAGTCCCATCTTCACAGTGAGGACACCTTCCCGGCATTACCACCGTGCTGAATGGATTAGATTCAGAACAGATCTAGCAGTTCAAAACTGGGCATCCATGAGGTGCTGTGGGCCATCGGCAGCAGCAGAATTGTACACAACCACAATCTGTAACCTCATGGCCCGGCATATCCTTCACTCCACCATTACCATCAAGTCAGGGAACCAACCCTGTACAGTGAGAAGTAAAGAAAAGCATGCCAGGAGCAGCACCAGCCATATCTAAAAATGAGGTACCAACCTGGTGAAGCTACAATACAGGACTACATATATACTAAACAGTGAGAGCAGCATGCTATAGACAGAACTAAGCAAATCTCGCAATAAGTGGATCAGATCAAAGTTCTGCAGTCCTGCCACATCCAGTAGTGAATTGTGGTGGACAAATGAACAACTAATGGGAGGAGGGGGCTTCAGGAAAATTCCCATTCTCAATGATGGCGAAGCGCAGCTTCTGAGTGCAAAAGACAAGCTGAAGTATTTTCAACCATCATCAGGCAGAAAATGCCAAGTAGATGATCCATCTCAGCCTCCTCCTGATGTCCCCAGCATCACAGATTCCTGTCCTCAGCCAATTTGATTCACTCCACATGATATCAAGAAATCGCTGAGCACACTGGATACAGCAATGGCTATGGGCCCTGGCAACATTCCAGTTGTACTGCTGAAGACTAATGCTGCAGAACTAGCTGCACCCCTAGCCAAGTTGTTCCAAAACAGCTACAACACTGGCATCTACCTGACTTTGGGGATAATTGCCCAGGTATATCCTATCCACAAAAAACAGGACAAATCGAATCCGGTCAATTACCTCCCCATCAATCTACTTTCAATTATAAGGAAAGTGATGGAAAATGTCGTCGACAGTGCTATCAAGCAAGTCTTACTCATCAATAACCTGCTCACCGATGCTCAGTTTGGGTTCCAGCAAGACCACTCCGCTCCAGACCTCATTACCTTGGTGCAAACATGGACTAAAGAGTTGAATTCCCGAGGAAAGGTGAAAGTACCTGTCCTTGACATCAAGGCTGCAATTGCCTGACTGTGGCACCAAGGGGCTTTTGCAAAATGGGAATCAAGGGGATAACTGTCCACTGGCTGGAGTCATACCTAGCACAAAGGAAGATGATTGTAGTTTTTGGAGGCCAGTTATTTCAGTATCAGGATATCAGGGCAGGATTACCGCAGAGCCGTGTCCTAGGCCCAACCATCTTCAGCTTCTTCAGGACAATGTCCAAGACCCAACTATTTTCAGCTGTTTCATCAATGGCCTTTACTCATTAAAGATAAGAAGTAGAGATGAATTCACAGAGTTCAGTTCCATTTTTAATTGTTCAGGGTGATGATGCTGTCCATGCCCACATGCAGCAAGACCTGGGCAACATCCAGGTTTGGCCTGATAAGTGGCAAGTAACATTTGTGCCATACAAGTCCCTGGAAATGACCATTTCCAACAAGTGTCTAAGCACCTCCCCTTGATATTTAATGGCATTACCGTCATTGAATCCCCCACCATCAACATCCTGGGAGAGTCATCATTGATCAGAAACTTAACTGGATCAGCCACATAATTCCAGTAGCTACACGAGCAGGTCAGAGGCTGGGCATACTGCAGAGAGTGACTTATCTGCTGACTCCCCAAGTTTTTCCACCATCTACAAAGTGCAAGTCAAGAGTGTGATGAAATACTTTCCACTTGCCTGGATGAGTGCAGCTCCAACAACAGTCAAGCAGCCTGCTTGTTTGGCACCCCATCCACAACCTTAAACATTCACTCCCTGCACCACTGACGCACAGTAGCTGCAATGTGTACCATCTACAAGATGTACTGCAGCAACTTGCTGAGGCTTCTTCAACAGCACCTTCCAAAACTGCGACCACTGCCTGCTATATAGACAAGGGAAGAAGGGACATGACGACGCTACCACCTCTAAGTCACACACCGTCCTGACTATTGCTGTTCCTTCATCACTGGGTCAAAATCCTGGACATCCCTCCCTAACAGCACTGTGGGAGTACCTTCACCACGCAGACTGCAGTGGTTCAAGAAGGCACCACCTTCTCAAAGACAATTAGATACAGGTAATGAATGCTGGCCTTGCCAGTGGCACCCACACCCTGTGAATGAATTTTTTAAAAAACCTTTTCTTCTGTCATTATTTAACTGTTTAGGCACCGTATCAGGAAATTAATATTGAAATTAAAAGACATCACGATTTATGTGTTTTTTCAGCAGCTTAAATTTGTACTTTAATGATTACAAGAAAAATAATGGGAATATGGGTGATTGGCACATCCTTCAAATTAAATTGATCACTGAAAAGCTATTTATGCACTTGCTTTATCAGGTATTTTTGTTATTAAAATGATCATGGGAATAATCAACATTTGGATCAGATAAGTGAATCACAGCATATCTAAGAAGAAAAAATTTTTAAGTAGTGGATTCTGGGTATTTTTTATTCATTTGTGAGATGTGGGCATCGCTGGCTAGGCCAGCATTTATTGCCCATCCCTAATTGCCCTTGAGAAGGTGGTGGTCAGCTGCCTTCTTAAACCACTGCAGTCCATGTGGGGTAGGTACACCCACAGTGCTGTTCGGAAGGGAGTTCCAGGATTTTGACCCAGCGGTAGTGAAGGAACGCTGATAATAGTTCCAAGTCAGGATGGTATGTGGCTTGGAGGGAATCTTGCAGGTGGTGGTGTTCCCATGCATCTGCTGCCCTGGTCCTTCCACGTGATAGAGGTTGTGGGTTTGGGAGGTGCTGTTGAAGGAGCCTTGGTGAGTTGCACCTTGTAGATGGTACACTGCTGCCACTGTGCGTCGGTGGTGGAGGGAGTGAATGTTGAAGGTGGTAGATGGGATGCCAATCAAGCTGGCTGCTGGATGGTGTCGAGCTTCTTGAGTGTTGTTGGAGCTGCACCCATCCAGGCAAGTGGGGAGTATTCCATCAAACTCTTGACTTGTGCCTTGTAGATTAGAGGCTTACTACCTGACCCAGACCCGACGATATGTGTTGGGTTCGGATCAGGTTTGGCCCATCTCCAGGGTCTGGCTTTCAGGCTCGGATCGGGTCGGGCCGAGTCCAGGTGAAGTAAGTGCTCTGCTGGTAAGTACTGAAATTTAAAAAACTTCTGTAAGCTGGGAGTCCCGGGACAAAACTGAGTCTGCTCAGTGAGTGAGTGACGTCACTGTGATGTCATTGTGCATGCGCTGCAGCTTCGTGGAGATTCCGAGTCTGAAGGTAAGTAAAGGGATGGTCAGGTCGGGGCGGGTTCTGGTCGGGTTGTGTTCGGGGAAAAATCGGAGGAACTCGGGCCGGGTCGGGCTTGGGTCCGTGGTTGTTCGGGTCGGGTTCTTTTTCCCGACCTGAGCAGGCCTCTATTGTAGATGGTGGGCAGGCTTTGGGGAGACAGGAAGTGAGTTACTCGCCACAGAATTCCTTGCCTCTGACCTGCTCTTGTAGCCACAGCAATTATGTGGCTGGTCCAGTTCATTTTCTGGTCAAAGGTAACCTCCAGGATGTTGATAGTGGGGGATTCAGCCAGGGTAATGCCATTGAACATCAAGGGGTGATGGTTAGATTCTCTCTTGTTTGAGATGGTCATTGCCTGGCACTTGTGTGGCGTGAATGTTAGTTGCCACTTATCAGCCCAAGCCTGGATGTTATCCAGGTCTTGCTGCATGGACATGGACTGCTTCAGTATCCGAGGAGTCGTGAATGGTGCTGGACATTGTGCAATCATCAGCGAACATCCCCACTTTTGACTTATGATGGAGGAAAGGTCATTGATGAAGCAGCTGAAGATGGTTGGGCCTAGGACACTACCCTGAGGAATTCCTGCAGTGTTGTCCTGGAGCTGAGATGATTGACCTCCAACAACCACAACCATCTTCCTTTGTGCTAGGTATGACTCCAACCGGTGGAGAGTTTTCCCCCTGATTCCCATTGACTCCAGTTTTGCTGGGACTCCTTGATGACACACTCAGTCAAATGCTGCCTTGATGCCGGGGCAGTCACTCTCACCTCACCTCTGGAGTTAGAAATAGGAGGATAGTGCAGATGAATGCATGGCTGGAAAGATGGTGCAAGAAAGAGAGCTTTGGATTCCTAGGACACTGGGACCAGTTCTGGAGAAGATGGGACCTGTACAGACGGGTTGGGTTGCACCTGAACAGAGCTGGGACAAGTTTCCTTATGGGCCATTTTGCTAGTGCTATTGGAGAGGGTTTAAACTAACTTGGCTGGGGTGTGGGAACCAGGAGGAAATATCAGAGAGGACTATCAACGTGCACAGAGAATAGTAAGTTATTAAATGGGCTCAGAGTAAGGGAGAAAGTAATAAAGTCTAAATCAGGGTTAATGTGCATATATGTGAATGCACGGAGTGTAACCTGCAATGTTGCGGACCAGATGCTGGAAGGTGGGATTAGAATGGGCAGCTAGTTTTTTCAGCCGGCGCAGACACAATGGACTGAATGACCTCTTTCTGTGCCGTAACTTTTCTATGGTTCTTGGGTAGTTAATAAGATTGGTGAATTACAGGCACAGATAAACATGTGGAAATATGTTGTGATGGCTATAACAGAGATCTGGCTCAAAGAAGAGCAAGACTGGGTATTGAATATTCCTGGATGCAAGGTGTTTAGGAAAGATATGAAAGGGAAAAAAGGGGGAGGGGAGGCAGTATTGATTAAGGAGAGCATTGTGGTGCTGGAGAAAAAGGATGTCCTAGAGGGGTTGAGGACAGCATCAATTTTGCTAGAGCTAAGGAACAAAAAAGGTGCAGTTACATTGCTCGGTGTTGTCTATAGGCCACCAGCTAGTGGGAAGGATGTGGAGGAACAAATTTGCAAGGAAATTACAGAGAACTGCAAAAATTATAGGTTAGTTATAATGGGGGACTTTAATTATCCAAACATAGACTGGGATAGTAGTAATGTAAAGGGTAGTGAGGGGCGAGAGTTCCTAGAGTGTGTTGAAGAAAATTTTTCTATTGCAGTATGTTTCTAGTCCAACGTGAAAGGAGGCACTGCTAGACCTGGTTCTTGGGAATGAGGGTGTGCCAAGTGGATCAAGTATCAGTAGGAGTTCATTTTAGGGACAGTGATCATTGTATCATAAGGTTTAGACTCACTATGGAAAATGACAAAGAACAATCCAGAATAAGAATAACTAACTGGGGGAAAGTCAAATTCATTGGGATAAGAATGGAGCTGGGGTAAATAAATTGGAGTCAAAGGTTGGCAGGAAAAACGGTAGCTGAATAATGGGCTACCTTCAAAGGAGAGATACCTTGACTGTGCCCAAGCTACGTTCACTCGAAGGGGAAAGGTGGGGTAAACAAGTCCAGAGCTCCCTGGATGATAAAAGAGGTAGAGATTAAGATAAAGACGAAAAAGTGTACTGATGACAGATGCCAAGTAGAAAATAATATTGAGTACCAGGCTGAATGTAGAAGACCCCGAGGGGAAGTGAAAAAACAAATAAGAGAAGCAAAGAGAGAGCATGAAAAGAGACTGGCAGCTAACATTAAAGGGAATCCCAAAGTTTTCTATAGACATATAAATAGTAAAAAGGCAGTAAAAGGAGGAATTGGGCCGATCAGGGACCATAAAGGGGATTTACGCATGGAGGCAGGGGGCATAGCTGAGATATTAAATGAATACTTAGCATCTGTCTTTATCAAGGTAGAAGGTGCAACCCAGGCACTGATGAAAGAGGTGGTGATTTATACACCAGAAGGGTTTAAAATTGATAAGGATATTAGATAGCTGCCTGTACTTAAAGTGGCAAAAGCACTTTAGGACTAGAGGAGAAGCATCCAACAAGGGAAGAGGGGGTGGAAATCACAGAGGCACTGGCCATAATTTTTCAGTCTTCCTTAGACATAGGGGTGGTGCCAGAGGACTGGACAATTGCAAACATTAGACCCTTGTTCGAAACAGGGTGTAAAGATAAGCCCAGCAACTACAGGCCAGTCAGTTTAACTTTGGTGGTGGGGAAACATCCAAAAAGAATAATTCGGGACAAAATTAATAGTCACATGGACAAATGTGGGTTCATTAAAGAAAGCCAGCATGGATTTCTTAAGGGAAAGTCATGTTTAACTAACTTGCTGGAGTTTTTTGAAGAAGTAACAGAGAGGATTGATGAGAGCAATGCAGTTGACGTGGTGTACGTGAACTTTCAAAAGACTCTGATACATTGCCACACAACAGACTTGTGAGCAAAGTTATAGCTGATGGAATAAAAGGGACGGTAGCAACATGGATACAGAATTGGGTGAGTGACAGGAAACAAAGAGTATTGGTTAATGGATGTTCTTCGGGCTGTTGGAAGGAGTTCCCCAGGAGTCAGTGCTGGGACCCTTGCTTTTCCTGATATTAATGACCTAGACCTTGGTGTACAGGGCACAATTTCAAAGTTTGTGAATGATACGAAACCTGGAAACATTGTGAACTGAGGAGGATGGTGTCGAACTTCAAAAGGACAATGACAAGTTGGTGGAATGGGCGGATAGGTGGCAGATGAAGTTCAATGCAGAGAAATGTGAAGTGATTCATTTTGGGAGGAAGAACATGGAGAGACAATATAAAATAAAAGGTACAATTCTAAAGTGGGTGCAGGAGCAGAGGGACCTGGGTGTATATGTGCATAAGTCATTGAAGGTGGCAGGACAGGTTGAGAGAGCGGTTAACAAAGCATACAGTATCCTGGGCTTTATTAATAGGGGCTTAGAGTACAAGAGCAAGGAAGTTATATTGAACTTGTATAAGACAATAGTTCGGCCTCAGCTGGAGTATTGCATTCAGTTCTGGGCACCGCACTGTCGGAAAAATGTGAGGGCATTGGAGAGAGTACAGAAAAGATTGACGAGAATGGTTCCAAGGATGAGGAACTTCAGTTATGAAGATAGATTGGAGAAGTTAGGATTGTTTTCCTTGGAGAAGAGAAGGCTGAGAGGTGATTTGATAGAGGTATTCAAAATCATGAGGGGTGTGGACAGAGTAGATACAGAGAAACTGTTCTCACTGGTGAAAGGAGAAAGGATTGAGAATGAGAGGGCACAGATTTAAAGTAATTGGTAAGAGAAGCAAAAACGACATGAGGAAAAACTTTTTCATGCAGTGAGTCGTTAAGGTCTGGAATGCGCTGCCTGAGAACGTGTGGATTCACGTGGTGGATCAATTGAACGAGGCAGGTTCAATTGAATTTTTAAAAGGGAATTAGACAGTTATATGAAAAGGAAGAATGTGGAGGATTATGGGGAGAAGGCGTGGGAAAGGCATTCGGTGAATTGCTCATTTGGAGAGCTGGTGCAGACACGATGGGCTGAATGGCTGCCTTCTACGCTGTAACAATTCTGTGATTCAGCTCTTTTACCCAGGTTTGGACCAAGGCTATAATGAGGTCAGGAACTGAGTGGCCCAGGCCGAACCCAAACTGAGCGTCAGTGAGCAGGTTATTGCTGAGCAAGTGCCACTTGATAGCACTGTCAACAACCCCTTCCATCACTTTGCTGATGATCGAGAGTAGACTGATGGGGCAGTAATTGGCCGGTTTGGATTTGTCCTGCTTTTTGTGCACAGGACCTGCTTGGGCAATTTTCCACATTTCCGGGTAGATGCCAGTGTTGTACTGGAATAGGTTGGCTAGGGACGCGGCTTGTTCTGGAGCACAGGTCTTCGGTACTATTGGAATGTTGTCAGGGCCATAGCCTTTGCAGTATCCAGTGCTTTCAGTCATTTCTTGATATCACGCAGAGTGAATTGGATTGGCTGAAGACTGGCATCTGTGATGCTGGGGACCTCAGGAGCAGGCCGAGGTGGATCATCCACTTGGCACTTCTGGCTGAAGGTGGATGCACATACTTCAGCCTTGTCTTTTGCGCTGATAGAGTCATAGAGTCGTACAGCATAGAAATAGGCCCTTCGGCCCACCGCATCCATGCCGACCATAATGCCTATCTATATTAATCCCACCTGCCTGCATTAATTCCATATCCCTCTATACCTTGCTCATTCAAGTACCTGTCCAGATGCCTCTTAAATGTCACTACTGTTCCTGCCTCCACCACCTCCTCAGGCAGTTCATTCCAGATACCCACTATTCTTTGTGTGAATAATGTACCCCTTTGATCCCCTTTAAACCTCCTCCCTCTCACCTTAAATCTATGCCCTCTGGTTTTAGTCACCCCTACCATGGGAAACAGACTCCGGTTATCTACCCTATCTATGCTTCTTATAATTTTATATACCTCTATCATGTCCCCTCTCAGCTTCCTTCGCTCCAGGGAAAACAGACCCTGCCTATCCAATCTCTCTTTATAACTCAAGCCCTCCAAACCAGGCAACATCCTTGTGAATCTTTTCTGCACCCTCTCTAGCTTAATCACATCTTTCCTGTAGTGCGGCGACCAGAACTGCACACAGTACTCCAAATGTGGCCTAACCAACGTTATGTACAACTGTAACATGACGTCCCAACTCTTGCACTGAATGCCTCGGCCGATGAAGGCAAGCATGCCATACGCCTTCTTCACCACCCTGTCTACCTGTGTTGCCACTTTCAGGGAACTATGTACTTGCACCCCAAGGTCTCTCTGCTCAACAACACTCCCCAGGGCTCTGCCATTCACTGTATATGTCCTGCCCTGGTTTAACTTCCCAAAATGCATCACTTCACACTTGTCTGCTTTAAATTCCATTTGCCAATCCCTTGCCCCACTTTCCCTGTTTATCTATATCCTGTTGTAACCTTCCACAACCTTCTTCATGCCCCTTACATTCACATCCAAGTCATTAATATATATGACAAACAACAGAGGGCCCAGCACCGATCCCTGTGGCACACCATTGGTCACCGGCCTCCAATCTGAAAAACAACCCTCCACTGCCACCCTCTGCCTCTATCACCAAGCCAATTTTGTATCCAATTTGCTAGCTCACCCTGGATCCCATGTGTTCAAACCTTCTGGACCAGTCTTCCATGCAGGACCTTGTCAAAGGCCTTGCTAAAGTCCATGTCGACAACGTCCATCGCCCTGCCCTTGTCAATCCTCTTGGTCACCTCCTCGAAAAACTCAATCAAATTCGTGAGACATGATTTCCCACGCACAAAGCCATGTCGACTATGTGCTGGGTTCCCCCATCATTGAGGATGTGGATATTGGTGGAGCCTGCTCCTCCTGTTAGTTGTTTAATTGTCCACCACTATTCATGACTGGATGTGACAGGACTGCAGAGCTTAGATCTGATCCATTGGTTGCAGGATCGCTTAGCTCTGTCCATTGCATGCTGCTTACGCAGTTTGGCATGCAAGTAGTCCTGTGTTGCAGCTTCACCAAGCTGACACTTTATATTTAGGTATGCCTGGTGCTGCTCCTGACATGCGCTCCTGCACTCTTCATTGAACCAGGGTTGGTCCCCCGGCTTGATGGTAATGGTAGAGTGGGGGATCTGCTGGGCCATGGGGGGTTACAGATTGTGGTTGAATGCAATTCTGCTGCTGCTGATGGCCCACAGTGCCTCTTCGATGCCCAGTTTTGCATTGTTAGATCTGTTCAAATTCTATCCCATTTATCACAGTGGTAGTGCCATACAACACGATGGTAGGTATCCTCAATGTTAAGATGGAACTTCACCTCCACAAGGACTCTGCGGTGCTCACTCCTACCAATATTGTCCTGGACAACTACAACTACAACACTGGCATCTACCCAGCAATGTGGAAAATCGCCCAGGTATATCCTATGACAGATAGATTGGTGAGGATGAGGTCAAGTAGATTTTTCCCTCTTGTTGATTCTGAAAACAAAAACCTCTCATACCCCCATTATTTCTATGTATATGAAAATTGACATTGATCACAAGTCGTGGGAGTCAGTTGCCAGCATTCGCCAGAGCTGGCGGGCAGCCATAAAGACAGGGCTAAATTGTGGCGAGTCGAAGAGACTTAGTAGTTGGCAGGAAGAAAGACAGAGGCGCAAGGGGAGAGCCAACTGTGCAACAGCCCCAACAAACAAATTTCTCTGCAGCACCTGTGGAAGAGCCTGTTACTCCAGAATTGGCCTTTATAGCCACTCCAGGCGCTGCTTCACAAACCACTGACCACCTCCAGGCGCGTATCCATTGTCTCTCGAGATAAGGAGGCCCAAAAGAATATGAAAATGTAATTGTCTTCAATGAAAATATTATATAGACTTTTCTTTTTATGAAGGTCACATTCTGGGAATATCACAGATGAAGAGAGAACACCACTAATTTCAAATTGAATTTGGAAACTTAGACACTTTTTGGACATCCTACTATTTAAAAATTGTCCTTATTGACCAAGTCAAAGTGAGTTTAAATATTTGAACATTTTCTGATGACTAATTATTCTGCTACTTAATTGTTATAGGTAATAGGGATTTTATATCACTGATTCTAAGGCTGTAATATGGAAAGCTGTTTTCTATTGTTGAAATGTTGATTTTTAATTTATAAACAACGTGAATACAAATAATTTTTTTATGTCCATCCAATGTAATTTGATGGTCTTAATCATAATCTCTGTGTCACGACTAAACTAATAAAACCACCAGTTTGGAATTCAATTTTTTTCCTGCTTCCTTCTTTGCTATATTTTTTAATTGCTGAAAGGTGATTAGAGTAGGATTTTTTTTCCAGCTTTCCTTTGTCAGAATACTGTAAAAACAACTTCATACTGTTTGTCTCCTTGGATACTGAGGTAAAAGAGGAAAAAGCTGATAACTGAAAGCTCATTTTGGCACTCCTAAAATAAGTCCACCATTTGACTGTTAAGTTTCCAAGGCCACAACTTTAAAAAATCTCTGCTTGACAAAAAAAAATCCATAGCTGGCAAGCCCAATTATACGCCTGAACAGAAAAAAAGGAAAATTGAATTAAACAGAAAATGCTGGAAATGTACAGCAGTTCTGTTACACTGATAAAGAGGAAGGAAAGGTCAATGTTTTTTTTCCAAACTGGAACCTGAATGAAAGCCCCTTATTAGCATTGAACTAAACAAAGGAGTTGAAAGAGACTGGTAAAACTTGTATGTTTGAAAGTCAAAGAGGAAATAATGGGCTCAATGAACTCTTGCATGTGGAAACCAGTGAAAAGAATGATGTGTAAAGTTAATGGTGATAATGAACAGTAATTTAAAAAAACTTTTGAAAATTGTTAAATACAACAGGGAAAAGGTATTCAGGGATATGCACAACAAAAGTAAAACTGTAAATGCAGGAAATGTGAAATAATAAAATAAAATGCCAGAAACATGCAAGTCCACCAGCACCTGCAATAACAGGCAAGCCAATAGCCTGTGCATTAATTTACCCTCTTGAAGTCAGTTACTATCCTCCTCACTGTTTAATACATTTCTGAATTTTGTCATTTGCAAACATTGAAATTGTGCCTTGGATACTCAAGTCCAGGACATTAATACAGATCAAAAGAGCAGTACTAATACCGATCCCTGGGAATATCACTGTATAATTCCCTGCAGTCTGAAAAACAACTGTTCACCACTACTCTCGACAATCAGCTCTACCTCATCACTAACTTTCTCAAATCTTCCACTGTCTCCAAATTATCAGGCGGTTTGACCGACATTCAGTACCAGATGAGCAAAAATTTCCTCTAATTAAATATTAGGAAGACTGAAGCCGTTGTCTTCAGACCCCACCACAAACTCTGTTTCCTAGCCACTGACGAAATCCCTCACCCTGGCAACCGTTAGAGGCTGAATCATACTGCTCGTAATCTTGGTGTCATGTTTGACCTTGAGATGAGCTTCCGACCATATCTACGCACCATCACGATGACCGCCTATTGTTATGACCTCAGTGAGATTGTTAATATGCAAAATATGAGATATGAACCCCCAGACCAATTGAAAGAAATACACAAGATTTCATATATTAAAACGTTCAGTATGACTAAACTAAAAGAAATCTCCATTAACTAAATAGTACTTTGTAAGTGGCTGATATCACAGATTACAGAGAAAATCTATTCTCTTTACTTATTAAAATACTTGAAAACCTCACACCACACTTATACATTACACATTTCTTTTTGATGGCCAACTTCTTTGCGGTTAAAAGTCCCAAATTCCTCTCATGTGCAGTGGATTGCATCTCCTTGACCTTTGGGCTGAATTTTACGCACCCCCAAAAAACTGGAAGGTGGGGGCATAAAATGGAGCGGGAGACTTGGGGAGCCCTTCCTTACCCGCTCCCGCCTCCGCTGCCACTTTACTCAGGGTGGCGGCAGCAAAAAATGGCCCATCCACCCCAGGCCAATCAAAGCCCTTAAGTGGCCGCTTAATGACCACTTAAGGACCTCCGCCTGCCGCCACAGGGATTTTACCCATAGCCGGTTGGGCGCCAAGGCCAGAGAGAAGCCACTATTCGGGACATCTAGTCAAAAATGCAACTGGCGCTAGGGTTCCAACAATGCCCCATAAAAAGACAAAAGGTACCATAAAAAGGCAATTATAGATAATAAAATAATAAAATGGAATAGTACTTACAGAAACAGATGCCAAGTAAACCCAATTATAAACATTTTGACCAGATAAATGCTCACAATCTCAAGAGGGGGGATTTCCAGCAAAAATTTTAAGTGGAGTTGGTAGGTAATGATATTACCATATATGGATCTCAAAAGCTGGAAAAACACAAAGAAAGGTAACACCTATATGCTATGAGGTCAGATGATAGCTTTTCTGATTTCCTTTTTTACTTCACCTTTGCACTTTCTATTCTCCTCTAGGCTTTCTAAAGTATTAAATTTTTTGTGATCGTCACAGGCTTTCTTTTTCTGCTTTAACCTACCCTGTAAGTTTAGTTTAGTTTAGAGATACAGCACTGAAACAGGCCCTTCGGCCCACCGAGTCTGTGCCGACCATCAACCACCCATTTATACTAATCCTACACTAATCCCATATTCCTACCACATCCCCACCTGTCCCTATATTTCCCTAACTCCTACCTATACTAGGGGCAATTTATAATGGCCAATTTACCTACCAACCTGCAAGTCTTTTGGCTTGTGGGAGGAAACTGGAGCACCCAGAGAAAACCCACGCAGACACAGGGAGAACTTGCAAACTCCACACAAGCAGTACCCAGAATTGAACCCGGGTCACTGGAGCTGTGAGGCTGCGGTGCTAACCACTGCACCACTAGATAACCAAGCTTCTAGATAACCAAGGGGCTCCAGATTTGGCTGTACCAGCCTTTATCTTTGTGGGCACATGCCCACACTGTGCCTGTAGAATCTCATTTTTGAATGCCTCGAGGTATCCAGCAACAATGATGTCATCAAGCAGGTAAAGCAAAGTAAGAAAGACTTGCTACAATTAGGCAGGGCTTTGGTTAAACCACAACTCTAATTCTGGCATCTTGCACTTCCCTGATTTTAATTGCTCCCCTATTGGTCCCTGTGTCTTCAGCTGCCAAGATTTTAAGCTCTGGAAATCCCTCCCTAACCTCATGCCTCTCTACCTCTCTTTCCTCCTTTAAAGGTGCTCCTAATATGGCCCGGTGTCAAATTTGCTTTATTAAGCTGTCATGATGTGCCTTGTGAAGTTTTATTGCATTAAAGGCACTATATAAATACAAGTTGTTTTGTTTTTTTAGCCAATTTCATATCCATGCTGCCACTGCCCTTTAATCCCATGGCTTCAATTTTGTTAGCATGTCTAGCATACTTTATCATAAGCCTTTTGGAAGCTTATGTACACATCAACCACAATAACTTCATCAACATTCTCCATTTCTTCATTTTGACAAATGCTGACCCCTGGGTCAACTAAACAATTAACTTGTTGTTGCTCACTGCCTCATCACACACTCTCCCTTCCATTGGCTACCTGGTCATGCTCTCTTACTTCTGCTGACTGCATGCACATGTATTCTCCCTCTGTTCACTGTCTACCTGCTTATGCACACTCTTCTACTTTGTGTACTCAATCTCTCTTCCACTGGTTGCTTCCTGATGTTGTTTCCCAACCGCAGACTGCTTGCCTTTGTGCTGTCCCCTGTTGCCTGTTTACTCACAGCCTTTATGGAACAATGTTTTGAAAAATAAAGTTTTGGCATTTACCATTGGTATTCTTTGAATCAAAGTTTTCCATACATTTCCTCATTTAACAAACACACATATTGTATGCATGGATCTCTTTGTTGGGGATCAATTTGACTTCCCACTTCCAATTTCTCATTTGTCTGTGGGTCAAATCCTGGACGCTAGCCCCCAAATTTCTGTTACGAACAGGTGAGACGGGGTTATGGGTTTTCTCTCAGCGTTTGCCTGGTTTAACCATAACAGGGTTTAATTTGAGAAACACTGTGTTTTTAGCTCCCCCTCAGTAAATCCTTGTTCACTGCTCCAATTGTAAGGCAAAGAAATTAGACAGGTTTTCTTCGTTTTAAACAAAAAAGATGGATGTTTATTAATCTTAAACTCTAATCCGGTTAACGACTACGAATATGCGACGTGACCATGCTAGCATGCATACGCAGTAAACACACACGCAGATAGAGACAGAAAAAACAGAAAAGAATAAAGGGGAAAAGTTTGAGGCAATATTGGGATTATAGTTACAGTCCTTTAAGTTCAATGTTGAGTCTTTGGTTGCCGATAGGTCCTGCAATTCATTGGGGCCCAGTTCACGCTTCAACTTGTTTCGATGTCGGAGTCTTTTCTCTCTTGAGGTTTACATGTCTTCCATGGGTCCGGTGGCTTGAGAGAAAGCGAGAGAGGGACAGCCAGGAGAGAGGCTTTCTTGTTCCAGCTTCAGTTGCAAACTCTGCAGTCTCAGTTCAAACTGTCCTGTGTCTCATTCAAAAGCCTGGACTAGCTGGTTTAACCAGTCCTGTCTTTGTGCATTGTATCATCTTAGCAGTCCCTGGAATGCACTTCCTTACACCTTCAATTTCCGGTGATCAAAATCCATTTGGGTTAATTGCCCCAGGGAGTAGTTCTTTGTCTCCATAAGCACTGTCTCTTAGTATACAAATGTCCTCCAGTCAAAGGTCTGGTGATCTCTTTAACAAGTCATTTCTTCACTCCAGCAACAGTTTAAAATCAATGTTCATATGATGAAGTTAATATGCCTCATTCTTGGCAGGTGGGGGTCTGCATGACAAAAGTCTGTGGGCTTGCAAATAGATGGCTAACCCATGCATACAATAAAAGCAAAATACTGCAGATGCTGGAAATCTGAAACAAAAACAAGAAACGCTGGAATCACTCAGCAGTTCTGGCAGCATCTGTGGAAAGAGAAGCAGAGTTAACGTTTCGGGTCAGTGACCCTTCTTCGGAACTTCAGAAAAGATTTCAATACAGGTTTTCTTGTGCTTGTGTGTGCTAGAATACTAACTTGTCTGCGACTGAAGCTAGTAGCTCCCGAAGCCAGGGTGAAGTAACTTGGGAGAAGTTAAAAGCATTGTCGAGGGAGAATTTGAGGAAAATGGCTGAGCAGTGTGAGATCACGAGTTCAGGCTAGGAAGTCTGAACTCCTAAGACTAGTGGCCAACCATTTTTTCCTTCAACCTGAAGAAGCAGAAACAGGGTTAGAAGTAGACTCTGACAGGGTATTGCTTGCAAAGATACAATTGGAGCAGAGGAAACTTGAATTTGAGGTAAGAGAAAAAGAGAGAGACCGGAGAAAGAGACAGGAGAGAGAGAAAGAGCCTTCCAGAAGGAATGTGGAGAAAAAGAGAGAGAGGAAAGAGAGAAAGCAACAGAGGAGAGAGAAAGAGAAAGAACCTTCCAGAAAGAATGCGAAGAGAGAGGGCTTCGGCGGCTTGAGTTAACTAGGGGCGACAGAGTAACCCCAGTGAAAGCATGGCCAATATGGAGGAGCGTAATTCAGGGCTGGATACGGAATTGTTAAAACTTTCCCAACTGATCTCAAAATTCAATGAAGGAGACGTGGAAGCATTTTTTATGTCTTTTGAAAAATTGGCAAGGCAGTTAGAGTGGCCAGCTGAGGTTTGGACTCTGCTGATACAGAGCAAATTACTAGGAAAAGCCCATGAAGTTTATTCCATGTGACCAGATGAGAATTCATCAGATTATGAACTGACAAAAAATGCTATCCTCGGGGAATATGACTTAGTACCAGAATCCTATCGCCAAAAGTTTAGAACCCTCAAGAAGCAAGCTGATCAAACTTACCTGGAGTTTGAAATAAGCAGCTGGCTTTTGAGGGCTGAGGGCTCATAAAGTACAGCTCAGCTATGAAAATCTCAGAGAAGTAATTTTGCGAGAGTAATTTAAAAACTCTCTCCCACTCTCCATGAAGACACATGTAGAAGAGCAGACAGCTCATAAAGCCTGGCAGGCAGCAGTCCTGGCCGATAACTTTGCTCTCATTTATAAGTCAGTTTCCCAGGGGAAAACCTTTCTTAATCACCGCCACAAATCTGAAAAGGACAGAGGGTGGGAAGGTGATAGAAGCCCAAGGGAGGGAAAGAAAAGCAGGAGACACAGGGGGCCCTCCTCCAGCCAAAAAGGAAGGTGCTGTAAGTAGAAGTGAGACCCGGAGACCTGTGTGCTTCCATTGTAATAAAGCAGGGCATTTAAGAGCTGACTGCTGGAAGCTAAAGGGAAAACCTGTAGGGTTAATCAGGGCACACCCGCTCAGTGAAGAAGCGAACCTGATGGAAAGCACAGCAGAACAAGCTGTGGCTTGAACTGCAGTAAGAGTTTACCGCTTCAGGTGCAGAAAAATCTAATAAGATTCCTGAAGGTTATCAGGGTTTTGTGTCTGAAGGGAGAGTAACCCCATACCCCTCGAGTGGAGCAAGCAAGTCCACAGTAATCCTCAGGGACACAGGGGCCACTAGATTCCTTTTACTGGGAAAAGGCCTGACCTGTTCCCCAGAGAGTGCAGTAAACACCAGAATGGTGGTGAATGGTATTGGAAGGCAGTGTACGCCTGTACCTTTACACTAGGTGCACTTGGAGTGCGACATAGTTTTGGGACCAGTGACTATAGGGATTGCCCCTCATTTGCCTGTGGATGAGGTTGACCTGCTCCTAGGTAATGATCTGGCAGGGACGAAGGTGGTAGCTTCCCCAGTAGTGAAAGAGAGACCACAGGAGGTCAGAGAGACAAGGCAGTGGCAGGAGACAGTCCCCTGGAGTTTCCCTGAATGTGTAATGAGTGAGGCCATGATCAAACCAGCTCCCCCAGAGGAGACTGAATTGGCACTGCAGGCAGATGATCATGAGATCTGTCTGATCGAGACTGTCTTTGGAAAGTTAGAAGATGCAGGGAATGAGTTCAATAAATCTTCCCTAGTTGAGGCTCAATGAGCTGACCCAGTATTGCGAGAGTTAGCACAGGCTGCCCAGTCTGAAATTGAAGCAGAAGGAGTCCCTGATTGCGACTGTTTAAAGAACGAGGTACTGATGAGGAAATGGAGTTCTCCTCACAGACCTGAGAGCAAGGAATGGACAGTGGTTCACCAGTTAGTTGTGCCGCGAAGGTATCGGAGAGAAATATTAAGACGGGCCCATGAGACTAAAGTGGCTGTACATGTCGGTATATCAAAAACCAAAGCTCCCATAAGACAGCAGTTTGACTGGCCAAAACTCCACAAAGATGTGCTGGAACACTGTCGGAGTTGCCATATGTGCCAAATTGAGGGGAAACCCCAACCCATAGTGAAATCTACACCCCTAAGTCCTGTATCTGTGTTTGGAGGACCCTCCAGCAGAGGGCTGGTGAACTGTAAGGGGCCCCTGCCGAGAACAAAAGGGGACACGCAGGCACAAGGCTGGCAAAGGTTGGAAAGGAATGGGGAGAAAGGGACCAAGTTGGCAGGTTAAAGGATGTCCGGGAGAAATCCCAAATGGAAACACCAATCAGCCAACCTCGAAATATTTGAAAGGTTAGACCCTACATTCTCCTATGTAAATGCAGACAGCAGAAGCACCCCACCAGAGTTGCTAACAGCATTTACAGGAACCGGCAGAGACAAAGAAAGTCCTCAAGAGGGCAGAGAAACTGCGAGGGTGATGCATCACCTAGTCAAAGTGGAGCAAGGGAGTGCAGCAGAATCTGGGCAAATACCCGCAAGCAGGAATGTCCCAGAGGACAAACGGAAGATTAGCAAGGAATCCTCCCCGACTGTCAGCAAAAAAGGGAATCAACTATCCCCTAAGGTGAAAAGCCCTTGCATGACTCACCAAAACACCGAGAGTTCAGACTGGAACTGCCCACTGCTGCCACCCTGAGCAAAACTCCAACCTAGGGCTAATTAAATCTAACTCTCCCCCTGCAGACCTCAACAAGAACAAAGAGACCCTTGGCAGTCATGGAAATGTGCAAACTGAAAAAAACTTCCCCAAAAACCACATGTTTATTGGGATGCCAAAAAGGGCCTTTTAAAGCAGCACTGCTACCAAGAAAAGACAGGCTGTAACAATTGTTAGGGTTCTGAATGAATGTGTTTTCCTGTCCTTATCTTCTCTCCAATCCCTTTTAACGAAATGCTGTTTTAAAAAAATCACATTTCATTCCGCTGGGTGTGAAGGTGTCATACAGACCCCCATCTGCCAAGAATAAAGCATATTAATTTCGTCATATGAACATTGATTTTAAACTGTTGCTGGAGTGAAGAAATAATTTGTTAAAGCGATCACCAGACCTTTGACTGGAGGACATTTGCATACAAAGAGACTGTGCTTGTGGAGACAAAGAACTACTCCCTGGGCCAATTAACTCAAATGGAGTTTGATCACTGGACATTGAAGGTGTAAGGAAGCGCAATCCAGGGACTGCTAAGATGATACAATCCACAAAGACGGGACTGGGTAAACCAACTGGTCACATGTCTCACTGGCTGGTCCAGGCTTTTGAATGAGACACAGGACAGTTTGAAATGAGACTGCAGAGTTTGCAACTGAAGCTGGAACAAAAAAGCCTCCCTCCTGATGTCTCTCTCTCATTTTCTCCCAAGCCACTGGACCCACAGAAAACACGTAAATCTCAAGAGAGAAAAGATTCCAACATCGAAACAAGTTGAAGCATGCACTGGGCCCCAACGAATTGCAGGACCTACCAGCCACCAAAGACTCCACATTGAACTTACAGGACTGTAACTATAATCCCGATATTGGCTCAAACATTTTTTCTTTTCTACTTTTTCTGTCTCTATCTGCGTGTGTGCTAATCGCGTATGCATGCTAGTGTGGTCTAGTCACATATACATAATCGTTAACCAGATTAGAGTTTAAGATTAATAAACTTTCACCTTTCTTGTTTAAAACTAAGGAAACCTGTCTAATTTCTTTGCCTTGCAATTGGAGCAGTGAGCAAGGATTCACTGAGGAGCAGCTAAAAACTCAGTGTTTCTACATTAAAAGCCGGTTATGGTTAAACCAGGTACAGGCTGAGAGGGAACCCCATGACCCCTTCTCACCTGGTGGTAATACTTTGCAGTGTTATACCAGCTGGCTTTTGTCCTTCCTCGATCAGCAGTGATTTTGATGGATTTAGCGCTGCCATATGCAGAGACATCTGCTGGAGTTTCAGAACTTTCTTCCATTGTTTGGAGTCTTCATTTGTTTTGCGAATAGCTTGTGCAGATAAAATGCGGTAGCATTTTGTTGCTCTTATTGCTCTTGCATAGAATATAAGACACAAAAAAGTCATTTTGATCAATTGGTCTATGCTGGTTTTTATGCTCCAAACAAGTTTCCTCCCATCCTATTTCATTTAAATCTATGTGCATTACCTCTGTTTCTTTCTCCCTCACTTATCTGTGGCTTTCCCTTAAATACATCTATGCTTTTTGTCTCAATTACTCCATGTGATACCAAGTTCAATATGCTAAAAAAGTTGCTTTGTAAAACTCATCCCTTTAGTCTGAATAACACAAATTGCTCATCTTGATTGTATGTTGCCTCTGAATCTGTGGCTGACTCAGTGCATCAGACAGGATGACCAAGCCCAAGAACTAAACTAGTAACAGTAGGAGATTACGAAAGATGGCCGAATATTTATTATGTTTTTATATTGGCTATTCTGGAATTTTCCGGCAGTCAATTCTGATGGGTGTAAGGATTTCAGTGCTACTCAACTGACCTCTGTGCCATAATTCATAATTCTCTCAGTTATTGAATGCCGCTAAGATCTGCCGCTTGTGGCAGGCGCACAAACAGTGCAATGTTGCAAATGTACCAGCGAGGGTTCTGTGTTTCAGAGGACCGAGATGTGGAAATAAGTCAAGTAGATAGAGTGTGGGAGGAGATAACGTTGTCCTTATTTCTTGGTTCAGGATTGTTTGTAGGCTGTTTAAATGTGGCTGACTTGCTGTGCACTAAACTGGATGGCCATTTCCTAGGATTGGGCAAATATAGTGCTTGTTCAGTCTGAGGAATGTTCTAGGCCTCTTCTGCCCCCAGAGCACTCACAATTGGCCCAGGCTGATGCTCTGGCAGTGCTTGTATCAATGTGCCACATCCAACCCCTATTCTCAGTGTGTATTGTGTTCAGCTTTTAGCACCAAACCTCAGGAAAAATAAAAGCAAAATACTGCAGATGCTGGAAATCTGAAATAAAAACAAGAAATGCTGGAAATACTCAGCAGGTCTGGCAGCATCTGTGGAGAGAGAAGCAGAGTTAACGTTTCAGGTCAGTGACCCTTCTTCAGAACTGACAAATATTAGAAATGTAAAAGGTTTTAAGCAAGTAAAGTGGGGATGGGGCAAGAGATAACAAAAGAGAAGGTGTTGAAAGGACAAGGTCATAGAGAATAACTGACCAGAAGGTCATGGAACAAAGGCAAACGGTATGTTAATCGAGTGCTAAAAGACAAAGCGTTCGTACGGCGAGGGTGTGAATAGACTGCAAAGCAAAAAGCACTCCAAGCACAAACATTAAAAAAATGTTTTAAAAAAACAGAAACAGTGGGTAGGCACAGTAGAAACAAACTAACCAAATTTTAAAAAACTAAAATAAAATAACCAAATAAAAAAGAGAAAATAACTAAACATAAAAGGAGGGGGGCCTATCATGCTCTGACATTATTGAACTGTTCAGTCCAGCAGGCTGTCGTGTGCCTAATTGGTAAATGAGATACTGTTCCTCAAGCTTGCGTTGATGTTCACTGGAACACTTCAGCTATCCCAGGACAGTGATGAGAGCAGGGGGCGCTGTTGAAATGGCCAGCAACCGGAAGCTTGGGGTCATGCTTACAGACTGAGCGGAGGTATTCTGCAAAGGGGTCACCCAATCTGTGTTTGGTCTCCCCAGTGTAGAGCAGACCACATTGTGAGCAGTGAATAAAATATACTGAATTGAAAGAAGTACAAGTAAATCGCTGCTTCACCTAAAAGGAGTGTTTGGGGCCTTGGACCTCCTGCGATTGCGGGGAAGGTGCTGTGCAACGGGGACGAGGTGTTGGGGGTAATGGAGGAGTGGACCAGGGTGTCGCGGAGGGAATGGTCCCTTTGGAATGCTGACAGGGAAGGGAGGGGAAGATGCCTTTGGTGGTGGCATCACGCTGGATGCGGCAGAAATGGCGGAGAATGATCCTTTGGATGTGGAGGCTGATGGGGTGGACAGTGAGGACAAGGGGAACCCTGTTGTGGTTCTGGGAGGGAGGGGAAGGGGTGAGGGTAGAGGTGTAGGAAATGGGCCGGACACGGTTGAGGGCCCTGTCAACCACAGTGGGGGAGGGAATCCTCAGTTGAGGAAAATGGAAGACATTTCAGAAGCACTGTCACGGCAGGTTGCATCATCAGAGAAGATGCGTCGGAGATGGAGAAACTGGGAGAATGGAATGGAGTCCTTACAGGAGGCAGGGTGTGAAGAAGTGTAGTCAAGGTAGCTGTGGGAGTCGGTGGGCTTATAATGAATATTAGTAGACAGCCTATCGCCAGAGATGGAGACAGAGAAGTCGAGGAAGGGAAGGGAAGTATCGGAGATGGACCATGTAAAGATGAGAGAAGGATGGAAATTAGAAGCAAAGTTGATAAAGTTTTCCAGTTCAGGGCGGGAGCAGGAAATTGCACCGATACAATCATCAATGTACCGGAAAAAGAGTTGGGGGAGGGGGCCTGAGTAGGACTGGAACAAGGAATGTTCGACATATCCCACAAAAAGACAAGCATAACGAGAACCCATGCGGGTACCCATGGCAACACCTTTTACTTGAAGGAAGTGAGTGGAGTTGAAAGAGAAGCTGTTCAATGTGAGAACAGGTTCAGCCAAGCGGAAGAGGGTGGTGGTGGATGGGGACTGGTTGGGCCTTTGTTCAAGGAAGAAGCGGAGATCCCTCAAACCGTCCTGGTGGGGGATGGAGGTGTAGAGAGATTGGACATCCACAGTGAAGAGGAGGCGGGTGGGGCCAGGAAACTGGAAATTGTCAAAATAACGTAGGGCGTCAGAAAAGTCATGGATGTAGGTGGGATGTAGTGAACCAGGGGAGAAAAGATAGTGTCAAGATAGGAAGAAATAAGTTCAGCGGGGCAGGAACAGGCTGAAACAATGGGTCTGCCAGGACAATCCTGTTTGTGGATTGTGGGAAGGAGGTAGAAGCGGGCTGTCTGGGGTTGCGGGACTGTGAGGTTGGAAGCTGTAGAGGGAAGATCTTCAGAGGAGATGAGGTCAGTGACAGTCCTGTGGACAGTCGCTTGATGTTTGGTGGTGGGGTCATGGTCCAGGGGGATGTAGGAAGAAGTGTCTGATGGGCGCTAAGCCTCTGCAAGGTAGAGGTCGGTACGCCAGACAACAAAAGCACCACCCTTGTCTGCAGGTTTGATGACAATGTTGGGGTTAGACCTAAGAGAACGGAGTGCGGCAAGTTCAGAGGGGGGCAAGTTAGAGTGAGTGAGGGGGGAAGAGAAATTGAGATGGCCGATGTCTCAAGATCTTCCCTCTACAACATTGAGTTCAATAATTTCAGAGCCTGACGGACCCCCCTTTTTATTTGTAGTTATTTTTTCTTTTTTATGTGTTTATTTTATTTTAGTTTGTTTAGCTTGTTTCTACTTTACCTACCCAGTGGTTATTTTCACATTTGTACTTGGGGCTGGGCTGTTCTGTTTTCTGTCAATTGACACCCTCTCTGCACTCACGCTTTGTCTTTCACCACACCATTAACATACAGTTTGTCTTTGCTCCATGACCTCTAATCAGTTATTCTCAGTCAGACCTATCAACACTTTCTCTTTTGTTATCTCTTGCTCCACCCCCACTTTACTTGCTTAAAACATTTCTAGCCTCTGCCAGTTCTGATGAAGGGTCACTGACCTGAAACGTTAACTCTGCTTCTCTCTCCACAGATGCTGCCAGACCTGCTCAGGAAAAATATATTGGCTTCAGAGGACATACGGCGCAGATTCACCAGATATATGCCAGGGATTAAAGGGTTAATTTATGAGGACAGCTTGCAAAACTTTGGCTTGTATGTCCTTGAATTTAGAAGCTCAAGGGGTGATCTAATCCACATCTTTGTGATCGAGGGATTTCATAGAGTAGATACAGAAAAACTATTTCCTCTGCGAGGGAATGCAGAACAAGGGGGAATAATCTTAAACTTTGACGTAGACTACCTAGGAGTGAAATCAGGAAGTACTTTTTCACACAAAATGCAGTGGAAATCTGGAACTCCCTCAAAGGACTGTGAATGCTGGGTCAACTGAAATTTTCAAGATTGAGATCTATAGATTTTTGTTACAGAAGGTCAGTGAGGGTTATGGAGCAAAGACTGGACAGTGAAGTTGAGGTACAGATCAACCATGATTAACTGAATGGCAGAAAAAGCTGAAGATACTTAAAAGAAAAATTCATTAATTTATTGCCCCTACCTTGAGATACAACTGCGTGACTTGTTTATTCTATTGACACATTTTAGTGATACCAGCTTTTTAAAAGTGAATTCAAATTCTCAGACTGCCATAATAGGATTTTAATCCACATTTTATAGATTATTCATCCAGGCCTCTGGATTACTAGTCCAGTAACATAACCACTACACGACTGTACCCATGGCTTACTCCTATTCCTGTATGCCACCACCCCTGTACTGATCTGACCTGGGGTTGGTGGGATGGCAGGGAAATTGATTGTCACTTACATGTGGCAGGGCAACTATCCTAGATCCACAGTAGAGCATGGGTGAAAAAATATTCCAAAACTTGGCTTCAAGGACAGGGATTCTTTGGCCAGCTCCCCAATGCTATATTTTGTCCTCCTCCATTGTTACACTAGCTGCTCTCAGGTAGTACAGCGAAAGAGAATCCAGCCCAATGAGTAATTGGGTGGGACTTCCAACTTTGGCAGGCATGTAAAATGAGTGGTATTGGATTGGCTGCCCCTTATACACATTGCAGAAGATTTGCTGCCACTCATTTTGCACCCCTACTGGAGTTTAAAGACACCCAGTGTCTTGCTGGACCACCTCAGAGGGCATTCAAAGTAGTATGGACTTGGAGTCACATGTTGACCAAACTGGGTAGGGGTTGCAGGTTTTTCTCCCTAAAGAACACCATTGAACAAGTTGTGCTGTTATGACAATCCAGCAGCTTGTCCAGTCCTTTTATGACCAAATTTATTGGATTCCATTTTGCAACTTTCCCTGGAACAATTTGAATCCCACATCCTCTAGGCTGTTAGTGCAACATTACCAATAACATTTCACTCCATCTTTGCTCCTACTGTGAACAACAGAGTGAGATTAGTCCAAACATGCTGAACAAAATAACAGCAGCAACATTTCCATACCGATTTTCCTATCGGGGACTCCCTAGTGAACCAATTAAGAGTTCCAATGATCCGATATATTTTTACACAACTTTAGCAGATTTGGCCCAAGAGCAATGCAAACTGTAAGGTGTAACTTGCGTTCGAGATGTCCAGTTAAAAACTTTGCCAGGTGAATCACTGAAAGATGATGAGATTTATTGCTTTTTAAAAATTCTCAGGATACTTCTATTTTAATTTTAAATTTCTGGAGATTTGTTCATTGTTGTATTTTTGAGATGAGAAGCAATTTTCACAACAACACCACTCCAAGCAAAAACACCAGTTTCATTCCCCAGTGAGTTCAATGGTTCTTGAAGTACATTGAACACAACTGCTGCAGGTTTGCACCTTTAATTTGTCTTCGCAAGACCAAGCAAAAAAAAAAAATGGTTGTTTAATGTTCCCCCCCAACCCTCTTGATTTTCAGGCAATTTTGGATTTATTATGGTTTTAAGGATTTTTCTGGTCTCCCCCATTTCATAGGAATCGGAGTAGGCCTTTTCTTTACCCTCAAGTTGTTCCACTGTTCAGTGAGATCGTGGCTGATCTGTGGCCTAACCCCGTTTCCACAAATGTTTTGAATTTTTCCCCAATATTGATTCATGTTTCATTTAACTAACATTTCTGGGAAAATATGAACTAATAATGTAAATTGCTATACTTTTTCCATTTTATCTATAATTTTCACTTTTTTTTCTAAAAAAGTTTCCAATTCTAATTTGATGCCTGATAATCGGGACCACCCACTGCTGCTGTTCCAGATCTTCAGCAGCAGGAACTTTGGATCTACCAGATATCTGCCAGACACCACATCCAGTTGTTTTATTCTATGCATTTCCACCTTTATACACCTTGTATATTTAACTGTGGTCACAATGGCTACTCTGCACAATAACTGTGTGCACTCCCTGTTCTAAAACCGGTCGGCACAGACTCGGTGGGCCGAAGGGCCTGTTTCAGTGCTGTATCTCATTATTTATTCAAAGCTCACTCACAAGATGAAATTGACATTGTTTAATCAAAGCTCACTCGTACTCAGTGATTATATTATCCTATTACAATGAAGACACATCCGCAGTGGTTACACAGCCTTTAACAGAAGCTCAAAAGTATATGTCCACAGACCATGTTATCCTCAAGCAATTAACACTTATTACACTCTGTATTAAAAATTCACATCGCCTTTGTTCCTGTAACCATGAACAGACAGCACCTTGTGGTTTATCAGAAATCTTCACCCTGCACACATCTTCTCCTTGTGTGCTGCCAGCTGTGTCTGTGTTTGTGCAACTCCAGCCCGGTTAATCATGAAGCTAGCTAATTTTAACTCTTTACTTGCCCTCTTCACATCTAGATTATCAAATAAGACAGGTGGATAATTGAGCTTAAAGCGTTGTTAGGATTAAAATATATTGGGTTTTAAATCACAGGCTTTTGATCCCACCAGGGGAGAGTGTTAGAGCAGGGATTGCTGCAATATGATTAAGGCAATGTTGCTGTCGATCATGCATCAAAGGTTTTGCACAGTGAAGCCATGGCTCAGAAAAGCAATGATAGGAAGTAACAGTATGGTAGGAAAAGATATGCGGTCCTCATCCCTATTTGTTCAAATAACTGGGGGGGGGTCATAAAATATGTCTGATTTTTTTCACAGATACCATAGAATAGTTTAAATTTCCATTCAAGATGCTATAAAAACATAATATTATTAGATGACATATACAGTAATGTGGACAAGCAAAACAAAATGGACTATCAAAGAGAAAACTTGTATTTACATTGTTCTTCCACAACCAGCCCACTGGGGTGTATACTGGACATTCATAATAATATTTACTTTTAACGTTTCCTCTGCTTTTTGTGGTTCAAGTTTTTTTAAATTAATTGTGCTCTATTTAAAAAAGCTCTTTTGTTGTCCTTCGTTTGTTTGATGACACTGAGGCAATCCTGTACCTACTTATTGGATTATTTAGAAAAAGCATTTCTATCATGTCTCAAGACATCCAAAAGCACAATCAAGCAATTATTTTTGAAGTGCAATTCCCATCTATATGTATGAAAACACTCCAGTCCCTGAGGTGGTGACCAGTTGTGGAAGGCTACATGCATATTGGCTGTTGCATACTCCCAAGATTGCAGAAGCTCTGAACTGAGCTGAGAGGTGAAAAACTTTCACATTGTGTCCCACAGGCTTTCGCTTAACCTGCAGTTAACGCTGTGTCGTGAATCACTGGGCTTCCGGTGTCTATTTCGTTTGGTTTTCGCGACAGGAGCTGTTCTGGTGAACAATGGGACAGTTGCGAGGACGAAGAGATTATTCATTGCGACAAACAAATTGAATGCTTTTAAATCAGGACTTTGATCCATAAAACAGTGCGGAGTTATTTCTGAAATATTGCGGGTAAAGCTGAGTGAAGCGGATCTGAAATTATCTTGAACGAACTGAAGTGTTTGGTTTGCCCTCGATCCAGTGCGATACACAGCAGCACGAAGAGTTAGAAATCACCACCCGTCAGGAGTTAGCACTACAATGTCGAGTGAAGGAGATGAAGGTAATTCTCGCACTGGTCTTTCTCTATGTTTACTTGACCTGTTTGTTCGCTGGTTCTGGCCTGTGAGCAGCAGCGAGACTGTAGGGAGCCCTGGATCAATACTAAAAATTCCCAAGTGGTGGTGTTGTGTTAAATGGAGTATAATGAATATCCAAAATGTGACTACACAGAAGGGGTTGATTGGTTTGAGGGCAAAGGTATTTTCTTTAATTCATTCACAGGATGTCTGTGTTGATGGCATCCCTAATTGCCTCTGAGAAGGTGGTGGTGAGCCGTTGCCTTGGACACTGCTGTCCATGCAATAATGGTATTCCACTGAAGGGCTGTTCGGGAGGCAGTTACAGGATTTTGACCCAGCGACAATATAGGCCCACATCTGGGTGGTGTGACTTGGAGGGGATCTTGTAGGTGATGATGTTCCCATGCATCTGTTGCCCTTGTCCTTCTAGGTGATAGAGGTCGCGGGTTTGGAAAGTGCTGTTGAAGGAACCTTGGTGAATTGCTGCAGTGCATCTTGTATATGGTACACACTGCTGTCACTGTGCATCAGTGGTGGACAGAGTGAATGTTTCAGGCGGTGGAGAAGGTTTAAGGGCTGCTTTGTCCTGGATGCTGTTGAGCTTCTTAAGTGTTGTTGGAGCTGCACCCATCCAGGCAAGAAAAGACTCCTGACTTGTACCTTGTAGGTGACAGAAAAGCATTGGGGAATCAGGAGTTGAGTTACCTGCCACAGAATTGCCAGCCTCTGACCTGCTCTTGTAGTTTAGTTTAGTTTAGAGATACAGCACTGAAACAGGCCCTTCGGCCCATCGAGTCTGTGCTGACCATCAACCACCCATTTATACTAATCCTACACTAATCCCATATTCCTACCACATCCCCACCTGTACCTATATTTCCCTACCACCTACCTATACTAGGGACAATTCATAATGGCCAATTTACCTACCAACCTGCAAGTCTTTTGACTTGTGGGAGGAAACCGGAGCACCCGGAGAAAACCCACGCAGACACAGGGAGAACTTGCAAACTCCACACAGACAGTACCCAGAATTGAACCCGGGCCACTGGAGCTGTGAGGCTGCGGTGCTAACCGCTGCACCACTGTGCCACCACAGACTGATCCAGTTAAGTTTCTATTCAATGGTAACCCCCAGGATGTTGATGGTGGGGGATTCAGTGATGGTAATGTAGTTGAATGTCAAGGGAACATGGTTAGACTCTCTCTTTCTGGAGATTGCCATTGCATTCCCCTTTGTGGCGCAAACTTACTTGTCACATATCAGCCCAACACTGGATATTGTCCAGGTCTTGCAAATGTAAACATGGACTGCTTCAGTATCTGGGAAATTGCAAATAGAGTTGAATATTGTGCATTCATCAGCGAACATCCCCACTTCTGACCTTGGGATGGAGAAAAGGTCATTGATGAAGCAGCTGCAGATGGTTGGGTCAAGGACACTACCCTGAGGAACTCCTGCAGTGATGTCCGGGGCTGAGATGATTGACCTGCAACAACCACAACCATCTTCCCTTGTGCTAGGTATGACTCCAACCAGTGGAGAGTTTTCCTTACAATTCCCATTGATTTCAATTTTGCTAGGGCTCCTTGATGCCATACTCGGTCAAATACTGCCTTGATGTCAAGGGTAACCACTCTTACCTCACCTCTAAAATTTACCTTCTTTGTCTATATTTGGACTAAGGCTCTAATGAGGTCTGGAGTCACATGCTCCTGGGGGAACCCAAACTGGGCATCGGTTAGGAGGTTATTGGTGAGTAAGTGCCACTTGATAGCATGTCATTGACACCTTCTGTCACTTTGCTGATGATGGTGGTAATTGGCCAGATTGGATTTGTTCCGCTTTTTGTGGGCAGGATAAACCTGGGCAATTCTCTGCTTTGTTGGGTAGATGCCAGTGTTGTAGCTTACTGGAACAGCTTGGCTAGAGGCGTGACTGGTTCTGGAGCACAAGTCTTAAACACTGTAGCCTTTGCTGATTGTCTTATGGGGCTCCTGGCATGCTCTTCTACACTTTTCATTGAACAATGGTTGATCACCTGGTTTGATGGCAATGGTAGAGTTGAGGGATATGTCGAGCCATTAGATGACAAATTGTGGTGGAATGCAATTCTGCTGATGGCCCAAAGCACCTCATGGATGCCCAGATTTTAACTGCTAGATCTGTTTAGAACCTATCCCATTTAGGAATGTGAGGCTAGTTCTGGAGCACAAGTCTTCACTGCTACAGCCATGTTCTCAGGGCCCCTAGCCTTATTTTGCTGAAAATGCTGGCAAATGTTTCAGCCTTGCCTTTTGCACTGACACGCAGGACTCCCCAGTCATTCAGGATGGGGATGTTTGTGGAGCCTTCTCCTCTGGTTGGTTGTTCAATTGTCAACAACCATTCACAACTGGATGTGGCAGGACTGCAGAGCTTTTATCTGATCCATTCGTTGTTGGATTGCTTAGCTCTGTCTGTCGCATGCTGCTTCTGCTGTTTAGCATGCATGTAATCTGTGTTGTAGTTTCACCAGGTTGGTAGCTCATTTTTAGGTATTCTTGATGCTGTTCCTGGCATACTCTCCTACACTCCTCATTGAACCATTGTCTTGAAGGTAATGGTAGAGTGGGGGATATGCTGGGCCATGAGGTTACAGATTGTGGTTGAATACAATTCTGCTGCTACTGTTGGCCCACTGCCCCTCATGGACGCCCAGTTTTGAGCTGCTAGATCAAAGAATTGTTACAGTGCAGAAGGAGGCCAATCAGCCCATCATGTCGGCACCAGCTCTCTGAATCAGCAATTCCTTTAGTGCCATTCCCCCGCCTTCTCCCCGAAACCTTGCACATTCTTCCTTTTCAGATAACTATCTAATTCCCTTTTGAATGCCTCGGTTGAGCCTGCCTCCACCACACTCTTTGGCGGTGCATTCCAGATCCTAACCACTCACTGCATGAAAAAAGTTTTCCTCATGTCGCCATTGCTTCTTTTGCCAATAAACTTAAATCAGTTCCCTCTTGTTCTTGATCCTTTCACAAGTGCAAACAATTTTTCCCTATTTACTCTGTCCCGACTTCTCATGATTTGAATACCTCTATCAAATTAAGCTACATCTGTTCTGAATCTGTTCATTTAGCACGATGGTAGTGGCACACAACATGATGGAGGGTGCTGTCATTGTGAAGATGGGCTTTGCCTCCACATGGACTGTGTATTGTCATGGGCAGATGCACCTGTGACAGGTAGATTGGTTAGGACTGAGGTCCAGTCAGATTTTCCCTCCTGTTGGTTCTCCCACCATCTGTCGCAAGTCTAGTCTGGTAGCTATAACTTTCAGGGCTCAGCTAATAGTGGTGCTACCAAGCCACTCTTGCTGATGGGCATTTAAGTCTCCCATCCAGCGTACATTCCTGAGTGCTTCTTCCAAGTGGTGCTCAACATGGAAGATTCAGCAGCTGACGAAGGGCGGTAGGTACTAATCAGAGAAAGTTTGCTTTGTGGAAGTTCTTTGCAAATGGTTTGGTATGACTCCACCCTACTTTTAACTAGATAAATGATACTAAATACTGTACTACTGACTTAATTGGATGTCACATCAATATCTGGGAAGTGACAGTATTCTCTGGAAGGGTCTCCATCCAAAATATTAATCTGTCTCTTAAAACACTGACCAGCATTTGTTGGGTTCAAATCCAAAATAGTTGAGTTCTAACTAGTCTATTAATTTTTATCTGATTCATTTTTAGAGACTTTACTTAAATGTCTCTATATAGGGCCTGTGAAGAGGGAGTGGGGAGAGGAGCTATCTCCCCAGCACCATGGGAAGTGTATAATCAAAACAGTTGAGTACAAATTGGAGGATGTCAACTTACAAACTGTACAGTACTTTGAAACCATTTCTTGAGTGCGGCCTTCAGTTATGGACACCAAGACCCAAAAGAGACATTTGAGCTCTAAAGTTGGCACAAATAAGTGCTTCAGAGGGTGGAATTATGAGTTAAGATTACTGAAATTTGGACATTTCAACATTGACAGGAGGAGAAGTAACTTTATAAGTACTATTCTGTAGTTACTGCAGATTTCTGGTCTTTACGACATAATTTTTCTCGCATTCAGTGTCACCTGTTCTTCCTGTAAGTTGATCCTACACCCCAATAATGTTGTACAGCTGCTGGAAATTGGCTTTAACCTCTTATCTTAAGTTTGTGACAGTTTCAGGTGATAAGAATGAAAATTCGAGAACTGAATCGCAGAAGTGGACAAGATCTCAAATTTTCACATTGATATCTGCAGCATCGCTCAACTTTAGCTCTATGATTTGTTATTCAATTTTGGGGCCTTTCTTTCCGAAAGAGGTAATAAAAATGTCTTGCATTTAGATAATAGTTATGTTCTTTTTAAAGATCTGCTTGAAAATTTGTTTCTTGGATGTTGTAAATTGTAAATCCTGAGACTTGAGTTAGTTTGGTAACAGCTGTTTAATTAAATCGTTCAGTGAATATGTTTAGCTTATTTTTACTATTAAAGGATATTGATTGTATTTGTTCAGCAAACTGTTGGTAGACATTTAATATAAATAATTTAGCTGACAATGCTCTTTATTAACTGTTTCTCGCTGTTGTATATAATTTTGTTTTGAGAATATATTGCACTAACACATACTGCTTGGATTATCGTAAGTGGCTTGCTCACTTCCAGGGTGCTGTTCTTAACTGATCCACTTGTGTGCAACAAAAGCCTAATGAAGCTACCTAATAATCTTTTAGTTTCAACTATTTGCATTTATATACTGCCTTTTTAATGCAGAAAAACGTTCCAAAACAATTCACCAATGCATAATAAAGAAAGGGTGCTGGGCCAAAGGAGGAGATATTAGGAGGGGTTACCATAAGCTTGGTCAAAGATGTTGATCTTAAGAAGGGTCTTGAAGGAGGAGAGAGAGATGGAGCAGTTTACAGAGAGAATTCCAGATTGTGGGGCCCAGGTAGGTCAACGAGACCAAGGGTGATGGGCATGTGGAACTCGGTGCAGAATAAGATACAGGTTTTTAGATGGGCCAAAGTTTAAGGAGGATTGGGGATCGGAGCTGGCCAGGCAAGCATTAGAATAGTTGAATCTGGAGGTGACCAGCCTGGGTGAGGGTTTTAGTAGCAAGTAGACTGAGGTAGGGTCAGATAGGCAGTTTTAGTGGAGAGGATATAGAGTTGGAAGTTCAGCTTGGGAATGAATAGGATGTGATTACGAGAAGTCCGATTCAGGCTGAGATAGTGGCTAAGTCAGTAGCAAGGGCTCAGAGTTTAGGGTGTACATGGAAGATGATTTTCCCAATGTTTGAAGGAAATTGTGACTCATTTAAGATTGGTTGTCAGACATTAAGTCGGACAGTGCAAAGGCCTTGAAATGATTGAGAGAGGTGGTGTGGAGAGTTTGGTCTTGTGATGTGTGTCTGGAAACTGACTCCCCAACATATCTGCAGATCATATTACCAAAAGGCATCTTGTGGATGAAAACATTCCAAGGATGGATACAAAATATTTTTAGTTGTAAGCTGCTTATTAATCATGTATAATAAATTTATTCTATATTCTCTTTGCAGGCAGGAAAGAAAGGAGCCAATGCCTCTCTAGTTGGAATGATTTTTGGTTGTTTTGCTTTAGTTAATCTTCTATCTTCACTGATATTGGGAAAATATGTAAGTACAATATTTTTATATTTTTGTTCTGTTGAATTTATGTGCACTGGGATCTTAAGGTTTTTAGCTAGTAGCACTACCCACTGGCAATACCTTTTTCATGTCAGGAAAGCACAGGCTAACAGTCTGTTTTATTCAAGCAGTTTATGACAAAGGTTTCTGGATGATCTATTGAGTGTTAAAATACTGTATTGGGCTACAGTTTTTACTGCACCCAATACACATCAGAGCCTGCTGGCTTTATTGTGCTTGGGAGTCAGACTGGGATTGGTTTCTCAAGTTCCTCCATCTCTCAGTCTGCTGAGAGAATTTGGGGAATTAAGGTTCAAACTAAATAGCAGAAACTCAAAGTTAATAATCTCTGGTTTGTTATCCGCACCACATGCCAATAGGCATAGGGAATAACAGTTTAGAAGGTTAAATACATGGCTGAAAGAGTGATGTGGGAGGCAGAGGTTTTGCTTCGTAGGCCACTAGCACCCCTACTGGGGAAGGAGGGAGTTGTTCTGTTGGGACCGGCTCCGCTTAGCTGCTGGGACCAGTGTCCTCGTGAATCAAATAACTAGGGCAATACACAGGGTTTTAAATTAATAGGGAGGTGAGGGTGGGGTGAGAGGATTCAAGAAAGGGTAATTCAAAAGCAGCAAGATAATGGCAAGGATCTAGAGCAGAGCAGTGTTTTGAGTAAAAATGAGCAGAGTGGGTCAGGAAGGTGCAGACAGAGTAAAAAATATAATAGGGAATTAGTGACTAAGGTGATGTCAGGGAAAATTAGAAGAAAGACATGGCCAGGATTTTACCCTTGGCGGATGAGAGCCATCCACCGACGGTGGTGATCCTGTTTCCGCTTGGCCTGGGAATCCGACCTGTATTTTGCAGGTCTCCGGCCTTTAATTGCTCTGAGGCGGACTTCCGCCCGTTTGAGGCAGGACGTCCCGCCTAATAAAGCTTTCGGCCAATCAGCGGGCCGGCAGTTCTTAGTCTCAGCAGCACCAGCAGGAGCGGTGGCGACTGATGGGACTGCAGCCCAGCTACCCGAAGAGGATGTCGGGGAGCTCGGAACCAAGGTCAGTTTCGGTTGCCTCGCCGGGGGTGATCTGTCGGGACCTGGCGAGGCAAGGGTGGTCGATTTGGGGGACGGGGGGCATTTTGGTTGTTTGGGGGTGGTTGGGGCAGCGGGGGTGGCCTTTCATTAGGCAGAGGGTGCCCAATCATGAGGGCACCCCCACCAGACCTTCAGAGAGCCACCTGCTTTTAACAGGCGGCTTCTCACGGGTCTTGGCCGCCAAACTGGCCACAGGTAAAATCCCCGTGGCGGCGGGCGGAGGCCCTTAAGTGGCCGTTAAGTGGCCACTTAAGGGCCTTTGGCCTGGGGTGGGTGGGCCATTTTTCGCTGCCACCCTGCATAAAGTGGCGGCGGAGGCAGGAGCAGGTCAGGAAGGGCTTCCCAAGCCTTCCGCTCCATTTTATGCCCTACAACCGCCACTTTCCCACTTTTTGGGGGCGTGTAAAATTCAGCCCAAAGTTAATAGCACTTTATCTGAATGTGTGAAGCACTCACAATCAATTAGATGAATAAGTAGCACAGATAAAAATCAATAGGTTTGATCTGATAGCGATTACAAAGATGTGATTGCAAAGTGACCAAGGTTGGGAACTAAATATTCCAAGATGCTTAATTTTTAGAAGAGCCACTCCAGACCGGTCAAGGCAACGGAATCGTATTTTCAGCATGCCAGTGACGTGTTCAATGGTGGATGGGTTGCAGCATTGTACCTCTCTTCAACAAAGCTGCACTTCCACTTCAAGCCTAAGCCCAAGAAAGGTCTAATGACAACCCAAAGAAATTTCAAGTCAGCAACCTGCAAGCCTCATCTTACACTGACAGATATCAAGCAACCTTACAGACTAGACTGGAACATCCTGATCTCACTGCTGATTCCACTCCAAAAGGACTCTGGGAACACATCAAAGCTGCAGTACTGGATACTTCCAACAAGGTCATCGGACCCAGAACAATAGAGACCGGTTTGATGAAAATGACAAGGAAATTCAAGATCTGCTAACACTAAAAAGGTCAGCTCATCAGGCTCACCTGGCCAGCCAAGAGAAAAAGATGCATGCAGCATCCTTCAATGTAAACTGAGGAACATCCAAAATGACAGGTGGATCACACTTGCGGAAAAATTTCAACTGTCTGCTGATACTGGCGACATAAGATGTTTCTCCGAAGCACTAAAATCTGTCTATGGACCAGTACATCAAACCCAAAACCCCCTGAGGAGCGCCGATGGCAAGACCCTACACACCGACAAGCAGTCAGTCCTGGATTGCTTGTCGGAGCACTTTGAAACTTTCTTCAGTTCCAAGTGCCCAGTGATTGACACTGCCATCAATCGCATCCAACAACAGTCTGTCAAAGAAGAACTGGATGACAGCCCAACTCTGGAGGAAACTGTGACCGCCATCAACCAGATGAAGAACAACAAAGCCCCCAGAGCCGATGGAATTCCACCCGAAGCTTTGAAACATGATGGCCCTGCCCTGTACACCAAACTCCATGAGTTTTTCACAGCCTGCTGGGAACAGGGCAGGATTCCACGGGATCTTCGTGATGCCGTTATCATCGCCTTGTACAAAAACAAAGGAGAAAAATCAGACTGCTCCAACTACTGTGGGATCACCCTCCTTTCTATTGCTGGGAAGCTCCTGGCTAGAATACTTCTGAACAGGCTTGTGCCTACCATTGCGGAAGAAAACCTTCCAGAGAGCCAGTGTGGTTTCAGAGCAAACAGAGGCATCACAGGCATGGTATTTGCACTCAGACACTTACAAAAAACATGTCGTGAGCAAAACAAAGGCCTGTACATCACTTTCATAGACCTCACCAAGGCATTCGACACTGACCAGAGATGGACTTTGGAAAATCCTTGAAAAACTTGGATGCCCACCCGGGTTCCTGACCATGGTGAAGCAGTTTCATGAAAATCAGTACAGATAAGTCAAGCAAAACGCGACCTCTTGAGCCCCTTCTGTATTTCCAATGGTGTGAAGCACGGATGTGTGCTGGCCCCGACCCTGTTCACCATCTTTTTCAGCATGATGCTGCAGCAGGCAACGGAATACCTTAAGGAGGGAGTTTACTTACACTTCCGGACTGAGGGAGGCCTTTTCAACCTCAGGTGTCTTAGGCTCACATAAAGACACAAGAAAAACTCATCCATGAACTTCTTTTCACTGATGACTGTGCTGTCCTGATCCACAGCCAATCAGACCTGCAACATAAACAACACATTTTTCCAAGGTGGCAGAACTCTTTGGACTAAAAATCAGTTTAAAGAAAACTGAAGTGCTGCATCAGCCTGCACCCCAAGAAGAATATAGATCACCAAGCATTATCATCGAGGGAACCGAGCCGAATGCCGTCAAGCAATTTACTTATTTGGGAGAGTCATCTTGTTTGATGCCACCATAGACAAGGAAGTGGACAATAGGCTTTCAAAAGCAAACAGTACATTTGGCAGACTCTACAAACGAGTGTGGAGCAACCACAGCCTCAGGGCACAGACCAAACTCAAAGTGTACAAAGCCATAGTCCTCACCACCCTTCTGTATGGCGCCAAATCATGGGACCTATACCGCCGTCATGTATGCCTTCTGGAGTGCTTCTATCAGTGCTGCCTCCGCAGCATCCTCAAGATCCACTGGCAAGACCGCATCACAGACATTGAAGTCCTGGAAACAGCCAACATCACCAGCATCGAGGCCATCCTCCTGCAAAGCCAACTACGTTGGGTGGGTCACGGTGCTTGGATGGACGACAGTCGCCTGCCCAAGATCATGTTGTATGGAGAGCTGACTATGGGTAAAGGGAACAGAGGAGCCCCATGCAAACGTTTCAAGGACTCCCTGAAGAACTCCCTCTCAGTCTACAACATAAACCATCACCAGTGGGAGCCGCAGGCCGTAGATCATGATGCCTGGAGATGCTACATCAGGAGGGCTACAGATACCTTTGAGATTGAGCGAAGAACTAGCATGAAAGAGAAATGGAGAAGGATAGATCCAATTGCCCCCAGCAGCGACTACACCTTCACTTGTACCTGCTGTGGGAGAATCTACCCATCACGGAGAAGCCTGACTGGCCACCAGCGGGCCTGCAACCGATGACTACAACCTTCCCAAAATCTTCATCCACGAAGAAATGCCAAGAAGGTGTGTCCAGTGATGGTTGTGGTGGATGCATGTGCATCTCTCTTCAACAGCGCTATGGGGATGATGCATGGGTGTCATCAACCATGTACCAAGGGGGGTAACCCTTTTCACCTAGGATCCAGCCGTCCACTTCGACTGGTTACTCGAAAACTGCTGGCAGCTGGGAGATTGTCAAAATATAGGAGTCATGACACCTCCCTGGGAAAATTGTACAAACATGATTCTTCTCCTGTGGTCACAAACTAGTTACACGTTTAAAGAGTAGAAGCCTTTGCGACTGCCAAAGACAGCAGTCTGGTCCCAGGAACCCTAATGGCCACATGAGTACAGTCGATCACCTCTTGCATTCCAGGGAACCCAGCGATGGCGCCAAAGGCCGCAGACCTTGCTGTCTGGTGGTCCTTGTCTACAGGTAAGTAGATGAAATCATTGGCATGTCGAAAAAGGGTCACCTCTTTGATGCACTAGTGGGTCACCGACTGCAAGATGCCACATATGTCACCCGTGGATCCCTGGAAGGAGCCACCTGAAAAAAAAGATTGAGTGCAGCAGTCACCTTGAGGGCAACTGGCATGGGATTCCCACCGAAGTCGAGCGGCTGCAGGTTGTGATGCAGGATCCTACAAATCTCTGTGATCATTTCACGTGACATCCTTAGGCGTCTCTGGCATTGCCTCTCTGACATTTGTTGGTAATTTGTCCTTGTCCTGAGGATGCGATGACGTGCCAGCTCCCGTCTTCGATAAGGACATTCCTGGATGTTATCATTTGGAGCATCCTCACCTTCTTGTTCTGCCTGTTGCTAGTGATCAGGCATCATGAGTTGAGGGAAAAGAGCCCTCCTTAGTCGCTCCCTTTGCTCTTCTACCCATGGTACGAGACAAATTGAGTGTATGAGATCCATGTCGCTGAGGCTTTTCTGAACAATAAATAAGCAGAGCGTAGAGATTCAGGCCTCTGTTGCCAGTGAGCTGAAACATGGAGGTAATGAACAGCTCCTTTTATATCTGCCTTCAAATTGCAGCCAGGTAGAAGACACACTCACTGTCATTTGTCTCCTCCCACTCTCCCTCTCCTTGAGTGTCCACGTGGTTTCCATTATCACTGGAGAAAATGGTGCGTGTAGAATTCAGGGCAAGTATCCCCACCTTCCAACCTCCTCCTGCAACCTTCCAACTTGAACCCATCACCCTTGGCCCACCTAATGTTACCATTACCCTTCCCTCCGTTACCATTGAGCCTTCCCCCATTACTGTGCATTGTGTAATCATCAATTTATTCATGCCATTCCTCTCCCCTGTTCCTCCTCCCATTACTATCGACATGCCAATTCTTACCCTTGAATCTCCTCACATTGAAGTGACCATTGTTGCGAGTCCTGTTCAGATACCTACCCATTAGTCTTCACCTTCCCCCCCCTCCCCCTCCGCGCAGAATCCATTTGCCCCCATTGATTGTGACCGTACCCTCTGCTAGCCAGTACCCTCAATTTGCTCCACAGCTCTCCGACGTCGATAGCACTCAGCACTCCCTTTGGGCCCTTGCCAAATATCTTCACACAGTAATGATCTAATCCACCATTCAACAACCTGGACGCTCCATTCCGCCCTCCCCTGCTCCCCTCCCCACCCTTCCCTCCCCGAGTACCCTCCCTGCTCCTCCATCTTGCCCCCAGTTATGCCTTTGCCACTATCCCCTGAGATGATTCACCTTGCTGGTGTCGTGCCGGGAGGCAAGCATCCATTCCAATGCTGCCGTTAGTTTAACAGATGAGTTAAAGAGAGAAGAATACAGACCCGAGACTCAACTACACAAATCTGACTGCTGCATGCCACAATGAAACATTCATGAACCGGGTGGCATGGAAATATCGCTCACCATTCAATTAATCTGGCGGGTAGGCTTAAATTGTGACTATGCATATAGTAATGAATATTCATGTTATTTAAATGAATGCAAAGCTGCAATCCACTACTATGCTTGGGGAACCCCGGAACGCTGCAAACCTGCCACCAACTTAATTCCTTTAAAATATCCTGCCATCGGAAATCCAAAAAAAAAACACCCGCCTAATTATAGCACCCTGTATGCCAACAAATCCGTTGCGGCAGACAGCATAAAATTCCCCCCAAAGAGTCTGCAAAGGGATATAAACGGGTAAAGTGAGTTGGCAAAAAATTGGCAGATGGAGTTTAATGTGGTAAAATGTGAGATTATCCACTTTGAGAAGAAGAATAGAAAAGCAAAATATTATTTAAATAGCGGCGAACACTGAGACATTCACTGTGATTTTTGAACAGCGGTAGCAGTGAGAGTGCGAGCCAGGGGGCAGCTGGGAAGGTAAGTTTCAGTATAAAGTACTTACCCAGCAATTCGGCAGCTTCTTTTTGAACAGCGGTAGCAGTGAGAGTGCGAGCCAGGGGGCAGCTGGGAAGGTAAGTTTCAGTATAAAGTACTTACCTCGCGATTCGGCAGCTTCTTTTTGAACAGCGGTAGCAGTGAGAGTGCGAGCCAGAGGGCAGCTGGGAAGGTAAGTTTCAGTATAAAGTATTTACCCAGCGATTCGGCAGCTTCTTTTTGAACAGCGGTAGCAGTGAGAGTGCGAGCCAGGGGGCAGCTGGGAAGGTAAGTTTCAGTATAATGTACTTACCTAGCAATTCGGCAGGGTGGGAAAAAAACTGAAAAAGTGACGTCACAGGAAAGCTGTGACCTGATTGGCTGGTAGGGAATCTATACCGAATTTGAAAATAAAACTGATAAAAATTGATTAAAACACTAATTAACTAATTAATAAGTAGGGTAACTAAACCAGAGGGAGGAGATTCCTGTATTTAGACAGCATTTAATATTTATTGTAGAAATCTAGCACTAGGGACCACATAGTGAAGTGTATCATAATTTAGCAAGGATTTAATAAGTATTTATTTATTTTATATCAATTAACTATTTAGTGATAGAAATGACAGTTAGAGGGGTGAAGTGCTTCACCTGTGAGATGTGGGAAGTCCGTGACACTTCCAGCGTTCCGGGTGACTCCATCTGCAGGAAGTATACCCAGTTGCAGCTCCTCACAGACCGCATGGATCGGTTGGAGCGGCAACTGGATGCACTTAGGAGCATGCAGGTGGCGGAAAGCGTCATAGACAGGAGATTTAGAGAAGTGGTTACACCCAAAGTGCAGGCAGATAGATGGGTGACCGCTAGAAGGGGCAGGCAGTCAGTGCAGGAATCCCCTGTGGCTATCCCCCTCTCTAACAAGTATACCGTTTTGGATACTGTTGGGGGGGATGGCCTATCAGGGGAAAACAGCAGCAGCTAGAGCAGTGGCACCACGGTTGGCACTGTTGTTCAGCAGGGAGGGACAAAGCGCAGAAGAGCAATAGTTATAGGGGACTCTATAGTCAGGGGCACAGATAGGCACTTCTGTGGACGTGAAAGAGACTCCAGGAAGGTATGTTGCCTCCCTGGTGCCAGTTTCAAGGATGTCTCTGAACGGACAGAGGGCATTCTGAAGGGGAGGGTGAACAGCCAGAGGTTGTGGTACACATCGGTACCAATGACATAGGCAGGAAGAGTGAGGAGGTCCTGCAGGGGGAGTTTAGGGAGTTAGGTAGTAAGTTAAAAAACAGGCGGTGGATGTTGTCTAAATGGACTTTAGTAAAGCCTTTGACAAGGTCCCGCATGGCAGACTGGTGCAAAAGGTGAAGTCACACGGGATCAGAGGTGAGTTGGCAAGATGGATACAGAACTGACTCGGTCACAGAAGACAGAGGGTATCAGTGGATGGGTGTTTTTCTGAATGGAGCGATGTGACTAGTGGTGTTCCGCAGGGATCAGTGCTGGGACCTTTGCTGTTTGTAGTATATATAAATGATTTGGAGGAAAATGCAGCTGGTCTGATTAGTAAGTTTGCGGACAACACAAAGGTTGGTGGACTTGCGGATAATGATGAGGATTGTCAGAGGATACAGCAGGATATAGATCGGTTGGAGACTTGGGCGGAGAAATGGCAGATGGAGTTTAATCCGGACAAATGTGAGGTAATGCATTTTGGAAGGTCTAATGCAGTTGGGAAGTATACAGTAAATGGCAGAACCCTTAGGAGTATTGACAGGCAGAGAGATCTAGGCGTACAGGTCCACAAGTCACTGAAAGTGGCATCGCAGGTGGATAAGGTAGTCAAGAAGGCAGACGGCATGCTTGCCTTCATCGGTCGGGGCATAGAGTATAAAAATTGGCAAGTCATGTTGCAGCTGTACAGAACCTTAGTTAGGCCACACTTAGAATATTGCGTGCAATTCTGGTCGCCACACTACCAGAAGGACGTGGAGGCTTTGGAGAGGGTACAGAGGAGGTTTACCAGGATGTTGCCTGGTCTGGAGGGCATTAGGTATGAGGAGAGGTTGGAAAAACTCGGATTGTTTTCACTGCAACGACAGAGGTGGAGGGGCGACATGATAGAGTTTTACAAAGTTATGAGTGGCATGGACAGAGGGTGGAAGAGCCAGTTACTAGGGGACATAGGTTTAAGGTGCTAGGGGCAAAGTTTAGAGGGGATGTGCGAGGCAAGTTCTTTACACAGAGGGTGGTGAGTGCCTGGAACTTGCTGCCAGGAGAGGTGGTGGAAGCAGATACGATAGCGACGTTTAAGAGACATCTTGACAAATATATGAATAGGAAGGGAATAGAGGGATATGGGCCCCAGAAGTGCAGAAGGTGTTAGTTTCGGCAGGCATCAAGATCGGCACAGGCTTGGAGGGCCGAATGGCCTGTTCCTGTGCTGTACTGTTCTTTGTTCTTGACACAGTGGCACTAAAACTTCCAGCGATGCAGGTTACACTGAAATCTGGAAGTTGCGGTGCGTCTCCATGGGCTCCAGAAGAGCCCAAGCTGATGGTCCTACCAGGCCGGTTTCTATGGCAGCAGGGCCCTGTAATTCAGGAATTTGAGCTGATTGCCCAGAAGTTAAGCTAGTTTTTACGCAGATGTTTTTAGGGCTGATACTCGCAGTTGCTGAGCCTGCTTGGCTGCACATCCACCATTAGAAAGGCACCAGCAGCACGATTTTTGATGGATCTGTTTTAAAAAAAAACTCTTTAACTCATTTAAAATAAAGTTTAATGCCTGTGCTGTAAGATGCTGTGATTCATCATAGTTAAGTTACAGACAGTAGGGAGTAATTGTGGGTCCGAAATCTAATTGAGGGGGCTCTTATAATATCAAGCTGCATTGCCTGAACTCAAAGAGTTCAGACCTATCTTGTAAAACCAAGATTAGATTAGAGTGTTAAAACACTCTCTGCTCTCCAATAATAATCCTAATGATATACAGAATGTATCACTGTCCCAGGAAACTGTGGACTCGTCTCCTTGTCTGTTGCTTCTCTGCAGCACACTAATAGCTAAAGTAATTTACTCCTTCATTGAATTACTGCTGATTTTAAAAAAGGATTGACAGAAGCAGAAGTATATATTTGTATAGATTTAGTTGCTGTGGTCTTTGATAAACTGGCAATTGGTGCTGGTGAAGTGTGATGTTTACAGGAGGGGGTAAAATTTGTCTGTGATGTCATTCTAGCATGTTATCCATTTGACGATTCCTTTTCTATTTTGGAGCTGCAATCTGCTGATTTGCATTAAAGTGACATTTAATTTGAGTTGAGCAATTCTTGAATGTAACTGAACCAGTACGGGGTACCAACAGAAAAGGTAAAATCATTCAAAGCACTCATGACAACTCAGGGTCAGGATGGTGCTATCATAAAAATATTTGAATTGCTACATAAGTTTAAGAACATTCAGTAAATAATGGAATGTGTTTGACTAAGAGTGACAGATATTGGAGCATTTGGCAAACTGTATTTGGATGTTTTTTCATTCTTTCTTGGGATGTGGGCATCGCTGGCGAGACCAGCATTTATTGCTCATCCCTAATTGCCCTTGAGAAGGTGGTGATGAGCTGCCTTCTTGAACCTGCAGTCCATGTGGGGTAGGTATACCCACAGTGCTGTTAGGAAGGGAGTTCCAGAATTTTGATCCAGTGACAGTGAAGGAATGGCGATATAGTTCCAAGTCAGGATGGTGTGTGACTTGGAGGGGAACTTGCAGATGGTGGTGTTCCCACGCATCTGCTGCCCTTGTCCTTCTAGGTGGTAGAAGTTGAAGGTCTGTAAGGTGCTGTCGAAGGAGCCATGGTGAGTTGCTGCAGTGCATCTTGTAGATGGGGCACACTGCAGCCACTGGGCATTGGTGGTGAAGGGATGAATGTTGAAGGTGGTGGAGGGGTGCCAAACAAGCAGGCTGCTTTGTCCTGAATGGTGTCAAGCTTCTTGAGTGTTTTTGGAACTGCACTCATCCAGGCAAGTGGAATGTATTCTATCACATTCCTGACTTGTGCCTTGTAGATGGTCGACAGGCTTTGGGGTGAGTTACTCGCTGCAGAATTTCCAGCCTCTGACCTGCTCTTGTAGCCATGGTATTTATATAGCAGGTCCAGTTCAGATTCTGGTCAATGGTAACCCCCAGGATGTTAATAGTGGGCGATTCAGCGATGGTAATGCCATTGAATGTCAAGGGGAAATGGTTGGATTCTCTCTTTTTGGAGATGGTCATGTCTGGCATGATGAATGAAGGAGAAGGTGCAGGAGCACACATCAGTTGTGTTCAATCTTCAAGTGATGTGATAAGCATGCATTGAAGTTGACATATGAATTAGGAACAGAAGTAGGCCATTCGGCCCCTCGAGCCTGCTCTGCCATTCAATAAGATCATGGCTGATCTGTTTGTGTCTCGAATTCCACACTCCCATCTACCCCCGATAACCTTTGATTCCTTGCCTAATAAGAATCTATTTACCTCCGCCTTAAAAATATTCAATGACCCCGCCTCCACCATCTTCTGAGGCAGAGAATTCCAATGTTGCGCAATCCTCTGAGAGAAAGAATTTCTCTTCATCTCTGTCCTGAAAGGGCAACCCCTAATTTATAACAGTGCCCCCTAGTTCTGGACCCATCCACAAGAGGAAACATCCTTTCCACATCCACCTTGTCAAGACCGTTCAGGATCTTATAAACTTCAATCAAGTCTCCCCCTCACTCCTCTGAATTCCAGTGAAAACAAGCCCAGTCTGTCCAATCTTTCCTCAGAAGACAACCCGCTCATTCCAGATATCAATCTAGTAAACCTCCCTGAACCGCCTCCAACGCATTCATATCCTTCCTTTAAATAAGGAGAGCAAAACTGCACACAGTATTCGAGATGTGGTCTCACCAATGCCCTGTACAACTGAAGCATAACATCCTTACTTTTATTGTCAATTCCTGTCATAATAAATGATAGCATTCCATTTGCCTTCTTTATTACTTGCTGCAGCAGAAGTTGATAGGGGAAGCATTTCTATCAGTAAACATCTTTGCAGGCCATGCAGATAATTCACTGAACTGTCAGGACATCTGGGATTGTCTCTGTACCAGCTTTTGGAAGAGTCTGAATCTATATCCAGGCTCAATCAAGGGTTTGTGTAACCGGTTATCTTCTTAAAAACAAATCAAATTAGCTATGGGCAGGACTGCATTTTGATCACCATAGACCAGGGGTCAGCAACCTTTTTTACCTGAAGACCCTTGCATAAATAAAAACTATTGGGAGCATAAGATTGAAAATTCAGCATTTCTGATAGCATGAATATATAATAAATAAAATACATGTATTGAATTTATTTATGAATCGAAAAAAATTAAAATGGACCTAACTCTGAATTATTGCGTTTTTTGACTTTTTACTATAATTTTGTCAGTAAAGTCATTTTTAAAACAAACTTTAACTTAAGAATTAAGACAATTTTTCAGATATTGATTCTCATGATAAAATTGCTTCTAATACCACAAATTAAACAGACTACTTACGATGCAATAATGTCAATTTTGGAATTGACAGTAATGCAAATGGATAATGGTTATGGCTTTTTAGCCAACATTAAGTGATTACCCATGTTAAGTGTGGAAGTTTTAAGTGGTGGGGACTATACTTGTGCTTTTTGTTATTATAGCCCTGCACAATTGATTTAAAGCTACTGATGACGTAGTCATACCTGTGCAAATGTGTATTCCATATAAGCATGTTGAGATGGCACATTGTTTTGTTGACTATTTAAAATGTCCTGGTAACTTGCTTTTTCATTTTTTTCAGATTGTGCAAATTGGAGCAAAGTTCATGTTTCTGGCTGGGATGTTTGTTTCTGGCTGCTGTACTATCCTTTTTGGGTAAGTTTAGTTTTTGCTTGCAATTCAGTCCTGTGCTGTTGAATGTTTATGTTGGGGCTACAGATTGTGGCAGTCTTTCAGCTGTGTGCAACTATCTCAAACAGCTTTTCAACAGACACTCACTTATTTCAATAAATTACACATTGGGAGGGAGTTGGAATGCATTTACAAACACTGATTTAACTGTCAAAATTCTTTTTAAAGTTCAAAAACTAGGATTTGACCAGATTTTTTTTTTACAATGTTGAGAACGAAAATCCTACATAGACCATATATTTGGAAAAGGCAGAATTCCCAGGTGTAAAGTTGATTCTCAAAGATCCTAATGAGGACTGTTCTCAGTACATTTATAACTGTACACTAAATTTTAATGGCCTTAAGTTTGAGGTCAGCAACGAATGAATGGCGTTTGTCATTCATTATGCTGACAATTGTCCACAGGTCTTTTTGTGGGCTTTGAGTGACAACTTATGGTTATTAGATGCCTGATATGGCGCAGCACCCTCTTCAGAGGATCTGGGACAAAGGCAAGCAACAGTGTGGCTCCTCAACCAATCAGAATGAAGAATCCTCACTGAAACATACAGGGCTGCATCTTGTTTCCAGCCCAACGTTCGGTTCCGTGGCGGGAGGAGGCCGGAGAATTGAAGTGGCAGTGGCTGCCACGGAACTCGACGTGGGATTGTCAGGCCTGATCTTCCTGGCAGCAGAGAAGCTCCGTGGCGGCCCCTCCATCTCTGTGGTGCAGCACCCCGAATTAGCATATGTAAATTACATATTTGCATGAATTAAAATGCAAAGCGCAGCGAGCTGTCCTTCAGTTCCTGATCTTCAGCGCGATGTGCGGCAGTCACACGCCATCACTTTCCCGTCTAGGGAAAGTTGGCGCCACCGAAGTGGGAAAGGGGTGAACTCTGCACCCTAATGAGTACGGGGGGTGGGGGGTGGTGGTTGGTGGCAGGGAGAAGGGATGAATTCTGCATTCTGATGGATGGGGGGGTGGAAAGGGTGAAGTCTGCACTCTGGTGGGTATGGGGGCGGGGGAAGGGGTGAAGTCTGTGTTATAGTGTGCGGTTTGCAGGGCTGGCAGCCTTTTCAAAATGGAGCCAGCACCTACAACAGGTGATGCAGTGAACGGCGTCACCAAGGCCACCCCCGCCATGTGATGGGGGGGCGGGGTGGCCGCCACCATCAATATGTAAATTTGCACACAGTGGCGCAGGTCCCCTGGGGGGCAGCTGCCACATTCTGTGCCCGCCGCTGCTCCCAGTGGCAGGAATACAAAATCCAGCCCACAGTATCTAAACCAGAAAGTGTCAGCTAGAATATTTAATTCGATGTAAGGTTATTCACAGAAAGTGAAATAACGAGAGGGAAAGATAGGATTAAGAGAACTAAGAGACATAAGGAAAATGTTTTTTGCAAATATTTAAAAAAAAAATCTCAAGCAATAATTAAAACTGAAGGAACGAGACTACACACTTGTAAAAGTTAATTTTCAGTGCCAGAAAGGTTGCACGGCAATAATTAAGACTTGCCATCCGTTAATAGTTCACTTGCACTTGAATGAACAAGCCCTAATGTTCACGGTGTGTTAACCTGTATTTTAATGCGGATTCTCTTGACGAGATACCGGTGTAAAGCAGCTTGTGGAGGAACAGGGACAATCGGATAGCAACTTCCTGATTGCTGCATTTTCTGCGAATGAAACCAGACGAACCGCCTGGTATCGACCTAGGCACCAGAAACGACAATGGCAAACCCAGCCCTGTTGACCCTGCAAAGCCCTCCTTACTAACATTTGGGGGCGTGTGCCAAAGATTGGGAGAGCTGTCCCACAGACTAGTCAAGCAACAGCCTGACATAGTCATATTCACCAAATCATACCTTACAGACAATGTCCAGACACCGTCATCACCATCCCTGGGTATGTCCTGTCCCACTGGCATACCAGATCCAGCAGAGATGGTAAACAGTTGAGTGGGAGTTGCTAACATCAACTCCAGACCTCATGAAGTCTCATGGCATCAGGTCAAAAATGGGCAAGGAAACCTCCTGCTGATTACCACCTACCGCCCCCCCTCAACTAGTGAGTCAGTACTTCTCCATGTTAAACACCACTTGGAGGAAGCACTGAAGGTGGCAAGGGTGCAGAGTGTACTCTGGGTGGGAGACTTCAATATCCATCACCAAGAGTGGCTCAGTGGCTCCAAACTGACCCAGCTGGCTGAGTTCTAAAGGACATAACTGCCAGACTGGGTCTGCGGCAGGTGGTGAGGGAACCAACAAGAAGGAAAAATATACTTGACCTCGTCCTCTCCAATCTGCCTGCCGCAGATGCATCTGTCCATGACAGTATTGGTAGGAGTGACCACCTCACAGTCCTTGTGGAGACAAAATCCCGACTTCACATTGAGGATACCCTCCATCGTGTTGTGTGGCACTACCACCATGCTAAATGGGATAGATTTCGAACAGATCTAGCAATGCCAAACTGGGCATCCAGGAGGTGCTGTGGGCCGTCAGCAGCAGCAGAATTGTATTCAACCACAATCTGAAACCTCAGTGACCCAGCATATCCCCCACTCTACCATTACCATCAAGCCATGGGACTAACCCTGGTTCAATGAAGAGTGCGGGAGGGCGTGCCAGGAGCAGCACCAGGCATACCTCAAAATGAGGTGTCAACCTGCTGAAGCTACAACCCAGGAGTACTTGTGTGCCAAACAGCGTAAGCAGCATGTGATAGACAGAGCTAAGCGATCCCGGAACCAATGGATCAAATCTAAGCTCTGCAGACCTGCCACATCCGGTCGTGAATGGTGGTGGACAGTTAAACAACTAACAGGAGGAGGTGGCTCCAAAATATCCCCATCCTCAATGATGGGGGAGCCCAGCACATCAATGCAAAAGATAAGCATTTGCAACAATCTACAGCCAGGAGCGCCGAGTTGATGATCCATCTCAGCTTCCTCCTGAAGTCCCTACATCACAGACGCCAGTCTTCAGCCAATTCGATTCACTCCTCTTGATATCAAGAAATGACTGAAGGCACCAGATACTGCAAAGGCTATGGGCCCTGACAACATTCCAGCAATAGTACTGAAGACCTGTGCTCCAGAATGTGCTGCGCCCCCAGCCAAGCTGTTCCAGTACAGTTACAACATTGGCATCGACCCGGCAATGTGGAAAATTGCCCAGATATGTCCTGTACACAAAAAGCAGGACAAGTCACACCCAGGCAATTACTGCCCATCAATCTACTCTCAATCATCAGTAAAGTGATGGAAGGTGGCGTCAACAGTGCCATCAAGCGGCACTTGCTTAGCAATAACCTGCTCAGTGACACTCAGTTTGGGTTCCGCCAGGGCCACTCAGCTCCTGACCTCATTAGAGCCTTAGTTCAAACATAGACGAAAGAGCTGAACTCAAGAGGTGAGGTGACATCAAGGCAGCATTTGACCGAGTGTGGCATCAAGGAGCCCTAGCAAAACTGGAATCAATGGGAATAGGGGGAAAACTCTCCGCTGGTTGTAATCATACCTAGTGCAAAGGAAGGTGGTTGTGGTTGTTGGGGGTCAATCATCTCAGCTCCAGGACATCACTGCAGGAGTTCCTCAGGGTAGTGTCCTAGGCCCAACCATCTTCAGCTGCTTCACCAATGACCTTCCTTCAGTTATAAGGTTTGAAGTGGGGATGTTCACTGATGATTGCACAATGTTCAACACCATTCGCGACTCCTTAGATACTGAAGCAGCCCTGCAGAAATGCAGCAAGACCTGGACAATATCCAGGCTCGGGCTGATAGGTGGCAAGTACCATTCAGGACACTCAAGTGCCAGGCAATGACCATCTCCAACAAGAGAGAATCTAACCATCTCCCCTTGACATTCAATGGCATTACCATCGCTGAATCCCCCACTATCAACATCCTTGGGGTTACCATTGACCAGAATCTGAACTGGACCTGCTATATAAATACCATGGCTACAAGAGCAGGTCAGAGGCTAGGAATCTTGAGGCGAGTAACTCACCTCCTGTCTCCCCAAAGCCTGTCCACCATCTACAAGGCACAAGTCAGGAGTGTGACGGAATACTCTCCACTTGCCTGGATGGGTGCAGCTCCAACAACGCTCAAGAAGTTCGACACCATCCAGACAAAGCAGACCGCTTGATTGGTACCCCATCCACAAACATTCACTCCCTGCACCACAATGCACAGTGGTAGCAGTGTGTACCATCTACAAGAAGCACTGCAGCAAAGCACCAAGGTTCCTTAGACAGCATCTTCCAAATCTGTGACCTCTACCACCTAGAAGGACAAGGGCAGCCGATGCATGGGAACACCACCACCTGCAAGTTCCCCTCCAAGCCATACACCATCCTGACTTGGAACGATATTACCATTCCTTCACTGTCACTGGGTCAAACTCCTAAAACTCCCTTCCTAACAGCACTGTGGGTGTACCTACCCCACATGGACTGCAGCGGTTCAAGAAGGCAGCTCACCACCACCTTCTCAAGGGCAATTAGGGATGGGCAATAAATGCTGGCCTAGCCAGCGATGCCCACATCCCATGATCGAATAAAAAATGTTTTTTATCTGATTTACTCATGATAATAGTGAGTGCTCATAGCTTCACTATTATTCTTGCCACAAAATCTGGCCCATTGTGATTTTCTTAACATGGTAGATAGATATATTAAGCAATTATGTGTAGGATCAAGAACACAAGAATTTGAAGCAGGAAAAAGCCATTCTGCCGCTCAAGCCTGCGCCACCATTCAATAAGATCGTGAGTGATCTGATTGTGGCCTCTTTCCTGTTTGCTCCCTTAACCCTTCTTGTCGATCAAAAATCTATATAACTCAGCCTTGAATATATTCAGTGACCCAGCTGCCACTGCTCTCATGGGAAGAGAATTCCACAGACTATCAATCCTTTGAGAGAAAAAAATTCTCCTCATCTCAATCTTAAATGGGAGCCTCCTAATTTTTAAACTGTGTCCCCTAGTTCTAGACTCCTCCACAAGAGGAAACATCCACTCAGCATCTACTCTGTAAAGTCTCCTCAGGATCATTGTATGTTTCCATAAGATCACCTGTCATTCTTCTAAACTCCAATGTGTATAGGCCTAACCTGCTCAACCTTTCCTCATAAGATAACCCCTTCATTCCTGGAATCAGTTGAGTGAACCTTCTTTGAACTGCTTCTAATGCAATTATATCCTTTCTTAAGTAATCCTCCAGACATGTTAGGCCATATATTTTAAATGTTTGTAATTTTGATATTCACTTTTTCTCCATAAATTTTGTCCCTCTTGCATAGAATTACAGAGAATTTCACAGAATATACAACAGAGAAACATGCCATTCAGCCAAACTAGTCTGTGTTGGTGTTTATACTCCACACAAGTCTCCTCACATTCCATCTCCCTGATTTCAGCCTTGCAGCATACAGTTCTATTCCCTTTTCCCTCATGTGCTCATCTAGTTTCCTTTTTGAAAGCATCTAAGCTATTTGCCTCACCCTCCTCCTGTAAGTTCCACTCTGACTAAAGAAATTGCTTCTTATTTCCCCATTTGGTTTTATTCGTAACTATCTTGGATTTATGGCCCCTAGTTTTGGATTCTTCCGCAAGTGGAAACATTCAATCCAAATCTGCCCTGTCCAATCCATTCAGAATTTTAAAAACCACTATCAGGTCACTTCTAAGTCCCCTCTTTTCTAAAGGGAAAAGCCCAACCTGTTCAATCTTACCTGATAGCTTGATATCTCATTTCTGGTACCATCCCTGTAAATCTTTTATGAACTTTCCCCAGTGCTTCTTTGCCTTTTTTTATAGTATGGTGACCAGACTGTGCACAGTGCTCTCCAAGTGGGCCTGATCAAGGTCCTATACAAATTTAACATCACTTTACCACTTTTGATTTTTTTACCCCCGGAACTAAATCCCATTGCTTGGTTCATATTTTTAATTGCTTTCCTGACCTGCAGTGTGGCTTTTAATGATTTCTTTATTTTCCAAGGTGTAGGTGATGTTTCTGTTTAATCTTACCAAAGTGCAGCACCTCACATTTATCTATCTTAAAAATTCATTTGGCACTTAACTGCGGTGTCTCCGAATGGCCCTCCAGCTTTGAGAGCCTGCCCGCGGCCTAAATTGGACAGCAAACCTGCCCTCTGGCCACTAATTGGCCAATTCAGGGAAAATCACTGCCGGGTGACAGTTGCCCACACAGTGCGGGGCTGTGGCCCCCATTTGACCCCTACGTCAGTGTCCCGACCTAAAATTTTGCCCCAGGTTTTATTTTTACATGAAAAAATGGGAAATTGCTTTTCACTCAAAGGGTAATAGTGCACAGCCAGACAAGAAGAGCAGTGATTGAGGGAAGCAGTTATGAGACATTGACCAATGAAAATGCTTTCCCCCCCCCCCCCACCACAGCTAAACCTTCTATTTTAGCTTCGACTAAGGGTTCCCTTTCACCAAAACTTTTGTACTCTGGTTGCCATTTGCCAGCATCAACATTACACAACTTTTATTTATGTTCTCCATTTTACCTATTCAAATCCAAGTTGTGTTTTTTAATAAATAAGAACATAATCAGAACACAGCCCCTCGAGCCTGCTCCGCCATTCAATACGAGCGTGGCTGATCTCATCTTGGCCTCAATTCCACTTTCCTGCCTGTTCTCCATAACCCTTCAACCCATTACCAATTAAAAATCTGTCTACCTCCTCCTTAAATTTACTCAATGTCCCAGCATCCACTGCACTCTGGGGTAGTTAATTCCACAGATTCACGACCCTTTGAGAGAAGTAATTTGTCCTCATCTCTGTTTTAAATCTGCTACCCCTTATCCTTAAACTATGACCTCTCATTCCAGATTGCCCCACAAGAGGAACCATCCTCTCTGCGTCTACTTTGTCAATCCCCTAAATCATCTTATAAACCTCAATTAGATCTCCCCTCATTCTTCTAAACTCTGGAGAGTAAAGGCCTAAACTGCTCAATCTCTCTTCATAACACAAACTCCTCATCTCTGGAATCAATCTGGTGAACCTCCTCTGAGCTGCCTCCAATGCAACTACATCCCTCCTCAAGTAGGGGGACCAAAACCGTACGCAATACTCCAGGTGCGGTCTCACTAATGTCTTGTACGGTTGCAGCAACACTTCCCTACTTTTATACTCTATTCCTTTTGCAATAAATGCCAAAATTCCATTTGCCTTCCTTATTACCCATTGTACCTGCATACTAGTTTTCTGCGATTCATGCACGAGGACACCCAGATCCCTCTGCACCGAAGCACTCTGAAGTTTCTCTCCATTTAGATAATAATTTGCCTTTCTATTCTTCTGACCAAAATGAATAACCTCACACTTATCCACGTTAAACTCCATCTGCCACATTTTGGCCCATTCACCTAACCTATCCATATCCATGTGTAAATCTCTTATTTCTTTATTGCAACTCAAGTTTTAGTGTCATCTGCAAATTTGGCTATAGTACCTTCTATCCCTGCATCCAAGCCATAAATATAGATTGTAAATAGTTGGGACCCGAGGACCGAACCCTGTGGCACCCCACTAGTTACATCTTACCAACCAGAAAAAGACCCATTTATCCTGACTCTCTGTTTTCTGTTGGTTAGCCAATCCTCTATCCAAGCTAATAAATTGCCCCTAACCCCATGTGATCTTACCTTGTGTATGAACCTTTTGTGCGGCCCCTTATCAAATGCCTTCTGGAAGTCCAGATATACTACATCTACAGGATCCCCATTATCCACTTTGTTTGTTACATCTTCGAAGAACTCTAACAAATTTGTCAAACACGATTTACCCTTCATAAAACCATGCTGACTCTGATGGATTGCGTTTTGACTTTCTAAATGTCCTGTTATTACTTCCTGAATAATGGATTCTAGCAATTTCCCAATGACAGATGTTAAACTAACTGGTCTATAGTTTCCTACTTTCTGCCTCCCACCCTTTTTGAATAAGGGCGTTATATTAGCATTTTTCCAATCCACTGGAACCTTTCCCACATTCAGGGAATTTTGGAATATTATAACCAATATATCATTCCATGACAATATGAAAGGCACAATTCAGCATAGTGGCGCCTCATCAGACCCCTTTCCGATCCTGAGTGGCGTGAAACAGGGCTGTGTTCTCGCACCTACACTGTTTGGGATCTTCTTCTCCCTGCTGCTCTCACATGCGTTCTTCAGAAGAAGGAATTTTCCTCCACACAAGATCAGGTGGAAGGTTGTTCAACCTTGCCCGTCTAAAGGCGAAGACCAAAGTACGGAAAGTCCTCATCAGGGAACTCCTCTTTGCTGACGATGCTGCATTAACATCTCACACTGAAGAGTGTCTGTAGAGACTCATGGACAGGTTTGTAGCTGCCTGCAATGAATTTGGCCTAACCATCAGCCTCAAGAAAACGAACATCATGGGACAGGACGTCAGAAATGCTCCATCCATCAATATCGGCGACCACACTCTGGAAGTGGTTCAAGAGTTCACCTACCTAGGCTCAACCTGTCTCTCGGTGCAGAATTAAACAAGCGCATGGGAAAGGCTTCCTCTGCTATGTCCAGACTGGCCAAGAGAGTGTGGGAAAATGGCGCACTGACACAGAACACAAAAGTCTAAGTGTATCAAGCCTGTGTCCTCAGTACCTTGCTCTACGGCAGCGAGGCCTGGACAATGTACGTCAGCCAAGAACGACGTCTCAATTCATTCCATCGTCGCTGCCCCCGGAGAATCCTTGGCATCAGGTGGCAGGACCGTATCTCCAACACAGAAGTCCTCGAGGCGGCCAACATCCCCAGCATTTACACCCTACTAAGCCAGCGGCGCCTGAGATGGCTTGGCCATGTGAGCCACATGGAAGATGGCAGGATCCCCAAGGACACATTGTACAGCGAGCTCGCCACTGGTACCAGACCCACCGGCCGTCCATGTCTCCGCTTTAAAGACGTCTGCAAACGCGACATGAAGTCCTGTGACATTGATCACAAGTTGTGGGAGTCAGTTGCCAGCAATCACCAGAGCTGGCGGGCAACCATAAAGGCAGGGCTAAAGTGTGGCGAGTCAAAGAGACTTAGCAGTTGGCAGGAAAAAAGACAGAAGCGCAAGGAGAGAGCCAACTGTGTAACAGCCCCGACAACCAATCTTATCTGCAGCACCTGTGGAGGAGCCTGTCACTCGAGAATTGGCCTTTATAGCCACTCCAGGCGCTGCTTCACAAACCACTGACCACCTCCAGGCACTTACCCATTGTCTCTCGAGACAAGGAGGCCAAAGAAGAAGAAGATATCGTATATATTTACGGCTTCATTTTATGAAGCAACCCATTATCTTACAAATAAAGTCTGAAGCTGGTTCTTTGAATAGGTTAAAGAAACAATTTGAATTATGCTGAAAATCCCAGCAGGTCTGACAGTATCTGTTGAGAAAGAGAATATGTTTGATGTAGACTCTTCAGCCTGTATATAATCATAGTTGAAATGAATTAATTTCAAACGTTTGCAAAGATTAGCTATCAAGTAATAACAACAACTTGTATTTATGTAGTGCTTTTAACGTAACAAAGCATCCCAAGGCACATCACAGGAATGTTATAAAGAAAATTTGACACCAAGCCACATAAGGCAACATTAGGGCTGATAGCCAAAAGCTTGATCAAAGAAGTAGGTTTTAAAAGGTGTTTTAAAGGAAAAAAGAAAGGTGGAGAGTTTTAAGGAGGGAATTCCTGAGCGTAGGGCCAAGGCAACTGAAGGCATTGCCAACAATGGTGGAGCAATTAAAATCAGGGATGTTCAAGGCCAGAGATGATGAAGATATCTCGGAGAGTTGTGGGGCTGGAAGAGATTACAGAAATAGGATGGGGCAAGACCATGCAGGGTTTAATCAAGAGCCAATGTAGGTCAGTGAGTGAAGGGATGATGGATGAACGGGACGTGGTGTGTGTAAGGACATGGGTTGCAGAGTTTTGGATGACCTCAAGTTTACGGAAGGTAGAATTTGGGAGACCAACCAAGAGTGCATTAGAATAGTCCAGTCTAGAGGTAACAAAGGCATGAATGAGGGTTTCAGCAACAGATGAACTGAGGTAGGGGTGGAGTTGGGTGATGTTCATGAAGTGGAAATAGGTAGTCTTCGTGACAGCACTGGTATGTGGTCAGAAGTTTGTGAAGTGGTTCAGCCTTGGACAATTACCAGGGAGAGGGATGGAGTCGGTCATCAGGGAACAGAGTTTGTGGCGGGGACCGAAGACAGTAGTTTCAATCTTCCCAATTCTTAATTGGAGGAATATCTGCTCTTCCAGTATTGAATGTTAGACAAGCAGTCTGATAATTTAGCAACAGTGGAGGAGGCAAGAGAGGTGATGACAAGGTAGAGCTGAGATAAGACAAGAGAAAAAACATTGTACTCCCTTCCTGAAGTTAATGTGTTTTATTTCCGTTCCCAGCCTATTGGATAAATCTCCAGATGGACCCATATTTATTGCTTTGTGTTTCATCGTAAGATCAGTGGATGCAATAGGGTTTGCTGGAAGCCTTACTGCCTCGTTTTCAATCCTCGCTGGAACTTTTCCAAACAATATAGCCGCAATAATGGTAACAGTGAATTTAAGTCTTTCACTAATGTGTAGCTTGTACTCTGCTGATAGGATTAACTCTTATTTATGAAATTTATATATGTCTTTGTGAATATATTGATAATTTATAAAAAAGATACTTTAAGAATCTCCTACCTAGGTTTCAATTTGTTCTTTAGATTTTATCTTGTTTTCCGTTCTCTTTCTCCACCCACCCCCCTGCAACCCCTCTCCAGTGTCTTGAACTTCTCGGAACCATAGAGAACAGTTTGATCCTCAGTTTATGCTCCTTAGCTAATCTCAGCAAAGGCATCAATAGGACATGTGCCTATGAGACCTTAGGCTAGGAAAGTGAGAATTAACCAGTTCCTGGTCCTGACTTTTATCCAGAAATTTCTCCACCCTTTAGCGGAAGTAGTTGTCAGAGAAGGACAGGATTAGGCTCCATTGTGATCTTACAAGCAACTAGCTTGTCAATGCTCGATTAATGATTAATGCCCAGTTGTGTGAAATATTAAAGGTCAGTGGAACAGTACCTTGTCATTTGGGGGGGGAAATCCTCTTGAAGCTGACCCCACTTTGTGAAAAAAAAGTTACATTAATTTACTATTTCTAGCAAACAAAGACACTCTAACACAAACTACAAACATTTCTTTTTAGGGAGCTCTGGAAATTTTCTCTGGGCTTGGCCTAATATCGGGTCCACCGATTGGAGGCTTTTTGTACCAGTCATTTGGATATGAAGTTCCTTTTATTGCTCTCGGATGTATCGTTCTTTCAATGGTACCTTTGAACATGTATATTTTACCAAGATATGGTAAGGCTCTGCATTTTAATTTTCCTGTAGAAATGTAGTTTACTCTTATTGGGATGGCTTCCATAGCCAAGTATTTTAATATAATGCTGTCCAAAGGATTGTGTCATTTGGAAATTTGTTGGCAATTAGAAGGTTATAATTACTTCACTTTTTGTTTTAAAATGGTTGTAGTTCATGCAGTAGCTCAGCTGGTTAAGACAGTAAATAGCTGAGTCAAATAAATCCAGAGTTAGTTGCTCTCAATCAAGGCAATGGCATGACCATTAGAGTTAATCTGAGTTCCCTAGTCTCGGGAAAAATTGGCCTGGGTTTCTGCTGTTGATTATTTTCCAGTGATCCGTGCTGGAAGTGATGATACGTAGTGGTGATTAGTTAGTTAGTTAGAGATACAGCACTGAAACAGGCCCTTCGGCCCACCGAGTCTGTGCCGACCATCAACCGCCCATTTATACTAATCCTACACTAATTCCATATTCCTACCACATCCCCACCTGTCCCTGTATTTCCCTACCACCTACCTACACTAGGGGAAATTTATAATGGCCAATTTACCTATCAACCTGCAAGTCTTTTTGGCATGTGGGAGGAAACCGGAGCACCCGGAGGAAACCCACGCAGACACAGGGAGAACTTGCAAACTCCACACAGGCAGTACCCAGAATTGAACCCGGGTCGCTGGAGCTGTGAGGCTGCGGTGCTAACCACTGCGCCACTGTGCCGCCCCAGTCCAGTGATGTCACTGAACTAGTAATCCAGAGGTCCAGGATGTGGGTTAAAATCCCACCATGGCAGCCGGTGGAATTTAAATTCAATTAATTAATAAAAATCTGGAATTGAAAGCTAGTCTCAGTTTCAAGGCACCATTACTATCATCATTTATTGTAAAAGACCTACCTGGTTTACTAACGTCCTTCAGAGAAGGAAATCTGCTGGCCTATATGTGACTCCAGACCCACAGCAATGTGTTTGACACTTAACTGCCCTCTGAAATGGTCTAGCAAGCCACTCAGTTCATGGGCAATTAGGGAAGGTCAACAAATGCTGGCCTTGCCAGCAACACTCACATCCTATGAAAAAATAAAAAAAACTTGACTGTGGTACCCCTTCATGGTCAAAAAGCCTGATGAAGTTCTGAATGGGTGCTCACATGATGAATGGGCAGTTAAACAAAGTATTGGAAGGTGTCCAGTGCTTTCCCAGCTAGTGGTCAACTCCTTCAAGAGAGAAAAGGGTGAATATTGGCAGAAATAGTGAAGGGGAGAAGAATCAGAAGAATAAGCAATGCACCAAACAGGGGAAAATATGAATCTATCACATTTGGAATTTCTGTGATGTGAAAGAATGGTTGGTTGGGTTTTGATGGTCAGCAGATATTGTTTGTAGCTTACCTGATAAGGTGATGCACAAGGTAGTAATGGGTAAATTAGAAATGATTCCGATAAAGGATTAAACTGCTGATGGGGGTTGGGTGGAAGAGTATATTTCTAATTTTGAGCAGACGTGAACATTCTACTGTTCTGGGAGGTCTGCTGATAACAGTGTTTAAAGGATCTTGAAGATATTAGAGTGCAAATGCATACATATACAAGTGTTGACCAAGCTCTGTGGGAAGTAAAGCAGACTGAAGGTCAAAATTTTAGCAACAAGCAAATGAAGTGCAAAATGCATTCATTTTTATAATTGCCGTTAAATGGATGAGGGGAGGCCAAAGGATGATTGATTAAACTTTGTTATTGCTGCTTTCACTGTAGCAGCAATCTGAAAGGTAAATAAAATGGTACGCTCTCTATAAATAGATATTTGTAATAAAGGTTTAAAAATGTTAGTCATTCTCCATCACCAATACCATAAAATATTGTGGATATTATACTTAAAATATAGTGTAATATATTTTAACCAAAGTTATTGGTTTTCAGATGGAATTGCCACCAATGCCTCTTTCTGGAAGCTACTTACAATCCCCAAAGTAATTTTTCTGTGCCTTCTTATATTTTCTATAAGTTCTTGTATTGGCTTTCTGGATCCCACCATATCACTGTTTGCTACTGATAAGGTGAGAATTCTGTTCTCTGAATTTCTTTGTGCTGTATTCCTTGTGTTTTCTTAAGTTCAGGAAGGTTGAGGGGTGATCTAATCATGATGTTTATCAATTAGTTTTGTCATTTTAAAGTAGATACAGAGAAATAATGGCCGGACTTTAAGGATGATGCAGTGGCCCCCGCCCACCAGCTGAAAAGTCGGGGGTGAGCCCACCTCTGCCGGGCCTGGAAGCCACGCTGCTATTTTATGTGGGTCAGGTAATTAAATGCCTGCAGTTGTGGCTTCTGTTCCTCTGAGGCAAGATTTCCTGCCTGCAAGAGCTGCCAGCCAATCAGAGGGATGGCAGCTCCCAGTGGTGCTGCTGGGACTGCACCCAGCAAGAAGAGCCACGATGGACTCCAGCCTTGGAACAGGTAAGTGAGGTCAGGGCTTGCTGGGACCAATTGGTCAGACCCTGGCGAGGGGGGGTGGGGGGGGATCGATTGAGAGGGCGGAGGGAGTGTTCGAGCAGGGGCAGCCCATGCTGCTGGTCGGGGCCTCTGTGCAGCACATGGTGTTTGATCAGGAGGGCAGACCCCCTCCCCAACCCGCAAGGAGGCCGCAGATTTAACTGGGCAGCATCCTAAGGTGGCGAATTGCCTATCCGCCACTGGTAAAATACCACTTGGCCACTTAAGGGCCTCAGTAGGCCTAAGGGCGGGTGGGCTCCCCTACCGCTGGTAAGATAGTGGGGGTTGAGTAGGCAACAGGCACTGCGCCTCCGCCATCCTGCACGATATTAGGCCCCCTCCCCCCCCCCCTCCCAACCTCACAGCCCGTTCCAGGGGGTGGTGTAAAATTCCAGCCTATGTCCACTGGTGAGGGTAATCCAGAACAAGGGAGCATAACCTTGAAATTGGAGCTGAGGCCAGTTAGGAATGAAATCAGGAAGCACTTTTCCACATAAAGGGTAGTGTAAATCTGGAAGTCTCTTGCCCTAAAAGACTGTGAATGCTGTCAATTGAAATTTTCAAGACTGAGATTGATCGATTTTTAATAAGTAAGCATATCAAGGAATAGGAACAAGGAAAAGCTGGTATATGGAGTTGAGGTGCTGATCAGTCATGATGTAATAGAATGAATATTTATTCCAAAGCATTTGGAAGGATGATACCAGAGAACTGAGAGGGTACAACTATCAGGAAAACAGGCTGGAGCTCTTTTCTCTCAAAAAAGAGAAGGCTATGTGGTGACTTTATGGAGGTGTTTTAAAATTATGAAGGGGTTGGTTGGGATCGTCATGTTTCTGCTTGTGGAAAATCCAAAACTGGGGATCATAAATATCAGATGGTCCCTAACAAATCCAATAAAAACTTCAGGAGAAACATCTTTACCCAGGGAGTGGTTTGCATGCAGAACTTGCTACCACATGGAGTAGTTGAGGCAAAGAGCATAGATGCATTGAAGGGAAAGCTAGATATGTACATGAGGGAGAAAGGAATTGAAGAATATATTGATGGGGTTAGATGAAGGAGGGTGGGCGGAGGCTCACATGGAGCATAAACACTGGTAGAGACCAATGAGGTCAAATGGCCTGTTTCTATGCTGTAAATACTATGAAATGGTCGAACAGGCTTGAGGGGCTGAATTGCTGTTCTCTTGCTCCTATGTTTCAATAATTAAGTTTAAGTTGCACCAAAATTGAAAACCTTCAGATGGATGGAGTGTTTTTTAAAATTCATTTAAGGGATGTGGGTGTTGCTGGCGAGGAAAGCATTTATTGCCCATCCCTAATTGCCCTTGAGAAGGTGGTGATGAGCTGCCTTCCTGAACCGCTGCAGTCCATGTGGGGTAGATTCACCCACAGTACTGTTAGGAAAAGAGTTCCAAGATTTTGACCCAGCGAAAGTGAAGGAACAGCGATATTGTTCCAAGTCAGGATGGTGTGTGACTTGGAGGGGAACTTGCAGATGGTGGTGTTCTCATGCATCTGCTGCCCTTGTCCTTCTAGGTGCGAGAGGTCACGGGTTTGGAAGGTGCTGTTGAAGGAGCCTTGATGCATTGCTGCAGTGCATCTTGTAGATGGTACACGTTGCTGCCACTGTGCGTTGGTGGTGGAGGGAGTGAATGTTTGTAGATGGGGTGTCAATCAAGCGGGCTGCTTTGTCCTGGATGGTGTCGAGCTTCTTGAGTGTTGTTGGAGTTGCACCCATCCAGGCAAGTGGAGAGTATTCCATCACACTCCTGACTTGTGCCTTGTAGATGGTGGATAGGCTTTGGGGAGTCAGGAGGTGAGTTACTCACCGCAGGATTCCTAGCCTATGACCTGCTCTTGTAGCCACGGTATTTATATGGCTACTCCAGTTCAGTTTCTGGTCAATGGTAACTTCCAGGATGTTGATACTGGGGGATTCAGCGATGGTAATGCCATTAAATATCAAGCGGAGATGGTTAGATTCTCTCTTGTTGGAGATGGTCATTGCCTGGCACTTGTGTGGCACAAATGTTACTTGCCATTTATCAGCCCAAGCCTGGATGTTGTCCAGGTCTTGCTGCATTTCTGCACGGACTGCTTCAGTATCTGTGGAGTCACGAATGGTGTTGAACATTGTGCAATCATCAGCGAACAGCCCCACTCCTGAGCTTTGTGATTGAAGGAAGGTCATTGATGAAGCAGCTGAAGATGGTTGGGCCTAGTAAAGCCTGGCCCGGGTATAAAATTAAAACCCGACCCGGGCCCCACCCGACAACAGCCAACCCGAACCCGACCCGGGCCCGAGTCCTTTAATTTTTTTAAATGCCTGACCCGACCTGAATCCGAATGCTGAACGCAGAATACAGACCTGAGCCGAACCCGACACATGTAGTAGGTTTTGGTGGGGTTCGGGTCGGGTAGCCAGGCTTTAGGGCCTAGGACACTACCCTGAGGAACTCCTGCAGTGATTTCCTGGGACTGAGATGATTGACCTCCAACAACCACAACCACCTTTCTTTTGCACTAGGTATGACTCCAACCAGCGGAGAGTTTTCCCCCTGATTCCCATTGACTCCACTTTTGCTGAGACTGTGATAAACTTGAACAAATTAGCATTGAAAGGGAGGAGTTATTAGTGTTTTTAGCGGGCTTAAAAGTGGATAAATCCCCAGGCTCAGATAAGATGTATCCCAGGCTGTTATGTGGAACAAGGGAGGAGATAGCAGGGGCTCTGACTCAAATTTTCAAATCCTCTCTGGCCATAGGAGAGGTGCCAGAGGACGGGAGGGCAGCGAATGTAGTACCATTATTCAAGAAGGGGAGCAGGGATAAACCAGGTAATTACAGGCCAGTGAGTCTAACATCAGTGGTTGGAAAACTGGTGGAAACAATTCTGAAGGATAGGATTAATCGCCATTTGGAGAGGCAGGGATTAATCAGGTATAGTCAGCATGGCTTTGTCAGGGGGAGATCATGCCTAATAATCTTGATTGAATTTTTTGAAGGAGTGACTAGATGAGGGTAAAGCAGTTGATGTAGTCTACATGGACTTCAGTAAGGCTTTTGATAAGGTCCTGTGTGGGAGATTGGTTCAGAAGGTAAGAGCCCATGGGATCCAGGGCAATTTGGCAAATTAGATCCAAAATTGACTTAGTGGCAGAAGGTAGAGGGTGATGGTTGAAGGTTTTTGAAATTGGAAGCCTGTGACCAGTGGTGTACTGCAGGGATCGGTGCTGGGATCCTTACTGTTTGTAGTGTATATTAATGATTTAGATGTGAATATAGGAGGTATGATCAGTAAGTTCGCAGATGACAGGAAAATTGGTGGTTTTGTAAATAGTGAAGAGGAAAGCCTTAGATTACAGGACGATGCAGATGGGCTGGTTAGATGGGCAGAGCAGTGGCAGATGGAATTTACTCTTGAGAAGTGTGAGGTGATGCATTTTGGGAGGACTAAAAAGGCAAGGGAATATACAATGGATGGTAGGACTTTAGGAAGTACAGAGGGTCAGAGGGACTTTGGTGTACTTGTCCATAGATCACTGATGGTAGCAGCACAGGTAGATAAGGTGGTTAGGAAGGCATATGGGATACTTGCCTTTATTAGCCGAGGCATAGAATATAAGAGCAGGGAGGTTATGATGGAGCTGTATAAAACGCTAGTTATGCCACAGCTGGTGTACTGTGTACAGTTCTGGTCACCACACTATAGGAAGGATGTGATTGCATTGGAGAGGGTGCAGAGGAGATTCACTAGGACGTTGCCTGGGCTGGTGCATTTCAGCTACGAAGAGAGACTGGATAAGCTAGTGTTGTCTTCCTTAGAGCAGAGAAGGCTAAGGGGGGGAACCTGATTGAGGTCTCCAAAATTATGAAGGGCATAGATAGGAAGAAACTTTTTCCATTAGCAGAGGTGTCAATAACCAATGGGGCTTAGATTTAAGGTAAGTGACAGGAGGTTTAGAGGGGATTTGAGGAAAAAACATTTCACCCAGAGGGTGGTTGGAATCTGGAACACACTGCCTGAGGGGATGGAAGAGGCCAGAACCCTCACAACATTTAAGAAGTATTTAGATGAGCACTTGAAACGCCATAGCATACAAGGCTATGGGCCAAGTGCTGGAAAATGGGATTAGAATAGATAGGTGCTTGATGGCCAGCATGGATACGATGGGCCAAAGGGCCTGTTTTTGGGCTGTATAACTCTGACTCCTTGATGCTATACTCCGTCAAATGCTGTCTTGATGTTGAGGGCAGTCACACTCACCTCACCTCTTGAGTTCAGCTCTTTTGTCCATGTTTGAACCAAGGCTATAATGAGGTCAGGAGCTGTGTGGCCTGGCGGAACCCAATCTGAGCGTCACTGAGCAGGTTATTACTAAGCAAATGCCGCTGGATAGCACTGTTGATGACACCTTCCATCACTTTACTGATGATCGAGCGTAGTCTGATGGGATGGTCATTGGCCGGGTTGGATTTGTCCTACTATTTGTGCAAAGGACATACCTGGGCAATTTTCCACATTTACGGGTGGATGCCAGTGTTGTAACTGTACTGGAACAGCTTGGCTAGGGGCACAGCAAGATCTGGAGCACAGGTCTTCAGTACTATTGCCGGAATGTTGTCAGGGCCCATAGCCTTTGCAGTATCCAGTGCCTTCAATCGTTTCTTGATTTCACGTGGAGTGAATCGTACTGGCTGAAGTCTGGCATCTGTGATGCTGGGGTCTTCAGGAGGAGGCCGAGATGGATCATCCAATCAGCACTTCTGGCTGAAGGTTGTTGCAAATGTTTCAGCCTTATCTTTTGCACTGATGTGCTGGGCTTCCCCATCATTGAGGATGGGGATATTTGTGGAACCACCTTCTCCAGTTAGTTGTTTAATTGTCCACCACCATTTACGACAAGATGTGGCAGGACTGCAGAGCTTAGATCTGACCAATTGATTGTGGGATCGCTTAGCTCTGTCTATCACATGCTGCTTACGCTGTTTGGCACAAGTACTTCTGGGTTGTAGCTTCACCAGGTTGACACCTCATTTTGAGGTATGCCTGATGCTGCTCCTGGCATGCCCTCCTGCACTCTTCATTGAACCAGGGTTGGTCCCCCAGCTTGATGGTAATGGTAGATTGGGGGATATGCCGGTCCATGAAGTAACAGATTGCAGTTGAGTACAATTCTGCTGCTGCTGATAGCCCACAGCGCCTCATGGATACCCAGTTTTGCATTGCTAGATCTGTTCGAAATCTATGCGATTTAGCATGATAGCAGTTCCACACAGCACAATGGAGGGTATCCTCAATATGAAGACAGGACTTCGTCTCCACAAGGACTGTGTGGTGGTCACTCCTACCAATACTGTCATACACAGATGCATCTGCGACAGGTAGATTGGTGAGGATGAGGTCAAGTATGTTTTTCCCTCTTGTTGGTTCTCTCACCACCTGCCGCAGACCCAGTCTATCAGCTATGTCCTTTCGGACTTGGCCAGCAGTGGTACTACCAAACCACTCTTGGTGATGAGCATTGAAGTCCCCCACCCAGAGTACATTCTGTGCCCTTGCACCTCCCAGTACTTCCTCCAAGTAGTGTTCAACATGGAGGAGTACTGACTCATCAGCTGAAGGGGGGTACGATAGGTGGTAATCAGCACAGGTTTCCTTTCCCATGTTTGACCTGATACCATGAGAGCTCATGGAGTCTGGAATCAATGTTGAGGAATCTCAGGGCAACTGCCTCCTGACTGTATTCCACTGTGCTGCCACCTCTGGTTGGACAGGACATACCCAGGGATGGTGATGGCAGTGTCTGGGGACATTGTAAGGTATGCTTCTGTGATTATTCCTATGTCAGGCTGTTGCTTGACTAGTCTGTGGGACAGCTCTCCCAACTTTGGCACAAGCCCCCAGATATTAGTAAGGAGGACTTTGCAGGGTCTACAGGACAGTGTTTGCTGTTGTCGTTTCCATTGCCTAGGTCGATGTGAGGTGGCCATTCCAGTTTCATTCCATATTGACTTTCTAGCAGTTTGATACAACTGAGTGGCTTGCTTGGCCATTCCAGAGGGCATTCCCTGAAGGACATTAGTGAACTAGGTACGTTTTTATGACAGTCAACAATGGTTTCATGGCCATCATTTGACTAGCTTTTATTTCCAGATTTATTTATTGAATTCAAATTCCATCTTCTGTCGTGGATGGGGTTCGAACTTATGTCCCCTGAGCAATACCCTAGGTCTCTGGGTCACTCGTTCAGTGACAATATGACTATGCCACTGCCACCCCCTAAGTGTGTCATTGTAGCAAGCACTGTTGGGCAAATCAGTTTTTATCCTGTGTGAAGGATATTTTTTATATATTTGATTAGATTATGGGGAGATGGTGGTGTAGTGGTAATGTCACTGAACTAGTGATCCAGAGGCCTAGGCTAATGCCCTGGGAACACAGATTCAAATCTCAGCCCAGCAGCTGGTGGAATTTAAATTCAATTAATGAATAAATTCAATTATTTAATAAAAATCTGGAATTGACAGCCGGTCACAGGGAATTGAAAGCTAGTCTCAGGAATGGTGCCATGAAACTATCATCAATTGACGTAAAAAAAACTATCTGATTAATTAATGTTGTTTAGGGAAGGAAATCTGCCATCCTTACCTGGTCTGGCTTACACGTGACTCCAGACCTACAGCCATGTGGTTGACTTTTAACTGCCCTCTGCAATGGCCTAGCAAGCTATTCAGTTGTCAAGGGAATTAGGGATGCCAGCGATGTCCACATCCCATGAAAAAATAAAAAAAATCTCCCATGGCTTTCCAGTCAGTCTGAATATCAACAGGAACATGATAGCATCTATCATGCAATGTAGAATTCTGTTAAAGTGCACCCATGTATAAATTATAAAATGTAATTGCTGTGTCTCCCTGAGTCAATTGGAGCTAATTATTCTCCAGCAGATTCTCACCTCAAATCGAGGTCAAATTGCCCTCTTTTTAAATGTATCTCCAGAAATCAGGTAAAAGATATTTTCTCTTTGGATGTCTTTTGTTTAAATATATGCGTCTCACAAATGTTCATGTCGAAATACAATTTTTCTTAACATTTTGACTGCTGGATTATATCCAGCTGAAGGTTGTTTCAGTTAAGATTTGAACAGTGTTGAATATATACCTTTTTTTGTTTATTCTCCAGTTCAATTTGAATGCTGGATATGTAGGACTAGTATTCCTGGGGTTCTCTACAGCATATGCTGTATCCTCCCCATTGCTTGGATATTTAAGTGATAAGATACCAGTAAGTATGCAGACTGGCTTGAATGTCTTTTGGATTGTTAAACTTTTATTTCCTAAATGCAGATTCTTTATGCATAATAATGAACTTCTCCTTTGTTCTATTGATTTTGTTAGTTTTAAATAAGTCTGGCTTAAATTTTTTTTTGCTATAAAAAATCACAACTCCATTTCAGTTTATGAATGCAAATATTGTAAAACTTGAAGTCTTATTTCAAATCCTGGTCTATAAGTCCAACAAACCAGTGGTTTTGGTTAGACGTCAGCCACGGCTCAGTTGGTAGCTTTCTGGCCTCTGAGTTAATAGGTTTTGGGTTCAAGTCCCAATCCAGGATTTGAACCCGAAAATCAAGGCTGACACTCCAGTGCAGTACTGAAGGGAGCACTGCACGGTCAAAGGCACCATCTTTTCAATGAAACGTTTTGGATGGAGCTTGCTGTGTACAGATTGGCTGCCGTGTTCTTACATTACAACAGTGACTACATTTCAAAAGTACTTCATTGGCTGTAAAGCCTTTGGGACAATCTGTGGCCATGGAAGGTACCATAGAAATGCAAGTGTTTCTTTATATATGCAAAATTTGTTTTTGTATTTTGTTATGATCCTCGTGGAGATTACAAACCAAAAGAATCCAATCCACCGACTGTCCTTAATTTAGAGAAAAAAACAAATGGACAAGGTTTTATTTTTATAAATTTTACTTTTACGCTAAAACCAAAACCAACATAAATTAACAGTTAAATCATGGTCGAGATTTATCTCTTAAAGATTTCACATTACTTATCAGATGCAACAAACATAGATCTCACAATCCTTCTGGGCAATTCCCTTGGCAAGGATAGCACAACGTTCTGCAAAACCATGAACTTCTTCAGGTAGATGTCCAACTCCTATCCTCCAAGATGCTGAAATGGAGATAAAATCTTCTCATTGATAGTGAGCTTTGCAGTCTTCCCTTCAATGTTTCGGTCTTATCGCCTCTCGAGCGACCTTGGTCCTGCTCATGACAGTCTTGATGGCGTAGCTCCACCTGTAACTCTCTAGGTCACTGAAAACAGTTGTAACAAATTGTATTTGCCAATGGCCAGCTCCCAGAATCAAATCTTTGATTTAAAACCAACAGCTCCCAGCTTGTTTCAATTCAGCAGCCTTGTCAACTTTTTCGAACAACAGCTTGCTGTTTTCTTCAACATTCTGCAATCTGTAATCTTGTAAACTGAAACCTGAGCTCCAGTCACATATCTCTGGTCACACCCCTGATCATAAGACTGTTTGTTTTAACTGGTCCTAACCAGTTATATCTTCCCCAGAACTCTGAAGTTTTCAGTTTCCTTTTCTAGTAAAGGACTGTCGCAGGAAAAAATACATGCTTTGAATCCAAAGTCCGTGCATCTAGCAGTTCATTCAGCAGGCTAACTGTTCAAATAGCAGTTTGTACATGCGGACTCCATCACAACTCCAAGGAGCGGGCTGGGAGGCAGGGCAAAAATCGGGTGGGATGGCAGGGGGTGTCGTGGCTGTCGCCCACCTGCCTCTGTTGCTATTTTACCAGTGGCAGGGAAGATTGTGGGCGGCCCACCCAACCTTAGGCCATTTGAGGCCCTTAAGTGGCCAACTAATGGCAACTTAAGGGCCTCTTCCCAACACTGCTTTTATTATAACAGCAGTGTGAAGTGATTTATGACTTTAATCCCTTACAGGGACTAAACCAAATCAAGCATACATCCCTGTAAATCTCCTTTAATTAAGTTCAAACCAGTCAAATTCTTATAGACACTTATTTGGATCCAAAGAACTGAACTAGTCTTCCCTCGAAGAAAGAAAATGGACAGAGAATATTACCATCTTTTGGCTAGCCTATTTTTAAATAATTATGGCTAAGTCATAAGGCTGTATTTGCTGAAAACGCTACCGCTAGGTGGCGCTGCTGTGGCACATGTGCAAATGCAGCATGCGCCACTCAAAGGTCACAGACTGCGTCTTTAGGCAGCTGCCAGGACTAAAGATGGCGCTGCTCAAATAATCACATGGAGGCAACCTAACAAACACATGTCAGCACACAATAGCGAAGTGAGAGAGCGAACGAGCGGGCCGGGGCGCGGGGAGCGGGCTGGGGCCGGTGACGAAGGGGAGCGGAGCGGGCCTGGGGGGAGAGGAGCGGCCGGCGAGTGGGCGAGCGAATGGGCCGGTGACGGAGGGAAACGGAGCGACCGGAGACAGCAGCAGGTGGTGGGGGGGGGGGTGGATGCGGAGGGAGGAGGAGTGCGTTTTTCTGTGCATGCGCCATAAACTTGCAACAGCAAAAGACGCACCGGCCGGTCTCCGCACGGCTCTCTACAGCCTCTCGCTTCCAGCCCTCTCCATCCAGCCCTCTCCATCCAGCCGTTCCCTCCAGCTGCAGATCCCCCACCCAGCCGCTTTCTCCCCTACTTCTCAACTGTACTTCGGGCTTTGCAGCTCTCTGGTCCCTGCCTTTTGCATCCCCCTCTTCAGGAACTTCTGAATTTAACTCCCTCCCCCACACCCCCCTACCTCTCTCCCACCACCCCTCAACCTCTCCCCTCCCCCACCTCCCCTCTCCCTCTCCTCCCCCTCTCCCACCCCCCCTCTACCTCTCCCCCTTCCCCTCTCCCTCCTCTACCCCCTCTACCCCCTTTACCTCTCCTCCTCTACCCCCTTTCCCCCCTCTACCTCTCCCCCCCACCTCCCCCCCACCCCCCCCCCCCCCCCCACCAAGGACCACACCACAGTTGAACATCTGAAGTGCAGTTGCAAAGTCAGGAAAATAGCATCAAAAACCTCAACAATTCCAGGTTTAATTATTGAGAAATTTTTTTCAGTACATTAAGCATTCGAGGCACTGCTGTGCATGGATACATGAGTGTTGTGTTGCCAGCATTCTCGTGAGACAGACAGGACGAGTCTCTGCTTTGCAGAACTAAAGAGATTGTTCCTGGAGAGCCTTGTGGTGAATGAACGCTTGGCTCTCTATTCCACTACTGTATTGTCCATGTGAAGAAGGCAAAGTCACAAGAGTCTGAGCTCAGTCTATTCTTGGTGAATGTTCCCTAAACGCATCCCACTGTGCATTCCCAATTCATCCATAAAGGCAAGGTTCCTTTCCACATCGTGACAAGCTCCGCAGCATGATCCAGTTGCCTTCGTTGCTTGAATGCTGACCTTAAGTCTCAAGGATTGTTTTCTCGACGGCATGTTTTACATGAAAAGAAATAAGGAAAGAACATCAGTGTCAGAGCTTCCCCCTCCAATGAAATTACCATTGAGCATGCTTTATGTTCTGCAGTAAAGGCAGGTACTGATATCACCGCCAATGAATCACTTAGTACCCACCTCAGCTGTAGGAGTCAGGATGATGTTACTGCCCCGATCTTGTGATGGTTCAATGTTGCTCTCAGGGAAAACATGAATGATGTGAGGGTGCTGGAAAAAGAAGCACATTTCTTTTGGACTATGAACATAAAGCAGGCCATATAGCCCAGCAGTTCCCTGCTAGTGGTGATGCTGCTCCTGTGCCTTCCCATCCGCTTCCATTTAATCCTGCCTACTACTATCAGCATCACCTTCCACTTCTTTCGCTCTTATCTATCTTTGCCTTAAAGCAACACTGAGGATGGAGAATGGTGTGGCTGAACTCCCACCTCACCAGTTGTGGACACAGCAAGAGCATTCACATTCGTGCTACCACTGGACACGGCAAGCTTGTTTCTTTTAGTGCTCAGTCTCTTCTTGCTTGACCAAGTGCTTGACTGCTTTGGATGCCTTCTCCGCTTGACAGGCAGCAGCTGGCAATTGCGGAGTCTCACAAGGCTCTGCATGGTTGTTTCAAGGGCGGATGGGGAAACAGGTGGCTGTGTGTCCATGTGCACTGCTCTGTTGGGTTCAGGAACAGAGCAACTTACAACAGGGACTGGAGCACGTGTACTGCCTGCACACAGCCCCAGACAATGGAAAGGATTTTAGTGCAGTGCAGTGGACTGGAGCACATGTAGTGCCCCAGACAATGGAAATGTTTTCAAAGCAACTTGCAACAGGGACTGGAACACATGAAGTGCCCCAGACAATGGAAATGTTTTCAAAGCAACTTACAACAGTGGACTGGAGCACATGCAGTGCCCCAGACAATGGAAATGTTTTCAGAACAACTTACCTTGGAGCAATCTCCTCTTTCTGATAAAAAATTAAGCAGACTGAAATCTTCAAAACGACTAAATAATTGCGAGAAAATGCCCGACAAAACCTCTCCTCCTTCCACTTCCAGAAACTTGCGCCGAAGGTTGAGGCATCGTGAATACCCATTGGCGTTGCATAAAGCGCATGTGCAGAGGCCGACCAGGCACGTTGCCTGAAGATGCACACGTCCCGTGATGACGTCATCGGCGCTTGCGCTAACCAGTCCTGGCAAGCCAGAACGCAGCGCATGCGCAGGAGACCGTCTGCGCAAATGCACACCGCAGCGCAGCCAGATGACGTCAGCGGCGGCCAGCGTTGTCAGGAATCACTTTGAAGTCATAAATATCCCAGATATTATAAGGGTCTGGGAAACTCTCTTAAATACGTATCTGTCCACTTAAAGAGACACATAGAGGGGGTTCTTGTAGTTGTATACAGAATGCTACTATTTGTGTTATATTTCCTGGTCTGCATTTCTGGGCTGGGCTCACACTCTGATTTATGAGGAGATACTGGACCAGTTTTTGTGGTCAGTGGCGAAGCAACAATGCTCACTGCTGATCTCCGAGAAAGCTTCCCACAAAGATCTAGTGATCTGTGTGGTGTGGATTTCACCATTTCCAATGTTATTTTGAGCTTGGCACCAAATCAAGGGGATCTCGAGGTATCCAGCAACAGTGATGTCATCAAGCAGGTTAAGCAGCTAATTGCATTGAATTATTCTTAGGCAGCAAACCAGGAAGTAAAATGCACTGATTATCCTTCACCTTTTATAAATTTTACAGAGAACGAAATAATTGATTGGGACATATACATTAGATGCTGAAATATCTTAAAATAATGTAATTTTTATTATATTAAACTATGACATTTTAATACAATGAAAAATGTGACGTTAAACAAATACGTTTTCCAGGAAGTAGTTATGACTTAGTACTCAGATTAAAAACACAGTTGCACCTCATTATCAAGGCAAAACCTTTTCAGGGGTTCAGTGATTTCTAAAGACTGCTCTCTCTGGGTCTTCAACAGAACACCCTGTGGAGGAGCAGGGTACCACTGATAGCAACTTCTGGATTTCTTTATTTATCTGTGCATGTGCAGACACCAGAAGCTGCTGTCAATTTCACAGGATAATGACAATGAACACTGATAGTTTTACTGTCATTACACCTGCAAATTCTGGGCTAATAATGACTGAAGTGATTCTCTGATTTAGCTGAATTATTTCCTGCCCAACTGTGAGCATCCCTGTTCCAAACTGTTTCCAAATGTCTTTCCTGCCCCATTTATCCATTCAGTTGACCTGGGATGATCTATCTTTGGTGCCTTCAACCATGACACAATTGACCTTTGATCTAATTAGGTGGGAAATTACACCTCTGTGCCTTTGTGACAGAGCGCATTTTAACAGCATGTATTAATTTAGTCTGTTCAAATTACATTGAAATACATTGAATGAATCTTTCTTTCTAGTGTATTTGATTCTATAGCATTCACTACTGTCATCAAACTGATTTAATGTATTGGTATAGAAAATTTCACACATACACATTGCTTTGTTGAGATCCTACTAAACATAATCTAGAATTGATGGAAAGGAGAGGGAGAACTTGTTCTCATTGTTCAGTTTTCATTCACTTGCACTTTATTGTCTTTCTACTTCCTACTCCCAATTCCAGAGAACCAGGAAGTGGCTAATGTTGGTTGGAAGTTGGCTTATTGCTGTCAGCTTTCTGTTATTAGGACCGGCACCCATTTTCCATATCAAGTGGTAGGTATTTTATAGTTTTTGTAAGTTTTTTTTTTAGTTCTAGCAATACTGTGTTATGACCTGGAATCCATTGCCTGAAAGGGTAGAGGAAGTTGATTCAATCGTAACTTTCAAAAGGAAATTGGATAAATACCTGAAGGGGAGAAAATTACAGGGCTATGAGAAAAGGGAAGGGGCGTGGGACTAATTGGATAGCTCTTTCAAAGACCTGGCACAGATATGATGGGTCGAATGACCTCCTCCTGTGCTGTAAGATTCTATGATTACCTCAGAAATGATTGTCAAAGTAGAAAAAATGTATATTCTTCAATCTGTTTTACTCATCAGCTATACATGTCTGATAGAGTTAAGTGTGTTTTTAAAAAATAAGTACTTGCAAAACACATGACATTCACCACATTTAGACGGTGCTTTTTCTCGCATCTTAATACTTTAGACCTCGTAAGACATAAGTTACAGTACAGATTTAAGAATGTAAGATATAGGAGCAGGAGTAGGCCATGCAGCCTCTTGAGTGCTCTCAGCTAGTTAATAAGATCATGGTTGAACTGCTACATCAACTCCACTGTTCCACTCTATCCCCATACCCCTTGATCCCCTTAGTGCCCAAAAATCTATCGATCCTTGAGTCTTGAATATACTCATCAACTGAGCATCCACAACCCTCTGAATTAGAGAATTCCAAAGATTCACAACCCTCTGAATGAAGAAATCTCTCCTCATCTCAGTCCCAGATGGTCAACCCTTCATCCTGAGATTATGATCCCTAGTTCTAGAATCTGCAGCCAGGGAAAACAGCCTCTACCCAGTCAAGTGCCTGAAGGGTATTATATGTTTCAATGAGGTCACCTCTAATTTTTCTAAACTCCAGAGAATATAGGCCCAATTTACTCAATCTCTCCTTGCAGGACAGCCCTCTGATCCCAGGAATCAATCTAGTGAACTTTCGTTGCATCCCCTCTAAGGTGTGTATCCTTCCATGGGTACTGTAGAGTACTCCAGTTGTGGTCTAACCAAAGCCCTGCCTAATTGTAGCAAGTCTTCCTTACTCTGCTTAACCTGCTTGATGACATCACTGTTGCTGGATACCTCGAGGCATTCAAAAGCGAGATTCTACAAGCACAGTTTAGATATGTCCCCACAAAGATAAAGGCCAAATCTAGAGCCTCCTGGTTATCTAGAAGCTTACGGGGTAAGTTAAAGCAGAAAAAAAAGCCTGTGACAATCACAAAAAAATGTGAAAGAAAGCCTCGAGAAGTAGAGAAAGTGCAAGGGTGAAGTAAAAAAGGAAATCAGAACAGCAAAGAGAGGACATGAAAAATTATTGGCAGGTAAAATCAAGGAAAACCCAAAGATGTTTTATCAGTACATTAAGAGCAAGAGGATAGAACAGTACAGCACAGTACAGGCCCTTCGGCCCACGATGTTGTGCCGAACCTTTAACCTACTCTAAGATCAAACTAACTACCTACCCTTCATTCTACTATCATCCATGTACCTATCCAAGAGTCGCTTAAATGCCCCTAATGTATCTGCTTCTACTACCACCGCTGGCAGCGCATTCCACGCACCCACCACTCTCTGTGTAAAGAACCTACCTCTGACATCTCCCCAAAACCTTCCTCCAATCACCTTAAAATTATGCTCCCTGGTGATAGCCCTTTCCACCCTGGGAAAAAGTCTCTGGCTATCCACTCTATCTATGTCTCTCATCATCTTGTACCCCTGTATCAAGTCGCCTCTCATCCTTCTTCGCTCCAATGAGAAAAGCCCTAGCTCCCTCAATCTTTCTTCGTAGGACATGCCCTCCAGTCCAGGCAGCATCCTGGTAAATCTCCTCTGCACCCTCTCTAAAGCTTCCACATCCTTCTCAGGAAAGGGTAGGGCCTATCAGAGATGTACAGGAGAACTTTTGCGTGGATGCAGAAGATGTGAGCAGGGTTCTTAATGAGTTTTTTGTCTCTGTCTTCACAAAGGGGAGGGATGATGCAGACATTGTAGTAAAAGAGGAGGAGTGTGAAGTATTAGATACAATAAACTTAATGAGAGAGGAAGCACTAGAGGGTCTGACATCCTTGAAAGTGGATAATTTGCCAGGACCGGTTGGATTGCATCCCAGGTTGTTAAAGGAAGCCAGGGAGGAAATAGCGGATGTGCTGAGGATCATCTTCAAATCCTCACTGGTTACAGGCGAGGTACCAGACGATTGGAGGTCTGCGAATGTTACACCATTATTTAAAAAGGGTGCAAGGGATAGGCCAAATAATTATAGGCTGATCAGTCTGACCTCGGTGGTGCGTAAATTATTAGAATCAGTTCTAAGAGACAGGATAAACTGCCACTTCGAAAGGCATGGTTTAATCCGGGATAGTCAGCATGGATTTGTTAAGGGTAGATCTTATCTTACTAACTTGAGTTTTTTGAGGAAGTAACAAGGAGGATTGATGAGGGTCGTGCAGTGGATGTGGTCTACATGGATTTTAGTAAGGCATTTGACAAGGTCCCACATGGCAGACAGGTCAGTAAAGTGAAAGCCCATGGGATACAGGGAATGTGGCAGGTTGGATCCATAATTGGCTCAGTGACAGGAAACAAAGGGTAGTAGTCGATGGATGTTTTTGCAATTGGAAAGCGGTTTCCAGTGGTGTTCCACAGGGCTCAGTATTGGGTCCCTTGCTGTTTGTGGTATATATTAATGATTTGGACTTAAATGTGGAAGGTATGATTGGGAAATTTGCTGATGACACAAAAATTGGCTGTGTAGTTGATAATGAAGAGGATAACTGTAGACTACAGAATGATATCAATGGTTTGGTTGAGTGGGTGGAAAAGTGGCAAATGGAATTCAATCCTGAGAAGTGTGAGGTATTGCATTTGGGGAGGACAAATAGAGTGAGGGAATACACAATAAATGGGAGGATATTGAGAGGGGTAGAAGAAGTGAGAAACCTTGGAGTGCATGTCCACAGGTCACTGAAGGTGGCAGGACAGGTAGATAGAGTGGTGTAGACGGCATATGGAATGCTTTCTTTTATTGGCCAAGGTATAAAATACAAAAGCAGGGATGTAATGCTGGAACTGTAGAAAATGCTGGTTAGGCCACAGCAGGAGTACTGCATACAGTTCTGGTCACCACATTACAGGAAGGACATAATTGCTCTGGAGAGAATACAGAGGAGATTTACAAGAATGTTGCCAGGGCTTGAAAATTGCAGCTATGAGGAAAGATTGGATAGGCTAGGGTTGTTTTCCTTAGAACAGAGGACGTTGAGGAGTGACTTAATTGAGATGCACAAAATTATGAGGGGCCGAGATAGAGTAGATAGAAACATTTTCACCCAGAGGGTGGGGAGTGTCTGGAATTCACTGCCAGGAATGGTGGTGGAGGCAGAAACCCTCAACTCATTTTAAAGGTACCTGGCAATGCACCTGAAGTGCTGTAACCTGCAAGGCTATGGACCACGTGCTGGAAGGTGGGATTAGATTGGGCGGCTAGTTTTTTTAGCCGGCGCAGACACGACAGGCTGAATGGCCTCCTTCTGTGCCGTAACTTTTCTGTGTTCTATGGTTCTCTTGGCCTTTATTGCAAGGGAGTTGGAGTATAACGTACCATTTGCCTTCCTTATTGCCTGCTGTACCTGCATGTTAACTTTCTGTGAATCATTACAAGAACACCCAAATCTCTCTGAATATCATCATTTATTAGTTTCTCACCTTTTAAAAAATATTCTACTTTTCTATTCTTCCTGCCGTAGTGATATTTTCACATTTCCCCGCATTATACCCCTTCTGCCACCTTCTTGCCCACTCACTTAATCTGTCAATATCTCTTTGCAGACAGTTTGCTTTCCCACCTATCTTTGTATCAGCAGCAAATTTGTATGTATTACACTTGATAAAAATTATTTACCAAAATAATTTCAATAACGTTCTGATCTTGGTTTATAGAGTGAATACATGCATCAATCAGCAAGCTACCTGCAACTTATAACAGGAATGTTTGCTCTGGTACTCAATCATCATAAGTTATTGGTTAATGGGGAGAGAGGAAGCACATAATATATTAAAACATATTTCAGATATTAAAAGAGTGGCACTAATCTGATTCTAAGCAGAAACCTTTCTAAGAGTTTGTTTTATTTGTTTCCTTTGCAGTCAGCTATGGATGTTCATTTTGATGCTGCTAATGTGTGGGTTTTCACTCAGCATGTGTGGCATTCCGTTTTTTCCAGAACTCATCTCCTGTGTTTAGTAAGTATTTTAAAATTATAATGTCATGATTTTTTACTTTTGCTTCCAAAAGATAGTTGGGTATATTTTCCTATAGTCGTGTGAGAGCACAAAGCAGGTACACCTACTTTTTGATACCTTTTTTTTGCAAACGAAGGAAAATATACCTGACTGTATTTGACTAGAACTATATTTTTCCTCACCATCTCTGCAGCTTTGGCCTTTATTAGTGTCGTCCTTTTGCTAGACAGTAGCCCTGGGATTTCCGGGTCTGCTAAATTCAAGAGATTTGTTATGTCGGTTTTATCATTGTTTAAACTCCAATTTCATACTGTACTCATAGCATGAGCAGTGATTTGTAATATTTGCATTCAGACTTTGTTACAAGTCCTGAAATAATAAATTAGAAAATCATTGCAAAATCTTAATGCTTAGTAGTTGTGGCCCTGATATTACAGGCTGAATTTTACTAGCCCACCCCCCCCTCCCCAACATCGGAGGTCATGGCGGGGTGGGGGGCCCCAGAAAATTCTTCCAGGAGAGGCCCGTCACTGGCCTTGATGCTGGGAAGGCCCTGCCCCATTTTTCCAGTGGCAGCAAGGCCTCGGGGCACCTCCCCCCCCCCCCCCCATCACTGGGCAAAACCACCTCATTAACATATTTAAATAAATGATGATAAAGGAATAATGACCTACCTTTCCATGACGGCTGTCCCATGCTGATATTCCAGCCAGTGGCCGGAAGTCCCGTGCCTTCGGATCTCCGTTCAGAGATCTGAGGTGGAACACTGGTGGGGAGGGGAGAGGAGGGAAGTTTTCAGGGCAAGAGGAGGAGACGTGGGGAAAACTGTTTGAATTGGCTGAGGGGATGGCGGGAAGGGGTTGAAGGGCAAAGATCTGTACGTTTGAGGGTGAAGGGTCGGGACCGACAAAACAGTGTTTTCGAGGGAAGAGGGATATTATAAAATTGTTTGGTTATTGGGGGGTGGGGGGTGGTTGGACGAGGGGCTTTGTTAATTTTTTGAATGTGAAAATTGAAAACACAGTTGCATTTCACTTTAAAAATGTAAATGTGTTGTAAGGGCTTGAAGCCCTTTAAAAATGGCACTGACACATGTGCGGTGACACCGGAAACCATTGCCGGGTACGGAGCTCCCGCCCCCTCTACGTCATCGGGAGCGGGTGTTCTGATCCCTCCATGTTAATGAGACACTGCATGAAATATTGTGGCGGGTCCATTGCACATGTCTCACACGTTTGCTGCGCCAATCCGATCCGGAAGCTCACTGCCATCCCATACATTTTCTTTGGCCAAATGGTCTACCTATTTGAATTGCATGACTTTGCCACATTCAGAAGTCAGTGTGCAGTTTTCTGTTTAGCCATTGCAAGAAAGAAAACTGCCTTATCTTAACAGTAAAGCGTATGGAACTTTTTAGTTAAATGAAATTGGCCTGTTAGTATCCACACACTTACCTATGGTTCAATTAGATTATAAGTGTAGTGTCTGTGTGAACTAGTTTCAAGTGGTTTCAGTTTTGCACTATTGTGAGGTGTCATTTGGGTGTCAGGACCCCCAACTGATGCCAAAAGAAAGTGGATGACATTACTTTCTTTGCAGAGTTGCTCTCCTCTTCTCTGTCAGGTTAGGCCCTGACTCTGGATTCATGTGGCATTACAAAATATCCAAGATCGGTAAGAGGCACGAGCACTGTGGGAAACATTGGTGTAGTGGTAATGCCACTGAACTAGTAATCTGAGGTCCAGGTTAATGCTCTGGGGAAATGGGTTCAAATTTCACCACAGCAGTTGGTGGAATTTAAACTCAATTAATTATTACATTTAATTAATAAAAATCTGGAATTGAAGGCTAGTCTCAGTAATGGTGCCATGAAACTATCATCAATTGTCATAAAAACCCATCTGGTTCACTAATGTCCTTCAAGGGAGGAAATCTGCCATCCTTACCTGGTCTGGCCTATCTGTGATTCCAGAGCCACAGCAATGTGGTTGACTCTTATCTGTCCTCTGAAATGGCCTAGCAAGCCACTCTGTTATCAAGGGCAATTATGGATGGGCAACAAATGCTGGCTTTGCCAGCGACGTCCATATCCCAAGAAAGTATTAAAAAAACTTCATATTAATTTCACATCGCATTTTATGAAAACTGGGGAAAAGTTGCCATCAATCCAACTGAATCCTAATGCCAATCTGCAGTGAAAGGTAGTTTTAAGGACAAATCTGTGAATTGGAGTGAAATGCTTATGTGCAATTTAACTTGCCACACTGCAGTAAAGTTTAATTAGATGACAAACAGAAATGTAACTCTTCACTTGAACAAGCCATGAGGTACACTCACAGTATTTTTCCTTGAAATATTTGGCACAAAAAATGAAGAGCCTCATGTTAATCCTAATTCTTGAGAAGAACTTTGGCAGGGAAACTTAGCTTGTAACATCCTCGATAAACCATTTTTGATATTTCACTGATGCTCAACCAATGTGTAATTTTCTCTGCAAATTAGAATTGGAGTTTGAGTGACGTTACTGTAATAAAATGTAATGTGAACACACTGTTATTGAGTGTGTCTGGAGACAATTACAGGCCAAATTCTTCTGCAAAATGTTCCGCAGGTTTTGAAGTTAGGATAACATAGATTACCTTTCATACAACTAACATAGTGGTTTTGGGCTCTAAATAATTGATGGAAATGTTGCCCATTCAAGTAAAAAATATAATTTTGTGTTTGTCATCTACAAAAGCATAATATATTATGGCTTGAATGATTAATTAAAATTTCTGTGGACAATTCAATTCAGATCTGGTCTTTAAAAGTAACGTTTGACTGCAGATTAGAATTCAGCTGTAGGTGGAGTCATTGTCATTTTACTCTGACTTTCGTAAAATATACTGTCCCCTAAAGTTCTAAATATCAACTAATGATCCCTGCATCAATTAACTTCTTATTTTGGAAGCACAATTACCATTTTCCACCCTTTTTAAGAGAATTAAAACTAAATTATCTTGTCGATCACTACAATCTTCTATATTTGGTGTAGTGGGCTCTTTAAATAATAGTTCTGAACATGAGGACATACTTGGGACTCTTCAATCATTATATAAGATGGACCCAACTGCAGGAGAAAAGTAGAAGCCGTACGCAAGCCCATTGTCACCAATTTTATGGAGCCCATGCCTTTTACAGCAACAATTTGCAATTCTATAGCACCGTTAATGCAGTAAATCATCTCAAGGTACAGATTATCAAACAAAATTTGACAGAGCCACATAAGGAGATATTAGAATAGATGATCAAAAGTTTGGTCAAAGAGGCAGGTTTTAAGTTGCACCTTAAAAGAAGGAAAGAGAGGTAGAGAGGTGGGGAGTCATTACAGTATAGGAGGAGGCCATTCATCCCATTGAGTCCATCCTGGCTCTCTGTAGAGTAAACCAGTCAATCTCATTCCCCTACTCTATTCGGGAGGGAGGTCCAAAGCTTAGGGCCTTGACAGCTGAAGCCACATTCAACAAAGGTGGAATAAAATCATGGATGCGCAAAAGGCCAGAATAGGAGGAGTGTCTAGATCTTGGATGGTTTTAGGGCTGGAGGAGGTTATAGAGAGGGATGAGACCATGGTGGGATTTGAAAATGAGCATGAGAATTTTAAAATACAGGCATTGCCAGCCCAGGAGTCATGGTAGATCAGTGAGCACAGAGGTGATGTGTTAATTGGACTCAGTGCATGTTAGGATTTGGGCAGCAAAGTTTTGAATGAGCTCACATTTACGAAGGATGCAAAGTGGGAGGCCGACCAAGAGAGTTTATCTTGTGCATAAGTTTATTTTTGTCCACTGTATCTTCCCTCATATCTGGGAAGATCTCTGCAGCTCTGTCTCAGCATCTTTGCAGGCAGTATCACCATGCCATTGACTGGCTGCTGACATTGCTTAAATGGCAGTCTATGCCTCCTTCATTCAAACAGTAAGGTCACAGGGCAAGGTTGTAAATTAAGCTATTCCCTCCTAAATTGGTGTAATAGTTTTAAAATGTAAATGGGAGGAAGTATAGCTTAATATGAACAAATTTCTTCTTGCAGTACTTTTTAGCAATGTAGTAATGAGGAAAATGAGCCTACACCAGTTGCTGTATATACAAAGCACTGTTGTTCCATATTTCTTCTTCTTCTTCTTTGGCCTCCTTATCTCGAGAGACAATGGATAAGCGCCTGGAGTTGGTCAGTGGTTTGTGAAGCAGCGCCTGGAGTGGCTATAAAGGCCAATTCTGGAGTGACAGGCTCCTCCACAGGTGCTGCAGAGAAATTTGTTTGTCGGGGCTGTTACACAGTTGGCTCTCCCCTTGAGCCTCTGTCTTTTTTCCTGCCAACTACTAAGTCTCTTCGACTCGCCACACTTTAGCCCCGTCTTTATGGCTGCTTTAAGTCTTTATGCCTTAATAAAGCACAGTTGGATTAGTGTGTGCTGTTGTGGGTTCCTGATTATAGGCTAAATGTTGAGGCAATAGAAAGGATCTCTAGAGGTTAAAAAAAATAAGCTGAGGCGTGGCCTAATAGAGGTTTTTAAATTATGAAAGGTTTTGATAGTGTGGATACAGAGCAAATGTTTCCAATTGTGGGGAAGAGGATAACTGGAAGCTATCAATGTAAGATATTCACCAAGAAATCCAGTAGGGAATTCGGAACCATAGGGAGTGGTTGGAGTGAATAGTACAGATCCATTTAAGGGAAGACTAGACAAGCAAAGGAGGGAGAAGAGAATAGAGGGTTACGCTGATTTATTTAGATGAGGAAAGACGGGAGGAAGCTCAGGTGGAGCATTAGCTATGGCATGGTCTAGTTGCACCAAATGGCCTGTTTCTGTGCTGTATATTTTATGTAATCCTATGTGATACACACAGCAGCTTCATTCGGATGATTCCCTGTATGGAAAATACAAATACATAGAAAGACTTGGAAACGTCAGGGCTGTTCTCATTCATGTAGTGTAAATTACCGGAGGATTAGATAAAGGTATTTAAAATTATGAAGAAATGGGACAAAGTAGATAGAAACTGACTGTTTTGCATGGCTGCAAGGTCTAGAATGAGGGGATATAGATACAAGGTTGGAGTAAGAGATTGAGGACAAAGAGCAGGAGAAACTTATTTTTTAAAACAAAGGATACAAGGCTAGAATGCACAACTGGAGTTAGTAATTGAAGCAGAGACCATGCAAGCACCAGCATGGACTAGTTGAGTTCAATGGCCTGTTTCCATGTTGTAATTTGTATATAATCCTGTAAGTATAAAACTAAGTTAATGTTGTATTGATTGAGATCAGAATATTTTAAAAACCTGGCCATGGTTTTACTCAGAATACTCTTCAGTTGGTAGCAGTCTAGCCACATTGAGAGGCTGTGGGTTCAAGCCCACTCCAAGACTTCAACAAGTAATCTAGAATATGATTTTTTTGCTACATTGTCAGAGGTGCCATTCAAACCAAGACCTTGTCTCCCTGTCCCGATGGAACTAAAATATTTAATAGCGCTACTTGAAGATAACTGGGGTATTTCCCCAAAGTCGTTGCGAACATACTTTCCTCAAATTGCATCTCCGAAGTAGATCAGCTGGTCACTTATTTGCTCTTTGGTGGCTCTGTGTGCAAATTGGCTGCCACGTTTACCTACATAAGAGAATTAATTTCAGAGTTATTATCAAAGTCAGAAATTATTTGTGAAGCACTAAAATATCACAAGGATGTTCTAATACTCTACCTAAATGCATCATTTTTATTCTTTTACTTTTTTCTCCCAATTAATTTAAATTGGAGGCATGACTGTTTAGCACTCTATTGTAGTGTAGAAAAGGTTTGTTTTACATGTCTAACAATTGAATTATATGGATGAATGCTAATTAAGCAGCTTGAGAGACTAAGTAATGACTGATCACACCAGGATTTGTTATGCACAGAAACACACTAAGGAGTCAGTTCTAATGAGTTAGAATGAGGTTTGATTGTAATAACTGACATTGACTTTCACTTTTTGTTCAGTGAGAACGGATGTGAAGAGGGACTTGGTACTTTAGGTCTGGTGTCTGGAATGTTTACAGCATGTTGGTCTCTTGGGTATGTATCTGTGTGTATAGATAGAAATACATTTAACTTGGGTTAGTATTTTAGTAGTTTTGGCATGTTTAATGTGTGGTTTCCAGTGCTTTTGTATCTTAGTAATTTCTGTTTTAAACTCTTCAGCTCAAAATGTAATCCATTTTTCAGTACAGTCCAAAGTATGTTTGAGCTTTTGTAGGCAGTGTTGGCAGATGTGATGGCCAGTCAGGCGAAGCAGGGAAATATTAGCTCAAGGTTTGGGGAGCAGTAGAACTCACTTATAGATATTGGGGGGAACCCATTGAGTGATGGGTCAACATGGAATAATCCTGAGGATAATTATGTAAAGAATAGTACTTTTTTGCTGCGAGGACTGTGGTATAATCCATAGGTATGTTTTTGTGTGTGACAGCAGGTGTGCTGGCAAAGTGTTACAGGAAGTGACTGTTATATACAAGATGTTTAATAAATAAGTGTCTGTACTTTGGCACCATTTTATTTTTATTAAAACATTAATTATCTGTCATACTATACATTACCATTTGATTTTAAATTTGTGTTGGTGTCACCTTTTCTGAGTGTGTACATTGCTGTGGTACCTTGCAGAAAATTTCTGGCAGTTTATTTCTAAAGAATATTGCATTATGAAACAGAATAATTGTACCATTTTATTTTGCTGTGAATTTTCAGTAAATGTGGAAGTTTTACTTGCTGCAGGTTTGTTTTTTTTTTGTACCCAACTTGCTGGCACAAGTGAGGTGCTTTGATTAACATTGCCTCAAGTTGTACTGGTTGTATATAAATGGACGGCCCAGGTTCCTCCAAATCATGGAACGCCAATGTTAATGTACAGCTATCTGGTACTTTTGTATCTCTCCATTCACATTGATCCAAGTGTGAACAAACAAGAATGCTAATGGTTTATGGTTAGTATAGTCTTGTAACAAAAATTTTATCCACTACTTTCAACCAATCCAAAAGTCACTCCTCCTAGTTTGTAGATATAAGCAATGCTGCCAGAGTACATCAAGAGCATTGAATTGTCGGGCTCCTAGTGTTTCAGTGGAGCCCACACACTGTCCTACCACCAAAAGCAAGTACTGCTGGAGGCAATATAGGCTGGAGCTGAACACACCAGCACTGGGACTGGTGGAGCATCTATAAGCAGAAAGTGTAAATTTTGCATGGCTTAAAATAACCTGCTAGATGGTAACTAGTATAACCTTTTTTTATTTTTAAATCAGAACATTTGTAGGACCAACACTGGGTGGATATCTATACAAAGAATTGAATTTTGAGTGGGCTGCAGCTATACAAGGAGGCTTTCCATTCATTTTTGTAAGTAGACACAACATAGATGATGAACAGAATATTTAGCGTTGTAACCCTAAGCCACCATTTTAAAAATAAAATTGGAAAATGATCCCTTTAATAATTACCATTAGACTAATGGTCTTTTCTTCTATCTTTAGGGTACGCTGTTGGGTTTCTACTTTTTGGTGGAAATGGTGCAGAAAAGGAGGTTTGTATTTGTATTTCAGATTCTTACATTTCTTAAATTTAAACTGGGCGGCACAGTGGTGCAGTGGCTAGCACCACAGCCTCACAGCTCCAGCGACCCGGATTTGATTCTGGGTACTCCCTGTGTGGAGTTTGCAAGTTCTCCCTGTGACCGTGTGGGTTTCCACCGGGTGCTCCGGTTTCCTCCCACAGCCAAAGACTTGCAGGTTGATAGGTAAATTGGCCATTGTAAATTGCCCCTAGTGTAGGTAGGTGGTAGGAGAATTGTGGGGAGGTGGTAGGGAATATGGGATTAATGGAGGATTAGTATCAAATGGGTGGTTGATGGTCGGCACAGACTCGGTGGGCCGAAGGACCTGTTTCAGTGCTGTATCTTTAAATAAACAAAAAGAATACTGATGTGAAAGGGTGCACGTAAGAATGGTGACATTTTAAGAAGAGGCACTAATGTTTACTTTCTCCTTTGTGGTTCACCTCCTGGGCTGCCTATTGCTTTGAGAATAGCAGCAGGGACTGCTTGTAGCCAAGGGTAGGTGAAGATGTAAGAATATATGAAATAGAAGCAGGAGCAGGCCATTCAGCCCCTCGAGCCTGCTGCGCCATTCAATAAGATCTAATTGTGGCCTTAACTCCACTTTCCTGCCTGCACCCCCCCACCACCCCACCCTCCCATTACCCTTGACTTCCTTATAGATCAAAAATCTGTCTAACTCAGCCTTGAATATATTCAATGACCCAGCCTCTACTGCTCTCTGGGGTAGAGAATTCCAAAGATTAATGACCCTCTGAGAAAAGAAATTCCTCCTCATCAACATTTTAAAAGGGAGATCCTTTATTTTGAAATTATGCCCCCGAGTTCTATATTTCCCCACGTGGGGGAATATCCTCTCAGCATCTACCTTGTCAAGCCCCCTCAGAATTTGATATGTTTCAATAAGATTACCTCTCATTCTTCTAAACTCCAATGAGTATAGGCCCAAACAGCTCAACCTTTCCTCATAAGGCAACCCCTTCATTCCAGGAATCAACCTCGTGAACCTTTTCTGAGCTGTCTCCAATGCAGGTATATCCCTTCTTAAATAAGGAGAACAAAACTGAACGCAAAACTCTAGGTGTGGTCTCACCAATACCCTGTACAGTTGTACCAAGACTTCCCTGCATTTAAACTCCATCCCCCTTGCGATAAAGGCCAACATTTAATTTGCCTTCCTAATTTTACTTGCTGTACCTGCATGCTAACCTTTTGTGATTCATGTACGAGGACACCCAGGTCCCTCTGTATCGCAGCATTCTGCTGTCTCTCTCCGTTTAATAATATTCTTCTTTTCTGTTCTTCCCTCCAAAATGGACAATCTCACATTTTCCCACATTATACTCCATCTACCAATTTTTGCCCACTCACTTAACCTATCTATAACTCTTTGCAGACATTTTGGTCTGAATTTTACCTTAGTCGGACAGGAATCCACCTAGCCTGGAGAACTGTCCCGTATTTTACGGGTCCCCAGGCTTTAATTCTCCCGAGGCGGGACTTCCAGCCGCTTGAGGGAGGAGGTCCCGCCTCCGTGAACTGCCGGCCAATCATCGGGCTAGCAGCTCTTAGTCCCAGCAGCGCCACCGGGAGCGGTGGACACTGTTGGGACTGCAGCCCAACCAACACCAAGGAGCCTGGAGGGAAGGTAAGTTAAGGTTTCCTCACCAGGAGGATCGGTCCTTCCCTGGTGGGGCTGGAGTGGTCATTTGGTGGGAGAGGGCGTCTTGGGTCCCGGGGGTGGGTTGGGAGGTGGGGGTGGCCCTCAATCGGGCACCCTGTGCCTGATTGCCATGGCATCCCCCCCTCCCCCCCACCGGGGTGCGGAAAGGCCAGCAGCTATCGCTGGGATACCTTTCATGTCCCCAGCACGCCCGCTTGCCATGGGTGAAATACTCGTGGAGGCTGGCGAGGGCCCTTAAGTGGCCGTTAAGTGGCCACTTAAGGGTCTTGATTGGCCTTGGGCGGGCAGGCCGTTTCCCACCTCCCACCTGATGCTGTAAACTTAGCCAGAGGCGGAAGCAGGACGGTTAGGCCTCCCGGAGCCTGCTGCTCAATTTTACGCCGCCCCCATTCTACCATCCGATCCACTGGGGCGGCATAAAATTCAGCCATTTGTGTCCTCCTCACAACTTGCTTTCCTACCTATCTTTGTATTGTCAGAAACTTTGGTTACAATACACCCAGTCCCTTCATCCAAGTCATTAATATAGATTGTAAATAGTTGAAGCCCCAGAACTCATCCCTGTGGCAATTTGCCAACCTGAAAATGACCGATTTATCCTGACTCTCTATTTCCTGCTTGCCAATCCTCCATCCATGCTATTATATTATCCCCAACATCATGAGCTCTTATGTTGTGCAGTAACCTTTTATGTGGCACCTTATCGAATGCCTTTTGGAAATCCAAATACACTGTAGCTACTGGTTCCCCTTTATCACCCTGCTTGTTACATCCTCATGTATTATTATGGGTGACTTTAATCTGCATGTAGATTGGGCAAATCAAATTAGTCACAATACCATAGAGGAGGAGTTCTTGGAGTGTATACGGGATGGTTTTCTGGACCACTATGTTGAAGAACCAACTAGAGAACAGACCATCCTAGACTGGGTATGGTGTAATGAGAGAGGAATAATTGACAATCCATTGATGCGAGACCCCTTGGGGACGAGCGACCATAATATGATAGAATTCTTCATCAAGATGGAGAGTGATGTAGTTGATTCTGAGACTAGGATCCTGAATCTCAGTAAAGGAAACTACGAAGGTATGAGGTGCGAGTTGGCTATGACGGATTGGGAAACGTTACTGAAAGGGATAACGGTGGATAGGCAATGGCAAACATTTAAAGAGCACATGGATGAACTGCAACAATTGTTTATCCCTGTCTGGCGCAAAAGTAAAACGGGAAAGGTAGCCAAACCGTGGCTTACAAGGGAAATTAGAGATAGCATTAGATCCAAGGAAGAGACATATAAATTTGCCAGAAAAAACAACAGACCTGAGGATTGGGAGCAGTTTAGAATTCAGCAAAGGAGGACTAAGGGATTGATTAAGAAGGGGGAAATACAGTACGAGGGCAAGCTTGTGGGGAACATAAAAACTGACTGTAAAAGTTTCTATAGGTATGTGAAGAGAAAAAGATTGATGAAGACAAATGTAGGTTCCTTACAGTCAGAAACAGGGGAATTTATTATGGGGGAACAAAGAAATGGCTTACCAACTAAATGCATACTTTGGTTCTGTCTTCACAAAGGAGGACACAAATATCATACCAGAAATGTTGGGGAACACAGGGCTTAGTGAAAGAGAGGAACTGAAGGAAATCAGTATTAGTAGAGAAATGGTGTTGGGGAAATTGATGGGATTGAAGGCCGATAAATCCCCAGGGCCTAATGGTATGCATCCCAGAGTACATAAGGAAGTGGCCCTAGAAATAGTGGATGCGTTGATGGTCATCTTCCAAGATTCTTTCGACTCTGGAACAGTTCCTACAGATTGGAGGGTAGCTAATGTAACCCCACTATTCAAAAAGGGAGGTAGAGAGGAAGCAGGGAATTATAGACCAGTCAGCCTGACGTCGGTAGTGGGGAAAATTCTAGAGTCCATTATCAAATATTTTATCGCAGAGCACTTGGAGAACAGTGGTAGAATCGGGCAGAGTCAGCATGGATTTACGAAAGGGAAATCATGCTTGACAAATCTACTAGAATTTTTCGAGGATGTAACTAATAGAGTTGATGAGGAGGAGCCAGTGGATGTGATTTATTTGGACTTTCAGAAGGCTTTCGACAAAGTCCCACATAAGAGATTAGCATGTAAAATTAAAGCGCATGGGATTGGGGGTAGTGTATTGCGATGGATAGAAAATTGGTTGGCAGGCAGGAAACAAAGAATAGGGATAAATGGGTCTTTTTCCAATTGGCAGGCAGTGACTGGAGGGGTACCGCAGGGATCGGTGCTAGGACCCCAGCTATTCACAATATATATTAATGATTTAGATGAGGGAACTCAATGTAATATCGCCAAATTTGCAGATGAGACAAAACTGGGTGAGAGGGTGAGTTGTGAGGAGGATGCAGAGAGGCTTCAGGGTGATTTGGACAAGTTGAGTGAGTGGGCTAATACATGGCAGATGCAGTATAATGTGGATAATTGTGAGGTAATGCAATTTGGTAGCAAAAACAGGAAGGCAGGTTATTATCTGAACGGCTATAAACTGAGAGAAGGGAATATGCAACGAGACCTGGATGTTCTCGTACACCAGTCACTGAAGGTAAGCATGCAGGTCCAACAGGTGGCAAAAAAGACAAATGGTATGTTGGCCTTCATAGCGAGAGGATTCGAGTACAGGAGCAGAGATGTCTTGCTGCAATTATGCAGGGTCTTGGCGAGGCCACACCTGGAATATTGTGTGAAGTTTTGGTCTCCTTATCTGAGGAAGGATGTTCTTGCTATAGAGGGAGTGCAGTGAAGGTTTACCAGACTGATTCCTGGGATGGCGGGACTGATATATGAGAAGAGATTGAGTTGGTTAGGATTATATTCGCTGGAGTTCAGAAGAGTGAGGGGGGATCTCATAGAAACTATAAAATTCTAACAGGACTTGATAGGGTAGATGCAGGAAAGATGTTCCCAATGGTGGGGAGGTCCAGAACCAGGGGTCATAGTCTAAGGATATGGGATAAACCTTTCAGGACTGAGATGCAGAGAAATTTCTTCACCCAGAGGTTGGTGAGCCTGTGGAATTTGCTACCACAGAAAGCAGTTGAGGCCAAAACATTGTACGTTTTCAAGAAGGAGTTAGATATAGCTCTTGGGTCTAACGGGATCAAAGGGAATGGGGCGAAAGCGGGAACAGGTTACTGAGTTGGATGATCAGCCATGATCATAATGAATGGTGGAGAAGGCTCGAAGGGCCAAATGGCCTACTCCTGCTCCTCTTTTCTATGTTTCTATGTGACATGTTTCAGCATTTTGTCTCAAATATGGACCTAATTGGGCAGCCAACCATTATACGTATATGGAAGTTGGGTGAATACTGGATTAGAAACCTTTGGAAAAATATGCACTTTGACGCAGACATTGTTGGGATAGCAGTCGGGAGCGAGAATACTGAATAGTGTATAATTCTCTCACTGAAAAATCTTTCTCATAAAGGTTGTGTTTTTCAATATGTTTTTCTCTCTTTTCATGCTAAAAGTGACACCAGTGAGTATAGTTGTTTCCTGGTGTTGAGGCTGGTAGTGCTTATCATAAAAACAGTGCACTAGATAGTAATGAATTAAAATCCACCTGATTCACTAAGGTCCTGTTGGGAAAGAAACCTGTCTGGCCTATATTTGATGCTAGGCCCACAGCGATATCCTTACCTGCCCTCTCAAGTAGCTTAGCAAGCCACTTGGTTCTATCAAACCCCATAAAAAGGTATAAAAATAATAAAACTGGATGGACCTCTCAGCATCGACCTTAGCAATGGCTTCAGACATGTTAAAGACAGACCCAGCCTGCAAAATCCTCCTCACTAACATCTGGGGACTTGTGCCAAAATTGAGAGAGCTGTCCCACAGACTACTCAAAAAACAGCCTGACGTTGTCATACCCACAGAATCATAGGTTTCAGCCAGCATCCCAGATACATCCATCACCATCTCTGGTTATGTCCTGTTCTACTGGAAGAACAGACCAACCAGAGGTGGCAGCACAGTGGTATACAGTCGGGAGTGAGTGGCCCTTGGATTTCTCAACATTGACTCTGGATCCCATGAAGTCTCATAACATCAGGTCAAACATGGGAAAGGAAACCCCCTGCTGATTACCAACCACCACCCTCCCTCAGCTGATGAATCGTTACTGTTCCATGTTGAACACCACTTGAAAGAAACACTGAGACTAGCAAGGGAGCAGAATGTACTCTGGGTGGAGGATTTCAATGTCCATCACCAAGAATGGCTTGATAGCACCGCTACTGACTAAGCTGGCCGAGTCCTGAAGGACATATATCTTTTTGAACAATAAAGGAATTAAGGGATACGGTGAGAGCGCGGGTAAGTGGATCTGAGTCCACGAAAAGATCAGCCATGATCTTATTGAATGGCAGAACAGGCTCGAGGGGCCAGACGGCCTACTCCTGCTCCTAGTTCTTATGATCTTATGATATCTGCCAGACTGGGCCTATGACAGGTGGTGAGAGAACCAACAAGCAGAAAAAACCTGCTTGACTTTGTCCTTACCAATCAACCTGTCATAGATGCATCTCTCCATGACAGTATTGGTAGGAGTGACCACCACACAGTCCTTGTGGAGACAAAGTCCCATCTTCACAGTGAGGACACCTTCCCGGCATTACCACCGTGCTGAATGGATTAGATTCAGAACAGATCTAGCAGTTCAAAACTGGGCATCCATGAGGTGCTGTGGGCCATCGGCAGCAGCAGAATTGTACACAACCACAATCTGTAACCTCATGGCCCGGCATATCCTTCACTCCACCATTACCATCAAGTCAGGGAACCAACCCTGTACAGTGAGAAGTAAAGAAAAGCATGCCAGGAGCAGCACCAGCCATATCTAAAAATGAGGTACCAACCTGGTGAAGCTACAATACAGGACTACATATATACTAAATAGTGAGAGCAGCATGCTATAGACAGAACTAAGCAAATCTCGCAATAAGTGGATCAGATCAAAGTTCTGCAGTCCTGCCACATCCAGTAGTGAATTGTGGTGGACAAATGAACAACTAATGGGAGGAGGGGGCTTCAGGAAAATTCCCATTCTCAATGATGGCGAAGCGCAGCTTCTGAGTGCAAAAGACAAGCTGAAGCATTTTCAACCGTCATCAGGCAGAAAATGCCAAGTAGATGATCCATCTCAGCCTCCTCCTGATGTCCCCATTCCCATTTCCTAATATCCATTTCCAACAAGTGAGGGGCGAGAGTTCTGAGAGTGTGTTGTAGAAAATTTTTCTATTGCACTATGTTTCTAGTCCAACACGAAAGGAGGCACTGCTAGAACTGGTTCTTGGGAATGTGGTGGGCCAAGTGGATCAAGTATCAGTAGGAGTTCATTTTCGGGACAGTGATCATTGTATCATAAGGTTTAAGCTGACTGTGGAAAATGACAAAGAACAATCCAGAGTAAGAATAATTAACTGGGGGAAAGCCAAATTCATTGGGAGAAGAATGGAGCTGGGGCGAATAAATTGGAGTCAAAGGTTGGCAGGAAAAACGGTAGCTGAATAATGGGCTACCTTCAAAGGGGAGATACCTTGACTGTGCCCAAGCTACGTTCACTCGAAGGGGAAAGGTGGGGTAAACAAATCCAGAGCTCCCTGGATGATAAAAGAGGTAGAGATTAAGATAAAGACGAAAAAGTGTGCTTATGACAGATGCCAAGTAGAAAATAATATTGAGTACCAGGCTGAATGTAGAAGACCCAGAGGGGAAGTGAAAAAACAAATAAAAGAAGCAAAGAGAGAGCATGAAAAGAGACTGGCAGCTAACATTAAAGTGAATCCCAAAGTTTTCTATAGACATATAAATAGTAAAAAGGCAGTAAAAGGAGGTGTTGGGCCGATTAGAGACCATGAAGGGGATTTACGCATAGAGGCAGGGGGAATAGCTGAGATATTAAATGAATACTTAGCATCTGTCTTTATCAAGGTAGAAGGTGCAACCCAGGCACTGATGAAAGAGGTGGTGATTTATACACTAGAAGGGTTTAAAATTGATAAGGATATTAGATAGCTGCCTGTACTTAAAGTGGCAAAAGCACTTCAGGACTAGAGGAGAAGCATCCAACAAGGGAAGATATTAAGAGAGGGTGGAAATCACAGAGGTACTGGCCAAAATTTTTCAGTCTTCCTTAGACATAGGGGTGGTGCCAGAGGACTGGACAATTGCAAACGTTAGACCCTTGTTCAAAACAGGGTGTAAAGATAAGGCCAGCATCTACAGGCCAGTCAGTTTAACTTCAGAGGTGGGGAAACATCCAGAAAGAATAATTCGGGACAAAATTAATAGTCACATGGACAAATGTGGGTTCATTAAAGAAAGCCAGCATGGATTTCTTAAGGGAAAGTCATGTTTAACTAACCTGCTGGAGTTTTTTGAAGAAGTAACAGAGAGGATTGATGAGAGCAATGTAGTTGACGTGGTGTACGTGAACTTTCAAAAGACTCTGATACATTGCCACACAACAGATTTGTGAGCAAAGTTATAGCTGATGGAATAAAAGGGACGGTAGCAACATGGATACAGAATTGGGTGAGTGACAGGAAACAAAGAGTATTGGTTAATGGATGTTCTTCGGGCTGTTGGAAGGAGTTCCCCAGGAGTCAGTGCTGGGACCCTTGCTTTTCCTGATATTAATGACCTAGACCTTGGTGTACAGGGCACAATTTCAAAGTTTGTGAATGATACGAAACCTGGAAACATTGTGAACTGAGGAGGATGGTGTCGAACTTCAAAAGGACAATGACAAGTTGGTGGAATGGGCGGATAGGTGGCAGATGAAGTTCAATGCAGAGAAATGTGAAGTGATTCATTTTGGGAGGAAGAACATGGAGAGACAATATAAAATAAAAGGTACAATTCTAAAGTGGGTGCAGGAGCAGAGGGACCTAGGTGTATATGTGCATAAGTCATTGAAGGTGGCAGGACAGGTTGAGAGCACAGTTAACAAAGCATACAGTATCCTGGGCTTTATTAATAGGGGCATAGAGTACAAGAGCAAGGAAGTTATGTTGAACTTGTATAAGACAGTAGTTCGGCCTCAGCTGGAGTATTGCATTCAGTTCTGGGCACCGCACTGTCGGAAAAATGTGAGGGCATTAGAGAGAGTACAGAAAAGATTGATGAGAATGGTTCCAGGGATGAGGAATTTCAGTTATGAAGATAGATTGGAGAAGTTAGGATTGTTTTCCTTGGAGAAGAGAAGGCTGAGAGGTGATTTGATAGAGGTATTCAAAATCATGAGGGGTGTGGACAGAGTAGATACAGAGAAACTGTTCCCACTGGTGAAAGGAGAAAGGATTGAGAATGAGAGGGCACAGATTTAAAGTAATTGGTAAGAGAAGCAAAAACGACATGAAGAAAAACTTTTTCATGCAGCGAGTCGTTAAGGTCTGGAATGCGCTGCCTGAGAACGTGTGGATTCACGTGGTGGATCAATTGAACGAGGCAGGTTCAATTGAATTTTTAAAAGGGAATTAGACAGTTATATGAAAAGGAAGAATGTGGAGGATTATGGGGAGAAGGCGTGGGAAAGGCATTCGGTGAATTGCTCATTTGGAGAGCTGGTGCAGACACGATGGGCTGAATGGCTGCCTTCTACGCTGTAACAATTCTGTGATTCAGCTCTTTTACCCAGGTTTGGACCAAGGCTATAATGAGGTCAGGAACTGAGTGGCCCAGGCGGAACCCAAACTGAGCGTCAGTGAGCAGGTTATTGCTGAGCAAGTGCCACTTGATAGCACTGTCAACAACCCCTTCCATCACTTTGCTGATGATCAAGAGTAGACTGATGGGGCAGTAATTGGCCGGGTTGGATTTGTCCTACTTTTTGTACACCTGACCTGCTTGGGCAATTTTCCACATTTCCGGGTAGATGCCAGTGTTGTACTGGAATAGGTTGGCTAGGGGCGCAGCTAGTTCTGGAGCACAGGGCTTCAGTCCTATTGCCGGAATGTTGTCAGGGCCATAGCCTTTGCAGTATCCAGTGCTTTCAGTCATTTCTTGATACCACGCAGAGTGAATTGGATTGGCTGAAGACTGGCATCTGTGATGCTGGGGACCTCAGGAGCAGGCCGAGGTGGATCATCCACTCGGCACTTCTGGCTGAAGGTGGATGCACATACTTCAGCCTTGTCTTTTGCACTGATAGAGTCTTAGAGTCGTACAGCATAGAAACAGGCCCTTCGGTCCACTGCATCCATGCCGACCATAATGCCTATCTATATTAATCCCACCTGCCTGCATTATTCCATATCCCTGTATGCCTTGCTCATTCAAGTACCTGTCCAGATGCCTCTTGAATGTCGCTACTGTTCCTGCCTCCACCACCTCCTCTGGCAGTTCATTCCAGATACCCACTATTCTTTGTGTGAAAGATTTACCCCTTTGATCCCCTTTAAACCTCCTCCCTCTCACCTTAAATCTATGCCCTCTGGTTTTAGTCACCTACCGTGGGAAAAAGACTCTGGCTATCTACCCTATCTATGCCTCTCATAATTTTATATACCTCTATCATGTCCCCTCTCAGCTTCCTTCGCTCCAGGGAAAACAGACCCACTCTATCCAATCTCTCTTTATAACTCAAGCCCTGCAAACCAAGCAACATCCTTGTGAATCTTTTCTGCACCTTCTCTAGCTTAATCACATCTTTCCTGTAGTGCGGCGACCAGAACTACACACAGTACACCAAATGCGGCCTAACCAACGTTATGTGCAACTATAACATGACGTCCCAACTCTTGTACTCAATGCCTCAGCTGATGAAGGCAAGCATGCCATATGCCTTCTTCACCACCCTGTCTACCTGTGTTGCCACTTTCAGGGAACTATGTACTTGCACCCCAAGGTCTCTCCGCGCAACAATACTCCCCAGGGCCCTGCCATTCACTGTATATGGCCTGCCCTGGTTTAACTTCCCAAATGCATCAATTCACACTTGTCTGCATTAAATTCCATTTGTCACTCCCTTGCCCACTTTCCCACTTTCCCAGTTGATCTATATCCTGTTGTAACCTTAGACAACTTTCTTCACTGTCCACTATACCACCAATTTTGGTGTCATCTGCAAACTTACTAATCATGCCCCTTACATTCACATCCAAGTCATTAATATATATGACAAACAACAGAGGGCCCAGCACCTATCCCTGTGGCTCACCACTGGTCACCGGCCTCCAATCTGAAAAACAACCCTCCACTACCACCCTCTGCCTCCTATTACCAAGCCAATTTTGTATCCAATTTGCTAGCTCACCCTGGATCCCATGTGTTCGAACCTTCTGGACCAGCCTACCATGCAGGACCTTGTCAAATGCCTTGCTAAAGTCCATGTAGACAACGTCCATCGCCCTGCCCTCATCAATCCTCTTGGTCACCTCCTCGAAAAACTCAATCAAATTCGTGAGACATGATTTCCCATGCACAAAGCCATGCTGACTATGTGCTGGGCTCCCCCATCATTGAGGATGTGGATATTTATGGAGCCTGCTCCTCCTGCTGGTTGTTTAATTGTCCACCACTATTCATGACTGGATGTGACAGGACTGCAGAGCTTAGATCTGATCCATTGGTTGCAGGATCACTTAGCTCTGTCTCTTGCATGCTGCTTACGCTGTTTGGCATGCAAGTAGTCCTGTGTTGCAGCTTCACCAAGCTGACACTTTATATTTAGGTATGCCTGGTGCTGCTCCTGGCATGTGCTCCTGCACTCTTCATTGAACCAGGGTTGGTCCCCCGGCTTGATGATAATGGTAGAGTGGGGGATATGCTGGGCCATGAGGTTACAGATTGTGGTTGAATACAATTCTGCTGCTGCTGATGGCCCACAGTGCCTCTTCGATGCCCAGTTTTGCATTGCTAGATCTGTTCAAATTCTATCCCATTTACCACAGTGGTAGTGCCATACAACACGATGGTAGGTATCCTCAATGTTAAGATGGGACTTCACCTCCACAAGGACTCTGCGGTGCTCACTCCTACCAATATTGTCCTGGACAACTACAACTACAACACTGGCATCTACCCAGCAATGTGGAAAATTGCCCAGGTATGTCCTATGACAGATAGATTGGTGAGGATGAGGTCAAGTAGATTTTTCCCTCTTGTTGATTCTAAATACAAAAACCTCTCATACCCCCATTATTTCTATGTATATGAAAATGTAATTGTCTTCAATGAAAATATTATATAGATTTTTCTTTTTATGAAGGTCACATTCTGGGAACATCACAGATGAAGAGAGAACACCACTAATTTCAAATTGAATTTGGAAACTTAGACAGTTTTTGGACATCCTACTATTTAAAAATTGTCCTTATTGACCAAGTCAAAGTGAGTTTAAATGTTTGAACATTTTATATTACTAATTATTCTGTTACTTAATTGTAATAGGTAATAAGGGATTTTATATCACTGATTCTAAGGCTGTAATATGGAAAGCTGTTTTCTATTGTTGAAATGTTGATTTTTAATTTATAAACATCGTGAACACAAAATAATTACTTTCTGTCCATCCAATGTAATTTGATGGTCTTAATCATAATCTCTGTGTCACGACTAAACTAATAAAACCACCAGTTTGGAATTCAATTTTTTTCCTTCTTTGCTGAAAGGTGATTAGAGTAGGATTTGTTTTCCAGCTTTCCTTTGTCAGAATACTGCAAAAACAACTTCATACTGTTTGTCTCCTTGGATACTGAGAAAAAAGCTGATCACTAAAAGCTTATTTTGGCACTCCTGAAATGAGTCCACCATTTAATTCTGCCAAAGTATTTTTTAGGATCCAAAGCAACAATCAAGTTTTACAAGGTTTAACCGTTTTACCCGAGCTGCATTTCTAATATTTATTAATGACTGTTAAGTTTCCAAGGCCACAACTGAAAAAAATCTCTGCTTGACAAAAAAAAAATCCATAGCTGGCAAGCCCAATTATACTCCTGAACAGAAAAAAAGGAAAATTGAATTTAACAGAAAATGCTGGAAATGTACAGCAGTTCTGTTACACCGATAAAGAGGAAGGAAAGGTCAATGTTTTTTTTCCAAACTGGGACCTGAATGAAAGCCCCTTATTAGCATTGAACTAAACAAAGGAGTTGAAAGAGACTGGTAAAACTTGTATGTTTGAAAGTCAAAGAGGAAATAATGGGCTCAATGAATTCTGTTGCATGTGGAAACCAGTGAAAAGAATGATGTGTAAAGCTAATGGTGATAATGAACAGTAATTTTTAAAAAAACTTTTGAAAATTGTTAAATACAACAGGGAAAAGGTATTCAGGGATATGCACAGCAAAAGTAAAACTGTAAATACAGGAAATGTGAAATAATAAAATAAAATGCCAGAAACATGCAAGTCCACCAGCACCTGCTCGAGCAAGCAAGCCTGTGCATTAATTTACCCTCTTGAAGTCAGTTACTATCATCCTCACTGTTTAATACATTTTTAAATTTTGTCATTTGCAAACATTGAAATTGTGCCTTGGATACTCAAGTCCAGGACATTAATACAGATCAAAAGAGCAGTACTAATACCGATCCCTGGGAATATCACTGTATAATTCCCTGCAGTCTGAAAAACAACTGTTCACCACTACTCTCGACAATCAGCTCTACCTCATCACCAACTTTCTCAAATCTTCCACTGTCTCCAAATTATCAGACTGTTTGACCGACATTCAGTACCAGATGAGCAAAAATTTCCTCTAATTAAATATTAGGAAGACTGAAGCCGTTGTCTTCAGACCCCACCACAAACTCTGTTTCCTAGCCACTGACGCCATCCCTCACCCTGGCAACTGTTAGAGGCTGAATCATACTGCTCGTAATCTTGGTGTCATGTTTGACCTTGAGATGAGCTTCCGACCATATCTACGCACCATCACGATGACCGCCTATTGTTATGACCTCAGTGAGATTGTTAATATGCTAAATATGAGATATGAACCCCCAGACCAATTGAAAGAAATACACAAGATTTCATATATTAAGACTTTCATTATGACTAAACTAAAAGAAATCTCCATTAACTAAATAGTACTTTGTAAGTGGCTGATATCACAGATTACAGAGAAAAGCTATTCTCTTTACTTATTAAAATACTTGAAAACCTCACACCACACTTACGCATTACACAGTCCTTTTTGATGGCCAACTTCTTTGAGGTTAAAAGTCCCAAATTCCTCTCATTTGCAATGGGTTGCATCTTCCTGACCTTTGGGCTGAATTTTACGCACCCCCAAAAACTGGGAAGGTGGCGGGTGGGGGCATAAATTGGAGCGGGAGGCTTGGGGAACCCTTCCTTACCCGCTCACGCCTCCGCCACCACTTTATGCAGGGTGGCGGCATCAAAAAATGGCCCATCCACCCCAGGCCAATCAAAGCCCCTTAATGGCCACTTAAGGACCTCCGCCTGCCGCCACAGGGATTTTACCCATGGCTGGTTGGGCGCCAAGACCCGAGAGAAGCCACTATAAGGGAAATCTAGTCAAAAATGCAACTGGCGCTAGGGTTCCAACAATGCCCCATAAAAAGACAAAAGGTACCATAAAAAGACAATTATAGATAATAAAATGGAATAGTACTTACAGAAACAGATGCCAAGTAAACCCAATTAAAATCATTTTGACCAGATAAATGCTCACAACCTCAAGAGCAGGGGATTTCCAGCAAAAATATTAAGTGGAGATGGTAGCTAATGATATTATCATATATGGATCTCAAAAGCTGGGAAAACACATACAGAAAGGTAACACCTATATGCTATAAGGTCAGATGATAGCTTTTCTGATTTCCTTTTTTACTTCACCCTTTCACTTTCTATACTCCTCTAGGCTTTCTAAAGTATTAAAATTTTTGTGATCATCACAGGCTTTCTTTTTCTGCTTTAACTTACCTTGTAAGCTTCTAGATAACCAGGGGGCTCTAGATTTGGCTGTACCAGCCTTTATCTTTGTGGGGACATGCCCACATTGTGCCTGTAGAATCTCGTTTTTGAATGCCTCGAGGTATCCAGCAACAGTGATGTCATCAAGCAGGTTAAGCAAAGTAAGGAAGACTTGCTACAATTAGACAGGGCTTTGGTTAAACCACAACTCTAATTCTGGCATCTTGCACTTCCCTGATTTTAATTGCTCCCTTATTGGTGGCTGTGTCTTCAGCTGCCAAAACTTTATGCTCTGGAAATCCCTCCCTAACCTCGTGTCTCTCTACCTCTCTTTCCTCCTTTAAAGGTGCTCCTAATATGGCCCGGTGTCAAATTTGCTTTATTAAGCTGTCGTGATGTGCCTTGTGAAGTTTTATTGCATTAAAGGCACTATATAAATACAAGTTGTTTTGTTTTTTTAGCCAATTTCATATCCATGCTGCCACTGCCCTTTAATCCCATGGCTTCAATTTTGTTAGCATGTCTAGCATGTGGTACTTTATCATAAGCCTTTTGGAAGCTCATGTACACATCAACCACAATAACTTCATCAACATTCTCCATTTCTTCATTGTGACAAATGCTGACCCCTGGGTCAACTAAACAATTAACTTGTTGTTGCTCACTGCCTTGTCACACACTCTCCCTTCCATTGGCTACCTGGTCATGCTCTCTTACTTCTGCTGACTGCATGCACATGCATTCTCCCTCATATCACTGCCTACCTGCTTATGCACACTCTTCTACTTTGTGTACTCAATCTCTCTTCCGCTGGTTGCTTCCTGATGTTGTTTCCCAACCACAGACTGCTTGCCTATGTGCCCTGCTGCCTGTTTACTCACAGCCTGTCCCATACTGCTGTCTGCATACTCACAAGGTCTCTCTTTTCTTGGCACCCTAACTGTCATTTATGTAACAATGTTTTGAAAAATAAAGTTTTGGCATTTACCATTGGTATTCTTTGAATCAAAGTTTGCCATACATTTCCTCATTTAGCAAACACATATATTGTATGCATGGGTTAGTCATCTATTTGCAAGCCCACAGACTTTTGTCATGCAGACCCCCACCTGCCAAGAATGAGGCATATTAACTTCATCACATGAACATTGATTTTAAAATGTTGGTGGACTTGTTAAAGAGATCACTCGACCTTTGACTGGAGGACATTTGTATACTAAGAGATGGCGCTTATGGAGACAATGAACTACTCCCTGGGCCAATTAACCCAAATGGATTTTGATCACCGGACATTGAAGATGTAAGGAAGTGCATTCCAGGGACTGCTAAGGTGATACAATCCACAAAGACAGGACTGGTTAAACCAGCTAGTCCAGGCTTTTGAATGAGACACAGGACAGTTTGAATTGAGACTGCAGAGTTTACAACTGAAGCTGGAACAAGAAAGCCTCTCTCCTGGCTGTCCCTCTCTCGCTTTCTCCCAAGCCACCGGACCCATGGAAGACATGTAAACCTCAAGAGAGAAAAGACTCCGACATCGAAACAAGTTGAAGCATGTACTGGGCCCCAACGAATTGCAGGACCTACCGACAACCAAAGACTCAACATTGAACTTAAAGGACTGTAACTATAATCCCAATATTGCCTCAAACTTTTCCCCTTTATTCTTTTCTGTTTTTTCTGTCTCTATCTGCGTGTGTGTTTACTGCGTATGCATGCTAGCATGGTCACGTCGCATATTCGTTGTCGTTAACTGGATTAGAGTTTAAGATTAATAAACATCCATCTTTTTTGTTTAAAACTAAGAAAACCTGTCTGATTTCTTTGCCTTACAATTGGAGCAGTGAACAAGGATTTACTGAGGGGGAGCTAAAAACACAGTGTTTCTAAAATTAAACCCTGTTATGGTTAAACCAGGCAAAGGCTGAGAGGAAACCCCATAACCCCTTCTCACCTGTTCGTAACAGAAATTTGGGGGCCAGCGTCCAGGATTTGACCCACAGACAAATGAGAAATTGGAAGTGGGAAGTCAAATTGATCCCAAAGAAAGAGAAAAGATTTCAATAATAAAAGCAAAATACTGCAGATGCTGGAAATCTGAAATAAAAACAAAAATGCTGGAAATACCTAAGGCCATACTAGTCTGAAAATGCCTGATCTCATCTGATCTCAGAAGCTAAGCAGACTCAGGCCTGGTTAGTACTCAGCAGGTCTGGCAGCATCTGTGGAGAGAGAAGCAGAGTCAACGTTTAAGGTCAGTGACCCTTCTTCAGAACTTCAGAAAAGATTTCAATACAGGTTTTCTTGTGCTTGTGTGTGCTAGAATACTAACTTGTCTGCGACTGAAGCTAGTAGCTCCCTAAGCCAGGGTGAAGTAACTTGGGAGAAGTTAAAAGCATTGTCTATGGAGGAGTTGAAGAAAATGGCTGAGCAGTGTGAGATCACGAGTTCAGGCTAGGAAGTCTGAACTCCTAAGACTAGTGGCCAACCATTTTTTCCTTCAACCTGAAGAAGCAGAAACAGGGTTAGAAGTAGACTCTGACAGGGTATTGCTAGCAAAGATACAATTGGAGCAGAGGAAACTTGAATTTGAGGTAAGAGAAAAAGAGAGAGACCGGAGAAAGAGACAGGAGAGAGAAAAAGAGCCTTCCAGAAGAAATGTGGAGAAAAAGAGAGAGAGGAAAGAGAGAAAGCAACAGAGGAGAGAGAAAGAGAAAGAACCTTCCAGAAAGAATGCGAAGAGAGAGGGCTTTGGCGGCTTGAGTTAACCAGGGGCGACAGAGTAACCCCAGTGAAAGCATGGCCAATATGGAGGAGCGTAATTCAGGGCTGGGTACGGAATTGTTAAACTTTCCCAACTGATCTCAAAATTCAATGAAGGAGACGTGGAAGCATTTTTTGTGTCTTTTGAAAAATTGGCAAGGCAGTTAAAGTGGCCAGCTGAGGTTTGGACTCTGCTGATACAGAGCAAATTACTAGGAAAAGCCCATGAGGTTTATTCCATGTGACCAGATGAGAATTCATCAGATTATGAACAGACAAAAAATACTATCCTCGGGGAATATGACTTAGTACCGGAAGCCTATCGCCAAAAGTTTAGAACCCTCAAGAAGCAAGCTGATCAAACTTACCTGGAGTTTGAGAGAAGTAAGCAGCTGGCTTTTGACCAGAGGCTGAGAGCTCTTAAAGTACAGCTCAGCTATGAAAATCTCAGAGAAGTAATTTTGCTAGAGTAATTTAAAAACTCTCCCACTCTCCATGAAGACACATGTAGAAGAGCAGACAGCTCATAAAGCCCGGCAGGCAGCAGTCCTGGCCAATAACTTTGCTCTCATTTATAAGTCAGTTTACCAGGGGAAAACCTTTCTTAATCACTGCCACAAATCTGAAAAGAACAGAGGGTGGGAAGGTGATAGAAGCCCAAGGGAGGGAAAGAAAAGCAGGAAACACAGGGGGCCCTCCTCCAGCCAAAAAGGAAGGTGCTGTAGTAGAAGTGAGTCCCGGAGACCTGTGTGCTTCCATTGTAATAAAGCAGGGCATTTAAGAGCTGACTGCTGGAAGCTAAAGGGAAAACCTGTAGGATTAATCAGGGCACACCCGCTCAGTGAAGAAGAGAACCTGATAGAAAGCACAGCAGAACAAGCTGTGGCTTGAACTGCAGTAAGAGTGAGACCCAGGAAGCTTACCGCTGCAGGTGCAGAAAAATCTAATAGGATTCCTGAAGGTTATCAGGGTTTTGTGTCTGACGGGTGAGTAACCCCATACCCCTTGAGTGGAGCAAGCAAGTCCATAGTAATCCTCAGGGACACAGGGGCCACTAGATTCCTCTTACTGGGAAAAGGCCTGACCTGTTCCCGAGAGAGTGCAGTAAACACCAGAATGATGGTGACTGGTATTGGAAGGCAGTGTACGCCTGTACCTTTACACCAGGTGCACTTGGAGTGCGACATAGTTTTGGGACCAGTGACCATAAGGATTGCCCCTTGTTTGTCTTTGGATGAGGTTGACCTGCTCCTAGGTAATGATCTGGCAGGGACGAAGGTGGTAGCTTCCCCAGTAGAGAAAGAGAGACCGCAGGAAGTCAGAGAGACAGGGCAGTGGCAGGAGACAGTACCCTGGAGTTTCTTTGAATGTGTAATGAGTGAGGCCATGATCAAACCAGCTCCCCCAGAGGAGACTGAATTGGCATTGCAGGCAGATGATCATGAGATCTGTCTGATCGAGACTGTCTTTGGAAAGTTAGAAGACCCAGGGAAAGAGTTAGATAGATATTCCCTAGCTGAGGCTCAGTGAGCTGACCCAGTATTGCGAGAGTTAGTACAGGCCGCCCAGTCTGAAATTGAAGCAGAAGGAGTCCCCGATTGCTACTATTTAAAGAACGAGGTACTGATGAGGAAATGGAGTTCTCCTCACAGACCTGAGAGCGAGGAGTGGACAGTAGTTCACCAGTTAGTGGTGCCGCAGAGGTACCAGAGAGAAATATTAAGAATGGCCCACGAGACTACAGTGGTTGTACATGCTGGTATACGGAAGACCAAAGCCCCTATAAGACAACAGTTTAACTGGCCAAAACTCCACAAAGATGTGGTGGAGTATTGTCGGAGTTGCCACATGTGCCAGGTTGAGGGGAAATTGAGGGAAAAAGTGTTTATCGCGTATGCATGCCAGTGTGGTCTAGTCACATATATGTAATCGTTAACCGGATTAGAGTTTAAGATTACTAAACTTCCACCTTTCTTGTTTAAATCTAAGGAAACCTGTCTAATTTCTTTACTTTACAATTGGAGCAGTGAACAAGGATTCACTGAGGAGCAGCTAAAAACAGTGTTTCTACATTTAAAGCCTGTTATGGTTAAACCAGGCAAAAGCTGAGAGGGAACCCCATGACCCCTTCTCACCTGGTGGTAATACTTTGCAGTGTTATACCAGCTGGCTTTTGTCCTTCCTCGATCAGCAGTGATTTTGATGGATTTAGCGCTGCCATATGCAGAGACATCTGCTGGAGTTTCAGAACTTTCTTCCATTGTTTGGAGTCTTCATTTGTTTTGCGAATAGCTTGTGCAGATAAAATGCGGTAGCATTTTGTTGCTCTTATTGCTCTTGCAAAGAATATAAGACACAAAAAAGTCATTTTGATCAACTGGTCTATGCTGGTTTTTATGCTCCAAACAAGTTTCCTCCCATCCTATTTCATTTAAATCTATGTGCATTACCTCTGTTTCTTTCTCCCTCACTTATCTGTGGCTTTCCCTTAAATACATCTATGCTTTTTGTCTCAATTACTCCATGTGATACCAAGTTCAATATGCTAAAAAAGTTGCTTTGTAAAACTCATCCCTTTAGTCTGAATAACACAAATTGCTCATCTTGATTGTATGTTGCCTCTGAATCTGTGGCTGACTCAGTGCATCAGACAGGATGACCAAGCCCAAGAACTAAACTAGTAACAGTAGGAGATTACGAAAGATGGCCGAATATTTATTATGTTTTTATATTGGCTATTCTGGAATTTTCCGGCAGTCAATTCTGATGGGTGTAAGGATTTCAGTGCTACTCAACTGAGCTCTGTGCCATAATCCATAATTCTCTCAGTTATTGAATGCCGCTAAGATCTGCCACTTGTGGCAGGCGCACAAACAGTGCAATGTTGCAAATGTACCAGCGAGGGTTCTGTGTTTCAGAGGACCGAGATGTGGAAATAAGTCAAGTAGATAGAGTGTGGGAGGAGATAATGTTGTCCTTATTTCTTGGTTCAGGATTGTTTGTAGGCTGTTTAAATGTGGCTGACTTGCTGTGCACTAAACTGGATGGCCATTTCCTAGAATTGGGCAAATATAGTGCTTGTTCAGTCTGAGGAATGTTCTAGGCCTCTTCTGCCCCCAGAGCACTCACAATTGGCCCAGGCTGATGCTCTGGCAGTGCTGTTATCAATGTGCCACATCCAACCCCTATTCTCAGTGTGTATTGTGTTCAGCTTTTAGCACCAAACCTCAGGAAAAATAAAAGCAAAATACTGCAGATCACGCTCTTAAATTATTGAACTCAATGTTCAGTCCGGCAGGCTGTAGTGTGCCTAATCAATAAATGAGATGCTGTTCCTCGAGCTTGCGTTGATGTTCACTGGAACACTGCAGCAATCCCAGGACAGAGATGTGAGCACGAGAGCAGGGCCAGCAACTGGAAGCTCGGGGTCATGCTTTTGGACTGAGCGGAGGTGTTCTGCAAAGCGGTCACCCAGTCTGCGTTTGGTCTCCCCAGTGTAGAGCAGACCACATTGTGAGCAGTGAATACAGTATACTGAATTGAAAGAAGTACAAGTAAATCGCTGCTTCACCTGAAAGGAGTGTTTAGCACCTTGGACCTCCTGTGATTGCAGGGGAAGGTGCCGTGGGACAGGGACGAGGTGTTGGGGTAATGGAGGAGTGGACCAGGGTGTCACGGAGGGAATGGTCCCTTTGGAATGCTGACAGGGAAGGGAGGGGAAGATGCCTTTGGTGGTGGCATCACGCTGGATGCGGCAGAAATGGCAGAGAATGATCCTTTGGATGTGGAGGCTGATGGGGTGGACAGTGAGGACAAGGGGAACCCTGTTGTGGTTCTGGGAGGGAGGAGAAGGGGTGAGGGTAGAGATGTAGGAAATGGGCCGGACATGGTTGAGGGCCCTGTCAACCACAGTGCGGGGGGAATCCTCGGTTGAGGAAAAAGGAAGACAGATCAGAAGCACTGTCACGGCAGGTTGCATCATCAAAGCAGATGCGCGGAGATGGAGAAACTGGGAGAATGGAATGGAGTCCTTACAGGAGGCAGGGTGTGAAGAAGTGTAGTCGAGGTAGCTGTGGGAGTCGGTGGGCTTATAATGAATCCTATAATGAAGCCTATCCCCAGAGATGGAGACAGAGAAGTCGAAGAAGGGAAGGGAAGTATCGGAGATGGACCATGTAAAGATGAGAGAAGGGTGGAATTTAGAAGCAAAGTTGATAACGTTTTCCAGTTCCGGGCAGGAGCAGGAAATTGCACCGATACAGTCATCAATGTACCGGAAAAAGAGTTGGGGGAGGAGGCCCGAGTAGGACTGGAACAAGGAATGTTCGACATATCCCACAAAAAGACAGGCATAACTAGGACCCATGCGGGTACCCATGGCAACACCTTTTACTTGAAGGAAGTGAGTGGAGTTGAAGGAGAAGCTGTTCAATGTGAGAACAAGTTCAGCCAAGCGGAGGAGGGTGGTGGTGGATGGGGACTGGTTGGGCCTCTGTTCAAGGAAGAAGCGGAGAGCCCTCAAACCGTCCTGGTGGGGGATGGAGGTGTAGAGAGATTGGACGTCCATAGTGAAGAGGAGGCGGGTGGGGCCAGGAAACTGGAAATTGTCAAAATAACGTAGGGTACAGAGGGACATAGATAGGCTGCAGAGCTGGGCTGAGAGATGGCAAATGGAGTTTAATGCGGAGAAGTGTGAGGTGATTCACTTTGGAAGGAGTAACAGCAATGCAGAGTACTGGGCTAATGGGAAGATTCTTGGTAGTGTAGATGAGCAGAGAGATCTTGGTGTCCAGGTACATAAATCCCTGAAAGTTGCTACCCAGGTTAATAGGGCTGTTAAGAAGGCATATGGTGTGTTAGCTTTTATTAGTAGGGGGATCGAGTTTCGGAGCCACGAGGTCATGATGCAGCTGTACAAAACTCTGGTGAGGCCGCACCTTGAGTATTGCGTGCAGTTCTGGTCACCGCATTATAGGAAGGATGTGGAAGCTTTGGAAAGGGTGCAGAGGAGATTTACTAGGATGTTGCCTGGTATGGAGGGAAGGTCTTACGAGGAAAGGCTGAGGGACTTGGGGTTGTTTTCGTTAGAGAGAAGGAGGAGGAGAGGTGACTTAATAGAGACATACAAGATAATCAGAGGGTTAGATAGGGTGGATAGTGAGAGTCTTTTTCCTCGGATGATGATGGCAAACACGAGGGGACATAGCTTTAAGTTGAGGGGTGAAAGATATAGGACAGATGTCAGAGGTAGTTTCTTTACGCAGAGAGTAGTAGGGGCGTGGAACGCCCTGCCTGCAACAGTAGTAGACTCGCCAACTTTAAGGGCATTTAAGTGGTCATTGGATAGACATATGGATGAAAATGGAATAGTGTAGGTCAGATGGTCGGCGCAACATCGAGGGCCGAAGGGCCTGTACTGCGCTGTAATGTTCTAATTCTAACGTAGGGCATCAGAAAAGTCACGGATGTAGGTGGGATGTAGTGAACCAGGGGAGAAAAGATAGTGTCAAGATAGGAAGAAATAAGTTCAGCGGGGCAGGAACAGGCTGAAACAATGGGTCTGCCAGGACAGTCCTGTTTATGGATTTTGGGAAGGAGGTAGAAGCGGGCTGTCTGGGGTTGCGGGACTGTGAGGTTGGAAGCTGTAGAGGGAAGATCTTCAGAGGAGATGAGGTCAGTGACAGTCCTGTGGACAGTCGCTTGATGTTTGGTGGTGGGGTTATGGTCCAGGGGGATGTAGGAAGAAGTGTCTGATTGGCGCTGAGCCTCTGCAAGGTAGAGGTCGGTACGCCAGACAACAACAGCACCGCCCTTGTCTGCAGGTTTGATGACAATGTCGGGGTTAGACCTAAGAGAACGGAGTGCGGCAAGTTCAGAGGGGGGCAAGTTAGAGTTAGTGAGGGGGGAAGAGAAATTGAGATGGCCGATGTCTCAAGATCTTCCCTCTACAACATTGAGTTCAATAATTTCAGAGCATCACGGGCCCCCCTTTTTATTTTTAGTTATTTTTCCTTTTTTATGTGTTTATTTTATTTTAGTTTGTTTAGCTTGTTTCCACTGTGCCTACCCAGTGTTTTTTTTCATGTTTGTACTTGGGGCTGGGCTGTTCTGTTTTCTGTCAATTGACACCCTCTCTGCACTCACGCTTTGTCTTTCACCACACCATTAACATACAGTTTGTCTTTGCTCCATGACCTCTAATCAGTTATTCTCAGTCAGACCTATCAACACTTTCTCTTTTGTTATCTCTTGCTCCACCCCCACTTTACTTGCTTAAAACATTTCTAGCCTCTGCCAGTTCTACTGAAGGGTCACTGACCTGAAACGTTAACTCTGCTTCTCTCTCCACAGATGCTGCCAGAACTGCTCAGGAAAAATATATTGGCTTCAGAGGACATACGGCACAGATTCACCAGATATATGCCAGGGATTAAAGGGTTAATTTATGAGGACAGCTTGCAAAACTTTGGCTTGTATGCCCTTGAATTTAGAATGTCAAGGGGTGATCTAATCCTCATCTTTGTGATCGAGGGATTTCATAGAGTAGATACAGAAAAACTATTTCCTCTGCGAGGGAATGCAGAACAAAGGGGAATAATCTTAAAATTTGACGTAGACTACCTCGGAGTGAAATCAGGAAGTACTTTTTCACACAAAGGGCAGTGGAAATCTGGAACTCCCTCAAAGGACTGTGAATGCTGGGTCAACTGAAATTTTCAAGATTGAGATCTATAGATTTTTGTTACAGAAGGTCAGTGAGGGTTATGGAGCAAAGACTGGACAGTGAAGTTGAGGTACAGATCAACCATGATTAACTGAATGGCAGAAAAAGCTGAAGATACTTAAAAGAAAAATTAATTTATTGCCCCTACCTCGAGACACAACTGCGTGACTTGTTTATTCTATTGACACATTTTAGTGATACCAGCTTTTTAAAAGTGAATTCAAATTCTCAGACTGCCATAATAGAATTTTAATTCACATTTTAAAGATTATTCATCCAGGCCTCTGGATTACTAGTCCAGTAACATAACCACTACACGACTGTACCCATGGCTTACTCCTATTCCTGTATGCCACTATCCCTTTTTTTTTATTTCCAAAATATACTTTATTCATAAAAATCTGTAAAAATTACATTGCCAAACAGTTTCAAACAGCACCAGAAAATACAAACATTGCAAGGGAGATCAGTTTCCTTCAATACAATCATGAGTTGCTTCACAACCCTTCTATTTCACATTTGTCGTGCCAGATACATTTTCACATTTACAGCAAATGAAAATTTTCCCGATACAGTTCGAGGGGTTTCCCATGGATCCAGCCCCTCAGTCCAGCTTGGTGGGGGGACCTTACACTGTGGTCTTTCCCCATTGAGCCTTTGCTGCGGCTGCCCCAAGCTTTAGTGCATCCCTCAGCACGTAGTCCTGGACCTTGGAATATGCCAGTCTGCAACATTCGGTCGTGGACAACTCTTTGCACTGGAAGACCAGCAAGTTTGGGGCAGACAAAAGGGCGTCTTTCACCGAATTGATAGTCCTCCAGCAGCAGTTGATGTTTGTCTTGGTGTGTGTCCCTGGGAACAGCCCGTAGAGCACAGACTCCTGTGTTACAGAGCTGCTTGGGATGAACCTCGACAAAAACCACTGCATCTCTTTCCACACCTGCTTTGCAAAGACACATTCCAGGAGGAGGTGAGCAACCGTCTCTTCCCCACCACAGCCACCACGGGGGCATTGGGCAGAGGGGGCGAGACTTCGGGCATGCAGGAAGGATCTGATGGGGAGGGCCCTTCTCACCACCAGCCAAGCTACATCTTGGTGCTTGTTTGAAAGTTCTGGTGATGAGGCATTCCGCCAAATGACTTCGGCGGTCTGCTCGGGGAACCATCCGACAGGATCCCCCGTCCCCTTTTCCCGTAGGGCCCTGAGGACATTCCGTGCAGACCACTGCCTGATGGATCGGTGGTCAAAGGTGTTTTCCCGCAGAAACTGCTCCACGAAGGATAGGTGGTATGGCATGCTCCAACTGCATGGAGCGTTCCGCGGCAATGTGACCAGGCCCATCCTTCGCAACACCGGGGACAGGTAGAACCTCAGCACGTGGTGACACTTGGGGTTTTCGTACTGGAGGTCTACACACAGCTTGATGCAGCCGCACACGAAGGTGGTCATCAGGATGAGGGCCATGTTGGGTACATTTTTCCCGCCCTTATCCAGAGGTTTTAACATCGTGTCCCTCCGGACCCGGTCCATTTTAGATCCCCAGATGAAGCGGAAAATGGCTCGGGTGACCGCCACAGCGCAGGAGTAGGGTATGGGCCAGACCTGCGCCACGTACAGCAACAACGTGAGTGCCTCGCACCTGATGACCAGGTTCTTACCCACAATGGAGATAGATCGCTGCCCCCACATGCTCAACTTTTGTTGTACCTTGGCTACTCGCTCCTGCCAGGTTTTGGTGCACGCCCCGGCCCTTCCGAACCATATCCCCAGCACCTTCAGGTAGTCTGACCTGATGGTGAAGGGGACAGAGGATCGGTCAGCCCAGTTCCCAAAGAACATGGCCTCGCTCTTGCCGTGGTTAACTTTGGCTCCCGCGGCCAGTTCGAACTGGTCGCAGATGCTCATCAGTCTGCGCACGGACAGCGGATCCGAGCAGAAAACGGCGACGTCATCCATGTACAGGGAGGTTTTCACCTGAGTGCCTCTGCTGCCTGGGATTGTCACCCCTCTTATGCTCGCATCCTTCCTAATAGACTCAGCAAAGGGTTCAATACAGCAAACAAACAAGACCAGGGAGAGAGGACAGCCCTGTCTGACTCCAGATTGGATCGGGAAACTTTCCGATTCCCACCCGTTGATTGAGACTGCGCTACTGATGTTTGTTTTAGTTTAGAGATACAGCACTGAAACAGGCCCTTCGGCCCACCGAGTCTGTGCCGACCATCAACCACCCTTTTATACTAATCCTACACTAATCCCATATTCCTACCACATCCCCGCCTGTCCCTATATTTTTCCCTACCACCTACCTATACTAGGGGCAATTTATAATGGCCAATTAACCTATCAACCTGCAAATCTTTGGCATGTGGGAGGAAACCGGAGCACCCGGAGGAAACCCACGCAGACACAGGGAGAACTTGCAAACTCCGCACAGGCAGTACCCAGAATCGAACCCGGGTCCCTGGAGCTGTGAGGCTACAGTGCTAACCACTGCGCCACTGTGCCGCCCCTTTGCTCCAATTGCAGAATCCCTCCCCAAACCACATTTTGGAAAGCGCGTCCATCATGTAGGTGTGCGATATCCTGTCAAAAGCCTTCTCCTGGTCCAGGCTGATGAGGCAGGCGTCCACCCTCCTGTCCCGTACGTAGGCAATCGTATCCCTGAGTAGTGCGAGACTATCAGAGATCTTCCTGCTGGGTACAGTACAGGTCTGATCAGGTTGGATCACCAACTCCAGAGCAGACTTGACTCGACTGGCTATGACTTTGGACAGAATCTTGTAGTCAACATTAAGCAGTGAGAAGGGCCGCCAATTTCTGCCCTCTCCCCCTTACGCTTGTAAATGAGGGTGATGATGTCTTTCCTCATGGATTCTGACATGCTGCCGGCCAGGAGCATACTCTCGTATACTTCCAGCAGGTCCGGGCCGACCCAGTCCCAAAAGGCCGAGTACAACTCGACCGGTAAGCTATCGCTTCCGGGAGTTTTACTCGTCTCGAAGGACTCGACGGCCTTTGTCAGCTTGTCCAGGATTAGCAGCTTGTCCAGTCTCTCCCTCCTGCTGTCCTCTAAGACCTCTGTGATAGATGACAGGAAGGACTGGGAGGCTCTGCTGTCTGTGGGCTTCGCGTCATACAGCCCAGCATAAAAGGATTTGCTGATCCTTAGAATGTCAGACTGCGAAGACATTACCGAGCCATCCTCTTCCTTCAGGCTGCTGATCACAGAGCTCTCTCTGTGTACCTTTTGGAAGAAGTAACGCGAGCACGTCTCATCCTGCTCGATGGAGCGGACTCTGGACCGGAAGATGATCTTGGAGGCCTCCATGACAAAGAGCGAGGCCTGCTGGTTCTTCACCTCTTGGAGGTCCTCCTTGACCTCGACCCCCATTGACTGCAACCGGAGCAGATTTTGCATACTTTTCTGGCGTTGAGACATTTCCCTGTGTCTCTCTCTCGCCCTCTGAACATCTTTGTGGATGAAGAACCTCTTGATGTTCTCCTTGATCGCTTCCCACCAGTGAACTGGAGACTCAAAGAGGGGTTTCACGGTCCTCCAACCTTTGTAATCCCTTTTGAGTTCCTCAACGTTCTCTGGGGTCAGCAGTCTAGCATTGAGCTTCCACGTCCCCCTGCCAACCCGCTGGTCGTCCTGTAAGTGACAGTCAGCCAGTAAGAGGCAGTGGTTGGAGAAGAACACCGGCTTGACGTCGGTGGATCCGACTATGACAGCACGGGCCACAAACAGGAAGTCAATCCTGGAACGGACAGACCCGTCCAATCTTGACCATGTGTATCTGCGCTGCGCTCCGTCTGCAGGTTTGCTGAAGACGTCGTGCAGTTTGGCATCTTTAACTGTTTCTATTAGGAATCTGGACGTAGCGTCCAGTTTGCTGTCGTCACTGCCGGATCGTCTAGCCGCATCGATGATGCAGTTGAAGTCACCACCTCGGATGACCGGCCTGGACGTCGCCAGCAGTAGTGGGAGCTGCTGGAAGATGGTCAGCCGCTCGCTGCGTTGTACCGGGGTGTACACATTGATCAACTGGAGCGGAGCGTTGTTGTACATTACATCTGCTACGAGGAGGCGACCGCCCACCACCTCCTTAACTTCGGAGATGGTGAAGTTACCTCCCCGCAGCAGAATACCCAGGCCGGAGGAACGGCAATCATTACCCTCCGACCAGATCGATGGCCCGTGGGACCACCATCGCGACCACTGCCTGTAGGTGCTGAGGTGTGGTATTCCACACTCCTGCAGAAACAGTAGGTCGGCTTTGACCTTGGCGAGGTAATCCAAGGTTGAAACACATCGCGTAGTAGATTTAATGCTATGCACATTAATGGAAGCAATCCTTACACCCATTTTTAAAAATTTGATTGTTGCTTCCCATACCATTTGTCCTTGCTAGTCCCAGTCCTTCGGGATGTTCCTGCATACCCATAGTGTTTGCAAGCTGTTTCACGTTGGTTGGGCTCAGACATCCCTCCTGGTTTTTCATGCAGGGTTTGTTCCGCTGGGGTGACATCGGGGGAGTCTTGTAGTCAGCAAGGATTGGGTTGTCCTCTGCTGCTTCCCTCTGTTCCTCCTCGAAAACATCACTGCTCCCAGCCTCCTGGAGCTGAGGTGCGCCAGACGTGTCTTTGCTCTTGGTGTCCCGGAGCTGGGATACGCTGGCCGTGTCGTTTGGTGTGGCGCTTTGGGGTTGGGGCACGCCGGGCCCATCACAGCTTCCCGTGCCCGAGGGCTGGGATGCTTTATCTTCCATCTCCTTGGAGTTCTGCTGCCTCTTTTGAAGGGGCCGTCGTTCTAGCATTTCCCCGCCCAGTGAAAAAGAGCTGCTGTAGTCTGTTTCAGAAGGTAGCCTCCTCTTGCCACTGGTTTGGGTGGTGGCCTGTTCCACTTTTGGATGTTTTTTCTTTGTGGTTTTCCTTTGTACCACTTGCCACTGACCTGTTTGTCCATCTGCTGCCTCCTCCTCCATTGATTCTGTCTGTGGAGGAGGGGTATCCGGGTGCAGGGTAGGTGCTGGGTCGCTGGTTTCAGCTGCCTCCCCTTCCTTCTCTGGTTGAAGTTCCTCACTGCGGAGAAGGTTGCTCGTCTCCTTTCGAACACCGTACGCCTTCGGCGAACCTTCTCCCGGCCTTTCCTTGGACCTTGCCGCCTGAGCATAACTGAGGCAGCGTTTGGGGCAGGTTTTGTAGAGATGGCCTGCCGCACCGCACAAGTTGCAACACTTAGTCTGCTTACAGTCCTTGGTCTGATGGCCTTCCTCCTTGCAGTTCTTGCAAACAACCGTGCTGCAGTTTGCTGCCACGTGACCAGATTTGCCACAGGTGCGGCAAACTCTGGGCTGCCCAGCGTAGACCAAGAAGCCTCGACTTCCTCCGATAGCGAGGCTGGAGGGAGGGTGGATGATGGCTCCACTGGGATCTACCTTCATGGTCACCTTGACCTGCCGCTTGCTGGTCCAAATCCCAAAGGAGTCCTTGACATAAGTGCTGCTGCCGGCCACCTCGACGTACCTGGCGAGAAAGGTGAGTACATCCACCACCGGAACATGGGGGTTGTAGAGGTGAATCATCAGCACCTGGTCCCATTGTGACGGAAGCGTGAAGAGCGGCTCCGCTGTGAGGATCGACAGTGGCGCCCGGTCCTCTTTCTCCTTGAATGCCTTCAGGAACTTGATGCATCCCGCCATGTTCCGGAATGTCACGTCGAAGTATCCACTGCTGGGGAAATCCTGTAGGCAGAAGACGTCCATCGCTTGAAATCCACAGCAATCGAAGAGGATTTTCTTGACGAAGAAGGTGCGGTCGACCGGCGCATCTCCTTCCTTGTCCTTCACGACCACCCGAACGGTGTTGCGCACTCCCAGGCCCGAAGCTCGAAGATTGGTTATAGCCATTTTACTCAAAGCCTACCCAGGATCAAAAGGCAATGATCATGGTCTCTTCTCAACCAAGTAAGCACTGATAAGAACAGATACTACACTTGATCTTAGCCAAAAGGCCGAGAAGCGATGCCACCACCCCTGTACTGGTCTTACCTGGGGTTGGTGGGATGGCAGGGAAATTGATTGTCATTTACATGTGGCAGGGCCACATCCTAGATCCACAGTAGAGCATGGGTGAAAAAATATTCTAAAACTTGGCTTCAAGGTCAGGGATTCTTTGGCCAGCTCCCCAATGCCATATTTTGTCCTCCTCCATTGTTACACTAGCTGCTCTCAGGCAGTACAGCTAAGGAGAATCCAGCCCAATGAGTAATTGGGTGGGACTTCCAACTTTGGCAGGCATATAAAATGAGTGGTATTGGATTGGCTGCCCCTTATACACATTGCAGAAGATTTGCTGCCACTCATTTTGCACCCCTACTGTAGTTTAAAGACACCCAGTGTCTTGCTGGACACCTCAGAGGGCATTCAAAGTAGTATGGACTTGGAGTCACATGTTGACCAAACTGGGTAGGGGTTGCAGGTTTTTCTCCCTAAAGAACACCATTGAACAAGTTGTGCTGTTATGACAATCCAGCAGCTTGTCCAGTCCTTTTATGACCAAATTTATTGGATTCCATTTTGCAACTTTCCCTGGAACAATTTGAATCCCACATCCTCTAGGCTGTTAGTGCAACATTACCAATAACATTTCACTCCATCTTTGCTCCTACTGTGAACAAGAGAGTGAGATCAGTCCAAACATGCTGAACAAAATAACAGCAGCAACATTTCCATACCGATTTTCCTATTGGGGACTCCCTAGTGAACCAATTAAGAGTTCCAATGATCCGATATATTTTTACACAACTTTAGCAGATTTGGCCCAAGAGCAATGCAAACTGTAAGGTGTAACTTGGGTTCAAGATGTCCAGTTAAAAACTTTGCCAGGTGAATCACTGAAAGATGATGAGATTTATTGCTTTTTAAAAATTCTCAGGATACTTCTATTTTAATTTTAAATTTCTGGAGATTTGTTCATTGTTGTATTTTTGAGATGAGAAGCAATTTTCACAACAACGCCACTCCAAGCAAAAACACCAGTTTCATTCCCCAGTGAGTTCAATGGTTCTTGAAGGAAATTGAACATAACTGCTGCAGGTTTGCACCTTTAATTTGTCTTCGCAAGACCAAGCAAAAAAAAAAAAATGGTTGTTTAATGTTCCCCCCGCCAACCCTCTTGATTTTCAGGCAATTTTGGATTTATTATGGTTTTAAGGATTTTTCTGGTCTCCCCTATTTCATAGGAATCGGAGTAGGCCTTTTCTTTACCCTCAAGTTGTTCCACTGTTCAGTGAGATCGTGGCTGATCTGTGGCCTAACCCCATTTCCACAAATGTTTTGAATTTTTCCCCAATATTGATTCATGTTTCATTTAACTAACATTTCTGGGAAAATATGAACTAATAATGTAAATTGCTATACCTTTTCCATTTTGTCTATAATTTTCACTTAAAAAAAAGTTTCCAATTCTAATTTGGTGTCTGATAATCGGGACCACCCACTGCTGCTGTTCCAGATCTTCAGCAGCAGGAACTTTGGATCTACCAGATATCTGCCAGACACCACATCCAGTTGTTTTATTCTATGCATTTCCACCTTTATACACCTTGTATATTTAACTGTGGTCACAATGGCTACTCTGCACAATAACTGTGTGCACTCCCTGTTCTAAAACCGGTCGGCACAGACTCGGTGGGCCGAAGGGCCTGTTTTAGTGCTGTATCTCTAAATAAAGAAATAAAAATAAATAAAATCTTAAAAATGCCCTTCCGTAAATTTTGGGGAAAATTCCCAAGTTAGTCAGACAAAACACCAACAAATTGCAGTTATATAGCACCTTTAACATAGGAAAACACTGCAAGGCGCTTCACAGAAGTGCAAACAGACAAAAATTGACAACCCAAAGGAGATGTTAAGAAGGGTGGGTCAAAGAGGTAGGTTTTAATGGACAGACAGAGGGGTTTTGGGAGAAAATTCCAGAGCTTAGAAACTAGACGACTGAAGGGCACAGCTGCCAACAGTAGGGAGAAGGGAGTGGGGAATGCATTGGAGGTCAATTGGAAGAATGAAGGGCTGTTGGGGTAGAGGAGCTTATAGAGAAAGGAGAGAGGGGGAAAAACCATGGAGGGATTTAAATATTAGGATGAGAATTTTAAAATCAAGGTGTTGGCAGACCAGGAGTCAATCTAAGTTAGCAAGTATGGAGGTGATGGGTGAACAGGAGTGTTTTGATACAGGAAAGGTTTCGATTAGCCCAATTTTATGTATAGTAGAGGATATGAATCTGGCCAGGAGAGCATTGGAATAGTTGAGTTTGGAGGTTACTAAAGTATGTATGTAGGGACAGAGATGCACGATGTTAGAGCTAGCGAGAATGATTTAAAGAACATCTTTCACAACCTCAGGAGGACTCAAAGTGCCTTACAGCCAATTAAGGGCTTTGAAGTTTAGTCACTGTTGCAATTGAGTAAAATGTGGCAGCCAATTTTCACACATGAAGGTCCCAAAAATGGCAAATATAAATGACCAATTTGTTTGTGAGGTCGTATGACACTGGAGGAACTCCATCGCTCTTCTTTGAATAGTGTCATGGGACGTTTTATGTCCGTCCAAGAGGGCAGATGAGGCTTTGGTTTAATGTGTCATTCAATAGACAGCACTTCTGACAGTGCAGCACTCTAATCAGTAGAGACTATGTGCTTAAGTTGTAGGGAAGGGACTTGAAACAGTATCCTTCTGACCAAGAGGCAAGAGTGCCATCACTGAGACAAAACTGACACCCTAAATAGGGCTGTGAGGTTACACACATTGTTTGAGCTAGAGACAGTTGCCAAGGCAAATTGGTGGCGATTCCAGCACATGTCTTGCCTTCCATCAAGCGATTTTGCTTTGAAATAAAGTAGAATGTGATCATGACAGTACATACAACAGGATACTACCAGTACCAAAGCAGATGCACTTTAAAGGTTTTATTAAAAAAATAAGTTACAAAAGTGAAAATCACAATCTTATTAATTAAAACTATGCAGGAGTAGAACCATACTTGTACCAGTGAACACTACTTCATATGGTGCAGCTAGCCTGACCAGTCTATAGTCCTACAAATGGACAGGATCTGCAGCATTAGCATAGGTCACATACAAACAAAGGGCATTGAATAATCAAGACACTGAACAGACAGACAAAGCTTGAGATACTATTTTGATTTAGCCGAATTTACAGCAGCATAGGAGGGCTTAAAATAAACAGTTAATGTCTTCAGTAAAAAGAAGAGAAGTCAAACCATCTACAACTTTTGACCTAAAGAACGAACATCAGCAAAAACATGAAAAGATTCCTGCCAATAATTGGCCAGGCTATCGCCTTTCACGGGTGATCGAACCTACGTGTGTTGCTCTGTCAGCCGACAACATTGCAGACCTCATTCCACCCAAATGGAGTTAAAAACAGTTGGAAGGTCCCATCACTCTGCAGTCTCTGACTTGGTCTCAATGGGCTTCTTACTTCAACAGCTGGCTGTAAATACCGATAGGCTGGAAATTACATCTGTTCTTTTCCAAGCTATTAACTGCAATCTTTCCTGCTGACCAGCTATTTTTAATATGGTACTCATATTTGGTGCATATTGGCTTTAGTTAAAAATCTGATCAAAATCCTTTAATATGAATAGACACTTAAAAAAAATTAACTGCAATAAATTTTCATTCTTTTCCCGTCCATCTTAATTTCTTGCACTTCTCAAGACACTGGCATGTGCTCGGCTAAAGTTCCACATATGCCAGCAGCCCTCCTTGCTGGTATTCACTTGGATGTCCACACACGTGCACTTTCTAGTATTAGTTACTGAGTAATGATAGAGTGGAAACTGTGGGGTACTCCCTCTTAGCCCAGAGGCACTGCAGCCAATTGTAGCATCCTTATCCGCATCTCTACACCATTAAAACTAAGACCATTGCAAAATCTTATCTTCTCTATGACCCAAGTAGGAACCATCATGGCGGCCATTTCTCCATTTTGTTTTACAACAATGTGAATGGGGAGAAAGATTAATTTGGGATGAATGGTGCGCGTGGTCTAACTGGCAAAGTGAAATAAGAAAACAAATAATTAATTAGAAAAGAAAGGAACAAGGAGTTAAACAGAAAAAATAAAGAGGTTATCCCTTGAGGAAGAAATTGGTACACAGTTCAAAGGTCAAAACGCACAGTGTGAAATTCAGTCACTTCGCGCCACTTCTATCTTCATTGGTATCACTGAAGAAAGCCACTCAGGCCATGCGGGTAGCAACCTGTGGCTCTCTGTGCCCCAGGGGGAATCAACACAGTCTATGTAACGGCACTACACAAGCAAATTTCTCCCTCACAGACTTGGTGTTTCTGGTGTAGTCAACAGTCACGAAAAGTTTTATCAAGATTGTTTCACTAGCATTTGAGATTTTCAGTATTCAGTGGCCGCCAATCATTCGTTTCTACTAGTACCCAATTTTTGGCATGAACTGACTGATGCAATATTGCATTGCCAATTGCAATGAACTTGCAGGCTTTTTCCTTAAGCCCAAGTGCTCATTAAGAATATACTATTCCAAGATCCTACAATCACTTTATCTTCAAGTGAAACCTGTGATGAACATAGAAAAAAAGTATTTGTTGTTTAAAAGCACGATCAATGCACTAATTGGGGACAGCTATGTTCCTGGGATTTGAAGTTTCCCAGTTATCCACTCCTCCTCAAACCCACAATTTTCAACTTTAATACTCTAGTCCCAGAGCATCCCTGTAACTATGACCCAAATAACAGGTTATTACTTTGACCATCAGTAACTTTAAACACTGCATCCAACACCTTAAGAGTCCAGCGTTCAATCTAATGGTGTCAGATCTATCTGTAAGGTCACTTTTGAGGTGGAAAATATCAGACAAATGCCAAATCCGTACTTCCTGTCGCAGCAATAAGGTGAAAATATAAAAAGCTATATATATTAAGGGATTTAAGCACTGAAACTAAGCAAGGCATCTATACTGCTATAACTACACTTGCATCATCTTCAAGCATTACACACTTTTTCTGGGCATGATACAAAAGAAAAATACAAAAATTAAAAAGTAACTTTTACTTCTCACATTGAGATCTAGCAAAAATAAATTACAATAATTAATATTCACAGTTTGAAACACTTCACACTTCTGTAAATTTCAAAAACCGGTATTTATAATATTAACAATTTACAGCATTCTGTTTAACACGTCTACAAAAACAGTTATGAATGCAGACAACTTCGAAAAAGTTTCAAACCTGCTCTGAAAGATATTCACAAAAATATAAATTGCATTAATAGATTTATATACAAATACATATTTTATACTTTACAGACTATACTACTCTGACAGCACACCTCAGTGAACGCATTGAGATGCGTAGTCAAATGTCAGTAATGTGGAGGGAAAAGTGTGAGAACAAAGTATGTATTTAAAGATATTTGAGATAGACAATTCATTTTTATCGACACTGTTGAGATGAAACAAATCGTAGCATTGAGCTTGCTACAAAGCTATCAATAGCCAGTCCAGTATGGTACAACAATTTCCAGGTTTCAGGGTGGGCGGGTGGGCTGGGTGAATGAGTGAAGGGAAAAGCGATGGTGCAAAGGGGTGGTTTCTTCATGTATGTGCATGCCATTCTGAATTATTGTCTCTATAAACTGATGTTTCAGAGATGTGCTCACTGAAAAATAATTCTAGATTTAAAATGAAGAAAAAGCACTGGATTTGAACATGTGGGTTATTTGTCAGCCATCTCCGTACTTAATATTTCTTCTACAAAATTGCTTGGATGTTTTCAGCAGAACAGAAGTATAAATCTAAGATGCACAAGCTTTCAGTTGTTCATGTTTTCTGACTTTTTGAATAATTTCATCAAACGATAGAACCTTTCTGAAACCTGGAAAGAAAAAAATCTGAATTATATCTTTGCTTTCATTTTTAAAAATGTATTTATTGCCAGTGGATTTCCAGTGGCACAACTCACAGTAAGTCAGAATATGTTGGTTAAGGGATAACTGTTGGCGAACTCCCCTCGGTTTAACATCTCAACTAAAAATAGCACATCACCCACATCAGCCTAGATTAAGTGCTCAGGTCTCCAGAGTAGGGGTTGAATCCACAATCTGCTGCCTCAGAGGCAGAAGTGCTAACTGTGTGCCAAGGCTGAAAATGTTGCTATGTGAGGGAAGGCAGTAGCTATTTAGCATACAGCAAGATCTTACAAACAACAGGAATATAAACAATTATGTTTTTGGTGATGTTGGTTGAGGGAAGACTATTAACCAAAACATAGGTTTATTTCCCAGTGTTCCTTGAATACTCCATGGGATCTTTAATTTCCACCTGATCAGGCATTGGTTTAACATCTTATTTGCAGGACAACACTGTCAGCTGTGCAGCACTCCCTCGGTACTGCACTTATCTTAGATTATAATTTCAATTCCTGAAAGAGATTTGAACCACAGCCTTCCAACTCAAAGGCAAGAGTCCTATTAACCTAGTCAAGAAAAATTAGAGGCTGATTATTTCCCTTAACAGCACACCCTGACTTACCAGGAACAGAGCCGTGAGAAATTTATTAATGTATCCAACACATTCAGAAAATATTTCACTGTTTAAAAAAAATGACAATACAAGATGACAATAAATTTGCAGAATGGGCATGTAAATGGTGATTGAATTTCAATTTAGTTAAGTGTGAGGTGATGCATTTTGGTAGGAGCCAAATAAGGAAGCCACATATCCCTTAGAAAATAAGGGTCCAAATGGGGTCGAGGAGCAAAGGAATCTAGGGATATAAATTTACAAATCATTGTAAGTACCAATGCAGATTAACAAACTCAAAAAGTACAAAGTATGGGGGTTCATTTCTATCAGAATAAAATTCTAAAGGAGAGAAGTTAAATTTATATAGAACCTTGGTTAAAACATGCAGAGTACACAGTGTACAGTTCTGGTCTTCATATCACAAAAAGGATATACAAGCACTGGAGAAGATAGAATAAAGATTTACAAAGATGATACTAGAACTATAACTACAAAACTGATCAAGCTGGGGATCTTTTCTCTAGAAAAGAGGTTGAGAGATGATCTAATACAGGTCTTTAGGATTATGGAGAGACTTGATAGGGTAGACAAAACAACTTACATTTATATAATGCCCTTCATGTGATAAAACATTCCAAGGTGCCTCGCAGGAGCATTATAAAACAAAATATGACAGAGCCACACAAGCAGATATTAGGTCAAACGACCAAAATCTTGGTCAAAGAGGTAGGTTTTAAAGAGTGTCTTAAAGCGGAAAGTGAGCTAGAGAGGTGGAGAAGTATAGGGAGGGCATTCCAGAGCTTGGGGCCTAGGCAATTGAAGGCGCTGCCGGCCACCAAGGGTGCAGTGATTGAAATTGGGAATGCACAAGAGACCAGAATTAGAGAAGCACAGATATCTCGGAGGGTTATGGGGCTGGAGGAGATTACAGAGATAGGGAAGCACAAGGCATTGGAGGGATTTGAAAACGGATGAGAATTTTAAAATCAATATGTTGCTTGATCAGGAGTCAATGTAGGTCAGCGAGCACCTACAATTAAGATACAGGCAGCAGAGTTTTGGATGACCTCAAGTTTACGGAGGGTAGAATGTGAGAGACCAGCCAGGAGAGCATTGGAATAGTCAACTGTGAGGGAATAAAATCATGAATGAGGGTTTCAGCAACAAAGTTGTGCGATGTTACAGAGATGGAAAAAGGCGGGCTTAGTGATGGCAAGAATGAGATCGGAAGCTCATCTTGGGGTCAAATGTGACAACAATGTTGCGAACAGACTGGATTAATCTTAAGACTGTTGCCAGGGAGAGGGACGTAACCAGTAGATAGGAAATGGAGTTTGGAGCAGGGACTGAGGACAATGGCTTCAGTCTTCCCAATTTTTAAATGGAGGAAATTTCTGCTCATCAAGTTCTGGATGTCGGATAAACAGTCTGATAACTTAGCAACAGTGGAGGAATTGAGGAAGGTGGCAGGTAGATGCAGTGATGATGTTTCCATTTGTGGGGAGAATCCAGACTATGGGTCATAAATATGACAGTCACCAATAAATCCAGTAGTGAATTCATGCTAAACATGGTTACCCAGGGATTGGTTAGAAAGTGGAACTCAACCCACAAGGGGAGCTTGGTAAGTATACAAGTGCAAAAGGAATAAAAGGTGATACTGATAGGATTACATGAAAGAGGTTGGGAGGATGTGCGTGTGGAGCATAAACACCAGGACGGACCTGTTGGGCCGAATGGCCCATTTCTATGCTGTAAATACTATGTAATCTTTAGACCACGAACAGTTAGTCCACACAATTAACTAGCTTGCCCCTTCAGGACTCGATTTACTTTTTCCAAACAAAGTTCTCACTTTTTGCCTTAGGTACTGCAATAAAATAATCACAGAAAGAACAAGGCTGCGATGGAAGTGGGAGAGCAGTTAACACTGTGAAAATGATTTTCAGGGTAAAGGCTACCTGTAAAATATGCAAAGTGGTTACAGAGAATTTTTTTTTGGAGGGAAGTTTGAAGTAAACCAGGTTCTCATGGAATTAAAAAGTAGATGACATTCTCCCGCCACCACCCCCCCACACCATGATTTGTTAATCGCTTTCTTATTTCATTGATCTGTGAGGAGAAACAAATTCAGAACAATTATTAAAATGTTTTTCTTCCAAAATGGGCGTGTTTATGTGTTATTTTGGTTTTGAACTGTCTATTCCCCCCAATATATTGAAATTCGCTTTAGATAGTTTTAGGGGAATTTCATGAGAATATACAGTAGTGATAACTTTATGCAAGAGAAAGAATTCACCTCAGACAGGTGGACTTAATACCAAAGAAATTATTTCATTAAAAAAAACTAGTTTTGAGCAAGATTTTTTGATTCTACAGTGAATGTCAATCTAACATCAGTATTATTCTATAAAACAAAGAAAATTACAGCACAGGAACAGGCCCTTCGGCCTTCCAAGCCTACGCCGATCCAGATCCTCTATCTAAACATGACGCCTATTTTCTAAGGGTCTGTATCTCTTTACTTCCTGCCCATTCATGTATCTGTCTAGATACATCTTAAAAGACGCTATCGTGCCCGCGTCTACCACCTCCGCTGGCAAAGCGTTCCAGGCACGCACCACCCTCTGCGTAAAGAACTTTCCACGCATATCCCCCCTAAACTTTTCCCCTCTCACTTTGAACTCGTGACCCCTAGTATTTGAATCCCCCACTCTGGGAAAAAGCTTCTTGCTATCCACCCTGTCTATACCTCTCATGATTTTGTACACCTCAATCAGGTCCCCCCTCAACCTTCGTCTTTCTAATGAAAATAATCCTAATCTACTCAACCTCTCTTCATAGCTAGGGCCCTCCATACCAGGCAACATCCTGGTGAACCTCCTCTGCACCCTCTCCAAAGCATCCATATCCTTTTGGTAATGTGGCGACCAGAACTGCATGCAGTATTCCAAATGTGGCCGAACCAAAGTCCTATACAACTGTAACATGACCTGCCAACTCTTGTACTCAATACTCCGTCCGATGAAGGAAAGCATGCCGTATGCCTTCTTGACCACTCTATTGACCTGCGTTGCCACCTTCAGGGAACAATGGACCTGAACACCCAAATCTCTCTGTACATCAATTTTCCCCAGGACTTTTCCATTTACTGTATAGTTCACTCTTGAATTGGATCTTCCAAAATGCATCACCTCGCATTTACCCTGATTGAACTCCATCTGCCATTTCTCTGCCCAACTCTCCAGTCTATCTATATTCTGCAGTATTCTCTGACAGTCCCCTTCACTATCTGCTACTCCACCAATCTTAGTGTCATCTGCAAACTTGCTAATCAGACCACCTATACTTTCCTCCAAATCATTTCATATACTACTTCATTTCACGGTACCAAGTGTTTACCTGATGTGGGGACCTATGCAGTTTTCCAGCTATGTAACCAAAGGTTTCTTCATTTGTTCCCTTCTGTTGGCAATCCAACAGTATTGCTCGATCATCCTCCCTGACAAGAAAGAGCAAAAAAGGATTACACAGGATGATGTAAAGCAACATGAAAGAGGCAAAGATAAAAGTAATACAATCTATCACAACTAAATTACCCATTTGAACCGATGTAGTACAAAAACTGAAAAAGCTGGAAACATTCAGTAGGTCAGGCAATATTCCTGGAGAACAGCGAAGTTAATGGACCATATATTTGCTGTAGCAGGACAATGAACGCTAACCACCATGCCCTTTGCTCGCGATGATACTTTGTGTAAGTTGCTGAAAGTGCAGCTAATAATAGCAGTGAGGGAAAGAAGGCATGTGGAAATTGAGTGAACAGGGCAAGTAACTACGTATTACCCAATCAGATCAAAAGATTGTGAAATTAACAGTGCAAGGTCGAAGAAGGAAGTGTAAATTAGAACAGGTGAATTTTAATGCAAATCAGGTACAGAGAGGGGGAAAGAGATTGAATTAAGAGAGAGGAAAAAAATGACAAAGGCAAAGTAAAAAAAATTTTAAATTTCAAATTTTTAAAAATCTCCAAATTCAAACCGGAGATGTGAATGAGACTCTAGACTGGTAATAGTTAATTTTCAGTGCCAGAGAGGTTGACTGGCAGTAATTAACACAGTGCATTGCTAAAAGAGTACTTAGACTGAAATGGACAAGACAATGTAACCAGCACAAAAGATCGCAGAATTTCAAGGGCAAATGACATCCAGAGTAAATAGTTTTTTGCACTAGTTTAAAAGGTATTGAGCTTGAAGCCAGCTCCACTCACAGATCAAATTGATCACCACTGCGAGTTTCCATGAATTGTATTTGTTTGTGGGTCTTTGAAGAGGCTCTTAAAAATTAAACTGGTTCTTTTGGGCGCCAGGACACAGGCACATTGAATATTTCTTTTTAAACTAAGAAACTAACTACTGAACACTAATATAACCAGCAAATGGCTCTGTATCATTTTTTAAAGTAATTTTCAGTTATTTAAAATTAGATTATTGACAGGTGACGCACTAGACACTGATTGAAAACGCTTACTTTTTGTGATAAATTTATTTTCAGCTTTATTCATCAAATTGCACCAAGTTACCATTTTAAAATATATCAAGCAAATTTTTTTTTAAAAAGCAGACCACTTCTCAAAACTAGCACAATTTGCACCCGGATCACCGATTGCGCCCAAGGTGAAAACCCTACTCCTATGTTTAAATCTCTCAATAGCTGTTCCCCTCTCTATCTACGTAACTTCACCCAGCCCAACAACCACCCTACCCCATACTCTCTATTCCTCTTCCTTTGACCTACCATTGACAACTGCGCCTTCAGTTGCCTAGGTTCCACCATTTGAAATAAATATCTGATTAAGTTGTCAAGGGACAGGTATGCAGATGAAGTACAGGACGGGGCAATGATGGATCTTTGAGAGACTGTGCAAGAGATATGCAGGGGTTGAGAAGAGGAGCCACTGCTGTAAACCCTCCAGCTATGCTCGGCTAGTTAATAGTGGAATCAAGTAAGGGTAGTTCCATGGAGCTAGAAAACGGAGGATCATGATGGAGCAGGATCACGTGATTGATCAAAGGCTGCAGAGATCAATGTGGACAGATATTGCACCACATTCGCAGTCACGGAGAATGTCCTTTGTGACTTTTGTCATGTCAGTCTTGCAACTGTGGGAAGAGCTGAAGCCAACTGGAGGCATTGAAACTGGGAGTTTCAGGAAAGGTGACAAACCATTCAAGTATATTGGGAGAGGAGGTTGCCAGAAACGGGACAGTAGTTAACAAAGAAAGAGATTGGTTGAGGATGGGGTTTTTCTTTCCAGGAGTGTTGATGGCAGTTTTGAGATATAATGGGACAGTGGCTGAGTAGACAGATCCATTTATAATACTGGCTAAAATGGCAGCCAGAATGTGAAGGCCAGTGAGTTTACAGGTTATGGTGCCAAGGGAGCAAGAAGAGGGTTCATAGATGAGTTTGTACAGGGTGTGGAGATGAGGTTTTTACAGCTATGGTGGGAACTGGACTGGGGGAAGCCAAGAGGAAAGGGGAAGCAGCAGAGGCAGCTTAATGGATGCTCTCTATCCATGAGCACCTGACACTTGTTGTTAGAAGTGAGGCTAGAAGGATCATAGTATAAGATAAATGAAACAGCTGAAAGTGTGAAGTAGTTATCCGAAGTGTTCAAGCCCAGATGGACAGTTTAATTAAGCTAGCTCCAAAGAACAAGGATGACTATCAAATCAGCTTGATTTTTCAACTGATGCAACTATAGGTAGATGCTGTTCAAACTGATCAATGGTTAAAAGGTGCTTCCTTCAACAAGGTCTGTTCCTGGCTGCATCCAATGATCCAGTGGAACTGATATGATAGCATCCTTCAAAACTAACATAAGCTTTAAAGACACTAACAAATAACAGGCTGCCCACAAAAGAAGCCTAAGTTGCACTTAAGATCACCACAATTTTCTACATGAACTGCTTGACACAGGAAAACACACCTGTACTGAACGTGTCCAATTTCAGACAAAGAAAAAACAAATTATATGTAAAAAGATTTATGGTAGGTTTACAAAGCTACAGTTTTAAGTACACCACTCAGTTTCCTCTAAAACCCAAGTCTGTCCAGGTTCAGCAAGTAATTAGGAAAGCTAATAGAATGTTATCGTTTATTGTGAAGGGAATTGAATACAGAGTGGGGTGGTTATGCTTCAGCTATACAGGGCATTGGTGAGGCCACATCTGGAGTACTGTGTACAGCATTGGTCTCCTTATTTAAGGAAGGATGTAAATGCGCTGAAAGTGCATACCTTCAAGACAAGGTTTACTAGACTAATAGCTGGAATGGGTGGGTTGTCTTAGGAGGAAAGGTTGGACAGGCCAGGCTTGTATCCAATGGGGTTTAGAAGAGTAAGAGCTAACTTGATTAAAACCTTTAAGATCCTGAGGGGTCTTGACAGGATGGATGTGGAAAGGATGTTTCCTCTTTGGCAGAATCTGGAACTAGGGGTCAGTATTTACAAATAAGGGGTCACCTATTTATGACAGAGATGAGGAGAAATGTTTTCTCTTGGAGTGTCGTGAGTCTTTGGAACTCTCTTCCTCAAAAAGGTGGTGGAAGCAGAGTCTTTTAAGACAGAGGTAGATAGATTCCTGATAAGCAAGGGGGTCAAAGGTTATAGGGGGTAGGCGGGAATGTCGAGTCAAAGTGACAATCAGATCAGCCATGATCTTATTGAATGGCAGAGCGGGCTCGGGGGGCTGAGTGACCTACTTCTGCTCCTAATCCATATGTGCGTCACTTTCCTCCCTTATTTTAGGCCATCCTCTATGCTCTTACCCCCTCCCATGTCCTTGCTATATTGAAATCAAGACTTGTTAATATGCAGCTTTCCCAGGGTCAGAATCTACCCTCCCTCTGACAATCCACTAATCAACTGTTAATCAACTGACATGAACTTGGCACTAACATTCACGTCACACAAGTGCCAGGCAATGACCATCTCAAACAGGAGAGAATCTAACCAACTCCCCTTGATGTTCAATAGCATTACCATTACCTTTTCCATTCTCTTCAACACTGGCCTGCTCTTTACTCTGGATGTGGCCATTCACCTAGGTTTCTCATTTTAAAAAATATTAAATGAACACTTTACATGCAACTGCAAGGCAATCAGAATGTTAAACATTTGCAATTACAGGCCATTAACCATACTTTATGCACCTAATAGTCAAACTTTTAAAATCTACAAATTGACATACTGATTTCCTACCTGGTCCATGTAACCACAACTTCACCATTCTTCTTGATTACATTTTTAGCGGGAAGACTAGTTGATGGTGACTTGGCTATAGACTGGGAAGAATTGTCCATTGTTTTCTTTGGCGTAACTATTGTTTTGCTGCTGAGAGCTTTCTTTACTGATGAGGAGCTTCTTTTACCCTTGGTTTGTTTATCTTTCCTCTTATTGCTTTTCAAAAGCTCATTCTCCTTTCGTGTTCTTTTCATAACGGAATCCACTTTCACATTACTCTTCCTCTTCCTGTTACCTGAAGTACCCTGCTGTGAAACAGTTGCTGCACAAGTCGGCTTAGTCGATATTATAACACTTTGAGCATTGTCACTGGAGTTTTCAAGTGAGGGCTTCACAGCTACGTGATTTTCAATTGATGGATGATCTCCCTCTGAATGAGGTAGTTTCATGTCCACATCTATTCCCAACTCTTCCAGGTTTTTGATATTATCGACTGGATGTTCTACAATTAAGGACTGACTTGGCAACGATTCAGATATTGCATGATCCTGATTACCAAGCACTGTATCCACATTTCTGCAGGATGCTGCAGTCTCATTAACGGTTTTCATACAGTGGTTGCCGCTTAGTCCCAGCTCAGATGCCGGCTTCTCTCTCACTGCTGCAGAAGGCGAACTTTGCTGACTAGATTCGGCGTCAGGTGGCCTGCATCTTATCGTAACAATAAAATGATCATTGGACTTTTCCATCACGACCGCCTGCATTGGGGGATGGAGCTGATACTGAAAAGCAGAGGATGAAATCTGTTTGTTCCATGTTGAAGAATTGCTCGACCTGCTGCTGGAATTGTCTGAATCCAATGCCAAGTGGATATCTTGTTCTGAAGCATCCTCTTCATCAAGGACAGCACTTTCACTGTAATGTGCAGCCAAAATTGCCTCATTCACTCCATCATGCAGAGATTCTCCAATCTGAGATGTTAAGAAGCTGATCTGCCCATCTGATTTAAGAGGTGAGGGGACTGTAAGAGAAACTGCCAGATCCTCCATCAGAATAGAGGAAACAGAGGAACGCATTTGCAGAACTGAATTACTTTCAATTAGCTTCTGGCTATTTGAATCTTCAGGTGGACTGATCACAGAATCTTTGGTTTGCACCACCTTGTCAGGAATTTCCAACATGCAGCTTTCATCTAGAATATCCAGATCAAGCGGAGGTCTTAACCCAACTGTGCGTTTGTTTGGTGTAACAGGAGGCCAGGAAACTGCATCCGCCTGGGACACTGGTGCAGCTTTCTCTGAAGTGGAATCATTACCGGAGAGCTGTGTTCCAATGTCAAGCCGCACCTTTTCTGGGATAGGCCATGAATTACATTCCAATGTTGAAATCCCTTGTTCCAGAAGATCGGAGTCCTGTAACAAACACTTGAATATCTCACCCATCTGAGCATCGCTTACCAAGTTAAATGTGAGAGTAGAGGCCTGTTGTTCAGTCAGAATGCCAAGTTCAGTTTTATCATGGCAGTCTTTTGCAGTGCTTGAATTTATTGGTGCATCACTTGAAGTATTTGAGTTCATCTGAGTCACAGACAGTGCATTTTTGTCTTTTGTGCAAGGCCCCCTAGAATCTTCTTTGGAGATACCACCAGCTGAAAACTCTACACTATTCTTCGAATATTTGTTCAATACTTTAGTTCCTTTACGCTTGCGATCATCACTGGATGGCTTATTTTTGCTAGAATTCTTTTTGCCTGGTAAGTTATTTGCCAAGGATGGTTCTGAAGAAGGGGATCTCTTCAACTTTGGCAATTTATCGTCAACTTTGTTCATGAGATATTTAGCCACTGTATTTTTCTTCCGTTTTTTGATTATCTTCTCATTTTTCCTTTTCTCTTCCAAGGCCAATTCTAGACTTATACTCTCACAAGAGATGAACATCTCACGTACCTTGTCAAACATAAAGTCAAGTTGCTTTTCCACAAACATCCATAATTTTTCTTTCATGTTTGTGGCCTGCTGTGAGAAAATACTATTTACAATCCCATTGCACTTGGCCTGTGACAGTATGTTCTCAATTACTGTACAGATTGAGGTTTTTAGTGGCTGCCTGGACTTTGGAAAAGTGGACTTTTTAACTACAGAGGTGAATTCTGCAGAGGCAATTTCAATAATTCGTTGAAATCTGTGGATTTCAAACTGCTTATGAAGCTTCATGTACTTTTGCCGGATACTCTTTCGAGTGACCATTAATGCTTCCATCAAATCAGAGACTGAGGACTTAATGTGATTTCTTTCCACAGAACTTGATAAGGACAATCTCAACCCTTCAGTATTTTGATCTGAAGACATTGCTTCCGATTTCCCTCGTTTTTTACCACTCTTTGTCTTGGTTAAGGCTTCAGAGGAACAGTTTAGAGTAGATACATCAGGATTTACCAGTCTTGTTTCTTTACTGTGTGCACTTTTACCTGGATTACCCTTCTCCTTGTTGTCGCTCTCTTTCTCCACCTGAATGTTGCTCGCTGGTTTCTGCACTTCAGGTACACACTCCTCTTCATCACTTACAATTTCCCCTTCTTCTATTTCTTCTGAAAAAGAGCGTTCTATGGAAATCTCTGGTGCTTTTCCTCCAGCCTCGCACAATGGCTCCTGATTTTCTTTATTCAACTCCAGAGTGCAGCGCCTTGGAGAACAACCACCTTGGACCCTCGCTGCAGAATCTAAATGATGGACAAACATGTGGGAAAAAAATTACATAGTATTTAGAATTCATAAATCTTTTAAACAATACCTTGTGTCTTTGTCTATGCTTAATGAGGTGCAATATGGGAAAGGCATGCTTGTACATGTTGTAACCATGTCAGCAGAAAAGCTCATCATAACAGATAATTCACATCGTGCTAACTTCATGCAAAGTAATCTAGCATTTGATGGCAGGAATCAATTGAAAAATCAGATTAAAATCGCATAAAATTTTAAGCATGGATGTGTTATAGTTTAAGTACAGGTTTGATTATCCAAAGTTATTCAAAAAATTTATTTATTTATTTTATTTAGAGATACAGCACTGAAACAGGCCCTTCAGCCCACCGAGTCTGTGCCGACCAAGAATCACCCATTTATACTAATCCCATATTCCCTACCACCTACCTACACTAGGGGCAATTTACAATGGCCAATTTACCTATCACCTGCAAGTCTTTGGCGGTGGGAGGAAACCAGAGCACCCGGCGAAAACCCATGCGGTTACAGGGAGAACTTGCAAACTGTGCACAGGCAGTACCCAGAATTGAACCCGGGTCCCTGGAGCCGTGAGGACTGATATCAGTCAAGACGAAGGGAAATAGAGTTCTAAGGCCGCTTGTTTTTTTTTTCAGGCAAATAGGGGAAGAAACAATATTTAAAGAACAGCTATTCAAATCTAAGGCTTCCAGATCCATAGGGGATCTCAAGGGAACCCCAAAACTGTTTTCTGCAGTTGTTGATTTAATGGCACAATACTTTTATTGTTGCTTACTAAATTTAAAAAAAAGTTTTCTGCAATGATAACTGTTTTCCTTTAAATAGCTCACATTGTCCTTTTGAAAGTTAAGAAAGGAGATTCCTGGGAGTGTGTTACTATTTGAGTGGATCCCTGGGACTGTGCTGCTGAGAGACAGGGGGATCAACTAGTGGGGAAGGCAAGAGAATGAAGCACATGATAGAATAACCATGCATGGGATCCAGATGGAGAGTGTGCGGTGGACTAATGTACTGTTCTTACTTCAGATGTGACTTTAGGAATTTGAAGGAAAAATTAGTCAGAAAAGTGAGTTGTCAAGAAAACATGCTCTACCAAATGAGAATTTTAATTCATCGGTTGGAAACCTACATATTTTCCAGGACATCGAATTGGAGACCCATGCCTAAGAATCCCATCCTAGACAATGCTTTGGTGAACTGAGTAGATTATCCATATCACTCTGGTTAGCAGGACATTCAAAGCCATATTGAAGCATGAGTGGAGATGTCCCTCCAGGAAGTAAACACTGACAATACCACCTGCAAGGGGTTTAGGTTTTAGGCTTTGGACCTCATTAAAAACAAAGGGGATTGAGAGAACGATGTGACAGTCTTCCCAGGCTGTGTAAAACTGGGATATAAACAAGAAATGCTGGAAAGACTCAGCAGGTCTGGCAGCATCTGCGGAGAGAGAAGCAGAGTTAACATTTCAGGTCAGTGACCCTTCTTCAGAACTGACAAATATTAGAAACTTGCAAGGTTTTAAGCAAGTAAAGTGGGGGGTGGGGCAAGAGATAACAAAAGAGAAGGTGCTGATAGGACAAGGTCATAGAGAATAACTGACTAGAAGGTCAAGGAACAAAAGCAAACAGTATGCTAATGGTGTGCTGAAAGACAAAGCGTTAGTCCAGACAGGGTGCGAATTGACTGCAAAGCACAAAGCACTCCAAGCACAAACATTAAAAAATGTTTTAAAAAAACAAAAACAGTGGGTAGGCACAGTAGAAACAAACTAACCCACTAAAAAAAACAAATAAAATATCCAAACAAAAAAGAAAAAAGAGAAAATAACTAAACATAAAAGGGGGAGTCCGTCATACTCTGAAATTATTGAATTCAATGTTCATTCCGGCAGGCTGTAGCATGCCTAATCAGTAAATGAGATGCTGTTCCTCGAGCTTGCGTTGATGTTCGCTGGAACACTTCAGCAATCCCAGGACAGAGATGTGAGCATGAGATCGGGGGGGGGTGGGGTGGCGTTGTTGAAATGGCCAGCAGCCGGAAGCTCGGGGTCATGCTTAGGACTGAGCAGAGGTGTTCCGCAAAGTGATCGCCCAATCTGCGTTTGGTCTCCCCAATGTAGAGGAGACCACATTGTGAGCAGCTAATACAGTATACTACATTGAAAGAAATACAAGTAAATCGCTGCTTCACCTGAAAGGAGTGTTTAGGGCCTGGGATAGTGAGGAGAGAGGAAGTAAATGGGCAGGTATTACACCTCCTGCGATTGCAGGGGAAGATGCCGTGGGAAGGGGATGAGATGGTGGATGAGGGTGTCACGGAGGGAACGATCCCTTCGGAATGCCGACAGAGGAAGGGAGGGGAAGATGCGTTAGTAGTTGCATGACGCTCGATGTGGCGGAAGTGGCGGAGGATGAACCTTTGGATCTGGAGGCTGGTGGGGTGGAAAGTGAGGACAAGGGGAACTCTGTTGCGGTTCTGGGAGGGAGAGGAAGGGGTGAGGGTAGAGGTGCGGGAAATGGGCTGGACACGGTTGATTGCCCTGTCAACCACAGTGGGGGGGGGGGGGGGGAGAATCCTCGATTGAGGAAAAAGGAAGACATCAGAAGTGCTGTCTTGGAAGGTCACTATCCGAGGCACCAAACATTCCTTTCAGGCGAAGCAACAATTTACTTGTACTTCTTTCAATTTAGTATACTGTATTCGCTGCTCACAATGTGGTCTCCTCTACACTGGGGAGACCAAACACAGATTGGGTCATCGCTTTGTGGAACACCTCCGCTCAGTCCGTAAGCATGACCCCAAGCTTCCGGTTGTTGGCCATTTCAACAGCCCCCCCGCTCTCATCTCTGTCCTGGGATTGCTGAAGTGTTCCAGTGAACATCAACGCAAGCTCGAGGAACAGCATCTCATTTACCAATTAGGCACACGACAGCCTGCTGGACTGAACTTTGAGTTCAATAATGTCAGAGCATGACGGAACCCCCCCCCACCCCCCCTTTTATGTTTAGTTATTTTCTCTTTTTTATTTGGTTATTTTATTTTAATTTGGTTAGTTTGTTTCTACTGTGCCTACCCACTGTTTGTTATTTTAAATTATTTTTTTAATGTTTGTGCTTGGAGTGCTTTTTGCTTTGCAGTCTATTCACACCCTCGCTGTACGAACGCTTTGTCTTTTAGCACTCGATTAACATACCGTTTGCCTTTGTTCCATGACCTTCTGGTCAGTTATTCTCTATGACCTTGTCCTTTCAACACCTTCTCTTTGGTTATCTCTTGCCCCATATCCCCACTTTACTTGCTTAAAACCTTTTACATTTCTAATATTTGTCAGTTCTGAAGAAGGGTCACTGACCTGAAATGTTAACTCTGCTTCTCTCGCCACAGATGCTGCCAGACCTGCTGAGTATTTCCAGCATTTCTTGTTTTTATTTCAGATTTTCAGCATTTGGCTTTTATTTTAGTGTGTAAAACTGGGAGTTTGTTACACACAGCAGACAAGCTCCTGAGACTTTGAAGCAGGCAAGTTTCGAGTGATAACCAGGCAGAACCCCAGTGGGGCTGTGTCTCTCTCTCCCTCTCCAGATAACATCGCAAGTTTGAAAACCGTCTGCAACTGTGCACCATCCAAGCCTAGTGATTGCTACAGACAGAGATCGCAGGAGAAGAAAGCCACCTACAATTTTGTCTCCAAGAAAGCCCTGAGCCAGGTGGGTTGGCCACAGAGTGTACGTCTACCCGCCAAAGACTTCAAAGATCACTTCAGCCAGAAGACAACAGAATTACCCAACCTCACAGACTGTATATTAATTTTTTACTTGTTCTGGACTCTAATCCAAACCAAACCATTTCTTACCACTTTGTATGATTTTCGTGTATGTGTCAGAGTGAAAATGTAGCGTAATTTTTTAATTTTATTTAGGTCAGATTTAGTTTTTTTTTTAAGCACAATAAACTCACCTCTTGTTTAAACTCATCCACTGTTTTTAAAAAATAAACCTGCTGCAGTCAAACAAGAGGAAGGGCAAGAGGGGAGCCTTGTGACCCCTTCTCACCAGATCGTTACACATTCATTTACGAAATGAGGTGAAAACCCAATTTAACTTACATTACCAACAACACACAGGCCAATAGAAAGTTGATCACTGGCATATTACTTCAAAAAATTCTTTGGAAATGAGTGAGGGAACGAAGACAAAAAAAAAAGTCTCAAATCAGCCATTCAAAATCAAAGAGCTTTATAGCACTATTCAGGCGGAGGCCAGCATTCAGCCCATGGTAACTATGCCAGAGATTTGCTAGAACAATCTAATACTAATCCCATTGCCCTGTCTCTATCCATAGCATTGCATTTCTGCTTCAAATACTTAATTAAACTTTCCATTAGTGATGCAATGGGCTCTGCTTCAACCACCTTGATTAACTCATACATTTCTAAATGTTTACTAACTTGATCTCAAATTATGGATCATTAAGCATTTTCCTATGATCAGTGTTGGACTAACTGATCAATAGTTACCTGGTTTATGCTCCTTTCTCTTCTTGAAGAGAGTTGTTACATCAGCTTTTCTCAATCGCATGGCAACATTTGCTTAAGCAGGCCTGGAAATACTATGACTGAAGCCTTTGTTGTCACTCTCTAGCTTCTTTCAACATCCTGAGGTGCATGCAGTCGATGCTGAGTGGATTAACTACTTTGAGTTCAGTTTAACAAGTTCCTTTTCTGCAGTTATCTCTGACAAATGTTCCATCTCCTTCCCCAGTACTCAGCTTTTCTCACTTCCGCTAACATTTGTCAACAAGATTCAAAATATTTATCCCTCAACCATACCTTCACAATTAATACCTGGGTTGTCCTACCCTCTCTTTATTCTTTTACTTCTTCTATGCTTCTAAAAGACCTCACAACTTTATTTTATCTGCACGTCCTTCTAATCTTTCTTTTCACCATCTTAATGTAATTTTCATATCCATTGCGAGTATCTTGAGCGTTGCTAGCTCTAAGTTATCACAGATTCACGCAGTATAGAAGATGACCATTTGGCCCATTGTACCTGCGCTGGCTTTCTGAAAAGGTTCCATTTGTCCTACTCCCCTACTCTTACCATACAGCACTAAATTTTTCCTTTGAATATTTATCCAATTTCCTTTTGAAAGTTACGAATGAACCTGCTTCCACCACCCTTTCAGGTAATGCATTCCAGGTCATACCATACCGAGTAAAAAAGTCATCTCCTCCCTAGGTGTGGGGACAGAATAATATGGGGACATTTAAGGTGAAATAATTAATCAATCATGTACTACTAACAAACTAACCTCGGAGCTGCAGAGACAGCTTATCAGAATTGACTTCATAGTTTCAGGGCTGCACAGACAGCTTATCAATAGAAGTAGACTAACAAAGCAAAAACTAACAGGACAGCTGCAAGCTGCTTCATAGTAGCCTATTGTCCAGCAATCAGCCTAACGGTCCAAGGAGATAGGGGGGATGAGAAACTGCTAGAGGGGAAGGTGAAAAGACAGTACCCCAATCAGGCCATGACACCAAGAAACTGCAGAGTTTGTAAACCAATTGGGAACATAAAGGGGGTGTCACTGATGTGTATGAAGAACTATAAGAAAGGCTTGATTTCCCTGCTCAAAAAGGGAGAGAAGAGCCCAGGTGTTGTTGTTGTTTGCTTTGCTGATGATGTAACCAAGAATTACTGCAATAAAGTTTCTTAAAGTTACAGTCGGACTTCGTCTCACTTTGTGTAACTAATGGGATCCAACACTAGGGCATTTAAAAAAAAATTATCTTAAATCAGTGTCCTATGGTTATTGACTCCCTTACCATTGGAAACAGCTTCTCCCTATCTACTTTATCAAACTCCCCTCAATTTCGAAAACCTCTATTAAATATCCCTTAAGCTTTTCTGTTGTGAGAACAATTCCAGACGCTCTAATCTCCCCATATAACTGAAGACCCTCATCACTGGCATCATGGGTGACCAAAGAAACAAAGAAGAAAAGGAAGCAAAATAAAGGAACGGGACTAAAATCAATTTGTGAAATCAAAGGGCTTTATTCGGAGACTAGGACAATGCATCTGGCCAATTGCAGACATGCGGACGTGCTGACCATGCCACACGCAACTGTACACCCAGCAGCTAAATAAAGCAAAATATTTCATGGGATATTAACAAATGTCACTTACCTTTTCATTCATAGGAACAGGTTGGGGTTAGCTGTACACAGTGCCAACTGTTTTGCATTTGTATCCATTTTATTAAAAATATCTTCATTTTAATCCTGCCAACCCACAATTATGTATGGAAGAAATCCTTCCAACAATTTTATGTACATTAAAAAAACACATTTACCTTTTTGGTCAACGTCCCTCTCTGCTTGTATACCCGAGCTCTCCAATGTTGAGGGTCTAACAGGACGTAAAGGACTGGTTAATGGACTGATTGGTTCCGGTATGCACCCTATATAGGTGAAATCAATGCTCTGAATGGAGCTTTCTTCCTGGTCATCTGGTATGCCAAAATTTTTAACAGGTGTTTTGGTGACAGTTGCTGAAGAATCTACCGCACTTCCATATGGTGGCTGCAGTTCAAAGCCAGTAAAATCTGGTTCTGAATTCCCAGTCCATTCTTCAACAGCTGCCGCACTGACATCCACAGATTGCCCCGAATCTTCAGGTTTTCCATCAACGCTGAGAGAGACAATCTTCTCATTTTTGAATGTACTGTTAATTTCCATTGGGCAATCTGAACTCCCACTCTGTCCATCAACGGTAATGCAGTCAGCTTCCGTAAGCTGTGGAGATTTTTCATTCATTTCACCGACGTACTCATTATTGACTTCTGAAGGGCTTCTTAGAGATTCTGCGTGCTCTTCAGTTTCAGTGCTATTAATTTCCATGAGTGGCACTGAACTTTCAGTCACTTCATAAATTGCCTCACTGATCACTTCTACAGTTCCCATGGTCTCTACAACTATTGGAGCTAACTTTTCGGAGTCATCCACAGTGCAGTCAGATTCCATAGCCTGGGGAGGAGCATCTTCCACCAAAATAACTTGACAGCCTTCCCCCTCTACAAGTTGGGGAGACTGCACCATTTCAAGTGCAGAGGGTTTCTGACTGCCTTGAGGGGCGTGACTCTCAAATTCTCCCACTGGCGACTCAGTGGATTTACAGCTCGTGTTCATTGCTGGAGCTTCATCAGATTTGTTAGAAATTCTCTCAAAATTTAAGCCGGCTTCCTCAGATGCAGAGGCTGTTCTTTCAGCAAACCCCACCACCTCATCCTCACTGAGCAGCTTGCTGAACTGCATTTCATCACCTACTTCACACAGAACAGTGGATGACCTTTTCACAGGAGAAACAGTAAGCTGCAATGTTTCCATGAACTGCAATTTGGGATCAGTGTCTCTTATTGAGTTTTGTTTATCTGTTGGCGTTGGCACGTTAGCCGTGCTATTACCATGTACTGTTTCTTCTGCTCTCTTCTGCACTTCATTTGCACAAGGTATTTCTATCATCCTTTTATTACTCTCAGATAATCTAGTTTTGCCTTTTTCACCACGATGCTGCTCGTCTCTCTTAACACAGTAACCTACATCCTTTGAAGAACGTCTGCTAATGCTGCGGTCTCTTCGATCTTTGTGCTCAGATTTACCCTTTTCCTCCTTTCTGCTTTCACCTTTTTTTAGGCTCCTGTCGTCATTTTTACCATTTTGTTTAGCACTGTCCTTGGAGACATCATCATGCACTTTCCAATTTGAATGCTTACTTCTTCGGTCTCTGCTATCCTCAGTGCTCCTCTCCTTTGCTGAGTTCTTGCTCTCAATCTTCCGTTCTCTTCTTTCTCCAGCAATGTGCTCCACTACCGTGCAAGTGTTTTGTCTAGAGCTTTTTCGAGGGCTTGCAGGATCTGTCAATTTGGAATGATCTCTAGTTTTTTCCAATCGCCACCTCTCTGGTTCTCTTTCCTTTTCATTTGGCCGACTTCTCAATTTGTCATTTCTTTGCTTATCTTTGCCATCTTCTCGATTATTTCTCTGGTCTTTTTTTCTGTCCATTTTCAGTTCTCTCTCCCTGGGGTCACTTCTTCTTGTATCTTTCTCTTTATGTCTCTCCTCCTTTTCAGCATGGTTCCTCTTGTCTCTTATATCTGGACTATCTTTTGAACAAGTGACAAGTGTATCCTGACTAAAGCGATACTTAATCTTGTCACTATTTTCTGGACTGTGCCGACCTGGGCCTCTCAATTCTGAATGTGGCCTTGCGCTTCGAGGAGTTTGTTCAACTCTATCAATCTTTTCTGGAAAATTGAGTTCTTTATTCTTATTTCGAGTGCTTGACAGCTCAGCGATAGAACTGTTCAACTTTTCAGCACTTACATGTTTACCAAAATGCTCACCATTTATTTTCTCAACTCTTCTTCTTTCGTCACAAGAAAAAAGTATTGCTTTATCCGTCACTACATTTTGTCGATGGGACGGTTCTTTATCTGTATGTGGGTAAGACTTACTAGAAGATTCTCCGCATAGGAGTGGATGGGGGTTGGAAAGAGATTTTTGTAAATTACATTGTCTCTTTGGTTCTAAAATTTTAGTTGCATCTCTCAGTGCCCCATCTTGGAAACAATCTCTCGCTTCGTTTAAATGAGCAGTCAGCTCGCAGCGTTCAATATTTGCAGGTCTGGGTGGACATGGAAGAATAGGACTGGGATATTTGTCATCAGTCTGTGGCATAGTTGGAACATTGAATGACCCAGGCGGATGATGGGACTGATTATGGTAACGATGAAGTCCTGGTTTTCCAATCCAATTCATTGATTGTCTGATTGGAAAAAGAGAGAAACTATATTTTTACAGGCAATGCTTCACATTACTGATACACAAAAAAATAGAGGGGTAACAATCACACATAATTTTAACATTAGCTAAGGTGTAGAAACCCATTATGCTTCCTGTGAACAGGGTTGACACAGCAGTTCTGTTGTGTCAATAGCACATACCTCAAAGACTGCTTATTTACGGGTCTACTGGCCATCATCACTTTTGCCACCACCTCCTCTGATGATTCACTAGGCTATCAAGTGAGCGAATGAAACCTACTAACCAGGAAGGTCCTATGTTCGATCCTGGTCTGCACTATTAGCATATCAGCTGGAGTGGTAGTGATGGTGAGAATGCCAGGAGTGCCACATGTCTCTGGGTTGGAAAGGTGGGCAATGTACAAGCACCAGGGTTCTAATGCTCATTATTATTCATCAATCTCTGCTGCAAGCATCTGCCTGCGAATTCCAGGCTCAGATACGTTCACAACCAGCAATAACGCCTCCTGTGGTTAAAGAGCTTGCCAACAGACTCAAGGGTCAACCATGAATACTGGCCATCTGAGCAAGGTGTTTGAGAGCACCTGATGTCTGTAAAACAAGTGCAAAGGAAGAAGCAAACACCGTAAGGAAGTGTGAAAAGTGCAAGAAAAAAAAAAATCAGGTTTCCACTTTGCAGTAACATCTGTCAGATAACTATAAACACAGTTTGATGCAAGCATCTGACAGTTTACACTTTCCTCTTTGCCGAATGTAACCATCAGTAAAGTGCACTTACATGACTGCTCTGCTACCTAGGCCCATTTAAAGATGTTTGACTCAGGTGAAGCACACAATATACTTAACCACATTGTTAAACAAGGTTTGCCCTCTGATGTTAGTTCCCACTGACAGGCAAGATGGGGAGGGGGTGGCAGGGAAACAGGCCATTCATGCCATTGTAATCAATGGTTCATTGGGTTAGTTCTGCAGTACAACAGGTTGGTCCAAACACACATTTTGTCAGCAATCGAAGCAATTAAGCTCAGAAGCCTCCCGAAAGTTTAAAAGTGTGCAATTTCATTGAACCAAATAACTTTTAGATTTAAAAACAGGAAGTGCTGGAAATACTCAGCAGGTCAGGTAGCATCTGTGGAGAGAGAAACAGAGTTAACGTTTCAGGTCTGTGACCTTTCATCAGATGAAGAATCGAATTGGCTGAAGACTGGCATCTGTGATGCTGGGGACTTCAGGAGGAGGCCGAAATGGATCATCCACTTGGCACTTCTGGCTGAAGATTGTTGCAAATGCTTCAGCCTTATCTTTTGCACTGATGTGCTGGGTTCCCCCATCATTGAGGATGGAGATATTTGTGGAGCCACCTCCTCCTGTTAGTTGTTTAATTGCCCACCACCATTCATGACTGGATGTGGCAGGACTGCAGTTTAGATCTGATTCGTTGGTTGTGGGATCGCTTAGTTCTGTCTATCGCATGCGTACACTGTTTGGCATGCAAGTAGTCCTGGGTTGTAGCTTCACCAGGTTTAAACCTCATTTTGAGGTCTGTCTGGTGCTGCTCCTGGCATGCCCTCCTGCACTCTTCATTGAACCAGGGTTGGTCTCCTGGCTTGATAGTAATGCGAGAGTGGGGGATATGCCGGGCCATGAGGTTACTGATGGTGGATGAGTACAATTCTGTTGCTGCTGGTGGCCCACAGTGCCTCATGGATGCCCAGTTTTGTGTTGCTAGATCTGTTCAAATTCTATCCCATTTAGCACGGTGATAGTGCCACACAACATGATGGAGGGTAACCTCAATATGAAGACAGGTTGTAGCCATATGCCTTTAAAATTAATAGTTCAAGCATACAAATGAAGCACACAAACAAAACCTTTCATTTGAATTTGATCTCAATATCTTGACTATTTTACCTTCTGTTCAGCCGATTAATTTCTTCATCCTTGCGGACAATTTCCAGACGAGCTGTTTTTATAAGTGCTGATATATTCTTCTTCAGCTGGGTGTTTTCATTCGACAGACTGGAGTTCTGGGAAGAAACAGAATGGACAGACTATTCTATTGGTCCAATTTGTGACTTTACTGCCTATGGCATGGTTTATTTCACTTCTGTCCTCCACCTGGCTGAACTTGTTCTCACATTGAACAACTTCTCCTTCAACTCCACTCACTTTCTAAAGTAAAAGGCGTACCCGCATGGGTCCTAGTTATGCCTGTCTTTTTGTGGGATATGTTGAACATTCCTTGTTCCAGTCGTACTCAGGCCCCCTCCCCCAACTCTTTTTCCAGTACATTGATGACTGTATCAGTGCCTTTTCCTGCTCCCGTCCCGAACTGGAAAACTTCAACTTTGCTTCCAATTTCCACCCTTCTCTCACCTTTACATGGCCCATCTCTGACACTTCCCTTCCTCGGCTTCTCTGTCTCCATCTCTGGGGATAGGCTGTCTATAAATATTCATTATAAGCCCACCAACTCCCACAGTTACCTCGACTACACTTCTTCACACCCTGCCTCCTGTAAGGACTCTATTCCATTCTCCCAGTTTCTCCGTCTGCAACGCATCTGCTCTGATGATGCAATCATCCACAACAGCACTTCTGATATGTCTTCCTTTTTCCTTAACCGAGGATTCCTCCCCACTATGGTTGACAGGGCCCTCAACCGTGTCCGGCCCATTTCCCACACCTCTACCCTCACCCCTTCCCCTCCCTCCCAGAACCACGACAGGGTTCCCCTTGTCCTCAGTTTCCACCCCACCAGCCTCCACATCCAAAGGATCATCCTCCGTCATTTCTGCCACGTCCAGCATGATGCCACTACCAAGCACATCTTCCCCTCCCCGGTCAGCATTCTGAAGGGATCGTTTCCTCCGCAACACTCTGGTCCACTCCTCCATTATGCCAGACACCTCGTCCCCTTCCCGCGGCAGCTTCCCATGCAATCGCAGGAGGTGTAAAACCTGCCCCTTTACCTCCTCTCTCACTATCCAAGGCCCCAAACACTCCTTTCAGCTGAAGCAGCGATTTACTTGTACTTCTTTCAATTTAGTATACTGTATTTGCTGCTCACAATGGGGTCTCCTCTACAATGGGGAGACCAAACACAGATTGGGTGGCCGCTTTGCAGAACACCTTCGCTCAGTCCGAAAACATGGCCCCAAGCTTCCTGTCGCTTCCCATTTCAACACACACACCCTGCTCTCATGCCCACATTTCTGTCTTGGGCTTGCTGCAGTGCTCCAGTGAACATCAATGCAAGCTCGAGCAACAGCATCTCATTTACCGATTAGGCACACTTCAGCCTGCAGGACTGAACATTGAGTTCAATAATTTCAGAGCATGATTGACCCCCCTTTTTTATTTTTATTTTATTTTAGCTTGTTTCATCATTCTTTTTTTTTTTACCATGTTCATGCCCACTGTTTTTTTCATGCTTGTGCTTTTGGTCAGGGCTGTTCATTATTCTATCATTTAACACCCTCTCTACGCTAACGCTTTGTCTTTCACCACACCATTAACACACCCTTTGCTCCATGACCTTCTGGTCAGTTATCCTCTGTGACTCTCTGTCCTATCAACACCTTTCCTTTTGTTATCTTTTTCCCCACCCCTGTTTTATTTGCTTAAAACCTATTACATTTCTAACCTTTGCTAGTTCTGATGAAAGGTCACTGACCTGAAACGTTAACTCTGCTTCTCTCTCCACAGATGCTGCTGGGCCTGCTGAGTATTTCCAGCAGTTTTCGTTTTTATTTCAGATTTCCAGCATCTGCAGTATTTTGCTTTTATTATATCACTGTCTAAGAACCTCTACTGCCAAGATGGAAGAGAGCAACGATATTATGGGATTACCACCACTTCCAAGCCACACTCCATACTGACGTGGGATATGAATTGCTGTTCCTTTACTGCAGTTCGGTCAAAATCCTGAGATTCTCAACATAACTCCATGATGAGAGCACTATCCCCACAAGGACTGCAGCAATTCAAGGCCCACTATCACATTCTCAGGGCAATTAGGGTTGGACAATAAATGCAGCCTTGCCAGTGTTGCCCATGTGCTATGAGCAAATGAAAAAATTTTCCAGAATGCCTTTTGAATTCTAATACCAGATGCTCATGCAGAGGCTGAATGGGAAAAAAACCTGTGAGATAATTCATAGGTCATAGCTGAACAGTGAGAATGTGCATCAATTACCTGGGTTTGTACTTCATGTAGTTTCTGTAGCAACTCTTCAACTTTTCTTTCTCTTTCTATGGATTTTTGCTGGAACTGTCACAACAAAAAAAATAATTACACAGCATGTCTGTCTAAAGGCTGATCTTTTCATCCATCACTCACACTTAGCTGTCAAATTTGTTAGCAGTTAATATGCCAGGACAAATCAGACACAAACAGAAATACAGTGTAAAAGTGAACTGGCAAAGTAGGTTAAGGGATAGGTCAATAGGGATGCAGTGGCAGACATTTAAGGGGATATTTCAGAATACACAGAATAGATACATTTCAACATGAAAGAAAAATTCCAAGGGGAGGACCCACCATCCGTGGTTAACTAAAACAGTTAAAGGTAGTATTAAATGTACAGAAAAAGCATACAGTTGCGCAAAGATGGGTGGCAGGTCAGAAGATTGGACAGAATATAAAAAGCAGCAAAGAATGACTAAAAGATTAATGAGGGAAAAACTGGAGTACAAGAGAAAGTAGGCTAGAAATATAAAGACACATAGTAAGAGTTTCTATGGATATTTAAAAAAGGAGAGTTAAAATGAGCATTGGTCTGATAGAAAGTGTGTCTGGGGAAATTAATAAGGGAAAATAAGGAGATGGAAGATGAATTGAACAGGTATTTTGCATTGGTCTTCACTATAGAGGATACAAGTAACATCCTGGAAATTGCTGTAAATCAGGAAATGGAAGGGAGGGAGGAACTCAAGAAAATTACAATCAACAGGGAAGTGGTACTGAGCAAATTGTTGGACCTGCAGGCTGACAAGTCCCCAGATCCTGATGGACTTCATCCTAGGGTCTTAAAAGAAGTGGCTAGTGAGATAGTTGATGCGTTGGTTTTAATTTTCCAAAATTCCCTAGATTCGGGGAGGGTTCCATTAGATTGGAAAATAGCCAACGTAACTCCTTTATTTAAAAAGGGAAGGAGACAGAAAGCAGGACACTACAGGCCAGTTAGATTAACATCTGTAATAGGGAACATGTTAGAAGCTATTATTAAAGACGTTATAGCAGGGTACTTAGAAAAAAATCAGGTAATCAGGCAGAGTCAACATGGTTTTGTGAAAGGGAAATCATGTTTAACCAGATTATTGGAGTTCTCTGTAGAAGTAACGTGCTGTGGATAAAGGGGAACCAGTGGAGGTACTGTACTTAGATTTCCAGAGACATTTAATAAGGTGCCACGTCAAAGGTTATTGCAGAAAATAAAAGCTCATGGTGTAGGGGGTAACATTTTGGCATGGATAGAAGATTGGCTAGCTAACAGGAAAAAGAGTAGGAATAAATGGGTCATTTTCTGGTTGGCAAAATGTAATGAGTAGTGTGCCACAGGGATCAGTGCTGGGGTCTCAACTTTCTACAATTTATATAAATGACTTGGATGAAGGGGCCAAAGGTATGGTTGCAAATTTGCTGAGGACACTAAGATAGGTAGGAATAAAAGCAAAATACTGCGAATGCTGGAAATCTGAAATTAAAACAAGAAATGCTGGAAATACTCAGCAGGTCTGGCAGCATCTGTGGAGAGAGAAGCAGAGTTAACGTTTCGGGTCAGTGACCCTTCTTCGGAACTGGTAGGTAGGTAGGAAAGTAGGTTCTGAAGAGGACATAAGGTGGCTACAAAGAGATATATAGATAGATTAAGTGAGTGGGCAAAGGTCTGGCAAATGGGAGTATAATGTGGGAAAATGCGAAATTGTGCATTTTGGCAGGAAGAATAAAAAAGCATATTATCTAAATGGTGAGAGATTGCAGAGCTCTGAGATGCAGAGGGATATGGGTGCCCTAGTGCATGAATCGCAAAAGGTTAGTATGCAGGTACAGCACGTAATTAGGAAAGCTAATAGAATGTTGTTTATTGCAAGGGGAATTGAATACAAAAGTAGGGAGGTTATGCTTCAGTTATACAGGGCATTGGTGAGACCACATCTGGAGTACTGTGTACTGGTCTTCTTATTTAAGGAAGGATGTAAATGAATTGAAAGCAGTTCAGAGAAGGTTTGCTAGGCTAATACCTGGAATGGGTGGGTTGCCTTATGTGGAAAGCTTGGACAGGCTAGGCTTGTAACTGCTGGAGTTTAGAAGAATAAGAGCTGACTTGATTGAAAGATATAAATCCTGCGGGGTCTTGACAGGGTGGATGTGGGAAGGATGTTTACCCTTGTGGAAGAATCTAGAACTAGGGGTCACTGTTTAAAAATAAGAGGTCGCCCATTTAAGACAGAGATCAGGAGAAATTCTTTTCTCTGAGGGTCGTGAGTCCTTGGACCTCTCTTCCTCAAAAGGCACTAGAAGCAGAGTCTTTGAACATTTTTAAGGCAGAGGTAGATAGATTCTAGATAAGCAAGGGGGTGAAAGGTTATTGAGGGGTAGGTGGGAATGTGGAGTTGAGGTTACAATCAGATCAGCTATGATCTTATTGAATGGCGGAGCAGGCTTGAGGGGCCGAGTGGCTTACTCCTGCTCCTAATTTGTATGTTCATATGTACTATTATGGACTTAAAAAAAAACAATTTGCAGGAGAAAGTGGATAGGTATTGAAAGGTAACAGAAGATACTATAAGGCTAACCAACATTACATGGGAGAAGATGACAGTGAGTTGTTGCGACAGGAATTTAAAAGTTTTTTTTAAAAGCTACGTCAGATCCATAGGACCATTGAAATAATTCCGGGTACTGCCTGTGTGGAGTTTGCAAGTTCTCCCTGTGTCTGCGTGGGTTTTCTCCGGGTGCTCCGGTTTCCTCCCACAAGCCAAAAGACTTGCAGGTTGATAGGTAAATTGGCCATTATAAATTGTCACTAGTATAGGTAGGTGGTAGGGAAATATAGGGACAGGTGGGGATGTTTGGTAGGAATATGGGATTAGTGTACGATTAGTATAAATGACTCGGTGGGCCGAAGGGCCTGTTTCAGTGCTGTATCTCTAATCTAAAATCTAATCTAATACAGGGAAACTGAAAAGTTCCTCAGGACAGATTGAAATTGACTACTCCAAAGGCTACTTAAATGTCTAATTTGCTTCAGTCTTCACTACACAAGAAATGCTGAGTTTATTACATTTCACACAGCTGATTCTAAAACTGTGTCAAAGAAAATGTGGAAATAGTGCTGGCTAGAATAAGAGATTGCAAAAACTGATTGGGCTGTCACTCCCAATGGCATTTACCCGTCGGTGCTCAAACAAATGCAGCTCGCACATTTAACAGCTGACTAGGATCTGGAAACTGGCAGTATGGTACAGGCTTGATGGACCAACGGTCTTTTCAAAGCTGCCATTCATCTATGTTCATTTCATAAGCAGCCCTTCTCCGCATCCAATGGTGTTACAACCATCAAACATGTACCTCTTTCAAGGAGATTTCTTTTGCAGTTGTCTCTTCAGTGAGGATCTCCTCATACAGATCAAAACAATCCTTAGCAGGTTTACTCTTTCCTGCAGTGTCACCTGCAAATAAAACAAGTAATCTCATTAGACATTGATCAATTAGAAAAATAAGTTTCTTTTCTTCTAAAAATGGCAAGACTGTCTCTTCAAGGTATGTTACTTGTGCTATAAGGGACATCTAGTCAAAAATGCAACTGGCGCTAGGGTTCCAGCAATGTCCCTTTAAAATTGACAGCAAGGTAGTATGCGGAATGGGCATCTATTCTGTACTTACACTGCAGCGTTGAGATCAGAAATAAACAGCTTGCATTTGAATAGTATCTTTCATGTCCTCAGGAAGTTACAAAGTGCTTGACAGCCAATGTATTACTTCTGAAGTGTTATTTCAGCAGCAGATGCGGCAGCCAATTTGAACACAGGAACATAGGACTTAGGAGCAGGAGTAGCCCATTCGGCGCTTCGAGCCTGCTCCGCCATTTGATAAGATCACAGATGATCTGGTTGCAGTCTCAACTTTACTTTCCTGTCTGCCCCCATAACCCTTGACTCCGTTGTCTATCAAAAATCTATCCAACTCAGCCTGGAATAAATTCAATGACCCAGCCTCCACTACTTTCTGGGGAAGAGAATTCCACAGACTAACGACCCTCTGAGTGAAAAAATTTCTCATCTCAGTTTTTAAAGTGATACCTCTTACTCTTAACCCATTCCTTAGCTCTAGTCTCCCCCACAAGAGGAAACATCCGCTCTATCAAGTCCCTTCAGGATCTATGTTTCAATAAGATCACCTTTCATTTTTCTAAACTCCAGTGGGTATAGGCCCAACCTGTTCAACCTTTCTTCATAAGATAAGCCCTTCATCCCCGGAATAAGTCGAATGAACCTTCTCTGAACTGTTTCTAATGCAATTATATCCTTTTTCAAACAGGGCGACCAAAACTGTACACAGTACTCCAGATGTGGTCTCACCAAGATTCTGTACAGCTGCAGTAAAACTTTCCTACTTTTATACTCAATTCCCTTTGCAATAAATGCCAAAATTCCGCTAGTCTTCCTAACCACTTGCTGTACCTGCATAGTAACTTTTTGTGATTCATGTACCAGGACACACCCAGATCCCTCTATACCACCGAGTACTGCAATCTCTCTCCATTTAAATAGTATACTGCTTTTCCATTCTTTCTGCCAAAGTGGACAAGTTCACATTATACTCCATCTGCCAAAATTTTGCCCACTCACTTAACCTATCGTCATGCAGGCCCCCACCTACTAAGAATGAGGCACATTGATTTTGAACTGTTGCTGGAGAAAGAAAACGACTTCAACAGATCAGCCGTGGCTGGAGAAATATTTGCATATTAACAGATGGAGGACAAAGGACCATTCCTTGACGCATTCACCTCACAATGGATCACCGGACAGTAAGAGGATGGGAAAGCGCATTCCGGGGCCTGCTGAGGTGATGCAATCCACAAGGACCAGGACTGGTTGGAACAGCTGGTCACATGACTAATTGGCCGTTCCAGGTTTTTTTGAACTAGCCACAGTGTGTTTGGGCAGAATGACAGTTTGCTCCTGGACTGAGATCTCTCCTGTCTGCTCCCATCTCTTTCTCACAAGCCTCTGAATCTACTGAAGACACATGAACCCCAAAAGAGAAGTCTTCTACAGCGAACAAGGTTTAAGAATAATACTGGGCCCCAACAAAAAGCAAAAACTACCTACAATCAAGGACTCTACAGTGAGCTCAAAGAACTGTATCAAATACTCTTCAGATATTGTCTCAAACTTTTCCACTTTATTTTTCTTCTGCTCTTTTCTGTCTCTATTTGCAAATGTGTATTGCGTATGCATGCTAGCACGGGCACGTCGTGTATCCATAGGCGTCAACCGAAATAGAGTTTAAGTTCAAGTTTAATAAATTTAAAATATGTCCAATCTGCTGACCTACCAGTAATCGTCTTGAAACCTAAGAAACCTTATAATTGGAAAACAGTGAACAAGGATTCACCAAGGGGGAGCTAAAAACAGTGTGTTTAAAATTAAATCCTGTTACAGTAAGACCAGGTGAAGGCTGAGAGGAACCTCTAGACACCTTTCTCACCTGGTCTTAACACTATCTATACCCCTTTGTAGACGCTTTACCTCCTCTTCACAACTTACTTTCCTTCCTATCTTGGTGTCATTGGCAAGTTTAGCTACCATACATCTTCGTCCAAGTCATTGATATAGATTTTAAATAGTTGAGGCCCCTGCACCGATACCTGCGTCACTCCACTATTAACAGCTTGCCACCCCAAAAATGACCCATTTATCCCTACTCTCTGCTTACTGTTAGCTAACCAATCCTTTATCCATACTAATAGGTTACCCCCTACACCATGTGCACTTATCTTGTGTAGTAACCTTTGATGTGGCACTTTATCAAATGCCTTTTGGAACTCCAAATATACTACAGCTACAAGTTTCCTATTATCCACCTTGCTTGTTACTTCCTCAAGGAACCCTAATAAATTAGTTAAACACTATTTCCCTTTCACAAAACCATGTTGACTCTGTCTGATCCCAGTATGATTTTCCTAATTAACCTCCTTAATAAAATTGTGACATTCTTCCTATGACAGATGTTAGGCAAACTGGCCTATAATTTCCTGCTTTCTGACCCCCTCCTTCCTTGAATAAAGGTGTTGCATTTGCTATTTTCAATCTGCAAGGTCCCTTCCAGAATCTAAGGAATTTTGGAAGATTATAACCAATGCCTCTACTATCTCTGCAGTCACTTCTTTAAGACACTAGGATGCAGGCCATCTGGTCCTGGGGACTTGTCAGCCTTTAAGTCTAATAGTTATCCCAGTACCTTTTCCCTGCTGATAGTGATTGTTTTAAGTTCCTCTGCCCCTTCCATCTCTTGATTTTCAAGTATCTTTGGATTTTCTAACTATTCTAGAGTGACGACACGCAAAATATCTGTTCAAAGCCGCCGCCATTTCCTTGTTTTCTATTATCAATTCCCCAGACACACTCTCAAGGACCAACAGTAGCATTAGTTACTCTTTTCTTATTTAAATACTTGTAGAAACTCTCAGTATTGGTTTTTATATGACTAGCTAGCTTTCTCTCATACTCTATTTTGCCCTCTTTTTTTAAGTCACTCTTTGCTAGTTTTTAAAATATGTCCAATCTTCTGACCTACCACTAATCTTTGCAGATTTAGTGTTTCTTTCAATTTGATATTATCCTTAACTTCCTTATTTAGCCACAGATGATGCATCCTTCTCACTGGGATAAACCTTTGCTGAGAGTTATTAACTATCTCTTTAAAAGTCTGCCACTGCATCTGTATTGTCCCACCTTTTAGCCTAGTTTCCCAGTTTACTTGAGCTAGCTCTGCCTTCAAACCCTTATAATTACCTTTATTTAGGTTTAAGAATACTCGTCTTAGACTCACACTGCTCCTCTTCAAACTGAATGTGAAATTATATTATTCTATTGTGATCGCTTAGAGGCTCCTTTACCATGAGGATATTGATTAATCATGTCTCACTGCACATTACCAGTTCGAAAATAGAACAGCAAAGTCTCACAAACAGCAAATGAAATAAGTGACAACCACTTTAATTGGCGTTAGTTGAAGAAAAGTGAACCAGGACACCAAATGAACTCTATGGTTACCTTTGAATAGAGGCATTGGATCTTGTATACACACTTGAACATGCAGACGGTGCTAGGATTCAATGTTGCATCCAACAATGTAGCACTCCCTCAGTATTGGACCTAGGTGCCATCCCAGGTAAAGTGCTCAACTCCTGAAGTGGGGCTTGAACCCATGGCATAAGGCACAAATACAACCACTGAGCCAAGCTTGTGGTAGATGCCAGGTATGGATCTGCAAGCTACCAATCTACCATGCCTTGCTAGTGCTCTGCAGCACCACTATTACAACATTAAAACACTTACCAAACCATGCATGTGCATTACTGATAGACTCCACAATGCAAGAGCAATTTCCATAGATTGCCCTCATCAGAAGTACAGTCAGTGGCTTGAAGAAATGTTACACGTTTTATAGGGACTTCTGTCATTATACAAGATAAAATTTAATCATGTAAAATCATCAATTTTTTAGTATCTTTTCCTGGTTTGCATGCAAGGCAAACAGAAAAGAAAATGTAATCTCATTAACAGATTTAAAATGCACTAGAATATTATAAAATCTGAACACTAAATATAGAATCAACTATTCAAAATAAAGCTTATAGAATGCAATGGCTACATTTAAATTAGTTATCTAGATTGGCTCCCAGAAGTAACCCAAGGTAGCACCTGAATTTATTATCGCACTTCTGTTAAGACTCATAACGTGTGACCTCCTCTCCCTTCCTTCTTACTGGCTTTGTTTTCATGATATCACTAAAGTTAGTGTTTTCACTGTTCCCCGGATTCTGAGGGGTTGGGGGACTGATTTTCTCAGCTAATGACAGCTCGTAGGATTTACTGTGGGTTCCGTTTCTTCTGTGGGTCCCAGATATTACCTCTTCTCCCCACTGTTATGTGGTATTTGTTCCTCTCCCTTTGTACCATCCTGGAATATTTAAAAAAAAACTCAATTTGCAACACTGAAATCTACTTTATTATTCTGCAAGTACTTCCACGGCTTTGCACTCCTGGTTGGTGTGAATAGATGAAATCAGTGTGGTCTCTTCTACTTTCTTCTTGCTTCCTTGTTCCACTCTTGTTTTTTTTCAGGTTTATGAGCTCTTTTATGAAAATTTTATTTTTCATTTGTTTTTTTCTTTATTTGTTGTGTGCAGTGTGCAAGGGTTCAAAGAAATACACTGGACTTTGTTGAGATAAAACTCTATCGTAATGTAGGCAGTCGGAAAAAATCTAGAGGACCAGGATTTGTCAACAAGAGTCCTTGGAAATTTCCTTAACTATCTCCAAAAGTTGAAAGCTTGTCATTTACACTGCATTGTGCTTACACTGATTCAGCTTTGATGGAGTGACACCTGAATATAGTTTTTACTCTTCAAATGTGCGTTTCTGGTAACCTATTTGAGGATTCACTGCCAATTCCCTCTGGACACTTGGATCCTCAAGACCTGTGGTACATTTAATTTTAAAGGTGGTCTAACCCTGTGATACAAGTTGACATAGTAGAGCAGCATTTTTCTAGCGGTAAAGAGGGTAACAACATGCTGAATGCAGTCTTCCTTGGAAACACGGTGCAACCATAATCAGAAGCCATTTTGTTCTGCATCTGTTGCAGGCTAGTTAAAATTAGAATTATTTGGTAGATTACTCAACCAAAAAGTCCTTCAAATTAGTAAGTCAGTTTGTGAGATGGAGGTACCATGCAGCAAGTTGTAACACAAACACATATATGGGGATGGCCACCTGTGATGTCTGACAAGTGATATCTATTTTAGGGCTTAGTTTATTGATTAATAGATCTGTTATATATGTTAATTGTTTTTAACACTTGGCTGTGTTTAGTGACTAAATTATCCAAGTGCATATCGTGTTAGCAAGCCACGGTACTGAATTGTCTGGCCTTTTCCTTAATGAAGATCAAGCACAGCCAAAAGAACAGAAGCCATTCTCTCAGCACGCAGCTATAAAAAGCGCAAGCTTAGGTGCCATTCTGTGCGTCAAGACAGCCACCCGGAAGCACTGTACTAGTTTGAAAGATTAGTGAATGTTGTTATTTTCAACATACGTGAAGCAGACTGTCCACCTCCTTGGTCGTCTGTGTCCAGGCCATCATAGATATCTACAGAGTTTTCACTGTCAGTCTTCACTGGAGAAACTACAACATACACAAAGAGAAAGGCAACAAATACTTCAAAAATGATTAAAAGGACAATAAAACAAACAATAAACAAAACTGAACGCATTAATTATCAGTAGCCCTGGAACCATCTGGGTAGTTGCCAGCCAAGAAATAAAATGCAAAAAATACAATAAACCTGTTTAGTTATCAGGGAGAAAAGGAGAACACAGTGACAGGAAGTGGGAAAGAGTGTGTGAAGTGAGAAACTGAAAGACAGAACGAGTGTGGGGTGGGAGTGGGCAAGCGACAGACAGGGGCCAATATAGATAAATTTCCAGGAAGAAAATGCTAGAAATACTCAGCAGGTCTGGCAGCATCTGTGGAGAGAGAAACAGTTAATGTTTCAGGTCTGTGACCTTTCATCAGAACTAAGAATAGTTGGACATGTAATCGGTTTTGAGCAAGTCAAAGCAGGGAGGGTGGGAAGAACAACAAAAGGGTAGGTCTGCAATAGGGTGAAAGGCAAGAGAGATTAAATGACAAAAAGTTTCATGATGCAAAGCCACAAGGAGTGATAATGAAATAGCAAAGAAACAAAAGATGTGTCTAGAGGAGGTGTGAATAGCAGGATCCCAAGTAGCTGCTGTCCGAAAGCAAAGTAAATAAGTAATGAGGGGAAAAAACAAACCAGCAAAGTAAAATGAAACAAAATGTGGTCAAAGGTTATGATCTAAACTTGTTGAACTCAATGTTGAGTCCAGAAGGCTGTAGTGCCCAGTGGAAAGATGAGGTTCTGTTTCACAAGCTTGCATCGAGCTTCGTTGGAACGCTGCAGCAGGTCAAGGACAGAAAGGTCAGAGTGGGAGCAAGGTGGAGAATTAAAATGACAGGTGACTGGAAGCTTGGGGGTCATGCTTACAAACTGAATGTGCCTGCGTTTGGCCTTACCAATGTAGAGCCAACATTGGGCGGCACAGTGGCGCAGTGGTTAGCACTGCAGCCTCACAGCTCCAGCGACCCGGGTTCAATTCCGGGTACTGCCTGTGTGGAGTTTGCAAGTTCTCCCTGTGTCTGCGTGAGTTTTCTCCGGGTGCTCCGGTTTCCTCCCACAGCCTAAAGACTTGCAGGTTGGTAGGTAAACTGGCCATTATAAATTGCCCCTAGTATAGGTAGGGAAATATAGCGACAGGTGGGGATGTGGTAGGAATATGGGATTAGTGTAGGATTAGTATAAATAGGTGGTTGATGGTCGGCACAGACTCGATGGGCCGAAGGGCCTGTTTCAGGGCTGTATCTCTAAACTAAACTAAACAAAACATTGTGAGCAGCGAATACAGTATACTAAGTTGAAGGAAGTACATGCAGGTCGTTGTTTCAGCTGGAAGGAATGTTCCGGGCCTTGGACGGTGTGAAGGGAGGAGGTAAAAGGGAAGGTGTTGCATGTCCTGTGCTTGCGTGGAAAGGTGGTGTAGGATAGGTAGGGGGTGTTGGGGTCTCTGAGGTGTTGCGGAGGGAACAGTCCCTTCTGAATGTTGTAAGGGGAGAGGAAGATACATTTGGTGGTGGCATCATGCTGGAGGTGGCAGAAATGGTTAAGGATGATCTGTTCAATATGGAGGCTGGTGGGGCGGAAGGTGACAAGGAGAACCCAATTGTTCTGCAAGGGAGGGAGAAGTGGTGAGAGCAGAAGTGCGTGAAATAGAACGGACATGGTCAAGTGCACTGCCAACCACGGTGGTGGGGGAAATCCTCAGTTGAGGAAAAAGGAAGAAATATTGGAAGCGCCAGTATAAAAGACTGCATCGTCTGAACAGATGAGGAGGAGACGGAGAAACTGGGAGAATGGAATAGAGTCCTTACAGGAAGCAGGGTGTGAGGAAATGTAGTCAAGGTAGTCGTGGGAGTCAGTGGGCTTATAATGAATATTGGTTGATAGCCTACCCCTAGAAATGCAAACAGGGAAGACATGGAAGAGAAGGTAAGAGTCAGCGATTAACAAAGTGAAGGTGAGAGAAAGGTGGAAACTGGAAGCAAAGTCGATGAAATTTTGTAGTTCAGGGTGGGGCAGGAAACAACACCGATACAGCCACACTGGAAAAAGAGGTGAGGTAGAGGGCACCATCAAACTCTTTGTCATTTAATCTCTCCTGCCCTCCACCCTGCAACAGACCTTTCTTTTTGTTCTCCTTCCCACTCTCCTCCTTTCACTTGCTCAAAACCTATTTCCAACTTTTCCTAGTTCTGATGAAAGATCAGCGACCTCAACTGTTAACTCTGTTGATCTCTACAGATTCTGCCAGATCTGCTAAGCATTTTCCGTTTTTATTACGGATTTCCAGCAGCTGCAGTATTTTGCTTTTGTATAAATTTCCAGGAATGAACCACAATACCAAATTTGATATTTGCAGCAACGCCTTCAAAATCTACAAACCAGTGCTCAGACTTATGATGCCAAACATCACCCGATATCAGACCCATGCCCTTCCTGATGACAGACACTAAGAATCTATAACCCTCCCCCCCTCTCTCATGCCTGCTGCCAAACTCCACCAGCTCCAACCCAGTTCTACTAAAGCCCAGGATCGTGGCCAAAGCTGAAGTGTAGGACCACCCTGTGCTCAGCTTAACCCCAGTCCACCTGCCCATTACTGCTAAATATCAAATATCTAACTCAAACTGCTACATCTTATAACAAAAACAAGAAATGCTGGAATCACTCAGCAGGTCTGGCAGCATCTGTGGAAAGAGAAGCAGAGTTAACGTTTCGGGTCAGTGACCCTTCTTCGGAACTCTAACACCTTGGTTCTATATTCTCAGCTTTTAAAATGTAAATAAAAAAACATTTACAGTGTGTACAGATATTGAACACAGAATTTGATCCTCAAAGCGCCAGAATTTAATAAAAATGGAACTTGAATTGTTCAATTGCAGTAAGTTAGCAACCCTGACATTATACCTTTCATGGCACAAACAGTAACTGTTACAAAACATCATTTCCTCTGACTCACCACACACATTATCACAGGAGGTCTTCTAGTATAAAGAAAAATAATGAATGCCCAATTAACAAAACTGCATTCACTAAGATAGAGCACCGGTTAAGTCCTTCTTAGATGCAAAAAATGCAAATCTTGCATTCATTGTAGACTCCAAAATGATGGAAATGCACCAAATAAACCAAGAGAAAAATGAACCAACATTTCTGGAGATGCAGAGCCTCAGAATCTCCCTCCCCCACCCACCCAAGAAAATAAATCCTCCGTATTCACAGCACTTGTATCTTCCTTAGGGTGTTCATGTATTGTTGTTTCCCCCCTCCTTCACCCCACAGAGTAAAAGTGAAGAAATGTGGGGTATAGCTACAGTTTACATTGCAAGTATTTGATTAGCTCTGTTCTCACATCATAAGACTTGTATTTGGCACCATTTGGGATTTGTCAGCTTCTCTGAAGCTTTTACTAGTTTTTAAGGTTAGCATGCATGCAATCTAAGCCCTGTAACATTTTAGCAGATCTTCCACAGCATGATTCACACTGCATTGGAGGATATGTTCGAGACATTATCTGCTTGTCCACTCAGCTTGGGAACAAGAAGCAACCCAGAAATGATACTATGGAGATTGGAGATCACACATACGGTATGTGTCCTAAAATTGCAGCCATCTACACATTATTGTTTAAGGACAGGGCAAACTGGTATCAAGATATCATGTAGTTCCTTACCAAAACTAATCTGTTGCAACAGATCACCATAAAGATAATCCACGTTGTTGTTCCCGTCGTTGCTGTCCATGATGTCTTCAGAAATTCTCCATCTGAGTGAACAAAAAGTTTCCAGTCAACAGTTAGTCACTATATCAGCATGCAACAAGAAAAATGCACATTTTTCATGGATTGTGCACACTAGCAAAACATCTCCTGCCTCATTAGTGGATACAAATTTGCCTAAAGTCTGCTGAATTTCCCCTATTAACTAGACTTACCAGTCAACAGTTTTATAGTGGTGAGTTATTTTTCAGAATCATGGTCAGCTTGGCATTTGAAGATAATGAGAGAAGGAAAGAAGGACAAATAGACAGACGCTTGAAGATAAAGGTCCAGAGAAGGTATCTACTGAACAATCTTCAGCTGCAATAGCATCAAAAACAAAAAACTTGCTCTCTCACATTCAATCAAAGCACACATAGCCAACAAGACTGAAGAGTTACTGATGGGATGGAGAACAATGGCAAAGAGCATTGCATCTTTTAAGGGAACAGCAGTTAAACATTTGAAGCAGAGGAACCCCTTTTGTGAAGGGTTGGTTAGCTTTTGCTAATTTTCTCAGGCAAGAACCTACTTTTACATGGCACCTTTCATGTCCGCAGAGTTTCCCAAAGCACTTGACAGCCAATGAATTATAACTTTAATACAATTTCTCCTGAGTTGCACCATTCAACCACAAAAAGCATGTGTAAATGTGCAGCAACTCAAGGCAGTCATGAGTTACCACACTAGAAACATCGATAAAAATAATTCAAGCATCACAAATGAAAATAGCTAACATATACAGAGTAAACCAGAGTTTATTTAAACAAAGTGCAGTCACAGAAAATGTATTTCTGGCACTGCCTGTCTTATTTAAATGTGTACGTAATATGAACACATGATTGATTTACATCAAATGTACAGCACAGGCACAGGCCATGCAAGCCCAACTGGTCCATGCCAGCATTTCTGCTCCACATGAGCCTCCCCCCACCCCAATCCTAATACATCTAACCCTATCCTTCTGTTCCTTTCTCCCTCAAGTGTGTCTCCTTAAATACATCTGTTAGTTCCCTCAACTACACCTTGTGGTAGCACATTCCATATTCTAACCACTCTTTGGGTATAAAGAAGTTTCTCCTGAACTCCCTATTGCATTTATTAGTGACTACCTTATATTTAGAACTTCTAGCTTTGATCTGACCCAGAAGTGCGAACATTTTCTCTACGTTACCCTGTCAAAACCTTTCATTATCTTAAAGACTTATATCAGGTCACCCCCTAGGCAATTTCTTTTCTCGAGAAAAAGAACCCCAGTTTTTTCAGCCTTTCCTGCAGGGATAACCTCTCATCCTGTGAGCCTCTTTTGTACCTTCTTTAATGCTTCTATTTTTTATTTATAATCTGTAGACCATAAATGTGCACAGCATTCCAAATGTAGTCTAACCAAGGTGATATACAAGTTTAATATAAGTTGCTTTTTAATTCTATCCCTCTAGATATGAACCCCAGTGCTTGGTTTCTTTTATGATCTGTAGTTTTTTTGACAGGAAGAATGCGGTGTGCCTTTAAGGCTGGAAAAGGAGCCATACTACTTTAAGAACCAGCATGCCTTAGGAGTTAGAGAAAGTGCATTCTGGTTGCCACTGGATACAACCATGTGGCGGGGGAACCAACCAGCTTCAAAGAATGCACCCTGGTTACCCGGCAACAGCCAGAGACCCAAGACTGGATATACAATGTTGCAATTATCTTTTGAACTGACATTTTAGTTGAAACAGACTGTTCTAACTAGGGAAAAACAGGCAGACAGCTGTGTGTTAGCACCTGAAAGGAGTGCCCACAGACCATTTAAACTGAAGGAAGAGAATTTAGTCTGTTTATTTATTGTCCTCTCTCAAAATTCTAAAAAAATCAAGGCAAAACAGAGATTGCTGATAATTTAAACTGAAGGAAGGGAAGTTAGACTGTGACAATCTTTTATCCCTCGAAAATTCTAAAGCCAAAGTGTTCCAGTGAACATCAACGAAAGCTCGAGGAACAGCATCTCATTTACCGATTAGGCACACTACAGCCTGCCGGACTGAACATTGAGTTCAATAATTTCAGTGCATGACAGGCCCCTCATTTTACTTTTGTTTTTAGTTATTTTTTCTTACTCATATTTTTTTTTGGTTTATTTTATTTTATTTCATCTTAGTTTGCTTACCCAGCGTTTTTTTTCATGTTTGTACTTGCGGCTGTTCAGTTTTCAGTCCGTTAACACCCTATCTGTATTAATGCTTTGTCTTTCAACACACCATTAACATATTGTTTGCCTTTGCTCCATGACCTTCTGGTCGGTTATTCTCTGTGACCTTGTCCTATCTACACCTTCTCCTTTGTTATCTCTTGTCCCACCCCTGCTTTACTAGCTTAAAACCTTTCACATTTCTATTATTTGCCAGTTCTGAAGAAGGGTCACTGACCTGAAATGTTAACTCTGCTTCTCTCTCCACAGATGCTGCCAGACCTGCTGAGTATTTCCAGCATTTCTTGTTTTGATTCATTAAAAAGTGTTTGCAAGTGGTTAATTGTAGAAACGCAGTGCTGGAGAAGTAAAGCAACAATTTCGACTTCTGGATTAGACTACGGACTGTTCTACTGTTGAAGAACCTGTTTTTCTCCATCAGACTGTTCCACATCTGGCAGGAGCGTAAATCTGCAAGGACTCTAATTTTTTCTATTTGAAATGTTGTTTTTATCTTTGTAGTGTTTAAGAATTTAGTATTTCTAATTAAACAGTTAATTTGTTGATTTAAAGATACCTGGTTTGGTTAGCCTCATTCGGGGCTTAATAGATGGTATAAATTCACTGGGTCTTTCTTTAATTTTGAAAGTTTAAAAATATGTTAGGCGATCTGTGGAGGGACGGGATTGAATTAATAGTTCGTTTCTCCCACCATAATCAGAATCGTATATTTTGATTGGGGGTTTTGACTGGAGCAGTTGGTCGTAACACCTGTATCACTACTTTTAATGATTTTAATACTTTCCATGATCTAGGTATCCCAAGATCCCTTGCTCCCCCACCCCATTTAGAATTGTTATCCAAACAATGTCCTTACCCTTCCTAACAAAATGCACCACCTCACACTTAGCTATATTGAAATACACTTGCCAATAAGGGGAGGCAGTGGCGTAGCAGTAATATCACTACACTCGTAACCCAGGCTCTTATGCTCTGGGGACATGGGTTCGAATACCACCACAGCAAATGGAGGAATTTGAATTCAATGAATAAATCTGGAATTAAAAGCTAGAACCATTGTCGGTTGTTGTAAAAACCCATCTGGTTTCACTAATGTCCTTTAGGGAAGGAAATCTGCTGTACTTAGCTGGTCTGGCTTACGTGACTCTGGACCCATAGCAATGTGGTTGACTCTGAACTGCCCTCTGAAATGGCCGAGCATGTCACTCATTTCTATCAAACTGCTACAAAGACTAAGAAAAGGAATGAAACCGGACAAGCCACCTAGCATTGACCTAGGTACTGGGAATGACATCGGCAAACCCAGTCCTGCCGACCCTGCAAAGTTCTCCTTTCTAATATTTGGGGGCTTGTGCCAAAATTGGGAGAGCTGTCCCACAGAACAGTCAAGCAACAGCCTGACATAGACATACTCACGGAATCATACCTTACAGACAATGTCCTAGACACCACTATTGCCAAACCAGAGGTGACGGGCAGGACTTGCCTGGGAGTCCTCAACATTGACTCCGGACCCCATGAAGTCTCATGGCATCAGGTCAAATATGGGCAAGGAAACCTCCTGCTGATTACCACCAACTGCACCCCCCCATTCCCCAGGCTGATGAATCAGTGCTTCTCCATGTTGAAAACCAATTGGAAGAAGCACTGAAGGTAGCAAGGACACAGAATATACTCTGGGTGGGGGCTTCAATGTCCATCACCAAGAGTGACTCGGTAGCGCCAAAACTGACAAAGCCCTAAAGGACATAGCTGCTAAAGTGGGTCTGTGGCAGGTAGTGAGGGAACCAAGAGGGAAAAACCTACTTGACCTCGCCCTCACCAATCTACCTGCCGCAGATTCATCTGTCCATGACAGTGTCGGTAGAAGTGACCATCGCACAGTGCTTGTGTAGACAAAGTCCTGTCTTCACACTGAGGTTCACCATTGTGTTGTGTGGCACTACCACCGTGCTAAATGGGACAGATTTTGAATAGATCTAGCAACGCAAAACTGGGCATCCATGAGGCACTGTGGGCCATCAACAGCAGCAGAATTGCATTCAACCACAATCTGTAACCTCATGGTCTGGCATATCCCCCACTCTACCATTACCATCAAGTCAGGAGACCAACCCTGGTTCAATGGAGGACATGCCAGGAGCAGCACCAGGCATACCTCAAAACGAGGTGTCCACCTTGAGAAGCTACAACACAGGACTACTTGCATGGCAAACAGCGTAAGCAGCATGCGATAGGGCTAAGCAATCCCCCAACCAACAGATCAGATCTAAGCTCTGCAGTCCTGCCACATCCAGTCGTGAATAGTGGTGGACAATTAAACAACTGACAGGAGGAGGCAGCTCCTCAAATATCACCATCAGCATCGATGGGCGAGCCCAGCACATCAGTGCAAAAGACATGGCTGAAGCATTTGCATTCATCTTCAGCTAAAAGTGCCGAGTGGATGATCTATCTCTGCCTCCTTCTGACGTCTCCAGCACCACAGATGCCAGTCTTCAGCCAATTCAATTGACACCACGTGATAACAAGAAATGGTTCAAGGCACGGGATACTGCAAAGGCTCTGGGTCCTGACACCATTCAACAATAGTACTGAAAAGACGTGTGCCAGAATTAGCCATGCCCCTCGCCAACTGTTCCAGTACAGCTGCAACACTGGCACCTACCCGGCAATGTGGAAAATTGTCCAGGTATGTCCAGTGCATAAAAAGCAGGATAAATAAAACTCAGCCAATTACTGCCCTATCAGACTACTCCTAATCAACAGAAAAATGTCAGAAGGGGTCATCAACAATGCTATCAAGTTACATTTGCTCAGCAATAACCTGCTCACTGATGCTCAGTTTGGGTTCCGCCAGGACCACTCAGCTCCTGACCTTATTACTGCCTTGGCCAAACATGGACAAAAGAACTAAACTCCAGAAGTGAGGTGACAGTGACTGCCCTTGACATCAAGGCAGCATTTGATCGAGTATAGCATCAAGGAGCCTTAGCAAATCTGGAGTCAATGGGAATCAGGGGGGAAACTCTCCACTGGTTGGAGTCATAACTAGTACAAAGGAAGATGGTTGTGGTTGTTGGAGGTCAATCATTTCAGTCCCAGGACATCACTGTAGGAGTTCCTTAGGGTAGTGCCCTAGGTCCAACCATCTTCAGCTGCTTCATCAATGACCTTCCGTCAATCATAAGGTCAGAGGTGGGGATATTTGCTGATGACTGCACAATGTTCAGCACCATTCGTGACTCCTCAGATACTGAAGCAGCCCATGTCCATGTGCAGCAAGACCTGGACAACATCCAGGCTTGGGCTAATAAGTGGCAAGTAACATCCGTGACAGGCAATGACCATTTCAAACAAGAGAAAATCTAACCAAATCCCCTTGACCTTCAATGGCATTACCATCGCTGAATCCCCCACTATCAACATCCTGGGGTCACCATTGATCAGAAACTGGGCTAGCCATATAAATGTGGCTACAAGAGCAAGTCAGAGGCGGGGAATTCTGTGGCGAGTAACTCACCTCCTGTCTCCCCAATGCACAAGTCAGGAGTGTGGTGGAATACTCTCCACTTTCCTGGATGAATGCAGCTCCAACAACTCAAGAAGCTCAACACCATCCAGGACAATGCAACCCGCTTGACTGGCAGCCCATTCACCACCTTCAACAATCACTCCCACCACCACTGATGCACAGTGGCAGCAAAGTTTACCATCCACAAGATGCACTGCAGCAAGTAATCAAGGCTCCTTCGACAGCACCTTCCAAATCCGTGACATCTACCACCTAGAAGGACAAGGGCATCAAGCAGATGCATGGGAACACCATCACCTGCAAGTTCCCCTCCAAGCCACACACCATGCTGATGTGGAACTATATGGCCATTCCTTCACTGTTGCTGGGTCAAAATCCTGGAACTCCCCTCCTAACTGTTCCTAACCTACAGCCCAAGGCCTGCAACGGTCCAAGAAGACAGCTCACCCCCACCTTCTCAAGGGCAATTAGGGATGAGCAATAAATGTTGGCCTAGTCAGCGACACCCACATCCCATGAACAAATTTTTTTAAATTACAGACGTATTTTGTAAGGTTATTGTCATCTCGTATTTTGTTGCATTCTTCCTATGTATTAACTGAAGTTGGCATCCTTCCATCTATGAATGATGGACAAGCAGCAGACAATCCATTTAGGTGTGGTGCTTCTCTTGGTGTACCTTTGCTGATGGCTGTGGAGGCCAAACCTTGAGAGGCAAGTTCTGACACAAGTGCTGTAAGTGAAGCTGCCAAGTGATGCTCTGAGTGGTTGTTTTTGACATTGGCGCCTGTTGCCAAGCTGCTGCAGCAACTGGTCGTTGTGGTAGTGCAAACCAGTTCACAGGATGTGTCGCCATTTCCCTCTTTCCTTAGCTAGTGACTCCCAGGTGCAATAGTCGACATTTAGGGCCTTCATGTCATGCTTGCAAGCATCCTTGAAGCAGAGTTTTGGGTCTCCCACTGGTCATCTGACCACCACCCCCCCCAGCTACCTCACCATACAGAAGGTCCTTGGGTATGCGACCATCTTCCATTCCGCGGATGTGTTCGATCTACTGAAGCCACCTCTGTTTGATAAGTGCCAACACACTTGGGAGCTCTGCCTTTGAGAGGACTGCCACATTTGTGTTTTTGTCCTGCCAGGATATACCCATAATGCACCGCAGACAGCAAACATGGGAATTATTGAGCTTCTTTCCCTGGTAAGTTGCCCATATTTTACAACCATACAGCAAGGTGCTGAGAACACAGGCCTTATAAACCATCAGTTTGGTCCTAAGAGTCAGCATCCCATGTGCTTTTTGCAAATTGGCCATAGGTGATAGCTGCTTTCTCCTTGCGTGCATCGAGCTCTGCATCAAGGGACCAATTGTCTGGTAGCAGAATTTTTGAACTACTTCCTGGGGTGTTATTTAGTGTGATCAGAGGCGGAGATGCAACACCTTGTCACATGACCACAGTCTTCTTGACACTTATAGTCAAGGAGAACAAGTTACAAGTATGGGAGAGACAGTCCATGAGTCTTTGTAACTAAGTTTCCGTGTAAGTGATTAGCGCAGCATCATCAGCGTAGAGGAGTTCTCTGATCAGGATGTGATGTATTTTTGTCTTCGGTTTCAGCCTTGGTAGATTGTAGAGCTTTCCTTCTGACCTAGCGTACAAGTAGACTCCTTACATATCTGCAGGGAAGGTGAAGGTCAGGAGCATGGAGAAGATGCCAAACAGAGTGGGGGTAAGGACACAACCCTGTTTCACTCCATTCTTCACTCCAAAACGGTTGGAAGTGGAGTCATCAAATTGTAGAGTGCAGTGCGTGTTGTCACGGAAGGAGCGGATGAGACTGAGGAGCTTCGGTGGACAGCCAATTTTTCCCAAAATCTTGTAGAGCTCTGCTCTGCTGACTGTGTCAAATGCCTTCGTGAGATCTACAAAAGTAAGGTAAAGGGGTATACTCTGTTCCCTATACTTGTCTTGTAGCTGGGGTATGGAGAAGATCATATCCACAGTAGATCTGCTGGCGTGAATACCGCACTGCAGTTCCGGGTATTAACTACAATCCGCATTTTGGTCTTGTCCGCAAATTTTGAAATTCTACTTCCAATTCCAGAGTCCAAATCATTAATGTAAATTCTGAACAACAGTTGTCCCAGCACCAACCCCTGTGGAACACCACTTCACACTAATTGCCAGTGTGAGTAGCGACACTTAAGCCAGACTCTCTATTCAGTTTTGTAACCAGTTTGCTACCCATTCTACCACCTGTCCCATAATTCCACATGCTCTGACCTCAGTCGAGCCTATAAATGTAGTTCCTTATCAAAGCATTTTGAAAATCCACATATATTGCACCAACTACATTATCTGTGGCATTCCGCAGGGCTCAGTTATGGGTCCCCTGCTTTCTGTGGTGTATATTAACGATTTGGTCGTAAATGTAGGGGGCATGATCAAGAAGTTTGCAGATGACACAAAGATTGGCCATGTGGTAAATAGCATAGCTGTAGGCTGCAGGTGGGCGTGAAAGGCACTATATAAATACAAGTCTCTTATTTTTTGCTTCAAATATCATGCCCACCTTGTTAATTTTCTGTTAAATACTGTTGCAAAGTAATTGTTCAATATTTCTGCAATTCTCTATGAGTTTAGCTTGTGCATCCCATAGTGACCCTATCCTTGATCTGTTTCCTCCTTTGTTATTTCTGAGCCTGAAGAATAATTCAGCATTCCTTGATATTTGATTTTTTAGTTCCTTTATGCTTGCCTAATTTTTTGACTTCTTACCCTGCCTCTCTGTAATTCCTTTTGCCATAATCTCTTTTGTCTATATGCTTAGTGTGTGCACTTTTTCTTTACTTCCAATTTTACCATTATCTCCTCATTCATCCACGGTGTTACATTACTGGATAATTTGTTCTTGTCTTCGTAACAGAACACTTTTCTCTTGAACTCAACTGATCATTTTAAATATTTCCCACTGCTGTTCTATGCGTCAAAAAAATCCAGTTGACCTTGTCTAGTTCCATTATCATCCCCTCAAATTTACCTTTTTTCCATTATATTACTTTGATGTTTGTCTTACTTAGGTCTTTCTCAATCATTGTTTTAAACCTAACTATGTTATGATTGCTATTGCCTTGGTGTTTCCCTATGCTTTCTTCTCTCATTTGTTTTTGCTCATTTCCCGTTGCTAGTTCCAGCAGCAGTTCCTGAGAGTAAAGCAGAGTTAACGTTTCAGGTTGATGACCTTTTACCAGAATTGGGAAAGGTTAGAACTGTAATATGTTTTGAGCAAGTGGAAAGGGGGAAAAGAACAAAATGGAAGGTCTATGATAGGGTGGAAGGCAGGAGACATTAAAAGTCAAAAGATTTCATGGTCCAAAGCCAAGTGTGGAAACAAAAGATGCGTCTGGATGAGGCGTAGACGACGGTATAGCAGACATCCGAACACAAAATAAAGGGATTAAGAAACTGGGTTTGGGGGGGGAACCAGCTAAAAAGACATGAGAAAAGGTTAAAAAAAGGAGGGGCTTTGCTCTTCTCTCCACAGATGTTGCCTGACCTGCTGAGTATTTCCAGCATTTTCTGTTTTTGTTTCAGATTTTCAGCATGTGCAGTATTTTGCTTTTGTATTGGTGGTTCATCTCTTGTTTGGCTTCTTCCGTACTGGCTAAGAAGGGAATCCTGAACGCACTATAAAATCTCCATTCCTTCTTCCCCTATCCCTTCTTGCCAGTTTATTTGGGGTAGTTGAAATCTCCCATGGTTATTATTCTATGTCTTTTTACTCATTTTATAGCTTTGCTTACAAATTTTTTCTTCCACTTGTCTACCACCATTAGGTAATCTGTAGATTACCCCTATTAACTTGATCGATCCATCATTTGTCTCAATTCATATAGATTCTGCTATCTTATTAGTTATGTCCCTTTTTCTACAGAGGACTCTATCGATCTCCCTAATAATCGAATGCCCTATGACTACATAGAGACAAAGAAACTAGGAGCAGGAGTAGGCTATTCGGCCCTTCAAGCCTGCTCCGCCATTCATTATGATCATAACTGATCATCCAACTCAGTAACCTGTTCCCGCTTTCCCCCCATACCCTTTGATCCCTTTGGACCCAAGAGCTATATCTACCTCCTTCTTGAAAACATACAATATTTTGGACTCAACTGCTTCCTGTGGTAGCGAATTCCACAGGCTCACCAACCTCTGGGTGAAGAAAGTTCTCCTCATTTCAGTCCTGAAAGGTTTACCCCATATCCTTAGACTATGACCCCTGGTTCTCGACTTCCCCATCATCGGGAACATCCTTCCTGCATCTACCCTGTCAAGTCCTGTTAGAATTTTATAGGTTTCTATGAGATCCTCCCTCACTCTTCTGAACTCCAGCGAATATAATCCTAACCGACTCAATCTCTCCTCATACATCAGTCCCGCCATCCCAGGAATCAGTCTGGTAAACCTTCGCAGCAGTCCCTGTACAGCAAGAACATCCTTACTCAGATAAGGAGACCAAAACTTCACATAATATTCCAGGTGTGGTCTCACCAAGGCTGACGTGACTCAAGGTAGAGACATTTCCTGCAGATGTGGAAATCTGGGACAGTGTCGCTGTCCACAAGCTCCCATGTATTACAATCCCGACACATTTCCTGTGCTGCCATCGCTAATTTTTACTTTTTTATTAATAATTTATCTAGAACTAATAGAATTACTTGCGGTCCAGTATAAATTAGCTGATGGTTTAGTTTTATTTGAAAGTAATTAATTACTCCAACTCTTTATATATATAGCAAGTACTTAATGCAAATTGGATCTGTTTAATGTTGGTGTCTTCCACTATTGTCACCCAACAGCTATTTAGTTACTTAGGTCTATTTGCTTATCAAAAGATACTATGCTGAAGATGAATGATAAATAAAATGCTCAGCACTATTTCCTCAGTTCTTCACTCTGTGCTGATTACGACGTCACTAGTTGAATTGTTCCCTCTGTTTGTCTAGTATCAGCGGCTACTCACTGTTTTGCTTTTAAAATCACTGGTGTTGGGGGTCGCACTCTTTTTATCAGCTCCCCCTCTGCCTCGCTCCTTTTATTTATCTTCTGTTCCGTAAATAACTCTATGATTCCCTCCTCATAACTCAGATCTTTTTACACGAGGGATTAATATGGTGACACTTCTGCACTATTGCTCCAGAGTACAAATACAAAGTCATAACCGTACAGGAGGCCATTCAGCTCATCGAGTCCATGCCAGCTCTCTGTACAGCAATCCAAACAGCCCCATTCCCCTGCTCTATCCCCGTAGCTCTGCAAGTTTATTTTCCTCAATTGCCCATCCAATTTCCTTTTGAAATCATTGATCATCTCCACTTCCACCACCCTCATGGCAGCATTATTGCGCTCTGTAACTCAACAGCAAATGGCAAAATTACTATTTACCGAGATCCATTGTGGAGAATTATTATTGAGTGAAATTGACTGAATTAATTTTGGTTTGTTGAGAATTAATTACTCCTAATTTTACTGCCACTGATAATTGCTTCTACTTAGATGTTGCCCGTATGTCTTGGCATCTGGAATCTGTCACCATATTCTAGCTACAGTCTGACGAATGTACTGTTGTTATCTCTTGCCCCACCCCCTCACTTGCTTATAACCTGTGACACTTTTAATATTTGTCAGTTCCGAAGAAGGGTCACTGACCCGTAACGTTAACTCTGCTTCTCTTTCCACAGATGCTGCCAGACCTGCTGAGTGGTTCCAGCATTTCTTGTTTTTATTATTATGACGAATGTACTGCACAGTCTGATCTCTACATTTACCAACTTACATTCTACTGTTTGAGCTATATAGGTCAATGTCGCACTGGATTTGCTGATTGCTGCTTTGCATTTCTTAGACTCATGGAGTACAAAGTCAGAAGATCCATAGGTCTCTAACTTCATCTTAAACTATTTCTGCACTGTAAATGGAGAGCATTTGTCATCCATTTCCCTTCGTATGTGCAGTACACTCGTCTGCATCAAATTTCATTTGTCACAGTTCTACCAAGATATATATTTTATAATTTGTGAGCTGCACACTAGCATAGCATTTGCTTCAAATGTGATCAACTGCATTGATTTTTTAAAATCTACGTCACTAAATGTAAATTAGAAATACTTTGGGCATCTTATAGAGTCCTTATGGCACAGGAGGCCATTCAGTCCAGTGAGTTCATGCTGGCTCTCTTTAGAGCAATCCAATCAATCCCATTCCCCTGCAAGTTTACTTCCTTCAAGTACCCATTCCACTCACGATGTGCAAGTATGTAAATGTACAGGAAAGACCATAATAGTGCATTTGCTCAAAGCTTATAAATTTCTTTATGTTACTCACGCTCCTCAAACCCTGTAGCAAACATCTTTCCAGGTCCCTCTTGAATTATTATCCAGCCCACTGCATTCTCTGACAGTCAGTTCCGTATATTCACCAGCCTCTGCACAATGCTGTTAAATCTGATCTAGCTGTTCAGTTTCCCTCTTATGAACTTCTGTGCATGCCTGGTTTTGTCCTGGTTACACTGTGGCCATAGGACTGGCTCCAACTTTCAGTTTAATACCACACGACACTCCTTTATACTCCACAAACATGTACTTTTGCTGAAAACAAACCCCAGGAGATGGATTGTTTAACTATATCAGTCTCTACAATCTCCAAAGACAATCTACTCCACATAGTCGCCAGCTCTGTACCAGTCGCAAAATCTTTGTACATTCATCTTCCCTCGGCTGAGCTTGAGCCTATTTCCCTCATTAGAGTGGTATCATACAGAATATGCAGATTCTGTATGCTTAGAATCTTTAGCAGTTCAAGATGTTCCATGAGCTCCCCACCACACATCGTAAACATTTCCTGTTGCCCTTTGCTATACAATCAGGTCTGTCACAACACTTTTTTTCATCTCAGAATGCGAATGTTACTAACATCAGCACCTATTGCCCATCTCTAGTTTCCCAGAGACAGAAGTGGTGAAAGGCCTTCTTCTACAACGAGAGAAATGTATTGTGCTCATTTTCCAGATGGCTCAGTGGACAATTACAGTGTAGAGCAGGAATACAAAAATGGAATCGCAGACGTTTGATTTCCATTCTGTCCCATGTTAGTCACATAGAACAGCAATACACCAAGGAGGCAAAATAAAATCAGCTTATAGTTCCTGCTTCTAAACACTATCTAGCAGCTCCTGGAGCTTGGCTGCAAATACTGACAGAACTGTACTCTAGTATTCAGAGTAAAGGTAGGGGGTGAACAATGGAATGTGTACTAAAGCCTAGACCTCAATATCATACAACTTGTTAATGCCGAGAAAAAAAAAGTAACTGCCCACCCTTTAAAAAGAACGACAACTACAGCCTGGAAAAACCCTTCAGTCAGGCATCAAAACATAGCAAATAAATACAACATAAACAAACACAAATGGCAACTTTTAAAACTCAATGTTCCAATTATGGTGTCAATGAATCCAAGTCCCATCATATTGTATATATCAAATTAGTTTGAGTGAACGCTTACAGCACAACCGGGGTGGGGAGACAGTGCAAGGTGGGATGGGGGCGGGGTGACAGATGGTGCAGGGTGGGATGAGGGGGGGGGGGGGAAGAGAAAAGAGACATGCAGGGTGGGATGTGGAGGGAATGGTGCAAGGGGGTGGAGGTGCAGGGTGGGAGAGAGTGAAGGTGTAGGGTGGGTTGGAGGGGTGTAGGGTAGAGTGGGTTGAGGGGCGGTGTAGAGCGGATTGGGGGGGGGGGGCTGTGTAGGATGGATTGGGGGTGTGTGGGGTGGGCAGTTAAGGGTGAGTTGGGAGGGTGGTGAAGGGTGAGTTGCGGGGGGGTCAGTGTAGGGTGGGTTTGGGGGGTGTAGGGCGGGTCAGTGTAGGGTGGGGTGGGCAGTGAAAGGTGAGTTGGGGGGGCGGTGTAGGGTGGGTTGGGGGGGGGGATCAGTGTAGGGTGGGTTTGGGGGGGGCGACACAGGGTGGGATATTGATCTCTGTCGGTTGGTTACTTTTCTAATACACTGAAGCCAAATGAAAACACACAGACACACTGTTCCAACTCAAAATAAATGAGGGGGAAAGCGCTGTTGCTTTTTACCGCGCACTGTGGAGGCTACGAGCACAGACTCTCCTCCGCAGCTCAGTGGCTGTGTGTGGCGGCTCTCTGCTCTCTCTGGGGCCCAGACCGGGCTCACCCTGCTGTCACTCAGTCTCGCGCCCCTCTGTCCCGGGAGATGAGAGCGAGGCTTCCCGCGCGCCTTCCACCCTCAACCTCCGCCCAGGTCCATCGACAAGGAGCCGCCGCCCGCGCCAAGAGGAAACCATGTTGACCGCGAGCCAAGAGCACTCCGGCTGCAGCGACATCTCCAGGCTGCGCCTTAGCTCTCCAAGGGTGCAGCCAAGCTGTGCATCATCAGTTCTGATAAAAGGTCACAGACCTGAAATGTTATCTCTACTTCTCTCTCCACAGATGCTACCTCACCTGTTGTGTATTTCCAGAAATTTCTGTTTTTATTTCAGCCAAGCTGGGCATTCTTACCAATATGTATTCTTAACTGTTATGTGGATGTAAGTAGATCCTTTAAGAGGCAGTTGGATACGTACATGAGGGATAAAGGAGTAGATGGATTGATTATGGGGTTAAATGAAAAAGGGTCATCTAAGGAAGGTGTATTATAAACACCAGTATAGGCCAGTTTTGCCAAATAGGCTGTTTCTGTGCTGTCGATTCCAAGTAATGATATAAGATGTTGATAGCTCTGCTCTTTGAAGAATTGTTTATTAAACTGTAAATTGAAAATAAAAGTTTACAATGGTGTTTTAAAACTTTGCTGAAGGATAAATATAAAATCTGTTGGTTAATATTTCTAATTGATTTGATGGTGGAGAACTCATGGTCAACTCGTCTTGATCAGTTTTGGGGATCAGAGGGGAATTTCCCAGATATGTTCTCCTGAATTGACCTCGAGTTTTTTTGTGTGTTTTTTGCTTCTCCTAGTACATGACACCTGTCTAATGGCACACTGGGGTTATGATGGATAGTTGCATCATGACTATTTGGGACAGTCTCAGTGGGCTAGTTGGCATTTTACCTGTGTGTCTTTTCACCTATTTGTAACTATATCATAAAGGGGCATCAACATATTATTGATCCAGGGGATGTATGGATTAAAAAAAGCAATTTGTCCCTGACCTGTCTCAGGCAGTCATGCACATTAGCTCCTCCGATACAAAGGAACAATCAATCAATATAAAAAATTGTGAGGTCTATCAGGGGTAGTTTTAGGATTTGGAGCAGGGAAGAGAGGGGGAACATATCACAGGCCAAAAAAAATCGGGGCCAGACATGTTCTATTAATCTCCTGTTATGCCACTGTCTCCCCTTAATGGGTTGATGAATGAATTAAAATCTTAACCAGTGAGTTTATTCAGGGGTTGGTTCAGCCAAATGGCCCAGGAAAATTCCAGATTTTATTTCTCCTCTATGCTGAGCAAGCTGATCTTAGGGTGGAGAAACTAAAATTGGTTTCAGTATCTGTAGGAAAGTGAGGGAAAGTAGACCTGGATGTATTATGTAAAATTTACAGCAGCAAAACAGGCCATTGGGCTCAACTGGGCTATGTTGGTGTTGATGCTCCCCACGAGCCTCCTCCCATCCTAAGTCATCTCACCCTATCAGTCTATTATTTTCTCGCTCATGTACTTATCTAGCTTCCCCTGAAATGCATCTATGTTATTTGCCTGATCCAATCCCCATAGTAGCGAGTTGTAAGAAATAATGGTGTTATAGAATCATAAGCTAGTTAAGGGAAATTCCTTGGCAGTCTGCCAGAGCTGACACAGGACAATGTTGCTCATGTTAAATGAGGATTTTCGGAAGGGCCTGTTATGTGGCCAAGGACATAACATAGAAACAGGCCTTTGTGTGGGCATAGCTGGGCCTGATAAGAGGTTGAGGAAGGATCTGCATATCTAAACAGATTGTCTGGGAGAAGGCAACAAGATGTCCATACAAGAGATAAGTGAAGGAATGACCTCATGGGGCTGAAACCTAGGTTAGGAGGGGTCCACCTTGGGCAGCTATTACCCTGTAATTGGACAATTGAATAAATCAATGTAATTAAATGAATGATTGATGTGAGGTATCTATTGGCCTCTAAAATATGATATATAAATGGGCAGTCGAGAAGGGAAGGACGGCAGATGGAGGACAGCTCCCCGAGGTGGATCCACACTAGCTTTGGCTTAACACCTCAGCCAGCACGAGAGATGACTGAAGAAGAGACCATTACTGCAGGCTGCAAAGATCAAACTGTTCTGCCTTGTCATCTGTCCATTTGACCAATCTGGGGCAGTAAACTGTTCTCCTTTTATGGGTCATATGTCTATTACGTCTGTTCTGATTATGTGTTGTATTTGGACTGTTGCTCCTCAATAAAACAGCTTGTGATTCCTTGACCTTTTTGAGTAATCTGTGACCCATGATCAAATCTTGCGAAGTGTAGGATGAGACTAAGGTTGGGCTTGACTGTCATGACCCTCCATGATAGTATAGTTCACCACCACTCACTGTTAAGGCTCATTCACAAGCGAGATACTGGAGATTAATCAGTACCCATGGAGCCATCCCTAATCAAGGGGTCAATGTTTTGGTAGTGGTGAAGACGAACAACAAATATATTACCAGAATATGAGCAAACAAGTTTGAGTCTAAATCTTTTGTTGATGCAAGGCCACTGCAGAGTTGGGAGGCACAGCAACTCCTCTGGTGGTTGGAAGTACTGTAGCCTAACTTGTGTCACTATACAGCAGGCATTTATCAACATAACCCAGCTGGTCTGTATTTACTGAGCAATTTAGTTAGACTGACATTTATGATTAGCACCTGTGAGACAGATCACACACCTATTTAAAGGTGAGGGGCCATGTTTCTCTTTTTGAGAATAAAATACATCAGAATAAATCAAAATAAGTGAGCTTTTGCTTAAATGAGTAATAATATGGCAGAATATCTGTAAATGAAGATTCTCCGTGGAACATTTGCTGGTTCAAATTCATAAACCAATTCAACCTTTAAGAATAGGTAAGATAGGTGATTTAAGAAAAGGGGAATGAGGGATTTGGGAACAGGCTGGGCACAGGGAAATAGGCCTTTAAAAGAAAATACCTGTAGGGGTGAAACTGCATTGCCCCAATGTCGCCAGATTAGAACAAAAACTAAGCAAATGCCTTACGACACCACAGACATGAAACAAACAATAATAACTATGTACAATACAGCAAAATGCACAATGAATAATTAAATAATGTGATTGTGGATATCATCTATTGCCTCTATACCCTGTGGTGCCAGCTCGTTAAGGCATCAGGCATACTAGCAGACAGAGAATGCTCCCTCTCCGGGGACAATGCCATGGAAGAGAGGCAGGCAGCCAGAGCAACCTCCTCGCACCCCCAACAAGCTCACCATCATGAGTCTCGCTCATCCTGGACCTATAAAGTGCTGTTTTAGCCAATGAGAAATTCCACCGGAAGGGGATAAGATTAGGCAGGATCTCTCCACACTCTTGAATTCACAGGGAAATAGGACTACTGTTTGTGCAGAGGATAAACAGCAACATGGATGGACTCATTTACCCAAACCGTCTGTTTCTGTCTTGTAATCTCTATGTAATTCTATGCATATTCCAAAAAGGCATTGTTTGACTCCTCTTCAAAGACTCAGTGCCCCTGATTGTTAACTTCTAGTTTGACTACTAGTCTATGTCTGTCACAATATTTCAGCAAAACAAACTATGAGTTACATTTTCTATGGTGCTAATGTTTCGTGTGGAAAGTCTTCAAATTTTTTTTTTATTTCCAAAATATACTTTATTCATAAAAATCTGTAAAAATTACATTGCCAAACAGTTTCCAAACAGCACCAAAAAATACAAACATTGCAAGGGAGATCAGTTTCCTTCAATACTGTCATGAGTTTCTTCCCAACCCTTCCGTTTCACAATTGTCATGTCAATTACAGTTTTACATTTACAGCAATTCAGAATATTAACGATATAAAAAAGTTATAAAAATAAAGTTATTGCTTCATGTGCAAAGTTGAGGAAGATCTCCATGTGGATGGTGTCTCACACACACACGTATGGTGAAGATATTTCTAGTCGGTGATAATTTGAATTTTTTTGGCAGACATAATGCAAGAAAAAGTTGTATAAATGGCATGTTAAAATGCAATATCTGTAGCTTTTTTTTTTAATGCTGCCCAATTGTAAGTCTGAATGTTTTGCAAATGAACATTTGTTTCAGTTACTTTGCTTGTTTGTTTGCAAGGCTAATTGTACCAATTAGTGCAGCCGAGGCAGTGAAAGCTGCTTTGGGGAGGTTATTCAGTTTTAAATATGCATGTGCCCCGGAAGTGTTTCTTTTAGTCTCTTCCACGTGTGAATGTGTTGCAGTTGAAGCTGAAACAGGAGCTGCTGGAACATGCTGCTGTCTGGTTAACTTTCCTCCCACTTCACCCACACACATTGTCCTGGAACCTGCCCCAGGGTCGCTGCCAGGATGGAGGACTTGCAGTTTCAGTTATCCTCCCTTGCACTGATCGCCAAGTTAAGCGACAAGAGCCGCAGCGAGCTGAGCAAGTACTTGGCCAAACAGGTGAGTGAGAGCTTGGCCCAAGGCTGGGGGTCGGTCACCCCCACAGCTTCTCCCAACCTGACACCACTTACGCTTGGCTTGTTCACTGACGCGGTGTTTAGGTAGATGATGCTGTAATTGTGGCTGATTTATTAGGCAAATAATTTGCAAACGATTGCAAGAAAGTAACGTTGTGCTTCTACAGTGCCTTCCATTTCCTTCAGGTACTGCAGGAGGGATGCCACAGTTGTCACTCAGAGATTGGATTATTGGCCTTGTTCACAATATTTTCCCGTTATACCTGAGGTGTTCCCAGAGTCGGGATTTGCTACTTTTATGCCAGGGCCACTGACTGAATAAGTTAAATTTCAATCGGTAGCACTCTCGCCTCTCTGAGTCAAAAGGGTCTGGGTTCAAGTCCCACTCTAGGGCTTGAGCCCAAAAAATCAAGACTGACGCTCCAGTGTCTACTGAGAGTGCTGCACTGTCGGAGATGCCATCTTTTGGATGCGGTGTTAAACTGAGGCCCTGTTTGCTTGTTTGAGTGGATGTAAATGATCCCATGGTATTATTTTGAAGAACAGCAGTGAAGTTATTCCTGGTGTCTTGGCCGGTATTCAACCCTCAATCAACATCACAAAAACAGATTATCTGGTCATTATTACATTGCTGTTTGTTGGAGTCTGCTGTGTGCATTACAACATAACTACACTTCAAAATGTAATTGGCTGTAAAGCACTTTGAGACATCTGGTTGTGAAAGGCGCTATATAACTGCAGGTCTTTTCTCTGTTTGGGTTTTTTTAATCGGTGCTTGAATTTAATGAGACAACCTTATTTGGAAATTTTTTTTATTCCTTTAACCTATATATTAACCCTTTTTTTTAAAAAAAAGAAAGGGATCTGAATGCAGAGTGAGGTGGGATACAGTTTTATAATTTGTGGGTAGATATCAGTAATTAGCAGTACTTGGTGGGGGATGCAGGGGAGGGAGGTTTGCTGGGCCTGGAGGAGGCTGGCTCTCTGCTGTTGTAGATGGTCCTGGAGTTTGTCCCAAGGCAGGGGGTTTGGAACAATGTCAAGGGGAATGGGTGAGGTTCTTTGGTTTGGCATTACTGTGTTGAGGGAATGTAATTTGGCAGAAGTGGAGACTGGAACATGGGGTTTGGACCACTGACACATCTCTTGAGTATGGAGGGAAGGGTAGAATGGGCAACATGGGTCTAACTTGAGGAGGCCTCTGCCAACATTGAGTTATTTTGCTGATTCCTGGGGAATTGGTTTGGGGGTGGGGGGGTGGCGGTGTTGAAGTGTTGTGAAAGAAGGAGGATTTTAAAGGGCAGATTCATGGGACATTTCAAGGCAGCATCTTGAGTTGATGAGGCCATTTTTAAACAAAAACCTAATGGAATTCCAGGTCTGATCACGAGGCATAGAATTTAAGCACTACAGTCATGATGAATATGTAGAAGACCCTAAAATATTATCCATTATCTGAAGGGTAAGGAAGCTTAGGAGAGGATACAAAGTAGGTTCACTACGATGCTGTCTGTTTATGAAGAAATACAAATTTTTGTCAAATATGAAGAAAGATTTTAAAAAATGAGGCTTTTTGTTAGTATAATGCAGGGTACATGACAATATGATAGTGCTCAAAATTATGGAAGAATAGGGCAGGATAGAAGCAGGACTTGGGGGTTCAAGAATGAAAGACTATGGGTGTAAGATGTAGAACAGAGGGCAGGAGAAACTTTAGAGGCTGTGGCATTCACTTTCAGGGTTGAGAGCTGAGGCTGAAAAGTCAAAATTCAAGATTATGTTGAGTAGACTGATCTATTCTAATGATCAACAAAAGTCTCTGACTCTGTCGCTCTTTCTCTCTTTGAAATATTCCAGGTTTGGAACAAGCAGGATCGCCAGTGTATCCTTAATGCCTTTGCCCAGCTACTGTTGGATAAAGAGTGCACACTGCTGATTGGACGCCATCTCAGGCCTTTGCTATTGGATCTTCTTGAACGCAATGTTCAAATGATTAAAGGAGTTGTGTTCAACCATGATCTACACGAGAGATTGTGTGTGGCAATGAGCAAGCTTCTTGATATCAGCCCTGATGTCATTTCGTAAGTCATTCCTCTTGTAGCTCTGGAGCTTGTAGAACCAAGCTGTTCAAGTTTCTGTAGTATGGAACCAGATCATGTATTAACTTGCAAATAAAATTACAGAACTCATCAATTAACAATTTTTTTCCCACTGATAGTGACTGTTAGTTTCACTGGGGTCTTGCTGCTCTGTGGTGCCACACACAAGTGGCTATTCTTTTGTGTGCCTACAGAATCTTGGCAGACTTTTCAACATAAGTGCTTCTACTGAAGCCCATCATGTTGCTGGGTGATACCTGCATGCATGCACTTTCCAAAAAGAATCATTGACACAATCTGCATTTGGATTCCAATGCAATCCCAGCACTACGTACCTTGCAGCCACTGTGTGCTAACATTCAAGCATAAACAAACGAAGTACTTGGCAGTAGCTAATTTTTCATCTCTGGCATCTATTGGCATGCAAATGTATGATACTTCATTTTGAATTGCAGATAGAAATATCCACCTGTGCATTAGAATGAGGTGATTGTAGAGGAGAGCAAGATGTCAATAATGAACAAAAACATATATGTTCTTGTACCCATTTTTTGATTTGGGTTTTTAAAGATTCATTCTCAGATTGTGGGTGTCACTGCCAAGGCCAGCATTTATTGACCATCCCTAATTGCCCTTGAAGGTGGGTGGTGAGCCTTCTTGAACTGCTGCAACAACATTCAGTTCAGAATAGTGGTGGACAATTAAATGACTAACGTGAGTAGCAGGCCCTGTAAACATCTCCATCCTCGATGAATGGCAAAACCCAGCACATAAAGACTTGACACCATCTTCAGCTGGATAAACCATCACTGCTGCCTCCTGCGGACACCACCATCACAAAAGCCAGCCTTCAGCCAATTCATTTTACTCCACATGATAGCAAGTGATAAGCTCAGCACATTGGATACTGCAACAGATCTGGGCATAGCAAATTTGGTGGAATGGGTGGACAAGTGGCAAATCAAGTTCAATGTGGAGAAATATGAAGTGATTCATTTTGGTAGGAAGAATGTGGAGAGATAATACAAGACGAGGGGTACAGGAAGGACAGATTTGAGTGTGGTTAATAAAGCAAACAGCATCCTTGGCTTTATTATTGAAGGCATAGAGTACAAGAGCAAGGAGGTTATGTTGAACTTGTATAAGATGCTGGTTTGGCCTCGGCTGGAGTGTTGTGTCCAGTTCTGGGCACCACACTTTAGGAAAGATTCACAAGAATGGCTCCAGGAATGAGGAACTTCAGTTATGATGATAGATTGGAGAAGTTAGGACTGTTTTCCTTGGAGAAGAGAAGGCTGAGAGGTGATTTGATAGAGGTGTTCAAAATCATGAGGGGTTTGGAGAGTAGATAGGGAGAAACTGTTCCCACTCGTAAATGGATTGAGAACGAGAGGGCACAGATTTAAAGTAATTGGTAAGAGAAGCAAAAGTGACATAAGGAAAAACTTTTTCAGGCAGCGAGTGGTTAAGGTTTGGAATATACTGCCTGAAATTGTGATGGAGGCAGGTTCAATTGAAGCATTCAAAAGGGAATTAGACTCCTTTTATGAAAAGGAAAAATGTGCAGGGTTATGGGCAGAAGGTGGGGGAGTGGTACTAAGTGAATTGCTCATTCAGAGAGCTGGTGCAAACAAGATGGGCCAAATTGTGGCCTCCTGTGCTGTAGTAATTTTGATTCTGGGCCCTGACAACATCCCAGCTGTAGTACTAAAGACTTGTGTTCCACAACTAACCATGCCTCCAACAACTAACCAAGCTGTTCCAGTATCACTACACTACTGGCATCTACTTGACAATGTAGAAAATTGCCCAAGTATGTCCACTTCACAAAAAGGACAGATCCATTCTGGCCAATTACTGCCCCATCAGCCAACTGATCGCACTGTCGACAACAGCTTCCATCGAGTGGCACTTAACAGTAACCTGCCCGCTAATGCTCAGTTTAGTTTTCATCAGGACAACTTGGCTTCAGAACTTATGCCAGTCTTTGTACAAATGTGGACAAAACAGCTGAATTCCACAGGAGAGAGTGACTGCCTTTGACATCAAGGCAGCATTTGACTGAGTAGGGCTCCTTGATAACCACAATAATATTGAAGTCAATGGGATTCTGAGGGAAAAGCACTCCACTAGTTGGAGTTATACCGAGCACAAAAGATGATGATTGGCTTCCAATAATCACAACCATCTCAGACCGCGGGCATTACTGCAAGAGTTCCTCAGGGTAGTGTCCTAGGTCCAACCATTTTCAGCTACTTCATTAATGATCTTCCCTCCACAAGGTCAGAAATGGGGCTGTGTGCTAATTCAGTGGTCAGTTCCATTTGCAACTCCTCCGATAATGAAGCAGTCCCTGCCTGCATGTAGCAAGATCAGGACAACATTCTGGCTTGGGCAAGTAACATTTGTGCCAGACAATGACCACCTGCAACAATAGAGTCTAACCACCTCCCTTTGGCATTCGATGGCATTACCTCCTTTGAATCTAGGCCATCAAGATCCTGGGTGGGTCACCATTAACCAGAAACCTAACTGGACCAGCCACAATAAATAAAAACTAAGTGCTGGCGCACAATAAATGACCTGCTCTTGAAGCCACAGTAGAGGCTGGGTATGCTGCTGTGAGTGATTCTGCAAAGCCTTTCCACCATCCTACAAGGTGCAAGTCAGGATGAAATACTCTCTACTTGACTGGATGAGTGCAGCTCCAAAAATACTCAGCTCAACATCATCCAGACAAAACGGCCTGCTTGATTGTCACCCCATCCACCACCACGGTGGCTGCGGTGTATACCAACTACAAGATACACTGCAGCACCTTCCAAACCCATAACCTGCAGCAACCCAGAAGGACAAGGGCAGCAGGCATATGGGAATGGCAGCACCTCCCAGCTCTCTTCCAAGTCATGCGCCATCTTGACTCCTCATGTGACTGGCTCTCGTGCAGTTTATAGACTTTTTCAGGGAATGAATGGGAGTTTATTTTTGGGTGTAATAGTACATTAATGAATTTAATTTGTAACTTTTGTAACCTGTTTTTCTCCTGAAGGTTTGCACTCAGATACTTTAAAGATTCTCCACCAGTATTTCAGAGGCTGCTTTTGGAGAGTTCAGATTCCAGTACAGTCCGATATGGTCGAAAGCGCATGAAACTCCGAGACCTCATGAGTGCAACATGCCGACTTCTGAAGGAAAACTGGATAATGTTCAGTGAATTATGGGATTGGAGTGTATGCATTCCATTGTTGAGAAGTCATGATACCTTGGTCCGTTGGTATGTATAAGACTCCATAACTGTTAAACACAGGTATTCAACCTATTGAGGTGGTAATTAAAATAAAATTGTTAATTATTGAATAACATTTCAGTCCTCGAATGCAGAAATCCCCATGGTTCTTTTTATTGCTAACGTTCAAAAATTCTTGTTCTTCACCACTTAGAATTTATCATTTTAGTCACTGCATTGAAAATTTGATTAAATGATCCCATTCGTGGTGAGCTATTCAATAATTGGAAACTAAACCATTAGAAAAATTGTAGATGCTTTTCTGCAGTGTTGAGTGTGAGGGCTTAAAAAGTTTGGGAGAGCGGTTGGGTGCAGGCAGCCAGTTTTTCACTGATTCCTCAAGCAATGAGGGCATGATCTCTGTCAGGCAGTTTAGAGGTTTTAAAAGACAAAGTACTTCTCTGGAGGGAGGGTGGAAATATCAGACTATTTGTCCTGAGTTCATCTGCCCAAACCTCTGGTATCTGTAGAGTCTGCATTGGTATGAGTCAGTAGCTTTCTGCTGTTGAGGTGTGTTAGAGAACCCTCAAAAGAGAAGAAAATAGAAAATCACTTGACTTAGAAGATTTGGTGGTGTTCACAGAAGTGAAAGACCATTATGTAATTTGGTTTTAAATTTAAACTAGTGATGAGATGAATGTCAGCCAGCTGAATAGTCAGTTGATCAAATTTCTAGTGGACAGTGGTCCCACAGCACAAAATGTACCCCCCCACCGACCTGAATTCAGCAACAGAATGGCAGTCCCGCCAGTCTCATGTGAGGAAATGGGAAAATTTGTGAAAGTAGTGTAACTCTGCATACTCTGTCTGACACTGGTGTCCAAACATGAAGGCGTTACACCATGGAGTACAACATTGACTTCAAAAAATCACAAGTAATCACTCGATTTCGTAAACAAGTAACTTCAGGCAGAGATCTGTCCGATACAAGAGACGGATGCTTTATGACATCTGGACACAGATGAATACTAAGTGCTGAGACAAATTTTTCGCTTAATCTTTTGTCCTAACAGTATCACTACAAATTTATCTTGTGTTGAAATTATTTACGCTTATTGTAATCCTGGCTTTACAGAATCCTTTTGATGCATTGTAGTCTGTCGTGTAACATTCTTTGTAGCTCCCTTGTTAATGAAAGCTATCCTACACTTTGGATTTCCAAATGCACTATACATGGGATTTACAGCAGAAACAAAAGTAGGAAATATTCCTCATGGCTGGCCATTTGGTGGTAAACCTGATTCCTGTCTGATCTCGACAGTGTTACAGACAGCAGGGAGATGGTGTGGATGATTTCCACTTTTACCTCTCGATTGATACAGTATTTAAAAAAATATTCTAGTCCCTGAGTGAGGTCAAATAAACAAATGACAGGTTTCCTTGTAGGTTTAAAAAAAATAGATAACTAACCAATACCTAAAAATATTCACAACCTCACCCACTCACACATGCACGGGCGCAAAGAAGAGATTGGAGGATAACATGCATTTCAATCCGATTTGTTGTAAAAGAGTTTACTTTGAAACCTGCTGGGTTTTCCGGGAGGAAGTTTTTAAACAGCGGGGCAGGCCTAGTGTTCCTTTTCTTGGTTCACTGAAGTATTGCAGATTCCTTTTAAGACTCAGTCGGTGGGGAGAAATCCTATTCTGGTTTCTTGGGTGGCGAGTTTAAAGTCTGCTTTGCAGTCTCAGCCTCTGTGGTTTAATGATACAGGCAGGGTTCTCTTTGTGGGTGGATTTTTTTCAACTTTCTGGCTGACTGGCTTTCTCATTCTGTCTTTCAGAAAGCTCTTTTTAAAAAAAAAAAATCGGGCTGGGTTTCATTCAGGTGACCATAGATGCTCTCCCCTGGTGTGTTCACACAATATCTTTGTGTGACCATTGATACATAATGGAGTTTGAATGTGGCTCATTTTGATGAAGTGGTGTTATGTCCCACCTATTATCTTGGCTTTGAATCTCGTCTCCCTGTCAGTGAAGGCTGTTGTCAACCCAATTCTCAATAGGAGCCATTTAGCATTAAATGGACTATTTAGCATTTTAATGTGCCTTCCCCAGGACTAGTCCCGACGTGATGATGGTTTTAGTTTCCAACAGTCACTGTGTATATTTGCAGTACAGGAGAGATCGCTTAACCTCTTACTCCATCTTGTCTGCAACTGAAATGTGTCCATTTCTTTGGAGTTTACTTCATCAGTTCATTTTTTTTTACAGTTCATAATTGTTGCAATTTACTTGAGTTCTTAACTGTTCCTCGTGTGAGCATGACTACAGCTTAGTGCATTTGCTTGCTGGAATATTGTATATAAACCATGTTTTTCTTTTAGGTACACAGCTAGATGTCTTGCTGTTGTAACAAACATGAGTGACGAACAGAAGAACCATTTCTTCAAGAAGATTCTTGCTACAGAAGAACTGACAAATTTCAGACTACAGTAAGTTTGTGCCGACGTTAAATCAAATAAACTGAAAGCAATTTGCTCCAACTGCTAGATGGCATTTAAGTCTTTCAAGTGAACGCTTTTGGTTGTGAATTGGTGAATGACATCAGATTCTTAAGATATTTGAGTTTTTGGACAGTTGGCTTAAAAAGCTTAATCCTTTTTGAATCAGTTGGAAGTTTTTGTGTTTTGTTACTTCTGCCACCATATAAAGTTAAGAATGTTATTTGGAACTTTATAATTGTGTGCTGGTCAGTGGTATATTTTATATAACAATGCAGCAAGATTCATTAATGAAACTGGGTCTCTGGCACTCGAGAGCGAACTAGGAATTCAATGGCAAATGTTTGTGTATTGCAGACACATGTAACCTGTACGTGTGATTGTTAAAGGCAATGATCTCCCTGAAAGGTTCTTATGAAACATTTTCAAATGTGGACAAGTTTTAAACTCGGGCAGTAGAAAATGTCATTTAATCTCACTGGCCTCAGGAGCATTCCTGTAAGAAGCTTTTTGATCAGCTCTTTGAATATTTACTTAAGGACTTTTCTCGCCAACAAACTTGGCATGATTTGCTTTTTTTTCTTTCCTCTGGCAGGGGAGGTAACCATCCTGAGTTGTTTGATACACTAGTCCACGTGTCTCACTCTTTGGATTTGGCCACACATTTGCTAATTTAATCATCTTTAACAAAAGACAAACTTGTCGCTTTGATTTGTGCCCAAATTATATTGCACCAAGCAGTGAGTGGTACAAGCTAGTATATACTTAGTACTGCCTGCTTACACTGAGTGGTATTGGCATGTGCACTCAATGCACAGAACTCTGCTTTTGGTGACTTAACTCTTGATTAGCCACTCATTTGGAATTTGTAATGTAGCAGGTTATCGAAATTTACTTTTTTATATATTGGACAAGTATGATATTGATGCCAATTGATTTGTTATTGCAATAGGTTTTTTTTTACACTGCACCAAAACCATACTAGCAGACTGGAACAATAGTCGAACATACTGGAGTATTGTAAATAAAGCTTGTGGTCTTAATAATTGGGACTTCTGATATTAGTGACAACTTCTCTGTCATATACTGAGACAGCATAATTTGATCAGTAACTTTGATTCAGGCTTAATTTTGTGCTTTGAGGACAGAATATCCAGATTTAAAACGATGCAAAACAGTAGAGACCTACAGTGGTGGAGTGTATGCATATGCACTGTATACAAATTTTGGCTGTTCTGATTGAAGCATTATTGCTATGTTGATTCAAATTCACAATTGTTTTATTTTGAACAGTGTAAAGGAGCTTTGCTTATGTTTCTGCCTACTTTCATTTTTATGTCTGATTTTAATACCCCTACTGATGTGAAACTTGGATTTACATGTTATGCCACTTTCTATAATTGAAAAAAAATGAATTTTGCTTCACAGGTTGTTGGAAGATGATCTGTTCCTCAATGTGGAGAAGGCCTTGATTCTGACAAATTCTAAGACAGCACTGTGGCAGAAAGAAAAACAATTAAAATGTACACAAGGGCACATAATGTCTAGAGATCTGTCTGAGAACGTTGTTGCTGTATGTGGAATAGTGTTACCACGGAAACAATTCATCCATCAGGACCAGGTTAAACATTTATTTTAGAATTGTACTTTTTTTTTCAACTTAAGTATTTTGGGATCTTTAATGAGGCCAATCCATACTGAACAATGAATAACATCATCACAGAGGCTTTACATTAGTCTTCACCTGAGTCAAAAAATTGACATAGTCGAAAGCATTAAAGTTAACAACTAACCTGGTTAATGCTGCAGTTGTGTGTATTTGGAGATTCTGAGGCAGCTTTGTAGATAAATAAATAACCAATGTGGTACTGAATCACAGACTAGCAAGATCCAACGTTGAGTGCCTGTGAAGTTAGCTGACTTCAATTTTTTTTTGCTCTCCCATCTTCTGATTGTAACTTTTGAGTGTGGTTCCAGAGGGAAAGTTGCATTCTGTTACCTTTTTTGAAGTGGCAGTTTTTGTGTGAGCCTCAGGAGGTTATTTAAGCACCAGAAAAATGGCAGCTGGTCCCAATCCTGTTCTCGGCTGACAGAATCATACATGGACTGTCCAGCAGAAGTCCTAAATCTGAGGGATTTATCTATTCCAATTACAATATAACTTTCTCAATGCTTCAAGCGTTTGTGTGCATTATTTTAAAACACCTGCCTCCACTCCCCTTTACTCCTCCCTACTGTTCCTACACTTAGAGCTGATAGGTTCATGGTTTTCTAGCACTGAAGGTCATTTGATCTAACATGACTGTGTGCCATAGATGGCCATTTAATCCCTTTCAAACGGCTCCTTTTGCAATTATTAATTGACTTTACTTTAAAAGCTATTATGGATTCAGTTTCTAATAGGGAATTCCACACAATAGCCGTCTTTTTTTAGATATGATTTCTTCGGGTGATTGATCTTAAAATTATCCGTTCCAGGTACTGACCAGTGGAAATATAATTTCTTGATTTTTATAGTAAAAATGAGACTCTCCTTTTATTCTTTCTAACTTACACTAAATTCCTTACATTTTATGTGCTTACTGTGTAGTTTCTATCCTATCTGTTTCCTCCTCTTTCAGTGCCTTCCCCACCATACTAGTTTAAATACATGTGTAGTGCTTTATTGACTCTCCCCACCAGTATATTGGTGCCACTATGGCTCAGATGAAGGTTGTTCCATGTTTAAAAACTTCTCCCTGTCCTAGCGCACTCCCTGGTGCACCAAAAGTCTCAACTCTTCCCTTGTACTTTGTGCGTAATGCACATTTACCCGTTTAACCCTATTTTATCCTTTTGATGTCCACTGTGGCATCAGTAGTAAACCGAAGTCTGTTACTTCAGAGATCCTTTTTGAATTTAGGACCTTCAATCTATGCTTGCCTATGCCATTGGTCCCTATGTGAACTGTGACCACTGACTTTCCCTTACTAAAGATTTGCATAGCTACTGTGTTATCATCATCCTGGTGCCAGCAAAATGACTGACCATGTAGGACTCTGTCTGGGCTGCAAAGCAAGATGTTTGCAGCTCTGGAATATTTTAATGCAACTACTGCCATATTTGTCTTTGTACTTTTCCCCTCTACTCCTTAGATCATCTATTTCATCAGTAACAGTGTTGATCCAGTCTATCATCCTCCAGGTCACTGCTGGCTTCCCTGAAGCTGTCCACAGCTGTGGATACCTAAAAGAGCCAATGGTTTGCTTGTACTTGCTGTCACTTTCTGCATCCTCTAACTGTAAATATGTAACTCCCTAAAATTGACAGGGACATGTAATTCTGAAACTCCTCAATTCTAGAATGTAGCGAGTTGGTCCTTGAGCTCTGCCATCGTGCACTTGAGAGATTCTGCCCTCCGACACACATTCCCTGAATACCTTGTTAATCTCGGATCGCTTGCAGTTCTGCCTTCCAAATTCATCCTAGAGTCCCCTATCCCTCTTTCTAATGTTATGAACTTGACTGAAAGGAAAACGTTTTACTCCCTGACTTCTTACCCAGGTTCTGAAGCAGTCCAGGTCACTGGATAGCTAGGAGGTGTAGAACCTTTTGTCCAGTTTTTCCTTTCTCTAATAATAGGATGCAGATCAGGCACCTGGGCAATAACACCATTAGCACAGTGAAATTCTGTGCCGAATGTAAATTTACAGTTTCTCTTGGATAAGCTATCAATTGTATAAATGAATAAGAATTCTAATTTGGGCATTAAAATATTGCATTTGTGTTTACTGTTGCAAATTCATTTTTGGATAGTAATTGAGGCCGACCTATGTACATTGACAAATGGTAACAGCTTAGATTTTTTGAGGAGTTTGGCAATTGAATGCCATTCATTTTGAAATTTAACAATTTTATGGACGATCAGTAGAATGCAACTTTGTCTGAACTTTCTAGAGTTGTGAAATCAGACTTTTTTTCTTGGTGCAGCAAGTTGTCACTCCAGCTCTTTGTAATCTAATGCTACTTTCACTAAATGCAGTTAGGTAGTAAGCAGCTTTTTACATTTCAAAAGAATTGCTATTTTTGACAGTACTTTTTTTCCTTTCTCAGTGCATCAGTAAGGCCCTTGTGTTCGTAGCTTCCACCCACCGTTATCTGCACAACTTGGCGATGGCAGTGGTGTCCCAGAATGCTGTACTGCTGGAAGGACCGATCGGTTGTGGTAAAACTGCTTTAGTAGAATATTTAGCAGCACTTACAGGTCGACAGAAGCCACCTGAATTTCTTAAAGTACAACTCGGAGACCAGACTGATAGCAAGGTATGAAATATGTAAATTCCTATTTTCTTTAAGAAAAGGAAGCAGTGGAGTTTTGTTTGTTTCCAGGTTCTTATTGATGCCGGCCTGACTGTCTGAAAGTCCATTATAAATAGCTTAAGATTTTTTCCTTTTTAATTTTTCCTTGGCTGTAATTGGCAGCCCAGTTTATAGGGAATCTTGGGTGCAATCTTGTATTGTAGCACAGCCCAATGCTGTAACATTGTTTTCATTTTCATACAATTCAGTTTACAAGAATGAATGCTTCAGCTAAGAGCAAGCAGGTAGTTGGCTCCAACAGCTCTTGCCACTGGGACTAGGAATGCCCGGTAGCACTGCAGATTATCTGCCTTGCCCTCTTTTTTTTTTCTTTCCTGTCATCTTGCTTCCTTCTCTCCCCCTCTTCTCTCTCCACCCCCCCCTCCCCACCCCCACAAAAAGCTATGAATTTGAGAGCAACATTTGACTTCCCCTCGAACTGCTTAATGAATGATTAGTCTGTACCTTAGACTATCTGCAGATGTCACCATAAACTTACATTAGATTGATTTTGTTTCCTAACTTTTACTTCAGTGTCCTTTCTTGTCTGTATCTAACCTAACTTTAGTGACACTTTTTTTTTGAGGGTACAGGGAGTTGCATGTTTTAACAATGAATCACTTCTTAAATTCTGTTTCAAACTTATTTATTTGTACATTTTAGATGTTGCTGGGAATGTATCGCTGTGCGGATGTTCCAGGGGAGTTTGTTTGGCAGCCTGGATCCTTGACTCAAGCAGTAACCAATGGATATTGGCTCCTCTTGGAGGACATTGACTATGCGCCTTTAGATGTAGTATGTATTCCCTTGGAGTATTAACATAGTTGTGTTAAACCATGATTTTAATATAAAATTGTCCAAGTTATAATGTATGCATTGCAAGGCTACAGTGTTGTTTGTATGCTGCATAAGTGAAGGTGATCATTCTTATAACAAATCAACAAGCCAGTTTTATACTGAGTAGATGATTATTGAGTACAGTGGAATAAATAATTATGGATCTATGTTCTGTATACTACTGCCATTGGCAGATTTGTTGCAAGACTTCTATCTTTTTTTGGGTTTTATGCTTAGTTGATTGTGGGTATGTCCAATCCTTCGGGATGCACTAGCTACCTCATGAGTCTGAACTGCATGTTCAGCATATTCCTCAAATTGGGCCTATTCTAAATGAGTAATTTTTAAAAAAACTTGTTAAAGCAAATACAAAACAATGGTGACATTCAAATCCGAGTTTGCCAATAATTACAACTAGCTTAGTTTTTCAACAGAAGTTTCAGTAGTGTGATGCGAAAGTGTTAAAGCATATAATGAAATACATAACTTCAGTTATCACTTAGTTGCATATTGGTGTGGATACTTTACTTTTTCCTCAGTGGGTTCTTTATTTGACTGTCATAATGCCTCCTGCATTGCAGATATCGGTGCTGATACCTCTCCTGGAGACTGGAGAGCTCCTGATTCCCGGTCGTGGTGATTGCATAAAGGCAGCACCTGGATTCCAATTTTTTGCTACTCGAAGGTTAGGCACTACAAATAAGTGTTGTCCCAATTATTTGGGGAGACTAGTATACTAATGCAACAAACCAGATTTTGAATATTGCTTAAAACAAAATATAGTGGGTAATATTTTCAACTTGTTGCTCAAGTGTGAAACTGGGATTGGAGATCTGCTTATGAAATTGCTGAAAATTGGGCAGTTTCTTTCACAGGCAGCTGATCTGCAACGGCAGTTTAACTCTTAGTTGACAATTTGAAAGTCTACTCCCATGTTTCTATTATTGCTTGAACCATATGTTCTGTTCAGAGGACTGTGTAATCTGGAGCTTGAAATAAATCTATTTATGCCATTTGTTATTTTAAATTTCCATTTCTACACCATCCTCCAAATGTAAAACCTGTAAGCAATTTGCCATTTCATCATTCTTCACTGAGTGATGGGTAGCTTGAGTCCAAGCTGTTGAGGATTTTGTCAGGTGTTCTGCCCCCACCACTTGGAACAGTGATCTTTATGGTGAGAGGATTGTTTTCAGGTATGGTAGAGAAAATGGTCATTCTAGTATCTGCTTGTTTACAGTGGGCATTCTTCACGCACATCTTTGCAGAATTCTAGTTTTTTTTAAGAAAAGCACTCTTGGAAGCAGGAACTTTTGCTGAAGGTCCTGCATTTAGTAACTTGACACTGGATGTACTCTTGTATATTTTGTATTGAGTAGAAATGTGGACAGATCTATGCCAGGCACTTTAGCTAGCCTATATGTACTTGGTCTAGTTAGGACAAGGCAAAACTGCTTTGCTGTGATTTATTGCTGAAGAGAAACTGCTATGCAATAGGATATTTGAATGACAGCTGAAATCGAATTGTGCCAAGTGCTGACACTTGAACTAATTTTTCTTTCTTTGACTGAAAGTCACTGAGTTTGTATGTAACCTTTCTAGGTTATTCAGCAGCAGCGCTGGTTGGTATAGACAACAGAACAGTCATGCAACATTGCTGGACAAACTCTGGACCAAAATCCAGTTGGACAACATGAACAGGGCAGAACTGAAAGAAGTGAGTTTATTTTACTTGAAACATTTGCTTTCGTCAATTTACTGTTTTGATTTCTACTGAGCCTATCATCATTATCCCCCTGCCACCCCTGTCCCTTCAAAGAAAAATTAAGTTGTACTCTGGTGACAAGTGTAGTGCATCTAATTCTCCAAACTTCTTTGTGCATCATGATGTCTTAACCTGCCAGGCATTATCTAAGTTCTGCATCTATCTGCCACTAGTACTGTGCATTTGAGTCCTCCTGCACCACTTTACATTTGCAGGCACATCCATGATGCATCCTGCTGTACAAATGGGGCTATACCTGTTTGGAGACCATTCACCCCAGAGTGTCTGTGCTGACTCTTTGAAAAATTCAAAGCTAATCCCACTGCCATTCTCACTCCTCATGGCTCTGTATTTTTGTTCATCTATTTTCCTTTTATAAATGATGGAATGGTTTCGGTCTCCATTCCATCCTTTTTAATAACTGTATAAAAAGGTTTCTTCTAACCTTGCACCCATTAATGACTTTTAAATTGATGATTCCTCATCACTGACTCCCCAGCCAGAGATAAGTCTTGATTATCAGTTTTATAGTAGTGTCCAAAACTGCATGTGAAATGGTAATTTTGACCTTGCCATTTTCATATACAAATTGATCATAACCTTTTTGTCCAATGTTTCACCCTGTTGAGCCTTTATAAATATGGGCCTATTGCCTCATTGCTTTATTAACCTGTGCTTGCATTTTCAAGAAATGGTGTTTAATCCTCTTCTTCTTGACTCATCCATATCCTTAAGTATGTCCCTTTAATCTATGCTCCTGTTCCTTGTCTGCCTTCCCAGAATGCATCACTTCACTGCTCCACATGAAATTTTATGTCCCAGATGTGTTTCTGCACATTCTGCTAGCATATCTGTTAAAGTCTTGCACAAATTTACTGGTTTATACAGCCCAAACCCTGAACTGTCTTAGCACATTAATACAATGCTCTCTATGCCAAGTCTAAATCATTATATAGTGAAAACAGAAGTGGACTCTGCATAGAGCACCTGCAACTTTCTTTAATCTGAGTAAAGACTATTAATCCTAACTCTTTATTCTGGTTGTAATTTGTTTCATTGAAACCTGCCAGGTTAATAAGACCAACACATAACTGCATCTGTTCTTTTCTTTTGTCTGACCTTGAGTGTGTTCAATGCTGAAGCTAGATATAAAATGAAAAGGGTTCATTAAATTAAATAGGCAATTAAGAGTGAGCAACAAATGCTGGGCTTGCCAGCAACACTCATCCCATGAACAAATATGGAAAATAACCTCACTAAAGGAAGTAAGGAGAAAGGTTAGAAGTAATCTATACAAAAGTAGGCCCTTTCACAGCAGATCCTTTGACATAATCTGCACAAACTTCAGGAAATGTTAGGGAAAATTAATCCCTTTGGATATATTTTAATTCCTATTTGGTTGTTTCAAATGTTAAATGCATTGATGCATATTGTCTTGGGCAAGCTGATTTTTTTTGGATAAAAGGCATCTGGATATCAGGTATATTTCTGTGAAATAATATGAACTGTGCAATTAGTCTGTCTGAAAGCAGCAGATAACCAACTATCTTCACTGCAGGATGCCACTTAGAGACAGAATGCACATTTTTTTTATTGTGTTGGAGGATTTTTGAATACTTTGTTTCTGGTTCTAAAACACATATCTTGGTTTCTTTCAATGTTTACAATGTTAAACTTGTTTCCAGGTGTTAGTAAACCGGTATCCAAGCCTGGAAATGGTAATAGATCGTCTTTTGGATATTTACTGCCAACTGACTGGCAAGAAACATCAAGGTTCACAGGTCAACCTGCCTGGAAACCATGGAAAAAAACAAGCACCTGACGACTGTGAAATGCAAACTGAAGATAAAGACTTGTGCCTTGAGGGAAGAGGATTATCTTTAAGGTTTGCAACAGCTTGTTTTCTGTAATGACTCCTGTTTGCTGATTTAGAGTGATTAAAACAACATTGAAGAGAAAACTTTCATTGGTCAGAATTTAAGGCTTACAAATTCTGTTACTCCAAAGAATTTCTTTCCTGTCACCCCCCCACCCCCACTTAGTTCAATCATAGTCCTTGGATAGGAAGGGAATTGGAGTTTCTATCTGTGTAGCAGGATGGTTAATGCTGAATATACAAACCTAATCCTTTAACAAGAGGAGTTAAAGATAGTATTTGATCAAAGGAGGAGGCTCAAACGTTGCTTAAGAGTGGTAAGCTGGAGAATTTTAGAATTCAGCAAAGGAGGACCAAGAAATTGAGGAAAGAATGAGTAAAGTAAGAGACACAAACCAATTGTAAACATTTCTATAGGTATGTAAATGAGAAGAGATTAGTGAGAGTAAAGGTGAGCCCATCAGAAGCAGACAGGTGAAATAACGGTGGATAAGAAAATAACAGGAACATTACTACTGTGAATCTGTCTTCACAGAAGTGACAAATTCTGGCAATTATGGGAAATCAAGGGTCTAGCAAGAATGAGGAACTTAAAGAAATCTCTAATTAAAGAAGTAGTCCTGGAGAAATTAGTGTGACTAAGTGGCAAGACATTCCCCAGACCTAACAACCTGCATCCTAGGATTTTAAGAGGTAGCTGCAGAGATGGTGGATGTTTTGGTTATGATATTCTGTAATTTCTTCGATTCTAGAACAATTCCCAAGGATTGGAAGGCAGCAAACATAAAGCTGCTGTTCAGGAGATGAGTTAGAGCAAAAACAAGATACAGGCCAGTTAGCCTTTTTTTTTTGGCTGCGTTTGCTGACAACACAACCAATAGGTGATGCAGTACTAGCACATGTGCAAATGCAGCCTCTTCCACCGAAACGTCACTGTTCGGGCAGCTGCCAGGATTAAAGATGGTGCTGCTCAATTTGTCACAGAAAAACAACTTCAAACTGAAAAATCTCCTCAAAGGTTGCCATTGGTGCCTCCATCCCACCCTAATAGTCCCCTGCTTCCTCCTGCCATTGCTTCATTTGTATTATTTCTTGGATGTCCCCTCAACATTTTTTTGACAAAGACAGAAGATCTCTGTTAAGATACTGCCATTGAAATTTGGAATGTATAGCAACTTTCTATTGGATGGTAAAGTCAACATTTACACTGAAGTTTATGGAGGAAATAACAACTGAATTTCTGCCCCACCTCCACCCCATTCTGCCATCTCCCATTCTGTCAATCCATGCATTCACAATTGCTAAAGCCTTGCTGTTTTCAACCCCCCGCCTGCCCTCCTCTTAGCTGCTTGCTCCAGACCTCTCCTCTGCCACCCCTTCCCTCAGCTGGAAGTCTGGGGACACATTTGACTTGCCAAAGTCAGTTTGGTACAATACAGTTAATTGTTACTTTTGCCATTAATTTAGTGTTTACTTAACCTCAACCAGTTTGTATCAAATTGTTTTGCTTTGTTCTGTTCAGAGATTTGCTGAAATGGTGTGAACGAGTAATTCCTAATTTTGATGGTACTTCCTCTTCTACGGCTCTCCGCATCTTTCAGGAGGTAAGGAGGTGAATTTACATCACAAATTGAGAAAGCTAGGTCTACACCACAAAACTCTCATTTCCTTTTACCCAAAGTGACCTTCTAGGAAGTAGTCTACAAATGTTACTGTGTTTCTTTGTTTCTCCAAACGCTGATTTAATCTATTTCTGGCATTTGTTTGAGACCTAGCATTGGCAGCTTTTTGTTATTTGTATCATAATTTGAAATAACTATTTTAGGTGAATTGCATCTCCTGAGGTTAGCCAAAGGATACAGCAGAGATGGGCCTATTTATGTAATGTTAATGAGTTGTCCTCTGTTCCATTCTGATATTTTAAATTTTCGGTAGAACTGAAGAGGTCACTCAAAAGACTTGAGAACCATAAGATGTATATGGGCTTAAAACTGAGCACAAAATTTTTATATAAAAAAAAAGGATCATTATGGACCCTCCACCCACCTATTTAAAAACAAAGACTGGAAACACTTGGATTTTTCAGTCTAGAAATGAGATGTGACAGGTCATCCTTTTGGGGGTATACAAGCTAGTTAACAAAAGGGAAAACCTAAATCAGGCTACTACTTAAAACTAAACTGAGTTTGACAAAACTGAGACTAATACAGGTTATAACAGTTAAATTTAGACCTGATGTCAGTCATCAAAACATAGACTTGGTTACAGTTAGTGTCATGGAGGCAAAAAGCCTAGGTTCATTTATGAAACATTTGGATGTTGTAATAGGAGTTGGGATGGCTTTCTGCATGGATGAATTGAGATAGGCTGAACATCTCCTAATTGTCTTGTGATGTTGGTATAGCATGTTATTTTTCCCAGTAAGTCTGCTGAATAGGATGCTACGGAGTTTATTGATGACTTGGAAGCAACAATGCACTTAATTATTTCTGCTGAATGTAGGAACCATCATGCTGCTTGAGCTCTAAATGTTGAGGACACAAAGTCACTATAGACAGGCATGTCGTGGAGAATCCTCAAGCAGTTACTGTGGTGGTTTGTTTTACAGGCACTAGATTGTTTCACAGCCATGATGTCTAAACGGAGGAGTCGGCAGAAAATGGCTGAAATAATTGGAAGTAAACTGAACATTTCAAAAGAAAAGGTACCATTTTTCTTTCAGTGGAGCATTTTCTTTACCAGTCAACCCTATACACCGTCTAATCAACATTTTTTTTGTAGTCTGTTGTTTTTCCTCTCCATTTCTGTGATTTGCATCCGGAGTTGGTTCCACAATTTATTTTAAGAGTAGAATAAAGACGTTTTTCTGTTTTTCTAATCTAACTTAAGACAAAGTAAACATTTAATTTATATTCAAATGTATTTTCAAAATAGTTCCTTTGTCGAGCTGTTGCCATAAACTATTTGGATTCATCCAATTTACAGTGGCTGTTGGTCTGACTTCCTTCATTGGTGCAACTTGCTGTATAAACACCAATTACATCAATTTATTTAGCTGGGCATGTTTTTTAAAATATTAACAAGTTAGATTGCAGAGTGGGGAAAGTAGAAAACTCACTTGTCATAGTTGATTCATGGATATCCCAGTGAGGAAGATTGTTCTCTACCGAACACCTCTGAAGACAACATGTGCCACTTGGAATAAAGGCTTAGCTACCCAACTTATTTTCAGAAACTGACGTTAAACTGACAATTGGCCTTCATTTACTGGCAAGAAAATGGGGACAGGAGGAAGCCATTCAGCCCTTAGAGCCTGTTCTGCCGTTCGATGCGATCTCCGTTCTGAATAAGGTTCACTGACCTGAAACATTAATTGTGCATCTTTCTCCACAGAGGCTGCCAGACCTGCTGAGTATTTCCAGCATTTCTTGTTTCTGTTACAGATTTCTGGCATCTGCAGTATTTTGCTTTTATCCTTGCTTGTGTAATCTGTTTTGTAGCATAATCTTTTGGATTATACTACATTTTAGTAAATCTATGCTGCACTCCCTCCAAGGTCAATATTTCCTTCCTAAGCTGTAGTGCCCAGAACTGCCCTCCGTATTCCCAGGTGTGGTCTAACCGTGACTTTGTATAGCTGAACCATGATTTACCTTGCATGTACTAACATTTCATTTGGGCAGTAGATGAAACACTAAAATATTGTGGACAGGGTATTTGGATTCTTTTTAATAGGTTATTTTTATTTTTGTGTATTTGTAGCTTGCAGCTTCTGTGTAACTGTCTTAATTTGAAAATAAGACAAATTATTACTTTTAGTCTTCACACAAATGTGTGTGGTATATACTGTATTTTGAAACAGCTAAGGGAGTAGTGGGCATCCAAGTGCATTGTATTGTTTTCTCCTAATGCATAAGGGTAAAGGTTTTGAATTGCATGAAATTGCTGGAACATCTGAACCATAACAGATGGCATCTGCCTTAAAGACTTTTTTATCCAAGTGAACCTAACCTGAATATTGGCAGGTGATTTACCTGTGCATGAATTGCAGTAGATTCCAATCTTATCCTCTCCCATTGTCCACTCATAAGTACGTTACAGCTGGAATCACTGGATAGCTTAGCAGGACCCTTGGGATCCTGCAGCACAAGAATGTAGTTTCTATAGCTCTTTTCATTGTGCTTGGCACATCTCAATAAAATTACCTTGTTTAAAACAGTGTTAACTTTTTTTTGTTTAGAAACCTCTTTAAACTCCATTTACTGTGCTTCACCTTGTCCTGAGTATGTTGCTTAGCTGTTTGCAGTAACCTCGAATTGCCAAGTTAATTGGCAGATAGCTGCTTAGTAATCAATACCTGATTTGAGTGGTTTCAATGGACGCCATTCATCTGATCCCATTTTCTTGCATTTCACACCTTGTACACTTGCAGTTTCCTTTTTTGTATAGTCTTAGTTAATCTTTGTCAATCAAAGGTATTGAGGGGGAATCCAAAAATCCTTGAACCGAAGGAGTTACTGGGGGAGATCTCTAAATTCTTGGAGAAAAAATAGCTAGGTTTTCAGGAACCAATATTGGTCAGTGGTAAGTGGGTCTTTTTGTAGGATAGGATTCAGGCAGAAGAGTTTTGGATTAACTGAGGTTTAGCAAGTGGAAGTTGAGGGCCCAGCCAGCAGAGCATTGGAATAGTAGAGTCTGGAAGGTGTTTAGGTGTGGCGGAGGGTTTCAGCAGCAGAGGGGCTAGGGCAGAGGTGCGTTATGATACTGAGGCGGAAGTAGGCGGTCTTTGTGATGGGTAAGATTTGGGGCTAAAGCTTTGTTTTGGGACTAATAGGTTGCTGAGGTTGTGAACAGCACCTGGTAAACACTTCAGTTTGTACCAAATTAGTTGGTTTTGGACTGGAGATCTCTATGTTTAATAATCTCTAAAGTATGCAATTTGTGCAATGTATGGAGAAAAGGAATCTACACAAGGGTGGTGATTAGAAGATTGATGTAAGTGAGCACTATTTGGACTCTACACCCGGCTGGATTTTTTTTGTACCAGCCCCTTGAAGTCGGGGGTCATGGCAGGGGGGCCTGGGAGAGGCCTGCCATAGGCCTTGATGCTGGGAAGGCCCTGTCCCATATTACTGTATATCAGTTACCTACCCTGCTCCTGTCTGCTGTCCCGCTGCCCTATTCCGGCTGGTTGCCGGGGCTCCGGACTTTAGAGATCCGAGGGCGGAGCAAGGAAGTTTTCAGGTCGGGAAGCAGGGGAAACAATTTCTATTGGTGGAGGGGATGGTAGGAAGGGGTTGAAGATGAAAGATGATAAACTTTGAGGGGGGGAGGGGAGAAGGTTGGATTGCAAGGTAAGTTTTTTTTGGGGGGGGGGAGGTCAATAAATAAATTGGTCATTTGTGGGGGGATGGGTGGGAGAGGGGCTTTGATCTTACTAAATTTTTTAATTTAACTCTAACTTGCATTTCACTTTTAAAATTGAAATTACTTGTAAAGGCTTGAAGCCATTTAAAAGTGGTACCGGGCGCTGTTGCCGGGGGCAGAGCACCCGCCTGCTCCACGTCATGGGGGGGGTGGGGGGCAGGATCCATTTAAATAAGCCACAGTGGCTCCGCGACGCATATCTCGTGCGTGCACTGCGGCAAGCTGGAAAAATGTAGCCCTCGTTGGTACAGGGTATGGTCTCCAATGCAATGAAGAACTGAGAAGGAAAAAAAATGGCAGGGGAGAAACTGCAGTAGATATGAAATGCTAAGCAATTTGTGTCCAGTTGTGATGTACAGGAGACTGGTTATGGGAGAGAGTTTTCCCTTAGCCCAGGAACACTTTGAGGTGTACATTGTAAACATTGCTGTGAAAGTAGTGGGCTAAGACTAACTTGAAGCAAACCCAGTAGTTGCTTCCAGGTCTGTTTTTTTGCTCGAATTAGCACCATGCTGTATTATTGCCTAACCAAGCTATTGTAGAATGGTTACAGCATGAAAGGAGGCCACTCGGCCTATCATGTCCATGCTGGCTCTCTGCAAAAGCAATTCAGCAAGTCCCACTTGTCACCCTTTCTCTGTAGCCCTGCAATTTCTCTCTTCTTTCAGGTGCATATCCAATTCTCTCTTTTTTTTTTTGAAAGCCATGATTGCGTTTTCCTCCACCACATTTCTCAGGTAGTGCATTCCAGCTCCTAACCACATGCTGTTTTTTTAAAAATTCCTCATGTTGCCCCTTTTTCTTTTGCCAATTACCTTTTTCTTTAAAATTGGTATCCACTGGTTCTCGACCCTTCCACCAGAAGCAAGTTTCTCCCTATCTACTCTGTCCAGACCTCTCGTGATTTTGAACATCTCTATCAAATTTCTCTACCTTTGCTGTAAGGAGAACGACGGCAGCTTCTCCAGTCTATCCATGCAGCTGCAATCCCTCGTCCATGGAACCATTTTCATCAGTCTTTTTGGCACCCTCTGAAGCCTTCTCCCTAAACTGAGTTATTGGTTTAAACTGAAATGATCAATTAAACTTGTTTGTATTGCTTGGAGGTGGTGATCTAATTTTACTTCTGTTGCAGGCAGAGTTCTTCTGTCAGTTGTATAAACCTGCTGCTGAGTTCAGTGAGATGGAAGTGACTGTGGGCCGGGCTGTCCTGCCTCGAAAAAGAAGTGATGTTGTCCTGTTGCAATTGTAAGTTCAGTTTGAAAATTGAATATCGTCATTGGTGATTTCAGGATTGGCTTTAATGAAGCTCTGTGACTGAACAACATAACTCCAATAAATAGTGACAGAATAAATTGCATTCTGTTGTGACCTATGGGTTTTGACATTTTGGGAATCACTTTCCATGTTCTAGCTGAAATTTAAAAAAATAAAATGCAGTTTACTATAGTGCCACCTTTTTCAAAAAAAGTTCTCATTACTAAATTACTTTTTATAATGGTGATAAACACTTAAGGTGACTGGGAATTGGAGGGAAAATTTGATTTACAAAATATACATGTGACCAGCATTTCAATGATTTAAAAAAAAACTTAGTCACCACACCCTTGCAGGATATGCCTAGCAGTGTTTTATGGCATTAGGACAAAAAAAAGTGGAATGTTCTAATGTAATGGTCACTGAAGGAGATTTAAACAGCTGAGCAGACACCGAAGAGACAGAATAGCCACCCAGTGGCAAAACTGGTGATGCGATTTCTGTGCTCAAAACCTTCCTTTCTGATGTCCTACTTCTGTCAACTGTTTCCATTGAGTTTGTATGGGACTGTTGGGAAGACCGAAGTCGATGTCTTCAGTTCCCTAGCACCAACTCATCCCTTCTTTGTACATCTCTATCTTCTGAACCATCAGTTTGGCTAGAGATAAGAAATAGCAATGGTAAAAAGTCACTTGAGAGTAGTTTATAGGCCCCCTGACAGTAACAGTAGCATTGTAGGACACCATATACAAGAAGAAATAATGGGGGCCTTGTAAGTAAGGTACTGCAATAATGATGGGTGATTTTAATCTTATAGATTGGATGAATCAGATTGGCAATGGTAGCCTGGAAGATGAGTTCATAATGTATTTGGGACAATTTCTTAGAACAGTACATTCTAGTACCAATCAGGGAGCAGGCTATTTTAGACCTGGTAGTTTAGTTTAGTTTAGAGATACAGCACTGAAACAGGCCCTTCAGCCCACCGAGTCTGTGCCGACCATCAACCACCCATTTATACTAATCCTACACTAATTCCATATTCCTACCACATCCCTACCTGTCCCTATATTCCCCTACTACCTACCTATACTTAGGGGCAATTTCTAATGGCCAATTTACCTATCAACCTGCAAGTCTTTGGCATGTGGGAGGAAACCGGAGCACCTGGAGGAAACCCATGCAGACACAGGGAGAACTTGCAAACTCCACACAGGCAGTACCCGGAATTGAACCCGGGTCGCTGGAGCTGTGAGGCTGCGGTGCTAACCACTGCGCCACTGTGCAATGAGACTGGATTAATTAATGACCTCAAAGTAATGGAGCCTCGAGGCAACATAAGACCCACACTTCTCACCCTCAAACTGAATGTGAAATTCGAAGACTAGTGTCTTAAACTTAAAGGCAATTACAAGGGTGTGAGGACAGAGTTGGCTAAAGTGGGCTAGGAAAATGGGTTAAAAGGTAGGACAGTAGAGAAGCAGTGGCAGACATTTAAAGCGCTATTTCATAACACTGAACAATCTTCTTGCTGAATGGAATATGAGAAGGATGCACCATCCATGGCTAACTAAGGAAGTTAAGTATAGTATCAAATTGAAAGAAAATGCATACAATGCAGTGAAGATTAGTGGTAGGTCAGAAAATTGGACAAATTTTAGAAACCAGCAAAGAGTGACCCTTTTTATTTTTTTTAAAAAAGGGAGAAATTAGAGTGTGAAAGCTAGCTAGAAATATTAAAAATAGTTTCTAGAACTATTTAAAAAGGAAAAGCGTAACTAAAGTGAGCGTTGTCCCTTTTTTAAGGGGGTGAGACTGGGACATTAATGGTGGGGGGGGGGTGTGGGGGAAGAAATCAAATGGTGGAAGTGTTGAACTGGTATTTAGTCTGTCTTTACTGTGGAAGACACACAAAAAAATACCAAGAATACTTTAAAATCAAGAAGTAAAAGGGTGGGAGGAACATTTAGCACTAGGGAAAAGGATGTGGGAAAACTATTAGAACTAAAGGCTGACAAGTCCCCCAGACCTGATGGCCTGCATCCTACAGTCTTAAAAGTGGCTGTGGAGATAATAGATGCATTTGTTGTGATCTTCCAAAATTCCCTAGATTCTGGAAAGGTCCCAGCAGATTAGACAAGTAAATTGGGCCTGTATTCTTGAGTGAAAGAATGAGGGGATAGCATTGAAACATAAGATTCTGAAGGGGCTGGATAGGGTAGACGCTGAAAGATTGTTTCCGCTGGTTGGGGAATCTAAAACACAGGAGCACAGCCTCATGATAAGGGACCAATCATAGAAACATAGAAAACATAGAAAATAGGAGCAGGAGTAGGCCATTCGGCCCTTCGGGCCTGCTCCGCCATTCAATAAAAGATCATGGCTGATCTAATTCAGTACTCTGTTCCTGCTTTCTCCCCTTTTTCCCTTGATTCCTTTGGCATTAAGAAATGTATCTATCTCCTTCTTGAATATATTTTTCATGACTTGGCCTCCACTGTCTTCTGCAGTAGAGAATTCACAGGTTCACCACCCTCTGAGTGAAGAAATTTCTCCTCATCTCAGTTCTAAATGGCATACTGAGACTACGTATCCTGAGACTGTGACCCCTGGTTCTGGACTCCTCGGCCATTGGGAACATCCTCCCCGCATCTGGCCTGTCTAGTCATTTCGGACTGATGAGAAATTACTTCACTCAGAGGGTTGTGAATCTTTGGAATTCTCTACCACAGAGGGTTGTGGATGCTCCATCATTGAATATATTTAAGGCTAGGATAGATTCGATAGATTTTTGGTCTCAGGGAATCCAGGGATATGGCAAGTGGGCAGGAAAATGGAGTTGACCCCCAAGGTCAGCCATGATCATATTGAATGGCAGAGCAGGCTCGATGGGCCATATGGTCTGCTTCTCCTATTTCTTGTGTTCATGTGCTGCTGCAACTCTTATCCATGACTTTTGTTACCTCTAGACTTGACTCTTCCAATGCTCTCTTGGCCAGCCTCCCACCTGGAACCCTCCATGAGCAAGCTTATCCAAACTTTGTTGCCTGCAGCTTAACTTGCACCAAGGCCTGTTACCCAAATTGGCACTTGTTATGGCAATGCCTCTTTTTTAATTCTTGATTTCAAATTCTTCCACAGCCTCATCTCTTCCCATCTTTGTAACCTCTTGCTGCCCTACAAGATTTTTGTGCTGCTCCAATTCTGACCTCATGTGCATCCCTGATTTTAATTGTGTAACCATGTCTTCAGCTGCCTAAGGCTTGATCTCTGGAATTCCCTCCTAGGTTTTACCACTTTTTTTTTTGATGCTCCATAAAGCCTTTACCAATATCTTGTGGTTCACCGTCAAATTTAGCTTGCTAATACTCCTGTGAAGCCCCTTGGAATGTTTTATCATGTTAACTGCTATGTAAGTGTTATCTAAATCTCTAACGGAAACTGCCTCTATAAACTTGTCATTTTGCATTTGCACAATTTGGCCACTGGGTGGCGCAATACTCAATGACTCCATGCTTTCTAAAAATGTTGCCATTCTGATACCTCAGGTGGCCCCTCTGCTAACACGATATATTGGCTCCTGGTTTGCCATTGCCTCTTTGAAATTCCCATTGGCTTTCGAATCAGAATCACAAAATTGTTCAAGTGCACAAGTAGGCCATTCAGCCCATTGTGTTCACACTGGCTCTCTGAAAGAACAATTCCCTCAGTCCCATTTCCCCGCCTTCTCACCATAACCCTGAACATACTTGCTTTTCATGTAATCCCTCCATGGCCTTGTCCGTCCCTATCTCCCCTGCTGGCTCATGGCGTCATGTGTGGGTTGGGGTGGAGTGCACATTGTTTTTAATTTTGTTCTCTATATGGTTTGCCAAGTGGCAGATTGCAAATCCATTTTCGCTGACCTTTAGTAAAGGTGATGTAGTGACAGGCATTTGCCACTTAAAGTGGACACTGGAAGTTTTTACTGTAGCTGTACAGGACCTTGGTTAGACCACATCTGCAGTACTGTGTACAGTTTTGGTCTGCTTATTTGAAAAAGGGTATCATGGCATTAGAAGCGGTTCAGAGAAGTTCACTCAAATAATTCCAGGAATGAAGGGCTTACCTTAGCGGTTGAACAGGTTGGGTCTATACCCATTGGAGTTTAGAAGAATGAAAGGTAATCTTATTGAAACATAAAAGATCCTGAGGGGACTTAATAGAATGGATACCGGGAGGGTGTTTTTTCTTGTGGGGGTGACTAGAACTTGGAGACCGTTTAAGAATAAGAGGTCTCCTTTAAGACTGAGATGGGAGAAATTTTTTTTTGACAGTCATTGATCTATGGAATTCTGTTGCTCAGAAAGCAGTGGGTCGTTGAATTTATTCAAACCTGAGTGAGAGAGTTTTGATAGACAAGGGAGACGAGGGTTATGGGGGACAGACAGGAAAGTGGAGTTGAGACCATAACCAGATCAACCATGATCTTATCGAGTTATGGAGCAGGCTCGAAGGGCCGAATGGCTTACTCCTGCTCCTAAGTCTTGTGTTCCTATGCAATGTGAAGTTGGTCAGTATTTTTGAGATGCATCCATTCAATACAAACATGTAGATGTTTAACAGTCCTAATAGAGTTGGTAATGAAATTTTCTTTATCGTTCTAAATATGAAAACTTGTTGCTATCTGGTTCCAATTCGGTTGTCTGTCTGAAGCCATCAGAGGGATATCAATAGGCCAAAGAGAATTTGCATGGTCAGTAGAAAATCTTGTGTGATCTCGTGCCAAATCCAGTTTGCCGAGGGTGTTTCTACTTTGTGTATTTGAAATTCTATTTTCAACTGCCATTTACTGCCCTGGTATTACTATTTAAGCAAGCAGGACTTGGCTTTGTACTGTTATGAACTTGTTCAGGAGTAAATGGTTTATGTTTGTATCATTAGTCATGATTTTTCTGAATAGTTCATATTGCATAACCATTCAAATATACTCATTGGTTGCTGTAAGGTATTTGATTTGAGGTTTCAAATATTTAGTTTAATTTATCAATATATAATAGGCCACATTTCTACATAATACATCACTTCAGCTTGTGAGATAAATCTGGAATGAATATTTTCCACTCAGATGCTTTCTTGATTGTGACTGAAATTCTTCTTTTTTTAAAGGGAAATTCAGACCTTTTCAGCCACACGACCCTCCTCTCTGCTGCTGGAGCAGCTAGCTGTTTGTCTTAATAAAGAGGAACCTGTCTTATTGGTTGGTGAAACGGGTACTGGAAAAACCTCTACAGTCCAGTACCTTGCCAGAATTACAGGTTGGTTGAACAATGTTCATTAATACATTTTGTCTTGATGGAATAAGGTTTAATATTTCTTATGACATTATTAGGAAAGCCTCGTCCCTTTAGTGATGCACTCTGGAAGACTAATGAATTGACAGATGACTGAGATACTGTGTGATTTTGGTCTGTGCTTGATTAACTAGTTTTGGGCAGGTTGGCATTAGGGATTTTACAGTTGGCCTCTGTTCTGGGCCACGAAGGGAGGGAAAAAAAAATCAGTCAGGATTCAGATTCAGAATATGTGCTGGTGTGGATGTTGGATGAAGACTGAATTGTGGTTGTCCCTAAGGCTGCATATTGTTCATAATCCCATGAACCCCCTGAGCTGATAGTTGAAGAATGACCCCTTGAATAAGATACTGGAAGATCACAGAACATTGGAACTGCTCTTGAGCAGGAGCTGATTCCTTCTGGAGAAGAGATATTGGCGCCTAAATAAAGTTGACCCATATACTGCATACTACTACAAATAAATGATTAGAAGTCTGTACGTTGCTGGGTGCTGAAGTGAGTGTTCTGTTGCATTTGGCTTTCCAGAATTGGAATGGTTGTAATTGCACATGTATTATACAGTCAAATGCAACAATGTGGAAGTCAGTTTGAGGGAAGGCAAACTAATGTGAATTCCCCCACCTCTCAAGGTAATAATTTTAGCAGACAATGTGTAATTGGCATTCTCTCTTGGGGAAAAGAAAGAAACTGACACTTTCTGTTGAATACTGATTTTTGTTTAGATTAAAATTTAGAAAAAAAAAAGCTTTAGGGCAACCCTGCAGCAAGTTTTCTTCAGCCCACACTATATTTCCTGAAATTGAAGTGTTGCAGTTTCAGCCAGATGACAAAGTTGAAATCCAAGGTTTCATACTCATTTATTTTTTGTCACTCTTTTTCCCCCTGGTTTGAAGTCACATCATTGGGGCTGAAAACAAATTTAACTGCTTTGCCACCCAAAAAGTAACATTTGGATGAAGTGTCAACCATTGACTTGTCTTGTGTTGACTTGTTGACTGCCAACATTGAGTTAATTATAATGTCCAAATTTTTTTTTATTCATTCATGGGATGTGGGCGTCACTGGCCATGCCAGCATTTATTGCTCATCCCTAATTGCCCTTGGGAAGGTGGTGGTGAGTTGCCTTCTTGAACCGCTGCAGTCCATTTGGGGTAGGTATACCCACAGTGCTGTTAGGAAGGGAGTGCTAGGATTTTGACCCAGCGACAGTGAAGGAACGGCGATATAGTTCCAAGTCAGGATAGTGTGTGACTTGCAGGTGGTGGTGTTCCCATGTATTTGCTACCCTTGTCCTTCTAGTTGGTAGAGGTTGCGGGTTTGGAAGGTGCTGTCTAAGGAGCCTTGGTGCATTGCTGCAATGCATCTTGTAGATGGTACACGCTGCTGCCACTGTGCGTCGGTGGTGGACGGAGTGAATGTTTGTGGATGGGGTGCCAATCAAGCAGGCTGCTTTGTCCTGGATGGTGTCTAGCTTCTTGAGTGTTGTTGGAGCTGCACCCATCCAGGCAAGTGGAGAGTATGCCATCACACTCCTGACTTGTGCCTTGTAGATGGTGGACAGGCTTTGGGGAGTCAGGAGGTGAGTTACTTGCCTCAGGATTCCTAGCCTCTGACCTGCTCTTATAGCCACGGTATTTATATGGCTACTCCAGTTCAGTTTCTGGTCAATGGTAGCCCCTAGGATGTTGATAGTGGGGGATTCAGCGATGGTAATGCTGTTGAATGTCAAGGGGAGATGGTTATATTCTCTCTTGTTGGAGATGGTCATTGCCTGGTACTTGTGTGGCGCGAGTATTACTTGCCACTTATCAGCCCAAGCCTGGATATTGTCCAGGTCTTGCTGCATTTCTACACGGACTGCTTCAGTATCTGAGGAGTCACGAATTGTGTTGAACATTGTACAATCATCAGCGAACATCCCCACTTCTGACCTTATGATTGAAGGAAGGTCATTGATGAAGCAGCTGAAGATGGTTGGGCCTAGGACACTACCCTGAGGAACTCCTACAGTGATGTCCTGGAGCTGAGATGATTGACCTCCAACAACCACAACCATCTTCCTTTGCGCTAGGTATGACTCCAGCCAGCGGATTCCCATTGACCTCAGTTTTGCTCGGGCTCCTTGATGCCATACTCGGTCAAACGCTGCCTTGATGTCAAGGGCAGTCACTCTCACCTCACCTCTTGCGTTCAGCTTTTTTGTCCATGTTTGAACCAAGGCTGTAATGAGGTCAGGAGCTGAGTGGCCCTGGCAGAACCCAAACTGAGCGTCACTGAGCAGGTTATTGCTAAGCAAGTGCCGCTTGATGGCACTGTTGATGACACCTTCCATCACTTTACTGATGATTGAGAGTAGGCTGATGGGGCGGTAATTAGCCGGGTTGGACTTGTCCTGCTTTTTGTGTACAGGACATACCTGGGCAATTTTCCACATTGCAGGGTAGATGCCAGTGTTGTAGCTGTACTGGAACAGCTTGGCTAGGGGTGCAGCAAGTTCTGGAGCACAGGTCTTCAGTACTATTTCCGGAATATTGTCAGGGCCCATAGCTTTTGCAGTATCCAGTGCCATCAGTCATTTCTTGATGTCACGCAGTGTGAATCGAATTGGCTGAAGTCTGGCATCTGTGATGCTGGGGACTTCAGGAGGAGGCCGAGATGGATCATTAACTCGGCACTTCTGGCTGAAGATTATTGCAAATGCTTCAGCCTTATCTTTCGCACTGATGTGCTGGGCTCCCCCATCATTGAGGATGAGAATATTTGTGGAGCCACCTCCTCCAGTTAGTTGTTTAATTGTCCACCACCATTCACGGCTGGATGTGGCAGGATTGCAGAGCTGAGATCTGATCCGTTGGTTGTGGGATCACTTACCTCTGTCTATCGCATGCTGCTTATGCAGTTTGGCATGCAAGTAGTCCTGGGTTGTAGATTCACCAGGTTGGCACCTCATTTTGAGGTATGCCTGGTGCTGCTCCTGGCATGCCCTCCTGCACTCTTCATTGAGCCAGGGTCGGTCTCCTGGCTTGATGGTAATGGTAGAGTGGGGGATATGCCGGGCCGTGAGGTTACAGATTGTGGATGAGTACAGTTCTGCTGCTGCTGATGGCCCACAGCACCTCCATGGATACGCAGTTTTGCATTGCTAGATCTGTTCGAAATCTATCCCATTTAGCATGGTGATAGTGCCACACAACACAATGGACAGTATCCTCAATTTGAAAGTGGGACTGTGCGGTGGTCACTCCTACCAATACCGTCATGGACAGAAGCGTCTGCGACAGGCAGATTGGTGAGGACGAGGTCAAATATGTTTTTCCCTCGTGTTGGTTCCCCCACCACCTGCCACAGACCCAGTCTAGCAGCTGTGTCCTTTAGGACTCTGCTAGCTTGGTCAGTAGTGGTGCTACCGAGCCACTCTTGGTGATGGACATGGAAGTCCCCCGCTCAGGGTAAATTTTGTGCCCTTGCCACCCTCCGTGCTTCCTCAAAGTTGTGTTCAACTTGGAGTACTGAGTCATCAGCTGAGGGAGGGCGGTAGGTGGTAATCAGTAGGAGATTTCCTTGTCCATGTTTGACCTGATGCCATGAGACTTCATGGGGTCCGGAGTCGATGTTGAGGACTCCCAGGGCAACTCCCTCCCTACTGTATACCACTGTGCCTCCACCTCTGCTGGGTCTGTCCTGCTGGTGGGACAGGACATACTCAGGGATGGTGATTGCAGTGTCTGTGACATTGTCTGTAAGGTATGATTCCATGATTGTGACTATGTCAGGCTGTTGCTTGACTAGTCTGTGGGACAGCTCTCCCAACTTTGGCACAAGCCCCCAGATGTTAGTAAGGAGGACTTTGCAGGGTCGACTGGGCTGGGTTTGCTGTTGCCGTTTCCGGTGCCTAGGTTGATGCCGGGTAGTCAGTCTGGTTTCATTCCTTTTTATTGACCTCATGGAGGTTAGATGCAACTGAGTGGCTTAATAGGCCATTTCAGAGGGCATGTAAGAGTTAACCACATTGCTGTGGGTCTGGATTCACATGTAGGCCAGGCCAGGTAAGGACAGCAGATTTCCTTCCCTAAAGGACATTTATAGTGCAGGCATAATGTTTTCTATTGATTAGGAGACAACTCATTTTAGAATTTATTTCCTGACAACAAACCATGGTTGAAGTTTTCAACATGTCAACATTTTGCTAAATAAACGGTAAAGATTTGGGTTTGAGTTTAATATTAACCCTTAGAAATTCTCCTTGTGTTAACTAACTATTCTGTTTATTGTTTCAGGCCACAAGCTGAAGGTCGTAAATATGAACCAACAAAGTGACACAGCAGACCTGCTTGGAGGGTAAGTTTTGTGTTTGAGGATTCTGATGGAAAGAGGTTGGTAGCTGGAGTATTAGCTGAATGTGTACATGGCTATTTTATGTCTTTGGCACTTTCCTTTTAGTTTAAAAAAAAACTAAATGATTAATGGCCAATTTGACATGATGGATAAGTGATTTTAAAAATGCAGTATTTCAAAATTTGGAATCTGCACCCTGTGCAAGGATAATGCTGGAGCCTATCCTTATGCCATTTCACATTGCTTGTACAGTGTAAGAGGATTACCAGCATGTCGCTCACCAGTCTCAGTAAGTGTCTCTTTATAAGTGCTCAAATAAGACCCCAATTAACACCCTCCACCTGCACATAATTAAACAATTGATACACGATTAACACATTAACAGATTCCCTTCCTTCCTTTTATAATAAAACTTGGATTAACATGTTCAAGCAACATTTCAAAATAAATTCCATCTTGTTACAGAATAAGGGGTCACACATTTAAAAATTGAGATGCGAAGGAATTTCTTCTGAGGGTGGTGAATCTCTGGAATTCTCTACCTCAGCTGTGGAGGCTGGGTCACTAAATGTATTTGAGGAGGTAGATAGATTTTTGAAATCTCGGAGTCGAGGGTTATGTGGAGCAGACTTGAAAGAGGAGTTGAGGCCTGGGACAAATCAGCCATGATTTTATTGAATGGCGGGGCAGGCTTGAGGGACTGAATGGCCTACTCCTGCTCCTATTTCTTATGTTATGTTGTGTACAAAGTATTAACATGCTCAAAGAACATAGGCACTTTGACATCCTAGTTGAATCTTGAGATTCTTTTCATTACTATCTGTGTTGTGCCAGCGATTTAAAATGTTTACATTTATCTTGTAGCGGAGACACACCTGTCTGGTAACCAGCAGACTCTTAGACACTAACCAATGCTGCCAGACGTGACACCTCTCTCTCAGGCAGTGCTTTCAGGGTTATGCTCACTTCTCTTTTCACTGACGTCAGACACCAAGAGTCTGCCTGTGCTTCACCATTCACTGCTCTATCAAATCTGAGGTTTCCCCTTTAGTGTTGCACAGTCATAAATATGCTAAAGAACATCTCGTGTGAAAAGGGGGAACATAACACAATTCCAGTAACAAAGTGGAAATGAATATTATATCTAAATCAATAAAAAGTGAGCCCACAGTCTGAAAACGATTAGGCTTGTGGTATGCTTTAAATGCAGGGTGTACTATAATGAAAAAAAATGCATGAGGATAAAATTGCACTTCCTGGTAGCAATGCCAGGAGTAGCATCAGCAGCCTTTCAAGAGAAGGCTCTACTTTTGACCCATTCTCCTAAAAATAGGAGGCACGTGCCCCAGGAAAGAGGTCAATGAAGGAGGGATGAAAGTAAAATAACTTAAGTGTCCCATAGAAAGTATGTTTTCTTCAAGTAACCTCAGCCAGCCGTTGAAATTTGAATTTCAGTATCTACGTCAAACTTCCTTTTCAAGTTCTTGGCAAACTCATCAACCCAGATCTCTAAAGGCGGGGTGGGGGGTGCAGGGGAAAGTGAAGTCGGCAGGAGGTTTACTGGTTCTGTGTGACACTATTACCTTCAGAAAATACTTAAAGCAGAAGGGCTTCTTTTCTCTTGGGTTGCCCAATTCTAAATCTCTGAACCTGATCTCTTTACAGTAAAAAGCAACATCTGTTTCTCCAGGTGGCGACAATATGAAAGTTTTTTGGTTGGCACATAAATATATGGAATTCTACTCCTTTCTCTTCAGGTACAAGCCTATGGACCGTAGACTTATTATGCTGCCTTTGCGAGAAGTGTTTGAAGAGCTTTTCATTCAGACATACTCCAGGAAGCAGAATGTTACTTTCTTGGGCCATGTTCAAACATGCTGCAAACAGAAACGCTGGCAAGATTTGCTCCGACTGATGCTGCATGTCTACAAAACGGCCATCAATAAGGAACTGAAATCTAAGGAAGACAGTGAGAAATTTTAATATTTCAGATTTATTTATAATGCTTCGATTTCATTTCTGCTTTGGATTTCTGAGGGGGAAGAGTTCAGAGGAAACAAATTGATTTGGGAGTACGGTCATCCTTTTGTTCTAGCAGATGGTCATTTTTAAAACTTTGAAGTAGCCAAATGTCCTGTTGTATTTGTTCTCTAATACTATAAACTCTTTTTAAAAAAAAAAAAATTGTGTTAAAATTGTACCATGGAAACCCATCTTGATTGTCAGCAAAATTGACCCTAAAAAGGTGGATTATGTTTTGTCATGGCAGATGCGTGCAAGATTTGTCACTTGAAATTTAGCCATTTTTCCCACAAAGTTATTGGAAGTGTGAGCTGGTAATGGTGCTGTGAGGGGCAACAGGGGTCTGGGTGAATAATGGGACAAAGTGCATCCCCTTGTCCAATCAGTTACAGAATGAGGGAAGGAAAGATTGAAATGTGAGGCAGAAAGGAAAAGCAAGAAAAAAGTAAACATTAAAATTTTTTGACTTAAATCAACAATTTCGGCTGAATTCTGTGTAATTCACATCCGCAGAAGCTATAAGAATTATTTTCTTCAAATTCCCATATTTCTTGGGTTTTCTTTCAAACAATGTGTTTTATTTTAGAAGCCTGGCTGAGAGAGAAATGGGAATTACTTGGTCTACGTCTGACTCAAGCTCAGCAGCAAATGAAATTAACTGAATCAGCTCTGTTATTTGCCTTCATGGAGGTAAGATGTGAACGTGAGTCATGTCTGAAGATAACCTAGTGCAAGCGATGCAACTCCAGTATTGAGCTAGAATTTACTTAAGTAGCAAACGAGTGGCACCTGCTGTTGGTTAACCTTTGCCTTTACTCATTGAATTTTCCTTGAACTTATTTACACAGCAAGTTGCTGAATATGGGCGTTTGAAATGGCACAGCCCCCTCTACAGGACACCTGAGACCTGTGAACAGGGCTAGCAACTGTATCTGTCTTAACCAGTCTCATTCAAGAATTGTTCATGAGTAGTGCTGAGTCTGAACTAGGGACCTAAGTTAGAATAATGAATTAAATGTCAAATGTACAAAAAGGTTAAAAGAGATGAAAGAAAACGTAGAATGTTCTTTAAACTTTGTTTGACGACTCCTACAACAATTAAAACCTGTAGGAATGAGACTTCACATTTGCAGAAGCTAATTTTCATTGCTAAAGGTGGTTTGACACTTAAGAATTGCTACACCATTAAAGGTACCTGGATTGACAAGGACAAGTCCTAATCTATGGTGCGTTTAGTCCCTATCTACAACATCAGTACAGGATCTTCGCATAACTTCATATGTTCAAAATAGGAAGACATGCAGTGTGATACTTTTTCACTCAGCTTATGGCATCTCAAACTGCAGATTTTCACATTTAACTGTGCATCTGCACTTGCTCGACATTGCTGTCAGATTCGTATACAAGTAACTCAACACAGTTGGCCTCATTTTGGCCTAATGTAATTGTCCTTGACTTTTGATCAAAACACTCAGGCCCTCCTGATTCAAGTTTCCTGTGATATTCCTGATTGTATACAAGACTAAGTATGGGAATTCCCTCTCCCAAATTATAACCAGTCTAATGCAAAAACCAGCAAACTGCCTGTGAAAGCTGGGAAAATTGGTAGTTAAGTAACTGTGTGTCTCCAGTAGGTAGACAAATCATTTTTTTTCCTGTCCAGAGTGTTAAGTTGGCTTGTTCTTTGGGAGTAATCTATTTTAATTACATTTTCTGTTTCTCCACTGTTTTTAATTTTCTTGTTTTAAATTCTATATCTAAAACACGGGCCATTTCATAGTTTTAGTAATGCTGTCCATATTCTGATATGCTTTAATATGCAAAAAGTTTCTAATTTACTTAATATTGATACTAATCCAAAATTTACCCTGTTCTTTATCAATTCATTTCACCATTGTGAGCAATCATTTTTGCTGTTTATCTTTTGAATACTTCCATGAAAATGAGCCCAACCACTTTTTTTTGTGAACCCTGGACTATTTTGACTTGACTTGATCTGGAGAGGGAGAACAGTATCATAGCTGAACATTATTCTGTTTTCATTTGGCATCCACGCTTGCAGTTTCCAGCAAGGATTGCTCAGTTATTGGAATTGGGAAGCTAATTAATTGATTCTTGTTTGTAAGCTATTATTTCTAAACCTATCTAGCACCCCTATCACCATTCGACTGCAATTAGTCACTCTGGCACAGACCAGAGAGATTTTTCTGGTATAAACGTTTCTTGGACATAACTTATTTTTTGCTATCTTACTAGGGTACCTTAGCACAGGCTGTGAAGAAAGGAGAGTGGATCTTGTTGGATGAGATCAATTTGGCTTCAGCAGAAACACTGGAGTGTCTGAGTGGACTACTGGAAGGGAATAAAAGCTCACTTGTACTGTTGGACAGAGGAGATACTGGTAACAGAGCTAATGCTTTATATCCAACATTATCTCCAACTTATTTCTTGTGTTCTACAAAAATAATGCCTCTAGATTGGTTTTCCACTTACTTTGTCTTTATTTTTTGTTTTGTGGTCTAAATGCTGCTGCCTGCATGACCAACAGAAGCTGAGGAAAATGTGGTTGTCCTATTTGAGATTTTTTTAATACACTTTTTGACTTTGTTTTCTCATGCTGTATCTAGATAGGGAGGTGATCTGCTTCTAGACCTCTGCCAGTGTTACTTTAACTTCTGAGGAGGTGTACGACAAGTTAGTTAACAGCTTATTAAACTGTCTGATCCTCCTTTTTCTTGCATCGGTGGCTGATTCTACTTTGCACCTTCATGAAATGCATGTTTGAGAGTGAAATGTATTGAGTGGACCTTTATAGGTTGAAACCCACATCTTGCCATTCATACAACGTGCTCAGAAGTTTAATACAGTATGTTTGTAACAGATAGTTAATAGAACTTCTTGTGATAGATTTGAAAAGTGGAGTAATTTGCGCTTGGTATAGCCACCTACTAATTACAGAAACAAAATGCTCTTGTTCTCCATGTAATTGTTCATTGTTACAATGAACAATTAATAACTTGGTTTATCCTGTTGCAGAGCCCATACAACGTGACCCAGAGTTTCGCTTGTTTGCCTGCATGAATCCAGCAACAGATGTGGGAAAGAAAAACTTACCGCCAGGCATAAGGAACCGGTAACTAAAACTTAATCAAATTCTGTCTCTGTTGCCCTCAAAGGGCCTACAAATCTTAGCTCCACAAAGCAGTTTGCCATTTATTTTATGTTGCTTAGTGGGAAATTGTGATTATACATGTATGCATTTTTTGCAGACACCAAGGCCCAAATAACTTGCCTGGTTAAAATATACAAGAGGACTCAAATCACAGACACTCACAACTTGCCAACAATGGATAGCCATCATTGTACAAAGCCCTTTAACAACTTGAAACATGGGACTTGGCCTGGTGCAAAGCTGCCGTATCTGGCACTTTTCCCAGAGTTGGGATCACTGCTTTGCCTTCCACCTTGCTTCCTTTCTGCCCCCAGATTTTCAGAAGGTCAGGCTGATAGATATGAGGCAGCAGAGCTTTGTGAAGAAATGACCTTTGTAGAATGGAGAGCTGTTATAGTGGTTTCTCTCCATCATGCCCGCTTCAGAGTGAAAAATGGAACCGCAGTTTATGCCCCATTAAAAGGAGGCACCCCTTAATGCAGCACGCTGTCACCACTGCACTGAAATGTTTGCCTGAAAGGCTACCTTTGGAAGTCCACATAAACATCCGTCGACAGTTGTATAATCGATGTCGACCGATGCTAGAAATCTGAAATAAAAACAAAGTGCTGGAAATACTTAACAGGTGTGGCAGCATCTGTAGAGAGCTGTTAACATTTCAGGTCTGACCTTTCATCAGAACTGGCACAGGTTAGAAACGTAATGGGCTTTGAGCAAGTGAAAAGGTTGAGGGGGTGGTGGGGGAGAAAGGAACAAAAGGGAAGGTGTGTGATGGGGCGAAGGGCAAGAGAGATTGAATGACAAAGTTGTCACGGAACTAAAGGCTAAGGGGATGCTAATAGATGTAAAAGACAAAACATTAATCCAGAGAGTGCTAATGGCAGAATAATGAACAACTCTGTCCAAAAGCAATAACATGAAAAATCAGTTTTTAAGATAAAATAACAGCAGTCATGCTCTGAAATTGTTGACTTCAATGAGCCTGGAATACTGTAGAGTATTTAATTGGAAAATGAGGTGTTCCTCAAGCTTCTGTTGAGCTGCACTGAAAGACTGCAGTAGGTCAAGGACAGATATGGATATGAGAGAAAGATGGTGAATTAAAATGGCAAGAAACAGGAAGCTTGGGGTCATGTTTTCAGACTGCATGGAGGTCTTCCGCAAAACGGTCACCCAATCTGCGTTTGGTCTCTGCAGTGTGGAGGACACCGCATTGTGAGCAGTGAATACAGTATGCTAAATTGAAAGAAGTACAAGTAAATTTCTGCTTCATCTAGAAATAGTTTTGGGGCCTAGGTTGATAAGCAGAGAGGAGGTAAAATAATCACTTTTTATCGATTTGTGGCTGTTAAATAAGGACTTACATGGGAAAGGGACGAGGTGTTGGGATGATGGACTTTCCACCCCACCAGCCTGTACATCTAAAGGATCATCCCCCAGTCATTTCTGCCACTTCCAGTGTGATGCCGCCACCAAACACATCTTCTGTTCCTCTCCCCATCAGCATTCCAAAGGGACTGTTTTCCTCAGTGACACCCTGGTCCACTCCTCATCCCTCCCCACACCTCCTTCCCTTCCCACTGCACTTCATACTGACTGTAAACTTTGAATAAATCCATTTATGCTTATTGTTATTTATATAGGCATTTGACCTTCCTGTTAGAATGTGCATTACTTTAATTACCAGCATCACGATTCTGTCTTTCTGATGAAAGGTCAGACCTGAAATGTTAACTTTGCCCCTCTCTCCACAGATGCTGCCAGACCTGCTGAGTATTTCCAGCACTTTTTTGTTATTTCATGTATTTCTTGCTTCATTTTAGCTAATTGGTTGAGATACTTTTGAATATTATTGAGCTCATTGCTTGCACGCATTAGTTGTTGCATTTTTCTAAATACTACAAGAGCTCTCCATGTTGTCTATCACTGGTAGTAATTCAAGAATGACCCCTGCAGATGCACACTAGTCATTTTTCTGGGAGATTTTCACTTCATTTATTGTCTGTTTGCCTCCTAATAATCTCCTGAACCTTAATCTTAAAGTATCATGTCCTTTTTGAGAAAGTAAGGAAATTGAACTGGATGCATGGCCTACAGTTAAACTGTGTTCTGTAGAATTTGTCATGCTTGATCTGTTAGTTTGGCTTTCATGCTAGCGATTGACATAGATTCTTTGTTCTTGTGAACACTGACAACATTTGGCTGAAAGAAAAATCACTTTATCGATTTGTGGCTGTTAAACTGTCATTCCAACCTGCCATTTATTATCTTTAATGGCTTGGCTCTAACTTCTAAATGTTTACAAATAATAAAAAGCATAGTTCTCCATCCTTTGGGTGGAGGCTCAAACACATTTGTTCCACATGCCCTGCAAGTGTTAAGTTTGTAGTTTCACAGCACATGCTGCAATGTTTGAGTTCTGCTTTAGAGTTCTGAATTGAAATAACTTGACCCAAAAACAAATTGCCCACAGTTCATTTTTGATTGAACAATTTATCTGCCACTTCTCAATTATAGGATTGGTCATTGATACTAATCATTTGAAAGATTTATCTGGTCTTCAACATTCTGCTAATACTTGGCTTAATTTTTTTTATTTCCTTGTGGGATGTGGGCGTCACTGGCGATGCCAGTATTTATCGCCCATCCCTAGTTGTCCTTGTGGAGGTGGTGAGCTGCTGCCTTGGATTGTTTGGATTTACCATGTCAAGAGGCTGCTCTTCTATTCAGTTTCTCTCTTTCAACTCTCATTTTAGTTATCCTAAACTGATTTTGAGTTTAAAAAAAAGTCTTCATTATACTGAGATTTTTACTGATTTTCTATATTGGCAGGTTTACAGAACTATATGTAGAAGAATTAGAAGATGAAGGAGACCTTCGAATCCTCATATCTGATTACCTAAAGGGACTAAACGTCAACAAGAAAACAATTCAAGGAATCATTGAGTAAGAATAACTTGGTTCTGCCTTCAACATTTTGAAGTATATGAAAGAAAAGACTAACTGCTAGTGAAAATTTTAAACCCTCTTCTGTTGTGAGCTCTTTCGAGTCCACAGGATTAAAGTAAACAAAGGTTTTAATCAAGGACTGGCACAAGGGAGAAGTGTCTAGTGAAACATCCAGAGGCTTCTCAGTGAAACAGTTTGTAGTACAAATTTATAGAATACAATAAGTGTTACTCATTTGTTCTCACTACCCCGACATCCCAAGTCTGCAGCTTGATCAATAAACTGGATTGTATTGCCCCACTAACGTACTCCTGTCATCTCTCTTGAAGCTGGCATCTCTCGTAGTTTACGGCCTCCTGTTCTATCTGTACGCGCACCCTTGTCTCCTTGATAAGTGAAGCAAGGACAGCATTTTTACACGGACATGGAGGCACTTGGGTTCTGGTTGTACTACTTTCCCAGGACTGTGGCCATGTATCCCATCATGTTCCCCACAACTAGTGTTTTTCCATATTCCCTCTAAGAATGTTAGCATATCTTAATGCTAAATAATCTACTAATGGTGCCCTACTGGTCCCACTTAGCTGTAAAGAGGGAATGGATTTATGTGAGGGCAGTAATAGACTACATTGCATGGGTCAGATTTTATTATAACTGTAGCTTTGTTGCATATAATAAGTTGAGGTGTTAATAGTTGAACTCCACATTCACCACTGAACCTTGGTTCATTTGCCACAGCCTTTGGCCCTGCTTGGCCCTTAAGTTTGAAGCACTGAATGTATAACAGCTTTTCATGTCTTTTTATATGCTACTCGTACCTAAACTATACAGCTCTTTTCATCTTTTCATGAAGCTATATGGTTTATTTCCTCCCCTTTTTTGTGTTGCCCTGACATTTGAGGTCCTCATGATTTATTATCTTGTGTTCAGTTATCCTAATTGGCTAAAGATATGGTGGAACTTTGTCATGTCATCTCTCTTTTTTGCTTCCCATAGTCTTCTGCCTGTTCTTCCATTCTGGTCTCCTACACTGCCTTGCCATCTTGGCCATATTTTCACAGCTGAGACGTGTCTCATCACTTTGCAAAGGGACTGAGCTTTACTGTACATTACATATGCCATTTCTAGTGACCACCATCTTGCTATTGTGTTGGTGCTCCTCCATTATAGTCTCAATGTTATCATTAAACCGACCAAGGTTCAACTGCCCATAAGGGTACCTTGTTGATGGCTTGCTTTCTGTGCTATTGTCAATGTTGGCTTGTGGTTAAACATTGTTTTATAATGTGCTCAGACAATACTATAAGCAAGCTGTCAGAGGGTTACATAGTCAAAGGCATTCTAGAGGCACTGCACTGACAACTCGTACACCTGCATGGGTGTTCGAATGCATCCCCAGTCTGGATTTATAAGAGGCTTGGCCGACAAGCACAGATTTGTCGCTACTGTGGAATATTGACTCAATACTGGTCTTCAACATTCTTCTCACAGCCTGCAGTCTGGCTCTCTTTTTCTCTAGAGCTGTTGTCTTAGTTCATTTTTAAAAAGCTTCCAACTGGAGCACTGAGCCACTTCATCTTTTATTCTTGCATTACCCTTAATTGGTGTAAAATTGCCATTTGAAGTCTGAATGCCGAAGAGTAGAGATTGTTTCCCTCTAGAATTTGTGATTTTGGTCAATGTAATCTCTCATTACAGGTTGTACATGAGATCATCTATCAATAGAAATATTTGGAGCCCATCTCCATATTTCAAATTTGCTAACCCAACAGCATATTGCAAGGACCAACTGAATAGTAGTCAGTTACTGTAAATACTGAAACTTCATATACACCTCTTTCTCTGCCAATATCTGTTTTTATTAGGTTTTACTTATCTGTGCGTAAGGAAGCTGATGTCAAGTTAATGGATGGTACAGGCCACAAGCCCCACTACAGCCTTCGGACTCTTTGCCGCGCTCTTAAGTTTGCAGCATTGAACTCCTGCAGCAACATTCAGCGCTCATTGTATGAGGTAAATCATTTGCTATCTCAGTAATCTTAACATTGCCAAACTTAGTTGTAGTGAATGTTTTGTTGCACCCATTTTAGCAAAGTTTCACGAAATATGCACTGCATCTGCAATATCTTATTTGGCTCCCAAAACACTGACTACTTTATTTAAAGATGCTTTTTCCCACATGGAATCACTGTTCTATAGGTAACACAGGAGCTTGGCCCTTCATGAAAACATATTATAGATCATGCATTTAAAAGTTTTAAATGTTGAAGTTGCACGTGGGAAGATTATAATAAATCCTATGCAATTTGCTCTTTTGTGTTACATCTCTCTCTAGCTCACCTCATTTATATTCCTAATTATCTACAGAACCATGTACTTGAGCTGCATGTCTAAAGTAATGTTGACATTTTACAGGGTTTCAGTATGAGTTTCCTAACTCAACTAGATCGTGTATCTCATCCAATTGTTGAGAAATTGATATGTCGCCATATTATTGGAACCAATGCAAAGGCTGTTCTCCAGCAGGTATCTCCACCTATTTTTGTTGGTGAATGTTATGTTCTGAAGTACTGATATATTTTTAAACCAATCTGGGATGGTTAGTTGCAAAAAGTTGTAGAAAAGAGCACTGTCTGGAATCTGTCCAATTTAACAACTGGTGGAAGGTGATTAAGACAAAGTAATATAAGCTAAATTTGATCTCCAGTTAATATATTCGATGAATTCTAAACATGTGCACATCATTGACATTATTACCCATCGCTTTTTGTCCTGAGAAGGTGTGTAACAGTTAAATACATTTGAGGGGCTTACTTTACCACAGTTAAGACAGCCACATTTGTGTGGGACTGGTGTCTCATGCAGTTAAGACTGGGTAAGATCATTTGCTTACCTTGTCCAAAGGAAATCTGTAAACCAGTTGGGTTTTTATGATTATCTGATAACTTCATTGTTGCATTACTAGATTTTTCTAAACCACTTTCAAGTGCAGTGCAAGTCGTCTTCTGTTATGAAGGGATTTATACTTGATCTCTGGATTGCTGGTCCAGTGATAAAAGCACTTTGCTGTTGTATCCCTATAATCGAATGTTAAGCTTCAGGAAATCTGCATACAATCTATATAGTGACAGGAAAGTAATCTGGTACACTTTGAGAAGAAGTGGGCATTGTACTGTTGCAGTATTTCAGATTTTTACTGCAGTTGGGTTTGGGTTAAATGGTGAAGTTAACTCTCAATTTCTGAATAAGGCTATACTCGTTTTGAAAATGACGAAACAATAACTCCATTTTCTTGAATATTTCAGCCCATCCCAGAACCAAAAGGAGGATGTTCACTACAGATTGAAGGCTACTGGATTGCAGCAGGAGATAAGGAACCTTCTGTTGACAAATTCTATATTCTCACACCTTCTGTCAAACTTAACCTAAGGGATCTAGCAAGAGTAGTTGCTGCAGGGTAGGATATGTAATTTTCAGTTTACTAAGTGAATGAAGATGTTCAGGTTTTGAATAGGTTGATGCATACACACCAACTATAAATATTTTGGGGACAGGGGAGATCTACTAGCCAATCTAAAATGGTGTCGTGAGACCTTCATTGTAAACCTGAACAAGTGGACCAGACAGACAAGGTCCTAGTTTAATACTTTAAAAATCCAGCACTGCCTCAGTAATAGAGTATGTGCTCAGTCCTGGAGTGGGGCTTGAACCCACAGCCTTCTGATGCATTGGTGTGAGTACTACCAACTGAGCCAAGTTGACACACCCAAGTCTCTGGTAAAAGGATGCCTCTTTCCTGCCATGTACTAAAACCAGGCGTTTTAGTACTCTTAACAGAACAAATAGTTCATCTTTTTAAAAAAAAAAAGATAAATACATGTTCTGTTGCTGTCTCCAATTTTGTGGCTCCCTTCTTCCTCCGTTTCCCATTCTTCCGTGTGACGTTTGCCACCTCTCGAACCTTGACACTAGCAGGGTATTCAGCATTCTACCATTTTCTTTTGACTCTTGAATGTTCAGGCAACTGTAACTCATTGTTTGCTGAAGATTAGCCAAATATCGCTACCAGTATTTTTATTTGCAAAACAAGCTTTGATGTTTCACCTACAGGATTCATCCAGTGCTTATTCAGGGGGAGACATCAGTTGGTAAAACCAGTCTGATCTGCTGGTTGGCAGCTGCTACAGGAAACCATTGTGTGCGGATCAATAATCATGAACACACAGACATTCAAGAATACATTGGCTGCTATGCATCTGATGAAACAGGAAAACTGGTATTTAAGGAAGGTTTGTAGAGTGATTTTTTTTTTTATTTGTTGAAAAGCATGCAACATGATTCACAATCTTTGCATTGCTTAGCTTGACTAAGACTTTCTGTATTTTACATGCAGATGTTGTAATGTGGTTTCCTTGCACAATACTGGTATTTGCAGGCTAATTGCTTTTACTGCACAGACAAAAAATGGTCACAGAAGCAAGTAACCAAGCTACTTCAAAGCTTGGTTAATTATTGTTTGATTAATTCTCCCTTTCTTTGAAGGGTGTATATGATTTCACCGGTTCCTGCAGTCCTCTTGGCAGGCTCTAGGACCATAAGCGATACAGAATAGCTGTTTAACTAGAAAGCAATGAGGAATGGGAGTCCTGACTTTGTCTTTGTCCTGTCCCTGGCTTCCTTTCATTGTACATCTCTCAGTTCTGTGGTTTAATGATTTAACTGTACCTAAAAATGAAATGCCAACCTGGCAAACCTAAAACACAGGACTACAAGCATGCTGAACAGTCGAAACAGCGTGATATGGACAGCTAAGCAATTTCCCCACAACCAACAGATCTGATCAAAGCTCTCCACTCCTATCACAACCAGTTTTGAATGGTGCTGGACTAAACTAATATACAGGAGGAGCTCTCTGAACCTTCCCATTTTCAGTGATGGCAGAGATTAGTACAGGAGTGCAAAAAAAAAAAAGGCTGCAACTATCTTCAGCCAAATGGATGATCCATCTTGGCCTCCTCCACAAGTAGCTGAGCGCACAGGCCACAAAGACTGTGGGCCCTGACAACGTCCTGGCTGTAGTACTGAAGACTTGTGCTCCACAACTAGCTATGTCTCTGTCTCCAAGCTGTTCCAGTACAGCTACGACATGGGCATCTACCCGACAAAGTGGAAAATTGCCCAGTCTATCCTGTCTGCAAAAATCAGGATGGAAGGTGTCATTGACGCTGCTGTTAAGAGCCTCTCGCCCACAGCTTGCTCAGTTTGGGTTCTTTGAACATCACCTCAGCTCCAAGCCTCATTACAGCCTTGTCCAAACATGAAAAAAAAGCAGAATTCCAGAATTGAGGTAAGTGTGAACTGCATTTTGCATTAAGGCAGCATTTGAGAGTGTGGTTTCAAGGACCCTTGTAAAATTGCAGTCAATGGGAATCCAGGGGAAAACTCTCCACTGGTTGGAGTCCTAAAAAGTACAAAACAGGACGATTGTGGTTGTTGGAGGCCAATCATCTTAGGGCCCAGGACATTGCTGTAGGAATTCCTTAGGACAGTATCTGAGGCCCAACCATCAGCTGCTGCATCAATGACCTTCCCTCCATCAGGTCAGAAATAGGGATGTTTGCTGATTGCAGTATTCAGTGCCATTTGTAGCTCCTTGGATAGTGAAGCAGTCTGTACCTGCATGCAACAAAACGTGGATTACATTTTGGCTTGGGCTGATTGTGGCAACTAATATTCAGGCTACACAAGTGCCAGGCACAAATGTTACAGACCTCTGAGCTAGATTAGAGGTTTTTGGATCATTCAGCCCATCTCTTGCCTGATGAACACTCCATCAACATCAGCTGTGTTCCATGGGTGTAGGAGAGGGAAGGAGGAGAATGAAAACGGATGTTTGTGGCACTCCTCAGTTCCTTAGAGGTGTGTGTGAATCAACTAGATAATTTCAATTTTCAGTCCACACCCTTGCTGTTGGGAACTCTGTGGTGCATCTTTTGAGAGCCTACATTTTGCCATTCTATGTACAGTGTTGCACGTGTCTGAACTCTGGCCCAGAATTTGTAGTGGTAATGATGGCAGCTCAGCACTTGTCATTGTCTAAAACTGAGCAACATTTGGCACATGTGCAGTTAAACATGAGAAACAGGAATGCATTGTCATTGATACTGTGCTTCTCCAAAGGGTGTGCTAATGGACTCATTAGAAATATCGTTCTTTTGTTTTCTCGCCAGCTTCAACAATTTCATAGTAATCTTCCTGTTCTTTAAGTAAAAAAAAAAATGAATGTTAAGCTTTGTTTAGTCAGGAGTGACCTGAGCTTTTAATGGTGTACCAAGTCATAAGTACTGCTGAACAACCTCTCTGGTCCTGAAAACTAATTTTAAGTATGAAATCTCTTTCTCTGAGCATTTAAAAATTGCATATTTTTAAGTTTAATCTGTTAGATTTGCATTTCTCCCTTAGTCCCATGTGTATGTCCCAACCATTCATTCATTTTTTTGCTTTGATTTTAAATGCAATTTATATTTCCTGCTTTGCTGTCTGGAAGCATTCTTGCTTCCCTCTTGGATGCCACTAATCCCTTGTAGAAGGTGCCAAGTTGAAACTGACATTGGGAAAAGAGGACACCTGCATTCTCGTGCCTGCTGAATCCTTTGTGGGCACCTTTAGAGGTCAGCAGGGAGCTATGTCCTTTCACAGCTGACCATAATCAGGGCTATTGTTTTACAATGAATGTTTATTTGTTTTTGTTGGAGTAAATTAAATTAGTAAGAATGGACAAACATCATTGCCAAACTGAAATTTTCTACATTTAAAGTAACCAAAGTGCTGATGTGCCTCTCTTACAATAGGCGTGCTTATTAATGCAATGCGCATGGGCCACTGGATTATTCTAGATGAATTGAATTTAGCCCCTACTGATGTTTTGGAAGCACTTAATCGACTACTTGATGACAATCGAGAGCTCTTCATAACAGAGACCCAGGAAGTAGTAAAAGCACACCCAAGATTCATGCTTTTTGCAACCCAGAACCCTCCTGGACTATATGGTGGCAGGAAGGTCTGTACTTCTGATTTTGGTTTTCTGATTTGCAGGGGCAGTGGGTGTAGGTTGGATTTGTCCCAGATGGGCAATGTGAATGCTTGTTTTAATTGGAGCTTTGTATATGCTAGTGAATTTTTCTTTGTCACTGTAAGTGAAGGCAGTATTGTGAAAAGGCATGGCTAAAATAACAGTCTGGAACATGTTTTAATACTTGGAGTTTATTTTCATAAAAATAAACTTTAGTAAATAAAGCAGTATTAGACCACAATTTATATTAAAGGGGTTACATAAATGACAAGTTTTCAGAGGACGTTAGAAAGCATAATATGACACCAAGCCGCATAAGATGACCAAAAGCTTGGTCAGAGATTTAAAGGAGGAAAGGGGTAGAGGCTGCGAGGTTCAGAGGTGGAACTTCAGAAATTCGGGTCCACTCAGCTGAAGCACAGCCACCAATTAAAATCTGAGCTGCTCAAAAGGCCAGAATTAAAGATGCACAGATATCCTAAATTTAAAGTGATTGGAAGAAAAATTAGAGGGGAGATGAAAAACTTTTTCACCCAGAGGGTGGTGATGGTCTGGAACTCTGCCTGAAAGGGTAGTTGAGGTAAAGACCCTCAACTCATTCAAAAGGAGTCTGGATATGGACCTCAAATGCCGTAAACTGCAGGGCTACGGACCAAATGCTGGAAGGTGGGATTGGAACAAGTGGATAGTTTTTTGCTGGGCACAGACACTATGGGCCAAGTGGCCTCTCTCCCTGCCTCAAACTTTCTATGATTCTATGATCTGAGGGTGATGGGGCTGGAGGAGATTAGAGATAGGAAGGGACTAGGCTGTGGAGTGTCTGGAAAATGAGAATTTTAAAATTGCGTTGTTGCTAGACCAGGAGCCAGTTTGGCTCAACACATAGGTGTGATAAGTGAAGGGGATTTGGTGTGATTTGGGATACAAGTTGCAGAGTTAGGATGGCCTTAAGATTACAGATGGTTGAATGTGGGAGGCCAGCTAGGCATGCATTGGAATTCGTCAAGTCTAGAGATAACAAAGGCATGGATGAAGGTCTTGGTAACAAGAGCTGAAGCAAAGGTGGATCAGGCAATGTAACAGAGGACTTGATGATGGCACAGGTATGGGGTTTCAAACTCTTACCTGAATCAAATATGACACCAAGGTTGTGAACAATCTGGTTCAGCCTGTCATTGCCAAGGAGAGGAATGGGTCAGTGGCTTGGGAATGGAGTTTGGAACAGGCAACAAAGGTGATGGCTTTGGGTTTTCCCAATATTTAATTGGAGGAAATATCGACTGTTCCAGTACTGGCTGTCGGAAGTATTCTGACAATTTAGAGACAGAGAGGTGGTGGTGTCGAGCAGGGTGTCGGGTATGTGTGGAAACTGATATGTTTTCGATAGTGTTGCTGAGGGACAGCATGTAGATGAGAAATAGGGGCCAAGGATGGATCCTTGGTGGATATCAGTGGTAACAGTGGAGTGGGAAGAGAAACCATTGTAGGTGGTTGTCCAGCTAAAATTGGATAGGTAAGAATAGAACCAAGCAAATGTTGTCTGACCCAATTGAACAACTGGAGAGGCTTTGGAGGAGGATGGCGTAGTTGGCATATCAAAGGCTGCAGGCAGGTCAAGACAGATGAGGATAACTTAGCTTTCACCATCATATAGAATGCCAATTGTAACAGCTATCCTTGGAAGGTTTGCCCAGTTCGCTAGAGGTTTGGGAAGTTGGCAGAGAAAGTCCCCTTTTTTTCCCCCCCATTCCCCAATAAGCATTCAGCATTTTTACCTAAGTATTTTCATTTTGCATGTCTATGGATTGGTTCATGACTCCAAAAATGTTGGCTATGCATTGCAAGATAAGGAAGCATTGGGGCAATATAGGATTGTATTATCCACCAGTCCTATTAGTAGTTGGGTCTGCACTTGTCTGTAGGTTCCTGGATTCGTGTCAGATTTATTTTATTTATGTAATAGTTACCTTTTAGTTCTAATTCTGACTTTTAAATCCTATTTCTAGGTGTTGTCGCGAGCATTCAGGAACCGTTTTGTAGAGCTGCATTTTGATGAGCTTCCAACGGCTGAATTAGAAATGATTCTTAACAAAAGATGCTATTTGCCCCCATCTTACTGCGCAAGACTAGTTAAAATAATGTTGGAACTGCAGGTATTTCAGAAAGCAATATTCAATCTTTTTTGATAGGATTTTATTAAAGCATTTGCTAGAAAATTATCTCTCCAACAGTATTATTGAAGCAGTTTGACATTAGTCATTGGAATGCTAACAATCTCCTGAAATATGACGTAAATGATAGCTTTCAGCCTGAACAAAATTAGCTTTTAAAATATGGTATTTTTACAAATGTTTCTTTAAAAACAGTCATATCGCAGAGGATCGAGTGTTTTTGCTGGAAAACATGGCTTCATTACCTTGAGAGAACTATTTAGATGGGCTGAACGCTACAAGTTGGCTGATCAAACTCTACAATGTCACGACTGGATTAGGCATATAGCCACTGATGGTGAGATGTTTTTCTTCCAAGTCATTCAATGCTATGGAGCTTCTTGTTCAATGCAATAGGAAGAGTACCTGCATGCTGCTTACAATAAGTGTGAGTGACCAAAGGTGATTTGACCTTGATTGCCCCTCCTTTTGAGAAACGTGATGTGAAAGTGTATGTAATTACCGTCGAGGAAAATCACAGTTGTGGATGCTTCCTATCTCCAAGCTGCAACTTCCCTTAACATTGTTTTATCTTTTTGGTCCTTACTTCCCCAGTTGTCTTGTCTATGTTTCTATTGACCATGCCATTTCTCTTGTATCTGAGGGCGACCAGTGGCTTGGAGCCACACCCATCATTAATATTTCCTGTCCCTCTGGGGAGATAGGAAGTGGAAATCATAATATTTAGGCGAGGCATTATGGCTGGTGTCAGCTGTGTGTTGGAATGTATTGTCTGCAAATGATTTCTCATTGGTGACATTTCCAAATCTGGTGAAGTTGTAGAATCCATAGATTCTTGCAGCACAGAAGGAGGTGATTCAATCCACCTTGCATATCTCAGTGGGTAATAGACCAAGCGTAGCTTTCCACCTTTTTGTTATAATTTGCTGAAATAAAATGGGACTCCATAGTAGTCTGACTTTTAAGCTGGATGTGATGCAAGATTTTAGCTTGCTCCTGAGAGAGTTTCTCTAATCTGATCCCCCAATTTTCAAAACTTGAGACTGGTACGACACTAATTATACTGTCCTGATGGGTGAAATTATTTTGCTTTATATTCATCTGCACCAACAACAATAGAAAAATTATTGCCTTTTAATTTCCTTTCCAGATGGTTAAGTTTGTCATTTACCACTGACACCATATTGCACAATATGTAGGGCTTAATTTCAGTCCTTTTTCATCCATTAATCATTTTTACGTGCTCTGTTGTGGACTTGCTGTTTCTTCCGTGTCTGACAGTAGGTGAGATGATCCATTTCTTTGCTTCTACTTCCAGCAGGTCATACTATGATGTTTACAAAAGGAATTGTATCATGCTAAAATTGATAAATCGATCAGAATGTTTTGATATTTTTAAGAGGTTTTGGGAATTTTATTTCCAATGGTGAACAAGGGTTGGAATCTGCCCCTCTCCTCACTTTTTATGTGCTGCTTCAGGGAACTACAACTCTGGCTCTGGTCACACTGACTTAAGAGTGGAAATAATAAATGCAAAAGACATGGTTGAAGCATTTGCAACTGTCTTCAGTTAGAAGTGCTGAGTGGATGACCCATCTCTGCCTCCTGGTTTTTAAAAAATATATATATTTTATTCATAAAAATCTGTAATAAAATGACAAACCAATTTCCAATTTAACATTCCAGAAAGTGCAGAAATCAGTTTTTCAATACAGAAAGTGAGTTGCCTCAACTCATTCCATTCCATTTTACATGCAATGTACATTTGGATTACACTGCAAAACCATATATTTTAGGGAATATACCTGAGGGATTTTACACTGGTTCCAGACCCATGGTGTACTATGGTGGGAGGACATTTACACAGTGGTCTTTCCCCATTGCGCCTTTGCAGCAGCTGCCCCAGGTTTTAGTGTTCCCCTCACACATAGTCCTGGACCTTGGAATGTGCCAGTCTGCAAAACTTGGTCGTGCATAACTCTGCGTTGGAAAACCAAGTTTCAGACAGATCAAAGAGCGGCTTTCACCAAGTTGATGGTCCTCCAGCAGCAGTTGATGTTTATCTTTGTGTGCGTCCCTGGGAACAGCCTGTCGAGCACAGGTTCCTGTATTAGAACTGCGCAAGATGAACCTCGACAAAAACCACTACATCTCTTTCCACACCTGCTTTGCAAAGGCACATTCCAGAAGGAGGTGGGTAACAGTCTGCTCCCCACCACAGTCACCTCAAGAGCAGCATGCAGAGGCGGTGAGATTCCGGGTGTGCAGGAAGGATCTGACTGGGAGGGCCCTTCTCACCACCAGCTAAGCTACATCTTGGTGCTTGTCTGAAATGCCAGTCTTCAGCCATTTCCATTCATTCCATGTGATACCAAGAAATGGCTGAAAGCACTGGATATAGCAAAGGTTGTGGGTTTTAACATCATCTCTGCTGTAGTACTGAAGACTTGTTCTGCAGAACAAGCTGAGTACCTAGCCAAGCTGTTCCAGGACAGCTACAACACTGGTATTGGACAATATCAACAATTGCCCAGGTATGGCTTGTTTTTTAAAAAAAAAATCGTTCTTGCCAATTACTGTCCCAACAGTCTATTCTAATCAGCAAAGTGATGGAAGATGTTATCGACCGTGTTATCAAGCTGCACTTGCTCACGGTAACCTGCTCACCGATGCACACTTTGAGTACCACCAAGGCCACTCTGCTTCAGACCTCATCACCGCTTTAGTCCAATCATGGACAAAAGAGCTGAATTCCAGAGGTGCGGTGCAAGGAATTGCCCTTGACATTAAGGCAGCGTTTTGAGTATGCTTTCAAGGAGCCCTAGTAAAATTGAAGTCAGTAGGAATTGTGGGTTGGGGGTGGGGGGGGGGTGCGGGTGCAGGGTGTGAAATATCTCCTATGAATGGAGTCAAAGCTAGCACATGAAAGATGGTTGTGGTTGTTGGAGGCCAATCATCTCAGCCCCAGGACATTGTTGCATGAGTTCCTCAGGGTAGTGTCCTAGGCCCAACCATCTTCAGCTGCTTCATCAATGACCTTCCCTCCATCAGGTCAGAAGTGGGGATGTTCAGTGATTTGCTCAATGTTCAGTACCATTCGTGACTCCTCGGATAGTGAAGCAGTCCATGTACATATGCAGCAAAACTTGGACAACATCCAGGCTTGGGCTGATGAGTGGCAAGTAACATGCCACACAAGTGCCAGGCAATGATCATTTCCAATAAGAGAATCTAACCATTTCCCCTTGATGTTCAAAAGTATTACCATTGCTGAATCCCCCACCAGCATCCATTGACCAGAAACTTAACTGGGCCAGTCACAAACACTGTGGCTACAAGAGCAGGTCAGAGGCTGGGAATTCTGCAGCAAGTAACTCACCACTTGAATTCTCCAAACCTTTCCATCTACAAGGCACAAGTCAGGATTGTGATAGAATACTCTGCACTTGCCTGGATGATTGCAGCTCCAACAACACTAGAAGCTTGACATTACTGGATAAAGCAGCCCACTTAATCGGCACTCCATCCACTGCCATAAACTTTCACTTCCTGCACCACTGGTACACAGTGACAGCAATGTGTGCCATTTACAAGATGCACATAAATAGGAGCAGGGTTGGGCCATATAGCCCTTTGTGTCCACTCTGCCATTCAATGAGACCGTGAATGTTCTGCTTCAACACTATTTTCCTGCACTATCCCCGTATCCCTTAATGTTTTCAATATGTAGAAATCTATTGATCTCGGTCTTGAACATACTCAATGACTCAGTCTCCACAGCCCTCTGGGTCAGAGAATTCCGAAGATTCACCACCCTCTGAAGAAATTCCTCCTCATCTCAGTCCTAAATGGCCTGCCCTTTATTTAGAGACTCTGTCCACTGGTTCTATACTCCCCAGCTAAGGGAAACATCCTTCTTGCATCAACACTTTTGAGCCCTGCAAGAATTTTGTATGTTTGAATGAGATCACCTCTCATTCTTCTAAACTCCAGAGAATAAAGGCCCAGTCTATTCAATCTTCTCTCATAGGATAATCCTGCCATCCCAGGAATTAGTCTGGTGAACTTTTGTTGCACTCCCTCTATGGCAAGTATATCGCTCCTCGGGTAAGGAGACCAAAACCCCCCACAATATTCCAGGTGCGGTTTCACCTAGGCTTTATATAATTGCAGTAAGACATCTTTACTCCTTTCCTGAGTTCCTGTTGTAATAACGGCCCACATACCACTTGCCTTAATTGCTTGCTGACCCACCTTTTGTAGGCTGTATTTTATCTTTCGTAATGTGGTGGTCAGGTTTCTTCTCCTTTTTAGATCAGGATTGGCCTTTGGTTTTTACTTTCTGAAAAAGTATACTAAAGCTAAAGTAAGAACCACCAACTAGAGTATCACCAGACTGTAAAATGCTTGGCATTTGCCTAAAGTGCAATGACCATTACAGACCAGTGGTAACTTTTTTTTCAAATTCTTGAAGTTGGGTACAGCATAATATTGCAACAACCTTGGATTTTTATCAGATTCCATCCTGCTCAACCAGAGCTTGAGCTACTGTCAGTAACTACATCGGTGCTGTGCCCAGCTATATTCACATGCAAAACACTAGGCGAGACAGTGCCTCACCTAACGAGTTGTCTCTGTCCCACTCTGGCATCAAACTCAGTATCTTGGATTGAAAAGAAGTACTTGTGTAACAAAAGCGATATTTCTACCAAGTGTTTTTGCACTCCAATCATACAGCTTAAACAGCATGATTTAAAGAAATTTTTGCAACTTTAATATGATTGTGTAGTGTTAAACAATGGATAATCTAATTGTTAATTGCTCTGGCAGGTTATATGCTCTTGGCTGGCCGTGTGAGGAAAGAAGAAGAAGTTGCTGTCATTCGCCGTATCCTAGAAAAACATTTTAAAAAGAGACTGGTTCCAGAAGTTATATTCTCACAATCCAGTCTTGAACAAAGAATGAGTAAGTTTTCTGAATTCTTGTATGACTGTGTTGTTAGGTGTCAGTCATGACTTAGTAGCATACTCTCCTGAGTCAGAATGTTGTGTATTCAAGTCACCCTTCACAACGTAAGCACAAACATCAAGGCTGACACTTGACTGCAGTAATGAGGGAGTGATGCAGTCAGGTGTTGGATGAGACATTTAAACCGAGGCCTTGTCTTGCCTTCCGGTGGATGAAATAGTGCCATGGGATCTTTTACAAAGAACAAGTGTGTTATCTCCCATGAACTTGCCAATCTTTATCCCTCAATCAACATCATTATCAGATTATCTGGTGAATATCACATTGCTGTTTCTGGGAGCTTACTGTAGGTAAATTGATTGCTGCAGTGACTTTACAGCCAAGGAAGTTCTTTTGAAGCAAAGTGCTATCAGACATCGGAACATAAGAGCAGGAGTAGGCCATGCAGCCATTCAGTTAGGTCATGGCTGATCATCTACCTCAACACCACTTTTCCCATACTTTCCCCACACTTCCCCATATCCCTTAATGTCTTTAGTATCCGGATAGCCACTAATTTCTGTCTTGAGCATGCTCAATGATGGAGCTACCACAGCCCTCTGGGTCGAGAATTCCAAAGATTCACCACCCTCTGAATGAAGAAATTCTTAAGCAATTAGGAAGGTAAATGGTATGTTGGCCTTCATTGCAAAGGGTTTTGAGTACAGGATGTCTTGCTGCAATTGCATAGACCCTTTGGTGAGACAACACCTGGAGTATTGTGTACAGTGTTGGTTTCCTCATCTAAGGAAGGATGTACTTGCCATAGAGGGAGTGCGTTGGAAGTCCACCAGACTAATCCTGGGGATGGTGGGATTGTCTTATGAGGAGAGATTGAGGGAAACTGGGGCCTGTACTCTCTCGAGTTTCAAAGAATGAGAGGTGATATCAATGTGTCTTACAGGGCCTGGCAAGGTGGATGTAGATAGGATATTTTCCCTGGCTGAGTCTTAAATGGCCTCCCCCTTACTCTGAGACAATGTTTGTCAAACATGATTTCCCCAAGTGTCTAGTTATCCACATCCTTTTTGTAACAGATTCTAGCATTTTCCCTACAACTGACGTCAAATTAACAGGTCTGTAGTTCCCCGTTTTCTCTCTCCCTTCTTTCTTAAATAGTGGGGTTACATTTGCTACTTTTCAAACTGCAGGAACCTTTCCAGAACCTATAGAATTTGGAAAGATAACCACCAATGCATCCACTATCTCAATAGCCACCTCCTGCAACACTTTGGGATAGCTCATTAGGTCCAGGGGATTTATCAGCGTTGAATCTGGTTAACTTTGAGTACCACCTCTCATACTAATTTCTTTCAGTTCCTCATTTTCACGAGTCCCTTGGTTCCCTAGTATTTCTGGGAGCCTTTCTGTATCTTTCCCCGTGAAGACAGACACAAAGTAATTGTTTACTTTCTCTGCCATGTCCCTAAATCTCCACTTTTTCTGGCACTTGTTTTTTATATAAGCCACTGCGTTTGATCTAATGCAATCTTTAACTTTTGTTAACCATGATTGATTCATCTTTCCTGTTGGGTTTTTGTGTCTTTAGAAGAATGTATATTTGTTGTAGACCATGTAGTACTACTTTAAATACTAGCTGTTGCTTATCTGGCGTCAAATCATCTTAGTATATTTTCCCAATCCACCATAGCCAACTTGCCCATCATCTTCATAGTTTCCTTTGTTCAGATTTAATACCCTAGTTTCAGAATGAGCGATATCACTTTCAAACTTAGTGACCATAATGATATAAAATTCTATTTCCCAAAGGCTCATTTTACTGTAAAGTTATTAATTAGACCTTCCTCATTACATAATACGGAATCTAAAATAGCCCAATCCCTAGTTGGTTCTTCACTGTACTGCTCCAGGAAACCCATCTCGCACACTCCAGGAATTCATTCTTCTTAGAATTCTGATTACGTTTACCCAGTCTGTATGTAAGTTGAAGTTTCTCATTATTGCTGTATTACCCATGTTACATGCACCTCTAATTTCCTGATTTTTTTTTTATATACCGTATCCAACATTACCCCTGCTGCTGCCCCTTGCTGTTTCTTAGCTCCACCCAAATTGATTCTAATCTTGAACCTTCATTCGAAGATCCTCCCACTAATGTACCTTATTAAGAGCACAACTCCACCTCCTTTTTACCTATTCTTCCTAAATGACACATATTCTGATCATTGTCAATTTGTTGTAAAAACCCATCTGGTTCACTAATGTCCTTTTTAGGGAAGGAAATCTGTCCTTACCTGGTCTGGTTGACATGTGACTCCAGATCCACAGCAGTGGCTTTTGGGTGGTGGTTGGGAGGGGGGTGGGGGGGAAGTCCCCTCTGAAATGGCCTAGCAAGCCACTCAGTTGAAGGGCAATTAGGGAATGAATTGCCATCTTTGAGCCATGCATTTAACACTCATCTGATTAACCTTACTCCAGTTTGCTCGTGGATCAGGTGGTAATGCAGATGTTACTACCTTTTTGAGGTTCTGCTTTTTACTTTTGCCCCTAGCTGTTCATACTCCCTATGCAAAACCTCCATTTTTTTTTTTTGTTTCTAGTCCTATCTGTTGGTACACATCTGGACCACGACAACTGGTTTCTCCCCCTCCCACTGAAAGCTCCTCTTCAGCCTGAGCAGATGTTCCAAAACAGCTGTCTGGTGGTCATGAAAGGCGCTATATCAATGCATGTCTTTAGAGTCCGAGTCGTTAAGCATAGAAACAGGCCCTTCGGCCCACCGTGTCCATGCTGACCATAATGCCTATCTATACTAATCCCACCTGCCTGCATTAATTCCATATCCCTCTATGCCTTGCTCATTCAAGTACCTGTCCAGATGCCTCTACTTATGCGTTCTACACTTATGTGAGGAACAAGAGGATGGCCAGAGTGAGGGTAGGGCCGATCAGGGATAGTGGAGGGAACTTGTGCCTGGAGTCGGAGGAGGTAGGGGAGGTCCTAAATGAATACTTTGCTTCAGTATTCACGAGTGAGAGGGACCTGGTCGTTTGTGAGGACAGCGTGAAATAGGCTGATGTTAAGAGGGAGGATGTGCTGGAAATTTTTAAAGACATGAGGACAAATAAGTCCCCGGGGCCAGACGGGATATACCCAAGGATATTACGGGAAGCGAGGGAAGAGATTGCCGTGCCTTTGGTGATGATCTTTGCGTCCTCACTGTCCACTGGAGTAGTACCAGATGATTGGAGGGTGGCAAATGTTATTCCCTTGTTCAAGAAAGGGAATAGGGATAACCCTGGGAATTATAGACCAGTCAGTCTTACGTCGGTAGTGGGCAAATTATTGGAGCGGATTCTGAGAGACCGGATTTATGATTATTTGGAAAAGCATGGTTTGATTAGAGACAGTCAGCATGGCTTTGTGAGGGGCAGGTCATGCCTCACAAGCCTTATTGAATTCTTTGAAGATGTGACAAAACACGTTGATGAAGGAAGAGCAGTGGATGTGGTGTATATGGATTTTAGCAAGGCGTTTGATAAGGTTCCCCATGGTAGGCTCATTCAGAAAGTAAGGAGGCATGGGATACAAGGAAAGTTGGCTGTCTGGATACAGAATTGGTTGGCCCATAGAAGACAGAGGGTGGTAGTAGATGGAAAGTATTCAGCCTGGAGCTCGGTTGGTGTTCGCAGGGATCTGTTCTGGGACCTCTGCTCTTTGTGATTTTTATAAATGACTTGGATGAGGAAGTGGAATGCTGGGTTAGCAAGTTTGCCGATGACATGAAGGTTGCTGGAGTTGTGGATAGTGTGGAAGGCTGTTGTAGGTTGCAACGGGACATTGACAGGATGCAGAGCTGGGCTGAGAAGTGGCAGATGGAGTTCAACATGGAAAAGTGTGAAGTGATTCATTTTGGAAGGTTGAATTTGAATGCAGAGTACAGGCTTAAAGACAGGATTCTTGGTAGTGTGGAGGAACAGGGGGATCTTGGGGTCCATGTCCATAGATCGCTCAAAAGTTGCCACCCAAGCTGATAGGGTTGTTAAGAAGGCGTATGGTGTGTTGGCTTTCATTAACAGGGGGATTGAGTTTAAGAGCCGTGAGGTTATGCTGCAGCTCTATAAAGCCCTGGTTAGACCACACTAGGAATATTGTGTTCAGTTCTGGTCGCCTCATTATAGGAAGGATGTGGAAGCTTTAGAGAGGGTGCAGAGGAGATTTACCAGGATGCTGCCTGGACTGGAGGGCATGTCTTACGAAGAAAGGTTGAGGGAGCTAGGGCTTTTCTCATTGGAGCGAAGAAGGATGAGAGGTGACTTGATAGAGGGGTACAAGATGATGAGAGGCATAGAGTGGCTAGCCAGAGACTTTTTCCCAGGGCGGAAAGGGCTATCACCAGGGGGCATAATTTTAAGGTGATTGGAGGAAGGTTTCGGGGAGATGTCAGAGGTAGGTTCTTTACACAGAGATAGTCGTATGAAGGGTATGTAGGTTGTTTGATCTTAGAGTAGGTTAAAGGTGCGGCACAACATCGTGGGCCGAAGGGCCAGTGCTGTACTGTTCTATGTTCTATGTAAATGTCGCTACTGTTCCTGCCTCCACCACCACCTCTGGCAGCTCATTCCAGATACCCACTATTCTTTGTGTGAAAGATTTACCCCTTTGATCCCCTTTAAACCTCCTCCCTCTCACCTTAAATCTATGCCCTCTAGCTTTAGTCACCCCTACCATGGGAAACAGACTCTGACTATCTACCCTATCTATGCCTCTCATCATTTTATATACCTCTATCATGTTCCCCCTCAGCCTCCTTTTGTTCCAGGGAAAACAGACACAGCCTATCCAATCTCATTCTTTATAACCCTAGCCTTCCAAACCAGGCAATATCCATGTGAATCTTTTCTGCACCCTCTCCAGCTTAATCACATCTTTCCTGTGGTGCGGCGACCAGAATTGCACACACTACTCCAAATGTGGCCTAACCAACATTATGTACAACTGTAACATGACGTCCCAACTCTTGTACTCAATGCCTCGGCTGATGAAGGCAAGCATGCCATACGCCGCCTTCACCACCCTGTCTACCTGCGTTGCCACTTTCAGGGAACGATGTACTTGCACCCCGAGGTCTCTCTGTTCAACAACACTCCCCAGGGCCCTGCCATTCACTGTATATGTCCTGCCCTGGTTTAACTTCCCAAAATGCATCACTTCACACTTGTCTGCGTTAAATTCCGTTTGCCAAACCCTTGCCCACTTTCCCAGTTGATCTATAACCTGTTGTAACCTTAGACAATCATCTTCACTGTCCACTATACCACCAATTTTGGTGTCATCTGCAAACTTACTAATCATGCCCCCTACATTCACATCGGGCCCAGCACCGATCCCTGCGGCACACCACTGGTCACCAACCTCCAATCTGAAAAACAACCCTCCACTACCACCTTCTGCCTCCTATCACCAAGCCAATTTTGTATCCAATTTACTAGCTCACCCTGAATCCCATGTGTTCGAACCTTCCGGACCAGCCTACCATGCGGGACCTTGTCAAAGGCTTTGATAAAGTCCATGTCGACTATGTCCATCGCCCTGCCCTCGTCCATCCTCTTGGTCACCTCCTCAAAAAACTCAATCAAATTTGTGAGACGTGATCTCCCACTCACAAAGCCATGCTGACTATCCCTAATCAGACCTTGCATTTCCAAATGAATATAAATCCTGTCTCTCAGAATCCCTTCCAATAACTTTCCCACCACTGATGAAAGGCTCACCGGCCTGTAGTTCCCTGGCTTATCCCTGCTGCCCTTCTTTAAATAAAAGCACAGCATTAGCTATCCTCCAGTCTTCCGGTACCTCACCCGTGGCTAACAATGATACAAAAATCTCTGCCAGGGCCCAAGAAATCTCCTCCCTTGCTTCCCATAGCATCCTCGGATGTACCTGGTGAGGCCCTGGGGATTTATCCATCTTAATGCGCTTCAAAACCTCCAACACCACCTCCTTTGTAATGTTGATATGCTCCAGGATATCGGTGTTCCCTCCCTTGAACTCACTAGCTTCCATGACCACCTCCACAGTAAATACAGACGAGAAGTATTCATTTAAGACCTCGTCCATTTCCCATGGTTCCACGCATAATTACCACACTGATCCTTAAGGGGACCTACATTCTCCCTAGTTACCCTTTTACTCTGAAAGGAGAATCCTAAAAGATTCTTTAAGTATATTATCTTATCTGCCAGGGAAATCTCATGGCTCCTTTTCGCCCTCCTACTTTCCTTCAGTGTACTCCTACATCCCCTATACTTTCCATTTGCCTTAAGTGACACATATTGCATTGCGCTGTTTCAGAATGTGAGATTTTAAAGAAAAATCTGTTTTTGAAAAGTTTTTTGTTGACAGCTTTATACGTTGGCACACAGAATCCTCAAAATATGCCTCCACCTAAAGCTTAAGTTTTTGTTTTGGATCTTACCATTTTGAGGCTGATTAAGTTTTTTAACATCACTGCAAGTATTCATGCCCACATTAATAAACTCTTTCATTGTAGTTACTGCTTGACATGATTTGAGCAAAGCAACAACTGTTGATCATTAACTTATGACCTCATTTCACTTGGTTCCCCACTTTACAGATCAGTGGCCAAGTTTGAAGTCAGTAATGCCTGATGACTTTCACCATGTTGTGTGGACATATGGAATGCGAAAGTTGGCAATTCTGGTGGGACAAGCTTTGCAGTTTGGAGAGGCAGTGCTCATTGTTGGAGAAACTGGGTAATTATCAACCATTTCAAGTTCTCATCCGCAACTCTTAAGTATTTATGCCATTGTGTCTATAAGTTACAGTTGTGCTAATGAAACCCCAGGAGAATTAACAAACGTTTGGAATTTCAAGCAACGCAAGTAGAAAAATGAAGTTACAAAATTGTCGTAATTGTAGTAATTTGATCCCATTGAAATATTTGCAACCATCTTCAGCCAAAGGTGCAGAGTTGATTATCCGTCTCTGCCTCCTTCTGAGGTCCCCCACAATTGGAGCAGCCAGTCCTCAGCAATTTACTCCAAGTGATATCAGGAAATGCTGCGCACACTGGAGATAGCAAAGGCTATGGGTCCAGACAAAATACCAGCTGCAGTGAAGAGTTGCTGTTTCAGAATTAGCAGTGCCTCTAGCCAATCTCTTCCAGTACAATTGCAACATGGGTATCTACCTGACCATGTGGAAAATTACTCAGTTATGTCCTTTGCACAAAAAGCAGGACAAATCTAGTCTGGCCAATTACCATCCCTTCAATATATGTTCAATCATCAGAAAAGTGATGAAAGGTATCATCGACAGTGCTATCAAGTGGCACTTAATCAGCAACAACCTGCTTACTGATGCTCTAGGTTCTGCCAGGGCCACACTGCTCCAGTCCTCATCACAGCCTTGGTTCAAAGATGGATAAAAGAGCTGGATTCCAGAGATGAACTGAGTGATTTGCCCTTACATCAAAGCAGCATTTGACTGAGTTTGACATCAAGGAGCCTGAGCCAAACTGAAGTCCATGGGAATCTGGGGGGGGTGCGGGGGGTACCTCTCCACTGGTTGGTGTCGTACCTAGCACAAAGGAAGATGGTTATGGTTGTTCCCAATCATCTGAGTCCCAGGACATCACTGCAGGAGTTCCTCAGGGTAGTGTCTTCTGCCCAACCTTATTCAGCTGTTTCAGTCATGACCTTCCCTGCATCATAGGTCAGAACTGGGGCTGTTCACTCATGATTGCAGTTTTAATACCATTTGCAATCCCTTGATGAAGCAGTCCATACCCACATGCAGCACAACCTGGAGAACATACTGGCTTGGGCTGATAAGTGGTAAGTAACATTGCATTTGTGCCACACAATGACTGTCTTCAAAAGTGTCTAACTACCTTTTTTCCTTGACATTCAATAGCATAATCACCATCCTGGGGTTACCATTGGCCAGCCTTTAATAGTTTGGCTACAACAGGTCAGAGGCTGGATATTCTGCATCAAGTGACTCTTGCCTTCTGACTTCCCAGAGCCTGTCCACCATTTACAAGTCAAGAGTGTGATGGAATACTTTCCACTTCCCTGGATGAGTGCAGCTCCAACAACATGCAGAAGCTCTATCATCCCGGACAAGGCAGCCTGCTTGATCACCATCCCATCCCCCACTTTAAACATTCATTCCCTCCATACCAGTGCACAGTGGCAGCAGTGTGTACCATCTACAAGATGCACTGCAGCAACTTGCCAAGCCTCCTTTGACCGAACCTTCCAAACCTTTTGACTTCTATCATCTATGAAAACTAGGGCAGCAGGTGCATGGGAGCACCACCACCTGCGAATTGCACGCCATCCTTACTTGGAACTATATCACTGTTCCCTCATTGTCACTGGGTCAAAATCCTGGAACTCCCTCACAGCACTGTGGGCCTATCTCTACAGTGTAGGCTGCAGCGGTTTAAGAAAGCCGCTAACCACCACCACCTCGAGGGCAATCAAGGATGAGCAATTAGTGCTGGCCCGGCCAGTGATGCCTGCTTCCTGTGGAATAAATAATTAAATTAAGGACTAGCTTTAAAGAACACGAACTTGACCCGAAACGTTAACTCTGCTTCTCTTTCCACAGATGCTGCCAGACCTGCTGAGTGGTTCCAGCATTTCTTGTTTCTATTTCAGATTTCCAGCATCCGCAGTATTTTGCTTTTATTAAAGAACTCATAGTTGACATTGTTTGTTGGGCTGTTTTTCACATAGTAAAGGCATTTACACTGCTGTGAGTGAGGTCTAACCATTGATGAACCTTGTTTTCTGTCTTTGTATCCCAGCATTCTGTTTGCATTTTAGGTGCTACTCATTTGTTTCAACACTAGCCCATACATCGACTTCAAACAATGACCCCATGTTTTCCGCCCCGCCAACTCAACCATTTGACATTGGGTAACATGAATATTTTTTTCATGTTACCCAGTCTCCTGCTCGAACCTGTATTTTTTTTTATGACTTGTTTCTTAGTCTAGTTATATTTACGAGTTCATACATGACCTGCTCCTTCGAAACTTATTTGTTGAGAATTGATAGCCTAATTCTTTAGTGCTTTTTTTTTAACCCTCTGTTGATAGAATAACTGAATGTGGGATGTTTTTGTTTTATGTAGATGTGGGAAGACCACAATCTGTCAAATGTTTGCTTCCTTGTTCAACCAGAAGCTACACACAGTGAACTGTCACTTGCACCTGGAGACATCAGACTTCCTTGGGGGTCTAAGGCCTGTCAGACATGGTTCCAGTGAAAATGTAAGTTTACTGTCCTGGGGTTTAAAACCAATAGTCGATTTGTCCATTTTCAGAGCATGGCAGGACCCCTTTTTTAAAAATTATTTTTAGTTTTTTCTTTTTTTGTCTTTATTTTAGTTTGTTTCTACTGTGCCTATCCACTTTTTTCATGTTTGTGCTTGGGGCCAGGCTGTTCATTTTTCTGTTCATTAACACCCACTCTGCACTAACACTTTGTCTTTCAACACACCGTTAACATACCGTTTACCTTTGCTCAATGACCTCCTGGTCAGTTATTCTCTGACCTTGTCCTCTCAACACCACCTTTTTTTGTTATCTCTTGTCCCACCCCCACTTTAATCGCTTCAAACCTTTAACATATCTAGCCTCCATCAGTTCTGATGAAGGATCACTGACCTGAAATGATAACTCTGCTTCTTTCTCCACAGATGCTGTCAGACCTGCTGAGTATTTCCAGCATTTCTTGTTTTTAGTCCATTTGTCTCCTCTCGTCTAGTAGCTAAGTAAATTTGGAAGTGCCTCCCATGTCACCAGCGTATTCAGAAACTAGCTGCTAGAATTCCTGACATGAATTATCTCTTGAGCCACATGGTTGAAGCAAATAATTGGAAGCAGAGCTGTATAGAAAGTCAACCCAGAAAAATTACACTTGTACAGCAAATGGTCATCCACTGTCTTTGGAGTGGAGAGTGCCAGTTAAGAAATGAGCTTGTATTAAGAGGCACCAGATGTTGAGGAGAGGGAAGTAAGATTCATAGAATCATGTTAGTTACAACACAGAAGGAGGCCATTCAGCCTCTCGTGTCCGTGCCAGCTTTCTGCAGAGCAACTCGCCTACTCACGTAGCCCTGCAATTTTTTTTCTCTTCAGATAATTGTTCAATTCTTTTTTTTTTTTGAAGGCTTCAATTTGAGTCCACACATTAGGGCAGTGAAATCCAGATCCTAACCACTCACTGCATTTTTAAAAAAAAAATTTATTTTATGTTGCCATTGCTTTTTGCCATTCACCTGAAATCCATGCCCTCTTGGTTCTGGATCCTTCTGCCAATGGGAACAGTTTCTCCATATCTATTCTGCCAAGACCCCCCATGATTTTAAACACCTCTATCAAATCTCCTCTTCTCTTCTCCCAAGGAGAACAGCTCCAGCTTCTCCAGCCTATCCATGTAACTGAAGATCATTGCCGCTGAATCATTCTCGTGAATCCTTTCTGCACCCTGTCTAATGCTTTCACAGAACGTTCCATGTTATTTGACATTTAGGAAGGATAAGCGAAAAGGAGTTGGGGTAGCACTGTTAATAACGGATGAGATCCATACATTCATGAGACAGGATCTGTGATTGGAAGATCAAGATGTAGGATCAGCTTGGCTGGAGTTAAGAAATTGCAAGGGGCAGCAAACGTTGGTAGGAGTTGTTTATTGGCCACCAAACAGTAGTGGTTCTTTTATATTCTTCCATGGGATGTGGGTGTCACTGTCAAGGCCAGAATTTGTTGCCCTAGACAACTGAGAGGCTTGCTAGGCCATTTCAGAGGGCAGTTAAAAGTCAGCCACATTGCTGTGGGTCTGGAGTCACATGGAGACTAGACCAGGTAAAGACAACAGATTTTCTTCCCTAAAGGACATTAGTGAACCAGATGGGTTTTTTACACCAATCGATAGTTTCATGGCACCATTACTGAGGCTAGCTTTCAATTCCATATTATTAATTAGTTGAATTTTATTTAATTGAATTGAAGTACCGCCAGCTGCCATGGTGGGATTTGAATCCATGTCCACAGAGCATTAGCTTGGGCCTCGATTACTAGTTCAGTGATATTACCACTATGCCATCTTCCCATACCGTGTAAGGAATGTTATAAATCAGGAAATTAGAGCTGCTTATAACAAGGGTAATAGAGTAATCATGGGGAATTTCAATCTACATCTAGACTAGGTAAACCAAATTACTCTAATGCTGTGGAGGACAAATTCCTGGAATGTATAAGATGGTTTTCTAGAACTGTATGTTGAACCAACTAGAGAATGGGCTATTTTAGAGCTCATATTGTGCAATGAGAAAGGGCTAATTAATCTCGTAAAGGAGCCTCTAGGGAAGAGTGACCATAATATGATAGTATTTTACATTAACTTTGAAAGTGATGACACTCAATCTAAAATTCGGGTTTAAAATCTTAAAGGAAACTACGAAGGGGTGAAGGGCAAATGGGCTGTGGTAGATCGGGGAAACTACACTACAAGGTATGACAGTAGACTAGCAATGGCTAGCATTTAAAGAAGTAATACATGATTTAAAACAAATTTACATGCCTTTGAGACACAAAAACCCACCAGAAAAGGTGATCCAACTGTGGTTAACAATACAAGTTAAAGATTGTATTAGATCAAAGGAAGAGGCTTTTTAATTTGCCAAAAAAGTACTAAGCCTGAGGATTGGGAGCATTTTAGAATTGAGCAAAGGAGGACCAAGAAACTGATGGCAAGAGACAATAGAATATGAAAGTAAGCTAGCGAGGAACACAAAGGATTGTAAAAGCTTCTATAGGTTTGTATTAAGGAAAAGATTAGCAAAGACAAACGTGAACCCACTACAGGCAGAGACAGGAGAATTTATAATGAGGAATAATAAAATTGCAGAGAAATAAAATAAATGTTTTGTCTGTCTTCACGGAGGTAGATGCTAAAAACCTCCCAGGGATAATAAAGAACCAAGGGACTAGGGAGAATGGGGAACTGAAAGAAATTGGTATTAATTTCTCCAGTTTTTTTTAAAAACTAACGGGACTGAAAATTGATAAATCCCCTGGACTATATATATCCCACAGTGTTGAAAGGTGGCTGTAGAGATAGTGGGTGCATTGGTAATCTTTCAAAACACTATAGATCCTGGAACGGTTTCTGCAGATTGGAAGGTAGCAAATGTAACCCCCCTATTTAAGAGAAGAGGGAGTGAGGAAATGGGGAACTATAGACCTATTAACCTGACATGAGTAGTAGGGAAAATGCTAGAATCTATTATAAAGGATGTGATAACTTGGCACTTAAAAAAACATAGTAGGATTGGGCAGAGTCAACATGGATTTATGTAAGGGAAGCAATGTTTGACCAACCTGTTAGGGTTTTTTTGTGGATGTAACTAGCAGAATAGATGAGGGGGAACCAGTGGATGTGGTGCATTTGGATTTTCAGAAGGCTTTTGAAAAGGTCCCACACAGGATGTTAATAAACAAAATTAGAGCATATGGGTAATATACTTGCATGGATTGAGCATTGGTTAATGGACAGAAAAGAGAGTAGGAGTAAAGGGGTCATTCTCAGGTTGGCAGTCTGTGACTAGTGGGGTCCTACAAGGATCAGTGCTTGGGGCCCCAGCTACTCACCATCTATATCAATGATTTGGATGTGGGGACCAAATGTAATCTTTCCAAGTTTACTGATGACACAAAACCTAGGTGGGAATGTAAGTTGAGGATGCAAAGAGGCTTCAAGGGGATTTCGACAAGCTAAGCAAGTGAGCAAAAACATGGCAGATGGAATATAATGTGGAAAATGTGACGTTTTCCACTTTGGTAGGAAAAACGAATGCAAAGTATTTCTTACATGGTGAGAGATTGACAAGTGTTGATAGTCATAGAGAGATACAGCACCGAAACAGGCCCTTCGGCCCAATGAGTCCGTGCCGAGCATCAACCACCCATTAATCCACAGCGATCTTGCCTTCAGTTCCTGATCCTCCGCAATGTGTAACACTTGCACCCCTTCACTTTCCCGTCCAGGGAAAGCTGGCACCATGGAGGTGGGGAAATCTGCACTTTGTTGAACTGTCTGCAAGGCTGGCAGCCTTTTAAAAATGGCAGTAGCACCTGCTTCCACATTGGTGATGCCCCCATGAACTGAGTCACCAATGCCGCCCTGCCACGTGATTTTGTTTTTTTGGGAGGGGGTGGCGGCCGCCACAGAATTGCAGCCTTGTAGGTCCCATGGGGGGCCCATTTTCCACGCCTGCTGCCGATTGTGGTGACTGAACAACAAAATCCAGCCCATAATCTGCATCATGTGAGCAGTGTGATGTAATGCACTAGTGTATATGCATAAATATTTATATTTGCTTATGGGTGTTTGCTTCAACCGCCGATGTTGTAATGGGATAAATTGAACTGACAACTTGCTTTTAATATGGACATGCGCCTCTTACCCCAACCAACCAAAGGGCTTTACAGATGTGTAATCAGACAAAAATGGACACCTGAGCCAAAGAATGTGAGAAGGCGCATCTAAAGATGAGAGGGAGGTGGAGAAGTAGGACTGAGCTAGCTGACGGCATGGTCACCATTTTGAAACTTGAACAAAAGTAAAGATGATAATCTGGAATACAATGTTTTAGTTTGTGGGATTGTCCATTAGTGTTTTTTTTCTGTCAGATATTTATTCTAGTCAATAGTGTAATAACGAAAGTGAGGGCAGAGTAACAAACTGCATCAAAAAGGTGATCCACATCAGGAAATCAAATAAAAACTAAATTAGGATTTGATGAGCATCTGTCTCTTCTGTGCATGTTAATTTTTGTATAGGTGAGTCATGAAAGGAACCTGGGAACAGATGTAGGTTATTCAGCCCCTCAAGCCTGTTCTACTGTTCACTGGAATCATGGTTAATGCTTTGTGTCGAGTGTTTTCTGATTTCGCTCCTAAATGCTCAAGGTCTAATTTAAGAATATGCTCTCTTGTTCTGATTGCTCCCACCAGAGAAAATGCTTTCTCTGTATCTACCCATGGAATCTTTGTCACATCAAAAACCTCAATTAGATCATCTCTCCAACCTCCAGACTAGAGGGAAGATGAACCAAATTAGGCAACCGGCCCCTTAAGTTAACCCTTTTAACCCCTGGTGTAATTCTCGTGAGTTTGAGCTATACATCTCCCCAAGGCCAATATATATTTCCTGAGTTTCATTCCCAAAATGCAATGCAGTGTTCCAGAGAGATCTGACCAAGGACTTTGCAGTAAGCAATCAATCTGAATTAAAAATAAATTGACTTGAATATTCTTGTATGATGGTTAAGTGGACTTTGAGACATTTCTAACCTCATTAACATTAAAGACTGTGTGTTTTTTTATATGTATTTAAGCTAGCTCTGAATTGGTCAGAATGAGAAGTTTGTGTACAGTGCTTCTCAAAAGTAGTCGCCACATGATACAGTAGAATGTGTCAAATTTATCTCCAATTTGAGTTTTTCTGCATGTTAATCAACTTAATGGAAGCTCATCACGCTGCATAAATTGGCAGCACTGCTGTTCTCCAGTTTTTTTTTTTCTGAGCAGGGAAAAGACTGCACTTTAAGATGCATTTCTTAACCGTTTTAGGATGGTGCCAACTCTGGTAGGCTGTTTGAGTGGCATGATGGACCTCTTGTGCTTGCGATGAAAGAAGATAACATGTTTCTGATGGATGAAATCTCATTGGCAGATGATTCTGTTCTGGAAAGGCTCAACAGGTGATCCAATCAAATTCAGTAGTTAATTTTTAGATATTAGTACAGGAATGGGCTTGTTTCTAAACTTTTATCTGTTGTGTAACTTTTCCATTTGTGTTCACTGATTTGTTTAAATGTGTGCAGTGTCCTGGAAGATGAACAGACACTCCTGCTTGCAGAAAAGGGGAGTGGGGAAGATGATAGTGTGGACCTCATAACTGCTGGCAATAAATTTAGAATACTTGCAACCATGAACCCTGGAGGTGATTTTGGGAAGAAAGAGGTGAGTGTGTAATTGTGCTACATTGATTTCAATGTACAAAGAATTGAAATGGCATGATAGAAATCATAGTCAATCTTCATAAGGACAGTTAATGAGCTTGGAGGTCAAAGAACTTGGATTTATGTTGAGCCTTTTTTGATCTCTAGTGTCCCAAAGCACGTTGCAACCAGGGAAGTATTTTTTGAAGACCGTGTTGTAAAGTATAAAACTCAGCAGCCAACTGCACACAGCAAGCTCCCACAAACCACAGCAATGTGGTTAACTCTTACATGCCCTCTGAAATGGCCTAGCAAGCCACTCAGTTGTACCTAACTGCTACGAAGTCTATAAAAAGGAATGAAACCGGACGGACCACCCGGCATCAACCTAGACACCAGAAACGACAACGGCAAACCCAGCCCTGTCGACCCTTCAAAGTCCTCCTTACTAACATCTGGGGGCTTGTGCCAAAGTTGGGAGAGCTGTCCCACAGACTCGTCAAGCAACAGCCTGACATAGTCATACTCAAGGAATCATACCTACATACAATGTCCCAGACACTGCAATCACTATCCCTGGGTATGTCCTGTCCCACCGGCAGGACAGACCCAGCAGAGGTGGTGGCACAGTGGTATATAGTAGGGAGGGAGTTGCCCTGGGAGTCCTAAACATCGACTCCGGACCTCATGAAGTCTCATGGCATCAGGTTAAATATGGGCAAGGGAACCTCCTACTGATTACCACCTACCGCCCTCCCTCAGCTGATGACTCAGTATTCCTCCAAGTTGAACATCATTTGGAGGAAGCACTGAGGGTGGAAAGGGCACAAAATGTACTCTGGGTGGGGGACTTCAATGTCCATCACCAAGAGTGGCTCGGTAGCACCACTACTGACCGAGCTGGCTGAGACCTAAAGGACATGGCTGCTAGACTGGGTCTGCGGCAGGTGGTGGGGGAACCAACACGAGGGAAGAACATACTCGACCTCGTCCTCACCAATCTGCCTGCCGCGGATGCATCTGTCCATGACAGTATTGGTAGGAGTGACCACCGCACAGTCCTTGTGGAGACGAAGTCCCGCCTTCACATTGAGGATACCGTCCATCGTGTTGTGTGGCACTATCACCGTGCTGAATGGGATAGATTTCGAACGGATCTAGCAGTGCAAAACTGGGCATCCATGAGGCGCTGTGGGCCATCAGCAGCAGCAGAATTGTACTCAACCACAATCTGTAACCTCATGGCCCGGCATATCCCCCACTCTACCATTACCATCAAGCCAGGAGACCAACCCTGGTTCAATGAAGAGTGCAGGAGGGCATGCCAGGAGCAGCACCAGGCATACCTCAAAATGAGGTAACCTGGTGAAGCTACAACCCAGGACTACTTGCATGCCAAACTGCGTAAGCAGCATGCGATAGACAGAGCTAAGCGATCCCATAACCAACGGATCAGATCTAAGCTCTGCAGTCCTGCCACATCCAGCCGTGAATGGTGGTGGACAATTAAACAACTAACTGGAGGAGGTGGCTCCACAAATATCCCCATCCTCAATGATGGGGGAGCCCAGCACATCAGTGCGAAAGATAAGGCTGAAGCATTTGCAACAATCTTCAGCCAGAAGTGCCAAGTTGATGATCCATCTCGGCCTCCTCCTGAAGTCCCCAGCATCACAGATGCCAAACTTCAGCCAATTCGATTCACTCCACATGATATCAAGAAACGACTGAAGGCTCTGGATACTGCAAAAGCTATGGGCCCTGACAATATTCCGGCAATAGTACTGAAGACCTGTGCTCCAGAACTTGCCGCGCCCCTAGCCAAGCTGTTCCAGTACAGCTACAACACTGGCATCTACCCTGCAATGTGGAAAATTGCCCAGCTATGTCCTGTACACAAAAAGCAGGACAAATCCAACCCGGCCAACTACCGCCCCATTAGCCTACTCGCAATCATCAGTAAAGTGATGGAAGGGGTCATCAACAGTGCCATCAAGCGGCACTTGCTTAGCAACAACCTGCTCAGTTTGGGTTCCGCCAGGGCCACTCAGCTCCTGACCTCATTACAGCCTTGGTTCAAACATGGACAAAAGAGCTGAATGCAAGAGGTGAGGTGAGAGTGACTGCCCTTGACATCAAGGCAGCATTTGACTGAGTATGGCATCAAGGATCCCTGGCAAATCTGAGGTCAATGGGAATCAGGGGGAAAACCCTCCGCTGGCTGGAGTCATACCTAGCGCAAAGGAAGATGGTTGTGGTTGTTGGAGGTCAATCATCTGAGCTCCAGGACATCACTGCAGGAGTTCCTCAGGGTAGTGTCCAAGGCCCAACCATCTTCAGCTGCTTCATCAATGACCTTCCTTCAATCATAACGTCAGAAGTGGGGATGTTCGCTGATGATTGCACAATGTTCAGCACCATTCGCAACTCCTCAGATACTGAAGCAGTCTGTGTAGAAATGCAGCAAGACCTGGACAATATCCAGGCTTGGGCTGATAAGTGGCAAGTAACATTCGCGCCACACAAGTGCCAGGCAATGACCATCTCCAACAAGATAGAATCTATCCATTTCCCCTTGACATTCAACGGCATTACCATTGCTGAATCCCCCACTATCAACATCCTAGGGGCTACCATTGACTGAAAACTGAACTGGAGTTGCCATATAAATACCGTGGCTACAAGAGCAGGTCAGAGGCTAGGAATCCTGAGGCGAGTAACTCACCACCTGACTCCCCAAAGCCTGTCCACAATCTCCAAGGCACAAGTCAGGAGTGTGATGGAATACTCTCCACTTGCCTGGATGGGTGCAGCTCCAACAACACTCTAAGCTCAACACCATCCAGGACAAAGCGGCCCGCTTGATTGGCACCCCATCTACAAACATTCACTCCCTCCACCACCGACGCACAGTGGCAGCAGTGTGTACCATCTACAAGATGCACTGCAGCAATGCACCAAGGCTCCTTAGACAGCACCTTCCAAACTCGCGACCTCTACCAACTAGAAGGACAAGGGCAGCAAATACATGGGAACGCCACCACCTGCAAGTTCCCCTCCAAGTCACACACCATCCTGACTTGGAACTATATCGCCGTTCCTTCACTGTCGCTGGGTCAAAATCCTGGAACTCCCTTCCTAACAGCACTGTGGGTATACCTACCCCAAATGGACTGCAGTGGTTCAAGGCGGTAGCTCACCACCACCTTCTCGAGGGCAGTTAGGGATGGGCAATAAATGCTGGCCTGGCCAGCGACGCCCACATCCCGTGAATGAATAAAAACATTTTTTTTAAAAAAACAGCGGTGTGATGATGACCAGATAATATGTTTCACTTTACATTAGTTGATGGATAAATATTGGCCAGGACACTGGAGAGTTCCTTTTGCTCTTGTGCAGTATTCTTGCCGTATTTGAGTATTAGTCTGGCTTGTGTGTTCAAGTCTCTGTAATTGGACTTCAACCTCCAGCCTTTTGACTCTGAGGCAAGTGTTGCCTTGACTAACACTGTGCTGTGACCAGAAACATTGTCGAACAAGTTATCTGGCCCCCTGTTGATAGTTACATGATGTATGCGACACTGAAACAGGACATTTGGCTTACCAGTTCTCCACAGGAGTCTGCCATTTCCATCTACCTCACTCAGCCTTGCAGCATATCTTTCTATCCCCTTTTCTCTCATGCACTCATTTACTTTCCTTTTTGAATGTATCAAAGCTATTTGCCTCAACCACTTCCTGTGGTAGTAAGTTCCACTCGACTTTCACAGAATCACAGAATAATAGAATAATACAGTACAGAAGCGGCCCTTCGGCCCATCGAGTCTGCACCGATGCATTAAAGACACCTAACCTGTCTACCTAATCCCATTTGCCAGCACTCGGCCCATAGCCTTGAATGTTATGACGTGCCAAGTGCTCATCCAGGTACTTTATAAAGGATGTGAGGCAACCCGCCTCTACCACCCTCCCAGGCAGGGCATTCCAGACCGTCACCTCCCTCTGGGTAATAAAAGTTCTTCCTCAAATCCCCCCTAAACCTCCCGCCCCTTCACCTTAAACTTGTGACCCCTCGTAACTGCCCCTTCAACTAAGGGGAACAGCTGCTCCCTATCCACCCTGTCCATGCCCCTCATTATCTTGTACACCTCGATCAGGTCACCCCTCAGTCTTCTCTGCTCCAGCGTAAGCAACCCAAGCCGAGCCAACCTCTCTTCATAGCTTAAATGTTCCATCCCAGGCAACATCCTGGTGAATCGTCTCTGCACCCCCTCCAATGCAATCACATCCTTCCTATAATGTGGCGACCAGAATTGCACACAGTACTCCAGCTGTGGCCTTACCAAAGTTCTGTACAACTCCAACATGACCTCCCTGCTTTTGTAATCTATGCCTCGATTGATAAAGGCAAGTGTCCCATATGCCTTTTTCACCACCCAATTAACCTGCCCTTCTGCCTTCATAGATCTATGGACAAACACGCCAAGGTCCCTTTGTTCCTCGGAACTTCCCAGTGTCAGGCCATTCATTGAATGTTTCCGTGTCACATTACTCCTTCCAAAGTGTATCGCCTCACACTTTTCAGCATTAAATTCCATCTGCCACTTTTCTGCCCATTTGATCATCCCGTCTATATCTTCCTGTTACCTAAGACACTCCACCTCACTGTTAACCACTCGGCCAATCTTTGTGTCATCTGCGAACTTACTGATCCTACCCCCCACATAGTCATCTATGTCGTTCATATAAATGACAAACAATAGGGGACCCAGCACAGTTCCCTGTGGTACGCCACTGGACACTGGCTTCCAGTCACTAAAACAGCCGTCTGTCATCACTGTCTGTCTCCTACAGCTAAGCCAATTTTGAATCCACCTTATCAAGTTACCTTGTATCCCATGTGCATTTGCTTTCTTGATAAGTCTCCCATGTGGAACCTTGTCAAAGGCTTTGCTGAAATCCATGTAAACTACATCAACTGCACTACCCTCATCTACACACCTGGTCACATGCTCAAAAAAATTCAATCAAATTTGTTCGGCATGACCTCCCTCTGACAAAGTCATGCTGACTATTCCTAATCAAATTTTGCCTCTCCAAGTGGTGATAGATTCTCCTTCAGAATTTTCTCCAATAGTTTCCCTACCACTGACGTGAGACTCACTGGTCTGTAGTTCCCTGGCTTATCTCTACAACCTTTCTTAAATAGTGGGACCACATTAGCTGTTCTCCAGTCCTCTGGCACCTCCTCCGTGGCCAGAGAGAAATTAAAAATTAAGGTCAGAGCCCCTGCAATCTTCATCCTCGCCTCCCACAGCATCCTGGGACACAAATCGTCGAGACCAGGAGATTTGTCCACTTTTAAGCCTTCCAAAACCTCCAATACCTTGTCACTCCCTATGACAATTTGACTTTAAAAAACAATGCTGATTTCCTTATCGGATTTATTAGTAACTATATATCTTGTATTGATGGCCCCTAGTTATTGATTCTTCCACAAATGGAAACATTCTCTCTACCTCTACCCTGTCCAACCCATTCATCATTTTAATAATCTCTATCAGGTCCTTTACCTGGTAGCTGTTACACTCAGTTCTGGTTCTGTCCTGGTTAATCATTTTTGCACTCTCCTGCTTCTGTCTTTTACTAGTATGGAGAAAGATATTGTCCACAATTCTCAAATGGGACCTGATCAGTGTCCTCTACAAGTTTAACACTACTTTTGAATTCTGTAACCCTAGAAATAAATCAGGTTTTTTTCTTAACATTTTAATTGTTTTGCTGACCTGTGGTGATGCTTTCAATGATTTCTTCACCTGTATCCCTTGATTCCTTTTTCTCCTCATACCCCATTTTCTAAGGTCTAGGTGGTGGTTCTACTTTTCTCCTCCTAAAAGTTAGCTGAGTTTGTTTGGGGCAGGGTATTAAAATGCATATTGCAGGAGACTGGTTGGTGCACTGAATTTGAAAATGTGCCTAATTGATTTGGGTTTCAAGTTTGTGTAAAGTGATGGTGAATTAATTTGGACAGTCTTGTTTTTATTTTAGTGTTTGTCTTTTCAAGCACTACCCCACTCCACCCCTGAAAGCACCACCTGTTGCTGAGAAGGGAAATGGCCTGTTCCCCTTACATCTAATGCTGCTCCCAAACCACCTCGACGTGGTTGTTTATCAAGTTGGTAAGCTGATGCCTCTTCGTGGCAGCATGGTTGAGACTACAATATTAATTTCTGGGGCTTTACGGATTTAAACTTGCGGACCATTCTGGTGCATCATAATGGCATTCCTAGTCCAGTTATGCGTGTGAGTGTACGTACAGTAGTCATCCTGACTGGATCCCCATACTCTAATTTCCCCTTCACCTCTTTCCTGTCTCCTCAACCTTTTACGCCATCCAAGCATAACTAAACTCTAGTCCAGAGTGCCTATCTCTTAATCATGCAGCTGCTCCTCGGCCTCATGCCCAATGACTTCTCTCATTGTGACATTGTCCCTACTACTTTCCACTTGCTGCTGTTAGCCCCTCAAAGCTTATATGTCCAAAGATTCTCTACAATTACTATCCCATCTCCAATTATCCCTTTTTCTCTCCAGCTCTGGAGCATGTGCAGTAATACTGCCGCACTATTCAAGACCCTTTGATCCATTTCTAATGCTGCCCATGGAATTGAGGTTGCTGGTCTAAGCGAGGGAACGTTGTTGCTGTGGCTTACCATCTACTCTTCATCCTCTGCTGTTTTTGACACAGTTGGCAACTCCATCCTCTGTCTCTCCTCTCCAGTCTACCTCCATGATTCTACTTTCTCATAGATCCCCTCATAACTATTGCATTGTAGACATTGCATCTCCTTTAATGACTTCTCTCCTGCTCACGTTGTTACTGTGATAGAGAAATCATTATAATTTCAATGGATGGGTGAACTAGAACGGTTGAGTGGCTTTGCTTATCTTGTCACCGTGATTTTCATCACCTCTAATTACATTCCTTGGTTCTTCTGTCCTTCACCTTCAGTGGGCAGTCTTACTGCTGTTATACTCTGCCATCTGAATGTCCCCTCTTTACAGAAAACTCCAAAACCACTTCTTTCAAAGATTGCTCTTGGGTTTTATGCTAACTTTGATTTCCTGTCTTTGTACTGTTCAAGATCACATTTGCCTTCCACTCTGAATTATCTGTCTGTATAGGACACTATAGAAATGCTAGTGGTGCATGAGTTGTCTTAAACCTGTTTTACATTGTAACTTGATTCAGTTATATTACTAACAAAATACCTTTGTTGATGAATATATGCTGGGTTGAGATGGCAGGGAGGGAAATGGAAAATTTGAAAATCTGAAGTCAGCTACCCTTGAACACTGGATCAATTTTATTTTACATTTCAGCTTTCACCAGCCCTGAGGAACAGATTTACTGAGATCTGGTGCCCACCGAGCAATAACCGTGAGGATATGATGGCAATCATTCAACATAACCTGTGTTCTGGGCTTTCTTTAGATGGGCAAGATCATGAAGGTGGGAGAGGCTGCTGACTATTTGTTGGAAATTTTGTACTTTGAGTTGAAGAATGATTGATTGAGTGGGGAATAGGAACACGCCACTTACTTTATCCTCTGGAAACTGAGTCAGCTCATGAGTAGCAGTGTGAACTCTTTCCAGTGGTTCAAATCATTTGTTTGTCCTGAGTAGATTTTTCTTCCTGCTCTGCAATAAGAAGTCCTTTATGCTCTGTTATTTAAGTTGTGTTTTTTTTTGGAGGCAGCCATTAGTCTGGCTTTGATTTCCTTGCTCAACTTTGCTGTTTGTTTAATACAACAGAAATCAGAATCAGGATGTTAGTTTTCTGGTCTGTCAAAGGGACAAATTATTTGTAACAACCACTACACTAGAAGCTCGGAAAAAAGACTACTCGTGTTCATTGTACATCGCGCACTGAGTAGCGTTTACTTTTGCTCTGATTGTACCCTCCACAAAGCAAATCTTGGATGGGGGTGGGTGGGCAGGGAAGGCACTAAGTAGAAGAGGAAAAATGGAAAGCGGAGCCAACTTGTGCTCCACTGTATTCTTGTGACTGGCTCCAGGCCAATACTATCGAAGGACTGAGGTATATGTTTACTACATTCCACTTGTTCCAGGAATGGTGTGTATATGAGAAACCTAAGGAGCAGGAAGGGAAATGAGAAATGGGTTTTAAAATGTGCATTTTTTTTTAATGGATGGTAATTTTTTTCTCTTCCAAAAAATAGTTTTTTTTTCCCCTGTTACAGGCAAAGATATAGCTGAACTCATTTTGGATTTCATTGACTGGCTAAAGAACCAAGAGTTTGGGCGTCGATGTGTGTTAAGTATCCGTGATATCCTGTCTTGGGTGAACTTCATGAATGTCACAACTAAGAATGTGACTTCAAAAGGCATGGATTTGGATGAAAGCAGCGATTTTCAGCTTGATCCTGTCACTGGATTCATACATGCTGCCTGTCTCATCTGTATTGACGGAATTGGATCCGGTAGGTATTAGTTGGGCTAAGGATTGGAGCAACAAATTCTGAAACTTCCATTGCCAAGTGGAAAAGTTTGGATTTTTGGGGGATTGGAGTCTAATCTAAAATTCCAGTCTCAAGTTTAGGGCTGTTTAATGTTTAATGAGCCCAGTGTGTTTTTAAAAAGAGTTCCTACTGAAACAGCTCAATGAAAAAGTCTCCGCCTCAGTGTTCCCCATTTTGCAATTAAGTTGAACATGACTGTTTGTTTGTTTTTGTTTCCTTTTGTTTGTATTTCTGATGAGCAGCCGCATTTTCAGTTTTAATGGATGTCCATAAATTTCTGTAGAATTGACAGCATAGAAACTGGCCATTCAGCTCAATTGGTCTCTAACTTTTTAAAATGAATTCTGCTAAACTTTCTTGAAGGAGAGCATTGGGAAAAATTAATTGAACTAATTTCCATACAAGAAATTTACATTGACCATTTCCTACACTGACATACATTGCACAATAGTTCAACCCAGGAAACAAAGAAATTTTGGTCTTCCTGAACAAATCAATATTGCATTGACAAACTGTTGACTTAAAATGTGGTATAGGTTTGATCTGTTTTGACTTAATTTCCTTCTAGGGTCTACATTTTGTTCTCCAGAAGCTACTTTGGCTGCTCGGAAAGCATGCTTGAACTTCCTTTTTAAAAAATTGTCCAAGATCACAAAGTTGACTAAACATATGTGGAGTATGCTGAAGAGTTATGATGAGAAAAGAAAGAGGAAAGTTATGTGGACTAAACACTGTTTTGGAATTCATCCGTTCTACATTCCCATAGGTAAGTATGAGTGATTTGGAGAATGAATACATGGGTTTGAAGATGATTTTTTTTTTGTTCTCGCCTCTTTTTTTTTTTTGCCCCGCCTCCCCTACCCCCCACCTCCAAAGCCACCCTGTGATAAAGCACCAAAACTTCTATTACATTGTTTTACTGAATCAGCATTCTAAAAGTATGTATTAACATCACCTCGCATGGGGAGGTGTAAAAAGAGCTAATTACTTCCGTAAAAGCTTCCACAGCTCAGAATTTCTTTGGAAAGAGTCAGGACCTTCCCCTCAGTTTACAACCCCACACAATGTGTGAAAGTTGCAGTAGTGATGTGATGTATTCTGCCAGTAATTTTTTCTAATGTTGCTTATTGATCTGGATGTAGAAATGTGCCTAGATGGGCCCATACTTGACAATCAGACCATTTGTACGCTCTTAACTCAGACACACACAAGGAAATCTTTGCCTCTTCCCAATCTCATTACTAAATGGTGTACATTGAGTAATTTGAGACGACATATGGTGAGTCTATTATGCTTGAGAGGCACCAGTGTTTCTAAAGGTTTTTTAGCACTTTGTGCAGTCATCATTATGGCACAGAAGGAGACAATTCAGCCCATCAAGCCCATACCAGCTGTCTAGAGCAATCCAGTCAGTCACATTCCCCCACTCAATTGCCCTAGCCCTGCAAGTTTATTTCCCTCAAGTGTCTATCCCATTTCCTTTTCAAATCATACATTTGGGCTGGATCTTACCTTAGGCAGGTGGGAATTCGCCACCGACTTGTACGTCGGTGGCAAACCCGCTTCCCCCTAATCCAGGGATCCATCCTATGTTTTACGGGTCCCCGGGCTTTAATTGTCCTGAGGCAGGACTTCCACCTGCTTGAGGGAGGAAGCCCCGCCTCATTGAGCTGCCAGCCAATCAGCGGGCTGGCAGTTTAGCCCCAGCAGCGCCACTGGGAGTGGTGGCCACTGCTGGGACTGCAGCTCAGCAGACACCATGAAGTAAGATATATCATCTAGATTGGAAGAGGGCAATGAGATGGGATCCAACCAGGATGGAATGGAACCTAAGACTGATGGGAAGAGCTGTATTGGAACAATGGGTTATATTTAAGGAACAGATGCTTCAGGTACAGGCTAGACACATTCCAACAAAGGCGAAAGGTAAGAAACAAAAAACAGGGCTCCTTGGATGACTAGGGAGATGAGATTATGATGAAACAAGGTGTATGCTGCATGTTGGGTGAATTTGTGAGAACCAGGCTATAGTCAATAAGTTGAGAGGGGAGGTGAAGAGGAAAATAAGATTGGCAAAGAGAACATGAGAATAGAATGACAGTCGACATTAAGAGGGAACCCAAAAGCCTTCTATTGCATGTAAATAGTAAGTGGGTAGTAAGAGGTGGAGTGGGGCCTACTGGGGACAAAGAGGGTGATGTATGCTTTGGGGTGCAGGACAAGGCTAATATACTGAGTGAACACTGATTTTAAAAAGTACTCATTAAGGATGTGTAATTTGGCAAAATATCAGAAGAGGAGAGAGTAGAGGCAATGGATAAGGCAAAAATTGAGCAGATGGGGGGAGGTACTAAAGGCTGACTATGCTTAGGGCAAATAAGTCACCTGGTCCAGATGGCTTGCATCCCAAGTTGCGAAAGGAAGTGGGTGTGGATGTAGCAGAAGGGCTTGCCATAATCTTCCCTGGATATGGGGGAGGTGCCAGAGGATTGGAGAGTGGCAGATGTGACCCCCTTTATTCAAGAAAGGATGTAAGGACAGTCCTAGCCTGTTTGTTTAACATCAGCGGTGGGTAACGTTTAGAAACCATAATTGGAGGAAATAAGTAAACCGACGCTTGGGGAGGTTTGAGTTAATTAAGGAAAGCCACTTTGGATTTGTGAAATGCTTGACTAATCTGCTACTTCATCAAAAAATTCAGTTCGGTTGATTAAGGAGATGTGGTGGATGTTTATATGTTTTTTAAGGAAGTATTTGATAAGGTACCACAAAAGGCTGGTTAACAAAGTTGAGGCTCATGGAGTAGAAGGGTCAGTGTGCAATGGGATTTGAAAAATCTTTAAAATAATTTAATTATTTTAAAAAGTTAAGGACAGGAAATAGTGAGTCGTAGTGAATTGTTGTTTTTCAGACTGGAGGATGGGTCAGTGCTGGGACCACTGCAGCAAACGGTGAGGATGATATGAACTGCCTGCAACAGGACATAGGCTAGCAGAATGGGCAGACAAGTGGCAGATGGAATTTAATACTGACAAGTGTGAAGTGATGCATTTTGGCAGAAGGAATAGGGAGAGGCAATACAAACTTAATGGCACAGTTCTAAAGAGTGTGTAGGAATAAAGGGACCAGGAGTGCATGTGCATTGATCTTTGAAGGTGGCAGGGCATATTGAGAGAGTGGTTAGCAAAGCATGTGGGATCTTGAGTTTCATAAATAGAGGTACTGAGTACAAAAGCACAAAAGAAGTTGTGCTGAATCATAAAGCTCTGCTTAGGCCCCAACTGGAGTATTGTATCCAGTTCTGGTCACCACACTTTAGGAAGGATGTGAGAGTCCTTGAGAGGGTACAGAGGAGATTAATCAGAATAGTTCCAGGGTTTCCTTGGTTTCCAAGGAATAGTTTCCTTGGTTTCCAAGGAAATTGAAGGAAGATTTAATAGAGGTATACAAGATTATGACACACTTAGATAAATTAGATAAGGAGCTACTGTTCCCACGGACTAATGGTTCAAGGACTCGGACACCGAATGCAGGTTTTGGACATGAGATGCAGGGGGAATATAAGGAAGCACTACTTTTATACAGCAGATGGTTAATGACTTGGAACTCGCTGCCAAGAAAGGTGGTGGAAGCAGGGACAATCAATGATTTTAAAAAGGACATTGGATGGCTACTTAAAGGATTAGACTTTATGGGGCTACAGGGATTAAGTGGGAGAGTGGGGCTGACTGGATTGTTCTGTGGAGAGCGAGCATGGACTCTTTCTGTGCTGTAAATGACTATTAGTTCACTCACAGCTGTCAAAGGCCACTTTTTAAAAGGCTATTTTAATATAGGAAAAATGCTGATCTTCATTCCTTTTTGAGGTTGGTAACTGTAGTGGATTCTACCTTTCACACTGAGTCTCTCTCAATTTAATATCGATGTCTTTCTGATTTTGGAGTAACCTCTCAAATGTTGGCAATATTACAGTAAAATCCTGTTGAAAGGTCATTGACCTGAAACATTTACTGTTTCTCTTACCACTGTTGCTGCCAGACCTGAGCATTTTCTGTTTTTGTCATAAAATTCTAAATCCTTAGTTTTTTTTAAAGTCATTGCTTTATTCCATATTCTGAATTTCAATTTTTGGCCTGTCCTGTTTGTCCTAATTTAAACTCCTTTTTCTGGACTGCTTCCAATCTACCAGCAGTAAGGCCATATGATTTAAAAGATTTAGGAAAAATTGACCAGATTGCATCATCTGATTTTTGGGAGGGGAGGTGTTTTCATGTTCCTGATTTAAAGAACATTGTATGTGTGTGTGTGTATGTAAATGTGTATGTTATGTATTCATGATTTCAGTAGGGGCTGTTGAAGAGAAAGTTGCAGTCACAGACTATGCACTGAATGCTGGCACAACAGCAATGAATGCACAGAGAGTGCTGCGAGCACTGAAGTTGAACAGGCCAATCTTATTAGAGGGATCACCAGGAGTTGGCAAGACAAGCTTGGTGGCAGCTCTGGCAAAGGCTTCAGGAAATCAACTTGTCCGAATCAACCTTTCAGAGCAAACAGTAAGTTATGAAAGCAGCTTCAAGTCTTGTTGCCTGAGACTGAACTATCTTGTAGTAATTTCCATCCCCCCCACTCCGATATCTCTTCTAAATCATTTTTAGAAACTGTTTAGTGTTTGGAGGAAACTGCATGGAGAGTACCATTCAGAGATTTTTAGGGACTTGTCTTTTGCATGAAACAGCAGAATTTTGATTTTTTTTTTAGTTTGGAACAGAAGGTGGAACATTAGACTTAATAGTGTTCTTGGAACATCTAGATGACCCACAGTCAAATGAATTAACTTTAAAAATGTAGGCAGTTTTGTAATGTGGGAAAGAAGGGAGTCAATTTGCAAATAAAACTGAATTTTTTTTTTTATTCATTCATGGGATGTGGGCATCACTGGCCAGGCCAGCATTTATTGCCCATCCCTAATTGCCCTTGAGAAGGTGGTGGTGAGCTGCTGCCTTGAACCGCTGCAGTCCATTTGGGGTAGGTATACCCACAGTGCTGTTAGGAAGGGAGTTCCAGGATTTTGACCCAGCGACAGTGAAGGAACGGCCATGTAGTTCCAAGTCAGGATGGTGTGTGACTTGGAAGGGAACTTGGAGGTGGTCGTGTTCCATGTATTTGCTGCCCTTGTACTTCTAGTTGGTAGAGGTTGCGGGTTTGGAAGGTGCTGTCTAAGGAGCCTTGGTGCATTGCTGCAGTGCATCTTGTAGATGGTACACACTGCTGTTACTGTGCGTCGGTGGTGGAGGGAGTGAATGTTTGTAGATGGGGTGCCAATAAAGCGGGCTGCTTTGTCTTGGATGGTGTCAAACTTCTTGCGTGTTGTTGGAGCTGCACCCATCCAGGCAAGTGGAGTGTATTCCATCACACTCCTGACTTGTGCCTTGTAGATGGTGGACAGGCTTTGGGGAGTCAGGAGGTGAGTTACTCGCCTCAGGGTTCCGAGCCTCTGACCTGCTCTTGTAGCCACGGTATTTATATGGCTACTGCAGTTCAGTTTCTGGTCAATGGAGCCCCTAGGATGTTGATAGTGGGGGATTCAGCAATGGTAATGCCATTGAATGTCAAGAGGAGATGGTTAGATTCTCTCTTTTTGCCCTGCACTTGTGTGGCGCGAGTGTTAATTGCCACTTATCAGCCCAAGCCTGGATATTGTCCAGGTCTTGCTGCATTTCTACACAGACTGCTTCAGTATCTGAGGAGTCACGAATGGCGCTGAACATTGTGCAATCATCAGCGAACATCCCCACTTCTGACGTTATGATTGAAGGAAGGTCATTGATGAAGCAGCTGAAGATGGTTGGGCCTTGGACACTACCCTGAGGAACTCCTGCAGTGATGTCCTGGAGCCCAGATGATTGACTTCCAACAACCATAACCATCTTCCTTTGCGCTAGGTATGATTCCAGCCAGCGGAGGGTTTTCCCTGATTCCCATTGATCTCAGTTTTGCTAGGGCTCTTTGTTGCCATACTCAGTCAAATGCTGCCTTGATGTCAAGGGCAGTCACCCTCACCTCGCCTCTTGCGTTCAGCTCTTTTGTCCATGTTTGAACCAAGGCTGTAATGAGGTCAGGAGCTGAGTGGCCCTGTCAGAACCCAAACTGAGCGTCACTGAGCAAGTTATTGCTAAGCAGGTGCCGCTTGAGGGCACTTTTGATGACCCCTTCCAACACTTTACTACAGATTGAGAGTAGGCTGTTGGGGCGGTAAATGGCCGGGTTGGACTTGTCCTGCTTTTTGTGTACAGCACATAGCTGGGCAATGTTCCACATTGCAGGGTAGATGCCAGTGTCGTAGCTGTACTGGAACAGCTTGGCGAGGGGCGCGGCAAGTTCTGGAGCACAGATCTTCAGTACTATTGCGGGAATATTGTCAGGGCCCTTAGCTTTTGCAGTATCCAGTGCCTTCAGTCGTTTCTTGATATCACGTGGAGTGAATCGAATTGGCTGAAGTCTGGCATCTGTGATGCTGGGGACTTCAGGAGGAGGCCGTGATGGATCATCAACTCGGCACTTCTGGCTGAAGATTGTTGCAAATGCTTCAGTGTTATCTTTCGCACTGATGTGCTGGGCTCCCCCATCATTGAGGATGGGGATATTTGTGGAGCCACCTCCTCCAGTTAGTTGTTTAATTGTCCACCACCATTTGCAGCTGGATGTGGCAGGACTGCAGAGTTTCGATCTGATCCGTTGGTTATGGGATCGCTTAGCTCTGTTTATCGCATGCTGCTTACGTAGTTTGGCATGCAAGTAGTCCTGGGTTGTAGCTTCACCAGGTTACTTCATTTTGAGGTATGCCTGGTGCTGCTCCTGGCATGCCCTCCTGCACTCTTCATTGAACCAGGGTTGGTCTCCTGGCTTGATGGTCATGGTAGAGTGGGGGATATGCCGGGCCATGAGGTTACAGATTGTGGTTGAGTACAATTCTGCTGCTGCTGATGGCCCACAGCGCCTCATGGATGCCCAGTTTTGCATTGCTAGATCCGTTCGAAATCTATCCCATTTAGCACGGTGATAGTGCCACACAACACGACGGACGGTATCCTCAATGTGAAGGCGGGACTTCGTCTCCACAAGGACTGTGTGGTTGTCACTCCTATCAATACTGTCATGGACAGAAGTATCTGCGGCAGGCAGATTGGTGAGGACGAGGTCAAGTCTGTTTTTCCCTCGTGTTGGTTCTCCTACCACCTGCCACAGCCCCAGTCTAGCAGCTATGTCCTTTAGGACTCGGCCAGCTTGGTCAGTAGTGGTGCTACCGAGCCACTCTTGGTGATGGACATTGAAGTCCTCCACCCAGAGTACATTTTGTGCCCTTTCCACCCTCAGTGCTTCCTCCAAATGATGTTCAACTTGGAGGAGTACTGAGTCATCAGCTGAGTGAGGGCGGTAGGTGGTAATCAGCAGGAGGTTCCCTTGCCCATGTTTGACCTGATGCCATGAGACGTCATGGGGTCCGGAGTTGATGTTGAGGACTCCCAGGGCAACTCCCTCCCTACTGTATACCACTATGCCACCACAGTCTGCCTGTCCTGCTGGTGGGACAGGACATACCCGGGGATGGTGATGGCAGTGTCTGGGACATTGTCTGTAGGTATGATTCCGTGAGTATGACTACGTCAGGCTGTTGCTTGACTAGTCTGTGGGACAGCTCTCCCAACTTTGGCACAAGCCCCCAGATGTTAGTAAGGAGGACTTTGCAGGGTCGACAGGGCTGGGTTTGCCGTTGTCGTTTCTGGTGCCTAGGTCGATGCCAGGTGGTTCGTCCGGTTTCATTCCTTTTTATTGACTTTGTAGCAGTTAGGTCCAACTGAGTGGCTTGCTAGGCCATTTCAGAGTTAACCACATTGCTGTGGGTCTGGAGTCACATGTCGGCCAGACCAGGTAAGGACAGCAGATTTCCTTCCCTAAAGGACATTAGTGAACCAGATGGGTTTTTACAACAATCAACAATAGTTTCATGGGCATCATTAGACTGGCTTTTAGTTCCAGATTTATTAATTAAATTCAAATTCCACCTTCTGCTGTGGTGGGATTCGTACCCATGTCCCCAGAGAAATACCCTGGGTCTCTGGGTTATTCGTCCAATGATAATACCACTACGCCACCGCCTAACCCTGTAAATGAACAAATAATCTGTTCTAGTGATGGTTAAGGGAGAAGTGTTAGCCTGGACATAGTGTGGTTGATGTGTTGTGCCTCCAGCCACCGCTTATGGTATACTGAATTTAGCTGGAGATGATTGAGAGTGTCGAGTGAGTTTTTACTGATGGTTAGACATTGTTATGGGCCCAACCTAATTTCTAATTATCAGTATAAATCATGAGTAATAGTTACAAATGCCTATTTAGGCAGTTACTCTAAAGTTATGATTTGTTCCATGGTGTTGTATTGAATGGTGTGTTATAACACTCATCATTTTGCCAAGGTCAGTTTCCTCCATTTGCAGCCAGAGATTTCGACATCAGATACCAACTTACATGAGGTACAGCACCTTTAACGTAATGCAGCATTCGAAGCTGCTTTACAGGAGCATTATAAAACAAAATGACACTGAGCCACAAAGGATGTTAGGTCAGATGGCCAAAAGCTTGGTCAGAGGTGTGTCTTAAAGGCAGAAAGTGAGGTGGAGAGGTGTCGGGAGGGTCTTCCGGATCTTGGGGCCTAAGCAGCTGAAGTTGTGGCCATCCAATGGCAGCACAGGTAAAATCAGAGATGCCCAAGAGGCCAGAATTGGAGTGCAGATATCGGAGGGTTATGGGGTTTGGAGGAGATTTAGAGATTGGGAGGGGTGAGGCCATGGAGGGATTGGAAAACAAGGATGAGAATTTTAAAATAAAGAAATTGTTTGTATAAAATAAATGAGTCCTTTTGCTCTAATTCCTCTTTTCTAACTATGACTTGTATTGATTATTGACACTGAATTCTGTTCTTGTAGGATGTAACTGACTTGTTTGGGACAGACCTGCCTGTTGAGGGGGGTAAAGGAGGAGAATTTGCCTGGCGTGATGGTCCTCTGCTTGCAGCCCTCAAGGCTGGACATTGGATTGTTTTAGATGAGGTGAGTGCTATTGAATTGCTTTGATAAATGCCTCACCATGTCTTATGACTTGACCAACTTCATAAATTTAAATTTACCACAGATGTGTCATCATAGATGGCTTCTGATGTGGGTGTGAGTTCCTGTTAGCGCTTCACTTTTTGGAACAAGTACTGGCAGCAGTACATGTCCATACAGCCTAAAGGACTTTAATAGTGCTGTGTATCCATTAGTGACAGCTGAAATTCATTAAAAGCTTGTGCATTCATGACTTAGTTGCATCTTTCATATGTTGGTTTTACATCTTACGTCTGCTTTTCCCTTCCTCCCACCCCTGTGCATTTATCCTTTTGACTAGCCACAGCTCTCCAGTTAGCCCATTGCAAATCCATGACTGCAGAATGGGTCAGTTTTGTTTTTTTTAAACTTTCCCCACCCTGTTGTCCATTTGGAGGACTTGCTAACGAGGGGCTGAATTTTTATCAGGAATTCAATGGATGAGGGATTGTAGATGCAAATCTACATCCTGCTGCTCTCCTGTGCAGCTGTCTTTAGCAGCTTGACATTGCCGTCTGCAAGTTTCTGGAAGTCCAAGGAAGACAGAGCTGTTGATCTTGCTTTCCTTTCCCCTCACTTTTCTTCTACTCATCTGCTTCTCGCAACCCTCCCCCACCCGCCACTGACCCCAACCCAATCGTGTAATTTGTGGAATAAGGAATATGTAATTTTAGAAAAAAAACATGCGATATACTGTTTATTCAGGAGTTCAAAAGCCTATATTGGTAATGTCTTTCAGTTCTTAACCTGTGGCATGACTAGTCTTTGCAATATAATGGAATCACTCAGTTTAGCTGATCATTCTTGTTTCCATTGTATAAAACACCCTCTGTATTTGTTTAGTCACTAAAAGAAATCTAAGGATTCACGCAAGTACATATTCAGGTTCTCTCGATGTGTGTCTCTTATCTGATGGCCACTAATAGTACAGTACCATTTCACTAGCTCCAGCAACACTAATGCAGAAAGTACTGAACAGTATTAATAAAGATGACAATAACTGGAATTAACACTGTTCTTTCAGTTAAACCTAGCTTCCCAGTCTGTGTTAGAGGGACTGAATGCTTGCTTTGACCATCGTGCTGAGATTTTTATCCCTGAGTTGGGACTTCATTTCAGTGTGCAACATGAGAGGACCAAGATCTTTGGTTGTCAGAATCCTTATCGACAAGGAGGTGGAAGAAAAGGCCTCCCCAAGTCATTTCTCAACAGGTTCACGCAGGTAAGGCAGGACAATGAGTGCAGTTTTCTGTGGTTATTGCAGCAGTGGGTCATCAGCCATTCAAAGGTGCAATATATGAAGTCAACCAGAAAGCTGAAAAATTATATCTTTCTTCACCATTTGGCCTCATTAATACATTGGGTAAATTATGTGCAGATTCTTGGCATCAATTTAGCTAGTAATTAGCTTGTAGGGAGAGGCAGGTAGTTTGATGCTTTCTGGCCCTATTGAAAACTTTGAAAGCCAGAAATTCCTATGGCATAAGGGGTGGCGAGCTTTCATTGAATATTTTCAGGAATTGATTCTGACAATTGCAGTTAATATTTATGCAGATTTTTCTTAAACAGCATTTTAACTATGAAATTTTAAATCATTTGTAGTTGAAACTCTGTGCTGGAAATTCACAAGTCAATCATCCAGACAGAGGAAAAAAATCATCTGATCATATTTTGGCTGTAGACCCTCTGTTCTGATGAAGCATTTCTGCCAAAATAACCCCTCATCATAAGCTGGTTGAGATTCATAGAGAAATACAGCACTGAAACAGGCCCTTCGGCCCACCGAGTCTGTGCCGACCATCAACCACCCATTTATACTAATCCTACATTAATTCCATATTCCCTCTCTCATCCCCACAATTCTCCTACCACCTGCCTATACTAGGGGCAATTTATAATGGTCAATTTACCTATCAACCTGCAAGTCTTTGGCTGTGGGAGGAAACCGGAGCACCTGGCAGAAACCCACGCAGTCACAGGGAGAACTTGCAAACTCCACACAGTGAGCTCCTGAATTTTTCCAGAATTATATTTTCTTTATTTACAATTCGCATTTCATCCCAAATGTTAAATTTATAAATAATCTCTTCAGAAATTATTTGAAAAAGCTGCTTAAAAGCAGTATCATTTGGTTAGCTACCTTGCAAGTTGAAACATTTGTCTTTCCTGACTATTCATAGTCACTTTTTGTTTTAATTCGGTGACTGCTGCAAAGAGTTCCAGTACTGGAATCCTAACCTAACTTTCCAGAATAATGTATATGTTTAAAAAAAAAAAAATTGCATTTGTTATCTGAGGGCATTCATGGTTTCGCAATCCATGAAGTATTTTTGAAGTATAACCAGTGTTGTCATGTAGGGAAATGTGGCAGTCCTTGTGCACAGCAAGGTCTCACAAATAGTCAGAAAAATGACTGAACCACCTGTTTTTTTTGTTTTTTTGGGAGATGTTAAAGGGCTAGGACATAGAGCCCACTTGCTGTTTAAATAATGCCATAGGATCTTCTGTGTCCACCTGAGAGTAGGTGGCACTTCAATTTTAACTTCTCATTTAAAATCTGACATTCCATTCTGACATTGTAGCATTGCTCCAGTCCAGCCTAGATGTTCTTAAATACTGTAGTAGAGCTTGGGCCCAAAGATGAGCCATTGCTTTTTTTTTGTGCAGCAGTGTTTCATTTCATTTTCAGAGCCTTGCATAATAATCTTTAGTTGTTTGCCAATGCATAGTGTTTTTAATGCATGCAATTCAACAGCACAAAAGTAATGCCAAATTTACCTGAAATAATTTTCTGTGCTGCTGCTTAGCTACCATTTTGTGTGGATTACTTTGTTCAAGGCTAATATTGATCTTTTATATTGTAGGTTTATGTGGATCAGCTTTCAGTTACAGACATGAAATACATTGCTGACACCATGTTTCCTGCAATTGGTAAAAATATAATCAATAAAATGGTTCATTTTAATTACAAGGTAATGGATCCCTTTTTCTTTGGAAGATGAGATTGGATGGGAGATTCAGAACTTTCCTGCTGCTAATTTAATTGTTTTTGTTCTTGGAAGATTTACCAAGAAGTAATGGTGGAAAGGAAATGGGGACAGAAAGGAGGACCCTGGGAGTTCAACTTGCGTGATCTCTTCCGGTGGTGCCAGCTGATGTTGGTAGATCAGATGCCAGGGTGCTATGATCCAGGCCAGCATGTTGGTTTGGTGTATGCAGACCGAATGCGCACTGAAGCAGACAGGAACAATGTAAGTATGCCAACTGAGCTTTTCTCTGCTGGAAAATAAAGCAACTGTTAACTATTTCCAGTCCATTCTTGTAGTAAATCCTGGCTGTGGAAAGATCTGTACTCTTTGGGTCAGGAGCCTCATGGTGTGATTGTATACTTTTTTTGTCAAATATTACATCACTGCTTGAGAGTGCTATACATTTAATTCTTCACCCCTTCAGAGGAAACCTAGCCCTCTTAGTTAGCACTTTGATAAACTTGCCTCTCAAGATTGAATATTCATAATGAGGTAGTGTTGTGCTATATTTGCCAAGCACATTTACTTTTAAAGATGAATCACAGAGCTGTAACAAGTGAGTTGTATAATCATAATTAAAATCACCGTTCACTTTGACACCTTTCTTGGTTGCAAATTGTTCTTTACAGTAGAATATAATTGCTTGAGGTGATAATTCATAAATCCATTAAAAGTTCAAATTGAGACACTAGCTCAATTTTTGAGACTGGCTTATTTCTTAGCATAATATCACTTTAGGAAACAAAATGGTTTTGAAATTGCCCTTGTGCAGACGAAACTCTAATATTGGTTTGGCTATTTAATATTAAGCATATTATTTCTTTCCCTCCAAGATGTTTTCTGTATTTGAAGGCATATTTAATTCAAAAGGTGATGGAATTGAATCACTTCCCTACACTGGCTCCAGAAAGTTCCACATCACACCACAGCAGGTTCAGGTTTGTGACTTAGCTTCACTATACTCTTTGGAATTTGCACAAAAAAAACTTAGTCAACCTTTTTTGAGTTATTGTAACCTTCAAAGCAAGCAATTGTAATGATTGCTGTTGTTTTGTTTTAGGTTGGTTATTCTATACTTTCTCGTAGTGGGTTCACCATTCCCATGTCAAGCAAACAGCTGTCCATTCTTCACCATTCACTTCAGCCACTGGAGTCTATTATGAAGTGCACACAGATGAGCTGGATGGTAATTCTGGTGGGGCCTGCTACCAGTGGAAAAACCAGCCTAATCCAGCTCTTGGCTCTCCTAACAGGTCAAAGTTTAAAAGTCATGGCAATGAACAGTGCCATGGACACCACAGAACTACTTGGTGGATTTGAGCAGGTGAGATTTAATGGAACAATTGTGTTTTAAGCACTATACCTCATCAAATTTATTTAGCCTGCTAGTGTTACTTTTGATTATTGTGTTGAAACTTGGGTTCTGCTCATGCTGATGAGCACCTTCTGTTTTTTTTTACTGCAGCATTTACACAAACCATTGGAATTGATGCATCTAGCACTTCAAAATACAACATGAATGGCCCATTTAGCCCAATCAGTCCATGATAGCGAGTTTTCTTTCATTTTTATCTCATTTTGTTGTTAACCTATTCAGGATTTAATTCTAACCAATATCCTTTTGAAATTTTAATAAAGCTCCTCCTCCCACCTTCACTGAATTCCTATTTTGGAGATATTGAGTTGGATTTGGTTCCCAGACTGATGTCTGGTTCCGTGGTGGGAGAGGGCTGGAGAACTGAAGTGGCAGCGGCCGCCACGGAACCTGATGCTGGGATTGCCGGGCCTGATCTTCCTGGTGGTGGGGAAGCTCCGGGGCAGCTCCTCCGCAGCTCTGTGATGGGACCCGAGTTAGCATATTTAAATTACCTTTCTGCATTCATTTAAATGGAATTCCCCGTGATCCTACCAACTGTTCCCAATCTTGAGCTCGACGTGATGTACTCGGGTGCCTTCACTTTCCTGTCCTTGGAAAAACTGGCGCCACTGAGGCGTAAGTCCACGGTGCTTGCCAAGGTTGATAAGTAATGCCCTGCTCTTAGTCTTTCTTGTAGTGAACGCAGACATTTGCAGTGAAGTGAAATTGCAAGAAATGAGTGGGGGGTTGGAACTCTGCCTCCGTTTGTCATGTATCAGCAAGAGAGGGGGAAGGAGTCTATTCTGCATTTGGATAAAGTGATTTGGGTGTGGTGGGGGCGAGTGACAACTGGGAAACTGTACAGGTTGTTGCTGTCAGTGGTCCAGTGCAGGCAAATGAAATGATTGGTTCGAGCTTATCTAAAGTGTGATTGCGAAGCATCATGCATAACAAACACGTTTATGCTGGAACACTCCTGAAGCAGGAATTAACACACATCTCTGCCCTTTTTGAAGGAACCTGAAGTGACTAGGAGCATCGAGGTTTTTTTTTTATTCATTTGTGGGATGTGGGCATTGCTGGCTAGGCCAGCATTTATTGCCCATCCCTAATTGCCCTAGAACTGAGTGGCTAGGCCATCTCAAAGGACATTTTCAAGAGTCAACCACATTGCTGTGGACCTGGAGTCGCATGTAGGCCAGACTGGTAAGGATGGCAGATTTCCTTCCTTAAAGGACGTTGGTGAACCAGATGGGTTTTTACGACAATCGACAATGGAATGATCCATTGTGTTCCATATCCCCTTGCCATGATGAGGCATCTGCACCAGAGGTGGGCCTGAGGCAGGTGCAGCCCATGAATCTCCCAGCAGTAGCCACCCAGGCACACACGCCAGCAAGTCTATAGGACTCGTATGACATACCTTCAGATGTTTGTGCCAGCGTCTGATGACTGGATGACCCAAGAGGCTGTCACACAGCTATGAACTCTGTTGAATAATGATTTGCAACCAATGGGCTTTGGTGGCACCCTATGCATGTGGCTGTAAGTGACTGTGGCCCTAAACTACACCTGTGGATCGTTCCAGGGATCAGCCGGTAACGTGTGAGGTTGCTCAATCCTCAGTGCACCGCTGCATAAAAGAGGTCACTGATGCTTTGTACAGGAGGGCCAGCGACTATGTCCACATCAGGACGGACCCTGACAGTCAGGCTGCGATGGCCGTGGGATTTAGGGAAATTGTGGGATTGCCTCGGGTGCAGGGTGTCATCAACTGCATGCATGTGGCCATCATGGCTCCCGCTGAACAACCAGCCACCTTTCTAAACCAACACTTTTACTCCATCAATGTCCAACTCTTGTGCGACCGCAGGAAACACTTCATGAAAGTGTGCCTGCATCCCAAGCAGCTGCTATGACTCGTTCATACTGCACCAGTCTCAGGTGCTGCTGCTGCTGCTGTTCACTTTTCTCCGCCCCCACCGCTCAACTTCCGAGTGGCTTCTTGGGGTTAAGGGCTTTTGATGCCAGTGAGGAACCCCAGCAATGATGCTGAGGAGCGTTATAATGCCCGTTGTGACTCCACCCAAGGCTACCATCGATATGCTGAAGATGCAGTTTCGCTGCCGTGATTAGATCTGGTGGAACACTATAGTACACACCACATAGGATTGGGCACATTGTTGTAGTCTGCTGCGTTCTGCACAACATTGCAGTATAGATGAAGAGGTGTGGGAGCAGGACACATCCTCCAATGAGGATACCAGAGGGCAACCAAGAACAACTGCTCATGGGAGCACAGAGCAGCGATGGAGGGCCAACATGGCGTGCAGCGAACAAGGGAGGCAAGGCAACAACTGATAACTGAGCGCTTCCACAATCCTTGAAGTTCAAAACATGTTCCTCCAAGCACCATCTGAAGTCATCCTCTGTAATGTCCATCTCTCCAGCATGACTGGCAGCAGCTAACTGATCCATTGCCCATGTAATGTCAGTGCAGTGTCTCATTGTGCATATCGGCATGGCAATGATATTGCTTACATTGGCAGTACTGTCAGGCTAACAATGTAATGGCAAGACATATAATCAACCCATGGTGTCATGTGTTATCCAATGGAGGCTGATTGTCGGACAACACTCAAACTAGACATGACATTTGTCTCACCCGTGAAAACCCATATGTCAAGATGTCTTTCTAAAACGTTTGCGAGTGTTCTTTCATGGTGTAACCCCTATGCTGGCAGCTGGACTGGAGGCAGGCTGCTGATCAGGGTGCCCTTTGACCTGGGATGACTTTGGTGGTTGTCCTCTGCGAGCCTGAGGCTTCCTGTGCCAGGTGCAGGGCTGTCCTCGGGCATCATGGCTGCTGGAGCTGGACTCACTGGTGGAGGGTCTGAGGAGCCGGTGTCCACACTCCGATCACCCTGAGGGGAGACTCTAGATGTGGAGTGCAGTATCTCCTCCTCCCTCTTGGTTTGTTGGAACCTCCCTGCTCTCCAGAGCAGGACCAGGAGTGGGAACACTTACCATGCTCCTGGTCCTTCTCTCACCCTGCCACTGCTGCATTGTAGTCATGCCCGAGGCACGGGTTTGCCAGTGATTGAGCATCTGTGGAATCTGGCTCTGAGGGTCACCAGAAAAGCCATGCGCTCAGATGCCTGGGACATAGCAGCACTCATGGCATGGATGGGCTCCCCCAGCATCCGCTCATGGAAGTGCATGGCCTCTGGCATCTCTACCAGATGTTGCCTTACCTCTGTCTGCAACTCCAGTATGCCTTGTGCTGCTGACACCAGAGGCTCATCAGCCTGTGGTTCAGCATAGGCTTGGACATTGACAGTCCTTCAACTATCAGAGGCCTGGGCTGTCTCAGTCTCAGCCAGCTGCTCGGGTGCATGTGTGATGCTATCACCAGCTTGTGACTCTGATTGTATTGCCGATTGGATACCCACCGAGGTGAGAGTATCTGCGCTGGTGGAAGGTGCGGGGGAGCCATGGGACGGTGCATCCTCTAAATGTTGCTCATCCTCAGGGGGTCCTCGGTCGCTCAATCTTTGGGGGCATTGGTGAGTGTTGCCCTGAAAGATACAATAAGAAGACATTTAGCTGTTATGGTACATATGTCACAATGAGGACAGCATAGGAAATGAAATTTCGTATAATTCTGTGTTTGGCAATAATTACTCCCATCAACTGGGACCCCGAGCTCCACATCGGAAATGGGACATGCTCCTTGTCTCCTGGCTAGCTCCAGCGCCTCTTCGGGCTGTGACAACGGCCTCTGGTCAGGCACCTCGCTACCAATCCTAGACGCCTCCCTCTTCTGAAAAAGCAAGGTTGCAAATAAAGAATATTGACAAACATGGGTGCTGCTTCACCTGGGGGGCCTGCTGCTTGGTCTGGCATACAGACTTGCCCTGTCATGGGTCTGGCTTGCTGAGGTGCAAATGAGGGAGATTTGATTCATATATGCAACCAGTCATGTGCCATCAACCCTCCCTGACCTCCCTGTCTATTAAATGGCAGTGGCCGTGTGAAGATAACCAGATTACACCCAGCAATTTGGAAACGTGCCATTTACCTTGGCTGAACGAAGGAGGTCATTTCACCCTCTTGCAACACTACACCCAGTGTTGTGGGGTGGCCCCATGGCTTGTCACCTCCTCTGCAATCCATCCAGGTTTGTTTGGCCAGATGGGAGGGCCTCCTCTTGCCATCACTGGGGAAAAAGGACCTCCCGCCATTCCCTTGCAGCCTGGTGGAGAATAAGCAGGAAGACATCACTGAACCGTAGAGCCACCCTTACTCGGATCTCAGCCATCACACAAAGGTTGCTTCGTGGGGCTGCTTGCTGGATTGGGGATTTGCTCAGCTGTCCTACAATGCTGTTGAAATGTTTGACTGCAATGCAGGGAGAGATTGAATGCAGGGCTGGCAGCCTTTTATAGATGACACTGACACTTCTTGCATCAGGTGTCACCAAGGCTGCCCCGCCACATGATTTATTTGGATTTGGGGATGCGGGGGTGGCAGCTGCCATGAATATGCAAAATGGTCACCTGACGCATAATTGCAGCAGCATGGGCCCCTCGGTGGGGGACAGCCACCATGTACTGTGCTTGCCGTCACTCCTGGCAGTGAGAATACAAAATCCAGCCCATTGTTTCCGTTCTCTTCCTACATTACTCTGTTGCCAACTTACTCTGTGAACACTGCTTGCCTTCATTGTGACTTTAATTATATTAATGCTGCAAATTCTGTGTACAGTACTCTTCTTTGGCCTCCTTATCTCGAGAGACAATGGATAGGCGCCTGGAGGTGGTCAGTGGTTTGTGAAGCAGCGCCTGGAGTGGCTGTAAAGGCCAATTCTAGAGTGACAGGCTCTTCCACAGGTGCTGCAGAAAAATTTGTTTGTCGGGGCTGTTTACACAGTTGGCTCTTCCCTTGCGCCTCCTTTTTTCCTGCCAACTACTAAGTCTCTTCGACTCGCCACACTTTAGCCCTGTCTTTATGGCTGCCCGCCAGCTCTGGCGGACGCTGGCAACTGACTCCCACGACTTGTGATCAATGTCACAGGATTTCATGTCGCGTTTGCAGACGTCTTTAAAGCGGAGACATGGACGGCCGGTGGGTCTGATACCAGTGGCGAGCTCGCTGTACAATGTGTCTTTGGGGATCCTGCCATCTTCCATGCGGCTCACATGGCCAAGCCATCTCAAGCGCTGCTGACTCAGTAGTGTGTATAAGCTGTGTACAGTACTATAGAACTAAATAAGCTTACAATACAGAGGCTATTTGGCCCATGGTATATGTGCTGGTTCTCAATTTGACAAAGCAAAAAGCACCGCAGCCTCACAGCTCCAGCGACCCGGGTTCAATTCTGGGTACTGCCTGTGTGGAGTTTGCAAGTTCTCCCTGTGTCTGTGTGGGTTTCCTCCGGGTGCTCCGGTTTCCTCCCACATGCCAAAGACTTGCAGGTTGATAGGTAAATTGGCCATTATAAATTGCCCCTAGTATAGGTAGGTGGTAGGGAAAAATCGGGACAGGTGGGGATGTGGTAGGAATATGGAATTAGTGTAGGATTAGTATAAATGGGTGGTTGATGGTTGGCACAGACTCGGTGGGCCGAAGGGCTTGTTTCAGTGCTGTATCTCTAAACTAAACTAAACTAAACTAATCCCAATGCCCTGTTCTCTCCCAATAGATAGGCATCATCTTGCATTTATTCAAGTTTCCTTTTAAAAGATGCAATGATCTCTACCTAAATAACTCCCTTTGAAGCAGCATTCTGTGCCCCAACAACCAACTACATACAAAAATTTTTCCTAATCTGTCATTTGACTCTCCATGACTTTGTTTCAAATTGATGACCCTCAACACTGCTGCTTAAACCAGAGGAAATAGTCTCTCACTTGTCATTGTATTGAAAAGTTTAATAATTTTAAATCTCAAATCTTGGCTTTCTTTGTTCCAATGTGAGTCCCAATATCTCATGGCTCTTTATAACTATAGTTTGCCATTTTTGGAATGAAGCTGGTGATTCTATACTGGGTGTCTCAATAACTTTAATGCTATTTCTCTAGTGGGCACCAAAAACTGCACACTGGACTCTAATTGTGGCTTCGTATTTGGCTTGTACAGCTGTTTCATAACCTCCTTTTCTCTTTTACTCTATGCACCTATTAGAACCATTGGAGTGCCATTGGCATTTTTGTTCCCAACAAATCTTGATGCAAATGCTTTGTAGATTTTTTTTTTTCCTTTTCATTGTAGGAAACAAATGGTTGACAGCTTCAGACACGAGTCTCCATTTTTGCCATCCAGTCTCAGACACTACCTTTTTTAATATCTGTTGTGACATCACTCTTTGGGCTTTTTTTGTAGAGCTGTGATTTATTCAATATTGTTTAAGACTTTCTATAAAAGAACTTGACCTTCAGTAATGTGGGTAGATTATTGATGGCAGAGTGAAGTGTTGTTTCTCACAGCTATGGTCATGTGTTCAATCTTTGCTTCTTGTGTATATTCCATCACTTTTCTTGGTTTATATTAGTTTGTAGTTTAAAAAATATCTTTGAATCAAAAGAGCATAAGAGTAAATGCACATGCTCACCTTGAGCTCAAAGATGGAAGATCATGAAGGCTGAGAAAAGCATGTTGACGGGTTTCATGTGTGCTTGCAGGTTGATATTTTCCGTCCTTGGCAGAGTTTGGTTAGAAAAGTGAAGGATGTCGTCAGTGCTGTCACCAGAGATGTTCTGCTCTCGCTGGACACTGTCCCTGATGGTGGTGGTCTTCTCAAACTCTGGAATTCATTCCTGATCAGTCATTCACGTTGCCTGAATGAAGACCGTAGTTCTGGCATTTCTTCTGATGCAATGAACAAACTGGAGAGTTTGCTTATTCTTCTTCAGCAATTCAACAACAAATTGAACACACTCTTGCCTTCAGGTATGCATTTTGAGGAATATTAATGCAAGGAAATGATTTGAGGTTTTGCTAAATAACACATTTGGCTAGATTTTTAAAAATCTTTAAGACATTGACCAAAAGCTTAAATTCCAAAATGGTTACAAAGTATAGTTTTTTTTTTTTGAGTACATCTAAACATTATTAGGCAAGATTTTCAGTTTTGTAGCTATTTTAAACTGGGTAATAGTTATTACTTTATGTCCAAAGAAGGACTCTCTCAGTTTTATTCCCTTGTGAAGCTGTTGACTTTTCTTAGGGAGTGGCTCCACTTCCATACCTTTTTTTCATATGTAGTTATTCCTCCAGAGACCATTCATTTATTTATTTTATTTTGGTGGGTGTTTAATGGATCTGATTTCATATGCAGTATTTTAGCAGCGTCACTGTACAGTGATGCGTGAAAGCCTTGGTTGTGATCTTCAGCCTTTTAATGGGTGATGGATGTGACGAGAGTTGTATGTCTTTAGATAGTAAATTTATTCAATTCATTAATGTCTAGTTTATTTCCATATTAATTTCTTCATTGTGTTTTCGAAGTCACTCTGCCTCTTGAGTAGTTCAGTAACGTTCTATTTCTTATCTTCGTACTTCAGAATTTTCAGAATTGATCACAGAATTCCAGCATTTTAAGCACCAGCGCAGTCAATCTTTGGATGGCCAAAGCCGTGGCACTTTTGAGTGGGTTGATGGGATGCTTATACAGGCTTTGAATTCTGGCAATTGGCTGCTGCTGGACAATGTGAATTTCTGTAGGTAAGACTATTCTGGAAAGTACATGTCACTGCTTTGTAATAGTTCCTGTATAGAATGCATGCAAATTCTATCACATGCCCTTCATATATGAAGTTGGACTTCCTAGTATGGAAATTGGAGGAATTTGCTGTAAAAGTAACTGAAATAGTATTGACTCAGACACTTGGAGATTGGATTTCAATGTAGATTTATCCATTTGTTGATCATATACATTTTATACTTATTGTTCAGTCCTTCTGTGCTTGATCGTCTAAATGCTCTTTTGGAACCTGGAGGAGTGCTTACCATTAGTGAAAGAGGAGTAATTGATGGCACCAGCCCAACAATTGTCCCACACCCAAATTTCAGGTATGTTGTCGAGATGTTTGCTGTTCTTCGTAGTAATTCAGGGATGGTGAAAGGCAGATTTTTGATTATTTCCAGATGTTTCAGCATGTGTTACTTGTTATCCTTTAACTGGCTTTCTGTATGATATAACTGGAGCCAATCTTTATGCACTACTTTTAAAAAAAAACATTTATTTACGCAGTTACAGATTACAAGTACCTCCTAACCCAACAACCACAGTTGAAGTTTGTGTCTATTTATATGGGCACAAGCAAATCCCCTGTTGATGCCCGCCAACTGCCAACAATTCATATAGCAAGGCAGAAAAGTTTGAGCAATGGTGGTTTTTGACATTGTTCAAAATGCATTGAAAGTCCCTATGTCAGCCTTTATCAATGGCTTCTCGTTTCAATTGTTAAGCTTAGGTGTTTCTGTGATGGGGTTTTAGTGTTGTATATCACAATGTTAAACTGTTATTTTAAACTTGGCTTCTTGTGTGGAGTTCTCTGCAGCTGAGAATTAATGTTCATTTTTTTAAAAAAAATTATAAACCAAATCACTCCATTCAGGAGATGCTTGTGTTCTCAAACATAATGGAAACAGAACCTAGGAACTGCACTGCATAGAAACCACAGGGGCACATCAAACTAGTTTTCTTTCTTAAAAAAAACTTGTGGTTTCTAGCCAATTTACAATAGCGCATACATGCCATGTGCTTCAATGAAGGTATGTGAATCAAACTTCACAAACTGTCATTCCTCAAATCTTGCCACCCTTCCAGTCTGCAAACAAACTGCAAACTATTGAGCCTGACCCAATTTAATTACTCACTTCTGTTGGCGCTCATTTCCCTCTCCCTTCACCCTGCCATCCACAGGCTCTGAAATTTCTTCAAATACCAGAACACAATGATTCCCCTTGACCTTTTCATGGAGAGAAAAACATTCCCCATCCTGTAACCTTTACCTCTGCATTTCCTTCCTTCCTTGTCTCCTTGGTCAACTATGTTTTAGCAATAAAGCAGGCTTTCTGTTTGTGAAGTTCAGGGTAATTTACCATGTAGCGTGTTGTGCCCCTCACCCCAGCCCATCCAACAGCTCCCTTTCTAGTTATTGCCTTTGATTTTGGCCAGCAAGATGAAACTCTTTGCTTTGACTTCAGGGCTTCCTTCCCACAGCACAACCTTGGACCACGTAAAGCATGAGCATTTGCAGTTTATTTTATTGATACTAAATATGGATGTTCCAATTTAGTGGCAATCAACAGCAAGAAACACTGTCCCCTTGCAGCCACTAGTGCAAAGGAATAATAAACTAATGAAAGTAGAAGGAACATGAATGTTAGATCTTGGCCATGCTGAAACCTCCTGAGAAGTGGTGTGTTTTTTGTTGTTGCAAGAATGTCCGAATCGAACTCGTGCTCCACTGCAAAACTCTACCAACCTCCCCTCTACCACAATACCTTTCACTTCCTCTACCTGCCCTCACCCTCCCACTCACCCAGTTCTCCAGGTAAGGATATTTTTCTTTCTCTACTGAAACACATTGCCAACCACTTCCCTCCGGAAGTGGTCTCCCCTCACTCTCTACCCGATTATGCCTGGCCTCAACCTCAGAATAACAAGTAGTATTAATATTTGATACTTAAACATTTTTTATATTCCCCTGATGAGCTTACAAGCCTTTTATTAAAAAAGAATTACTTTCCATGAACTGGGATAAACTGTAGTAAAAATCTTCTAAAGATAAGATATTAGCCAATACAATTTAGGTTTTATGTTTAACTGCCTTGTTTTAAATAGGCTGTTTATGACCATGGATCCAGCACATGGGGAAATCTCTCGGGCCATGAGAAATCGTGGGATTGAAATTTATGTTGCAGGCGAGCACAATGCAGACCCTTTCGATAAACAGGATATTAAAACAATGTTACATGCGCTTGGTTTTGTGGGAGATCATCCATGTACTGAGTTGATGGCATTGTGCTCAGAAGTAAAAGAAATTACAGCAGGTAAACAGAACATTTTAAATTAATTTCAGTTTTTGGTAAACTGGTTCTAGTTGGGCTGTCGGACACTGACAAATGTGTACCAATGTTTAATAGCTGTTGTGCTTGCCCAATTGCTCATCTTTTGCTACATTTAGGTTTAGTAGTGCTGTAAATGTAAAATTTAGTTCTGATTGTAAATTAAGGATTTGTGTAGAGAAACATTGGTTTGAATGCCTCTGATTCATCACTTCCAACTTTTTCTCATTTAAAAAAAAAAGGTGGTACTTCCTCGATCTCTTCACTTCTCCATGCTGCTGTTCTTATTGTTCAGCAGCTGAAGCATGGTCTCAACTTGACGGAGGCATTCCATCGAGCTTGCTCAGAAGTGTTTGTCCTTTCACAGACTTCTCGAGCTCACCAGGAGGTGAGGGTTAAGAACTTATCTCTGAATAGTTCACAATTTCTAACAATTTTTAGGTTGAAGCAGAATAACACTTTAGCATGTGTGTGGTTTGCGATTATTGGTGACACTTCCACTTGTGAAGCTATTTTAATTATTCTCCTTGGTTATAACTACTTTTTTTTGCATTAAAAGTAAAAACATTTAAATAAGGCATAGGTTATCATTTTTTAAGAGCCATCAACATCTTTTGTGTTGCAGCAAGTACAAGAACTAGTGGAGAAGCACAAACTCACATTGGAGTCACCTGAGTCCTGGGGTAATGCCTTGGTCTCTTTGGGATTGTGGCCAGATTCTATTCCATCAGCAGTGTTTACAGCAGAGGAATCCATGCTATCTATGATCCATCGTGATGGACAGGTCCTTGCCTACTATTTGAACCAACTGAGCCTTAGTAATAACAGGTGGGCTGAAGGCACCATTATTTAGACATTAGGAAAAAACCAACTTATGTTCACTTAAACCAGCAAATTTAAGCTCTGATTGTTTCAGATACATTTGTAGTCTGACTTGCCATCATTTCATGTTTACATTTTAGTTTTTGCTGTGAACAGTCTTTGTCACCAGCCAATATTGCAGACTGGCAGCTTCTATCCAGACTACTACTAGTTTAATTCTAATCAGCCATTAAGAGCTATGCAGTCTTTAAATGGGAAAGTAACCCGGTCTATACTTGGTACAGAAGTGTTTCCCCCTGATTTCATGGCCAAAACTAAACATTCAGTCTGGGAGGAATACAGGTGCAGAGCTGGCCTCTAGTACTCTGACACAACACATTGGAGCTCCACTGAGAAGCTCTGCATAAATGACTTTTCATCATTCTGCAAGTCACTTCATGCTAGATGGCAACCTCTTTGTTTGTTCTGGATTATATGAAAAAAAATTCAGAATACAGAATGAATTCCATGTATAGGAGAATAATTTGACACCATGACCATCAGTACAAAAACAAGAAAAAAAACACATTGAGTGGTTGAGGTGAATCTCATAAATGCCTTGAAGCAGAATTTAGATAAGTACATGAGGGAGAGAGGAATAGAAGGATTTATTGATGGGGTTAGATGAAGTAGGGTGGGAGGAGACTCATTTGAAGTACAAATGGTGGCGTAGACCATTGGCTGAATGACCAGTTATCGTGCTGCAGACTTGAATGCTATAAAACAGCTATCTTTGATTCTATTGTTGTGCCTAACACGCACGCACGCTACTCTTAAAGAATCCACGGAGTCCGATTGGTGAAAGGTATCTCAATACTTTATTCCCACACTAAATCATCAAGTACAAGCTCTCACTACTTGTACAGTATACTACCAGTCAAGACACGAGGTGATCAGTCTCGGACTTGCGGCTGCTCTTGGGTTCTCTGAGCCCCTGGCTCAGGGTATCTTCTCGAATGTTCTTCCCCGGGGTTCTCGTACCTTTCTTAGTTTCAGTCAGGGGTTAAATCTTGTTTCTAAGACCCGCCCCTCTTACTCATCATAGGGGTCTAGTACAATGACATCATGATAATTCCTTATTTGGCTCAGTGAGGACCTGTTCAAAACTTCACAGTTTTCCATTGTCTATTATGAGTTTACTCATATCTAGTGTCCATGACGACTCCTAGTTTCTGGTATCCTCCTCAATACCTTTTCTATAATCATATCTACAATTCCTCGGCTATGTGTGCTGTGCCCCTTTGTTTTAATTAAGTTCTAAAGTGTTTTTGCTATTTGTGTTTTTACTGGGTCTACACTATCAGCATCAGTATATGTGCAGCTGTAATCCCAATAAAAATCTACCTCGTGTGTCCCACTGTGACAGCAATAAACCAAGATGAAAGGTCATTTCCCAGTTCATCTGTTTGTGTGTGATACTACTTGATGTCATGGGAGAAGTTCTATATAAAAAGATAAGCTACCTGGTTGAGGTGGCTTCTGTCTTTGACATGCATTCTTGATGCAGAGTAGCCCTTTAGCCTAGTTTGGGTTCTATGAAGACCACATGGTCACCATGCATGTGACAATATAATTGTGAGGCCATACCACCTGTGGTCTTTTGCATCTTATCTTTGCTATTGGCAGTTTGTTAATGGCCAGCTACGTTTCTTTCCTTGTACCAGATTGCTTTGCTCGTTGGCAAAGTTTGGGGGGAAAAGTCTCTAGCCTCTAGACAGGATTGAATTTAGATGAACGACAATGGAGTATCCAACATATGACCAGTCATAATTTCTGAAAACCATAGATGATTTTGGGCCCGTTTGTATCTGCCAGCACTTTGCTGGTGTAATCCAAAACTAATCCCACTGTTGCATGCTCTCCATGTAACCCTGTATCATTTTTTTTTTATTATTCAATCTCATGAAATTTTTATCCAATTCTCCCTTTTAAAAGCTATAGTGGTCTCTGTGGCAGAGCATTATGCTCCAACAAATAGCTGCAGAAAAACTTTTCCTAAGCTGTCTCTTCATTCTCTTAGTAACCATTTCAAATAAATGACTCCAACCGAAATAACCTTTCCCTATTCAGTCGATCAAAATCCTCATTTTATAAACCTGAATAAAATCCCCTCTTGGCTTTCTCAGTTCCAGTGGAAAAAGTCCCGGTATTTCCAATCTTGTTTAACAACTAAAACTTCCTATCATGCTGAAATATGCTGAATACTGAACTTGAAGCTAATCATGGTACCTGAACAGTCTTCTATCCAAATTTGCAACATTTACTGCATTCCCTTTATCTAGCCAACCAGTCATCTCTTCAAAATGCCATTTAAATTTGTCAAACATGATTTGCCTTGAATTAAATCCTTGTTCATGATTGATATAATTTCGTAAGAACTTGCGCAACATTTGTTTTCCCAGCAGCTTAAAATATGTGCACCAGCAGTTAACCTCAAGAAAATACTTGGTGCTTGTTTCGATGACGAGCAGACAGAAGAAATAAGTTATGCCCCCTTTGTTTGCATGCTATGAAGTTCAATCAAAGCCACAAAAAGTAAATAGAATAGATAAAGAGCATTAGCATACAAGAGGCTAATGCAAAAATTGGAAATTTTCACAATGCACGGTGTACAGGTTGTAATCATTCAGTACACCATTTGGCATTGCCTGAATTAAAACAATCTAAATGTATTGGGTTATCATTGCTGCCCCAACCTCTAAGACCCATTCATGATTAGGGTAATGTTCCCAAATATGACACTGGGGCTTCCACATTTGTCTCTAGCTGATGAAATGTATCAGTTCAGAAAAATTCAACCTTTAGAAAGGAAATGAAAGTCATAGAGCATAACTTCAGCAGGATGAGGCCAAGGATGGGAAACTATAGGTAAGAGATGGAAGGAAAAAGTGTGTACATTAAGCAGATTGGGGACAGACCAAGAACAGCAGCTTGCCAGAATCAGTATCCTTAATATTTGTGTTTATTTCCAAGAGCCAAATATTTTCATTGTTTACTTTAAAAAAAAATTTTGAGAACTACTGAAACCAATAGTTGCAATTGCTTACGTGTGAGCCAGGAGTAAACGAGGATTTATATTAAAAATGGTTCCAGCAATATTTATAGGTGCATCTTTCTGCAAAGCCATGTTTGTAACGGATGTGTGTGTTTTCCCTTCCCTGATTCAGGTCTCGACCTTTGAACCTGACTGATCTCGAGCTAGTTTTGCAGTCCTGTAACATGGACAGTCTTTTATTCCATGGCAATAAGACAGCAGTTCAAGTGACTGAGGTCTCTATGGTTCCTGCTGCTGTTAGGCTGGTCACAGAGAAAGCATCGAATCAGGATTGGCTGTTAAGGGCCAGGTGGTTGTGTCACACAGCAAAAACCCACAGACAGCTACCAGGTAGGGTTCTGCTATCAGTATTCAACTGTGTAAACTTGATTTTATATAACTCTGTGTCATGCTGGTTAGTGAGATCGTTCAGTTGGTGACCTTATTTTGCATAACTGGGGTCATCAGTTAACACTGTCTACTGAAGATGAAAATGCCAGTTGGCAGTCAGTATAATGTGCAGAAAATTGAATTTTTAAACTTTTACACATTATGGTAAAGATGTGTATCTTTTAAAATTTGTATCATGGGTGCACTTGTGTATAGATTATCGAAATTTCGTAATTGCCGTTGCACATTCCAGTGCTTAAAGGATAAAAAAATGTATGGAAGTCAGCTTGGAACCTGATTTTATACTTCTTGCTCGTGCTGTCATGAATTTATGAATTATTAAGGCAATATGTAGCAATAAAAGATGACTTTTGTGCATTATTTTTTAAATAGCAGCTCAAATAGATGTAGAGTTGTGTACATGCACATAACTAAAACTAGATGTAATTTAGAATTAATGCATGTTTTTTTTTTAAACCTGCAGAGTTGGTGTGTGCCCAACTGGAGGCGGGGGCAAAAGCTCTTAATGTAGTTTACTCCAGTGTACTGCCTGCAGGAATGAAAAGAGTTGTACAGCAACTGCAGCTCGATGCAAACGGTAACATGTTCCTGATCAATGGGGGCATTAGCTTTTTACTTTGTTGGGAAGAAGTTGCATGGATTTACTGTGACTGAGCATGAAGTTAGATACTTTCATGAAGTCAATACACTATGGTATTCCTTTGCCCTGAAAAGTGGTGTGTTTATGGATAGTGTTTGAGCTTCTGCACTTGAGTTGAAAAAATACAAACATTTAGTTTAATTTCCTCTACTATTTTCAGAGACCAGAAATTGAAATGTGCAAACCTGCTGAAAGGAAAAGGCATAAATGCCTTAGTTTCTCTGCTCATTGTCTTGTCGTTTTAAATTGATGACCTCCCCGCTCCCCAAACTAGACACAAATATTTCCTGATTTTTAAAAATCCTTCATAATTTTAAAAATGGCTGTGGAATCTCCTCTGTTCCATTGAAAGTAGTTCCAGTATCTCCTTGAAACTCAGTTTCCCATTCCTGGTCAATGCATGCTTTCTAGGACTTAAATTTCTTTTTCATAATGTGGTATCCAAAAGAAGATTCAGTACCTGAGCTTTCCTGAAGAATATTTTTTGTCAAGTTTTCATTGCTTCCTTTACTGTTGTACTGTTTGCTAATTATATAAAATCCCCAAATTCTCTTATGGGTTTGGCTACCTGCCCTTCCACTTTCACTTACAATAATAAGAGCAGCGGGAGCAAGCCGTAGAGTGTTTTTTAAATCCATATTTTACAACCCTGCACTATAGTATATAGAATTTGTGGTATTCCAAATTTTTTTCTTGACTTCAAAATCTCTACTGTGGCCATCTCTAAAAATATCGCTAGTACTTTTCCACAGGACTCTTACAATCTTTGAGTTGTGGACAGGAACATTTTTTGTAATGCTATCACTCTTAATTGGTGAAGGTGCTTCAGTAAACTTAATACATTAAAAATACATTAAAAATCTTAATGTTTAGAGCCCTTTCAATGTCCTGAGACAACAAATGCCTTCCTCTCAAGAAAATTATGCACTATGAGATGAATTCATGTGAGTACATTATAGTTTATTTTCCTTTGAATACACGTTGTCAACAATGAATTAACTCGTGCATCTGAACATTTTCTTTAGCTGTTTCTCACCTGTTACTTTCATATCAGCTTCTGATCTTGTTTCTAAGGCTTCACATATCATTAACTTTTATTTTTGAAGCCATGTTTAGAGGGCCTGATATCCACATAACAAAGCCCCATAAGATGACTACTTACTTGCTGCTTGTTTTCGGTGGTGTTGGTTGAGTTGAAGATTGTTCAGGTAGCTGTAAAAGATCCCACATTGCTATCTGAATAGGGAGTTCACCCAGTGTGTTGAAGAATCAGATTGATTGATGAGGCTTGATCCGAAAGATGCTTCCTCAACTATAGCACTCCCTCTGTATTAAGCCCTACAGTGGGACTCAAAGCATGATCTACACAGGTGAGAACACAGCCAAACTGACAAATTTGCAAATTAGAAAGTGCCCCTCTTTGACACATCAATGAATGAGCCCAAGAAATATAACTGTTACAGGTATTTTTCTATTGAGATCTGATGCAAGCAGCACCCCATCTCTTCCCTTTTCCTGCTCCCCCTAGAGAAAGAAATCTTGGTCCAAAAAGTTGAGGTGACCAATCTAACATTTCTTTCTTTTGCAGAGAGTGCTTCAATTCCTTTGGATCCACGATGGAACCAGCAACGTTTGGATATTTTGCTAAATTCTATGGCATATTCTGGGCTGCATTGTTCAAAAGAGCTTCAAGCACAGCTCCACTCCATTGCTAACAGGTAAACAAAACTATTTCAATTCAAACTTTATGGTTTTGCGACAGCCAGGAGATGCCTGTTCTCTTGCGATAGAACCAGCCCACCCATGCTCAGTTTGAGTTCCTCCAGGTCTATTCTGCTGCAGATCCCCATATATCCAAGCATGGATACAGAACAGAATTCCAGAGGTAAGTGACTGCCCTTGACCTCAAGGCAGCTTTTAACTTGTGTGGCACAAAGGAAGGTGGCTGTAGTTGTTGGCCAGTCATCTCAGCCGCAGGATATTGCCCTGAGGAGCTCCTGCAGCAATGTCCTAGGCCCAAATTACCTTCAGCTGTTCATTTAATAATCTTCCTTAGATAATCAGGTCAGAAGTGGGGCTGTTTGCTGATTGCATAGTATTCAGCTCCATTTGGGAATCCTCCATGAAGCTGACCTTTATCTGCATGCAGCAAAACCTGGACAACATTCAGGCTTGGGCTAATAAATGGCAAGTAACAACATTCGTATCGAGCAATGATCATTTCCAACAAAAAAGATCTAACCACCTCTCCTTGACATTCAAAGGCAGTACTAACAGAGATCCTCACCATCCCAGGAGTCACAATTGTCCAGAAACTGAACTGGACTAGCCACATAAATGCTGTGGCTACAAGAGCAGGGCAGAGGCTTGTAATTCTGTGGCAAATGTCTCTGCCCTTGACTCCCCAAAGCCTCTACTAACAACATGATGCAAGTTGGTAGTGTGATGGAATCTCCCCATTTGCCTGGATGAGTCCAGCTCCAACAATGGTCATTAAAGTTCAACACCATCCAGGACAAATTGCCCAATTGATCATTTATTGAATTCACCCACTCTGCAGTTAGAAATTCTGACCGATTTCGGATTGAGACTTTTGAACTTTTATGAAATTATGGTACTCTGTGCATTGATTCTGCATACAGACTATTCCATGTTTGTTTTGGTTCAATTTTGTAGGATGGCACTTCTGATGAACAGAGAAGAAAGAGGATATATGGAGAAGACTATGCTGGCTTCTGATGCTGCAAAAAAGTCAGGCAGGCGCAGTGCTTTGAGGGTATCCATTGCATTCCGTAAAGGTAACAAAACAAAAACCCCTCCTGCCAAACACAAGGTCCCATTTCCCTGTTTCATATATTTTTTTCTCCATATTTTGCAATAAAATTAAATTCGCTTTATTGATTCAAATAAATGTCTTGTGAACTAACTAAATATGGGGCAGTTTTTTTTGGTGTACTTCACTGGGTGCAGTGCATGAAAGAAAATCGGGTGAGGAAGATCTATCTGTAAGGAAGACAGCTTCATTTCCCATCAGTTAATGTAAGCTGGGATTGGTTACCTAAGGGCTGTATGATCAGTGCCCTCTGATTTTTTTTTTCTCCCCTCTGAGATGCATCAGCTGCAATAACAGTAGAGAAACCGTCAGTTATCACAGTGTCTGATATTTGATGTGAGCACTAAAGAATTTCTAAGTAATGTTTAAGCTACTATGAATACAGAAAGAAACTAGATTGTGTAAAACTAGCTGTGGTGTTTAATCCTGTGATGTTTAGAATCTTTCTTGTGCTAGTTGGGTACTTGGTATAAAAATAGGTCTTTATAAATAATCTAGAGGATATCTCTATGCAGGGAAAGTAAATGCTTAAGCCTAAAATTTTAAAGTAGTCTTGGTTTAATTCTTTTAGGAATGATAAACTTGGATAATCTGCCTCACCCAGTCTTGGCTCACCTTGCTGCTTTCTTTGAAGTCTGGGATGCTTGTGTGGTGCAGTGTATAAAGTGTCAGTTTTCTGATCTGGAAGATGATGCCTTCCATGAGGCAAGTATTACTGTCTATCTTTGGCTTGCATCTTGTGCTTGTTCATCTACTGCTGGCTTTGGAACTGGTTCTCTTTGAATGATGTGTGGGAAACAGGCCAACTGATGTCTGTCTCTCTCTTTTCAAGCTTGAAAAATGTGAGCATGGATAATTGTATTCTGATGACATTCTATCCCTAACCTCAGTTGTAGCTGTAACTTCGAATATTGACCAGTTGATCTCCCATGGTGTGACACATTGAGTCCAGGTCAAGTGGGGTTAGAGGACGTGGTACAGTGAATGTGCAGTTTCTAGTTCATCATTTTAAAGCCATTTTGTGATCATTTGACTGTTTACAATAAAATGGCAAAACATGTAATTTGGGAAGTAAAGTTGGTTGGAGCACAATGGTTACTCCGCAGTGCAATTCAAAGAGCTGGGAGATAAAAGAGCACTACAATGCTGCAACTGTCAAGAGGGTGTAATTGCAGTGAGATTTAGTTTCTACTAAAAATGTGGATTGCAATTTATAATGGAAATGAACATCAATGTACAATTTGAAAACTATTATAAATGGATATGTTTGAAAGTTTGAGCAGTTGTAGACGATACAATTTTTTAGAAAACCATACAATTGGTATGTTTGAGAATTCATACACAAAAAGCTGGTATCTCTGTTGCATGACCATCCTCAATAGGGCATTCTTCACTGAACGATTTTCTGATCTCCTTAGGTGCTGTGCAACACTTTGTGGCGGGATCGGTTCTGGATGGTATCGGACAGCGTTACTACAGATACGGAGGGCATAGCACTGCTCTCTCTGCACTGGCATTGGGTCATGAAACACCTCTTGAAAGATAATCTCAGACAGCTATGTGACTTCTCTCAGTATGCATGAGTTATAATTTATATCTAGCATCTTGACCCTTCTATATTCCATCTTTGATACTCAGTCAAAATCGTGTTTGCAATCCCCTAACTTGGCAGCATTCTTACCTTGTGATTCAGAAGGTGTTTGCCAAGGGATTGGCAAAACGCTAGTGACAGAATGGCAATGTTTATTTAAAAAAAAAAGTCCAGTCTTAAGATTTATCAGAAACTTGAAGCAGAGATGCCTAAAAACTAGACAACAGCTATCTAAAATGGCTGGCTCTGATGAAACCCTGGTGAGATCAAGACCTAAATGCAACACCCTTTATCATATCTCCACTGTAGTTAATGCTACCAAACTCAAGATTGTACGGGTAGCTGTCATAATTTGTGTGGGCAATTGCTCTGTAGCTACACATTTTATTGCCTGTCCAGACATAATAGATACTTAGCAAAGTTGAGTCTGATGTAGGTGTGAGTGGATTTGAGTCTTTTTAAATTAATATTGATGTATGTAGCTCCTCTTCAGCTCTTTCTACCACAAATCATGTATTTCTGGTGATTGTAGAGTAATTGATGGATGTTGTTATTACCAGTTAGTAAGCCAGTATGTTCATGTAACAAGGAAAAATTACTAAAATATTGCACAATTGTAGCATTTTAATATTTGAACAAATACTTGATCGTATTCAGAGGGCATTCACCCCATTGCCCCTCAATGTTGAAGGAAAGTTAGTTTTGTCCAACTCAAAATCCTTAAAAAGGAATAACAGCAATTATGTAATAGTTTGCTCTTGCTGAAGAGTATGAGTAAACTCTCCCTCCTACTGTATGAAACCAACATGTAGAGATGACAAGGAAGTAAATTGATTATAAGATTGTAATTAAGGCAATGGGGTTGAGGTTTGGGAATCTGAAGTACTGATCAGTGGAAAAATGCCAATAATGCAAGAAGACAGAAGGTGAGATCAAAGAAACATTTAATAACATAAGAGACCATGAAATGTAGAGAAAGATCAACGGCATTAAATCCAAAGCAAGAAGTAAATGAACAAGCAAAGCAGATGTAGGACAGAAAACCAAAGGAAAAGAGCCTTTTCTGGAAAAAAAAGGCAGTTTGGGATAAAAATTGAAGATGAGATAGTTGAGAGCTATGGTCAATAGTGGAACAAATGTCAGTCATATTGTCAGTCATGGCACTGATAACAATACAATCTGGAGTTTAAAGGCATTATCTACAGTGGAGGTTGGAAAAGGCTGTTTGACAAGATCCGAGTATTGCCCAGGGTTTGTTTGGCAATTTTCTGGGCCAGCCATTTTGGCTGTCCCTGGGTTTAGTTGCCTGTCCTCTGCTTTTTTCCTCCCTGGTCTTTGGGTTCAGGGTTGATTGCCCTTTTGTGATACCGAACTGTGTTTTCTAGTTTGAGCAGTCCTCCTTAGTGAATTCAAAGGTTTGTTTTCCCTGTTCTTGCCCCACCATTTCTTGGTTTATGTTCATGGTTCAGGCCCAAACTACCTGATTTAAGCCAACATAAAACTCGTAATTTGGATTTAATTTTTGCCACCATCCCTGAGATCCAAGACTTTAGTTATCCATGAAAATTGGAGAATTAAACTTTTATTAGGAGTTATTTAGTGGTGTAATTTGTGTTCTGTTATGTTATCAGAATTCCTCAAGAAATTCATGCGATTTCAGTTAACCTGCAGAGCCATCTGGCTAGTTCCACTGGAATAACTGCCAGTGTGAAGGGACTGCAGAAATCATTGGGTCGTCCCCTTCCATTCAAGGTTAGTGAAATCTAAAACTGGTCTCTTGTCATTCCTGACAAATTTGGTCCTCGCTGTACAACTTGCAAAGTTGAAGTGCAACAGAAAAGCTCATCATCAAATGTAGAGATATGTGGACACTGGGGAAAAAATTCGCAAGTGATCAAAGCTAACTTTTTTTCCCTGAAGTTCCAGAAAAGGAACTTGGCTATAAACTGCCAAGGGGAAATGATCAACTTTTCCAGATTTGGAGGAAAATTTTCTAGTACTGCATAACACAAGCCAAAGTTTAAGTAATGTTTAAAATCACGGAATAAAAGCGAGAAATGCTGGAATCACTCAGCAGGTCTGGCAGCATCTGTGAAAAGAGAAGCAGAGTTAAAGTTTCGGGTCAGTGACGGAATCACCGAATTGTTACAGTGCAGAAGGAGGCCATTTAGCCCATGTCTGCACCGGTTCCCTAAGTTTCACTCCCCTGCCTGCTCCCCCTAACCCTGCACATTCTTCTTTTTGCGTATAACTGTCTAATTCCCTTTTGAATGCTTCAATTGAACCTGCCTCCACCACATTCTCAGGCAATGCATTCCAGACCTTAACCATTTGCTGCGTGAAAAGGTTTTTCTTCATGTACTTTTGCTTCTCTTACTAAATACTTTAAATCTGTGCCCTCTCATTCTCGATCTTTTCACGAGTGGGACCAGTTTCTCTCTATCTACTCTGTCCAGCCCCCTCGTGATTTTGAATACCTCTATCAAATCACCTCTCAGCCTTCTCTTCTCCAAGGAAAACAGTCCTAACTTCTCCAATCTATCTTCATAACTGCAATTCCTCATCCCTGGAACCATTCTCATGAATCTTTTCTGTGCTCTCTCCAATGTCCTGGCGTCTTTCCTCAAGTGCGGCGCCCAGAATTGGACACAATACTCCAGCTGAGGCTGAACTAGTGTCTTATACAAGTTCAACATAACTTCCTTGCTCTTGTACTCTATGCCCCTATTAATAAGCCCAGGATACTGTATGCTTTATTAACTGCTCTCTCAACCTGTCCTGCCACTTTCAATGACTTATGCACATATACATCCAGGTGTCTCTGCTCCTGCAACCCCTTTAGAATTGTACCCTTTATTCTATATTGTCTCTCCATGTTCTTCCTACCAAAGTGAATCACTTCACATTTCTCTGCATTGAACTCCATCTGCCACTTGTCTGCCCATTCCACCAACTTATCGTTATCCTTTTGAAGTTCTACACTATCTTCCTTCCAGTTCACAATGCTTTCAAGTTTCATATCATCTGCAAACTTTGAAATTGTACCCTATACACCAAGGTCTAGGTCATTAATATCAGGAAAAGGAAGGGTCCCAGCACTGTTCCCTGGGGAACTGTACTAAAAACCTCCTTCCAGCCTGGAAAACATCCATTAACCACTACTCTTTGTTTCCTGTCACTCAGCCAGTTTTGTATCCATGTTGCTACTGTCCTTTTTATTCCATGAGCTACAAGTTTGCCCTCAAGTCTGTTGTGTGGCATTGTATCAAACGCCTTTTGAAAGTCCATGTACACCACATCCAACAGCATTGCCCTCATCAATCCTCTTTTACCTCCTCAAAAAACCCCAGTAAGTTAGTTAAACATGATTTTCCCTGAAGAAATCCTTGCTGGCTTTCTTTGATTCACATTTGTCCATGTGACGATTGATTTTGTCCCTAATTATTTTTACCAGAGGTTTTCCCACCACCGAAGTTAAACTGACTGCCCTGTAGTTGCTTGGCTTATCGTTGCACCCTTTCTTGAACAAGGGTTTAACATTTGCAATTCTCCAGTCCTTTGGCATCACCCCCGAGTCTAAGGAAGACTGGAAAATTATGGCCAGTGCCTCTGTGATTTCCACCCTCACTTCCCTCAGTATCCTTGGATGCATCTCATCCGGCCCTGGTGCTTAATCTACCTTAAGTACAGACAGCCTATATAATACTTCAATTTTAAACCCTTCTAGTGTCTGACATGCGTCCTCTTTCACCATTGCCTGGGTTGCATTTTCTTTGGTAAAGACCGATGCAAAGTATTCATTTAATACCTCAGCTATGCCCTCTGCCTCCATGTGTAAATCCGCTTTCTGGTCCGTAATTGGCCCCACTCTTCCTTTTACCACCTTTTTTACTATTTATATGCCTATAGAAAACTTTGGGATTTCCTTTAATGCTAGCTGCCGGTCTCTCCTCTTGTTCTCTTTTTGCTTCTCTTATTTGCTTTTTCACTTCCCCTCTGGACCTTCTATATTCAGCCTGGTTCTCAATAGTATTTTCTACCTAGCATCTGTCGTAAGCAGATCATCTTTAATCTCTAATTCTTTTGTCATCCAGGGAGCTCTGGATTTGTTTGCTGTACATTTCCCCTTGGAGGAACATACCTTGACTGTGCCCAAACTATCTCCTCTTTGAAGGTCGCCCATTATTTATCTACCAGTTTTCCTGCCAGCTATTGACTGCATTTATTCACTCCTGCTCCATTCTTACCCCATTGAACTTGGCCTTCCCCCAGTTAATTATTATTACCCTGGATTGCTCTTTGTCCTTTTCCATAGTCAGTCTAAGCCTTATGATCACTATCCCCTAATTGCTCTCCTACTGCTACTTGAACCACTGTATGAAACCAACAAGAGGGAATCTAACCATCTCCCCTTGACATTTAACGGCATTACCATTGGTGAATTCCCCACTATCAATATCCTAGGGGCTACCATTGACCAGAAACTGAACTGGAGTAGCCATATAAATACCGTGGCTACAAGAGCAGGTCAGAGGCTAGGAATCCTGAGGCGAGTAACTCACCTCCTGACTCCCCAGAGCCTGTCCACCATCTACAAGGCACAAGTCAGGAGTGTGATGGAATACTCTCCACTTGCCTGGATGGGTGCAGCTCCAACAACACGCAAGAAGTTTGACACCATCCAGGGCAAAGCAGCCCACTTGATTGGCACCCCATCTACAAATATTCACTCCCTGCACCACCGACGCACAGTGGCAGCAGTGTGTACCATCTACAAGATGCACTGCAGCAATGCACCAAGGCTCCTTAGACAGCACCTTCCAAACCCATGACCTCTACCCACTAGAAGGACAAGGGCAGCAAATACATGGGAACACCACCACCTGCAAGTTCCCCTCCAAGTCACACACCATCCTGACTTGGAACTATATCGCCGTTCCTTAACTGTCGCTGGGTCAAAATTCTGGAACTCCCTTCCTAACAGCACTGTGGGTATACCTACCCCATATGGACTGCAGCGGTTCAAGAAGGCAGCTCACCACCACCTTCTCGAGGGCAATTAGGGATGGGCAATAAATGTTGGCCAAGCCAGCGACGCCCACATCCCATGAATGAATTTTTAAAAAAAATGCTCCCCCACTGCCACTTCTACCACTTGTCCGGCTTCATTCCCAAGGATTAAGTCCAGTGCTGCTCCTGTAGGACTCTCTACCTGCTGGCTCAAAAAGCTCTCCTGTATGCACTTTAAGAATTCTGCCCCCTGTAAGCCTTTTACACTGTTACTATCCCCTCTAATATAGGGGAAGTTGAAATCCCCTACTATTAACCTATTATTTTTGTACGTCTGAGATTTGCCTACATATCTGTTCCTCTATCTCTCCTTGACTGTTTGGAGGCTTGTAGTACACTCCCAGCCACATAATTGCCCCCTTTTTGTTTATACGTTCTACTCATATGTCCTCATTAGAGGAACCTTCTAAGATATCATCCCTCCTTACTGCAGTAATTGACTCCTTAATCAACAGTGCAATGCCACCTCCTTTTCTACCCCCAATCAAAACTGCTACCCCTCCCCCCTTTTTTCCTTTCCTATCTTTCCAGAACACCTTGTACCCAGGAATATTTAACACCCAGTCCTGCCCTTCTTTGAGCCAGGTCTCTTACAGCCACAACATCATATTTCCACATGGCATTCTGCGCCTGTACCTCACCAGTCGTCTTAACCATATTCATGCACATACCATTCACATACATGCACATTAACCCTGATTCAGACTTTATTACTTTCTCCCTTACTCTGACCCCACCTAATAACATACTATTCCCTACTCTTGTGCTATCTATCTCCCCCAGTATTCTGTGCACCTTGGTATTCCTCTCTAATGCTTGCTCCTGGTTCCCACGCTCTGACAAGTTACCAGTTTTGCTTCCCTCCAACCTGAGCTCCCTGTCAGGTTCCCATCCCCCTGACAATTTAGTTTAAACCCTCCCCAACCACACTAGCAAATCTCTCTGAGGATATTTATCCCAGTCCTGAAAAGATGCAACCCGTCCATCTTGTACAGGTCCCACCTGCCCCAGAACCAGTCCCAATGTCATGGAAATCTGATGCCCTTGCTCCTACACCAATTCTCCAGCCACTTATTCAATTGCTGTATTCTGCTATTCCTATGCTCACTTGCACGTGGGACTGGGAGTAATCCTGAGATTACTGCTTTTGTGGTTCTCCTTTTCATCTTCCAGCTCCTTAAAATCTGCTTTCAGGACCTCATCCCCCTTCTTACCTATGTCATTGTTACCAATGTGGACCACGACCTTTGCTGTTCTCCCCTCCCCCAGAAGAATGTCTTGCAGCCTCTCAGTGACATCCTTGACCCTGGCACAAGGGAGGCAACACACACCAGGAGTCACATTTACTGCTGCAGAAATGCCTGTCTGTTCCTCTAACAAATCCCCAATCACTACTGCTCTTCCATTCCTCTTCCTCCCCTTCTTTGCTGCTGAGCCACCTGTGGTGCCACAAACTTGGTTCTGACTGCACTCCTCTGAGGAACCATCTACTCACCAGTATCCAAAATGGAATATCGATTAGCGAGTGAGATCATATCAGGGGACTCCTGCACTACCTGCTTGGTTCTCCTAGACTGCCTGACAGTCACTCATTCCCTATCTGCCTGCATGCTCCGAACCTGTGGTGTGATCATGTAGCCCTGCGCTCCTACGTGGGTAAATTCCAGTTAAATGCTAACTTCAGACCAGACTTTTATGAAGATAACAACAAAATGTTTGAATATTTCTAACTAGAAGTGCAGATCATTGCTAAATATAAAGTGGGGTAATTTGTATTTGCAAAATCCATCATGAGGATGAGTAAACAGGATCAGTCTTGTCCTTTTAAGAAGCACGTGACTCTCAATCATCTGAAAGGGGAGAGCTGCACAACCCAGCCTGTGGAGTGTGGTCAGGAAGAAACTTGCAACAAATGCGAACTTGCATTGTTTGCACATCTATTTTTTCACAAAATAATACATTATTAAATGTGGCTATCTCTTCAAAAAAAAAGTGAGGGTGACCCAAAGAAGATCTTTAAGATTATGAAGGCATTTGATAGGATAGATGTAGAGATATTTCCCCTCGTGGGTGAGTCCAAAATCCGTGGCCATAAATACAAGGGAGTCACTAAAAAGCAATGAGATGTTTGTTTATTTACCCAGAGTGGAACCTGCTACCACAAGGAGTAGTTGAAATAAATAGCATAGATGCATTTCAGGGGAATCTAGAAAAGTGCATGCGGGGGAAAATGAATAGAAGGATGTGTTGATAGGGTTAGATGAAGTAATGTGGGAAAATGTTCATTTGAAGTATTAACACTGGCATAGGCCAGTTGGACTGAATGGCCTGTTTAGTGCTGTAAATACTTTCTAATACTACAGATTTAAAACACACCATTGCACCATGTGAAATGTTTGAAATGCTCTAAATATTCCGCTCTAATGTCCACTTACCCTGTTCCCTGCCATCAAGAAAGCATAAAAAGGGGGCAGTGGGTGAAATCTCGGCAGATATACGAAACAAAAGCTTTTCGCTTGAGACGCAAATCGTTGCACCCAACTTTTTACATTCAATTTTTTTATGCAGTGCAGCAAACTTTTCTTGAAATCTGAAAGTTGCCTACCATTTGCACTAACTTTTCTTTGCCAAATGCACCTTTTTCAGCAAAGATTAGTGTCAGTTACCTGAAACCTGCTCATTGCCTTACATTTCGGTACATTTGACTATCTTGTTTTCCTGTTGTACTGATGCTCTTTTGAGGTCACCTGATCAAATACTTCAATAACCCCAACGCCTAAATGACAGACTGGAGGGAGGGTTCAGGTATAATCTACAGAACAGCACTTTTTTTCTTGCATAAAAATTGCAATCCAAAGTGGGAGCGGTATAACTTACTGGGTACTTTCTTAAGGCTTTTTAAGGTATGGCTTTTTCTAAGGACAACAGTTAAACCTTATTGTAAATTCAAGGAACTTGCGAAATAAGGTCTCTTGTATCGTTTGCTTTAATGGACTGGAGGAAATATATGCAAGATTTTCAGTCAGCATTTGTTGCATATAATTTTACTTAGCTCTTAGAACAGTGGCGCAGTGGTTAGCACTGCAGCCTCACAGCTCCAGCAACCTGGGTTCAATTCTGGGTACTGCCTGTGCGGAGTTTGCAAGTTCTCCCTGTGTCTGCGTGGGTTTCCTCTGGGTGCTCCGGTTTCCTCCCACAGCCAAAAGACTTGCAGGTTGATGGGTAAATTGGCCATTATAAATTGTCCCTCGTATAGGTAGGTGGTAGGGGAATATAGGGACAGGTGAGGATGTGGTAGGAATATGGGATTAGTGTAGGATTAGTATAAATGGGTGGTTAATGGTCGGCACAGACTTGGTGGGCCGAAGGGCCTGTTTCAGTGCTGTATATCTAAATCTAAACAGCTGGGACACATCCCAGTATGCAACTTTTGTTTGCCCAAGACTGCTAACGTAGTTCACAAATTTATAAACCGATAACATGATGGCTGTTGAGCCTACGATCATACAAATTAGGAGCAATAGTAGGCACTCTATTTTATTGTACAGATTTGACCATCTGGTTCTCTGGCCTTTTTGCACTACTTAAATAGTGCAGTCAGCTGTGTTGTCGCAGAGCATTAACATTTTACTTCTCAAATGCTCAAATTTTATCTGTTAAAATTGCAATTTGTTTAGAATCTCTCCTACGCAGAAATGTGGGGATGCTTTCCTTTCCCCAGCACTCAAATTCTTCACCTTGAGCACAGAAAAGGGCAGAGGGGAAAACGTGGGGATGTTGTCTTTTCCTCCGAAATCTGCTAAAAATGTCTCTGATTTTGCTTCATCAATGTTTGTTTGTATTAGTTAGGCTAGAGGAATTGAAGGAGTGGTTAAAATATCTACTAGATATTTATACCAGAAGTATAAGTTTCTTGTTTGGGGGTATGAAATGATAGAAGCAAAGTAACTTTGCATTTTTGAGAAGCTCTTCAGAAGTAGCTTGCTTTGCCCTCTTTCCGCAACCCCCCCCAAATGTTTGGGCTGATTAAAAAAAAAAAATTGAAGGGTCACATTTCTACTTTCTCCATAATGAGGATTTCAGATTGTGTGTGACAGAACTTCATGAGGTCGTTGTGGGAAATTCCACAGAGAGGCAGCCTTTTAAAACTGGGAGAATCTGTCTTGTAAATATAGCTCACCTTTAGTAGTAAACTGCAGTAATCATGAAGACTGAGTAGCCTCCAATATGTTCTCCATAGCAGTAGTATGTGGTCGTAATGCTGTGACATATTTTGCTAGTTAAAATTTCATCTACAGGTTTAGATTATAAGTGCTCCTGTTTTCTTCAAAAAAAGGCAAACCACATGTTACTAGGTGCTCCACTAGTTTTGGATTGAGTCAATTACTTGATGCAGAAAGATGAATTAAATTGAGCAAAAATTAGCCAGGTTAGAGCAGGGAAGGAAGAGATCATGAGTAAGATTATCTTAATCTGTTAGAATGGTTCCCTACTCTAATGCAGAAATATTCCCATTTATTCAAGGCTGTGGTGCTCGAAAAGTTGCCACATTGGGTTAAAGCTATTTTTTTTTTCTCCTTTAGGATGAATCTGTTGTGAAATGTGCCTCTAAACTCCAGATAATGAGTTCTGCCCTGGATGTGCTGAGACTGAGGCCAAAAATGATGGCTATGACCTGGAAAGAGCAATTTTATAGAATAAAAGCAGCTGCGACTGATTGGAATATCAAGCGGCACTTGATGTTGGCTTGGGGTCTTGTACTTCAAGCAAATCACTTTATAGAATCTGATACTGGTATGCTTCATTTTAAAGAGTAAACTAATCTAATGCATTAGAATATCCTGAAAGTTAAAGTTAAGCACTAACCATTTGAAATATACTTCTGGTATAAATGTCATGCCCCATTCAGCACATGGTTTGACCTTTTTAAAGCAGGTGGAGCACTTTTTTTTTGCTGGAGTAGATTTCAAATGTGGATTCAAAAAATCCAGGCAAGTAGGTTGATAAAGGTGGCAGCTCTGGTTCCTATTGCTGCTTTCTGGCAAAAACTAATGGAGCTGTACTTCAGTATTTTTTGTTAAAGTATGTTGTCTTTGGGTGAAAGCCTATTAGAAGGTTGCACCGTTCAGTTCATTGGGTCCCCCTGGAGATTCAGAGGAATACTTTTTTTTGGCATGGTTTAGTTCATATGCCTGCTTCAAGAAGTATTTGGTTCTGGCGATGTGTTTCTGTTGTCTCCGCAGGAAAATTGGAGGTTCTACTTCAACTTATAACTTTTAAGAGCACTGAAGGATTTTACTTTCACCTGGAGCCCTTTGTACTAAAAAGGATGATTAGGGTCATAATGCAGATAATTCAGGTGCTATGACTGGTGGATAGCAAGCTCAAGGATGTGCACTACCCCTACATTACAACAGTGATTACGCTTCAGTAGTAACTCATGGCTGGAAAACAGACATGTCCTGACGTTGTGTAAACACTATTATCAATGCAGGTTCTTTCTTTCGTTTGTTCTTTACTTGAGCATTCAAGAGCCCCACAGCTTGCATTGGAGGCTAAATGTAGAGGAAGTTCGTGCTCATTCAATGTTGGCTTGGTATCTGCGGCAACCTTGATGCTGCAGCAGGAAACTTATTTAGAGGAAAATTCACGAACTTAAGACTAGTTGCTGTCACAGCTGGTTTTGAGTTTACTCATGAGATAAAACTTTTATGGATAAAGAGTCTCTGCCAATGCAGAACCTAACCTTCTGTAGGACTTGATTTCACTTTGTTGAATATCATCTTGGAACCACTAGATTGCTTCAAGATCATCCCGTTGTATTTTTCACATCCTTAGCAGGATTTGGGCTCTTCTGGGTGAAGCCTGCAGTTGGTGGCAGCAGTCATTTTAACAAAAGCTAATAAGGCGTTATGCATTGGACCACTCTAACCTCTTCAAATGATGGTCCCTGAAGAATACTTTGCTTTGTCTGCTTCAACCAGGGGATGACTTGCTTTAAGATAGATAAATTGACAGTATTATTTGTTTTTTTCTCACCTGCTGGATAATGCTTCTCACACAGTATTAACTGTACGTCTTCAAAGTTGAATAATGTGGATACAGCCCATAGATTCATCACTGTGAATGGCTTGAACAGCTGCTCTGGGTGAGCTCTGTCCTTTCAATGAAGATATTCATTCTGTGTTTGTGACCTTGTTCTAGGGAGCAACATAAAACAAACCAGGTGAAAACCAGTCATATGGCTTTGCCATGTCAGTGGTATTTTTCCTTATTTAGCCTCTGGTTCTTTTGCCAATCACCTGTTTAAATTTGTTGCTGTCCGGTTGTTGACCATTCAATCAAGTTGTCTGGTTTAAACTTTCTGTTTCTGTTATAGTTGAGCGAGATTGTGGAATTGTGAATAATGTTCTTTACTGAGTTGTCGATCTGGTAGTGTAGGTTGATGAACAAAGTATCAAACCCCAAGATGGCTACTTCCACTTCTGGAACAGCACATAGCTGCTTCACCCCTCCTCCACAAAAGCTCAGTCCTTGATTTTTCTCGTCGGTCTCCCTAATTCCATCATTAAACTCAAGAGGCTCATATCCTATACCATAGTGTTCTATACATTTTCTCTGTCCTTGCTGAAGTTCACTGGCTGTCCTGAGGGGTCTTGACCAGGTGGATGTGGAAAGGATGTTTTCCCCCTTGTGGGAGAATCTCAAACTAGGGGTCACTGTTTAAAAATGAGGGGTCGCCCATTTAAGACAGATGAGGAGAAATTTTTTCCTGAGGGTTGTGGGTCTTTTGTAATTCTCTTTCTCAAAAGGCAGTGGAAGCAGAGTCTTTGAATATTTTTAAGGCAGAGGTAGATAGATTCTTGATATTCAAGGGGGTGGAAGGTTATCGGGGTAGGTGGAAATGTGGAGAAATCAGTTCAGCCATGAATTTATTGAATGGCGGAGCAGGCTCAAGGGGTCGAGTGGCCTACTCCTGCTCCTAATTCGTATGTTCATATTTTAAATCAATTACTTCACATCTCCACGTTTTCCCCACCCTGCACCAATCCATGCTGTCGTTCTCTTGTTACCATCTTCACACTTCATCAGACCCCTCAGCCACCCTGGTATTCTACAATTCCTGTGAAAACGTCCACTCCTCAACTCATCATTCCATTTTACAAGGTTTCCTCCAAATGACCAACTTTGACTCTAACCCTTATCCTATTGCTTAGTTGTCCACCGCTCTCCAGTAAAATACCTATTTGTTGTGTGAATGGCATGTTGGTGGGAAGTGGTTGGATTTTGATTGGCTGTTTCCACAGAAGTTCAGCTTTCCTTGGCAATGGTAAATTCTAGCTGACGTCTTAATTGTTTCATGACCTGGTGAAACATGAAACTTAGTCTCTAGTTACATTGTGTCATCGGCAGTCAAAAGACTAGATGGTTAGAATGATGTGTTAACACAATGTTTCTCACTCCTCTTCCAATGTAAGTAGGATGCACTGGATAATACCAAGACCTTGCCGTTTTCCCCAAAGTTGGATCGGAGTCTTCATTTATTCATAGATATTTTACTACCTTTGAATTGGGAGCACTGTACCTGCAGTATGTAACCTAACAATTTTTCCTACTCTGAAGACCAGGACTAGTCTGGGAAATACCAACATTTCTTGGTATGTGGACTGACATTCAAGAGGGAAGAACCAGATAATTTCTGGACTTCTATTTTTTTTCCCCCAGAGACACCACTTGCGAGTGGCCAAGCTTGAACTGAGCAGATTTTTCTCATCAGAAGTACCATAAATTTATCTGGTACTTCTCAGATGAATTAGTGGTTGGAGCATTTTATGAGGAGTGGGTGATGCCAAGCAGGAGGTGAAGGAATGTAAATGGCCAAATCGAAGACATGGTCAAAAATGTAGGTTTTTAAAGAGGTCTTTGAAGATGGGTGCCAATGCTGTAGTGGTTGGGCAAGTGAAATCCAGAACACTAGTATATCATGGCTGTAAGACTGGTTGCCCATGAGGGGCAGGCAAGTCATTTGAATTGAGACTATTCCTATATTAAAAATTAAAATCAACACTCTTTTTAAATTAATGATGCTCGATTAGCTATTAATTTTACTTAGCAATGGCATAATGTACTTTTATTCTCCAGATGTATTGCAGTATATTATAGACTCCCAAACGTCAGTGATGAAATCTCAGGGTCTTCTAAGCTCGTCAGACTCCGGAGGCCTTGAGGCAGGTCCACCTGATTTGGATGGAGCATGTTTGAATCAGTTCGTGAGCAAGATTCAACTGTGGCCTGCACTGGAGTATCTGGCATTACTCTGCAAGTTTAAAGTGGTGGCAGAGCTTTTGGATTTATCATTAGTCTCCAGGTAAGCAAAGGAAAGTGAGTTTCTTCAATAGCTGCTATACCACTTGCTTTTTTAAAAAAAACAAAACCTGCTCAAACCTAAAGGCAGGCAGGTGGAGGATATTTGATAAACCAGTTGATATGGAACTTTAACACATTCATCTTCTGTGGCTTACAATAAGTCAAATAACATTGGCCTTGATTTCCACTCCAAATGGAGCCAAGGGACATATCACGCCTTTCCCTCCCCAATCTGGCAGACTCAAATTTTGAGTGGCAGGTGGCAAGGGCAACTACCCCAAGCAGACGTGTCCTCTTCAACTGTGCATTATGGGCTCTTGTTCACTTTCTTTTTAATATGCAGATTTTATCATTCAATAGAAAATCCTTTAAGGGTTTTAATAGGAAATGATATGCACTAACAATCTCATGATTTAATAACAACGTGCGAGTTGATTGCCTATAATTTCAAATTTGTATCCCAAACAAGACTTTTTCAAAATGGTGGCAAAATTGTTCTGCAAAGCGCAAAGTAACTTACTGAAAAACATAGCTTTTTTTTTTGCAAAGATAACCTGACTCTTCCCCTTCAGGCTCCAAGGAGAGGGCTTGTAATTTTCTGTAACATCAAAGGGAACATGGGGATTATTGTTTCCAGTATAGTTTCAGTTTATATATGGGTTATTGCATTATTTGCCTGTATGTATAGAAGGTGAAAAAATACTTTACCAACAGCACACAATGCCCATGATTTGTTATCTTTACTTTTTCTCTTCATTGACAACCAAAAACAATAAATTGGGCCTCATGGGCACAATGAGCAATAAAGTAAGTTTTTTATTTTTGTTTTCTAACACAGAAAATCTGGATAGACTATTGGTCTTCAGTTAGCCAAACAGCATTAAATGCATTAACATATTAAATTTCTGCATGTATTCTCCAACAGTGCCAGAACTAAACCAGATCAGTCAATGGTACATGCTGAACTTTGTCAGCTAATAACATTCTGCTTGAGATTGACTCCAATGGCTGCTCGAGAACTCAGAGGATTTTGGTACTTAGCACAGGTTGAGGTGAGCACAAATACAACTGGTCAAATTGCACTTGGAAATGCTCTGATATGATGGTGTTTTGTTTTTTTACCTGGGCAGCAGAAGAAGCATTTTGTTGCACTTTATAGGACCTGTTGTCCTGGTCAGTTATGCGATGTAGAAATGATTCACATCCTAGTGCTAGATTTTGAGAGAAGGGAAAATGGAGAAATATGGAATAAGGAAAAAAAAAAAGCACCTTTTTGTGAGCATAAGTCTAATGCTTTGTTACTTGTGGAACTTTACTTTATCTGGCTATCCAATACCTGACCTGGAAGTTTTTGATGTTTGTGATGCATCCTGGTAAGTTAGTTCCCCAGCGTTAATGATTTATCTCGCCAGCATGAAAGGCTATTCAAACATTTATATGGCCTTTTCTGTAAATATAGGATGTTAACAGGTAATTTAAAGTGGAAGCTGTTGGTCACTGAAGCATCCTTTGTTCTGAATTAGTCATTATATAACTGACTCCTCCTAAAGATCAAAGTACATCACAGACATCCTGTCAGTTACAGAATGACCTGAATTGATTTGAAGGAGAAAATTTGCTGCTTGTTTTAATGGTTTTTTCTTTACATTGATTGCACTGCAGCCGCAATGAGTTTTTTTTTCTCCTGTGAGCCAAAATAAGTTGGCCTCGACAAAATGGCAAAATTGGCTACCTGCTCAACTGTGACCACTTAATATCCAGTTGGATGATTTGAGTTTGGCTCATCACTGCCCAATTGGAATGTTGTCTAGCAAATTAATTCTTGAAGCATCTGGTGTTCAAGGCTTCCCAAGTACTATATTGTACTGTTGAAACAATGTAACCCTGACAGGTCAGAAAAAATGCGGTACTATAAGTTATGTAAATTTAGACATGTACACCAGATAATGTCAGTGAAAGAATGAGGAAAATATTTGATTATTTGAGAGTCAGCTTACAAAATCAACTTTTTCACATCCCAGCTCTCTCCTGAAGAATTAAATTTGCTGTGTTCAGAACTTTTGTCGACTGTATTTGGAGCATTTTGGAGCAGTTCTGTCACAACCGATCCTGACTATTGGCTGACCTGGAAACCCCCAGCATCTGTAGATGATGACTGGTTGCCAGAAACTCTTATCAACAAATCCTTAAAGGTTGGTTTGTTTTCCTTTTGTAAATTAAATCATTTGTATGGACACTAGGTTTATTTTACTGCAGCCTATCAAAATGAATACTACGTGCACTGATAGTTAATGAGCAAATAGTTGCACAAATGATGCTCCTATCAAACCTGGAATACCCAACAGTTTTTTTTTTGAAGTGCAGCATTGTTAGACAATTCAAACTCTGCACCTAGGGAATGGTGCCTATTAAGTGAAGTGAACAACATCCTCTTCAGCTTCCCTGCAGTGTTTAAGATAATGCACCATAATTGTATTTGAATTGTAAACTAAGTTGACCACTTCCTACTCCTCTGTTGACCCACCTTCATTTGATTTACTCATATCAGGATGTAGCCAAAGTGTCTCTAACAATGGTTTCTCTTCCCATCTTGTGCTGTTGCATCAAGTCTTCCAAGGATTCATTTTTTTTTTATTTACATGAAAATCTTGGCATCTGCAAGTATATGAATAACATCCAGCTCTGGAAGTCAGGAAAGCAAGTTGTGAGGAGGATATATAGAGTCTGCAAAGGGATATAGATAGGTTAAGCAAGTGGGCAAAAATTTGGCAGTTGGAGTATAATGTGGGCAAATGTGAGGTTGGCCACTTTGGCAGGAAGAATAGAAAAACAGCATATTATTTACATGGAGAGAGACTGCAGAATGCTGCATTACAGAGGAACCTGGGTGTCCTTGTACATGAATCACAAAAAGTCTGCATGCAGGTGCAACAAGTAATTAAGAAAAATGGAATGTTGGCCTTTGCAAGGGGGATGGAGTATATATAAGTAGGTAAGTGTTGCTACAACTGTACAGGGCATTGGTGAGAGTGCACCGAGAGCACTGTTTACAGTTTTGGTTAACTTATTTAAGGAGGGACATACTTGCATTGGAAGTAGTTCAGAGAAGGTTCACTTGGCTGATTCCTGTGATGAAGGGGTTTGCATTATGAAGAAAGGTTGAGTTGGTTGGGCCTATACATTGGAGTTTAGAAGATTGAGAGGTGATTTTATTGAAATGTATAAGATTGAAGGAACTTGACGGTAGATGCTGAGAGGATGTTTTCTTGGGGAAATCTAGAACTAGAGGGCACAGTTCTAAGTTAAGGGGTCTCCCATTTAGGACAGATGAGGAATTTCTTCTGAGGGTTGTTTGTGTTTAATTGTTTAATTTAGCGTTGAATACATTCAGATTTTTGATTGACTAGAGAGTCAAGGGTTATGGGGGCAGGCAAGCAATTGGAGTTAAGGCCACAATTAGGTCAGCAATGATCTTATTTAATGGTGGAGCAAGTTTGCAGGGCGGAATGGCTACTCGTGTTCTTGTGCTCGCAAGCAGTCACTACAGAGCCAGTTGTCTTGACTTCCTCCAGCGTAATGTGAAAACAAGCCGCTGTTTTTAGCCTCCACTCCTTTGCCCCTACTTCCATCCCCTTTCCTGGTCACTTGCTTGGTTTGAACTAAACTAAACTTGAACATTTTGTTCAACCTGTCCTTGATTTCAGACCTCATCCTCTCCATCATATAGACTGCCTACTTTCACCTCAGCAAAATTGCCCACCTCAACTTTTCTGCTGCTGCAATCCTTGTATGTAACTATCAGCTCCAGACTTGACATATATCCTTGTTGTTTGCCAATAAATTCCAACTGTTCAGATCTCTGCTACATGTATTGTATCCCACTCGCCCATAACACCAGTACTTGGCTCCTTGTCATTTGGTTTCAGTTGTTCTACAGACTTGCCATCTTCGCAGTTTCCCCCCAAATCTCTGCTCATCCGGCTCTAGACTCGTGCATCCTTTTCTCTCTTCACCCCACCATTGTCTGTAATTCCCTTTTGCAGTCTCCATTTTGCATTCACATGCCCTCCTCTTGCTCATGTGCTCACTGTTTTCACTCCCTTTTGAAAACCTTCTCAAAACCCATTTATTTGTCCAAACTTTTGGTCACTACTCCAAATCTCATTTTCTGACTTGGTGTCTGTTTTCCATGGGTAGTCCAAAGGCAGCTCAGAGATAATTTATATTCAAGACAATGTGTAAGAGTATATCAAGCGTTAGTAATCTGATGTCATTGCACTGCTGTGACATGTTTGGCTGCATCTGTGATCCTCCGTAATGGGTTTCCTGATCTCCACGTAGTGGAATAGTGTTGTCAGGGACCTGGGAAATGGGTTGCCTAGTATCTTGGCTGCAGATGCTGCATTGTAGAGGGAGTGAAAGAAAGGAAAAGCTTCCTTTCAAAAAGAAGGAATCTTGTGCATGAACCGTGTAGTCAAATTAGAACAATTGCTTGGTAATTGAAACCAGTTTTTGGACATGTGCTATTGCCCAAAGAATATTTGTTTTCCTCTAGGGACCTGGCATTTTATGTCGAGCTGTTGAGTCCAAGTGTTTCTTCGAGATTCTGATCAACACCAATCTAGGCACTTGCGGGTCTGTCAGTGGGATTGATGTGATAATGGCATCCCATGTGACGTTGGGAGAGTGGCTGGAACGAACTCAGCAATTACAAGAAGTCAGCTCAGTCTTGTGGACCAACATGGCTGTTGGTTCCTTTGCAGAATTCCGGTATGTCATTTATTTCAGGCTCCTTTTTCTGTCAGAGGAATTAGTGAAAATGAGCATTCCTATTATGACTTTATTCGTTAGGATACTTTCATGGGTGTTTCAGAGCAAACAACTGATAAAAATTGGATGTAAAAATAAATTTCTACCACATTGGACTGTGAGGGTGAGACTCATCCTTTTTCAGCTGAGCTCTCAATCTCAGTGATGTCATCAATAGTGGAAGCCAGACACTTTGCTGCAGAGAAGGAGGGGGATTCAAAGGGAAAGTCCATCCCCAGAATACTCTCCAAGGGGCATTAGGAGCAGCCAGGGAGCCAGTATCCAGCCTGCTGCTTTAGTCACAGGACATTCATGGTGAGGGAATGGGAAATGCATGTTTCCTCAAATATCTTCCCGAGTCTCCCGTGCTGCTTCTGACAACCTTTCTGCTGAGTTAAAGTTGAGTTTTTGCTGCCTCGATAATGATTCTGATTTGTAATCTGAAATTGGCAGTAGAGGAAAGGTCCTAATGGTGGAGGTGTTACAAAATTCCTGCAGTGTTACAAGATTTCATTGAAAAAGGAAGGGTGGAACAAGGTCAACCTTGGATTCTAGTTGGAAGATTCTGACATGGTTCTGAGCTCTGACCTTTTCATCGTTCTGCAAAGATGCTGCTGTGAATTGTAAATCCCCAGGGGGTTTAAGTCTAATAAATTCAGAAGTATATTTGTACACCAGAGTCACTTTTTTAAAAATAACTTTGTATTGCTGCTTCTCAGCTGTCAGATGTACATTAAAATTAATGAACAATTTGAGCTTTGACTTTTTTTTTTTATTTCCTTGGGAGAGGAAGGAGAAGGACCTATTAAGTACTGAAATAGTTTCTGGAATTGTTGGCCTCTTTAGTTCATGTTGATTTGCATTAAGCCAGTTAGGGTTGCACTCAGTTACAGTGAGGATGACTGGGGAATTGAACAGCTTCTGCTTCGCTCTGAATGAGCTCAGGCAGTGCAGCTCCGTGTTTCCACTCGGCGTATCCTTGATTTCCTCCTCCTTTTCCCACAATACTCATTTTCATCAACTATGCAGAGTTCTTCAAGTGAAACAGCCCAGTTTTTTTTGCAGAATTGTAGGCAGTTAGATGGTGTGCATAGTTTTAAATGTGAATTTTTTTTTGTGCTGCCAGGATGAGGGATGTTACTGCTGGAACAATTTTTTTTTTTCCCCCCAGTAATTATCCAAAGTTCTAATTGAAGTTTAGTTTTGGACAGTGTATTTCTGTTCACAATGGCATAAGGATGTAGCAAACAGTGTGGCATAGTGGGTTAACACATTGTTCCTGTGCTGTAACTTAGCTTGGGATATGAAACCCAGTGCAAGTGTCTTCACACTTATTTGGAATGCAGGGCATATATAGGGCTTTACAAAATGAACAACTGTAATGGATGCTTGTCCAAAGACTTTTTTTAACCTAGATGTTCAATTCATATGCTATAAGAAAAGTTTAAGGACCAAATAAAATGATTTCAAATGTAATTTGTTTGTTTTGAAAAACTTGATTTGGTGTTTTTGTTTGCAGATTCACTGATTCCAGGCTGCAGCGCATATTGCTACTTAAACAGCTCCATGCGATTAAAGATCTTTTGCCAAGCGAACTTCAGGAGGAATATTTACAGATGTGTGACCAACTAGCCTTCGACAAAAATAGCACAGCCAGTTGCAGTGTTCAGAGTTTGCTCAGTGATCTTGCAGGGCAGGGAGTACTACCCGAAGATGTTGTTTCACTTCTTGTGACCTGCATACAGAAGTTTGTGGGTAAAGAAAAGGATTTTAGGAGCCTTTCAGAGCAGGCCCAGAGTGGCTGTTTATGGGTTAACCTGGGATTGCTACAGATTCAGATTTGGACACCGCAGACCAAGTTTGATCCTGCTGTTAAAAAGCTGTACAAGTTGAATTATGTTAATGAGGAGGTCAGTCATTTTTTCTTCATTATTCACTTACTGGAGCAAGTGAATTGTCTAATTTCTGTCCAATATAGTTTTTATTTTGCACTGGCAAACACCACTACACTCAACCTAGCGTATCAATGGTCAGTGATGCCTTTTGTGATGTTGCAACACTGCCATTTACCCCAATGACTCAAAACTCCAGTGACTTAAATCCTAGTGCTCCTGTGTGCTGGTGCTTTGCCTGTTCTATCTACAAGTTTCTTTCATTTTGATCTTTTGAGTTTACTCAGTGAAAGATAGATCATGGAGGGAGCTTTATAAACTGCAATAAATTTAAAAATTGATCCTAGTGCTTTGAATGTTGGACTTTCCATGACAGTTGCATCTCTTAATAGGAGAGCTTGTTTGCCTGAAATATTTAGTGTGGGAGATGGGCTTTGATGTCAAGGCACCTTGTCCATTGCTGAAATCTTGGAGGCATTCATTTTCACGCCGGTCAGAATTTAACACATTGTTTTAGGAGAAAATACAATGATGGCACAATTCCCCTTTTAATCTCTGCTCACTGTAATCTCACTGGAGCTATCTGATCTCACTGTACACTCATGCTGCGAAAGAGTTGTTGTTTCTTAGCATATAAGATTAACATGCGTTTAGAGGTGTCCTTCAGATGGCTTGTTAAATTGGGACCCCATCTGCCTGTTCTGGTGATTTCAGGTGGATGTTAAAGATCCAGTGGCATTATTTGCCAGTGCAAAGTCCTCCCAACCAACACTGCCATTGGTTATTTATCTCATTGCTGTTTCGGTGTGTAGAATAACCATCTAATTCACCAAAATGCTCTTAACTTACTGCATGGAAAGCATTAGTGGATGATGCAGGTGCATTAAATCCTTAACTGTGTGATTTGAATATCTTGGTAAAAGCAGAAATTTGTAGTTGTCCATGTTTGTTTTATTGTTTTCTCTGCCTTGAAATGTTTTGTTATGTCAAAGGTGCTTGATAAATGAAAAATTGTTTACGTTGATTAATAATAGTTTCTTCTTTTTCCTAGTTGCAACAATTGCAGTATGAGTGGAAGAGCCGGAACCTGTCTGAAAATTTATTGACAGGTTTGGAACTATTACAGGAAGGAGAGAATAGACATTGTCATCCCCGAATTAGGTGCCTAAATAAATATCCTGTCTGGCTGACAGCCAATCGGCAAAGTATAGATCAGTGTTAACATTAATTTACAACTTCCTTTCTTAGTCTCTTCAGCTCTATACTTTTCCCGGTCAAGCAGACTGGTTTTAAATTCCTGTTTCAGGTTGCCTGTGGGTGTAGCTGAGCTGGTTGGCTGACCCTATGATCTATTTTCCTCAGTAAGGAAGTGTGTTATGACTGATTAGGTTGTGAACTATTTGACTTGTGTATCAGGTTTTTGCTGTCACTTTTTTTTTTAAAGCAGTGGGAACTAATTGCGTTAAGTAACTTTTTAAATGTAATGGGCATTTGTGAATGCATAAGTCGATTCATAAGATTTAGAGGGTTCCTCCATGGAGCTTTTAAGCAACCTTTTTTGAGAGCAGATGGGTTGGGATGTTGAGCACATGCTTTGGAAGCATTGGGTTAGAGACAGTATGAGGGTTTATGTACTATTTATGTTGATTGCAGCTGAATTCTTGTGTCCTTGCTGAAAACGAATTGGTTTCCTCCTTCCCTGCGAAGATTGCAGCATATCACTGAGCCAGGCACCTTAAAATGCACCATTGATTTTTGTTAATAAACGTAGTTAGAGGACAGAAGCCCATAGTGCAGGACACCACTAAGATTGCTGGGAGTGGAGAGAGTACCAGGTAAATCAAAGTGGTGGTTCAGTGATAAGCAAACTTTGGTTTGAATGCCGACAGGAGAAATGTGATACTATGAACTGAAATAATTTTGGGGTCCTGAGTAGAATATGGTGGTTGCAACACTGTTGTTTTCAGCATCACCAGAAGATTTCTGAAGGTGGGGTGTATGTGACTCGAGGGCACCTTTTTAAACCTGCATTCTTTCTTCATTGGCCATGCAGGCACAAAAGGTTAAAGTTAATTCATCTTTTCAAGCTGATTTAATCATCATCTGAGGAGCTTGTAATACCCAATGATATTGTGTGATGCTCTCCAGCATCAAATTAGACTGAGAAAGTTGCTTTATTCAGCTGTGTCCCACAGCTCAAAAATTAAACAGTTTTGTTTTATGTAACCTAGGTTTTTGCAAGAAAGAATCAATCATCTGAAAGAGCAGATTGCAGTATTGTCCAGAAAACAGGCACACCGTCCCAGTGCACTTCCATATGATCATCTCTACCAAGATATCCACCATTACGTGAACAGTATTGCACAGAGGTCCAAAGTCAAATCCCTCCTCTCCCGTCTGCTGCAGGTCCTACAGGCGAAACGGCCTAAACCACGTCAGAGCATCCAGGTTATACTAAATGAAGAGGCAGCTTGGCAGCAATCCCATCAACAGTTCAGGAGGCGAATCAAAGAAGAGTACTCTCAATATCCTGATGTCGTGGAACCTCTCCATGCTGCCATTTTGCAGATGCAACATGGCATGAGACTTCTGGCATCTGAGGTTCACCTGTCATTAAATAACAAACTTGTTAAACAGGCTGACCTGACTAGACTCGTCACTTGCCTCTTGGCCTTCCCTTCCATTAGCTTTTCATTCCCGACTTACCTTGCTCAGTCAGATGCCTTATGTTCAAAGACATCCATGGACACCCTTAAAGGGCTTAATCAGTTCTTGTGTAAGAACTCATCAGAAGAAAAGTCTCTGCTTAAGGAACAAAGGTTGCTGCCAACACAAGAACAGCTACTGATGAATGCTCTACTGTATCTGCGTTGTCATGTACTTTCGCTGGGTGAACTGGATCAGGCATCATTGCAACTTTTCAGACACATATGTCAAGTAATTAGAATTTGACCATTTTATAATTAGTTATTTGCATGTTGGGGAATCAGGATATCAAAGTGCACGTTGTCCACCAAATAATTGAGAAAATCTTACCTGTATGTGTATTGGGTTTTATCAAATCTAGTGAAAATCTTGCTTGTCCTTGCCTCCTTTTCCCCCTCCCCATTTTTCTTGGCAGTGACTTGTACACCAACAATTCTCTGGTACATCATCCACTTGCCTGTTGATGTATAAACCTGTGCAGTAAGTGCTGATGGACATCACAGCTGCATTCATACCTGTCCTCAGCAACCTCCACATGCAGTTGCAACCATGGTTATTGGGTAATGATGAGCAGAAATCCTAACTGCTTTTCCCATTTCTTTGCTTCTCATTGTCCATCTAGTTACTGTTTGAACTTAAAGCTCCAAAAAAAAAATGAAATGTTACTCATCTGGTTTAATTCTTGAAATTTTGGAACTTGAGATGCAAATATAAACATAACAAAGAACAGTACAGCACAGGAACAGGCCATTCGGCCCTCCAAGACTGCGCAGATCTTGATGCCTGCCTAAACTAAAACCTGCACTTCCGGGGTCTGTATCCCTCTATTCCCATCCTATTCATGTATTTATCAAGATGCCTCTTAAATGTCTCTATGGTACCTGCTTCCACCACCTCCCCCGGCAACAAGTTCCAGGCACTCACCACCCTCTGTGTAAAGAACTTGCCTCGCACATCCCCTCTAAACTTTGCCCCTCTCACCTTAAACCTATGTCCCCTAGTAACTGACTCTTCCACCCTGGGAAAAAGCTTCTGACTATCCACTCTGTCCATGCCGCTCATAACTTTGTAAACCTCTATCATGTCGCCCCTCCACCTCCGTCGTTCCAGTGAAAACAATCCAAGTTTATCCAACCTCTCCTCATAGCTAATGCCCTCCAGAACAGGCAACATCCTGGTAAACCTCTTCTGTACCCTCTCCAAAGCCTCCACATCCTTCTGGTAGTGTGGCGACCAGAATTGCACACAATATTCTAAGTGTGGCTAACTAAGGTTCTGTACAGCTGCAGCATGACTTGCCAATTTTTATACTCTATGCCCCGACCGATGAAGGCAAGCATGCCGTATGCCTTCTTGACTACCTTATCCACCTGCGTTGCCACTTGCAGTGACCTGTGCACCTGTACGCCCAGATCTCTCTGCCTGTCAATACTCCTAAGGGTTCTGCCATTTACTGTATACTTCCCACCTGCATTAGACCTTCCAAAATGCATTACCTCACATTTGTCCAGATTAAACTCCATCTGCCATTTCTCCGCCCAAGTCTCCAACCGATCTGTATCCTCTGACAATCCTCATCACTGTCCGCAACTCCACCAACCTTTGTGTCGTCCGCAAACTTACTAATCAGACCAGCTACATTTTCCTCCAAATCATTTATATATACTACAAACAACAAAGGTGCCAGCACTGATCCCTGCGGAACACCACTAGTCACATCCCTCCATTCAGAAAAGCACCCTTCCACTGCTACCCTCTGTCTTCTATGACCGAGCCAGTTCTGTATCCATCTTGCCAGCTCCCCTCTGATCCCGTGTGACTTCACCTTTTGTACCAGTCTGCCATGAGGGACCTTGTCAAAGGCTTTACTAAAGTCCATATAGATAACATCCACTGCCCTTCCTTCATCAATCATCTTCATCACTTCCTCAAAAAACTCAATCAAATTAGTGAGACACGACCTCCCCTTCACAAAATCATGTTGCCTCTCGCTAATCCATTTGTTTCCAAATGAGAGTAACCTTAAATGTCTAGAAGTGTTTTTATTTTTAAAGAAATCAAGGCATTTATGGTAGCTAAGGTCAATGATGTGAAACTCTTCTGGTTATAAGGCTACAATTTGATATTAATTTGTTTAGTCGGCGTGAGCGCAGCATTCTCAAATTGCCAAAAGTGGTGTAAATATGTTAAACTTTAGCCCTGTGATGGAGTGACTGTTCTAGGAAATATATTGTCAGTGCAGTAAGGGAAGATTTTTATTTTGAGGTTGGGTTAAGGTCTGCAGTTTGGGGCAGAATAGACCAGGTGTCTAAAATGTCTGCTAGCTGAGTGCAAAAACTCTTGGTGTACTCTTATGGTAGGTAGGTTATCACAGAATTGTTACAGTGCAGAAGGAGGCCATGGAGCAACATATTTTACTAAGTTTAAAATGCTAATTTCTGTCTTGTGTTAAAGGCAATGGTGAATGCTTGGGATGAGCAGGAAGAATATAGGCGAGTGAAAGCAGAACAGGAAGCCAGCCTATATAAGTACAAGAGCAAGCAGCATGGGTCAGGCCTGTCTGAGGAGGAAGAGGAAAAGGAATTTAGATGGCATTTTCCACAATATACCAAGGTAATGTGAAATACTGTTTTCTTCCAGGTTTATTTGGACATTTACTGGAAGCCTTTGTGCACATAGAGACTCTGCATTTGTATAAAATTATGTATTTTTTTGAACTCCATTTACTTTTCATGGTTTGAGTCATAAATTGCTTACAATTTGCACTTTAAAGTTGCATAGTTCTGAACTGTGCTGTCAAGAAATGGGGCGGCACAGTGGCGCAATGGTTAGCACCGCAGCCTCACGGCTCCAGCGACCCGGGTTCAATTCTGGGTACTGCCTGTGTGGAGTTTGCAAGTTCTCCCTGTGTCTGCGGGGGTTTCCTCCGGGTGCTCCGGTTTCCTCCCACATGCCAAAGACTTGCAGGTTGATAGGTAAATTGGCCATTAGCAATTGCCCCTAGTATAGGTAGGTGGTAGGGAAATATAGGGACAGGTGGGGATGTGGTAGGAATATGGAATTAGTGTAGGATTAGTATAAATGGGTGGTTGATGGTCGGCACAGACTCGGTGGGCCGAAGGGCCTGTTTCAGTGCTGTATCTCTAAACTAAACTAAAAGGGCCTGAAACAAACTTCAAAAAGAGTTTTCTAGGTTCTGTACAACAAGTACACCTGAAACTGTGAAACATTCTGCTATTAATTTTTTTTTGCTTTCTGTAGGATTTTTCTGATATCACGTCCCAGCCCAGTCTTGAACAAGAAGAGATGGACACTGAAGTTGAGACCACAATGGCTAAGACAACTGACTCTGCTCCCATATCACAGAGTTTAATTCAAATGATCATAAATATTCACCAACAAATGTATATGGGATTTACGCAAACTGTGTGGTACCATCAGACTACGCCAGCACATCAGTGCAGTGATTACCTTAGTGCTTTTGTATCCTCTTACCGTACAGCTGCTGTGCTAATTACACAGTTCTATTCTCTAATTGGTGAGTGCGCTGAATTATTAGAGTTGCATTATGCAATGTATTTTCAGATATTGTTCAGACTTTTGTCCTCAGTCAAGAGAAAGTACTGTGATGCCAGTGCAGAATAATGCTGGGTGCTTGATGCAGTGTTGTAAATCCAGGCACTGAATGTGAGTAACACTATTGCTTAACCAAGTAGGTGTTCCACTTGCCTGCTTGACATAATACGGTTATGAAGAAACAGTAGGAGAAAAGAGGAGCAGAAAATTGCAAAAAGAAAAAGTTATTCCTGGCTCATGCATTTTGGCACGCAAGTTGTACAATTTTAAGGGACAGACTGGAAGGATCACAGGATCTATTCCTGACTGTCATTGTATGTTGATAATACAATTTCTGCTTTTAAAATTGCCTTCATAACTATTGGAGGCATTAAAGCCAGAACACTAATAAGAACAGCATTAAAGTTGATGAGCCCTTTCAGCTTTGCTCAATTGGTGGCATTCATCTCCCCAGTTAGAAAATTGAGTTTAGTCTACATTTGACAGTATGATGCGGGTTGACAGTCTAGTACTACATTAAGGTGCTGGCTTTGGTTAAAGATTTAAACTGAGATCCTGTTCTGCCTATTTGTGGTTAAAGTCCCACAGAAGATGCCATGACACTATTCCAAGATGAGCAGAGGATGTTCTCCATTTCCTGGCCAACATCCATAAATTATTTGGAGTTGGGATTCAGAAGCAAAGTTAATGAAGGTTGTTGTCTTCAAAGATAAACATTTTGAGCTACAGGTGGATTTGAATATACTTGAGAATTTGATCTAGGTGGCAGATGAAATTCAATGTAGAGAAATGCAGTGTGCTTGACATGTAGATAAATGCAGGATGGGACTATTAACTAAATGGAAAGGAAATAATGTGCATGAGCACAGAGGATTTGAAACTATCACGGCAATGCTCAGTAATAATAACTGAAGTATTTTGGGTATTGGGATGTATTAAAAGATTAATTGAGCCGAAATAGTGAGTTAATCCTGCCACTTGATTAGTAATTTGTGCAACCGCACTTGTAATACTCAGTGCAGTTTTGATCGCTTCTGTACAGGAAGCTTATTGAGGATACAGAAGAGAGCAGCCAGAATGAATGATGGGATGGAGGGTTTGGATTATGAGGAGTGATTATGTAAATTGGGCATGTTCTCACTGGGAAAAAAAGTCCAGAGATTATATGATTGCTATTTTAAAAGGACTAGATAAGGCAGACCATGACCAGCTCCTTCACCTTAGCCAGGAATATAGGATTGCATTTGAAGGTGGGGCAATTCTGAACAAATCTGCAGAAGCAATATTTCGGGGAATTCTGTAGAACAGGCTCTGTAGGAAGATGATATTGGTAGTAGATTATATTGATTTCATTCAAATTGATGAATTCCTTTTTCAACAATATTTTGAGATGTAGCATTTAAGTAATTAAAAGCCTGACGTGCTAAATGTAGTGTGGCTGGTTACCAAAGCTTTGCACCACTGGGGTTTCCTTGCCTCATGTCTGGATCTGTTGTCGACTGATCAACAACGAACGATGGCTCTGGTTGGTGCGCAACTGCATTTCTGTTGTAGCTACCAAGTTGGTGGTACAGTCTAGATGAACCTCAAGTATCTTTCGTCTGACACTTCTCATGTTCTTTCATGATCGCTCAATCTTGATTTGAGGGATCTTGTTCACCGATATAAGTAATTGCACTTTTAAAACCATTCATTATATGGAAAGTACTTTTTTGAAATGAAATGTCAGAAGTGTTTGTATAAACAGAAATCTTTCTTTGCTTCAGTTCATGTCCTAATGGATCAAATATATAAAAATTAGTTACTGCCTAATCACTGTACTTGTAAAATATATACTTAGTTATGGAGTGTACACTGAGCATACAGAGCGCAAGATTTCTGGAATAGAATTTGTGCCATTTTGTTCAAATGAATTGTAAAAGAACATAATTAAAAATTGAAGTAAACATGGGCAATAGTTTGAAATTTGGGAACTTGACCTGGGTGTGTTTATAATTGTACTATTTTTGTTGTTGACCATGAATGGTTAATTGTATTTATTCATTTTAAGTGTAATATATTGTTTACTTTGGGTTAGATGCTTCCTTGAGTGGACAGCTTCATGGTAGTCAGTTGCTGATCAGTTCTCTCATCCAAAACTCTGTTGGGGGAGAAGAAACATCTGAGCTCATCCTGCCCCAGGAACTTACTTACGACTTCTATCAACATCCAAATATCCAGGAGGCTAAAAAGTGTCAGCCTGTCCTGAGGAACTTCACCCAAAAGGTGAAGGAATTACTGTTGGATTGGCCTGACCATCCAGCCCTGCTACAGGTAAAGAGAATCCAGTTGCTGCATTCTGCACCCTTCATGCTCTGACTCAGCCCAGTATTTCATTGTGAATGTGTTGAGCATACACCTTTGAAGTATTCTGGTGTTTAACATGATTTTGAAACATGTTGCCTGCAATGCTCCATATTGAGGTCTCATCTGCACCGTTGCACCCATTCACTTTTCTCCAGCCAGTGAATTTTTTTTCTCCTCACATCGGACGTTGTCGTCATGTGTTGGGGATAAAGCACAGACTTTGTTTTCAAGTGGGGGAGAAAGTAAACAAATGACTTCACATGGAGTGGGCAAAGGTGTAACTTGGAATATTCCACTTCTTAGTCTGTCCCACAGTTTTAGTTCTGGTCATACAGTGTGCCCCTTAGCACTGATTCAATGCAGGTAAGAAGGGTAGATGTAGAGTAAAGCTGTTGTATGCCTGGATTGTGTCTGAAGAGAGCACTCAGCAATAGTGAAGTTTGCATCGTTGTAGCCTCAGTCCTCAGTGCTACCAAATTGTTTGGAAGCTTTGTGCTATAATCTAACCCAGTAACAATTGGTGTAGATTATTTAATTTTTACTTTGATATTATATATGGTATAGAAAGACATTCCTCAGCAGTCTGGACTCTGCTAGTTTCTGAAATTTTCTATCGCTGTAGTTTAAGTAAAGTCTCTTCATAAAAAGACTTGATAGAAAAGAGAATGGGCTATGATGGTGAAAAAGAATGTACAGCTGCAATGTTATTAATGGGGAAAATAAAAAGTATTCATTAGCATCTGCAGAGAAAATGAATATTTCTGATTGAACCCCTTAAGTCCGAGTCTCGACTTGAATTGTTCACCTGGGTCTACTGTGTATTTCTAGCAGTTGCTGCCATCTTGTTCAATTTCCTTCAGATGCTTTGTTTAATTGCCCCCTACTTGCAGGTAATTTTAGTCAGAGCTTTTGAGGTTAAATTTGGCAACAAGCAAGTGGTTGAGATTGAGATTAGAATATGCCTTGCTTTGTTGTGTGGTCTGACCAGCTTTTAGCATGATCAGTACAGTATGTTTTCTGTCTTGCAGCTGTTGGTCGTAATGGACAGAATTAGAAGCTTTCCGGTTTCCTGTTCTCTCGCAAAATTCTTAAATGGTATGGAGATACTCTTAAGCAAATCCCAGGTGAGCCATTCTCCTCTCATTGTCCTGCCCCCCAAACTGACCAAATCTGTGCTCCAGTTGTGGTTCATCACTAGACAATCTTCAACTTCTTTTAAAAGAAGTAACCATTTTATTTTTATTTTGCAGGACTGGGAAGGGAGTGCCAGCCGATCTGTGTCCTTATGGCAGCACCTTGATGCTGTCAGTCAACTGATCATCCAGTGGCGCAAACTGGAGCTAAAGTGAGAACCGTTACTTTAGATCAAGTACTTTAGATAAATGGTGATCTTTGGCTTTGTTTTGCACTTTGTAGCAGCAAATTGCTGGGAATCAGTGGTGCAAAATACATGCTATGTCTTAAAAACCTTATGTAGAAACTACCATCACTCTCGTACCAACACTAAAAGTAACCCTCTTTCCAATCTCATTATTTTCCCAATGTTCGTTTTTAAACTATCAATCAATATCTTTATACTTGATTACGGTCCCAAAGGAGTGGTTAGATCAAAAAGAATAATGACCCTACTAGTTGTTGGTGCAACCCCAATATTATGCTCAAGTTTGAGAATAGATTAGGTTATCTGAATTTTTGTTTCTTAGCTCCAATATGTAGTGGGATGACAATAGAAATCCTGAAGGAGTTTTTCCTTTAATGCTTTTTTTTTTTTTGTTGGGTTTTTGCACTTTCTGTCCTGAAATTTTCAGACAGGTGCTAGGTCTAATGTTACTGGACATCGCTCCCCTCTACCCACTGTCCTGGTGCCACATCTGAATGGCTGCATTTCATGTCCAGACAGTCTGTGTCTGATCCTGTAGTTGACTTGCATCCCCACATACTCATTTCCAGCAAGAGCAGTGAGATAGCAGTCAGGAAAGGAAACTTGGATTTTCTTGTGTCTCATCAATTGAGCCAGTGTACTGAAGGTAATGCCTTCAGTGATTTGAATCTAGAACCTGATTTTTTTTTTAACTTTGAGCATATGGGATACAGAATTGCATTTTACTACTTTTTTTGACATTGTCGAGACTGCCCTCTACTTGATTCCATTTTCTTTTTTTTCCCCTCCTAACTGCTTCTGTTGTTTTGTACTTTTGCATCAACCAATAGGCTTCTGACAGCATCCTTCTGGCATTCAGTGCAGGTCGGCTAAAAGTAGATCCTGCTCCTGTCAGTGGGTTTTGCTGTCAGTTGTGAACTGAGCTATGTTGGAAGACTCCACTTTGCAATTGCTTGCTACATCTTTAAAAAGAAAAGATTCGTGTATGGTTAAATATGAGGCAAAAGTTTGAGCGTTATTCAGTCTTTAATAAATCATGACATATGTTTAACCTCTGTCTACAGTTGCTGGTCTAGTAGTCTTAACAATGTGATGAAAAGACATATGGAGAAATCAACCAAGCATTGGTTTTCAATATACCAGTTAATTGAAAAATACCTTCAGGATCAAGCAGAAGACAATCTGCAAGGTAGTGCGGCATTGCGTTTATTTTATTAAACAGTGGTGAAATTCAAAGGGCAGTTCATTAATGCATGGGCACTTCAGAACTGCCTTGGTTTACAGTATTAAAGTTGTGTTTTTATCTATAGTATTTGATATTTGAAACTTCCATCACATGCACATTGTGAATTTAATCAGATAACTGCAGTTAAAGTGTGATTATGTTGAATTAAATGAGTGACTTGGATGAAATGTGCTGTAATTGTTAATTATGAATTAACAATCAAATAGAACTGATTCTAGTTATAGTACTGAGTCAATTTCTGTAAGTTTTAAAATTAATTGATGGGATGTGGGTGTTGCTGGCAAGGCCAGGATTTATTACCCTTTTAAGATAGTGGTGAATTGCTGCAGTCCGTATTGTGAAAGTGCTCCCAAAATGCTGCTGTTTGGAAGCTCCAGAATCATCTTCAACATAGGGCGGCGCAGTGGCTAGCACCGCAGCCTCACAGCTCCAGGGACCGGGGTTCGATTCTGGGTACTGCCTGTGCGGAGTTTGCAAGTTCTCCCTGTGACCGCGTGGGTTTTCTCCGGGTGCTCCGGTTTCCTCCCACAGCCAAAGACTTGTAGGTGATAGGTAAATTGGCTGTTGTAAATTATCCCTAGTGTAGGTAGGTGGTAGGGAATATGGGATTACTGCAGGGTTAGTATAAATGGGTGGTTGTTGGTCGGCACAGACTCGGTGGGCCGAAGGGCCTGTTTCAGTGCTGTATCTCTAAATTAAAAAAATAAATAGAACCGACAGCAATTTATATTTCCAAGTCTGGATGGTGTGTGTTTAGAGGTGGCGGCGTTCCTATGCGCATGCTGTCCTTGTCCTTTTGAGATGGTCGTGGGTTTTATCTGGCTGACCCAGTATGGTTTCTGGTCGGTAGTGACCCCCAGATGATGGAGGATTCAGTGATGGTAGTTAGGTTTACTGCTCCTGCAACAGTGTCCTGGAGCTGAAATGATCTTAGCCTGCAACAATGACAGCCATCTTCCTTTTTGCCAGTGGAGAGTTTACCCCAATTCCCATTTACTTCCATTTGATTAAGGTCTGGAGCTGCTCCTGGCATGCTCTCCACTTATTAAACCTGGCTTTACGGTAATGGTAGAGTGAGGGATATGCCAGACCATGAGGTTACGCATTGTGGTGGGATACAATTCCGATGGCCCACAGTGTCTTATTGATGTCAAGTTTCATGCTGCTTGATTTGTTCTGAACCCAACGCATTTAGCATGGTGGTAGTGCCACACAACACTATGGTCGATACGCTCAGTGTGAAGACTGGTCCTCATTACAGGCCTGCTACCTGACCCGAACCCGACAGGACCAGATGACGTGTCAGGTTCGGGTCGGGCCCATCTTCAGGGTCTGACTTTCGGGCTCAGGCTGGGCCGGGTCAGGCCGGACATACATGGTCAGTGCTCTGCTAGTAAATATTAAAAATAAAAAAACTCACCTGAGCTGGGAGTCTGGGACGAAACTGAGTCTACACAATGAGCGAGTGACGTCACTGTGATGTAATCACACATGCGCTGCAGCTTCTTGCAGGTTCGGTGTCAAGAAGGTAAGTAAAGCCATGTGCGGGTTGGGTCTAGCCCGAGGCAAAATCGGAGGGACTCTGGCCGGGTCGGGCTCTGGTCCACTGTGGTTTGGTCGGGTCGGAGTCTTTTTTCCTGACTTGAGCAGGCCTCTCGTCCTTATCTCCAAAGGACTGTGCGGATGTCACTCCTACCAATACTGTTATGGACAGATGCATCTGCGACATGTAGATTAAGAATGAGGTCAAATGGGTTTTTCCATTTGTCTGTTCTCTCGCCACCTGCTGCAGCTCCAGTCTGGCTGATATGTCTTTCAGGGCTTGGTCAGTAGTCGTGCTACCATGCCACTCTTAAAGCTTTGAAATCCCACAGAGTTCATTCCGTGTCCTCGCTATCCTTGACGCTTCTTCCAAATGGTGGCGTTCAACATAGAGTATGGCCTCATCAGCTGAGGGAGGATGGTAAGTGGTAATCAGCAGGAGGATTCATAGCCCATGTTTGACCTGATGCCATGAGACTTTATGGGGTCCGGAGTCTATGTTGAGGACTCCTAGGGTCACTCCTTCCTGACTGTATACCACTGTGCTGCCACCTCCTGGTTGGTCTGCCTGCCATTGGGACAGAACATAACCAGGGATGACGGAGGAATCTGGGACATTGGCTGTAAGGTGTAATGCCATGAGTAGGACTGTCAGGCTGTTGCTTGATGGGTCTGTGGGACAGCTCTCCCAACTTTTTATGGGTGTCCAGATAATAGTGAAAATTACTTTTCAGGTTTGGCTGGGTGTGCCTTTGTATCTGAATCCTGTGCCTAGTTTGGTGCTGGGGTGGTCTGTCCAATTTTATTCTTGCTATAGTTTTTCCTAGTGGTTTGGTCCAACTGAGTGGCTTGCTAGGCAATTTGAGGGCAGTTAAGAGTCAGCTACATTGCTGTGGGTCTGGAGTCATGTATATGCATCCCAGAGTACTTAAGGAAGTGGCCCTAGAAATAGTGGATGCATTGGTGGTCATCTTCCAAGATTCTATAGACTCTGGAACAGTTCCTACAGATTGGAGGGTAGCTCATGTAACCCCACTATTTAAAAAGGGAGGTAGAGAGAAAGCAGGGAATTATAGACCAGTCAGCCTGACGTCTGTAGTGGGGAAAATTCTAGAGTCCATTATCAATGATTTTATAATAGAGCACTTGGAGAACAGTGGTAGAATCGGACAGAGTCAGCATGGATTTACCAAAAGGAAATCATGCTTGACAAATCTACTAGAATTCTTCGAGGATGTAACTAATAGAGTTGATGAGGAGGAGCCAGTGGATGTGATTTATTTGGACTTTCAGAAGGCTTTCGACAAAGTCCCAGATAAGAGATTAGTATGTTAAATTAAAGCGCATGGGATTGGGGGTAATGTATTGCGATGGATAGAAAATTGGTTGGCAGACAGGAAACAAAGAATAGGGATAAATGGGTCTTTTTCTGAATGGCAGGCAGTGACTGGTGGGGTACTGCAGGGATCGGTGCTAGGACCCCAGCTATTCACAATATATATTAATGATTTAGATGAGGGAACTAAATGTAATATCTCCAAATTTGCAGATGAGACAAAACTGGGTTGGGAGGCTGAGTTGTGAGGAGGATGCAGAGAGGCTTCAGGGTGATTTGGACAAGTTGAGCGAGTGGGCTAATGCATGGCGGATGCAGTATAATGCAGATAAATGTGAAGTTATCCACTTTGGTAGCAAAAACAGGAAGGCAGATTATCTGAACGGCTATGAACTGAGGGAGGGGAATATGCAGCGAGACCTGGGTGTTCTCGTACAATAGTTGCTGAAGGTAAGCATGCAGGTGCAACAGGTGGTAAAAAAGACAAATGGTATGTTGGCCTTCGTAGCGAGAGGATTCGAGTACAGGAGCAGGGATGTCTTGCTGCAATTATGCAGGGCCTTGGTGAGGCCACACCTGGAATATTATGTGCAGTTTTGGTCTCCTTATCTGAGGAAGGATGTTCTTGCTATAGAGGGAGTGCAGCGAAGGTTTACCAGACTGATTCCTGGGATGGCGGGACTGACGTATGGGGAGAGATTGAGTCAGTTAGGATTATATTCGCTGGAGTTCAGAAGAGTGAGGGGGATCTCATAGAAACCTATAAAATTCTAACAGGACTTGACAGGGTAGATGCAGGAAGGATGTTTCGGATGGTGGGGGAGTCCAGGACCAGGGGTCATAGTCTAAGGATACGGGGTAAACCTTTCAGGACTGAGATGAGGAGAAATTTCTTCACCCAGAGAGTTGTGAGCCTGTGGAATTTGCTACCACAGAAATCAGTTGAGGCCAAAACATTGTATGTTTTCAAGAAGGAGTTAGATATAGCTCTTGGGTCTGAGGGGATCAAAGGGTATGGGGCGAAAGCCGGAACAGGTTACTGAGTTGGATGATCAGCCATGATCATAATGAATGGCGGTGCAGGCTCGAAGGGCCGAATGGCCTGCTCCTATTTTCTATGTTTCTATGTTAGGCCAGACTGGATATGGTTGGCAGGATTCCTTCCCTAAAGGGCATAGTGAACCAGATGGATTTTTCCAACAGTCCGGTGGTTACATGGTCACCATTACTAATGCTAGGTTTGTATTCAAAATTTATTTAATTAACTGAATTTAAATTCTCCAGCTGCCATAGTGGCATGTGAACTCATGCCTGGACTAATGATCGAGACCTCCTGCATTGCTAGTCCACTAACATAATCACTATGCTACTGCACCCACTGAATATTGAATACAAGTTGCTATGAATGTGTCATCAGCATCACCAATGCTTTTATAATATGCTTGTTCTGCCAATGCACTATATTCAAATATTTAACTCATTTTAAACACGCAAGTTGCATGCTGTTGAGCCAATTATTTTTAGTTGGCTGAAAATCATGTGCTAAACAACCAATGACAATGTAAAATCATTTCAGAATGGGTGTTTAAACTTTTTGTCTTGTTGAGCTCGAGTGTATGCCATGGAGCTTCAGGGCCACGTGAAATTTATATCCATGTTCTTATTAATTTTGATATGTTTTAAATTGTTGATATTAATAGATTGCAGTGTTCCTTTAGTCATTTTGCTCCACACACTGGAATTTCCTCCTTTATTTCCTTGTGACCTCCCTGTGTGCCTTCAGAAGTCTCCTGAAGATCCTTCACCTCAGTTATGCTTTTGCTTGAACAAACACATTTCCACTATTAGGATACCCTGCCTGACTTGAGGCCAAGAATAGAGATTTCCAGTAGATATGTTGCCTGTGAAATTGACTCTTGTATTGCTGCATTCACACACTGCCGTTTTCATTAGGAAATCAGAGAATACTTGTATCGGGGCCAAAATGTGATAAGTATTTGAATTCTGCTGACACAGGTGAGTTTTTGATGTGTTCCCTGGATGCCAGAAGTAGAGGGTACTATCTTGTTTTTTTTTTCATGCGGAGACAGTGTTGGCAGTCTTTGCTCAACTTCCAAAGTCTCCTGTCGCTGCAGTGGTATAGCTTGCGTTGTTCTGCCCTTCCAGTAGAATGCAGGTTGAGCAGACATGAAGGAGGATAAAGACCAAATTTAGCTTTCATTGAATGTAACTGGGCTGCTAGTGTGTGTTGCTCTAAGATTACAAACAGTAATTTGTATTCTTTTATGTAGTCACTTTTTGAAAGAAAAGCAATGAAGTAAAGTTATGTTTCCAACTTCCTGAAAATCTTTGGTGTTCAGTGTAATGCACAAACAAGGGTTGTTGATTAAAACCTACTTTTATTTATCTGAACAGAAGTGGAAGAACAGATGAGGCTGCCAGTAGTAATCAGCACACTGCAAACTTTCATTGAAGGAGCTACCCTGGGAGAGTTTCATTTTCGCCTCTCAATGCTGTTAGCATTTCATTGTCATGTTTTGGCAGTGCCAGAACAGGAGGGAAAAGGTAACTATTTACATTCCATAATGTAAATCTTTAACTGGGTCTGAATTTTTTTTATTAAAAGCAACATGGAGTTTTTTTGCAATGTAGGCAGTAGATAACTTGTCTCCTGACAAAGTCATGGATTCAATAATGACTTAGATTTGAATGGCAGTATTCTGTAACCAAATGCCGCCGCCCCCCCGCCATCCCGCAGTTGCATTACTGGGCAAGTGGAGCAGGAACTGGGAGACTAATTAAGGGAAGGGACTGGAGGCCTAGTTGAGTATAGTGTATAGTGTTTTTTAAGGGTTTGAGGTTGGGAGACTGAAGGCGATTAGAAAGAATTCTAAGTGTGAAGACTTTTTTTTTTTACTGATTGTGGAGTGAAAGGAGATGGGGGGAAAACACGTCAGACCTGAGTTTGAAGAGCAGAGGATATATTTTGGGATGTAGGGCTGGAGTAATTGGAACGAGACTGTGGAAGGATTTTAAGATGATTAGGCTTTTGATGGGAACAGGGAGCCACTGGAGGCCTGGCTGAAGTGCAGGTAAAACATTTTTGTGGGATGGAATATCAACTGAACTTCTGCTGCAGTGGCAATTTATGTAAGATGGAGCTCTTGAAGCTGGAGAGAGTTGAAGGTACAGTTCAGTGCTTCAGTGAGGGTGAAGTAGGGATGAACAAAGACAATTTCTCAAAGGTGGAATTGAGCAGTTTAAGCAATTGGGTTGTCTATTTCTTGAATCCATTTACCCAAAATAGACATGTATTTTTGGCAAGTGAGACTAGAAAGAATGTACAGAAAAAATGCAAATAATACTTCATTTGATGCATGGGCTATTGGTGCAGCAGTGCCTGAGAAAATGGGTGGGAATACGTTTATTTCTTCAAGAATTTCTTTAGTTGCAACTAAATTATGTGAAAAAGTTTTTTTTTTTAATTAACCAGCAAATTACTTTATCACAGATGTCTTGTGCAGTTTACTCTGGAATTTGTACAACTACTACAAGCAATTTTCAGAGTGTGTTCAGACAAAAATAACTGAACACCGTCATCCTATTGAGAAAGAATTGAAGGTAACCATGAGACAGATTAAAAGACAGTGGTACTCCAATGTAACTGTTTGTTTCTTTAAGTTATTTAAAGCAGATGATCAAATGTTCCTCTGGCTCAGATAGTTGAGTGCAATCAGAAGGTAATAAGTTTGTAGTTTTAGACTGCATGGTGCTGATGCTTACTTGATTCCAGACAGCAAGCTTGGGTGTGTTTGTAAATGAGGTGCATTGCTTTATCGTTTTTCTTTTCTTTTCGGGCCTATCTTGCATTTAGTGTCTACAATATCCATTTTAAAATCACCCGTGGATTTTTTTGCTAGTTTTTTTTTATATGAATAAGTCTTTGTTCAGCAGACCTAATTCTGACGACCAGGAGTGCTGTCAGTGACCAGTAACCTGGTTGTAGCTACTAGAATCACCCAGCTGAGACTCTGCATTTTTAGATCTCTTCCTTCCCTTCTCTGCCACTTCTTCAACCCTGGCAGGAAGATGCCCTGACTTCAACCTGCATCTCCTTGCCATCATGATACAGAACAGGAGCTGAGTGGAGTGAAACTCAAACCTGTCTTCTCCCCTCTGAATGAGGAATGATTCTGTTAGCTTTTTTGTATGTCTGTGGTAGGATGTAAGGATATGCATCCAGGTTCCACAATGATGTTTATGACAATTATTATGTATGGTAAATTAATGGTGATTCAATATATTGTATAGTAGTGGAATGATTTTGGGTGGGTTGGTTACTTTCACATCTTCAGTATATCTAATTCATGTTGCAGTAATTATAAACAGCGATTTGTAATTTAGTCTTTTGCATGCAATTCAGAAGCCTCAAATACCAAAAAGCTTCTGATCACCTCTGAGATGCCTCCTTGTCTAACTCATGCAATTAAATATTTCCCTTCTGGGTTTAAAGGTATTGGACTGGTGGTTGAACTTAATCTCAATTCCCCCACTAATTCAGTTGTGTCTGCCTACAGGACTTCGTTAAGATTAGCCGATGGAATGATGTTAGTTTCTGGTCCATGAAACAGTCAGTAGAGAAAACGCACAGGTAATGCAAAGAGTTTTCGAGAAAGAAAGCATCGGGTGCTGATGAATGATTAGCAAGTCAACAAAAATCAAACCAGTTTACAGAAACTACTTGTACGTGTCAAACTGGAGAACTTATCAAAAGCTGACTGTTCAAAAACAGCTCTGAATTCAAGCCTCCTGACAAAAGGCAAGGTGGTTAAACTGAAAATACAGTGAAAAAGTCTGCCTATAAAATAAGCTGCAGATGTACACACTTGCTTTCTGGCTTGGATAAAACCTACCATATTTAAAATCTGTCTTGATTTACTACATATTCCTTCAACTAAAATTATTTTTCCTGAGAGCAAGTTGTAGTCTACTAAGCTAATACAGTTCCAGTCTATTTACAATGAGTACTTTGCATCAGTACTAGATTATACAGAACACACCAGAAGGCAAAACGATCATCCGTTTTTGTCACCTCAGGCCACTAGATGGGACAGTTGTATATCCTGTCCTATCCTACTGGAAGCACAAAGCCTGCAATCATCACTGAGAGGAGATCTCCACAACCCAGCCTGTAGATAATGTGGTCGGGGAGGAAACCTGTAACAAATGAGAACTTGCATCCTTTGTGCACGTGCCTTTCCACAATGTAATACATTATTAAATGCAGCTCGTCTCTCCAGAAAAGAGTAATGTTGGATTTTGCACCTATCTGCTGTGGTGCACACAAACTGCCACCATAACTGCTTTATTGGTGGATGGCATACCATGTAGCACAGCTCCATTGTGCTGCAGGGTGTGTGTATTTTCATTACCAATTCTACATCATACTGGTGCAGTTCCCAATTTCAGCAACACCATCAGTTGAAGGCCAGATTTTTCCAGAGTGAGGTTGATGTCGCTGAACAGCATCGACGAGGCCTGGGAGCTCTTTCATTGGGCACTAAAACGGGGCCTTCAGATATTTTTGGATGGGAATAAAAATAAATGGCCGAATACTTCTTTTAAACAGTTCCAGCCTGTTTAACATAAACATCAGAGATGAGCCTTTTAAAAAAAAAAACAGCTTGTTGCACCATCAACATTTGTTTGAAATTGCATTTATAAATATATTTTGTGCAATCCAGAAAGGGGATGTGGTTCATATAAATATTTATAGGAACAGGATTAGGCCATTCAGCCCCTCCACCCTATTTACCCAGTTTTGTTCCAAACTCCTTGATGCACTTGCCTAATTACTTTAGTATAAAAAAATAAATCTCCATCTCTCAAATTGATGCAGCAACTATAGCCTTTTTGAAAGTGAGTTCCAGATTTCCTCTACCTTTGGTATGGAAAACATGCCTCCTGATTTCACTTTAAATTGCCTAGCTCTAATTTTAAGATATGTCCTCTTGTTCTGGATTCCCCTCAAATTCCTTAATTTTAATTACCTCAATTTTAGATGCCCCTCAATTGCCTAAACTTAAAGCAAGTCGAGCCATATTTCTGTACCGTGTCTCCATAATGTAACCATTTAAGCCTTGGTATTCTGCTTCATCTCCATGTTTCGTGGCGAATGTATCCTTTGAGGTTCATTGGCCAAAACGAGATGCAGTGCTCCTGATTTTAATCTTTCATTATGTAATTTTAAACATTTATCCACAGAACACTCTTTAAGTTTATGAAGAAATTTGAAGCTGCACTCAACAATCCATGTCATCCTGCATTAAGAGAAATGGAAAGAGTTGGGAGCTTGTATAGTGTTGACCAACAGAAACCGTCTAAGATGGAGAAGCTGAATTGTGTGCTTCGAAAAGTTTGTTCAGAAAAATGTCATGTAACACAGGTATATAAATGCAAGTTGCTTGTAATAGTACCTGTATGTGAATTTGCTGCATAGTGATCAGTAATGTAGTGAAAAGGAGCTATGGCATAAGTATTACTGCTAATAAATAATTGTTGAAACTGGTGTAGATTCAAGAAATTGAGGCAACCAAGTATGAGGTTTTCATCCTTGATTTACAACAAATTAAATACTTCAATTTGAATTATTTGGCTTTTGAAAACTTGAATTAAATGCTTTGCACTTGGAGATACTTGGTCTGCACAATAAAATGGTCTACACCTTGTATTGCTTAAAATTTCAAACCATGTGCTCTTCTGTGATGCTTTTCTCTTGCTGCTTCTAATTATTCCTTGCATCATAAGTGCACAGTCCCACTGTAAATTCTTGGTCACTTTGCCTCCTAAATAATTGCTCGCGTTAGACTCACTGGTCCAGCGCAGGCCTGCAGGAATACTCTGTCACTGTGTAGTCTTGTCCTAGTTTGAAAGCTGTGTACAGTTCGCTTAAAATGCCATCAACCTTTGATTGGTGAACATTGCATTGTTCTCTGATCTCTCCTCACCCAGTCTGTTCTTTGCCAAGAGTCCATTTTAAAGGTCTCAAGTCTGGCTACTTGTTAGCCAGCTGCTGAACAGTTTACTGGTCGATTTGTTTTAAGTTTTTTTCCCCTCTCCATGTTGAAGAGAACGACCTCACTGAGTAATTGTGGATATGAACATCTGTCCTGCTGCCTGTATCTTTTTGAAAGATGTCATAAATGTAATGGATTTTTTTCGTTCCCCATCTCCCTTTTCCATTTAAGATTAACCACCTCCAGTTGGGCAATCCTTTTTTATTTCTCCAAGCAAGTGTCCGCCTTTTTCCAATTGGAAACTTGGGTTAGTGTAAAGGGGGCTGGGAATGCTGCCGCCAGATTAGTCTGTCATTCCACAAAAAATTGAATTGTTTACTGGGTCATTGGTGTACTATGTTAGATTAATACAGAAAGCTTTAAATTGCTGAAGCTTTGCACGCTGTGAATCACTGGAGCAACATCACTATTAAAACAGTGAACTTGTCTTCACATGGCTTGATGGCATGAACTTGTGACGCTGGATTTTTAAATGCTCTTGAATGGTGCTGATTACCAACGCAGCTACAGTTGAATCTAATTGAGAGCTAGAGACTGTAGCATATGTAATAGCTTTCTTTTCTGGAACCCATGAGGAGAGCACCAGTCCTGTTCCTTAAATTAATGTATTATGTAACTTTATCAAACTTTTATGATTTCTAACATCAGCAAATTATATTGCAGGTAATTTTTCCTGATTTCGGAAAAGGTTGTGCTTCAATAGAAGGGAGTTCTCTTCAGAGTCGTCTCCCAGCACTTAGTAAACGAATGAGGAAAATGTGCCTGAAGCTTATAACGACAAATTCTCTTCCCGGTTTTGTGGAGAGTCTGGATCAATTTACAGGTATCAAAAGACATTAATTTAAGCATTTCCAGTGAGCACTAATCTACTGTGGTCTGAATATAGTTATAAATGCAAACGCCCACAGTAAAAAAATAAACATTGTTCAGTTGTTGAAACTTACATTTTGTACACGGGTTGAATAGGAAAAAATAGAAGCAAAGTGATCAAGTAATTGAGGTGGTTATTGGGAGAAAGTGCCCTTCATTTTATTGAATTCTTCTTGCACCTCTGCTTCAGCAGAATCTGACGGAAGGAGAATCCATAATTTAAAAAAAAAATGAAAAGGAAAAATCAAAGTAGCAGGCTATAAGCTCCTTTTAAATAGAGCCAGCACAGACATTAAAGGATCACTATGCTGTTAGTTTTGATTGCATGAATGTGCCAAATTCAAAGGTTTTCATCTTTTGATCTCTGACCTGATTAGTCTTGAAATTGCTGCAGGATTCCTATTCATGTGTACCATAAAGTTTTTTTTTAAAGAAGCAAAATATTGCAGATGCTGAAAATGTCAAAAAATAGAAACAAGTTTTTGTCAACACTGAACAGGCCAAGCAGCATCTGTAACGAGTTGGGGTTCATCTTTCACCTTTCCTTGAATGACTATGGTGAAATGTCATTGACTAGAAACATTAACCCCTATCTTTCTCTTCGCAGCTGCTGCCCTGATGTGTGAAGTGTCTCAATGTTTAATACCAAGTTTCTGGGGTTCCTTGTATTCAGTTGTACGTTTGTTGGCAGTTGATATGACAGTTTGTGCTGCTGCTTATTGTTGGCTACAGTAATAGTCTGAAAAAGAAAAAATTGGGGTGCTGGTAAATTTGTACTCTCTATTTGAGGAACTATAAGCAGTTGTTAACAAATGATTCCTATCAGTGGTGGTATTCGAGAAATCCCAAGATGTCAGCTATGAACTACAGTTGAGCCTTCCCAGTAAAGCCTGAAGGATTATAAGCTCTGTCTTGTTCCTTTTAGGTGATGTCATCACTGCTGTACACGATCTCCAGACTCTTGCAGTTGACCAGACAGCTGATAAGGACAAGCAGAGGTCAGAAGTCAAACATATTTTGATGCAGAAGCAAAGGGCCTTGGCAGATCTCTTCAAACACCTCACTGAGATTGGTGAGTGCTATGTATCACATCGAGATGTTTATGTCTGTGTGTTTTATATATAAAATGTGTGGCTTGTATGAGTTCTTCGGCCTTCTTGACAATATTTAGCAATTTTTTTCATGTTTGTTTGTTTCTTCTGGCCCTGAGCTGGAAATTTACAAGCACCTGCTGACTTCCTCACCAGCTCCAATAAAACACTAAATATCAGGATTTATAACACTGAAAGGTGGCCTTAAAGGTACAGCATAGTTGGAATACTGATAGAATATTCTAACGCATGAATCAAATAATAAGTACTACATAATACAATACCTCTGTTCCAAAGATTTGCCTTAAGGAACATCAGAGACCCACAAGTTGTAATGCTATGCATTATATACATGTCGTATTTCATTGTTGGGTTACAAAAGAAACTGGATTTGGTGTTTAAAAGGCATCGGTATGACTCTCTTTAAATGCAGTCCACGTTTCCATCTTGTAATTCTAGGTGTGTTGGTTTAAAGAAGTGAAGCCTGGTTTGTTCAAAGCAGTCCCACCAGGTTACAAAAGAAATTCGTACAAAAAATGTGCTCAGACTGTGTACTAAAATATCAAGTTGTTTGTTGCCATTGAGGCCTTGCTTCACTGCCACATTGCTGCAGGGATGCCACTGTTGGAGAGCCCTAAAGTGGCTCTGTGGAGAACAGTGCAGGGAACATGAGTTCAGAAGGCTTGAGAGATGCTCTGGTGCTTTCTTCACCCCACAGTAAACTTGGGGTCCAGATTTCTTCAAATATGATGGTGTATTTCCTCTTTTCAGGTCTGTCTTACCGCAAAGGATTAGCTTGGTCTCGGACAGAAGATCCTCAGGACACGCTTTGTCTGCATCCACTTGATGTGAAGACAGCTGTAAATGTCGTCGAGAGCAGTGATGAGCTGGATAACATGTAAGCTGCCAGTAATTTCTGGGGAAGTTTAAAATGAGAATTTGATTTTCAAGTTTGTTAGAAACACAATTGTACGTATCTTTATATAAATTAAAAAATCAAATTAGGAATATTCTAGTGAAGGGGCAGTAAGACGAACATGCAGTGCCATGGATTGATAGAATGTAGGCTTAGTCCCTAACGGATTTCCTAATGTCTGTGTTGCTGTGTGAAGTTAAGTGGAAGCTTTGGCACTGCCTGAGGGTGGGTGATGCTCCCACATCTCATGGTGGCTAGTTAAGGAGTTCTTTTAGTGGAGCTCTGAGTAAGTCTCTCTTGACTGCAGAAAATGCCAAGGTTATGGATTGCAAGAAGAAGAGTAATGTTGGTTTGGGGTGATTATTAGAGAAAATACTAACTCAAAAAACTTCTAGTTTTGAGACTAAATGAATTTTTCTTAGCTTTTGACACCAAATAAAAAGCTATGTGTGCATATGTACCTTGTCCTTCCTTGCTGACATCCCATCCGCCACAAACTGCAACTTGTCCAAAACTCTGCCATCGGCATCCTTCCAACTTCTAAGTCTGACTTACCCAGCAGCACTGTCCTCATTGGCTTTCACTGGCTCCCAGTCCTTCAATACATTCAATTAAAATCTTTGCCCTCAATCTTTATCTCCCACAACGTTTATGCCCACCTTCCACCATCTGATTCTGGCCTTTTTATGCATTCCTAACCCTAGCATTGGAATGTTTAACACCGGTAATTGTGAAACAGACTTAATCAAGGTGTACTTTTCTGAATTCTTCACCCTTTAATTCCAAAGAAGAATTACTTTTATAGGCTATGGACCAAGAGCTGAAAAGTGGGATAAAGCTGGATAACTCTTTGGCTGGTACAAATGCGATGGGCTGAATAGATTCCTTCTATGCTGTAAATTTCAGATTCTATTAAAAAATAATCTTCAAAAACAAACTGCTGCAACATCCTTAAATTTAAAATGCTGATTTTTCCCTCTCATGGAGGTTGTTTTAGTATTCTCTACAGCTGTTGCATAGATGTAGCAGGTAATATCTCAAACAGTGCTAGAAAGTTGTTCCGTTTAACATTTGTGATAATTAGCTCTTTGACTGATGATATCAAGCAGTAATTTTTGTTATAAGGGCTGAGTTCTTTGAAATGCTGCTGTTTGATCTGTCTAGAATTGATGTTTGTTGATGTTGCAGGTTGCTTGCTGAAGTTTCTGCTGCATGGGAGGGCTGTCAGAAGTTTTTCTATCAATCTCTTGCAGGTCGTGCTGCCCTCCAAGCAGCAATGTGCACTCCTGCAAAGGTAATGTTGGACATTAACAGGCAGAATTTAATTGTAGTTGTCATTGGCACCAGTAATTGTGATGCTTTTTTTTGGGGGGTGGGGGGGGCGGTTGGAATATCCTTGTCATTAGTTAGTCATCTTAGCACCAGGTTAAATAAATCCACATCAGTAAAGTGTCAAATGAGGCAAGTATTACAAAAAAAAATGAAAGTTATTGGTGCTAAATAACAAAAGCATTATCATGCTGCAGTACTTGTAAAGATATAGTTGCATGTGTGAATAAATCCATAAAGTGCAAGGATATCGTCGTCTACTGTTTATGCTACTGGACTAGCAACCCAGAAGCTGAGAGTTCAAACCCCACCATAGCAAGCTGTGCAGTTGAAATCAATAAAGCTGGGAATTTGCGCTGGAACTAGAAAAACTGACCAAAAAACCTGCTGGGTTGTCTTAAAAACAACTGGTTCAGTTAGGGAGGGGAAATGTCCCACTTCTACTTGGTCTGCCTATGTGCAACTCCCACTACAATGTTGACTAATTCTCAGGGCAATGAGGAATGGGCAGCAAATACTGCCTTACCATTGCTGCTCACATGCTTAAGTATAAATTTGATCTTTTAAAAATTTTTTCGGAAGTTCAAGGATACAATGCCAACCTCTGTTCTTGTGGAGCATTGTATAATTTTTCACGGTTCTAACAATTGAAACAGTGGAAAGGATTGGTAACAAAACATTTATTTGTAAGATATAAATCACTGCAGTGCAAACATTTAATCTATGTGCTTTAGAGGGAAGAAAAGTCAGAGCATGGGCAAAATGATCCAATGTTTAAAGTAATGGGCGTGAGTTTCATGATTGTATATCAAATCCTGAATAGCAGCATATAGATATTTAATAGCCATGAACAGAATTTAACTGGATTTCCAAAAGGTGTTTGACTTAAGTAAAGTTATCGCTCATAGAATAAAAGGGACAGTAGCAACTTGGATACAAAATTGGCTGAGTGACAGGAAACAGTAGTGGTTAATGGATTTTTTTGGGGGCTGGAGAAAGGTTTGTAGTGAAGTTCCCCAGGGATCAGTGTTGGGACCCTTGCTCTTCCTGATGTATTAATGACTTGGACCTTGGTGTACAGGGCACAATTTTAAAATTTGCAGATGATAGGAAACTTGGAAGCATTGTGAACTGTGAGGAGGATAGTATAGAACTTCAAAACGACATCGACAAGTTGGTGAAATTGGCAGACAAGTGGCAGATGAAATTCAATGTGGAGAAACGTGAAGTGATTCATTTTGGTAGGAAGAACGGGGAGAGACAATATAGAATAAAGGGTGCAATTCTAAGGGAGTGCAGGAATAGAGGGACCTGGCATATATGTGCAGAAGTCATTGAAGGTGGCAGGACAGGTTGAGAGAGCGGTTAATAAAGCATACAGTATTCTAGGCTTTATTAATAGGGGCATAGAGTACAAGAACGACGAGGTTATGTTGAACTTGTATATGACATTAGTTTGGCCTCAGCTGGAGTATTGTGTCCAGAACTGGACACCCCATTTAAGGAAAGCTGTGAAAGCATTGGGGAGTGCAGAAAAGATTCATGAGAATGAAGTTTCTCATCCCTGGAACCATTTATGAAGATCGATTGGAGAACAAAGAACAGTACAGCATAGGAACAGGCCATTCGGCCCTCCAAGCCTGCGCCGATCTTGATGCCTGCCTAAACTAAAACCTTCTGCACTTCCGGGGACCGTATCCCTCTCGTCCCATCCTATTCATGTATTTGTCAAGATGCCTCTTAAACGTCATTATCATACCTGCTTCCACCACCTCCCCTGGCAGCAAGTTCCAGGCACTCACCACCCTCTGTGTAAAAGTTGGGACTGTTTTCCTTGGAGAAGAGAAGGCTGAGAAGAGATCTGATAGATATTCAAAATCATGAGGAGTCTGGACACAGTAGATGGGGAGAAACTGTTCCCACCTGTCAAAGGATCAAGAAAGAGAGGGCACAGATTTAAACTAATTGGCAAAAGAAGCAATGGCAACATGAGGAAAATCTTTTTCACGCAGTTAGGATCTGGAATGCACTGCCAGAGAGGAGGCAGGTTTAATCGAGGTCTTCAAAAGGGAATTTGATGAAAAGGAAGAGCGTACAGGGTTACGGGGGAATGGCATTAAGTGAATGGCTCATTCAGAGAGCTGCTGCAGACACGATGGGCCGAATGGCCTCCTTCTGTGCTGAATAATTCTGTGAACTTGTTCAAACTGAGTTGGTGACTTGAATTAATTGCCACCTGGAGTAGACACTGGTATTATCTGATATATTCGGTAAGGAGGTGAATTGGTTCTTGATGATGAAGCATGCAATGAAAAGCAACAAGGTTAGAAAAACACTAAAATGATCAGATTCTACTGAACAATGGAGCAAGCTTGATTTGTTATTCCTTCATATATTCAATTTGTTTGCCATTCATTGACTAGATATCTCCTGATTTTTTTGAAGTTTCATCTTCTGTTTTTCAAATTTAGCCTTAATGACATTTGTTTGGCTTTTGTAGGAACTTGGTCTGGGTAATGTTGAACGTTGTCGAGGGTTTACAGCTCATCTGCTGAAATTACTGATCAAACAAAGGCAGTGTCTAACTGGGCTTACTGAGCAGTGGGTCAGCTTAAGGTACATTGTATGACTTCAACTCGTAAAATGTTTCTTAGTTGTGTAATTTAAATGCAATAAAAATATAATCTTCCAGTTGTGTTTAAGCAGCTCCAGATTGTAACTTCATTGGGGAAAATTATTTAAAAATTGCATTAATTGTCATAACCACGTCTGCCATTTACCTCCAAGTCAAACTGTATGATTAAATCTTGTACTGAATCTCTCTTCTCTTCTATGTATCTGTATTAGACATCTAATTAAAAGTGTGCAGGAGATTCAGAAATGGCTGGCCGGGTTCAAGGATCACGATGTGGCTCTTCCACCTCAAGATAGTGTCAAGCATTGGATGGACCAACTGCGCATCCTGTCTATGAAATTTATGATAGCCCTGGAGCAACTTCTGTGGTTTTTGCAGTGTTGTCCAAGAGATAAGCCATCTGAAATGCATGATGAGGTGCAGGACAAACACACCAGTACTGAGCAGATGGTTAGCGACAAAGGGGATGCAGAAATGGCTAAAGCATCTTTCTCTGAGGATTTTGTCCAGCCGCATTTGAGGTTCCCCACACCCATGGTTGAAGATTGCTTGCCCGATGCTTGTAAAATGCGGCAAGGAGATCTTGCATGGCAACAAGTGACTCAACAGGTTACAAACATGTTGAAGGAGGTTAAGGCAGTGAAGGCTGAAGTGGATGAAATGAGCCACCAAACCAGCAAAACCTTGCTGTATTCATGGTAAGTCTTTTCATTTAAAAAATATTGGTGGCAAGGTACTTTTGGGCACTCAATATACGGTCAGTCCTGGCTCAGCTGGTAGCGCTCACCTATAAGTCAAAAGGTTGTGGGTTCAAGTCCCATTTGAGACTTGAGTGCAAAAATCAAGGCTGATGCTCCAGTGTAGTACAGAGGGAATCCTGCGCTGTCAGAGTTGTCTTTTGGGTGAAACGTTAAACCAAGGCTCCATCTGCCCTCTCGGGTAGATCCCAAGCTGAAGAATAGCAGGGGGAGTTATCCTGGGTGTCTTACCAATATTTATTCCTCAGTCAAAATCGCAAACAGGTTGTCTGGTCATTACCACATTGCAGTTTGTGGGTGTTTGCTGTGTGCCAGTTGGCTGCCACGTTTCCTACATTTCAACATTTAGAAGTATTTCACTAGCTGTACAGCACGTTTGAGATGTCCAGTGGTCATGAAAGACAAGTCTTTATTTGCTTCCTCTTCAGAGGATGTGGGTTCTTACAAATGTTTTATTCATTCTGGGAATGTAGGCATCACAAGCATTTACTGCCCATCCCTAATTGCCCTTGAGAAGGTGGTGATGAACCGCTGCAGTCCTTGGGGTGTAGGTACATCCACAGTGCTGTTAGGGAGGGAGTTCCAGGATTTTGACCTAATGACAGTGAAGGAACGGTGATATAGTTCTAAGTTGGGAGGGGAATCTGCAGGAGGTGGTGTTACCATGTGCCTGCTGCCCTTGTCCTCCTAGGTGGTAAAGATTGTAGGTTTGGAAGGTGCTGTTGAAGGAGGCTTGGTGAGTTGCTGCATCTTGTAGATGCTACACACTACTGCCACTGTGTGCTGGTGATGGAAGACATGAATGTTAAAGGTAGATGGGGTGCCAATCAAACTGGCTGCTTTGTCTTGGATGGTGTCACGCTTCTTGAGTGTTGGAGCTGCACTCATTCAGACAAGTGGAGAGTATTCCATCACACCCCTGACTTGTGTCTTGCCGATGGTGGACAGGCATTGGTGAGACAGGAGGTGAATTACCTGCCGCAGAATACCCAGTCTGTTGACATACTCTTACGGCCATATTTGTGGCTGATCCAGTTAAGTTTCTCAACAATGGTCACCCGTCACCCCCCCCCACCCCCTGCCACCGCCCCCACCACAAGGATGTTGATGCATTCAAAGATAGAACTTCAAAGCAGGAGTCCCTCAAGCCTGCTCCACCACCTGATAAGATCACGGCCCATTAGTTTGATTGTGGACTCAATTCTACTTTCCTGTCTACCCCCATACCCTTTGACTCTCTTCACAATCAAGAATCTATCTAACTCGGCCTTAAAAAAATATTCAAGGACCCTGCCGCCACTGCTCTCTGGAGAAGAAAATTTCACAGACTAACGACAGAGGAAAAATTCTCATCTCTGTCTTGAATGGGAGACCCCTTATTTTTAAACTGTGTCCCTTAGTTTTTGTCTCTCCCACAAGGGGGAACATCCCCTCAGCATCCACCCTGTCAGATCCCCTCAGTATCTTCTATGTTTCAATAAGATCACCTCTCATTCTTCCAAACTCTAGTGGATACAGGTCCAAATCTTCCTTGTAAGATAACTCCTTCTTTCCAGGAATCAGTCACGTGATGGTTGGGGATTCAGCAAAGATATGTTGAATGTCAAGGGGAGTGGTTAGACTTTCTTTCGTTGGAGATGGTCATTGCCTGGCACTTGTGACGTGAATGTTGTTTGCCATTTATCAGTTAAAGCCTGAATGTTGTCCAGGTCTTGCTGCATGTGAGCACGGACTGCTTCAGTATCTGAGGAATTGCAAATGGAATTGAACACCATGCAACCAACCAACAACATCCCCACTTTCAACTTTATGATGGAGGGAGGGTCATTGAAGCAGCTGAAGATGGTTGGGCTTAGGTCACTGTTGCAGTAGTTTCTCAGGGCTATGTCCTAGGCCTGAGATGATTAACACACAATTTCTTAGAGCTAAGCCATTCCATCTGGGAGAGGTGCCAAGTCGGGACCAAGTGCTTCTCAATAGTCCGCCAGGAAAATGGGAACGGACTCTGCTTTTCCTGTTGTATCGGTATGTTGTAGGAGAAAGTTGCCTAGTGGCCTCACCTGGGGTCTATAGATTTGGAGTAGGGGCCCATTTTCCTCCCTTGATTAGCTATTGAAAACAGAACATGACTAATCCATTGCTCACTGGGTAAACTTGCTAAACTGTTGGAGCAGTGTTCTCCAATTGAAGTTAAAAATAAAACTAAAAGGCCCTGGTTTCATTTTGTGCCATTTATGTCTTCAAGGCATCCCAAAGCACTTTACAGCCAATGAAGTTCCTGTTGTAATATAGACAAACATTTTTGCAATGATGCAAGGTTTCTGGTTTGGTAAACACTGTTTCTGACTGAAACATAATGCGATTCTCTCTTTTCTCTTTCTCAGGACATGTTTTGAGGCCTGTTCAACGGGGATTGGTTGTTTGAGTAGAATCGTAATTCAGCTGCAAGATGTACAGGCCATGTTTGCTGCGCCTGCCTCCGGGAACAATTCTTGCTGCCCAACACTGCTCAGGAGTCTAGAATATATAAAGGAGGAAGTCAGTTGTGCAATGACTGAATTTACAACATGGGAGAAAGAATTACTGAATGTGACATTTGATGGTAAGAATGAAATGTGTGTAAAGTGAAACACCTTTCTTTTAATTCATCAGGAAAAAATGTGGCTATGCAAGTCATTGTGACTTAACTATTGCTATTTTTGTGTTCCTTGAAAACATAAGATTCCAGTGTGAGTTCATTAGTGGACTTCTCCCTGCAAGTGGAGCCAGCTATTAACACACTGCTATGTGCTGTGCAGACTGTCGTAAAGAGGGAGAAAGAGGAAAATGAAAAGGAACAAGAGAAAATCACTGGTAGGCATTGCTGTTTTCTTTGCTGGTTCGTAGCTGTGTCTTCAGTACTTTTAAAATCATGACTGTTTTATTAAAGATAATGGAGGGGAGGGAAAGACTGGAGTGAACACTATCAGATTTGGACAGAGGTGATGTAATTTACGGAACTGTTTTCTCTGCTACCACCATAGAGACCCGCCACCTTTTGACTTTCCACTTAACAGAAGGTTGCTCTGATGCCTGTTAAGTTAGGGTTGTCTCAGAAGAAAAAGCTGAAAATTGCCATTTTTGAATTGCTACCGGCAACCACCAATGTCAAGAATAATCACTAAAAGCTGAGTCCACATACTTTAATTGGAGCAGGCTCAATTTTTTTTTCATACCTTGATTATGTCCTAATGCCAAATAGCCAGTGTATTATTTATAATTGGTTTAATTACATCCAGGATGCAAGAGTAATTTTTGTAATTATTTGCTAATTATTTGAAAATAGTCACTGCATATTTAATATTTGTCTTAATTTACTGTAGGAAATGAAGGCAACGAGAATAAGGAGAAGGTGCACATAGTTCAGTCTGGATACCTGAGTAAATATTTAGGGCAGCAACTAGCAAGTGACATCACTTCTTTAAATCTGCCAAAAGTTATTGCTGTTTTTTCTGACCTTCTGGAAAAACTAATGGATTATCGTCAGAAGTGCACAGTCGAACAGTACCAGGTTTGTTAGTGTTGAAACTTAGCTATTTTTTATATATAGGTACTGAGATTAAATATAAGATTATGCCTTTAAATATATTAAAACTTCAGGTGTAACCAAGTTTGTACAGAGCACATTTTTATTAGAGTGGAAAAAGCCTTCTGCTGTATAGTTAAAATCATTGTTTTAGTTATTTCTTGCAAACAGATGACGCGTAGTCCTTTGGTTTGCATTATGTATGTACCTGGCTGAAGTAATCTGATGAACCCCCCCCTCAATATACAGATGAGCACTCAACTAGAATTTCATTTTGCAAGTAGATCTTCCATGGGCAAGTGTTGAAAACCTACCCTTTATTGTAGTCATCTTTTCAAAGAGAGCAATTCTCTTGTGCCAATTAACTGATATAGTGTTGTAGTTTGGCATGGAAATACTGTTGCTTTCTGGCTTTCCTAAAAAGGATAAATACTGGATCCTGATTCTGTATCTTTCTTGAAATAACTTTTTCGTAGTGTTATGACCGAGGTGGGAGTAATGCACTGTCAATTCAGCCCCATTACTCCACAGGTTACAGCATTTTAAAGTTTCCCACCTACCAGAAATTAGCCAAATTGAACACTTTATTAACCCCAGAATAAAATACACCAAACCAGATATCTTTAAACAACAAATTAACTATTAATAAACTAAATCTTAAACAATATTGAGATAAATCTGTGTCTAAAAGACTTCCTCCTCCTAACCCCCATGCATGCGCGCGCACACATTCAAAAACTAACAGCTAACCAGTTCTTAAAATGTTTTAAATTAGAGCTGTTTCTTAGGAATAATAAAATAACTGGGTTGTAAGTCCTGGTTGGTTAATTTCCTGGAGCGGTGATGTGTCCCAGAGTCAAATAGTCAGATGCCAGGTGAATAGTCAGTAATGGATAGGCGTCCAAGGCAGTTTGGCAGCAGCAGGCATCACACAGATCTTTCAACCAAGAGTATAGCAACACGTTTATTTAGATTTTGAATTAACAGTTGAGAATGGAAACTTTTCTGAGAATTCCAGAACTCCCAGAAACACACAGGCAACAGAAAGTCACTCCTGAGGCAGAGACTTCTTAGAGACTGGAAGTAGAAAAGGAATTTGCTACCTCCAACAATGCAAAGATTCCTTTACAGTGTTTTTTCTCCTCTTTAGGCAAAACACAGTTTGTAGGTCAATGTAGATTTCCTGCTGACAGAGACTAATCCTTCCTTCAGTGAGAGCACTCTTCGCTGGTCTCCAGATCAAAACGGTTCGAGCCCATCTTTACACAGTCAAACTGATACAATATGGCGTGTAACCTCATCTGTCTTGCTGTTGCTTAGGAACAGCTGCAGCTTGCACACACATGGTTCCCAGGGAATATAAAAACAACTCCCATCTTAAAGGTACACAGACCCCTTCCGCCTCTCTTGATTTTAAAGCAAGAGAAAAAAAATACTTCCCTGACAGTAGATAGAACATTAGTAAAATTATTTTAGTTGAATACTCTTTAGACGTGAAACTTGACTTTAGACTGTTTATCCTCAACAAAATTTTGAAAAGCCCAAGCAGGATGCAGGCTAAAAGAAAATTTAAAAGATCACCTCTTGAAGAGGCTTTAGTTTTGGTTGGCACCACACATCCCTATGCCAGGTAATTCCATGCTGACAATCACTGAAGGGTATTCTTTTGCAGTATCTGTGACAAGTTAGGCATCCTGACCCAGCACAACCTCTTGCTGTGCTCAACTTGGCTAACAAGGTGACAAGCTAGGAGCTCTGAGTTTTGTTTATGCCTTTGGCAACTTTTGCATTTGTAATGAGATGGATGATTTCTAAATTTGTGTTCAAATTGCAATAAGACAAATGTAATTTTTAGCTTATTTAGCAAAGGACTGCTCCTGCTCATGCTAGAAAGCTACTGATGTGTGGGAATTCTAGTCAAGTGCCTGTTCTTTCTCCTCTTTAGCTGTTCAATCAAAGCTGCCGCTGCATCGTGCGACTCCTTCCAATGCTGACTACCTACTCCGAGCTGGTCCTGTACTACCTAACTATTTCTATGGCAACTCACAGAAGCAGTGGAAAATTACTATCCATTTTAGCTCATTTATTCACAGACCTTGCTGTGCAGGTATGGTGGAACATTAACATTTTGTGTGCCCTTACTCAAATGGGTCTAAATTTTTGAATTATCAAAATTTAAAGATTTTATCTGATAAAATTATATCAGGCATCACATTTGCTGAATCTGTTTTCTGGCCTTTCTTCTTCCTCCCCCTCACTTCCAAATCTCCCCCTGCCCCAATCCAAAATTAAGCTTTATATCTGTGTCCCTGTGTCAGTCACTAGGAACAATAAACATCTGTGAAAATTAAATATTCTGAAGGTGGAGGTTTGACTATAAAATTCTTCCACATTTTCTGTTACTTTTTCAAATATGTATTTTTTTTTTAAGTTTAATTTTATTTCACTTAATTATAAGCAGTCCTCTTATTAGAATTACTTGAAATATCTTTTGGTATTGTACACATTGAAATTGTTTTATTACAAATTGTTAGGACAATGTTAAATTTTGTAGTGATTTTATAGTGTGTGTGAGGAAGAGTCTAAGACTGAACTTTGATTGCTATTACTGAATGATTTAAAAATGTTGCTGAGGAAGTGATGGAGAAAGAATATTTATTCTGGCCAGGGATTCTGCCTTCCTAAAGAGTTGATGGAGGATGCAGCGGGTGAAGGTTCAACCCAATTCCATGATAATGAGGGTGGAGGAATCGGAGAGGGTGAAGGCATGAAGGATGTCAGTGAAAAGATAGAAAATGAAGACCAGGTATGTGGTTTCTTTCAGAAAATGTAGAAATATGATCTGTGCCTGAAAAGAAATTTGTTGGGACACAGTTACTACTAGTTATGTGTTTGGGGGTAGGATTTAAGTATTGCAGCAATAGGAAAGCTGGTGTTCTATAACTACTCTCCATTTTCAAGGGGACCCACTCGAGAATCAGCTAATCAGTGATACTTTTAAAAAACAAAAGTCCCTTTTTTATTTAAAATCCAGTTTGAGCTTTCGCACGCATGTAGTTAAATGTCCTGCACAACAATCTGTAGCATGCTGCAAATTGAACATTAACATCTGGGCGGCACAGTGGCGCAGTGGTTAGCACCGCAGCCTCACAGCTCCAGGGACCCGGGTTCGATTCCGGGTACTGCCTGTGTGGAGTTTGCAAGTTCTCCCTCTGTCTGCGTGGGTTTTCTCCGGGTGCTCCGGTTTCCTCCCACAAGCCAAAAGACTTGCAGGTTGATAGGTAAATTGGCCATTATAAATTGTCACTAATATAGGTAGGTGGTAGGGAAATATAGGGACAGGTGGGGATGTTTGGGAATATGGGATTAGTGTAGGATTAGTATAAAATGGGTGGTTGATGTTCGGCACAGACTCGGTGGGCCGAAGGGCCTGTTTCAGTGCTGTATCTCTAATCTAATCTAATCTACATTCTGTACTGTTAATCAGCGTCATACTTAAACTGCAATATCATATCTTTTATTCATTGGTATATTGCACCTTCTCAGTTGTGGCTTGCTTATGAGCTGAATCCATGTATTACTGTTTGAAGAGGTCAGTGAGCGATTTTTTTCTTTTCCCCCCCATGACTCAGTTGGAACAAGCAGTGTATAATTCAGCCAAACATCAGAAAACCCTATGTTTGATTTCTAACTTCTACTTAGTTGATATTGTTGGAATTAGGAGTGCTTCAGTGGACTCGGGAGGTGAAAACCAGCTAGTGTTTACACTCATGATTTCTATCTAATGATCCCTGCTGGAGAGTCCTGAGTGGAGGTGTTTGCTAAGGACTAGATTGTATTTGGCTGTGATTCTGCATCTTTTGAAAAACTGAGCAACATTCATTATGCTTGACATGCTAGTGTCGACTAGCACTCACTACTGTTGAATCTGTACCTCAACTAAAGAGCATGTCTTTGGGGTTGGGTGAGGACTTCATACGAGGTGAATTACACTACAGTTCAATTGGGTTTAAAATGGACTTCTGTGAAGTTACTTAATCAGATTAAAGAATTACTTCAATCCTAGAAATTATTTGAGTGCTTTGTGCCAGAGGACTGGAGAACTGCTAACTTTGTACCTCTGCTTACAAAGGGAGCAGGGGATAGATCGAATAATTACAGGCCAGCCAGTCTAACCTCAGTAGTGGGCAAATTATTGGAGTCTATTCTGAGACATGGAAGATGGCAGGATCCCCAAAGACACATTGTACAGCGAGCTCGCCACTGGTATCAGACCCACCGGCCGTCCATGTCTCCGTTATAAAGACGTCTGCAAACGCGACATGAAATCGTGTGACATTGATCACAAGTCGTGGGAGTCAGTTGCCAGCATTCGCCAGAGCTGGCGGGCAGCCATAAAGACAGGGCTAAGTTGTGGCGAGTCGAAGAGACTTAGTAGTTGGCAGGAAAAAAGACAGAGGCGCAAGGGGAGAGCCAACTGTGCAACAGCCCCAACAAACAAATTTCTCTGCAGCACCTGTGGAAGAGCCTGTCACTCCAGAATTGGCCTTTATAGCCACTCCAGGCGCTGCTTCACAAACCACTGACCACCTCCAGGCGCGTATCCATTGTCTCTCGAGATAAGGAGGCCCAAAAAGAAAAAGAAAAAAAAAGATTCTGAGACAGGATAAACTGTCACTTAGGCACAGATTAATCAAGGATAGTCAGCATGGATTTGTTGAGGGAAGATCTTGTTTGACCAACTTGATCGAATTTTTTGAAGAAGTAACAAGGAAGATAGATGAGGGTAGTGCAGTTGATATGGTCTACATGGATTTTAGCAAGGCTTTAGACAAGGTCCCCCATGGCAGACTGGTTTAAAAAAAAAAAAAAAATCCCACGGGATCCAGGAAAATGCAGCAAGATGGATACAAAATTGGCTCTGGCAGAAAACAAAGGGTTAATAAAAGCAAAATACTGCGGATGCTGGAAATCTGAAATAAAAACAAGAAATGCTGGAATCACTCAGCAGGTCTGGCAGCATCTGTGGAAAGAGAAGCAGAGTTAACGTTTCGGGTCAGCGACCCTTCTTCGGAACTGACAAATATTAGAAAAGTCACAAGTGAGGTGGGGGTGGGGCAAGAGATAACAAAGGAGGTCGAGATTGGACCAGGCCACATAGCTGACCAAAAGGTCACTGAGCAAAGGCAAACAATATGTTAATGGTGTGTTAAAAGACAAAGCATTAGTACAGATTAGGTGTAAATACACTGAATATTGAACAGCAGCAAGTGCAAACCTGAAAAAAAACAGTGGGTAAGCAAACTGAACAAACAACGATGAAATGAAATAAATGCAAAAAAAAGATTGTAAAAAATGTAAAAAAAGAATGTTTTTTAAAAAAAAAGGAAGAAAAAATAACTAAAAATGAAAGTAAAATGGGGGGCTGTCATGCTCTGAAATTATTGAACTCAATGTTCGGTCCGGCAGGCTGTAGTGTGCCTGATCGGTAAATGAGATGCTGTTCCTCGAGCTTGCAAAGGGTGTTTTTGCAACTGGAGGGCTGTTTCCAGTGGCGTTCTGCAGGGCTTAGTACTGGGTCCCCTGCTGTTTGTGGTATATATTAACGATTTGGATGTAAATGTCAGGGGCATGATCAAGAAGTTTGGGGACGACACAAAGATTGGCCGTGTGGTAGATAGCGAGGAGGATAGCTGTAGGCTGCAGGATGATATTGATGGTCTGGTCGGATGGGCAGAAAAGTGGCAAATGGAATTCAACCTGGAGAAGTGTGAGGTGATGTATTTGGAGAGGTCAAACAGGACAAAGAAATACATGATTGATGGTAAAATACAGAGAAGTGTAGAGGCAGTGAGGGACCTTGGAGTAAATGTCCACAGATCCCTGAAGGTAGCAGGACAGGTTGATAAGGTGCTTAAAAAGGCATGTGGAATCCTTTCCTTTATTAGCCGAGGTATAGAATACAAGAGCAGGGAGGTTATGTTGGAACTGTATAACTCATTGGCTAGGCTACAACTTGAATACTGTGTGCCGTTCTGGTCACCTCATTACAGAAAGGATGTAATTGCACTAGAGAGGGTACAGAGGAGATTTACGAGGATGTTGCCAGGACTGGAAAAATGCAGCTATTAGGAAAGATTGGATAGGCTGAGGTTGTTCTCCTTGGAACAGAGAAGGCTGAGGAGAGATCTGATTGAAAAGTACAAAATTGAGGGGCCAGAATAGAGTGGAGATGAAGGGCCTATACACCTTATCAGAGGTCAGTGATGAGGGGGCATAGTTTTAAAGTGATTGCTAGAAAAATTAGAGGGGAGATGAGGAAAAACATTCCCACCCAGAGTGTGGTGGGGGTCTGGAACTGAGCGTGAAAGGGTAGTTGAGGCAGAAACCCTCAACTCATTCAAAAGGAGTCTGGATATGCACCTCAAGTGTCTTGATCTGCAGGGCTACGGACCAAATGCTGGAAGGTGGGATTAGAATAGATGGATTGTTTTTCGGCCGGCACAGACACGATGGGTCAAGCGGCCTTTTTTTTTGTGCCTTTTAAACTTTCCATGATTTCTGATTTCTAAACGAAAATACTTTAGGACCAGGGTGGGGGGTTTTGGTAGAGATGGAGGTGGGAGAAAAGGGTTTAAGAATTGGAGATTGCAGTAACAGCAAAGGTAGGGTACTAATGTCCTATCTTCCTTTCCAATGGCTTACCATCAGTTTCTTCCTGTTGAGGTAGCAGCCAGTCATGTATTTTCTTTCCCACTTGCTTTTGCACTTTCCTTTCTTCCCCCTTTTTTCTTTCCTCCTTCCTTCTCCCTTTTTTTTAATGTATACATACTCTCCCTCATTGCTGAACTAACTTTTAGTACATTTTTTAAATGTTGTGTTGCAACTAGGTAATTCTCAGCAAAACTCTTGTGCCCTCCCCCTCTTCAGGTAGAAGATACTTTCTGTAAAGACCAAGAAAAGAAAGAAGATGCAGAGAATATGCCCGATGTTAAAGAGGAAGAGAATGCTATCGAAATGTCAGAGGACTTTCAGGGAAAACTGCATGATGGGGATACCAAAGAACCAGGTCACTTGCTGAGGGCCAATTTGAGATGAGCTTTGTGTACTATTTAATAAGCAAATGTAATGGAAAAGCAAAATTCTGCAGATGCTGGAAATACTGAGGTCTGGCAGCATTTGTGGAGAAAGGTCAAGAGTTAACATTTCAGGACGGTGACCTTTTCATCAGAATATTGCCAGTATTTACAGCATTTTTAAAAAATGCAATGGAAATCTTGGTGAAAGAGCACATTTTATTACTTTCAAGTAGTGGCCTCTGCAATACAACACTGATACTGCTTAATGTGAGCTTGAAAGTTGTAGCTGCAGCAAGAATAAAATGGGCAGCATTTACAGCAGAGCTTTTCGTTAGCTTTTTTGAAACTTACTTGGAATGGAAGAGTAAAGCTCACTAATGAGAAAATTGTTTGGAATCAAACCGTGTTGGGATCAGAATTTGGCATTCTGAGAACTTGTAAATTATAGTGTAACCTTGCAATACATTCCCAGTCCGCTCTGTTCGTTGTGTGAAGTTTGACAGTACTGTGAGTACCAAATAGCTTCACAGATAAACTGACCGCTTCTGAAAACTGATTTTAGATTTATAGATTATGGCATTTTGACTGTTTCGATTTATAAGTTTGTATTTTGAGTGGCTTTTGATTAGCCCGATTTTCTGTTCATTGCGATGGACAATAATCATAAACACACCTTGATTATAGAATTGTACTATTGGGAACTGGCAACAGCTGACAGCCAATTGAAGGTGAAATCTAACTAGTTTTAAACTGGAGAACTGAGTCTTTTTTTGCAAGTCATGGTTTGGACATTGGCCATATTTATTTAAACATGACTGTGTATGACTCCTGACTTCCCAAAGCCTGTCCATCTACGAGGCGCAAGTCAGGATTGTGATGGAATACTCTTGCCTGGATGGGTGCAGCTTCAACGGCAGTCTAAGCTCAACATCATCCAGGACAAAGCAGCCCATTTAATTGGCACCCCATCCACAAACACTCAGCCCCTCCACCACCAACGCACAGTGGCAGCAGTGTGTACCATCTAGAGGATGCACTGCAGCAGTTTACCAAGACTCCTTCAACAGTCACTTCCAAACCCACGACCTCATCACCCAGAAGAACAAGGACAGCAGATGCATGGCACCACCACCACCTGCAAGTTCCCCTCCAAGCCGCGCACTGTTCTGACTTGGAACTATATCGCTGTTCCTTCACTCTCGTTGGGTCAAAATCCTGGAACTCCCTTCCAAACAGCACTCTGGGTGTACCTATACCCCAAGGACTGCAGCAGTTCAAGAAGGCAGCTCACCATCACCTTCTCAAGGGCAATTAGGGATGGGTAAGAAATGCTGGCCTAGCCAGCGACACCCACATCCTACTAACAAATAAAAAAGAACTTGCACCTTTTTTAAAATAAAAATAAAATGTAAAAATGTTCTACTTGGGAAATAAATTGACTTCATTTTGGCATAAACCAGGAATCCATCAGAATGCAATTACCTTTCCAATTAAGTTTATTTTCAGTTTAACAGGACTATTCAAAAGAAAATAAGTTGACAATATAGCCACCACAATGTTTTGTATTATTCTGAAATGAGATGCAATAGCTAGCTCAACTGGTCATTAAATAGTTGAATAATTTCTTCAGGAGAGGATGATGACAAGAAATCAGATAGTGAAGAGGAAGAAGAACTGGATAAACAGATGGGTGACCTCGGAGATGCGGAGGCTGACCAATTAGATGAAAGACTTTGGGGGGATGATGATGAAGATAGTGTTCGTGACGAGGTTGAAGATACTGGCCCTGGGATGGATGTGGTAAGATGCCAAGCTTTTCTAAATCTGAGATCCAATTTTAATTCAAGTAAGTTCAGTGTTAATGATTTACCTTCGCATTGACCTTCATTTTGAAAAGTGAGATCGCAACAAAGAATAGTGGCGAGTCACTTTTTTTGTTTTCATTTTGTACCAAAGAAAAATGCTTACTGGATACCTAATGTGTACACTATTTTGTTATTTCATTTTCCTTTTACTGTGGCAGGATTTGAGATGACAATCTATACTTGTTTTAAGTGTGCTTCATTTCTAATCTCATTTTTTGATTTCCATATTCTGTTTTTTTTTTTTTTCCCTGAACAAATAACCGGTCTAGATGAGCACTAACTCTCAGGATTCCTTGAAACACTGGCTCATGAAGCAGCCATGCATCAAATTTACCAACTATGACCACAAACCCAATTTTTCTAGTTTATATTTGATGTTTTCTTTAGCAAAACAGAGTTAAGTTTAAAAATTCATAACGTGTTTAACCATTTTACTTATCAAATCAGGAACATTTTTTGCTCAACATTCCCTATACATGCTTCCAGGGGTAGCATATAGATGAGAAAAAGGAGTAAAGGATGAATCCTTGGAGGCCTCTGGAGGAAGTGTGGAGGCAGGAAGAGAACCTATTGCTGGTGATGCCCTGGCTATGGTGGGATGGGTAAGAGTGGAACCAAGCATGGGCAGTCCCAATGGGCTGGTTTAATAGATATTAGAGGAGGTTGACTGTCAAAGGCTGCAGAGAGTTAGGATAATGTACCACTGTCAGTCAGTGGTTGTCAGTTGTGATTTTGGTTTGGGCCATTTTAGTACAGTGGCAAGGTGGAAACCTGATTGCAAAGATTCAAATGGAGGTGAGCGACTGGCATGGGCTTGAGAGGCAACAACATTCAAGGACTTTGGAGAGCAAAGTGAAATTGGCGATGGGGTTATGATTTGCGAGAACAGGGTGGGTGAGCTAGGTGATGGAGGGGGACAGTACCTGAGGAAAGGGAACCATTTATAATGTCAGCTAGCATAGAGGCGAGGAACAAATTGGGTGGTCAGCAATTTATTGGGAATGTGGTTAAAGGAGTAAGAGGTGGCTCTCATGAATGAGGTGAACATGGGGTTGGGGTACTTGAGCAAAGCTAGAGACATAAGTTCCAAACTCGAATGGGGAACCTGTAGGGAGGTTTGGCTTGATAGGAAAGTGGAAGGGAGGGAAACAGCAAAAACAACTAAATAAATGTTGAAAATAGAGACCTGTTATCAAAGCTTTTTGTCTTGCACTCATCAGGACAATCCACAAGAATACCAATGTAAGGGAAAGCAACAACTTCATACTATTTGTGAACTACCAAATGACTACTCTGTATAAATAAATGTTTTCAATCTTGATTCCTAAGACTTTTGTAAGATTGTCTACTACTTGTAGAATGTATCCCAGATCTATTCTTGGGAGAAAGATTATTGCAGAAAATAGGAGAAGCTGCATCTCCCAATGTTTCCTTTGCATGTGCACTGGTGACTTGGGTAGCTTGACTCTAGGTCAAGTCGGCATAAGGAGGGAGGAAGTGTTGGGTATTCTAAAAGGCATTAAGGTGGACAAGTCCCCAGGTCCGGATGGGATCTATCCCAGGTTACTGAGGGAAGCGAGAGAGGAAATAGCTGGGGCCTTAACAGATATCTTTGCAGCATCCTTAAACACGGGTGAGGTCCCGGAGAACTGGAGAATTGCTAATGTTGTCCCCTTGTTTAAGAAGGGTAGCAGGGAAAATCCAGGTAATTATAGACCGGTGAGCCTGAAGTCAGTGGTAGGGAAGCTGCTGGAGAAGATACTGAGGGATAGGATCTATTCCCATTTGGAAGAAAATGGGCTTATCAGTGATAGGCAACATGGTTTTGTGCAGGGAAGGTCATGTCTTACCAACTTAATAGAATTCTTTGAGGAAGTGACAAAGTTGATTGATGAGGGAAGGGCTGTAGATGTCATATACATGGACTTCAATAAGGCGTTTAATAAGGTTCCCCATGGTAGGCTGATGGAGAAAGTGAAGTCGCATGGGGTCCAGGGTGTACTAGCTAGATGGATAAAGAACTGGCTGGGCAACAGCAGACAGAGAGTAGCAGTGGAAGGGAGTTTCTCAAAATGGTGACGTGTGACCAGTGGTGTTCCACAGGGATCCGTGCTGGGACCACTGTTGTTTGTGATGTACATAAATGATTTGGAGGAAAGTATAGGTGGTCTGATGAGCAAGTTTGCAGACGACACTAAGATTGGTGGAGTAGCAGATAGTGAAGGGGACTGTCAGAGAATACAGCAGAATATAGATAGATTGGAGAGTTGGGCAGAGAAATGGCAGATGGAGTTCAATCAGGGCAAATGCGAGGTGATGCATTTTGGAAGATCCAATTCAAGAGTGAACTATACAGTAAATGGAAAAGTCCTGGGGAAAATTGATGTACAGAGAGATTTGGGTGTTCAGGTCCATTGTTCCCTGAAGGTGGCAACGCAGGTCAATAGAGTGGTCAAAAGGCATACGGCATGCTTTCCTTCATCGGACGGGGTATTGAGTACAAGAGTTGGCAGGTCATGTTACAGTTGTATAGGACTTTGGTTCGACCACATTTGGAATACTGCGTGCAGTTCTGGTCGCCACATTACCAAAAGGATGTGGATGCTTTGGAGAGGGTGCAGAGGAGGTTCACCAGGATGTTGCCTGGTATGGAGGGCGCTAGCTATGAAGAGAGGTTGAGTAGATTAGGATTATTTTCATTAGAAAGACAGAGGTTGAGGGGGGACCTGATTGAGGTGTACAAAATCATGAGAGGTATAGACAGGGTGGATAGCAAGAAGCTTTTTCCCAGAGTGGGGGATTCAAATACTAGGGGTCACGAGTTCAAAGTGAGAGGGGAAAAGTTTAGGGGGGATATGCGTGGAAAGTTCTTTACGCAGAGGGTGGTGGGTGCCTGGAACGCGTTGCCAGCGGAGGTGGTAGACGCGGGCACGATTGCGTCTTTTAAGATGTATCTAGACAGATACATGAATGGGCAGGAAGCAAAGAGATACAGACCCTTAGAAAATAGGCGACATGTTTAGATAGAGGATCTGGATCGGCGCAGGCTTGGAGGGCCGAAGGGCCTGTTCCTGTGCTGTAATTTTCTTTGTTCTTTGTCAGCAGTCGTTTCTTTCTTAGCAGCTCACAAGTATCTTAAACTAGATAAATTTGCATACTTCCAAACACTTGCTTCTTTGCGTCCCCAACTTTTTTAATGGAGAGCCTTTTCACTTGTTTGTTAATCACTTCCATCTGGGAGTTGTCTTGACCTGTCTTGACTGCGCTCTTGTTTTTGAATTTCATGCTGTAAATTGTTTTACAGGAGCAGTCTGAACTCGTTGCTAAAGATGACAACATGGATGCAGCAAACCAAAATGAGAGTGACAAAAAGAGACAAGAGAAGGAGAAAGAGGAGAGGGAGGAAGGCGAAGAAAAAATCCATGAGCAGTTGGATGAGGTATTGACACTTGTTTTCCACCCCCCACCACCATCACCCCCAAAAGTTCATATTACAGTTATGTGCATAAGCCAGAAGGTTTGGTTTATTAGCTTGCTGTGCCACTGAGTGGCTGGACCTGAATTCACATCTTAAGTTCTCCATATTACAAGCTCCAGTTCTCCTCGTGGTCCGTGACAGGTTCTGAGCTAATGAGCAGGAATTGGGCAAAGTCTGAATGCAAACACTTGCCTAAATTCTTAATTTGTATTTTTGCTGGAGGGAAAGACTGAGAATGTGGGGACAAAATAACTAAACGAATGTTAAAATAAAAACAATACTACTTTTTATACAAAGCAATGAATAATGGAACATTCAAAAGTAGAATGCCATTTCTGTGAAGCGGTAATGAATTTAGATAAACTAGAGACAATTCTCATTTGCAATGAAATATGTTCCTATTATAGTAGTGGGTGCATCAAGTAAAAATCTTCACAAAATGCCTATTGTGAAAGATACAAATGTGCACAAAGTCTAAGTGACAATATAAGTATTACTTTGTCTTGATTTAGGTATTTTCACATTAATCTAGTAGTGATAGTCACACACAGACTCCACCAGTTCCTATACCAGTGATTTATTAATGACCTGAACAGATTTCAAAATGAGTCTGAGTGTGCTTACTAATCTACTTCATTACAATAGCGTGAGTACGATGGAAATGAAGTAGACCCTTATCAAGGCAATCAGGACAAGCAACCAGAAACCGAGGCCATGGACCTGCCTGAAGATCTCAATCTGGAAAGCCAAGATGGAGATAAAAGTGACGAGGATCAGGAGGAAAAAGGTAAGTTAGTTGGAATATGTGCCAAGAATGTTCTGCATTTCCACTAGACTTTCCAACATTTAGACTATCTGACCCTATTTTTCCCTCTGATAGCTCTGTGACTAAATGTACTACCTGGTTTTAAACCTAAGTTATACAGAACAGAATTTCTTGCCCATTTGCTCAAGATGTTGACTGCTTCCTGGGGTGTGAGGGCATCCTCCCATCCCTAGCCCAAGAGGCCATAATTCACTGAATGGACAGGAGTAGGATTGGGCCTAACGTCCATGTTCAGCTGCATGCTCTTTTCCAGCAGGAGGTCACTGGACAGTGATCGAGAACAAGAATCCGGGCTGTTTTCTGTTCAAATCAGAAGGCAAATTGCTCCAAGCTAGCCCATGCCTGTGAGCAAATAGCTCATAACATCAGTTAAAAGTCTTTCGATATTGGGCAATTGGTGGTTGGATGAATTTACTGAAGGTTCAAAAGATATATTGAGTTCCGCCAAAACTAGTCCGTAGCCTTCATTTTGGCACTGATTTTAAAGACCAGTTTTAAAATTGAACCTTTTTTGTTTTTAAAAGGTCATGAACCTTGCACATTATCTATCTATCTTGCTAATGTTTTATCCATGATTTTTGTCTGCTGCTTCCATTTTTAAAGGACTACTGTATGAAAAGTTATACCTCTTTACAACAGTGCTGAAATTGCAGGATTTGAGAGCGTAAATTGTAATAAACCTTTTCAATTTTATGAAGGAGATAATCCCTTTGATATAGAAGAAAAACTAAAGGATTTCAATGAGAATGGTCCAGATGATGAGGGAGATGAGACAATGGAGGAGAGTGCTGAGCAAGAACAGGATCAAGATCATCCTCAAACAGAGGCGGAAGCTGAGAGTACCCAAGAGCAGAGTGAGAATAAGGAAGAAAATATTGGGGAAGATCAGGAATATGGGGAAGAAGAAACTGCTGAAGACATAGACCAACAGCAGTCCAAAGAGGATGAACAGAAGGAATCTGCTAAGGAAGACAAAGGAGTTCCTAGTGACGAGGGGCTGCAGCCAAAAGTATGCTATTTCTTTATTTCCTTTCTTTTTGTGGTGTTTACATTTTCTTTGCAGCCTTGGGTGAAAGGGCAAGCAACAACAATTTGCATTTGTGTAGCATCTTTTAACAGTAAAGAGCAGGTGACATTCCAGGGCCAGGTAAGTCATGACTCAGTTGGTAGCATACTCTTGAGTCAGAAGGTTCTGGGTTCAAGTCCCACTCCAGATTGACACTCCAGTGCAGTATTGAGGGAATGCTGCACTGTCTGAGGTGCCGTTTTTTGGAAAACATTTTAAACCAAGGCCCCGTCTGCCTTCTCAGGTAGATGTAAAAGATCCCATGGCACTATTTCAAAGAAGAGGAGGGGAGTTATCCCTGGTAACCTGGCTAATATTTATATTTCAATCAACATCACAGAAACAGGTTATTTGGCCATTATCACATTGCTGTTAGTGTGAGCTGGTTGTACACAAATTGGCTGCCACATTTCCTATGTTACAACAGTAACTGCAGTTCAGAAATATTTTGGCTGTAAAGTGCTTTGAGACGTCCTGTGGTTGTGATTGGTACTATATTAAAGTCTTTCATTACTGAGGATAACAGGCAAAGTCTCACTAGAGTGTGGATTAAAGCTGCCTGAGGGGAAGCTTCCTTTTTATCTTAACTACAGAGATATGTTCAGTATCGAGATGATCATCTCATTTGCTAATTTACCACTTGGGGAATTGCAGGATTCAAACTTGTGTCCTCCTTCTCCTTGGTGTCCTTATGGTAAATTGAGAGTAATGGAGGTGAGTGATTATCTGAAAATCTAATTTGAGTAGTTCAGTAATTTCATAAACTACTCAAACTTTAACTGAGCTTTACTGGCGTCCTATCTTTTTTGTAACTTCCACTGGGGCATTTTGAATTTGTAAGGACTTCATATAAGAAATAGGAGCAGGAGTAGGCCATTCAGCCCCTCGTGCCTGCTCCACTATTTAAGATCATGGCTGATCTGATTGTGGCCTTGCCTACCTGCCCCCCATAACCCTGGACTCCCTTGTCAATCAAAATCTGTTGAACTCTGCCATTAATCAATGACCCAGCCTTCACTGCACACTGGGCAAGAGAATTCCAAACACTACTGACCCTCGGAAATACCTCCTCATCTCTATCTTAAATGGGCAATCCCTTAATTTAAAACTATGCCCCCTAGTTCTAGATTCCCCCTCGAGGAGAAACATCCTCTGAGCATCCACCCTGTCAAGCCCCCTTGAATTTATATGTTTCAATAAAATCGCCCCTCATTCTTAACATTGAGTATAAGCCTAACCTGCTCAATCTTTCCTCTAAGACAAACCCCTGATAATGCATGTTTGGATGATGAAATGTTGCACCAAAGTTATCGAAATCTGATGATTTTTGGAAAGTAACTTGGTGATTAGCCAACTGTACTTAATAAGTACCCCCATTGAACAATCCCTGCATGTATAGTGCTCCTGTTATTCTGTTACGTGAGAGTGGCAATACCATAATCGTGTTTGCAGACCGTAAACAACGAACATTATTAGGGTGTAATCTTAAAGCTGTCACTTAACAAATTAGCTGCTGATGGCAGTAATTGTCGCACTCTGCCCGCAGCCGCTGATGGGAGCGATAGCTTCAGTCACATGGAATGAAGTGGCTGGGCAATGTCAGCTATGATGGATGGAGGCCAAGGATGTTTGTCTAATTGAAATACCCTAAGGTGTGATCCCTGAGTTTAAAAAGGTAGTATACAACTGCAAGTTGTCGTTGTCCAAATGGCACTTTTAGCTGAAGGTGTTTACAAACGCTTTGTCCATGTTTGTTATGTACTGGACTCTTGCCCATGGTTGAAGATGAGATGTTCATAAACATTTTCCTCCTTTTATCAGTTGCCTGATTGTCAAACCACCATTCTTGACTGGATATGGTCAGACTACAGAACTTTGATCTGTTAGTTGTGGGACTGCTTTTAGCTTTGATAACAATACGTTTGGCACGCAGGTGGCCCTGTGCTATTTAATTAGGTAATGCCTCACTTTAAGATTTGGCTGATGCTGCTTCTGGCCACACTATACACAACCCATTGAGCCAGGGTTGATCTTGTGTGTGAGGGATGTGCTGGGCCATGAGGGTACAGATTCTGGTGGTAGTGATCTGTTCTTGATTTGGCGCACAGTGCAGCTGAATATTTCACAGATTGCAATTAAGGTTGTTGCATTTTGTTCCAGACCCGTTCTCAATTTTGTAAAATGAGTTGCAGTTCTCGCCACATTAAAATCAATGAAAATTAATATTTACATAAAACAATAAATTATTTTTCATGACTGAGAGGGTCCATATTATCTCCATGTTTTCCTTTTCAGGTAGACGAGAATACAGATGATCAGGATGTCCCTCATTCTGAACAGCGAATGGAACATGAAGCTGAAGGGAAGACTGGAGAGGAGAACCTTCAGAGTGATACAGCTGTGGAACTGGCTGGATCTGCATCTGAGAAAGACCAAGCTAAAGAGGTACAATAGATCATTCAGTGCAAGGAATCAGGAACTCATTCATACACTTGCTTTTCAATGCAAGTTGAACATGCACACTCAAACTTATAACTGTCTGTGTCCTTTTAAATTTAAACAGAAAAAGGAATCTTGTCTTCTCTCCTATATTTATGATGGGACATTTCAGCTGCACCCCAGAAATGAGAAACTAACTTTAAATTATTGTCCAGCTTTATTCTGTTTTGATTAAATAGGCTGTGCCTGAAGAAAACTAATCCTTGCCCATTGTCACCTGCTAGGCTGTGGCCTAGCTTGCAGGAAAGGAATCCAGATGGTGCAAAGGATTAAAGGGATAGGATGCAGTTTCTTTCTAGAGGTTTTCCTGGTAATGAGCTTCCCGTATCAGGCATCCTCTCATGGAGAGGCAGCAGATGAAGCTCGAGTCCTTCTGCACAGCAGGAGGGAGAATGCTGGAAATGCAGTCCATCTGGCCCATACTTGTGTACATCCTGATGGCTAGCTTTCAATCCTGGAGGAGCAGGGTTGCATACAAAGCAGCTCACATCATGTGAAACTAACTAAGGAATTGTAATATCAACTTTTTGCCATTACACTTTATGAAGCTCTCCTGCCCAATATTTGAAGAGAGCACTAGCTCTATTGAGTACAACAGTAAATGACTAGCATTTTATCAAGCTGCGTGAATAGAAATTGTCTTTGATCCTTTAGGTCCCATACTGCGATCTCTCCAGCCAGTAAGAGTTGAGTAGACAGGCTTGTATATGGCTGTGCTGCCACATTGAATGTCATTCCACTGATAACTGGAGCTGTTGTTTTGCACGTTTTCTTCCACTGTGATGATGTATTAAATATGTTCAATTTAAATCTGGTGAAAACTGCCAGCTGTAGGCAGGTAGGCTTAGGCTGGGACTCAAACTTGCAACATGCTTGTTGAGAAATAAATGATGTACAAAAAAGTGATGCCTATAAATGTGTGTTAAAGCTCTTAAAATATCAATCTAAAGCCATGAACTGAACAATGCAACATGCGTTCTGATCTGTATTGGCTCAATTGGTGGAGGTGTTAAACTTTTTTTTAAGCAAGTAGTATTGTCCACTTCTTCAATTTAGAAGATCAAAGCCAAATTCTTCATCCAGCCTGGGCTTTGCTTAATTGTAACTAAGGTGGTGGTGGTGGTAGTGTCACTGGACTAGTAATGCAGAGAACCAGGCTAATGCCCTGGGATGGGAGTTCAAATCCCACCATGACAGTTGGTGGAATTTAAATTCAATTAATTAATAAAAGAAAAATCCTGAATTGAAAGCTAGTCTCAGTTTCATGGCACCATTACTATCACCAATTATCATAAAAACCCACCTGATTCACTTATGTCCTTGCCTGGTCTGGCCTACATGTGACTCCAGACCCACAGCAATGTGGTTGATTCTTAACTGCCCTCTGCAATGGCCGAGCAAGCCACTCAATTGTCGAAAGCAATTGTGGATGGGCAACAAATGCAGGCCTTGCCAGCGATGCCCACATCCCATCTAAGAATGGAAAAAAAAACTGGTTCCAATGCTTCACTTCTGAGTCGCAGTTATTGTTTTAAGAAAGAAAAAGAGTCAGTGCCCACAAACATTCCCATCAACAAGATATTGAAATGTTGTACAGAAAGTAAAATTAGAACAGTTTCTGAATATTAGTCATAAAAAGTAATCAGGAACCTGATATAAACATTCAAGAAGCTTGACGCCATCCAGGGCGGAGCCTGCTTGATCCGCACCCTCTCTATCAGTGCACAGTGGCAACAGCGTACTACATACAAGATGCATTGTAACAACTCGCCAAGGCCCCTTCAACAGCATCTTCCAAACCAGTGACCTCTACTAGCTAGAAGGACAAGGGCAGCAGGAACATGGGAACACCACCACCTGCAAGTTCCCCTCAAAGCCACACACCATTCTGACTTGGAACCTTATTGCCGTTCCTCCTCTGTCACTGGGTCAAAAACCTGGAACTCCCTTCCAAATGGCGCTGTAGGTGTACTTACACCAGATGGACTGCAGCAGCTCACCACTACTTTCTCAAGGGCAACTAGGGATGGGCAACAAATGCAGGCCTTGCCAGCAATGTTCACATCCCATGAAAAAAATTTTAAAAAGTCATTTACAAGAAAAAAAAAACTGTCCCGTACAGCATTTGCTGTCATTCAGATACGTAGTGTGCAGTTTATTTTGTTGGATCTTGCAGGAACAAGGAAGTGGGGCTGCAGATGCTAATCAGTCCGAGGGTCATGAGTCCAAACTGATGGCAAGGGTCACATCTCAAAGACAATCTCGGGACAAAACGCAGGTAAAACCACTGTTGCACTTCTGCATTTTGTGCAGTAGTTAAACTTTTTTTTAAATGCACCTTTTCAATCTCGCACTCTGCAAGAGCTCTAAACAATTCTGTTCTGATAACCTGTAAATTGTCTCAATTTTGAGCAACTATATCTACAGATTAGGAATCATTGATCAGTTGTGAATTTTGCAAATTAGGTTTGTGCAAAAAAAAAAAATATTTCACTTTCAAAGCACAGTAATGGCTTCACCTTTTTTAGTGAGGTTCTCAAATGCATTGCCAAGCTATTAAAGTATATTTTGGTGTAACAGCAGAAACTTTTTTCCCAAAATATACTTTATTCATAAAAATGTGTATTAAAAAAAATGCATTACAAAACAGCACCAAGTTGACATTCCAAAAAGTGCAAAGGAAATCAGTTTTTTTCGATACAGGAGTGAGTTGCCTCACAACCATTCCATTCCATTTTACATGCCATGTTCATTTTACAGCAAACCCGTATTTGGTGTATACAGCCCGAGTGGTTTCCCATGGGTCCAGCCCCTCCGTTCACTTTTGTGGGAGGACCTTACACAGTGGCCTTTCCCCATTGAGCCTTTGCTGCGGCTGCCCCAAGCTTTAGTGCGTCCCTCGGCACGTAGTCCTGGACCTTGGAATGTGCCAGTCTGCAACACTTAGTCATGGACAACTCTTTGCGCTGGAAGGCCAGCAAGTTTCGGGCAGACCGAAGAGTGTCTTTCACCGAATTGATGGTCCTCCAGCAGCAGTTGATGTTTATCTCAGTGTGCGTCCCTGGGAACAGCCCATAGAGCACAGACTCCTGTGTTACAGAGCTCCTTGGTATGAACCTCGACATGAACCACTGCATCTCTTTCCACACCTGCTTTGCAAAGACACATTCCAGAAGGAGGTGGGCAGCTGTCTCTTCCCCACTGCAGCCACCTTGAGAGCAGTGTGTGGAGGGGGCGAGACGCTGGGCGTGCAGGAAGGATCTGGCTGGGAAGGCTCTTCTCACCACCAGCCAAGCTACATCTTGATGCTTGTGTGTAAGTTCTGGTGATGAGGCATTCCGCCAAATGACTTTGGCAGCCTGCTTGGGGAACCATCCGACAGAATCCACCATCTCCTTATCCCATAGGGCCTTGAGGACATTCCGTGCAGACCACTGCCTGATGGATTGGTGGTCAAAGGTGTTTTACCGCAGAAACTTTTCCACGATGGAGAGGTGGTACGGCACGGTCCAACTGGATGGAGCGTTCCGCAGCAATGTGACCAGGCCCATCCTTCGCAACACCGGGTACAGAGAGAACCTCAGCACATAGTGACACTTGGTGTTTGTGTACTGGGGCTCTATGCACAGGTTGATGCAGCTGCACACAAAGGTGGTCATCAGGATGAGGGCGACGTTGGGTACGTTTTTCCCGCCCTTATCCAGAGGTTTGAACATCGTGTCCCTCTGGATCTGATCCATTTTGGATCCCCAGATGAAGTGGAAAATAGCTCTGGTGATCACCACGGCACAGGAGTGGGGTTTGGGCCAGACCTGTTCTACATAAAGCCTCGCATCTGATGACCAGGTTCTTCTCCACAATGGAGAGAGATCACTGCTCCCACATGCTCAGCTTATGGTGTACCATGGCTACTCGCTCCCTCCAGGTTTTATTGCATGCCCCGGCCCTTCCGAACCATATCCCCAGCACCTTCAGGTAGTCTGACCTGTCGGTGAAGGGGGGACAAAGGATGGTCGGCCCAGTTCCCAAAGAACATGGCTTTGCTCTTGCCGTGGTTAACTTTGGCTCCCGAGGCCAGTTTGAACTGGTCGCAGATGCTCTTCATTCTGTGAATGGACAGCGGATCCGAGCAGAAGACGGTGACGTCGTCCATGTACAGGGAGGTTTTATCCTGAGTGCCTCCTCTGCCTGGGATTGTCACCCCTCTTATGCTCGCATCCTTCCTAATAGACTCAGCAAAGGGTTCAAGACAGCAAACAAACAAGACCGGGGAGAGAGGAAAGCCCTGTCTGACTCCAGATTGGATCGGGAAACTTTCCGATTCCCACCCATTGATTGAGACTGTGCTACTGATGTTTGTGTAGAGCAATTTGATCCAATTGCAGATTCCCTCCCCAAACTCCATTTTTGTAAGCACATCCATCATGTAGGTGTGCAATATCCTGTCAAAAGCCGCCTTCTGGTCCAGGCTGATGAGGCAGGTGTCCACCTTCCTGTCCCGTACATAGGCGTTCGTATCCCTGAGTAGCGCGAGACTCCGAGATCTTCCTGCCGGGTACAGTACAGGTCTGGTCAGGATGAATCACCAACTCCAGAGCAGACTTGGCTCGACTGGCTATGACTTTGGACAGAATCTTGTAGTCAACATTAAGCAGTGAGATGGGCTGCCAATTTCTGATTTCCACCCTTTTCCCCCTTCCGCTTGGAGATGAGGGTGATGATGCCTTTCCTCATGGATTCTGACGTGCTGCTGGCCAGAAGCATACTCTTGTATACTTCCAGCAGATCCGGGCCGCACAAGTCCCACAGGGCCGAATACAACACAACCGGTAAGCCATCGCTTCCGGGAGTGTTACTCGTCTCAAAGGACTTGATGGCCTTTGTCAGCTCGTCCAGGATTAGCGGCTTGTCCAGTCTATCCCTCATGCTGTCATCTAAGACCTCTGTGATAGATGACAGGAAGGACTGGGAGGTTCTGCTGTATGTGGGCTTCGCGTCACACAGCCCAGCATAAAAGAATTTGTTGATCCTTAATATGTCGGACTGCGAAGACATTACCGAGCCATCCTCTTCCTTCAGGCTGCTGATCACGGAGCTCTCTGTGTGTACCTTTTGGCAGAAGTAACGCAAGCACGTCTCATCCTGCTCAATGGAGTGGACTCTGGACCGGAAGATGATCTTGGATGCCTCTGTGGCAAAGAGCGAAGCCTGCTGGTTCTTCACCTCTTGGAGGTCCTCCTTGACCTCGACCCCCATCGACTGCAGCCAGAGCAGATTTTGCATACTTTTCTGGAGTCGGGACATTTCTCTCGCTTTCGCTTTCGCTCTCGCTCTCGCTCTCGCCTGCCCGCCCGCCCTCTGAACACCTTTTGAATATAAAGAACCTCTTGATGTTATCCTTGATTGCCTCTCACCAGTGAACTGGAGACTCAGAGGGGTTTCACGGATCTCCAACCTTTGTAATCCCTTTTGAGTTCCTCAACGTTCTTTGGGGTTAGCAGTATAGCAGTGAGCTTCCATATCCCCCTGCCAACCCACTGGTCATCCTGAAAGTGACCATTGGCCAGTAAGAGGCAATGGTCGGATAAGAACACTGGCTTGACGATGGTGGATCTGACCGTGACAGCACGGGACACAAACAGGAAGTCAATCCTAGAATGGGCAGACCCATCCGATCTTGACCATGTGTATCTACACTGCGCTCCGTCTGCAGGCTTGCTGAAGACGTCGTGCAGTTTGGCATCTTTAACTGTTTCCATTAGGGATCTGGATGTAGAGTCCAGTTTGCTGTCATCACTGCCGGATCATCCAGCTGCATCGATGATGCAGTTGAAGTCACCGGCTAGAATGACCGGCCTGGACGTCGCCAGCAGCAGTGGGAGCTGCTGGAAGATGGTCAGCCGCTCGCTGCATTGTACCGGGGCGTACACGTTGATCAACCAGAGCGGAGCATTGTTGTACGTGACGTCTGCTACGAGGAGGTGCCTGCCCACCACCTCCTTCACCTCGGAGATGGTGAAGTTACCTCCCCACAGCAGAATTCCCAGGCCGGAGGAATGGGAATTATTACCCCCTGACCAGATTGATGGCCCGTGGGCCCATTATCGCAACCATTGCCTGTAGGTGCTGAGATGTGGTATTCCACACTCCTGCAGAAACAGTAGGTCGGCTTTGACCTTGGCGAGGTAGTCCACATCGTGTAGCGGATTTAATGCTGCGCACGTTAATTGAAGCAATCCTTATACCCATTTTTAAGTTAGTTGTTGTTTCCCACACCATTTGTCCTTGCTAGACCCAATCCTTCGGTATGTTCCTGCATAACCATGGTGTACACAAGCTGTTTCACACTCGGGCTCAGAAACCCTTCCTGGTTTCTCATGCAGGGTTTGTTCTGCTGGGGTGACATCGGGGGGTCTTGTAGACTGCAAAGATTGGGCGGTCCTTTGCTGTTGTTTCCTCCTAGCAAACATCACTGCTGCTGGCTTCCCGGAGCTGGAGTGTGCCAGACATATCGTTGCTCTCAGTGTCCCGGAGCTGGGATGCGCTGGGCATGTTGCTAGGTTCGGCGCTTTGGGTTTGGGGGGGCGCTGTGTCCATCACAACTTTCAGTGCTTGGGGGCTTTATATTCCAGCTCCTTTGAGTTCTACGGCTTCTTTTGTAGGTGCCATCGTTCCGACACTTAATCGTCCAGTGAAGAGGAGCTGCCGTAGTCTGTCTCAGACGGTAGCCTCCTCTTGCCACTGGTTTGGGTGGTGACCTGTTCTGCTTTAGGCAGATTTTTCCTTGTGGTTTTCTTTTGTACCACTTGCCACTGATCTGTTTGTCCATCAGCTTCCTCCTCCTCCATTGATTCTGTCTGTAAAGGAGGGGTTTCCAGGCACAGGGTAGGTGTTGGGTCGCTGGTTTCAGCTGTCTACCCTTCTCCTTCTCAGGTAGACTTTCCTTGCTGCGGAGAGGGTTGCTTGTCTCCTTCCAACGCCAGACGCATTCATTGTTCTTTCTCCAAGCCTTTCCTTGGACCTTGCCGCCTGTGCATAACTGAGGCAACGTTTGGGGCGAGTTTTGTAGAAGTGGCCTGCCTCACTGCACAGGTTGCAACACTTACTCTGTTTACAGTCCTTGGTCTGATGGCCTTCCTTCCTGCAGTTCTTGCAGACGACTGTACTGCATTTAGCTGCCACGTGACCAGATTTGCCACAGGTGGGACAAACTCTGGGCTGCCCCGCATAGACCAAGAAGCCTCGACTTCCCCCAATAGCGAAGCTGGAGGGAGGGTGGATGATGGCTCCATTGGCATCGACCTTCAAGGTCACCTTGACCTGCCGCTTACTTGTCCAAATCCCAAACGGGTCCCTGACATCAGTGCTGCTACCAACCACTTCGACGTACCTGGCTAGGAAGGTGAGTACATCCACGACAGGAACGTGGGGGTTGTAGAGGTGAATAGTCACCACCCGGTCACGTTGTGACGGCAGTGTGAAGAGCGGTTCCACCGTGAGAATGGACAGTGGTGCCTGGTTTCCCTTCTCCTTTGAAGACCTTCAGGAACTTGATGCATCCCGCCACGTTCTTAAACGTCACGTCGAAATATCCAATGCTGGGGAAGTCCTTCAGGCAGAAGATATCGGTAGCTTGGAATCCACAGCAATCAATGAGGATTCTCTTGATAAAGAAGGTACGGTCAACAGGTGCACCTCCTTCCTTATCCTTCACAACCACCCAAACAGTGTTGCGCACTCCCTGGCCTGAAGCTCTAGAATTGCTTATAGCCATTTACTCAAAATAAATACCCAGGACAGGATCAAAGGCCACTGATCATGGTTTCTCCCCTGCCAGTAATTATGACAGCAGGAACTGTTTCATTGAAATACTGCAAAGATCCATTGGGCTGTAAAGTTGCTGAAAATATAACTGCATCTGAGTGACGCACACTGCCATTAATGCGCAATTGGCCAGCAACTTGTGGCGAAGAGGAGACACCGTGAATTGCAAATTGCCACAAGTTGCTGGACAATTTGCACCCCTTTGCCATTAGCTTCACAAAATAAAAATCTTGCTCTTGACCTTTCCTTGAGTTTCATGACCACCTTGTATTTGCATATTAACTGCCCATGAAACTTGCCACAGTTATGTCTTGTAGTTAATAGCACAAGTATCCTTAACGACTTGATAATTGTCAATGACTGTCAATCAACCTCTCAACCTAGAAAGTGAACACGCTTCATGTGGCGTTTCATTCCTCCAGTTAGTGAATTGTTGGAGTTTTAAAAAGTCATTCATTTTTTTTCTTTTCCCTTTTGGATTTAGGGAGAAAAGAAACCATCTTTCTTTCCTCTTACTTCTGTACCTGATTTGACATTGAATTCACCCTTATTCCCAGTTCTTCCTCAGTTTAATTCTCAATCCTGTAATCTCAAAGGTTCAGGAGATACGATCCTCTTCATCAAGGTCCCTAATTTTCAGTTGCCTTTCCTGCACTGTTACTAGCTTGCATTTACAGCAACTTTATGGGACAAAGGTGTATTTGAGCAGGAAGGTGCAGGAGAAAGTCCAACAGGGCACATTACAAGTTGCCCTCCTCTAGCAAATAAAATCTGTTAAATTTCTCATACAAGATTCTGGAATTGCATTGATTAATTACCCAAGACCTAGTGAGTTTCCAGTGAGCCCTAAATGGACACTCTACTAAGTCACCTTTATCCATCACTCTTACCTGTAACTTCACACAGCATAAGTCTTTTTTTTTTTTTTAAATTGCTATGGCACATATGATAAAGGCCATCAAGTCCATCCATGTTCACTTTATGTACCTTGTGTACCACACTTCTCAAAACCCAGTAATGCTAACTCCTGGGCAATTTAACAAACCTATCTCAAATTTTCGGGTAATTATTTACTATGGCAATTAAGCTCCAGGAGATTTTGACGCATCGTTGAACTTTTATGTTCCAGGTCCATTTTTAAGTAGGATAAGTTTTATTGCGCAATATTTTTTTTAGAGAAGAGGCAACCTGGGTTTCTTCCAGATCTTTTTAAAAACTAAGCTGATATTCTTTCTGCAGAGCTATAAAAGAAAACCTGGTCGTGCAGATAATGAGAGAACGACGGGCGATCGCAGTGAGTGTGTGAGCAAGCGACTGAAAATGGTAGAAGCCAACAGTGCAGCACAACAGGACACAACACAGTCAGAACAACAAGTGAAAGAAGCAGACATTTATGAACATATCAAAGAAGGAAGTGATTCCTATGATGCTCAAACCTATGGTGAGATCAAAATTGTTCAAATTCAGAAACCAGTGAAAGAGAATCTCTTGACTCCATCTGTAAAAGTTGTGATTGCTTTCCGCTAAATAAATTTTACACTTTGAAATAATGCACAACTTTTCCCTGATTTTACGAATTGCTCAATTTAGATGTAGCCACAGCAGAGCAACAAAAACCAAGTGGACCAGAACAGGAAGAGCAGGACAAAGAGGAGTCTGAAGCTATTGAAATGGAAACTGATCAGGAAGAGGCATTGCAGAATGTGGATATACGGGAACTGAAGCCAGAGAAAGAAAAGTCCTCATCTACAACAGTACCAGGTAGTTAAACACATAACTATAGCACACCACAAATCTCAGCTTATTTAAAATATTTAATGCAAACTAACTGGTCAACTATCTAACTTTCAAAATAGGATCTGATATACTGAACATGTAACATAATTAATTTGTTCATTTCATAAACTGAGATTGCTGCACTGAAATCATTGATCAGTTTTTGCTATAACCTGTCTGTCACAACTGGGGATTTGGGGCAGTAATTAGTTGCTAACTTGGCTGTCCCAATTTGGTGTTGTCCAGTTATTACTACAAGATTTATTGCTCTCTTTTATTAATCAAAATGGTATCCTGTACTTTATTCAATTTCTTAAATATTTTAAGAATAGTACAAGAAAAATATTCCATGATTGCAGAGTCCTGTTAATTAAACCGTTTATCTGGTCATAATCTGACTGCTGTTTGGGAGTTTGTGTGCAAATTGGCTGTTGCATTTCCTACATTACAACAGTGTCTCCACTTCAGAAGTACTTCATTGGCTTTGGGAGGTCATGAAAAGTGCTGTACAAATCAAGTCTTTAAGATTTACTATGTTTAAAAACAATTCTCAGTTGCACCATACCTGGTCTGTTGCAGGATCAGATGATAACCTTGGAGAGTTTCAGCTTCCCAAACCTGAAGAGGTGGATACTGCAACAGATGACTGGTCAGAATCAGAAAATGAGATATCTGAAAGGAACAGCGAGTCCACTATCCACACTCTGCACGAACTGCTAACCGAGGACATTGAACAAGTATGAAAGATTTAGAGCATTGCCATTCAGTAAAAATGTTCAACAGGCATGTTTTGATGAATGACACTGATCTGTTGGCGCATGTCTGTGGATTGCACAGCAAATGGGAAACATAAGTAGGCTGTTACTTGCATGCTATACTGTTAAACAAAATTAATTTTGTAAACCAGAATTACTTAAATTTTACTTTTCCCAAGACATCATGTGAATATTGGTAAGTTTTTTAAAGTGTTGGGGTTTTAATCATGAGTTCCTAATTTTAGCTGAACATTTGGAGTTGATGACCTAGACACTAGGGGAATGGGGATAGATTAGGGTCTTAGATTGGGCCTATCAGTCCAATCTGCATCTTTCAAGAGAGTAACTCAACCTCACTGCAGCTGCTTCTGTGCCCCCTCTGGGAAATGGTGTGTGCATAGAGGGGCAAAAAGGAAATAAGAAAATGATGTAAAAACATACAAGATGGGAGCGGGAGTAGGCCACTCGGCCCCTCAAGCCTGCTCTGCCATTCAGCAAGATCATGGCTGATCTGATTGTAACCTTAACTCCACATTCCTGCCTACCCCATTCACCCCCTTGCTTATCAAGAATCTCTGTCTACCTCTGCCTGAAAAATACTTCAAGACTCTGCTTCCACTGCCTTTTGAGGAAGAGAGTTCCAAAGACTCATGACTCTGAGAAAATAATTCCCCTCATCTCTGTTTTAAATGGGCGACCTCTTATTTTAAACAGTGACACCTAGTTCTAGATTCTCCCACAAGAGGAAACATCCTTTCCACATACACCCTGTCAAGACACCTCAGAATCTTGTATTTCAATCAAGTCACCTCTTACTCTTCTAACTCCAGCAGATACAAGCCTAGCCTGTCCAACCTTTCCCCGTAAGACAACCCGCCCATTCCAGGTATTGGTCTAGTAAACCTGCTTTGAACTACTTACAATGCATTTACATCCTTCCTTATATAAGGAGACAAGTACTGTACACAGTACTCCAGAGGTGGGCTTTACCAATGCCCTGTATAACTGAAGCGTAACCTCCTACTTTTATATTCAATTCCCCTCGCAATAAATGATCACATTCTATTAGCTTTCCTAATTACTCACTGAACCCGCATACTAACCTTTTGTGATTCATGCACTAGGACAGCCAGATCCCTCTGCATCTCTGAGCATTGCACACACTCTCCATTTAGATAATGCTTTTTTTTATTCCTGTCAAAATGGACAATTTCACATTTTCCCACATAAGAATCCATTTGCCAGATCTTTGCCCACTCAATTAACCTATCTATGTCCCTTTGTAGCCTCCTTATGTCCTCTTCGCAACTTACTTTCCTACCTATCTTTGTGTCATCAGCAAATTTAGCAATCATACTTTTGGTCTCTTCATCTAAGATTAGAGATACAGCACTGAAACAGGCCCTTCGGCCCACCGAGTCTGTGCCGACCATCAACCACCCATTTATACTAATCCTACACTAATCCCATATTCCTACCAAACATCCCCACCTGTCCCTATATTTCCCTACCACCTACCTATACTAGTGACAATTTATAATGGCCAATTTACCTACCAACCTGCAAGTCTTTTGGCTTGTGGGAGGAAACCGGAGCACCCGGAGAAAACCCACGCAGACACAGGGAGAACTTGCAAACTCCACACAGGCAGTACCCAGAATCGAACCCGGGTCCCTGGAGCTGTGAGGCTGCGGTGCTAACCACTGCGCCACTGTGCCGATATTTATATAAATTGTAAAAAGTTGAGGTCCCAGCACAGACCCCTGCAGCACACCACTCGTTACATCTTGCCAACCAGAAAATGACCCATTTATGCTGACTGACTAGCTAACAGGAAACAATCTTCTATCTGTACAAAAACGTTACCCCCTACATTATCAGCTTTTACTTTCCGTAATAACCTTTTGATGTCGCCTGATCTGTGTTCAGTTGTCAGTTTATTACTGATTTAAATACATTCCAATTTTACAAAACTACATCAATGTGTGCTGCAAACTAGCTAAAGAACTCTGGTTAGTGATCCAGATCTCCGAATACCCCGTTAGCAGTGCTCATTCTTCCTCCATCGAAGAGATTTAAACGTTTACACTACTGACAAAGGAAATTCTCAGTTGCGATCAAATATAGGTGGTACATTAACTACTGTGTAGGACGGCTTTTATGTTCTACTCTTTCAAGTTAAGTGACACGAGTTTGTTTTCCAGAGAGCTGTTTCTGACCCAGAAGAGCTACGTAAACAGCTGGAAGAGCAGCTGGACGCTTGGCGAAATGAGGAGGCTGGAAATCCAGAACAGGTAAGGAAAAATCTTTGAATTGGTGAATTGACTGGTAAAAGGAGGAGGCTTTTATTTAAAAGACAGGGGGCAGTTTAAACCAACTTAAGTGAAGAGCCTTTTTATAAATGTTTAATTCCAGATCAGGGAAATTGTAGATTTTTGAGAAGATTTTTTGTTGGTTTGTGTCCTAGATTTCTCTCTAACCAAGTCGGGACTGATGAGGTTGTTGAATTGCCTTTGTACTATGTTATATCCAAATCTCTTATGATGATATCTGGATAAATCATTTCATCCAAGAAAAGCTTAAGGGGAAAGTAGACACATTGAGGAATGAATATTGCCGAAACTCATTGGTAGAAACTACATGGCAATGCAGCTGGTTTAACACAATGTTTGCTTCTGATGGGTAAATAGGTCCTAGAATTTAAACTTTTTTTTTGTCTGCCAGGTTAGCTGATCCCAGTCAAAATTTTGCAGAAGGTGCTAAAACCAGCTTGTCTCTAGCCCAGCTCACACCTGATTTTTCACTGATATTTGGATGTACAAATGTAAACAGCATTGGGCCCGGTCATGATGATCCCCATGAACACTAGCACACCTGAACCTTTTGGATAGGTATGTTGCTGGTGCCCATCATGCTCCAACCAAAATGAAGTGCTGCACTAAGAAGCAGAAGGGTCGGGGGAGAAATGTGAGCAGTACTGCTCAAAATAAATTAATTCAGCAGATGTAATTTAGATGCTGTTTTCTTTACGTTTTTGAATTCAGTGTACTATCTTTTTTTTTTCCTTAAAATTTCTTCTATAACCAATGGTTTGGCTGGAGGACTTCAGCGTAAGTAAAAATATATAAATTCCCATTAAAATGTTTTTTGAGATGATCTTTAACATACAGTTTTCATCACTTTTCATGATCTCCAGTGGCAGAATACTGGTAGCAGAAGTGAAGTTTGCTTCCATCTTCAAATGCTAAGTATTTACTGCTTTCTTTTTGGCGGGGTGCCTTGTATAGATGCTCTGGCGGAGGGGGTTGCTGGTGGTGGGAATGTCATGGAGAGCCCTGAGCTACCACACCTTGGTACACTTGTGTCTGCAATCACACGAGCCAGAATTCTGCAGAACAGATGCATTCACCTGTCAATATTGGGAATGTAATTGCTGAAATGGTTTTTAAACCATCTACTGACTTTCATTTTTTTTCTTTTGTTCTCTTACCAGGAGAAAGCTGCAGCTGAGATGTGGCAGCAGTACCAGGCATTGACAGCTCCCCTGTCACAGCAGCTATGTGAACAGCTTCGGCTTGTACTCGAACCCACCCAGGCATCTAAACTCCGGTCAGTGTTCTCGTCCTTTTTTTATTTTTCTATTACGGATGGTGAGAAATGATCAGTGAGCCCTCTGCAATCAACATTAACAGACGATGGGCAGTTTTAGATTACAAATGCTCTAATTCAAATCCATTCTGTTCTAAGATTGTAATTAGCTTTTTTTTTTCTCTTCTGGTCTTTCAGGGACCACACTTCAGTTTTTCAAACAAAGCGAGCGTGGAATGCACCCCAATAACTATTGGATAGTTTGTTTTATTTCTTAAAGGAAAAGGTTTCTGTATGTAATTTAAAATGACTTCCATTCCTGATTTATTCCTTGGATATACTGTAATATGATGTAGGTACTTGGAAAAAGACCATGCTGTTTATTGAGTGTTTATGGTAAATCTAGAATGGAACTTTCACTGCTTAGCTGCTATTGCTGCCACCACCACTGCTACTAGAGAGAATTTCATTTAAAGAACCCAAGGGGGACAATGTTCTATATACAGTACTCATCCTTTCCACCAATTTAATTTGAAATTATGATACCTGCTATTTAGTTTAATCTTTGTTGTCACGACTACTTCTGTTGCATTCTGGGCCAGGACTGAATTTTGCTGCCCTTCCTCCGTACTAATCCATTCAGTTTTCTGCAGGTGTGCATTCTGTGCTCTGTCCAATTAGCGAAAGCACTTCATCTGATCTATTGGTCCAGATTTTACAGTTGTAACGACAGCAAAACTCTCAGCTTGAGCCATTTATTACCCTTTGGAACTGACAGCAACTTCTGGCATCCACACATGTGGTGTTTAAATATGGAAATCCAGAAGTTTCTGTCAGTGATTCCCAGCTCCTCCACAGTGTGCTGTTGAAGTCCCCATAGACAGCAATCTTGAAAAATCACTGCACTGGTGAGCATCCACTTTTACGTTGCAGTGCCACTGTAGAGAAACTCCTGAAAACATTACACTTTGTTAGCGAAATGTAACTGGGGTTTTAATGGCGTATTATGTTGTAACAACTCTGATCAGCCTCTGACCTGGGAAAACTGATTGTTATGTTTGTGTAATTATGATCATTCCATAGTTAATTTTTAAATTTGGGGTATATACAGAAGCAGAAATACCAATATTTTGCTCTAAAATTTATTTAAAAATGAACACTAGTCCATTTTAGTTCTGAGTTGCTGTCTGAGAACTCTTCAATGCGATTGGCTGCTTACTCTGCTGGGTGACGTCACTTGCTGGACACTTGGAGAGTCCCTTGACTTGGTGCCAGTTTCAAATTAACATAGGGAAAGGTGAAACCCACACCAGAGATCACTAGATCTTAGTTAATAGTATGTGGTATAATGGATACATGGATGTGTCATTTTTGGAACAGTATCCATATAAGAGTTTCTTTTCGAGAGAGAGAGAGAGGAAACCGATTAACCTGTCAGTATGTATTTTAAATTTTCTTGATATTAAAGCTTCTTGGCAAAAACTTGAGTGGTAAAACTATTTCACTTTCCTCCTTCCATCTGTTTATGTACAGAGGTGATTATCGAACTGGAAAGCGATTAAATATGCGTAAAGTGATTCCCTACGTAGCCAGCCAGTTCCGCAAAGATAAAATCTGGCTTCGTAGGACAAAGCCAAGCAAGCGGCAGTACCAGATTTGTCTGGCTATTGATGATTCTTCTAGTATGATTGACAACCATTCCAAACAGGTATGGTTTTTAAAAATTGGATTTGAAATTGCATAACTGCAAGCATTACCAAACATTCAAGAGTCATAAAGAAATACAGCACTGAAACAGGCCCTTCGGCCCACCGAGTCTGTGCCGACCATTTATACTAATCCTACATTAATCCCATATCCCCTACCACCTCCCCACAATTCTCCTACCACCTACCTACACTAGGGGCAATTTACCTATCAAACTGCAAGTCTTTGGCTGTGGGAGGAAACCGGAGCACCCGACGGAAACCCACGTGGTCACAGGGAGAACTTGCAAACTCTGCACAGGCAGTACCCAGAACCGAACCCAGCTCGCTGGAGCTGTGAGGCTGCAGTGCTAACCACTGTGCCGCCCCATGAGTTGAGAAAGTTTAAGTGACCTATAGTACATGCTGTTAAGTGTTATTTTAACCTATATAAGCTGTTCTCTACCCATACCACTTGACTAGTATAGATGTGATATTTAGTTATTCTGTTCCATCATAGCCATGTCTCATTAATTTAAAGCACATCTCTTGGTCTCTTTGAAACGGTCTCCATACATTTAAATCGTATTCTGCACTCCCGGTAAAGCTGCTGCATTGGGTGGTCTATCTACTGAAGAAAGTGACTTTTTTTTTTTTAATCTACAATTGGTAGACTAGCAATCTGATCCTCCTGATGGCTGGGTTAGTAATCAGTATGATATTGAGGCATAGCAGACAGGAAATTCAGATTTGATCTGGTTTGAGTTGAATTAGCTCATCTCTGGGGTTGCATACTATGGCTTCAAGACTAGGCAGGTGTAAAATCAACCAGGTTTCCCACTCCTGATCCATTGACTGGAAAGTAAATGTGTGGGCATCCGGATCAGTTACTGTTCAACTGTAATTCCCCCCCTGATCAAATATGCTGCCCTTATTTACTGTGTAGACACACATGATGGTCCCCTACTGAGTTATGCTAGGCAGTTAGTGCCGTGGAACCATAGCCCAGGAGAGGCCATTGGAACCATGTATTTGTCGGATGGCTCAATTTCTTGGACTTGTTTTGTAATTGTGAACTGCTAAATTAATCTGACCAATTCTTTTTTTTACTATCCTAATGTGTCAATGTGTTTTTGTTTCTTTTGTAGCTAGCCTTTGAATCATTGGCTGTAATTGGAAATGCACTCTCTCTTCTTGAGGTTGGAGAGGTTGCTGTGTGTAGGTGAGTACAAATGAAAACACAAGTTGGCTAATGCAGCAGGCATATGCTTTTAAAAGGTACCTGTTAGTGCTCTTGTGCCCAAAAAGTTTACTTTTAAGAGCGTCTTTGAAGACCCTCAAACAGGTGCAATTAGTAGAAACTTGCCATGGTGGTTGATTGCATCTGGGGTCATGGTCAGTGTTGTGGATGGGGCTGGTTCCCAGCAGTGTCTGTTAAACCAGCACACTAGTTATTGCTGTTTCACCAAAGCTGAGTTCATGGCTATCAAATTCTTTTTGCATATGCACAATGCCTTTGTTAACATTCTGATCAAGCAGTCATGTCAATTTTCAGCTTTGGAGAGAATGTCCAGTTGCTACATCCATTCCACGAGCAGTTCAATGATCAGTCAGGAGCAAGAATACTGAGAAGCTGTCAATTCCAACAGAAGAAAACTAAGATAGCTCAGGTTGGTGCGCATATTAACATTGATTGTTAGAAAACGTCAATTTGTGCAATGAAAAAGTGTGTTTATGAATTTTATGCAGAGGGTGTAGCACAGTCTAGTGTATGTTCCAAAGCAGTAATGTTGTTTTGCCAAGTCTTTACTTCCTTGGCAGTGGGATAGGAACAGTTGCTCTCCAATGAACAGTTGCTTTCCTATTGCAGCTAGAGTCAGCCTTTCGACGAGATGTGGGGGGAGGAATTCGAGCACTTATGCTGCTTGCAAATTAGTTTCAGCATGTTAAGCTAGCATACCTGTATAAATCATGGCAGTATCTTGTAAATTGGACCACCCCATTTTCGTAAATGAAATGAAACTATTTTAAATGAGTGCCTTTTCAGTTTATTTTTTTATAAGACTTGTCAGATTTTCTTTGGGAAGATAAATGGATTTTATGTGGAACTGAGCTCAAAACAAATAAAATTTCATCTCATTCCATTAGATGCAGATCATTTCTTCTTGCATTTTGCCTTGTCAAATTTAATGATGGATGAACTAATGCAACTAATTCTCATATACAACTTCTGTGTATCTTTGCAGTTTCTGGAATCTGCAGCCAGCATGTTTGTTGCTGCACAGCACCATTCCCAGCAGCGAAATCCAGGTCAGAGCTTTACACCAGTTTGTTTGCTGTTAATGTTCAAGAAACATCCTAAAACACTCTGCTGTAGTAATATTGTATTTGATTAAGTGGACGATGCAGGTTTTTAGTTTTAACTATGTTGAATGTGCTAAATAGGATGATTAGCAGTTCCCACATATAGCAAAAGTATCACATGTGAAGTACTTTCAGACATTTCTGAAAGATGTGATGTGATATACCAAAGCCTTCTGTGCACCTTCCTGTACTGGTGATATCATTAGAATTGAAGGGTGTAACTTCAGTACTCAAATGTGTTCTGGTTCAAACTAATTGTACAAGTGTTGCTGTGTTCCAACTGTTTGCTCTTGAATAAATTGTCCACATAGTTAAAGCTAAAAGTTAGTTCTGCAGATTTGATTACAGTTTGACATTCACTGATCCCCCTACTTTAAGGAACACTAAACTCCCTGTCCTGATGTTGGTGGGGAGAGGAACAAATCAAGCACTGTTATTACTATCTTAATGATCCTGAACTGAAATTGAATGAATCGAGATCTTAATCATCTTGGAATTGGTGTAGTGAACAGTAAAATGTCATATGCAGCTTTATGATACTGCAGACTGCAGGAGGCATCCTGCATGGTTTAAATGGTAAATAAGAAATTGTTTTTTTTTGAGGGTTTTTGGCAGAAATGTGTTGAGATTTGTGTGTTCAGTATAAAACACTAGTGTTTTGGTATTTTAATGCCTGGTGAGGGAGAAAACTAACTTATATAAGGTGTTTTACATGTTTTAAACTGGTGCAATTACTTGAAGGAAAATGCATTGGCTTTTTTATATATAAACTCAGCTGGTGAAACAAAGAGCGTAATAATGGAATAAAACCATAGTGCTGGAAATACTCAGCAGGTCTGGCAGCATCTGTGGAGACAGCTAACATTTCAGGTCTGTGACTTTTCATCAGAGTTAACGTTTCAGGTCTGATGAAAAGTCACAGACCTGAAATGTTAGCTGTCTCCACAGATGCTATCAGACCTGCTGAGGATTGCCAGCATTTCTTTTTGATTTCCAATTTCCAGTATCCACAGTATTTGCTTTTTATTTTAGCGTAATTAATGGATATGCTTTCTTTTTGTAGAAACAGCACAGTTACTATTGATAGTGTCTGATGGACGAGGTCTGTTCTTGGAGGGGAAAGAGCGAGTTACAGCAGCTGTTGAGGCTGCTCGACACAGCAATGTTTTTGTTATTTTTGTTGTACTGGACAACCCTGACTCTAAGGTAAGAGAACTATGCAAGTATGGGAATAGAGTAGATAGTTCCATTTGCAGAGCTTGTACCAGCACAGGTATATTGGGCTAAATGATTTTCTGCTGTAATTTATACAATTTTGTACCATTAAAACATTTTTACTCTACTCTCAATGAGATGGGGAAAAGCAGAGAACTTGCATATGATCGAAAGCTTGTAAAGTTATGCAGCTGAATTAAGAAAGTTCACCTATGAGGTGTATAATTCTGCTTATTAATGAGATAGGATTTGTTACTTTAATGCACGTAAACACTATCCTCTCAACACCATGCCATTATTGTAGCCAGTATTACAGATATGTTAATTTTATAACAGCTGAAACACTGGGGAAAGATTAAAGGTTGCACAGCTTCTAAAATTTTGTAACTGCTTGCTTGCACTTCCAGGATTCCATTCTGGACATCAAAGTCCCTATATTCAAGGCTCAAGGAGAAAATCCAGAAATTAAATCATATATGGAAGAATTCCCATTCCCATTTTATATAATTTTAAGAAATGTGAATGCCCTGCCAGAGACGCTCAGTGATGCCCTCCGACAATGGTTTGAACTGGTGACAGCAACTGATCATTAATGCAATGGAATGCCATGAGTTTACACGTTGCTATATTGTTCATTGATATTGCAAATCATTTACTAATGCACATACTGTATTTAATGTACTGTTAATGCAGATTAGCAGGGAAGAGAAACCTTTGTTCTGTGACTGAATATGATGAGACTGAGCTTCTAATGTGAATTGTTCTAGTCACATTGAGAACTGTACCACTGTGTACATAGTAGTTTGTGCCAAAGGCACAGTTTATTGTACTGAATGTGAGAACCTGTCAGAGGTTTGAGTGTCAGATATTTTGTAACATGTGGATATTTGTTGCAAATGCGATCTTTACAAATTTAAGCTTTAGCATGTTTTTTGGAGATAACGTCATATGTTGGCATTGTATTCTTTGTATCTTTTTGTATGTCAATAAATCACTTTGTTAAAGACCTGTCTCCAGCTACTTTTTAAAGGAAATAGTTATTTATACACCACATCATCCATTTTCATGTTGGGAAGTTATTTCAAACCTAGGGACAGGCATCTTTTAAATGGCATTCTTCTAAATATTTATACCCCTCCAGATTTATCTCCTGGTATTATATTTAAAGTACCAGTGTGATTTTTTTTTTTTTGGTGGGGGCGGGCAGTGGTTGGGTGGCTTTCCTTTCCTTTCACCTCTTTGAGCCCAGGCTGTTGTGGCGAAACCATCTTTCTCCACTGGCTGAGAAAGCTTTGCACAAAACTAGTTTGGGCTATCTCAGTCTAGTTCCCAGTGGGCTTTGGTTGCTTTAGCCATAGTCTGGGAAAGATGATAGAGCTTGTTTTCCTTGTGTACATGATTAACTCCTTAAAAAGTGCAACAAAGGTAACAGCCTTGCAGTTAATATTGTGGTCAGGTGTGGAATTCAAACATCATGCCCATTTGAGATCAGCACATAGGGGGAAAAATTAAAATTTTATTTCAAGAACACGTGGGTTTTTATTCCCAGCTGCACTTTTCTAGGTCATTATCACCACTAAAGAGTTCTTGCAGTTCTTCAAATGGTGGATGTGGAGGCAGATAAGATTTTGAAAGCAAAGGTAGGATGATGGTGCACCACACATCAAGAGAAACTCAAGTAATTCATCCTGCTGTTAATCCTCAATTGCACCATTTCTAAATGTGTCATCATTAGTCAGCATTTTTCTCAGTGGTAACAGTTTGAGTTGGGATGTTTTAACATGCATTAAAGGAGGAACAAGTGCTGCTTTGCATTGTCTGGCCTGGTCGAATTTTAAAAGAACAGCTTCAGGTGTTTATTTCCCATATCTCCAACTTCATTGCCTTCTCAACTGTGCTGGTAGCATGTCATGAACACTGAATTAACCTCTAGCTTCATATTGTCATTCAAGGTTGCTGCTTATGAAACTTTTATAGCTGGATGCAAAGAAAATATGAAGCCACATGATTTTCTGACCATTTACCTTGCCTGTGTATTCTAATTTGATTTTTTGAATACAATTTCAATAAAATGTAATTCGCAATGATTCTTTTTCCAAATTGATTTTACATAGTGCAACTACCCTTTTGAATATGCTACCTGTAAACATTCCTTATGGACATTTATTGAGATTACGCCAACAAACTGATAATGCTGTATGCAATTTATACTGAATTACATTAGAGGTTTTTAAAAAGCAGTTGAAAAGGCTGTGTAACAATTACACAATGTACAAATCTTAGAATCATACTGCATCGAGAGGCCATTTAGCCCCTCGCACCTATACCAGCTCCTTTAAATCTAACCAATTAATCTCACTCTTGTGCTCTTGCCCCATAGTCCTGAAATTGTTTTCCTTTCATAAGCTATTGAATCTGCTTTTACCACCCTTTGAGGCAGTTGATTCCAAATCTTCACAATGTGCTACACTATAAAAATGTGTGTATGTGAAAATTTATTTCCCAACTCCCTGCTGATTCTTTTTTCTTATTAAATGTGTCCTCTGAAATAGTTTTCTTATTTATCTTAGTAACCCTTCATAATTTTGAATATCTCTATTAAAATCTCCTCTTAACCTTCTCTGCTGTACGAAGAACCCCAACTTCTCCAGACGCTTCATATAACTGAATTCCCTCATCTTTGGTATTCCAGTACATCTCTTCACCCTCTCTAAAGCCTTGACATCCTTTTTAAAGTGTGGTAGCCAGAAATGGACAGGAATAATCCAGCTGAGGCCTAACCAATGATTTAAGATTTAGTATAACCTCTTTGCTCCGATCTCTCTTGGGCATATTAACTATTAAAAGGAAGAAAATCCTTAACTTTTTTTAAAAACCTATTGAATAAGCAGTAATAGACTTGACTTCATGCCAGGCCAAGCTTCCTTGGCATATTTATCTTTCTCTGGCTTATTAACTGATTCTGCATTGAACATGTTAGGATTGAGAACTGGGTTTATAATCAGTTGCTGGTACTACTGTTCATGTCAAGTATTCTATGATGCTATTTGATCCACTTCTGGAAACAACATTGACTTCATTGAAGCTTATCTAAAATTCAGAATTGTCAGTAGTCAGGGGGAGGGGGGCTGCCAGCATTGATTGGGAAAGTCAGTTTATGCCAAGCAAGTCCCATCTTCCAGACCTATTGAACTGGAGTTGTGCTTTTTTGAGTGGAACCTCTGCTGCCTGAGCCATTGTTTGAATTGACCAACTGAATGATCATCATCCCCTGGATTTTGTATCGCCATCTTCACTGATAACAGGTAGCCCTTTTACATTTTGGTCTCTGATCTCCAGATTTCCTCCTTCAATTGTCAGTGAATTACTTGAATTTAACGCAACTTATTAAATTTAATCAGTGTCTTTAGTCAAATCCAGCAAATCCTTCAGTTCATTTTCCACAGCATTTTCATTGCTCTTGATTGTGGATGGCATTGTGTGTTTGTGCCATGATGCAATTTTGGGCCAGGTACTAGAGTGACTGACAGTCTTTATTTTGCACTAATTGATTTTACTGTACACTGCTTATAACGAGCAAATCATCTTAACATCAAAGCACCTGCTATAAGTGGTGGAGAATGCACATTATAATTTCCTCCTTAACTGAAGACACTCAAACTTTTCATTATGGCTCCTCCTGTCATTATTTAAATTTGTTCTGTAAAGGGTTTCTCTACCTTGCCCATACCAGCACTCTTGAAAAATTGCACCCGAACTTTTATGCACTTTCATTTGCTGATTGCCTGCATTTCTGCTTTGTTTATTTTGGTTTTCAAGCTGCGATCAGCCATTTTCACATTTACCATATTTATATGTAACTTGTACCTGGTCTCTTATACCATACATATTCTAAATAAGTTTATAGTCGTTTGGCAGTACAGAACTTGAGTATTGCTGAAAATAGAGACACGTCGAAGCTTTCTCGTGCAAGACAAAAAGCTTCAACATGTGTCTATTTTCAGCAATACTCATAAGTTTATAATATAAATGTGTTTCACATTCCAAACTTTCTATACTTACTCTAAACTAGTCTGATTTTTTCCCCCAAATAGATTATTAAGCTAGTCTTTTATGTTTGTGTATAAAATATTGTGAATACTGTTTTGTTTTAGTATAGTTGAGATATTAACCTGGAATTTGTGGTTGTGACCGTTTTACTGTCAGCTTTTGCTGTCATTACTCTGAAATTGACAGCAACTTCTGGCATTTCCATATGTGCAGTTAAATGCAGAAATCCAGAAGATTAGCCTCCTTTAGTGCTATAACTGTTCTATGATTCGAAATCATTGATTTGATGTAAACTTTCACTTGTTATGCTAATAGTCTTGCTGTTTTTTTTTTAAAACCTTAAAGTTACACATCTTGTTGAATGATGTGTAACTGGATTTTTAATGGTGTACTAAGTCATAATTACTGCTAAACAATCTCTGGCTCTGAAAAACTAATTTTATATTTATGGAATGTCAACTTTTTTTCCAATCAAGGCTAGAAATTACATAGATTTTTAAAATTTTTTGTTTGATATGTCTGTTTCTACCTTAATCCCACGTGTATGTCCCAATCTTTATTTCACTCTGTAAATTATAAAAAGTGAACGGTAAAACTTGATTTGTTTCTTTCTGGTTTGCATTTGTGAGAATTCTTCATTGTGGTTGGCTGTTTAGTCTGTTTGATAACATCATTGTTGTTGGTCGCTAGGCATCCCTTATGACTGACACCAGAATGAAATTAGAGTTGGGAAAAGTGAAATTCACGCAACACAGATCACGAGATCTTAGTGGGCAGCTTTCCTCAAGGTCACTTTGCCGCTGATTGCAAAATGACAGGATGTTGTCCAAGTCTACGTCCCTGATATCTTTTTCTAATTTGCACCTTTTAACTGAACGACTAATGCCGCAAATCAGTTATGCTATAGAAAGCAACAAAAGTCTCTCAAAACAGTAACTAGTCTAAGAAGAACTAATGGTGATTGAACTGCACACAGTACCCCACCCCCCCATCCGAGCTGTTTGTTAAATCTCCGACTTGTTCAATATTTCCAGCATTTTCTGCGACTTCAGATTTTTAGCAGCGACAGCTTTTGGCACATTCAACCAGACCTGCCACCAGGGGGAGGGGCGGCCTGGCCTATGATCATATCACTGTGCGACCACACCTTAGAGGAAGATGGCGGCGGCCAGGTTGCCACCGGGTGTACTGAGCTTTAAACAGGTGAGAATTGGACACGAGCAGGAGGCAGACCCCGGGCACGTCGCCCACCCGACCCCAGCTCCACCCGCTTCTCAGCTGGCGGGCCCGGCCTCAAACTGCGACTTGTGGAGGGGAGGTCGAGCTGATTTACAAAGGCAATGCAAACAGATCGAGCCGCGCGACCGTTCACCGGGGGTTCGAACTGATTACATCACAATGGCAATGCAAGTGGAATAGCGAGGAGCGTGCGCTTGGTTCTGTGCACTGATAGTCAGACAAGAGAAAGCAGAGGCTGCAGCCTTGTCGTCAGAAATACTGACCAGCATTTTCTGTTTCTGTTCAATCCTTGCTCCAGCTGCAGGGTTTTCTTTTTTCTTGTTTGTTGGTGTTTGTACTGCTCAACACATCTGGAGCCTGACAGTTCGTCTATTTTTTGATACCTTGTCTACTGTTAACAAAAGTAACGACCGCTCGTTTATAAGTTTGAGATCCGTGTCCAAGAACAACCTGTCACAGCGGTTGTGTTTAAAATTTAGGAAGTGCTGGAAAGATTCAATAAGACACTTAGCATCTCTGGCGAGAACAGACAGATTTATGTTTTGGCTGTGGATCATTCAGTATTTTGCCTTTTAACGTAGAGTCATAAAGAGATACTGCACCGAAACAAGCCCTTCGGCCCAACGAGTCCGCGCCAACCATCAATCACCCATTTGTACTATTCCTACATTAATCCCATTTTCCCTCTCACATCCCCATCTTCCCTCAATCTCCTACCGACACTAGGGGCAATTTTTACAATGGCCAATTTACCTATCAACCCACAAGTCTTTGGCATGTGGGAGGAAACCGGAGCACCTGCAGGAAACCCACATGGTCACAGGAAGAACTTGCAAACTCTCCACAGGCAGTACCCAGAACCGAACCCGGGTCGCTGGAGCTGTGAGGCTGCTGTGCTGGCCACTGTGCTGCCCCTTTGTGAAATAGGAAATTAGAAGTTCAGATAGAGTTGGATCATTTGCCAATGTGTGCCATTCCATATAATGTGGATATCCATTCTATGAACCTGTTATTCCGAAAGCTTTTCACCGCTGGGGTTTTCCTCCCCTTTTGTGTGGGTCTGTTGTATACAAATTGATGGAGATTGATTGCTATGATAATGGATTTTGTTGACTTGTTACCATGCCGCTACCAGATTGTTAGAAAACAAACAAGATGGACTTTGGCCTTTTTTCATCTAGAAATCCCTATGTTGTTATTCCAAACTTCCAATCCCATCCTCCTCTTTTAGGAAATCGGCAGTAACAAAGGAAGGTTTGGTTAACAAAATCATGCAGGTTCTTAATTTATACCCTAAAATAAAAGCAACATACTACGGCTACTGGAAATCTGAAATAAAATCAGAAAGTGCTTGAAATACTCAGCAGGTCTGGCAGAAGTTCTGACGATAGGTCACTGACCTGAAACATTAACTCTGCTTCTCTCTCCACTGATGCTGCCAGACCTGCTGAGTGTTTCCAGCACTTTGTTTTTATTTCTTGATTTATACCTCTGTGGCACTTTTCTTGAGTCTTAAGTTACTAAATTGAATGCTTTTAAGATAATGAGGCAATAAATTGGAATGGAGACAAGGTAGTGAAGAGAATAAGACCTTTGATTTGAGTTTAGTGCAGACTGATGGAATGAAAGTCTCCCCATAAGAAATAAGCGTGCAATCTCAATCCAGTGCCCACTGATCACTGAAGTACAAGAATGTCAAAGATATTAAAGGTGTACTTCACCTCAGTTTTCACAGAAGAGTGTGGTAGTGGGAATGAAAAGGTACAAGAGGACAAAGTGGAGTAATTAGGATAGTTATAAAGTATGACTGAAAAAATGGTAAAAGATACTGAGCCCTAATGGCATGCTATCGAGAATGCAGTGGGCAGTCAGAGAAGAAATAGCAGAGTCTTTTACCACATCTTTCACACATCCTTAGATATGGAAATTGTGTCATATGACACAATGGTGGCACAGTGGTTAGCACCGCAGCCTCACAGCTCCAGCAACCCGGGTTCAGTTCTGGGTACTGCCTATGTGGAGTTTGCAAGTTCTCCCTGTGGCCACGTGGGTTTCCGCTGGGTGCTCCGGTAGGTGGAAGGAGAATTGGGGGAAGGTGGGGATGTGGTAGGGAATATGGGATTAATGTAGGATTACTATAAATGGGTCGTTGTTGGTCGGCACCGGGTCTGTTTCAGTGCTGTATCACTTTATGACTATGACTGGAGGGTTGCCAATGTAATACCTCTGTTCAACAGGGGAGAAACAAGGAACTATAGCTAAACTGTGAGAGTGGGTAAGCTTTTGCAGGTCATACCTAGAAAGATATGATGAATGAGACTTAGTTGACAGCTTTTTCAGAGGACCACCATGTGTGATGGACTGAATGGCCTTTAAAATTTTAAGCTTGTCTCTCTCTCATCCTAGTTTTTCCATAATAATTACTGCACCAGTGAAATCACTGGCCGATGCAATTAAGGTGATCTGAGGTTATATTTGAGTCTTATCGGTGGGATAGAGCAGCGGAAGTTTCACTCTGCACACAGTCCATCTTGGGTCATCAACGTAGACGTCAAAAGTGGAAAAACGTACTTCAAAGATCCTTGCTTTCTTTGATATATATGTGTTATTTTGTTTTAATTCAGCATTGCAAATGTTGATATCAGATTATGTGAATTATCTATTTTCAAGTTCATACATCGACAGAACGTTCTGAGTTTGTACAGGAAGATTTTAAAAGTCATTTATCAAATTCCAAATGAAGGAGATAAACAGTATCTTAAAAATTGGGCGAGACAAGAATTCAAACAGAATAAAAATGCTACAGATGAAGTAAGTCGCTGCTACATAAACAAGCTTTAGCTGCTATTGTGTGTATGTAACTTAGAAAGCACCAGTTCTGTTTCCTTGTTTTTCCTGACTAGAATCTAAGAGTATTGTTAGAGAAGTCAGAGTTACACAGAAATATATTTACTAGATAATAATATAGTCAAATATTGTTGCACTGAAACTACAAAGTGGCCAGTGTCTTCCAGAGCCAGTGAATTATCTTTTTGCTGTCAAAATATTATGTACATTTGTCACTCTATCAGTTTCAATATTAAAAATCTACTGTATTTGGTTTTATGAAAGTATTTTCATTTTAAGATGCAGTGGTCATTTGTTACTGAATTAACACTTTATTGTTTAATGATGTATCTTGACAATTTAATACTTAGATTGCTTTCCCAACAATTATCCTCAGTGTTAATGTGCTTTGTAAGGGTGTGGGTTCTTTAACTGGTGTCCAAACATGAGCTGGAAATCACAGGGCACTTTAACATAGAATACTGGTAAGCCTGGGGACTATTGATAAGGTGTTGGAATGTAACTTTGTTATTTTAGAAATACAGCAAAGCACATGTGTCTATATGGGAGGGGGAGAGGGAAGAGACATTTCAATGGCAAATCATTTGTTTTACGAGTTCAAGTTTTCCAAACACCAGTAAATCAACTGAACAATCACCTTAAAATACTAAAGAGAAATAACAGTCCTTTGGTTTTCAACCTTGAGGTAATCTTGCCTCTCCCCAAGGAGGGCAGGCAAGACAGCCTTCCAACAAGATCTATTAACGTGTAATGAACCTCATGTTGTGCTCAACCAGTGGCCAAGTAAGCAGCTAAACACCTCAACCCAATTAAATTTCATCTGCCATTTTCCTTCTCGCGTATTTATTTAGTCCAATGGATTTTGTAGTTCTTGACCTGTCCTAGTTTGATATCATATATGTGAATTGGGCCAGTTTGTATCAAGCTTCCAAGAACTTGTCATTATTGCTTTCCTTGCTTGAACAGAACTCTTTACCTGCAGCATCTCATCCTGTGGCCAACCTTCTCCATTTCCACCTCTATTATCCAGATTCCCAGGGCTGGATTTTAAAGCCCCTGCGCGGGGGGCAGTGAAGATCGGTACGGCGGAGGTCCGCCACCGATCTCTGCGGCGGCGGTGAGGCCACGTGGCAGCTGCCCCACCGCTTGGCGACAGGACCCACATTAAAATATGTAAATGCCTACTTACCATTCATCCCGCAGCAATTCTGCCATCACGTTGCCATCTTTATTCTTGCCGCCGACAGTGCCATTTGGGGAAGCGTGGCGCGATATCTGTGGGGAAGGGGGAGGAAGTTTTTTTTCTCTGTGCAGGCGGGGGTTTGTGGGGTGACAGTGCTGTGGATTGGGTGGGTGGGTGGGGGGTGTGGTGGTAGTGGGAAGGGGTAAAGGACAAAGGTGCCAAACTTTGGGGGCGGAGGGAAAGGTCAAATTCACAAATTTTTGAAACTTTAACTTACCCGGCCCTTTACTTTTTAAATGTCCATTGAGGACTTTAAGCCCTTTAAAAATGGCACCTGCACATCATCACGATGGGCAGGCGCTGTGGCCATGCAAATGAGCCGTCATGTTTGAAATCACAGTGGCTCAGTGATGTGGTGCCTGTGCGCGTGGGCTGCATTTTTTATGTCCGCTGCCTACTTTGGTGGCGGACTGTTAAAATGCAGCCCCCAATGTTGTCACAATCAATCTCACCCTGATCCTACTCTGCCCTTTTACTGTCAGTAACTTTTAATTATTCCTCATCAGGCCTTCTGCTGTTTCAATAACTGAAGATTTTAGCTGCTAATTGTTTCAAGTTCTGCCTCGGAATCACCCTTTTGATTGTACCTGGGCATCTACTGCTTGGCTTCAATGTCCTGGAAGATGTCTAAATGTTGGTGTATGTGTTGAAGTATCATCTTGGTTAAATGGTAGAGCTTTTGTCTACTGATCAAAAGCTCCTGAGTTCAAGTCCCACTCAAGCATGCAATATAGGCCAAATTAGAAACAGACAATGCTGGAGATACTCAGCAGGTCTGGCAGCATCTGTGAAGAGAGAAACAGAGTTAACACTTGATGGGAGGTCATAGAACTGAAACGTTAGCTGTTTCTTTCTGCACAGATGCTGCCAGACTTGCTGAGTGGTTTCCAGCATCCACAGTATTTTGCTTTTGACATAATATAGGCTGACACTTTAGTGTAGTACTGAGGGTAATGCTGTATTGTCAGAGGTGCTATCTTTCAACTGAGACAGATAGGTCTGCCTATTCGGGTGGACATTAAAGACCATTGTGCTATTTGAAGAAGAGCAAAAGAGCTCTCCCACTGTCCAGTCCAACGGTCATCACCAGAATAGATTAGTTATTTATTTCATTGTTTTTATGGGGCCTTGCTGTTCAGAGATTTGCTGCTAACTAAACAGCAATTCGTTGGCTGCAGAATGTTTTGGAGGTATGAAAGGCACTCTATAAAAGCAAATTCCTTCTTGTATGTGTAAATGATTTTTTTTCAATCTCTATATAAAATAACTATATATGGTAACATTTCTATAATTCTAGGCAGATCATGTACTAAATTTTATTTTTTCTCATACAGGATACAGTGCGAATGATGCTCACACATGGGAATCTGCAACTTAAGGAGCTAGAAAAAATGCTTTGCTTAGCAAAATGACAGGAAGACATTAGCAATGCTAAGATTTTCCAGAACACTTATAGTTCTGCTGAGACCTGTTTGGAACATATATTTTGGTCTTGCTGAAAGGTTTTCACCAACTGTGGCAGCAGTAACTCTATCAAGTAATTGCCGATGAAACAATTATTTGGAATGACTTGAAATCCATTTGTTGGAGATTGTGGCTTTTTCAATTTTCCACAGGTTACACACTGCTTGTGTTAGAATTGTACAAGCTCTGTCGTGTTATAATTAGGTGCCGATAATCATGTATAAACTACAGATTATAAAAGGGAGTAACCTTTCACTATATTTACTTAGACTTGGCTCTATTTCAAAATACCCATCTCTGAACTGTAAGGAAGTAAATACTGGTAAATGATTGTATAAATTGTTGTAGTATGTGGTGAATATGTCACTCTATACTAATGTTTACTAGCTACAACATAGATCTGTTTATTTTCAAATATGTCCCTTCTGTTACCTGCAATGATTTTCAGGGTTGCTTTCTCACTCCAGGCCTCATTTGGTGTCTGTTTCATTGCCTCTTCATGAACATGGTAACTGCTGATTTGAAAATCTTTATGTACTGTGGTGTTGCAGTTATTAAACGGCATGTCTTTTTATGAACACATTAGCTTATCTCTCCAGCCATTGCTGTTGAGTAGTCTGGGGTCTGAAACACATTTGTGATTTTATAGCTGCTAAGAATGCTTAAGCAAAAAGAATGTATATATATTTTATGAAGTCACTATAATTTATCTCATGAGGAATATACATTGGTGTACAAGGACTGTTAGGTCTTTCAGCATACATGAGAATCAGTATGTTATTTGTGGCTCAGGATGATTTGGCAGTGGTCCTTGAGATTGGCTGAGTCAGGGATGTCAAGGGCCTTTAAGATATCATGATGGTCCGATAAGGTTCAGGTCTTAACCTTTTGTGGAATACTGGGTGGTGGGGGCAGGGGGTTTGTCAGTTTGTGGTTCCCCCTTTAAAGTCCTTCAGGGTTACCCTGGGTTCATGTGGGAGAAGCCTGGGTTGTGTGGACTTCCAGGAATGGCTTTCTTACTGCCTGGTAGTTCCTGAATTCCATATATCGCCCTTTCTGACAGTGATATAGGCTGTGGACAAAGGCGTGTTTAAGACTGGACTGTCAGTTTAAGGCCATTGATCAGATATTCTCTGTAGGGGAAGTAGGCACCTCCTGAGACCAATTAGAGGCTGATTGCTGGGGAGGGGGTAAGGTTTGGAATTTTGATAGATTGGCAATTAATATGTAAATCCCAGCCTCTACTCGAGAGGTCAGTTTACCAAGGTCAGCAAAAAACATATTTTATACCTCTGACATTTTGAAATGTGAAATGGATTCAGACTACAAGTAAAATTGTTATATACACTAGTGGGTTTCCCATGGCTTTGCTCGCCGGTCTCAAGTCTGGTGTATGGTTGTGATGTTTGCTATGAATCTGATTGGTAGTTTTAAGGTCTTTTCTGTAAATAGTCAAATCCAGGTAATGTAACTATTTGAGCTCAATCAGAGATTAGTCACGATAGCTTCAGGCTTATGGTCACTGATTAGCTTGCTTTATTTTAAAGGCTGTTTTGCATCTATAACAAAGTGCCACAGCTAATAGCTGCTAGACACAAGGGTCCTGAAAACCCACGAGCCATCAATCCTGGCATAAGTATTGGATCTGTTCATCACTGACCTCCAGTCCTGACCCTGGCAAAGTTGGTTTAGGGTTGAATGTGCTGAGCCACAGGGTTCAATCTTGGCTCTATTTTTGTTCTTTGTATATACGGATGATTTTGACTTGGGTGTAGGGAACACCGTATCAAAATTTGCTCATAGCACAAAAGGTAGGAGATTTGACAAATTGAGGAGGACTGTAAAAAAACTCAAGGAAGACGGACAAATTAGTAGAGTTGAGCAGATAGGTGGCAGATGCAATTTAATGTAGGTAAATGTGATGCAATATACTTTAGGTGGAAAAAAACAATCGGAATATACAGTTTTTGGTAAGGATAAACAGAGACCTAGTAATGCAAGTCCGGGCAGATACAATGCAGGCTCGCTAAGAGTAAAGAATTTAGGCAAAACATGGATTAAGCCACAGTTAAGAGTACAGTGTAAATTCATCAGGATGATACCAGGGATAGGAATCAATGGTTACAAGGAGAGTCCTGAGATATTGGAACTATTTCCACTGGAGCAGTGATGATGGAGAGAAGATTTAATAGCTTTTTTTTAAATTATGGAGGTTTTGGTCATGAATAGCGAGAGACTGTTTCATCTAGCTGGGGAGTCAGTGCCAAAGGTTTATTAATTTTAAATTGAGTGATGAAAAATGGCTGTACACCATGGGTTGTTGGAGCATAGAATGCTTTTCCACATGAACTGTTTGAGACAGAATATTGCATATTTTAAGGAAAAATTGAATCAGTATTGGAATCACAAGAAGATACGAATGTAGACAATTTAGCAAAGGGATTACTTTTTGACTATTCTGGCAAAGAGTCAGCACAGACACCATCAGCTAAGTGGCCTTATTTTTATGCTATAAGCTTGTATTGTTATGTGATGAAAAGAAACGTGACAAAGCAATAGTTAAATGATGAAACCTATAGTGTTATTAGACAAATCAGATTAATGTAAATTCAGATATAGTACAGCAGTTACCACAGTACAGATGTGTGCTTTTGAAAATGTTTTCTACTGTAGCTGAAATGGGATGTACTTAGGTCTGACAAGGTATTTTAAGCCAGGTATCTGAGAGAATACACGTCAGGTGTATAGCTGTTTATTATGTCAGGACAGAGAAAGTTGGATTTCCGTAACTGCAATGTTATGCTTTATCAAGAAATGAGAGCTTATAAAAAAAACAATTCCAGCTGTTTCTTAGCACCTTCCCAAGGCACCTCACAGCGTTACCAATGAAAATTTGACACTGAGCCACATAAGGCAATATTAGGCTTATGACTAAAAGCTATGCCTTAAAGGAGGAGACAAAGAGATAGAGAGGCTGAGGGGTTTAGGGAGGGAGTTTCAGAGCTTATGGCCAAGACAGCTGAGGGCACGGCCACCAAAGGTGATGAGATGAAAATTGGCGGTGGACAGGAGGATAGAATTGCCAGCCGTGGCCATGATAAAGGTATTATTATAACTGCAAATTGTTGTAGTAGTCCCTCCTTGAATCAACGTAACACTAAAATGAGAATTTTAAACAAACAAATGTTGATTTATTTGCTACCTTCCATGGTCCACCTTCACAGCAGAAGTTCAAAAAACCTCTAGCTGTATATCCAAGACCAGTTCATGTATTCAATCTAGCATTCATAGGCCTTTTTGAAAAAAAAAATTACATTAAAAAAAAACTCACGTACACAAGATCACAGAAGTTGCTTTAGGGAACATACTGTTGATGGGTTTAAATGGTGATCAATGTGGAACAATTTCATGCAAACACAGGCAGATAATCAGCTTACTAGTTTTAAGAAAATACTGTGTTAAAAAAAATTGGGAAAGGTTTTTCTTACTGTTAGGTTAGGTAGAAATTAGATAAAGAGGTTTATTATAACAAGTTTCACCAACATAAGTAACTGAAGTTACAAGCAGGTCACATATATTTCTCATGGGACAAACTGTGTACTATTGGTAGCTCAATAGGCTTTTCTGACATATTTAAAATGTGGCACAAACATAATCAGATGCCTGTAACAATATTGCATACACTCTGCTGGCTGCATTCAGCACCTGCTTATTTGGCAGTGAAGGGGATTGAATTATGTTCTTGTTTGTTAATGTTGAGTGAGAGCTTTGCCCAGCTGTAGATCCAAATGCCTATCTTGGCACTTGTAGTACAGATTGAAAGATATGGGGCAGATTCAAGTGGCATCGGTTTCCGGAGTGATTGCACTGTGCCTTTGACGTCATCTGAATGAAGCCAGTGAGCTGTGATTGGCAATCAGGTGCAGTTTGATAGTGAAAGCCTCAGGAATTTCATCTGGCTCTGACGTCAAGGTGGCCCACAGGTCCTGGGGAGTGGTGGGGGGTGCGATAAGGGGAGCCTGGGCTGGTGGTTGCCTACAGTAATTCTTATGAAATTTGGAGAAGCTCTTCAGCTCCTCCTGGCCCTACAGAAATGAAACTATAAAAAAAGTGTCTTACCAATTTGTGGGATGCATTCACGTGATCCCTTTGAGGACGATTGATTAGACAACTAAAGACTCAGAACTTATGAGGCGCAAACTCCACACAGTTGATGACCAACTTCGACTGGGGTCCCAAACCAACATTAGGATCCTGATTTGCATGTACACGGTGCCCAACTTTTTCAAATGGGACCCATCACACCTGGAAGTTGCTGGTTTTCAATTTGGCAGCTGATGCACTTTGGGGGAGATCAGGTATTCGAAATTGTGGCCCTACAAATCCATCCCTGCAACCTCAATTTTTCACCCCAAAAATAGGTGTAATGAGGTTGAATTTCACCCCATGAACGCTAGATGATAAATAATTTACTTTGCTCCATAATCTTTAAATGTTTTAGATGTTTCACAGTGATTTAATTATCTGTGTTGTCATTTAAACCATGATGTTACAAATTCTGCTGAAATGCCTATACTAAATTGGTCTAAAGAGAAGGCATGGTTTTACAATGTAGTCTTTTCTTGCAGTCCAGCGAACACTTAATTTATTATGTCCTATATCCATGACATGGTCAGGCAAGTCATGAACACCATATCATAAGCAAAATTATCTCTAGAAATTAGCATCTTTTAAAAGATGTACAAAATGTATAAGACTGCTTCAAAGTTAATACTATGGCACACATTTACAGCACTTAAGAAATTAATTTTCTAAACAGCAGCTTTTTAAAAACACGTTCTTATTTACTCATTTTGCAGCTTTTTTGGGGTCAATAGTGAACATCTAACAAAGGTGTTGGATATTTGGAAAAGCTTGTGTGAAAATGAGATCCTAACTAAAAGTAAGTTCTTTCTATCTCAGATATACTAGGGGCTCATTATGTAGCCAATATAAATTAAAACTAGTAGCTTGGAGATGTAATTTGCATAGCTCCAATATCAATGACAAGATCACAAATTCTCCCATCTGACATGTTCTCTAATTTGTAAACAGGACTTGTAAGCTAAAAGAAAGCAAACTGCCCAACATTTTAATTTGAATGAATTGTACTGGTTACTAAGCAGGTTGTTATCATTTTGTTAGTTAGTGTTAGTCAACAGATCATCAAAATATTTTCAGCTTGCATAGTTGTTTTAGTCTCACTTGCTGCATTGGCCGTCATTTGTATTGCTGTAGTGATCACCCTAAAAGTGGGTGACAGAATCATCAATCCTTTAAAAACGAGACTTCTGTACCCGTTTTGGCAAAAAAAACTTTGAAATTGGTCTGCATTACATAGTAATCAGGGCTACAAATTTAGAAGAGTTAATTTTTGCAATTGTTAAATGGTAAAATATAGACATCTTTCAAATCTAGCAAGAACATTCAGTTCTTAAGGTTTTCAGAATGGTGAACATGCTTATGATGCTGCACATTTTCGCTTCTTGGTTATCAAGTGGTTCTAACTTTTGTTACATTCCATTTATGCACTAAGCTTTTGACTATTACAATAGCTTCCCAGTCCCCTCAGGCATTCTGCCTCGTCTCTGCTCCCTCCCTCCCAGAATGTTGTAGCTCCACTCACATTGAGTGCCCTGCTTCCTGATACTGTGGCTGACAGTCTCTGACTTGTAAACTCCCCTACTTACATTCCGTTCCCCAATCCAGAGACCACGAGCAATGCTGGAGGAAACCTAGCATATTTTAAATTTTTGTTATAAAAATGCTTACTACTGGTATTGTCGAAAGAACACTGTCTGCTTACACAGTGGTGCAGTGGTTAGCACCGCAGCCTCACAGCTCCAGCGACCCGGGTTCAATTCTGGGTACTGCCTGTGTGGAGTTTGCAAGTTCTCCCTGTGTCTGCGTGGGTTTCCTCCGGGTGCTCCGGTTTCCTCCCACAAGCCAAAGGACTTGCAGGTTGGTAGGTAAATTGGCCATTATAAATTGTCCCTAGTATAGGTAGGTGGTAGGGAAATATAGGGCCAGGTGGGGATGTGGTAGAAATATGGAATTAGTGTAGGGTTAGTATAAATGGGTGGTTGATGGTCGGCACAGACTCAGTGGGCCGAAGGGCCTGTTTCAGTGCTGTATCTCTAAACTAAACTAAACTAATTCCAGTTAAGCTCACATCTCTCTAGTAGCAGTAGTGGCAATTTCCATTTTTGGACAACATCAGGAAACTCATTGTCCAGGAGTGAAACAAAATAGGTTAGTGCCAGAACTAACAGCAGAAGGCCTTTGAAACTAATTGAGTCAAAAGAAAAGGATGTAATAGTCCAAATCCACTTGCAAAGCATCCTTCAAAAAGTTACTTTAACTTCCTCTTGCCTTTTAAATCTTCACATCTGCATTGAGCAGCTGTCTAATAATGCTGGATTCTCTGTTGTACTTGGATATATACATGACTGAGACCAGATTCAATGTAAAGGCTAGAAAACAGGGGAGGTATGATGTTATTCCCTCTCTTAATCCCTAGCCCCACCCCCACCACCTCCCAATGGAAACACTGAAATTAAACCCCTGTTCCTGATGGGAGTTTCCTATGCTGGTTGAAATGCCTCCCATTTTGGACAGAAATCTCCACCTGTACTTCTGGTCAGTTACACCCTGAACACAGCTATTTATGGGACATGAAAATCCACCCCATTGTATTCTGCTTGTTACCATATGTGGTGGATTTGCCAGAATCTAACAGCTATGACCACATGTCAATGTTCACCTCGTGCATTTCAGTCCATTACTTTCATATAACCTCCAATATGATGCATATTCAAATTTGACAAATTAAATGTACAGACTTGCATATTCAAATTATAGTACTTTCCATGTTCTTTTTTCATTCATTGAGCCTGTATTAAACCTGTGTATAGCACTAATGCTGATGTACACGATTTGTTTTGTTCAATCTGCCATGTCAGAATGAGCAATGAGCATGCTTTTGCAACACTTTCCAAGAGCAGCAATTTACTAATGTGTACAATACAGAGCAATGAGGTTGATCAGTGAATTGATTTTGTGTTTAGTTTTAACGTAGAGAAAGCATAACCAATTTTTAATATATTACGAGGAGGCCCTGAACTAGGGCAACTAATGTAAAGTCAGAAAGTCAGGTCGAGTCTGTGGCTTTGAAAGTCTGACAAACTCAAAACAAAAGTGTGGCATTTTTTTGAAATGTAAGTCTCCTGTACAGTGAAAGTTCACACACTTGTGTTGATTCTTACAAGCCAGCCTCAGGTAGGAATGTTGAGTCAACAGTGATGTTGGTATTGGCGATATCTTCCTTGATAGGAAGCAATGTCTTTGACTAGCATCTGCTAGCTATCCTTCTGCATTTTAGTCCTAAGTTTCTGTAGTTCATCTTCTAAATGTTTAATTTGCTCTAGCAAAGCGACTTTATCCTGATGGGCCTTCTGATCAGCTTGACATCTTGCCTCCTCAATCTTTCTCTCGTACCACTTTTCCATCTGTGTGGAAACTGCCTCAAAAAAAAATTGTGTGATTTCAAGCACAGGTAAGCTCTCCTTGATTTGTGTGGTGGGTTGGTCTGTGTGATGTGCAGCAGAAAGCAACTTGCTCCCCTGTTGTTGCCTGTGCCTTATGCTGAGAGATTTTTTAGTCTGGGTGCTTTTGTTTTGATTGTATCCTCGAAGTGGATGAACACTCGCTGCTTGGTCAGTCTTTAAAACTGAAGTTTCATTAGAAGTCTGAAACTTTACATTTCCAAGTTTGGGCAAAGGCTGCTCCAAAGGTGGCAACTCGGGTATTTTAGCAGGGGCAGCAGAATAGGAGGCCCTTTCCTTTGGTCTAACAGCTGGAAGAGAAGTTACTTGGGGCATATTTGGGGAAGCACTGGAAACAGTCGGTACTGGTTGTGCTGTTCCTGTGGAATCAAAAATATTACAAGTGACAAATATGTTCTTGTTCATGGAAACATTTTCAGCCCTAAATAAGTTGATTAAATATTACTGTTGTAAACAAAGAGATTAAACTATTTTAATTAATTTGTGGAGGTAACAAGAAAACACATTTTCTGATTAGTTTGCTTGTTATTTAAAGATTTCACCAATGTTGTGGTAAGGTACAAGTTTTTACTCCTTGTTTGCAAGATACTTGCTACCATAATGCGCTCACCAGGTCTTCCTAATTTGTGGGTAGTCCTAAGCTAAGAAGCAATTACAGTTTCTTGGGCCCAACAATGCCTTTGTTCACCAGGCATCTTACTCCTGCTCAGAGGGCAAGTGCACCAAGAAACACAGTGTAATCCTTTTTTTATAATATGCATGTCCAGTTTGTTCTTCCATATTTCTCTAAAGTGGGCCTTTGAATGTAATACCAAAGACTCTGTTAGTTTTATTGTGAAGTTTCAATTACATGGAATCCTTAAAGAGAGAACACCTTTCTTGCTTTGTAGGATGGGAGTCAGGAATAGTACTAGCACAGGGGCCAGAGTTTAGGGCGAAAGCCGACTCTGCTGGGTTTTGATCCTTTTGGAAGCAGCCACAGATGGGAGAGGAAACTCTTCTCCTGGCTGCACTCCCTGATGTTAGTTTGGGTCTGGTGGTGCGGTTCCAGGCTCCCGTGAAAATTCTGACAGATCCAGTTCTTATATGGTCAGCAGTAAATATGCCTGCAGGAAGCAGGTGCATGTGCTGTTCTATGCTGCATGTGTGACCCATTCAGCGGGATGAATTGGCGTGTGATTCAGGGTCTCCCATTGTGGGAGCCAAAAAAGATGTAAGAGACCCGAACCTTCTAATATGTCATAGCTGCACAGTGTGGCTCCAATATTCCAACTACTGCCCTGCAGAAACACTACAGGCATGGGTACAACCCCCAATTATATAAATGACTCTGGCCCCATGATTGTGGATGAGAATTTGACAGGATCACAGTGCTAGGCAGAAGCTCCACCTGCTGCATTTCCAGCAGTGGCACTGCTGGAATTCCTGAGTTGGTTTTATAACTTTATGGTGCCTGCTACTTGCTCCCTTCCCCTACCATACAAAGAACAATCCCAACAATGACATGCCTCTGGCAGTTAGCCACTCCTCTAGCTTCATCCATTGATGTTTGGTTGTATGGGTTATCGACCATCTGCCTATATGAGTAAATTGTAAACGGTCAGGATTGTTTGTTAACATTTATTGTGGCTCAATTCCCATTAAACAACCATTGAAAAATTCACTCAGAATGATTTTAAAACCTGCAAGATAGTGTAAAAGGATCTACCAAGCCATCAATTCTGATCACAACTTGAGTTTCTCTTTTGTTGACAAACTCCACTGAGGGGTTTAGGAAGCAAATTTTAGGAGGTAAGAGAACATTTTAACATACATGATCAACTGTTCCTTCAATTACTGTGTGCAGCGTGTTCTCAGGTTAGTAAAAACTGAAGCTGTGAGTTTTATAACTTGTGCCAAATTGTACTTGTACCCTCTGTATGTTGGGGGCTTTTAATCTTTTTTAATACCCACCCCTTGATCTTAATTAAAATTCTGATATTACGAATGAAGGATTAAGATTTGTTTTAGCTGCAGCTTACATGCTGTATTTTAGGGTGTAACTCTCTGTACCTGGTGGAATATCCTGTTGAATGACAAAGTACTGTCTGCCTGATGTCTCATCTGAGGATTGGACTTTGGCACCTCCCGATTCTTCTGACAAACTACAGGGCAGGTTGATGTAGGGCTGATGTGGTTGTTCTCCAGCTTGCTGTGTAACAGGATTTATCTGGACTATTTTGTGATCCCTGGTGGTTTGGATGATATCAGTGTTCAGAGTCTCTAGCAAGTTCTCACCAGCAGGGGTTGCAGATTTAGATCGCAGTTCTCCTGACAACTTGAGCTCAAGATTTTGGAGCTTGGACATACACCAAGATTTCATATCGTCCACCATCGAAGCCTACGGAGAAGATTGGAGTGATTAAACAGACAAAATATTGGTACAGTATATTTAAACCAAATTTAAGTCCCATTTGCTCAATTCAAGAAAAAACATATCACAAAAATTAAGTAACAAATTGTGGCTAACTATTTGTTTCAATGTACAGATTAAACTGAAAATACACGGCTTACACCCTTCCTCTGGCGTCTTCTCGGCTCTTCTGCCAAAGTTACAGTAGGCATGTAGAAAATCCCTGTAGAAACTTACCACGCCCCCACCCCCCACAACTTTCTATACGCATGAAAGCGACATTTGCTCATAATGAAGCCAGTCAGCCTAGTTTTGGTATTTAAATTACTTTATGTAATAAGATAGGAAATTTGGCACAGAAAAGAATAAGGAACGAAAATATCCCCTCGATGGTGGCTTTTTCAATGTCGTGGTGGAGCAAGCAATCTTCATGTGCAAGACACAAATTGTTAAGGATGAGTGGTCAGATTTTAAAAAAAGACATTTACAAAGCAAATGAGATTTTGGTGTTTATACGAAAGCTAAGAGGACATAATGACAAGTTAAGGCTGAAATACTGTGTGCAATTTTAGGGGGATATTAAGCCCTGGGGAAAAAATGCAACCTGGAATGAGGAGAGGCTGAATCAATTAGGGCTGTTTTCTTTCAAAGCAAACCAAGATGGGGGATTTAACAATAGTATCCAAAATTATAAAAACAAATAAGACAAGGTAAACATCAGCATTCACAAATATATGCTTATAATGGAGGCAGAACTGAAGCAGGAGGAAAATGAAATGACAGGCACACAGAATAAAACTATGCCAAAAGGAGAGCAAGACCAACTGGGAGGTAATCTTCCACCAGAGTTTACAGACCACTCTGTGCCTCAATGATGTCTCTGAAGATCTACTGAAGGAGGCAGAGCTTCAGAAAAGAGCAACTGATCTCCAAACATCCTTCAAAAATCTGGCCTTAATATGACAAAGTGGTTATACTGTGCACATATATATCTACAGTGTGCTTCCTGTAATGCCTACCCACTCCTGATGCCTTTCTGTACTGTTCTTAAATCTATCCTGGTGCTGTGCTGAGATGATACCAGAGAGCCAGGGACACCAGTGGTGCTTGACTGTGTTATGATATCTTGCGCCTCTTGGGACTGAGATGGCCGGGTGGACTTTTCTGCAGGCTGTGTTGCCATGATTGGTACATGGGCAGCTTGGGCCTGTTTGCTGACACCTAAATAAGCAGGCACCTGCGGCGGCTGGCTGTATAGGATGCGTGAGCTGTCATCAGGATGACATCATGAAGACTGATTTTAGTCATGGCACTTGCACTGGAATGTGTACCCATGTGCCCACTTATAAGTGGGAGGGCAAACCTCATGGTATTAGTTAGATTCTGCTGCAGACCCTAAGAAATGATAGCCAAAACTCTAAGAAACAAGTGTGACTGCTCTCTCCACATCAGCCAAAGGTCAGACACCTGAAGATAAGAGGTCAAACCTTGTTCAGGGTACTAATTGGGGGTGTGGAGGCCTCTCTATCAGGGGCAACATATACAGATGTTCTTCTTTCTACCTCCAAGGAAACATCTCCTCCAAGTCCTGTAGCCAAGGTTAAAAACTTCCACTGTAGAGGACTTCAGCCATGAATCTAAATCCAACTACACAATGTACCTTTTTGTCGCACAAATTCCATATATTGTTGAATTGAGGCATTTTGTTGAAGCTTTTTGTCTTTCACTCATCAGGACAATTCGCAAGAATATCAATGTAAGGGAAGCAACAAATTTATACTGTATGAAAAGAGAGTGCTGATTGGCAAGTGGGCTCTGATTGGTAGAGGCATTGCCATGAAGAATGCACCAGTTTGTGGTGAGTGACAGTTAACTGCCAAGCTTTGAAATTTAAACCAGGCAACTTGACTCTGATTGGTCAAGGCATTGCCCTGAGGAATGAACCAGCTGTCACTTATTGCAAGCCTACCTTCACTGGTCAATACAAGTGTTGGGATTCTTACAGTTCCACGCGCTATAAGATTGGCCTCGTCAGCAACCTCGGAAATAAGGCCTGAGCTATTTGCTCATCATGCAAGCTTGATGCTGAAATACGATGAATCGAAGGCATCCTGCATGACAATGGCTACCTAAATCAGATCATTTCTCACTATATCGCACAAACTTATGAATGGGCCTAAGGCCATCATTTTCAGCCCTGAAAAGTGCTCAGTCTACCTCAGATTACCCTGGAAGGGTAATGTATCGCAAAAAAAATTTGTACAACAGGTGAAGCTAGCTGTTTCACGCTGTTACTATGCAGTAGCAACATGTGTGGTGTTTGCCACTAACAGGATGTTGCCGTCAAGCCAAAAAGAAGTTCTGCCTATCACCCAAATGAGTAACGTGATTATGAATTTCAATGCCAGTGTGATGCTGGGTTTATAGGCTGCACATCCCAAAGACTGGCGGATTGTATCAAACAACATGTCCCTTCCGCTGTTCGCAACGGGCAAGGTACAGACCGTACCCAAACAGCCCGTGCTTGCAAACTCAAAACACAGTGTCCAACATTAGATATGATTCCATGATTGGACAACGTTTGCTAAATAATCCTCAGTGTGCTAAGAATTACGCTGACAACCAATTTAAGGTTGTCAGTTGGGCTCGCAGTGTGATGCGTTTGCACGTATATATATTATTATATATATTAATACACAGGGCCCTGTTCCTTGCAGACAGAAATAACATGTACACATTTTGTGCCTGTTTCAGCTAAACAAGTGACAGCCATTCGCTGGTTCATTCTTGAGGGCATTGCCTTGAGAGTCAAACAAAGCTTGACAGTTAACTGTCAGTCACCAACATAAACCCACATCCCATGAATGAATAAAAAATGTTTTTTTCTACTCTCAGCACCTTATCACCACATTGGTGCTTTGCTAAAGCAAGGAAACCGTGGTGGCTTTGGTACCCAGCTATCTTATCTGCCCTCTCTGAGCCTCCAGAATTCTACTTCTGGTTCTCACACAGCAGGCCACCTGTTTTCACACACTGCTAGATTTCTACTAAAGTTTATTTTTTGACTATTTGATTCCTTGCTAAAACTTTGGTACCAAAAAACATTGTCACTGAAGGCCCAAACCACAGTTTTCCACCAAGTCACCTCTCAACCACTTTTAATCAAGGCATAGCACAAACAGGAATAAAAATATACTTCAGTATAAGCATTATCATCACATCTGGTGAAAACTCTAATTTACAATCAATCAGTCATAGTACTTAAGTTAACTTTTGTTAATTAGCAAAAAAACCCGATGTAGGGTTTTCCCAGGATTCTTAGTAGATAAAACAAACCCCATTTTTCAATCTTGTTATCAGGAGATTTGGTTTTACCTGGCGTTTGTCTCCTTCTAGTCTTTCTAGCACAGCACGCTGGTCAATAAGGTGTAGGCATTCTGTCCGCTCTGCTGATATCCGTTCAGATGTTAGCTTATCCAAGACTCTGATCTGAGTTTTAAAAATAAAACATTTGTATGCAGTGAAGCTCCTGTAATTGTACAGAAGTTACAAAATACTAATTCCCCCGATTTGGCTTTATCAGCTATACCAGATAAACATCTTACAACATCGTGCCAGGTTTCATTTGCATCAGATCTAATGCTGTTTCATGTGTTGAGTTTTGTTCTGGATTTACTGTAATTGTTCGGCAGGAGAACAGAATAGTCAATAATGGCTTTGTTACTATCCCAGCAATGTAAACAAATACATGTTGAGAGCAAAATAAAATTAGAATGATACATATTTTGAAAATATATTCTAATACATTTAAAAGAAAAAAGACTTGCATTTATATAGCACCTTTCATGACCTTAGGACATCCCAAAACACTTTACAGCCAATGAAGTACTTTAGAAATGTAGTCACTGTTGTAATGTAGGAAACATAGCAGCTAATATGTGCACAGCAAGCTCCCACAAACCAAAATGTGACTATGACCAGAGAACCTGTTTGTGATATGTTGATTGAGGGATAAATATTGACCATGACATTGGGGATAACTCCTCTGCTCTTCTTCAAAATAGTGCCATGGGATCTTTTACGTCCACCTCAGAGAACAGATGGGCCCTGGTTTAATGTCTCATCTGAAAGATGACACCTCCAAAAGGGCAGCACTCCATCAGTACTGCACTGGAGTGTCAGCCTACATTTTTGTGCTCAAGTCCTGGAGTGGGTCTTGAACCCACAACCTTCTTACTCAGAGGCACAAGTGCTATCCTATGAGCTACAGTTGACACAGAATACATTAGTTTATTCAGACTGTGATAACATTTGTAGCATGCTACTAGAGAGATATGTTAGATTAATGTCCAGAAGAAGGTGGTACTACTATATAAATATATATCAAACACAAGCCTTTTTATTCTCTCATGGGATGTGGGTGTTGCCAGAAAGCTGATATTTGTTGTCCGTCCCTACTTGACCTTAAACTGAGTGGCTTGCTAGGCCATTTCAGAGGGCAGCTAAGAGTCAACCAAACCATGGGTCTGGAGTCACATATAGGCCAGACCAGGTAAGGACAGCAGATTTCCTTCCCTAAAGGGCATTAGTGAACTAGATGGGTTTTTTCAACAATCAATGATAGTTTCATGACACCATTACTGAGATAGCTTTCTATTTCAGATTTTTATTAATTAATTGAATGTAAATTCCATCAGCTACCATGCTGGGATTTGAATCCATGTCCCCAGGGCATTAGCCTGAGCCTCTGGATTACTAGTCCAGTGACATTACCATTATGCCACCGTCTCCCCCAAAGCTGTATTCTTACTCGGAGATCCTCTGTCAGGGAAAATGTAAAACAATTAAAGAGGCACTTTCTTCATCACAGGGAGGTTGTCATTCCACTGATGGTTAAGTCTGTATTTAAAAGATATGGTTTTTACATGATCTGGTGAAAAGAAAATGCCCTCCACTCCACTTCCTTTGTACATTTTAATGGCAGTAGGTGTGCAGTCAGAATAAGAAGGTTGGAGCAAGATGGGCAATGTTTTGTAGCTGAAAGTTGGTAGTCTCAGTAATAGACTGGATATAGAAGCTCACCAAGGTTGCAATCTGGTGGGATAACCTGAGATGGAGAGCGGATCAGGGAGTTTTGGCAGCAGCCAAAAAAGATGACATCAGTTCTACTGATGTTGAGTTCCAAGAATTACTCCCTCATTCATAACTTCATGTTGGGCAGGCAGTCAGTTAACACTTGACAGGCATGGAAACTAGGGTGGAAATGGTGAGGTAGAGCTGGATATCTTCAGTGCACATACAAAAACACCTTGCTGATTATATAATGTCAATCTTTAGGGCATGATAAGCTAGATTTAGCTGTAACTGATTATCAGGTGATTTGGCTCATTAACACCACCCACCGCTAAGCTATAGCAATACACAACATACCATTAGCTGTTCTCAGTGCTTTGGGGAAATGGGGTGCAGTGGCTTTATTGTTTATTTGTTTGTAGGATGTGGGCATCGCTGGTTAGTCCAGCATTTATTGCCCCTGAGAAGGTGGTGGTGAGCTGCCTTCTTGAGCCACTACAGTCCTTGGGCTGTAGGTACACCCACAGTGATGTTAGGAAGGGAGTTCCAAGATGTTGACCCAGCGACAGTGAAGGAAAGGCCATATAATTCCAAGTCAGGATGGTGTGTGACTTGGAGGGGAACGTGCATCTGTTGCCCTTGTCCTTCTAGGTGGTAGAGGTCGTGGGTTTGGAAAGTGCTGTTGAAGGAGTCTTGGTGAGTTGCTGCACTGCATCTTGTAGATGGTACACACTGCTGCCACTGTGCATCGGTGGTGAAAGGAGCGAATGTGAAGATGATGGATGGGGTACCAATCAAGTGGGAAGCTTTGTCCTGGATGGTGTTGAGCTTCTTGAGTGTTGTTGGCGCTGCACCCATCCAGGCAAGTGGAGAGTATTCCGTCACACTCCTGACTTGTGCCTTGTAGATAGATAGTGGACAGGATTTGGGGAGACAGGAGGTGAGTTACTCGCCACAGAATTCCCAGCCTCCGACCTGCTCTTGTAGCCACAGCATTTATGTGGCTGGTCCAGTTCAGTTTCTGGTCAATGTAAACGCCCAGGATGTTGATAGTGGGAGATTCAGCGATGGTAATGCCATTAAACATCAAGGGAAGATAGTTAGATTCTCTCTTGTTTGAGATGCTCATTGTCTGGCACTTGTGTGGCACAAATGTAACTTGCCACTTATCAGCCCAAGCCAAGCTTCAGCATCTGAGGAGTTGCGAATGGTGCTGAACATTGTGCACTTCTGACCTTATGATTGAAGGAAGGTCATTGATGAAGCAGCTGAAGATGGCTGGGCCTAGGACACTACCCTGAGGAACTCCTGCAGTGATGTCCTGGGACTGAGATAGTTGATCTCCAACCACCACAACTATCTTCCTTTGTGCAGAGGGTTTCCCCCCTGATTCCCATTGACTCCAGTTTTGCTAGGGCTCCTTGATGCCATACTCGGTCAAATGCAGCCTTGATGTCAAGGACAGTCACTCTCACTGAATATTACACCAGGATGAACATCCCATTAGTGGAACATAATTTATCCTTTAATCATGAGATAATACTCCAGAAAGTGCACCCAGCAGGTTCTGGGATTCTGCTGTTGAAGCAAAAGTAACATCCCGTGGCAAATAAAAAGTTTTTTATTTAGAGGAAAATAATGCTGAACATCCCAATTCAAAGAGAAAACTGTACAACGTGATTTCCGCTGAACTGAGTGGATTAATAATCTTTTTCGCTTTTATATATAAAACACTCCACACTTCATATCTATAGTGTTCTGTAGAAAATAACCACAGGCAGCTGTACAATGACTGGCACTATCATAAATGCCAGTTGCCTCTTTGCTTTCAACCCTGGGAATCCAGTGGTTATTAATTTTGAAGCTGTAGCCAAATTGCATGGTTGATGAAGCACAGGGCCCCGAGGAACTTGACCCTACTTCAGGTTGGGTCAAACATTACTATTTAAATTATCCAATTAAAAAATAATTAATGAAAATATTTTGTTGAGTTGGCAGGTCAAAAAAAATATACAGACAGCCTGGATGTAAAACGTTCCTCTTACCTCATGTTTGTTTCTTCCTTCCAGTTCTCCAAGTTTTGTGTTCAATTTTCCTTGCACAATCTCAAGTTCAGCTTTTATTTCTTCCTTTGTAGCTTCAAGGCGGTTTTCCAGTTTATTGATCAGTGGCTCACAACGACAACCATTTATGGGGGCCTGAACAACAAAGTTACAAAAGGTCATCTGCTGAAAGACTAATTTAAATGACTGATTAAGCAAAACCTTACCAAAAGCATTTCTTTAAAGATCAGAGATCTACTACTATAATCTTCTAATGCATAGGTATTTAAAGGTAGAAGAATTTGTAACAGAAAACCCCACTAACACTGCCTACTTATACCTTCAAAATGTCAATCATCTTTGGTCCAATTTAACCTCCACTGTTGTTCCATTCCATCATCATTTCCAGATTGGACTTTTCTAATACCTTACTTCCCAATCTCCTGAGCTCCAATCTATATAAAACTTCAAATCTTCAAAACTCCAAGGCACACATCCTATCCTGCACTAAGCCATGCTCATCAAATACCCCGTCTTCAGCTACTTGTTCCTCTTCATTTACAAATCACTCCATTGCCCTGCCTTGCCCATTTTTGCCGTTTCCGGCTCTTTTGTACTATGTATTCTCCCTTTGCTTTCCCTTCCCTCAGAGTGACACAGACTTCAAACATTTTTCCCTCATAAATGAAGTTCTCGCCACCTTTTAAAAGACTGCTTAAAGCCTATCGTTTTGACCATGCCTCTGTCACCTCATCTAACTTTTTCCTTACTAATGTTCAGGCCCAACTTCCACCTGAGGAAACTTGGGATATTTTGCTTTATTTAAACTATTATATAAATGGAAGTTGTTGCAGCAACATATAATACACTCCGTAAAGGTTATTAAACAAATTCTGCATGAGGAACAAATAAATCAAAGCCAGCTTCTCAAATGAAGATATCCATCATGTTGCTAATGACAGCTAGTTTATATCACACGTATGTAAAATATAATTTTAAAACAAACATTCATTACATTGTAAGAGTGAGGATAAAGTTATGTGAACAATTCTGTTTTTTGATCAGCTGGGTGTTTGACGTAGGCGAAAACTCATTATCATGTTTAATTGTCTCCAAATCCACATGATTTTTGTTTGCTGATATGGCGTGTACACTCTCCCTATAGAGAGGCAGCCTGCTGATCTGAAATCGGAACATTTACCCGCAGCTTGGGGACCCTCAATTTTGTGTAGGGGCACTGCTGGAGAGTATTCAGCTGAAACCATAAAATTTCCAAGCAATGGTAGTATTCCAGCTCAGACCACTCTGCCCCTTATGGGGCATTGGCTTGCAGGGTTATTTGGAGTGGAGTGGGAAGAGGTCGAGCCCCTAGTGACAGGGCTGCCCCTCCACATTTCATTAGTGAAATAGGGCAATCATCACAGTGTCAGGTCACAGAGGGCTGACTCCATTTCCATCTTCCATCACTAGGGATATCATCTTGGAGCCATTTAAACCACAAGGAGACAGCATGTACCTCCCTACCCAGGAAGAACAGTCAGCGAGCCTGCAGTTAGACAGCCAACCATCGCAACAACCTCCGTGAGGGGACTACAAGCCCCCAGGTTGTGCGAACAGCAGCAATGGGAAAAGCAGGGATGACAGGCAGTAGCAGATTCTGTGCTTAGACAGCTGACAAGAGCAGGACAGATGAGCAAGTCAGTCAGCTTTTCCTGTGTTACGACTGAGGTGGGAAGAGTGCACTGTTTATTCTAGTCCCACATCTCCACAGGTCACGATATATTATTTTAAATTTTCCCACTTATTGATATGGTCAATCATATACTCTATTTTTCCCAGAATAGAACACACTAACCAGGTTTCTTTACTGAACAACAAAAATATCAGTTTATTATAAAACAAGTCTTAACCGGTAATGAAGTAAAACATGAACACACAGATTTTAAATTTTAAAGTTCCCTTTTTACCTTAGTCCCTTCACACTCACACACACATATACACCAGTTAACTGAAAAGATAAAAGGAATTTTTATAAATTCAGAGCTCTGTTACAGACAAATAAAAACCCTGGGCAGATTACTTGCTCATTTTTGAAGAAAACGGGAGATGAGATACATTGATCCAAAACTGTCATACAGTCTAACTTCTGAGTACACGTGAGCAGGTCACTGAGATCCTTCAGAACAGTTCTTTTCAAGTGGCGTTGAGAATTAATTTCAGCAGGCTTTCTTCAGAGACAGGAAAGGAGATGAATTGACACAGTAGACTTCACAGGGTCTTTCAGAGATTTTGGAAAGCAAGTTGGGTTGTAGTCTTCTCTCCTTTTTACACTTCTCCAGCAGTCTTGACTTTATCTCACTCCAGAAGGTGAAAAACACACTGACACACAACAAGGAAACTTGTGAGTTTTCTGCCCTCTCAGATGTGCTCTGCTGCTGCTGGGCTTGTCCAATCAAAGGGGTGCTTGACACTGCTCTTCCCCATTACCAGGGTTTCTGTTCTATCTTTAACTTGAGTCATGTGACAACCAGTAACATTTTTGCCAATCTGGCTCCCTCAGTGTCCTCTTGATGGCTCTTTTTTTTCAAAAATAAACTGGTCGAACATTTGTTCAGTTTAACTATGAATTCCTTTAAAAAATATTTTTAACAAAACAAAAGCACCTTCATAACACCTGTAACATTTTAAATTCATACAGAAGTCTTGTCGAGGCATCAACAAGTGCACACAAATTCTATATTAACAAAGAACTTTATTATTAAAGCTGACGTGTAATCTTACTCCCAAATTTTGTTTTGCATCTTCCTTTCTCCTATCAGCTCTCCAAGCTATAGACGCTCATATGCTCTCTCTCCTTCCACAGGAGGAGAGGATTTTTGTTGGGTAGGTGATTGAAGCTAGTGTATGCTGCATTCACAGATGCCAAAAAGTGAAAATAACTTGTCTTCAAAAATTTGAAGTGATATATACTATAGTCCTTCAATTTCCCTGTAGTCATAGAAAGTCATTGACGACTCATTTACTGTCGAGTCCATCTTATTGGCAGGCACAAAGACCTGGTCCCAGTCTCCTTAGCTGGTAATATCCATTTGTACTGAGCACCACGACACAATCACTCCAAGCACAGAGACCATATGCCATCCCAACCTGGCAGCTGCCCTTTAATGTGAGGCCAGCATCTTGCCAAAAACAGTTAAGAGTTGCCCTATTGAAGAAGGTAACCACCAAGTAATTTGAAGTTTACCAGCGATGTTAAACAATGCAACAGGAAAGCAAAGAACATATCAAACTAGGATCAATGGTGTGGCTGACAAAACCCAGGCTGATGCCATGTAGTAGGTGAACCTTAGAAAGGAAGGAGAGAGCGCCACAGGCAGAGCCATTTGCAACATCTTTGGAACCTTTCGTCCTATATTAAAAAGCAATAAACCATCAGGATGAAAATGGCTGCATTTCTTTTTTTTTAAAAGAGACTAATGTAAAACCGACATGTTGACGTCACCCTGAATAAATAATGTGACAGTATTAGAAAAATTGAAAGAGTTTCTACTGCAACCTTTACACTTCATTCCAGAATGTACAGATCATATTCTGAGTTTAATGCGCTGGCATTGATCAGTTTTACTGAAGGGAAGAAAAATGATACCCATTCATTAACATCTGAGTATGATTACACAAAGAGAGATAAAAATCAGATTCAATCTTTATTCCTTCTCTTTGCTTGAAGTGAAGGTTTGCACATAGACTAGATTGTAGTTTGACACAGTTCAATACACCAGCCTAGATCATTATGGTATAATCAAATTACCATTTTAAATGGGACAAATGCTGGTAATCATATTTTAAAAATAGTTGTTTATTCAGAAATTTTATGTAAAGTTGTCACAGACTTAGCTCTCTTATGTGACTCTTATGTTAATGGATCAGTGACACACGAATAAAGTATATTCCCCACTGCTTAAGCATAAAAGCTTGGTGAGGCATAACCACTTATTGTGAACTTGGGTACAAGAGACATAAGTTTTTCCTCCCACTAAATTTAGTGCGAGAGAAATCAGGTGCAATATATGCCCAAATCTGTGATAAGCACTGAGGCCCAACCAAGTTCTTACAACGGTACGCTAAAGATGAAAATTCACCTTTTGGATCCCAAGGAGAGTTTTCTGTGAGCACAAAAAAAAACTAAATGATAGGTCATCATAAAGTAAAAACTGTAGATAATATAAAAAATATAATTGATAGTAGGGAATTATTTCAAGACTCTAGTCTAATCTTTAAGTTGGGATGATTGAGATAAACTGCTTTAAGTTTAGGTCTACGAATCTGTGATATTATCTTGTTCTTTCAATTATATATATGAAGTTAGGGCTGCTTTCCTTGGAGAAGACTGAGAGGTGATTTGATAGAGGTATTCAAAATCATAAGGGATCTGGACAGAATAGATGGAAAGAAACTGTTCCGACTCGTGAAAGGATTGAGAACGAGAGGGCACAGATTTAAAGTATTTGGTAAGAGAAGCAAAAGTGATATGCAAAAAATCTTTTTCACACAGCGAGTGGTTAAGGTCTGGAATGCGCTGCCTGAGAACGTGGTGGAGGCAGGTTCAACTGAAGCAGTCAAAAGGGAATTAGATAATTATATGAAAAGGAAGAATGTGCAGGGTTATGGGAAGAAGGCAGGGGTATGGAACTGAGGGAACTGCTTTTTCAGAGAGCCAGTGTGGACACGATGGGCCGAATGGCCTCCTTCTGCACTGTAATGATTCTGTGATATTAGTGCACTGTAGTCAGTACTCCCTGGTATATAATCCAATTTGTTTGTGAGAAAATGGAATACAATAAAGCAGTGTAGCATTGTGCGTTTACCTGCATGATTTTGCCATCCTTGTTTCTGTATAATGTATAGAGCTGGTAGGCACGAAAATTATGAGGGAGAAGGGCTTGCTGTGGAGTTGGGGAACAGCAACAATGTTTGCTTCTCCTTTTCCTGACGTGTGTATTGTCTTGTCGAGGTTGCTGGTCTGTCAGTGGAGGAGGGTCAGAAAGAGCGGAACTCTGTGGAAAAGTCAGAAACTTAGTAACTTTGTATAAAATTACTCTCAAAACCAAGGTGTAATGAGTTCTTTATGTTGTCTGATGCAATATAAATGAGATGCATGGAGTCCAGTTGTGAAGATCTCAAACAGGTTTATTACAGCTAAACTATTATATACAGCACACAGCAAACTATTTACAGAACCTGCCTCTACATGTTACAGTTGCAAGTGACTCTGGCTTCAAGTCACATGACTACATCCTGGTACTTAGCTCATTAGCATACTAAGATCTTAAAGAGATTTCACTCTTAAAGGCAATCATACAACACAGGAACAACATATTATTTAAGTAATACAACTATTCGTTCAGCATCTTAAACTAGCACAACTCACTTGCCCTTGAAGATCTGCTACACTCTGAAATAAACTTTAAAAGGACAAAGGAACACAAATACAAACTAAGAAAAGAGAAGCTCTGCACTGATGTCAGGAAGCACTTCTTCACACAAAGGGTGATTAATACCTGGAATGTGCTTCTGGATAGGCTAGTGGAAGGGAAAAATAGTTCTGGCGCCACTCAAGAGGCAGTGGGATGTAGTGATGAATGAAACATTGATTTCTTTTTATTTTACTTTTGCTCTTGGGATTTGAGGGAGAATGGGAAAGCAGTACTTACTGAAGCATCAGGAATCAGCCAAATAGTGTGGTTCTGGAATCCCATGTAGACCAGACCAGGCACGGGTAGGGGTAGCAGAATCTCTTTTCTGAATGACATTAGTGAACAAGTTGGATTGTTTATGACAATCGAGCTCTCAAATTCCAGTGCTAACCCAGAAATTACCAGATTTATTGAATTCAATTTCACACCTTGCCATGGTGGGATTTGAACTCAACCTCTGGGTTGCTAGTGAAGCACCATAATCATGGGCTCCTGTACCTATCATGGAAGGATGAGCCAGATAAACTCACTTGCCTCCCTCACTTTTACTTATTTTTGCAAATAAAAAGGTAACTTGTACATAACGTGCTTTTCATGACCTAAAGATAACCATTTCATAGCTATTTAAAGTGTAGTCCCTCTTGTAATGGAGAGAAATACAGAAGCCAATTTGTGCACAAGGTCCCACAAATAGCAACAAGATTAGTAAACAGATAGTCTGTGGTTTTAGTGATGTTGGCTGAAAGATAAATACTGGCCAGGACATTGGGAGAACCTCTCTACTCTTCTTCAAATACTGCAGTTAAAACACTTTGCCAACATATGCCATGTGTAGATTAGACTGCCATTGGAAACAGCAGTAATGCCAGAATTTTAAACAGTTGCTTCTAAGAAGGGATGGAAACTGTTTTTTAGAGTTTTGATACATTATCCCGTAGCCATTTTGAATGTTTTATTTTGGATGACGCAGACTCACTGATGGTATGTACTGTAAACATGACCTGTAGAATAAACCATGAAAGTAACCTTCTCTCTAAGAAGCAATGACCCTCAACATAAATTAATGGGCAATTGAACAGACCCATTATTAATGCCATATTTATGTAATTCAGATACTTTTGCAACAGTTTGTTGGACTGTACTTGTTTAATTTACCTTCGTTTGCTCTTAATGATACTTATTTAAAAAAACTAAGATTACCTTTTCCTTCTGTTTTTTCTTTCTGTCCCACTTTCTCTTCTGTTCTGGTGTAGCTAATCTGATTAAATCTTCCCCATTTTTTTTCTTCTGATGTCCTTGGTCACTGCTGTGGGCATCATCTACTGACACACTTCCCTGTTACATACCAGAAAAGAGTAAGTGAACAGGTCATTGCCACTTCCATCTCCATATTTTAGTATCTGATGAGAGGTTTAACCGACTATTGGAAAGATAGAGGAAATTCGATAGGTACTTTTTCCTTCTGGAGGGGAGGGGGAGAAGTTTGTCCCTATACCACAGAATGACAAATAACGATCATTGATGACCATTTCAACAACTTGCATTTATATAGCATCTTAATGGAATAAAACATCCCAAAGCACTTCACAGGGATGAAACTAGATTTAGAGCAGTAGTGAGAGAAAAGTGAAGGATGATGACAGAAGGCATGGTCAGACCCAGTCAGTTTTTAGGCAACTTTTGAAGGAAGGGAGATAGCAGCAAGGTGCAGCAGTTTAGGGAAAACATTCCAGAATGTGCGGCCAAGATGCTCGAATGCAATGTGTCTGAGGAATGCAAACAGGTGTGTAAAAACAAAAAGGCAGGGACTAGAACATAGAGTTGGAGGAATTATAAATGTAGATGTAGAGGAGGACAAGACTTGTGGACCTAGATCTTGAATTCTGTGTATTTAGGGGTAGAGAGCCAATGGAAATTGGCAAGCACCAGGTGAAAGAGGAATGGGATTTAGTAGGGATAGTTAGGCAGGTTGGCAGAATTTTGGATGAGTTGAAGTGAGCACAATATTGGAGAGGTAGAGTCAGGAGGTAATGAAGACAAGAATGAGGATTTCATCCGGGGGTGGGGGCACGAGGCACCAGTAGAACTTGACAAAGTTGTAGGGATGGAAATAGGTGGTCTTCATGGAAGCAAGAATGTGATGTTAGAAGCTCAGCTCAGAATTAAAGAGTATTGAAACTGTACAAGGAGCTGGCAAGTGATCGAATCAGAGTCTCAGGCGAGAGCTTCTGATTTTGGTTTTGCTGATATGATGTTAGAGAAAGTTCCTGGTCATTTGTGGCTTGATGTTGGAAAAGCAAGTCAGACAAGCAAGGTGGTGGCCATGGAGACAAAGATAGTGGCAAACAGATAGAGCTGGACGTTGTCACCATGCATATGAAATTTGAGCCCATGCCAATGGATGATATGACTGAAGGGCAGGATATAGACCAGCTAAAGAAAGGGCCAAGTATGGAACTTTCTGGCACACCTGAGGTAGCCACATAGAGGCAAGAGGAGAAGCTATTGCAGGACATACACTGAGAGAGATAGGAGTAGAACTAGTGAGATAGGAGTAGAACTAGTGAGATAGGAGTAGAACTGACTGAGTATTACCAAATTTAACAATTACCGAGCACAACACCAGCAAAATTTCACTACATGAAATGTTGATGAACATAACATACTAAAACAGATCCAGTCACACTGTTACTCCACAGCTAATCATGCTGATTAGCACAACAGTGCTACTAAAGTGAACATAAATTTCTTTAGTGAAGTGTTTACAGACACCACATTGTGAGATGTGATGATTTCATTCAATTATTTTTTGATGCTGATATAATCCATACATTGGGGTATTAATTCTACAGTCAAGATTGGTTAACCCCTACTGCAAGCTGACAACAAAACTGCTACAAATTATGAAGCCCATTTCCAGTAAATCTAGAGCAGAATGGAATCAGAATGCTCCTAGTTTCAGGGAACAAATAACCCATATATCCCAAGGTATAAATCCATCTTTGTTTTGGGACCACAACAGCCCAGACTCTTTAACCGAAGGCTGTGTTTGCTGACAACGCTATCACTAGGTGGCGCTGCAGTGGCACATATGCAAATTCAGCCTGTGCCACGAAAACGTCACAGTCTGCGACTTCAGGCAGCTGCCAAGACTAAAGATGGCGCTGCTCAAATAATCACACGAAGGCAACCTAACCTAAACACATGGCAGCACACAATGGCAGGAGGGAGAGAGCGAGCGAGCCGGCCAGAGACGGGGGGTGGGCAGTGGAGTGGCCGGAAAGAGTGGAGCGGCCGGAGAGAGCAGCGAGGTGGGGAGCAGAGCCGCCGGAGAGAGTAGTGAGGGGGGGGAGCAGAGCGGCTGGAGAGAGCAGCGGGGGGGGGGGGGGGGAGGAGCGGAGCAGCTGAAAGAGCAGGGTGGCTGGAGAGAGCAGCGGAGGGGGGTGGGGGGGAGCGGAGCGGCCGGAGGGAGCAGTGAGGTGGGGAGCAGAGCAGCCGGAGAGAACAGCGAGGGGGGAGCGGAGCGGCCAGAGAGAGCAGCAAGTGGGGGAGCGGAGCAGCTGGAGAGAGCAGTGAGGGGGGGGAGCGGAGCGGCCGGAGAGAGCGGGGAGTGGGGGGGAGCGGAGCGGCCGGAGAGAGCAGCTGGGGGGGGTGGTGTGTGGTGGGGGGGAGCGGAGCTTGACGCATGGGTGAATACCCGTTAGTGTTGCATTGCTGTACGCGTAAGGCGCATGCGCAGAGGCCGACCGGGGCATTGCCTGAAGATGCACACGTCACGCGATGATGTCATTGGCGCATGCGCAAACCAGTCCTGGCAAGTCGGAACGCAGCACACGCGCAGAGAGCAGGAGAATGTCTGCGCACGTGCGCACCCTGGCGCAGCCTGATGACGTCAGTGGCTGGCTGTGTTGTCAGGAATCACTTTGTTAACCTAAATCGTCAATCAGAGGATTTCCACAACAACCACCAAAGAGTTTGCAAGCTTGTAGACAGATCCAGTCACACTGTTACTCCACAGCTAATCATACTGATTAGCACAACAGTGCACAACAGCTTTTCAAATACTTGTTTGAGATGAACATACAGATTTCATTGTGACAAATTGCCCTGTCAAACATTCAATCGTTATCAAAATTTAATTAAGGTCAAAGCCAAACTTAAGGTCTCCTCAATGACTTTGATTTTCCATATCAAACCTTAACTGATCAAGCCTGCCAGAGTCAGATTTCAATTAAATATTGTATGCTAATTATTAACACTGCATTAATCAGTATTTTTCCTCCTATCTCCACCACCACCACCCCATAATTTTGTACCTTCCTCTTCTGAAGGTACAGACTTATACTAGGCTACACAGTTCCACTACACCAACAGCCCTCAAGCACCTTGCCCGTTGCTATTCTTCATGCACATCAGTCAGTGAGCTCCAGGAGGTTACTTCATAGTAGGAACATCACAGGCCAAATCCTACACTAACTTGAACTATCCAGAAAAGGTCACCATGGAGCGATAAGGTGGGAACACTGACTAATTTGCCCCTTTCCAGCTAAGGCCAATCATAGACAAACCCTAAAATAAAAGCAAAATACTGCGGATGCTGGAAATCTGAAATAAAAACAAGAAATGCTGGAACCACTCAGCAGGTCTGGCAGCATCTGTGGAAAGAGAAGCAGAGTTAACGTTTCGGGTCAGTGACCCTGACCCGAAACGTTAACTCTGCTTCTCTTTCCACAGATGCTGCCAGAGCTGCTGAGTGGTTCCAGCATTTCTTGTTTTTATTATCATAGACAAACCCTTCTCCACAGCTATCCCAGTTTAGATCAACTAACTCAGCTTGAATCACTTGAATCAACGTACTATGCAATTAGCCACATCCCAAACTCTGTTCATCAGACAGATACTATAAAAAGATTATTTATTTACCTTACTCTGGATCAATTCGTCACGAGGTACGGACTGGGCTCTTCGTTCTTCCTTCAGTTTCTCCCTCTTCTTCCTCAGGCTTCTCCCACGACAGAAACTGAGAACCTAGTAATATAAAAAAATTACTTATCTAATGACATCACCACAAAGTTAAAAGCCTATCAATGAATTATTGCATATCAGCTAGCAGTTACAAAGAATGAATGTCTCTCTCTCTCTTTGGCCTCCTTGTCTCGGGAGACAATGGGTAAGGGCCTACAGGTGGTCAGTGGATTGTGAAGCAGCGCTTGGAGGCTATAAAGGCCAATTCTAGAGTGACAGACTCTTCCATAGGTGCTACAGATAAGATTGGTTGTTGGGGCTGTTACACAGTTGGCTCTCCCCTTGCGCTTCTGTCTTTTTTCCTGCCAACTGCGAAGTCTCTTCAACTCGCCACACTTTAGCCCCGCCTTTATGGCTGCCCGCCAGCTCTGGCGATTGCTGGCAACTGACTCACACGACTTGTGATCAATGTCACAGGACTTCATGTCGCATTTGCAGACATCTTTAAAGTGGAGACATGGATGGCCGATGGATTTGATACTAGTTATGAGCTCGCTGTACAATGTGTCCTTGGGGATCCTGCCATCTTCCATGCGGCTCACATGGCCAAGCCATCTCAAGCGCCGCTGGCTCAGTAGGGTGTATATGCTGGAGATGTTGGCCGCCTCGAGAACGAGTTTAGTGTGAAAGAATGAATGTGCATTTATATATTTATAGTCATTTGGTAATACAAAACTTGAGTACTGCTGAAAATAGAGACATGTTGTCGAAGCTTTTCATCTTGCACTCATCAGGACAAACCGCAAGAATACCACTGTAAAGGAAAACCAACAACTTTATACTGTTTCAGTTAAACAAAATAAGTGACTGCCATTCACTGGTTCATTCCTCAGGGCAATGCCTTGACCAATCAAGAGTCAAGTTGCCTGGTTTAAACTTCAAACAAAATGTGGCAGTTAACTGTCAGTCACCATAAACTGGTGCATTCTCCATGGCAATGCCTCTACCAATCAGAGTTCACTTGCTAACCAATCAGCACTCTCTTCTCATACAGTATAAAGCTTTTGTTTTCCTTTAAGAACATAAGAACTAGGAGCAGGAGTAGGCCGTCCGGCCCCTCGACCCTGCTCCGCCATTCAATGAGATCATTGGTATTCTGGTGGTTTGTCCTCATGAATGCAAGACAAAAAGCTTCAACAACATGTCTTTATATATTTATATTGAATGAAGTGCTTTATATGCAGTGAATTACTTTAAAGTGATTCCAGTCCACTCTTTTAATCTGTTTATAGTTCTACATAAATACTCGCTGCAAAAATAACTAAGTAAAGCAGCAGAATATTAATCCACCTCCACTATTCAACATGGCTCTCATATGTAATCACGGCTCTTGGTACTACCACAAGCCCTTACCTGTGGTGCCTTAGTGAGAAGAAGGGCCACTTCAGGGCTATTATTCTCTCTAGCTGCTTCCAGAGGGCTCAGACCTGCCTACAGAAAGAATCAAGAGGAAAATAGTTTCTAGATGCAGTTAAGGTCGGAGTACTCAACATGACTTGTATTAGTTTCTATAATGCAACACACTAGCAGAACAATAAGAACACGTGGATTATTATGATTATAATGAACTACCCATTGTATTTTATGCCAGACCAGGCACAAAACGTATGAAATGCAGTCAACTGATTTACTTTAATTGAAGTCCTTTATTGTGTTGTAAAACAAACCTGAGCATTCACTATGACAATTAGTAAGTTGTGCTAGCTAACTAGTGCTCAAATGATTCCTCAATTCCTACTTTTATCATGCATAATATCTGCTTTCGCACAGCCGATAAAATAACCAAAAATCAATAATATACCTACTCATACCAAATAAATTGTTTTGGGATAAAGCTTAGATGCAGGTTGACTAATTGCCCCATAAAGCTTATTTTCACTTGCTTCATTCAAACTTGTGCATTAAATCTAATTAAATTTTAATAATTTTAATTGATTGATTATAATGGTATTCAGGGAATATTGCAATTTAATTGTCTATGGACTTCATTAGTAATAACATGAAACCTACTTACATTATTGACGATGTTTCCATCAGCCCCGGCTTCTAATAGAAGTCTGGCTATTTTTTTGTGGTTGAGAGCCGCAGCAATATGTAATGGAGAATCTCCAGCCTGTGAGGAGAGATCAGGTCAGAACATTTTCTATCCTGTTATAAGATGGAATTGATAAGAGTACCATTCAAAGATCTACTGGTCAGTGTAGGGCCAGTTTGAGAAGTTGTAAATAATTTTCAAGTCAGTGTAGATTTGACAACTGGGGAGGTGATAAGCAGCAAGGGAATGAAACCAGTAAGGAGATTACTGCAGTACTTTTTAAGTAGCAGAAAAGCAGGGGAGGTCAGAGAAATTCAGAAGTATTACTGGTATACTGACATAGATATACAGCTAGGGGGTGATTTCATGATGCAGGGCTTCCAGAGGGGAGGGGAACTCGTAGGAAATGCAGCTTGGGAAATCACAGGTGTGCATTCATTTTAGTGGCTGGGAAAGAAAAATTCTTCTGAATATCAAAAGATATAAAAGAGCAGACATGCTGCATGCCTGAAAGTTCCCAGGATACACTCCTTACAAGATTCTACCTGGAGCAGCTGATTGCTGAGCACTCGACATATCCAATATAAGACAACACAATAGTTAAAGGCGAAGAATCTTGTACCTTTGAAGGTGAATTTGTTTTTTAACCAGTTTCTCAAATGTGTGACATATTTCCCATCCTCTTTTCCATAAAGAACACACTAGCTTAGATTTTCTGGTTTGTATTATGTTCTTCTTTGGCCTCCTTGTCTTGAGAGACAATGGGTAAGCGCCTGGAGGTGGTCAGTGGTTTGTGGAGCAGCGCCTGGAGTGGCTATAAAGGCCAATATTAGAGTGACAGACTCTTCCACAGGTTCTGCAGAAAAAATTGTTTGTCGGGGCTGTTACACAGTTGGCTCTCCCCTTGCGCTTCTGTCTTTTTTCCTGCCAACTGCTAAGTCTCTTCGACTCACTTATGTTAATGCCAGTGTTAAACTGTTTAAAATAAATGGGATTAAGTTGACATTAAATTAGCCGCAATTGGGAAATCTAGGTGCTGTGAATGAACAAATGGCAGAGGAATGCAGATGTGCATTGCACCTGATGACATTGAAGTTCATCATTTCATGTCTTGGATTGACATCAGCACACAATTGCAGCGGAGATTAATTTGGATTGAAAATCAGTTGCCTCCCGAAAAAAAATCTGAATTGATATTTGAAAGCATCAGATTTTTGTACACAGCACACACATAGAATGCTAAACTTCACGGCCGGGAGTTTATCCGGGCAACGGCGGGTCTTGATGTCCGGACAAAAGTGACACTGAGGAACCCATGACGCCTCTTCTGTGGGAGGCCCGCCGAATCTAATGCCAATTCACTGAAGAGGGCAGCGGTGGGCCTTCCACGGGATCAATGACCGCGGCGACGGAAGTCCCATCCTCTGAGAACTACCGGCCAAACAGAAGCCGGCAGCTCTTTCACTGAGCAGCGCCACCACGGAGGCAGTGGCTACTGCCGGCAGAGCACCTATCCGAGGCCCAGGAGTGGCGCTGGACCAAGTCCACATGTAGGTCAGGGTGAAGGGGTCGGAGTCATGGGTAAGGGGAGTCTGGGGGGGGGGGTGATTGGTAGCAATGGCAGGGGGGTAGCTCTCAAGGCCCCCCCACCCCCCCACCGGAGCCAGCAAGCAGCCTGCATGAATTTTCGTGCTGTGTTTTCCCTGCAGTGACAGGGCTGCCTGCCGCATGGCTAATTGTTGCCGTGGGGTGAGGCCCTTAAGGGCCTCAATTGACAGAAGGGCAGGAAGGTCGTCCAAAGTCTTCCCGCCCTGGACTTCATTTTTGGTGGAGGCGGAAGGTGGCAGGGAATCCCCCGCGCCCCCCACCCACCCCACCGCACAATCCCACCTGATTTTATGCTCCCTCTGCCTCCAAACCCATCGCAGGGAGAGCATAAAATTCCCCCCCATGTGATACTTCCTTTGTATTTAATTTTAAAAAGTATTTCATAACAATTAAATACACTTTAGTCTTTGTGCGTTGGCATTGCTTTTTGTCCACATCTATAATGAGCTGTATATCTCATTTACCAAATGTATCATCTTAATATTTATAGCCTATCAATGTGTTTACATGTCACACTTCTAATAAAAGATAAATTAGAATAATTTACATCCACAGTACAGGGTATGAGGGACAGAATAATTTACATCCACAGTACAGGGTATGAGGGACAGAATAATATACATCCACAGTACAGGGTATGAGGGACAGAATAATTTACATCCACAGTACAGGGTATGAGGGACAGAATAATATACATCCACAGTACAGGGTATGAGGGACAGAATAATTTACATCCACAGTACTGGGTATGAGGGACGGAATAATATACATCCACAGTACTGGGTATGAGGGACGGAATAATATACATCCACAGTACAGGGTATGAGGGACGGAATAATATACATCCACAGTACAGGGTATGAGGGACGGAATAATATACATCCACAGTACTGGGTATGAGGGACGGAATAATATACATCCACAGTACAGGGTATGAGGGACAGAATAATATACATCCACAGTACAGGGTATGAGGGACGGAATAATTTACATCCACAGTACAGGGTATGAGGGACAGAATAATTTACATCCACAGTACAGGGTATGAGGGACGGAATAATATACATCCACAGTACTGGGTATGAGGGACGGAATAATATACATCCACAGTACAGGGTATGAGGGACGGAATAATATACATCCACAGTACTGGGTATGAGGGACGGAATAATATACATCCACAGTACAGGGTATGAGGGACAGAATAATATACATCCACAGTACAGGGTATGAGGGACGGAATAATTTACATCCACAGTACAGGGTATGAGGGACAGAATAATTTACATCCACAGTACAGGGTATGAGGGACAGAATAATTTACATCCACAGTACAGGGTATGAGGGACGGAATAATATACATCCACAGTACTGGGTATGAGGGACGGAATAATATACATCCACAGTACAGGGTATGAGGGACAGAATAATATACATCCACAGTACTGGGTATGAGGGACGGAATAATTTACATCCACAGTACAGGGTATGAGGGACGGAATAATATACATCCACAGTACAGGGTATGAGGGACGGAATAATATACATCCACAGTACTGGGTATGAGGGACGGAATAATATACATCCACAGTACTGGGTATGAGGGACGGAATAATATACATCCACAGTACTGGGTATGAGGGACGGAATAATATACATCCACAGTACAGGGTATGAGGGACGGAATAATTTACATCCACAGTACAGGGTATGAGGGACGGAATAATATACATCCACAGTACAGGGTATGAGGGACGGAATAATATACATCCACAGTACTGGGTATGAGGGACGGAATAATATACATCCACAGTACTGGGTATGAGGGACGGAATAATATACATCCACAGTACAGGGTATGAGGGACGGAATAATTTACATCCACAGTACTGGGTATGAGGGACGGAATAATTTACATCCACAGTACAGGGTATGAGGGACGGAATAATTTACATCCACAGTACTGGGTATGAGGGACGGAATAATATACATCCACAGTACTGGGTATGAGGGACGGAATAATTTACATCCACAGTACAGGGTATGAGGGACGGAATAATTTACATCCACAGTACTGGGTATGAGGGACGGAATAATATACATCCACAGTACTGGGTATGAGGGACGGAATAATATACATCCACAGTACAGGGTATGAGGGACAGAATAATTTACATCCACAGTACAGGGTATGAGGGACAGAATAATTTACATCCACAGTACAGGGTATGAGGGACGGAATAATTTACATCCACAGTACAGGGTATGAGGGACAGAATAATTTACATCCACAGTACAGGGTATGAGGGACAGAATAATATACATCCACAGTACAGGGTATGAGGGACGGAATAATATACATCCACAGTACAGGGTATGAGGGACGGAATAATATACATCCACAGTACAGGGTATGAGGGACAGAATAATATACATCCACAGTACAGGGTATGAGGGACAGAATAATATACATCCACAGTACAGGGTATGAGGGACAGAATAATATACATCCACAGTACAGGGTATGAGGGACAGAATAATATACATCCACAGTACAGGGTATGAGGGACAGAATAATATACATCCACAGTACAGGGTATGAGGGACAGAATAATATACATCCACAGTACAGGGTATGAGGGACAGAATAATATACATCCACAGTACAGGGTATGAGGGACAGCATTTCACGCACTGACCTGATTCTTCTCACTGACAGAACAAAAAGCACTCAGGAGGATTCTAATAATAGTCACATGATTATACCGAGTAGCAATGTGCAAACATGTGTCACCCATCTGCAAAACAGAAACATTTCAACTCCAAGCCATACTGAATACAAACCAACAAAAATACTGAAGACAAGCAAGGCTCCTTTAAAGAAAAATTCTTCTGAATATCAAAAGATATAAAAGAGCAGACCCTCACTTACACTGTTCTTAATGTCAGGTCTGGACCCTCCCAGCAATAGTACACGAGAACTCTGGGAATGGCCATTCTGACAGGCCAAGTGGAGGGCTATGTTACCTGCCTTAAGGGAGACACAAGCGACAAGACTGAAAAGTTACTAAACAATGATTATCAGTTTGTTTAATCTTGAGAGGATTTCAGCCAAGTAGTCATTAGATGACACTTAATTGAGGTCAAACACTTCCCTTCAAGGAGACAGGAGAATCCGCACTATACCCCAACCTGTTCCTGCACATTTCACAATAACCAGTTATAAAGTGGGACAGACAGGACCCTGTACAGGTCAACTCTTTTGCCCTGCTGGCTATAGATGCCAGTGGCTTTTGGAGACCACGCAGAGGAAAGGAAGAAAAAATAAGTTTCTGTTTTCCACTGCAATTATTCTAAAATATATCAGAAATTTAAAATTTTGATTTCAGAAAACAAAGCGACCATGCTATCATAAGAGCAGATCTGACAACAGAAACATGCAGAACTGTATAGCTTCAGCAACAGAGTGTTCAGAATATACAGACACAAAGACACATGGGAAGACATGGTATTAGAATGCTTCTCCAGTCCCTGGCAGTTTATCAGATTTTTATAATATTTTGTTATAAACTAAATGGTATAATTTTATAGGGGGTGCAAGAACAGAGAAACCTGGGGTTGTGCGTTCACAAAACCTTGAAGGTAGCCTGACAAGTCGAGGAGGCTGTTAAAAAGGCATATGAGATGCTTGGCTTTATTAATAGGGATATCTGGGTGACGGGGGTCTTGACCACCAGCAAAAGCGCTAGCGAGAGCCCCATGTTGCTCCCTCTGGAGAAGGCCCGATAGATCAAGTGCCAATTAGGCACTTAAGTGGACAGCGGTGGGCCTTCCCTGGGATCAAAGACTCCGGCAGCGGATATCCTGCCTGAGAGCTGCTGGCCAATCAGAAGCCAGAATCTCTTTAACTGAGCAGCACCAACGCAGAGGTGGTGACTGCTGCTGGTGATGGAGTTACACGAGGCCCTGGACCCAGGCCACAGGATAAGGCAGGGTGGGAGGGGTTTCACTTACGGCCTTGTGCAACTCCATTACCAGCAGCAGCCACCACCTCTGTGGTGGTGCTGCTCATAAGAACATAAGAAATAGGAGCAGGAGTAGGCCATTTGGCCCCTCAAGTCTGCCCCGCCATTCAATAAGATCATGGCTAATTTGTCCCAAGCCTCAACTCCTCTTTCGGACCTGCTCCGCATACCCCTTGACTCCCCGAGATTTCAAAAATCTATTTACCTCCTCCTTAAATACATTTAGTGACCTAGCCTCCACAACTCTCTGAGGTAGAGAATTCCAGAGATTCACCACCCTCTGAGAGAAGAAATTCCTTCGCATCTCAGTTTTAAATGTGTGACCCCTTATTCTGTAACTATGTTCCCTAGTTCGAGATTCCCCCACCAGTGGAAACATATTCTCAGCAACTACCCCGTCAAACCCCCTTAAAATCTTATATGTTTCAATAAGATCACTTCTCATTCTTCTAAACTCCATGAATAGAGGTTTAACCTGTTTAGCCGTTCTTGATAAAACAACCCCTTCATCCCAGGAATCAGCCGTGAACCAATGCTAGTATATCCTTCCTTAAATACAGGGACCAAAACTGTACGCAGTACTCCAGGTGTGGCCTCACCAACACCCTGTACAGTTGTAACAAGACTTCCCTATTTTTAAACTCTAACCCCCTAGCAATAAAGGCCAAAATTCCATTTGTCTTCCTAATTACTTGCTGCACCTGCACGCTAACTTTTTGTGTTTCATGTACAAGAATACCCAGATCCCTCTGTACTGCAGTATTTTGTAGTCTTTCTCCATCTAAATAATAATCTGCCTTTTTATTCTTCCTACCAAAGTGGATGACCTCACACTTCCCCACATTGAACACCATCTTCCACGTTCTTGCCCACTCACTTAACCTATCTATATCCCTTTGCAGATTCTTTGTGTCCTCATCACAACATGCCTTCCCACCTATTTTTGTATTGTCAGCAAATTTGGATACACTACACTCTGTCCCTTCCCCTAAGTCACTAATATAGATAGTAAATAGTTGAGGCCCTAGGACCGATCCTTGTGGCACCCCACTAGTTACGGCTTTCCAACTTGAAAAAGACCCATTGATCCCAACTCTCTGCCTTCTTTGTGTTAGCCAATCCTCAGTCCATGACAACACATTACCCCCAATACCCTGAGCTCTTATATTGTGCAATAGCCTTTTATGTGGCACCTTATCGAACGTCTTCTGAAAATCCAAATATACTACATCTACTGGTTTCCCTTTATCCACTCTGTTTGTTATATCCTCAAGCAGCTCTTTAAAAATTTGTCAAACATGATTTCCCTTTCATAAAACCATGTTAACTCTGTTTGATTGCATTATGTTTTTCTAAATGTCCTGCTATTTCTTCCTTAATAATGGACTCTAGCATTTTCCCAATGACTGATGTTAAACTAACTGGTCTATAGTTTCTTGCTTTCTGTCTCCCTCCTTTCTTGAATAGGGGCGTCACATTAGCGGTTTTCCAATCTTCTGCTGCTCTACCGGAATCCAGTGAGTTTTGGTATATTATGACCAATACCTCCACTATCTCTGCAGCCACTTCTTTTAAAACCCTTGGATGCAGGCCATCAGATCCTGGTGACTTGTCTGCCTTTAGTCCCATCAGTTTGTCCAGCACCTTTTCCCTTGTGATAGAGACTGTTACAAGTTCTTCCCTCTCATTTACACCTTACTCATCGATTATTGTCGGAATGTTTATAGTGTTATCCACCGTGAAGACCGATGCAAATATTGGTATAAATTATCTGCCATTTCTCTATTCCCTGTTATTAATTCCCCAGTCTCATCCTCTAAGGGTCCCACACTTACTTTAACTACTCTCTTCCTTTTTATATACCCATAGAAGCGCTTACTGTTTGTTTTTATATTTCTTGCCAATTTACTCTCAATCAATTTTCTCCCTCTTTATTAGCTTTTTAGTCATCCGCTGCTAGTTTCTGAAAAATTCCGAATCCTCTGGCCTACCACTAGCTTTTGCCACTTTGTACGCCTTTTTTTGATTTGATACTCTCCTTAACTTCCTTTGTTATCCACAGGTGGTTCATCGTTCTCATTGAGTCCTTCCTTCTGACCGGAATAAATGTTTGCTGAGTGTTATGAAATATCTGCTTAAAAGTCTGTCACTGCTCCTCTACTGACTTTCCCTCTTTCTTCAGACCTCTGTAATTGCCCTTGTTTAAGTTGAAGACACTGGTTTGAAACCAGAGTTGCTCACCCTCAAACTGAATTTGAAATTCTACCATGTTATGATCGTTTCTCCCTAGAGGATCCTTAACTATGAAATCTTTTATTAACCCTACCTCATTACACATTACCAAATCTAGGTTCTGCAATGTATTTTTCTAAGAAACAATCCCTGATGCACTCTACAAATTCGTCTTCCATGCTACCCTTGCCAATTTGATTTGTCCAGTCTATATGCAGATTAAAATCATCTTACACGCCTCCATTATTTCCTGATTAATATTTTGTCCTAGAGAGGCAACTCCTCGGGGGCCTATAGACCACTCCCACCCATGATTTCTTCCCCTTGCTATTCCTTATTTCCACCCAAACTGATTCTACATCACGATCTATTACACCTATATCATTACTCACAACTGCACTGATCCCTTCCTTAATAACAAAGCTACCCCACCTCCTTTTCCTTTCTGCCTATTCTTCCAAAACATCAAATATCCTTGAACATTGAGATTCCAGTCCTGGTCATCCTGCAACCACGTCTCTGTGATATCAATCAAATCACATTCATTTGTTTCTATCTGTGCCGTTAGCTCATCTATCTTGTTACAAATGCTCAGTTAAAGAGATGCCAGCAAGCAACCTGCATGGATTTGCTTGGCATAATCACTGTGCAGCGAAACATCAGTCCACTGCTGGGCTAATTCTAACAGCGGTGGGATGAGGCCCTTAACTGGGCATTGATTGCACACTTAAGGGCTTCAATTGGCGACTGGGTGGGAAAGTCATTCACAGGCCTTCCTGCCCCAGACTTAATTTGGGTGGAGGCAGGAAGGTGGCGGGGTACCCCCCCCATCATCCCACCTGATTATATGTTCTCCCTGCCTCCAAGTGAGGGAGAGCATAAAATTCCCCCAACAGATTACAATAGCAAGGAAGTTATGTTAAATCTTTGTAAATCACTGGTTCGGCCCTAGCTGAAATATGTAGCCAATTCCAGGCACCACATTTTAGGAAAGATATCAAGGCCTTAGAGAGAGTGCAGAGGAGATTTACTAGAATGATACCAGGAATGAAGGACTTCAGTTATGTTGAGAGACTAGAGATTGGGATTATTCTCCTTACAGCTGCATGAGGTTATGGGGAGGTTTGATCGAGGTGTTCAAAATCATGAAGGGTTTTGATAGAGTAAATAAGGAGAAATTGATTCCAGTGGCAGATGGATCACTAATCAGAGGTCACAAATTTAAGGTAATTGAGAAAGGAACCAGAGGCAACAAGAGGAAAAGAAGTTTCTCAGCGAGTTATGATTTGAAATGCATTGCCTGAAAGGGTGATGGACGAAGATTCGATAATAACTTTCAAAAGGGAATTGGATGAATACTTGATTAGGAAAGATTTGCAGGACCATGGGGAAAGAGTGGGGGAGCGGAATGAGTTAAAGAGAGCCCTTTCAAAGAGCTGGCACAGGCATGGAGAGCCGAATGGCCTCCCTCTGTGCTATATCAATCCATCATTCTTGCCATTATTTGATTTGTTTCTGAAGGCCATTTAGTCCATCATCATTTTGACCCTGTACAGGTGGTTTGGTGATGAATCAGCTGAGCTTGTGTTTACAATTTCCTGCTTGCTTGTCAAAGAGAAGATAATAAGCAGAGTACACTCTTTAATAAAGAGGAAGAAGAAAAGATGGTTCAGGAACAAATGGACAGCAGTCTATCCCAGGGCTGCATGAGTAGAAACCTATGAAGACATCATCTGGCCTCAACAGCGAGTGGTTCAAATCAGCTCAAAGAGAACTTTTTTTTTTAACACAACTAACGATGAGTTCAAAATATTTGATCACCACAAACATGTTATTGTCACAACAAACTGCATTTATATAACACTTTTAACTTAGCAAAATATCTCAAGGTGCTCAACAAGAAAGTGATCAATAAAAACATTTTTGGCACTGAGTCACAGAAGGCGATACCAAAACAAATAACCAAAAGCTTGGTCAAAGAGTTAAATTTTAATAAACATCTTAAAAGAGGAAGGAGAGGTCAAGAGGCTCAGAGGTTTCAGGAGGGAATTCCAGAGCTGAGGACCCTTGGCATTTGAAAGCACAGGTACCAATGGTAGAGCGATTAAAATCGTGGATGCTCAACATATCAGAATTGGAGGAGCAGGGAGGTCTCGAAGGTTTGTAGCGCATCGGGAGGTATAGAGATATGGAGGGTTACGGAAGAATTTGAAAACAAAGATGAGGATTTTAAAATTGATGATAAAAGATGCTGTCAGACCATGAGCCAATGTAGGTCAGTGAAAACAGGGGTGATGGGTGAACGAGACTTGAGGAGACTCAACACTTCATAATTTACAAACAAGCCGAATTATGCAACAACTACAAATGTGGGAACCACCAAAGTACTACAGATACTCTAATTTTTCTCATAAATAAGTCCATTGATTGGAAAAACTCTGCTTCTTAGCAATTACTAATACAAAATATTCAAACTTTTCACAGCAGGGATTATTTTCTGGAAAATGTACTCACGGTGTGGAAATGTTCCTATTAGCCCAGTTTTTACACAAATGAAGAAATCACACATCTCTGAAAATTAGCCCTGTTGTGAAACCATGACTGCCTGGGTTAGGTCCAAAACTTTCAGCTTCTTTTGCTTCAATTGTACATTGGGAAAATTTGGTTGCAAGAACCACAAGGCACTGCAGTTTAAAAAGATAAATCTGACCATTCCCCTTTTATTTTTAAAAGCTGGGAAGTTTTCTTACATTATTCCCTGTAACATGTTCAAGGGGTAATTTTGACTTCAGGCAATGATGCAAGAGAGGCGATAACCAGTTCAGCCACCCAATTTGCATTTCCACTGAAGTCAAGTGGCTGATCCGCAATTGCCTGTTTTACACTATTGCCCAAAGTGTTCTTGCACAGTCCATTACACAGATCAATTAACTTTTTAATTCATAAAAATAAAAATGACCCAAAAATACAATCCTTCTTTCTAACCTGATTCTTTGCATGGACGTTTGCTCCTGCCTTGACCAGGAGTTTGACAGATTGACTGAACCCGTGCCAGCAGGCTTCATGCAGAGCAGTGTTACCATCCTGAGATGCAAATAAGATTCACAGAAAAGGCTTTAGCAGAAGCTTAAACAACGAGGCACAGATCAATTACAAAGTAATATTCTGCAGTCCATTGTCAAAAACATTTCACAGCTAATATCACTGTGAGACAGTGCTCTGACCTGTTATATTATCATTGTGCGACAGTGCTCACGTTCTGTTGTATTATCACTGTGTGACAGTGCTTTCACTCTGTTGTATTATCACTGTGTGACAGTGCTCACGTTCTGTTGTATTATCACTGTGTGACAGTGCTCTCACTCTGTTGTAGTATCACTGTGTGACAGTGCTCTCACTCTGTTGTGTTATCACTGTGTGACAGTGCTCTCACTCTGTTGTGTTATCACTGTGTGACAGTGCTCTTACTCTGTTGTGTTATCACTGTGTGACAGTGCTCTCACTCTGTTATATTATCACTGTGTGACAGTGCTCTCACTCTGTTGTATTATCACTGTGTGACAGTGCTCACGTTCTGTTGTATTATCACTGTGTGACAGTGCTTTCACTCTGTTGTATTATCAATGTGTGACAGTGCTCTCACTCTGTTGTATTATCACTGTGTGACAGTGCTCTCACTCTGTTGTATTATCACTGTGTGACAGTGCTCTCACTCTGTTGTATTATCACTGTGTGACAGTGCTCTCACTCTGTTGTATTATCACTGTGTGACAGTGCTCACGTTCTGTTGTATTATCACTGTGTGACAGTGCTTTCACTCTGTTGTATTATCAATGTGTGACAGTGCTCTCACTCTGTTGTATTATCACTGTGTGACAGTGCTCTCACTCTGTTGTATTATCACTGTGTGACAGTGCTCTCACTCTGTTGTATTATCACTGTGTGACAGTGCTCTCACTCTGTTGTATTATTACTGAGACAGTGCTCTCGCTCGGTTGTATTATCACTGTGTGACAGTGCACTCACTCTGTTGTATTATCACTGTGCGACAGTGCTCTCACTGTTGTATTATCACTGTGTGACAGTGCACTCTGTTGTATTATCACTGTGCGACAGTGCTCTTGTTCTGTTCTATTATCACTGTGCGACAGTGCTCTCACTGTTGTATTATCACTGAGACAGTGCTCTCACTGTTGTATTATCACTGAGACAGTGCTCTCACTCGGTTGTATTATCACTGTGCGACAGTGCTCTCACTGTTGTATTATCACTGAGACAGTGCTCTCACTCGGTTGTATTATCACTGAGACAGTGCTCTTGTTCTGTTCTATTATCACTGTGCGACAGTGCTCTCACTGTTGTATTATCACTGAGACAGTGCTCTCACTCGGTTGTATTATCACTATGAGACAGTGCTCTTGTTCTGTTCTATTATCACTGTGCGACAGTGCTCTCACTGTTGTATTATCACAGACAGTGCTCTCACTCTGTTATATTATCACTGTGCGACAGTGCTCTTGTTCTGTTCTATTATCACTGTGCGACAGTGCTCTCACTGTTGTATTATCACTGAGACAGTGCTCTCACTCGGTTGTATTATCACTATGAGACAGTGCTCTTGTTCTGTTCTATTATCACTGTGCGACAGTGCTCTCACTGTTGTATTATCACTGAGACAGTGCTCTCACTCGGTTGTATTATCACTATGAGACAGTGCTCTTGTTCTGTTCTATTATCACTGTGCGACAGTGCTCTCACTGTTGTATTATCACTGAGACAGTGCTCTCACTCGGTTGTATTATCACTATGAGACAGTGCTCTTGTTGTGTTGTATTATCACTGAGACAGTGCTCTCACTCGGTTGTATTATCACTGTGCGACAGTGCTCTTGTTCTGTTCTATTATCACTGTGCGACAGTGCTCTCACTGTTGTATTATCACTGTGCGACAGTGCTCTCACTGTTGTATTATCACTGTGCGACAGTGCTCTCACTCTGTTGTAGTATCACTGTGTGACAGTGCTCTCACTCTGTTATATTATCACTGTGCGACAGTGCTCTTGTTCTGTTCTATTATCACTGTGCGACAGTGCTCTCACTGTTGTATTATCACTGAGACAGTGCTCTCACTCTGTTATATTATCACTGTGCGACAGTGCTCTTGTTCTGTTCTATTATCACTGTGCGACAGTGCTCTCACTGTTGTATTATCACTGAGACAGTGCTCTCACTCGGTTGTATTATCACTATGAGACAGTGCTCTTGTTGTGTTGTATTATCACTGAGACAGTGCTCTCACTCGGTTGTATTATCACTGTGCGACAGTGCTCTTGTTCTGTTCTATTATCACTGTGCGACAGTGCTCTCACTGTTGTATTATCACTGTGCGACAGTGCTCTCACTGTTGTATTATCACTGTGCGACAGTGCTCTCACTGTTGTATTATCACTGTGCGACAGTGCTCTCACTCTGTTGTATTATCACTGAGACAGTGCTCTCGCTCGGTTGTATTATCACTGTGTGACAGTACTCACGTTCTGTTGGATTATTGTGGAAGTGAGCAGAAAGGCATGGCACTATGCTTAATGGGAAATATAGCCAAGTTAGGAATAGTAGCTTTGCTCAGCTTTGATTTTAAGTGGCAGAAACCACAATGAAATAGTTAAAAGTAAAGGCAGAGCGTGTGAGACTGTAAAGACTAGCCGACACTGGTAATTGCAAGGACATCTGTTCTTTATGGCCTGATTGTGTGACTCCCTGTGGTTTGGAACAAATGGACTCCTGTGAATCAAATGATGTCCATCCCTGTGTGAGTGATAAGGAGTGCTAGGCCCCTCTTATCTTTGTGAACTGCCACTACTTGATGTAGCTGCAGACTGCACGAAACACTCAGGAATGTACACCTAATAGAGATAGCAGGATGCGCCGCAATTATTTGTCACAAGGTAGAGACAGACTCATGATCCATGTAGGGAGTGAGACCAGCATGGTTATTGATGATTCCTATGCTCTTGCTAATTAGCTTGCTAGTCCGCTTTGTTTTATCTTGCTGGTACAAAACAATATTTTATTAGTAACAAGTATGTATTGAGAATGGAAGTGTATTGTAACCTCAGTAACAGATTTACTGCATGTCACCACGTGGGTGAAGTCGAATTGTACCACACTGATTGGTTAAACAAGGAGGTGTAGCATGAATCTTAACGTATAAACAGTAGTACCTGTTTCACAAACTTCACTTACTCTGGGGGGGGACCCGACAGACTCTGGTGGAGTCAGTGCCGCTGTTCTCAGAGTAAGTCCGCTGGCAACTGCGCAAATAAAGTAATTGATTTTACCTACACATCCGACTCGGTATATTTACTGAACCAGACTGAAGGCAAAAAGAACTCAGATTTACAATTTGGTGTCAGAAGTGGGATCTCAACAGACGACCGCCGATCATCAGCGAAATCAGAATCAGACTAGTCTTGGACGGAGATAGAGGAAATGGGCCCCCGACGTGAGTAGTTGATATATGACCATGTCGGTTTTCCTCTGTCCCGTAGTCCGATAAAAGTTTGATCACTCGCTGATGGTCAGGTAAGACCGTCTGGACGAGATCAACGATCAGTCTGGCGGATTAGAAGGACAAAGTTCAGTCGATGTAGGTACGACTGAGGTGTTATATCGTTAGGTCAGGTTCAGTTGGTTAGTTTAGACTACGGCTGAGGGGAACTGAGGTTAAAGTTTTATTTTAGGTCAGGTTTAGTCGGTTAGTTTAGACTACGGCTGATGGGACTGAGGTTAAAGTTAAAGTTGGTTGCGACTGAAGGCTTAAGCAGGTTGTTCTAGAATGGCTGAGGTTAAGGTTTTATTTGTATTTTTAGGTTCGAATAAGATAATTTGTGAGTAACGTACTGTGTGATAAATATCCGGATAAAGGGAAAGACTTCAGACAATTATCGGCAGCCTTAAATAAGAAATTAGGAGGCCAATGGCCCTTAAGGGGGACAAAAGACTTGTAAGTAATTTTTAAAAAAAACACCAAGAAAAAAATCTGGAAACAAAATAAAGGCAATAGGGCCAAAGAATTAATTGGATTATGGAGACAATATTGTCAGGAGAAAAAAAAATAGAATCCTCCTATCAAGTTGGCAAGAAAACGCCCTTAAATTAGGAATACTGATTAGTGAAGGGGGAAACCAAAAGACTCTAAAAATTTTGTTGATCTCAACATTAACTGCGCCTGTTCGTCTCCTTGTGTGTGGTTCGTCTTTTGTTTGTGTCTATTTGTTTTCTTGTGTCTTGTTTGTTTTCTTTCGTTTTAATGCTGCTTGATTCATAGAAAAGAACTAGGGTTTGAGAAAGTAGAAGGAAGAATGGGCTCGACGGCTTGTAAGGAAGAAGGGTTGCCCCCGGGGACAAGTAAACCATGTCCTCTGGAGAAAGGCGACCCACGTCCGTTGCCCACTCGAGAAAGACGCAGAAGCGCCACGGTAAAAATGTGTTTTAAAGATAGGTATGTTTTAGAGTAAAAACAAGTTACTGTGTCTTTGATTTGAATGTGAGAATGTTGGAAGCTTCCACGGATGAATTGAATGTCTGGGATGTACGGCTTGTGTTCTGTACAACTGACTGTCATTAACTCTTTGTTGTCTGCCCTTAATGATGAGAGAATGAGTCTGTTACTTTTTCTATTTTTACAAGTGTATATTTTGTGGGAACCTTGAGTCATGTTTTGGTTGTGAATTAGTTGAACCTGTGTGTGTGTTCCTTGACATTGGGACAGGGAATTTTGAAAGAGATTGGTATTTTGAATTCGTAACCCATTACAGAAATCAATTTTCGAAGTTGTTTGGAATTGAATGAGTGTGAAAAGTGATTGTTGAGTGTGTTCATTTCAACTTAGTGTTGTACACCCAGGAATGGGATATAAAATTGAATTATATTTTAAGTTAAAATTCTATTTTTATTTTTAATTGGTTTTGCAACTGTGAAAAGGCAATGAACAATTTTCTAAGAGATAAGCTTCAGCCTTGAAGGTCTGAAGATGTTTGGCAGAAATCCAATTTGAAGTTTACCACTCCTGCTTTAATTGGAGTTCGAGTTTAAATTAAAGACATGTTTTACTGACTGTTTTAAGTAGCAAATGTCAGGAATTGAATATTGTTTTAAGGGAGAGAAGGATAAACAAAGGAGATATAGGAAAGATTCTGTCTGTTTAAAGTTTGTTTAAGAAGCTGGTGTTAAATATTTTGTGTTAAGAATGTTAAATAACTTTTTCTTTAGTTTTTGGTTTTATTACAGTCATTTGAAAAGGCGCCTGAAGAAAGAACAAGAAAGATGACGTAATTTACCTATCTTTTAAAATAAGCACGTGCTATTCTGTTCTGTGTGTAGTTAATAAGTAGTATAAGTTAATAAGTCTGAATTGAATTAATACTATTAAGGTTAATTGACCTGTTAAGTTGAAGAACTGGAAATTTCATTTGTTGCCACAATGAACTTTCAAGTTTATGATGTCATGTTTTGGAGTCTTCAGTTCCGGACAGAGGACTCACTCATATAACATTGGCAGTTTTGATTTTTAAATATTGATTGCAGTGAATTGGAATTTGGAGTCATCTTTGTTAAAAAAAAATAATCCTTGGATTAGAAACCTCTTATAAAAGATGCAAAAAAATAAGTTTGGAAACAATTGGAGTTTAATCTAAAATGCTGTCTTTCCTGATGGAGATGGTTTCCTTTGAAGTTGATAATGTTACTGAAGATTTTGTTGTTTGAAAATCCTAAGGATAAAAAAAAAACATTTAAAAAGGAGTTTAGTTCTTTTCCATTAAAACAAAAGGGTTACGTAAAGCGGCACAGCGGAGAATGCTTTGCTCCGCCCCCTTGGAGACAAGCAAGAAATTAACCCTGCTGCAACCATCCTTATCAATGAGACAAAGTGCTTGAGAAGGAGAGATAGTTGCAAGCACTTCTGTCTTTAACGTACAAAAAGTACAACCAAATCTGGGCATAAGAAGTTGGAATCAATAAACAAAATTTAATTGATATGAGTGGTTATTTCAAGCATTCAAAGGGAAATTTACTGTTATTTGAACTTGGAATAATCTGAGATGTCAAAAATCCAGTTTAATTTGGCAAGTTATTTAAGGAATTAAAATGTCATCTAAGGTAAAAAAAAAACATAAACAATATACACTAATGTCTGGAATCAAATGGAAATGTTCGATTTCTGTTTTAAGGAATTATTAATATTAATTGTAAAGGTTCTCCAGGGCTCAAAATGAAATAGAATTCTAATTAATGGGAATTGGCAATTAGATCTGGCTGATGCAAGCGCTAATAAAGGAATTCTGGGGATAAACAAATAGTGAAATGAACAGCTAATTTCCAAGAAGCCTCGAATTTTCCAGTGAAAGTCAGGAAAGTGTAGATAAGACTAGCAATTGATAGTTTTCTCTTGGAGATATGAGTTTTTAAGAGAGCTACATTTGAAAGTCTGGCCATAACCTGAGACATCAGGACCCTGCAGGGGGAGGTAAGCAAAGATCTCAGATAGACACCACCAGCCCCCCCACTTTTTCCTCACCGCTGATATTTGATCTTTTGATAAGATCACCTGAGAGTTCAGAATATGTGGCATGACAGTGGAATACCAGTGTAAGTGTGCAGATGTGATTTGTTATTTGGAAAGCAACGGAAGCATTTGTGGCATTTTCAACTTCACAGGCTAGCAACCCTAAGGATACCAAAAGGATTGAAAAAAATAGATTAAAATGGAGTGTGGTTTTTTTTCCGATCAGAGAAGAAAAAGGTTTTGTAAAGTGACGCAGCTGAGATGATTTTGCTCCACCCCTTGAAAAAAAAAACCCCCGCTGCAGCTGCTGTTTTTCCATTTAACCCACCACACAATTTTGCATTGCTGAGAGTAAAATTTATACATATTGGACATTGTTAAATTTTAAATTGACAGATAGAATTGGACAAATTAACCCATTGGGCTCAGGGCAGAGCCACAGTGGATTCTTTGTGGGTTGTTTTTAAGCAGGTGACGGCAGGCCATGTGAGAATTGATGCCACAGCAAGAGATCCAGCAGCTTTGAGAATTTAAGACCTTAATTGCAGACATCAAATATCACAGCATCTTTATCAATGAGACAATTTTCAGCATCTGCAGTATTTTGCTTTTATTTTAGTGGACAATTTAATCTACCAGGTGTGTCAGATTTTGACAGCAAAGGCCCTCAAGGGACCTTTTGTGTCAAAATCATTGGGGGGGGGTGTACAAGGGAAGGAGCCAACAATCAAACCAGCATTCAACATTTATTAAACGGACAACAAGCTCCAATCACCACGATTACCCCCACATTTTAATTACTAATGAGTAAGGTTACGACCCAACAGCCACAAGTGACTGGTCTCCCTTGCTCGGCCTTGACTACAGGACCAGAAAATGGACTTGCAATAATAAAAAGTAATAAAATTGTATATGATAACATAAAACTTGAGTTGGTACCGGTAATATTGAATATCTCAGATATCCAGCTACCTGGCTGGTGCCCTAAGACCCGAGAGTTGTACAAGGTATTACTGTAACAATTGCTGAGACAGGAATTTGGTAATGAGGGAATAATAAAGGGAAAGAGACATAAACATAGTTTAGTGAATGACGCAGCCACAGTCCTTAATACGGGAACTTCGATTGTCAATACTATAGATTTGGAAAATGTGGACCAGAATGTTAGAACACTTAGTCAGCTAGTAAAGGATATTTTGAAAAAGGAACGAAAAGGACAGAATGGTGTAGCTAAAGTAGGAAAGACTTGATGAATACGGTGACAGGAAGGGCAATGAGGTTGCCAGGGGATGTCATAGCAGGAAATAGGACCCGCAAGAGAAAGGGTTAAAGATTTGTGAAGGAGCTGTGCAGACAACTGCACAAGGTGAGGCAGGAGGTTCTATAGAAACAGGATAGAGGAACAGACAAAGGTGCCTGTTGTGGGAGACAAAGTAATGGTAAAGGGAAGGGCCGATAGAAATACATGGTCCCAACTGAAAAAAATATAATCAAGGGAATAATGGTAGTATTGATAGGCATTTGGATTATTAGATGGGTTACTAACTGGGCAAGGATTGTGGGGAACGAAACCCGAGTACAACGGGACCATATAGATAATTTCAAAAGAGTAGAGATGATAAGAATATAAATTAACTCCTGGATTCCCCAGGACATGTTCGGTCACCACAGGTAGACATGTATCCCTCATCGGGGGATACTCACAACATGGACAAGTACTAACACCTGGTGACCACCAGGGCAGTGTGTTTAAATTACAGATATAACCACTAGTGGCGAATGGGAAAGAACTGGACTGCAGTGGCTGTGGGGCCTGAAGAACAAAGACCTGGTAATGGATGCACAACGGATTAATGAAAGGAATATTAATATGGACTATATGAACTATGGGGCATTGCACAACATGTTGGATGGGAAGTGTGTACGGTGTTCCACAGATGACCGTGCTAACTGCGTGACCAGACAAAAAGGGGAAGGGGTGACTGAGAGCTGTGTCTTTGGAATTGTTTGTGCCCCTCCCATTGGGCAACAGATGATAAGGAAAGTTGAAAGGAACATGGATGTGTATGGGTACATCGAGCCCAGGGGAAGCGTTGTATGATAATGTTAAACATGAGATTGTGCCTGTCCTGGTCAATATCTCAAATGCCGGGATATTGTACAGAACAGGCAAGAAATATGTATAGTGTATTAAGTAAGATTGTAATGCAGCAGGCTGCCGATGCCATGGGTGCCACCAGATTTAGAGGCCAGGATCAGCTTTATAGAACAAAGAGGGGAATAGTTAATGACGTTGCTACCAGATTCAATACCGGTGCCTCCATAATAAACTCATTAGATATACAAGGTCTGAATGAAAAGATGGAACACCTTAAAGGAGTAATGAAGGGACTCTTAAAGAGAGCAGAGAAAAATCAGAAGGATCAGACCAATCTGGGAAAAGAGGGCATGGAGATACAATTAGACGGAATAACGATATTAGAGGCACATGCCAGAACCATCAACCACCTCATAGATAGAGAACGGGAAGATGCCGCAAAGCCAAGGCAGGGACAACTCGGTCACGCTTATGGCTTGTGGATAGTGGGACAGACACGACACAACCTCGATCAGATTCAAAGGGGGGAGGTGCCCGATTGGATAGACAGCCCACATCTGGCTCGGCTAGCCGAGAGAAAAGGGACACTGAACAATTGTACTCTGAAAGTACTCACCAGAGTATACCCAGTGATCCCAGATTGTGAAATGGGCAAAGCTATAGGAGTGGCAATAGTCCTGATGATCCCAATAGTCACTGTAGGGACTCAGGGCCATTTCCCCATTACCAGTTGGAAAATATTGGGGTCCTACGGGGTAATACCTCCCTCCGCTACTATTTAACTGAAACCTCTGCCATACTCAGAAACAATACACTATATGAAACCTCCCTCATGGGATGCAAGCAAAGGGGGGACTTACAGTATGTCCTCACCCACTGGGACAGGGAGAACTGGATGAATGTGGGTTCAATCGAACCGACGGCTGTGTCATAGAGATCATACCTGCCCCAAAGCATTTTGTAAGAACAGGCTACGGAGGTAAAGGGAAATACTGCGTTTCCACCACAGGAAGTTCCTACCGCTATAATAATCTACAATGCCCTATCCCATTTTCTAATTTTTGCTTTACGCCCTTACGACCAGTCACTATAGGGCAAGCCCGAATTATCCAGGTTTGGCGTAGAGGTACCAAGATCATTAACGTCACTGATCATCTCCATGACCACCTACAAGATTACAAGGAACCAGAACCAGTCCCCATCCCACACCTGGTCGAAGTGCTAAGGGAATTAAGGCTCAGGGTGGGCCAATCCGTAAAACTCTGCCACCAACTGCAGACAAAAATCAAAAAGCTAGAGAAAGATACGGACACAGAATTGCAGGACCGGAGTTGGTAGGAGAAGATTTGGGATTGGGGGATGAATGTGAATATCCACCCCTAGATTCGGATAGTTTCTCATGTGCTAGTCGGAGTACAGTTGATACTGGCCATAACATGGGGCATACTGGCCTGCCGATCATACAGGCGATATGTGTAGCGAAGGAGGGTGAAAACTAGAGCAAAAGCAAGACAGACAATTTGTCTATCCAGGGGAATAAGTCATTTGGATCACATTAATGTTAAAAAAAAAACAATAATAAATAGTGTCGGTTGGGAAGACTAGGGTTAGTCTCCTACCGAAAGGGGGGATTGTTGTAGGGTATTCCCAAGCGCAGAGGCACCTGCAGTAAATATCATACTGTTTAAATATTATTTGAATAACCAGTAACATATATTAATGAACAGTGACATTTCAAATAATGAAAGTGTTTGTAGTACATACAGTTCATGAATGTTAGAACAAATTCGAGAAAATTCGAGGCAAATTGATGCAAGACAGGTGCCAGTTTGGATCAATGACACCCAGTTGGAATACTTAACTAGTCACACAAATGATAAAATTACCAGGTGCCAAATCAGAAAATTTAAAGTATGGAAAGATCAGGAATGTGTAAATACAGGATCTATGAGTATTGGAGTAGTGTTGGGAATACCTGTAATTCTGAGAGATATGGTTAAATGAGAGATGGTTAAATTGTGCTTTCTTCAATATTACACTGCTTATGCTTTTGCTTTGCAAATGAAATTGTAATTGTACAAGTGTACCACCTTTTATTTTGTAAGCAGATAGTTGAAACCCCTGCAAAACTTATGCCTTTACAGAGTTCCCGCAGGCCCCTCTTATGGCACAAGCAGGCAACGTATTGAGTGCGACCCCTCTGGGTGTTGAAGGCTGTTTCTAGACAAATAGAGACCATTAAAGGCACCTAGGTGGGATCAAGGGAATGATTTTTAAAAATGTTTTGAAGAATCAAAGGGGGGACTGTGAGAACAGAATTTAGATTTTAGAATTTTTAAGAACAGAATTACATGGGAACATTTAAGATGGAACAATTAATCAATCATGTATTGCTAACAAGCTAGCTTCAGTGCTGCAGGGAGGGACAGCTTATCAGAAATGACTTCATAACTTCAGGGCTGCAGAGGCAACTTGGCCTTGCAGCTGGTACAGCGAGAGAGAGAGAGAGAGAGAGAGACATTGTACTTCAACAGCACTCTTCTTATCACCCAGACATGACAATCCTAGGGAAAGGCTAGAATGAAAAACATACCGACCAGGCTAATACACGCCCCCTTGTTAGAGGGTGGCTCAGCCTACCCTTCTGATTCAGCAGTTGCTGAGTTTTTTTATATTATACTGTTTAAATGTTATTTGAGTAAATAGATCCATATAATCCTAGTGAATATATATAATCATATATAAGTTGATCAGTAGAGAGAAGGTTATCATAGAATGATAAAAGGGGGGAATGTGGAAGTGAGCAGAAAGGCATGGCACTATGCTTAATGGGAAATATAGCCAAGTTAGGAATAGTAGCTTTGCTCAGCTTTGATTTTAAGTGGCAGAAACCACAATGAAATAGTTAAAAGTAAAGGCAGAGCGTGTGAGACTGTAAAGACTAGCCGACACTGGTAACTGCAAGGACATCTGTTCTTTATGGCCTGATTGTGTGACTCCCTGTGGTTTGGAACAAATGGACTCCTGTGAATCAAATGATGTCCATCCCTGTGTGAGTGATAAGGAGTGCTAGGTCCCTCTTATCTTTGTGAACTGCCACTACTTGATGTAGCTGCAGACTGCACGAAACACTCAGGAATGTACACCTAATAGAGATAGCAGGATGCGCCGCAATTACTTGTCACAAGGTAGAGACAGATTCATGATCCATGTAGGGAGTGAGACCAGCATGGTTATTGATGATTCCTATGCTCTTGCTAATTAGCTTGCTAGTCCGCTTTGTTTTATCTTGCTGGTACAAAACAATATATTATTAGTAACAAGTATGTATTGAGAATGGAATGTATTGTAACCTCAGTAACAGATTTACTGCATGTCACCACGTGGGTGAAGTCGAATTTTTTTTTTTTTGATTAGAGATACAGCACTGAAACAGGCCCTTCGGCCCACCGAGTCTGTGCCGAACATCAACCACCCATTTATACTAATCCTACACTAATCCCATATTCCTACCAAACATCTCCACCTGTCCCTATATTTCCCTACCACCTACCTATACTAGTGACAATTTATAATGGCCAATTTACCTACCAGCCTGCAAGTCTTTTGGCTTGTGGGAGGAAACCGGAGCACCCGGAGAAAACCCACGCAGACACAGGGAGAACTTGCAAACTCCACACAGGCAGTACCCGGAATCGAACCCGGGTCCCTGGAGCTGTGAGGCTGCGGTGCTAACCACTGCGCCACTGTGCTGCCCATTAATTGTATCACACTGATTGGTTAAACAAGGAGGTGTAGCATGAATCTTAATGTATAAACAGTAGTACCTGTATCACAAACTTTACTTACTCTGTGGGGGACCTGACAGACTCTGGTGGAGTCAGTGCCGCTGTTCTCAGAGTAAGTCCGCTGGCAACTGCGCAAATAAAGTAATTGATTTTACCTACACATCCGACTCGGTATATTTACTGAACCAGACTGAAGGCAAAAAGAACTCAGATTTACATTATCACTGTGTGACAGTGCTCTCACTCTGTTGTATTATCACTGTGTGACAGTGCTCTCACTCTGTTGTATTATCACTGTGTGACAGTGCTCACGTTCTGTCGTATTATCACTGTGTGACAGTGCTCACGTTCTGTCGTATTATCACTGTGTGACAGTGCACTCACTCTGTTGTATTATCACTGAGACAGTGCTCTCGCTCGGTTGTATTATCACTGAGACAGTGCTCTTGTTGTGTTGTATTATCACTGTGCGACAGTGCTCTCACTGTTGTATTATCACTGTGAGACAGTGCTCTCACTGTTGTATTATCACTGTGAGACAGTGCTCTTGTTCTGTTGTATTATCACTGTGCGACAGTGCTCTCACTGTTGTATTATCACTGTGTGACAGTGCTCTCACTCTGTTATATTATCACTGTGTGACAGTGCTCTCACTCTGTTGTATTATCACTGTGCGACAGTGCTCTCACTCTGTTGTATTATCACTGTTTGACAGTGCTCTTGTTCTGTTGTATTATCACTGTGTGACAGTGCTCTTGTTCTGTTGTATTATCACTGTGTGACAGTGCTCTTGTTCTGTTGTATTATCACTGTGTGACAGTGCTCTTGTTCTGTTGTATTATCACTGTGTGACAGTGCTCTTGTTCTGTTGTATTATCACTGTGTGACAGTGCTCTTGTTCTGTTGTATTATCACTGTGTGAGTGTTCTCTCACTCTGTTGTATTATCACTGTGTGACAGTGCTCTCACTTTGTTGATATGGGCTGGATTAAATTTCAGATTCCAGAGATGAAATGTAACTGCTTTTTCAAACAAGTGGAAACTACAGACATTTATATATATTTTGTGGAGCAATGATATGTCTTCCTCACCTTGTCCTGCCGGTCTAGAGCACACCCTTCAAGAACGAGTGCTGAGATGACCTCGGTATTACCCGCAACAGCTGCCCGATGCAAGGCTGTTTGATCACTCTGTCACAGAGAAGCAGAAAGGGAAAATTAGAAATAAATTAGCGTAAGTATGATAACAGATCAGAGTTTGAATACTTACCTGACATATATAGATTTGGATAAATCCCATTGTTGTGCTTACAGAGACATATTTAGAGAGGTGAGAGCCATAAAACACAGGTGGCCTCATTTAGCTGGGCAGTTAGAACCAGAAAGTTTAGAAGAATTTGCTCTGTCATTGTTAGCAATACCAGTTATTCACGTGGGCATCAGGAATCAAAGAGAAGATTTGGAGTTGGAAATAATTAGTTTAAATTGCTATCTGGGACATCCCACAAAAACCACATTGCTATGGAGATACATGTTGCTAGGGAGATGCCTTTTGGGTCAGGAGTTTTTTTGGGGTGTTTGCTGACACAGAGAGTCAGTTGGCTTTAGGCAAGGAGTTGGCTTTTGCAAAAACAGGTTGGTTTTTGGAAAGCTGTTGGCTTTGGGAGCAGCTGGACTCAGGAACAAAGAGGTATTCGGAAATCAGGGTGTTCTGTTTTGAGGCAGGCCCGTGCTCAAGCTGGGATGTCCAGATTCGGGAGGTGACCTCATCCCTCTGAAGATAGCTAAGAAACTAAGGAATGAAAGTGAATTCCTAAGCTGTGGTACACTTTGGATTGGTCGCAGGAGAAATGAACAAACCAAGATCCTGTAATGTATCGGGAAATTCTTGGGGTGGAACTAACAGTTAAATAGGAGTGTTCTGTTGGGATTTAAAGTTTAATGTTATACGTCTTCATGTTCTGTTAAGATTTTAGTTTTAAAGTAGAAGTGTTTCCAAATTGTAATGTTAAGTTAGTCGTGTTTTGCTTTGTTTAACTCTTGTGCAGTCAAGTTTTTTGTTTAAAATGTGAAATCTTGTGGTGTAATTCTTTCAGTAATAACTGGGAACGGTCCCCAATGGGGACAATACATTGAATGTTGAAAAACTACGTTGTACTTAAGAGAAATAATGGCCCAGAATTTGCTCTAATAGGGCATCTAACATCATCTGCTGTTTGTTAGATTTGCCCTTGCACGTTCGGATATATTCATTTTTGTGCTGAAAATTGCTGAAAGTATGAACTGATGATGGTGCCGTTAGAATCTGTGTGAACAGGAAAAGCAACTGTCTATCAACCAATAAGAGTGAAAGATTTATGAATAAACAGTGCAAGAACTGAGAAGGAAGTGCAAATTAGAGTGGGTGAATTTAACGCTAAATCAGGTACAGAAAGAGAAATAAAGAGAGGAAAAGAAAGATTGGTTTAAGAGAAAGAGAGACAAACAGACAGAAAGAAAAAAGAAAAAAAGCAGTTTTTAAATTTGACACTATTAAAATCTCCAACAGCAATTCATACCTGAAGGGATGAGACTCTCCAACTGTAATAGTTAATTTTCAATGCCAGAGTGTTTGACTGACAGTAATTAACAATTATCATATCATTAAAAGAGTACCTCTGCTTGAAATGACAAGACAACATTTTGTGGTGAGCTTGGTTTCGATCAAATATAGCAACTTCAAGTCATTCAATAATGATACTTTTACATATAATAGCAACAACAATTAGCCTCGCCATTATTTTGACAGCAAATTCTGGCCCACTTCTTTCCCACTATTCTTAAGATACTGCAGTTTGGAAGTCATGTTTCATTTGATGTAAATGCTGCATGTGTAAAAATGCTGGAGGCACAGTAGATAACTTTACCTTGTCTGAAATAAACTAGTTATTTGCACAGTAATTTATTCCCTATTCAGCTTTGAGTGGGAAAGAAACTGATGGATACATTATGAATTCTCAGATTTCTGGCCTAAGGTCAATATTCTACCTGGTTGAAACACGCTGCGAATTTATTGTCAGGTGGATAAGTACTATATTTATGAGATAGATTCACTTAAATATCAATGAACTTTATCCTTTACTTCAGCATTAAAGTGCAGCTACCTGCATCCTGTCCCACACGAAGACCTGTTTCCCCATTACTCCGGTCTTTCCTGACCTACACTGAATCCTTTTTTCCCCATACATTAAATTTAAAATCTTCATTCTTGTATTCAAATCCCTACATCCTCCTCTAGCCCTCCTAATTCCCCAGTTAGTTTATCAGTGGTAGGTAAGGTTTTAGAAACAATAATCAGGGAAAAAAATCAACAGACACTTGAAGAGATTCAAGTTAATTAAGGATAGTGTCATGAAGACCCCCACCTGCCAAGAATGAAGCATATTAATTTCGTCATATGAACATCAATTTTAAACTGTTGCTGGAGTGAAGAGATGACTTGTTTAAAGAGATCAGCAATGGCTGGAAAAACATTTGCATATTAAGAGACAGTGCTTGGAGAGACAAAAGAATTGCTCACTAATTCAATTAACAGAGATTGGGCTGGGCAATGGTGATCCACATCTTGTCGGCGTAAGAGACAGCACTATACCACCCCCACCAAGAGCATTGGAATCCACAAACACAGGAGTTTGTTAAAAAAAGTGAGTCACATGACTAACCTGCTGGTCCAGGTCTGGTTTTGAACTGCTCACAGTACAGCTTGGGTCAGACTGCAGATTGCAACTGAACTTGGAACAAGAGCATCTCTCCTGTCTGGCTCTCTCTCTTTCACTAATCTCCAGATTCACTGAAGTCACTTAAACCTCAAGAAAGAAAAGACTCCTACATCGAAACAGATTTTAAAGTGTGCACTGGGCCCCAACGAAATGGCAAGACTTACCAGCAACCAAAGACTCTACATCGAACTCAAAGGACCGTAATAAAAACCCAGCTATTGTCTCAAACTTTTCCCCTTTATTCTTTCTACTTTTTCTGCCTCTATCTGCCTGTGTGTTTATCATGTATGCATGCTAGCGTGGCCGCGTCACATATTCGTAGTCGTTAACCGAATTAGAGTTTAAGATTAATAAACTCCCACCTTTCTTGTTTAAATCTAAGAAAACCTGTCTGATTGATTTCTTTGCCTTACAATTGGAAAGCAGTGAACAAGGATTCACTGAGGGGGAGCTAAAAAGTGTTTCTTTTTAAATTAAACCCAGTTATGGTTAAACCAGGCAAAGGCTGAGAGGGAACCCCTAGACCCCTTTCTCACCTGGTCGTAGGGTCAGTGCTGGGACCACTGCTTTTTTTGCTACATATAAATGACTTGGATCTTGGAATACAAAGTAGAATTTCAAAATTTGCCAATGACACCAAACTGGGAGGTGTGGCAAACGTGAGGATTATATGAACCACCTGCAACAGGACAGAGATAGGCTAGCAGAATGGCAGATAGAATTTAATACTGACAAGCATGAGGAGATGCATTTTGGCAGAAGGAATGGGAAGAGGCACAGTTCTAAAGTGTGCAGGAACAGAGGGAATGGGTTGGGGGGGAGGCATGTGCATCGATCTTTGAAGGTGGCAGGACATATTGAGAGAGTGGTTAGTAAAGCATATGGGATCTTGGGCTTCGTAAATAAAAGCCATTGAGTACAAAATCAGGGAAGTTATGCTGAACCTTTACAAAGCTCTGGTTAGGCCCCAACTGGAGTACTGCTTCCAGTTCTGGTACCACACTTTAGGAAGGAGGTGAGGGTCCTTGAGAGGATGCAGAGGAGGTTTACCAGAATGGTTCCAGGGATGGAGAATTTTAGTTCCAAGATTAGGTTGGAAAAATTGGGTTTGTTCTCCTTATTCAAAGGAGAATGAGGGGAGATTTAATAGAGGTGTACAAGATTGTGACAGGCATAGATAAATTAGACAAGGAAAACAGTTCCCATTAACTAATGGTATAAGGACTAGGGGACACAGATTGCAGGTTTTGGGTAAGAGATGCAGGGGGACTATGAGGAAGAACCTTTTAACGCTGTGGGTGGTAATGACCTGGGACCCGATGCCCACCAGGGTGGTGAAAGTGGTGACAATCAATGATTTCAAAAGGAAATGGGATGGCCACTTGAATGAAATAAACTTGCAGGGCTATTGGGATCCAGCCGGGGAGTGGGACTAACTGGATAGCTCCGTGGAGAGCTCCGGGGAGTGGGACTGACTGGATAGCCCCGTGGAGAGCTCCGGGGAGTGGGACTGACTGGATAGCCCCGTGGAGAGCTCCGGGGAGTGGGACTGACTGGATAGCCCCGTGGAGAGCCCCGGGGAGTGGGACTGACTGGATAGCCCCGTGGAGAGCTCCGGGGAGTGGGACTGACTGGATAGCCCCGTGGAGAGCTCCGGGGAGTGGACTAACTGGATAGCCCCGTGGAGAGCTCCGGGGAGTGGGACTGACTGGATAGCCCCGTGGAGAGCTCCGGGGAGTGGGACTGACTGGATAGCCCCGTGGAGAGCTCCGGGGAGTGGACTAACTGGATAGCTCCGGGGAGTGGGACTGACTGATAGCTCCGTGGAGAGCTCCGGGGAGTGGGACTGACTGGACAGCTCCGTGGAGAGCTCCGGGGAGTGGGACTGACTGGATAGCCCCGTGGAGAGCTCCGGGGAGTGGGACTGACTGGATAGCCCCGTGGAGAGCTCCGGGGAGTGGACTAACTGGATAGCTCCGTGGAGAGCTCCGGGGAGTGGGACTGACTGGATAGCTCCGTGGAGAGCTCCGGGGAGTGGGACTGACTGGACAGCTCCGTGGAGAGCTCCGGGGAGTGGGACTGACTGGATAGCCCCGTGGAGAGCTCCGGGGAGTGGGACTGACTGGACAGCTCCGTGGAGAGCTCCGGGGAGTGGGACTGATGGGACAGCTCCGTGGAGCGCTCCGGGGAGTGGGACTGACTGGACAGCTCCGTGGAGAGCTCCGGGGAGTGGGACTGACTGGACAGCTCCGTGGAGAGCTCCGGGGAGTGGGACTGACTGGACAGCTCCGTGGAGAGCTCCGGGGAGTGGGACTGACTGGACAGCTCCGTGGAGAGCCAGCTTGGACTTGATGGGCCAAAGTGGTGCCTTTTGTGCCATAGATGTTTTTTTATTCGTTCGGGAGATGTGAGCATCGCTGGCTATGTCAGCATTTATTGCCCATCCCTAATTGCACTTGAGAAGGTGGTGGTGAGCTGCCTTCTTAAACCACTGCAGTCCTTGGGGTGTAGGTACACTCAGTGCTTTTAGGAAGGGAGTTCCAGGAGGTTGACCCAGCGACAGTGAAGGAATGGCAATATAGTTCCAAGTCAGGATGGCGTGTGGCTTGGAAGGGAACTTCCAGATGGTGGTGTTCTCATGCATCTGCTGCCCTTGTCGCGGGTTTAGAAGGTGCAGTTGAAGGAGCCTTGGTGAGTTGCTGAAGTGCATCTTGTAGATGGTACACACTGCTGTCACTGTGTTGATGGGGAGGGAATTAATGAAGGTGGTGGATGGGGTGCCAATCAAGGGGGATGCTTTGTCCTGGATGGTGTCAAGCTTCTTGGGTGTTGTTGGAGCTGCACCCATCCAGGCAAGTGGAGAGTATTCCATCACATTCCTGACTTGTAGAGGTGGATAGGCATTGGGGAGTCAGGTGGTGGGTTACTTGGTGCAGAATTCCCAGCCTCTGACCTGCTCTTGTAGTCACAGCATTTATGTGGCTGGTGCAGTTCAGTTTCTGGTCAATAGTGACCCCCAGGATGTTGATAGTGGGGGATTCAGCAATGGTAATGCCATTGAACTTGAACGTCAAGGGGAGATGGTTAGATTTTCTAATGTTTGAGATGGTCATTGCCTGGCACTTATGTGGTGCAAAATTACTCTCTGACTCCCACAATCTTATGTACAACCCCCATCCTGCCTTTGCTCTACCATTAGCGGCAGAGTCCTCAGTCATCTGCTCTTCAGAAGTACTTCCTTAACTCCCTCCACCTCTCTACCTCTTTATCCACCTTTAAAAAACTTCTTAAACCCCAACTTTTCAATAAAGCTTTCCCTCCTATTCTCTCCCTCCTTGGCTCAGTGCCTGTTCCCCTATATATCTGTGATGCAACTTGAGACCCTTGATTTCACATGAAAGGTGCTTCATAAATGCAAGTTTAAGCTTGTCTCAGTTGCTAGCACAGTTGCCTCCTGGTCAGAAGGCTGCAGGGTGGAAGCATTACTCCAGGGCTTGAGCACATAATCTAGGCTGACATGCTAGTACTGAGCAGGTGCTACACTATCAATGGTGTCATCCGGTAGATCACACATTAAACCAAGGTCTTGTCTTCTGCTTCAGGTAGTCCTCAAAATTGGCACTCAAAGAAAATTTAAAGTGGACCAGAAAGGCTTTTTCAATAAAATCTATCCCATCTGTAAATATCCTCCTAACAGCATAGAAGACTCATGAAATGTGATGCACAGTAATATGTTGCATACAATTACTTAACCCTTGATTTAAATTACAAAGTGATAGTTTCTCACAATATGAAGGAACTTTCATTCCTGCAGTAAAGGTACAGATCAGCAAGCTGAGGTTTAAAGCATAGAGATGGGAATAATTTGATTCAGTAATGCAATAATGACGCAACAAGCAGGCCTCACATCAATCAGAAGAGAATGTATGGTCGATGTATTTGCAGAATATTAAATTTCTAACCTCCTGATCTTTCAGCTTCATTTATAGTCTTCCTCCAAAAGCTTTCATCTCTTCCTCCCATCTGTCACCATAGCAACAGTATCCTTGATGACATCCAAAATTCTGAATTGTGTGAATACTTATCAGCCAAACAGATATATGATTGGAGCTCCAATATGGTTTTATGTGATTGGTTATGTTATGATCCTGTAGTTTTTTTTCTGGAAAGAATGCAGTGTGCCTTTAAGGCTGGGAAAAGGAGCTGTAGTGCTTTAAGGCAGCAAGGTCCAGAAGCTGAGTCAAAGAATGCATTTCCGTTGCCCCAGGATACAGCCATTGGGGGACTGATTCAAACGGTGCATTCTCGTTGCCTTGGATACAGCCACTCGGACTGAACATCGGGAGATACCTTTGTTACAATTTAATTTTGAACTGGCTTATAGTGCAAACAACCTGTTCTAACAAGAGGAAACAGACAAACAGCTGTGTGTTAGCACCTGAAAGGAGTGCTCTCAGACCATTTAAACTGAAGGAAGAGAATTTAGTCTGTTTATTTATTATTCTCTCTCAAAATTCTAAAAAGTCAAGCCAAAACAGAGATCTCTGAATTTAAACTGAAGGAAGAGAATTTAGACTGTGACAATCTTTTATCCCTCAAAAATTCTAAAGCCAAATTGATTCATTAAAAAGTGTTTGCAAGTTGTTAATTGTCGAAATTCATCACTGGAGAAGGGAAGCAACAATTTCGATTTCTGGATTAGACTATGGACTGTTCTACAGTTGAAGAACCTTTTTCCCCATCAGACGGCTGTGAGGATTTCAAGCAACCGTGAACTGTTTCACATCCGGCAGGAGCGTAAATTTGCAAGGATTCTAATTTTTTCTATTTTAAATGTTGTTTACATCTTCGTAGTGTTTAAGAATTTAGTTTTTCTAATTAAATAGTCAATTTGTTGATGTAAATACACCTGGTTTGGTTAGCCTCATTCGGGGGTTAATAGATGGTGCAAACGGGGAGGCATAGTGGCGCAGTGGTTAGCACCGCAGCCTCACAGCTCCAGCGACCCGGGTTCAATTCTGGGTACTGCCTGTGTGGAGTTTGCAAGTTCTCCCTGTGTCTGCGTGGGTTTTCGCCGGGTACTCCGGTTTCCTCTCACCACCAAAAGACTTGCAGGTTGATATGTAAATTGGCCATTATAAATTGCCCCTAGTATAGGTAGGTGGTAGGGGAATGGAGGGACTGGTGGGGATGTGGTAGGAATATGGGATTAGTGTAGGATTAGTATAAATGGGTGATTGATGGTCGGCACAGACTCGGTGGGCCGAAGGGCCTGTTTCAGTGCTGTATCTCTAAATAAAATAAAATTTGGCTGGGTCTTTCTTTCATTTGGAAAGTTTAAAAATGATATGTTAGACGATCTGTGGCGGGACGGGATTGAATTAACAGTGCACTTCTCCCACCACAATCAGAATCATATATTTTGATTGGGGGCTTTGACTGGAGCAGTCGGTCGTAACAGTTAGCAGAGGAAAAGCATTACTATCAGGGGTTATTGTGTTCTACAGAACTGGATCCAATTGGTTCAAAATCATAGAAATCCCAATTTAGGCCACTGGAGGTCATTCTTCAGCTAAACTTGTTACCTCTGAATCAGTCTGAAGGAAACACTTCTCAACTGTGGGAATGTCAAATATTGGTCTTCAATTAATCACCTCAAATTTAATGGTGCTGGAACAGTAGGTACTATTGTAGAGGTGCAATTACGGTTATGGTAGCATAACAGTTATGTTCCTGGACTAGTAATCCAGAGGCCTGGACTAATGATCCGGAGACATGAGTTCAAATCCAACACGACATCAGGGAAATTTAAATTCTGTTGAACAAAAATTAATTAAGTTAAAGAAAAATTAGAATAAAAAGCTTGCATCAATAATGATAACCATGTAAGTACTGAATTGTCGTAAAAACCCAACTGGTTCACAAAGGCCCTTAAGAGAATTAACTCTGCCCCCCACCCCGCCACACCATCCCCCCTTACCTGGTTTAGCCTACATGTGACTCCAGGCCCAGGGCAATATGGTTGACTCTTAAATGCCCCATGAACTGGCCTAGCAACCCACTCAGTTATATCAAATTGCTGCAGCAAAATATGAACAAAATCACAGCAATGACCCAGGCATCAGATATGGACCCAAGAAAGGCACATCAAGTCCAGTCGAACCTACAAAGTTCTCATTAATGGCTGTGGACCAGTGCCAAAATTGGGAGAGCTGTCCCACAGACTAACCAAGCAACAGCTTCACACAGTCACACTCACAGAATTATACCTTTCAGCCAACATCACAGACTTCTCCATCACCATCTCTGCTGATATCCTGTCCCACCGGCAGGAGAGACCCATTAGAGGTGGTGGCAGAGTGGTATACAGTGTCATGATGGAGTAGCTCTGGGAGACCTCAACATTGACTCCAGACCCCATGAATGCTCATGTATCAGATCAAACATGGGAAAGAAAACCTCCTGCTGATTACTACCTACCGGCCTTAGTTAATGAAGCAGTACTGTTCCATGTTGAACACCACTTGGAAAAAGCACTAATGGTAGCAAGGGCACGGCCTGTACATTGGGTGGGAGACTTCAATGTTCATCACCAACTGTGGCTCGCTAGAACCACTACTGACCGAGCTGGCCTAGTCCTGAAGGTCATAGCTGTTATGGCTTGCAGCAGGTAGTGAATGAACCAACACAAGAGAAAAATCTACCTCATCTCATCCTCACCAATATACCTGTCCATGACAGTATTAGTAGGAGTGACCAACACACATTCCTTGTGGAGACAAAGTCTTGTCTTCACACGAAGGACATCTTCCATCATGTGTGGTACTCTCTTTCTCTTTTCTCTTTTGGGCCTCCTTATCTCGAGAGACAATGGATACGCGCCTGGAGGTGGTCAGTGGTTTGTGAAGCAGCGCCTGGAGTGGCTATAAAGGCCAATTCTGGAGTGACAGGCTCTTCCACAGGTGCTGCAGAAAAATTTGTTTGTTGGGGCTGTTGCACAGTTGGCTCTCCCCTTGCGCCTCTGTCTTTTTTCCTGCCAACTACTAAGTCTCTTCGACTCGCCACAATTTAGCCCTGTCTTTATGGCTGCCCGCCAGCTCTGGCGAATGCTGGCAACTGACTCCCACGACTTGTGATCAATGTCACACGATTTCATGTCGCGTTTGCAGACGTCTTTATAACGGAGACATGGACGGCCGGTGGGTCTGATACCAGTGGCGAGCTCGCTGTACAATGTGTCTTTGGGGATCCTGCCATCTTCCATGCGGCTCACATGGCCAAGCCATCTCAAGCGCCGCTGACTCAGTAGTGTGTATAAGCTGGGGGTGTTGGCCGCTTCAAGGACTTCTGTGTTGGAGATATAGTCCTGCCACCTGATGCCAAGTATTCTCCGAAGGCAGCGAAGATGGAATGAATTGAGACGTCGCTCTTGGCTGGCATACGTTGTCCAGGCCTCGCTGCCGTAGAGCAAGGTACTGAGGACAGAGGCCTGATACACTCGGACCTTTGTGTTCCGTGTCAGTGCGCCATTTTCCCACACTCTCTTGGACATAGCAGTGGAAGCCTTACCCATGCACTTGTTGATTTCTGCATCTAGAGACAGGTTACTGGTGATAGTTGAGCCTAGGTAGGTGAACTCTTGAACCACTTCCAGAGCGTGGTCGCCAATATTGATGGATGGAGCATTTCTGACATCCTGCCCCATGATGTTCGTTTTCTTGAGGCTGATGGTTAGGCCAAATTCATTGCAGGCAGACGCAAACCTGTCGATGAGACTCTGCAGGCATTCTTCAGTGTGAGATGTTAAAGCAGCATCGTCAGCAAAGAGGAGTTCTCTGATGAGGACTTTCCGTACTTTGGACTTCGCTCTTAGACGGGCAAGGTTGAACAACCTGCCCCCTGATCTTGTGTGGAGGAAAATTCCTTCTTCAGAGGATTTGAACGCATGTGAAAGCAGCAGGGAGAAGAAAATCCCAAAAAGTGTGGGTGCGAGAACACAGCCCTGTTTCACACCACTCAGGATAGGAAAGGGCTCTGATGAGGAGCCACCATGTTGAATTGTGCCTTTCATATTGTCATGGAATGAGGTGATGATACTTAGTAGCTTTGTGGTACTACTACTGTGCAAAATGGCATAGATTAGGAACACATTTAGCAGCTCAAAACTGGGCATCCATGACAGGTGCTGTGGGCCATCAGCAGCAGATTTGTATACCCCCACTATCTAGGGTGGCACAGTGGTGCAGTGGTTAGCGTCACAGCTCCAGGGACCCGGGTTCGATTCTGGGTACCGCCTGTGCGGAGTTTGCAAGTTCTCCCTGTGACCGCTTGGGTTTTCGCCGGGTGCTCCGGTTTCCTCCCACAGCCAAACACTTGCAGGTTGATAGGTAAATTGGCCATTGTAAACTGCCCCTCGGTGGGCCAAAGGGCCTGTTTCAGTGCTGTATCTCTAAATAAAATTAAAAAATAATCTCATGGCCTGGCATATCCCTCATTCTACCATTACCATCAAGCTAGGGGACCAAACCTGGTTAAACGCGAGCATAGAAGAGCATGCTAGGAGTTGTGTCAGGCATACCTAAAAATAAGATGCCAACTTTGTGAAGCTACAACACATGCATGCATGCGAAACACCAGAAGTAGCATGCTATAGGCAGAGCTAAGCAACCCCACAACAGATCAGATCAAAGCCCTACAGTCCTGTCACATTCAGTGGTGAATGGTGGCGGACAATTAAACAAGTAATAGGCGAAGGAGGATCAACCCATCCTCAACGATGGTGGAGTTCAGCACAGCAGTGCAAAAGACAAGTCTCAACCATTTTCAGCCAGAATTGCCGAGTGGATGATTCCTTTCGGCCTCCTCTCGAGGTCCCCACCATCACAGAAGACAATCTTCAGCCAATTAGATTCACTCCACGTAATATCAAGAAATGGCTGAGTGTACTGGAAACAGCAAAGGCCATGGGGCCTGACAACATCCTGGCTGTACCACTGAAGACTTGTGCTCCAGAACCAGCCGTGTCTCTAGCCAAGCTGTTCCAGTACAGCTACAACACTGGCATCTATCTAACAAAGTGGAAAATTGCCCAGGTATGTCCTGTTCACAAAATGCAGGATAAATCAATCTGGCTAATTACTGCCCCATTACCCTACTCTGAATTATCAGCCAGGTGATGGAAGGGGGCGTCAACAGTGCTATCAAGCAGTTCTTACTCACTAATAACCTGTTCACCAGTGCGTTGTTTCTTCCAGGACCACTCAGCTCCAGATCTCATTACAGCCTTGGTCCAAACATTGACAAAAGAGTGGAATTCCAGAGGTTAGGTGAGACTGACTGCCCTTGACATTAAGGCAGCATTTGACTGTGTGTGGCATCAAGGAGCCCCAGCAAAATTGAGGTCAATGGGGGTTAGAAGAAAACTCTCCACTGGTTGGACTCATACCTAGCACAAAGGAAAATGGCTGTGGTTGTTGGGGGCCAATCATCTCAGCCCCAGCACATCGCTGCAGGAGTTCCTCAGGGCCGTGTCCTAGGCCCAACCATCTTCAGGGTCTTCTTAAGGTCAGAAGTGGGGCAGTGTGCTAATTCAATGGTCAGTTCCATTCGCAACTCCTCAGATATCGAAGCAGTCCATGCCCGCATGCAGCACAATCTGGACAACATTGAGGCTTGGGCTGAGAAGTGATAGGTAACATTTGCCACTTGAGTGCCAGGCAATGGCCATATTCAACAAGAGAGCATCTAACCACCTTCCCTTGGCATTCAACAACATTACCATCACCAAATCCCCAACCATCAACATCTTGGGGGTCACCTTTGACCAGAAACCTACTGGACCACCACATAAATACTCTAGCTACAAGAGCAGGTCAGGGGCTGGGTATTTCACAGTGAGTGGCTTACCTGCTGACTCCCCAAAGCCTTTCCACCATCACACGTCACAAGTCAGGAGTGTGACAAAATACTCACCACTTGCCTGGATGTGTGCAGTTCCAACAACACTCAAAAAGTGCAATACCATTCAGGACAAAGAAGCTCACTTGATTGGCACCCCATCCACTGCCTTAAACATTCACTTCCTCCAACATCGGTGCACCACGGCTGCATCTACAAGTCGCACTGCAGCAACTTGTCAAGGCGCCTTTGACAGCACCTTCCAAACCCGTGACCTCTACCACCTAGAAGGACAGGGGCAGCAGATGCATGGGAACAACTTCACATCCAAGTTCCCAAGTCACACACCATCCTGACTTGGAAGTATATCACCTTCCCTTCATCGTCTCTTGGTCAAAATCCTGGAGCTCCCTATTTAGCAGCATTGTACTGTCATGCAGGCCTCCACCTGCCAAGAACGAGGCATATTAATTTTGTCATATGAACATTGATTTTAAACTTGCTGCGAAGAGAAGGCCTATTACAAGGGCTGCCAGACACTTAGCTGAAAAACATTTGCATACTAACAGACAGTGCTTGTGGAGACAAAAGGACCATTCCCTGACACATACAACCCGCAATGGATTTTGATCACCAGACATTGAAGGTGTAAGGAAGAGCATTCCAGAGACTAAGGTGATACAATCCATAAAAGCCAGGATTGGTTAAACCAGCTGGTCACATTATAACTGGCTGGTCCAGGGTTTTTGAACTAGCCACAGAATTCTTGAACTCAGAAAGACAGTTTGCTCCTGGAGTGAGAAGACCTCTCCTGTCTGCTCCCAACAGTAACTAAAACCATCTTCAGATATTGCTTCAAACTTTTCCACTTTATTTCTTCTGCTCTTTTCTCTCTCTATTGGCATTTATCGCATATGCATGCTAGCATAGGCGTGTCGCGTATCCGTAGGCGTTAACTGAACTAGAGTTTAAGTTTAATAAAGCTTAACCTTTTTTTCTTTAAACCCAAGAAAACTTGCTTGGTTAGTTTCTTTGCCTTATAATTGGAAGTTAGTGAACAAGGATTCACTAATGGGAGCTAAAAAAAAAAGGTGTCTTTAAAATTAAACCCTGTTACGCTAGGACCAGGTGAAGGCTGAGAGGGAACCCTAGACCCCTGTCTCACCGGGTTGTAACAGTACCTTCACCACAAGGACTGTAGCGTTTCAAGAAGGCAGTTCACCACCACCTTCTCAAGAGCAACTAAGTGATGGGCCATGCCAGCAAAGCCCATATCCCGTGAATGAGTAAAAAAAAAATGAACAGAATATCCAATGAAATTTGTAAATACAAACACTATCTTTTAGGCTGTCCTCAATAGTTACATCCTGATTCAAAGGAGAAGGAGGAGGCTAAGTGGGTCCTGAGCAAGGATTTACAATTGCAGATTGAACAACATGGTAACAGTCTTTCCTTGCATTGTGTCAGCTTGGCACATTCCCATGTTTGAGTCATAAAATTGTGGGTTTCAGCTGCACATCAGGTCTTCAGTATATAATCCAGGTTGACACTGCAGTGCAGGTTTAAGAGAGTACTTCATTGTTGGTGAAGTTGACCATCAGATGAGACGTTAAATTGAGCTCTCATCTAACTGTTAAACATTTCATGGCATTATATCAGGAACAGAGAGTTCTCCCAGTGACCAGGCCACCATTCTCTGCTCAACTCACACTACAAATTCAGGTTAGCTTGCTGTTTGTGGCATGTTGCTAGAGCAGATTGACTTATATAACAAAGGTCCCTGCATTTCAAAACTAATTCATTATTTGAAACACTCTTAAGATGTTGAGAGACAAAATCTCCACGTGTAGTTAAGCAACCATGGTCAGCAAATGAGGTAAAAAACAGATTCAGGCTAAATAAAACGGCTTACACAAATGCACGGCAAGGTGGAAATCCAGCAGACTGGGAAGTATATGAAGCAACAAAGAATACAAAAAAGTAATAAGATGAAAAAAGGATTATGAAAGACAATTGCAAGGGATATCAACGCTAACAGCAAAAGTTTTTCTCAATAAGTATATTAAGAGAAAGAGAGTGGTAAAGGGAAAAATGTGGGCACATTCATAATTCAGCTTACAGTAATTATGAAAAGAGACCAGAAAATATCAAAGGTAAATTTTCTCAACTGGGGAAGAGCTAATTTCAGTGATTTAAGGGACCTTGAACAGGTTGGTTGGAAAAGGCAATTGCAGGACAAAACAGTAATGGAGCAATGGAAGGTATTCAGGGAAGAGGTACAAACTAGACATATTCCTTTGAAGTGAAAAGGCAGAACATCCCAAAGCTAACACACCCTGAACGGCAAAGCCAATAAAATTACAAAGAAAAAGGAGGCTAATGACAAATGTCAGGAGCACGATTTTGTTAATAACCAGGGAGATTATGAAAAATGCAGGAGGAAATTGAACAAGTTAATATGGGAAGAAAAGCGAGATTAGCAAGCAACATTAAACTGAATCCTAAAATATTTTACAAACATATAAAGTGTAAGCGGTTAGCTAGGGAAAATGTTGGGCCTATTAAGGACCCAAAGGGAAATCTTCATGTGGTGGCAGAGGACATGGCAAAAGTACTGAATGAGTATTTTGCATCTGGCTTCACAAAGGAAGCAGATGTTGTGAAGGTTACATTAAAAGAGGAGAGGAAAGTTTTTTTAATTCTTTCATGGGATGTGTGGACGATGCTGGCAAGACCAGCATGTTACCCATCCCTAACTGCCCTTGACAACTTGCTTGCTAGGCCATTTCAGAGGGCAGTTAAGAGTCAAGCACATTGCTGTGGGATTGGACTCACATGTAGGCCAGACTGGGTCTTCTTCTTCTCTTTTCTTTGGCCTCCCAAGACCGGGTAAGGATGGCAAAAAGGACATGAGTGAATCAGCTGGGTTTTTACGACAATCGATGATAGTTTGATGGCACCATTACCGAGACTAACTTTCAATTCCAGATTTTTATTAATTCATTGAATTTAAATTCCACCAGCTGCCGTGGTGGGATTTGAACCCATGGCCCCAGGGCATTAGTTTGGGTTTCTGGATTACTAGTTCAGTGACATTATTACTGTGTCACTGCCTCCCCAGTTATGGACAGGATAATAATAGAGAAGACACACTAAAAAGATAAGCATTACTGAAAGTTGGTAAGTTACCTACTCCAGATGGAATGGTTGCTGAAAGAAGCAAAGATAGAAATAGCAGAGGCATTGGCCACAAGCCTCCTGTATCCAATAATCCTCATTGGATACAGGAGTAGTGCCGGAGGACTGGAGGGTTGCTGGTATTTTATCACTATTTAAGAAAAGGGAGAGGGATAAACCAGGAAACTACAGGCCAGTCAGCCTAACATCGGTGCTCGGGAAGTTATTGGAAATCATTATCAGGAACAAAATAAACTTGCGTTTGAAAATGCATGGGTTAATCAAGGAGAGCCAGCATGGATTTACAAAGATAAATCATGTCTGACTAACTTGACTGAATTCTATGATGAGGCAACAGACAAGGTTTATTAAAGTAGTGCACGATATGTATATACAGACTTTCTAAAGGCATTCAACAAAGTGCCATACAGGAAGCTTATATTATTTTCTATGTGAAGGGTAGGGTGCCCTGGAATGGGTTCACTCTGAGAGAGAGGCCTGTGCCTTTGAGAAGAGATAGAAGCCCAAGGAATTAAGGGGAATGTGGTGGGATCGATGCAGAATTGGCTGAGTGACAGGAATGGTGATGGTGGATGGATATTTTTCAGACAGGGAGGTGGTTTGAAGTGGTATTCCCCAAGGGTCAGTTTTGGGTCCATTACTCCTATTTTATTTAAGGGCCTAGACTCGGGTGTAGGGAGCAACGTCATAAAGTTTGCAGATGATACATAACTTGGCAACATATTACATAGTGATGAAGATAGTTGCCGACTTCAGGATGACATTGACAGGATGGTGAAATGAGCATAAGCATATCAGATGGAGTTCAATGTGCAGAAGTGTGAAGTGATGATTTACGCTGTTAGTCTCACTGTAAAAACCCTGCAAAAGTTACACCTATTTGAACGAAGTGTAACTGGGTTTTTAAACAGCATATTAACTTTGGGAGCACTAATATGGGAAGACAGTATACTATAAATAGCATGATTTTGAAAAGTGTGCATGAGCAGAGCGGCCTTGGTGTCCATATAAACAAACCCTTAAAGGTGGCAGGGCAAGTTGATAAGGTGGTTTATAAAAAGCATACGGGTCATTGGATCTATAAACAGAGGCAGAGAATATAAAAGCCAAGAGATCATGCTGGAAATTTATAAATCACTGATTAGGCCTTAGCTGGAAAATCAAGGATAATTTGGGGCACCCTTCTTTGGCCTCCTTGTCTCGAGAGACAATGGGTAAGTGCCTGGAGGTGGTCAGTGGTTTGTGGAGCAGCGCCCGGAGTGGCTATAAAGGCCAATTCTAGAGTGACAGACTCTTCCACAGGCGCTGCAGATAAAATTGGTTGTCAGGGCTGTTACGTAGTTGGCTCTCCCCTTGCGTTTCTGTCTTTTTTCCTGCCAACTGCTAAGTCTCTTCGACTCGCCACACTTTAGCCCCGCCTTTATGGCTGCCCCCGCCAGCTCTGGCGATCACTGGCAACTGACTCCCACGACTTGTGATCAATGTCACAGGACTTCATGTTGTGTTTGCAGACGTCTTTAAATCGGAGACTTGGATGGCCGGTGGGTCTGATACCAGTGACGAGCTCGCTGTACAATGTGTCTTTGGGGATCCTGCCATCTTCCATGCGGCTCACATGGCCAAGCCATCTCAGGTGCCGCTGGCTCAGTAGGATGTATAAGCTGGGGATGTTGGCCGCCTCAAGGACTTCTGTGTTGGAGATACGGTCCTGCCACCTGATGCCAAGGATTCTCCGGAGGCAGCTAAGATGGAATGAGTTGAGACGTCGCTCATGGCTGACATACGTTGTCCAGGCCTCACTGCCGTAGAGCAAGGTACTGAGGACACAGGCTTGATACACTCGGACTTCTGTCTTCCGTGTCAGTGCACCATTTTCCCACACTCTCTTGGCCAGTCTGGACATAGCAGTGGAAGCCTTTCCCATGCACTTGTTGATTTCTGCATCGAGAGACAGGTTACTGGTGATAGTTGAGCCTAGGTAGGTGAACTCTTGAACCACCTCCAGAGCGTGATCGCCGATATTGATGGATGGAGGATTTCTGACGTCATGTCCCATGATGTTCGTTTTCTTGAGGCTGATGGTTAGGCCAAATTCGTTGCAGGCAGCTGCAAACCTGTCGATGAGACTCTGCAGACACTCTATAGTGTGAGATGTTAATGCAGCATCGTCAGGATTATTTGGGGCACCACAGTTTAGAAAAGATGTAAAGGCCTTAGAAAGGGTACAGAGGAAATTTACCAAATAGTTAACAGGGATGAATGACTCAGTTATAAGGAGGGGTTGGAAAAGTTAGGACTGTTACAGAGAGAGATACAGCACTGAAACAGGCCCTTCAGCCCACCAAGTCTGTGCCGACCATCAACCACCCATTTATACTAATCCTACATTAATCCCATATCCCCTACCACATCCCCACCATTCTCCTACCACCTACCTACACTAGGGACAATTTACCATGGCCAATTTACCTATCAACCTGCAAGTCTTTGGCCATGGGAGGAAACCGAAGCACCCAGCGGAAACCCATGCGGTCACAGTGAGAACCTGCAAACTCCGCACAGGCAGTACCCAGAACTGAACCTGGGTCACTGGAGCTGTGAGGCTGCGGTGCTAACCACTGCTCAACTGTGCCTCCATTCTCCTTAGAACGGAGGAAGTTAAGAAGTGACATAATGGAGGTTTTCAAGATGGTGAGCAGCTTTGAAAGCATAACTAGAGAAAAACCATTCCCTCTGGCAAATAGGCCAAAAAACCAGAGGTCATAGATTAAAAATCATTGGCAAAAGATCTGGGGGGAGATGAGAAATGTTTTCACTCAGAGTGTTGTTAGAATCTGGAACATTCTACCTGAAAAGGTCGTGGATGCTGATTCAACAATCGTAAAAGGGAGTTACCTGAAGATGAGGAATTTGCAGGGTTACAAAAATCGAGGATGTGGGACTAAGCACAATTCATAAACCTTACAGCAAATGGTAAAATATGAAGAAAAATAGGTGTTTACATAAAAATTTAAATTTCAGGAGTCAAGGATATATTATTGGGCCAATTTCCCAGAGTTAGCAGTGGTTAGCACCGCAGCCTCACAGCTCCAGCGACCCGGGTGCAATTCTGGGTACTGCCTGTGTGGAGTTTGCAAGTTCTCCCTGTGTCTGCGTGGGTTTCCTCCGGGTGCTCCGGTTTCCTCCCACAAGCCAAAAGACTTGCAGGTTGATAGGTAAATTGGCCATTATAAATTGCCCCTAGTATAGGTAGGTGGTAGGGAAATATAGGGATAGGTGGGGATGTGGTAGGAATATGGGATTAGTGTAGGATTAGTATAAATGGGTGGTTGATGTTCGGCACAGACTCGGTGGGCCGAAGGGCCTGTTTCAGTGCTGTATCTCTAAAAAAAAAAATAAAATAAAAAAAAAAAATAAATAAAAAAAAAATAAAAAAAAAGTTTGCAATGGTAATATCAATGACACTGTCAGCATTTGCTATCATTACTCCATTGAAACTGGCAGCAACTTCTGTAACTCACACTTGCGCAGAATAATGAGGAAATCCAGATGTTGCTGTCTGTGATTCCACCCCCCTTACCCCAGATTGCAATCAATGGAAGCAAACTTCTAATCTTATGCTGTTAGTCTCACCGTAAAAAACCTGCAAATGTTACACCTAGTTGAATGAAGTGTAACTAGATTTTTAAACAGCATACTAATTTCAAAATTACCGCTAAACCACCTCAGTGGCCTTGAAAAGCTAATGTTATATTTGTGGAATATTAAATTTCTCCATAATGACAAAAAATTCCACAGATTCAAAAAAAAAAAGTTTGTTTACCTTTATTTTAGACTCTATCTTAACCCAAACAACTTTTTATTTTGCTATCTGAAAATTTAAATTAAAAGTGAAGGATACAAATGCTTTTTAACTTCCTGATTTGTTGTGTGTGAAGGTGATTGACTCCTTGCCTGCTTGTTGATACTACTGCTGTTGTACGTCAAGACAGCCCCTTGACTTGGCACCAGATTTAAAGTGCCGTCAGGAAAGGGGAAAACCACACCACAGAGATCACTAGATCTTTGCGGGCTTTCTTTGAGGTCAGAGCCGAGCACCCTTGTTTCACCACTGACCGTCATTGAGTTCTACAGTACAAAGTTCAAAGTTAAGTTGCAATGATAAACTTAACTATCTTATTTAGAAAGATTGCAAGATACTTTTAACTGTTGACTAGAAAGATTCCAATATTATCCTGCTTTCAACTATTTATGACACAACACGTTATTATTTCTTGAGATCTCATCAATCCCTCTCGAAAATAACCTTTGCTGTGAGACATATGTGAAATGCAAGACAAAAAAAACACAAATGAGTAGTAGTCCAGTCACTTTTGACTTACATCATCCTGGATATCCAGATCACAACTGGCTTTCAGCAGAACTCGTACGACGTCAATGTGGCCTTTGTACGCAGCCAAATGCAGTGCTGTACGTCCATGCTGAAAAAGTCAAGCAGGCAACAAAGAGAGATGGTTAAATACAAAAAAGCTTCACTTAATCTCTGTCACATGGTGATCCTCTTGCAAGTTGTACAAGTACAAACCCACCTCTGTATGATCAGGACGAGTGTACCTCAAGGTATGATTCTTAGCTTTCTTCTTTTCCTCATCTACGTGATGTCCATTGGTCACAATACATATTTTAAATACCTAACTTTTAAGCATCGCAACACAGCAGAAGGTAACCATAGTAGTTTACAGCACAGCAGGAGGCCATTCAAACCATTGCACCTGTACCAGCTCTCTGAAAGAGCTATCAGTTATACCTCATTCCTCTGTCCCATCTCTGACCCTGTTAAATGTTTATTTTTCAAATTCCCTTTTTAAAAGCTTTCTGGATTCTCCTTCCACCAATGTTTCTACTGAGCTATTATTCCTCGTCATTATTACATCTGAGTTAAAAAAAAGAATCTCCTAATTTTTTGGGGGGATGATAAAGGCTCTGAATGACCTCTAACCAGTGGAGATAGTTTTTTCCTAATTATCTCATGAAATTCCATCCTCATTTTGAACACTTCTATCGGAAAAGCCAATTTCTATAGTCTCTCCTCATAACTAAAGCCTCTCCTCCATGTTGGCATACCTTCTGTACTTCGCTCCATGGCTTTGACTTCCTTCCCAAAGTAAGGCTCCCAAAAGTTTGACCTAGCCAATGATTGGTTAGATTTAGCAATGACACTTTACTTTTGTACTTTATGCTGTTACTCATAGAGCAAGGATCCCAAGTAGAATTTGACAGGTTCGAGCTATCATTTTCAAATATTCATTCATGGATGTTCAAATCAGCTGAAATAGTGACAGTACAATGGAGCTCTCATGCTCTAAACTGCAGAATTCAGATTCACACCCACCTTCTATACATTGAAGAGGCAGTGAGGGAAGTCAGGCATTTTTCCATAGAGATGGAGATATGACCTGGCCCACTCTTGCAAACATTACCTTGTCCAGTTACAGAGTTTATATTGGTGGAGCAAACTTTCTGCACATCCTTTCAACTAGTTATGTTGTGTGAGCTAGAAAACTTTGTGAGAAAGAATAAACAGCTAAATATTCAAGTACATGTTCAATTATCCAAACCCAATATTTCAGTCATTATTGTTAGCCCTGCCACTAACATTGTATCTGGTGCACAACTGGTTGTTCACTGTCAGATTCAGCTCCAGTATCTAAAGCGTTACTGTGCCTTCCTCTATTACAACAACACATGTATTTAATTAGGAACTTTAACAAAACAAAATGCCCCAAGGTACTTCACAACAGTGTTATAAAGCAAGATTTGATATCAAGCCATATAAGGTGATATTAGGGCAGCTGGCCAAAAGCTTGGTCAAACAGGTAGGTTTAAAGGAATGTATTAAAGGAGGAAAGCAAGGTAGTGAGGTGGAGAGGATTAGGGAGGGAATTCCAGTACTTAGAGCCTATCTGATGGCACAGCCACTAATGGTGGATGGTCAAGAGGCCAGAATTAGATGAGCGCAGATATCTTGGAGGGCTGTGGGGTTGAAGGAGATTACAGAGATAATGAGGAGCAAGGCCAAGGAGGGATTTGAAAACAAGGATGAGAATTTTAAAATTGAGGTGCCAAAGTAGGTTAGCAACAACAGGGGTGATGGGTGAACGGAACTTGGCACAAGGAGGACGCAGGCAGCTGAATTTTGGATGATCTTAAGTTTAAGGAGAGTAAAATGGAGGAGGACGGGCAGCAGTGTGTTGGATAGTCAAGTCTAGAGATAACAAAGACATGGATGAGGGGTTTAGATCAGATGATCTGAGGCAGGGTGGAGTCCAATGATGCTACAGAAATAGGCGATCTTAGTGTATGTTGTGAATATATGGTTGGAAGCATGGATCAAATATGACGCCAAGACTGTGAACAGCCTGGTTCAGCCTCAGACAGTTGCTAGGGAACAAAGTTTGCATCAGGGATGGAAGCGAATAGTTTCCCAATGCTTAATTGGAGGAAATTTCTGCTTATTCAGTACTGTATGTCAGACAAACAGTCTGATAATTTAGTAAAAGTGGAGGGGTCAAGAAAGGTGGTGGTGAAATAGAGCTGAATGCTATCAGCACACTTGTGAAAACTAACCCTGTGTTTTTGGATGATGTCATCGAGGGCAGCATGTAGATGGGAAAAATGGGGCCAAAGTTAGATTTACATTTCACATCGTATATACAGCACAGAAACAGGTCATTCAAACCAACCAGTACGTGCTGCACTTGAATCTTCTCCTATCCTTCATCATCTAACTCAATCAGCATACCTTCTTTTTCCTTCTCCCTCATATGCTTATCTCGCTTCTCCTTAGATGCATCAATACTCTTTGCCTCAACCACTCCTTGTGATAGAAAGTTCCACATTCTCACTACTCTCTGGGTAAAGAAGCTTCTTCATCCAAATTCTCCAACTATTCCAGCATCATCATTAAGGGCAAAGACAACTCTTGACACCATTTCTGAACAACAAACTGCATCCTCTTGCTCTGCCCCACAGCAATCCTCATCCCTCCAACAGTGCTAAACGAGTAAAAGGTACACCATAGGCAAGATTTTCACAATGCACAAATGTGTAATGTTTTTCTCTTTGGTATGTCAAATCAGTTGTTGCAGTATGAAGTTATGCTGCAACACCTGATTTGCCAATTCAAGAGACCTTGCCAGTTCTAGCTCTAGCTCCTAATTTAACCTACACTGTCACATCAGTCTGCGAGCAGAGTCAGTGACAAAGGCTGGAGGCTGGAATTCCTGATCTTTCAACAGTTTTTGCCAGATCAGGTATTGCCACCCACAGCAAATGACAGACAGCCCACTCCCAGAACAAAGCAACTATTAAAAAGCCCGTAGCTAATTTTAAGGGGTGGGGGGTGGGTAGGGGGGACTACAATACTCAAGTAAAGAGCAGTGCTCTTTATTGTAAGGTATTTGGCAAACATTGCAATCTGTTGAAACTCATCAGTTCATCACAATTTCATTCCGGCCTGGCACAGCCTTTGTTCCTGTATGTTTGACAGCATTAATGGGAAGTGGAGTAGTGATCATGCCAGCTGCATTGCCTTAAGATAAATAACTTTGAACCAATACTGCAGGGCTGTGAGCAATGATATTTTTGTGCAATATGTTTTCATATCAATGTGTTTAGCAAACAGAGAAGGACCCAGCCATGATCACCAATCACCATGATCCTCCCTACATCTCCCCCCACTTTAAGATGTTCCTTAAAACCTACCTCTTTGACCAAGCTTTTGGTCATCTGACCTCATATCGCCTTTGTGTGGCTCCATGGCATTTTGTTTTATAATGCTCCTGTGAAGCATCGTGGAATGTTTTACTACATTAAGAGTGCTATGTGAGGATAAGTTGCTGTTGTTGATTGCCTGAGAAAGTATCCCTTATATCTTCTAGCAATTTCCTATATTTGTTACCTTTCTCTGATTGCGTTCTGTGTTATTTGCTCGGGGTTTTCCTTCCTCTCCTTTCCTCCTTTTATTTCCCTGAAATTATTAAAATGCTTGTTCAGACTCACATTCTAAAGATAGATGTTAAATTGCCTTTTTATAATGACAGAGGCCGACTGACCTGCTTTGCATTTCCAGAATCTTCTGTCTTAGTTACACAAAGAAGGCTTGCCCAATGCTTTGTCATAAGGATAGCAATGGTTCTTTCTGATAAAGCTTCTTTAAACTCTTCTGTTTTATTTCCATTGTTGCAAGATATGAACTACTACCCAGAACTAGAAGGGACAATGATCAAGGAAATCATAGCCACAATATCTCCATAAAATGACATTGGCTCGAGAGCCTAACTAACTTTTCCTATTCCTGAAAATCCTTCTGCTCTTAAGTTGGAGCAGAAAATTTAAGAAGAGCAGTCTTAGCAAGTACATCTAAACAATATAGGTGTTACTGATGAGGCCAGCATTTATTTCCCAGCCCTAGTTGCCCTTGGGAAGAGTGGTGGTGAGCGTTCTCCTTAAACTGCTGCAGTCCATGTAGTGAAGGTACTCCCACAGTGTTGTTAGATAGGGAGTTCCAGGATTCTGACCTAGTGACTATTCTAATTAAGCATCTATCCTGATAAATAACTAATGAATATTCTGGAGGACCCCCAGATATTCTAACTCGATGAAGGAACAGTGATAAGCGTCCAAGCCCTTATTAAAACCCAACTCTTTGACGAAGCTTTTGGTCACGTCTCCTAACATCTCCTTCTTTGGCTCAACACCCATTCTATAATTAAGCTTCCTTGAAGTGCTTTGTGATGATAGTAGTAATAGAAGTAAGAGAGAGTATGAAAAGATCTAATAGATAATATAGAAGGAAATTGCTTGGTCATTTATAAGTACATAAAAAGTAAAAGAATAGTTAAAGAGAAGGAAAGACAGCTCAGGGATTAAGTGGAGGGGAGTCTAATTGTGAATGGCAAAGATAGTAAATAAATATTTCAAATTATTTTTATACAAGTGATGATGGAAGTGACAATGTAGGTGTACTGCAGAAAGATACTGAACAATTATTCGACATAACTGTAGGAAAGCAATTGGCTCCAAAAAAAAGTGGAACTCAGGGTGGATAAAAGTAACTGGGCCTGATTCCTTGTAACCTGGGCTGCAGAAAAAAGCCAGATGGAGCTAGCAGAGGCTCTGATCACAATTATTTAATCCTCCTTAAAATTACAAATAGTGCAGTTAGAGTGGAGTGTTTCAATCTAACAGCTTTGTTATTCTTGCTGTAAATTCTGGTGAATCTTCACTCTAGCCTTTCTGTAGGTGTCATGTTCTTTCTACAATCTCAATGCCAGAAATTGCCTGCAATACTCCAGTGTTGTGATCTAGCTAGCCAATGTCATGTACAGAATCAACTTATTTTCCTTGCTGCTATATTCAATGCCTCTATGTTTAAGACCCAGAAAGTCAGTTCTATTTTTATGATTTTTTTTTAAAAACTTGCATTGTGTCTGTTCACTAGACCCAGTTGCTTCTCCATTCTGTTTAGAATCTTACCATGTAGATTATATTTCCATACATGGTTTCTTTCACAATTTCACAATTTCTCTGTTAAACTGTCTAAGAATATTACAGAGCTGGCAGAAAATTACATACGAACTTGTTAAAGCTCCAATGTTGCCAACATGCGTGAGTCAAGCTGCCAAGCAATTACTGATCACATTGTGCCATCTGACAGCAAGGGTTAAACTACATGCTGACAGATCGCCAAGGACTGCAGGGCTCAGAAATACTTCAGCTTTCCACACCCTTTCACTTTTGTTTAACAGAAAATTGAAGTATAAAAGAAAACATGATCCCAGTAAGACCCGCGGCAACATTTAATAAAATGAGCTATAACCTCAAGAAACCCACAATGACTATTCTCTGAAAATATTCGTTAGAGATAACCTTTAGATTCTGTATGTAAACAGCTCCATAAAGTTGCTGTACTTTCCACATTTACTGTATTTATTATAGGCAGGAAACAATTCCCATAAAAACACAACCACACTGAACACAACAGTCCCTATTTTTCAGACAGGTTGATAACTTTTTTTTGTTGCAATTTTTAAGGCCACAAACCTAAGCAGCCCTACCTTCAACCAGCAAGATTGAAATTTCCGAAGTTCGGGTCAGCTACCCCACCAGTTACCATAGCATCATTGGAGTAGGCCATTCAACCCCTCGAGCCTGTTCCACCATTCAATGAGATAATGGCTGACCTGTATCTCAAGCCCATTCACCTGCCTTGGCTCCCTATCCTTTTACACCCTTGTCTAGCTAAAATCTATCGATCTTAGGTTTTAAATAATTAACTGAGCTAGCATCTACTGCTTTTTGCGGGACAGAGTTCCACACTTCCACCCCTTGCATGAAGAAGTGTTCCCCAACTTCTCTCCTGAATGGCCTCACTCCGAATTTAAGGTCCCCTTTTCCTAGACTCCTCCAGCAGCGGAAAAGTTTCTGTCTAACCTATCAATTCCTTTCAAAATCCTAAAATCCTCAGTCAAATCAACCCTTAACCTTCTATATTTCACCAAATGCAAGCCTAGTTTATATCATCTCAACTAACAATGTAACTTTTGGAGATCTGGTAACATGCTGTTTTCACTGCTGAGAAATGTTATTTAGCATATTGCAGAGAAGGAAGCAAGAGAGCAGGACTGCAGAAAGTGGTGTAAAATAGACACCTTTATTTGCAGTGGGGAGTATCTGTACAGAAAGTTCTCCTACAGGTAGCCTTTCATCATACTTTCAGTTATGCTTCCTTCAAAACCAAAGGAAACTTGTAATTAGGGGAATTAGGAATGATCTTTTTAGCTCCTTGTTGACTTTATTCACATTGTAGCTGTGACTCCCTCTGTATTTTGTTCCTATCTATAGTGCTCCAAGCTGGGGTTGCCAACCCTCCCCGGTATTCCTGGAGTCTCCAAGGATTGAAAATTAATCTCCTGGGCATTGCTGTGAGATCATTCTTTTGGGCCTCCTTATCTCGAGAGACAATGGATACGCGCCTGGAGGTGGTCAGTGGTTTGTGAAGCAGCGCCTGGAGTGGCTATAAAGGCCAATTCTGGAGTGACAGGCTCTTCCACAGGTGCTGCAGAGAAATTTGTTTGTTGGGGCTGTTGCACAGTTGGCTCTCCCCTTGCGCCTCTGTCTTTTTTCCTGCCAACTACTAAGTCTCTTCGACTCGCCACAATTTAGCCCTGTCTTTATGGCTGCCCGCCAGCTCTGGCGAATGCTGGCAACTGACTCCCACGACTTGTGATCAATGTCACACGATTTCATGTCGCGTTTGCAGACGTCTTTATAACGGAGACATGGACGGCCGGTGGGTCTGATACCAGTGGCGAGCTCCCGTAACTGCTGCCTTCCGTGTTGTTTCAGTCGCTGTGAGGCAACTATGGAGTGACCTCTCCATGGCGCATGCCTGGGCAAATTTATGGAGGTTGAGAGTTGCCCAGTCGTCAAAACCCCCCTCTCGGCCTTTCTGGTGGGGTCCAAAGGAGTGCAGGACACGACGTTTGGCACCAGTATGGCTGCAGGAACTGCCGGAAACATGCCAAAGGTGACACATGACCGCCTACGGGGTTCCGCTCCGGATTTTCTGTTAGGGTTTACTCCCTTAGCCTTGGACTCTCCCGAGACGCCCACAAGGCAGTGGGGTTGTTGGGGCCCCTACACAGGTGTAGGATGGTGCCGGTGGGAGGAGGGGATGCAAGGGGGAGGGGTAGAGGGAGGGGGTGGGGGGGGGTGCAGGGGAAGGGGGTGCGGGGTGAAGATGGTGCGAGGGGGGGGCGGGCTGGGACGGGGTTGTGAGGGGGTGAGCTGAGAGGGTGGAGCAGGGAAGGGGACGGGGGTGGAAGGGGGGTAAAAGGGGGGGGGGGAGGGGGGGGTGGAATCTGGTGCAGGTAATAAGCCATTTCCTCAGTGCCCACCATCGACGTCCGGAAAGCTCATCCACGTCCTTCGGGAGGTGAAGCATCATTTGGCAGACTTAGAGGTGATTACATTTGCTAAGGGTTTTTTTTTTGCAGTGGTTTAAATAAAGGCATGCAGCATTGCCGAGACCCGAGACAAGTCCTGTGAAAAGGTGCCCCGAACACCCAAAAAATCCACGAACGGCCCCCCCCCGGCCGCAACTTCAAAGCGCCCGCGGGAGATGGCTCGGAGAGCATCTGCAGCGCACTGTCGGCAATGCTGCATGTGAGATCATAGGGCCATTAAAAATCATTGTGTTTTTTTTATTTTCTTTGAACACTTTCATTTATTAGTTATGAAAGCATTGGAGATGGGAAAAAAGACTGACTGGACAAAGAGGTTTGAGGTGGAGGCCATGTGATGGAATCTCAAGGAATACACGCAACCTGAGTTGGCAACTCTCCTCGCAGCACAGGTTGACTTGTACACTTGCAATGCAGTTGCCAACCAGAGCTTTGCAAGTTCAGTTTTGAAAAACAGTGCTCAACTTGCAACCAGCCCACAGCAGGCAGCAGTCAAACACCAAACAAGTCCCAGCCACAGCACAAGTGTAGTCGGCAAGTGTCAAGGTAAAAAATAAAACGATTTCTGACACATTTCTTTTCATCTTAAAGCAAGTGTAACTGAAAAGTTGAAGAAATTGTTACGTGTAAAGCGTTTTCCCATCTTCAATCCTCAGGCTCTATGCTCCTGTGTAAGATGACCGCCCTAGCCTGAATTAAGCCCTAAACAATGGCAAAAATGTCCTGTTGTACTGGTATGTCGATCTGGCAATTATCACCGCTCAAAATTTAATTGAGACATCTTGTTAGCTCTGTATTTTGACAGTCGAAGTTCAATACTAAGACACAGCAAATACAATCTGCATTGATTCTCTGCATTTAAGGCCTACTTGTAGCTGCTCTGAGAACAGATTAGCTTGATACAAAAGAATGGTGGGTTTGTACTCACACATTCAACACCAAAAAAGCTATACACTGAACCATATCTATATCCTGAAATGCCTAATGAGGACCCTGCTCTGAGGCTTAAGGAAGCAGGTTATTAAAGCATCAGTGAACAGAGACTCTTTCATAAATGCTTGGAGGCAAACCACAGTTCTGTTTCAGGTACCCTACTAAAGGAATGTCTGGTATCCAAGCAACACAGCAAAGTGCAGAATGAATTCAGATTTCTTTTGAAAGCTTTTGAGGTCTCTGCTGTTTCAGGTCGAGCTTTGGTATTCACAGCTGCTTCAATGGTGTGTACAGCCTATGCTGAAATGGAATTTCAAGAACTTTTCGTAACTGTGAGCAGAACAAGAACTTTTACCATTTAATCACTTCAGTGGCCCTTTTTGCTAATGCAATGTTGTAGTTAGTGCAGTTAGTCCAATTCTTGTTTTATTTGAAATTTGTTTTATGATAATTAACATATATTATTCTCATTTCATGCTCCGGTGAGTGGAGACCAGAATTCTGGTCTCTGAATATTAGTTGACATCCAGTAAGGTACTTGCATCGAATTGGAGCAGAATGGTGACCCCACCACCGTGTCTAACTAGACACCCTGGTGGGGGTTGAGAGCCAGGCTAACAACCTGTCCACATTAAAGGAGTCTTTATTACCAAAACAACCCAGAGCACAAACTTCTGAATGCAAAAGCACTGGGAGAAAGGGGTTTCTCCAATGCTGCTAGGCACAGAAGAGACAGAAGAAAAATCTAATTTCATAAAGAAGGTTTCTGTTATTACAAATAAACTAAAGCCAAAAACCTGGCTTGTTAGAGTAACAGTTTAATTGCCCTTAATGCTGTTTTCCCTCATCTCAGTAGCAGTCAGATTAATTCCCAAGAGCACACAAAGTGAACAATTGACTCACCACTGACATTGTACTATGAATGTAGGATTTGTGTACAAATGTACTGTAAACTAAGAAAGTCATGGGTCACATCCTTTCCTCCAAACTTTGCTGTGTCTTAGACAGTGTACAGCATGTTATGAAAGTACTTCAATTTTTTAATATTTCGTGAGGACTCATGTTTTAACATTGTGGAAATGGATTCCATTGGAGGACTGAAGAGATTACACAGATGCTGCAATTTGCTTTTTAAAAAAAAATGGTCACTGGAAGGACTTGAGCTTTCTGTTTGAAAACAACCCTTACAGGACGTCACATGTCTTAAGCTAAATAAACAGCAGAAGCCCTGATGACTAGGAGGAATTGTTTACAGAGAAGTGACATGTCAAGATATATGGTGGTCAAGAGTTGGTTTCATTTTGGATATTGTTTTGAGTCAGTTGGGGGTCAGCCTGCTAAGACAGAAGACACCAGTTCATCCTTTTTCCACCTCTTTGAGAAACCCTGAGAATAGTGTGATAGCTGAAACCCCTGATGCCACATTTCTCCTGGAAAGCATGCCAGACTAATGCTCGACGTCGCCTGAAGAGAACTGCTCCAAAAAGATCCCAGTGACAGCCATCTACGCATATTTGGGATGCCAGAATAAAGAGACAACTGATATCATTCCATATCCTCTTTTCCTTCAAGAATTAACAAGTACTTGGCCAAAAATTTGTTTTGTCTTTTTTTGTAAAGATATCCCTGCAGAGAAAACGTCTTTATTTTTTCTTCAACCGGTGTGTGTTGAGGTAATTTTAGAAAAGGACTTTCATATTTCAATCTGTGTGTTAATGCTTTGCATCTTTACTGATAAGTCTTGTTTTATAATAGTTAATAATTTTGTTGTTTATTAAAGAAACCTGGTTGGTAAATTTTATTCTGAAATAAAAAGAGTATATAATTGGCCGTATGGGTAACTGGGTAAACATTTAAATCTATGTTGTGACCCGGGAAGAAGTGGAACTAGAGAAAGACTGCATTCTTCCCACCTCGGTCGTAACAAGCACATGACATCTTTTTCCACTTTGTGTGGTGCATATTTGAGTACACCTTCTGAGTGATCCCCACATTTAAACTATGACCTGAAAATGTTCAATATACACTGTCTGCTTTTTCACTTCCTTTACCTGTCTTGCTTTACTGGAGCTCTTCTGGGGGTGTATGTTGGGGTGGTAGCAAAGTTGTCACAGTCTTTCCCATTGTTCAAATGGGAGATGAAATATAAATAGTGAATAAAGCCATGAAGTTTTGCCATCATTTACAGGTACTAATATTTGGCACTGCATATACCTTGCATATTTAGCAAATAGGCTAAAGATTACACAATGTCACAGAGAATACAATATCCAATTGTATCAGGGACAGATAATGTCATCTTGGAGAGAGGAAGATTCTAATGTACCACAAGATCCTAAGAACAGCAACGTACCAGCTAATTACACTATTGTGTGATTGAAGAAAGTACATATGAGGAGATATAGACAACGAGCCACAATTCCATGGTCTACACCAACCGAAATTTTGCAGATGACACAAAACTTGGATATATAGTGTGTAATATTACTCGTTCCTTTGGCGCGAGAACTATCGTAAAATTCTCAGGAATACAAGTAATATCCAAAGAATATGTAGGTTTTTATTATAACTTAAACTGGAACATATATACACACAGCTACTACAGAAGCCACACCAACACACATCTTACTCTGTCAGGCTGCACCCACAACTCTCTGGTCATGTGTTATACAACATCACTTCCTCCAGTGACTCTTCACTTACACCCTTTTAAAGTGATCCCACAACATCTCCCTTTTTTCCAAAGGTAGAAACATATGTACAATATACAATAATGTTGCAGTTCAGACTAACTACAGGAATAAAACAAAATGTAATTTATGATTAAGCATGTTTAACACTCTCTAAAACATACAGAACGTTTGCTTATTCGTCCCGATCTTGTTCTTCTCAGAACTGAGCACGTCCTGACGACTCCTCTGTGACTCTGGTAACTCAGAACTCTGGTTAGTATGTTCTTCCTCTGTGCCTGTAGCCTCTGTACGTTCATCTTCAGACTTTGTCTTTGAATGTGTCCTCGATGCCACATGGCTGTCATGTGTAGTGTTGTCGTACAGCTCTCTTAGTTGACTTTGGTTCCATGAGAGTTGCAGTATTGGCTGTCTGGACCATGTATGATCTGGGTTGGTCGCACATCCTAGCAACCTCTGCAGGATACCAAGTTTCAGACACACAATTGAGTAGTCTGACCTTCTGTCCTACATGCAATCGAGCTAATTCTGCTCCTGCTTGCCTGTCACATGATGCCTTCAGCTTCCCTCATTTGGAAAGAAATATATCCTTTACTGTGGAAAACTTAGAAAGATGATGACTAGCAGCATCACCAATCACCGGCAGTCCCTCTGGCCTCCGGGTACATGCTGAAATGAACTGAAGCCGAGGAGAGACGCCTGGTCATATCGCCTCTTCGTGTCAAAACTCCCACCTTTGTGTTGTCCTTTAAATGGACTGACCCGATACACTCAACATGGATATTTTGGACAATCGTTGGTGCGTTACAGATTTCATGTATTGTGACAATTCGTAAATCTCATACGAACATATGAATTAGGAGGAGTAAGCCACTCGGCCCCTTGAGCCTGTTCCGCCATTCAATAAGATCATGGCTGATCTGATTGTAACCTCAACTCCACATTCCTGCCTACCCCCAATAACCTTTCACCCCCTTGCTTATCAAGAATCTATTTAGTTCTGCCTTAAAAATATTTAAAGACTCTGCTTCCACTGCATTTTGAGGAAGAGAGTTCCAAAGACTCAGGACCCTCAGAGAAAAAAAATCTCATCTTTGTCTTAAGTGGGTGATTCCTTATTTTTAACTAGTGACCTCGAGTTCTAGATTCTCCCACAAGGGGAAATATCCATTCACCCTGTCAAGACCCCTCGTGATCTAAAAAGGCGTAAAAAGTTGAGGCCCCAGAACTATCCCTGCGGCACACCACTCGTTACATCTTGCCAACCAGAAAATGAACCATTTATGCCTATTCTCTGTTTCCTGTTAACTAGCCAATCTTCTATCCATGCCAATATGTTACTCCCTACACCATGAGCTCTTATTTTCAGCAATAACCTTCAATGTGGCACCTTATCAAATGCCTTCTGGAAATCTAAGTACCGTACATCCACCGGTTCCCCTTCATCCACAGCAGATGTTACTTCTTAAAAGAACTCCAATAAATTGGTTAGGCATGATTTCCCTTTCACAAAACCATGTTGACTCTGCCTGATTACCTTGAATTTTTCTAAGTGCCCTGCTATAACGTCTTTAATGATAGCTTCTAACATTTTCTCTAAGACAGACGTTAAGCTAACTGGCCTGTAGTTTCCTGCTTTCTCTCTCCCTCCCTTTTTGAATAAAGGAGTTACATTCGCTATTCTCCAATCTAATGGAATCTTCCCCGAATCAATTAAAACCGATGCATCAACTATCTCACTAGCCATGTCTTTTAAGACCCTACGATGAAGTCCATCAGGACCCGGGGACTTGTCAGCCCGCAGCTCCAACAATTTGCTCAGTACCACTTCCCTCGTGATTGTAAATTCGAGTTCCTCCCTCCTTTCCATTTCTTGATTTACAGCTATTTCTGGGATCCTCTAGATGAAGACCCATGCAAAATACCTGTTCAATTCATCTGCCTTCTCCTTATTTTCCATTATTAATTCCCCAGACTCACTTTCTATAGGACCAACACTCACTTTGTTAACTCTTTTCTTTTTTAAATATCTGTAGAAACTCTTACCGTCTTTATATTTCCAGCTAGCTTTCTCTCGTACTCTAATTTTCCCCGCCTTATCAATCTTTTAGACAATCTTTGCTGTTCTTTATATTCTGTTCAATCGTCTGACCTGCCACCCATCTTTGTGTAATCATAGGCTTTTTCTTTAAATATGATACTATCTTTAACTTTTTTAGTTAACCACAGATGGTAGGTCCTCCCCTTGGAATTTTTCTTTCTCAGGTCACAGGCCTGAAACATTAACTCTGTTTCTCTCTCCACAGATGCTGCCAGACCTGCTGAGTATTTCCAGCACTTTCTGTTTTTATTTGAATGAGGTATATGAGAGCTGCAGTGTCCACATCATGGCAGTGCTTTTGGGAAAGTGAAGGGAAAATGAAATATCTTGTGGGTCTTTCACATCCTTCTGATAGCTGATAGACGGCATTTGGTACCATGAGAGTGTGCTGCATTTTTGAAGCCACCATCTTTCAGATAATACGTTAAAGTGAGGTCCTACTTGTCTGTTTAGGGGAATGTATAGAATCCCATGACAGTAGTTAAGAACAAAGAGTTTTCCTTGGTCTCCTGTCCAACATTTATTCCCTCAATCCACACCTCAAAAAACAGATTTCCCGATAATTGCTGTCCTGGGGTCTTGCTGTATGCTTATTGGTTGCTCTGCTTAACTACATAATAGGAGTAATTTCACTTCAGAATCAATTCTTTGGCTGTGAGTCAGAATCAGAGTGATCTGAGGATGTGAATGGTGCTACATAAATGCAAGTTTGTTCTCTTTCATCTCATAAGGGTGTTGTTACTGGCCAAGTTATTAAATACACCAAATGGGTGACAGAGTGACACAGTTTTACGGTTTTCTTCGATTAATTCATAACTGAATTTCAGTTTTATATGTTCCATAGCTGATAACAAGTGAGTCTTTATGGTAATTTAATTTCATACGATATTATAGACACTCTGGCCGGAATTTTACGTGGCAGCAGAGGCCCCACCCACCAGCTTAAAAGTCAGGGCGAGCCCACCTCTGCCGGGCTTGGAAGCCGCGCTATAATATTGCGTGCCCCAGGCAAGATTTTCACTCCTCTGAGGCAGGAGGTCCCGCCTCCAGGAGCTGCTGGCCAATCTGAGGGCACCGGGAGCGGTGGCCATTGCTGGGACTACACCCAGCCAGAAAAGGACCATGGACGCCTGCACCAAAAGGTGAATGGGGTTTTGAGCCTTGCCGGGGAAAATCAGCGGGGCTCCAGCGAGGGTGGTGAGGATCGATTAGGAGGGCAGGGGTGAGGTGCTCCAGTGGGGGTGGCTTGTGCCGCAGTGGGGGTGCCCTCCGATCCAAAGGGCTCCCTACCCAGTCTGCAAGGAGGCCGCCAGGTTTAACCGGGTAGCCGCCCCAGGTGGCGAATTGCCTGTCTGCCACTGGTAAGATACCACTGGTGGCGGGAAGGGGTCTTTAAGTGGCAATTAATTGGCCGCTTAAGGGCCTCAACAGGTCTGGGCCAGGCAGGCTGTTTTCTAACTCCTCCGCTGCTTGTATAATGGCAGTGGGGTGGGTAGACAACGGGAATGGCACAGTCACCTCCCACTTAATTTTACATCACCCCCCCACCCCCACCAGTCCAGTCCTTGGGGGCCAGGGTGGTGGGTGTAAAATTGCGGCCTCTAAGTATGAGACAGATGTAAAAATAGTCTTACAAAGTTCAGACCATACTGCAGTATAATACTGAAATCCAAGATATCCATGCTATTCGGGGGTTAGTCTGTTCAAATGTGAGAGTAGCTATGTCCCAGGGGTCAATTTAAATGTTACTTCATGTACATGAAAAGAATAGATAATTAGGTTTCCAACATTCAAATTAGACAGAGCAGAAACAAACACACAGACACAAAAAAATTCAATGTCGTTACCTTAGTGACGGCAATTTTGGCCCCCTTGTTGATGAGCTGCACCACATTTTCTGTCTGGCCTTTGTGTGCAGCTATGAGAAGCCTTTCAGAAAGCTGAGCGACTGCATCCCTCTGGCTCATGAATTAGAAAAGGAGGTGCTCAGGGCAACCAATGGACAGGTTGTGTCAGCAAAATGAAATGCAGAACTGTAATGCTTGTATACTGGACTCCAGAGTTTTTAGTTTAGGATAACAAGACACTTCTGAATTGGCCGTGCTCTCTGGTAGGTGATTTCATAATATGGGCGTTCATGATGTCTTCAGATACACGGAATTTAACTTGCTCCAAGGGTAACATCATCTGTTCAACATCATCATCTTCTCAACCTGTGAAACTGAATATGGAAGAGTTCTTGAGTTGTCTTAGAGCAGAAGGTTTATAACTGCTGTACAATATTATGATGCTTAAAGTAAGCCCTCCAGTGAAATGACTTGCTTTTAGGTATGCGCTCCAGTCAGAAACAAATTATAGCAATATTCCAAAATAAATATAAATGAGGCAATCTTTCAGCTGATCCATCTAGAAAAGCCTTCTGCCCAGTGTCCAGCATCCACCACCAACCCCCCAGTTGCAAAATGCAAGTCTCCCATAAATGATTCCAGGGATTTTGCCTTTAATATACCAAGCAGAAGCCCATTCAACATGTTAATCACTCTTTGCATGTACATGATAAATGACTGTATTTTGCATGAACAGCATATCGAATCTCATGTCCATATTTGAGGATGAAAATCAGTGCCATCCGTCATCCCTAACTGAAGATGCTGCTCCAATATGAAATTCTGCCTTATGGTGCAATTTCATGAAACTAATATAAAGTCCGGAATTTCCATCTACAGCATGGAGCAGTTTCAATAAACCAGAGCAGCTGTTTCCAATAATAGCAAGAGGAAAAATGGGAAACAAGGGAAGAAAAAGAATGGCAGGATGAACTGGTGGGGAAATTAGAGAAGTGTGGATCAGTGAACCGACAGGTCACTGTGGCAACCAAATAAAAAACTTGAAATCAATTCAACAATCAGATTTAGTAGCAGAATTTCAATACATCCCCACATCCTCAGCAAGAAATAGGGGAAGCTCCCCAAAATATTGTCACAATCTTCGACTACGTAATTTTATAATGTTGGGTATAGCTGCAGCTTAAGTTATGACAAATACGTGTCCACTGCACTTTCATTGTAACTAAATGCCATGGCCAATTTTCAGAATTATTTCTGAGTTGTCATTATTTTGACAAGTATGCTTGTGTGAACCTTCAGTTTTCATTTCATGCTCAAATTCAATTTAAAAGTTACGATCAGTATTTTTGTTTCTGAAAGTGGGCAACTTGGAATCATGATATTTTTCTTCAGTTTAGCGTTGAGGTCATTCAGTAGAATTGCTGAGTCATGGTAACTTTCCCTTCCCTTATTAAAAAAAAAGGCTGATCATCTGATAGGAAATCCTTCTCTTCAACCTTCCTATTTGATTACTGGTAGTACGTTCATTACTACCAATGAAATTCTACACACTTTTCCTCCTCCCTGCACCTGCATTATGTTGAAATCAAAGCTCTACTTTAACACATGCTTTCCGAGGACTTCAGCCTACACTGTTGAACTCCTACGTCCTCTCAGTTTTCCTTTCCTCCTCCAACATGTAGCCTTGGCATCATTTGATTCAGCTCACCACTTTTCCTACTCTTTGCAATCTTTGAGATATTTTGCACTATGCACCTCAAATTAAATAGAAAATCCAAACCAAGGATTCCAGGATCATTGTGGCCAATGTGAACGACCAATTATAATACTGATATACCAATCAAAGTTTTAGATACAGTCTGTACAACAGCCCAGTCAGCTATCCAAGCATACTTTATAATGGAAAAGGCAATTTGATACCAAATGGCTAGGTTTTGTTTTAAATCATTGAGAATTGAACCAAACTATGCTGCGCAGGAAATTCAAACCCTGATCTGTGCCGAGCTTGATGTTAACCAAGGATACTCAAAGATACTACAATTAGTCCCAAAAGCACAGAAGGGAAAAAGTGGCCAAGATTCCTACTTTGACGGTTGCCCTCAAATGGTCAAAACAGTTAACCTGCAAAAAACTGAAGCGTACCTCATAAAGGCCCAGTTGAAGTGTAACGTTAGCAGAGGCTGAATGATGTATGCTTGCTCTTTCTCGTCGTCAGAGAATAGGGGTAGAATTTTTGGCTCCTGCCAAGACTCGCAGATGGGGCCCGAAAATACCAGCGCTGGCCAGCGTGCCAGTTTCCCGACCCCATTCCTGGCGCTGGTCAATTTTGCCAAGGGGAGTTCGGGGATAGCATGGCTACCTGCCCCCACAAGATGGTCAGCCAGTTAAGCACGGTTAAAGGGGCCAATAGGGGTCCGTTTAGGTGCCTAGCAGTGGGCACCCACCCTGCGTGGGTGCGAGTGCAACCAAAGGCCACCCTGTACAGGGATTACCCTCCCCCCAACAGTGGTGGCCTGGCTGCTGAATCTGTTTTTCATTTAAAGATTTAAAGAAGTTAGTGAGAGGAACCCCCCATGTTGAGGCGCCCTCTCAGTTACGTACCCTCTACTGCAGCCTGCTGCTCCTTTGAAGCTGGAAAGTCTCTGATTGGCCCTTCAGATTCAAGACCCAGCCTGCCTTCCATAATTGGATAGGGAACCAGTCTCCATTGCCAATTAAGAGGGCGCCTCTGTCCACTTTCAGTACATTCCCACGAACAACTACTAGATACAACAACCTATTTAATATTTAAATTATAATATTTAGCTTTTGTCTGTCTGGACTGTTTTGTTTGGTCAGTTTAAGGGACACATCTATTGGTGGGTTATTTGGTGGACGGTGCCTGGTGCACATGGAGGCACGTGGGCGTACAGAGGACTGGAGCATGAGATGCACATGTGACCGCCAATGGTTGGTGGTGGCAGTGGTGGTGTGGGGGTGGTTGGTGGAGAAAAATAACAGTGGAAGGTAAGGGAAGCCCAACAACAAAGTTACCATGGCTGGAGGAATTATTTCTGTGAGGGATGGGTTAGGATTGATGGGAGGGATGGGGATGGTAAGAGAGGAATGTCATGGAAAGGATGGAATGGCATGGGGCAGGGATGGCAGGGAGAAGTGGAGGAGATGATGAAATTGGTTAAGTGTGGCAAAATGGTGTGGACAATTATTTGATACAACTTAATATTCATAGAACAGTTACAGCACAGAAAGAGGCCACTTGGCTATTCTAAATGCTAAAAATGAAGATTCACTAGATTTGAATGAAGAAGATTCAGAAAAGCTGTCAGGTGAATTCAAATACTTCAGCATTGATTCTATAGATGAAGATGATGATAACAATCTATAACCTGGACACCCCCCACCCCACCCCCAGAGTTTCTACACTGTTCAATCACAATGAGCATGCCACTACACAAACTTAGATCAAGAAGCAGTTATAATCTTGCTACAAAACTTGAATACTGAACAAGGGCTTTGTCATGGTAGTAAGAAAGCTGTTTTCTTCGATGATAGATGCTGAAATTATAAAGGGCAGATATCAAGGAAATAGTGCGTTCATTCCTCAAATAATATTGAGTCCATCAGATGTGAACTGCCTTTTCAACTTGTTATGGACAGGTGGGATATGATAGGGATGGTTTCTCTTTTTCAGCTCTCAAATGACCAAAGACAGTGGTTTTATTAGAAATGTATTTTAACCCTGAGCGTTTAATGGTCAACAAACAGACGAATGGTAGGTTTTCTCATAGGTTTAAAGAAAGATAAATATTTACTAAACAACACCCGAAAATATTTGCAACTTCACCCACTCTCTTACACACACACACACGCAAACACTAGAAAAGATAAAGATTCAAAGATAACACACGTTTAGGACTGATGGGTTTTAAAAGAGTTCACTGTAAACCTTGCATTCTTCCCCAGGGGGAAGATTTTTAAAAAAGATGCAGTAATGTTTTCCTTTTCTCCTGGTTCACTGAGAACAAAACTTGGAAAGTTTCCGGAGGGCAAATGTGCTGTTGCTGACTTCATTTTGTTGTATCTCAGTCACAGTTCAATGTTGAAAACCCTGGAATGATTTCTCAAGTCTGGGGGTCAAGGCCACTCCCAGTCACCGCAGTTTTAGGATGGTTTTCTTAGGCAGGGTCGTTCTTCTTCCGCTGGAGCAGATGGCATCTCTCTCTCTGGCTCTCTGTCTTTATCTGACTTACATATACTTTTATTAAGCTCCTTAGCAGACCCTTGGTTTCTGTCTTGTGACCATGGTTTCTCTTTACCATTGTCTTCACAAATGGTGTCTGATGGTGGGGCCACTGTTAGATAATGGGGTCTGGGTGTCACCTATTTTCATTCCATTTTGATAAAGTGGAGTTTTTTCACACCCATTCATTTGAGTTTGAATTTGGAGACACCATGTCTACCTGGCCATTGTTAACCCAATTTGTTGAGGAGAGATAGCCATTAACACAGAATGGTCCATTTACATATTAATGCCTTCTCCAAGGCTGGTCCAGACATGAAGATCAACTCAGGGTTCTTGTAGTTTCCATGTGTATTGGCAATGGATAAGGTCACCTGACCTCTCGACTCCATCTTGTTTTTCAGGAAAAGTGTCCGTTTTGGGTTTGTTTTATAAGTTCATGATATAGATCATAATTACTCCATGTGAAAGTGTGACAAACTCAGGAAAAAACAGTTCCCAATTAGACTTTCTTATTCTGTGACTATAAACAAGCCACAAAGCCAAACTTTTGATAAAATTTGTATTTATACTCCTAGGCCTGTTTTTACACATGCATAACTTTATGTAACTCTTTCCAGAGTGAGAAACTTAGATCCTGTTGAAGTCTTTGTGAAAGAATAACTGGAAATCTTGTATTTAAAGAAGTACTGTTGCAATAAAGATACTAATTTGACTGCAAATGTTTTCCAGGTCTCTGCTAATTTTAAAATAATATATACAGTACTCTATATTGCTCATTGACCATGGAGGTTCTAAGACTGTAATGGCTTTACAAAAATATAACTTCATGTTTAAGCTTGACCATATAAACCATCATGCCCTGAGAAGAACCAGTGAACAGTGCTGAGTGAAGAATTTTCTTGCTTTTAAATTAAACTTGCTGATCTAGGCAGGAAAAGCAAGGAGCCAGATAATGATAACAGGAAGGAACAAAGACATTCCAATTAAAGGAAATATGTCCAAATTAATGAGCAACAGGGCCTTAGGAAGACCTACCAGAGTGAGATAACACTTAATGATCTGTTGACTTCTTCTGAAACACCTTTAGCTGGAAGTTGGCAAGCTCAATGGATGAGACGTGCAGCCAATCCACGACCCTTAACTGCTGCAATGGTCCTTCATAACGATGGAAAATTATTGAAGGAGGTCCAAGGCAGATTGACAGTGCCAAGGTGGGCTTTCTCAAACAAAGAGGTCAGCATGTGGTTGGACATTTTGGCTTAAGACAAATACCAATTGGACAATAAGCCACTGTCTATAATGTCTTTGTCGCTCCCTAAAATTAAGGGATAAAGGAAACTGTTAGAGAAACTTTGGTGTTGCAACCAGAGGGAAAGGAGTAACTTGGTTAGTCCTTAGGAAACTACAATCAATGTGAAGTTGACTGCTTGTGGGTGGTTGAATATATTTCACTTGCTTCATATTTTGGGAATAAATAATTGTAAGTGTTAAGTAGTCCATAGATAGAACATTGTATTGCTTGATTTTCAGCACTACATGAACTGCTATGCCTGTGCTGGGACGAGGGAGCAGTACCACAGGACATGCGCGATGCCAATATCATCACCCTCTATAAAAACAAAGGTGACCGCGGTGACTGCAACTACCACCGTGGAATCTCCCTGCTCAGCATAGTGGGGAAAGTCTTTGCTCGAGTCACGCTGAACAGGCTCCAGAAGCTGGCCGAGCGCGTCTACCCTGAGGCACAGTGTGGCTTTCATACAGAGAGATCGACCGTTGACATGCTGTTCTCCCTTCGTCAGATACAGGAGAAATGCCGTGAACAACAGATGCCCCTCTACATTGCTTTCATTGATCTCACCAAAGCCTTTGACCTCGTCAGCAGACGTGGTCTCTTCAGACTACTAGAAAAGATCGGATGTCCACCAAAGCTACTAAGTATCATCACCTCATTCCATGACAATATGAAAGGCACAATTCAACATGGTGGCTCCTCATCAGAGCCCTTTCCTATCCTGAGTGGCGTGAAACAGGGCTGTGTTCTCGCACCCACACTTTTTGGGATTTTCTTCTCCCTGCTGCTTTCACATGCGTTCAAGTCCTCTGAAGAAGGAATTTTCCTCCACACAAGATCAGGGGGCAGGTTGTTCAACCTTGCCCGTCTAAGAGCGAAGTCCCAAGTACGGAAAGTCCTAATCAGGGAACTCCTCTTTGCTGACGATGCTGCTTTAACATCTCACACTGAAGAGTGCCTGCAGAGTCTCATCGACAGGTTTGCGGCTGCCTGCAATGAATTTGGCCTAACCATCAGCCTCAAGAAAACGAACATCATGGGGCAGGACGTCAGAAATACTCCATCCATCAATATTGGCGACCACGCTCTGGAAGTGGTTCAAGAGTTCACCTACCCAGGCTCAACTTTCACCAGTAACCTGTCTCTAGATGCAGAAATCAACAAGTGCATGGGTAAGGCTTCCACTGCTATGTCCAGACTGGCCAAGAGAGTGTGGGAAAATGGCGCACTGACACGGAACACAAAAGTCCGAGTGTATCAGGCCTGTGTCCTCAGTACCTTGCTCTATGGCAGCGAGGCCTGGACAACATATGCCAGCCAAGAGCGACGTCTCAATTCATTCCATCTTCGCTGCCTCCGGAGAATACTTGGCATCAGGTGGCAGGACCGTATCTCCAACACAGAAGTCCTCGAGGCGGCCAACACCCCCAGCTTGTACACACTACTGAGTCAGCGGCGCTTGAGATGGCTTGGCCATGTGAGCCGCATGGAAGATGGCAGGATCCCCAAAGACACATTGTACAGCGAGCTCGCCACTGGTATCAGACCCACCGGCTGTCCATGTCTCCGCTTTAAAGACGTCTGCAAACGCGACATGAAATCCTGTGACATTGATCACAAGTCGTGGGAGTCAGTTGCCAGCGTTCGCCAGAGCTGGCGGGCAGCCATAAAGACAGGGCTAAAATGTGGCGAGTCGAAGAGACTTAGTAGTTGGCAGGAAAAAAGACAGAGGCGCAAGGGGAGAGCCAACTGTGCAACAGCCCCGACAAACAAATTTCTCTGCAGCACCTGTGGAAAAGCCTGTCACTCTAGAATTGGCCTTTATAGCCACTCCAGGCGCTGTTCCACAAACTACTGACCACCTCCAGGCGCGTATCCATTGTCTCTCGAGATAAGGAGGCCCAAAAGAAAAAAGAAAAAGAAGATAGAACATTGTATTGCTTGATTTTTAGATATCTGGATTAACTCAATAAAGTTTGACATTTGAGTCAGTATGTTGAGTATATTCCATTATTCCTATGGTTCTCATGTCTGAACCAGAATAAGTAGACTTAAAAGTTCTACAAGGTTTTTGTAGCATTTTCAAAAGTTGAGTCACATAACGATTTCATTCACTTCTGCTGACAAATATCTTGTGCACCATGCAATGAAGTAAAACTTGAAAAAAGTTGGCCAAAATCATTTCAAAAAGAAAGCACCCAACCGCAGAAATGGTTCACGTATTTCTGAATGAAAAATGATTCAATTTATTGACAGATTGCGGTTAGCTTTACAAACCACAACCATTACTCATTTTGAGTTACAGGATATAGTTATGATCTTAATCATCAGAAGTATTGTCATAAATAAGTATTTAACAACTTAGTGATGGAATCATTGCATGTTAACATTTGTCTCATAAGATCTGGATCTTTTATTGACAATTCTCAAAAGCTAAATGGATTGTCATCCAACCTCTTCAACAAGCTAGCATATTCCTTTACCCAGTAGTAAATTGGGCATACACATTTCTGGCAGTAACCAATTTTGAATTATATTCCAAGTCTGCAGACAGAATTTCCTCAAGATGAAAGTATGACCAGGACAGCATTAAAATAGTCAAGTCTGGAGGTGACAAAGTTGTGACTGAGGGTTTCAGCAGCAGATGGGCTAAGATAGAGAATGATGTTACCGAGGCAGACGCAGGGGTCCTTTGTGATGGAGTGACTATGGGGTCAGATGTTTACCTTATCAAATGGGATGCCCAAGTTGCAAACAAACTAGTTCGGCCTGAGACAGTAGCTAGGGAAGGGGATGGAATCGGTGGCGAGGATTTGTGGCAGGAACCAAAGATGATGGTGCAGATCTTCCCAAAGTTTAGTTAGAAGGAACTGTGGCTCATCTAAGACTGGATGCTAGACAAGCAGTATGACAAGACAGAAGCAGTAGAGGGGTCCAAAATTGGTGGTGGAAAGGTAGGGGTTATCAGCATACATATGAATATTATGGCTGAGGGGCAACAAGTAGATGAAGAGGAGGGAGATCAGGGATAGATCCTTTAGAACTGCAGAAGTAACAATGCAGTGGCAGATCGAGAAGCCACTGGTGGAAATCCTTGCTATGATTGGATAAGTAAGAGTAGGACCAGTGAAGACAATCCCACTGAGGAAAGCTTTGGAGGAGGAAATTGTGGTTAACCATGTCAAAGGTTGCATAAAAAGTCAAAGAGGATGAGGAGGGATAATGCACCATGGTCACAGTCAAAGAGAATGTCATTTGTGACTTTAATTAGTACCATTTCAGTGCTGTGGCAGGGTGGAAACCTGATTTTTTTTTTTATTCATTCATGGGATGTGGGCATCGCTGGCCAGGCCAGCATTTATTGCCCAGCCCTAATTGCCCTTGAGAAGGTGGTGGTGAGCTGCCTTCTTGAATCGCTGCAGTCCATGTGGGGTAGGTACACCCACAGTGCTGTTTTTATTGACTTCGTAGCAGTTAGACACAACTGAGTGGCTTGCTAGGCCATTTCAGTGGGCATGTAAGAGTTAACCACATCACTGTGGGTCTGGAGTCACATGTAGGCCAGACCAGGTAAGGACAGCAGATTTCCTTCCCTAAAGGACATTAGCGAACCAGATGGGTTTTTACAACAATTGACAATGGTTTCAGGGCCATCATTAGACTAGCTTTTTTTAATTCCAGATTTTTTTTATTAATTGAATTCAAATTCCACCTTCTGCTGTGGGGATTTGAACCCATGTCCCCAGAGCAATACCCTGGGTCTCTGGGTTATTAGTCCAGTGACAATACCACTATGCCACTGCCTCCCCCTACATTAGAGAGATTAAAGCATGGAGTGATTGAAAAGATGTGCACAGATTTGGGAGATGACAAATGTTCAAGAATTTAGAGAAGAAAGGAAGGTTAGATATGAGGTAGTAACTTGGAAAGATGTAGGGGCCAAGGATAGTTTCTTTTGAGGAGATAACAGTAGGTTTGAAAGGGAGGCGGACAGTACCCGAGGAAGGGGAACCGTTGACAATAGCACCTAGCATGGAGGCCAGGAAGGCAACCTTGATGGTCAGGAGTTTGGTGAGAATGGGGACATGATTAGCTTGTAAAAGGTGTGGGGAGAAATAGGACAGAAACTAGAGAAAGACACAATCTCAGGAAGGGGGAAGCAAGGGAGGAGGTTTAATTTTGGCAGGCAAGAAAAGGGGGGAGCAAGGGAAACAGCAGTGGTAGCTGATTATATGGTTTTAATCTTAGTGACAAAGAGGTCAATGAGGTCCTCGCAACTGTTGAAGGTGAGGGTGGGAGTAGTGCAGTAGAGAGGGGTTTAAAGTGATGGTTGGTAGCACAGAAAAGAAACAAGGGGTTTTCTTTGCTTCTGGGATGCTCCGAGTATTGGCAAAGGAATGAGATGCACTAGCACTTGATGTGGCCCAGCCTGATTTGGTGATGGATGGCCAAACCAGTTGTGCACTTGATACACTTAAGTCTGTGCCCGTTAGACTTGTGGGAGGGAGCATGGTGGTCATATGGTGAATGAGAACAATAAGGAAGGATGAATAAAGATTTTACTGGAGATGAGGGAATCAAAGGTAGAGGTGAAGTAGCAATTACAGGACAATATTTTAGTTACCAGGCACCAGTTTAACAGGAATGTCCTGCTTTGTTTTTAGGCTTTTGTCTTAAAATCATAAAAGATTCAGATGTATTTTCCCTTATTCTCTAATATTAGCAAAAACAGTTGACATGAGTATAAAACAGATTTTCCCAAAGAAAATATACTCCCAACTGCTATTATAATTTTGATTATCATGCAGGTCCCCACCTACCAAGAATGAGGCACATTAATTTCGCCAATAAATTTCAAATTGTTGCTGGGAAGAGAAGACCTGTGACAAAAATTGCCAGGCCCCTGCCTGGAAAGATATTTTTGCATATTAACAGACAGTGTTTGGACAAAGGAGTTATTCCCTGCTCCAATTCAATTTACAAACAGATGTGGTCAGACCTGTTAGTCACATAACCACATTACACCATTCATAAAACCTAGAACTGATATTGCAACACTATTGTACAAATGTTTAAGGCATTCATATCAAGTTTCTCTAACTGCTATTCTGTGATGTTAACCTACCTACATTAAAATAGCATACAAAGATGTCTAATACAAATGCATGAACTGTTTGTACAATAATTATGCACAGTCCAAGCTGCAATATCTATTATAACAGAACATATTCCTAATTTATCTTATTCAGAGATTTTTCTCTTTCTGAAACTACTAGTGTGAGTGTGAACATTATCATCAAAACTGGGAGTGCTGAGCAAAGTAGGTTAAATTACATTAGATATCTGTTTTTCTCTGCCAGTGAGTCTGTAATGTAGCCGTGTAAATAGTGACACACACCGAGATAAACATCAACTGCTGCTGGAGGACCATCAACTCAGTGAAGGACACACTTTGGTCTGCCCGTAACTTACTGGTCTTCCAAAGCCAAGAGCTGTCCACGACCGAGTGTTGTAGACTGGCACATTCCAAGGTCCAGGATTATGTGCTGAGGGACGCACTAAAGCTTGGGGCAGCCGCCACAAAGGCTCAATGGGGAAAAACCACTGTGTAAGACCCTCTCGCCATAGTATACTGAGGGTCTGGAACCTGTGTAAAACCCCTCGGGGGGAGTATGCACCAAAATGATTTTTGCTACATAATGCCAATGTACATTGCATTTAAAATGGAATGGCAAGAATTGTGAGGCACTTCATATTTTCTGTATCAAGGAAATTTGATCTCCATTGTACTCCCTGAAATGTGAAATTTAAACTGTTTTGTAATGTATTTTTGCAAATTTTATGAATAAAGTATATTTTATGGGGAAAAATGTAGCAGTGTAAATATGGGGCTTCTCTGACACTCTGAATCTTTGGGGAAGAATTTTCAAGTGCTGATGGGGTCGGGACCCGGTGCGGTTGTAATCTAAAAATTGCAGTCTCGGAGGTCATCCCTGGATTCCAACACCTCTGAGACAGTCTGTAATGTTCACAGTGCTGGCAGGGCAGAGGGAATGGGGAACCCGCTCGCCTCTAATTAATAGCCCATTAAGCTCCTTTAGGGGCCAGGGAGGGCAGCACTGCAATTTTTAATGGCAATTTCAGCAAACCCGAACTGTCTGGTGCACAACTGTCAGGTTTGCTATGGGTCAAAGGAAAACTCTTTTTTTAAATGTTTAAAATTATTGGGCCCTCTGTTATTCTGCACCGTAATGTGTGCAATACCTCTGTTTTGGCCATTTCAACTTTGTCTCATCCCTTTATGCTGCTGTCCCCCTGAAGAGCTGCCTGCTCTCTTCGGAAAGGCAGCAGCAGGCCCCAATCACGGCTGCTGCTTGCCTTTGCCACTGGTGCCAGGCTGCAGGCATGAGGCGCCGAGCTCACCTTCTGCCCAATTAGGTCATTATCATTTAAAAATAGCATCACATGAGCAACACAGTAGAGCAGTGAGGTCAAGACTTTGCATTTCTTAGTCCTAAGGCTCTTTTGTATCACGATTGGGCATCATAGATAGCAGTGCTTAAATGGAAGCATTTGGAGCATCGTTCTTCTTTATCTGTACTGCTATTGTGTGTCACTGTCCTGTTGGAAAGATAATGTAAAGAGGTATTTACTTTCTGTGCTACTCACCTACTCCAACAAAAAATGAAGTTACTTCCTACATCATCCAAGCCAATTTTTATTTGCAATTTTGCCTGCAGCTAAGCACATTACAGAGAAACTAGGTAAGATGAAAACCACATAAGGATTTTGTTTACAACCAACTGGCTCTTCAGACCACCCTGAGGACATGAAGAGTACAGCTTCCTGAGATATGTTTACATTTCTGCTCAGGCTCACAGTAAACAATGTTCAAGTGGAGACTTGTTGATCTCTTGCACCACTGTCCCCTTTTGAACAAAGAACAAAGAAAATTACAGCACAGGAACAGGCCCTTCGGCCCTCCAAGCCTGCGCCGATCCAGATCCTCTATCTAAACCTGTCACCTGTTTTCTAAGGGTCTGTATCTCTTTGCTTCCTGCCCATTCATGTATCTGTCTAGATACATCTTAAAAGATGCTATCGTGCCCGCGTCTACCACCTCCGCTGGCAACGCGTTCCAGGCACCCACCACCCTCTGCGTAAAGAACTTTCCACGCATATCCCCCCTAAACTTTTCCCTTCTCACTTTGAACTCGTGACCCCTAGTAATTGAATCCCCCACTCTGGGAAAAAGCTTCTTGCAATCCACCCTGTCTACACCTCTCATGATTTTGTACACCTCAATCAGGTCCCTGATGTTGTACACCTCAATCAGGTCTCTGACAGCATGCTGACAAGCTGTGCCTGAGGGGGTTGTGGCTTTCCCTGTTCCCTGGGGCATATGATTCACATCCTTCCTTCTCACCATTGATCATTCCCCAATGATCCCCTCTAAGACCACCTCCTCCATGCAATCTGTCTGCTTATTTTCTTACAAGCGCCAGCTGTGGCACAAGTGGCAGCTCCACACTCTTCTAGACTGTGCTTGATGTTTGATCCTCCTCACTGCTGCGGTTGTGGGAGTGGATCCTCTCTGGTTGTGATGTGCTTCAGTTCCTCTGCCTTCTTGCTGCATTTGCCATTTTCTGGCACCCTGGGTGAAGGAAAGAGCTCTCTTTGGCAGGATCTGTGCAAATACGCTGCCTTACAGCTTGGTTTCAGTGCTTTGTTTACAAACCGTCTTTTGTAAAATGCCTTTCCTGCTGCCAGTTCCTGCAAAGCGCAGAGCTGAAGGATGCGAAACACTATCCTGGTTTCCCACAAGCCCTGATACTCTGAGCTGCCTGCCATAAATCTGGCATCCATCATTGGCTGTGAAGAGCTTTGGGATGCCCAAAGTTCTACATAAATGCAAGACTTTCTATCCTCTGCAGGCTCCATTTACAAAGCTGGAAAGCAATGCATAAAATAAAGTATCATTTCTGCATGCAAAAGGAAGACCTTGCATACAGTCTGATCACATCTCTCAGGAACGCTCCAAAACAATTCAGAAGCCATGAATTACTTTGAAGCGCAATCACTTTTATTATGTAAACATTGCTATACAATGATCATAATAATGCTAAAGTAAATCTCTGGAGGGAGGGTTGAAGTGTTAATATGCTGCAAGCAAATTGTTGAGAAACCTTTTGACTTTACATGGTGTCCTTTAATAGTTTACAATTCCTATCTTGCAGGAGTTGAATCCACAGTACTGTCTATCTCACTAATCCCAACAAAGCTATGACTGACACGTTTTCCTGCATGCTATTACAAGTCTACCAACCAAATGAGCATCTGTTTGGCTGGAAAGAATTCTACCTGATAGGGCCAGAAATGCAAACTAAACAGATTTTTTTAAATTCTGGCCACCAAGGGGAAACATTCCAATTGTAGCACTCATGACATACACTGGCACATGGGCTCCTGCATGTCTTTGAACAGTGGGGTAACTCGAGTAGTTTAACTCCACAATGCTGGCAGCCTGACTACCACCTCCAGAAATTCTTTTCTGCACCTATGGACTCCCATTTGGTAGCTCCTGCACACAGGCACAGAGGTTCTTCCCATGATGAAGAGCTGTACATATTACAGATAGAACTTTTTTCTGTAACTCCACATTATGGATGATTTTATCGAAGTTTTCAAAATCCAAAAGGGCACAATAATCATCATGGAGGTAATTTACACCCCCAGGCCCCAACATCAGGCTGAGTGGGAGTTAAATTGATTACAATGGGAAACCTGCACCTCAGCTGGCCCCGGACGCACCTATTTCTAGTTTAACCACAGTGGGTTTAAGGGGGCCTGAGTAGCCCGCTCTGCAGAGACGGGTCAGGGATCGTAATATTTAAATGAGGTTGCATGCCTCAGGTTTTGGGAGCCATTTATGTTTAATGTTTGTGGGCCACGGCTTGGGAAACATGTCAGTGAAGGGCAACTGGAGCTGCCAAATCCAGCCAGTAAGTGCTTTTCCAGCACTGCCTGTGGGCCAGGAGGAGGAGGAGTGCTTCTGTCTAGATCCTCAAGCAAATCTACGGCAATGATCTCTTACTCCCCACAAGCTATCTTTTGCACCTCCGTGATTTCTCATCCTCCTGTTATCTTCAGACACCCCGTGATCTCCCCCAGCGATCTCTCGCCCCTTCATAATCTCTTCGTCCCTCCTCGATCTCCAACACCCTGCAATATCTTTGGCCACACAACCCCCCCCCCCACCCCACTGATTTTGACACCCCTTGATCGCCAGACCCCACCGTCCCACTATCTCCACACATCCTGCTGCGACCACTAGACACTCCCCGTGATCTCCAGAACCCCCTGCAATCTCCAGAAAGTTCGTTCACGATCTCCAGACGCCCTATGATCTCCACACACCCCTCTGCGATTTCCAGACCCCTCCCCCCCACCAGTGATCTCCAGAGCCCCCACTTCAGATCCCTCATTCCTCTCTGCCGCACTCCAAACCCTGCCCCCCACCAACCCCTGATCTTCTCCAACTGCTCCGACTGTAGCCCTCTACTGCTAGCTTTCACACCTGACACCAATCAGCCTTCAATCTGGCCTGCTACCAGTGGGAAACAGAATAAAGAAATTCTAATGCCGGTAAATTCTGCTGGACCTCCAGGTTTCCCAGCCGCAGACATGCGCCCCCGCTCCCTCCCTGCAAATAGCGGGGACCACATGTCTAACACAGTCACAGAGTTTACAAGTGAGCATAGCCTCAAACGCAGGAGGGTGAAAAGACATTTTGAATTAACTATTTTACTCTCCATGGAGGGTAGTGAATGCTTGGAACAAACTAGGCAAGGAAGCCAGGGGAGCTGATTAATTTGCTGATGCTGAATTAGATAAAGACAAAGATGCTAAACTTGATAGAGGGATTATGAAATCTCATTGCATATGATGTTTCTAGACATTGCGACTAGCCAGATTGACCCCAATGGTCTTTTCTGGTCTTGTAGGTTTCTAACGTTCCAAGGAACAAAAGGAACAGTAATGCCAGGAATTACCAGCACCACATTGACATGTGAGAGATCAGGATTCCAAGGTGGGAAGGTAGGACTCTGCAATGTTCAACACAACTCCCAGCAAATGTAGGAGAGTTGGTAGACCTCCCTGTCACTCAATAACACCTAGCGTAATCTATACAAGGAACAAAGAAATAGGGGTAGACCATTCAGCTCCTTGAGCCTTTTCCACCAGATCATAGCTGATCTGCATCTGAATACCATATCCCTGGATATTCTTTACCTAACAAATATCTATCAGTCTTGAAAATTTCAATTGTCCTAGCATCCACAGTCTTTTGGAGGAGACAGTAACAGATTTCTACAACCCTTTGTCTGTAAAAATGATTCCTTCTAAATGCCCTAGCTCTAATTATAACATTTAACTCCCTTGTTCTGAATCCCTGCCTCTGCCCCCGATTCTCTATATATATACTATTGAATCCTCTTATTTTAAACATGTCAATTAGATCACCTCTCAACTTTTTAACTTGGGAGTACAATCCAAGTTCATGCACCTGTTGACATAATTTAAGCTTTTAAGTTCTGGTATTCTGTTTGAATCAGCACTGTACCTCCTGCAAGGTCAACACATCCCTCCTGAGGTTTGCTGACCTAAACTGAACACAGTGGTCCAGATGGGATCCAACCAAGGCTCTGCAAAACTGAGGCCTCACTTTTGTGTTCCAATTCCCTTTGAGATAAAGGTCAACATTCCCTTATCCTGTTTGATTTTTTTTTTTGTGATTTTGTGATCTCATTGCATATAATGTTTCTAGACATTGCGGCTAGTAGCTTTTCGAGATTTGTGTACCTGGACACCCAAATCCCTTTGCTGCTCCACAGTCCCTAGTCTCCCACCGGGAAGAAATTCTTTTTGAACTCTGAACCTGAAATTGCTAAATAGCAATAAAACTAAAAATTTTCAGTTATTTATCTCATTCACTTCTGCACTTTTGTTCAAAAATGGTTTGGTACCAATATAATCCATAGGAACACTAGATTGAGACTTCCTGGCAAGCTATTGGTTCAACGATTAATTTATTGGTGTTACATTCATTAATGTGTTAGCTCCAGTCATTATATGTTAGACATTAACACACTCCAGTAATTTAAAAAATGTTCCCTGGATATGGGCAACAAGGCCAAAGACATGTATTGCCCATGACCTACGCTCCTCTAGTACATGTGGCAGTATTGAGAAAACAGAATAAACTCGAATATTTCATTTACACAGCCTCAGGGGATTCAGTTTGTACTCCAGTGATGCAAGTGAAATCTGCCAGCTAATTACTGCACATCCAGTATCAGTAAGATGGCAGCTGACATTTGCAGATGATTTGTACACATTCTGTAGTAAGTTGGCAAATGTCGAATGATTCAGCAATTGGAATGCTTTAGCTACACTCATCACCCCTGGGCGAGGCGGAGGTGGTGGGGGCGAGAGGGGTGGTGGGGGAAAGAGGTACCTATTTCTGATTGCTGTCCTGTGGTACTTGCTGCATTGTACATATGCACAGCCAGCAGTTGAGGACAGAACTAGGCCCAGTTGTGATACCCTTCACAACTCAATATCTTGATGACATTTTAAACTCACAATTAAAATGATCAACATTTGGACAAAGTAATGATATCTTCAGCAGTGAAATAAAAAAGCAGGTTGTAAATATAAAAAATTGTCCCAGGTAATTTTCCACATAGCACTCTTGGGATTCAGGTGAGTGATTGTCTTGCAATGATTTACAATTAACACATTAAATCCACTAAAATGACTGTTGATCTACATTGTTAAGTTTGAATCGACCACTCTTAGGTTTGAAATGCCCTTTTTTATAAACCAGATGGTGCTTCATATTTATAAAATTGTTGGTAATCCTTCATACTGCATAGCACCCTGGGGAGGGGGCAGGGGAAGTTCAAGTCAGTGTCAGTGGGGCAGTTACATATTCTGAACTTAATGAGCAACATTTAATTTCATCTTAGCGATGTGGCAATGTTGAGATCAGAAAATTTAATTTAGCACAGCTGCCAATCACTACCAAACAATTTGGAAAGTTGTTCCAGATAAAAGCACCTTCCGATACCAGCACCACATTAATTCTTTGAAAGGTGCAAATCCACGATAGCTTTTTGTCACAGAAAAGATCAACATTTAATTACTCTGTACCAGTTTAATTGCTCATTAAAGTTGCAGTTTCCTGTTACCAAAGGTAAAGTGGTTTGGGCCTGCACTGATCAATGTGCATTGGTCTCTGCCAACAAATACAACTCAGTATTACTAACCATTACTTTTACCAATCTATGATTCATTGGAAGTAGCTGGTAAGCCTAAATTAACATAAATGAAAACAAATGTTTAAAAAGGTTACAAGTCAGAATTTCAAAAATTTCCATTTTAGTAGAATTGTTAAGTGAAAGAAAAAAACCTACATTTCTATAGTGCCTTTTACAATCTCAGGAAGTCCCATCACTTTTTACTTGTTTTTACAGCCAACAAAGTACTTTTGTTGTGTGGTCACTGTTGTCATATAGGAAATGCGGCAGCTAATTTCATCGATGATAAGGAACTTGTCATGGCTCCAATGAAACACTAACACTATATTTGTTATACATAAAAATCTAATTTAAAAACTCAATAATTATTAGAATGAAGGATACAAATGCTCTTTCAACATTGAGGTAAGAAACATATTTAGCAGTGGAATGAGGAAGGTTACAAAGGTTTTTGGTGGCACAGTGGTTGATGTGCTGTGTTATGAAGTGGTAAGACACAGGTAGTGAGTTCAGCTGACTTATACTGAGGGACATTGGCGCCCAGAAATTTCCTACCAGAAAAAAATTAGGAAGAATCAGAGAGGCAGGCCGGCTTGTGGAACATTATGCACATCTTAGCAGTTTACTAAAGATTGGCACTGTCAGAGATTCTCAGTCAGAACACAGTTAACGACAGCCCAAAGAAAGAGAGGGGAAAAGACCCTTTTTAATTCCTCATTTTACAAATCATAGAATGGTAGAGCATGGAAGGAGGTCATTTGGCCCATTCAGTCCAAGCTAGCCCTTTCAAAGAGCAATCTAGTTAGTCCCACTCACCTGCTCTTTCTCTATATCCCTGTAATATGTTTCTCCTTCAAATATTTATCCAATTCCCTTTTGAAGCCTATGACTGAATCTGTATCCATCACCCTATCAGGCATAACCACAGGTTGCATAAAAAAGTTTTCCTCATGTTGCCTCTGGTTCATTTGCCAATCACCTTTAAAATTTGTAGCCTGGTTATTGGCCATTCAGGCATTAGAATAATTTCTCTCCATCTACTCTGCCTAAGCCCTTCATTATTTTAAACACCTCTATCAAATTTCCTTTTAGCCTTCTCTGCTTAAAAAAGAACAAACCCAGTTTCTCCAGGCTATCCACATAACTGTAATCTCTCATCTCTGGAACCATTAAAATAAAACCCTTCTGTACCTAATCCAAAATCTTCATGTCCTTCCTAAAATGTATCCAGAATCATACACAATATTCCAGTTGGGGCTGAACTAATGTTCTATGTAGGTTTAGCATAACCTTTTGGCTTTTGCACTCTATGCCTATATTTATAAGTCTAGGATCCCATGTGCTTTATTACCTGCTTTGTTAACATGTCCTGCCACTTTCAAAGATTTCTGTACTTGCACCCCCCCCTCCCTACTTTAAAATTGTACCATTTCGCATGTATTGTCTTTTCTCAATTTTAGAGATACAGCACCGAAACAGGCCCCCACTGAGTCCGCGCCAATCATCAACCACCCATTTTATACTAATCCTACATTAATCCCATTTTCTGTCTAACATCCCCACCTTCCCTTTCCTACCAAAATGTATCGCCCAACACTTTTCTATTTTGAATTTCGCCTGCCATGTGTCCGTCCATTCCAAAAGCCCATCCACGTCCCCTTAAAGTCTATTACTATCTTCCTCACTGTTTACTAACTTACATGTTTCGTGTCGTCTCCAAATTTTGAATTGTGCCCTGAACCCACGGGTCCAAGTCATTTATATGTATCAAAAACAGCCATTTGACTGAGTTTGTTTTTAAAATTGGGATCATTGCACAGAGTAAATTCAAATGAGTAATGTCAGTTTTCATTGGAATCTTAAGAGTTCAGAGAGAGCTCTGTAGCTTTCAGTGTGACTCGCAGTGGGGTTATTTGGAAGTCAGCTAGTCAGACTCATATCTTAACAACAAAGGGCGAACTGCAACCTGAGTCTGATGTTAAAACAAATAGGCAGCAGTGCTCCACAAAAGCAGCTTTCAGTACAGGTTGAATAATGCATGCCTGTAGAGCCAGGAAATTCTTAGGCACTTTTATATTGAAGGAGTACCACAGGCCTGCTGTCTATAGCATTTACTAATATATAGTGGAGAACTTCCACAGCTCTAAAAGCAATGAAGAACAAGATTGTTCTGGGTCTCCCACTTCAAATCTTCGCAACCAGATTACCTCATTTTTAGAGTGGTGGCAAGAAGAAAAATAAATAGGAAACGGCAGTGTTTATCAAACACCTTTTGTAAATCTATATACACAACTTGCACACTGTTATATCCTCTAAGGAGTCCATTAAATTTATCAAGTATGACTTGCCTTTTATAAAACGATGCTGGCTTTCCTTAATTAATCCATGTTTTTCCTAACTAAGTATTAATTTTATCCTACATTGTGGCCAATATTTATCCCTCAATCAGCATCACTAAAAAGGAATTATCTGGTCATTATCACATTGCTTGTTGTGGGAGTTTGCTGTGTGCCACGTTTCCTACATTATAACAGCGACTACACATCAGCAATATTTCACTGGCTCGAAAGCGCTTTGGGATGTCTGGCGGTCATGAAAAGTGCCATATAAATGCAAGTCTTTTTTTTTTAGAAGCTTACACGCGACAATGTTAAGCCAACTAATCTAACGATTTATCCCTTCCTCCAATTTTGAACAGATGTACTACATTGGCAGCTCTCCAGTCCTCTGGCACTATTCCCATTACTAAGAATGTTTGAAAGATTGTGGTCAGTGCCTCTGCCATCTCCTCTAGATATGTTTGAACCGTTCAGCTTGCAAGTCAGCCATTTCTTGGGCACAAACTGCAGAGCCAGAGATTAGTTTGGATCGCTATCATAAAAAATTGCATCTTTTTCATAACTAAATGTTCTGTCATTAAATGAATATGCTGAGTCACTTCTTCCATTCGTTGCTATGAACAGTTTGCCCAGATAAACTCAAAGTCAAATGTAAGAACCCATCTTGGATACGAGTGAACAGCGGGTTCCTGATATATTCAAGTATTTTCTTTACTGTCATAATAAAATGAAGAACTAATGGAATATTGCAGATGCTGGAAATCTGAAACAAAAGCAGAAGTATGCTGGACACACTCAGCATCTGTGGAGATCACAGACGTGCTAATGCTTCAGGTTTGGACCCTTCATCAGAACTAAAAAGAGATTGCCGGTGAACAACATTTAAGAGGAACAGGAAGAGAATATGGAAGATGGAGGGAAAACATACAAATACACACACGTTTTCGCTCTTCCTTGTTCTGCTCCTTTTAAATACAGTTCCCCAGTGCATATATATTTTAGTACAGAAATGCAATTCTTCAAAGGATTAAGAAAACTATAGCCCAGAATTTCCTGGAGCCTTGTGTCATTGTAATTTTATTTTTATTTATTTAGAGATACAGCACTGAAACAGGCCCTTCGGCCCACCGAGTCTGTGCCGACCATCAACCACCCATTTATACTAATCCTACACTAATCCCATATTCCTACCACATCCCCACCTGTCCCTATATTACCCTACCACCTACCTATACTAGGGGCAATTTATAATGGCCAATTTACCTACCAACCTGCAAGTCCTTTGGCTTGTGGGAGGAAACCGGAGCACCCGGAGGAAACCCACGCAGACACAGGGAGAACTTGCAAACTCCACACAGGCAGTACCCAGAATTGAACCCGGGTCGCTGGAGCTGTGAGGCTGCGGTGCTAACCACTGCGCCACTGTGCCATCTACATTGTAGAAGCTGTTTTACAGTGCAATGGTGTCTGGAAACTATGGCACAATGGCTTACAGCTTACTTATGCCATGCCAAAATTTCCTGAGACTTTTGCGCTACTCTGCCATTACCCTCACCAAAACATTGAACAGTCAATTATCATAGCTCCACTCCTATTAATAGCAACAGAAATCGCAAATTTGCTGAATTAATGCTACTTTGATCGCAGCTGCCACTTAGCCCGAGCAAAGTGGTGCGATTTATCTTGGTAAGAGAATTGGAAAATTTAATAGAAGATCATCAACAAATTCCAAAAGGCATTGGTTTAGCAAGTGATGTATTGATTTTACCTCAATACGTTTATAAACACATCATATAACACATTACCGTGATGTGTATGTGCAGATACACAATAGAAGCCAGAAAGGCTGATTAGAATCAGAGGTGTCACAGGTTCTCCAGGGCTGGGGTAGCAGCAATAATACCTATCATAGACCACGCTGTCTCAGTTACAGTAGATGCGGTATAGAAGCCACTGTCCAGTTGAAGGAGAGCCAGTCGAACATTTTGTAGTTCACCCTATAGTTCAAGTATTGGTAGTAAGTCTCCAGTTATCTCCTGGCTGCTTCCTGGTCACTCTTCCTGATCAGACTCTTGGACCTAGAAATTTGATTGTGCAGTGCCGACTTTTCAGGTTAAGTATGGGTGCTGCAGGACTCAACACAGCATGTGGTGTGCATACGTTCACTCTATACTGGAAACGAACCTGTCATGCAGGCCGCCACCAGCCAAGAACGAGGCACGTTAATTTCGCCACATGGACATTAAACTTAAAATCGTTACTGGGAAAAAAAAGAGGACCTATTACAAGGAATTGCCAAGCCACTCGCCGGAAAGACATTTTTGCATACTAGCAGACAGTGTTGGAACAAAGGAACCAGTCGCTGCTCCCAATACACAGAAGACGTGGTCAGACCAGTTTAGTCACATGACTAACTGGCTGTTGCAGGTTTTTTTGAACTCGCCACAGAGAATTTGAACTCAGAAAGCTCCTGGCTCCTGGATTGAGAACATCTCTCTCCTGTCTGCTCTCATCTCTTTCTCACCAGCTTTAGAATCATTGAAGAAACCTGAATCCCAAGAAAGAAAAATTTCCGATAAAAACAAGAAATGCTGGAACCACTCAGCAGGTCTGGCAGCATCTGTGAAAAGAGAAGCAGAGTTAACGCTTCGGGTTAGTGACCCTTTTTCGGTCCTTCCGAAGAAGGGTCACTGACCCGAAGCGTTAACTCTGCTTCTCTTTTCACAGATGCTGCCAGACCTGTTGAGTGGTTCCAGCATTTCTTGTTTTTATTTCAGATTTCCAGCATCCGCAGTATTTTGCTTTTAAAGAAAAATCTCCTACAGTGAACAAGGTTTGAGAAGAATACTGGGCCCCAACAAAAAAACAGAATTACCTACAAGCTAGAACTACCTACAAAAGGACTCTACAGTGAGCTTGAAGCACAGTAACAAGAAACTCTCCAGATATTGCCTCAAACCTCTCCACTTTATTTTTCTTCTGCTCTTTTCTGTCTCTATTTGCATTTGCGTGTCGCATATGTATGCTAGCGTGGTGCACGGTGTGTATCCATAGGCGTTAACCAAATTAGAATTTAAGTTTTAATAAATTTCACTTTTCTTCTTTAAATCTAAGAAAGCCTGTTTGTGCTGTTTTCTTTGTCTTATAATTGGAAAGCGGTGATCAAGGATTCACCAAGGGCGAGCTCAAAACACAGTGTATTTAAAATTAAATCCTGTTACAGTAAGACCAGGTGAAGGCTGAAAGGGACCCCTAGACACCTTTCTCACCTGGTTGTAACAGTACTGCACACCGTATTAATAAGGATGTCCTATGATCACCCAGAACATTATTCCCATTGCATTTGCAAATTAAGAATCAAACTCTTGTTTCCCTAAATTCGTCAGCAACTGACTGTAGCATGCACGTACTCTCAGGCACACAGCAGTCAAGTCAATGATCTTCCAAGGACTACTGAAGCTGCCACCCAAAAGGTAAATTTAAAGTGTTGTACGTAGCTGAATGGATCCAGGTGGAACAGGCTACAGCTAATCCCCGCTCACACCCGATCCTGATTGCCTACTTCCGCCACCACTCCTGTCCCCTCTTAGCTTAGGACCTCAACACACACTTCCCAGTTTCATTCACAGCTCACCAGTAACATACAAATGAAACTGGCAAACCAATCTGCTGTGGTCCGGCCACTGCCCTGTTCAAATGTGTGCTGCCCTGGAGTCTGTCCCAATGCAGAGTCCACAAAAGATCCTCCTTCCTCAACCTCGGGAGTCTGGAGCCTGGGTGGGAGTTCTTGGAAGCATCATACAGCTCCCATTGTCACTCTGATCATCCAGGAGCTCACCCTCAGAAATCACACTGTTAGATTAATGGCCTTTGGCTGTGCTGCTTCTGATCCGCTGCTCTGTTTGCTGTGGCATATTCTAATCAGTTCTCCAGTGGATTTTAGCCTAAAATTGCCATCAGAGGATGGAGGCTTAGAACATGTTCATCGACAATGGTGGAAATTCCAGATCCAGCATTGCTCTCCAGACATCAGCAAGCACAGGTAGCAGCAAATAAGTGCATTCAAAAAAAACACACAAATATATTTCATTTGTAATTAGTTTTAACAAATTAGCTTCATCAATAAATTCTGAGCAAGGTTGTTTTTTGAAATTTTAACTCAACCTTTAACATAGAAAATCTTGCCAAGACACTTCACAGAGGAGAAATGGACAAAAAACAGTGGGGTAAGTGTACAGGGAGATGACAAAAAGCAGAGCTGAGATGTTTTTGAGGTTGCTTTGGAGGTGAGAAAGAGAGACAGAAAGAGAAATAGCAAGGCACAAGAAACATAGAAAATAGGAGGAGTAGACCATTCAGCCCTTCGATCCTACTCCGCCATTCATTATGATCATGGCTAATCATCCAACTCAGTAACCTGTTCCCGCTTTCCCCCCATACCCTTTGATCCCTTTAGACCCAAGAGCTATATCTAACTCCTTCTTGAAAACATACAATGTTTTGGCCTCAACTGCTTTCTGTGGCAGTGAATTCCACAGGCTCACCACTCTCTGGGTGAAATAATTTCTCCTCATCTCTGTCCTGAAAGGTTTACCCTGCATCCTTAGACTATGACCCCTGGTTCTGGACTCCCCCACCATCGGGAACATCCTTCCTGCATCTACCTTGTCAAGTCCTGTTCGAATTTTATAGGTTTCTATGAGATCCCCCCTCACTCTTCTGAACTCCAGCTAATATAATCCTAACCGACTCAATCTCTCCTCATACGTCAGTCCCGCCATCCCAGGAATCAGTCTGGTAAACCTTCGCTGCACTTCCTCTAATAGCAAGAACATCCTTCCTCAGATAAGGAGACCAAAACTTCCAACAATATTCCAGGTGTGGCCTCACCAAGGTCCCGTATAATTGCAACAAGACATCCCTGCTCCTGTATTCGAATCTTCTCGCTATGAAGGCCAACATACCATTTGCCTTTTTTACCACCTGTTGCACCTACATGCTTACCTTCAGCAACTGGTGTATGGGAACACCCAGGTCTCGCTGCATATTCCCGTCTCTCAGTTATAGCCGTTTAGATAATAATCTGCCTTCCTGTTTTTGCTACCAAAGTGGATAACCTCACATTTATCCACATTATACTGCATCTGCCATGCATTAGCCCACTCACTCAACTTGTCCAAATCACCCTGAAGCCTCTCTGTATCCTCCTCACAACTCACCCTCCCACCCAGTTTTGTGTCATCTGCAAATTTGGAGATATTACATTTAGTTCCCTAATCTAAATCATTCATATATATTGTGAATAGCTGGGGTCCTAGCACCGATCCCTGCAGTACCCCACTAGTCACCAGCCATTTGGAAAAAGACCCATTTATCCCTACTCTCTGTTTCCTGTCCACCAACCAATTTTCTATCCATTGCAATACACTACCCCAATCCCATGCGCTTTAATTTTACATGCTAATCTCTTATGTGGGATTTTGTCGAAAGCCTTCTGGAAGTCCAAATAAACCACATCCATTGGCTCCCCCTCATCAACTCTACTAGTTACATCCTCGAAGAATTCTAGTAGATTTGTCAAGCATGATTTCCCTTTCATAAATCCATGCTGACTCTGCCCGATTCTACCACTGTTATCCAAGCGCTATAAAATCTTTGATAATGGACTCTAGAATTTTCCCTACTACCAACGTCAGGCTGACTGGTCTATAATTCCCTGCTTTCTCTCTACCTCCCTTTTTAAATAGTGGGGTTACATTAGCTACCCTCCAATCTGTAGAAACTGTTCTAGAGTCTATAGAATCTTGGAAGATGACCACCAATGCATCCACTATTTCTAGGGCCACTTCCTTAAGCCCTGTGTTCCCCAACATTTCTGGTATGATATTTGTGTCCTCCTTTGTGAAGACAGAATCAAAGTATGCATTTAGTTGGTCAGCCATTTCTTTGTTCCCCATAATAAATTCCCCTGTTTCTGACTGTAAGGGACCTACATTTGTCTTCACCAATCTTTTTCTCTTTATATACCTATAGAAACTTTTACAGTCAGTTTTTATGTTCCCCGCAAGCTTGCTCTCGTTCTCTATTTTCCCCTTCTTAATCAATCCCTTAGTCCTCCTTTGCTGAATTCTAAACTGCTCCCAATCCTCAGGTCTATTGTTTTTCCTGGCAAATTTATATGCCTCTACCTTGGATCTAATGTTATCTCTAATTTCCCTTGTAAGCCACAGTTTGGCTATCTTTCCCGTTTTACTTTTGCACCAGACAGGGATAAACAATTGTTGCAGTTCATCCATGCGCTCTTTAAATGTTTGCCATTGCCTAGCCACCATCATCCCTTTAAGTAACGTTTCCCAATCCATCATGGCCAAGTCGCGCCTCATACCTTCGTAGTTTCCTTTACTAAGATTCAGGACCCTAGTCTCAGAATCAACTACGTCACTCTCCATCTTGATGAAGAATTCTATCATATTATGGTCACTCATCCCCAAGGGGTCTCGCACCACTACACTGTCAATTATTCCTCTCTCATTACACAATACCCAGTCTAGGATGGCCTGTTCTCTAGTTGGTTCCTCAACGTATTGGTCCAGAAAACCATCCCGTATACACTCAAAGAATTCCTCCTCTACAGTATTGTGACTAATTTGATTTGCCCAATCTATATGCAGATTAACGTCACCCATAATTACAGATGTTCCTTTATCGCATGCATCTCTAATTTCCAGTTTAATGCCATTCCCAAATTCACCACTACAGTTTGGGGGTCTATATACAACCCCCACTAATGTTTTTTGCCCCTAAGTGTTTCTCAGCTCTACCCCTACAGATTCCATATCATCAGAGCTAATATCCTTCCTCACTATTGCATTAATTTCCTCTTTAATCGGCAATGCAACTCCACTGCCTTTTGTTTTTTGTCTATCCTTCCTAAATACTGAATATCCCTGGATGTTCATTTCCCATCCCTGGTCACCTTGCAGCCATGCCTCCGTAATCCCGACTATATCATACCTGTTTACATCTATTGATGGGTTAGATAGGTTGCAAGTTCCAGAGAATGTGGCCAAGATGGCAGAAGGCAGTGCTACCAATGGTGGTGAGCAAGAATTGGAGATGCATATACGGCTGAGAAGAGGTTACATTAGAAACCTACCAGGAGGAGAAGGAGAAGAAAATACCATTAGGCCCATCAATTCTGCTATATTCAGATAAGGTGCAATCACGTACGCCATTTACTTACCTTTTAACTACTCAAATCTCCTTGGGCAGTGGGGAAGAAAAATAATAATAATTAGTGCCCATCCTTAATTGTCCTTTATATGTTGATGGTGAGCTGCCTTCTAGAAGCACTGCAGTACATGTGGTGTAGGTACACTCTCAGCGCAGTTTGGTAGAGTGTTCTAGGGTTTTGACCCCACAAGGATGAAGGAATGGTGAAATATTTCCAAGTCAGGATCATGTGTAACTTGGCGGGGAACTTGCAGCTGGTGGTGTTCCCATGCATCTGCTGCTCTTGTCCTTCCAGGTGGTTGAGGACGCAGTTTTGGGAGGTGCTGTTGAAGGAGCCATGGCGAGTTTCTGAAGTGCATCTTGTAGATGGTGCACACTGCTGCCACTGTGTGCCAGTGGTAGATGAGTGGATGTTTAAAGTGGTGGATGGGATGCCAATCAAGCAGGTTACCTTGTCCTGGATGGTTCAAGCTTCTTGAGTATTGTTGGAGCTGCACTCATTCAGGCAAGTGGAGAATATTCTAACACATTCTTGACTTATGCCTTGTGAAGTGTGAAGGCTTGGGGGACTCAGGAAGTGAGTCACTCGATGCATAATTTACAGCCTCTGGCCTGCTGCTGTGGCCACAATATTATCTGCATGATCCAGTTAAGTTTCTGGTCAATGGTAACCCCCAGGATGTTGATGGTGGGAGATTCAGCGATGGTAATGTCATTGAATGTCAAGGGGAGATGTTTGGATTCCCTCTTGTTGGAAATGGGCATTGCCTGGCATGTGTATGATACAAATGTTGCATTCCACTTCTCAGCCCAAACCTGAATGTTGCCCATGCCATCCTGCATGCTGGCACAGACTGCTTCATTATCTGAGGAGTTGTGAATGGAACTGAACACTGTGGAAACATTGCGAACATCCCCATTTCTGACCTTATAATGGAGGGAAGGTCACTGATGAAGCAGTTGAAGATGATTGGGCCTAGGACACTACCCAGAGGGACTCCTGCAGTGACGTCCTGGGACTGAGATGATTGACCACCAACAACCACAACCATCTTCCTTTGTGTTAGGTATGATTCCAGTGTGTGGAAAGTTTTCCCCCTTATTCCTATTGACTTCAGTTTTACTGGGGATCCTCGATGCTCAGTCAAATGCTGCTTTGGTGTCAACAACAGCCACTCTTACCTCACCTCTAGAATTCAGCTCTTTAGTCCATGTTTTAACCAAGGCTGTAATAAAGTCTAGAGCTAAGTGGTTCTGGCCGAACCTGAACTGAACAATGATTAGGTTATTGGTGAACAAGTGCCGCTTGATAGCACTGCTGATGACACTTTCCAGTACTTTGCTGATGATTAAGAGTAGACTGATGGGCGGTAATTGGCCAGATTGAATTTTTCCTGTTTTTTGTGGACAGGACATTTCTAGGTAATTTTCCAAATTGTCAGATAGATGCCAGGGTTGTAGCTGTACTGGAACAGCTTGGCTAGATATGCGGGTAGTTCTGCAGAATATGACTACAGCACTAGAACTGGGATATTGTCAGGACCCTTGGCTTTTGTTGTATCAAGTGCGCTCAGCTGTTTCTTGATATCACGTGGAGTGAATCAAATTGGCTGAAAACTGACTTCTGTGATGCTGGGGACCTCAGGAGCAGGCGAAGCTGGATCATCCACTCGGCACTTCGACTAAAGATGGCTGCAAATGCTTCAGCCTTGTCTTTTGCATTGACAGCTGGGTTCTGCCATCATTGAGGATGGGGATATTCATGGAGCCAGCTCCTCTTGTTAGTTGTTTAATTCTCCATGACCATTCATGACTGGATGTAGCAGGTCTGCAGAGCTTTGATCTAATTGTTTGTGGAATCGCTTTGCTCTGTATATAGCATGTTGCTTCTGCTGTTTAGCATGTGTGCAGTCCTGTGCTGTAGCATCATTGGGTTGGCACCTCATTTTTAAGTATGCCTGATGCTGCTCATGACATGCTCTTCTACGATATTCCTCATTGTACCAGGGCTGCTTCCCTGGCTTGTTAGTAATGGTAGAATGAGGTTACAGATTGTGGTGGAATGCAATTCTGCTGCTTCTGATGGCTCACAATGTTGGGCTGCTAGATTTGTTCTGAATCTTCCCAATTTAGCATAATGGTAATGTCACACAACATGATGGAGGGTTTCCTCAATGTGAAGATAGAACTGCATCTCCATAAGGTGTGGTATGCAGTGGTCACTCCTACCAATACTGCCATGGAGAATTTTTTTTTACTCTCTCATAGAATGTAGGTGTCGCTGGCTAGGCCAGCATTTAATACCCATCCCTAATTGCCCTTGAACTGAGTGGCTTGCTAGGCTATTTCAGCATGCATTTAAGAGTCAACCACATTGCTGTGGGTCTGGAATTACAGGTAGGCCAGACCAGGTGAGGACGGCAGATTTCCTTCTCTAAAGGACATTAGTGAACCAGATAGGTAGATGTGACAGGTAAATTGGTGAGGACAAGTAGGCTTTTCCTTCGTGTTGATTCTCTCACCACCTGCTGTATGCCCAGTCTGGCAAATATGTCTTTCAGGACTCAGCCAGCTCAGTCAGTCGTGGTGCTACCACATCACTCTTGGTGATAGACACTGAAGTCTCCCAACCAGAGTACATTCTGTGCCCTTGATACCCACAGTGCTTCTTCCAAGTTCAACATAAAGGGGTACTGATTCATCAGCTAAGGGAAGGCAGTAGGTAGTAATCAGCAAGAAGCTTCCTTGCCCATGTTTGACCTGATGCCATAATACTTCGTGGGGATCCAGAATCAATGTTGAGGACTCCCAGGGCCATGCCCTCCCAACTATGTACCACTGAGCGGCCCCCTCTGGTTTGTCTCTCCTGGCGGTGGGACAGGACATACCCAGGAATGATGCTGAAGGAGTCTGGAATATTGGCTGAAAGGTATGATTCTGCATGACTATGCCAGACTCTTGCTTGACTAGTCTGTGGGTCAACTCTCCCAATTTTGGCACAAGTCCCCTAGTGTTAGTGAGGAGAACATTGCAGGATTGACAGGGCTGGTTGTGCCTTTGTCATGTCAGCAGAGGAAAAGTATTGGAGAAACTTAAGGGGCTAAAAGCTGAAAAATCCCCAGGACCTGTTGGGTTAAATCCTAGAGTTCTAAAAGAGATCGATGCAGAGATAGTGGATGCACTGGTTATGGTTTTCCAAAATTCTCTAGAACAGTCCCAGGAAACTGGAAGTTAGAAAATGTAACTCTGCCATTCAAGAAAGGAGGAAGAGGGAACATGGAGAACAACAGGCCAATTAGCCTGACATCAGTTGTCGGGAAAATGCTGGAATCTATTAAGGAAGTTTTAACAATGCACTTAAAAAATAACAGTATGATCAGATAAAGTCAATACGGTTTTATGAAAGGCAAATCATGTTTGATAAATTTATTAGAGTTTTTTGAGAATGTAATACTGAAGTTGATAAAGGGGAACCAGTTGATGTAGTATATATGGATTTCCAAAAGGTATTTGATAAGGTGTCACACAAAAGGTTAATAGGCAAGATAAGGACTCATGGAGTTGGGGGTAATATATTAGAATGGATGGTGGATGGGTTAATGGGCAGGAAGCAGAGAGTAGGGATATATGGGGCATTTTCAAGTTGACAGGCTGTAACTGGTGGAGTGCAGCAGGGATCAGTGCTGGGATCTCAGCTATTTACAATCTATGTTTCTAACTTAGACGAAAAGACCAAGCGTAATGTATGTAAGTATGCTGCGGATACCCTAGTTAGGTGGGAATGTAAGCTGAGGAGGACACAAAGAGGCTGCAAAGAGATTATAGACAGGTTAAGTGATTGGGCAAAAAGGTGGCAGATGGAGTATAATGTGAGGAAATGTGAGGTTATTCATTTTAGTAGGAAGAATAGAAAAGCAGAATATTTTTTTAAAAGGCATGAAACTTTTAAATTTTGATGTTCAGAGAGACTTGGGGGCAGTCATACAAGGTAAAGCCTGGCTCTGGTATAAAATTAAAACCTGACCCGGGCCCAACCTGACCACAGCCAACCCGAACTCGACCCGAGCCCAAGCCCTTTAATTTTTCTTCGTGCCCAACCCAACCCGACCTGACACGTATCTCCTTCATCTGTTCCGGCAGCAGGCTATTCCTGCAGCTGGATTTGTGGGGAATCATGGGTAAGCCAGATCCCGTGACTTCCTGGAAGCAGTGTCCAGCCCGACCCGACCCGAGCCTGAATGCTGGACTCGGAATATAGACCCGACCTAAACCCGACACATGTTGTCGGGTCTAGTCGGGTTTGGGTCGGATAGCCAGGCTTTAATACAAGGAGCACAGAAAGTTAGCATGCAGCTACAGCATGCAATTAGGAAGGCAAATGGCATGTTGGGCTTTATTGCAAGGGGATTGGAGTGCAAAAATAGGGAAGTCTTACTAGAATTGTGCAGAGCTTTGGTGAGACCATACCTGGAGTACTGTGTACAGTTTTGGTCTCCATATCTAAGGAAGAATATATTCGCTTTGGAGGTGGTACAGCGAAGGTTCATTAGATTGATTCCCGGGATGAGCGGGTTGTTCTATGATGAGAGACTGAGTAAACTGGGCCTAAACTCTCTGGAATTTAGAAGAATGAGCAGTGATCTGATTGAAACATACAAGATTCTGAAGTGACTTAACATGGTAGACACTGAGAGGGTGTTTCCCCTGGCTGGGGAATCTAAAACACAGGGGCACAGTCTCAGGATAAGAGGTTGATCCTTTAGGACTGAGATGAGGAGAAATTTCTTCACTCAGAGGGCTGTGAATCCTTGGAGTTGTCTACTCCAGAGGGTTGTAGATGTTCCATCATTGAGTATATTCAAGACTGTGATTGATAGATTTTTGATCTCTCATAATCTTATTCTGATTATAGTTTTGCATAGCAGTTTAATGCAACTGAGTGGTTGAACCAATCCTATCCAATCAAATTGAATTCAATCCCTTTATTTTTTAAATAAAGTACTCATTCATGCCCTGCATTTCCCTGAATAGGTCCTAACTCTTGGCACCTAACCTGGTCATCAAGTGCCTAAAGTCTGGATATCAATTTGGTAGCACCTTCTCCAGCATTGTAGAAGTAGAGCAGGTCAATTCCATGGAGAGACTTGTAAGAGAGGGCAATAACTTTAAATGATACTTTGGGGAATGGAGATTCAACAGAGGTCAGTGAGGACAGGACTAATGGACACCCAGCACACAGGGTGCTCTAGTTTAGGAGAAATTGGAGTTTGTGTACAGTGAAGATTCGGAAACTAGCAAGGACTGCTTTGGAGAAGACAGATTTGGCGTTTATCAAAATATGGAAAAAATGTTTCTGCACGGATAAGGCAGCTGCCAGTGATGTGGAAGTAGTGAAAGTAAGTAGTCACGATGAAGGATAGGGTATTGGGTTTGGAGCTCAGCTGAGGACACAGACAGATTCAGATTGGGTAAGCACTCATGAGAGAGAATGGCATGGAGTGGGAGGCTACGGAATGTTTAGCAGGAGCTGAATAAGCTTCAGTCTACCCAATGCACAGTTGAAGGAAGTAATGTTGTATAGACTGACAATACAGAAGTGATTACGAAATTGAAAAGGCAGTAATGGAAATTTAGAGCTAGAACACACATGTGGAAAGTGAATACATACTTTTTGGAGCAAAATGTAAGGAATGAAAAGGAGTTGCCAAGGATAGAACTTTGTGCTCCTCTGGAGGCAATTCTGCAGGGGTGGAAGGAAAAGCCTTTGCTGGAAGTGTACAAGCAGGACCGGAACTATACAAGGAGAGTCCCGTGGAGTGGAGGAGGATGTAATGGTCAATTGCAGGGAAGTTACTGAGGGAAAAAGGGGATAATGTGTATTGATTGGACTCACAATGGGCACTGTTGATGATTTTGACTTGTGCAGTGTTGTTGCTATGGACAAGGTGGAAGACAGACTGAAGAGATTCACACCAGAAATTGTGGGCGAGGTGATCACGGATCTGGGTAGCAATGTGTTTACAGACCTTAGTCAGGGAAAGGTTAGATATGGTACAGCATGGACAGGATTGAGGGGATTAGCAGTGGGCTTTTTGAGGGGTTATCCTGACACTTAAGATAAATCGTGAGAGAGTTGGAGGATGGGGAGAAAGAAGTTGTGGCTCAGACAGCGGCACAGACAGCCTCTATCTAAGTTTCCCAACTCTGGTTGGATCTATTCCTGGAGGTTGCATCACATGACGTTCTGCCTTCAACTGTCCTGTCCACACATTCCCACCATTGGTCAACTGAACTTCATCCTCATGAGCACCAACTTCCCACACCAACTGGAAAGCTAACAGACTCTGCATTACCCAATAAACTGAAAGCCTAGAATCATCCAAACAGCCTTTTCTTCTCCATCTCTAATATTTTTATAACCAATAAATGAAAGTATTCAAAGGCAGTTAAAAAATAATGCTATAATTTTCTCCCAGGTTGCTCAGACCAGTGTCCTGGAGATTCACTTTTAATTCTTGGAGACTCCAGAAGGATCCTGGAAGGTTAGAACTCCAACCTCTAAGCTTTGAGATGAAGTTCATAAACTCCTTGCACGTGGAGATGAGGTTACTGGAATTGCGCGTACCCTCCTGGATAATCCTAGAAACAATGTAGCAACGGGGCCAGAGAAAGGGAAATATGAGATTAGTTGAAATGTCCAAAGGTCTGTGTGGCTTACTTCCCACATTGGGGAACTTCCAGTAGCTTTTGTTTTGAAGCATTTGCAAGCAAGTAATTTTCATATGAATTCCCCTCCAGTATATGATGCTTTCATGATTTAAAGTCACTGTGTTACTTTGAAAATTGTGGTGGGTACACCATTCACTCTGCCATTCGTAACTGTAAAAACAATGCATAGTCCTAAAAATAGCTTGCACTGCCTTACCTTCGCACAGTCAGTCTGTCAGAGACTGCCTCACCTTCACAGTCAGTCAGAGACCGCCTCACCTTCACAAAGTCAGTCAGAGACCGCCTCACCTTCACAAAGTCAGTCAGAGACTGCCTCACCTTCACAGTCAGTCAGAGACCGCCTCACCTTCACACAGACAGAGACCGCCTCACCTTCACACAGACAGAGACCGCCTCACCTTCACACAGTCAGAGACCGCCTCACCTTCACACACAGCCAGTCAGAGACCGCCTCACCTTCACACACAGCCAGTCAGAGACCGCCTCACCTTCACACACAGCCAGTCAGAGACCGCCTCACCTTCACAAAGTCAGTCAGAGACCGCCTCACCTTCACAAAGTCAGTCAGAGACTGCCTCACCTTCACAAAGTCAGTCAGAGACTGCCTCACCTTCACAAAGTCAGTCAGAGACTGCCTCACCTTCACAAAGTCAGTCAGAGACCGCCTCACCTTCACACACAGTCAGAGACCGCCTCACCTTCACACACAGTCAGAGACCGCCTCACCTTCACACAGACAGAGACCGCCTCACCTTCACACAGACAGAGACCGCCTCACCTTCACACAGACAGAGACCGCCTCACCTTCACACAGACAGAGACCGCCTCACCTTCACACAGACAGAGACCGCCTCACCTTCACACAGTCAGAGACCGCCTCACCTTCACACACAGCCAGTCAGAGACCGCCTCACCTTCACACACAGCCAGTCAGAGACCGCCTCACCTTCACACACAGCCAGTCAGAGACCGCCTCACCTTCACACACAGCCAGTCAGAGACCGCCTCACCTTCACACACAGAGACCGCCTCACCTTCACAAAGTCAGTCAGAGACTGCCTCACCTTCACACAGTCATAGACTGCCTCACCTTCACACAGTCATAGACTGCCTCACCTTCACACAGTCATAGACTGCCTCACCTTCACACAGTCATAGACTGCCTCACCTTCACACAGTCATAGACTGCCTCACCTTCACACAAAGTCAGAGACTGCCTCACCTTCACACACAGTCAGAGACTGCCTCACCTTCACACACAGTCAGAGACTGCCTCACCTTCACACACAGTCAGAGACTGCCTCACCTTCACACACAGTCAGAGACTGCCTCACCTTCACACACAGTCAGAGACTGCCTCACCTTCACACACAGTCAGTCAGAGACCGCCTCACCTTCACACACAGTCAGAGACCGCCTCACCTTCACACACAGTCAGAGACCGCCTCACCTTCACACACAGCCAGTCAGAGACCGCCTCACCTTCACACACAGCCAGTCAGAGACCGCCTCACCTTCACACACAGCCAGTCAGAGACCGCCTCACCTTCACACACAGCCAGTCAGAGACCGCCTCACCTTCACACACAGCCAGTCAGAGACTGCCTCACCTTCACAAAGTCAGTCAGAGACTGCCTCACCTTCACAAAGTCAGTCAGAGACTGCCTCACCTTCACAAAGTCAGTCAGAGACTGCCTCACCTTCACAAAGTCAGTCAGAGACTGCCTCACCTTCACAAAGTCAGTCAGAGACTGCCTCACCTTCACAAAGTCAGTCAGAGACTGCCTCACCTTCACAAAGTCAGTCAGAGACTGCCTCACCTTCACAAAGTCAGTCAGAGACTGCCTCACCTTCACAAAGTCAGTCAGAGACTGCCTCACCTTCACAAAGTCAGTCAGAGACCGCCTCACCTTCACACACAGTCAGAGACCGCCTCACCTTCACACAGACAGAGACCGCCTCACCTTCACACAGACAGAGACCGCCTCACCTTCACACAGACAGAGACCGCCTCACCTTCACAAAGTCAGTCAGAGACTGCCTCACCTTCACACAGTCATAGACTGCCTCACCTTCACACAAAGTCAGAGACTGCCTCACCTTCACACACAGTCAGAGACTGCCTCACCTTCACACACAGTCAGAGACTGCCTCACCTTCACACACAGTCAGAGACTGCCTCACCTTCACACACAGTCAGAGACTGCCTCACCTTCACACACAGTCAGAGACTGCCTCACCTTCACACACAGTCAGAGACTGCCTCACCTTCACACACAGTCAGAGACTGCCTCACCTTCACACACAGTCAGAGACTGCCTCACCTTCACACACAGTCAGAGACTGCCTCACCTTCACACACAGTCAGAGACTGCCTCACCTTCACACACAGTCAGAGACTGCCTCACCTTCACACACAGTCAGAGACTGCCTCACCTTCACACACAGTCAGAGACTGCCTCACCTTCACACACCGTCAGAGACTGCCTCACCTTCACATACAGTCAGAGACTGCCTCATCTTCAGTCAGTCAGAGACTGCCTCATCTTCAGTCAGTCAGAGAATGCATCACAGTCAGTCAGAGACTGTCTCACCTTCACACAGTCAGTCAGAGACTGTCTCACCTTCACACAGTCAGTCAGAGACTGTCTCACCTTCACACAGTCAGTCAGAGACTGTCTCACCTTCACACAGTCAGTCAGAGACTGTCTCACCTTCACACAGTCAGTCAGAGACTGTCTCACCTTCACACAGTCAGTCAGAGACTGTCTCACCTTCACACAGTCAGTCAGAGACTGTCTCACCTTCACACAGTCAGTCAGAGACTGTCTCACCTTCACACAGTCAGTCAGAGACTGTCTCACCTTCACACAGTCAGTCAGAGACTGTCTCACCTTCACACAGTCAGTCAGAGACTGTCTCACCTTCACACAGTCAGTCAGAGACTGTCTCACCTTCACACAGTCAGTCAGAGACTGTCTCACCTTCACACAGTCAGTCAGAGACTGTCTCACCTTCACACAGTCAGTCAGAGACTGTCTCACCTTCACACAGTCAGTCAGAGACTGTCTCACCTTCACACAGTCAGTCAGAGACTGTCTCACCTTCACAGTCAGTCAGAGACTGTCTCACCTTCACAGTCTGTCAGAGACTGTCTCACCTTCACAGTCAGTCAGAGACTGTCTCAACTTCACACAGTCTGTCAGAGACTGTCTCACCTTCACAGTCTGTCAGAGACTGTCTCACCTTCACAGTCTGTCAGAGACTGTCTCACCTTCACAGTCTGTCAGAGACTGTCTCACCTTCACAGTCTGTCAGAGACTGTCTCACCTTCACAGTCTGTCAGAGACTGTCTCACCTTCACAGTCTGTCAGAGACTGTCTCACCTTCACAGTCTGTCAGAGACTGTCTCACCTTCACACAGTCAGTCAGAGACTGTCTCACCTTCACAGTCAGTCAGAGACTGTCTCAACTTCACACAGTCTGTCAGAGACTGTCTCACCTTCACAGTCTGTCAGAGACTGTCTCACCTTCACAGTCTGTCAGAGACTGTCTCACCTTCACAGTCTGTCAGAGACTGTCTCACCTTCACAGTCTGTCAGAGACTGTCTCACCTTCACAGTCTGTCAGAGACTGTCTCACCTTCACACAGTCTGTCAGAGACTGTCTCACCTTCACACAGTCTGTCAGAGACTGTCTCACCTTCACACAGTCTGTCAGAGACTGTCTCACCTTCACACTCAGTGAGAGAATGCCTTACCTTCACAATCAGTCACCATCTCACCTTTCCACTGGCAGAAAGAACATCAACACTTCCAGTTTTGCTAAACTTTATTGCAGTGATTTTTTTTAATAGGCGGATACTAAATAATATTTTGGCGCAGTTCTTAAGTTTGTTCTCAACATATACACAGGGTGCTTTATTCCCTGAATCTTGTCAAAATATCATCCAAGTAAACTGCGTAAATATAAAGATTGTTCAGTAATTCTGCACATCAATATCAGTGTTAGACACAGCACTGTATGCTTTTGATTTCTAGTACACGTTATTCCTTATTAACACCCTTTTCACTTGCACAATCACATGACAGCCCATGGCTATTTTCCATTGAAGAAAATAAATGGGAATAAGCAACCATATGAAAAATGAAGGAAAATCAAGAATGGCAGATATGTTTGGGATCTGTCATTGATATCAGGCATGTACATACTTGACTCTCTGGCTGAAAACCAAATATGTAACTGCAAATATGTTGGTTGTATGCTCCCAATCATCCACTATTCTTTTCATTATCTCCTTCAATATTATTTATCTTCCTAATTTGAATCAACTTATGGGAAAATCTCTTACAAAACAGCCCAAACTAAACTGTTTGACTAGAAGTTCTAAAGACACAGCAATCTTAATAGAGAATGCGCTGTTGATAATTTATAGCCCATAAGCCTGAAATTCTGTACATGAGACTCCTTTCGAAAGTGACATTAGATAGGCCACTATAAAATATAGTTAAAAGCAAATTCTCAAAGCTCTTTTGCGAGTTTAAGAGAATGATAATTTGATAAGTTATGACAGTTCTTCAAAAAGAAAATTCATGATATTTGAATTAGAAGACTTGCATTTATATAGCGTCTTTCATGAACTCAGGGTGTCCCAATCCTTTTGGAGCTTTGAAGTACTTTTGCAGTGTAGTCACTGTTGTAATGTAGGAAATGCGACAGTCAATTTGTACACAGCAAGGTCCCACAAACAACAATAATCTGTTTTACTGATGTTGGTTGAGAGATAAATATTGGCCAGGACACTGGGAATAACTCCTCTGCTTGTCAGTTAAAATGGGAGACATGGGGCAAACGTATTGCAGTGTGTAGATGGAGTTTAAAATATCAGAACACCTGCCCTTGGACAGAGGCCACCTGACCTATAGTAATTGCTTTTATTTCCAAAAGTGTTGAGGTAGGCAATGTGAAAATGTAAAGTACTTCTGGTCGGAGTAATTATACAGCATGTGTGTGGTAATAGAACTGTGCCAGACTTAATTGACTGTCTCAATGTTCAATTTTTTGCATTCATAGGTTTATAACAAGTTTTTCAGTACAGAGTATAAATTAGATACCAAACATTCAAAGCGGAAATGAGAAAAGGTCACTTGACACATTGGAAACTCATCATTCCAGCACATTAACTCTTCAATTAAGCATATCATTGTATTTTGAAGAATCCTAATGTTTTGCCTTTATTACCTTGCTTGATCGGTGATATCATTTGTCAATTATTTTATCCACAGCATAAATGATCTCTATACAGCCAGTGAGTGATCATTTTGTGTAATGGATTAATATTTAGAAGTTTGACTTTCTCTCCACATGGATTCAGTTACATATTCTGTGGTTTCCCACTTTCAACATTGCTCTGGGATGGTTTGAGATTCCAAAGACACCAACAGCTGACAGTTTTCAACACACCAGACCTCACTATCAGAAACGTAATTTGCTTCACATGGCCACTCAACAACAAAGTACAAAATAGGTGGATTAAAACAAATCTTTACCTCAGCAATCTATCAGATCTTAGTCACAAAGATAGTTAGCCATTCTGCCCTTTAGTACTTCTTTAAGAAGAAAGGAAAAGTAAAGTAGCATTATGCTTAGGAAATTGCAACTTAGAATGTCGCATACAGCTCTGTAAAAAAAATCTCACATTTAATCCAATGATATTCCAGCACATGTAGTGCTCACAGATGTGAAGAAGCAACTGATACAGCAGCCTCCTCCAGGCTCCTTATTGTTTCTACACTTTGTGCAAGATCTTTTCTAACCAGTACACCCCTCAAATGTAGTCTGTGCTGTGGGGCATGCTGAAATCTGTCATTGTATATGTAATTGCTCTCCTCCCAGCTCCAAATGGGACAGCCTGACAAAAGCTGTTACTAAGACACCTGAAAGCAACATGTAGACGAGCTCAGTGCACTGGGAATTGGTTCACTGTGGAGTTATTTAAGATATGCATGACAGTTGAAACATTTAGTTTTTCTTTGTGTCTCTCGCCATTTAACTATTGAAGCTTCTCTTTTGATCACAAGTCCTGAACAGTAAATCATGTGTACAATCAGATCCACCTCTTTATCAGTCTTCTAACAATCTTACAAAGTTGTCCTGTTCCATCCTCATTTAATGAAAAAAAGCATCAACATTCCATGAAACATACACCTTGCATTTACACAGAACAAGGCAGTTTCTCTGCATATGGAGAATTCTCTTCCATTTCAGAGTTTAAAAACTTATTTTTTTCAAGATTTATCTATCCATGGCCTTCAGCTAATAAGGATCTGAGACAGATCAAAATGTCTTGAAATGCTGGCTTGATAGTGCCGTAGATAAATGCACTATGGCACAGAACCATACAGACAAATAAGATACCACATTTGATTCTTAGTCTGTGCAGAGTTATCAGATCTCAGCCAGGTCAGTGGTGGGTCATAACAATTGGCCTCGTTGCCCCTAGGTTAGATAAAGGTGGTGGTGATGGGAAATCAGGTAGGCTTCCCACTGCAGAAAACTTGACAAACCATAGAAAAAGTACAGCACAGAAGGAGGCCATTCAGCACGTTGTGTCCGTGCTGGCTGAAAAAAACTAGCCACCCAATCTAATCCCACCTTCCAGCATCTGGTCCAGAGCCTTGCTGGTTACAGCACTTCAGGTGCATGTCCAGGTACCTTTTCAAAGAATTGAGGATTTCTGCCTCCACCACCATTCCTAGCAGTGAATTCCAGACACCCACCATCCTCTGGGTGAAAAAGTTGTTCCTCATGTCCCCTCTAATCCTTCTTCCAATCACCTTAAATCTGTGGCTCCTGGTAATTGACCTCTCTGCTAGGGGAAACAGGTCCTTCCTGTCCACTCTATTTAGGCCCCTCATAATGTTGTACACCTCAATTAAGTCACCCCTCAGTCTCCTCTGTTCAATGGAAAACAACCCTAGCCTATCCAATCTTTCCTCAAGGCTGCAACTTTTGAGCCCTGGCAACATTCTTGCAAATCTCCTCTTCTTTCCAGAGCAATTATGTCTTTTCTGTAATGTGGTGACCAGAACTATATGCAATACTCCAACTGTGGCCTAACCAGCATTTTATACCGTTCCAGCATTACATCCCTGCTTTTGTATTCTACACCTTGGCCAATAAAGGAAAGACAAAAATCAGTTGGAAAGTGTAAGTTAGCTTAGCACATTCACAACTACCATCACAGACTTAACATGAGTGCATAAGCTGGGCTGACATTCCAGTGAAGTACTGCAGTGCATTGTTAGAGGTGCATCCTTTGAATGTCAAGTGCTGCGTTCCCACTCTGCAAATAACCCAGGTGTAGAGACCCAGCTTTTCTGTTTTTTGCACACTTTGTAGTTTGCACTGATTTCTATACCAAAGCGCAATCAATTCTTATGCTACAAATGAAGGGTCAAAGAAAAACAAACGCCTGGAAGTGGGTCGCATTTAGTATGATCAGTACAAAACTCAATGGGTCACAATTTCTTTGCAGATTTCTTCTCAGTAAGAACTGACAAAACATTGTTTGGATTTTGCAGAAAGGTGAGTTTAATGCTAGTGCTGACAGAAAGGGATCGATGTTTCACACAGTGATAACGTGAATTAACATCAGTATGAAAATGTAATAAAAAGTTTGGTTTTAACTATAATAACCGTGTTTTACTTTCTCCAGATTTAAGGGTTACAAAGATGATAGAGAAAACTTAGTAAACTGCAGTTATCAGAAAATATGATTTCACGTGCAGTCGAATATGGGTGGTAGAAAGAGGCATATGGAAAGATATGATTAAAATGCAGGAGTTCCTCAGGGTAGTGTCCTAGGCCCAACCATCTTCAGTTGCTTCACCAATGACCTTCCTTCAATCATAATGTCAGAAGTGTGGATGTTCGCTGATGATTGCACAATGTTCAGCACCATTCGCGACTCCTCAGAAACTGAAGCAGTCCGTGTAGAAATGCAGCAAGACCTGGACAATATCCAGGCTTGGGCTAATAAGTGGCAAGTAACATTCAAGCCACACAAGTGCCGGGCAATGAACATCTCCAACAAGAAAGAATCTAACCATCTCCCCTTGACATTCAATGGCATTACAATCGCTGAATCCCCCACTATCAAAATCCTGGGGGTTACCATTGACCAGAAACTGAACTGGAGCAGCCATATAAATACCACGGCTACAAGGACATGTCAGCGGCTAGGAATCCTGTGGTGAGTAACTCACCTCCTGACTCCCCAAAGCTTGTCCACCATCTACAAGGCACAAGTCAGGAGTGTGATGGAATACTCTCCACTTGCCTGGATGGGTGCAGCTCCAACAACACTCAAGAAGCTCAACACCATCCAGGGCAAAGCCTGCTTGATTGGCACCCCATCCACAAACATTCACTCCCTCCACCACTGGCACACAGTGGTCGCAGTGTGCACCATCTACAAGATGCACTGCAGCAACGCACCAAGGCTCCTTCGACAGCACCTTCCAAACCTGCAACCTCTACCACCTGGAAGGACAAGGGCAGCAGATGCATGGGAACACCACCATCTTAAAGTTCCCCTCCAAGCCACACACCCTCCTGACTTGGAACTATATCACCATTCCTTCACTATCACTGGGTCAAAATCCTGGAACTCTCTTCCTAACAACACTGTGGGTGTACCTACACCCCAAGGACTGCAGCAGTTCAAGAAGACAGCTCATCACCACTTTCTCAAGGGCAATTAGGGATGGGCAATAAATGCTGGCCTAGCCAGTGACAGCCACAACCCATGAACAAATAAAGAAAACATACAAAAATCAGTGTTATTGTGAACTACACTAGTATCTTTTAGTGTTAGTGCCCAGAAAGATGGGTTTCTGGTCTGAGCTAGGTGACTGGGGTGCTCTGGTATCTTCTAAAACTGGGAATGGCATTAAACATGTGCGTGCAGATGTGCACTATATCATGTGTTAAACAAACATGCCCATGAGTTTGCAGTGGCGCTTTCAATTTCCAAGGAAACCAGTATTCCTGTAGCTGCTAGTCAATATAATTCTACTGGCACAAATGAGGCTAATGCACCAGCACAATGACATAAGATATGGAACTCAATATTAGTGAGGCAACAAAATCCTCCTCCACCTCAAATTCTCAATGCAACATTTTTTTAAAAACATAATAGAGATGAATCTGCAGCACAGGAAGATACTTAAAGGATTAAAAGGAAATGCCAAAAGCTGACGTCCTGGGACTACATTGCTTAACATCACAATATTGTACTTATGTTTTTAGGTATACATCATCTTTCAGGTGTTGGCCTTGACTCAGTGGCAGCAGTCTCACCTCGCATTCAAAGGCCATGGAGTCAAGTCCCACTCCAGAGACTTAAGCATACAATCTAGGCTGACACTACACCGAGATGCTATTTTAAACTGAGACCCCATTTGCCCTCTCCATTGGACGTAAAGATTCCTTGGCACTATTCAAAGAGAGCAGGTGAGATCTCGACTGTCCTGGCCAACATTTATCTGTCAACCAACATTACCATTGGTGTTTGTGGGACCTTGCTGCACACAAATTGGCCTATATTGACGACACTTCAAAAGTACTTCATCTGCTATGAAATGTTCTGAGACATCCTGCAATCACAAAAAGTGCTATTTTCATGCAATTCCTTTCTTCTAACGCAGCAACTGAACATGAATAAATTATCTAATACTGCAGTGCTCTCCTGTGTAATGCAGGCACCTAATTGCTTAATAAAGCACAAATGCAGAGAGCGAGATCACTGCATTAATCTTTCAGGAAAAGATAGGTTCATCAGTTGGCAGATTCCTGGACCTTCATTCCTTGGGTTCTATGATGTCACTGATCCTCTAAATTCCAGGTTTTACAGTAAGGAACAGAGCTGACAGAGAGACAACTGGCATCTATTTTATTAACTACAGTCCTGTGAGGTAGAATTGTCTCGAGATACCTGTGGGTGATATCAATATCACCAGTGGACTCAGGATCAGAATCATAGAATGCTTACAGCACAGAAGGAGGCCATTCAGCCCATCCTGTGCATGACGTCTCTCTGCAAGAGCAACACATCTTGTCCCACTCTACCACCCTTTTCCCATAGCCCTGGAAATTTTTTCTCTTCAGATATTTATCCAATTCTCTTTTGAATGTCTCAGTTGAAACTGTTTCCACCACACTCTCAGGCAGTGCATTCCAGATCCTAACCAGTCACTGCATAAAAATGTTTTTCCTCCTGTTGCCGTTGCTTCTGTTTTTCCAACCACCTTAAATCGATGTCCTCTTGTTCTCATTCCTTCTGCCAGATCACTCTGTCCAGATCCCTCATGATCTTGAACACCTCCATCAAATCTCCTCCTAATATCTTCTCCAAGAAGAACAGCCCCAGCTTCTCCAATCTATCCACTTAACTGAAGTTCCTCATCCCTGGAACCATTCTCGTGAATCTTTTTCGGCACCCTCTCTAAACCCATCACATCCTTCCATACAGTGTGGTGACCAGAACTGGATGCAATAATCCAGTTGAATCCAAACCAGTGTTTTATAGAGGTTCATGAAAATGTCCTTGCTTTTGTACTCTGTGCCCCTATTTATAAAGCCCAGGATTCCATGTGCTTTATGACCACTTTTTCAACCTCCCCTGCCACCTTCAATGATTTGTGCACATATACCTCCAGGCCACTCTGTTCCCACACCTTCTTTAGAATTGTACCCTTTAGTTTATATTGCCTTTCCTCGTTCTTCCAACAAAAATGAATCACCTCACACTTTCCTGCATTAAATTTCATCTGCCACTTGTCTGCCCATTCCACCAGCCTGTCTATGTCCTCTTGAAGCTTAGCATTATCCTCCTCACAGGTCACAATGCTTCCAAGTTTTGTATCATCTGCAAATTTTGAAATTCTGCCCTGTACACCTAAGTCTAGGTCCTAATATCTTCTTTGGCCTCCTTATCTCGAGAGACAATGGGTAAGCGCCTAAAGGTGGTCAGTGGATTGTGAAACAACGCCTGGAGTGGCTATAAAGGCCAATTCTAGAGTGACAGACTCTTCCACGGGCACTGCAAATTAAATTGCTTGTCGGGGCTGTTACACATTTGGCTCTCTCCTTGTGCTTCTGTCTTTTTTCCTGCCAACTGTTACGTCTCTTTGACTCGCCACACTTTAGCCCCGCCTTTATGGCTGCCCGCCAGCTCTGGCAATCGCTGGCAACTGACTCCCACGACTTGTGATCAATGTCACAGGACTTCATGTTGCGTTTGCAGACGTCTTTAAAGCAGAGACATGGAGGGCCGGTGGGTCTGATACCAGTGACGAGCTCGCTGTACAATGTGTCCTTGGGGATCCTGCCATCTTCTATGCGGCTCACATGGCCAAGCCATCTCAAGCGCCGCTGGCTCAATAGGGTGTATATGCTGGGGATGATGGCCGCCTCGAGGACTTCAGCATTGGAGATACGGTCCTGTCACCTGATGCCAAGGATTCTCCGGAGGCAGCGAAGATGGAATGAGTTGAGATGTCGCTCTCGGCTGACATACGTTGTCCAGGCTTCGATGCCGCAGAGCAAGGTACTGAGGTCCTAATATATATCAAGAAAAGCGGGGGTCCAAACATCAACCCCATGAGAAACTCCACTATATATCTTCTTCCAGTCCGAAAAACAACCATTCACCACTACTCTGTTTCCTGTCACTCAGCCAATTTCATATCCATGCGGCTACTGTTGTATCGTTTAGCTCAGGAATAGGAAGGGTGCAGTCATGATGTTGAGGGTTTTCTACAGGCCTCCCAACAGCCAGCGGGAGGTAGAGGAGCAGATATGAAGACAGATTTTGGAAAGATGTAAAGGTAACAGGGTTGTAGTGGTGGGTGATTTTAACTTCCCCTATATTGACTGGGACTCACTTAGTGCTAGGGGCTTGGATGGGGCAGAATTTGTAAGGAGCATCCAGGAGGGCTTCTTGAAACAATATATAGATAGTCCAACTGGGGATGGGGCCATACTGGACCTGGTATTGGGGAACGAGCCCGGTCAGGTGGTCTAAGTTTCAGTAGGGGAGCATTTCGGGAACAGTGACCATAATTCCATAAGTTTTAAGGTACTTGTGGATAAGGATAAGAGTAGTCCTCGGGTGAAGGTGCTAAATTGGGGGAAGGTTAATTATAACAATATTAGGCAGGAACTGAAGAATTTAGATTGGGGGCGGCTGTTTGAGGGTAAATCAACATCTGACATGTGGGAGTCTTTCAAATGTCAGTTGATTAGAATCCAGGACCAGCATGTTCCTGTGAGGAAGAAGGATAAGTTTGGCAAGTTTCGGGAACCTTGGATAACGTGGGATATTGTGAGCCTAGTCAAAAAGAAAAAGGAAGCATTCGTAAGGGCTGGAAGGCTAGGAACAGACGAATCCCTTGAGGAATATAAAGACAGTGGGAAGGAACTTAAGCAAGGAGTCAGGAGCGCTAAAAGCGGTCACGAAAAGTCATTGGCAAACAGGATTAAGGAAAATCCCAAGGCTTTTTATACATATATAAAGAGCAAGAGGGTAACTAGGGAAAGGGTTGGCCCACTCAAGGACAGAGAAACAAATCTATGTGTGGAGCCAGTAGAAATGGGCGAGGTACTAAATGAGTACTTTGCAAAGGTATTCACCAAGGAGAAGGACTTGGTGGATGATGAGCCTACGGAAGGGAGTGCAGATAGTCTCAGTCATCTCATTATCAAAAAGGAGGAGGTGTTGGGTGTCTTGCAAAGCATTAAGGTAGATAGGTCCTCAGGGCCTGATGGGATCTACCCCAGAATACTGAGGGAGGCAAGGGAAGAAATTGCTGGGGCCTTGACAGAAATCTTTGCATCCTCATTGGCTACAGGTGAGGTCCCAGAGGACTGGAGAATAGCCAATGTTGTTCCTTTGTTTAAGAAGGGAAGCAAGGATAATCCAGGAAATTATAGGCCGGTGAGCCTTACGTCAGTGGTCGGGAAATTATTGGAGAGGATTCTTCGGGACAGGATTTACTCCCATTTGGAAACAAACGAACTTATTAGCGAGAGGCAGCATGGTTTTGTGAAAGGGAGGTCGTGTCTCACTAATTTGATTTGAGTTTTTTGAGGAAGTGACGAAGATGATTGATGAAGGAAGGGCAGTGGATGTTATCTATATGGACTTCAGTAAAGCCTTGGACAAGGTCCCTCATGGCAGACTGGTACAAAAGGTGAAGTCACACGGGATCAGAGGTGGGCTGGCAAGATGGATACAGAACTGGCTCTGTCATAGAAGACAGAGGGTAGCAGTGAAAGGGTGCTTTTCTGAATGGAGGGATGTGACTAGTGGTGTTCCGCAGGGATCAATGCTGGGACCTTTGCTGTTTGTAGTATATATAAATGATTTGGAGGAAAATGTCGCTGGTCTGATTAGTAAGTTTGCGGACGACACAAAGGTTGGTGGAGTTGCGGATAGTGATGAGGATTGTCAGAGGATACAGCAGGATATAGATCGGTTGGAGACTTGGGCGGAGAAATGGCAGATGGAGTTTAATCCGGACAAATGTGAGGTAATGCATTTTGGAAGGTCTAACGCAGGTGGGAAGTATACAGTAAATGGCAGAACCCTTTGGAGTATTGATAGGCAGAGAGATCTGGGCGTGCAGGTCCACAGGTCACTAAAAGTGGCAACGCAGGTGGATAAGGTAGTCAAGAAGGCATGCTTGCCTTCATCGGTCGGGGCATAGAGTATAAAAATTGGCAAGTCATGATGCAGCTGTACAGAACTTTAGTTAGGCCACACTTAGAATACTGCGTGCAATTCTGGTCACCACACTACCAGAAGGACGTGGAGGCTTTGGAGAGGGTACAGAAGAGGTTTACCAGGATGTTGCCTGGTCTGGAGGGCATTAGCTATGAGGAGAGGTTGGATAAACTCGGATTGTTTTCACTGGAACGACGGAGGTGGAGGGGCGACATGATAGAGGTTTACAAAGTTATGAGCGGCATGGACAGAGTGGATAGTCAGAAGCTTTTTCCCAGGGTGGAAGAGTCAGTTACTAGGGGACATAGATTTAAGGTGAGAGGGGCAAAGTTTAGAGGGGATGTGCGAGGCAAGTTCTTTACACAGAGGGTGGTGAGTGCCTGGAACTTGCTGCCGGGGCAGGTGGTGGAAGCAGGTACGATAGCGACGTTTAAGAGGCATCTTGACAAATACATGAATGGGATGGGAATAGAGGGATATCGTCCCTGGAAGTGCAGAAGGTTTTAGTTTAGGCAGGCATCAAGATCGGCGCAGGCTTGGAGGGCCAAATGGCCTGTTCCTGTGCTGTACTATTCTTTGTTCTTTGTTCACACATGCTGACATTAACAAGCTATTAGACTTAGATTTTAGTATGGGTATTATTCTGGAAATTCACCAACTGTCCACACTGCTTACCTTGGAACCATAATCTTCACCACAATGGGAAACAAGGACTCCCTTGGTTTATAAGATGCCACTCTCTGGAAGACTGATGATGCTACTTGGGTTTACTCCTTGTGTCGGTCTAGCACATTTTCATTCAGAAAATTCCCTGAAGCAAGAAGAAATGTAAATGTTCATATTACTTGATTGAATTACCTCATCAAGGCACTTATCAGTACAATCACATATACCAAGTTGCTGCAGCCTGACTAATCACTATTCATGAAAGGCTTTAGCTATGCTTGCTTTTAGAGACAAGTTACTTTTTAATCGGAGATTTGACATCCTCCGAAAATCTGCAGTAGTTTTAAAAAGCATTTTGGCTTAAAGGAGCATTATCTTCATGAAAATATGTTCCTGAAACTTTCTTTTTGCTTGTTTACAACACAGATAGGGCTGGATTTCATTCCCAGCTGGACATCGGGTTCCATGACGGATGGAGGCGGGGGGGTGAACTCTGCACTCTGATGGGTGAAGGGGAGGTGGGGGGGGGGGGGGGGGGGGAGGGGTAAACTCTGCGTTATATTGTGCTGTTTGCAGGGCTGGCAGCCTTTTACAAATGGCGCCAGCACCTGCTCCTTCAACAGGTGACTGCGTGAACGGCGTCACTGAGGCTGCGTTCCAACAGGTGATTGTGGGGGCTGACCGCCGTGAATATGTAAAATGGCCACCAGCCATGTAATTGCATTTGCGCGGGTCCTGTGGGGGAGGCCGCCATGTTCCACATGCGCCATGAATGCAAAATCCAACCCATAGAGTTTTGAACTGAATTTATATCATCGCATGGGTTACAAGCGCTGACATTTTGATGAAAATTATTCCAGGTTCCAATTCATAACCAAACTGCAGGAAAGAGAATAACATTTCTACCACCTTATAAGAGAAATGTGAAATATGATGTACTTTCCTCTTTCCTGGATGAGGATGAAAAAAAAAATGACATTTTAACAAAAATCGCTGATCTCGCCAGACACCCAAATTTAAAATGCCACCAATTATTTTTTTATTCATTCATGGGATGTGGGCATCACTGGCCAGGCCAGCATTTATTGCCCATCCCAAATTGCCCTTGAGAAGGTGGTGGTGAGCTGCCTTCTTGAACCGCTGCAGTAAATGTGGAGTAGGTACACCCACAGTCCTGTTAGGAAGGGAGTTCCAGGATTTTGACCCAGTGACAGTGAAGAAATGGCAATGTAGTTCCAAGTCAGGATGGCGTGTGGCTTGGAGGGAAACTTTAAGGTGGTGGTGTTCCCAGGCATCTGCTGCCCTTGTCCTTCTAGGTGGAGGTTGAGGGTTTGGAAGGTGCTGCAGAAGGAGCCTTGGTACGTTGCTACAGTGCATCTTGTAGATGGTACATACTGCTGCCACTGTGCAGCGGTGGTGGAGGGAGTGAATGTTTATAGATGGGGTGACAATCAAGCGGGCTGCTTTGTCCTGGATGGTGTTACGCTGCCTGAGTGTTGTTGGAGCTGCACCCATCCAGGCAAGTGGATAGTATTCTAACACATTCCTGACTTGTGCCTTGTTAGATCGTGGACAGGCGTTGGGGAGTCAGGAGATGAGTTACTCTCTGCAGGATTCCTCGCCTCTGACCTGCGCTTGCACCCTTGGTATTTATATGGCTACTCCAGTTCAGTTTCTGGTCAATGGTAGCCCCTAGGATGTTGATAGTGGGGGAATTCAGCGATGGTAATGCTGTTGAATGTCAAGGGGAGATGATCAGATTCTCTCTTGTTGGAGATGGTCATTGCCTGGCACTTGTATGGCGTGAATGTTACTTGCCACTTATCAGCCCAAGCCTGGACATTGCCCAGGTCTTGCTGCATTTCTACACGGATTGCTTCAGTTTCTGAGGAGTTGTGAATGGTGCTGAACATTGTGCAATCATCAGCAAACATCCTCACTTCTGACATTATTATTGAAGGAAGGTCATTGATGAAGCAGCTGAAGATGGTTGGACCTAGGACACTACCCTGAGGAACTCCTGCAGTGATGTCCTGGAGCTGAAATTATTGACCTCCAACAACCACAACCATCTTCCTTTGCGCTAGGTATGACTTGAATCATCAGAGAGTTTTCCCCTGATTCCCACTGACTTCAGTTTTGCTAGGGCTCCTTGATGCCTTACTTTGTCAAATGCTGCCTTGATGTTAAGGACAGTCACTCTCACCTCACCTCTTGAGTTCAGTTCTTTTGTCCATGTTTGAACCTGTAATGAGGTCAGGAGCCGACTGGCCCTGGCGGAACCCAAAGTGGGCATCGCTAAGCAAGTTACTGCTGAGCAAGTGCCACTTGATAGCACTGTCGTGACACTTTCCATCACTTTACTGATGATTGAGAGTAGGCTGATGGAGCAGTAATTGGCTGGGTTGGATCTGTCCTGCTTTTTGTGTACAGAACATACCTGGGCAATTTTCCACATTGCCGGGTAGATGCCAGTGCTGTAGCTGTACTGGAACAGCTTGGCTAGGGGTGCAGCAAGTTCTGGAGCACAGATCTTCAGTACTATTGCCGGAATGTTGTCAGGGCCCAGAGCCTTTGCAGTATCCAGTGCCTTCAGTCATTTTTTGTTATCACGTGGAGTGAATCGGATTGGCTGGAGATCGACATTGGTGATGCTGGGGAGCCCAGGAAGAGGCCGAGATGGATCATCAACTCGGCACTTCTGGCTGAAGATTGTTGCAAATGCTTCAGCCTTATCTTTTGCACTGATGTGCTAGGCTCCCCCATCATTGAGGATGGGGATATTTGTGGAGCCTCCTCCTGTCAGTTGTTTAATTGTCCACCGCCATTCACGACTGGATGTGGGAGGACTGCAGAGCTTAGTGCTTCAGAATTCATTGACAAGAGAGTCACTGCTGAGAGATGTTTCCTGAAAATAGAACCAACCATGTGTTTTTATTTGGTGGGATTGGGGGGGTGGGGGGGTGCTTGGCAGGGAGGGAAGTTTTAAAATCTGTGTGAAAGACTTTAAATGTTAATGTTCCTCCAAATATATAGGGGAAATTGTTAATTATATTTTTAACTAAAGGCAGTATTTTAATTTATAGTGTACCCCTTATAGTAATGCTCCCTTTCACGTTGTTCAAGTGAAGAACTGATCAACACAGATTTGGGGGAATAGGTTTGTCTGAACATGTCCATTTTAGGGATGAGGTCACTTTAACCAAGATTTTAGCCACTCCTCCCAAAAGTTGCTACTTTGGATCAGTGTCAATTTTCATATGATTAGACTCCTGTGAAGTGCCTTGGAACTTCAGTGAGAAAGTTTACTTAGTATTTGTTAATGTGCTGTTTAGATGTTTTCCCTCGGCTGGTAGCACTGACTGCTGGCTGTGGTGTAGTTCCACAAGCCCACGTCAACCTCCAGCACCTCGTCCAAATGACTGCTCATGTGTTAACTTGGACAATGCAGGCAATAAAGCTTCAACAATGGTTTGTGGCAAAAAGTTCAATATTCAAACCAACCTCTGTGTAAAGAAATTATTTCTGACTTCCTTTTTCAGTTCTTTTGTGATTATCTTCTAGTTAATGTCTTGCTGAACAAAGGAAAAATATTCAATGGCCACTTATTGTACCATAACCTATCGTAATGTATTGAAAAGTGAAAGAAAGGGGAGAGGAGAAAGAAAAGAATAGAAAAAAAACACCCTTGCCGTCATCCAGGCAATGCAATTCAAATCACCTTCCAGGGCCCCAAACACTCCTTTCAGATGAAACAGAAATTTACTTGTATATTGCTGAAAACAGAGACATTTTGTCGAAGCTTTTCGCCTTGCACTCATCAGGACAATTCGCAAGAACACCACTGTAAGGGAAGCAATGAATTTATACTATATGAGAAGAGAGTGCTGATTGGTTGGCAAGTGGACTCTGATTGGTACAACCATTGCCATGGAGAATGCACCAGTTTATGGTGACAGACAGTTAACTGCCAAGCTTCGTTTGAAATTTAAACCAGACAGCTTGACTCTGATAGGTCAAGGCATTGCCCTGAGGAATGAACCTGTGACTGGCTGTCACTTATTTTGTTTAGCTGAAACAGGCGCAATGTGTGTACATGTTCTTTCTGTCTACCGAAAATGAATTGCACTATCATTCCTTTTGTCTTTCAATCATTTCTGCCATCCACCCTAACGCAGACCTTCCCTTCTGCTCTTTCCTCCCCTCTTCCCTATCGCTGTATTTTCTTAAAACCTGTTACATCCCTAACTTTTGCCAGTTCTGATATAAGGTCTTCAATCTGAAACATTAGTTCTGTCTCTATCTCTCCACAGACGCTGCCTGACCTGCTGAACATTTCCAGCATTTTCATTTCAGATTTCCAGCATCCACAGTACATTGCTTTTAATTAATGAATATACTCTGGAAGGGCCTTGTATTATTTACTCCAAAACTTTACTCCGTGTCCACTGTTTCCACTATAAAGCATCATTGGGTGTTTTGCATTGAGAGGCATTATATAAATATAAGCTGTTGTTGGTTCAATCAACACAAGCATGAAAAATCTTACAAAATGAAGAAATAGCAAATGCACTTTTGAGATTTTTTGGTATTAATTAATAAATACATACTAGCTCCTGTTTTTACCCCAGATGATAATAGAGGAACGGCAAACATTTAAAATCATGTCAATAATTGATGTAATTATCAAAGAAGAGCAATTTTATTTGAACTGTAAAAGGTAATAATTTCTTCTTTGTAATTTCAGCTTGATGTTCAATAAAACCAGAACTTTATGAAACACATTATTTATGCAGAGCCTGTAAAGAGTCAAAGAGAACAAGAATGCTTTCCAAACAGCACCTAATTCTGCCCTCCTCCTTTTCTATTTTCACTAGAAACTCTATTTGTTACCCTTAGATTTGACTCTCCTAGCTGACCTCCCACCATCTTCCACCCTGCAGAACCTTGAGTTCATCCAAAACCCTGCTGCGCATGCCCGAATTCGCACCTGGTCCCACTCATTCTTCACACCTGTGCGTGCTGACCTACACTGGTTCCTGGTTCGGCAATGCCTTGTTTTAAAATTCACATCCTTCTTTTCAAATTCCCCCATGGCCTTACTTCTTATCTCTGTAACCTCCTCCAGTCCTACAACCCTCCGAGATAGCTGTGCTCTTCCAATTCTGTCCTCTTGCACATCCTTGATTTTCATTGCTCCATCATTGGCAGTTGAACCTTTAGTTGCCCAGACCCTAAGCTTTGGAATTCCCTCCCTAAACCTCACCATATCTCTTGCATTTATATAGTGCCTTTAATGTAGCAGAATGTTCCAAAGAACTTCACAGAAATGTTATCAAACAGAATTTGACACGGAGCCACTTAAAGCAATATTACATCAGCTAACCAAAAGCTTAGTCAGAGGTAGATTTTAAGAAGTGCCTTAAAGGAGGAGAAATAGGCAGAGAGAGGCAAAGAGGTTTAGGGAGAGAGCTCCTGGGCAGCTGAAGGCATGGCCAATGAGAAAGCAATAAAAATTGGAGAGCACAGGGATCCTGAAGGGCCACAGGATGTTAGAGAGATAGGGAGGGTCGAGTCCATGGAAGGATTTGAAAGCAAAAAAGAGAATTTTTACATCAAGGCATTGCCGGACTGGGAGCCAATGTAGGTCAGCGAAGAAGGGGTGATGGGTGAACATGACTTGGTATGATTTAGAATAACAGCAGCAAAGTTTTGAATGTTCTCTAGCTTACAAGGGGTGCAAGGTGAAAAGTTTGCCAGGAGAGCATTGGAATAGTTGCATCTAGAGGTAAGAAAGACATGGTTGAGGGTTTCAGCAACAGATGAGCTGAGATGGAGCAAAGACAGATGATGTTATGGAGCTGGAAGCAGGAGGCCTTGGAGATGGAGTGGATATGGGGCTATGAACAGTCTGGTGTAGCCTCCGACAGTGGTCAGGGAGAAGGACTGAGTTGGTGACTATCATCACAGCCATCTCTATTTTTCAGCTGCTGCTCAAAACTCCAACTATTTCCATGTGGACTCCAGCACAAACTCATCGTTCAGATCTACTCCTGATCACTGATATCAATGATATTCAACCCTCTCTACTATGCATCTCCACTCCAAACTGCTCTCTTCAGCCACATTGGTTTAACCTAGTGTAGCTGGCCTGGTTCCCAGTTGTACATCATCTTTTGTCTCATCTGTTGCTTTATCTAAAAACTTCAAAGGCGCTTGTTACATCGCTTTATGTACCATCTCAGAAAATTCCAAATTCAACCTGATGCTGAGCTCTTCTACTTTTACTTTCTACTCACTTCCTCCAGATATGGAATGTTTCTATACGAACTCGCAGAGGCCCCAACTAAATTTGCCTTTTTCTAAGATATGTGAAACACTCTTCGTTGCCATTATACTAACCTCTTCTTGTTACATTGGTGATTACATTACAATACAATCCTACTTTACAACAGTGACAGATACTTCATTGGTTTTGTATTGGTGTTTACTAAAAAGAGGATGCTGACAAATTATCAGTAGAAGTGAAAATGGTAGGAGGTAATGGATGAGATGATAATTGACCAGAAGGATGCACTGGACAGGCTGGCTGTGCTTAGGGTAGATAGATCACCTGGTTTCGTTGGCTTGCATTGCAGGTTGCTAAAGGAAGTGGGGGTGGAGATAGTAGAAGGGATTGCCATAATCTTCCAATCTTCCCGAGCTATATGGTGGGTGCGGGAGCGGGTGGGGCAGTGGGGGATGGTGCCAGAGGATTGGAAAGTGGCAAATGTGACACCGTTATTCAAGAAAGGGGATAAGTCAGTTTAATATCAGTAATAAAAACAAGAAATGCTGGAAATACTCAGCAGGTCTGGCAGCTTCTGTGGAGAGAGAAGCAGAGTTAACGTTTCAGGTCAGTGACCCTTCTTCAGAACTTCAGAAGGGTCACTGACCTGAAACGTTAACTCTGCTTCTCTCCACAGATGCTGCCAGACCTGCTGAGTATTTCCAGCATTTCTTGTTTTTATTTCAGATTTCCAGCATCCTCAGTATTTTGCTTTTATTTTAGTTTAATATCAGTGATGGTTCAGGTTTTAGAAATAATAATCGGGGGGGGGGGTGGGGGGGAAACAGGCACTGGAGAGGTTTGAATTGATTACCGATTTGTAAAAGGCAGTTCATGCTTGACTAATCTGATTGAATTTTTTGATGAAGTAACAGAGAGGTTGATGCAGGGAAAGCAATGGATGTTGTCTAAATGGATTTTAAGAAAGCATTTGACAAGGTACCACAGAAAAGGCTGGTTAACAAAATTGAGGCTCATGGAATAGGAGGGTCATTATCAGCTTGGATAAAAAAAATTGGCTTAAGGACAGAAAACATTGAGTTGTGGTAAATGACTGCTTTTCAGACTGAAGGATGGTAGACAGTGGTATTTACCAAGGGTCAGTACTGGGACCACTGCAAAAATGACTTGGATTTTGGAAATACAGAGTAAAATTTCAAAACTTGATGATGATACCAATCTCAGAGGTGTGGAAGACAGTTAGGATGATACTAATCGACTATAACAGAACATAGACTAGCAGAATAGGCAGACAAGTGGCAGATGGAATTTAATATAGACAAGTGTGAGGTGATGCATTTGGCGGAAGGAATAATGAGAGGCATTCTGCATTAAATGGAACAGTTCTAAACAGTCTACATGGACAGAATAGTCTGGGGGTTCATGTGCATCGATCTTTGAAGGTGGCAGGAAAGTAGTTCACAAAGCATATGGGATCTTGGGCATCATAAATAGAGTTATTGAGTACAAAAGCAGGGAAGCTATGCTGAACCTTTTTAAAACTCTGGTTAGGCCACAACTGGAGTATTGCATCCAGTTCTGGTCACCATACTTTAGGAGGGATGTGAGGGTGCAGAGGAGATTTACCAGAATGATTCCAGGGATGAGGGATTTTAGCTACAAGATTAGGTTGGAAAAGCAGGGGTTGTTCTCCTCCTTGGAGCAAAGGAGGTTGAGGGGAGATTTGATAGAGGTGTACAAAATTATGACAGATTTAGATTGGGTAGACAAAGAAAAGCTGTTCCTATTAGCTGATGGTACAAAGACTAGGGGAAACAGATTTAAGGTTTTGAACAAGAGATTCAGGGGAGAATGTGAGGAGCTTTTTTTTTTAAATGCAGTGAGTGGTAATGACCTGGGACTTACTGCCCAAGAGGGTGGTGGAAGTGGAGATGATCAATGATTTCCAAAGGAAATCGGATAGGCACTTGAGGGAAATAAACTTGCAGGTCTATGGGGATAGAGCGGGGCCAATGGGACTGATCGGATTGCTCTACAGAGAGGTGGCATGGACTCAATGGACCAAATGGCCTTCTTCAGTGCTGTAATGACTCTGTGACTGTAAAGTGCTTTGGGACATCCTGAGATTGTGAAAGGTGCTGTATAAATGCAAGTCTTTGTTTCTGTATTGGTAGCACTTCCTAAGTGTCTCTAGTCTTTCCTCATATCTCAGACTTTCGACAATAAAGATCAGTTCTTTGCAACCTCTCGCACTTTTGTGTCTCAGTGCCTAGAATTAGACCATAGCACCATACACTTTGGTCATCACTTTCCCCGATTTCTATTTTACTCTCTATGTAGTTCAACTTTCTACTGGTTTTGTTGATATATGATCTTCACTAATTGGATATGCTGAGTCTGCTTCAGCACCATACATGGATTGTGTGTGTCATTTATCTTTCATCCCCTGTGCAGTGCTTTGCATTGTCTTCATCCCATTTTCCTCCAATAGCCTTTTCGGTACTCCAATCTAGAATTTGTCTTGGGGATTCACTGTCATTAACCAGTGGCAATAATTTTAGTTAATTCACACACGATTAACATCAAGTACTTTGTTAAAAGCTCCCTTATAGATTCCTTGGTGTATGCTCTGTGTAGTCTGCTGCTGAGCCACAGCTGCCAGAAGGTTGCAGGTTTCATTCCTGGTCTTTGCTGAATTAGATCATCTTAGCCAAGGCTAGTTTTTCCAAAGGAAACATACAAGAGCAAAAGAAATGTCAATCATCAGAAAAGGCCACTTGGCCCATCAAAGACTCACTATGTGGTACTCTAACTCACTCCTCACTGTTTGTTGAATGACTCCAATTCTTTTGCCTTCACTACCCTGCTTTACAGATTATTTCAAAATCAAAGGCTCATAACCCTTTAATTAAACAGATTCTTCCTGATAATGGTTTTTAATTGACTTCATTAGTTTCTATTTATACCCTTTACTCCTACTTTCTTGGTTTACTTTGAAGTAATTATTGCTTTTGCCTTATTTATACCATTTCATATTTTATACAAATAATATTGTGCTTATATTTGTTTTAATCTCTGCAAACAGCACTTCTGAAACTCTGAAAGGAAGGAATTAAGCTTTCAGTTTAAAGTGTCTTAATATTTCCAAAATAAATCTGCAGATATACTAATTGGCATTAACAATGCACATAAAAGAAAATGTATCTAAACTGATCATCTATAGACAGGCCCAACTGAGCTAACAGCAATGCCAGTCCAGTGGCTTCCTTCTGTCTGGTAATTTCCAAGACGACAAATAATCCAGACAGCTACTGCTCAGCTAGATAAGCATACCAATGTCTTTCTGAGCTGGTAATTTCACTGTTTGCTCCACTGAGTCATACCTACTTTATGGCCTTAACAGCATTGAGACCTGGCTACAAATGGCACGTATAAGGGCATTGTTCAAAGCTGCCAGGACCCAAAGATGTATCAGAAGTGCACAAATAGACATGTTGAGGAATCAGCTCTTGAATGGTAAGAGAAAAGCCCTGGTGCATTGCACATTCCAGCACCAATTCTGATGCTGCTCTGTAAAAGATGTCAGCCCTTCTGAAACTCTGAAAGGAGGGAATTAAGCTTTCATCTTAAAGTGTCATAATATTCCCAAAATAAATCTGTAGATATACTAATTGGCATTAATAATTCTTCTTGCCATGAGTCAAAAGGTTGTGTGCTCAAGCCCCACTCCACAGGCTTCAGCACATAATCTAGGCTGACCCTTCAGGGCAGTACTGTCATACTTTCAGAGGTGACATTAAACCATCTGGCCCCTTAGGTGAGCATTAAAGATGCCATGGTGCTATTAGAAGAGCAGGGGAGTTCTCCTGATGTTCTGGCTGATATTTATTATTTGCTCTTGGTGGGACCTTGCAGTGTGGAACATGATTGCTTCCCTACAGTGACTTCAAAAAGTACTTCATTGGCTTTGGGATGTCCTGAGAAAGGTACTATATAAATGCAAGCCTCTTTCTTTTAGAGGAAGGGACTGAGAACAAGAAAGAGCAGATGGTGTTACAAGGACTCCAAGTAAGAATTTATAATCTATTAAGTATTCATTTCTGATTTCAGAACTAGCGGCGGCTAAATCAAGATTGATTTTTGCCCAAACTGCATAATAAATCACAAAATCCACTGTTACCTACTGTTACGACACCTGCTTTTGCTCAGGTAGAACCAAAAGAAGTTTCCATAGTAACAGGATGGATTCACCTTTATAAATAATGTGGTGATAAAAATAAGGAAACAACATTTGGAATGATTAAAACAGCATTTGATAACGCATGAAATGGAACATGTTGAGGTAAGGGCGGCGCAGTGGTTAGCACCGCAGCCTCACAGCTCCAGCGACCCGGGTTCAATTCTGTGTACTGCCTGTGTGGAGTTTGCAAGTTCTCCCTGTGGCTGCGTGGGTTTTCGCCGGGTACTCCGGTTTCCTCCCACCACCAAAAAGACTTGCAGGTTGATAGGTAAATTGGCCATTATAAATTGCCCCTAGTATAGGTAGGTGGTAGGGAAATATAGGGACAGGTGGGGATGTGGTAGGAATATGGGATTAGTGTAGGATTAATATAAATGGGTGGTTGATGGCCGGCACAGACTCGGTGGGCCGAAGGGCCTGTTTCAGTGCTGTATCTCTAAATAAAATAAATAATATAAATAATATTGTCTCCAGAAATGTGAACTAATCAATAACTGTTGAAAATGTAAAGAATTCAGAGCTAAAACCCTCAAACATCATCTTTCTCACCCAAAGTATCCCTTATAATCTATAATGATTTTATCTGTTTGGTTAGCCTCGGTGTAATAAACAGAAGCGTACAAATAGTAACAGGATTCTCTAGCTGTAAGGTATTGGCACCTTCAGATGGGAGAAATATTTAAATGCCCTTGCTCCCACTGAATGAGTTTCACCAACTCTTGTGCCAAACTGTCTGGCAATGGACCACATTCTCTTGGGTGCACAATAATTGGCACGAGTAATCACAGTCTACAGAAGCACTCTTCCCATCAGCTGATCCCGGGGCAGCATTAGTAAAGGTTAAGGCTCAGACTAAAGTTCATTCTCAGCTTCAACCAAACAGCAGAAGGCAGTAGTGAGAAGATAATGGAGAGGGACTGAAATCAAGTGAATTAAAATTCCTTTCCAACTAGTTTACAAATACTTGGCATTACAACACAATTCACATCAGAACCATTACATTATTTGTATGAAGCCATGATGGAAATGGCACATATCCTGTTAGCTTCATCTCACTCCCAAACAAGAGGAAATTTGCTATGAAGTACTTCTTTAATACAAAATTATTAATCCTAGTTAGACATTCACTTCAGCATGAACTTCTTTTATACACATGATTGGTTTTCCTCACATGCCAGTGAAGTGCATTGGGATGTTTTGTCTATGTGTAAAGCTCTGTATCATTGCAAGCTGTGAAGTAAAATCCTGACCCTAGTCCTTAGTGGAAAGGGTAACCTGACAGATATACAAATATCACAACCTTCACTGAATTTACAAGCCTAGACTTATAGATTGGCACTGATAATATTTTATACAAATTAATCCACCCAGAGACATGTTTTCTATGCTCTTAAGTGAAATAACTTACAATGCAAGCATTTTGATTTCCCTTCCATGTGGGCATGTCCAGTTAAGTAAATAAAGTTTACCAGTTTCCATTTCTACAATGTCACAGACAAAGGTCTCAGCAATACCTTCACTAAAGAACTCACCATTGTGACCTGTCTCAAATTTTGGGAATTATTTTATGCAGAATGACAAGCAGTACAGACTGCATTTTGGGTAGGTATTCATATAATTACCCGATTCAGCTGAGAAAGGCTATTTTATCATATTGTAGTACATAAACATTAAGATTATGCACAGTAACCAAACACTGCAGCTCAGTAACAGTGATTTGATCAGAGATCAAAGTTCACAAGCAGCAGAGGCCCTCTCACTAATATTACAGTCGGTCCAGCCACCAGCGCTTCTGGGTCACAAATGAAGTGGATGCTTGTATTCGTAGCCTCAAGCCTAGCAGACCTAAGGGTCACAAAGCTGCTTTATTCAACAATCTCATCAACAAGACACATGGAATGTAACCATGGAAACACGAGAATCCCAAGGGGGCACTGGCCTGTTCTGCTGCTTATGAAGGGGGTTATTCTGCATTAACAATACCAGGTTTACTAACCCCTCCCTTAACTAGCCTATTAACGTTTGGTAAAACTGCAAAACAGATGCTTGGGCAGGAACTAAGAGTCAAATATTTCTATGAAAAGATTTGCAATGGGAACCACCAAATTGCAGCATTTTGTAAGTTTGTACTTCACTGGCTGTGAAGCTGTTTGGGATGTGCTGAGGATGTGAAAGATACTATATAAATGCAAACCATTTCTTTTTCCCTTCTTTACAATCTCCAGCTAACTGCTGCATTACATGTTTATGTCAAAATAAGCAAGTATTTCTCTGGAAAAAAAAACACCCTGCCCTTGCCTTGGGCCCCAAAATCTCTAAGAAATTTGAGATCACACAGCAGTCAGTCATTGAAAGGAACATCGACTACAACTAAAGTCAGTTGAAAGGAACAGCATCAAAGATACGCACTCGAAAAAAAAAACAGAAACAGGAGGAATCTTCAGCAAAATATTAATGATTAACACCTCCTTTGTTGTCATTTTAGCTGAGAAAAGGTCCAGACAATATACACCTCTGGAAAAAAAAAAGGATAATTAAAACATAAACTGCAAGTGGGAAGATGAAATGAACAAGTGTCTGGTAAGAAAAATAATAGTCATCAAGATTTGGTGGTAAAAAGTAACATAACTAAGCTGCTGACATGGCAGTTTGATGTAGTGGCACAGCCTCCTAACAGAGATGTAGTCAGACACATTTCTGACTCCTTTTGGTATTTTCCTCTGACTTACGAACATACGGACATACGAATTAGGAGCAGGAGTAGGCCACACGGCCCTTCAAGCCTGCTCTGTCGCTCAATAAGTTCATGGCTGAACTGATTACTCCACATTTCCACCTACCCCCGATAACCTTCCACCCCCTTATCAAGAAACTATCTACCTCTGCCTTAAAAATATTCAAAGACACAGCTTCCACTGCCTTTTGAGGAAGAGAATTCCAAAGACTCCCTGATTTCTTCCCATACTCCTCTCCTGAAGGTTGTTACTCGTGATTGCGCAGTCTTCCACCTAAGTGGCCATTCCTTATGTGTGAACCTGACAGTCAGTAAACTATTGAACTGTGGAGACTATCGCAGATGAGCCCAGTCTTGTGCTCACACGACTTCCACACGTACTCTTTTCCAACTGGACTCACTGACGGTGATCAGGGGTCAACTCGATGGAGCTGAGACAAATTGAAGCCTTGGTCGGGTTTAACTGTTTTCATGAAGACTAAGGGGTTGAATTTCCAGGGGGATTGCCCTAATCTCCCAATCTTCAGCAGAAGATACAAAGATACCCCCGAGAAATTAATCAAACCCTAGGCATCATGTTATGTTAAAAAAAAAAATTCTTTTTATCACAATGTGGATGTAGGGCAATGTGTGAAACTCAGTGAAGGACAGTTTTTTTTTAACATTCCTACTGGCACAAGAGCTCTGCATTGGGCTAGTTCCTACTGTTCACATCATAAGTGTCAGCAGCAGAAGTCCAGGAGCAGTCAGGCATTTGCTGCTCAGCTGTGCGAAGGCAGGAGATCTGTGTTAAGATGTAACCTGGACTGAGAATAATCAAATAATTAAAAAGCAAATGAAATGCTAGCTTTTCTAACTAGAGGGCTACAATATAACGGGTAGGAAACTTTGCTGCAGCTTTACAAAGCCCTGGTTAGACCACATCTGGAGTATTGTGTATAGTTCTGGGCACCCAGCTTAGAAAGGAAGTCATGGCCCTCGAAGGAGAGCATTACAGATTCACCAGAATGTTTCCAGGGCTCTAAGGGTCAGATTATAAGAAGGGATGACATAAACTAGGCATGTATACCTGGATATAGAAGGATAAGAAGTGATTTGATTGAGGTTTTTAGGATTTAGAAAGGAATTGATATGGTAGATAGGGAGAAACCTTTTCTGCTGGTGGGGACTCTGGGTCATAGCCTTAAAGTCAGAGCCAGGCTATTCAGAAGAGAAGATAGGACATTATTTTTCACACAAAGGGTGTTGGAAGTGTGGAACTCTCTCCCACAAAAAATAATGGATGCATTTATATAGCCCCTTTCATGACCATCTGATGTCTCAAAGCACTTTACAGCCAATGAAGTACTTTTGAAGTGTAGTCACTTTTGTCAAGTAGGAAACATGGCAGCCAATTTGCGCACAGCATGCTCCTACAAACAGCAATGGGATAATGACCAGGATACCGGGGTATTGGCTCAATTTTTCATCTGAAAGACGACACCTCCAACAGTGCAGTGCTTCTTCAGTGCCACACTGGAGTGTCAGTCTTGCTTTTTTGTAGCTCAATTAATCACTTTAAATCCGAGATTGGTAGTTTTTTGCTAGACAAGGATATAAAAGGATATGGAGCCAAGGCAGGTGGATGGAGTTAGTCTACAGATCAGCCATGATCTTATGGAATGGGAGAAGAGGTTCGAGGGGCTGAATGGTTTACTCCTGTACCTATGTTCCTGTTTGAGAATAGGACAGCAAAAGGTGGATATCACATAAAAAGGCACTCGCTGAAGCAGAGCTCGGCTAAATGTTATGAAGTTAGCAAGATTTGACACTGAATAATACAACAGGTGACTAGAAAGGAACCTGTATTTCGAAACTGTCATTTTGAAAGATTAAAGATGAAAGCTTGGTCCCATAAAAAGCAACATACTAATGACCAGATAATCTGTTTGTGACGCTGGTTGGAGGATAAATATTGACCAGTATACCAGGCAGAACCCTTCTGCTCTTTTTCAAAATAGTTCAATGGAATTTTTTACATCCCACACAAGAGGGCAGATGGGGTCTTGATTTAATGTATCATCTGAAAGACAGCATCTCTAACAGTACAACACCGCCTTGGTACCGGACTGGGGCGTCAGCCTAGTGTTTGTGCTTCAAGTTTCGGGAGTAGGACCTGAATCCTTTTGACTCAGGCAAGAGCACTACTTACCATCATCTCAATTCTGAAATAGGTAATACACTGCAAAGTAAAAGAAAAAGAAAATGGTGATACAACAGTTCATTTGGTGTTATAAATATGAAAATCTGTGATTTCCCTCAAGAGAGAGAGAAAACACTTGTGGGGGAGGGGAGGCAACCTTATCAAAAGGAAGGATCCAGCAACCTAGCTCCTCATTAAATCTTGTTTTCTGTCCTTAATGTACACAAAAAATATTGATTCAAGTAGTTTTTGAAGCCCGTTAAATTTGGGAATATAATTTGTTGAAATTTCATTACAATGTTGTTCTTATGAATCAAAATAAGAGAAGATATTGAACAAAATCAAATGAAATGATCAAAGACTCACAGTGGACAGATGATTCTCATGACCACAGAGCTGAGTTGTATATGCATATGTATCTGTATCTATACATGTATAATGTTTTCAAAAGATACATATCAGAGGAGCAGGTAGGGCAGCACCTGAGCTTTGATACACTGACACTGTGCCATAGGCTAATACAACAGAGGTCATGGTCCCAATTCACCAAACATAGAGGTCAAGTGGTTGAAAATTCTCTATACAGTATTTTAAGTGCACGAGTTACACAGTCACATCAAATTCCCATTGACACTATTTTAACAAAGCTGTCAACTTGTTTAAATCGCATGGGTTAGTGGTTGTTAAAATTGTGCGTTCAGGAAGGCGATGTGAATGCACACTTAGAAAATACAGAAGAATTCCAGCCTACCAGCCCGTTTTGTGTCCTAAGGTTATGAACCAGACACCGAAGGAGAAAAAAAATAGCTGTTGATTCAGCCTGGACTATTGCTAACATACAACTGATCAGGCATTGGTGCAGGCTTAAGAGCAAACCACCCTGTCAACCAAGGAAAGGTGTTGAGGCATTTGGGGCAGGGTCTAGGAATAAGCACAAATCTATTTACAAATGGACGATGATTAATAAAAGGGATATTTTTCCATTTCTACAATTGTTTGCAGACATAACAGACATGGGACTGTTTTCCTTGAAGAGAAGACTGAGAAGAGGTTTGATAGAGGTATTCAAAATAATGAGGGGGCTGGACAGACTAGATAGGGAGAAACTGCTCCCACTCGTGAAAGGATCAAGAACGAGAGGACACAGATTTAAAGTAATTGGCAAAAGAAGCAAAATGTAGTTAAGGTCTGGAATGCACTGCCTGAGAATGTGGTGCAGGCAGGTTCAGTTAAGGTATTCAAAAGGGAATTAGACTGTTATCTGAAAAGGAAGAATGTGCAGGGTTGCGGGGAGAAGGCGGGGAATGGCATTAGGTGAACTGCTCATTTGCAGAGCCGGTGGAGACACGATGGGCCGAATGGCCTCCTTCTGCACTGTAACAATTCTGTGATGTCTCGGAATCAGCAAAAATTGACAGCTGTCCAATATACTGTATTGACAGAAAATAAAAACAGAAAGCGCTAGAAAAACTCAGCACGTCTGGCAGCATCTGTGGAGAGAGAAGCAGAGTTAACGTTTCAGGTCAGTGACCCTTCTTCAGAACTCTTCTCTTTTATTTTGCTTTTATATTACTGTACTGACAGATTGGTTACACATGTCTGAACAGTAGAACAATTCAAATCCTACATATTCCTGCCCGGGCACATTCTGTTTCTTACTAAGGCTGTTGATCAGATGCGTACGCCCCCATCTCCACAAGTTATAATTCGGGGCTCTGATAAAAAAGCAAGATTCTTGAACGTCACGTGCTGTAACAGTGGGGAAAAGTGTATGTGTGCTAAATAAATAAATGTTTATTATTGCAGTTCATGTGATACTCACATTTGTACATGTGAATAGTGAGAATAATTTTACAACAGCAACTTGCATATATATAGCACCTTTAATATAGGAAAACATCCCAAAGTGCTTCACAGGAGTGGCATCAGGCAAGGACTGACGTGGAGCCAAAGGAGGAGTTATTCAGATGGATGACCAAAAGCTTGGTTAAAGTATTAGGTTTTGAGGAGGGTCTCAAAGGAGCATGAGAGAGAGATGGAAAACCAGAGAGGTTTAACAAGGGAACTCCAGAGTTTAAACATATACTGCCAATGGTGGGATGAAGGGTATGGGAGATGCACAAGATGCCAGAGTTGGAGAAACAGAGTTCTTGGAGGGTTGTCAGGCTTAAGGAGGTTACGTAGATAGGGTGGGGGTGAGAAGGGATCTGAATATGAAGAGGAAAAATTTAAAATTAAGGCATTGATGGACTGGGAGCCAATGTAGATCAGTGAGCACAGCGATGAGCACAGCAAGCAATGAAACTTTGCGTAGGTAAAAATACATGCTATATCAACAATTTCTTGGACTTACATCATGCCTTTAAGGTAGTAAGATGTCCCATGGCACTTTGCAGGAGTATTATCAAACAAAATTTAACATTAAGCCACAAAGACGACATTAGGACAGAGGACCAAAAGTTTGGTCAAATAAGTAGGTTTTAAAGAGTGATTTATAGGAGGAAAGAGAGGTCATGAGGTGGAGAGGTTTAGAGAGGAAATTCCAGAGTTTCGGACCAGCTGAAGGTATGGCCCCCAATGGTGCAATGATTAAAATTATTTTTAGCACAGTTTTGGAAGAGCTCAAGTTTATGGAGAATGGAAAATGGAAAATGGTCAGGAAAGCACGAGAATAGTCTAGTCTGGAGGTAACAAAAGCATTGATGAGGGTTTCAGCTGTAAATAAACTGAGGCAGGGTAGAGACAGGCGATGTTGCAGAGGTGGAAATGGGAGCTCTTTGTGATGGAGAGGATAGAGGATCGAAATCTCAGCGCAGAACCAAATCGGTCACCGAGGTTACAAGCAGTCTGGTTCAGGCTTAGAGAGTGGCCAGGGAGGGGGGTGGAATCAGTGATGAGAGAATGGAGTTTGCGGAGAGGCCGAAAACAATGGCTTCAATCTTCCCAATGTTCAGGGAAAATTGCAGCTCATCCAGGACTGGGTATCAGACAAGGAGTCTGGCAACACAGAGGCAGCGGAAAGATTGAAAGGTGATGGTGATGAGGTAGAGCTGAGTGTTGTCAGCATACATGTGAAACTTGACGTTGTATCTTCAGAAGATATCACCAAGGGGAGGCATATAGATGAAACACAGGAAGGGGCTAAGGATCAATACCTGGAGGACTACCAAGTTTACAGTTTACTCCAAACCTGTATGCAACCAAATGTAATCAAGAAAGAGGTAACTAAAGTTAAGCACAGAGAGTTTCTGCTTAATCTTATTACTGTGGATCTGACCTGGAAATTATATAATGAAGGCTTTCTGGACTGTTTGTGTTAAGTCCTGTAGCGCACATTTCCTCTTTATTGGGCATATATTTTGCAAAATTGAACCCACAGGTTAAATATTTTTGCCAGCACCATATGTTACACCAGATAGCACTTCTCCACATTAACATTTCACGTCTTGTATTTATAGTAGAACCCCGTTTCTCCAAACTCTCATTATCCACACCTCCCTCCCCTTAAAGTGAATTCCAGACTAAACACACTTGTACTGTGCACAAGATGATAAATGGAAAGACTCTTCTGTTCTACTCTAACTTTTTAAAGTTTCTCCCAGGCTGTTCATGTGAACAGGTTTCTGCTGTATTTCATCATACAGGCTTGCAACAAACTGCCATTCATCGTGAGTTAAGATTTTGTTAAAAGTGAGCAGGGATGGTTTTCAGATTACATTCTAACTGGGATTCCAAACTATTGCCCAACTGGGTTATTAATTCAACTTTTCAAAGATCAAATGGCTTATATACTGTTTCTAAATGCTGAGTGCAACTCCTTTTGTGAAATCTGTTTCTGTATGAATTGCTAGCCCAAAGCATTTACAGGCCCTGCAGTGAAGGATGAGCTTCATCCCACATCTTGGCACAGGACCCAAACTCCTGAGGTCAAAACCATTCCAGGAGGCTCAGTTATATATTCTGTGAAGAGGAAGCCAAATGCAATAATAACAAAAATTGTAGCCATGCGTTAGAATTAGGTTGGCACCTTTCCAATAACATTACTAGCAGTTTATCTTTAACCACCATTGTTTCCTAGACAACAACAAAAAGGGAAAGAAAAGTTGACCCATTTTACATGGAAACAAAAACAATTGGCAAGAAATTCTGCCTCCACTTGATTTATGGTGGGAGATATTGGCTGACGATGGCGTACAGGAAACCAAAAGCAAAATAATTTTTTGAAATTGTTTTTGATCAAAAAATTAAACAACCATCAAATGGGTGTCAGGAAAACCTGGTAACACAGCCAAGCAGCACAAAGATGCAATCCTGGTACTCCGTTCCTCCATCAACATTCTCTTGGGGTTGTGGCTGGGAATCCAAGGAGATAAGGCAGTTTCCTTATGGCTTCATGCTACTATCCGACAGATAACACAGGCCAAATAATTTGCTGCCCATTAATAATTCTAATAGTTATATTTACGTGGTGTATTCACAGATAAACTTCTCAAACCACTTTTACACAAGTAATTATTTTTTTTGAAGTGCAGCGATGATTATGTAGACAAACAACCAGAGCTGAATCAATGGAAAATCTCAAATATATTCCAGCAATTTAACTAGTTCTCCCTACATTATTTAGAATTTCAAATAGTCGTTTAGTAGTACCGGGGAGGTATGTGGCGTAGTGGTAACGTCACTGGACTGGTAGCCCAGAGGCCCAGGCTAATGCTCTGGGGACGTGGGTTCGAATCCCACCACAGCAGATGGTGAAATTTGAATTCAATTAATAAATCTGGAATTAAAAAAAGCTAGTCGAGTGTGACCATGAAGCCATTGTCGATTGTTATAAAAACCCATCTGGTTCACTAATGTTCTTTAGGGAAGGAAATCTGCTGTCCTTACCTGGTCTGGTCGACATGTGACTCCACATCCACAGCAATGTGGTTGACTCTTAAAATGCCCTCTGAAATGGCCACTCAGTTCAAGGGCAATTAGGGATGGGCAATAAATGCTGGCCTAACCAATGACGCCCACATCCCATGAACAAATAAAAGAAAACTTGAGTATTGCTGAAAATAGAGACATTTTGTCAAAGTGACAATGGCTACCCTCATCAGATCATTTCTCGCTGTATATCGTGCAAACTTAGGAACGGGCCTAAGGCTGTCATTTCCGGGACGAAAAGTGCCCAGTCTACCTCAGATTATTTGAGCAACAGGTGAAGTGAACTGTTTCACACTGCCACTATGTAGTAGCAACATGTGTGGTGTTCGCCACTAACAGGGGATGCTGCCATCAAGCCAAAAAGACGTTCTGCCTATCACACAAATGAGTAATGTAATATATGAATTTCAATGCCAGTGTGATGCATGGTATATAGGCCGTATGTCCCAAAGACTGACGGATTGTATCAAACAACATGTCCCTTCCGCTGTTTGCAACGGGCAAAGTACAGGCCGTACCCAACCAGCCGTGCTTGCAAAACTCAAAACACAGTATCCAACATTAGATGTAATTCCGCGATTGGACAACATTTGCTAAATAGTCCTCAGTGTGCTAAGAATTATGCTGACAACAAATTTAAGATTGTCAGTTGGGTTCACAGAGTAGCAGATTTGCGCAAACTGGAAGCTACATATATTAATACACAGGGCCTTATTCTTTGCAGACAGAAAGAACATGTGCATACATTGTGCCTGTTTCAGCTAAACAAAATAAGTGACAGCCATTCGCTGGTTTATTCCTCAGGGCAATGCCTTGACCAGCGTTAAGCTGCCTGGTTTAATTTTCAAACAAAGCATGGCAGTTAATTGTCAGTCACCATAAACTGGTGCATTCTCCATGGCAATGCCTCAACCAGAGTCCACTTGCCAACCAATCAGTATCCTCTTCTCATACAGTATAAATTTGTTGCTTTCCCTTTCATTTGTTTTCTTGCAAATTGTCCTGAAAAGTTTAGAATTTCATTCAAGATCACTATGTTTTCTGGAATATGCAATTTGTGCTGGTTTAGAATGCCACTGCTTATTATCGCTGCTCTTAATGCTTTGCAAGACACCCAACACCTCCTCTTCCTCCTGAAGTTACAGTCAGCTTCAGAGGGGTAATGGTGACGAACGCTAACCCCTCCACTAAAGCACCCACCTACAAATCCGTACCAATGGATCTTCTTGGCAGCAGGGTTTAGCAAATCCAGCAGAGTTATACTGGAGTCACTGCTGGTTGTTTGAGATCAGAGTGTTAACATGCATGAGCTCTACCCCAATAAAACCCAATGTAAAGACAGATGGGCTCTGCTGCATTTCCAAGAGAGGAAAACATCTGAGCAAAACTGGGGTCTAAACTAGTGTGGCAGGGGGGTGGGAACCAGAGCAGGACAGCAAGTGAAATAAATGAGGGGGAACTAGTAAATAAGGCCAGTAAGACTAAGAGGAAGAGCGGGCAGGGAGATGTTGCGGAGCACAGCGGGACTGGTGGTCTGAAGTGCATTTGTTTCAATGCGAGAAGTATAACAGGTAAAGCAGATGAACTTAGAGCTTGGATTAGTACTTGGAACTATGATGTTGTTGCTATTACAGAGACTTGGTTGAGGGAAGGACAGGATTGGCAGCTAAATGTTCCAGGATTTAGAAGCTTCAGGCGGGATAGAGGGGGATGTAAAAGGGGTGGGGGAGTTGCATTACTGGTTAAGGAGAATATCACAGCTGTACTGCGGGAGGACACCTCGGAGGGGTCATACAGCGAGGCAATATGGGTGGAGCTCAGGAATAGGAAAGGTGCAGTCACGATGTTGGGGGTTTACTACAGGCCTCCCAACAGCCAGCGGGAGGTAGAGGAGCAGATATGTAGACAGATTTTGGAAAGATGTAAAGGTAACAGGGTTGTAGTGGTGGGTGATTTTAACTTCCCCTATATTGACTGGGACTCACTTAGTGCTAGGGGCTTCGATAGGGCAGAATTTGTAAGGAGCATCCAGGAGGGCTTCTTGAAACAATACGTAGATAGTCCAACTAGGGATGGGGCCATACTGGATCTGGTATTGGGGAATGAGCCCGGCCAGGTGGTCGAAGTTTCAGTAGGGGAGCATTTCGGGAACAGTGACCATAATTCCATAAGTTTTAAGGTACTCGTGGATAAGGATAAGAGTAGTCCTCGGGTGAAGGTGCTAAATTGGGGGAAGGTTAATTATAACCATATTAGGCAGGAACTGAAGAATTTAGATTGGGGGCGGCTATTTGAGGGTAAATCAACATCTGACATGTGGGTGTCTTTTAAATGTCAGTTGATTAGAATCCAGGACCAGCATGTTCCTGTGAGGAAGAAGGATAAGTTTGGCACGTTTCGGGAACCTTGGATAACGAGGGATATTATGAGCCTCGTCAAAAAGAAAAAGGAAGCATTCGTAAGGGCTGGAAGGCTAGGAACAGACGAATCCCTTGAGGAATATAAAGACAGTAGGAAGGAACTTAAGCAAGGAGTCAGGAGGGCTAAAAGGGGTTATGAGAAGTCATTGGCAAACAGGATTAAGGAAAATCCCAAGGCTTTTTATACGTATATAAAGAGCAAGAGGGTAACCAGGGAAAGGGTTGCCCCACTCAAGGACAGAGAAGGGGTTCTATGTGTGGAGCCAGAGGAAATGGGCGAGGTACTAAATGAGTACTTTGCATCAGTATTCACCAAGGAGAAGGACTTGGTGGATGATGAGCCTAGGGAAGGGAGTGCAGATAGTCTGTCATCTCATTTTCAAAAAGGAGGTGGTGTTGGGTGTCTTGCAAAGCATTAAGGTAGATATGTCCCCAGGGCCTGATGGGATCTACCCCAGAATACTGAGGGAGGCAAGGGAAGAAATTGCTGGGGCCTTGACAGAAATCTTTGCATCCTCATTGGCTACAGGTGAGGTCCCAGAGGACTGGAGAATAGCCAATGTTGTTCCTTTGTTTAAGAAGAGTAGCAAGGATAATCCAGGAAATTATAGGCCGGTGAGCCTTACGTCAGTGGTAAGGAAATTATTAGAGAGGATCCTTCGGGACAGGATTTACTCCCATTTGGAAACAATTGGACTTATTAGCAAGAGGCAGCATGGTTTTGTGAAGGGGAGGTCGTGTCTCACTAATTTGATTGAGTTTTTTGAGGAAGTGATGATGATGATTGATGAAGGAAGGGCAGTGGATGTTATCTATATGGACTTCAGTAAAGTCTTTGACAAGGTCCCTCATGGCAAACTGGTACAAAAGGTGAAGTCACACGGGATCAGAGGGGAGCTGGCAAGATGGATACAGAACTGGCTCGGTCATAGAAGACAAAGGGTAGCAGTGGAAGGGTGCTTTTCTGAATGGAGGGATGTGACTAGTGGTGTTCCGCAGGGATCAGTGCTGGGACCTTTGCTGTTTGTAGTATATATAAATGATTTGGAGGAAAATGTAGCTGATCTGATTAGTACGTTTGTGGACGACACAAAGGCTGGTGGAGTTGCGGACAGTGATGAGGATTGTCAGAGGATACAGCAGGATATAGATCGGTTGGAGACTTGGGCGGAGAAATGGCAGATGGAGTTTAATCCGGACAAATGTGAGGTAATGCATTTTGGAAGGTCTAATGCAGGTGGGAGGTATGCAGTAAATGGCAGAACCCTTAGGAGTATTGACAGGCAGAGAGATCTGGGCGTACAGGTCCACAGGTCACTGCAAGTGGCAACGCAGGTGGATAAGGTAGTCAAGAAGGCATACGGCATGCTTGCCTTCATCGGTCGGAGCATAGAGTATAAAAATTGGCAAGTCATGTTGCAGCTGTACAGAACTTTAGTTAGGCCACACTTAGAATACTGCGTGCAATTCTGGTCACCACACTACCAGAAGGACGTGGAGGCTTTGGAGAGGGTACAGAAGAGGTTTACCAGGATGTTGCCTGGTCTGGAGGGCATGAGCTATGAGGAGAGGTTGGATAAACTCGGATTGTTTTCACTGGAACGACGGAGGTGGAGGGGCGACATGATAGAGGCTTACAAAGTTATAAGCGGCATGGACAGAGTGGATAGTCAGAAGCTTTTACCCAGGGTGGAAGAGTCAGTTACTAGGGGGCATAGGTTTAAGGTGAGAGGGGCAAAGTCTAAAGGGGATGTGCGAGGCAAGTTCTTTACACAGAGGGTGGTGAGTGCCTGGAACTTGTTGCCGGGGGAGGTGGTGGAAGCAGGTACCATAGAGACTTTTAAGAGGCATCTTGACAAATACATGAATCGAATAGGAATAGAGGGATAGAGGGATACGGACCCCGGAAGTGCAGAAGGTTTTAGTTTAGGCAGGCGTCAAGATCGGTGCAGGCTTGGAGGGCCCGATGGCCTGTTCCTGTGCTGTACTGTTCTGTTCTTTGTTCTTTGTTCAAAAACAGATCTGTGCTCTGTGTCACTTCCTAGCAACCGTTTTTCAAAGAGTATTCAAAGAAGGGAGGTTTCCTATCTATCCTCCAAGCCAGAAAATAGCATATTCCACAGGAAAGGGGACCATAAAATGTGGGAGAGGGGAAAAAATAGAAAATATATATAAATAGAGGGGAAGGAAATGCTTACTCAGCTGATTGCATCCAATGACTTTTCTTAATGCTCCATTCTGATTTGCATCTAACCCATTACAATAGTATTTTAATGAAACGAGAGATTTTCATATAAGCTTGTGGCCATTTTCCCTCAATTGTGAGCGACCAGTATTCATTAAAAAAAAATCCTCCCTATTTCTACACCACCATCAATGCAAAACTTTAAACTACCAATGCACTTTAAAAAAATCCACTGAAAGCAACAAGTAAATGTTGTGCATTTTTTGCCTTTCCTCATCCTACTAAGATTGCCAAAATTAAGTGGTAGCTTTCCTCTCCACCAAAAGTCTGTGGATGCTGGAGGTCAATTCAAATTTACCATACTTAGATTGATTAATTTTTGTTGGATTAGTATATTAGGGAATATGGAACAAAGGAAGGTAAACTGATTTAACGTACAAATAAGCTATGTTCTAATTGAGTGGTGGAACAGGCTCAAGGGGCTGAATGACCAACTCCTCTTACATTCAAAGAGATAATTGGTTGTTGAGGTAGATTCTACTGGTCTTACAGCAGTTTGTGAAAACCCTTCATCAGCAAGCATCACTCACTCTCATCTCATCCCTTTTAAAAGGTCCTTTCTCCTTGCTTCACAGTAAATATATTGACCAGGTGCCACAGAATACCATGACTGATGTACTGCATTGTGGTCAGCTGTAACAGTACAGGAACATTTAGAAACTGCACTCATTTGAAGCATTACGTAAAATCAATAATAGAAACTGTGTCTTTCATTATGATTTTTGACAGCATTGTCAAACTAGTTTAAGGGTGTTACTAAAGAGAAAACTCTTCAGAAGAGAGCCTGGCTAAACTTATGTTTTCAAACACAAGATACAATTGACAATGAAATGCATTTGTCACTTTGCAGAGTGTCATTGTGATGAAAGTGACCTGTGGGACTTTGGGCTGTCCAAATACTTTGCCATAAGATCAGTACCTCTTGAATCCCAGATGAACTATGCAAGTGTACCATCTTAAATATTTTGTACCTCTTTCTAGCCTTGGCAGGCTTATGGCTCTCATATCAATGAATAGACTATGGTTTGGAAGTCAGGCTCAAGCAGCTGGAAAACACAGTGCCCTTCAGAGGCATCATTGTGTGACTGTCAGTCAGGTTCACAGAAATATCTGGATAATGGGAAATATTTCTGCTCCAGCTGAGTTCAATTCAATGCGAATGTTCAATTCACACAACACAAGCTGTTTTTAAATTCAGATTCCAAAACCCTGGTATTCATGTGTTAGCTTCCAGCATTTGGGCTATTAACTTAGTTTCCCACAGCATGCCGGTAAAACCGTAGGCACAGGAGATGATTTGGAAATTAAAATGAGGAGAGATGTATAATGGGTGGCTGATCCAATATCGACTGTTAAACACTCGCTCAAAGTCAAATAACCCCCACAATGTTCCCATTAGGAGCTTCCATATGCACAGCACAAGTTGAATACAAGGTGACAATGATACTCTCTCTACTCTGTCCTGGCCAAACCCCTGATCCACAAGCTCAACAAAAGTTATTCTTGGAGTGCGATGTCGAGTTTAATGACCATTTGTTTGGAAACATGAGATTTATTTCTTTTCTTGTACCCCCTCCACCTCACTGTTTATTAATTGTTACTGTAAAATAATTCAGCTGTCACAGAACTAATTATAGTCTTTGTCAACATAACTATATGCAGAATTTGTATTGAACTGGCAACTGTTAAGTCTGCTGCAAAGCTCCACCTTTTGATTTCACTCGCAGGCAGGAACGGTTGGTCTACAAGCTAGTTTGCCACAATGACCAGTCCCAGCAGCACAGCTCTCCTCATTAAATTGGGAAGTACCTGAGGGATCCACAGTAATGTCCCTGTCCCCCCTGTAGTGCTGTTGAAATTAGAAGCTCTACATTAATCCAGTGCACTACTGCTGAGGAGGTCCAGTGTGCTGCCTGTGATCTTCAAACATTTGGAAGAAACTACAAGCAGATCAGCTGTTTCTACTGATGGGTTTATCAGAGGTAAGCACTGCTATATACTTGGTTCTTTATGCTGCCACCGTATAGAGTCTAGCCAGAGAGGCTCTTGGACTGTATTGTTTAAACATTAATCTTTATTGTATAGTAACTATATACACTCCACACTAGCCTGTGTGTCGCCTTCAAACACCATGCTGTAACTGTTCTCGAGTCTCTCCCATATGATCTCTTACCTCATCAAGGTGGGCAGTAATCTTTACATTCTCTTAAGATTATCCCTTTGATACCCTTATACAAAAGCACTTTGCATGAATATTGCTCATCTCACTTATATGTGCCTTTGTACTGGTTGTGGGAGCAGAAGGAGACTGACTGACTGATCCAGGTTCTCAGGGACTTTGGCTAAGGATGCAGGCACCCCTAATGTCTCGTCAGTTATCAATCAAGAGACTTTCAGCTCTTGCATACAGCAGAATTATGAGTATTCCTTCACAGCATGCCCCAGATGCAGTGACCACCTCAAAACAGAGTCTTTATGCTGTTGCTTCAATCTGTCACCTGAGTCAGCTTTGCCTCTAACTCAACTACACACCTGAGTCCAAGCCTGCTACCTCTCATCATCCAGTTAAACAGAGGGAAAAAAAGTAAAAGAGCATAAGGGGTGAAGATAAAAATGAACCCAGTGAGAGCAAGAGAGAGAAGTGAAGGAACAGAAAGACAGATTTGAAAGAGAAAGCAATTTACACTGCATTTACTGTACAACTTTAACATCAGGGCAAAGCCATTCCTGCTTCATACCCATGCTAATGGTATAATGTACAGCCCAGTCAAGGACCTCCAAAACATTGGGACTTCTGGCCAAATTCTTGCTGTAACAATTCTGTCTCATCAAGCAATCATTATTGCATTAGTGCATACAAAAGGCTACACAAGTAGGAGTGGTTAGTCTACAAGCTAGTTTGCCACAATGACCTGGAACTCCCAGTTCCAGCAGCACAACTCTCCTCATTAAATTGGGAAATACCACTCGAGAACAGTTACAGCGTGGCATTTGAAGGAGACACACAGGCTAGTGTGGAGCATATGTAGTTACCAAACAATAAAGATTAATGTTTAAACAATACAGTCTAAGAGCTTCTCTGGCTAGACTCTATACGATGGCAGGATAAAGAACCAAACATATAACAGTGCTCACCTCTGATAAACCCATCAGTAGAATCAGCTGATCTGCTTGTAGGTTCTTCCAATTTTTTTTTAAGATCACAAGCAGTTACATTTCTGTAAGGGAGTTTCATAATTAGAAGATATTGACCTGAATATGCATGGGACAGTGTTTCTAGCAATAATAGGGAATTGTGCCTCATGGTGAACTCCACCGTTGATCCTGTAAGAATCTGCTGTGTCGGGGAAAATCACACAATTTAAGTATCCTAAATGGGCATTCACACCACAACGGCACACCTGGGCATCTGCCTACCCCCGATAAGAAAAATAAGGAAATCAAATATTACTTAGATAATAAAAATCTTAATTGGGTTTGAGGGATTTCTCAGTACAAATACACATATCACTAAAGGTTGTGACGCAGGCTAACCCATAACAAAACCAAAACAAGCACTAGGGTTTATTTCTATAGCAACAGAATAGAAAAGAAGTTATGCTAAACTTGTATCAAACTTTGGTTAGACTATACTTGACGTGTTGTGTGCACTTTTGCTCATATCTTAAAAATGTAGGGGCACTAGAAAGGATGCAAAAATGAGTTACTGAAACTGAGGTTATACCTTTCAGGAAGGTGGATCTCTTTTCTCTTAAGAATAGAAGTCTGAGTACTGACCTAATAGAAGTCTTTACAATTATGAAAGCTTTTGATAGAATAGACACACAGAGAGTGGTTCCATTTGCGGGAAAGAACAAATCGAGAGGCCATCGATGTAAGATGGTCATCAAGAAATCAAATAGGGAATTCAGAAGAAACTTCCTGATCCAGAGGGTGGTGAGTATGTGGAACTGGCTACAACAGGAAGTACTTGAGGCAAATAGTATAGTTGCATTTGAGGGAAGCTAGAAAAGCATATGAGGGAGGAGAGAATGGAGGATCATGGTGATGGAGTTAGACGAGGAAAGATGCGTGTAGGCCTGAGTGCAGCATAAATAGCAGCATAGATTGGTTGGGCCGAATGGCCTGCTTCTGTCCTGCATTTTTATGTAAATCGGTCACTACCACACCAAGCCACACTTTATTCAGTCAAGTATATACAAAAAAACCTGCTGAGTACAGCAACACATCATAATTCGTAAAATGTCAATCATTTGAGAAATACATTGATTCACAAACACATGTAAAAACATGATTGAATGATATGCACATTTTAAACTAGCCTTCTGTACCAATTGATCCTGGATCGACTGACACCAACCTACAGAACTGCTAAATCCCACAACTCTGCTACCGCACATTTCATTGAAATGAAACACAGTAACAACTCTTTACAGAAATAAAAAAAAAACTTTTGAAGATTTGTAAACATGCACTTTCTCCTTACTCTCAATTCATTTGAGAAAATGGCAGCAGGTGGCTTTCAGCCCATACAGATTTATTTAGTTTTGATGCAGCTGATTTGCCATGGGGTCAGCAATAAATTCGCCAGTACTCAGATAGTAGTATAGTACAAAGCTGCCCTTCTATGTTATCTCATTGTACAGTAGCCTGGCTCATGGGCCTCCCTCCACACAGGCTGCCAGGGAGGAGGTGGTCTGTCTTTATTTGCTAGCCCTTCCCCCACCCAATAAAACAAGAACTCACTTACACAAAACATTCAGTCTAACAGATTTCCGAGAACAAATTCACTAAGCTGAAGAAAGCAAATCAAAAGCCCCTAATAATTGGTATGGCAACCTCCTATATAACTTTGTGTCCCAATAGGCCAATCAGATTTGTACACCTGAATGTTTACTTTTGACATTTAGCATTACATATTTGGAATAAAATCCAGAACTTAACATTGTAGATCAATGTGCGCATGAAGAGATTTCAGCACCTAGTTGAAATTAATTCTGGCAGCAGTTTGAACTCATAGTGCTGCATTGTTCATTGGTCTTTAGTGCTTTCGTTGTGCTGAAATTGTTTCCTGCCACCTGGCACATACCTCTGATTCCTCGATTTGGTCCAGGAAAAATATTAAACACAGTTTATAAATGTATTATTCTCTTTAGAATCTATTCATAGCAATAAATGGATTCTTAAAAAAAAACCTCTGATGCCTTATACCTAAAATAACAAAGTGTGTATGTGTGTTTATTGTGATCATAAGGCTCTGATATACAGCTAATTTATTTTTAAAATTTTAACACTGTTGAAATACATTTATACTGAAATAGCCCAACTAAATATGAGGTCAATTATTGTTTATCAAAAGGAGGAGGGACTGTGAAGACAGACTTTTTCTCTTTTGTCATTGTTCTCTGAGCTGAATATACTCACAATCATCAATTCAACATGACTGGAAAGGATAAAGTACAGCTTACTACTTACAGTTACAGCTTCCTCAGAATAGCACACAATCATTCGTGTCTTCATGTCCAGGTTTGAACTACAGCATCACAAGAAGAGACCTTTTTGATCAAAGACTTCAACTTAAGATGTCTCATTCACAGCCGACAGCCACAATGCACTGCTTGCTACGAGCTCTCGCTGGGAGAACTGTCACATCAATTTACATGTCAATAGCTGCTTCACCAGGGCCATCACAATGAAGAATGAAGACTGCCCGAGCAGCTTTAACCAACCAAGTCTATTTAAGACTACTTTCTAAGCATGCTCCGTTACTTACTGAAGTGTGTTTCTGCACAACGCAATGATGTTTATTTAAATTCATTGCTTATGCTCACTTACTATGCCTCAGCTTCTCATTAGTGATCAGGAAATGTTTAAAAATGGAATAAGAGAACAGTATGAATAACTAAAGGAAGTGGGTTGGTGTATGGGGTGAGGATCCACCTCCCCAGTACCTCCTGTCAGAGCTGTGCTCTGCCAGGGCAGTCTGTACTCTTGGTGTTAACTTGCCCTACTTTGCCGTTTTTTTGAGATTCCCATTCAATTTACTTATTCCCTTTAGCTGTTCACATACTCAGTGTCTAGTGTCTTTCATTTCCTGATTTCTCTCATTTTCACTTCTGACATTTAACGGTCTCCTGTACTCTACCTAAGCATTTTACAACTGATGCTGGGTTTTTTTCATTGTCTCACCAGATGCTGTTTGACTTACTGAGTGCTGTCAGCGCCTACTGGTTTTGTTTCAGATTTGCACCATCTGCAATATTTTGCTTTTTGTAAGATTGGAGTAATTAGAATTATTTGTAACTCGGGCGTCAATTCCCCTCCTTTTAGGCAAACATGATGCAACCAAACACATAAACCACTGGCACTCAGTGACAGCTACAACCACTTGGAATGGTTCCCTAGCTTCACTGGGGAAGCTTCAGGAGTTGTGTCCTTTCCCCAAAGTGTACAACACAAAAATCTTGATGTCCAGGAAACCATAGTCTTCCTCAAGTACAGATGTCTTGGCACTTCAAAAAGGGAATAAATTAATGGAAACAAACTGACTGTCCAAAGGATTTAGGGTTAAGTGGCTTCTTATAATCAGAGCTTCACAATATTTTACCCCTTTTACTTATATTTAGTCTGTACTCTTGCTGGGGGGTGGAGAGAAGAGGAGCGGGAGCTTACTGAATTAGCATGTAATTGATATGGGCATTTTGATTCTTCATCATTTATTTGTTATTTCCAAGTTTAATTAAAAACATAAAACACCAACTTTAAAAAAAAACTACTTACATGGACATTTAACTCAGAATTTTGTCTCAGGTCATGAATGAGTTAGATGAAGAACCCTCATCACTGGAGCTCGAGAAGGCCACAGACCACCCAGCAAACAGAAGGGCACCCGGCAAGGACGGAATACCAACCCAACTGCTCAAGCATGGCAAGTCCAATCTATTGCCACACCTTTAGGACCTCTCCTTCTCTGCTGGAAAGTAGGCTCTGTTGCATAGGAGTTCCACGACGCTAAAATTATCACACTACACAAAAACAAAGGCAACAGAGGAGACTGCAACAACTGCAGGGGCATCTCACTCCTTACAGTGCTAAGGTCAAACTGAAAAGACTCCATTTACTTGCAGACCAAGCGCACCCAGAAGAACAGTGCAGTTTCAAAACCGGCAGACCTACTGTGGACATGATCTTCTCCATATGCCAGCTACAAGAGATATGTAGGGAACAGAGTATACCCCTTTACCTTACTTTCGTAGATCTCGCCAAAGCATTCGACACTGACAGCAGAGCAAGGCTGTACAAGGTTTTAATAAAAATTGGCTGTCCACCAAAGCTCCTCAGTCTCATCCGCTCCTTCCATGACAACATGCACTGCACTGCACAATTTGATGGCTCCATTTTCGACAGTTTCGGATAGTGCTACCAGTCCACAGGATGTGTCACCATTTTCCTCTTTTTTGCCAGCCAGTGACACACAGGTGCAATAGTTGACATTTAGGGTCTTCATGTCATGCTTGCAAGCATCCTTGAAGCAGAGCTTTGGGTCATCTGACCCTTGCTACCCCAACATACAGAAGGTCTATGGGTACGCGACTGTCTTCCATCCTGCGGACATGTCCGATCCACCGAAGCTGCCTCTGTTTGATTAGTGATTAGAATGGAGTGAAACAGGGTTGTGTCCTTACCCCCACTCTGTTTGGCATCTTCTTCTCCATGTTCCTGACTTTCACCTTCCCTGTAGATATGGAAGAAATTGACTTGCACACTAGGTCAGACGGTAAGCTCTACAATCTATCAAGGCTGAAAGTGAAGATAAAAACACATTACATCCTGATCACAGAATTCCTCTATGCTGATGATGATGCGCTCGTAGCTCACACGGAAACTCAGCTACAAAGACTCATGGATTATCTCTCCCGTACCTGTAACTTGTTCTCCTTGACTATAAGCATCAAGAAAACAGTGGTCATGAGACAAGGTGTTGCATTTCTGCCCCGATTACTTGAAATAACACCCCATTGGTAGCAAATTCTGCTACCGTGGGTCCACGGTGACAGACAACCTGCCCCTTGGTGCAGACTTCGATACACACATAGGGAAAGCAGCTACCATCTTTGGCCAACTCGCAAAACACACATGGGATAACACCAAGCTGGCCCTTCGGACCAAGCTCATGGTTTATAAAGCCGGTGTTCTCAGCACCTTGCTGTAGGGCTGTGAAACATGGATGGCTTACAGCTACCAGGAAAAGAAGCTCATTAATTTCCATCGTCGCTGTCTGCGGCACATTATGGGTATATCATGGCAGGATAAAAACACAAATGTAGCAGTCCTTTCAAAGGTAGCGCTCCCAAATGTGTTGGCACTAATCAAACAGAGGCAGCTTCGGTAGATCGGACACATCCGCAGGATGGAAGACGGTCACATAGCGAAGGACCTTCTGTATGTTGAGGTAGCCAGGGCCAGATGACCAGTGCGGCGCCCAAACCTCTGTCTGCTTCAAGGATGCTTGCAAGCATGAAATGAAGGCCCTAAATGTCGACTATTGCCCCTGAGTCACTAGCTGGCAAAAGAGGAAAATGGCGACACATCCTGTGGACTGGTAGCACTATCATGACAACCAGTGGCTACAGCAGCCAATGCCGAAAACAACAACTCACAGAGTCACTTGGCAGCATCATGTGCGGCACTTGTGGCAGAACCTGCCTCTCAAGGATTGGCCTTCACAGCCATCAGCAAAGGTTCATCAAGAGAAGCCACCCCACCTAAATGGATTGTTTGCTGCGTCTCCATCATCTTTTGTAGATGATGTTACAACCGAGGTTGGAGGAATGCACTGTCTTTCTCTAGTTCCACTACTCCACTGGTCACAACGTATATTTAAATATTTTACCCAGTTACCTATGCAGCCAATTATATACTTTATCTACATTAGTTACAGAATAAAAATCCGCCAACCAGGTTTCTTTAATAAACAACAAAATTGTTGATTTCTTATAAAACAAGACTTATTCAATAAAGATGCAAAGCTTATGAACACAAAGTCTGAAGTATGAAAGTATAAATATCTACCCTTCTAATACATCCCAACACACCCACATCGGTTAAAGAAAAAATAAAGAAAAATGAAAGAAATTAGCTCTGCAAAGATCAACTTTAACAAAAATACTTTGGCCAAGTTATTGTCAATTCTTGAAGAAAAAGGATAAGATATGGAATGTTCCAGATGGCCCTTTGGTCTGGTGCCCAGGTACACGTAGATGGCTGTCACTGGAATCTTTCTGGAGCAGTTCTGTTCAGGAGACATCGAGGAGTTGTCTTGCAGGCTTTTCGGGAGAATTACTGCATCAGCGGTTTCAGCTAACTCACTGGATTCTCAGAAGATTTTCCAAAGCAGGTGGAAAAGGATGAATTGGGTGGCTTCTCTTAACAGGATACACACCAACTGAGCATTCTAGCAGCCCAAATCAGAAAGCTAAAAACTCCTGACATAAACCTAGACATGTGGCTTCTCTGTAAACAACTCCAATAGCCAGCAAGACTCATGTTTATTTAGCCCATCACTGTCTCGTCCACTAAGTGTTTTTGAAAAAAAAATCCAAAGTGTCCTTCCAGTAACTTTAAAAAAAAACAAATCCAGGCATCTCCTCAGTCTTTCAAATGAAACAATTTTCACCATCTTTTAAATATGAGTGCTCAAAAAAAATTAATAGTGGAAGCACCTTCATGACAATGGAAGGATGCAAACTAATACATGTTATCTACAATGATGCTAATAAAAAAGGAACTTGTATTTATATTGTATCTCAGGATGTCACAGATGCTTCACAGCCAATTACTATTTTGAAGTGTAGTCGTTGTATTATGTGGGAAAACACAGCAGCCAATTTGTGCACAGCAATGTCCTACAAACAGCAAGACCAATAAATTTGTTTTGATTGCAGTATGTATCCCTCAACACAATCATTTTCAATAAGTATTTGATCTAAAGTTGTTGAACACTGGTATTTCTTCCTTCTGCTCCATTATCCTTATTTATCAAATTAGAATTTTTTCCAATTTACGACAATATGCCAATCCACAAAGGGATTACTATCGGTTTGAGTGGATGGTCATCACTCATATTAGATGAACCTCACCATTTTAACCTTTACTGTATTACAGCCAAGTAATCTCGTCCAGTCATCCAGACACAAGCCTGAACATGTTGACTCGGGTGAGTGATATTAGTCTTAGATACCTCATCCAAGTAGGTATTATTGTCAGAGGAGAGGAAATGTATATGAAGTACGTAGAACAGCAGACACACTTAGGGCTTCAGATACACAGATCTTTAAAAGTGGAAGAACAAGTTGATAAAACTGCAAGAAACATAGTACAGGGAATCCTAGATTTTATGAATTATTGATTGGGTTGCAGATAGAATTGTATGTCCAGTTTTGAGCACTGTACTTTAAGAAAGATGTCAGGGCCATGGGCAGGTTGTAGAAGAGTTGCACCATGATGATACCAGGATATCATCTTCGTCTGCAGTGAGACACGATCTTTCCAAGGCTAATTAGCTTTTAGAAAACCCACACACTCCAGATGTAAATGTCTGTAAAAACTTAAAATGGCATTTTGAACACTGCCTTTAGAACGTTCATCAACCTTCTCTGTCCCCTTAAAAGCAGCTCTAGTTTTACAAGTATTACATAAAAATATCCTCTCATCCCAAGTATCGTTCTCCTGAATCTACATTGCACCTTTTCCATGACTCCAATGTCCTTTCTGCAATCTAGTGTTCAAAAATGCACACAATTTCCAGTTGAGGAATAGCCAATATACAAAAGGATTTAAACACAAGATTAAGAATTTAAGGTGTTGGGGGACTGGGAGCCATTGTAGGTCATTGAGTACAAAGGTAATGGATGTCCCATCATTGTGCAGTAGCCTGGTTCATGGGCCTCTTCACACTGCACTCCATTCCACTGGCTGCCAGGATAGAATAGGCACCATCCAAATCCAGAAAGTTTGAACTATGAACTTAAGCTACTGAGTTATGTGCCTGAGAAACCATGAGTAAAATACCCCAATCCAAAAAAAATTCAATTACATGTTAAAATTAATACTGGCACAAAAGCAGTTAGCAACACTGCATTCTGATATCAACATTTTTACCAGTCTGTGCTCATCCATGTCAAAGATTTATCAGGAAAACAGCACAGGGATATACAACAAATTTTTCAGTTTAAAATAAACATCTAGATACGGTAAGAATGTGGGACATACATTTTTTTAAAGTGATTATTTTCTACTAACAGTCTGGGGTGTTATCAATATGATGGAGCACAAAAGGAATCCACAATGGCCTGAGGCTTAAAACACAAATTATTTCAAAAATGCCAAAACTACAGGTGAGCTTTGTAATATTCTAGAAAGTTTGTGGTTGAAGGATTATGCTGGAGCCAATCTTAATTCACTCTTGCATTTATTTTACAAAATAAAAATGTGCAGTTCCTCATATACTCCTTATATATACTCAAGACCCTAATTAGCACCTTCCACCTGCATATGATTAAACAAATTAACTGATTCCCTGCTTTTTATTTAAATAAAAGTTAGAGTTTAACATGCACAAACATTTCAAAATAAATTAAATCAAAATAAATTCCATATCTGTACAAAGTATTACATTGCAAGACGTTCCTCCTCTAGGACACCTAACAAATTCTTTGTACAAGCATTTATTTTCATAAAACAATCAGTTAGTTGATGACTTGCATCTACCCATTTAATTTTGAACATTCCTTTCTCTTCAGCATTTGTCTCAATCCAAAAAAAAATCTGCAACCTTTCCTCGCTCAAGCCTTTTGTAGAGTATGCATTCTCCCACAAGAAATGATTATCTACATAACATACAATGGGTTTCTTATCTTCAGTATACCCATTGCACAGAATCTCTGCACATCTGTTCCTTATAGGAGCAGAGGAACATAGCAGGAGTAGGCCATTCAGCCCATCGAGCCTGCTCCACCATTCAATACGATCATGGCTGGTCATCCACTTCAATGCCTTTTTCCCACACTATCCTCATATCCCCTTATGTCATTTGTATTTGGAAATCTATCAATCTCTGCTTTAAACATACTCAATGACTGAGTGTCCACATCCCTCTGGGGTAGAGAATTCCAAAGATTCACAACCCTCTGAATAAAGAAATTTCTCCTCATCTCTGTCCTAAGTGGCTCCCTAAATTTCACCTAAAATATTTGACAAATAGAATCCCATATCCACTGCCTCCACAAGAGCAAGCGTTTCTACAGCTAAAGTACTTTTAATCACCCTTTTTATTTTCTTAGCTTCCCAAGCTATAGGACATTTCCCATTTGCACCCATCAAAAATATTATGAAGCTAGCAGCACTTGAATACCCATGAGCAAGATTAGCATGTTAAGCATCAGTAAAAATTACTAATTTCATATTCAATGGGTCACCTAAGGATGGGAATTTGAGTGCGCATTTCTTCAGATTTTTTTTTAATGGTTTATTTGCCCTTAAAACATTCTCAACTTTCGGGTGTTTTGTTGCAGTACTGAACTCCAACACATAAAAATTAGCATCAGGTCTCGTCTGAGTGCACGACCAGTTTAATTGACCAATCAAGCTTCACAATTGTTCTTTCTCTTCTTTAGATATATCATCTTTCTGTGATGTCCTAGCACAATTAACCAGGATGGGAGTAACACTCTCTAAATAGGATTGTTGATTTAAAGTTATTTCAGACCTACTCGCTTAATATCTAAACCAATATATTTAAGAGTCCCACAAGCCTGACTCCCAATCTTAAATTCTACTTTAATCCTATTAAAAACAATATTTCCCAAATTCTGCAGCACCACCCTGTAAGATCTCTGAAAGTTTCCCTTTATGATACCAATACAACACTGCAGGATCTGCTTTTATTTGGACACAACCAATTTTCAGCAAACAGATCTGACCAAGAAATACAATATCTTGGAAGCATCAATAAGGCCATATAGACACATTTGTTTAGTTTCCATAGTTTTCCTTCTGCAACTGCTGCCTCTTTAGGTAGTTTCAGAGAAGTGTTTCTGAAAAGTATCACCATGCAGAAATGTGGCTTTTGATGTTGATTGATCGACAACATTTTGAAATGTTGATTGATCTACACTCCAATGAATATGTGGCCAAAAGAACTAAAAAGATTTTCAAGATTACTTTTCCCCTCTAACATTGATATCACCCAGTCACTCTTCAAAACCCCTTGCAATTAACCTCACTTTAGCCTTATAAGTCCCATCTGCAAGCACTTTTTCAATACAAATCCATCTATGTGACAAGGCTGTCCCTTGTCCTTTATCTGGTACCTCCTCTATCAGCTGCTCAGATTCTGAGATTTTGTAATCAATCCTGATTAATTGTGAAGAACGAACCTTAACAGTTTGTTTCCATGCTTGACAACTACTGTCTTCCCATCACAACCAATTACCTCACCAGGGCCTTTCCATTCCCTATGACCCTCTCTTTTATCATATACCAAATCTCCCGAATTGAATTCTGTCTCAGATGGTCTTATACGATGGCTCAGAGCTTTGCAATTTTTCTCCGAAACCTCAACCTTGATGAAATCAGTCTCCCTGCATGTAAAGTATTCAAATGTGCATAAAAAAGGAACTAATTGCAGTACCTTTTAGAGCAGGAGGACTGTCGCACAGCACAGAAGGCAATTTGGGATTTTGCCCATAGACCAAATGATAGGGACTGTACCCTCCAACCATCTGAAATAATTTATTTGCATGAACCGCCCATGCCAGGGCAGTAGGTAACTTGCAGTTTGGTTGGTCAGCTAAGATTTTATGCAGCATTTCATCAAACACCAAGTGATTCCTTTCACAGAGCCCAATGGTGAAATGACTTTAAGCTGTGGTATTCATGACCATAATGTTCATGTTTTCACACACGTCTCTGAACTCATCAGTGCAAAATCCTTTCATCAGTCCAGAAACTTAGCTGGTGCCCCAAGTCCAGGCCCTATCCGTTTCTTCATGATTTTATCTATAATCACCCTTTTGTCCTTGTATATATTCTTGTAGAAAGACTAAACTGGTTGCCAGGTCGATAAAATGTAGAAGGAAAATATTTCTGTCTTTGTCCCATACCTTTAAATTCATGGCAACTACCTCATTAAAGTTACATGCCAATGGAAGGCTTATAACAGGATGTGATAGCATCCTCTGACATTTTTTTCTTTTACAGATTTCACACTTTTCACACATTTCTTCTATTAACCTTGTACACTCTTTATCAACCACACCTGCATCCTTTCGCAGGGTTTTTAATCTCTGACAAGGTGAGCAAATTGTGCAACTTTAAGACAATTTGCATTTTGTCTCTGATTCTTATTACCAGGTGTCATTAATACTTCTCTAACACTGTCACTAGAAACATCAGGTTTTGTTAAGGGGATACAATAATGCCCTAACTGGGTAATCTGCAAATCCACTAACTTTCCAAGAACAATTGCCTTATCATGCTCCATATCATGTTTTATTTGTGCCTTTTTCATAGAAGGTTGACTCAACAGTAAAGTATCTCACGAGAGGCTGCATCAGTACTGATAAAGTGGCTTACTCCAACGATTTCATATGGAATTACAACTCTCATTAGTGACTTCAATGTGTTGTCATCACCAAACAGAAAGCAAATAGTACTTTTACAACTCCCTTTCCTTGCATCGATCCTCACTACTGAGTGAATGCAGATAATATTTTAACCAATCTGTTCCACATACTGTTGACGCGCAAGCACTATCTAATACAGGACAGTTGAGCGTATCTACAACCAACACATTCATACAGGACTAAAACGCCTTGTGACTAGTACAATTCATTCAGATTCATCAGTATCTTCCTCTTCTGCCTCAGAATTCTTTGTGTCATGTCAAGCACATCGCCTCTCTGCTTTGCTGGTTCATTGCTTCGAGCCACATTTTTTAACTGTTTCTTGGGCAATCCTGGAATTCATTTGCGTATTATTGTGGTTCCAATTCTGTCTTCTGCTTAATAGCCAGACCTGCTAAAGGTGCTTTCATCCTCATTCCTCCTGTCTTTAAATTTTCTATGGTACTGGTGCCTGCGCCGAGTATCTGGACCATTTCAAACAATGGCAATCATTGTGTCCTCCACTCTTCATGCCACAGCAGAATGTCCCATTTGTTCTACCAAGGCTGTAGGAAATGATTATTTCCCATGAATCTTGTTAAGGCAGCAGACATCTGATCCAACAAGGAGTTTTTTTTCCCCCAAGAACCGAACCCCAAAGAACAAAGAACAAAGAAAATTACACAGCACAGGAACAGGCCCTTCGGCCCTCCAAGCCTATGCCAATCCAAATCCTCTATCTAAACATGTCGCCTATTTTCTAAGGGTCTGTATCTCTACTTCCTGCCCATTCATGTATCTGTCCAGATACATCTTAAAAGACGCTATCGTGCCCGCGTCTACCACCTCCGCTGGCAATGCGTTCCAGGCGCCCACCACCCTCTGCGTAAAGAACTTTCCATGCATATCCCCCCTAAACTTTTCCCCTTTCACTTTGAACTCGTGTCCCCTTGTAATTGAATCCCCAACTCTGGGGAAAAAGCTTCTTGCTATCCACCCTGTCTATACCTCTCATGATTTTGTACACCTCAATCAGGTCCCCCCTCAACCTCCATCTTTCTAATGAAAATAATCCTAATCTACTCAATCTCTCTTCATAGCTAGCGCCCTCCATACCAGGCAACATCCTGGTGAACCTCCTCTGCACCCTCTCCAAAACATCCACATCCTTTTGGTAATGTGGCCAAACCAAAGTCCTGTACAACTGTAACATGACCTGCCAACTCTTGTACTCAATACCCCGTCCGATGAAGGAATGCATGCCGTGTGCCTTCTTGACCACTCTATTGACCTGCATTGCCACCTTCAGGGAACAATGGACCTGAACACCCAAATCTCTCTGTACATCAATTTTTCCCAGGACTTTTACATTTACTGTATAGTTCACTCTTGAATTGGATCTTCCAAAATGCATCACCTCGCATTTTCCCTGATTGAACACCATCTGCCATTTCTCTGCCCAACTCTCCAGTCTATCTATATTCTGCTGTATTCTCTGACAGTCCCCTTCACTATCTGCTACTCCACCAATCTTAGTGTCGTCTGCAAACTTGCTAATCAGACCACCTATACTTTCCTCCAAATCATTTATGTATATCACAAACAACAGTGGTCCCAGCATGGATCCCTGTGGAACACCACTGGTCACACGTCTCCATTTTGAGAAACTCCCTTCCACTGCTACTCTCTGTCTCCTGTTGCCCAGCCAGTTCTTTATCCATCAAGCGAGTACACCTTGGACCCCATGCGCCTTTAATTTCTCCATCAGCCTACCATGGGGAACCTTATCAAATGCCTTACTGAAGTCCATGTATACGACATCTACAGCCCTTCCCTCATCAATCAACTTTGTCACTTCCTCAAAGAATTCTATTAAGTTGGTAAGACATGACACAAAACCATGTTGCCCATCACTGATAAGCCCATTTTCTTCCAAATGGGAATAGCTCCTATTCCCTCAGTATCTTCTCCAGCAGCTTCCCTACCACTGACGTCAGGCTCACCAGTCTATAATTACCTGGATTATCCCTGCTACCCTTCTTAAACAAGGGGACAACATTAGCAATTCTCCAGTCCTCCGGGACCTCACCCGTGTTTAAGGATGTTGCAAAGATATCTGTTAAGGCCCCAGCTATTTCCTCTCTCGCTTCCCACAGTAACCTGGGATAGATCCCATCCAGACCTGGGGACTTGTCCACCTTAATGCCTTTTAGAATACCCAACACTTCCTCCCTCCTTATGCCGACTTGACCTAGAGTAATCAAATATCTGTCCCTAACCTCAACATCCGTCATGTCCCTCTCGGTGAATACCGATGCAAAGTACTCGTTTAGAATCTCACCCATTTTCTCTGACTCCACGCATAACTTTCCTCCTTTGTCCTTGAGTGGGCCAATCCTTTCTCCAGTTACCCTCTTGCTCCTCATATATGAATAAAAGGATTTTCCTTAACCCTGTCTGCTAAAGATATTTCATGACCCCTTTTAGCCCTCTTAATTCCTCGTTTCAGATTGCGCCTACAATCCCGATATTCTTTCAAAGCTTTGTCTTTCTTCAGCCGCCTAGTTCCAGTTCGGGATTCACTTAGTGTTAGAGGTCTAGATGGAGCAGAATTTGTAAGGAGCATCCAGGAGGGTTTTCTGGAGCAGTATGTAAATTGTCCAACTCGGGATGGGGCCATACTGGACCTGGTGTTGGGGAATGAGCCCAGCCAGGTGGTTGAAGTTTCAGTAGGGGACTACTTTGGGAATAGTGATCACAATTCCGTAATTTTTAGAATACTCATGGACAAAGATGAGAGTGGTCCTAAAGGAAGAGTCCTAAATTGGGGGAAGGCCAACTATACCAAAATTCGGCAGGAGCTTGGAAATGTAGATTGGGAGCAGCTGTTTGAAGGTAAATCCACATTTGATATGTGGGAGGCTTTTAAAGAGAGGTTGATTAGCGTGCAGGAGAGACATGTTCCTGTGAAAATGAGGGATAGAAATGGCAAGATTAGGGAACCATGGATGACAGGTGAAATTGTGAGACTAGCTAAGAGGAAAAAGGAAGCATACATGAGGTCTAGGAGGCTGAAGAAAGACAAAGCTTTGAAAGAATATCGGGAATGTAGGGCCAATCTGAAACGAGGAATTAAGAGGGCTAAAAGGGGTCATGAAATATCTTTAGCAAACAGGGTTAAGGAAAATCCCAAAGCCTTTTATTCATATATAAGGAGCAAGAGGGTAACTAGAGAAAGGATTGGCCCACTCAAGGATAAAGGAGGAAAGTTATGCTTGGAGTCAGAGAAAATGGGTGAGATTCTAAACGAGTACTTTGCATCGGTATTCACCGAGAGGGACATGACGGATGTTGAGGTTAGGGACAGATGTTTGATTACTCTAGGTCAAGTCGGCATAAGGAGGGAGGAAGTGTTGGGTATTCTAAAAGGCATTAAGGTGGACAAGTCCCCAGGTCTGGATGGGATCTATCCCAGGTTACTGAGGGAAGCGAGAGAGGAAATAGCTGGGGCCTTAACAGATATCTTTGCAGCATCCTTAAACACGGGTGAGGTCCCGGAGGACTGGAGAATTGCTAATGTTGTCCCCTTGTTTAAGAAGGGTAGCAGGGATAATCCAGGTAATTATAGACTGGTGAGCCTGACGTCAGTGGTAGGGAAGCTGCTGGAGAAGATACTGAGGGATAGGATCTATTCCCATTTGGAAGAAAATGGGCTTATCAGTGATAGGCAACATGGTTTTGTGCAGGGAAGGTCATGTCTTACCAACTTAATAGAATTCTTTGAGGAAGTGACAAAGTTGATTGATGAGGGAAGGGCTGTCGATGTCATATACATGGATTTCAGTAAGGCGTTTGATAAGGTTCCCCATGGTAGGCTGATGGAGAAAGTGAAGGCGCATGGGGTCCAAGGTGTACTAGCTAGATGGATAAAGAACTGGCTGGGCAACAGGAGACAGAGAGTAGCAGTGGAAGGGAGTTTCTCAAAATGGAGACGTGTGACCAGTGGAGTTCCACAGGGATCCATGCTGGGACCACTGTTGTTTGTGATATACATAAATGATTTGGAGGAAAGTATAGTTGGTCTGATTAGCAAGTTTGCAGACGACACTAAAATTGGTGGAGTAGCAGATAGTGAAGGGGACTGTCAGAGAATACAGCAGAATATAGATAGATTGGAGAGTTGGGCAGAGAAATGGCAGATGGAGTTCAATCAGGGCAAATGCGAGGTGATGCATTTTGGAAGATCCAATTCAAGAGTGAACTATACAGTAAATGGAAAAGACCTGGGGAAAATTGATGTACAGAGAGATTTGGGTGTTCAGGTCCATTGTTCCCTGAAGGTGGCAACGCAGGTCAATAGAGTGGTCAAGAAGGCATACGGCATGCTTTCCTTCATCGGACGGGGTATTGAGTACAAGGGTTGGCAGGTCATGTTACAGTTGTATAAGACTTTGGTTCGGCCACATTTGGAATACTGCGTGCAGTTCTGGTCGCCACATTACCAAAAGGATGTAGATGCTTTGGAGAGGGTGCAGAGGAGGTTCACCAGGATGTTGCCTGGTATGGAGGGCGCTAGCTATGAAGTGAGGTTGAGTAGATTAGGATTATTTTCATTAGAAAGACGGAAATTGAGGGGGGACCTGATTGAGGTGTACAAAATCATGAGAGGTATAGACAGGGTGGATTGCAAGAAGCTTTTTCCCAGAGTGGGGGATTCAATTACTAGGGGTCACGAGTTCAAAGTGAGAGGGGAAAAGTTTAGGGGGGATATGCGTGGAAAGTTCTTTACGCAGAGGGTGGTGGGTGCCTGGAACGCGTTGCCAGCGGAGGTGGTAGACGCGGGCACGATAGCGTCTTTTAAGATGTATCTAGACAGATACATGAATGGGCAGGAAACAAAGAGATACAGACCCTTAGAAAATAGGCGACATGTTTAGATAGAGGATCTGGATCGGCGCAGGCTTGGAGGGCCGAAGGGCCTGTTCCTGTGCTGTAATTTTCTTTGTTCTTTGTTCTTAAAATCAGGAGCCTATCCATATCTGACACCCTAGCTAAATCTAGCAATTGAAATGCTCGCACTGAACCAGAGAACTCCAAATTGAATTTCCTCAACCTCCTATATAGTCTGTTAAAGTCCATGATATTGTCATGCATCAAGAAGTGCTGCAATGAAAAATGACAGACCAAAACTAAAGAGTTATAAAAATTTACTTTGTCTTTTAAAAAATGGACCTTTCTTTTAAAAAACTGAACAATGTACTCCAAAATGGCTGGCAAAGGTAAAAGACTTTACCTTTGTATATTAAAACTGTCTGACAGGGACAAAGGAATACCTTCAAAGTTAATTGGTGTCAATTGCACCCATCCTACACCCGTCCTGAAATATTCCTGAATTGAACGGGTTCTTCTGAAACAAAGGAGGGGTGAAGTGGAAACATCATAACTGGATTATTCTTATCCTGAACCCATCAAGAGAACACTTTTTAATTGAATCGGTTCTTCTGAAACAAAGAAGGAATGAAGTAGCAACATTCTGCGCCATTGTTGTTCACGACAGGGAATAAAATCCCTGTCTCCCAGCAGAGCCAAGATGTAACAATTTATTCCCTTAAAAGGCAGCATGAGAGAGAGAGAGAGAGAGAGAGAGAGCCAGAAAGAAGCATCCAAGAAGCTTTTTCAGCTAAGGGGCTGGGAGAACATCCAGCAAGCCAGAATGGACGTGCCCTGCTGTAGAATTCTACGTTTTTACTTCTACAGCAGTGAATTAGAAGCGATACGCTGCCTTCAACTGAACTTTCAACAAGACAGAAACCTAAAAACACCTCAGGCCTGCAACCGAGAAACTGACGTCCGAGAAAATTCACCAGGTTTACCATGAGCCCCCCAAAATCTACCCCTCACTTACCATCGCTTACCCCTTTTCCTTTCTATCTGTCTCTTCTTGTGTTTGTGTGTGTGTGTGTGCGCGCGCGCGAGTGAATGCGTGAGTGGATACAGTTGCCACAATTTCTGGTTAAGCCGCAAAGATCAATAAATAATTGATTTTCTGTTTTAAACCTACAAGAAAACCTGTTGCTGTCCGATAATTTGATGAATAAAGCACAAAGGGCTAAACCCCTAAAACAAAAAAAAACGCTTACTGCAGTCAGGTGGGCGTTGAACAGTGGGAACCACCCAAACTCCTCACCACATGGCCATAAAAATATAAAAGATTTTCGAGATTACTTTTCCAGCTGTGGGAGAGTCCCCTCTAACGTATAATAACCATTGAATAACCATCAGTTTTCCGAAATCTATCAATGTCTGACCATGCTTCATGGGCATTTATTAGATCATCTTTCTTCCAAATCTCATGCAAGAATTCTAAAAGAAGATCCAAACTTTTATCAGTATCCAATTCATAAAATACTTTACTTCTGATTTTACTTTTGGTAGGAAGTGACGCCGAGGACATACCTTGTTTGGTAGGGACGTAACCCATGTCCACATATCCACTTCATTCATCCATTGGTTCAGCATCAGGGAACATCAGAGGGTAATCATACCCTGACAATTTACACTTGTTTTCTGCCATTTTCCACAAAACCACTGGATTTTAGTTTTCTATGTGAATTTTTTTTTCTTAGTTTCCAACCTTCAGCTTTTGGTGACCATCCTCTGCTACCATGTTGTACTCCAGAAAGCCTATTGTTGAAGGATTATACTGGAACCATTCTTGACTCAGTCTGGCAATTATTGTACAGAATAAAAAGATTACAAACATGCAACTCCTCACTCAAACCTTCACCCAGCTTCAGTAAGTGTGTTCTTATATATACTCAAGACAGACCCTAAATAACACCCTCTACCTGCATATGATTAAACACAATTAACAAGCATTAAGAAGCAAAGAATGATACTGGATTATAATTTAATCTTAAAAACAAAAGCGGCCGAGCGAAATTTGTAAAAATTATGTAGTGTTCTAAGTTTAAAAGGTTACCCTGAAATCATATGCTTTCATCATTATCTACTACTACTACGAACTAAAAACATCAAGCGCACTTTTGAATATTGTTCTGATACAGAGGGCCATCTCAATCATTGTCTGTGCCAGCGCCAACACAGGGCAATCTCAATCACTGTTTTTGTTAATGTCAACACAGGGCAATCTCAATCACTGTCTAAGCCAATGTCAACACAGGGTAATCTCAATCATCATCTGTGCCAGTGCTAACACAAGGCGCCATGGGACCTTGTACACCAACCTAACAGTACAGATGGGGCCTTGGTTTAACATTTCATCTGAAAGTTAGAAAACTACTACTCTAAATCAGCAAATCCAGGTAATTGTAACTGTCTTTTTTATTTAGAAAAATTGTTTACTAATTATAATTAAATGTAACTTGATAACAATTGCGATCTCCCTCAACCACCCTGGCACATGCCATTCCTGGTCACCACCAAAACTCAAGGATTAATCTTTCTAATCTCCGCCTTATCCCTCATTTCCTCCACTGCCCGACTCCCATCAACCCTGTTGGTGGTGCAACAGTTACTGCCTCATTCCTATCCTCACTAGGCAGACACTTTGTAGCACAGTTTGATGGACAGTGAATAGCTACAGGAACTCTACATGATTTTCTGTGCCCCAGCCCAGGAGTGCTGACACCCAAAGCAGTCCCAGCTGATATCAGCTGCTTTATTTTTTAATTGAGTGAAGATTACAGTCTAATAATAAACTGTTAAAGGTAGACTATTAAATATCATATTGTACAAAGAAGTCAGTATCTCACCAACAGAAAATCCACTATTCTATAACAAAGAAAGTTTATCGTTCACCTGATAAAAAAATTCTGGAAGAAAGCATTATTCATCATTAATACTTCCCAAGGTCTGGATGTCTCTTTGAATTCTATTAACTAGTCATTCAAGTAAAAAAAAAAATGAAGATTATATCCTTCAAACTGACAACCCTTTATCACATTCCTGTAGACTGAACTAACAATACCTTGCCTTTCCATTCCTGGATAATCTCTTTTCATAAGATGTCAAGGTTTGAAGTGCTTCTATTTGCACAATAACTATTTATTTACTGCGCTTCAGTATGCATGACAACAGTGACTACACTTAGAGAATTAATCAACTGTGTGCTTTGGGGGCATCCTGAGGATAAGAGAGGTGCTATATAAATGCAATTCCTTTCCTTTCTTTCCCTTCATTGAAAGGTAGCTTCTTGTCCTGCTCAGAGGGCTGGTTAGGATTAGACTTTGGCAATCAGTCCCAACAGTCAACTAGTGGCATTGGCATAAAAACTGAAAGTGCTGGAATTGCTCAGCAGGTCAGGCAGTATCTGTGGAAGGAGACACAGAGTTAACGATTCAGAACTGGAAAAAGTTAGAAATGTAAATGGTGAAATGGGGGAGAATGGATAAAGAAAATAATGGAAGGTCTGTGAAAGGTGTAATGACCAGGTGAGAAAGGGGTCTAGGGTTCCCTCTCAGCCTTCACCTGGTCTTACCGTAACAGGGTTCAATTTTAAACACACCGATTTTTTTCTTTAGCTCCCTCTTAGTGAATCCTTGTTCACTAACTTCCAATTATAAGGCAAAGAAACCAGCCAAACAGTTTTTCTTCGGTTTAAAGAAAAAAGGCTGAACTTTATTAAACTTAAACTTTAATTCGGTTAACACCTACGGATACGCGACGTGTCCACGCTAGCATGCATATGCGATACACACATGCAGGTAGAGACAGAAAAGAGCAGAAGAAATAAAGTGGAAAAGTTTGAGGCAATATCTGACAATTGTTTTGGTTACTGTTTCTCGAGCTCCCTGTAAAGTCCTTGATCGTACAGGGAGGTCTTGCTTTTCGTTGGGGCCTAGTATTTTTCTGAAACCTTGTTCGATGTAGGAGACTTTTCTCTCTTGAAGTTCATGTGTCCTCCGTGGGTCCAGAGGCTTGTGAGAAAGAGATGGGAGCAGATAGGCGAGGTCTTCTCACTCCAGGAGCTAACAGTGTTTCTGAGTTCAAAACCTCTGTGGCTAGTTCAAAAAACCCTGGACCAGCCAGTTAGTCATGTGACCAGCTGGTTTACCCAGTCCTGTCCTTTGTGGATCGTATCACCTTAGCAGTCTCTGGAATGCTCTTCCTTACGCCTTCAATGTCTGGTGATCAAAATCCATTGTGGGTTGAATGGGTCAGTGAATGGTCCTTTTCTCTGCATAAGCACTGTCTGTTAGTATGCAAATATATTTCAGTTAAGTGTCTGGCAGCCCTTGTAACAGGCCTTCTCTTCTTCCCAGCAAGTTTAAAAATCAATGTTCATATGACAAAATTAATATGACTCAGTCTTGGCAGGTGGGGACCTGCATGACATAAGGTAGAAGACAAGAGACATTAAATGACAAAAGATTTAGTTCTGCAGAGCCAAAGGGAGTGGTAATGGGTCAAGTAAAGAAACAAAAGTTGTTTTTTTATTTGTTCGTGGGATGTGGGCGTCACTGGCTAGGCCAGCATTTATTCCCCATCCCTAATTGCCCATGAGTAGCTAGTGGTGAGCCACCTTCTTGAACTGCTGCAGCCATTGGGGTGTAGGTACACCGACAGTGCTGTTAGGGAGTTCCAGGATTTTCACCCAGTGACAGTGAAGGAATGGTGATATAGTTCCAAGTCAGGATGGTGTGTGGCTTGGAGGGGAAATTGCAGGTGGTGGTGTTCCCATGCATCTGCTACCCTTGTCCTTCTAGAAGTCACAAGTTTGGAAGATGCTGCCAAAGCAGCCTTGGTGAGTTGCTGCAGTGCGTCTTGTAGATGGCACACACTGCTGCCACTGTGCGTTGGTGGTGAAGGGAGTGAATGTTGAAGATTGTGGATGGGGTGCCGATCATGCAGGCTGCTTTGCCTGGATGGTATTCAGCTTCTTGAGAGTTGTTGGAGCTGCACCCATTCAGGAAAGTGGAGAGCTACAAGGTTAAGTTGGAGAAACTGGGGTTGTTCTCCTTGCAGCGAAGGAGATTGAGGGGAGATCTGATAGAGATGTACAAGATTATGACAGGTTTAGATAAGTTAGAGAAAGAGAAATTGTTCCCATTAGCTGATTTTAGAAGGACTAGGGGACACCGATTGAAAGTTTGGGGCAAGCGATGCAGAGGATTGCGGGGGGGGCGGGTTGAGAAGAACTTTTTACTCAGCAAGTGGTAACGGCCTGGAACTCGCTGCCTGTGAGGGTGGTGGAAGTGAAGATGATCAATGACTTCAAAAGAAAATTGGATGGGCAGGAGGGAAATAAATTTACAGGGCTATGGGGATAGAGTGGGGGAATGAGACTGACTGAATTGTTCTACAGAGGGCTGGCATGGGCACGATGGGCTGAATGGCCTCTTTCAGTGCCATAATGACTCTAAAATTAATAAATTAGGGAACAAACAGAAGGAGCAGGAGTGCACATCTGGGCCCCATAAATGTTCAGGCCTCCCCAGCCCTATCTTCCCTTCTTCCCTCCTGAAACCCTCTCCCTGCCAATTAGCTTTTTGCCAGAGAGTGCCCCTCTGGTTCCAGCTAATGTCAAGCTGCCAGCTAAGATTCTGCCACCGTAGGATTGAGTCCACCCCCGAATAAGTTAAAATTGTGATGCGAGAAAGCCTCAACAGGCTTACTGCAAGATACATGGCTCTGCCGTGCAGCTTCAGGTGCCACCTCAATATGTCCACCCTCCTCCTTTATAGATCAAAACATTTCCCACCTACAACCCCTTTCCTGCTGCCACATATAAAGGTTTACAGCACAGGAGACCATTCAGCCCATCATGTCCCTGCCAGCCCAAAAAGAGCTATTTAATTTAATCCCATTTTCCAGCTTTGTAGGTTACAACACCTCAACTGCAAATCCAAGTCTTTTTTAAATGCAATGAGGGTTTCTGCCTCTAGTACACTTTCAGTCAGTGAGTTCCAGACCACCACTACCCTCTGGGTGAAAAAGGTACTCCTCAATTCCCCTCTAATCATTCTGCCAATTAGTTTAAATCTATGCTGTCTGGTTACTGACCTCTCTTCTAATGGAAATAGGTCCTTCCTATCCACCTTCCTGGTTCACTAATGTCCTTTAGGGAAGGAACGTGCAACTCCAGACCTACAATAATGTGGTTGATTCTTAACTGCCCTCTGAAATGGCCTAGCGAGCCACTCAGTTATATCAAACTTCTACAGGAAAGTGGAACCTAACAGCACTGTGGATGTACCTACACCACATGGACTGCAATGGTTCAAGGCGGCGCGGCTCACCACCACCTTCTCAAGGGCAATTAGGGTTGGGCAAAAACGCTGGCCTTGCCAGAGATGCTCACATCTCATGAAAAGAATGAAAAAAACTCTATCTAGGCCCCTCATAATTTTATGCACCTCAATTAAATTTCCCCCCAGCCTCTTCTGTTCCAAAGAAAACAACCCGAGCCTATCCAATCTTTCCCTATAGCTAAAACTCTCCAGTCCTGGCAACATCCTCCTAAATCTCCTCTGTATCCTCTCTCATGCGATCACGTCCTTTCTGTAATGTGGTGACCAGAACTCTACACAGTACTCTAACTATGGCCTAACTAGTGTTTTATACAGTTTTAGCATAGCCTTCTTACTCTTATACACTAGGCTTCAGCCAATAAGGGAAAGTATCTCATATGACTTCTTAACCACTTATTTGCCTGTCCTGCCAGCTGCAGGCATCTGTGGACATACACTCCAAGGTCCCTCTCTTCCTTTACACCTCTCAGAATCCTACCATTTATTGTACATTTCCTTTGTCATGTTTGCCCTCCCTAAATGCATCACGTCACACTTCTCTAGATTGAATTCCATTTGCCACTGTTTTACCCACCTGACCAGTCCCTTGATATCTTCCTGCAGTCTGCAGCTTTCTTCCGCACTATCAAACACACGGCCAATTTTTGTGTCATCTGTAAACTTCTGAATCATGTCCCCTATATTTAAGTCTAAACCATTGATATATATCATGAACAACAAGGGACCAGTACTAAGCCCTGTGGAATTCCACTGGAAACAGCCTTCCAGTCACAAAATCCACTGTTAACCACAACCCTTTGCTTCCTGCCACTGAACCAATTTTGGATCCAACATTGGATCCCGTTCACTTGGATCCCATGAGCTTTTAATTTTCTGACCAGTCTTCTATATGGGGCCTTGTCAAAAGCCTTGCTAAAATCCATGTAGAGTATATCAAATGCACTACCTTCACTAACCCTCGTTTTCTGAAGAACACACCAAGTGAGAAAAAAAGAACAGCAGCCTGTTTACCTGGAGTGGCTGAAGATCTGGCAAGAGAGCAGCTAGCAGGAGACCCCACAACACTGCAGCAAGCTAGGCTACAGACAGGACCCCGAAATGTGTTGAACCTCTGCATATAGTAGAAAATTTGCAAGGAGATCAGAGCTTTCACCTAATCTGGCAGTGGGTCAAAAAGTTTGAAAAGTAGTAGTATAGCCATAACTGTTTTATTTTTCCCTTTCTTTCATGGGTGGGGCCTAAACTGAAGAGAGAGGGAAGAACTCAACAGCACCACTGGAGGTCCACAGCACAGTAAGAAAACCTGATTGTGGCAGCTGCCGATACTGCAAGCTGCAGCTGGTTGTCGAGAGAAAAAACCTTTTAAAAAAAACTTAGTCTCACTCTTAAAGGAGCAGGCCTGCAAAAAATGAATCTGTCAAAACAAGAATGAAAACCTGTATTTAAGGATCATTAAGCCAGTGGCTTTCAGATATCCATTTATACATTGGAAGGCACTGACACAGCGCCAGAATTCAAACTATTTCGACAACGAATGGAACTCTGCTTCCTGGATCCAGAAGTGAGCGATCCAGAGAAACAAGCTATTAAAATTAAGATCGCAATGAGGGCCAGCAATGTGGATCAATACATCAGGGTTGTCAGCTGAGGTTTAGAAGTACCCTAGAAAGCTATGGACATTTCTAGAGCAGCAACTGAAGGAAAAGGTCAATTTCAGAGTACGTAGGCTTGAGCTGATGATCTACCAGTAAAGGCAAGACGAGTCCATTGACCAGTTTGTTACAAGGTGCAGCAACAAAGCGACAAAGCTCAAGAATGTGACTTCACAGATATTGAATTGTTGGAATGGGTTAAAGAACTCGTAATCGTGTCTACACCCATAGAGGCATTTTAAAAAGAACTGCTAGAAAAGAAAGGGCACACCAAGCTGCATTACTCAATGACGGAAGGAAACCTGAAGCTATCATGGCTAGACGCCAACAGTTACAAGTGTTGGGGGTGGCTACAACAATTGGTATGGTAACCAAGGCTCCGAAGTCTGCTCAGCCTTGTGGCAAATATGCCCTGATTCACCCAATTCACAGTTGTCTGGCGTAGCAGAACCAGTGCAAAGCATGCGAGGACATTAGGCAAGGCAGTGCAGGATGCCGAGCTCAGATACCGCACACAGGAATGGTGGCAGATGACATGCAGGAAGAACATCTGCAAGACAGGATGGCAAACGCAACAAAAGGTATGCCAACACACAACAAAAGCCCAAGCAGGTACATCCGGTCAGCAGAGACACAGATTGCCAGAAGGACACAGAAGAAGAGTGCACTCATGCGAACAGTGAGCAAGAATTTCACATGGTTAACTTGGATCAACACATCAATACTATTACACAATTTGAGACATTTACAATAATCGGGAACATATGTCCGCAGAAGAGTGGCAAGCATAAGCCCAGAGTAAAAATTGACACTGGAGCAAGTGCAAATATTCTACCCATCTCTATACTGAAGGACATGTACTTTAGGGAATGGGAATCTATGGTACAACCCACCACAGCTAGGCTGACTGCCTACAATGGTTCTCCAATCAAATGCATTAGAATGATAACCTTGCAGTGCAGCAACGGGAGCTCCGAATGGCTACCACAAACGTTTTACATTGTAGACATAAATGAACCAGCTGTCGCAGGACTTCCAGTATGCCAAGATTTACAAATTGTCACAATATACGAATTCAGTAATGCACCGAAGATGGTACAAAATACCCAGGTCGAGTGTATTGGGTTGGTCGACGTAAAGGACAACACAAAAGCTGGGAGTCTTGACACGAAGAGGCAATATCACCAGGAGTCTCTCTTCGGCTTCAGTTCATTGCGGCAAGTACCCGGAGGGCATAGGGATTGCCGGTGATTGGTGATGTCAGTTATCATTTTTCTAAGCTTTCCAAACAAGGGAAGATGAAAGCATCATATTGCAGGCAAACAGTACCAGAATTAGCTCAATTGCGAGTAGGAAAGAAAGTCATGTGTCTGAAACTTGGTATCCTGCAGAGGTTGCGAGGACACGCGACCAGCCCAGATCATACGAAGTCCAGACACCCAATGGTGTGGTCCTCAGACGGAACCGAAGTCAACTAAGAGAGCTGTATGACAACACTACATGTGACAGCCCTGTAGCATTGCAGACACGTTCAAAGGCAAAGTCTGAAGATGAATGTACAGAAGCTACAAGCACAGAGGAAGAACATGCTAACCAGAGTTCTGAGTCACCAGAGTCACAGAGGAGTCATCAAGATGAGCTCAGCTCTGGAAAGAGGTTTACGATAAAAAGATCGAGACAAATAAGCAAACCTCTTCTATGTTTTATAACTGGTAACATCACCAATCCCTCTGGCCTCCGGGTACTTGCTGCAATGAACTGAAGCCCGAGGAGAGACTCCCAGTCATATTACCTCTTCATGTCAAGCCTCCCAGCCTTTGTGTCATCCTTTACATGGACTGACCCGATATGCTCGAAATTTGCTTACTTGTAAATAATGTTTTTAGATTTTTTTTTTTGATTTAGATATACAGCACTGAAACAGGCCCTTCCGCCCACCGAGTCTGTGCCGACCATTAAGCACCCATTTATACTAATCCTACACTAATCCCATATTCCTACCACATCCTCACCTGTCCCTATATACTCCTCCCACCTACCTATACTAGTGGCAATTTATAATGGCCAATTTACCTATCAACCTGCAAGTCTTTTGGCTTGTTTTGTTATATTCATGTATAGTTCGTCCAAACCGCAACATCATTGTACATTGTACATATGTTTTTATCTTTGGAAGAAAGGGGATGTTGTGGACATGGGACCACCTTGAGAGCTGTAAGTGAAGATCGCTAGAGGAAGTGATATCTCGTCACACATGATAAAGGAGATGAGGGTGTAGCCCGACAGAGTGAGATGCGTTTAAATCTGCTCCTGCAGTAACTGTTTATATGTGTATATATATCCAGTTAAGTTATAATATAAATCCACGATTTCTTTGGATATTACTTTTCGGCCTGTGAATCTTGCAATAGTTCACATATCAAAGGAACAAGAAATATTACAACAGGAGCCAGATTAGATTTTCTTCAAAAACTAAAGGAAAACTGGTAAAATATTATGCAGGCCAACAAGGTTTAAATGAATGTATTGCTTCCTTCTTAAATTCCACAAAAAGAAAACAGAAGTTGTAAGAAATTGTGAAATAAATTAAAACTGTGAATTAAAACAGCTTTGATTGATTGCTTGCAAGTTAATCATTGAGGCATGTGTTTCAGGGCTTCCTGGATAGAAACAAATAAGCCGATTAACAAGTGTATCATGTTATTATGTCTATGCAACAGACACACCCGAGATGTGGCAATACCTTAATATTATGAAATTCATTATATGCTTCTCATGTATCAGCACCATATCTCATCTGTGACCAGCATACTGACTGTTGTGATTGGCAACTTGCCTCCTATTGCAATTTTTTTCCAAGTCCAATTTTCTGCACTCCTCTTCTGTAGATGCCGAATAACCAAGGACGAGTTGTCCTCTGACCTCTCACCCACATGGCAGTTCTTCAGGCCAGAGCTGAGACAGGGTGTATTGGCAAGCTATTCAACAATGGGGAGAATTGTGACCAAATTCAACCCAGTTCTCACACAGTGATGACACATGAAAGAAAGCATCGCCTGCAGCTTTTCCCTCCCTTACTCAGCGACACTGAGGGCAACTGTACTGTCCACTCTACTTAGATCAGCTAACTCAGCACAGCCCAGGACACCTTCATGGTTCAATATCTCATGGGACAGGCATCAGGGCAGCATCAATTGACTGTAACATAAAATCACGCCACTAACTGCCTGTGGAGTTTGCAAGTTCTCCCTGTGACTGCGTGGGTTTTCTCCGGGTGCTCCGGTTTCCTCCCACAAGCCAAAAGACTTGCAGGTTGGTAGGTAAATTGGCCATTATAAATTGCCACTAGTATAGGTAGGTGGTGGGGAAATATAGGGACGGTTGGGGATGTGGTAGGAATATGGGATTAGTGTAGGATTAGTATAAATGGGCGGTTGATGGTCGGCACAGACTCAGTGGGCCGAAGGGCCTGTTTCAGTGCTGTATCTGTAAACTAAACTGAACTAAATGAAGTACCTCAAGATGGCATTGGGGTGGGGAAGGGAAGTCGAAATGAGATTGTTCCTTCATCTCCAACTCCATTGTAAAGGACTACGGATGGTGGGGAAAATCCAGAACATGCACTGACCTATCCTTTCGGCTGACAATGTTAACAGGCAGCTTGTGTAAAGGATTGAATTTTTAAAAAGTACACTGCTTCACCCAATGATGGGCTGCTTAACAACTGCCCAAATAGGATTTCATAATATTGTTCTTCCTTACATTGGACAGAACATTACTCTGATAATTCTAACAGTGCACTGTCAAAAGCAATGTTCAACTGAGTTTTCTATCTGACTAACAACTGGAAACCAAAGGCCCTATTTTAACCTTGCTCACCTGGCAGACACTGGGTAAGTGGGCACTTAAAAAAAATCAGACCAGCAACTTACTCCTGCCCTCCAATTCCAGGAAACAAGCTTTAGCTACAGTTTTACTCAAGCGAGTGGGGCACCTCCCCTAAGGCAGCAGGGCCCTGCTTTAAATACACACATCGGGCTCTGAAGAGGTCACTGGGACCTGGCTGCAATTTTAACTCCAGGCCTGCATAGGCAAACAATTGAGGGCCAGAAATAGGCAAGGCAAAAGACAAGTTATTTTTTGGTTCCTTATAGGCCAGGAGGAGGAGGAGATAACCTTGGGCCCACCTTGGTCTAGGCTTCCCTCCCCCTCTCCTGACTGCAATGCTCTCCCTATCCCACTCTGAACCTTTTACTTGACAGCTGGGCACTATTCCTTTGAATGCCTGATGGCAGCCTCCTACCAAAATTCTGTTCTCACCTGCCACCCAGTAAATACTTCCTTCAAAGTTTTGGCAGCAGACTGATGGGCCTATGCAAATGAGACCTGGGAGTTAAAAATATTCTGGGATTTATGCTCTGGACAGCTGGACAGTTTATCGCCCATCTCGGCCCCTGCTTGCACGAGTTGTGCTGGGAGTTAAAAGCTGGCCTCAAGATGGTCAGTGTCAATTGGCTGTGCAATGCATGGTTGCCATTTATCAGCCCTACACTCTTGGGGACCTTGGCACCGAGGAAAAGTTCTGTTCCCGTTTAAGTTGATGCTTACTCTCCACAGGGAGAGTGATGAATGGGTCTGCCCTTGCCAACAAAGCCTCTACAACTTGCTTGGCATGACTGTGAACTGCAAACTGACTGATTTACCATATATCAGAGTGGTGGTGTGCAAGGATTTTGAAGCATACCCAGGAGAACAGCCTTTCCTGTGGTCAGGTTGACTCCAAGTTGGCTTCAAGGAGAAGTGGCCAAAAAGCTGCAAGACCCAAGAAGGGTCCCGACTTAAATAAAAGTTGGAACCGTCAAAAAGATTTGCACTGGCTATCAGCGCAGCCTCAAAATCGTTTGCTTTTCTCTTCGCAAAAAACAGCCCACTCCAAGTTAGACTTGACTTCACATCATGAACTTCCAGCCAGCTAAGTTTCTGTACTGCCAGCAATACCTGCTAAAACTAGCCCCTCGATATCCATGTTACCTTTACACTTAAAGGACGGTGAGAAGTGCAGACAGGAATGTCAATACTCACAGGCACAGGCTGCGGAGATGGATTGTTGCAGACTCCAACCCCCACTGAGCTTCTCAGCAGTGGCTCTGCTTCTCCCTTGGCAGAGGGTGGGAGAGATAGAGAATTGCATGAACTATGTTCTCACATTAAAAAATAAGTTTCCTGTGGCTACACATCACTTACATTCCACTGAGGTGAAACATACAGTAGCTGATCAAAGTAAAAGCATCCTTTGAAAATTAGGACAATGTTGACAACGGAACAGCTGGTGCACTGAGAATTTCATGCAGCACTGGGGGAGGGGAAGACATAATACAGCACTTAATGTCTGCACCACAAAACATATTTATTCTGGTAACAATCAAAAAGAAACACTTTACTGATGCAAAATAAAAAGACTTCTACCCTTAATCTGAGAAACAAAACATACCAAGGACATATTACTCCAAGAAAAAAGTAGAGGGAACAGATAAGGAGTTGCATTACTGAAAAACTAGAATATGAAGCTACACTAATGAAGTTTCTGAAAATCACATTTAGTGACAGTCATCAATGACAAAGCTTCTCTGACATTGAAACAACCAATCACTCTAATAGGCAGCAGAAGGAAAGGGGAGGAGACCAAAGGGGAAGTAGTTCTTAAATGCAACTAAAATTAGGTTTTATTCTGTAGGACATGGGTGAGCGGATGGGATATTCATAAGGTGAACTTGTGACCTCAGCCATGCTATCACAGAAACACACCAAGAAAGAACACAGCAGGGCGGCACAGTGGTTAGCACCGCAGCCTCACAGCTCCAGCAACCCGAGTTCGATTCTGGGTACTGCCTGTGCGGAGTTTGCAAGTTCTCCCTGTGACCGCGTGGGTTTTCGCCGGGTGCTCCGGTTTCCTCCCACAGCCAAAGACTTGCAGGTTGATAGGTAAATTGGCCATTATAAATTGCCCCTAGTATAGGTAGGTGGTAGGGGAATTGGGGATGTGGTAGGAATATGGGATTAACGTAGGATTAGTATAAATGGGTGGTTGATGGTCAGCACAGACTCGGTGGGCTGAAAGGCCTGTTTCAGTGCCACATCTCTAAATAAAAGAGAAAAAAAGAACAAGGTCTGTACTTGTGCAAAGGACAGGAATATGGGTGGGAAAGTCATTCCAAGCCACTCCTGCATAACTCAGTTGTCTGTAGAGAGGCGCTTCTGGCAGCCAGGTTGCAAGTTACCCAACTGCGCCCTCTCACCAGGACTGCTATACTTTATGGGAGAGACAGAGGAAAGCAGAAATGGAGAAAATATCTTTGAAAAACAGCTGTATCACCTTTGCTGAAGAAAAAAGTTTTAAAAAGTCAGTTTTCCCTAAACAACTTGCCTCAATTCCCTCCTGGTCAGTGCACATAACATAAGAAATAGGAGCGGGAATAGACCATCCGGTCTATCGAGCCTGCTTAGGCTTCAACTCCACTTTCCTGCCTGCTCCCCATATCTCATGATTCCCTGAGACACCAAAAATCTGTCAATCCCAGCCTTAAATATATTCAACGATGGAGCATCAACTACCTTGTGGTTTAGAGAATTCCAAAGACTCACAATCATTTAAGTGAATTTTTCATCTCAGTCCCAAGCGAAATTGTGCCCCCGTGTTTCAGATTCACCAGTCATCAGAAACAACCTCTCAGTGTCTACCCTATCCGCCTCTCACAATATCCAGCCCACTATTGGTTACTGAAAACCGACACATAGAAACATAGAAAATAGGAGCAGGAGTAGGCCATTCAGCCCTGCTCCACCAATCAAAAAAGATCATGGCTGATCAACTAACTCAGTACCCTGTTCCCACTTTCTCCCCATATTCCTTGATCCCTTTGGCATTAATATATCCATCTCCTTCTTGAAAATATTTAATGACTTGGCCTCCACTGCCTTCTGCGGTAGAGAATTCCACAGGTTCACAACCCTCTGAGTGAAGAAATTTCTCCTCATCTCGGTTCTAAATGGCATACCCCTTATCCTGAGACTGTGACCCCTGGTTCTGGACTCCCCAGCCATCGGGAATATCCTCTCTGCATCTAGCCTATCTAGTGCTGTTAGAATTTTATAGGTTTCTATGAGATCCCCTCTCATTCTTCTAAACTCTAGTGAATATAGGCCTAGTCGACCCAATCTCTCCTCGTACGTCAATCCTGCCATCCCAGGAATCAGCCTAGTAAATCTTCTTTGCACTCCCTCCATAGCAAGAACATCCTTCCTCAGGTAAGGAGACCAAAACTGCACATAATACTCCAGATTATGGTCTCACTCAGGCCCTGTATAACTGCAGTAAGACATCCTTGCACTGTACTCAAATCCTCTTGCAATGAAGGCCACCGTATCATTCACCTTCCTAACTGCTTGCTGCACCTGAATGCTTGCTTTCAGCAACTGGTGTACAAGGACACCCAGGTCTCATTGCACCTCCCCCTTTCCCAAACTATCACCATTCAGATAATTGGTGTCACTGGCAAGCCCAGCATTTATTGCCATTCCTAATTGGCCTTGAGAAGGTGGTAGTGAGCTTTCTTCTTGATCAGCTGCAGTGCTTGGGTTATATAGGTTACCTCGGAGTAGACAAGTGCTAGTGCAGGAGATTTAGTGATGAGGGGGAAGGACAAATATATGAGTCTTGACCTGACTTAACAGTCCAGAATCTCCGCCTGACTTAAGAGTCCAGAACGGTGTGCTCTCTGCTAGACGTCAGGGGAAGTGCACGCACACAGACCTTTCCGAGGATAGGTGAGTAGTTCATGTGCAAAATGATTTCTGTAGAACTAAAGAAATGATTTAATTGATATGATAGTCCAGTAGTTTAACCACTACACTAATAATCTAGAGAAATCACACCATGAGAGTTTGTGAATTTGAATTCAGTTTTAAAAATCTGGAAATAAAATGCTGGTGTCCGTAAACGTGACTATGAAATGGCCAGATTATTGTAAAAATCAACTGGTTCATTAATGCCCTTTATGGCAGGAAATCTGCTATTCTTACCTGGGTCTGAGAGTCCAGTTCCACATCAACACGGCTACCTTAATTACCCTCAAAGGTGCCCAACTAACCATTCAGTTCTATCAGACTGCCGCACATGGCTTAAGAAGCAGTCTGCCACCACCTTTTCAGGGCAACCAGGGATGGGCAATAAATGCTAGTCTTGTCGGTGATGACCACATTCCCAAAAATGACAAAAGGAAACAAATGTCTTACATCAGGAATGTGACAAATTCAGAACAATATGAAAAGACAAAACCTTAAGGCTAGTATCCTCAGGAGTACAATGAACCCAAGCAGGTAGAGTACTATTAGGCACCTCAATGTATAGTTGGAAGAAAGCAGATGGCTGTACAGGAGGGATGGATTACATTTGAAGTGCCCCAAAAGTAATGTCTTGACACCAATATATAGAGAGATGGAGAGAATTACTTTCAAGCAAATGCAGGAGGAGTTAAGAATACTTGGACATGTGCAACACTGGCTTTACCAATATGATGCTCCTGTAAGTCAAGCACAGATCGGGTGTGGGATGTCGCGCCCTGAAATTGTTCTCGTCACCCCTATGTCCTAACTGGAAATTGGGCACAAGGAGGATCAATTTCTATCCCTTAGGAGACATAGAGGGATTCAGTTCCACAGAGTAAAAGGCAAGCATTTGTTTTGGTAGCTTTATTTAAATCTGAATTGAAAACAAAAGTCAAAAGCCAAAAAGAAACTTGATGCAATGTAGTATTCATGCCCACAGGCTATTCACAAGTTGGAAGGGCCATTTTAATTCATTGTTATGTTAAGCTCCCTTTCAAATCCGACTAATTGACTGCTCTGATTTCTTTTTGGGAGGACTATTAAAGATATACCATTGTGTTGACTTCTGCACTGATACTCATTCTTTTATTTTTCCATGTTATTGGTTTTAATGCAAACATGATTTTTTGGGTGAAGCAATATAAATATGTGCAGTCCAACCAGTTCTATAGGAAATTGGCATTCTGTTCATTTAAAAGTTTTAAGCTGCTCGCTTCCAAGCAATCTCAGCTGAAGGCTGAAACACATTTGTTTTTGTGGCCAATCTTTTCCCTTCCTTTCTTCCCTGATAAGGTTTCACGGATGATGGAAGCCATGGCCAACCTTGTTTCCTGTGTTGAACACCGGCAGGCTTTTTCCCTCCTCGCCAGCCTGTGGCACTAAGGCCAATTGTAGCTTCAGTTTCTCTCACCACACCAAAAGGTGGAGTTACCTATTGAGTTGCTGGGAAAGTCAGCTGAAGCACGCTTGTTCAAGGACCAGAGTGTCTCAAGACACTGACCACTAAATTGCGCACTTGAGTGGATGGAGGTGTTAACTCTATATCAATTGCTTAATTATAAGCAGGTGAAGGGTGTTAGTTCGGGTCTTACTTGAGCACTTAGAAGGAGAAACTTACTGAAATTGGTGGAGATCTTGAGTGAGGAGCTACATGTTTGTAACCCTTTTACTCTGCAATAAATGTGTAACTGAGTAAAGATAGGCTCCAGCATTATCCTTCCACAACAAGCTTTTCGGAATTTAACACGGGGTAGCGCACTCTCCAATTTTTTCCCCAAGCAAGGGAAGCTCTGGGGCTCCACATTGTGTCTATCTTGATGGCCCAAATGAGATTGGAAATTCGATGTATAAGGCATCATGACCAGAATCCTATCGTGCATGTGACAACATGCTGGAGCAGTAACCTGCTGGGCTATCAGACAAACCCATGTTCAATACTTTAGATTTTCTATAAAATCTCTCTCTCAAGCTGCATTACAATCTGCATACCTTTGAAAAGACTGGATACCAAAGGAAAATTGCTGGAAAGCATGCCTCCAGATCCCCTCCAGAAAATAAATCTTGCACCTTCAGTGCACACACCCACTAAAAACAGATGTCATGGAAGACAGTTTTTGCAGAAAATTAAGGTGTAAGCTATCAAAGGCATGACAAAAAGATCTGTCGAACTTTTTCTGAAGAGGGTGAGCCTTTAACGTTTATCCAGAACAGTCAAATACCCGAAACGCAACTACATTTGAAAAAATAGTTTATGACTAAAAGTTACTCCCTGCAAAAAAACGTATGCTTTTAATTTGACTGAGTAAATTTAAATTAATAGACAAAAAGCAGCAAATACTAAAAATCTGGAATAAAAATACTGGAAAAGCAGTTGGGTTGCCAGCTCCTGAAACAGAAGCATGTGTTAATATTTTAGGTATAACCTTTCATCGGTCCTATATCAGCTCTGATGAAGAGTTTCAAGCCCATTATGGTCTTTCACACCTGCTGTGTATTTCCAACATTTCTGCTTTGATCATTGAATCAATACACTACAGCCTCTGCTTTGGATAGTTGAAATTATCTGGTGAATATCTGATCAATTGTTCAGACAAAATTTCAGGGAAAAAAAGAGATTATTTTATATGCAATCAGATTCCACATGGATTTAACCCGTAAATGAAATTGCGAGTTTTTAGCAGCACTTCTCTTTCATGTTCACCCTGTGACAATACTAGCTGAACCATTCCCCTGCCCGCTCCACTGAAGAATACTTTGCCACTTTTATCCAGCTGCTAATCCTGTAGATTGTTCAGACGCCTATTAATTTTTAGCCAAAGGATATCACAACGAGTATTTGTTAATTTCACATAAATGTAACTTGCAGCCATTTTTGTGGTGAAAGCCAACGTCTGATTTCATGAAAAATCTGGCTAATGCTTTCTTGTAAGTATCATTTATGGCTGGAGGTTGCATTACGACTTCACTGATAGTTCAAGTATTTTTGAACCAATACACATTTTTTCTGTCACCGAGAGGTAAAGGAATATTCAGAGTTCCCACAAAAAGAACTCCAAGCTTTACACTACATTAATAGAACAAATGTATCAGAATTCAGACTGCATGCCTGTTAGAAACAACACAGGGGACCATAGAATAAGAAAAGGCCATTACATTAATGTTTGTATTCTCCCCCACCACCCACCCCCAATCACCCACCCCCTCACCCACCCAGATGACATAAACACTACATCATGACTCTATAGTATTTAAACTTCTTGGAGGAAGCTCGATGTAAATACTCTCCCAAAAACTGAATCAACTAAAACTGCAGAATATCTATGCATTATTAGACTTTCCACTATTTGCCCTGACTTATACAGTTATACCTAAAAGGTCCTCTATTGCTAAGATTGCCTTCTTTCTCCCGTAACAACATTAGCTCTCCTTCAAGGCTAGGTTTTTCAAATACTTGAACACTATGTACTATGTATTATATACTATCCCATGTATTTCTTCAGTTGCATCATTCCAAGCAGAAGGGCCACCCGCGCATCAACACGAGCAGAATTTCTCACCCACAGCTGTTACAAGTGAATTTAGAAATTTTTGTAACAGCCCTTCAAAACACTCCCGCAGGGGATGCTGAGACCAAGTGGGCCCACATCAGAGACGCCATCTATGAGTCAGCTTTGACCACCTACGGCAAAAGTGCGAAGAGAAATGCAGACTGGTTTCAATCTCATAATGAAGAGCTGGAACCTGTCATAGCCACTAAGCGCATTGCACTGTGGAACTACAAGAAAGCCCCCAGCGATTTAACATCCGCAGCACTTAAAGCAGCCAGAAGCACTGCACAAAGAACAGCCAGGCGCGGCGCAAACGACTACTGGCAACACCTATGCAGTCATATTCAGCTGGCCTCAGACACCGGAAACATCAGAGGAATGTATGATGGCATGAAGAGAGCTCTTGGGCCAACCATCAAGAAGATCGCCCCCCTCAAATCTAAATCAGGGGACATAATCACTGACCAACGCAAACAAATGGACCGCTGGGTTGAGCACTACCTAGAACTGTACTCCAGGGAGAATGCTGTCACTGAGACTGCCCTCAATGCAGCCCAGCCTCTACCAGTCATGGATGAGCTGGACATACAGCCAACCAAATCGGAACTCAGTGATGCCATTGATTCTCTAGCCAGCAGAAAAGCCCCTGGGAAGGACAGCATTACCCCTGAAATAATCAAGAGTGCCAAGCCTGCTATACTTTCAGCACTACATGAACTGCTATGCCTGTGCTGGGACGAGGGAGCAGTACCCCAGGACATGCGCGATGCCAATATCATCACCCTCTATAAAAACAAAGGTGACCGCGGTGACTGCAACAACTACCGTGGAATCACCCTGCTCAGCATAGTGGGGAAAGTCTTTGCTCGAGTCGCTCTAAACAGGCTCCAGAAGCTGGCCGAGCGCATCTACCTTGAGGCACAGTGTGGCTTTCGTGCAGAGAGATCGACCGTTGACATGCTGTTCTCCCTTCGTCAGATACAGGAGAAATGCCGTGAACAACAGATGCCCCTCTACATTGCTTTCATTGATCTCACCAAAGCCTTTGACCTCGTCAGCAGACCTGGTCTCTTCAGACTACTGGAAAAGATCGGATGTCCACCAAAGCTACTAAGTATCATCACCTCATTCCATGACAACATGAAAGGCACAATTCAACATGGTGGCTCCTCATCAGAGCCCTTTCCTATCCTGAGTGGCGTGAAACAGGGCTGTGTTCTCACACCCACACTTTTTGGGATTTTCTTCTCCCTGCTGCTTTCACATGCGTTCAAGTCCTCTGAAGAAGGAATTTTCCTCCACACAAGATCAGGGGGCAGGTTGTTCAACCTTGCCCGTCTAAGAGCGAAGTCCAAAGTACAGAAAGTCTTCATCAGGGAACTCCTCTTTGCTGACGATGCTGCTTTAACATCTCACACTGAAGAGTGCCTACAGAGTCTCATCGACAGGTTTGCAGCTGCCTGCAATGAATTTGGCCTAACCATCAGCCTCAAGAAAACGAACATCATGGGGCAGGACGTCAGTAATGCTCCATCCATCAATATTGGCGACCACGCTCTGGAAGTGGTTCAAGAGTTCACCTACCTAGGCTCAACTATCACCAGTAACCTGTCTCTAGATGCAGAAATCAACAAGCGCATGGGTAAGGCTTCCACTGCTATGTCCAGACTGGCCAAGAGAATGTGGGAAAATGGCGCACTGACGCGGAACACAAAAGTCCGAGTGTATCAGGCCTGTGTCCTCAGTACCTTGCTCTATGGCAGCGAGGCCTGGACAACGTATGTCAGCCAAGAGTGACGTCTCAATTCATTCCATCTTCGCTGCCTCCGGAGAATACTTGGCATCAGGTGGCAGGATCGTATCTCCAACACAGAAGTCCTCGAGGCGGCCAACATCCCCAGCTTGTACACTCTACTGAGTCAGCAGCGCTTGAGATGGCTTGGCCATGTGAGCCGCATGGAAGATGGCAGGATCCCCAAAGACGCATTGTACAGCGAGCTCGCCACTGGTATCAGACCCACCGGCCGTCCAGGTCTCCGATTTAAAGACGTCTGCAAACGCGACATGAAATCCTGTGACATTGATCACAAGTCATGGGAGTCAGTTGCCAGCGTTCGCCAGAGCTGGCGGGCAGCCATAAAGACGGGGCTAAAATGTGGCGAGTCGAAGAGACTTAGTAGTTGGCAGGAAAAAAGACAGAGGCGAAAGGGGAGAGCTAACTGTGTAACAGCCCCGACAAACAAATTTCTCTGCAGCACCTGTGGAAGAGCCCGTCACTCTAGAATTGGCCTTTATAGCCACTCCAAACGCTGCTTCACAAACCACTGACCACCTCCAGGCACGTATCCATTGTCTCTTGAGATAAGGAGGCCCAAAAGAAAAGAAAGAAAAAAAGAATTTCTTCGAACATCTCTTTTCCACTCCTGACGAGGACAATAGAGAAGCTTGCCAACTAACGAGCAGTCCCATCCTCATATTCACAACTCTGTCCAATGAAACTTTTATTGTCTTTATTATTTAATGATTCATTTCATTGAGTGCAGACAAACAACTAACTGGAGGAGGTGGCTCCACAAATATCCTCATCCTCAATGATGGGGAGTCCAGTACATCAGTGCGAAAGATAAGGCTGAAGCATTTGCAACAATCTTCAGCCAGAAGTGCCGAGTTGATGATCCATCTCGGCCTCCTCCTGAAGTCCCCAGCATCACAGATGCCAGACTTCAGCCAATTCGATTCACTCCACGTAATATCAAGAAACGACTGAAGGCACTGGATACTGCAAAAGCTATGGGCCCTGACAATATTCTGGCAATAGTTCTGAAGCCCTGTGCTCAGAACTTGCTGCGCCCCTAGCCAAGCTGTTCCAGCACAGCTACAACACTGGCATCTACCCTGCAATGTGGAAAATTGCCCAGGTATGTCCTACACAAAAAGCAGGAGAAGTCCAACCCGGCCAATCACCGCCCCATCAGTCTACTCTCAATCATCCGTAAAGTGACAGAAGGTGTCATCAACAGTGCCATCAAGCGGCACTTGCTTAGCCATAACCTGCTCACTGACACTCAGTTTGGGTTTCGCCAGGGCCACTCAGCTCCTGACCTCATTACAGCCTTGGTTCAAACATGGACAAAAGAGCTGAACTCAAGAGGTGAGGTGAGAGTGACTGCCCTTGACATCAACGCAGCATTTGACCGAGTATGGCATCAAGGAACCCTAGCAAAACTGAGGTCAATGGAATCAGGGGGAAAACCCTCCGCTGGCTGGAGTCATACCTAGCGCAAAGGAAGATGGCTGTGGTTGTTGGAGGTCAATCATCTGAGCTCCAGGACATCACTGCAGGAGTTCCTCAGGGTAGTGTCCTAGGCCCAACCATCTTCAGCTGCTTCATCAATGACCTTCCTTCAATCGTAAGGTCAGAAGTGGGGATGTTCGCTGATGATTGCACAATGTTCAGCACCATTCGTGACTCCTCAGAGACTGAAGCAGTCCGTGTAGAAATGCAGCAAGACCTGGACAATATCCAGGCTTGGGCTGATAAGTGGCAAGTAACATTCGTGCAACACAAGTGCCAGGCAATGACCATCTCCAACAAGAGAGAATCTAACCATCTCCCCTTGACATTCAACGGCATTACCATCACTGAATCCCCCACTATCAACATCCTAGGGGCTACCATTGACCAGAAACTGAACTGGAGTAGCCATATAAATACCGTAGCTTCGAGAGCAGGTCAGAGGCTAGGAATCCTGAGGCGAGTAACTCACCTCCTGACTCCCCAATGCCTGTCCACCATCTACAAGGCACAAGTCAGGAGTGAGATGGAATACTCTCCACTTGCCTGGATGGGTGCAGCTCCAACAACACTCAAGAAGCTCGACAACATCCAGGACAAAGCAGCCCGCTTGATTGGCACCCATCTACAAACATTCACTCCCTCCACCACCAACGCACAGTGGCTGCAGGGTGTACCATCTACAAGATGCACTGCAGCAATGCACCAAGGCTCCTTAGACAGCACCTTCCAAACCCACTACCTCTACCAACTACAAGGGCAAGGGCAGCAAATACATGGGAACGCCATCACCTGCAAGTTCCCCTCCAAGTCAAACACCATCCTGACTTGGAACTATATTGCCGTTCCTTCACTGTCGCTGGGTCAAAATCCTGGAACTCCCTTCCTAACAGCACTGTGGATATACCTACCCCAAATGGACTGCAGCGGTTCAAGAAGGCAACTCACCACCACCTTCTCAAGGGCAACTAGGGATGGGCAATAAATGCTGGCCTGGCCTGCGTCGCCCACATCCCATGAATGAATTTAAAAAAAGTCAGAAATGTTGGGTGAGTTTTCACCCACAAAAATGGGTGGGCTTAGATCAGGTGGGACGTTAAAAATCTTAAACACAAACTCAAACCATCTCGAATCCACACACTTCTGGTGAGGCAGGTCAGGGGTAGTAAACTAATGCACTCTCAGGAGGCATGTCCTGCATTTAAATATATTACTGTGGCTGTGTGCCTTAGATTTTAGCCCCATTTTCAAGTTAACCCTGGCTAAAGGGAGGCGAGCACAGCCCGATCCAACAGCTTTTTCACCACTGCCTGTGGGCCAAGAGGGGTGCTTTCCCTCCCAGCTCACCAGGCAAACCTGCTTTCCCACTCCACCCATCACAACCATCCATCCCCCTGCCCACTACACTATCCCCATAGCCCTGCACGATTACTTCCCTCAAGTGCCCATCCGATTTCTTTCTGAAATCATTAATTGGCTCTGCTTCTACCACCCTTATCGGCTGTGAGTTCCAGATAACTACCACTCACTGCGTTAAAAAAATTCCTCACATACGACCGCACACAGGTTAATGGGAAAAATAAAAGAGATTTTTTTTAAATTCAGAGCTCTGTTAGAAACAAAGAAAAACACTGGGGCTGATTAGTTGCTCATTTTCGAAGAGAACAGATGAGATATGTTGTTACAAAACTGGCATACAATCTAACTTCCAAGTACACTTAGATGGGTCACAGATTTTTTTAGAACAGTTCTTTTCAGGTGGCATTGAGAATTAATTTAGCAGGCTTCCTTCAAAGACAGGAGATGAGATAAATTGACACAGTGGACTTCTCATGGTCTTTTAGGGAGTTGCTGGAAAGCGAGCTGGGTTGTGGTCTTCTCTCTCTCCTTGACACTTCTTCAGCAGCAAGAGCTGACTACCAGAAGGTAAAACACACTGGCACTACAACCAAAAGCATGCAAGTTTTCTGCCCTCTCAGGTGCGCACTGCTACTCCTGGGCTCACCCAGACACCTGTCACTTCTCTGCCCACATCCTCCCATTACCAGTGTTTCGGTTCTATTTTTAACTTGAGCCATGTGACAACCAGTACATTGTTGCCAAACCAATTCTTTCAGTGTCCCCTTGATGACTCTCTTGAAAAAAACTGGTCCAACATTTATTCAGTTTGACCATGAATTCCTCAAAAAAAAAAGAATCACTTCCATAACAACGTGAATGCGTGGAATGTGGTTAATAATGATGGTGAGTTGCAGGCACAGATCACCATGTGGGAATATGATGTTGTGGCAATAACAGAGACCTGGCTCAAAAATGGGCAGGACTGGGTCCGAAATACTTGTCGATACAAGGTATTCAGGGAAGATAGTGAAAGAAAGAAAGGAGGAGGGTAGCAGTATTGATTAAGGAGAACATTACAATGCTGGAGAGAGAGGATGCCCTGGAGAGGTCAAGGACAGAATCTATTTGGTTAGAGCTAAGAAACAATAGAGGTATTATTACATTGCTGGGTGTATTCTACATGCCACCAAACAGTGGGAAAGATATAGAGGAACAAAGTGGCAAGGAAATTACAGAGAGGTGCAAGAATTATAGAGTAGCTATAATGGGGGACTTAAATTATCCTAACACAGACTGGGTTTGCAGAAAGCGGGAAGCATTTATGAAGAGTGTTCAGGAGAATTTTCTAGATCAGCATGTTTCTGGACTAACAAGGAAGGAGGAACTGTTGGATCTGGTTCTGGGGAATGAGGTGGGTCAAGAATAGCAAGGGCAGGTATTATGGTCCTATGGTCAGATTTTCAGGAGCTAGGGAGGAAGTTAAAGAGTAGGATCTCAAAAATATTAATCTCTGGATTATTCCCAGTGCCAGGTGCGAGCAAGAATAGAAAAAGGAAGATAGGGAAGATCAATGTGTGAATTGAAGCATGCTGCAGACGGAGGGCTTCAGATTCTTGGGACACTGGGACCGATTCTGGGGCAGAAGGCAGAATTCAAAAGGGTTGCACCTCAATAGGACTGGGACCAATGTCCTCGTGGGGAGGTTCACTAGGTGACTGGGGAGGGTTTAAACTAAATTGGCAGGGAAACGGGCATCAGCATATAGAAGGAATAAGGGCCATAACGTGAGAGTGCTGGACAGTACTACAGAATGAAGTAGTTCCATACAGCAGACTGAGAAGGGTTACAAGGAATGCAGAGACAGGATTACAATGCATGTATGCAATTGCACAAAGTGTAGTGAAGAAGGTTGGTGAGCTACAAACACAAATAGCAATATGGGAATACGACAGAGTGGTGATAATGGAAACGTGGCTTAAAAATGGTGAGGGCTGGGTGCTGAATATAAAAGGATAAAAAGTGTTCAGAAAATATAGAGAAGGAAAAAAGGGAGGTGGTATGCCAGTACTGATTAGGAAAGACATTGCAGTGTTGGAAAGAGGGGATGTCCTGGAGAGGGTAAGGACAGAATCCATTTGGTTAGAGTTGGGAAGCAAAAAGGGTATTATCACTTTACTAAGGATATTCTATAGGCTTCCCAATAGTGAGAGAGAGAAAGAGGTGCAAATCTGCAGATGTGCAAGAACTATAGGGCTGGATTTTGTGCAAGAGTCGGGGCTCCCGGCTCCGAGCAGAAAAGGCTGAGGAACCGTGTCTCTGCATTTCTTCAGCCCCTCCGGAGCGATTCTCCAGTCTTTTGGGATGAAAGTTTAAGGAGGCGGGTTCCCCGTCCCTTTAAAGACTAAAGAGGGATGTGGATCACATCCGCAAGAGCTGCTGGCCAATCGCAGGGCCAGCAGCTCAGTACTGGCAGCGCCACTGGGAGCATTGGCCACTGCCAGTACTGCAGAGGCCTGGGACACAGGCCCAGTGGTGGAACCCCGGAGAAGAGGTAGGTGAGGTGGGGGTCACCGGTGTCAGTCCAGAAAGCCCCGGCAAAGGACAGTGGGCATTCGGTTCAGGGAGAGGGGGTCCCAGGGAGGTGAATTGGGTCCTGGTGGGGGTCCTCCGTCAGCCACAAACTGCCCAGCCAAGCCCGCAGGGAGGGCGCCTCGTTTTACAGCATCATCCCCGTGCAGTGGAAGCTCCCTCCCACCACCCGCCTCTGGTAAGATCCCAGCGGTGGTAGAAAAAGGCCTTTAAGTGGCTGTTAACATGTCACTTAAGGGCCTCAAGTGGCCGCTGGGCAGGAAGGCCGCTGGCATATCCTGCCCCTGGGAGAATCTGAACCGGCAATCCTGGTATCGGGTTCCGTGGAAACCACTGCACCTCTGATTCTCCAGCTTCCCCCCACCCCAAACCTGCCACGAAACCCACTGTCAGGAGGAGAACAAGATCCAGCTCATAGAGTGGTGATATCAGGGGACTTTAATTACCCAAATATCAATTGGGATAATTCTAGAGTAAAGGGAAAGGAGGGGGAGTAATTTCTGGATTTGTGCTCAGGAGAATTTCTTTGATCAGTATGTTCTCAGTCCAACTAAAACAGTTCCAGGGATGAGGAACTTCAGTTACGTGGATAGATTGGAGAAGCTAGGGCTGTTCTTCTTGGAGAAGAGGAGATTTGATAGAGGTGTTCAAAATCATGAGGAGCTGGAAAGAGTAGATGGGGAGAAACTGTTCCCATGGTGGAAGGGTCAAGAATCGGAATACACCAATTTAAAGTGATTGGCAAAAGAAGCAATGGTGACATGAGGAACTTTTTTTAAATGCAACGTATGGTTAGGATCTGGAATGCACTGCCTGAGAGTGTGGTGGAGGCAGATTCAATCAAGACCTTCAAAAAAAGATTGGATAATTATCTGAAGACAAAAAAAAATCTTGCAGGGCTACAGGGAAAAGGGAGAGAGCCAGCATGGACATGAAGGGCCAAATGGCTTCCTTCTGTGCTGTAACCAATCTATGATTTTTAAAATGATGCTGAGACAGACTGAAAAATGTCCATACTTACTGGTATTTTTTTATTATTATTGGATTACTTTCCCCTGACTAAACATGACAAATTGCAACTCAAAGGTTTTTGCCAAGAGACCCAGCGCACATCTGAACTGAGGTACATAATAAATTAATACTTTGTGTATCATGACATTTAAAAAGTTAATCCATTTGCATTATACAATGCAACATTTGTCATGCATGAAACTCTCATTAAGTCACAACAGGGAGTAACATTACCTATTACAATTTTGAACTGGGAAACAGAGTTTACAGTCTGCAGTTCATCGGTTTCTAATTCTTAATTCCTAATAACTGTGGTCAATTAAAAGTTTCAAACCATTAACCTAAATTTATTATGCTGTTAAAATGTTGAAAATGGAGGATTTCATAAAAGAGACAGAATGTGGGTCAACCCACAGTTCATGATGACCTTTGTTGGCATGCTGATACTTCGGTTTCTCTCACACCTTGTCCACGAACTAGCCTTGGAATCCTGAAAGTAATTGAGAATGTTTCTTTCTCACCCACTTTCCTCTCCATATTTGTGTACATTCTCTGCCTGGCCAGATTCACCCACCAGCTTTAAATCATTATTCATCCAAAAAAACGATGTGGAGCATTTAGTTGATACTGAGTAATAGTGAGAGATACTACAGGGCAGAGGTGAATAAAAAGCTATACTTCACAGAAAAACAAGCTGAATTGCAGAATGTGATCCCAAAATACTAATAGAAATTCTGAAATCCAGTGAGATAAAAGGAAATTTAATTCATTTAGTTGTCTTGAAGCAGTAGCCTCAGTCAAATGCCTTTATTTTTCAGATACATGTTATTTTGAGTTGTCAGCTCTGAGTTTTGCAGCTTGGCATGTATACGGGACAGTCACAGACCCAAATTCATAAAGCTGCAATTATCCACAGTGGCACATTCATAGGCCCAGTCCCCCAGCTTATCTGACTGTGATTGTAAATTATTGACTTGATCTAAAACTCTGAACACCTGTGCAATTTTTTATATCATCTGCAAACTTGTGCATGGTTCTGCCCAATTCATTAATAAAGATGATGAACAGCAACAGTCCCAAAATGGAACCTTGTAGAATTCCATTCATGACCTGGCACCACACAGCTCATCTCTCATCAATGACAACCCTCTGTCTACAACCAGTTTCCTATCACGCATAATGTCTGGCCAACAATCCCATTCATAGGAAGCAAAGTTTTGCCTGTGGAATTGCCAGCAGTACGTACCATCTACGAGATGTACTGCAGAAACTTGCCAAGCCTCCTTCAAGAGCACCTCCCAAACCCATGACCTCTACCACCTAGAAGAACAAGGGCAGCAGACGCATGGGAATATCACCATCTGCAAGTTCCCTGCAAGCTGCACACCATCCTGACTTCACGATCAATGGGCCAAAATCCTGGAACTCCCTCCCTAACAGCACTGTGGCTGTATCTACACCACATGGACTGCAGTGGTTCAAGAGGCGGTTCATCACCACCTTCTCAAGGGATGGCAACAAATGCTGGCCTTGCCATCGACGCTCACTTCCCATGAACGAATAAAAAAAAAGTGCATTTTTATGCTTTTGGTGATCTTAATAGGATTTTTAATTTTTTTAAAAAACACCCCTATTTATCTTTAAAAACCAGAAAACTTGACCCCATCATTTGAGAACCTGAGATGTTTCTGGCTGTGAGGGAAGATTGAGGATCCCAATGTTGTTCAAGGTGTGGATTTGTGCAGAGTAGGATTTCAAGTCTTTTGGGAATTTTGTGTAGTTAGTTTGGGCTATGGTATTGAGAGAGTTTGTGTGTGATGGTGAGTGTGTGTTATATTATCCAAACAGTATGGAAAGGGGAAAAGTAAGAGTTTGCCAAACTTGTCAAGGGGCAGGAAAATCTCAATTTCCACTGACTGCTCACTTCTAATGTTCTGTAATTGTCTTTGTTCTGAGTTAATTTTTTTCCAATTCTAATTTTATTTCAATCATTACTTAGCAATGCTCTTCATTCATGCACTCGTGCTACAAGCTGTTAGTTCACCTTGAATGTTACGTATTTCAATTTATCAAGGAGACTGTTAGAATTTTTTTTTCATGTGATGTGGGCATTGCTGGCAAGGCCAGCATTTGTTGCCCATCCCTAATTGCCCTTGACAACTAAGTGGCTTGCTAGGCCACTTCAGAGGGCAGTTAAGGGTCAAGTATATTGCTGTGGGTCTGGAGTCAAACGTAGGCCAAACCAGGTAAGGATGGCACATTTCCTTCCCTAAAGGGCATTAATGAGCCAAATGGACATCACGCCTGAATGTCTTTTCATGTGCAGTAAACATCAGTGACACAGATGGGTTTTTTATGGCAATCTGGTCATTTCACAGCCACCATTACTGAGTTTAGCTTTTTAATTCCAGATTTATTAATTAATTGAATTTAAATTTCCCCAGCTGCAATGGTGGAATTTGAACGTGTCTCCAGAGCATTAGTCCAGGCCTCGGGATTACGAGCCCGGTAACATTACCACTATGCTACTGTTTCTCCTCCTTCTTAACAAGAACCAGGCTCTAAAACAAAGTTCTCTTGCAATATGATAAAAGCAAAATACTGCAGATGCTGGAAATCTGAAATAAAAAGAAATGCTGGAAATATGCAGCAGGTCTGGCAGCATCTGTGGACAGAGAAGCAGAGTTAACGTTTCAGATCAGTGACCCTTCATCAGAACTGGCAAATGTTAGCAATGTAATAGGTTTTAAGCAAGAGATAACGAAAGGGAAGGTGTTGATAGGACAGGGTCACAGAGAATAACTGACAAGGTGGTCATGGAGCAAAGGTAAACGGTGTGTTAATGGCGTGATGAAAGACAAAGCATTAGTGCAGAGAGGGTGTTAATTGGCAGAAAAATGAACAGCACTGGTCCAAAGCACAAACATGAAAAAAATGGGCAGACACATGGTAAAAAAAAAATGATGAAACAAATTAAAATAAAATAAAAAGAAGAAAAAATAACTAAGAATAAAAAGGGGGGCCCGTCATACTCTGAAATTATTGAACTCAATGTTCAATCCGGCAGGCTGTAGTGTGCCTAATCGATAAATGAGATGCTGTTCCTCGAGCTTGCGTTGATGTTCACTGGAACACTACAGCAAGCCCAGGACAAATATGTGGGCATGAGAGCAGGGGTGGGGGGGGGTTGGGTGTTGAAATGGCAAGCAACCAGGGTCATGCTTTCGGACCGAGTGGAGGTGTTCCGCAAAGTGGTCACCCAATCTGCGTTTGGTCTCCCCAATATAGAGACACATTGTGAGCAGTGAATAGAGTATATTAAATTGAAAGTAGTACAAGTAAATCGCTGCTTCACCTGAAAGGAGTGTTTGGGGCCTTGGATAGTAAGGACAGAGGAGGTAAATGGGCAGGTATTACACCTCCTGCGATTGCATGGGAAGGGGACGTGGGAAGGGGACGAGGTGTTGGGGGTAATGGAGGACTGGACCAGGGTGCCTTTCAATATAAACTGGGTCAGTGCAAAATATCAAGAAATAGGCAGTAAAGCTTAAAATGCATCTTCAAAGATCACAGTAAATCTTTTTGTTCAAAACAGGATGGTTTTATTAAAAATAGGTTTTCGTTTTCCATTTTTCAATAAAAAGCTATCAAAAATTCTTTCAAAAGATTTATTGAAAACGTTCAAATAACCTAGATATTAACAGTTCACATGTTCCAGCAGGACCACTAGACAGCAAAAGCAACGGGATCCATGATTAATACTTTCCTTCCTTAGCCCGAGGAATTTAATATCAAACTGTAGTGTGCCTCATCTCTTCAACCACCAGAAGTTAGCTAACTCTGGATCTTGTTCTGTCTGGGTCACCCACCACACTGTGCAATTTAGGAAGGCAAGACTCAGAACTCATCGTCGGGAAAGATTTTCTCTATAAACACATTCACAATTTCACTCCATACAGAGCACGAAGGAATCTGAATTCAATTCAACTACTCCACTTCCCAGTATAATTTTAATATCCTTTACTAGCTACAAAACTAAATTTTAACATTAAAATTAAAAGGAGCGTTCGAGGTAGAAAAGAACAATTAGGAGTAATTATAGATTAGCCTGGCATTTTGTGGCTCAATAAGTGTTTTCTTCTAATGATTCGTGTAATTAGGAGTGTATTTAAAACAGTTATAACAAATGACAAAATGCCAGCACCAATCATAAGTCATTAGTAGAGAACAAACATGACTACACATCAATGATATAAGTATGTGTTTTATGAGTGACTAACACAAACCACAATTAATCAATAGTGTCTAGAATGGATTATGTCTCTCAGAAATGCTGCCTCATGAATCATTACAACTGTATAATGCTTTATTTATTTAGAGATACAGCACTGAAACAGGCCCTTCGGCCCACCGAGTCTGTGCCATCAACCATCCATTTATACTAATCCTACATTAATCCCATATTCCTATCCCATCCCCACCTTCCCTCAATTCCCCTACCACCTACCTATACTAGGGGCAATTTATAATGGCCAATTTACCTATCAACCTGCAAGTCTTTGGCTGTGGGAGGAAACCAGAGCACCCGGCGAAAGCCCACGCAGTCACAGGGAGAACTTGCAAACTCCGCACAGGCAGTACCCAGAATTGAACCCGGGTCGCTGGAGCTGTGAGGCTGCGGTGCTAACCATATAAATAAGTGACATTTATTTCAAATTTGTTTATAGATGCATAATATCTCAGATTTAAACTAACAACTGTAAAAATAGTCACGATATTGAGTGCTGAGGAAATGTATAACATCGGATTTCCAACACACTGCACAATGAATAGGTGCAGGACCAGTTCATGCCATAATTCCCTATATGGTGGAAGTCCTTTTCTCTCAGCTGCTTTATCAGGTACAGTCTTTCCCTAAAGGTATAGAGGCTAAAACTGAACGATCACTTAAACTGTTTTTTGATTACAGTAGCAATCTCACCAAGTTTTAGGATGGATCTGTGCTGCTACAAAAAAATGAGAGAGAAGTAACAGTGGGTGTGTGGAAATAAAGGCTAAAAAAGGTAACTACAGTGTAGCTTGGAATGTTGCCGCATTGCTGAGATATGCTATGAAATACAAGGAAGAAGATTTCTGCCTTCCTACAATACAATATTCAATGTAGCTAAAACTCAGACCATGACAAGTTTCATGTCTCACCAAGCTCCCCTTGTAACTATTTTTCTTCATCAAACAGGAGGCCATTGAGTTTTGGCTTTCACAGAAAAACAAACTGAAATTGGAGAACCAGATTCTGAAACTCAAAGAAAAATCCTGAAGTCCAAGATAAACAGGAATTTAATTTGTTCAGTCTGGAAGCAATGGCATTGTGGCAGAAATGCGTCAGGGTAGCGACCTAGGCCCAAACATCTTCAGCTGCTTCATCAATGACTTTCCCTGTACAAGGATAGAAGTGGGGATATTCGATGATGATTACACAGTGTTCAGTATGATTCAAGACTTCTCAGATACTGAAGCAGTTCCTGCCCACATGCAACAAGAACTGTACAACATTCAAGCTTGGGCTGATGAGTGGCAAGTAACATTCACACCACAAAAGTTCCAGGCAATGACAATTTCAAACAAGAGAGAATCTAACCATCACCCCTTGACAATGAACGGCATTATCATTGCTGAATCCTCGACCATTAACATCCTAGCGGTTACCATTGACTAGAAACTTAACTGGACCAGCCATATAAATAATGTGGCTACAAGAGCAGGTAAGAGGCTGGGAATTCTATGACAAGTAATTCACCTCCTGTCTCCCCAATGCCTATCCACCATCTATAAGGCACAAGTCAGGAGTGTGATGGAATACTCTCCACTTGCCTGGATAAGTGCAGCACCAACAACACCCAAGAAGCTTGACACCATTCAGGACAAAGGAGCTCACTTGATCAGCACTCCATTGACCACCCTAAACATTCATTCCCCCCACCATCGGAGTGCAATGGCAGCAGTGTATACCATCGACAAGATGCACTGCAGCAACTCACCAAGCCTCCTTTGACAGCACCTTCCAAACCCGCAACCTCTACCACCTAGAAGGATAAAGCCACAAAATGCAAGGGAATGCCATCACCTGCAAGTGCCCCTCCAAGCCACTCACCATCATAACTTGGAACTATATTACAGTTCCTTCACTGTTGTTGGGCGAAAATCCAGGAACTCCCTTCCTAACAGCACTGTGGGTGTACCTACGCCACATGGACCGCAGCCGTTCAAGAAGGCAGCTCACCACCACCTTCTCAAGGACAATTAAGGATGGGCAACAAATGCTGGTCTTGCCAGCAATGCTCACATCCCATGAAAGAATTTTTAAAAAGGCCTTTGGTCTTAGGCATTTATTTGGGGCTGTTTTTAAGTTGTAGGTAGATTTTTGAATTGTGACATGTCTTGGGAAATGTCGCAGCTGTTTTAAATTGTTTGTCAGCTTGTCCATGTTTAACAGGTTGTATACACTGGTCTTTTCAATATTTCTACTGTGCCAAGTATTGAACAGTTTTTCACTGATTGCAATGGCCTTTTAATCCATTCCTCATCATCTTGACTTTATATCAAAATGTGAGTGTGTTTTTACTGAAAAGCAGAGCAGAGTAGCATGACCGAATGGCTGCTATAGCAACGCAGACGCTTGCATCCTTTTATTGTGCCAGGACTGGAGCAAGAAACCAAGCAACGATAAATTACTTTTTCATTAAACCCTAACTGGATTGCATAAATCAGCTAAGTTATAATGCAAATGTCAACACAGGGGCAGCACAGTGGTGCAGCGGTTAGCACCGCAGCCTCACAGCTCCAGCAACCCGGGTTCAGTTCTGGATACTGCCTATGCAGAGTTTGCAAGTTCTCCCTGTGACCGTGTGGGTTTCCTCTGGATGCTCTGGTTTCTTCCCACATGCCAAAGACTTGCGGGTTGATAGGTAAATTGACCATTGTAAAAATTGCCCCAAGTAGGAGAATTGAGGGAAGGTGGGGATGTGAGAGGGTAAAAAAAAGAGATTAATGTAGGATTAGTATAAAATTTTTTTTTTATTTCCAAAATATACTTTATTCATAAAAATCTGTAAAAATTACATTGCCAAACAGTTTCCAAACAGCACCAAAAAATACAAACATTGCAAGGGAGATCAGTTTCCTTCAATACTGTCATGAGTTTCTTCCCAACCCTTCCGTTTCTCAATTGTCATGTCAATTACAGTTTTACATTTACAGCAATTCAGAATATTAACGATACAGTTCGAGGGGTTTCCCATGGATCCAGCCCCTCAGTCTAGCTTGGTGGGGGAACCTTACACTGTGGTCTTTCCCCATTGAGCCTTTGCTGCGGCTGCCCCAAGCTTTAGTGCGTCCCTCAGCACGTAGTCCTGGACCTTGGAATGTGCCAGTCTGCAACATTCGGTGGTGGACAACTCTTTGCGCTGGAAGACCAGCAAGTTTCGGGCAGACCAAAGGGCGTCTTTCACCGAATTGATAGTCCTCCAGCAGCAATTGATGTTTGTCTCGGTGTGCGTCCCTGGGAACAGCCCGTAGAGCACAGACTCCTGTGTTACAGAGCTGCTTGGGATGAACCTTGACAAAAACCACTGCATCTCTTTCCACACCTGCTTTGCAAAGGCACATTCCAGGAGGAGGTGGGCGACCGTCTCTTCCCCACCACAGCCAACGCGGGGGCACTGTGCGGAGGGGGCGAGACTTCGGGTGTGCATGAAGGATCTGACGGGGAGGGCCCTTCTCACCACCAGCCAAGCTACGTCTTGGTGCTTGTTTGAAAGGATTAGTATAAATAGGTGGTTGATGGTCGGTGTGGACTTGTTGGGCCGAAGGGCCTGTTTCGGTGCTGTATCTCTCTACTACTAATATAAATACACTTTACAGTGACGGTTTCTGATACAGTCTCAGCATTCTATCGAACAGTAACCATTTCCTTTTCCATTTGGTCTTCAGTCTAATTCTGTAATTGTACAGCTCACATTAAAGTTGAGTATTCATTTTACCGAACCTTTTCACTGTATGCAAAATTTTTCTTTTTTTCCCCCTTTCTCCTTTTTAACTCCATAATTTACTTCTTCTCCTCCCCCTTTCTTGCATATAGCGCCATAGATGCTGATAACTTTCTAATATCCTGCCCCTGTGACCAATCTTTGGGTATGAGGTAAGGAATCGAGAGTCAGCAATAACTTCAACACAAGAAGCTATCACAGCTGAGGCTGATCATATCCTCACTCGTTCCACTCACACACTCCCTTCTGCAGTAGCTGCATAAGCAAACAAGAATCAGAACTCTAGCCAATCAGCTAATTCAGCACAGACCAAAGTCTGACCTAGAATATTTCTGGTCTGCCCATTTCGCCTCTCAATCTCACTGAAGAAATATTATGTTGTCAGAAATGCTGTCCTCTGGATGAGGCATTTAAACAAAATCTCTCTTGCCAATTCAGGTGAACATTAAAGATTCCATCTAGAGTATTCATATAAGAACAAGGAATTTTCTCAGTGGCCTGGTCAACATGATATCCTCAACTAATACCACCAAAACAAAACAAAACAGATTGATTGGTCATTGTTCTCTCTGCTGTTTGTGGGATCTTGCCGTACAAAAATGGCTACTACCTTTACCGACTGAACAAAATTTGCTATACTTCAATGTCATGCATTGTTTACAAACCACCAAGTTGTGCTAAGTTCTATACAAATACAAATCTTTCTTTCCACACCAGTTATAGTAACAATTGGGGAAATAGTTACAGATTTTGGCAGCGACCTGTACAAGACTTTTGTGCCTTTGTTTTGTGCCTGTGGTCTGGTTGAGTTGAAGATCATTGATAAGCCAATTTTGGATGAATCCCACAAGTTATCTTTGCAAATGGAAAACAGTAACTCCAGCATCATTCCAATCAGTTCAAAACAACAGAAACAAAATAAACAAATATGGTTGGGTTTTAGCTTCTTGGCACATTTAATTTAACTTGATTTGACCTGTCAGCTTACAACATGAGCAATAACCGCACAACAGCACCTTCCAAACCCGCAACCTCCACCGCCTAGAAGGACAAGGGCAGCAGACACATGGGAACACCACAACCTGCAGGTTCCCCTCCAAGCCACACACCATCCCGACTTGGAATGATATGCCGTTCTTTCACTGTTGCTGGGTCAAAATCCTGGCACTCCCTTCCTAATAGCATGCCCCAATGAAAGCAGCAGTTCAAGAAGGTGGCTCACTGTTAATCTGTTAATTGTGTATCAATTGTTTTGATTATATGCAGGTGGAGGGTGTTAATTGGGGTCTTACTTGAGCAAACATTTACTGAGACTGGTGAAGGGTTTGAATGAGGAGCTACATGTTTGTAATCATTTTATTCTGCACACTAAATGTGAAATTGAGTAAAGATAGGCTCCAGCATTATCCTTCCATAACAAGCTTTCTGGAGTTTAGTATGTTAGCAGAGGATGGTTGCCTTAAGATGAAGGTTGGAAACTAGGATTTTTTTGAACATAGAAAACTAAAATCTCACAGGCTATTGTGGAAAATATGGCAGAAAGCAAGTGTAAATTGTCAGGGCATGATTACCCTCCGATATACCCTGAGTCTGAACTATATGACCAGTGGAAGAATGAAGTGGATATGTGGACACTGGTTACATCTCTACCAAAGAGGAAACAAGGTGTAGTCTTGGCTTTGTCACTTCCATCAGAAGCAAAATCAGAAGTAAAATGTTTTGTGAACGTGATGCTTGTCAGTTGGATACTGAAGAAGGGTTGGATCGTCTGTTAGACTTCTTGGATGAAATTTACAAAAAATGACCTATTGAAGGCATATGGTCAAACTTTGATAGATTTTGGAAAACAGTTGGTTATTCAATGGAGGAATATATCATGGAATTTAACGGACTGTATAGAAGATTGAGGAAATTCAATTTGGAGATCCCTGGTTCAGTGCTAGCATTTAAATTGCTAGATTGTGCTAGGGTACTGCATATGGACAGGCGCCGAGTTCTAACTGGGGTTTAGTTCTTTGACGAAGACTCCCTGTTGGATCAAATGTCTACTGCCTTAATGAAATTTATTGGGAAACAGTCATTTCCTGCAGCCCTAGTAGGGAATTCTGCAGTGGCACAAAGAATGGAGGACTCAATCTTTACTAGATTTCGAAATGGTCCAGATACTGGAAGCAGGCATAAGCACATTGGAAGAGTTAAAGGCAGGAGGAATGAGGAAGAAAGCACCTTTAGCAGGTCTATTACAGTGGAAGACAGAATTGGAACAGCAATCATAGGTGAATGAATCCCAGGAATGCCCAAAGAACAGTAAATAGGTGCTTCAGATGTAACTCAAAGTATCATTATGCAATGAACTGTCCTAAGCGGAGGGGCAGAGTCCTTGAAATAACACACGACAAATAATTCTGAGCACGAAGAGGGAGAAACTGATGAATCTGAATGAACTGTACTAGTCACAAGGAGTTTTAGTCCAGTGATGAACGTATTAGTTGTGAATTCATTCAACTGTACTGTTTTGTACATTGCTTGCACGCCAACAGTATGTAGAACTCATTGGTTACAATGTTATCTGGATTCACGCAGTAGTGAGGAATTGGCACAAGGTCAAGGAGTATAAAGGTATGACCAGCTTTAGGTTTGGTGATGACAACACATTGAAGTCACTGGAGATAGTAGTAATTCCATGTAAAATAGCTGGAGTAAGCCACTTTATCAGTATTGATGTAGTGTCTAGTGAGATACTGTTGAGTAAGCCTTCAATGAAAAAGGCACAAATGAAACTTGTGAGCATGATAAAACAATAGTTTTTGGAAAGTCCATGAATTTGCAGTTTACACAGCCAGGGCATTACCATATACCCTTAACAAAACCTGATGTTTCTAGTCCATGTCAGAGACGTATTAATGACATACGGTCTGAAGAATCAGAGGTAAAAAGCAAATTGTCTTAAAGATACATAGACAATTTGCTCACCCTTCTTGTCACAAGATTAAAACCCCTGCTAACGGATGCAGGTGTGACTGATGAAGAATATATATAATAGAAGAGATTAGTGAAGTGTGAAATCTATAAAAAGTATCAGAGGACACCATCACGTCCTGTCGTAAGTCTTCCGTTGGGATATGACTTTAACCAGGTAGTTGCCATGACTTTAAAGGTGTGGGACAAAGACAAGAATATTTCCATTCCACACTTTATAGACCTAGCAACCAGATTTAGTCTTTCTCCAATAATATAGCAAAGACAAAAGGATGATTATAGACAAAATTATGGAGAAATGATGGTTGTGCCCTCAAGACTAGGCCTGATGCCAGTTTTGATGTGCTGGAGCTAAGCACTATGATGAAACATCCAAAAGCTGAGAATATTTTAAGGGCAAATTAAAAATTAAAAAAATTAAATCTGGAGAAATGTGTACTGATATTCCCATCTGCAGGTGACCCAAAGAACATGAAACTAATAATTTTTAGTGATGTTTCACATGCTAATATTCCTGATGGGTATTCGAGTGCAGCTGGTTTCATAATATTTCCAATGGGTGAAAATGGAGAAATGTTGTCCTTTAGCTTGGGAGGCTAAGAAAATAAAACGGGCTGTTAAAAGCACTTTAGCTGCGGAAACAGCTGGGTCTTGTGGAGGCAGTGGATATAGGGTTCTATTTGTCAAATATTTTGGGTGAACCTCTGAACAAGGGACATACTGAAGATAGGATACCCATTGAATATTATGTGGATAATCGTTCTTTGCAGGACAATGTACACTCTACAAAAAGTGTGAGTGAAAAAGACTATGTGTTGACCTTGCTGGACTGTAACAAATGCTGGAAAGGAACTCTCCAAACTTAAATGGGTAGATGCAAGTCATCAGCTATCCGATTGTTTCACATGAAGAAATGCTAGTACAAAGACATTGTTAGGGGTGCTAAAGGAGGGGCGTCTCACAATGTAATACTTTGTACCCAATATGGAATTTATTTTAAATGTGCTTTGAGCATGTTAATCCACATTGTATTATAAAAGAAAGAAGGGAATCTATTAATTGTGTATCAATTGTTTGATTATATGCAGGTGGAGGGTATTAATTGGGGTCGGTCTTGAGTACTAATAAGAAGACACTTACTACGTCTGGTGGAAGGTTTGAGTGAGCAGCTACATGTTTGTAATTCTTTTACTCTGTACAATAAATGTGAAACTGAGTAAAGATGAGCTCCAGCATCATATTTGCCTAACACGCTTTCCGGAGTTTAACAACTACCACCTTCTCCAGGGCAATTAGGTATGGGCAACAAATGCTGGCCTTGCCAGCAACGCTCACATCTCATGAAAGAATAAAATCAAAATAATGTGATATGGATCCAAAATGTATTCTCCAGCACTGTTTGAGTGTTTCTACCACTATGGCCTATGCATCAGTGTGCAAGTTGTCATTAAAAGGTCAATTCAAGATTTTGCACACGTGCCACACCATCACTCTGCTTTTGGATTTACATCAATATTGTTGATAAAATGTTCATTTATATTTTGACAGTACTGATTACAGCATCATGAGGATTATGTTTTCCCTCCACACATATCAGGTAGGAAATAGTAAAAAGTACTTTTATTGACAGTACAGAGTTAAGTGTACAGAATGTGTGCAATGTAGATGTTAAAACTGTAGCCAAGACTCCCCATGTAGCAAGTTCCCAATCGTGGTTGAACGTCCTGGAACAGAGCTACCCTATGGGTAGGAAGGATGCATTCACACGAATGGAAACCTTCAGCCAGGTGCTATTTATGTTGTTGAATCTGCTGTCATAGAAATGATGCTGCATGTTGAAAGTGGCAGCCTTAACAAATGTAATGAATGTCTGCTCCTTCACCTTTAAAATGCGATGGAGTTTCTGTAACACCACTTCCTACTTTGACAAATTTTTGTTAATCTTTCAATGCCTCTTAAATATGTGGTGCTTGAGGCTGAAAATCTATGGCCCAGCATACTCTCGTCACAGTTCTGACAGGAATGTGGCAGGACCCGTAATTAGATCAGGATTTAGATATGCTGGGTCCCAGCCTTCCCTGCCATAGATGGTTATTAAATTAAGAATCATGCATTTTGAAACTGGAAAGGCAAATGTATTTTCCTTACAAATGAAGCAAGGAAACTCTAGTTACGGCTTCATGAAATTAAAATGGAGTGTTAAAGGGAAATGATTTTTAAAAAGTGCTGTACCTAATTGTTAATGTTTCCATTTAGTGCAATTTGCCCTCCTTGTCCCTGCCCTCCTGAAGACATTGAATCATGCTGGGGTATAGCACCACGGATACCAGTTGCCCTCTGGTGCATCACCCCAGTGGCCAGTAAATCGGTGTTAAACTACGACTTGAATATTGATGAGTTATCTTTTGATTCTGTCAATGGACACCATCACAATTGAGCCAACACATGATAGGAGTCACTAGATAGTGATCAGCAATGGGAATCCTAGCTGATTCTTCTCCACCCTAGCCCTTGGAGCAATGAGACCAATGATAGTGCACCACAGCTGCAGCTGAGATTGGCTCAATGCAGACTTGGAAACTGAAGCAAAAACTGAATTTTTTTTCAACTATAAAGGAAAAGTGATTCCAATGACTAAAGGATCAATAAACAGATGGCGCATATTTAAGATGATTAGCAAAAGAACCAGAGGTGATAGGAGAAAAAATCTCAAGCAATGAATGGTTAGGATTTGGAGTGCACTGCCCGATAGAGTGGTGGATACAGAAGGACATGAAGGCGCTAAATGTCGACAATCGCACCTTGGAGTCACTAGCAGGTGAAAGGGGGAAATGGTGACACATCCTGTGGACTGGTGTGCACTACCATGACTACCAGTTGCTACAGCAGCTTGGCAACAGATGTCAATGTCAAAAACAACTCACAGCGTCACTTGGCAGTTTCATGTGCAGCACTTGTGGCAGAACCGGCCTCTCAAGGATTGGCCTTCACAGCCATCAGCAAAGGTGCACCAAGAGAAGACACCCCTAAATGGATTGTTTGCTCTGTGCCCATCATGTTTCGTAGATGGAAGGATGCCAAGCACAATGAATGGTTAGGATTTGGAATCCACTGCCTGACAGAGTGGTGGATACAGATTTAACAGTAGCTTTCAAAATAAAATTGGATAAATATTTGAAGTTAGAATGAAATTATAGGGATATGGGTGAAGAGTAGGGGAGTGGCACTAAATGGATTGCTTTTTGAAACAGTCACTGCAAATTGATGGGCTGAATGGCCTCCTTCTGTGCAGGAGTGTTCTATGATCTTCTATGATCAAGCATACATTTTTAAAGCAGCTACTCTGCAATCAGGTGACACAATATTACTACTAACCCTTTCCGAGTTAAAACCAACCAAATAATCCATGTACAGATTTAAAAATTCAGCATTTCAAAGCACTTGGTTTACATAAATTTTCATCAGAGTGGATGAAGACAGATTAGTGGCTAACATAAAGGGGAACCCAAAAGTCTTTTATAACCATATAAACAGTGAAAGTGCAATCAGAGGAAGGGTGGGGCCAATTATAAATCATAAAGGAGACCTTGTGGAGGCAGAGGGCATGGCTGAGGTACTAAATGAGTACTTTGCATCTGTCTTCATGAAAAAGAGGATGTTGCCAATATCACAGTAAAGGAGGCAGGAGAGATTTTGGATACGATCAAAGCTGATAGAGGTACTTAAAAGAATGCCAGAACCTAAAGTAGAAAAGTCTCCCGGTTCAGACGGGATACATTCTCGGATGCTGAGGGCAGCAAGTTTACTAAAACTGGAACGGCACAGAAAATTAATACGTCCCACTGCTGCATCGGCATGCAAGAATTACAAGCAGATTCATGCAGTATTTTATACTTTTCACTACAATCTCTAACAACATCATGGCTAGTACATAGAGTCTCCTCACCATCCCCAGGCCTGAATGATTCCTAGACAATGAGATTAAACAAGTTATCCACACATGTCCCAATGCAAGCGCAGTCATGCCTGGATGTATCAATGCACTCACTCCTCCTGTATGCAATCAGGCTGTACAATGGCTTTAGAAAATAAATGTAAATTTACACTTACAAGGAATATATGTGGATGCACAGCTAAACCATTTAAATATACATGCGAATGTACACTCGAAAATATGTGCACTTGCCTGAAGTTTAATATGAATGTATTTTGAGAAGCCAATACATTTTCCCTTTAAACAACTGTTAACTTCAAAAGCTAAGTTTTGTGTAAACAGATGTCATTATACTTTCTTTGTAGTGGCATGGTTCATTATTACTTTATGATGCCAAAAGTTTGTGGTTTACATGAAAGTGAATGCTGCTACAGGGAATAAGATGAAAATCCTCCCATTGTCATGGGATCCTGTTTATCCAGTTCATAATGTTTCTGTGGCAAGTTTCAAGTAAAGTCAAAAAGCCACTGATTTAAATGGAGTGAAAGACAAGTTGACATTTCAGGTGAAGACAACTGAGAACATCAGTTGTTCACTCCAAAGATGACCTCAAATGTTTCCAGCTTTTTCTGTTCTTGTTCCATATCTCCAGCGTCTGCATTTATTCATTCTTTGTTTATACTATTTAAAATGGTCCTAAAACAGGTGTTATTCGTCCTACAATGTGGCTGACTCAGTTCAAGGGCAATTAGGGATGGGCAATAAATGCTGGCCTGCCAGCAACGCCCACATGAATGAATAAAAAGTAAAAAAACAAGCATGGTAACTGGACTTCCAACTTGAATTGGTGTGCCATATGTTATTGTTGAAACTCCACAATTTAACAGAGCAGGTGTAAAACATTTTGGACAACGAGGTATCTGAGCTGCACAGAAATTATTTGAGATTTGTAGTATACAATATGATTAATACCAAAGACAGAGAGAGACTCCTCCCACTGTACGAGCAATGATGTAACAGTCACATGCGTTAGGCTTGAGAAGAAGAATGTATAACCGCACCAAGGATGCTAATTTGAGTGGCTTGCAGAGAGTGTATATAGTAACTGTAAATAATAGAGTTATTAACCTTTACCGGAGTCTAAGATATTTTCTAGAACACCCTGCAACGCTACTAATACAAACCCAACAATGCAACATGGTGGCAACAGTGAAAGTGACCAGGAGAATTTGAAGATCCTTACCTTTGGAAGAAAGACCAGGAGGAAAAACAAAGAAATTTAAAGTTAAATACTGGCCCAACACTGTAAGAAAACTACTTACCGGCTGAAGCGGCTGTGAAGAGCTCTGCAGCGTCTCTGACCACAACACAGCAGCGTGGGGTTCTGCGACTGTACTTTCAGCACATCTAGCGGTCGGGTCCAAGTCTTCACGTCGGATGATGGTCCAGGATCGGTGAGACAGTGAAACTGGCCATTTATTTAAATGGCAGACTGGGAAAAAAAGTTGGGTGCTGAACGGGATCTCAGTTGAATCAACGAATAGGGAGGAGAGTACAGTCGGCAGCCATTGCTCAGTTTCACCAAGGAGGAAAAAACGTATTGAAGAGCGCGGGAAAGATCAGGGAGTGCAGGAAAGCCCCTAACAGAACACTAACACCTCAAGCCAAGACCTTCACACAAAGAGCAGTGAATCAAGTACAGCAATACTCACAAGAGAAAGAACCAGAATGTTCCTGGGAGAAATCAGTAATCCAGAGCAAGATTTCAGGACAGCAGAAATCTACGTGAATGGACACCTCATGAATTTTAAGCTTGACACAGGAGCTAGCATCACGGTATTGTCTGACAAAGAGCCTTGGGTGAAGAGACATTACCTGCAACCGACAGATATACAGTTGCATGGTCTAGGCGGGACACAACTGAGTAAAAGGCAAACTCCAAGCAACTCTTCAGCATAGAGGCAGACAACTGGTAGAAACCTCATGTCTTACACAATTAAGAATTTTCTTTACTGAGCAAGAATGCATGCTTGGAACTGCAGTTATTTAAAAAGGTAGCCGAAGTCAAGCAAACAAGGGTAAACAATTCCTTATCACGAGCAGAATTACTAATGGGAAGGAAGTTTAAAAACACAGCTTCCAGTTTTGCCTCAACAATTAACGCCAGGATTAAAGACTCAAGACTACAAGAAAATTTGAGAAAGAGAAATCTCCTGCAGAAGGAAACAAACCTGGAATTACAATCGGAGATTTTGAGTGAGAAGCTTACACAAATTAAACAATGGTGAAAAAGTTCTGATAGGTGACCTGTAACAGAAAGGTACAGTAATCCATAAACGCGATTGTACGTTATACGATCGTATGAAGGAATATCATTCCTATTCCACAAAAGCAACAGCCAATAAACCATCTGCAAGATCCAGATGAAGAGGAACAAACCCAAACTGAATGGAATACTACAACCTGTAGAAATGAAAAACCAAATCTGCAACCCAGACTTCATACAAAGCCTACTGATCATCCCAGATAAAACACAACCAGATAGGGGAGAGTTAGAGTCATAGAGTCGTACAGCATAGAAACAGGCCCTTCGGCCCACCATGTCCATGCCGACCACAATGCCTATCTATACTTATTCCACCTCCCTGCATTAATTCCATATCCCTCTATGCCTTGCTCATTCAAGTACCTGTCCAGATGCCTCTTAAATGTTGCTACTGTTCCTGCCTCCACCACCTCCTCTGGCAGCTCATTCCAGATACCCACTATTCTTTGTGTGAAGAATGTACCCCTTTGATCCCCTTTAAACCACCTCCCTCTCATCTTAAATCTATGCCCTCTAGTTTTAGTCACCCCTACCATGGGAAACAACACTCTGGCTATCTACCCTATCTATGCCTCTCACAATTTTATATATCTCTATCATGTCCCCTCTCAGCCTCCTTCACTCCAGGGAAAACAGACCCAGACTATCCAATCTCTCTTTATAACTCAAGCCCTCCAAACCAGGCAACATTCTTGTGAATCTTTTCTGCACCCTCTCTAGCTTAATCACATCTTTCCTGCAGTGCAGTGACCAGAACTGCACACAGTACTCCAAATGCGGCCTAACCAACATTATGTACAACTGTAACATGACATCCCAACTCTTGTACTCAACGCCTCGGCCAATGAAGGCAAGCATGCCATACGCCTTCTTCACCACCCTGTCTACCTGTGTTGCCACTTTCAGGGAACTATGCACTTGCGCCCCAAGGTCTCTCTGCTCAACAACACTCCCCAGGGCCCTGCCATTCACTGTATATGTCCTGCCCTGGTTTAACTTCCCAAAATGCATCACTTCGCACTTGTCTGCGTTAAATTCCATGTGCCACTCCTTTGCCCACTTTCCCAGTTTATCTATATCCTGTTGTAACCTTAGACAACCTTCTTCACTGTCCACTATACCACCAATTTTGTTGTCATCTGCAAACTTACTAATCATGCCCCCTACATTCACATCCAAGTCATTAATATATATGACAAACAGAGGGCCCAGCACCGATCCCTGCGGCACACCACTGGTCACCGGCCTCCAATCTGAAAAACAACCCTCCACTAACACCCTCTGCCTCCTATCACCAAGCCAATTTTGTATCCAATTGCCATCTCACCCTAGATCCCATGTGTTCAAATCTTCTGGACCAGCCAACCATGTGGGACCTTGTCAAAGGCCTTGCTAAAGTCCATGTAGACAACGTCCATCGCCCTGCCCTCGTCAATCCTCTTGGTCACCTCCTCAAAAAACTCAATCAAATTCGTGAGACATGATTTCCCACGTACAAAGCCATGCTGACTATCTCTAATCAGACCTTGCCTTTCCAAATGCATACAACTCCTGTCTCTCAGAATCCCTTCCAATAAATTTCCCACCACTGATGTAAGGCTCACCGGCCTGTCGTTCCCTGGCTTATCCCTGCTGCCCTTCTTAAATAAAAGGCACAACATTAGCTATCCTCCAGTCTTCCGGTACCTCACCCGTGGCAAACAATGATACAAAAATCTCTGCCAGGGCCCCAGCAATCTCCTCCCTTGCTTCCCATAGCATCCTAGGATACACCTGGTCAGGCCCTGGGGATTTATCCACCTTAATGCTCTTCAAAACCTCCATCACCTCCTCCTTTGTAATGTTGATATGCTCCAGGATATCGCTGTTCCCTCTCTTGAACTCACGAGCTTCCATGACCTTCTCCACGGTAAATACAGATGAGAAATATTCATTTAAGACCGCGCCCATTTCCCATGGCTCCACACATAGATTACCACACTGATCCTTAAGGGGACCTACCCTCTCCCTAGCTACCCTTTTACTTAAATATACATAGAATCTTTTAGGATTCTCCTTTATCTTATCTGCCAGGGAAATCTCATGGCCCCTTTCGCCCTCCTAATTTCCTTCTTAAGTGTACTCCTACATCCCCTATACTCCTCGAGGGACTCGCTTGATCCCAGCTGCCTATACCTGACATATGCCTCCTTCTTTGTCCTGACCAGACCCTCAATATCCCTCCTCAACCAAGGTTCGCTAAACTTGCCAGCCTTGCCCTTCCATCTAACAGGAACATGTCGGCCCTGAACTCTTCCTATCTCACTTTTAAAAGCATCCCACTTGCCAGACGTCCCTTTACCTGTAAACAACCTCTCCCATTCAACTTTTGAGAGTTCCTGTCTGATGCCATCGAAATTATCCTTCCCCCAATTTAGAACTTCAACCTGAGGACCAGTCCTATCCTTTTCCATAACTATCTTGAAGCTAATATGAAGTTATGGTCACTGGTTTCAACGTGCTCCCCCAGTGACACATCAACCACCTGCTCATTTCCTATGAGGAGGTCGAGTGTAGCCCCTTCTCTAGCAGAGCCATCCACATACTGCCTCAGAAAACTATCCTGAACACACTTAACAAATTCACCTACACCAGCTCTTCGTCCACGCATTCATTTGCCTTATCCTCCTATTCCTACCCTCACTAGCACGTGGAGTAATCCTGAGATTACAACCCTCGAGTTCCTGCTTTTTACCCTTCTGCCTAACTCCCTATTTTTGATTAGAGATACAGCACTGAAACAGGCCCTTCGGCCCACCGAGTCTGTGCCGAACATCAACCACCCATTTATACTAATCCTACACTAATCCCATATTCCTACCAAACATCCCCACCTGTCTCTATATTTCCCTACCACCTACCTATACTAGTGACAATTTATAACGGCCAATTTACCTATCAACCTGCAAGTCTTTTGGCTTGTGGGAGGAAACCGGAGCACCCGGAGAAAACCCACGCAGTCACAGGGAGAACTTGCAAACTCCACACAGGCAGTACCCGGAATCGAACCCGGGTCCCTTGAGCTGCGAGGCTGCGGTGCTAACCACTGCGCCGCCCACAATATATTCACTTTGCAGGACCTCATCTCTCTTCCTGCTTACGTCGTTAGTACCAATATGGACCATGGCCTCTGGCTGCTCACCTTCCCCTTTCAGAATGTCCTGCAGCCGCTCTGAGACATCCTTGACCCTAGCACCAGGGAGGCAACATACCATCCTGGAGTCTCGCTTGTGGCCATAGGAACGCCTATCTGCGCCCCTTACGATAGAATCCCCCATCACTATACCTTTTCTACCCCTTTTCCTCCCCTGCTGTGCAGCAGAGCCCTCCGTGGTACCACGGACCTGGTTGTTGCTGCTTTACCCTGGGAGGTCATCCCCCCCAACGGTATCCAAAGAAGTCTATCCATTTGAGAGGGGGATGGCCACAGGGGACTCCGGCACTACCTGCCTGTGCCTACTACTCCGTCTGGTGGTCACCCATCCCTTTTCTGCCTGTGCAGCCATTACCTGCGGATGCTCCACAGTGAATCCACCTGCAGCTCCAGCTCCGTAATCTGGGTAGCCAAACCTCCAATGAGACTGAATTTAAAGTCCGAGACTTTCGGGGCGAGAGTGTAGTAGAGAAATTATAACTGTATATATGTTTAGAAAAATGTAGGGTAAAGACTTGGGGAGGAGATGTAGCGTAAGGATGTAAAGGGCTAATACCGAAGACAGTGAGGGGGGCGGGGCAAGAGGGGGAGGCGGGTGAAGCTTCCACACAGATGAGATGTTGGCCAAGAATTTCTTCAAAAATGGTGAAAATTGGCAAGTTATGCCAAAATTTGTGAGAGCTTGTGCAGTGATATTACCAACACTATTCACCTCAAAGATCACCTGCCCTCTGGTGTCAGTATTAAACACCATCTAGATGGAAAGCTCTTAATCTCAGTCGCCTCCCTGCCAAAACTAAACTGACCACCATCGATATACATGAGCTAGTTCTGGGTACTGCCTGTGCGGAGTTTGCAAGTTCTCCCTCTGACCGCGTGGGTTTCTGCCGGGTGCTCCGGTTTCCTCCCACAGCCAAAGACTTGCAGGTTGTTAGGTAAATTTGCCATTGTAAATTGCCCCTAGTGTAGGTAGGTGGTGGGGATGTGGTAGGGAATATGGGATTAATGTAGGATTAGTATAAATGGGTGGTTGTTGGTCGGCACAGACTCGGTGGGCCGAAGGGCCTGTTTCAGTGCTGTATCTCTAAATATAAAAATATTTTTAAAAAGCTACAAGTTTATGGATGACTACAGTGTCATTGCCCACTATACACCATATTTGCAAGCCACTCTTGATCTCTTCAATTCTACACACAAGAAACTCGGCCTGTCCTTGAACGTTGCCAAATCAAAACTCATATCAATCCAGACCCGGTGAGCCCAAATGTTCCACCTCTCATATATGTTGAAGGAGACACTCTGGAATATGTTGAACTCTATCTCACACCTTGGCAGCCGCCTCTCTCAAAAGGCCACCATTGATGAGGAGATCCAACACCAGATCAGGTGCACCAGTTCAGCCTTCTGCAAAGTACGGCAACGAGTGTTTGATGACAAAGACCTCCGCAAATCAACCAGGTCTTAGTGTAAAGAGCAATTGTTGTCACCACGCCTCTGTACTGCAGCGAGACCTGGACTGTGTATCAGTAATACATGACAGCAATCGAGAAATTCCATCAGCAGTGCCTCTGCCACATCCTCTGGATTCAATGGGAGGACTGTCAAACAAATGTTAGTATCCTTCTTGAAATCAGATCCACAAGCATTCAGGCAAACCGCGTGCAAAATCAACTCTGATGGACTGGCCACAGCGTCTGCATGGCTGAAAGTAATCTCCCCCGCCAGGTCCTGTTCTCAATTCTCAAATGGCCAACACTCCAGGGGAGGAGAAAAAAACGCTTCAAAGATACTCTGAAGCTCTCAAAGTGTAGATGCATTGACCTCAATGACTGGCACGAGCTTGCCACTAATCACTTAGAACGGTGACAACTTGTCCACCAAGCTGCATCATGCTTCAAGTCCCAATGCCTTAGTGATGACGCAGAGCGACAGCAGAGAAGGAAAAAGACAGCAAATCCTGCACTCCAGATCCCACTACCTCGTGGGATGGCCTGCCCTTTGTGCCCAAAGATCTGTGGGTCAGGAATCGGCCTGCTCAGTCACATGAAGACCCGTGAGGGAATTCACGACCCTAAGTAGATGTCTCCCTTGAATTGAGTGACAGCCAATGACAATTACCAGCAGGTATGTCCACCAAAACCTTTTGCCAATTTCAGTTGAAACTAGCAGAAATTAGTGTAAACAATTCAAGAAACAGGGGATCAACAACTTGCAGCAACAGCAAGAGTGGCCTCATGTTTCTGACTGTGTAGTGTATTGTTCATTTGAGGACACCATACTTGCTTGGTGTAGCATGTGCAGTGTGCCACTCCCTAATTTAAAGAAATCGCAACCCTTGCCTGCAGTGGGAAAAACAGCAGGAGGATGAACTGATAGTTCAAAATAATCTTCCATTGACCATTGTATTACTTAATCAGGGATCTGATTCTCACAGTTCTATGGGGGTTTTTTTGCATTACGTTGGCAAAGTGAATCGTATCTTTGTTAAGTCATGGATGCATATTCCTTCTTCAAGTTCTGCTTTATCCAAGGAAATTAAAATTTAAAACTATTGTGAACTATAAAACCCTCATATATTCACATTAACCACAGAACACAGAAAGAAAATGCTGTTTGGAAACATTTTCAATATTTAATGTAACTGATTCTGATGCTTCAAAATGTATTTGAAGATACAGAAAATACCGGGCAGCTCTGTGAAGTGTTTTGGGACTTTCCGATGACATGAAAGGTGCTTATATAAGTGGAAGTTCTTTCTTTATGCTTAAAGTTCTGCCTTGCTTCAGTGACTTGGGAACATGTTAGATCCAAGTGAGCTGGAGAACTGGCCAGCAGCTTATATTTGTCACAACCTCAAAGGCATAATGAACTGTTGCTGTCTGTGGAAATGTACCCCAGCATGAGCCACTGTTTTCAGGAGATAACCCGGTTAAAACTTGTGTTTTTCCCATTTCAACTTTGTCTGTTTGAATGAGCTTGATTTTTTTAGTTCCATTGCAGGTTTTGATTACTGCTCCACTGTGCTACGAGCAGCAATAAAAAAAACATACAGATGATCTAACTTCAGACTGCCATTAACGTAAAATACATTCTTTTTTCACTCTTTCCCAATCTGACCTCCGCTGTTGCCTTTCCAAATGATTTGGCCGAGATCAGTAACTCACTACATAGGACACCTGGGACATGAACACTTCTCCTACCACTTCACAGCAACTATATCATCACTGAACCCTTTTTTTAAAAACTGTTCAATATGCAGCAGCAATGAGCTATTGTTTTGTTGAGTTAACCTACAGGTTCTATTTGAAGCATAATGAACTACATGAGTGAAAAATCTACTACTGAGTCATCTATCTTTTTTTCTTGACAATACTGTAATGAAGTGAGAAGTAAATTATGCACAATCGCTCTTTTTTCAAATAAATTATTTGCTGCCCCCCGATTTTTTTACTCGATTGTAATGAAAATTGAAATGTAACAACACCACCGATGCCTGAAAAGGATAACATGGCTCACACCATTGTATAATATTGAAATGGTGCAGTGATGCATGCACCCTGCACTCAGCTAAATGAATAGAAACAAAATTAGCCATGTTAATAAGATCCAAATGATTATTTTACATTTTAAAGCAACAGTGGATAGATTCTCACATCAGTACTGGCAGTGTTGGACCACTGACTGCTACAGTTTATACCTGGCAGGGATGACAATAAAAAGTAGAAACATCACTAGAATCTAGTACTAGCAGAAGGGTTAACACCAAGGCTGTATGAGGAGGGAAGGTGGGTTGGCAGGCAAAGGATGGCTCAATCATAAATATTAATTGGCCATCTCTATTTGCTACTTTTCATATGCAGCTGATGCTAGTCAAAATTAATCTTATCCCCATCTGGTTAAGTTATTTATGCTCCCTGGGCACCTGAAGTCCTTTGTCAAAGTATAATGCAGAACGTATAGCAATGAAAGCAAAGTCCTCTCTTTGTAATGAACGGAAAAAACTCTAATCACACATATCAGGAAATGGTTGGTTTGTAGTTTTGACAGAAAAGAAAAATAGCTCCCAGTGCTAAATGTCAGCTAATGAGATATTTATTTATTTTTAATAAAGGGAAAAAATCTTATTTTATATTGATATGACTGAGGTGGGAGGAGTGCACTGTTAATTCAGTCCCACTTCTCCATGGGTCGCAGCGTATCAATACATTTTCCCACCTATCGAAAACCAGCCTGTTACATACTCTATTTGTCCTCCATATTAAAGCACGCCAACCAGGTTTCTTTAATCAACAACATTAACTACTTATGATAAAAACAAGTTTTAACCAATAATGAGATAACTTTATATACAAAAAGCTCATTTCCCTAGCCCTCATGCGCGCACACATACATTCAAAAAAACTGGTTAACTGGGGAAAAAGGATTTTTGGTTTACAGCTGTTTCATAGGAATGAAAGGAATAATAAAATAACTTAGGTTGTTACGTTCTGGTAGGAAGCTCTTCGGTTTGGTGAGGTATCCCAGAGTCGAATAGTGGGATGCCACTTGAAGTCTCTCCAGGCGAGGTTGTTGAACAGTCTGTGATGGGTAGGCATTCAAGGCAATTCCATTGCCACAGGCTTCACATAGGTCTTTCATCAGGGGTGTAGCAACAGGTCTTCTTAGGTTTTACAGCAGCAGCAGAAGATTTCTTCAGGTTTCAGGATTTCTTAAAACACAGGAGGCAACAGGAACCACATCTGATGCAGGGATTCTTCAGAGACAGGAGGCAACAGAAATCTGCTACCTTTGAAATAGAGTTTCTTCTCAAGAGATGCAGGATTCCTTTACAGAGAGCAGCAACACTTTTACTGGGTTGTCCTCTCTGATCTCCAGGCAGGTTAAAAACCAAATTTCAAATGTCTGCTATTTGTCCAACTCACTGGGTTTTTAAAGGGTCCAAAGTGAAAGCCAAACCTTTCTAAACAGGTCACATGTCCAGACATAGAGTCTCCCTTGTCATTCAAAAAGTTGCTCTGAGGAGGTCAAACCCTTGCTGGTTTCCTGTCCTTCTATGCTTCCTTTCAAAACATGCAAACATTTCAGCTATTTGCTGGTGTCAATGTCCACTGAAAAATACTTTTTTAATTTTTTGAAACCCACAGCATTCTAAGTTTTTAATACAAAAATAAAAACCTTGTAACAATACTGCAATGATTTTTCTCCTACCTGAGTAAACCTCTGCCCAACATTCCCACCACAAATCTGATTTGTGCATCATTCACAGATCGTTGTGTTGCTTGTCAGAATTCAACATTTATTCAACAAACATGGGCTCTTGACTAGCTTACTGCTGGGGTTCACAAAAGCTTGCATTTCTATAGTAATCCTTACATGCAGGAACACATGTCCAAGTGCTTTACATTGAGGTTAAAATTATGAGTGCCAAGTTGGAGAGGAAATGGAAGAAATGCAGAGGTGGTTTGTGTGATGAGAGGTAGGTTGAAAACATGGTCAAAAAGCAGTATTAGGATTTTTTTGAAAGCAGAGGAGGTGGCAAGGCAAAGGGAATGAGGCAAGGAGTTCCTAAGTCTAGTGGCTATGAAGGTAGCAGAATAAGAGATTGGAAGATGCACACAGGGATTTTAGACTGGAGGAGATCATTAAAATATGGGATTTGAAAGTAAAGGCAAGAATTGCACATGGAGCTCGTGGAACCTTGAAATGACGGGACTCTGGGAATATGGGAGGCGTTACTAAACTTTCTTGCTGCCAAAAAGCATTTAATGTAGATCCCCAGCTTATGTGGAGGATACCGAGTTGCAAGGTCTAGGAACATTTTAGATCGAATTCTTGATCTATGTTGAGTTAACCAATCACACCTGTCATTGTTTGTCCAAAGTTGCATGTGTTTCTGAATCACATTGAAAGCTGCCTACTTTTTATTTGATGTTCATGAATAAGTCATTTCATCTATTGACTGAAAATTAAGCGTCATGTTGTTTTCTATCTTTAGCTGTGGAGTTCCTTCCCAACCACACACCACCACCACCCCGCCCTCCACCCCCCTCATCCCCACTACATGTTTCAGACACTTTGTAATTGAGCATGCTTAGTGAATGTACTTAATTCAGGGATGCTAAAAATAAAAAAAATTTTCCCGCAGCTAAGAGCACGGAATGTACGCCCAGTTCCAGTTCAAAATGTTCATATCAATGGTTGAATGAAAAGCAGGCGTCTGAAATTCAATGAATAAAATCACCTGAGTCCACCTAGGCTTGACTCTGGCCCATACTAATGAAATGAAAGTCTGTTTGACTGCAATCGTTCTGCATAAAACCAGTCTGCCCACTATAAATTCAATTCCTTTTGGCATGGGTCCCTGGTGCAATATTTCCCATAACTTAGAACATATTAGCAGCATCACTCATGGAGGGCACAGAACTGCTGCCATGGGAGGAGGCTGCGATTGGGATGTATTTTTGGGCAAAGTGTTTTTCTTAGTATCTGGCCAGGCTATACTTGAACTAGGGAGGCTTGATGCCGATACTGGGCAGTGATGTGACAAATGTGTCCCAATTTCCTCCACATACATACCTTCGACAGCATCAATAGCAGAAATATTTACCAAAAGATAAATTAAAATTAAATTATATTTAAGCAATGCCGTCTCTCCACTCAAATTTATGCTGAAGGTTGAGAAATACTGATGCTGAAAAATTTGAAGAGTTTCCCCCTTCTGTATTGTTACGACCGAGCGCTCCAGTCAAAGCCCCCAATCAAAATATATGATTCTGATTTCAATGGGAGAAACGCACTGATAATTCAATCCTGTTGCTACACAGATTGCCTAACATATCATTTAAAAACTTTCCAAATTAAAGAAAGACCCAACCAAATTGTACCATCCATTAACCCCCGAATGAGGCTAACCAAACCAGGTGCCTTTAAATCAACAAATTAACTCTTTAATTAGAAGAACTAAATTCTTAAACACTATGAAGATATAAACATTTAAAATAGAAAAAATTAGAGTCCTTGCAAATTTACAGTCCAATGTTGCTTGAAGTCCTCATAGTCGTCCGACGCAGGAAAAAGGTTCTTCCACAGTAGAACAGTCTGTAGTCTAGTTTCAGCAGTAGTTGATGTTTTCTTTCTCCAGCGAATTTCAATAATTAATGACTTGCAAACACTTTCAATGGAATCAAGCTGACTTTAGAGTTTTTGAGAGTTAAAAGATTGTCACAGTCTAACTTCCCTTTCTTCAATTTAAATTACCAGAGATCTCTGTTTTGATGACTTTTTTTTTAGAATTTTGAGAGATAATAATTAAACAGACTAAAATCCTATTCCTTCAGTTTAAATAGTTGAGAGCTCTTTTTCAGGTGTGCTAAACACCACAGCTGTCTGTCTGTGAACTGTTAGAACAAACTGTCTTCAACTAAAAGCCAGTTCAAAACTGAATTGTAACAAATGTATTGCGTGAGCTTCATTCCCAGTGGCTGTATCTATGGAAACGAGAATGCACCCTTTGAATCGCAGTCTCCAAATGGCTGTTTCTAAGGCAACAAAAATGCACCTTCCTAGAACTCCTGAGGCTTGCTGGTTCTTGAAGCAATACTGATCCTGCAAGCCTTAAAGGCAAACCGCATATTCCCGAGAAAAAAAACTACAGGACCATGACAGTAGACACAAAGTGGCATTCACAGCTGCATCTGGGAAAAATCACAAGAAATAAAGCCTACAATGTACCAACAATTCTAGTCATATAACGTAAGTCAGCAAAAGGTGAAATTCACCACAGCCTTAATACAAAAAGACACTGGGCTGTATTTCATACATCACTTTCTATTGCTCCATTCACCAGGCAGTTAACATTCCACTTTTAAAATGAATGGGGGGAAAATTGCAGGCTGGCGAGCATGGAACTGGAAAACCCTGGCCCCCTCTCATAGATTTCAATGAAGGTTAAGTTTCAAGTATCACAATCTTAAACTTCTGTATCAGCACAGAATGCGCTAGGAAAGGAAAATACCAGGAATCATCCCTGGTAGCTGAATGGTTTTTTTTAAAACAGAGCTAAAGAGGGATGGTGAGCACACTATTGTTTCACCTCCAAAACCTTGTGTTCAATCCAGTTCAATTGGATGAATGTCTCATCTGTCAGTAAGGGCCCTAAGTAAAATAAGACTGGATGGTTTCTGCTGGGGGTGTAACATAGACTCATCACAAAACTGCTCCTACTTTGGCACTAATTGACAGCTACATTCATAAATCATTATACCTGGCATAGATACTTGAAAAATGTTACACTGGTGAAGTAGGAAAAGCAGAGGTTGGTGTTGAGGCACTTCGTTGGCAGAAGTGTACAGGAAGCCTTGTTTTGCAGCTGGCTACATTATACCTGACCTGGGAATGCTATATACTGACATGGAGTGTCCGAAATGGAATAGTATTCCATTCCTAGCAGTAACATCCCACACCTTCAGGAGTACAAAAATTCATAAATTAAAGTAAGAACTCTGACACTTTGTCAACAGCAAATTTGTTGCTACACATCACCTTTATGTTGTGTTGTTCTGTGTTAAACTCAAGCTGAACCCAAGAAAATGTGGATAACTATTTGTATATTTTAAAAAAAGTATGGGGAAGACGATCATTACGTAATTGGCACTAGAGCACGGCTACCCGACCCAAGCCCGACGGGACACGACGACATGTGTCAGGTTCGGGTTGGGTCACTCTTCCAGGTCCGGCATTTGGGTTTGGGTTGGGCTGGGTCAGACACAGTGGCAGTGCTGCCTTTTGGTCAGGGAGGGAAAGGGAAGTAAGAGTAAGAGTCATTAATTTCCGGTAGTCGAGTCGGGTTGGGTCGGGTCAGTGTGGGAAGAAACACAGGGCTCGGGCCCGGGTTAGAGGTGGTCAGGTCGGGCCCGGGTTGGGTTTCAATTGTATACCCGAACAGACCTTTAATTGGCACAAAATATGTTGACAACTGAATTCTGTTAACATGACAAAGGCCATGTGTATAAGCAAAAACAGTATTTTGGGATGCAGTAAATCAGTAATTTGAGACATGACACAGCATGCTTGGGAGGAACAGGTGACTTTGGGCCAATGGTTTCCAAATCTTTTCACCACTGTCATGTCTGAGTCTGTTGCGGACTATTGATCAAGATTGATTGCTGCAATCAGCCAGCGACTCCATAATTGTATCACGCAGCTAGCAAGATGGTAGAAGGAAAACTAGATGGACCTTGGTCTTTTTTTGTCTAGAAATTCCTCTGAACCAGCTCCTACATCACAGAAATTACAGCACCACAGGTCATCATTCAGCCTGTGCCAGCTTTCATTTTAACTTATTCATTCAAAATTATAGATAAAAATGTTCTTTAAAATCACTCAGCTGTGCATGAAGAACAACACTGTTAGTCTAGATATTAGCTGAATTTCATAATCTCACTAACATTCATAAATGAACTGCTCAAGCTTTGCTCTTGCTAGTGACAACGATTTCACATTCCTTGACGGAATTGCTGCCCAGCCAGCCATCTATTATATTACGCACAGTATATTCTAAGTATACATTGGTTAGATTATGAAAGTGAATAAAGTACCATCTTTAATTCACAATTTATTGTATTAAGTAATTTACCCGAAAGTCTATTTCCCCTCTTTTTCCTTAGCTCATCAAGGTGCAGGAGGTCTGTTCTGAGGAATAGAAATCTTCACGTTTCAAACACCCGGTGTCAGCATCAAGCACTCCCAGATCAGTTATAAGATAGCCAGAGAAAGAGAAAAGCTTTCTATAAACGGCCTCAGTAACGTGCCACAGTTCAACTTCATAAAGCACCCTCTAATAAATCAGCATGACATTTAAAAAATTTCCCAGATCTGCCATCCTGTGACTTCTCAGAGCTACCAATTAGTGCGATTGGTCTCTCACACAATGTAGCCCTTACTAAGAAAGTTAGGGGAAATTTCTTTACTCCACAGCATGGAAGACCTTGCCAGGCATTTGGTTCAGCCTGAAGCTGTTGCATCTTTCAAGAATAAAATTGGAGAAATATTTGAAGCAGGTGATATAGGGTGCTGGGGAAGAGAGCAGTATAGTGGGATTAGTTTTGAATTGCTCTAAAAAAAGAGTTCGCACTGATATGATGGGCCAAATTTCTTCCTCTGGTGCAGAAAACCTTTATGCTTCAGATCCTGCTCACAAGGCTATGCCAAGGCTGATCCATAACTGATCATTAAGTGAGATACAAGAATAGGCCTGGGATGACTATTCCTTCAATTTTCTTCTCTCTGCAGGTTGGGGAGACAGTGGTGTAATGGCACTGGATAGTAATCCAGAGGCCCAGGTTAATGCCCTGGGGACACTGATTCCAAATCCCATCGTGGAAGCTGGTGGAATTTAAATTTAATTAATTAAAAGAAAATCTGGAATTGAAAACTAGTCTCAGTAATGGTGCCATGCTATCATCGATTGTTGTTAAAAACCCATTCAAAACACTAATGTCCTTTAGGGAAGGAAATCTACTGTCCTTACCTGGTCTGGCCTACATGTGACTCCAGACCCACAGCAATGTGGTTGACTCTTAAATGGCTTAGCAAGCCACTCAGTTGTCAAGGGCAATTAGAGATGGGCAACAAATGTTGGTCTTGCCAGTGATGCCCACATCGCATGAAAGAATAAGAAACAATCCTGATCTCTGTTATTGACATCCAGCATGAATCAAATTAAGGTTGAAAATCCGTCTCACTACATTAACATTCCAGGGTGATTCAACATTGTGCTGATGCACACTTGTATAATATAAACTATTCTCCTTATACTATTGAATAATGGAGAGTTTCAGGGACAGGAAAATCACAATGTATATGCAGTTCCAAGTTAATGGAGCAAAGATCAAAAAAGATGAACATGAATGAATAAGGTAAATAATCTCCAATTACCCCCTTCTTATAATCTCTTTCACTTTCTTCTGTCAACTTCTAGAAGCATATCAAGATGACAATTGTATGGTTGAATAGGCAACTTACATTAAAGAAAATGGGCATTAAAAATGCAGTATTATAGTAGACATTTAAGGTCACAGGACCCAAGTTATATCTAAACGAAATGTACAATTTGCACTTAAAAATGTGCAGTGTACTGGAGAGGAAATTAAACATTATTAAAATTGTTAAAAATTTTCCCAAGTATAAGCTATTTACAACAAAATATTTTTTAAAAACTAACACTGCTGTGAATTGCTTTGGTATTGCATACATATGTGCCTTATTCTTTCTCTGTATGTTTCTTTTATCTGTCCAACAACTCTTCTCACCTCATATCTTAAACTTGCTTTTATTCATTCATGGGATGTGAGCATCGTTGGCTATGCCAACATTTATTGCCCATCCCTAATTGCCCTTGAGAAGGTGGAGGTGAGCTGCCTTCTTGAACCGCTGCAGTCCATGTGAGGTAGGTTCACCCACAGTGCTGTTAGAAAGGGAGTTCCAGGATTTTGAGCCAGCGACAGTGAAGGAACAGCGATTAGTTCCAAGTCAGGATGATGTGTGGCTTGGAGGGGAACTTGCAGGTGGAGGCGGTCCCATGCATCTGCTGCCCTTCTCCTTCTAGGTGATAGAGTTTGCAGGTTTGGAAAGTGCTGTCGAAGGAGGCTTGGCGAGTTGCATCTTGTATATGGTATATACTGCTGCCACTGTGCACTGGTGGTGGAGGTAGAGAATGGTGGATGGGGTGTTAGTCAAATGGGCTGCTTTGTCCTAAATAGTGTCAAGCTTCTTGAGTGTTGTTGGAGCTGCACTCATCCAGACAAGCAGAGAATATCCCATCACACTCCTGACTTGCACCTTGTTAGATGGAGGACAGGGTTTGGGGAGTCCGAAGAGGAGTTACTTACCAAATAATTCCCAGCCTCTGCACCGCTCTTGTAGCCACAGTATTTATATGGTCGTCCAGTTCAGTTTCTGGTCAATGGTGACCCCCAAGGATGTTGATAGTGGGGGATTCAGCGATGGTAATGGTTAGATTCTCTCTTGTTGGAGATAGTCATTGCCTGGCACTTGTGTGGCACAAATGTTACTTACCACTTATCAGCTCAAATCTGAATGTTGTCCAGGTCTTGCTGCATCTGGACACGGACTGTTTCAGTACCTGAGCAGTTGTGAATGGTACTGAACACTATGCAATCATCAGCGAACATCCCCCTTCTGACCTTATGTTGGCGGGAAGGTCACTGATGAAGCAGTTGAAGATGGTTGGGCCTAGGACACTACCCCGAGGAACTCTTCCAGTGATGGCTCGGGGCCTAGATGGTTGGCCTCCAAAAACCACAACCATCTTCATTTGTGCTAGGTATGACTCCAGAGCTTGGTAGCAAACAAATGCTAGTTTGGTTATAGAAATTTAGTTTCTCATTTTTATTGGGATACAATTTCCAAAAGATGTTACTACAAAGATAATTCTGGGTACTGCCTGTGTGGAGTTTGCAAGTTCTCCCTGTGTCTGTGTGGGTTTCCTCCGGGTGCTCCGGTTTCCTCCCACAAGCCAAAAGACTTGCAGGTTGGTAGGTAAATTGGCCATTATAAATTGCCCCTAGTATAGGTAGGTGATAGGGAAATATAGGGACAGGTGGGGATGTGGTAGGAATATGGGATTAGTGTAGGATTAGTATAAATGGGTGGTTGATGGTCGGCACAGACTCGGTGGGCCGAAGGGCCTGTTTCAGTGCTGTATCTCTAAACTAAACTAAACTAAACATATATACCAATGATGGACTCCTTTTAGCCTTTCCTTCCATAGAGGTATGACAGCAGCCATGTCATGGTAACACCATCACTGCTACGTTGTCCTACAAGTCACAACACCATACTGACTTGTATATCACCATTCCTGGAATTGTCTATCACTATAAGGACTGCAGTTATTTGAGGAGAAGACTGACCTTCAGTGCCATCTCAGGGCAATTAGCGTTGGGCAATAAATGTGCCCTTGCCAACCCTGCATAGATCTCAAGAATAAATTAATAAAAAGAAACCAAGATTCCCCCACCTGAAATTGAAACTTGGATACTTCAGGTACTTGTCGTCATGCCCTGCATAACTACTTCCACATGTAAGCCCACACTTCTTACAAAACAAGAAGTAATCTTATGCATCAAGTAATCCATTGGAATAAAAATAGTGAATTCCCATGGAGGTTATCCCAATCCTTTGCCATAACTTGAGCTGAAGAGTAGCAGATACCCTGAAAAAACAGGAACACATGTAGAAGTTCACCTCCAGAGTTTGTTTTATGATCTTAAACAAGAAAGACCTCCAATTTATCACACCCCTTTTGCAGCTTTCAACCACCTTGTCTCCACGATCTTTACCAGAGGCCATTCCTGAATCCTGGAATTCCCATCCTCGTCCCCCACTGTGTCCCCCCCCCCGCCCGGCCAAACACTCTCTTTTAAACCTATTTCTTTAAGCAATCTGTTCTGCACACCTTCCAATCTCTCCTTTGGCACAGTTTTAATTTTCTTTATGACCCTACAGTAGCGCAAGATATTTTTCTATATTAATAGGTACTATACAAGTGCAAGTCATTTCGAATCCAGTGAGACCTCCCCTCTATTTATGATCATCACAGAATTTTAAGATTTCAATACTAGGCTTATTATCCTGGGATAAACATCATTTCTCCCTTGGAATTTCTTGATTTTAACCCTCATACAAGTGACGGCAAAATTTAGTTGTCGGATCTCCTATACTGGGGAACATGTTATTTGTGTCTTTAGTTAGTGCTTTGAGGAATGATGAATACATTAATTACTTTTAGTGCGTACAGTTTGAACCGAATTTGCACCTTAAGTGATCACAATTCTTTTTTGATAGTCAAAGGCTTAGTTTACCCTTGGGATAAATGATGTCTGGTATCCATAGTTACACTGTGTCAGGACAATATTTCGTGTGGCTTGAACGCCCAAAAACAAAAGTTCAAACAAAAATGTCATTTCCACTTAATGTTTGCTTAACAATTTCATTTTGGTGTTAAAAGTTGGACCAAGAAAAGCTACTGACCATCACTGCAACAAAAGAGTAGGAATTTTGTTTAGAATTCGTTTCAAATAAGACAAAGTTAACAAATCAATAGCACACGGAGCAAACAGCAAATTCAAACTCACATTAATAGAATGCGTGACCGCAGAGACTTAATAATCGCACATAATATTGCTCTTCATTACAGACTACACAACCCTTGTCACACAATTTATAAGTGACAGGCTCCTGTCCTGGCTCCCTCAGATCAGTGGAGCATATCCCACAGGACCAGCATGTTCCACCCAGTCACAAACTCGGAGCCAGCCCGGGCTCACCTGTGCCTGCCAGTCACTTTCTTTACCTGGAACGGTTCAAGATATTTCACTGAACGTTTCAACGAGCCCAGTCCATCTGCGCCTCTGCCTCTGACACACACACAACTTCATCAAACAGATAATGGAAGCTCTCAAATAACCCAGCACTTTACACATCGGGAAAGGCCAACAAACCTGCGATGAAAGCAAATGCGATAGCGCATTTGGAAAATAACTTCGCGCCAGCTGTTGAGATACAAACTTTCTGCAAAGCAAGAAGGAACCAGAAACAACGTGCAACTTACTTTTGAGTGAAATTATATCCCTTTTGTTGATTTTAACTCCCAAATGTTCAGCATACGGTACCTTTTACTGTTGCTCCCTGACTTTCTGATTGCGCAGTGAACCTCGCTGCTTGCACAATAATCACAGCAAATTCCAGCACTGTCACCTGAGCGACCCCTGGGCCCCACACCCTGTCACTGCAGATCAGCACCACTGTCACCTGAGCGACCCCTGGGGCCCACACCCTGTCACTGCAGATCAGCACCACTGTCACCTGAGCGACCCCTGGGGCCCACACCCTGTCACTGCAGATCAGCACCACTGTCACCTGAGCGACCCCTGGGGCCCACACCCTGTCACTGCAGATCAGCACCACTGTCACCTGAGCGACCCCTGGGGCCCACACCCTGTCACTGCAGATCAGCACCACTGTCACCTGAGCGACCCCTGGGGCCCACACCCTGTCACTGCAGATCAGCACCTCTGTCACCTGAGCGATCCCTGGGGCCCACACTGTCACTGCAGATCAGCACCACTGTCACCTGAGCGACCCCTGAGGCTGACACCCTGTCACTGCAGATCAGCACCACTGTCACCTGAGCGACCCCTGGGCCCCACACCCTGTCACTGCAGATCAGCACCACTGTCACCTGAGCGACCCCTGGGGCCCACACCCTGTCACTGCAGATCAGCACCTCTGTCACCTGAGCGATCCCTGGGGCCCACACTGTCACTGCAGATCAGCACCACTGTCACCTGAGTGACCCCTGGGGCTGACACCCTGTCACTGCAGATCAGCACCACTGTCACCTGAACAACCCCTGGGGCCCACATCCTTTCACTGCAGCTCAGCGCCACTGTAAGCTGAGCGACCTTTGGGACACTCACTCTGTCACGACCTTTGGGACACTCACCCTGTCACTGCAGATCAGCAGCACTGTAACCTGAGCGACCCGTGGGACCCACATCCCGTCACTAAAGATCCGCACCACTGTCACCTGAGTGACCCCTGGGGCCACACCCTGTCACTGCAGCTCAGCGCCACTGTCACCAGAGCGACCCCTGGGGCTGGCACCCTGTCACTGCAGCTCAGCACCACTGTCACCTGAGCGACCCCTGGGGCTGATGTCCTGATAGTTGTCCTGCAGAGGTGAAGCAACATCTAAAAATGCTGCAAATCCAAAGCAGCTGGCCAGTCTCTGAAAAGTGAAAAAATGACAGGTTAAAAATTATCCTGGCCAAGTTAAATAATCACATTTTTTTTCAGTTGCTGACAAATCTCTCCATCTCCAGCATTCGGTGTTTCTCCTGTTTAAAGCCCCATTTGGGCTTCCAATTCCAGTTGAGTATATTCCTGGAGGTTTAACCACATGACCTCCCACCTCACTCAAACCTTTTACCGCCACCCTCCCCCATCTCCAATACCTTATAACTTAGAAACTAAACTATTCAACGAAAATGATGAAAGCACACAATTAAAAAAAAATGTCCTAATAACTTTTCTCTAAGGTTGGTTACAGAAGTGTCCAGGAGATTAATATTTAATTCTGGGGAGTCCAGGACTATACTGGAAGTTGGCAACTCAAATTTCCACAGAGATGATGGGCTTTAAAAGGCCACTGGAATTTGTCATTACGAACACCACCCAGAAGTGATGAGAGGTGCTGTTCCTGCAGTCCTCCTCATGGATGAGCAAAGGAGCTGTCTGGAGGTCAGGTGCTGTCATAAGATCATAAAAAATAGGAGCAGGAGAAGGCCATTTGGCCCCTCAAGTCTGCTCCATCATTCAATAAGATCATGGCTAATCTGATTGTGGCCTTAACTCCACTTTCCTGCCAGTGCTGCCCCCTCCCCCCCCCCATAACTCTTGACTCCCTTGTAGATCAAAAATCTGTCTAATCCAGCCTTGAATATATTCAATAATCCAGTCTCCACTGGTCACTGGGGAAGAGAATTCCAAACACTAATGACCCACTGAGAAGAAATTCCTCCTCATTTCAGTCTTAAATGGGAAACACCTTATTTTGAAATTGTGCTCCCTAGTTCTAGATTTCCCCATGAGCAGAAACATCCTCTCAGCATCTACCCTGTCAAGCCCCCCTCAGAATCTTACATGTTCAATAAGATCACCTCTCATTCTTCCAAACTCCAATGAGTATGGGCCCAGCATGCTCAATGTTTTCTCATAAGACAACGCCTTCATCCCAGAAATCAGCCAAGTGAACCTAGTTATGAAATACCTCTTTAAATGTCTGCCACTGCTTCGCTACTGTCTTACCTTTGAACTTATTTTCCCAATCTACTTTAGCCAATTCTATCTTTATACCCTTGTAATTGGCTTTATTTACTTTTAAGACACTAGTTTCAGACCCAAACTTCTCACCCTCAAATTGTATGTGAAATTCTATCATGTTATGATTACTCTTCTTAGAGGATGCTTTACTATGAGGTCATTATTAACCCTGTCTCATTACACATTACCAGATCTAAAATAACCTGTTTCTGTGTTGGTTCCAGAAAATAATGTTCTACGAAACTGTCTCTAATAGACTCTACGAACTCATCCTCTAGGCTACCTTTGTAAATTTGATTTAGTCCAATCTATATGAAGATTAAAATGGTCCATTTTGTTGCAGTAGCTTTCCTGCAAGCCTCCATTATTTCTTGCTAAAATAAAAGCAAAATACTGTGGATGCTGCAAATCTGAAATAAAAACAAGAAATGCTGGAACCACTCAGCAGGTCTGGCAGCATCTGTGGAAAGAGAAGCAGAGTTAACGTTTCGGGACAGTGACCCTTCTTCGGGTCTTCTCTTTCCACAGATGCTGCCAGACCTGCTGAGTGGTTCCAGCATTTCTTGTTTTTATTCCATTATTTCTTGATTTATATTCTGTCCTACAGTGTAGCTACTGTTAGAGGACTATAAACTATTCCCACCAGTGACTTCTTTACTTTGCTATTTCTTATCTCCACCCAAACTGACTTTACATCTTGATCTTCCGAGCCAAGATCATTTCTCACTATAGTAATGATCTCATCCTTTATTAACAGAGCTACCCCACCTTCTTTTCCTTTCTTCCTATCTTTCCAAAATGTCAAATACCCTTGTCTATGTAGTTCCCAGCCTTGGTCACCTTGCAACCACATCTCTGTAATTGACTATCATATCGTACCCATTTATTTAAATTTTTGCTATCAATTCATCCATCTTGTTATGAATAGTATGAATTCAGATAAAGAGCCTTTAATTCTGTCTTTTTACCATATTTCCCTACTCTGACCTTATTTGTTGGTGCACTCTTATCTTTGTACGGTCTGTCCTTCCTGTCACACCCTGTTTAGTATTACCCGTATCGCTCCCCTGCACTATTGCCTTGTCCTTTCTCGTTAACTATCTAAATTTCCCCTCACCTGAACCTTCCCCCCACTTCCCCGACTATTTAGTTTAAAGCCCTCTCTTCAGCTTTAGTTACATGATTCACCAGGATACTGGACCCAATGGGGTTCAGGTGAATGCTGTTCCAGCAGTACAGCTCTCACTTCCCCAGTACTGCTGCCAGTGCCCCATGAATTGAAACCCATTTCTCCCACACCAATCTTTGAGCTCTGCATTAACTCTCTGATCTTATTTACCCTATGCAAGTTTGCTCATGGCTCAGGAAGCAATCCAAAGATTATTACCTTTATGATTCTGATTTTCAATTTAGCCCCGAGCTGCTCATACTCCCTCAGCAGAACCTCTTCGTCTTACGTATGTTGTTAATACCCACATGGACCACGACAACTGGATCCTTCCCCTCCATACCGAGGGCTAGATTTTGTAGTCCTGCTGCTGGGAGCGGTGGCAGGTGTGGAAAATAGCGGCCGCCCTCAATTTTGTTGAGGTAAAAGGTTTGTTGTTTGCTATTCATCTTAAATCCGAATGTCAGGAATCCTTCTGGGAAGGTGAGTGTCATGTTGACGAAGTCAGGGCGACATGATCCCGAAGTGTTTGTCCTATTGGGCTGGATGAAGAAAACTCCCCATGCCTCCAGAGAAAGCCTTGTTTCCACGATTCTATGGCAGGTGGCCACTTTACATACTCATAGTGGCTCCCCCACCCCACCCCCCATCCCCGCAAACACGTGGTGGGGGCAGCATTGGCGACACTGTTCACGGCGTCACCGATTTGGAAGCCATTTGTAAAGGCTGCCAGCCCTGCAGACAGTTCAACAAAGTGCAGAATTCACCCCTTCTCCCTCCCCATACCCATCAGAGTGCAGAGTTCATTCCATTCCCCTACAATACTCCAGATAAGGCCAAACCAATATTGAATAAAGGTTCACCATAACATCCTTGCTTTTGTAGTTTATGCCTTTATTTATAAAGCCCAGGACCCTGTAGGCCTAATTAACCACTTTCTCAACCTGCCCTGCCACCTTCAACAATTTGTTCACAAGTACCCCAGGTACCTTTGCTCCTGCATCCCCTTTAGAATTGTATCCTTTACTTTATATTGCCTTTCCTTGTTCTTCCTACCAAAACTTCACACTTCTCTGCATTAAAGTTCATCTGCCATATATCCGCCCATTCCACTAGCCTGTCTATGCCCTCCTGAAATCTATCATTATCCTCCTCACAGTTCACAATACTTACAAGTTTTGTGTCATCTGCAATTTTTGAAATCGTGCCCTGCAGACCCAAGCCTATGGCATTAATTTAGATCAAGAAATGCAGTGGTCCTAGCACCAACCACTGGGAAACCCCACTATATACCGTCATCTGGTCTATAAAAACACCGTTCACCACTACTTTCCACCCTTACTTCCCTCAGTACCCTTGGATGCATTCTTTATCGTCCAGGTGACTTATCAACTTTAAGTACAGCCAGTCTTTCTAATACCTCCTCTTTATCAATTTTTAGCCCATTCAATATTTTAACTACCTCCTTTTTCATTATGACTTTGGCAGCATCTTCTTCCTTGATGAGACTTTTTGAAGTGAAGCTACTTTTTTAAAAATTCATTCATGGGATGTGGGCTTCACTGGCTATGCCAGCATTTATTGCCCATCCCTAATTGCCCTTGAGAAGGTGGTGGTGAGCTGCCTTCTTGAACCGCCGCAGTCCATGTGGGGTAGGTACACCCACAGTGCTGTTAGGAAGGGAGTTCCAGGATTTTGACCCAGCAACAGTGAAGGAACGGCGATATAGTTCCAAGTCAGAATGGTGTGTGACTTGGACGGGAACTTGCAGGTGGTGATGTTCCCATGCATCTGCTGCTCTTGTCCTTCGAGGTGGTAGAGGTCGCGGGTTTGGAAGGTGCTGTCGAAGGAGCCTTGGTGCATTGCTGCCGTGCATCTTGTAGATGGTGCACACTGCTGCCACTGTGCGTCGGTGGTGGAGGGAGTGAATGTTAGTGGATGGTGTGCCAATCAAGCGGGCTGCTTTGTTCTGGATGGTGTCGAGCTTCTTGAGTGTTGTTGGAGCTGCACCCATCCAGACAAGTGGAGAGTATTCCATCACATTCCTGACTTGTGCCTTGTAGATGGTGGACAGGCTTTGGGGAGTCAGGAGGTGAGTTACTCGCCGCAGGATTTTAGCCTCTGACCTGCTCTTGTAGCCATGGTATTTATATGACTACTCCAGTTCAGTTTCTGGTCAATGGTAGCCCCTAGGATGTTGATAGTGGGGGATTCAGCAATGGTAATGCCATTGAATGTCAAGGGGAGATAGTTAGATTCTCTCTTGTTGGAGATGGTCATTGCCTGGCACTTGTGTGGCGCAAATGTTACTTGCCACTTATCAGCCAAAGCCTGGATATTGTCCAGGTCTTGTTGCATTTCTACATGGACTGCTTCAGTATTTGAGGAGTTGTGAATGGTGCTGAACATTGTGCAATCATCAGTGAACATCCCCACTTCTGACCTTATGATTGAAGGAAGGTCACTGATGAATTAGCTGAAGATAGTTGGGCCAAGGGCACTATCCTGAGGAACTCCTGCAGTGATGTCCTGGAGCTCAGATGATTGACCTCCAACAACCACAGCCATCTTCCTTTGCGCCAGGTATGACTCCAACCAGCAGAGAGTTTTCCTCCTGATTCCCATTGACTCCAGTTTCACTAGGGCTCCTTGATGCCATATTCAGTCAAATGCTGCCTTGATGTCAAGGGCAGTCACTCTCACCTCACCTCTTGAGTTCAGCTCTTTTGTCCATGTTTGAACCAAGGGTGTAATGAGGTCAGGAGCTGAGTGGCCCTGGCAGAACCCAAACTGAGCATCACTGAGCAGGTTATTGCGAAGCAAGTGCTGCTTGATGGCACGGTTGATGACACCTTCCATCACTTTACTGATGATAGAGAGTAGGCTGATGGGGCGGTGATTGGCCGGGTTGGACTTGTCCTGCTTTTTGTGTACAGGACATACCTGGGCAACTTTCCACATTGCTGGGTAGATGCCAGTGTTGTAGCTATACTGGAACAGCTTGGCTAGGGGTGCGGTAAGTTCTGGAGTACAGGTCTTCAGTACTATTGCCGGAATATTGTCAGGACCCATAGCCTTTGCGGTATCCAGTGCCTTCAGTCGTTTCTTGATATCACGTGGAGTGAATCGAATTGGCTCATGTCTGTCATCTGTAATGCTTGGGACTTCAGGAGGGGGCTGTGACGGATCATCAACTCAGTACTTCTGGCTGAAGATTGTTGCAAATGCTTCTGCCTTATCTTTCGCACTGATGTGCTGGGCTCCCCCATCATTGAGGATGGGGATATTTGTGGAGCCACCTCCTCCAGTTAGTTGCTTAATTGTCCACCACCATTCACGACTGGATGTGGCAGGACTGCAGTGCTTAGATCTGATCCGTTGGTTATGGGATCGCTTAGCTCTGTCTATTGCATGCTGCTTATGCAGTTTGGCATGCAAGTAGTCCTGGGTTGTAGCTTCACCAGGTTTGACATCTCATTTTGAGATATGACTGGTGCTGCTCCTGGCATGCCCTCCTGCACTCTTCATTGAACCAGGGTTGGTCTCCTGGCTTGATGGTAATGGTAGCGTGGGGAATATGCTGGGCCATGAGGTTACAGATTGTGGTTGAGTACAATTCTGCTGCTGCTGATGGCCCACAGCACCTCATGGATGCCCAGTTTTGCATTGCTAGATCTGTTCGAAATCTATCCCATTTAGCACGGTGATAGTGCCACACAACACGACGGACGGTATCCTCAATGTGAAGGCGGGACTTCGTCTCCACAAGGACTGTACGGTGGTCACTCCTACCAATACAGTCATGGACAGATGCATCTGCAGCAGGCAGATTGGTGAGGATATCAAGTATGTTTTTCCCTCGTGTTGGTTCCCCCACCACCAGCCGCAGACCCAGTCTGGCAGCTATGTCCTTTTGGACACGGCCAGCTCGGTCAGTAGTGGTGCTACCGAGCCACTCTTCACGATGGACATTGAAGTCCCTCACCCAGAGTACATTTTGTGCCCTTGCCACCCTCAGTGCTTCCTCCAAATGGTGTTCAACATGGAGGAGTACTGACTCATCAGCTGAGGGAGGGCAGTAGGTGGTAATCAGTAGGAGGTTACCTTGTCCATGTTTGACCTGATGCCATGAGACTTCATGGGGTCCGGAGTCGATGTTGAGGACTCCCAGGGCAACTCCCTCCCTACTGTAGACCACTGTCCCGCCACCTCTGCTGTGTCTGTCCTGCTGGTGGGACAGGACATACCCAGGGATAGTGATTGCAGTGTCTGGGACATTTTCTGTAAGGTATGATTCCATGAGTATGACTATGTCAGGCTGTTGCTTGACTAGTCTGTGGAACAGCTCTCTTAACTTTGGCACAAGCCCCCAGATGTTAGTAAGGAGGACTTTGCAGGGTCGACATGGCTGGGTTTGCCGTTGTCATTTCCGGTGCCTAGGTCCATGCCAGGTGGTCCGTCCGGTTTCATTTCGTTGTTTTACTATAGTTGTTTGAGCAAATGAGTCAGCCAATTTGTGCATTGCATGAGCTCACAACGTGAAATGAGATGAATGACCAGTAAATCTATTTTTAGTGTGGTGGTTGATAGAGGAATCCAACTAGTTCACTGATGTTCTTTCTAGAAGGAAACCTGTCATCTTTACCTTGGCTGACCTATATGTAATTCTTGTCCCAAGTGAATGTGGTGGATACTTAACTGCCCTCTGAAGTGACCTAGCAAGTTGTGTCTGACTTTGGATGGCTTCCTGTGTCTCACAGTAGTCCAGAATTAGAATGCTTGTCGAGGCTTGAGTGTTTTTACTGAGTCAAGACTGACATCAATAGGAGGTAAGGTTTATCGACTGAAAGTGGGCATTAATTGTGAGAGTTCTGAATATATTATGATCACAGATCATGAATTTTTAATGGACTTTTTCTGGGAAATGAGGGAGAACCTAGACTACTTGAAATAGATTCTATCCAAACAAACCAGTTTCACCTGAACACCTCTGCCTAAACAAACTTTTCAGTGCTGAGCTGAGGGATTATTGCATTGAGTATTGCTGAAAATGGAGACATGTTGTCAAAGCTTTTCATCTTGCACTCATCAGGACAATCTGCAAGAATACTAAAGTAAGGGAAAACAACAACTTTATACTGTCTGAGAAGAGAGTGCTGATAGCTCTGGGCTCAGTTTTCACAAACATCTTTGTAAGGTTCCAGAAGAAACGTGTCTTTGAGGAAATGACACCTAACCTCCTAACTCTTGCACAATCCAAGAGCAGTCCACTAAAATCACTATCCACTTGCTCCACTACCAGTGCAATATGGCTGTAATATGTAATATTTACAGGCTGCACTACAGCAACTCAGCAAACTTTGATCGCCCTCCCAGCTCCAACAAGGCAGACAAGATTGTGGGAATACCATCACCTCCAAATCACATAATATCCTCACTTGGCATGCCAATCACCATTATTTCACAGTCAAGGTAAAATCCTAGAATTTCCTAACATCATTTTGAGTGCTGCATCTGCACAAGAACTGCGGCAGCTTGAGAAAAACCACCAGCAGCTTCTCACAGCAGCTAGGCATGGATGAAAGAAGCAGCATTTATATGGTACATTTAAAACAGAAAAATGTGCTATCGTGCTGCACAGAACTTTGCCAGCGTCACCCACATCCAAAGCACAACGTAAAATAGCACTTTCAGTCCAGCTCACACGGAAAGAAAGCAGCAACCAATGATGCAACAGATTGCATATGTTCAACAATACTTAACAGAAAAGTATATCAAAAAGTGAAAAAATGTTTTGTCCTATAGTTTCACAATTTGGCTTTAAAATAGAATTCGTAAATTATAAAAACTGGAGTCAGTGAAGTGGCAAGGTTATGGGAATGGAAAGCTGCCTCCAGTTCCCTGTTATAAAATTATTTTCTCATTGCCTGACACCGGATGTTTTCTGGAGACGAGGTGAAAGTTCGTCATGGTTTCTCACTATCAGGTGACGGCGAGTAACAGTAAAGCTGTCTGCTGACCAAGGCTGGGTTGGGAAAGCTGCGCTAAAATGAGCAAGTTGGCGGCGGAGGAGAGCGGGGAGGAAGAGGACAGCGAGTGCGGCTCTATCGGACTGGAGTTCGCTTATGGAGGAGAAGCTGAGTGTGACATCGAAGATAGAGACCCCAACAACCGAGCAGGTCCCGATGAGGGTACGTAGCATACAATGAGCAACCCAACTGATTGCAACTGTTAGCCCAATTAATATACTCATCGGCATTGCTATGTTAATGCCATGGTCTTGAGGGAAAGAACTCTGCTGTCCTTACCTGGTCTGGCCTACATGTTGCTCCAGACCCACAACAATGTGGTTGACTCTTAAATGCCCTCTGAAATGGCCTAGCAAGCCACTCAGTTGTATCTAACCTCCATGAGGTCAATAAGGAATTAAATTGGATGGACCACCTGGCATCGACCTGGGCACCAGAAACGACAACTGCCAACACAGCCCTGTGGACTCTGCAAAGTCCTCCTTACTAACATCTGGGGGTTGTACCAAAGTTGGGAGAGCTGTCCCACAGACTAGTCAAGCAACAGCCTGACATAGTCATAGTCACGGAATCATACCTTATAATGTCCCAGACACTGCAATCACTATCCCTGGGTATGTCCTGTCCCACCAGCAGGACAGACCACAGCAGAGGTGGCGGCACAGTGGTATACAGTGGGCAGGGAATCACCCTGGGAGTCCTCAACATCGACTCCAGATCCCATGATATCTCATGGCATCAGGTCAAACATGGGCAAGGAAACCTCCTGCTGATTACCACCTACTGCCCCCCCTCAGCTGATGAATCAGTACTTCTCCACATTGAACACCACTTGGAGGAAGCACTGAGGGTGGCAAGAGTGCAGAATGTACTCTGGGTGGGGGATTTCAATGTCCATCACCAAGAGTGGCTCAGTAGCACCACTACCGACTGAGCTGGCCGAGTCCTAAAGGAAATAGCTGCTAGACTGGGTCTGCAGCAGGTGATGAGGGAACCAACAAGAGGGAAAAATATACTTGATCTCGTCCTCACCAATCTGCCTGCCGCAGATGTATCTGTCCATGACAGTATAGGTAGGAGTGACCACCACACAGTCCTTGTGGAGACAAAGTCCCACAGTGGCACAGTGGTTAGCACCACAGCCTCACAGCTCCAGCGACCCGGGTTCAATTCCGGGTACTGCCTGTGTGGAGTTTGCAAGTTCTCCCTGTGTCTGCGTGGGTTTCCTCCGGGTGCTCCGGTTTCCTCCCACATGCCAAAGACTTGCAGGTTGATAGGTAAATTGGCCATTAGAAATTGCCCCTAGTATAGGTAGGTGGTAGGGAAAATATAGGGACAGGTGGGGATGTGGTAGGAATATGGAGTTAGTGTAGGATTAGTATAAATGGGTGGTTAATGTTCGGCACAGACTCGGTGGGCCGAAGGGCCTGTTTCAGTGCTGTATCTCTAAACTAAACTAAACTTCACATTGCGGATACCCTCCATCTTGTGTGGCACCACCACCGTGCTAAATGGGATGGATTTGGAACAGATCTAGCAATGCAAAACTGGGCATCCATGAGACGCTGTGGGCCTTCAGCAACCACAATCTGTAACCTCATGGCCCAGCATATACCATCAAGCCGGGGGACCAACTCAGGTTCAATGAAGAGTGCAGGAGGGCATGCCAGGAGCAGCACCAGGCATACCTCAAAATGAGGTGTCAACCTGGTGAAGCTACAACGCAGGACTACTTGCGTGCCAAACAGGGTAAGCAGCATGCGATAGACAGAGCTAAACGATCCCATAACCAACGGATCAGATCTAAGCTCTGCAGTCCTGCCACATCCAGTTGTCCATGATGGTGGACAATTAAGCAACTAACTGGAGGAGGTGGCTCCACAAATATCCCCATCCTCAATGATGGGGGAGCCCAGCACATCAGTGCAAAAGATAAGGCTGAAGTATTTGCAACAATCTTCATTCAGAAGTACTGAGTTGATGATCCATCTCAGCCTCCTCCTGAAGTCCCCAGCATCTTAGGTGCCAGTCTTTAGCCAATTCGATTCATTCCGCGTGATATCACGAAACGACTGAAGGCACTGGATACTGTAAAGGCGATGGGCCCTGACAATATTCTGGCAATAGTACTGAAGACCTGTGCTCCAGAGCTTGTCGCGCCCCTAGCCAAGCTATTCCAGTACAGCTACAACACTGGCATATTCCCAGCAATGTGGAAAATTGCCCAGCTATGTCCTGTGCACAAAAAGCAGGACAAGTCCAATTCAGCCAATTACCGCCCCATTAGTCTACTCTCAATCATCAGTAAAGTGATGGAAGGTGTCATTGACAGTGCTATCAAGCGGCACTTGCTTAGCAATAACCTGCTCACTGACACTCAGTTTGGGTTCCGCCAGGGCCACTCAGCTCCTGACCTTATTACAGCCTTGGTTCAAACATGGACAAAAGAGCTGAACGCTGGAGGTGAGGTGAGAGTGACTGCCCTTGACATCAAGGCAGCATTTGACCAAGTATGGCATCAAAGAGCCCTAGCAAAACTGGAGTCAATGGGAATCAGGAGGAAAACTCTCTGCTGGTTAGAGTCATACCTAGCGCAAAGTAAGATGATTGTGGTTGTTGGAGGTCAATCATCTCATCTCAATCATCACTGCAGGAGTTCCTCAGGGTAGTGTCCTAGGCCCAACCATCTTCAGCTACTTCATCAATCATAAGGTCAGAAGTGGGGATGTTCGCTGATGATTGCACAATGTTCAGCACCATTCGTGACTCCTCAGATACTGAAGCGGTCCGTGTAGAAATGCAGCAAGACCTGGACAATATCCAGGCTTGGGCTAATAAGTGGCAAGTAACATTTGCATCACAGAAGTGCCAGGCAATGACCATCCCCAACAAGAGAGAATCTAGCCATCTCCCCTTGACATTCAATGGCATTACCATAGCTGAATCCCCCACTATCAACACCCTGGGAGTTACCATTGACCAGAAACTGAACTGGAGTAGTCACATAAATACCGTGGCCACAAGACCAGGCGAGAGGCTAGGAATCCTGCGGCGAGTTACTTACCTCCTGACTCCTCAAAGTCTGTTCACACTTTACAAGGCACAAGTCAGGAGTGTGTTGGAATACTCCCCACTTGCCTGGATGGGTGCAGCTCCAACAACACCCAAGAAGCTCAACACCATCCAGGACAAAGCAGCTCACTTGATTGGCACCCCATTCACAAACATTCACTTCCTTCATCACTGCACAGAGGCAGCAGTGTGTACCATCAACAAGATGCACTGCAGCAATGCACCAAGGCTCCTTAGACAGCACCTTCCAAACTCTACCACCTGGAAGGACAAGGGCAGCAGACACATGGGAACACCACTACCTGCAAGTTCCGCTCCAAGCCGCACACCATCTTTACTTGGAACTATATCGCCGTTCCTTCACTGTCGCTGGGTCAAAATCCTGGAACTCGCTTCCTACAGCACTGTGGGTGTCCTATCCCACATGAACTGCAGCGGTTCAAGAAGGCAGCTCACCACCACCTTCTCAAGGTCAGTTAAGGATGGGCAATAAATGCTGGCCTAGCCAGTGACACCCACATCCTATGAATGATTTAATATCCAGCAGGCACTATGCTCCAATTAGTTTATCTTTGTCTTGTAGATTTAAACATTGTATATAATGTCTGTAAGAATTTTCTTTCAAGCCCTCTGGGTCCTTTCCTCCCCCTAAAATGACCATTCTTCATCAATAAGTATGGACAGGCTTTTTGATCATGGTATTGAATTTGTAATCATAACCAAGCCAATCCTCAACTAATGTCCTCAGCTGTAGTGACCAGGAGCAAGAACCTGCCTAAATTTCCTTCCTCTGCACTGGAAGCATGGACTCCAATTGTAGAGTTTTAAAAAATTTGTTCATGGGATTTGGGCATCGATGGCAAGACCGGCATTTATTGCCCATCCACCTTGAAGCAGATGGTCGTGAGCTGTCATCTTGAATCACTGCAGCCCACATGGTCTAGGTACACCCACAGTAATGTTAGGGAATCCCCAACCTATGCCCCAGGTGAGATTAATTGATACTGTGCAGACTAGGGACCTAGCTTGTTTGCTACTGGTTTCTCCTGATGTTCTGTGGTTAAATGCACCGTGCTTTGGAGTTATACAGATCAGGCATGCCCAAGGTTTGCTCCCTGGTCAGTGTTAAGCCAACTGCTGATCTTAGCTAGGGTGACGATGCAGCAGTACAATTGACCCCAGCGTCTTTAAGCCAGGGAGTGGAAAATCAGCCAGGGTTTCTGTTCTTGACTTTTCTGCAAAATGCACACGTTAATGCCAGATGAGCAAAACAACAATAACTTGCATTTATATAGTACCTTTAACATAGTAAAGAGACCCAAGGCACTTTGCAGGAGTGTTATCAAACAGCATTTGACTGAGCTACATAAGATATTAGAACAGGTGACAGGGAAGTTTAAGAAACACCTTTTAAAGGAGGATAAAGAGGCTTTAGGGAGGGAATTCCATAGCTTAGGGTCTAGGCAGCTGAAGGCACAGTCACCACTGATAGAGTGATGAAATTCGGGGATGCGCAAGCGGCCAGAATTGGAAGAACGCAGAGATCTTGGAGGATTGTAAGGCTGGAGGAGCTTACAGAGATAGGGAGAGGCAAGGCCATGGTGGGATTTAAAATCAAAGATGAGAATTTTAAAATCGAGATATTGCAAAACTGAGAGCTGAGGTAGGCCAGTGAGCACAGGGTGATGGGTGAACGGGGCTTGGTGCGAGTTAGGATACGAACAGCAGAGTTTCGGATGAGCTCAAGTTTATGGAGGGGGCAAGATGGGAGGCAGCCAAGAAAGCATTGGAATAGTTAACCTGGTTAAGCCTTTAGTCTTGCATAAGACGACTGGGTGCCTGAGTGAAGTACTGTAAGTCACGGCCTTCAGGAGAGTCATATAGAAAAATGAGAGAAAACCGGGCTTGGAGAGGTGCAAAAATTAAATAGAAATAATGGGAGATTGTAATTATTCTAATATAGATTGGGATAGTAATAATGTAAAAGGCAGAGAGAGTGAAGAGTTTCTGAAGTGTGTTCAGGATTATTTTCTAGATCATTATGTTTCTGGCTTATCAAAGAAGGAGGCATTGCTGGATCTGGTTCAGGGGAGTGAAGTGGGTCAAGTGTCATTGGGGAATATTTGGGGGGGACAGTGATCATAGTATCATAAGGTTTAGGTTAGCTGTAGAAAAGGACAAGGAGCAATCCAGAGTAAAAATAATTAATTGGGGGAGGGCTAATATCAGTGGGGTGAAAATGGATCTGGCCCAGGTAAATGTGAATCAAAAATCGGCAGGCAAAACTGTAATGGAACAATGTGCTGGCTTTAAAGAGATGATGATTTGGGTACAGTCGAGGTACATTCCCACGAAGTGGAAAGGGAGGTCAAACAAAGCCAGAGCTCCCCGGATGATGAAGGAGATAGAGAGGAAAATGATTTTTTAAAAATTCTTTAATGGGATGTGGGTGTCATTGGCAAGGCCAGCATTGAGTGTTTGCTAGGACATTTCAGAGGGCAGTTAAGAGTCAGCCACACTGCTGTGGGTTTGGAGTCACATGTAGGCCAGTCAGTTTAATCTCGGTGATGGGAAATCTTTTAGAAACAATAATCCAGAACAAAATTAAGTCATTGGGACAAATGTGAATTAATTTATGAAAGCCAGCATGGATTTGTTAAAAGCAAATCATGTTTAACAAACTTGAATGAGAGGGTTGAGGCTAATGCGGTTGATGTGGTCTAAATGTATTTCCAAAAGGCATTTGATAAAGTGCCACATAACAGGCTTGTCAGCAAAGTTGAAGCCCATGGAACAAAAGGGACAGTGGCAGCATGGATACTAAGTTGACTGAGTGAAAGAAAACAGAGTAGTGATGAACGGTGATTTTTTTTTTGGATGGGATGATGATATATAGTGGGGTTCTCCAGGGGTTGGTGCGAGGCCCACTGCTTTTCTTCATCTATATTAATGACCTAGACTTGGGTGTGCAGGACACAATTTCAAAATTTGCAGATGAGAAATCTTGGAAGTATTGTGAACTATGAGTAGGATAGTGATAGACTTCAAGAGGACATAGGCTGATGGAATGGACAGACAGATGGCAGATGAAATTTAATGCAGAGAAGTGTGAAGTGATTATTTTGGTAGGAAAAGCAAGAAGAGGCAATATAAAGTAAAGGATACAATTCTAAAGGGAATGCAGGAGCAGAGGGACCTGGGGGTATTTGTGCACAAATCATTGAAGGTGGCAAGGGCAGGTTGAGAAAGTGTGAGAGATCCTGGGCTTTGTAAATAGGGACACAGAGTATAAAAGCAAGGAAGTTATAGTGAACCTTTATAAAACACTGGTTTGGCCTCTACTGGAGCATTGTGTGTAATTCTGGGCACCACACTTTTTAGGAAGGATGTTAAGGCATTCGAGAGGGTGAAGAAAAGGTTTACGAGAATGGTTCCAGGGATGAGGGACTTCAGTTACGTGGATAGATAATTTGGAGAAACTGGAGTTGCTCTCCTAGGAGAAGAGAAGGTTAAGAGGAAATTTGATAAAGGCGGTCAAAATCATGATGAGGGGTCTAGACAGAGTAGATCTAATCTTTTCCCATTGGCGGCAGGATCAAGAACCTCTGCTGATTTAAGGTGAATAGCAAAAGAACCAAAGGTGACATGAGGAAAAACCTTTTCTACACAGCGATCTGTAATGTGCGACCTGAGAATGTGGTGGAGGCAGATTCAATTGTGGCTTTCAAAAGGGAATTGGATAATTATCAGAAGAGAGAAAATTTGCAGGACTACGGGGAAATGGGAGGGGAGTGGGACTAGCTGAGTTACTCTTGCAGAGAGCCGACACAGAGACGATGAGCCAAATGGCCTCCCTCTGTGCTGTAACCATGCTGTGATTCTATGATAAAGATTCTCTACTCCTAATGCTACTGTTACCATCAACACAGTTCACATCATAAAAAATTCTTCTTACAAACCTTTCATTTCGAACTAAAGATTTCTCTGGTGCCAACTGAAGTTCAATTGTAACCTGTAGAAGAGCTAAAACTTTTAAGAAAAGCCTGGAATCATTGTCACCTAGTTAACTTTTGGAATGCGTAGTTAACTGGGTTTGCTTCCAATAATTGTTTGATTGTGAATTGGAGAATTTTTACTCTACCTTTTAGTCTTTGAAGAGTTTTAATTGTGTGCATGAAGTGGGCATTAACTAGTGATTCATTTGTGCACCTATAAATAGACAAAAACTGAATCTGTGGTTATTGGGTTGGAGGTGCATGCTTGTAATATGCAACTCTGTAAATAAATGCTTAAAAAGTGATGACGATTAGCTCCACTTCTGTCCTTCACCAACTGGCTTTCTGGAGTATAACACAGAGAACTGTCAATACAGCAAATAAAGTGATTTTAAATACTAAACACAACATTTTCATTGGAAGTAACTTGCATGTAATGTGTTTGAATATTCTTATATAGTGGATTGCTGAAAATAAGGAAGATAAAACAGTTACCAAACATGTATACATTTATTTTGAAGTACGCAACTTGATCTTAATATGATACATACCGCTGTTCATGTTAGCAATGAACAACTACTTCAGGAGTAGTCTCTGGATTATAACACAAAATATTGTAATAATTGGCTTAAATTGTATTCAAATTCAAACCTAAAAAGATGCAATATTATCCCTTTAATATCTCTCAGAATCACAGAATTGTTACAGTGCAGAAGGTGGCCATTCGGCCCATTGTGTCCGCACCGGCTCTCCGCAAGAGCAATTCATTTAGTGCCGTTCTCCCGCCTTCTCCGCATAACCCTGCACATTCTTCCTTTTCAGATAACAATCAAATTTCCTTTTGAATGCTTCAACTGAATCTGCCTCCACCACCCCCTCAGGCAGCACATTCCAGACCTGAACCACTCGCTGCGTGAAAAAGTCTTTCCTCATGTCGCTTTTGCTTCTTTTACCAATTACTTTAAATCTATGCCCTCTCATTCTCGATCCTTTCACTAGTGGGAATAGTTTCTCTGTATCTACTCTGTCCAGACCCCTCATGATTTTTATCTCTATCAAATCACCTCTCAGCCTTTTCTTCTCCAAGGAAAACAGTCCTAACTTTTGCATTCTATCTTCATAACTAAAGTTCCTCATCCCTGGAACCATTCTCACAAATCTTTTCTGTACTGTTTCCAGTGTCCTTACATCTTTCCTAATGTGCAGCACCCAAAACTGGAGGCAGTACTGCAGCTGAGGCCGAACTAGTGTCAGTAGAAACATTATGGTTAGATTCTATAGTGGAATAGGGAGCAGAGAGTTAACATTTAATGCTTTGAGTAAGTTTAACACACAAACCCTACACCAAAATAAAATCAGCACCTTCATAATGTGTAACCATTTTCTGTGGTGAAACATCCCTAATAGGCAGGGGCATTGGCAGGTGAAAAAAATCTTGACATTTTCCACTAGTAATATTTTGTATTATATTTTTGTAGTTTTGTGAGGAAAATTCTCAACAACCACCAACACTTTTTTTAAACCATAAAAACATTTTGAGATATTTTTATTGTCATCACTTTGTAATCTTCAGAGCTGATTGCATTAATTTTCTGGAGTTTAATTCACCCCTTATCTCCTAAAGGTGCTGGTATGTGCTTCCACATGCAATGGATACCCTCCAGTACCTCACCCAAGTTGCCTTTCTTCGTGTTTGAGTCTAAATAATGAGTTTTGACAGTCTACTTGACCATGGGGCCCACAACGGAGCCCAACCCATTCAACACCATATCATGAGCCAGATTTTGCAATAAGAATAATGGTAAGGCTATCAACGCTGCTGTTATTAAGGAGTAAATCAGACAGCAACTTCTGATACCTGCACATATGGAGCTAAGTACAAAATCAGGATGACACTGTCCAAGTTGCCCTGCTCTTTCAAAAGCTTCGCTTTTCAAGAGATTCAGCATTCTAATACATAGAAGGGTGAGAAGTTGTAGTACCTACCCACTAGATACCCATTAAACATGCCATAAAATGTTAGGGCTTGTCCATTGTTGTGTAAGTGAATTTTTAATGGCATGATAATCGTAATTACTGCCAGACAACTTCTCGAGCACTGAAAATTAACTTTAACAAGTATGGAGCCTCATTTCTTCAGATTTTAATTATTGTTTAATTATTATAAAATAATTAATTCTTATAAAACCAATTAGACAAAATGTTTTTCCTTTTTCTTTCTGTCTCCCTTATGTCTCTCAATCCCATCTTTTTTCCCTCTCTTTTTATTTTATTTTCTGTGCATGATTTGGCATTGAAATAAATGTTCTAACTTGCTGGTTTATACTCTGCGTGCCTCAGGAAAGATTCTTCAATCTGATTGCTTAAGGTGATAGACAGTTGCCTGCCCTGCTCACACAGGTTTCAAATCCTCAGTAGAAGACGCCATACTGTTTTGGGTTTCTAATCACTGCAAATTCCAGTGCATTAGCCCATAGAAAGTATTTTGGAAGATCCAATTCAAGAGTGAACTATACAGTAAATGGAAAATTCCTGGGGAAAATTGATGTCCAGAGAGATTTGGGTGTTCAGGTCCACTGTTCCCTGAAGGTGGCAACGCAGGTAAATAGAGTGGTCAAGAAGGCATACGGCATGCTTTCCTTCATCGGACGGGGTATTGAGTACAAGAGTTGGCAGGTCATGTTACAGTTGTATAGGACTTTGGTTCGGCCACATTTGGAATACTGCGTGCAGTTCTGGTCGCCACATTACCAAAAGGATGTGGATGCTTTGGAGAGGGTGCAGAGGAGGTTCACCAGGATGTTGCCTGGTATGGAGGGCGCTAGCTATGAAGAGAGGTTGAGTAAATTAGGATTATTTTCATTAGAAAGACAGAGGTTGAGGGGGGGACCTGATTGAGGTGTACAAAATCATGAGAGGTATAGACAGGGTGGATAGCAAGAGGCTTTTTCCCAGAGTGGGGGATTCAATTACTAGAGGACACGAGTTCAAAGTGAAAGGGGAAAAGTTTAGGGGGTATATGCGTGGAAAGTTCTTTACGCAGAAGGTGGTGGGTGCCTGGAACGCGTTGCCAGCGGAGGTGGTAGATGCGGGCACGATGGCGTCTTTTAAGATGTATCTAGACAGATACATGAATGGGCAGGAAGAAAAGAGATACAGACCCTTAGAAAATAGGCGACCTGTTTAGATAGAGGATCTGGATCGGCGCAGGCTTGGAGGGCCGAAGGGCCTGTTCCTGTGCTGTAATTTTCTTTGTTCTTTGTTCTTTGTTAGAAAGTCTGTGGGTAAACATATGTATATTGAATATGTTCTTTGCTGCAGAATCAAGGGTGTTGCTAATTGTTCCCCACCCCGGGGATGAATAGTCCTTGTTTAATTTTTGAAAACAGTTTTTTAATTTTTTTTTTAGCGATGCACTTCAGTGATGACTACTGCACAGAGGTCAAACCCAGAATTCTGCTAATGGGACTGAGAAGAAGTGGAAAGTCTTCCATCCAGAAAGTAGTCTTCCACAAAATGTCGCCTAATGAGACACTATTCCTAGAAAGTACCAACAAAATCTGCCGGGATGATATCGCCAACAGCTCTTTTGTTAGTTTTCAGATCTGGGATTTCCCTGGGCAGATTGATTTTTTTGATCCAACGTTTGACTATGAGATGATCTTCAGAGGGACTGGGGCCTTGATATTTGTGATTGACTCACAGGTAATGTGCCCTAAACTTTAGATTTAGATGTTAAAGATGATTTTATTCTAAATATAAGCTGATGGTATTTTCTGTCCAACATCTTAAATACCACGGGAGATTTCAGTGGACGTTAAATACAGAAGATTTCTTCCACCATAAATGATTGGGATTAGTCCCAATTAGCAGTTTGTAAATGAGATTAGCTTCTTGTATTGAATGGCGGAGCAGGCTCGATGGGCCATATGGTCTACTTCTGCTCCTATTTCTTGTGTTCTTCCCTGATAAAGGTCTTTAAAATGATGTAGGGGTTCGATAGGGTAGACCTGGAAAATATGCTTTCATTTGTGGGGGAGTCCAAAACTAGGGGCCAGTCACTATATAAGACAGTCACTCATAAATCCAATAAGGAATTCAGGATAAACTTAGCAATTCTAACCTGAAGGTGAGCTCTGATGGGATAAGCACACAATGAATGCCTTTGCTTCAGAGAGTCTCATTGTTCTGCATTCAAGCTGCTGTGAAACCAGGCAAACAGACAATTACTAAATAGTAAAGGAAAGCACTTTATTAAAAATGAAAGGAACTGTTGTAGGCAATCCTTGGCTTTGAATCCAGCCAGGACTGACTAGATTAAAGTCTTAATTCTCTACCTGTAAGGGTTCCAGCTAAAGTGAACTGGGCAGACCATAGCACAAAACAGCACAAAGTTAGTAACATATTTGGAAAGGTCATAAAGATCTTCAGTGTGATAAATGGGGGGAAAAAAGTAGTTCTGAGATTGGTATAAACTCATGGCTTGGTCAAATGCATGCGCTAGCAGGTTCTCAACAATCTCCGAGTGAATAAGGTTCTCCTGAATTCCTTTATTGGATTTATTAGTGACTGTTTTATATTTATGGCCCCTAGTTTTGGACTCCCTCACAATTGAAAACATATTTTCCAGGTCTACCCTATCGAACCCCTACATCATTTTAAAGACCTTTATCAGGCATGAACACAAGAAATAGGAGCAGAAGTAGACCACATGGCCCATCAAGCCTGCTCCGCCATTCAATACAATCATGGCTGACCTTTGGGCTTCAACTCCACTTTCCTGCCTACTCCCCATATCTCTTGATTCCCTGACAAATCAAAAATCTGTCTATCCTAGTCTTAAATGATGGAGCATCCACAACCCTCTGCAGTTGAGAATTCCAAAGATTCACAACCCTTTGAGTGAAGTAATTTCTCCTCATCTCAGTCTTTGATGATTGTCCCTTGTCCTGAGACTGTGCCCCCATGTTTTAGATTCCTCGACCAGTGGAAACATCTCTCAGCATTTACCCTATCAAGCCCCTTCATAATCTTGTATGTTTCAGTGAGATCGCTTCATTCTTCCAAACTCCAGAGAATAGAGGCCCAATTTACTCAGCCTTTCATAGGACAACCCTCTCATCCCAGGGACCAATCTAGTGAACCTTTGCTGTACTGCCTCCGATGCAAGTATATCCTTCCTTAAATATGGAGACCGTAACTACACACAGTATTCCAGATGTGTTCTCACCAAGGCCTTGTACAATTGTAGCGAGACTTCTTTTATTCCTGTACTCCAATCTCCTTGCAATAAAGGCCAACATGCATTTTGCCTTCCTGCTGTACCTGCATGCTAACTTTTTGCATTCCTTGTACGAGCACACCCAAGTCTCTCTGAACATCAACATTTAAAAGTTTCACACCTTTCAAAAAATATTCTGTTTTTCTATTCTTATGACCAAAGTGAATAACTTCACACTTCCCCACATTATACTCCATCTGCCGTCTGGTTGCCCACTCACTTAACCTGCCTATAATTTCTTTGCAGCCTCTCTATATCCTCCCCACAGCTTACATTCCCACCCATCTTTATATCATCAGCAAACTTAGATACATTACTTTCCATCTCTTCATCTAAGTCATTAATATAGATTGTAAATAGCTGAGGCTCCAGCACTGATCCTTGCGGCACTCCACTAGTCACAGCCTGCCAACATGAAAATGCCCAGTTTATTCCCACTCTTTGCTTCCTGTCCATTAACCAATCCTCCATCCATGCTAATATAGTACTCCCAACTCCATGAGCCCTTATCTTGCCTATTAACCTTTTGTGTGTGCACCTTATCGAATGCCTTTTGGAAATCTAGATATACTACATTTACTGGTTCCCCTTTATCTACCCTACTAGTTACATCCCCAAAAAACTCGATTAAATTTTTCAAACAGGATTTCCCTTTCATAAAACTATGTTGACTTTTGCTAATCATACTGTGCTTTTCTAAGTGCGTTGTTCAGACATCCTTAAAAATAGGTATCAGCATTTTCCAAAAACAACTGATGTCCAGCTAACTGGCCTGTAGTTCCCTGTTTTCTCTCTCCCTCTTTTCTTGAAAAGTGGTGTTACATCTGCCAACTTCCAATCTGATAGGACTGTTGCCGAATCTAAGGAATTTTTGGAAAATCATAGCTAGCGCATCCACTTTCTCTGCAGCTATCTCTTTCAGAACCCTAGGATGTGGGCCATCAGGTCCCAAGGATTTGTCGGAATTTAGTCCCTTCAGTCTGTCCAATACTTTTTCTCTGCTGATATTAAATACTTTAATTATCCCATTCTTTTTAACCTCTGGTTACTCTCTGGGCTGGATTTCACCAGCCCTCGACTCCGTGGGTCATGGCAGGGAGGCCCGTAAAATGCTAGCGGGAGCAGCCCGCCACGACCCATGACCGCCGAGAAGGCTCCGCCGGATATTAGCGGTGGCCGCTTGGCAGCAGGGCCTTCGTTAAAATATTAAAATGAGGATAATTAAAATGCAGATGAACTTACCTGCCGATGGCTGCCGTTCCACGGCGATGTTACGGCCAAGCGGCCGCAACTCACGCCCCTTCGGAACTCTGTTGGAGTTCCGAGGTGAGACACTGATAGGGAGGGGGTAGGAATAAAATTATCAGGGCGGAGAGGTGGGTGGAGTGGGGAAAACTATTCCTATTGGTTGTGAGGATGGTGGGAAGGGGTTGATGGTCAAAGGCGGTGGGGGGGGGGGGGAGAAGTTTGTAATTTCAAAAAGTGTATCTTTGGGGGGATAGGTCAGTTTATGTATTGAGGACTCATTGAGGGGTTGGGAGAGGGGATTCGATGTGAAGTTAAACGTTTATTAATTTTTAAAATCACACCGGCACCTTTAAATATTTAAATACATCCTGAAGGGCTTAAACCCCTTTAAAAATGGTGCCTGTGCAGTGGTGGTGGACGCCGTTGCTGGGGACGCGGCGGCCACTCCCTCTACGCCATCAGGGGCGGCCGGTCCGTCCCTCCATTTAAATAAGCCCCGCGCGTAATATCGCGGGGGCTGTGCAGTGGCACTTCTGCTTTGGAAGGCTGCCGACATCACAGCATGCTGCTGTGGAGCGAGCTGATAAAATTCAACCCTCTATTTCTGATATGCAACTTATGTCTTCCACTGTGAAGACAGTTAAAAGTATTTGTTTAGTGCCTTTGCCATTTCCTCATTCTCTATGATAATTTCTCCTGTCGCTGCTGCTAATGGACCAAGGTTTGCTTTAGCTGCTCTCTTCCTTTTCATATACCTATAAACGCTCATACAATATGTTTTTATATTTCTGGCTAGTTTACTTTTTTTTTCCCATTTATATCAACTTTTTGGCCACTTTTGTCTTCTCTTTTCTAGAGAAAATACCCTTGGTCTGTTCAGTTTTCCCTGCTAGTTGTATCCTCCTCAGTTCTACTATCATCCTTGTAAATCTTTTTACACTTTTTCCAGTGCATCTATAGCCTTTTGTAACATTGAGACCAGATCGATGCACACCACTCTTAAGTGTTGTCTATATAAGTTTAACAAAACTTCTCTACTTTTGAGTTCTGTTCCTTTAGAAATGAACCCCAGAGCATTCTTTTTCATGGCTTTGTTAAGCTACAGTGCTACACGTAATGATTTGTGCATTTGTGCGTCGATCCAACTAAGACTCTCAATTGGTTTCAGTATTTCTGGGCAGAGAAGAGAAATCAATCAGCATTACTTTTCTTTATCATTGTATAGTTAACCTTACTAGATGTGTTGTCTGTGTGAAGTAAAGCAAGGCTTGATCTTGGTTATAATGCTTCCATAGTCAAATAGCCTACAACTTGTGTTTATTTATATAATGCCTTTAACATAGTACAACATCCCAAGGTGCTTCAGGGAAACGTTATCAAACAAAATTTGGCATGAATCTTCTTTGGCCTCCTTATCTCGAGAGACAATGGATAAGCGCCTGGAGGTGGTCAGTGGTTTGTGAAGCAGCGCCTGGAGTGGCTATAAAGGCCAATTCTAGAGTGACAGGCTCTTCCACAGGTGCTGCAGAGAAATTTGTTTGTCGGGGCTGTTACACAGTTGGCTCTCCCCTTGCGCCTCTGTCTTTTTTCCTGCCAACTGCTAAGTCTCTTCGACTCGCCACACTTTAGCCCCGTCTTTTTGGCTGCCCGCCAGCTCTGGCGAGCGCTGGCAACTGACTCCCACGACTTGTGATCAATGTCACAGGATTTCATGTTGCGTTTGCAGACGTCTTTAAATCGGAGACCTGGACGGCCGGTGGGTCTGATACCAGTGGCGAGCTCGCTGTACAATGTGTCTTTGGGGATCCTGCCATCTTCCATGCGGCTCACATGGCCAAGCCATCTCAAGCGCCGCTGACTCAGTAGTGTGTATAAGCTGGGGATGTTGGCCGTCTCGAGGACTTCTGTGTTGGAGATACGGTCCTGCCACCTGATGCCAAGTATTCTCCGGAGGCAGCGAAGATGGAATGAATTGAGACGTCACTCTTGGCTGACATACGTTGTCCAGGCCTCGCTGCCATAGAGCAAGGTACTGAGGACACAGGCCTGATACACTCGGACTTTTGTGTTCCGTGTCAGTGCGCCATTTTCCCACACTCTCTTGGCCAGTCTGGACATAGCAGTGGAAGCCTTTCCCATGCGCTTGTTGATTTCTGCATCTAGAGACAGGTTACTGGTTATAGTTGAGCCTAGGTAGGTGAACTCTTGAACCACTTCCAGAGCGTGGTCGCCAATATTGATGGATGGAGCATTACTGACGTCCTGCCCCATGATGTTCATTTTCTTGAGGCTGATGGTTCGGCCAAATTCATTGCAGGCAGCCGCAAACCTGTCGATGAGACTCTGCAGGCACTCTTCAGTGTGAGATGTTAAAGCAGCATCGTCAGCAAAGAGGAGTTCCCTGATGAGGACTTTCCGGACTTTGGACTTCGCTCTTAGATGGGCAAGGTTGAACAACCTGCCCCCTGATCTTGTGTGGAGGAAAATTCCTTCTTCAGAGGACTTGAACGCATGTGAAAGCAGCAGGGAGAAGAAAATCCCAAAAAGTGTGGGTGCGAGAACACAGCCCTGTTTCACGCCACTCAGGATAGGAAAGGGCTCTGATGAGGAGCCACCATGTTGAATTGTGCCTTTCATATTGTCATGGAATGAGGTGATGATACTTAGTAGCTTTGGTGGGCATCCAATCTTTTCTAGTAGTCTGAAGAGACCAGGTCTGCTGACGAGGTCAAAGGCTTTGGTGAGATCAATGAAAGCAATGTAGAGGGGCATCTGTTGTTCACGGCATTTCTCCTGTATCTGACGAAGGGAGAACAGCATGTCAACGGTCGATCTCTCTGCACGAAAGCCACACTGTGCCTCAGGGTAGACACGCTCGGCCAGCATCTGGAGCCTGTTTAGAGCGACTCGAGCAAAGACTTTCCCCACTATGCTGAGCAGGGAGATTCCACGGTAGTTGTTGCAGTCACCGCGGTCACCTTTGTTTTTATAGAGGGTGATGATATTGGCATCGCGCATGTCCTGGGGTACTGCTCCCTCGTCCCAGCACAGGCATAGCAGTTCATGTAGTGCTGAGAGTATAGCAGGCTTGGCACTCTTGATTATTTCAGGGGTAATGCTGTCCTTCCCAGGGGCTTTTCCGCTGGCTAGGGAATCAATGGCATCACTGAGTTCCGATTTGGTTGGCTGTATGTCCAGCTCATCCATGACTGGTAGAGGCTGGGCTGCATTGAGGGCAGTCTCAGTGACAACATTCTCCCTGGAGTACAGTTCTCGGTAGTGCTCAACCCAGCGGTCCATTTGTTTGCGTTGGTCAGTGATTATGTCCCCAGATTTAGATTTGAGGGGGGCGATCTTCTTGATGGTTGGCCCAAGAGCTCTCTTAATGCCATCATACATTCCTCTGATGTTTCCGGTGTCTGAGGCCAGCTGAATATGACTGCATAGATGTTGCCAGTAGTCGTTTGCGCAGCGCCTGGCTGTTGTTTGTGCAGTGCTTCTGGCTGCTTTAAGTGCTGCGGATGTTAAATCGCTGGGGGCTTTCTTGTAGTTCCACAGTGCAATGCGCTTAGTGGCTATGACAGGTTCCAGCTCTTCATTATGAGATTGAAACCAGTCTGCATTTCTCTTCGCACTTTTGCCGTAGGTGGTCAAAGCTGACTCATAGATGGCGTCTCTGATGTGGGCCCACTTGGTCTCAGCATCCCCTGTGGGAGTGTTTTGAAGGGCTGTTACAAGTGAATTTAGAAATTTTTGTAACAGCTGTGGGTGAGAAATTCTGCTCGTGTTGATGCGCGGGTGGCCCTTCTGCTTGGAATGATGCAACTTCTTTGGTCTGAGTCTAACCTTGCTGCACACCAGGGAGTGGTCGGTGTCGCAGTCCGCACTGTGGAAGCTGCGTGTGATTTGAACACTGTTTAAGGCGGCTCGCCTTGTGACAATGAGGTCTAGCTGGTGCCAACGACGCACTCTTGGGTGCATCCATGAAACCTGATGACCGGGTTTAGTGTGAAAGCACAAGGCATGAATCACACAAGGAAATATTAGGACAAATGACTAAAAGCTTGGTCAAAGTGGAAGGTTTTACAGAGTGTCTTAAAGGAGGAGAGAGTGGTTTCAGGAGTGGGGGGTGGAAATACAGAGCTTGGGCCTAGACAGCTGAAGGCACAGCTGCCAATGATGGAGCGATGACAAATTGGGGAAGCAAGAGAGGCCGGAATTGGAGGCGTGTTGAAATCTCGGAGGTTTGTAGGCTTGGAGAAGGTTACAGAGATAGGGAGGAGTGCAGCCATGGAGGGATCTGAAAACAGGCTCATGCAGGAAGGATGAATATTGAAGAGGGTTAAGCACTTGTGGAACTGTACCCTAGCATGAGTCAGTGTTTTTTGGAAGGGATGGGAGAAAGTTTGAAGAAAATATATTTCCAGAATGAAGTTCACTTTGTTCTATATTTGTTATGCTGATGTTGGGTATCTAGATTGGTAAAGTATACCATTTTTGAACATCAGCATCTTTTATATTCAAGGGAATTAAAATCAACAATTTTACAGGTCACGTTTGAATATGAAAACATTATCCTATTTTAAACTTAAATTATCTCCACAAATATTTAGTTCATATATGATCCTAAAAAAATTTGCCCAGCCCTTCCTGTTTACCACATTACTACCTCACTTTCACAATCTCCTTTTATTAATTAGCTCAATGCAAAGCAGCAATCATTGTACTCAGTGGTATTTCAAGAAAGGGTGTACGGACATGCCTAGTAACATCAGTGGTGGGTAAGATTTTAGAAACAATAATCAGGGAAAAAAAGTAACAGGCACTTGAGCGGTTTGAGTTAGCTAAGGAGAGCCAGCACAGATTTGTAAAAGGCAGATTATGCTTGACTAATCTAATTGAAATTTTTTGATGACATAACAGAGAAGGTTGATGAAAGGAAAGCAATGGATGTTGTCCATATGGATTTTAAGAAAGTGTTTGACAAAGTTCCGCATAAAAGGCTGGCTAACAAATTTGAGACTTATGGAATAGAAGGGCCAGTGTCAGCTTGGATAATAAAATTGGCTTAAAGACAGAAAACCGTGAGTCCTGCTAAATGGTTGTTTTTTAGACTGAAGAATGGTAGACAGTGGTGTTCCCCAAGGTTCAGTACTGAGACCACTGCTTTTTTTGCTATATATACAAGACTTGGATCTTTGAATACGGAGTACAATTTCAAAATTTGCCAATGATACCAAACTTGGAGGTGTGGCAAACAGTGAGGAAAATACCAATCGACTGCAACAGGACATAGATAGGCGAGCAGAATGGGCAAACAAGTGGCTGATGGAATTTAATGCAGAGAAGTATAAAGTGATGCATTTTGGCAGAAGGGGTAAGGAGAGGCAAAATAGACTCAATGGCACAGTTCTAAAGAGTCTACGTAGACAGAGCAATCTGGGGGTTCATGTGTATCGACCTGTGAAGGCGGCAGGACATATTGAGAGAGTAATTGGTAAAACATAAGGGATCTTGGGCTTCATAACATACGAACATAAGAATTAGGAGCAGGAGTAGGCCACTCGACCCCTTGAGCCTGCTCCACCATTCAATAAGTTCATGACTGAACTGATTACTCCACATTTCCACCTACCCATGATAACCTTCCACTCTCTTGCTTATCAAGAATCTATCTACCTCTGCCTTAAAAATATTCAAAGACTCTGCTTCCACTGCCTTTTGAGGAAGAGAATTCCAAAGACTCATGACCGGCTGAAAGAAAAAAATGTTCATCTCTGTTTTAAATGGGCAACCCCTTATTTTTAAACAGTGACCCCTAGTTTGAGATTCTCCCACCAGGGGGAACATCCTTTCCATATCCACCCTGTCAAGACCCCTCAGAATCTTGTATGTTTCAATCAAGTCGCCTCTTACTCTTCTAAATTCCAGCGGATACAAGCCTAGCCTGTCCAATCTTTCCTCGTAAGGCATCCCACCCATTCCAGGTATTAGTCTAGTAAACCTTCTCTGTACTGCCTCCAGCTCATGTACATCCTTTCTTAAATAAGGAGACCAGTACTGTACACAGTACTCCAGATGTTGTCTCACCAATGCCCTATTTAGCTGAAGCATAACCTCCCTACTTTTGTATTCAATTCCCCTCGCGATAAACAATAACATTCTATTAGCTTTCCTAATTACGTGCTGTACCTGCATACTAACCTTTTGCGATTCGTGCACTAGGACACCCAGATCCCTCTGCATCTCAGAGCTCTGCAATCTCTCAACATTTGGATAATATGCTTCTTTTTTATTCTTCCTGCCAAAGTGGACAATTTCCCACTTTCCCACATTATACTCCATTTGCCAGGTGTTTGCCCACTCACTTAACCTATCTATATCCCTTTGTAGCCTCCTTATGTCCTCTTCACAAGTTACTTTCCTCCTTATCTTTGTGTCATCAGCAAATTTAGCAACCATACCTTCGGTCCCTTCATCTAAGTCATTTATATAAATTGTAAAAAGTTGAGGCCCCAGCACAAATCTCTGTGGCACACCATTCGTTACATCTTGCCAACCAGAAAATGACCCATTTATGCCTACTCTTTGTTTCCTGTTAGCTAGCCAATCTTCTATCCATGCCAACATGTTGCCCCCTACACCATGAGCTTTTATTTTCCACAATAACCTTTGATGTGGCACCATATCAAATGCCTTCTGGAAATCTAAATACAATATATCCACCAGTTCCCCTTTATTCACAGCACATGTAACTCCCTCAAAGAACTCCAATAAATTGGTTAAACATGATTTCCTTTTCACAAAACCATGTTGACTCTGCCTGATTACCTTGAATTTTTCTAAATGCCCCGCTATAACATCTTTAATATTAGTTTCTAACCTTTTCCCTAAAACAGATGTTAAGCTAACAGGTCTGTCTGTAGTTTCCTGCTTTCTCTCTCCTTCCATTTTTGAATAAAGGAGTTACATTTGCTATTTTCCAATCTAAAGGAACCTTCCCTGAATCTAGGGAATTTTGGAAAATTAAAACTAACGCATCAACTGTCTCACTAGCCACTTCTTTTAACACCCTAGGATGAAGTCCATCAGGACCCAGGGACTTGTCAGCCCACAGCTCCAACAATTTGTTCAGTACCACTTCCCTGGTGATTTGTAATTTTCTTGAGTTCCTCCCTCCCTTCCATTTCCTGACCTACAGCTAATACTGGGATGTTACTTGTATCCGCAATAGTGACCGATGCAAAATATCTGTTCAATTCATCTGCCATCTCCTTATTTTGCCTTATTAATTCCCCAGACTCACTTTTTATAGGACCAACACTCACTTTGTTAACTCTTTTTTAAAATATCTATGGAAACTCTTACTATCTGTCTTTATATTTCTAGCTAGCTTTCTCTCGTACTCTAATTTTATCTTCCTTATCAATCTTTTAGTCCCTCTTTGCTGTTTTTTATATTCTGCCCAATCTTCTGACCTGTCTCCCATCTTTGCGCAATTATAGGCTTTTTCTTTGAGTTTGATACTATCTTTAACTGTTTTAGTTAATCACAGATGGCGGGTCCCACCCTTGGAATTTTTCTTTCTTGTTGAAATGTATCTATTTTGCATATTCTGAAATATCCCCTTAAATATCTGCCATTGCATCTCTATTGACCTATCCCTTAACCTGATTTAAATAGAGATATTGAGTACAAAAGCAGGGAAGTTATGCTGTATCTTTTTCTAAAACTTTGTTTAGGTCCAGTTCTGGTCACCACACTTGAGGGAGTATGGGAGGGTCTTTGTGAGGGAGCAGAGGAGATTTACTAGAATGGTTTCAGGAATGAGGGAATTTAGCTACAAGGTAGGTTGGAAAAGCTGGGCTGTTCTTCATGGGACAAAGGAGATTGAGGGGAGATTTGATAGAGATGTACAAGGTTATGACAGGTTTAAATAAGGTCGACAAAGAAATGATCCCATTAGCTGATCGTACAAGGACTTGGGGGCACAGATTTAAGGTTTTGAGCTGGAGATTGGCTAATATAATTGATGGCTTCGTACTAAGTGTGGTTCCTGTAGTAAGCATTTGTTTTTTTTTTTCTTTATCAATTTTCTTGTTCCTCATTGGTTAAGTCTCTTTGTTTTACTTCTTTCTAAATGATTATTTTCTAATTTTGTATTGCATAAAACCTCCCCCCTACCCACAAAAGTATTTTCTGCCCAATTGCATCAGTAAAAAAAACTAATCATAATTGCAGCAAAAATAAAATACTTTGATACAGCCACCGTCAGAATACCTCACCCTTCCCACTACACAGCTAAGATAAATGTTAATTATGACATATTCAACAAAAATCACAAACTTAGCAATAAATATCCATCCACCCCAACATCCCCACTTCATGCAAAATCAACAGCTTTGAGTTCACATTCCTTAACCCAGCTGTCCTGCTCTCGGACAGAACCACGCCTGCACGCACTGCAGTATTTCAGGAACAAGGCCTCAGGTCCACCACAAAGAATGCATACATGCTCACCAAAGGAATGCACATGCTGATAACTTTGTTTATGTGTCTATCCTTTCACCTGTGGAACTACAGATCAGCACAAATTTGTTTTTAGCTTGTACCTTTTTTTATGCTCATCGATGTTTGTGGTGATAGATGTCAAGAAACTTTTCTGTTTCAGTGGGGGGGTCAAACTGAGGACCTTCTTGGTCTGAATGGGTCCGTTGTTCTTTGCTATTAGGGAGGCTAGTGTGACTATTCCAAGAGTGGTACAGAAGAGAAGACTCGCTTATTATGGACCAGTATACTATTTTACTTGTTATTGGGTATCAGTCTCCTGTGGGTCTTTTTAATAGTGCATTTAAAAAAAATCTTTTTAAAAGTTCTAATAAAACTATACAAAGGAATCAGATTGGCACAACATTGTTTCTAATTTGCAAATGCATGTGTGTGGACATCAGCTAAAAGAGAATTAAGAACCGGTGAGATGGACTTCTCCACCCCATAGTCAAACAGCTTGCCAACACTATTTTCCTGGAGGCATGCATGATTCATATGATTAATGACCACGTGGATGAAGTACTCGAGAAAGAGCAGTGCCTGTGAAGCTATTCCCCAGCAAGGACTCAATGAGAATAGGAGGCACGGGATGGTAGAAAATTGGGAAAAGAAGGAAGAAAAAAATCCCATTGTTAGTAAGAATGATGGATAACCTTTCTTTTAAGGGACTAAAATATCTGAACATTTTTGTTCAACATTAGCACTGATGAGTGAGGCAGCTGGGTTAGAGGAGCTATTGGCTGTGTGTGACTGAGATTAATGTTTGCAATTGCTGAAGATCTCTGAGTAAACTGCTTTGTTTCAACTGTTAATTCACACCACCCCTGCACCCTCCCCCCGGCCCCACCTTATATTGTCAAGCTCATTATCTCCTCCATGGCCAGTTAATAACATTCAAGAACAAGAAAGAAGAGGAAAAAGGGTCTAGATTACTCGAGCTGAAGAAAAAAATGACCCAGAATCTTAATTTCCATTTATCCCTAAGTAAATATTTGATTTTTTTTTTGTCTAATGAAACCTAGGATGATTACATGGAAGCTTTGGCCAGATTGCACCTCACAGTGTCCAGGGCATACAAAGTAAACAAAGAGATCAATTTTGAAGTTTTCATCCATAAAGTAGATGGTTTATCTGATGACCACAAGATAGAAACACAAAGAGATATCCACCAACGAGCAAATGATGACCTTGCAGATGCTGGCTTGGAAAAAATTCACCTCAGGTGAGAATCTCATGAAAACATATTTTCTGGTTTTGAATAGAAAGGCAGGGGGCAAAAGAGAGGGAGCAATTTAAAACAATCATTATCATTAAAGAAAAAATACTAGACAAACTAATGGGACAAAAGGCTGACAAGTCCCCTGGCTAGGGTTTTAAAAGAATTGGCTGCAGATGTAGTGGATTCATTGGTTGTAATCTTCCAAAATTCCCTAGATTCTGGAAAGGTCCCAGCAGATTGGGAAACCGCAAATGTAACACTCCTATTCAAGAAAGGAAGGAGACAGAAAGCAGTAAACTATAGGCCAGTTAGCCTCGCATCTGTCATTGGGAAAATGTTGGAATCCATTATTAAGGAAGCAGTAGCAGGACATTTAGAAAATCATAATACAATCAAGCAGAGTTAACATGGTTTTATGAAAGGGAAACCGTGTTTGACAAATGTATTAGAGTTTTTTGAGGATGTTACGAACAGGGTGGATAAAGGGGGAACAGCAGATGTAGTGTATTTGGATTTCCAAAAGATTCAGTAAGATGCCACATAAAAGGTTGCTGCACAAAATAAGAGCTCACGGTGTTAGCATGGATAGAGGATTGGTGAACGAGGAGGAAACAGCGTCAGGATAAATGGGTCATTTTCACATTGGCAAACTGTAACGAGTGGGGTGCTGCAGGGATTAGTGCTGGGGCCTCAACTATTTACAATCTATACTAATGACTTGGATGAAGGGACTCAGTGTATTGTAGCCAAATTTGCAGACGATACAAAGTAGGTGGGAAAGCAAGTTGTGAGAAGGACACAAAGAATCTGCAAAGGGATGTCGATAGGTTAAGTGAGTGGGCAAAAGTTTGGCAGATGGAATATAATGTGGGAAAATATGAGGTTGTCCACTTTGTTAGGAAGAATAGAAAAGAAAAATATTATTTACATGGAGAGAGACCACAAAATGCTGCGGTATAGGGGGAATCTGGATGTCCTCGTACATGAAACACAAAAAGTGAGCATGCAGGTACAACAAATAATAAGGAAGGCAAATGGAATGTTGGCCTTTATTGCAAGGGGGAGGGAGTAGGAAAGTCTTGCTATAACTGTACAGGTCATTGGTGAGTCCACATCTAGAGTACTGCGTACAGTTTTGGTCGTCTCATTTAAGGAGGGACATACTTGTATTGGAGGTGGTTCAGAGAAGGTTCACAAATTTGATTCCTGGAATGAAGGGGTTGCCTTATGAGGAAAGGTTGAGCAGCTTAGGCCTATTATTGGAATTTAGAAGAATGAGAGATAATCTCATTGAAACATATAAGATTCTGAGGGGGCTTGACAGGGAAGATGCTGAAGGAGGCTTCCCTTGTGGGGAAGCTAGAACATGGGAGTATAGTTTCAAAATAAGGGGTCTCCCATTTAAGACTGAGATGAGGAGGAATTTTTTTTTTATTTAGAGATACAGCACTGAAACAGGCTCTTCGGCCCACTGAGTCTGTGCCGACCAACAACCACCCGTTTATATTAACCCTGCAGTAATCCCATATTCTCTACCACCTACCTACATTAGGGGCAATTTACAATGGCCAATTTACCTATCAACCTGCAAGTCTTTGGCTGTGGGAGGAAACCGGAGCACCCGGCGAAAACCCATGCAGTCACAGGGACAACTTGCAAACTCCACACAGGCAGTACCCAGAATTGAACCCGTGTCCCTGGAGCTGTGAGGCTGCGCCACTGTGCTGCCCTTCTTCTCTGAGGGTCTTTAGTGTTTGGAATTCTCCTCCTCAGCAAGCAGTGGAGGCTGAGTCACAATATATTCAAAGCTGAGTTAGACAGATTTTTGATCTCCAAGGGAGTCGAGGGTTATGGGGAACAGGCAGGAAAGTGGAGTTGAGGCAGATATCAGATCAGCCATGATTTTATTGAATTGTGGAGAAGGCTTGAGGGACCGAATGGTCTACTTCTGCTCCTATTTCTTATGTTCTTATAATTATTGAATGCCCTCCGTAGCAATGATATGATGCATTTGCAGCTCTACATACATCCTGGCAAAAGATGACCATTAATGTACTACCAGGCCAATATTTATCCCTCTATCAATGGGGGTGTTCATTGAGTGGAGGTTTGTGTGAAATTAAAGAATAATTTGTTAGATATTAGAATATAATCTTCTGGTAACTTGTATAACTGGTATAGATTTCATGTGCCCTGAACAGAGGTACCGTTTGCTCCTGTCCAACTGGAGTGCATTTGCTGTACATCACAAAAAAGGTCAGGAACTATACCTATTCTGAATTAGTAAAAATGTATCACCCAGTGCAGGAGCTGAACTATGTATTCATCAGTGAATGATTGTAATCAGCTCCTAGGAATTAAATGTAACTGCAAACTGACTCCTCTTTTCTCCCACCCCCGCCACACTATATGTTTCGATCTGGGTGCTTTGAAGAAGGCAGAGGACAAAGATTGTAGAGCAAGTACAGAGCACTCTTTCAACAGCTGCTTCATAGGATGTTGAATGAGAATCTGTTGTTTGATTTGAAAAGGTGCTTCCTGGCTCAAAGTGAGTTCTTGGAACTTTGATACCCTGCATTAGTATCATATAAAATGTCTGAGGCTGAAAGTACAGCATTAGCCAAAAGTAAAAGTCTTTCTTCCCTCTGGAAATAAAGGTTCCAAATTGTGGAATTACACTGCTCATATAATATAAATGGGTAATCAATTCGTTATTCGACTAGACTTAAAAAGTTTGGTCTTCAACTTGCAATGCCAGCAGGCCCCACAGCCATTTTCTATCCCCAACTGGAAGGGTATGCTCCACTGGCATTGGAAATACTGCTGGCAGCCCACTAATCACATGCTTGTGATCTGAACTTGGAAGATCCGCTGTGGCCAGGATAAAAAGAGACCAAGCCCTGCACCCGGTGCAGCAAAATCATAAGTAACTTTAAAAAGCGATGCATGCCTTTAAGTCACTACATACCTGACATCCCCAGCTGAACTGATTAAGCAAGAAAGAAAAAATAAAACCAAATGAGTTTCCAAAAGACAGGCAAAGGGAGCGAGACAACAGCATTTCCCACCACCCCAGTGCCTCCACTCTATTTTGTCTCCCTGAAATGAAAGATCTATGCAGGGGCTCTGTAAACTTAAGATTAAGCAACTAAAATTTATTCAAAGCCGCCATGTTCTCTGTTACCCCCAACTCCAGGATATAACAGTTATTATAACCATGTAGTGAAGTGAGAGAAATATAGAAATCTGTAGAACGTTTCTCAACTTCTCCTTACATAAGAAACCCTTTGCTTTGATCCTCTCGCAATTTCTGGCTTTAGGAAGATGCCAGATGATATTGTTACAAATTGACAATGGGCTGCAAAAATGGCAGATAGTGGTGATATGCAGTGGAAGGAGCTATTTAAGTATTCCACGGTAAAGTGAAAAATTGTCATCTAGTTTCTTTTGTTCACCTTTGTGTTCAAGGTCTCACTCAGCACTCCAAAATTTGGATTTACTAAGAGATGAACAATAATTGTTCAATAAAAATAGCTGTTTCTTTTCCTTTCTACAGTTTTTATTTGACAAGTATTTATGACCATTCAATATTTGAAGCATTTAGCAAAGTGGTGCAGAAACTGATTCCTCAGCTTCCAACCTTAGAGAATCTGTTAAACATCTTCATCTCAGTAAGTTCTGTTTCTTAACTATTGCTGCTTATTATGATTGTAAAAACATTTTGGTGTATTAAAGGAATGCTTTAGGATATGTTCCTACAATCGTATCCTTTTGATCACATTAATTGAAAAAAACAGCCTCTTGCGTATGATTTGAAAATGAAAAGTACATCATTGCACTCCTCTCGATGGAGGCGGGAAGCTTCAAATGTTGAGGTTATCTGATGAAACATGAAGCTTCTTTACATAGTCTCAGGTTCTACCACCCTACTGCCACACTGAAAGCAATGGACTGCTGAGAACAAAATTACCAATATTATCAATATTACACAAAGAATCATGTTTGAATATTTCACTTCAGAAAAAAGATGGGACCATCTCAGTCGGGGCATCCTTCTGGTGCCGAATTTAAACATTTTACAGGAACAATGACCTACTTTAAAAAAAAAAATGAATTGGATATACTCGGCAGACAAGCCAGCTGATTTCCTAGGGTATTGCTTATGGATAGTCTGGGGTCTGAAACACATCTGTAGTGTTTAGCTAACCTAATTTGTCCCTTTTACAGCCACAATTTTACATTCTTCCTATGGTGAGTGATCTAAATATATGAGTTCGGGCACAGTTTATTTGCTATTTGGCAAGTAAGTTTGCCGATTGTGAGGTTCTTGTTCTTTTTCTGACTTACAGCCAGAAATTTATATGTATTTTTCCTCTTTTTTGACACCTTGAAATGTGACCTCTGTCCTTTAATAAGGATGGGTATGAGGATAAGGCTTTAAGAGCTTGTACTAGGATATTTACTCCTATAAATTATATTTATCTAATGTTTTCATCCTTGGAAACATTGGATAACTTATGTTCTGCAACTAAAGTACATTCTGTCTGAACCACACTATAAGATAGGATAGGAACAGGAGTCGGCCATTCGGCTCTTCGAGTCTGTACCGCCATTTGATAAGATCATGGCTGATCTGATTGTGGTCTCACCTCCACTTTCCTGTCCACCCCCCATGGCTCTTAATTTTGGCCCTTCAATTGAAGTCTGCTGGATCATTTTTTTTTTTGTGGTGCATCCCATGCTGTGTTATGGTATGTTTAATGTAGGCCAGCCGCCTTATAATAAACTCTGGCTCCTAGGATCTATGTTATAATGAATAACAACTGCAGAAGATATTGTAGATCCTGGGCTTACTTGATATGGAAAAAATAGGGCGAATTAAGGACAGAACAAATCATAATATCAAGTAATATACTCTATTCTGGTAAGACCATCAAACTAATGCTGCTTTACAGTACCAATACCAGCACAAATATGTGGAAGCATATAGGCATCTAGTTTCAGTTACACACCCCACTCATCTCAATTGTAGATTGGGACTTCAGACCACCACATGTATGTGTGTAAGCACTTACAAATGGTAAAATAAAAGCAAAATACTGCGGATGCTGGAAATCTGAAATAAAAACAAGAAATGCTGGTACCACTCAGCAGGTCTGGCAGCATCTGTGGAAAGAGAAGCAGAGTTAACGTTTCGGGTCAGTGACCCTTCTTCGGAACTGACAAATATTAGAAAAGTCACAGGTTATAAGCAAGTGAGGTGGGGGTGGGGCAAGAGATAACAAAGGAGGTCTAGATTGGACCAGGCCACATAACTGAGCAAAAGGTCACGGAGCAAAGGCAAACAATATGTTAATGGTGTGTTGAAAGACAAAGCATTAGTACAGATTAGGTGTAAATACACTGAATATTGAACAGCAGCAAGTGCAAACCTGAGAAAAAAACAGTGGGTAAGCAAACTGAACAAACTAAGATGAAATGAAATAAATGCAAAAAAAAGGATTGTAAAAAATGTAAAAAAGAATGTAAAAAAAAAAAGGAAGAAAAAATAACTAAAAATGAAAGTAAAATGGGGGGCTGTCATGCTCTGAAATGATTGAACTCGATGTTCAGTCCGGCAGGCTGTAGTGTGCCTAATCGGTAAATGAGATGCTGTTCCTCGAGCTTGCGTTGATGTTCACTGGAACACTGCAGCAATCCCAGGACAGAGATGTGAGCATGAGAGCAGGGGGGAGTGTTGAAATGGCAAGCAACCGGAAGCTCGGTCCTGCTTGCGGACTGAGCGGAGATGTTCCGCAAAGCGGTCACCCAGTCTGCGTTTGGTCTCCCCAATGTAGAGGAGACCACACTGTGAGCAGCGAATACAGTATACTACATTGAAAGAAGTACAAGTAAATCGCTGCTTCACCTGAAAGGAGTGTTTGGGGCCTGGGATAGTGAGGAGAGAGGAGGTAAATGGGTAGGTATTACACCTCCTGCGATTGCAGGGGAAGGTGCCCTGGGATGGGGACGAGGTGGTGGGGGTAATGGAGGAGTGGACCAGGGTGTCACGGAGGGAACGATCCCTTCGGAATGCTGACAGGGGAAGGGAGGGGAAGATGCGACTGGTAGTGGCATCATGCTGGAGGTGGCGAAAATGGCGGAGGATGATCCTTTGGATATGGAGGCTGGTGGGGTGAAAAGTGAGGACAAGGGGAACCCTGTCGTGGTTCTGGGAGGGAGGGGAAGGGGTGAGGGTAGAGGTGCGGGGAATGGGTCGGACACGGTTGAGGGCCCTGTCAACCACAGTGGGGGGAAATCCTCGGTTGAGGAAAAAGGAGGTCATATCAGAAGCACCGTCATGGAAGGTACAAATGGTACCAGTAATCCGCTTTTGATGACAACTGAAACTTTTACCAATGATGAGATGACAAGATAGTTTCATTTTTCTCCCCCTCCTGTTCTGAAGGCAGTGGTCTCTCTTGGTGCCCTCTGACACCTCATATAAAATGTGTGCATAAGCCAAACAATGAATGTTAGCAGGTTATTTGACAAGCTTCAACCTGCAGTCCCCTGATAACTTTCTAATAGCGATCAGTAGTGAGAACTTTGGCTGATTACCCTGCCTCTGTCTACTCACACCACCCCAGCTGATGTTGCATTTACTATCTGAGTCATTTGGGAAATTCTTTTAATTGTTGCAATAGATTGACAAAATACAAGACTGGGCTATTTTTAGTTGCAAATGTTAGGTCAAGACTAACTTCACACCAAATAAAGCAAGAATTGCAAATGTTAGAAATCTGAAGTAAAGAGAAAATGCTGGAAGTAGCCGTTTAGTCAGCAGAATTAAGGAGGTTATTGCACTTAAAAGGGTGTACCTGAAGCAGTATAAATGATGCTGATGAGTGTAAAAGGATGTTGCCTTCATTTTGTAAAGCAAAACAATACAAAAACACCAACCTTGGCTCCAACAACTTAATGCAGGAGCGGCGCAGTGGTAAGCACTGCAGCCTCACAGCTCCAGGGACCCGGGTTCGATTTTGGGTACTGCCTGCGCGGAGTTTGCCAGTTCTCCCTGTGACCGCGTGGGTTTTTGCCGGGTGCTCCGGTTTCCTCCCACAGCCAAAGACTTGCAGGTAGTAGATAAATTGGCCGATGTAAATTGCCCCTAGTGTAGGTAGGTGGTAGGGAATATGGGATTACTGCAGGGTTAGTATGAATGGGTGATTGTTGGTCGGCACAGACTTGGTGGGCCGAAGGGCCTGTTTCAGTGCTGTATCTCTAAATAAAATAAATAAACACTGAAAATTATGATGTAGCACCACCATCAAAGGTGCAGTACAAATGACGACAGATGGGCTGGATGAATTATTAAGTTGCTTGAGTGCCTTATTAATTTTGCACTCATATTGTACACTCTTGGATGCACCAGTCAAGTATATTTTTTGAAGTAGTTGGGATTGCACTAACAATACAATACACCCCTCACCATCAGTACCACATTTATGTCTTTACTACTTTTACATTTGACAGTATTTTGTTTATTACAGAATTCAGGAATTGAAAAGGCCTTCCTCTTTGATGTAGTCAGCAAAATCTACATTGCAACAGACAGTATACCAGTAGACATGCAGACTTATGAACTCTGCTGTGACATGATAGATGTTGTATTTGACATATCCTGCATATATGGGTTAGTACCTGATTGAACTTGTTACAAAGAAAAAGGTGATTTTTTCTGCTTATTTACTAGCAATGTAGCTTTTTGTTTTTTATTAATATTTCTATCTGCCTGTTACGACCAGATGAGAAAGGGGTCTAGGATTCCCTCTCAGCCTTCATCTGGTCTTACTGTAACAGGGTTTAATTTTAAACACACCGTTTTTTTTAGTTCCCCCTTTGTGAATCCTTGTTCACTAATTTCCAATTATAAGGAAATGAAACTAGCCAAACAGGCTTGCTTAGGTTTAAAGAAAAAAGGTTGAATTTTATTCAACTTAAACTCTAATTCGATTAACGCCTACGGATACGCAACATGCCCACGCTAGCAGGCATACGCGATACATACAAGCAGATAGAGACAGAAAAGAGCAGAAGAAATAAAGTGGAAAAGTTTGAGGCAATATCTGAAGATGATTTTGGTTACTGTTCTTCGAGCTCACTGTAGATTCCTTGTAGGTAGGTCTTGCTTTTCGTTGGGACCCAGTATTCTTGTTCGATGTAGGAGACTTTTCTCTCTTAAGGTTCATGTGTCCTCAGTGGGTCCAGAGGCTTGTGAGAAAGAGATGGGAGCAGACAGGCGAGGTCTTCTCACTCCAGGAACAAACAGTCTTAGTTCAAACTCTTTGTACAATTCATAAAGACCCAGGTTGCCAAGCAGGTTAGTCATGAGACTAGCTGATCTGACCACATCTGTTTGTGGATCCTCTTGTCTTAGCCGACCCTGGAATTACTCTTCTTACACACCATACCTGGTGCTCACAGTCCATTGTGGGGTTAAATTAGAGCAGGGAATAGCCCCTTAGTCCCTCCAAGCACCGTCTGTTAGTATGCAAAAATGTTTTTCCAGCCAAATGTCTGGTGATTTTTTTTTTAACAAGTCTGTTCTTCACTCCAGTAACAGTTTAAAATCAATGTTAATATGACAAAATTAATGTACCTCATTCTTGGCAGGTGGGGGCCTGCATGACACTGCCTTTTAAGTAAAAGATAGACATGTAATCTTCTCCAAAAACCATGCCAATAGCACTGTATAACTGACCTCAAAGAGAGGCTCCTTATTGTTCACTTCTAAATTTTTGTTCGTTTTTCAGGAAGTACTTCATTCTGACAGCACCATTGAATTTAGTAATGTAATTGGCATAAACCCACATCCTACGATTCTGTCTTCCAGTACATTAATACGTCGGTGTATCTACACAAAGCCTGTTGTTGAAAGCTAGTTCTTCTTGAGCTCCCACTGTCTATACAATTTTCTTGCTCTGGGCTGTCCACATTTCTACATTGTAGTGTTAACTTAGCTTGCCCCAATTTACTGATTCAGTTGATCGTGTTTTAATTTACAACGGCAAACATCAGTGAGAAGTTAACTCCTTATTATTACTGTTTCCAAACAATAATCAATAATTCTTCAGTTCTTAAAAATGAAAGCAAAATACTGTGGATGCTGGAAACCTGAAATAAAATCAGAAAATGCTGGAAAACACTCAATTGGTCAGGCAGCATCTGTGGAGAGAGAAATAGGGTTAGCATTTTCGATCAATGATCTTTCATCAGAACTCTATTCAACAATTTGTGTCTTGTTTAGCCACTATTTTAAAATGTGTGCTTGTTTGTTTCAAGTCTTGTTTTCACATTCTGTACTAGGATTTTGCATGATTGTTCCCTATTTTCTACAAAAAGAGTATCAAATGAGATTAGGCTTTTTTTTTACTATAGGCAAACTGTGAAATGCATGTATGCCAGTGATGCACAACTTAACCATTTTACATAAAGGTACTGGGCAGTAAGCTGAAAAGCAGAACTATAACTTTTAGGCTACAGAAAATTTGTATTCTTTGTTGTATGCTAAGTTGATATTGCCCACCGGAGTCAGATTTAGTCTCATGATCAGATGTCCAATGGAAAGCCAAGTTCCCATCTATGTACATATCGAAGGAATCCAAGGGATCAAAATTGGATAGCTAGTGTACATAATAAAGATTTGAGTTATTTTATTCTTTCTTTGGATATAACAAAAACATTTACTAAATACCACATTATATTCCATTTACAAAGCAAGCTATAGACATACAGATTTTATTGCACAGATTTTCTACTACTTGCACATGTGTGTCACCGCTGCGCATTGCAATTTCACTGGCTTAATTCTGCTAATTAGCTTTTCAAAATTGGGTATACGACTTTAATTTTACAGAGAAAAATTTACACAACTTTACTAAACTCTCATTGCTTTTTATACCAATAGTTTATTGAACAATTTTTCTTTAACTTCACAGAGGAAAATATTATAGTTACTTGAATGGAATTCATATTTTTAAAAGTTCAGTAACTAAATAATGTTGTCTAAATTTAGCCTGACTAAACAGACTTTAAAAAGAAAATTCAAAACATTCAGTGAATGAATTGCAAATTTTGCCAGAACTTGGATGCTACCAGAAAATGAATTAAAAAAACCTCACTATTGAAGTGTTGTTTTTGTCCATAGGAAAATTGGAATCTGTTGGTGTATGTTCCTGAAATACTGTAGCAGATAATGGTGAATGACTCAAACCTTCACCATCAGTAAATGATCATTTCATTTGATTTTATGGGACATGAAGTCCAACAAATCAGGACATTTATGCTGATGGAAGACAAATACATTATGCCCATTGTTATTTTTAAATTGTTAGGTTTTAGCATTGTCAAGCTAAATCATTTTGGAGAGTGTTTTTTTACTTGTTTAGATTTTTTTTTAAAGGGTAATACATTTTTGGAATTTTACCCTTGATACATTATTTGGGTTCAGGGTGACCAGCTACTCCTGTAAGCAGACCTCCTGTCCCCAACAAATCACAGTGAGCTTTTACCTGGCCAATCTCTAGATAAATATAATCAACCCCAGGGATCAGACAGAACCCTTATCAATATGCTCTGACTTGTGTATCAGATGGTGCCATGTGATCTCCTCATCCTTTCTAGGGGGAAGAATATACACTGTAGAAAACCAGGGATCAAGCAATAAACCAACAGTTGTACATTTATTTTAACATTAAATGAGAATGCCAAGAGCACTCAATACAAAGTGTATTTGCAGTAAGTACAAACTTTTACTAATCTCAATGTCAAAATATAGAAGTTTTGTTGCTGCACGAACTCTTAACATTAAAATTGATCCTTGAAACACAGTAACTCAATTCATATATGGTGAGACATCACTGCAAAAGCCTGTTATTAGCCTCGATGGCCTCAGACTGATTGGTGCTGGGTGAAAGTTGCCAGATATAAACTCATAATTCACAACTCTGGGATCCAGGGCTGTCCATGAAATAGATTACTGAGAACTATAGACCTGACCCTCTCACAAACTTAACTCAAGTCTTTAGTTCAGACTTGATCATCAGTCACAGAACGTCAGTTACATAGGATGAAAGATGTGATCACAGGACATTATCACTTTGTCCACTTAGTCACTAGAGATATGACTAAACAGAATGACACAATATTGGCTTTGCACTCAACAGCTATTAGCATACTAAATTCGCTTTTGTTCAACAGAAGCAAACCATACACGCATATTAACATTTTAGTGCACGAGACTGTAATATATATTCCTTGTGGCTTGATGAGTCAACCAGTCAGGCTGACTTGAATTCTGTGTATACTGTAACTGATAAGGGAAAATCCAATAAATAATCCATCATTGACAAAAATGTTTCATTTTTAATCACAAAAGCTGCCCAAAGAATCAGGTAGCAGAGTGGATAAGAACTATCTTTACCTTTTGGGCCCTGAATTTGATTTTCCACTTAAACATTTGGAAGACCGGACCCTTTTTTTAAACCCTGCCATAAACTCCATTCTCTAACCATTGATTCCTTTCCCGTTCCTGGTCACTGTCCCAGGCTGAACCAGACTGTTCTCAGCTTCAGCATTCTGCTGCAGTTGACCCTGGGCTGAACTTCTGACTGCAGGGCCAGAATTTTATGGCTCCCCAATGAACAGGATGGTGGGTGCTGTGGGATGGGAAATCACCTCTAAACCATATAAAGTCAGAGGATACAAGCTAAGGTTATTCAATCTGACCTCAATTTAACCCTTTCAGCTCAGGTGGTATTCTGTTGAATCTGCACTGCATCTCTTCCAAGGTCAATATATCCTTCCTAGGTGCAGTTCCCAGATGATGATCTCCTCTCTGAGCTCATCTTGTCCATGAGACCCACCTCCTGTTCCCTCGATCTTGTTCACACTAAACTGCTGATCACCTAAATTCCCCTCCTGGTCCCCATGTTAGCTGAAATTGTGAACAATTCTCTCTCTTCAGGTGTTGTCCCTCTCTCCTTTAAATCTGCCATCATTACCCCTCTCCTCAAAAAATCAACCCTTGACCCCACTGCCCTTGCAAATTACCATCCCATCTCCAACCTCCCTTTCCTCTCCAAAGTCCTGGAATGTGTTGTCACCTCCCAAATCAGTTCCCATCTTTCTTGGAACTCCATGTTTGAACCCCCCAATCAGGTTTTGCCCCTGCAACAGTACCAAAACAGCTCTCATCAAAGTCACAAATGACATCTTATGTGACTGTGGCAAAGGTAAACTTTCCCTTCTCGTCCTTCTCGACTTGTCTGCAGCCTTTGACACAGTTGACCACACCATCCTCCTCCAATGCCTCTCCACTGTTGTCGATCTGGGTGGGACTACTCTTACCTGGTTCCATTCTTATCTATCTAATTGTAGCCAGAGAGTCACTTGTAGTGGCTTCTCTTCCTGTTCCCGCATCATTACCTCTGGTGTCCCTCAAGGATCTATCCTTGTCCCCCTCCTATTTCTCATCTACATGCTGTCCCTTGGCGACATCATCTGAAAGCACGGCATTAGTTTTCACACGTATGCTGATGATACTCAGCTCTATCTCACCACCACTTCTCTCGACTCCTCCACTGTTGCTAAATTATCAGACTGCCTCTCTGACATCCAGTACTGGATGAGCAGAAATTTCCTCCAATTAAATATTGGGAAGACTGAAGCCATCGTTTTTGGTCCCAGCTCCAAACTCTGTTCCCTAACTATCTACTCAATCCCTCACCCTGGCAACAGTCTGAGCTTAAGCAAGTCTGTTTGCAACCTTGGTGTCATATTTAACCCCGACATGAGCTTCCGACCTCATATGCGTTCCATCATTAAGACCGCTTATTTCAATCCTCTAATAATGCCCGACCACCCCTGTCTCAGCTCATCTGCTGCTGAAACCCTCGTTCATGCCTTCGTTACTACTAGACTTGACTATTCCAACTCACTTCTGGCTGGTCTTCCATACTCGACCCTCCGTAAACTTGAGGTCATATTAAAAACTCTGCTGCCTGTGACTTAACTTGCACCAAGTCCCATTCCCCTATCACCCCTGTGCTCGCTGACCGACATTGGCAGCCGGTTAAGCAACATCTTGAGTTTAAAATTCTCAACCTCGTTTTCAAATCTGTGGCCTCGCCCCTCCCTATCTCTCTAATCTCCTCCAGCCTCCCAACCCTCCAAGATATCTGCGCTCCTCTAATTCTGGCCTCTTGTGCATCCCTGATTTTAATCGCTGCACCATTGGTGGCCGTGCCGTCCATTGTCTAGACCCCAAGCTCTGGAATACCCTCTCTACACCTCTCTATTTCACTTTCCTCCTTTAAGACACTCCTTAAAACCAACCTTATTGACCAAGCTTTTGGTCATCTGACCTAATATCTCCTTATGTAGCTTGATGTCATATTTTGCTTTCTAATGCTCATGTGAAGTGCCTTGAATCATTTTATTTTGTTAAAGGTGCAAAATTAATGTAAGCTGTTGTGCCAGTTTATATATCTCCTCAGTCACTGTCCCTGAAGAGAGGCTAGTAACTTCCCCACAACTGACGTTAAACTATCTGGTCTGTAGTTTATCCCATCCCCTATTTTCTTAAATAATGGAGTGACATTTGTTATTTTCCAATCCAAAGCCACAGCTTCTAAATCTAGAGTGCATTGGAAAGTTATTAGCACATTTGTAATTTCCCCACCTGTTTCCCCAAGATGGAAATGGCCTTAAAAATGCAAAAAAAAAACTGTACAAATCATCCAAAGTGTTTGTTTACAAATTGTTATGTTGAATGTACACATAGATTTTTTTTCTCTTTCTCTTCAGGGTGTAAGCATTTCTCCTATTCCCTAGAATTGTCAAGTACCATCTGCTGCCAGACACTTAGATGACCATCTCACTGTCCTCTGCTTTCATTGTTATAAATTGAGGGTGGCTACCCTGCACAGTTTTATTCCCCCTCATCCTTCCTCTGGAATGAACCTGTCCTCCACTCAGTACTTCCCACAGTGACACAACTAGGAACAGCAACTAGGTGGTATGGGAAGGTGCAGACACAAATTTATGTCTTCCCACTCTGTTACATGGCATGTTCGTGCTCTAAGACATTTCCCAATAGCATTGCTAGCTATATCTGGCACCGATCAAGTTGTATCCATAGCTTTATTTCGTGCTGCCTAGCTCATGGTTACTTATTAGCTTTTTGTTAATAGTGTTTATTTGAGTTAAGTTAAATGAACTAAGTTATATTTGCAAGAGTTTTATTACCTTCAAAGCTATAGTTCCTGACTTTAAAAAATCTTGAGTTCGACTCCCAGTCTCACCTCACATTCACATTTCTCCTACTTATCAGAAGGGGATTTTAGTTAACTGGTTTAAAGGAGGGAGGCAAACTCATCAAGAACCTCTTAAAGAGCATACTATTTAAACAAGTATTTGTGGAGCCAATATCCAATGGCGCAGTGGGTAGATGCATTGTGTGGTGTGATGTGGTGTGGTACTGCACCTTACAAATGAGGAGGGTGCCTGCTTTGCTTGTGGGCTAAACTGAATTAGCTGGTTGTATTCCAGAGTAGCAGTGGGGCCACTACAAATGGTCTCCAAGCTAGAAAAGAGAGACATCACCTGAGGTAACTGCTTCTGACTCTGGCCAGAATAGTAAGTGTGGAGGTGAAGAAAGGATAGGACAGTGTTTAGCTGTCATTTCCCTCATTCCTCAGTCAAACGCTCTTGTCAATGCTAACCATCTGAACTCAGTTGAAGAGTGACTGTTTATGCAAGGTTTCAGCAGGTAGGTGCCAGGAGGTGTAACTCTGAATGAGTCACTGTCTTCAGGAAAGCAGAAGAGAAAACGGGAGGGAAAGAGAAGGCATGTCCAATTGCTAATTAACAAAGCAAATCTGTGGAGATGGCTGAATTGATCAGTCCTGCTTTTCTAAAGGAAGGAGAGGAGAAAAATGTGTTCTATAGCTTATTAATGTAACTGTGCTCTACTTTTTCAGGCTTCGGGAATTTGGTGGAGGAAGTACATATGACAAAGAATCCGTGGCAATCATAAAACTGAACAACACAACAGTTCTGTATCTAAAAGAAGTGACAAAGTTCCTTGGTCTAGTTTGTTTTCTTAGGGAAGAAAGTTTTGAGCGCAAAGGTAATTTTTGCCTATTCTACCATAAAATTGCTCATGATCACAAATATGTCTAGTTAGTACATTACTATATCAAATTTCCTGTGCACTTAATTAAAATAGATGCTTTTATTTTTCTCAACCACTATTTCCTTAATATAGGATATTCCTATGTAATTTAATCTTTAATTGTCTTTTTGTCCCTAACGGGAAAGCCCCCTACCCTTGCTCATTGTCTCCCTAGTGGCACATTCAAGATCATCAACTCACCATCTGTGGAATTACTCATGTGAACCGAAATCCTACCATTTCATGGGACTTACCATTTGAGTATGAGCGTATTGCAATTTCCTGATAATGCAATCACTTTAAGGCAGCCAATCCAAAGAAAGTTTCTCTAAGCTACATTCTGCCTTTATTTAATGTTTCTCCTTTTGGAGAATTCTGCAATGCTGAAACACTTTATCTAGTAGTCCGGCTAGGAAATGGCACAATTCATTGCTAAAATAGTATGTAGAATTCATAACCTCAAGGTAATTAAAAGCATGGAACTAGGAAGGCCATTTGGGCCTTTTAGATTTCTCCTTGCACAGGGCATCCAAATTCCATTCTACAACAAATTTTACCTCAGATGAGTGTAGTGATGTTGTGCTTGTGGTATTAGAGTGCAATCTGGAGGATGAGAGTTCAAGTCCAATGCTATGACTTTGAATTCAATAAATCTGGGCTAGTACCAGGAGCCTGTCAACCCTACCTAGTCTGAACTACCTGTGACTCTAGTCTTGCATGACATGGACGACTTTTAATATCCTCTGAAGTTGTCTGGCACAATTTTTTTTTTAAAAGGCCCACCAACGCCTTTACAGGACATCAGGGGATGGGCAATAAATACAGATTTGGTAGTGTTGTCCACATTGTCAGAATATAAGAAGGCCCTTGTTTCAGTTTCCTGAGCTCTGCAATTTCTTGCTGCTCCTACACTGTCTTCAGTTGCTTTCCAAAGCTGATACAGCCACACTTAAACCTTTGTGTTTAATAGAAAATGTGATCATTTCTGCCTGTACTTTTCCCTATAACCTTTATCCAGCACTTTTCTGAAATAATTCAATAGGATATTGTGCATTTTACTGGGTTTCTGTGCTACATGTCCATGATTCTGGGGGGAACCAAACTGTAGTCTTGTTTGAGGCGTGTTATACTTTGGTACTTGTGCTGTCTATTTCTGTTCTCTCAGTCCAAATTTAATGTTCTTCCACTTAAGAAGCAGACTTGCCAAGGTTACTGAACCTGAACAAAATACCTCAGCTTCTCATTAAAAACCACAACTTAATAAGAGGACAAATATGAATATACTTTCTAACATTATTTTAGATGCAATTGTTGCCTTTTTGGTATTTACTGGATTACATTTTCTTTTCCTTTTTTACATTGCAGGTTTGATAGACTATAATTTTCATTGTTTCCGCAAAGCTATCCATGAGATTTTTGAAGTTCGCACGACCATGCTTAAGTGCCGCAAACGGCACAGAGGACTGCAAAGAAGCAAACTGGGAACTCCCAATGGCACACTCGAACCTTTGTCGTAAAGACTACTATGTTCATGGTGTTTCTGCTAGCATGTTCAGTGATGCTAAGTAGCTGTACTGTGATACCAATGCACTGATATGTATGAAGATAATGCTCAGGATATTAGTACTGATCGAGAAATTGCTCTAAAGCAAGCATTTCGTGAAAGGTATATTTTTGGCAGATGCTGACCATCATTATTTATCATATATAACTTCTATGTATTGCAAAATCCCTTCCTAACAGGAATGGAATGGGTATCTTCTGTTGGCCTGCTGAAATTGTAGCACTTTAGTTCAAAACAAATTAAATCCAGTTTAATATTCTCTAGCTTTCAGTGTTAACAGGACATGGGTTGACAATTTCAGAGAATGTCAAGTTTTAATTTCCTGCCAGTGCATCTAACCTTAGAGACACCACTCTTTGGCCAGGATTTTGTGAGGTCCCCTGAGGCGGGGTCAGAGGCAGGGTGCACAGAGTATTGCAACGGGTGGTGGGAGGGGAGGGTGCGGAGGGCCCATCGCCCAGCAATCTTCCAGGAGCGGGATAGGCCAACAACAGTCTTCCTTCCCAGAGGCCAATTGAGGCCCTCAATTGGCCTATAAAGGGCCTCTTCCCACTGCCGCTGGGATCTTACCAGCGGCGATGGGAGAACCTCCGCCGCAGGTGGAGGATGCCTTGTCAAATGAGGCATCCTCCCTGCAGGCTTGCTGGGTGGGGGGGGAGGGTCCCTCCTTCATGGGCAATTTGTGGCCCACAGAGACCCCACCGGGAACAACTTTACCCCCTGGCACCCCCCCCTCCCCTAGACTGCACAACCACCCTCCCACCCTATCCCCTCGCTGGGGCCTTCCAGACTGGCCCCAGCAACCCTGCCTCACCTACCTCTGTTCCGGGGTTCCACCACTGGGCCTGGGTCCGAGACCTCTGCAATACCAGCAGTGGCCACCGCTCCCAGTGGCGCCACCGATATTGCTGAACTGCCAGCCCTCTGATTGGCCAGCAGCTCTTGGAGACGAGATCCCCGTCCCTTCAAAGTCTTTAAAGGGGCAGGGATTCCCACCTCAAAACTTTGATTCAAAAAGACCGTAGGATTGCTCAGGGAGGGAGAGGGGGGCCATGAAAATGCAGATGTGGGGTTCCCCCTGCCTTTTCGGCCCGGCGCCGGGAGCCCAGCCTCCTTCACAAAACCCAGCCCTTTGTTTTCCCCTCCGTTTTTCTCTGTTCTTCTAAATAAGCTCTCTAGTACCTCAGGCACCTGCAGGGCTGTAGCCATGAAGACTTTTTACAGAGGTAAATGTGGCCATCCACAGTTTGCTTTTTCTTGTTGACCATTGTAGGGGAGCACATTAAGAGATAGGACATCTTTACCACGCTAAATTACAGGAAATGACTACTTTCTTCACGGAAACATGATTGAACCTTATAACTTGTGTTAATAAATCAGGACAAGAGATAAGTTACTAAGGCAGATGCCTGTCATTGCTCAGTCCTGGCTGCTACCTTATCTAAGTAGCCATTCTTCATGTAAGAGGCAAGATCATGAGAGTTAGCAGGCAAGTCCATCTATAGGAGGTAACATAGCCAAGCTTAATTTGAAAACTGTTGCTGAAGTGAAGAAAGGACTTGTTTAAAAAAGAAATCACCGGGCCCTTGGTTGGAAAGACATTTGCATATTAACAGACAGTGCTTGTGGAGACAAAGGGGTTACTTCCCTTATCCAATTTAACCCACAATGGACTTTGAGCAGCAGACATTGAAGGTGAGGGAGCTCAAATTTCAGGATGACTGTTGGGATGGCTGAATCCACAAACAGACGTGGTCAGACTAGCTGGTCACGTGACTAGCCTGCTTGGCAACCTGTTTTTTTCTGAATTGTACAAACAGTTTGAACTCAGAGTGTCTGTTTGCTCCTGGACTGAAAAGACCTCTCATGGCTGACTCGCCACAGCCTCTCCTGTCTGCTCCCATCTCTTTCTCACGGTACTCCAAATCCACTGAAGACACAAACCCCGAGAGGCAAAAGCCTCCTACAGCGAACAAGGTTTAAGAAGAATACTGGGCCCCAATGAAAAGCAAGATCTACCTACAATCAAGGACTCTACACTGAGCTCGAAGATCTGTAACAAAAACCCTCTTCAGAAATTGCCTCAATCTTTTCCACTTTATTTCTGTCTCTATCTGCATGTGTGTATCGCATATGCATGCTAGCCTGTCATGTATCCGTAGGCATTAACAGAATTAGAGTTTTAAGTTTAATAAATTTCAACCTTTCTTCTTTAAACCTAAGAAAACCTGTTTGTGCTGGTTTCTTTGCCTTATAATTGGAAAGCAATGAACAAGGATTCACTTAGGGGGATCTAAAAACAGTGTGTTTAAAATTAAAACTTTGTTACAGTAAGACCAGGTGAAGGGTGAGAGGGAACCCTAGACCTATTTCTCACCTGGTCATAACAATGTCCTCATTCCATACTTGGCAGCGCACATACAAACTAAGACATTGAGAGAATAAAGAGTCGCTTCTGATCTTCTAAGCTGTTGGTTCTCAACCACTCCAAACTAATTGCAGTACAGGTTTCGCAATAGGATTCCTGAATGCAAGCTGAATTGATTCTTAGAAGAGATCATGGAACGGGCTACATTCATTTACCTTTCCCTGCGCTGGATTGTGAAGAGGTTGTTTCAAAGGTGAGTACTTCATAAGTTACTGGTGCTCCAATACACTGTTTTAACAACTGAAATCAGAGTATAAATTCTGTAGAACTAAGCAGAAGTCCAGTCCTTTTTGAGTGGCTCTAGCATTGACATGTGACAATGCTCTGTTCTTACCATGCAGTTAATAAATCAGACACAAGTTTATTATGTAGATTATGTAGCTGCCTGCTCTTATTTAGTTTTTGATTTGGTTGAGAAAGTAAATTTTTTTTAAAAAAATTCATTCATGGGATGTGGGCATCACTAGCTATGCCAGCATTTATTGCCCATCCTTAATTGCCCTTGAGAAGGTGGTGGTGAGCTGCCTTCTTGAACTGCTGCAGTCCATTTGAAGTAGGTACACCCACAGTGCTGTTAGGAAGGGAGTTCCAGGATTTTGACCCAGCGACAGTGAAGGAACAGCGATATAGTTCCAAGTCAGGATGGTGTGTGACTTGGAGGGAACTTGCAGGTGGTGATGTTCCCATGCATCTGCTGCTCTTGTCCTTCGAGGTGGTAGAGGTCGCAGGTTTGGAAGGTGCTGTCTAAGGAGCCTTGGTGCGTTGCTGCAGTGCATCTTGTAGATGGTACACACTGCTGCCACTGCATCGGTGGTGGAGGGAGTGAATGTTTGTGGATGGTGTGCCAATCAAGCGGGCTGCTTTGTTCTGGATGATGTCAAGCTTCTTGAGTGTTGTTGGAGCTGCACCCATCCAGGCAAATGGAGAGTATTCCATCACACTCCTGACTTGTGCCTTGTAGATGGTGGACAGGCTTTTGGTAGTAAGGAGGTGAGTTACTAATGTGCTAGTTTAAAATGACAAGCTTATATGTGACTAGAATAAGAAAATAATGTATTTTCGAGATGCTGAAAATATTTTGCACTGCATTTTGTATAGATGCAACCACCGTCAAAATGATATGGAAGCATAGTTTGTCAACATGCATGCCTGATCCATACAATAATGGTAGATGCACTGGAAGCCCACCATCATGCATGTCCCACCCACATGCCCTTGCTTGAGCCCAGTTGACATGCTTGACAATAAATTTAAACAATTGAAACTGATTCAGTAGTTCTGAAACTTGTTTTGAACTGGGAGCTGCAAAAGGGAAAAGAACTCACACTCTTCTAGCTAAGGATCAATGATTTCAAAAGGAAATTAGATGGGTGCTTGAAGAAAATAAACTTACACGGCTACAGGGATAGAGCAGGGGATTGGACTGACTGGATTGCTTTTCAGAGAGACAGCATGGACTTGATAGGCTGAATGGTTTCCTTCTGTGCCGTAATGACTCTGAGGATACTGTTAATTGAAAAATATTACAAAAAAAGCTTGTTTCTTTTCTCCTCTTTCTTCACTGTTGCTTCTCTACCCTGTAACTTACTTTTGTTTCTTTTTACTCCTCCACCTAATTTTCTCTTTCTCCTTTTTCTTCCTCTCCTGTCCGAGTTCTGTTTGGCTCTTGTCATGAGTTTTTTTTTAAATTAAGAGGTCTGTGTGCCTTTGAGACCTGTTGCTATTTTTTGTGAACAGTGACTGAATGCTGACATTTTGTGTTTGGAGTGCAGGCTGCAAGGCAATTTGTATCAAAGCAACAGGAAGATTTTATGACAGTCTTATGACTTCTGTTGAAAGATTTTAGTTTCAGTTCTGCAGTGAGAGGGACCAGAGGGAAACAGAACAGCCAGCAGTGGCTGCAGCTGTGTTTTGCTGATAGACCAGAGGAAAAGACCTATTTCTGAAAATAAGCTCTGTATTTCAAAGGAAAAAGTGCTACATTTAAGGTGAGGTTTTGACCTGCCTGAAGAGAGGAAGAGACCCAGAGAAAAGAGGAATTGCTACACTCTGTGGAGAAACAAAGCCTGTGTTTTGGGTGTTGCAAGTTTGTGTTGCCTCCAGTCAAGAATCTCTGCCTCAAGAGTGAGTTCTCTAGTTGCTGTGCTCTGTGGAGAAGGCTCCTTTGCTGAGAATAAGTCCTGTTGACTTTTGTGTTTTTGGAAGTTTCTGAACTCTCAAGAAAGTTTCTACTGTTAGACTGCTACTTTAACATTTAAATAGACCTGTTGCTGAAAGATCTGTGTGATGCCTGCTGTAGACAAACTATCTTGAACACCTACCCACCATAGACTGTTCACTAATTCCATCTGGAGAAACATCAAGTGGCATCTGAATATTCGACTCTGGGACACCTCACCAATCCAGGGAAATACTACCAGAAGATACAACCCAGTTATTTTATTCCTAAGAAACTATTGTAAAGTCAATATTTCCGCTTTCCCTGGTTAACTGTTGATTTTTGAATGACTGTGTGTGCATGAGGGTTAGGAAGATTAAGGAGTTATAAAATCTTTTCATACATATAGATTCATCTCATTAATATTTTAAAACTTGGTTTATTCATAAATAGTTAATTTTGTTGTTTAAAGAAACCTGGTTTGGTGTGCTTTATTATGGGGATAAATAATATGGCTATTTTTCCATTAGGTGTGAAACTTTACTAATATGCTGTGACATGTGGAGTAGGGGACTGAATTAACAGTGCATTACTCCCTCCTTGGTCGTAACACTCTTCAATATTGTCCCTCTCCCATCACTTTTCACTTTTTTGTCCTCTTTTCCTTTTCTATTTCTCTTTTTTCCCTCTACAACAGTTTTTCAGGGCTTCTTCAGTCTCAACAGCAGATCACTCTCGGCAGATATTTTCTTTCCCCTTCCAAGTTTTCTGCACCTCCACTGCAGTCGGGGATCTCTGCCTCATAGACAGGGCTCTTAATTGCAGACACAAGACAAAATTTCCTGCTATATCTCTGTCCCAAGGGAGCTTTTCAGCCTTTTTTATATTCATCCTCCCTTAACTAGTTCCCACTTTCTGCAGTCATCTCAGTTTTTTTCTCCTTTGAATCCTTGCTGATACTTCATTTGATCATTTATTTTTCCTGTGCTGAATTTCCTTTGTGTGCTTTTGATTGCTCAGACGCTTGTACCAGTTATCTCTAGCTGATTCCAGCATTTATTGTTCCTCTCTTCTTTCCCCCCCCCCCCAAAGCCTTTTCTGTTGCTGTTTTTTTCCCCAAGCAGGTTCTGCCTCTTGGGTAGGAAAAGGATCCAAACAAATCTTAACCCTACTGCTAAGTTTTGGTCATGACTTTCCTGTCCATCCCAGTTGGTGGTTGCACCACTGTCATTTTGTGTGGTGTTAGATTTGGGCTGAAGCTTTTTGATGTTGGAGTACTGAATGTAGGACTGAGTCTGACATCTGAAATATTATTTACAAAAATTACATGTTGCATTTTTCGATAAATAAATAGATTAAAATGCCACAGTTGAATGTGAGAATTCAGACTTGGGTACAGTCAAAGTAAAACAATAATGGTTTTATATCTATTAATATCATTACTAGAAAGGTGGTTAGCAAATTTTAACAGTGAGGCTCTAAAGAATTTTTCTCAGTGCTGGATCACTTGCCAAACACATTCGACATACCAGGGATTTTAATTTTTTCAAGGCGAAGAGTAAAGTGTGCTTGAGGTCAGTAATATAAGTCAAAGAAATTAAAGTAATAAAGAATCTGTAAATCTGATGTAAAACATTTCTCAAACTGATTTATTAGCCATAGTTTTGTTGCTTTTAGGTCACTCTAATTAAAAGGAACAAAGTTATTGGTGAAGTATCAGCTTCCAAAAAGGTAAATTACCTAAAGTTCCAGGTTATCCATTTAACTTTACATGATAAATTAAGCAACCCTGGCTATTTACCTTGAGGACATTTTCAGCATCCCAGCAGTTCATTCTACACATTATGGGTAATTCTGAATTTGCGTGGTGTAAAACAGGAGTTCGCGAGTAGACGGTCACATCTAGCCACTAAAATTTCTATCATAGAATGGTTAAAGCAGAGGCCATTCAGCCTGTCATGTCTATGCTGGCTCTCTGAAAAAGCAACTCACCTCGTCCCACTTCCCTGCCTTTTCCCTATAGCCCTGCCTTTTTTTCTTCTTCAGTTAACTATGCAGTTCTCTTTTGAAGGCCTCGATTAAATCTGCCTTCACACTCTTAGGCAGTGCATTCCAGATCCTAACCACTTGCTGCATAAAGCAGTTTTTCCTCGTGTTGCTGTTGCTTCTTTTGTCAATCACCTTAAATCGGTCACCTCTGGTTCTGGATCCTCTGCTAATGGGAACAGTTTCTCCCTATCTGTCCAGACCCCTCATGAAAACGTCTTTCACATCTCTTAATTTTCTTTTCTCCAAGGAGAACAACCCCAGCTTCTCCAACCTATTCACATAACTGAAGTTATGGGAAACCGATCGTGTGAACCTTTTCTGCACTTTAATGCCTTAACATTCTTCCTATAGTATGGTGCCAGAACTGGACAAAATACTCCAGTTGAAGCCAAACCAGCGTTTCGTACAGGTTTATCGTAACTTCCTTGTTCTTGCACTTTCTGCCACATTTATATATTCCTTCGGTTTTGGGTTGGAAAGTTCCCAATCAGTTTATGACACATTACGGGACGAATCTGATGTCCTTTTCAGTTAAATTTACATTTCCGCTTTGCTTGTTTTATGTTGCGACTTTCGTCTGGGGAAAGGGGATGTTGAATCAAAAGTGATACGACCACACCTACAAGCGTCACTCATTATGACTGTCAACCTTTTATTTTAATGAGTGCACGCTTTACAAATGCAGCTCTACGCGCTTGGATAGTCTTGCGTATTGGGTGTACGCGGAGAGTAAATTCTCAGGTTAACTCCGCTCTCTTTAAAGCAGCTCACTGAGCCCACGATACGTGTCTGCAGCGGCTCTCGCTTCCTGCTCGCTCTTCATTGGAGGAAAGGAGGGCGGGGCGCCCACACCGGATCCACAAAGTTACTGCCACGTCACAATCGCCTAAACATCCGCTCGTGCCCCGGGGGTGGGAATCTATAGAGCAGCATCTTCAAGATAAGCCAAAGCTCGGTGTGTGACGCCGCTGTGTCCCCGAGTCGGAGCGTGCGGGTGTTAGGGTGTGTGACGCCGCCGTGTCCCCGAGCCGGAGCGAGCGGTCAGGTCGGGGTTAGGGTGTGTGACGCCGAGCCGGAGCGAGCGGGGGAGGTCAGGTCGGGGTTAGGGTGTGTGACGCCGAGCCGGAGCGAGCGGGGGAGGTCAGGTCGGGGTTAGGGTGTGTGACGCCGCCGTGTCCCCGAGCCGGAGCGAGCGGCCGCTGCGCGGACAATAACAACAACAAAGCCGACAACATGGAGGTTCAGTACAATCTGAGGAACCCGGGTGAGTGACACACCGGATCTGGAAAACCGAATTCCGTTCCCTTCCCCCCGCATCTATGGGGCCCGTTTCCGATGCCGAAACGGAGTCACTCGGCCTTTGAGTTTCTCTGGGCTCGGCCCTGTGCTATTCTAAAGCCCAGGGGTCTGTTGTTTTGTGGCTGGTCGCTTGTCTGGGTCTGCGGCAGCATCGCCCGCCTCCGTCCTCTTGCCACGTGAAACCCTCATCCGTGTCTTTGTTATCTTCAGGCTCAACTGTTTGAGTGTTTAGATCTGACTAAAGGTTGTTGACCTGAAATGTTAATATTGCCTTCCTCTCCCTGGAAATGTTGTCTGATCTGCTGAGAGTTGTCAACAATTTGTTTAATTCAGATTTCCAGTATTGCAGTATTTTTTTTTCTTGCTTTATTCCAGTGTTGTCCTGGCTGGCATGTCATCCTTCGTTTTCCGTCGGTATCAGCTCACTCAAAATTCTGTTGCCTTTACCTGGCCCACACCAAACCAGTCCTATCATTGCCAGTTTTAAAATTCTTATCCATGTGTAACTTCCCACGAATATCTGAGATCCCCTTGTCGAACATCGGCAACAAATTCATTTTTTAGCTACTGACCTGAAGTGTACTCGATCCCCAGGTAGGGCTGTAATACAATATTATCTGTGAAAAGGAGTACTGCAATTCTTTGAGAAATGTCTGAAACTGCCACTTTCTGCTATATAGCACAAATTGATGTAGAAATTGAAGCATGTAAATGTCAATGGAATATTTTTCAGATATCTTCCCTATACTGTCAATTCATCCTTAAGCTGATGTGTTATGACCAGGTAAGGAAAGGGTCTAGGCCTCCCCTCTCAGCCATTTCCTGGTTTTGCCGTAACAGGGTTTAACTTTTAAAACAGTGTGTTTTTTAGCTTCCCCTCAGTGAGTCCTTGCTCTCTGCTCTCTAATTGTAATTGTAAAGGAATCAACCAGACAGGTTTTCTCGGGTTTAAACAAGAAAGGTGTAAGTTTATTAACCTTAAAACTCTAACTCCGTTACAACTACTAAAAAATACATGGCGCAACCATGTTGGCATGCATACGCGATAAACACGGACAAATATATACAGAAGTGGAGAAAGAATTAAAGGGGGGGAGGTTTGAAGTAGTAAATGGAGTTCAGTTACTGGTTTTGGGTTGGATGTAAAGTCTTTGATTAAAGTTAAGTCTTGCAGTTATCGTTGGGGCCCAGTGCACACTTTCAAACTTGTTTCGCTGGTACTAGAAGGCTGCTGGGGTCTTCTGTCTTGAGGCATATGTTACTTCTGTGGGTCCCTGGAACTTTGCGTGAGAGAGAAACTGGCCTTGCTTCTCTTTGGTCTTCAAAATGCAGTCTGTCTCAAAACTTTACTGTGAGCACAATTCAATCAATTCTCTGGTTGGCCAGCAGGTTAGTCATGTGACTAGCTCTTTGAGACAGCATAGCTTGCAAGGTTTGTAGATTCTTCAAAGCTCACTACACACACTTAGTGGGGTGGGGGGTTAGGAATGCTGGCTCTTACACAGACAATGACTCTCAATGTCTTTTGATCATCACTATTACAAAACCCATCTGGCTAATTGAATCAGGAAGCACTCCCATTGTGTCTCTATTCAACTGTCTCAGAATGCCATGTACAGCCATGTTTTCAACCATTCAGTCCTGTGGTCTTTTAAAACAAATTATGTTCAAGGTCCAGTCGCAGTTCAAATACAGTTCCATATGACAAAATTAAATTAATGTTTCCATTTGGCAGGTGTGGTTTCCGTCACACTATCTACTATCCATCACAAAGACCACCTATTGAAAATGAGAGTCTCATGGGACTTGAAAGTTGACATTTTGCTTTCAAAGAAATTCATATGGAATTAGTGTTATTTCTCATTAGCTTTGAGCATCAATTAATCTTGCAGGAACTGCATCGTCATTATTCAGTCTGGATGCTGGGCAGCAGTATCTGTCCTGATGGCCACTGGAGATGGGATACTAGAACAACTGGCCTTAACTAGTTTTTTTGACTGCCAAGGATTAGATTTGAGAGGATGAATCCATTCACAAAGTCGGATGGAGGAAAATGGATCTTAGATATTCTAAAATCTAAATATTCTGTATGTGAGAATGGGGTGTAGGGTAGTTGAACAATTCTATGTTTTTATTACAAAATGTGTTACTGCTGACATCTCGGTTGTTGCTGCAGTAGTACTGTAAAAGTTAAGTTTTTCAAATCATCAGCTGAAATGTGAAATAAATGGCCAACCCAGAGTATACAAAGCTTTGTGGAGCTGTTTGCAATCTAAGAGTTGCATTCTTTAATCATGAAGCATGGAAATAATACAGGATCATACATTAAGGGAATCCTTGTGCATTTTGTTGTGGCTGTCTGCTGTTTGCGTCTAAGAGGCAATTCTGTTTATGTGAAAGCTAAATTTGGTTATAACTTTATTTAGAAAACCAAGCTAAGTACTTTTAAAGGAAGTTTTATCTACCAGCATCAACTCTTGCATGGATTGCTGTACAAGTGTCCTATATGAAATTGCAAAGTCTCAACCTGAATTGTGATGCACAGTCTGATCATTTATAATTTAGATTTGCATTTACTACTCAAAAGTTTTTGAGAATTAATTTACTGTAGGTATTGAACACATCTAACTGAATCTGAGTTTGGTTTTATCAATTAGCTTGCATTTGTACAAGATCATTTTAAATTTTGGAAAAATGTGTGAATTTCATGTGGCTCTTAGATTGTATAATGTCCCTATACTTATTGTAAAATAGAGGTTATATCCTTTTTATTCTACAAAGTCATAGAGTTATACAGCACAGGAACAGGCCCTTCGGCCCATCGTGTCTGTGCCGGCCATGAAGCACCTATCTATTTTAATCCCATTTTCCAGCACTTGGCCCATAGCCTTGTATGCTATGGCATTGCAAGTGCTCATCTAAATACCTCTTAAATGTTGTGAGATTCCAACCACCCTCTGGGTGAAAAAACTTTTCCTCAAATCCCCTCTAAACCTCCTGCCCCTTGCCTTAAATCTATGCCCCCTGGTTATTGACCCCTCCGTTAAGGGAAAAGGTTTCTTCCTATCAATGCCCCTCAATTTTGTGTACCTCAATCAGGTCCCCCCTCAGCCTTCTCTGCTCTAAGGGAAACAACCCTAGCCTATCCAGTCTCTCTTCATAGCTGAAATGCTCTAGCTCAGGCAACATCCTGGTGAATCTCCTCTGCACACTCTCCAGTGCAATCACATCCTTCCTTTAGTGTGGCGACCAGAACTGTACACAGTACTCCAGCTGTGGCCTAACTAGCAGTTTATACAGCTCCATCATAAACTCCCTTCTCTTGTATTCTGTACCTCGGCTGATCAAGGCAAGTATCCCATATGCCTTCCTAACCACCTTTATCTACCTGTGCTGCTGCCTTCAGTGTTCTATGGACAAGTACACCAAGGTCCCTCTGACCCTCTGTACTTCCTAGGGTCCTACCACCCATTGTATATTCCCTTGCCTTGCTAGTCCTCCCAAAATGCATCACCTCACACTTCTCAGCATTAAATTCCATTTGCCAATGCTCTGCCCATCTTACCAGCCCATCTATATCGTCCTGTGATCTAAGGCTTTCCTCCTCACTATTTACGACACCACCAATTTTCGTGTCATCTGCAAACTTACTGATCATACCGCCAATATTCACGTCTAAATCATTAATGTACACTACAAACAGCAAAGGTCCCAGCACCGCGATCCCTGCGGTACACCACTAGTCACAGGCTTCCAATTGCAAAAAGAACCCTCGACCATCACCATCTGTCTCCTGCCACTAAGCCAATTTTGGATCCAATTTGCCAAATTACCCTGGATCCCATGGGCTCTTACCTTCTTAACCAATCTCCCATGCGGGATCTTATCAAAAGCCTTACTGAGGTCCATGTAGACTACATTAACTGCTTTACCCTCATCTACACAGCTAGTCACCTCCTCGAAAAATTCAAAAGCCCATGCTGAAATGAATGTAAATGTCAGTTACTGTTAAGGTTGCTAATCGGAACCCTGACTGTCTGACAGGTCAACTAAAATGGAGTTATTGTAGAACTGCTATATATTTAGAGCTGAAACATAAAACAATTTAAGATTGTTTTAGAGCTTCGCGAAAGAGAGGTGGATGCAGGTGTCAGTTTAAAGGAACAATCATTGCTTTTTAAAAAAAAAGAGCTTCACTACATTTATACCTTGCTTAGAGCTGTTCCAGCCGGCAATAACTTCTAATAGTTACAACTGTTGAGAAAATGGAAGTTAGGGCTATGAATGAGTCACATGGGTATGATAAATTTGGCAATGACAAAGTATAAAAGGGAAGTGCGTGAGCTTGTGATAGACGTGACACTTCATATATTTTGAGGTATGTGTATTGCATCTAACGTGTTTGATTCATTATAATTGCTTGCATTTGAGTGATTCTCATTTTGATTTTATTTTTAAAAAAAAGAAAACTAAACAAGTAGGGAATATGCAAATAAAGCAAGAAGGAAGTGGGCAGATACATTTCCAATGAGAAACTATTAAGGATCTATGAAAACACCTTCAGTACAAGTAGTGTGCAAAGTTTACCAGTAAAAGCAGAGAAATAATTCTGTCACTATATTGGTTTCTGGAATAAGCTGAGTATTTACTAATTTAAATAAGGTTTAATATACAACAGACAAAAATGCTTTCCAAGAAAATTATTAAACTTAAAAACTGCTTTTTTATACTGTTAGGTTACTTTGGATTGGCTTCTCGGCACACCCCCACATTGTGGTTTTTTAAAAATGGTGCTGGCAGATCCTGAGAGCCTGAGGTGCAGTGAGTGAGAGTTCGGAAACTGGATACTCTGTACATGCTTCCCATTGTTAGGAAACACAGTGCACTCAGGAAATCCCTATAATGGTCATCACTAGATCACATCAACTTGGCATCATGGCAGAATTTATGGGTATAGTCATTGAACTCAGTATTTCATTTAAATTATATAACTTTGAATTTTTCAGCAGGGTTCCCACTTTTCCGTTTGTGTAGCTTCATTCAAATAACTGAGCAATTCAATATTTTTGTGTAAAAGTACTTTGATTTATCAGGAGTGCTTTTTTTTTCTTAAACTGTTTACTAGAGTCCTTCCAACGCAATATTTTCCCATTCTGTGACAATTGGGACGAAAGTGCACCGGATTAGGTTTAATGCATAACAGTAGGAACACACTTCACTGACTGAGTTTTTTTCCTCTGGTATTATGACATTGTTAGTAGAATTGCTACAGTACTCTGGAGAAGGAAGTACATATCATGCAAGACTATCAACAGTTTTTGTAATGTGAACAATCTTGGGCTAGGTGTGCTCCATTGTGAGTGGATGGTTGTGCAGGCCATCTTGCCTGTGGTTTGACCTTTCTTCACAGGTAGTAGGTCAAATACATTTAATGGCCTATGCCATCTGCCACTATATCTGACTTATATAGAAAGAGATTCTAGAAAGGATAGAATATACTATAATAGCATCTGTACTGCTCTTTAAAATATTTCCTTTTTTAAAAAAAGGAACTTAACTAATTGGTTACAAGTTGAGAGTTATTTTATCCGGGCATTATCACATTTCTAGGGGTGCTAATAGAATAACTTGTTAAAATAAAACATGAAGGAATAGAGTTCAGAGAGAAGGCCGTGCTATCAGAAATAATCTTCACTTAAAGCTCCTTATTAAATATTTATTTAAGAGCTTTTTAAAGTATAATAATATAATAATAAACCAATCTTGGTATCTGGGTGGCATTAGTGTAACATTACAGTTTGTGTTATAGTGTGTGAGATGAAAATTGGCCTGCCCAAAGAGCCAATAGTTCTCTGGAACTGCCACCAATTTAGGGGTTAAAAAGAACATCAGTAGTGCTGATGTGTACTTGTTTGGGAAAAGTCCCAGGTGGTGTGGTTAACAAGATAAAATGACAAGTTTAGTTAAGGTCAGAGGTCACCTAGAGCTGGAGCAATGAAGCTACATGATATACAGCCAGCCAAGACTTCATGCAGCTATCTAAATAAAAATAGCTTTGTTTTATAAAGAATAACATATCCTGTTTTTAGTTTCACGTCTTGTTGCATGCCATAAAAACAGCTGTGAATGATGAAAAAGAACATTGATTTGCATTAAAGTTCATTTTAGTTGCACTTAATTAAATTACCTAAAATGTGTACAGATGAGAGAAGCTATTTATGCTCATCCTGAATATGTGTGTTTGGCACTACCACCATGCTAAATGGGATACTCCCTACCATGCTAAATGGGATAGATTCAGACAGATCCAGCAGCTCAACTGGGCAGCTGAGGTGCTGTGGGCCATCTACTGCAGCAGAATTGTATTCAACCGCAATCTGTAACCTCATGGTCCAGCATATCCCTCACTCCACCATTACCATCAAGCTAGGGGATCAACCTTTGCTCAATGAGGAGTGCAGGAGAGCATGCCAGGAGCAGCACCAGCCTAAAAATGAGATGCCAACCTGTTGAAGCTACAACACAGGACTACATGCAATCTAAGTAGCGGAAATAGCATGCGATAGAAGAGTTAAGCGATCCCACACCCAATGGATCAGATCAAAGCTCTGCAGTCCTGCCACATCTGGTCATGAATGGTGGTGGACAATTAAACAGCTAAGTGGAGGAGGAGGCTCCACAAACATCCCAATTCTCAATGATAGGGGAGCCCTGTGCATATGTGCAAAAGACCAGGCTGAATAATTTGCAACCATCTTCAGCCAGAAGTGCTGTGAATGTTCCACCTTAGCCTCTTCCTGAGGTCCCCTGCATCACAGATGCCAGTCTTCAGCCAATTTGATTCACTCCACGGGATATCAAGAAACAACTGAAGGCACTGGATACAGCAACTGCTATGGGCTCAGACAACATCCCAGCTGTAGTACTGAAAACTTGTGCTCCAGAACTAGCAGCACTCCTAGCCAAGCTGTTCCAGTACAGCTACAACACTGGCACCTACCTGAAGTCGTGGAAAACAGCACAGGTATGTCCAGCCCACAAAAAGCAAGACAAATCCCATCCTCCCAATTGACGCCCCACCAGTCTACTCCCCATCATCAAGAAAGTGATGGAAGGTGTCCTGTGACAGTGCTATCAGGCAGCACTTACTCGGCAATTAATCTGTACACCAATGCTCACTTTGGGTTCTGTGAGGGCTACTCAGCTGCAAACTTCATTACAGCCTTGTTCCAAACGTGGACAAAAGAGCTGAATTCTAGAGCCGAGTTGAGAGAGACTGCCCTTGGCATCAAGGAGCCCTAGCAAAAATGAAGTCTGTGGGAATCAGGAGGGGCGGGGGGTAGGAAACTGGTTTCTAGCTAGCACAAAGGAAGATGGTTGTGGTTGTTGGAGGCCAATCTTCTCCGCCCCGGGACCTCGCAGCAGGAATTCCTCAGGGTAGTGCCCTAGGCTCAGCCATCTTTGGTGGCTTCATCAATGGCCTTCCCCCCCCCCCCCCCCCCCCCATCATAAGGTCAGAAGTGTGGATGGTTATTGATTGCACAGTGTTCAGTACCATTCACAACTCCTCAGATACTGAAGCAATCAGTGTCCATGTGCAGCAAGACCTGGACAACATTCAGGCTTGGGCTGATGTGTAACACGAATGCTACATTCCAGTCAAGTGCCAGGCAATGACCATCTCCAACAAAAGCGAATCTAACCATCTCCCCTTGGCATTCAACAGTGTTACCATTGCTGAATCCCCCACCATCAATATCCTGTAGTTACCATTGACCAGAAACTGAACTGGACCAGCCACATGCATACTGTGACTACAAGAGCAGATCAGAGGCTGGGAATTCTGTGGTGAGTAACTCACAACCTGGCCCCTCAAAGCCTGTCCACCATCTACAAGACACAAGTCAGGAGTGTGATGAAATTCTCTCCACTTGTCTTGAGTGCAATTCCAACACTGCTCAAGAAGCTTGACATCATCCAGTGCAAAACATTCTGCTTGGTCGGCACCCCATCCACCACCTTGAACATACACTCCTTTCAGCACTGTCACATAGTGGCAGCAGTGTGTACCATCTACAAGATGCACTGCAGTAACTCACCAAGGCTCCATCAACTGCACATTCTAAATCTGCGACGTCTAGCACCTAGGAAGATGAAGGCAGCAGATGCATGGGAATGCTACCACCTGCAAGTTCCCCTCCAAGCCACACACCTTCCTGACTTGAAACTATATCACTGTACCTTCACTGTCACTGGGTCAAAAACCTGGAATTCCCTTCCTAACAATACTGTTGCACCGACATCAGATGGACTGCAGCGGTTCAAGAAGGCTGCTCACCTTCTCAAGGGTGGGCAACAAATGCTGGGCTTGCCAGCAACACTTGGGGCATATGAAAGAATGAAACTTTTTTTTAAAAAAAATTCTTCCGTGTCCCTGCCTCCACTACTCCAGCAAGAAGTCTATTGTGTGCTGATGACATTGGTCACTTTTTGTACAACTTTCTATTCGTCCTAAAATTAGCTTCCATAATTTTAACTTGTCTCTGTCTCCTCCTCATCCTAGTGCCACATTTTAATTGAAAATGTTTGTGAGCCAAATTAGACCATTGTCAGCCATCTCCTTTTCAAGACTGAAAGTCTTTGCTCATTGCTCATAATTCAGTTTTCTGATGCAGTTATGTGACTTTTCTCAGAATTGCCTTAATGCTTGAAAATCTTCACTTGTGTACACTTGACAGTGCTAAGTTTAAGTATGGCTTCTCTACTGTTTGACTTATTATAGTTCACCATTGTTTGTTTTGTTTGTGCTGTTATTGAGTGTATTAAATAAGTAATAACCTCTAAATCACTTTCACCTTCACCTCTTGAGTATATTTTTTTTTAAATGTGCAGTACACAAAAGGAAAGATAGTTAGCACTTATGTAGCAATTTTAAGGCCTCAGGCTGTCCTAAAGTGCTTTTATATTCAGTTAAGTACATTTAAAGTGTGGTCACTGTTGTATTTTAGGAAACATGACAGCCAATTTACATACCGCAAGGTGCATGAACAGCAGTGGAAGAAATGGCTCTCTGCTTTTGGCATTGGTTGAGGTATAAACATTAGCCACGACATTAGTAGAGCTTCCCTGTTCCTCTTCGAGTAATGCCATGGGGTCCTTTATATCCATCCAAGAGCAAAAGGGGCTTCGATTTAATATCTCATCTCATCACATCAGAAAGATGCTTAAGTCAAGAAAAGTAGGAGCTGTCTTTTTATTGTGTGGGTAAAAAGCTAATCATTATGCTACCCTTCACCGTTTCAAATGATTATTTTAACAAAAAATTATTGTTCTCTTAAATAAACCTGTTTGAGGAGTATAGCTATGCCATAGTTATAGATAGTGCCTTTGATGCAAGGAACAGGTTTTATGTTTGACAATTATTGTTTCTAATATAGCTGAGATAAATTATTCTGATTGTGCTGTTGCTGCTGCTTATAAGAATCAATAGCTGAAAAATTGTCTTGATGCGCCACATCTAAGGTTAAAGTTTGTTTTGCAGATGATTATTGAGAAAATTATAGTAAACAGCCAAAAATGTGATAATTCAGAGTTGGGTCTATTTTAATTTTTTGTTTTTCTATTGATAAATTCAGATGTGTATTTTATATATGCAAATTATGCATTCTACCAGAGACACTTAGCTATTTGCCAATTATTTAGTTTAGAAATGCCATATTTTCTTCATGTGGCTCCCAGTAGTTTTTATTTTAAGCAATTTTTTTTAAAGCAGATTCTTCAGGTAAAGGTTGCAAACTCCTGGTCTAGATTATGTGCTGAAATCTCGAGTGGGAATTAAACCCAGAACACTCTGACTCGGAGGTGAAAGCATACCACCGAATCGAAGCTTACACCTTGCCATGCTAAATTTTAACTCACTGTTTTGCCCACCTAAATAGCTTCTGGGAAATATGAAAAATCTTATTACTCTGAAGTAGGTCTCTGCTACTTTTATTAAAGTTTGTCTGAATACAGTTTGCTATTTGAATGTTAGTAACAAAGTAGGGATGATGATGTGGTAAGTAGCGTGGGGCTACATTGCATGGGAAGCATGTAATGGATTTTTCAATTCATGTATTTTTTACAATAATATTCGAAGTAATATGGGGAAAGTGCCTTTTTTACTGTGAAATTTTGAAGATTTGGAATAGATATTATCAAAAGTAATAGTTTTACCACTGGGGGGCATTGTTCTGCTTGGCTAATATTGTATCTTTAATTGGTGTTTGAGCTTTCTGTTTGCCTGGGAGAACATTGGCTGCTGGGAGAGGTTCCTTTACAACTGATGAACTGAATTTCCTGCCACAGATAACTATTTACAGATGTCTTCTAGCTTTTAGATTTGGAGAAATGACGGATGTATGTCTTGGTCATGTTAGTTTGTCAAGTTTCTTTCAGTCACATGATTGAAGTCAGTAATTCAGACCAAACAACTACAGCCAAATACCTTGCTCCCTTTTTGGCGGCTTCAAAGCTGCCATTAACATTTCAGCAACATTGCCATTGTTGGCTAAAATTGCATGATATTCAGATTGCGTACAAGTGACAATGTTGACACAACAGTTTGTAAATGTACAGTGACACACACTGCACATCTAGCATGTAGTTTGGTATCCAGTGAATTTTTGATTTTTGCAAAGCTAGTATTCCCCCCCACCCCCAGCCTGGTAGGAGCAATTGAAAGGTGCATTGCTCTGGGCCGCACTCACGGGTCCAGACGCTGCAACTTGCTAAATACTTTACTTCCTACTCTTTTGCAGACCACAGATCTTTACCTACAGTAATTCACAGAAGAATCTAACTGAAGAATGAAACAATTTAACTGAAAAAGATCGTTGCAGGCAAAGGAGTATTTAATCTTTGACTTACAGAATATTATACATTCATTATAACATTGAAATGCAAGTTTTGGCTTTAATTTTACAATGCTAGTCAAATCCTGCATTTGAACCAAGTTGAATTTAATGTGTAATTTGCTTAAGGTCATGAGTGTCAAACACTGAAACATTAAAAAAAAACCAGATTTTGCATTGGTAATGATGGAACTCTCAATGTTCGCCATAATTACTCCACTGAAACTGACAGCAACTTCAGGTGTCCATATATGCACAGAATAATGCAGAAATCCAAAAGTTGCTGTCAGGATTGTGTTTCTCCAGAGGGTATGCTGTTGATGGACCCATAAACTGCAATCTGTGTGAAATGTATGAATTGTTGAGAACTTTTACTCTTGGATTGTTAGCCTCGCTGTATAAACCCTTGGAAAAGTTACACCTTGTTGAATAGTTTTTAACAGTGTATTAACTTCATAATTACTGCTGAATACCCTCAGTGGCCCGAAAAAGCGGATTATATTTGTGGCATGCCCCAATTTCTCCATAATGATTCCACACTTTTAAAGTTTATTATTTTAGCTTCTATTTTAATCCATTCGATCGTTCATTCATTTTGTTTGGAAATTTAAATTGCACGTGAAGGATATTAAGTGTTTTTTCACTGCTAGGTTTATTGTGTGTGAATACTTCAATGTAATTGTGAGCAAGCAGGTAAACAGCCATCACTGCTGCTGCATGCCTGATGATTCCCCTTGACTTGGTGCTAGAATTAAACTACTGTTGGGAAAAGGGAAAACCTTGCTCCAGAGACCAGTAGATCATTGTAGGCAGCTTCCTTTAAGCTTGGTGAATGTTGTTGCCACACCTCGTTCATCCTCTTTTTTTGGAAATTGTTGTGGACTACATCTTTGTGAAATTAATCATGTCTGGTAACAATATTTTTGCATAATGTCATATCTGAAGTTAACTGGATCTAAAATGCAGAAGAGTTTCCAGAATTTTCAGAAGGCATTTGATAAAGTGCCACATCAAAGGTCATTGCGGAAAATAAAAGCTTATGGTGTAAAGGATAACATTGGCATGGATAGTACTAGCTAACCGGAAACAGTAGGCATAAATGGGTCATTTTCTGGTTGGCAAGATGTAATGGGTGGTGTGCCACAGGGATCTGTGCTCGGGCTTCAACTTTTTACAATTTGTATAAGTGACTTGGATGAAGGGAGCGAAGGTATGGTTGCTAAATTTACTGATGACACAGGTAGGAAAGTAATAAAAACAAGAAATGCTGGAAATACTCAGCAGATCTGGCAGCATCTGTGGAGAGAGAAGCAGAGTTAACGTTTCAGGTAAGTGAACCTTCAAGTTGTGAAGAGGACATAAGGCTGCAAAGGGTTATAGATAAAAGCAAAATACTGCGGATGCTGGAAATCTGAAACAAAAACAAGAAATGCTGGATTCACTCAGCAGGTCTGGCAGCATCTGTGGAAAGAGAAGCAGAGTTAACGTTTCGGGTCAGTGACCCTTCTTCGGAAGGGTTATAGATAGGTTAGGTGAGTGGGCAAATATCTGGCAAATGGAGTATAATGTGAGAAAATGTGAAATTGTCCATTTTGGCAGGAAGAATATATATATTTTTTTTAAAATGCAGATTATCTAGAGAGATTGTTGAGCTCGTAGATGCAGAGGGATCTGGGTGTCCTAGTGCATGAATCGCAAAAGGTTAGTATATAGCACGTAATTAGGAAAGCTAATAAATGTTATTGTTTATTGCAAGGGCAATTGAATACAAAAGTAGGGAGGTTATGCTTCAGCTGTACAAGGCATTGGTGTAACTACATCTGGAGTACTGTGTACAGTATTGGTCCCTTTATATAAGGAAGGATGTAAATGCATTGGAAGCAGTACAGAGAAGGTTTACTAGACTAATACTTGGAATGGGTGGGTTGTCTTATGAGGAAAGCTTGGACAGGCTAGGCTTCTATCTGCTGGAGCTTAGAAGAGGAACAGGTGACTTGATCGAAACATATAAGATCCTGCGGGGTCTTGACGGGGTGTTTGTGGAAAGGATGTTTCTGCTTTTAGGAGAATCTAGAACTAGGGGTCACTGCTTAAAAATAAGGGGTCGCCCATTTAAGACACAGATGAGAAGAATTTTTTTTTCTCGGAGGGTACTGAGTCTTTGGAACTCTTCCTCAAAAGGTGGTGGAAGCACAGCCTTTGAATATTTTTAAGGCAGAGGTAGGTAGATTCTTGAGCAGGGGGGTGAATGGTTATCTGGGTAGGTGGGAATGTGGAGTTGAGGTTACAATCAGATCAGCCATGATCTTATTGAATGGCGGAGCAGGCTCGAGGGGCCAAGCGGCCTGCTCCTAGTTCGTATGTTTAAGGTTGCATTTTTAAAATGTATTCCATATTTCTAACCGCTTAGTGATGGCATGTAGCTGATGGAAATTTTAGTGGAGACATGCTTTAGTGATGACTCGCTCATGTTCGCTGTTACAAAACTAGATTTTAAGATGACATGCAAAGAGCAGTTATGGCAGAAAAACACCCTGTTTAGTTGATTCAAGCATAGAACTTCAGTTACAAAAGTAAAATACTGCGGATGCTGGAAATTTGAAATGAAAACAGAAAATGCTGGAAATACTGAACAGGTCTGGCAGCATCTGTGGAGAGAGAAACAAAGTTAATATTTCAGGCTACCAGAAATTTTAACAGTTTTTCTTTACAGATGTTGCCAGAACTGCTGAGTATTTCCAGCTTTCTCTATAGAAATTCACTTATTTTGTACAAAAACAGCTTTGCAAAGAGTACACTCAAAGCCAAGTAAGTTCAATATATTTTGCACTACATTTTAGTTATCTCAAAGTATATTATTTGTGGATTTGAGATGATGGAAAATGAGGTTATTCAAGTACATCCTCTTGAGGAGTTATACTGGATGATAAAATATTCAGACCTAATCCAAATAATGTAATACATCCTACTGACAAAAATCTAATTGTTTTTATTTTATACTTCTGAAACTGGTGTGCTTCTCATAGCTAACATATTTAGACCTAACACTAGTGACGGTGTTCGTTAAAAGCAAGTTTTTACATTTAAAATTTAAGGAAACAGTTTAATTCCTGATATTTATTATCTGATCAGGCTTTTAGGTTCACAGAAATTTATATGGCAACTTTGGAGCCTGAGAACACAATACTTAGTTGCAGTGCAGCTATATTTGTCCCTGACTTCTGAAATTCTGTTGCAATATTCTGTGATTGTTAGTGTTACAGTCATGGTCTTGTAAATTTCATCAAACTTTGTGTAATATATTGTTTTGCACAGCTATTGATTTCTAGGGGCAACCATAATTTTTTACACCGGATTCTCTTGTTTAAAATTCATTCCCAGGCCGTGGGTATCTCCGACAATTGATCTGTGGTTACTGTTGAGAAGGTGATGCTGAGGTGCTTTCTTAAACTGCTGCAGTTTGTGTGGTGAAGGTGCTTTCACAATGCTGTCGGATAAAAGAACAGCGATGGATGTCCAAGACCGAGTAGTGAGAGAGAGACTAGGAAGTGATGAAGTTTCCATGCATCTGCTGCCCTTATCCTTCTAGTTGGTGCAAGCTGGGGGTTTGTGAGGTTCTGTCTGAAGAAGCCTTGGTGAGTTACCATAGTGTACTCTGTAGATAGTATGCACTATAGGTATGAAAGTCTGTTGGTGGAGAGCGTTAAATGTTCCGGCTTGTAGACGAGTTGCCGATCAAGTGGGCTACTTTGACCTGGGTAGTCTCAAATGTCTTGAATGTTGTTGCAGCTGCATCCATCAGACTCTTCACTTGTGCCTGTATAGATGATAGGGAGACTTTCAGGAATTGAGAATTGAGCCACTCAATGCAAAATACATTGGACGTACTTCAGTCATGGTGTTTTGGCTGGCCCGTTTGAGTTTCGGGTTAATGGTGACCGGCACCCGCCCCCCCCCTCTCCCCCCGTGGCTGTTGGTGGATGAGGCACTGTTAGTAATGTCAGGGGTTGTTGATTGGATTCTTTAGCAAACCTAGAAGTGAGTTTCTTTTTAAAGCCTATTGCTGCTGTTATCATTCAGACATATTAAGTCAAATGTGCTTTTTTAAAAAAAAAAATAGTCTTTGCATTGAGGTAGTTAAGTGACAGATGATGAGCTGTTTCTCTTAGGGTTTCGGGACCCTTTAGGAGCAGGGTTGAGACTGCCAAAAATCTTTTTACATGGAACTTTATAGCCAATATAGAAAGAAAAGTTGCATTCTGTCACTACCGTAACTTGCGTTTGTAGCGCCTTTTTAGCATAGGAAAATCTCAAATCATTTTGAGGTGTAATAAGCACTGAGCCAAAAGTGGAAATGCATTCAAATGCTTGGTCAAAGTGTTGGATTTTAAGGAAGGTCTTAAAGGGGGAGTGGGAGGTGGAAGGTTTGAATTATGAATTCAGAGCGTGGAAACTATGCACCCTAAGGCACAGCCAGCAATAGTTAGAGGAATAAAAGCAAAATACTGCCGATGCTGGAAATCTGAAATAACAAGAAATGCAGGAAATATTCAAGTCTGGCAGCATCTGTGGAGAGAGAAGCAGAGTTAACGTTTCAGGTCAGTGACCCTTCATCAGAACCTGCTGAGTATTTCCTGCATTTCTTGTTTTTATAATAGTGGAATGAAGGCGGTAGTATTGTATGACTAGAGGAGGTTAGAGATATATGGGGGCTAAGCCATGAAGATTTAACCTTGAATGAAAATTTTTAATTTCAGGTGTTGGACTAGTTGGGTCAGTGAGGACAGGTAATGAGCAAGTGAGATTTGATGTGTAAGATACAGGAAGCGGAGTTTTGGATGTTTATGGAGAGTGGAGGATAGAAGGGCGGCCAGTAGAATTGCCGTGCCTGAAGGTCAGAAAAACGGATGAATTTTTCAACAGTAGATGGGTTTAGAGAGGGGCAGAGACGGATAATAAGGAGTTGGATGTAGAGTATCTGCGATGGAAAGAATATAGGGCAGAAGCGAACAGTATGGTTTAGCTTTATCGAGATAAAGGCTGGGGATGGGAATGAAATCTAGCGAGGGTACTTAATTTGTCGTTCGAATTGAAGGTGATGGGTTAGGTAGTCTTGGTTAACTGGAGAACAGTTCGGAGATAGTGGAAGGACCAAGTAATGTGGTGGAGCGATAGAACTGAGGGCACATGAAAGAAAATCGTTCATACATGTATTTTAAAACTTCTCTCCAGTTTCATACAGGGGTGTAGTATACTAGGGTAGTTGCTATGTAGTGCACGTGCTGCAAACAGCTGCTGGTTAAGAGACCAGGATGATTTAATTATCCATTAGGTTTCAGGGGTACTTTTCAAATACAATGTTGGGCCTTGCCATTTTTGGAGAGGTAGTTAATGCTGATTTGTCATCCTCATTGAGTTTCTTGACTGGTGAAACTGCTGGAAATCCAGAGCAGGTCAGTCAGCATCTGTAAAAAGATGGATTATGATGCTTCATCTATGCACCCTTCATCAGAATTCCTGATGGCTGATGCACACAGTTACTGACGTCCCTCTGAGCACAGCATTTTCTGTTTCTATTTGAGATTGTAGCAGTTGCAGCTTTTTCCTTTTATTTGTCAGTTGTTTCGATTTTTCAAAAATAGGCCTAGTACTTGCATTCCAGGTTAGATCCATAGATGGTGGTTGCAAGGGAGGTGGTTCTTCACATTGAGGAGATATATTATCTTGCAACTATCAACAACAGCTACTTGTATTTAGCAGCTTTAACATAATAAACCACCCCAAGGCACTTCACAAAAGTGTTACGAGGCAAAATTTGACACCCAGCCACTTGGAGATATTGGGGCAGATGACCAAAAACTTGGTCAAAGAAGGTAGGCTTTAAGCGCCTTAAAGGAGGAAGGAGAGTATTGGGGATGGAGTTTTAGAGCTTGGGGCCTTGGCAGCTGAAGACACAGCCACCAATGGTAGAGCAATTAAAACATTGTGTACTCGAGGCTGGAATTCGATCAGTGCAGATATCTTGTGGGGCTAGTGGAGATTAGAGATGGGGTGGGGGGCGGAGTCCATGAGGTTTTTGAAAAGAAGCATAAGAATTTTATTATTCAGGCATTGCTTAACTGGGAGCTGATGTATGTCAGCAAGCACAGTGGTGATGCGTGACCGACGCGGTGTGATGTACGATGGGCAGCAGAGTTTTGGATGACCAGGTTGTGGAGGGTAGAATGGAGGCCAGCTAGGAGTGCGTAGGATGAAAGGATGAGTTGAGACAGATGGAATTGGGCAATGTTGGAGGTGGAAAAAGGCAGTCTTAGTGATTATATGGATGTGAGGTTGCAAGCTCGTCTTAGGATCAGATATGACACCAATGTTGCGAACAGTCTGGTTCAGCCTCATAATTGTCAGGGAGAGGAATGGTGTCAGTGGCCAGGGAACGGAGTTTGTCATGGGGACCAAAAATAATGATTTGGGTCTTCCCAGTATTAGAATATATATTGGTGCCTGTTGCTCTGATGTGCCTTTTGTCAGGGAGGGGAGTAGATGGAAGGAGGGGTGGTTCAATCCTTACCAACATAATACCAGCAGGTGTTAGCTTGGAACTGCAGGATTCGAGGGTTGCAATATGTGCTGTGATTGTTGCCTGGGAAGGTTGAATGAGGGGGCAGGAAATATAAATGGTGGGGTGGTCCATTATCCTGATCAAGCTGTTGTATATTCTGCTGCAAGTGGTAATTTAAAGACCTGCTTGCTTTGTTTTCTGGTGGCTTAGATATAATTCTCAGACTTCTTTGTTACCAGCTATCTAATAATGATTCTAGCATTTTCCCCACTATTCTCCAGTTAACTGGCCTATATTTCCCTGTTTTCTCTCTCCCTCCTTTCTTGAATAGCAGGGTTACATTTGCCAGCTTCCAATCAATGGGTACCGTTGGAGAATCGAGAGAATTCTGGAAGATCAGTAACAATGTCGACACTATCTCTGCAGCCACGTCTTTTAAAACCCAAGGATGTAGGCCATCAGGTCCAGTGGGATTTGTCGACTTTTCGTCCCATTAATTTCTCCAATACTTAAAAGTTCCTCACTCTCATTAGACCCCCTGTCTTCTACTGTGTACAAAATATGTGTTTAACATCTCTGTCATTTCCTCCTCCTTCAGTATCATTTCTCCTGTCTTGGTCTCTAAGGGACCTATATTTACTTTCACTAATGTTTTCATTTTTACATACTTGTAAAGAAACTCTTAACTGTTTTAATATTTCTTGACTAGTTACACTCAATCTATTTTCTCCTCCTTCCTCAATTTCTTGGTCATCCTTTGCTGATTTCTGAAACCCTCTTGATCCTCAGGTACGTTTTTGGCAACATTTTTAAGTCTCTTCTAATCTAATGCTATTTTTAGCCACAGTTGGACCCCATTTCCCGTGAAGTATTTATTCCTCAAGGGAATGTATGTATGTTGGGAATTATGAATTTCTTTAAATGTTTGCCATTGCTTATCAATCATTATGACTTTTAGTCTAATTTCCCAGTCTGTCGTAACCAACTTGCCCCTTGTACCTACATGATTGGTTACATTTAAGACCCTAGTTTCAGACTTAACCAGATCAGTCTCAAACTCTGTATGAAATTCTTCATCGTATGATCACACTCTTCCCCAGAGGATCTTTTGCCATAAGATTACTAATTAACCCTTTCTCATTGCACAGCACTAGACCTAAAATAGCCTGTTCCCTGTTGGTTCTTTGCATATTGTTCTAGAAATCTGTCCTCCAGACTCATTTTGCCAATTTGGTTTGCCCGGTCTATATCGAATTGAAATCCCCACAGTACTTGCATACCCTTGCATGCTCCTCATTTCCTGATTTATACTCCGTCCAACACTATAACTAGTATTAGGGGGCATATAAGCTAATCCTGTCCTTGCTTTCTGCCCTTGTTATTTCTTAGCTCCACCCATACTGATTCCACATTCTGATTTTCTAGGCCAAGATCCTTTCTCACTTCTTTCTGGACCTCCATCCTTTGTAGCAAGGGTTACTTTCCCAACCTTGGTCACTCTGTAACCATGTCTGAGTACTGGTTACTAGATCAAACCCATTTATCTCTATTTATTTATTTTCATTTATTTAGAGATACAGCACTGAAACAGGCCCTTCGGCCCACCGAGTCTGTGCCGACCATCAACCACCCATTTATACTAATCCTACACTAATTCCATATTCCTACCACATCCCCACCTGTCCCTCTATTCCCCTATCACCTACCTATACTGGGGGCAATTTATAATGGCCAATTTACCTATCAACCTGCAAGTCTTTTGGTGGGAGGAAACCGGAGTACCCGGCGAAAACCCACGCAGACACAGGGAGAACTTGCAAACTCCACACAGGCACTACCCAGAATTGAACCCGGGTCGCTGGAGCTGTGAGGCTGCGGTGCTAACCACTGTGCCGCCCATTTGTGCAATTAATTCATCTATCCTGTTAGGAATGCTTTTTGTGTTCAGATAGTACCTCTAACTGTAACATTTTGCAACTTTTCTCTGGTGTGACCTCAGTCACTAATGCGCTAATATTTGTTAAAAATCGCCATCGCTTCCCAACACACTCTACTTGATTTTCACCCAAGCTGTTTCTTTGCTCTACATCCTTGACTTTTACATAAAATATACAGCATAAACAGGCCATTTGACAAAACCAGTCCACAGCAGCTTTTATGCTGCACTCAAGTCTTCTGCCATCCTTCTTCCTCTAACTCCATTCAAAATTTTCTCTTCAGAATTATAAATTTATCCAAAAGCCTGGTCAAAGGTAGGTTTTAAGGAGCATCTTAAAGGAGCAGGAAAGACGGGGAGAGAATTGCAAAGCATAGGGTCCTGGCAGCTGAAAGCACAGTGGGAGTGATGAAAATCAGGAGTGCACAAGAGGCTAGAATTAGCGAAGCACAGAAATCTTGAAGGCTTGTAGGGCTGGAGTAGTTTAGAGATAGATAGGGGGCGAGGCCATGGAGGCATGTGGGGCAAAAGAGGATTTAAAAAAGGATAATGTCTGACTGGGAGCCAGCGTAGGTCATTGAGCGTAGGGGTGATAAGTGAACGTGAGTTAAGATACAAATGTGAGGTAATGCATTTTGGAAGGTCTAATGCAGGTGGGAAGTATACAGTAAATGGCAGAACCCTTAGGAGTATTGACAGGCAGAGAGATCTGGGCGTACAGGTCCACAGGTCACAAAGTGGCAACGCAGGTGGATAAGGTAGTCAAGAAGGCATACGGCATGCTTGCCTTCATCGGTCGGGGCATTGAGTATAAAAATTGGCAAGTCATGCTGCAGCTGTACAGAACTTTAGTTAGGCCACACTTAGAATATTGCGTGCAATTCTGGTCGCCACACTACCAGAAGGACGTGGAGGCTTTAGAGAGGGTACAGAAGAGGTTTACTAGGATGTTACAAAAACAAGAAATGCTGGATTCACTCAGCAGGTCTGGCAGCATCTGTGGAAAGAGAAGCAGAGTTAACGTTTCGGGTCAGTGACCCTTCTTCGGAAGAAGGGTCACTGACCCGAAACGTTAACTCTGCTTCTCTTTCCACAGATGCTGCCAGACCTGCTGAGTGAATCCAGCATTTCTTGTTTTTGTTTCAGATTTCCAGCATCCGCAGTATTTTGCTTTTATTTTACTAGGATGTTGCCTGGTCTGGAGGGCATTAGTATGAGGAGAGGTTGGAAAAACTCGGTTTGTTTTCACTGGAACGACAGCGGTGGAGGGGTGACATGATAGAGGTTTACAAAGTTATGAGTGGCATGGACAGAGTGGATAGTCAGAAACTTTTTCCCCAGGGTGGAAGAGTCAGTTACTAGGGGACATAGGTTTAAGGTGAGAGGGGCAAAGTTTAGAGGCCATGTGCGAGGCAAGTTCTTTACACAGAGGATGGTGAGTGCCTGGAACTTGCTGCCAGGGGAGATGGTGGGAGCGGGTACGATAATGACGTTTAAGAGGCATCTTGACAAATACATGAATAGGATGGGAATAGAGGGATACGAAGCCCGGAAGTGCAGAAGGTTTTAGTTTAGGCAGGCATCAAGATCAGCGCAGGCCTGGAGGGCCGAATGGTCTGTTCCTGTGCTGTACTGTTCTTTGATGCATGCAGCAGAGTTTTGGATGAGCACAATTTTATGTTCAGTTGAAGATGGAAGGCTGGCCATGAATGTGTTGAAATAATTAAGCTCAGAGGTAACAAAGGCATGGATGAGGGTTTTAGCAGTAGATGAGCTGAGGCAGTGTCTGAATCTGGCAATGTTACCAGTCCAACAGGTAAAAAGAAAGTGGGGGACCACTAACAGGTTATTAATTTATTCAGGTCAATGTGTGTGCTGGTCATGGTGGGAGCCCCAAGCTTTTATGTGTTGGTTGGTGAGCTCAGACGTCCTAATTGAGTCAAGTCTTTGCTAAGTTTGAACCAAGCGCAGAGGTGAAACAGCAGTGTGTACACCTGTTACTCGAACCAGTCCTTGCTACTGTCGAATATTTTTAATTGCTTTCATGCTTCTGTTTTCTACATTTGAGAATAAAGTAATCCAGTAATAGTAGTCTGGCCAATTAGTGCCCCATCAGTCAAATCTCAATCATCAGCAAAGTGGTGGGAGGTGTTATCAACAGTGTTAGCTAGTGGCACTTGCTCACCGATGCTTTGTTTGGGTTCTGCCTGGACCACTTGACTCAGCCTTGGTCTAATCACAGACAAAAGAGCTGAATTCAGGTGATGAGGTGAGAGTGACTGCCCTTGACATCAAGGCAACATTTGTCTGTATCATCAGGGAGCCATAGCAAAACTGAAGTTGATGGGAATTGAGGGGAAATTTCTCTACTGGTTGGAGTCCTAACCCCACACAAAGGAAGATGATTGTCGTTGTTGGAGGCCAATCATCTCAGCCCCAGGACATGGCTGCAAGAGTTCCTCAGGGCAGTGTCCTTGGTCCTGCCATCATCAGCTGTTTCATCAATAATCTTCCTTCCAACACGAGTCCAAAAGTGGGTTATTTGTTGATTGTGCAATGTTCAGTTCCATTTGCAACCCTTCAGATAATAAAGTAGTCTGTGCCCACATGCGTCAAGACCAAGATAATGATCAGGAGTGAGCTGATATGTGGCAAGTAACTTTTGTGCCAGTGAATGACAATCTCCAACGAAAGAGAGCTACCTCCCCATGCCATTAAATGGCATTATCATTGTCAATTCCCCCACTGTCAACATCCTGGGGGGGGTCACCATTGGTCAGTAACAACTGAACCAGCCATACACATATACTGTGGCTTAAAGAGCAGTTCAGAGATTGAGTATGCTGTGGCAAGTAACTCACCTCCTGACTCCACAAAGCCTTTCTACCAATTACAAGGCACAAGCCAGAAGAGTGAAGGAATACTGTCCCCTTCCCTCCAATAGCACAATGGAAGCTCGACACCATCCAGGACAAAGCAACCAGATTGATTGGCGCACCAGCCACCAGCATAAAAGTTCATTCCCTGCACCACCCTTTTAGCAATATGTACCATCTGCAAGATGCATAGCAGAAACTTGCCAAGGTTTCTTCAACAGAACTTATCAAACCTGTGACCTCGACCACCTAGAAGAACAAGCACGTGGGAACACCACCATTTCCTATGTTCTCCAAGTTGCACACCATTGAGTTGGAAATATGTTATTGTTCCTTGATTCCAGCTTGGTCAAAATCTTGGAACTTCCTAACAGCACTGTGGGAGTACGTTCACCACTTGGTTCAAGAAAGCATCTCCCCATCACCACCTCTAGGGAAATTAGGAGCATGCAGTAAACGTTAGTTATATCCTGTTGCTCAAGACCAGAATTGTGGTACTATTTTTAAAAGCAATATTTAGCCATCAAAATAAAGTTGAATATTGATGGAGAATAAACAACAAATGAACATACGAATTAGGAGCAGGAGTAGGCCACTCGGCCGCTCACGCCTGCTCTGCCATTCAATAAGATCGTGGATGATCTGATTGCAACCTTAACAAATTCCCTCCTACCCCTGATAAACTTTCACCTCCTTGCTTACCAAGAATCTGTCTACTCTGTCTTAAAAATATTCAAAGACTCACGACTGAGAAAAAAATTTCTCCATCTCTGTCTTAAATGGCCGTCCCCTTATTTTAAAGCAGTGATGCCTAGTTCTAGATTCTCCCACAAGGGGAAACGTCCTTTCCACATCCACCCTGTCAAGGCCCCTCAGGATCTTGTGTTTCAATCAAGTCGCCCTTACCCTTCTAAACTCCAGTGGATACAAGCCTAGCTTGTCTAACCTTTCCTCCTAAGACAACCCGCCCATTCCAGATATTAGTCTAGTTAACCTTCTCTGAACTGCTTCCAATGTATTTACATCTTTCCTTAAATAGGGAGACCAATACTGTACACAGTACTCCAGATGTAGTCTCACCAATGCCCTGTTTAACTGAAGCATAACCTCCCCTACTTTTGTATTCAATTCCCCTCAGAATGAACAGTAACATTCTATTGGCTTTCCTAATTGCTTGCTGAACCTGCATAGTAACTTTTTGCAATTCATGCACTAGGATGCTCATCCCTCTGCATCTGAGTTCTGCAACTCTTCTCCATTTAGATAATATGCTTTTTTTATATATTCTTCCTGCCAAAATAGACGTTCACATTTTCTCTCAGCTCACAGTTGCTTACTCATAGCCATTATCTAGACTTCTGATCTGATATTGCTTTAAAAATTGTATTTTTCTTTTAACAGCTGTCAAACGTTTAATGAAAGAAGCGCAAGAACTGAAAAACCCAACAGAACAATACCATGCACAGCCTTTGGAGGTAAGACTGGCAGAAACTTCAAAACTAACCACAATTATTTGGAGTCTATGTTTTTTGCTGATGGAGTGGAGAAGTGAAATCCCATCTCATAATACTAACACGCATGCACAGACACCATTTCTGTGTGGTCCAGCAGGTGAGCTTTTTCCTCCGTCCTCTGGTTACTGCTCACTGAATTTAAAATGCATTTTGATGTTTTCTGTCTTCCTTCCCTCACCCCCTCTCTACTATGGAAGTACTTTGCTGCCTGCTCTTCTTTTAAAATTTCCCCTCAATTTGCTAGGTTTATATGAGAAAACTGGCTGGAATGAATTACAGACAACGCCTTCTTGAAGTTGAGACTTGTTAATCTGTTTTGGGGGGGGCGGGTGTGGGGGTGGTGGTGGGGTGGAGACACGGTGGCATAGTGGTAATGTCAGTGGACGAGTAATCCTGGGGACGTGGGTTCAAATCCTACCATGGCAGCTGATGGGATTTAATTTCGATTAATTAATAAATCTGGAATTGAAAGCTAGTCTCAGTAATGGTGCCATGAAGCTATCAATTGTCATAAAAACCCATCTGGTTCACTTTAGGGATGTCCTTTAGGGAAGGAAAGCTGCTGTCTTTACCTGGTCTGGCCTACATGTGACTCCAGATCCATAGCAATGTGGTTGACTCTCAACTGCCCTCTGAAGTGGCCTAGCAAGCCATTCAGTTGTCAGTGCGCCATTTTCCCCCATTCTCTTGGCCAATCTGGACATAGCAGCGGACGCCTTTCCCATGCGCTTGTTGATTTCTGCATTTGAGAGACAAGTTACTGGTAATAGTTGAACTCTTGAACCACTTCCAGAGTGTGGTCACCGATATTGATGGATGGAGCAATTCTGACGTCCTGTCTCATGACGTTCGTTGAGACTGATGGTTAGGCCAAATTCGTTGCAGGCAGCCGCCACCACCTTCAACATTCACTCCCTCTACCACTGATGCACAGTGGCAGCAGTGTGTACCAGCTACAAGATGCTTGGCAGCAAAAACCTAGTTGAACTTCTTGCACAGGTTGCTAATATTGTAGATGAGTAAGTGTCTATAGATGTTTATATGGACTTCCAGAAGATATTCAATAAGGTTCCACACAGGAGACTGTTCGCAAAAATTAAAATGTATGGAATTGGAGGCAACCTATCAGCATGGGTAGGGAATTAGTTTGAAGGTAGGAGACAGAGTAGGCTCAGTTTAGCAGAATGTGACTGGTGGTGTCCCCCAGTGATCTGTACTGGGGCTTAGTTTTTCACTATATTAATCAATGGCTTTCTTCAAAGGTACTTTTTCTTTTTTTTCTTTCCTTTATCGATGCTATTTGGGGCCACCTTCCCATGGCAGTAAAGCTGATACCAAGCGTGCTTTTAGGTGTGGTCTTGCACCACAGTGTGATGATGCCCTATGCATTGTTACCAATTTTTGTTTTATACAGTAGTTGCCAGCAACTATACTATTGATCCTTTGTTCTTGTGGGTATGTAAAAAATATAATGGCGCAGATAATACCATAATAATGGCGAGGCTGTCGGTGCTTGCCGTTATTATGGGGTAAATCTGACAGCAACGTCTGGAATCCGCACCCGCACAGTTAAACACAGAAATCCAGTAGTTGCTGTCTGGAGATAACTTGCTCATCCACAGTGTGCTGTTGCAGCCCTTGCTGATGGACTTAGCACTGATATCAATGTAATAGCGTCAACTTGGGATTCTTGCCCACTAGTTCCATACTGAAAACAGCTGGAAAAGTTAAGACTAGTGCATTTAGGAGTAAGTGAGTTTTTAACTATGTAATAAGTGGTAGTTACTGCTGAACAATCTCTGATTCTGCAACATTTTTTTTTAAGTGCGGAGTCTCATTCTCTCCAGAAAATTAATGTTGGATTTTAATTTTTTTTAGTTTTTGTTTGTCTTTTATCTCTCCCTTAATCACATCTATATTTCCCAAATATTATTTTGTTTTCTGTACATCATTTTAAATCTGATTTATATTTTCTACTTTATACTTTCTGGTTTGGACTTTGCATGTCTAAATGAGGATACTTCACTCTAATTGGATGATGCCACAGATCCCTTTTGTAGAGGCCGCCAGGCTGGAAAAGACACTGTGTTAGTGGAATCTCTGCTAACAAACCTGTGAAAAGTCTGGGAAGTTGTCAGCGAGGTGGGTGGCAAAAGCCATTCCTTTGCTGCTGAGAACAAAATCTGGGCCATTGTAACCCAATAACAGTTTGTAAAAGTTAGGGTAGAGATTGCTTATCTCCTTTACTGACTGCTTGCATATTGCAGATAAATGTTTGCATGCATGTTTGTACATTGTGACTTATCTTTGCTTATGATTCAACCTCATAATTTGAACAATGGTCAGATTTCTATTCAGTTTTTAAACATTTTTGTTGTTTGTTGCTTTTAGGATAATCTCTTTGAATGGCATTTCACTGTCCGGGGTCCTCCAGACTCTGATTTTGATGGTGGTGTTTACCATGGCCGAATTGTGCTTCCACCGGAATATCCCATGAAACCACCTAGCATTATTCTCTTAACGGTAAGACTATTTTAAGTTTCTTGAAGTAATGTGATATTGAGTTCGTATCTATATAGAACAATGGAACTCTTTGTTAAAAACGGTCCTTACTCTTGCATTCATTTCAGTTGTTGCACTCAGCTTTATAATTTTGTTCCCTTCATGTAAAATTCACTTGGTTCTCAGATTAGTTTACTGTTTTGTCATGCCACAGAGTGGGTTGTTACAGGTTTGTGCCTGACTCCTAATATGCAGAGTTCTGTCTTTGTCAAGACCTTTTCCCTGAGAAGGTAAAAATCTGTTATTCGCAGAGAACACCCTCATACAAAATATGGCAGCTGGTTACATGGCAGCATAACAGTATTTAGTATCCTTTTTCAAAGAGTCATGTGAGATGCTAACGTGTTGCATCTTATGTGGTGTGCAGTATATTTTGATCCCAAATGTTGGATTCACAATTAGCATGCTGGGCATTGGACCAACATGAAAAAATATTAGCATCCATCAGGCGTGATAGACAGACACTCATCGATTCCTGAAACATGCACAGGCTTTTTTTCTTTAACTATTAGTTTTTGAGCAAAGTGTCAGTGTCGTGTGAAATGCCACTAGTTGGGGAAGGAAATTGATGTGGTACGGTGGGCATATTGTAAGGTTATTTTAACACTCCCTCTACATGTGTCTGGTAAACATCGTCCCTGGTGATCTTTATGTAACCACCTTGTTCAGCCTTTCACCAATAGTTGGGGTTAAGCAGCAAAGCCTGTGTTTCCAGAATTCTATAGAATTTAAGCTTAATCTGCCCCAGTTGTATTCAGCAGCTTTCTCAATGCTGCTGAGGTGTGAAAAGAGCTGATCTATTTGTTTATTTTCTCCAATGTATGAAAATGCTCATTTTATAAATTTCCAAACCCACAGATGCAGTCAGTGCTCTTTTTAAAACTCTTGTGTATATATAAAGCATATTTGGAAGTCTTTCAAGATGGCTCCTGGGCTGGAAGCTCCCTAGGAAGCTCCCTTGCTGTTCAACTCTATCCATGGCCATCTGCTCCCATCCCTAACGTTTTCTCCCCCAATCTGCCCTCTTAAACTGTTTAAATTCCCCTGGCTCTTTAAATCAGTTCATTTTAGCCCTATCTAAAAGTTAACAGTTAGTTTAGTGTATGTTACCTGGGCCCACTGCCCTCCCCCAGCCACACCTGCTCTTTGTTTTCTCAATGAAATTGATCCGGATGAAACTGACGAGAGCAGCTGCCGATACTTTAATCTCCGATCCTGCTGTCTTCACAGTCCAGAGTGTCTGCAGCCACGGCATGCGGTAAGTCCATTGAGGTGAAGAAGGAGCTGCGGGACCCGAGAGAAGTCCTGTGAAAAGGTGCCCCGAACACCCAAAACATCCACGAACGGCCCCCCCGGCCGCAACTTCAAAGCGCCCGCGGGAGATGGCTCGGAGAGCATCTGCAGCGCGCTGTCGGCAATGCTGCATGCCTTTATTTAAACCACTGCAAAAAAAAAACCCTTAGCAAATGTAATCACCTCTAAGTCTGCCAAATGATGCTTCACCTCCCGAAGGACGTGGATGAGCTTTCCGGACGTCGATGGTGGGCACTGAGGAAATGGCTTATTACCTGCACCAGATTCCACCCCCCCACCCCCGTCCCCTTCCCTGCTCCACCCTCTCAGCTCACCCCCTCACAACCCCGTCCCAGCCCGCCCCCCCCTCGCACCATCTTCACCCCGCACCCCCTTCCCCTGCACCCCCCCCCACCCCCTCCCTCTACCCCTCCCCCTTGCATCCCCTCCTCCCACCGGCACCATCCTACACCTGTGTAGGGGCCCCAACAACCCCACTGCCTTGTGGGCGTCTCGGGAGAGTCCAAGGCTAAGGGAGTAAACCCTAACAGAAAATCCGGAGCGGAACCCCGTAGGCGGTCATGTGTCACCTTTGGCATGTTTCCGGCAGTTCCTGCAGCCATACTGTGTGGCTGCACTCCTTTGGACCCCACCAGAAAGGCCGAGAGGGGGGTTTTGACGACTGGGCAACTCTCAACCTCCATAAATTTGCCCAGGCATGCGCCATGGAGAGGTCACTCCATAGTTGCCTCACAGCGACTGAAACAACACGGAAGGCAGCAGTTACGGGTTATAAGTCCAGATAAATTGGCGTAGAAACTGGGCGCCACGGGTTGCCTTTGTCGGTGGGAGAGGTCATTGCACCTCACTGGACAGCTACCGCCCGCCTCAAACCGGGCAGCCCCCGGTCAATAAGGTTCTGTCCCGCCACAGTCTGCCTGCTTCAATGGGTGCTTGGAGCTCAGGGTCATTGCCCGAAAGGTGGACTGATACACCGCACCAAACAACATGAAAAAAGGAAAGAAGGTACCAGCCCTTCGCTTTGCAAGCTGGAACGTCAGAACTATGTGTCCTGGCCTGTCGGAAGACCTTACACAAATCAACGATTCTCGGAAGACCGCCATCATTAACAACGAGCTCAGTAGACTCAATGTAGACATTGCAGCACTTCAGGAGACACGCCTCCCCGCGAGTGGATCTCTAGCAGAGCAAGACTACACCTTCTGGCAGGGCAGGGATCCTGAAGAACCAAGACAGCATGGAGTGGGCTTCGCCATCAGAAACTCCTTGCTCAGCATGATAGAGCCTCCCTCAAATGGCTCGGAACGCATACTGTCCATCCGACTGCTCACCACCTCTGGTCCAGTACACCTACTCAGCATCTATGCTCCAACACTCTGCTCCGCACCTGAAGCTAAAGACCAGTTCTATGAACAACTCCATAACATCATTAGCAGCATCCCCAACACCGAACACCTATTCCTGCTGGGGGACTTTAATGCCAGGGTTGGGGCCGACCATGACTCATGGCCCTCCTGCCTTGGGCGCTATGGCGTTGGAAGGATGAATGAGAACGGGCAGAGACTGCTTGAGTTGTGTACCTATCATAACCTCTGCATCACCAACTCGTTCTTTCACACTAAACCCTGTCACCAGGTTTCATGGAGGCACCCAAGATCACGTCGTTGGCACCAGCTAGACCTCATTGTCACAAGGCGAGCCGCCTTAAACAGTGTTCAAATCACACGCAGCTTCCACAGTGCGGACTGCGACACCGACCACTCCCTGGTGTGCAGCAAGGTTAGACTCAGACCAAAGAAGTTGCATCATTCCAAGCAGAAGGGCCATCCGCGCATCAACACGAGCAGAATTTCTCACCCACAGCTGTTACAAAAATTTCTAAATTCACTTGTAACAGCCCTTCAAAACACTCCCACAGGGGATGCTGAGACCAAGTGGGCCCACATCAGAGACGCCATCTATGAGTCAGCTTTGACCACCTACGGCAAAAGTGCGAAGAGAAATGCAGACTGGTTTCAATCTCATAATGAAGAGCTGGAACCTGTCATAGCCGCTAAGCGCATTGCACTTTTGAACTACAAGAAAGCCCCCAGCGATTTAACATCCGCAGCACTTAAAGCAGCCAGAAGTACTGCACAAAGAACAGCTAGGCGTTGCGCAAACGACTACTGGCAACACCTATGCAGTCATATTCAGCTGGCCTCAGACACCGGAAACATCAGAGGAATGTATGATGGCATGAAGAGAGCTCTTGGGCCAACCATCAAGAAGATCACCCCCCTCAAATCTAAATCGGGGGACATAATCACTGACAAACGCAAACAGATGGACCGCTGGGTTGAGCACTACCTAGAACTGTACTCCAGGGAGAATGCTGTCACTGAGACTGCCCTCAATGCAGCCCAGCCTCTACCAGTCATGGATGAGCTGGACATACAGCCAACCAAATCGGAACTCAGTGATGCCATTGATTCCCTAGCCAGCGGAAAAGCCCCTGGGAAGGACAGCATTACCCCTGAAATAATCAAGAGTGCCAAGCCTGCTATACTCTCAGCACTACATGAACTGCTATGCCTGTGCTGGGACGAGGGAGCAGTACCCCAGGACATGCGCGATGCCAACATCATCACCCTCTATAAAAACAAAGGTGACCGCGGTGACTGCAACAACTACCGTGGAATCTCCCTGCTCAGCATAGTGGGGAAAGTCTTTGCTCGAGTCGCTCTGAACAGGCTCCAGAAGCTGGCCGAGCGCGTCTACCCTGAGGCACAGTGTGGCTTTCGTGCAGAGAGATCGACTATTGACATGCTGTTCTCCCTTCGTCAGATACAGGAGAAATGCCGTGAACAACAGATGCCCCTCTACATTGCTTTCATTGATCTCACCAAAGCCTTTGACCTCGTCAGCAGACGTGGTCTCTTCAGACTACTAGAAAAGATCGGATGTCCACCAAAGCTACTAAGTATCATCACCTCATTCCATGACAATATGAAAGGCACAATTCAACATGGTGGCTCCTCATCAGAGCCCTTTCCTATCCTGAGTGGTGTGAAACAGGGCTGTGTTCTCGCACCCACACTTTTTGGGATTTTCTTCTCCCTGCTGCTTTCACATGCGTTCAAATCCTCTGAAGAAGGAATTTTCCTCCACACAAGATCAGGGGGCAGGTTGTTCAACCTTGCCCGTCTAAGAGCGAAGTCCAAAGTACGGAAAGTCCTCATCAGAGAACTCCTCTTTGCTGACGATGCTGCTTTAACATCTCACACTGAAGAATGCCTGCAGAGTCTCATCGACAGGTTTGCGTCTGCCTGCAATGAATTTGGCCTAACCATCAGCCTCAAGAAAACGAACATCATGGGGCAGGATGTCAGAAATGCTCCATCCATCAATATTGGCGACCACGCTCTGGAAGTGGTTCAAGAGTTCACCTACCTAGGCTCAACTATCACCAGTAACCTGTCTCTAGATGCAGAAATCAACAAGCGCATGGGTAAGGCTTCCACTGCTATGTTCAGACTGGCCAAGAGAGTGTGGGAAAATGGCGCACTGACACGGAACACAAAAGTCCGAGTGTATCAAGCCTGTGTCCTCAGTACCTTGCTCTACGGCAGCGAGGCCTGGACAACGTATGCCAGCCAAGAGCGACGTCTCAATTCATTCCATCTTCGCTGCCTTCGGAGAATACTTGGCATCAGGTGGCAGGACTATATCTCCAACACAGAAGTCCTTGAAGCGGCCAACATCCCCAGCTTATACACACTACTGAGTCAGCGGCGCTTGAGATGGCTTGGCCATGTGAGCCGCATGGAAGATGGCAGGATCCCCAAAGACACATTGTACAGCGAGCTCGCCACTGGTATCAGACCCACCGGCCGTCCATGTCTCCGTTATAAAGACGTCTGCAAACGCGACATGAAATCGTGTGACATTGATCACAAGTCGTGGGAGTCAGTTGCCAGCATTCGCCAGAGCTGGCGGGCAGCCATAAAGACAGGGCTAAATTGTGGCGAGTCGAAGAGACTTAGTAGTTGGCAGGAAAAAAGACAGAGGCGCAAGGGGAGAGCCAACTGTGCAACAGCCCCAACAAACAAATTTCTCTGCAGCACCTGTGGAAGAGCCTGTCACTCCAGAATTGGCCTTTATAGCCACTCCAGGCGCTGCTTCACAAACCACTGACCACCTCCAGGCGCGTATCCATTGTCTCTCGAGATAAGGAGGCCCAAAAGAAGAAAGAAAGAAATTTGGAAGTCTTGGAATGTACCAACATGCACAGCCATTAAATTGTTTTTGAAGCAAGTTCTATAATCACATGGCAGCCAGTTACTTACAGCAACGTCCCACAAAGGACAGGAGTGATATATGCCCAGTAGTTTTTTTTTGTTTGTTGTTGCTGTTGTTTGAGGAATTAATTAATGTTGGCCAGGGCATTTTGCAAACTTCTGGTTTCTCTTCAAATAGTGCCATGGTATCTTTATGTGCACCTAAACAGGCAGGTTGAACCTCCATTTAATGCCTCATCTAAAAGACAACTCCAACAATGTCAGTACTGCACTGAAGTGTTAACCTAGATAATGTAAGCAAGTTTTTATGTGGGGCTTGATTCCATGACCTCTGACTTGGATGCTGAGAGTTAAGCTAACTAAACCAAGCTGACAACTATGCTAAGTGACATTTAAAAAAAAAAGTTATGTTATCTGCCCATGTCCTCCCCCCAAAAAGTTGAGATTTTTTTTCCTGTTCAAAATGAGGGATGTTAAGGAAGTAAAATGATTTTTTTCCTGTGTAACAAATTTTTCTCCTTCTCCAAAGAGCACTTCCTATTCCATGGGAGAATTTAATTGTCCCTACCAATCTCTTTAATGGCTAAACAAGAGTACCATTATGCACTGTTGTGTTGCATAATTGTAATTGCTAAGAACAGCTTTGAGTGTTTCCAAGCTTTCATTTCAAATCTGTTTTTTGATCTGATAAGTACCAAATATACCAGTGTACTGAAACTCTTGTTCCATTTCACAATCCAACAATTTTGGTTCATTCTTCATTTCAATTGTGCCTTGATAGGGAAATGCTGAAGGAAGACTATAGTTTTTGAACCCTCGACACATTTTGCTCTTTCTCTCTCCACCCCTCTTGCTTTAAGAGGAAAGGAAAGTCAAGTTATTTAGAGCACTCCTGCATACCTCCTAATCTTTGTGCAGTAAGGTTGGCTAAGGCCTAGGAGCAGGTGTTCAGTCCATCCTAATATCTGATGAAGATATGTGATGTGGGGAGATATTAGGAAGTGAGGAAATTAGCTTTCCCATATTGAGATGGATAAGAGTGACTTGGTTTGACTTACTTGCTTTGCCCGGACATGGAACAAGCAATTTGTTCAGTAAAATCATTTTTTAATCTGAAGCATTTTGGTATTTCACTTTTGATTATTTGGGGAAATATTGAGAGCAGTTGGAAGCAAGCAGGAATTTCTCACCCAGTTGTCTATTTGCTAGAAGTGTGTTTACTATTTAGTACTACTACTTGAACAGGTTTTTTTTTTTCTGTTCTAGCCTAATGGAAGGTTTGAAGTAGGGAAGAAGATTTGTTTGAGCATCTCTGGGCATCATCCTGAAACCTGGCAACCATCCTGGAGCAGTGAGTACCATCCAGAATCCAGGACATAAACTTAAATCATCATCTCAACAGCTGTAACATTGGTCACTAGAAATCTCTGATTCCTCTGAGAGTTTCCAATTTTAGTCCTGCCACAGTGGCATGAGTAGATACCAACTCCACTCACTCTCTAGACTGCAAGAAATAAGATCAAGCCAAACTGCATTTGTGTGCTTTCACAGTCTCTCAATGGTGTCTTTTTCCGCTCAGTTGTCTGACCTCTTGGCTGTTATGGTGTGTAGTGCAGGTATAGACGCTAGAGGGAAAGTGGGAAACAAATATACTGTGTTTGTTCAGTATGCAGAAAGCTGTTTTAAATCATGATACTGTATTTGTTCCTAGTACGGACTGCATTGTTGGCCATTATTGGGTTCATGCCAACAAAGGGAGAAGGAGCCATCGGTTCTCTGGATTACACTCCCGATGAAAGGAAAGCACTAGCCAAAAAGTAAGATCTTGTTCTGTCTTATTTACATTATTTAAGCCAAAGTCCAGTACCAGGATAGTTCCTGGTTATTTGGGGAGTATTATGTTGGTGTTTCCTTTTCTCTGCCAAAGAATGATGCAGGAGGAAAATATATATTTGCTAAAATCTATAATAGACAATGCTAAATAGGCAAGAAGTATTAGATTAGCGATTCCAGTATGTAATCTGTAGTAGAGTATCAAATTATCTCATTAACCAATTTAATCAATCAATAGCAAGCCTATACTAGAATATTGAACAAAGTAACTGAGTTGTTATGTACCAGAGCTATTAAGGATGGTTTTGGGCATAAATGCATTAAAATATACTACTTTGCTGAACATCTATATCATTGATACAATCATAATTAATAAGCAGCCAATTACTTTATCAAAAAGCAGAATTTAAGTCCTCCTAGGCATACTAATAATTAAGCATATCATTGTCAAGTATATTTTGCTTGGTAATATGAGTTGCATTTTTAATGTTCAAAATTTTGCTATGATTTGGGAAGCCCATGTTCTCTGGCTGAACTAGACTGTATGCAGTCTCATGAACTGAATTTACAGCTCCATATCCTCTCTGTCACAAAGACAAACTATTTGCTCCTCTGTAGCATTGCCTACTACAGCCTCATCAGCTGCTGAGACCCTCATCCAAGCCGTTGCCACCTCCAGACTCAACTATTCCAATGCTCTCCTGGCCTTTCATTCTCAACCCTCCATAAACTTCAGCTCATCCAAAACGCTGCTGCCCATATACTACAGTCTTGCACACCCAGCACCCCTTGCTTTGCTGAACTGTATTGGTTTCCAGTCTCAGTGTCTCAAGTTTAAAATTCTCATTTTTGTTTTTACTTTCTTTCATGGTATCTGTGAAAGGCTTTGGGATGTCTTCCTACATTAAATGGGTAGTAGAGATGCAAATTAATTTTATCCAATTGCTAGTTTCTGTGAACAACTTTTGTCAGCTAGAATTTAGCCAGGTCATATAGTGTTAGAGTGTGATGTTGTAAAGTGCTAGTGGGTGTCTTATTGTGATGCCCACCGACAATCAAAGGGTGTATAATTTTCTAATAGTAATTGTACCAAGTAGCACTCAGTATATTGTGTAACAACTAAGGTGTTTCAGTTTTGATAACCACCTTCTAAGAAGTCTAAGGGACTGATTTGAGGAACGTGGTTGTTTAAAATGGAGCTGTTTAACCTAGTCTGTCCATTTATGGACCCCAAAATATCACTGGACTTTTTTATCTTTTCAACTGTTTTCTATGGAACACTGTTCTAAATAAAGCAAATTTGAAGGCCAATTCAAAGCTAATTGCAGTAGCCGAAGATAGAACATAAGACTAAGGTTAAGTTTATTGAGTAGCAATTTGCTCTTTCATGAGTGATATTTGAAATTATTATATAAAATTTTACACTCCGATCATGATTTCACATACATTTCATGTACTTGTTTTACAATAATTAGTCAAATACATTGAGGATCATACATCATACAGTTTTATATATTCAGATGCAGGGTGCTTGTTGATGAGGCTGAGGTCCTCACTCACCAGAGGTGCTAGGGCTTAGTGAGGAAGCTTTGTGCTACAGTAGATGACAACAGCAACAAGTCCTTGTCAACATTATGCATTTGGGGGCTTTTCTCCTCAGCTGTTTGATAGATAGTTCTGGGTGTTGGAAGGTGCCCTGTATGAAGGTGCTTCTCATTTTTTTTTAAAAAACGCTTTACTCATGGCAGTTCCTGTTTGTGATTTGATTTATAATTGCATGTAAAGCTGTAATGGTGCCATGAATCCTTTTTTTTTGACACATTTCAAGATTTTCACTCAATTCCATCTTTCATCAAGAATATCTGGAATGGCTCTTCTATTGTGTATGAAGATTGCAAAAACTCAATGTGGGTTTGAATTTGTGATTTCTTGGTGTACAATTCTAATTCAAATCTATTGCAAACTAAATCTCTGTAAATGGTACTCAAATGTGTATTCAGTTTAATCCATGTTCACAATACAATTGCAAAACCCCAGCTAAGTGCTCCAAATAGAAAGTATCCACGCACAGTTTTCCAGCTGATAAGTTGGAGATTAACAAAAAAAGTTATTTGCCAGGTGAATATTGCAAGCTGAGTACTTCATTTGTAAGGCTGATCTGAAGCTTTATAACTCCTGTTTTGTATCTGGATTGAATGTGGAAATTCTGAATGGGTCCACAACATAAATGTATTCAAATGCATGAATAAGCAGCATGCGATAGAGCTAAGCGATCCCACAGTCAATGGATCTGATCTAAGGTCTGCAGTCCTGCGATATCCAGTGGTGAATGGTGGTGGACAATTAAACAACTAACTGGAGGAGGTGGCTGCACAAATATCTCCATCCTCAATGATGGGGGAGCCAGCACATCAGTGCAAAAGTTAAGGCTGAAGCATTTGCAACAATCATCAGCCAGAAGTGCCAAGTGGATGATCCATCTCTGCCTACACCTAAGGTCCCCAGCATCACAGATGCCAGTCTTCAGTCAATTCGCTTCACTCCGCGTGATATGAAGAAACGACTGAAAGCACTGGATGCTGCAAAGGCTATGGACCCTGACAGCACTCCGCCAATAGTACTGGAGAACTGTGCTCCAGAACTTGCTGTGCCCTTAGCCAAGCTATTCCAGTACAGTTACAACACTGGCATTTGCCCGGCAATATGGAAAATCCTGTACACAAAAGCAGGACAGATCCAACCCAGCCAATTACCGCCCCATCAGCCTACTCTCAATCATCAGTAAAGTGAAGGAAGGTGTCATCAACAGTGCCATCAAGCAGCACTTGCTTAGCAATAACCTGCTCACAGACGCTCAGTTTGGGTTCCTCCAGGGCCACTAAGCTGCTGACCTCATTACAGCCTTGGTTCAAACATGGACAAAAGAGCTGAATTCAAGAGGTGAGAGTGTCTGCCCTTGACATCAAGGTAGCATTTGACAGAGTATGGCATCAAAGAGCCTTAGCAAAACTGAAGTCAGTGGGAATCAGGGAAAACTCTCCACTGGTTGGAATTGTACCTAGCGCAAAGGAAGATAGCTGTGGTTGTTGGAGGTCAATCATCTCCACTCCAGGGCGTCACTGCAGGAGTTCCTCAGGGTAGTGTCCTGGGCCCAACTATCTTCAGCTGCTTCATCAATGACCTTCAATCATAAGGTCAGAAGTGGAGATGTTCGCTGATGGTTGCACAATGTTCAGCACCATTCGCAACTCCTCATACTGAGGCAACCTATGTGCAGATGCAGCAAGACCTGGACAACATCCAGGCTTGGGCTGGTAAGTGGCAAGTAACATATATGCCACACAAGTGCCAGGCAATGAACCTATCCAACAAGAGAATCTAGCCATCTCCCCATGACATTCAATGGCATTACGATCATTGAATCCTCCATATCAACATCCTGGGGGTTACCGTTGACCAGAAACTGAACTGGAGTAGTCATATAAATACCGTGGCTACAAGAACAGGTCAGCGGCTAGGAACCCTGCAGCGAATAACTCATCACCTGACTCCCCAAAGCCTGTTCATCAACAAGGTGCAAGTCAGGAGTGTGATGGATTACGCTCCACTTGCCTGGATGGGTGCAGCTCCAACAACACAAGAAGCTCAACACCATCCAGGATAAAGCAGCCCGCTTGATTGGCAACCCGTCCACAAACATTCACTACCTCCACCACTGACGCACAGTGGCAGCAGTGTGTACCATATACAAGATGCACTGCAGCACCGCACCAAGGCTACTCGGGCAGCACCTTCCAAACTGTCGGCCTCTTCCACCTAGAAGGGCAAGGGCAGCAGATGCGTGGGAACACCACTACCTACAAGTTCCCCTCCAAGCCACACACCATCCTGACTTGCAAATATATTGCAGTTCCTTTACTTTCACTGGGTCAAAATCCTGGAATTCCCTTCCTAACAGCACTGTGGGTGTACCTACCCCACATGGATTGCAGCGGTTCAAGAAGGCAGCTCACCACTACCTTCTCGTAGGCAATTAGGGATGGGCAATAAATACTGGCCTAACCTGCGACGCCCACATCCCATGAGTGAATGATTTAAAAGAAAAATCATTTCCAATCTGATTGGACATGGCGCAAACCTTGTATGCAACAGACTGAGCCTATGAGACTTGGCTGGCAAATATAATACTTGTAGCAAGGGTACTCATTGTGAGCTGTCAACACTCTCCTCCTGCAGCCACTGTCCAGCTGGTCTAGGCAGTAGATCCGCCCTCTTTCTGTTCAGCCCTCAAAGTTAGCACCAGGCTGCTGAATCAAGGCATAGACTTCGTCACCATTCTTTCAAAAATAAAGCATTTCTGAAAGTCCTGTTAACACAGCAGCAATATAGAATCATGGAATGATTACAGTGCAGGAGGACATTCGGCCCATCGAGTCCATACCTGCTCTCTCCGGGTGGAATCATAACATCTTGTTTATGTTTAGAGATACAGCACTGAAACAGGCCCTTTGGCCCACCGAGTCTGTGCCGACCATCAACCACCCATTTATACTAATCCTACACTAATTCCATATTCCTACCACATCCCCACCTGTCCCTGTATTTCCCTACCACCTACCTATACTAGGGGCAATTTATAATGGCCAATTAACCTATCAACCTGCAAGTCTTTGGCTGTGGGAGGAAACCAGAGCACCCGACGGAAACCCACACAGTCACAGGGAGAACTTGCAAATTCCGCACAGGCAGTACCCAGAACCGAACCTGGGTCGCTGGAGCTGTGAGGCTGCAGTGCTAACCACTGCGCCACTATGCCGACATGAGGTGTGTTCTATAAATTCTTTATTTTCCTTCTAATTACCCAGTGCAAGAATTTGTATTTTCATTTTCATCTGTTCATCTATTACTAGGGGGGATATGTTTATCTGCTTCAAATGTTCTTTCATTCCATAAAGGTGCAGTACTGGTGCCAGGGTCAAGGATGTCTCTGAACGGACAGGGGGCATTCTGAAGGGGGAGGGTGAACAGCCAGAGGTTGTGGTACACATTGGTACCAACGACATAGGCAGGAAGAGTGACGAGGTTTTGCAGGGGGAGTTTAGCGGGTGAGGTAGAAAGTTAAAAGACAGGACCTCTAGGGTTGTAGTCTTGAGATTACTCCCTGTGCCACGTGCCAGTGAGGCTAGAAATAGGAAGATAGTGCAGCTAAACAGCTGGTGTAGAAGGGAAGGTTTCAGATATCTGGACCATTGGGATCTCTTCAGGGACAGATGGGACCTGTACAAGAAGGATGGGTTGCATCTAAACTGGAGGGGCACAAATATCCTGGCTGCGAGGTTTGCTAGCGTCACTCGGGAGGGTTTAAACTAGTGTGTCGGGGGTGGGAACCAGAGCAGTAGGACAGCAAGTGAAATAAATGAGGGGGAGCTAGTAAATAAGGCCAGTAAGACTACGAGGAAGAGCAGGCAGGGAGATGTTGTGGAGCACAGCGGGACTGGTGGTCTGAAGTGCATTTGTTTCAATGCGAGAAGTATAACAGGTAAGGCAGATGAACTTCGAGCTTGGATTAGTACTTGGAACTATGATGTTGCTATTACAGAGACTTGGTTGAGGGAAGGACAGGATTGGCAGCTAAATATTCCAGGATTTAGAAGCCTCAGGCGGGATAGAGGGGGATGTAAAAGGGGTGGGGGAGTTGCATTACTGGTTAAGGAGAATATCACACCTGTACTCCGGGAGGACACCTCGGAGGGGTCATGCAGCGAGGCAATATGGGTGGAGCTCAGGAATAGGAAAGGTGCAGTCACGATGTTGGGGGTTTACTACAGGCCTCCCAACAGCCAGCGGGAGGTAGAGGAGCAGATATGTAGACAGATTTTGGAAAGATGTAAAGGTAACAGGGTTGTAGTGGTGGGTGATTTTAACTTCCCCTATATTGACTGGGACTCCCTTAGTCCTAGGGGCTTCGATGGGGCAATTTGTAAGGAGCATCCAGGAGGGCTTCTTGAAACAATACGTAGATAGTCCAACTAGGGATGGGGCCGTACTGGACCTGGTATTGGGGAATGAGCCCGGCCAGGTGGTCGAAGTTTCAGTAGGGGAGCATTTCCGGAACAGTGACCATAATTCCTTAAATTTTAAGGTACTTGTGGATAAGGATAAGAGTAGTCCTCGGGTGAAGGTGCTAAATTGGGGGAAGGCTAATTATAACAACATTAGGTAGGAACTGAAGAATTTAGATTGGGGGCGGCTATTTGAGGGTAAATCAACATCTGACATGTGGGAGTCTTTCAAATGTCAGTTGATTAGAATCCAGGACCAGCATGTTCATGTGAGGAAGAAGGATAAGTTTGGCAAGTTTCGGGAACCTTGGATAACGCGGGATATTGTGAGCCTCGTCAAAAAGAAAAAGGAAGCATTCGTGGCTGGAAGGCCAGGAACAGACGAATCCCTTGAGGAATATAAAGACAGTAGGAAGGAACTTTAGCAAGGAATTAGGAGGGCTAAAAGGGGTTATGAGAAGCCATTGGCAAACAGGATTAAGGATAATCCCAAGGCTTTTTATACGTATATAAAGAGCAAGAGGGTAACCAGGGAAGGGTTGGCCCACTCAAGGACAGAGAAGGGAATCTATGTGTGGAGACAGAGGAAATGGGAGAGGTACTAAATGAGTACTTTGCATCAGTATTCACCAAGGAGAAGGACTTGGTGGATGATGAGCCTAGGGAAGGGAGTGTAGATAGTCTCAGTCATCTCATTATCAAAAAGGAGGAGGTGTTGGGTGTCTTGCAAAACATTAAGATACATAGGTCCCCAGGGCCTGATGGTATCTACCCCAGAATACTGAGGGAGGCAAGGGAAGAAATTGCTGGGGCCTTGACAGAAATCTTTGCATCCTCATTGGCTACAAGTGAGGTCCCAGAGGACTGGAGAATAGCCAATGTTGTTCCTTTGTTTAAGAAGGGTAGCAAGGATAGTCCAGGAAATTATAGGCCGGTGAGCCTTACGTCAGTGGTAGGGAAATTATTATAGAGGCTTCTTCGGGACAGGATTTGCACATTTGGAAACAAATGGACTTATTAGCGAGAGGCGGCATGGTTTTGTGAAGGGGAGGTCGTGTCTCACTAACTTGATTGAGTTTTTTGAGGAACTGACGAAGATGATTGAAGGAAGGGCAGTGGATGTTATCTATATGGACTTCAGTAAAGCCTTTGACAAGGTCCCTCATGGCTGACTGGTACAAAAGGTGAAGTCACACGGGATCAGAAGTGAGCTGGCAAGATGGACACAGAACTGGCTCGGTCATAGAGACAGAGGGTAGCAGTGGAAGGGTGCTTTTCTGAATGGAGGGATGTGAATAGTGGTGTCCCACAGGGATCAGTGCTGGGACCTTTGCTGTTTGTAGTATATATATATAAATGATTTGGAGGAAAATGTAGCTGGTCTGATTAGTAAGTTTGCGGACGACACAAAGGTTGGTGGAGTTGCGGGCAGTGATGAGGATTGTCAGAGGATGCAGCAGGATATAGATCGGTTGGAGACTTGGGCGGAGAAATGGCAGATGGAGTTTAATCTGGACAAATGTGAGGTAATGCATTTTGGAAGGTCTAATGCAGGTGGGAAGTATACAGTAAATGGCAGAACCCTTAGGAGTATTGACAGGCAGAGAGATCTGGGCGTACAGGTGCACAGGTCACTGAAAGTGGCAACGCAGGTGGATAAGGTAGTCAAGAAGGCATACGGCATGCTTGCCTTCATCAGTCGGGGCATAGAGTATAAAAATTGGCAAGTCATGCTGCAGCTGTACAGAACCTTAGTTAGGCCACACTTAGAATATTGTAGTGTGGCGACCAGAATTGCACACCAGAAGGACGTGGAGGCTTTGGAGAGGGTACAGAAGAGGTTTACCAGGATGTTGTCTGGTCTGGAGGGCATTAGCTATGTGGAGAGGTTGGATAAACTCTGATTGTTTTCACTGGAACGACGGAGGTGGAGGGGTGACATGATTGAGGTTTACAAAGTTATAAGCGGCATGGACAGAGTGGATAGTCAAACTTTTTCCCCAGGGTGGAAGAGTCAGTTACTAGGGCACATAGGTTTAAGGTGAGAGGGGCCAAGTTTAGAGGGGATGTGCGAGGCAAGTTCTTTCCACAGAGGGTGGTGAGTGCCTTGGAACTTGTTGCCGGGGGAGGCGGCGGAAGCAGGTACCATAGAGACGTTTAAGAGGCATCTTGACAAATACATGAATAGGATGGGAATAGAGGGATATCGTCCCCGGAAGTGCAGAAGGTTTTAGTTTAGGCAGGCGTCAAGAATGGTGCAGGCTTGGAGGGCCGAATGGCCTGTTGTTGTGCTGTACTGTTCTTTGTTCTTTGTACTAATCTGGCAAAAATTACACATTGTTATTAGAGCATGTAAAAAAAATTTTCCTAACCCCTGTATTCATTGTCTGAAATTAATAATCCCTTATGACTGATTTTCCAACAAGAGGACAGTGTATTTTTCCCTATTCACCTTGTGAAAGCTCTTCGTAAGTTTAATAATCTCCCTCCTTCAGTGGAAATAAACCCGTCTTTTTTTCATAACTATAGGTTTTCATCTCATCAGTTTGTTTTGAAATTTACAGTCTAAAAGATATTACTGAAAGTGACTGTGTTTGTGAGAATATGGCACAACACAATTTAGATGGATTATCTCTGCTATTGTAGTGAACAGGTTGTAAAGGGCCATGAATTTTACTAAATTTTGTGTATATTGCCTTTTAACAGTATATTTTTCTAAAATGTTTTTAGGTCACAAGATTTTAACTGTGAAAGTTGTGGTTCTCACATGAGGACAGCTCTGCTTCCATGCACAGCAAGTAGCATTCCAAGTCTGGCTGATGTGGAGGCCAAAGAATTAGCAAAACAAATCAGTTTTAAGGCATGTTGGCTTTTATAAATTATGCTAAATATTTGTATATATTCATGCATTGTTGAGTTCATCCATGTTACTTCATCCACCCCTTTGGTCTATAGCTTGCATATTTTGAAAGCTCAATAACATTGTAAGCCTTACCTTTCTTTGAAAGGTTCTACAATAGTTCATCTGCAGTGGGGGAGGAAATTATAAGAAGGAAAGAACTAACTTGCATTGATTTCGTTTCTTAATGCATCCCAAATTCTTCACATTAAATTAGTAACTTTTGGAGTATAATTACTGTTATGTTGGTAAACATGGCAGCAATTTGAATGCAGCAAGATCTCACAAACAGTAAATGATCTAATGGCCATTCAATTTATATTTAGTGTTGAGGGAGGAATGTTGGCCAGGGTGCCCTGCTTTTTAAGCTCAATGGGCAGACAGGGTCTCAGTTTAGTGTCTCATCCAAAAGATGGCACAACATTTCCTAATTATTGTGTTGCAATGTCGGCCTCGCTTACGTCCTGAATGCAGTTGAAACTGCAACTTTTGAATCGGAGAAGTCAATTACTAATCATCAAGCCGTGATAACTGTTTCAAGTTTGTAACTGCATCATTTGTTTTTCAATAGGCAGAGACAAGTTCTGCTACTGTTGCTGAACCCTCTCCAGCACCGACACCTATAAAAAGCGCGACCCAAGAAGTTCAAGTTTCCCATCAGCTTCCATTCACTCACAACAATCCAGAAACAGAAGATATAACAGAGGTGTGTAAACCAATTTATCGCCTACCAATTTATCGCCTATCTTCAGCCTTACCTGCGCATTGAGTTTTCGTTGAACAGATCTATTTTCATGGAGAATAACAATTCACTGTCTCTGTTTAGCTGGTGAACTGAGGACAAGAGTGGGAAAAAAAAATATTCGTGTTGACCTAATGCTAATCTTGCTTTTAGCACTTGGATATATCAGAAAATATCAGTGTAGTAACACATTGGGTTTCATCGTACAAAAGCATACAATGTTAAAATTGTAACAAATACTATCTCAACAGTTGCTTTTTTTTTCATCTTTTGGTTGCCATTTACTTAGCTAGATTTTTCACCGTTCAAGGTGGGGGACATGTCATTGCCTCGGGGTGGAACACTTAGTCCAGTCTTTGGAATGACACTTTTTATACTTGAGTATGGCTTCATAGTACAGAGGCACCAAAATAAGTGTCCTGACTCCTACACTCCAACTTTTTGTACATTTGCATGCACTACTGGGTTGTGTCTCTATGCTTTGAATTGATCATGGTTGAAATGTTTTTTGTTGGTTGTTTTATTATTTCTGGTCATGGAAGCAATTTCAGAAATGTTTGGTTTGCCATCTATATAATAGATGTAAATTTTTGTTTTGTCTGGCTTAACTTAGTTTTTCTGTGCAGTTTATCCAATGAAGCTGATTCAGACAATGTCAATTCGGATCAAGTGTTGAATTGGCTAAGAAACAGTTCTCTAAACAGCATTGTTAATATGTGACTGTTCATTGTAGATAAAATTTATTTCTGTGTATTTTTAAGAGTGGGTAAAGTTTAAATTAAATTCTGTGCTTCTGTAAATTTACATCTACCAGAGAGGGCACAATAATTACCTTTTTTAATTTGTTCTTGGGGTATGGGCATTGCTGGCAAGGCCAGTATTTATTGCCCTTGAGAAGATGGTGATGAGCCACTGCCTTGAACTGCTGCAGTTTGATGCAACTGAGTGGCTTGCACCATTTCAGAGGCCAGTTAAGAGTCAGCCACATTGCTGTGGATCTAGAATCGCTTGTAGGCTAGACTGGGTAAGGATGGCAGATTTCCTCCCAGAAGGCCATGAGTGAACCTGCTGTGTTTTTACAATAATCCAGTAGCTTTGTGATCATTAATAATGACACTAGCATTTTATTCCAGATTTATTAATCAATTGAATTTAAAGTATCCCAGCTGCTGTAATGGGAATTGAACTTGTCTCAAGAGATAGAGTCCAGGCCTCTGGATTACTAGTCCAGTAACATTACCACCATGTTACCATCCCTTTTTGTGTTGATGTCTGATTTAATGACTGTCAGGTTTGCTTTCTTGTCCTGTACTCTATTCATGACTAGCTGGACGATTTGCTCTGGTCTTGTCTTTTCTGTTCATTGAGAATGGCCATCCATCCCTTTTATTGACTCTATTCACCTTCTCTGAACTGGTGGTTTCCATTCTCTGATCCAACCCTGGCATCATAAAAACTGCTGATAGAGGGTGTTGTTCTTTAGTTCAAGGATCTATATTTGACTATGGCTGAATGGCAACTATGTGGCTCACTTCACCCTTTGAACCCTGGACCCAGTACTGAATGTCAGGTTGTCATTTTCCAGACTATTACTGATCTCGTCTCTTTTGGAGATCTTCTCCCTCCCTTTTTTATTCTTTCACGGAATGTGAGCGTCGCTGGCTAGGCCAACATTTATTGTCCATCCCTAATTGCCCTTGAGAAGGTGGTGGTGAGCCAAGTCCACTTGAGCAAGCGGTGGTGTAGGTACACCCATAGTGCTGTTAGGAAGGGAGTTCCAGGATTTTAACCCAGCGACAGTGAAGGAACGGCCATATAGTTCCAAGTCAGGATGGTGTGTGGCTTGGAGGGGAACTTGCAGGTGCTGGTGTTGCCATGCATTTGCTGCCCTTGTGCTTCTAGTTGGTAGAGGTCGTGGGTTTGGAAGGTGTTGTCTAAGGAGCCTTGCTGCAGTGCATCTTGTATATGGTACACATTGCTGCCACTGTGTATCGGTGGTGGAGGGAGTGAATGTTGAAGGTGGTAGACAGCGTGCCAATCAAGCTGGCTTCTTTGTTCTGGATGGTGTCGAACTTCTTGAGTGGTGTTGGAGCTGTACTCATCCAGACAAGTGGGAAGTATTCCATCACACTCCTGACTTGTGCCTTGTAGGTGGTGGACAGGCTTTGGGGAGCCAAGAGATGAGTTACTCGCCGTAAAATTCCCAGCCTGTGATCTGCTCTTCTAGCTGCAGTACTTGTATGGCTGGTCCAGTTCAGTTTCTGGTCAGTGGTAACCCCTAGGATATTGGGGGATTCGGCAATGGTATTGCCATTGAATGTCAAGGGGCGATAGTTGGATTCTCTTGTTGGAGATGGTCATTGCCAGGCACTTGTGTGGTGTGAATGTTACTTGCCACTTATCAGCCCAAGCCTGAATGTTGTCCAGGTCTTGCTGCATATGAACATGGATTGGGTCAGTACCAATCGCCAATGGTGCTGAACATTCCCACGACTGACCTTGGAATGGAGAGAAGGTTATTGATGAAGCAGCTGAAGATGGCAGGGCCTAGGACACGGCTCTGAGGAGCTCCTGCAATGATGTCCTGGGACTGAGATGATTGACCTCCAACAACCACAACCATCTTCCTTTGTGCTAGGTATGAATCCAACCAGTGGAGAGTATTTTCCCGATTCCCATTTGTTAGAGAAACTTCCAAGCTTGTAAGTGAAGAAGACACTGAGACTAGATGCTTTGATGGAGCCTGTTTATTGCTTGCCACAGAGCTTACTTCTCCACTCCTAACAACACATACACTAACACCATTGACTCCAGTTTTGCTAGGGCGCCTTGATCCCACACTGTCAAATGCTGCCTTGATATCAAGGACAGCCACTCTCTCTCATCACTTCTGGAGTTCAGCTCTTTTGTCCATGTTTGGACCAAGGCTGTAATGAGGTCAGGAGCTGAGTGGCCTTGGCGGAATCCAAACTGAGCGTCACTGAGCAGGTTAAGTTGCTGAGTAAGTGCTGTGATAGCACTGTCGACGACACCTTCCATCAGTTTGCTGATGATCGTGAGTAGGCTGATGGGGTGGTAAGTGGCCAGGTTGGATTTGTCCTGCTTTTTGTGCACCTGGGCAATTCTCCACACTGTCAGGTAGATGCTAGTGTTGTAGCTGTACTGGAACAGCTTAGCTCGGAGTGCGGCTAGTTCTGGAGCACAAGTCTTCAGAACTATTGCAGGAATGTTGTCAGGGCCCATAGCCTTTGCGGTATCCAGTGCTTTCAGGTGTTTCTTGATATCCTGTTGAGTGAATCGAATTGGCTGAAGACTGGCATCTGTGATGCTGGGGACCTCAGGAGGAGGCTGAGATGGATTGTCTACTTGGCACTTCTGGCTGAAGATGATTGCAAATGTTTCAGCCTTGTATTTTGCACCTATGTGCTGGGCTCTCCCAACATTGAGGATGTGGATATTTGTGGAGCTTTCTCCTCCTGTTAGTTGTTTAATTGTCCACCACCATTCACAATTGGATGTGGCAGGACTGCAGAGCTTAGATCTGACTTGTTGATTATGGGATCGCTTAGCTCTGTCTAGCACGTGCTGCTTCTGCTGTTTGGCATGCATGTAGTCTTGTGTTGTAGCTTCACCAGGTTGGCATTTCATTTTGAGGTGTGCCTGATGCAACTCCTGGCATGCCCTCCTGTACTCTTCATTGAACCAGGATTGATTTTTTTTCTCCCCCAGCTTGATGGTAATGGTAGAGTGGGGGATATGCTGGGCCCACGAGGTTACAATTGTTGCCCTAATCTCATTGCCTGTTGCCTCCAACCTCATTGTTTCTCAACAATGTGCAGCCCGTTTCTACCTATTCCCCAAGATGCACTGCCCTAGCAGACTGATTTTTCTGTCCAGTCTAACTAAATTAATGTTTCTTGCCTTGACTGTTTTCTTTCCTGCCTTGTCTAGTCTCTAGTCACATATCAGGAGCCCTCTGATGCCTGCTACCACCTTAGATTTTCCTTTCCCAATCCTCTCCTTATAGCAATGGACATACATTCCCTCTACATTTACATTACTAATCAGGATGGTCTTTAGGTCCTCCACTGCTTACTTGGAGCAGTGACCCAATCAATCCCCTTCCACCACCTTGCTCCTCTGGTTAAACTTGCTCTTAACTGAATATTTAGTTACAGTCACTACCTCCAGATTGAGGATATGAGATGCAGCTGCGCTTTTGTTGTGTTATATGTAGAGCTCACTTGTTCGAATCCTGCGCAAGGCTCCAACTGACTTCCATTTTTGCTGAATTGATTGATTGATGCTGCTCTTTGCTGTTGCTCCAATTCCAAGAATTTCATTCACTGCTTCTAAATTCCATCCAATTATTACATTTTATGTGGTCCACTTTTGATCTCATAATGTGCATTATGTAAAGATGTATCACAAGCCACTGACTCCAACTACTGACTGAATTATCATTCTTCTTGCTGTCAATTTCATTTTTCTGATTTCCACTTTCCCCACCAAAGCTTTTGAAATACCTTTTTGTCTTTTTTTCTCAACTGAGATTTACCCTTCACAATGAGCAACAGAATCCTTGACCAAACAATTTCTCAAGCCTCTGCTTTCATTCCCTCTTTTCTCTCTCTCTCTCTCTCTCTCTCTCTCTCTCTGTCTCTCTCTCTCTCTCTCTCTCTCTCTCTCTCTCTCTCTCTCTCTCTCTTCTACCCCGCTTTTTCTCCACCCGCCCCCCCCCCCCCCCCCCCCCCCAACCATTAAAAGGATGTTCCAGGATGTTTCTGGTCTTCACCTTCCACACCGCCAGCCTTTACATTCACACAGTCATTTTCTGCCACCTACGATATGATCTCAACGCAAAGCAGAACTTCCATCTTGGCTTTCCATAGAAACTGTCCTCTCCAAAGATATCCTTGCTCGCTCTTCTAACATTCCTAGATTATGGTTCTTTTTCTTAGCATCACTTGTCCATTTATCTCCTCCAATACCACATCATCCAGGCTGAAAGTTCTCTCTTCATGCAAGGCAGCAATTCAATGTACTTCCTGAAATCTGTTTTGCTGTATTTGCTGCCCTCTACAGGTGTGGAGACCAAATTCATACTAAGTGACTATTTTACTAAAATACCTCTGTTTTGTCCCCAAGTGTGACCCTGACCCCTCTGCTCAATACTTCTAACTGCAACTCCTGTTCCTATCCTGAACTCTTCATTTTTGGGATCCTACACTGTTTCAACCAGACTGAATGCAAGTTTCAGAAAAAGTGTTGTCTCTTTCTCTAGGCGAGTCTAAATTCCTTTGGTCTGAATATTGGCTGCAATAGCTTTAGACTTTAGCTACATCTTCTGTTTTCTTTACAGCAAAGGCGCTGGTGATGTAGGTTGGATATGACCATGTCTGGGGAAGATGATGTGTTGGATACAAACTCTGTTCAAAATAGATTGTTCATGGCGAGTGTTGGTTTGTTTTTTCTTCCCTTTGCAACTGAGAAACGTGCTCTGTTTTGCTATTTTCTGTTTAATTTTACATCAGTTTCTCTTTTTTCCCCCTTTTGTTAGTGTGAACCTTGTCCAAGTTTCTTCAGCTTCTTAACTACTTTTAGTTTCCTTTAATGTCATTCCATCACATCACAGTCTTTGAGATCATATAATTTTCCATTGAACAGTGTAAGGCCATTCAACCCTCTAACTCCCTGGCTGTGGTTCGGCCCATCTGTTTCTTCTGCTCACCTATTCCCTCAGAGATTACCCCTTCAACTCTGCTTCCATCATACTTTCTGCAGACACTTGCCAATGCTGAAATCCAGCAGCTCCTCCCCAAATTTCAGTAGTTTAGCTATTTCATGGAACTACCATATAAGGTTGGCATCCTGCTGCAAATTAATATTTACAAAATGTAATTTGCTGTACCTGTTTACTGGCACAGGGGCTCATAATTAAACAGATCCACCAGAAAGTAGCTGTTGTTGTAGGAGCTGTTGCCTATAATTTTTCATCATCTCTGATGTCCAGCCAGGCCTAAACAGCTCATCAATGACATCTTGCCTTTGGCTATCCACGACCTTGATTCTCTGAGATGTCTGCAACAACATAAACACTAAAGATCAGCAGCTACATCTGTTCATCGCTTTTAACAACTGGTCAGTTTTTTTCATCATAATTGTACCCTGGGCTAGTAAACCAGTTAACACAATAACTAGACAACTAGCTTTTGATCTCACTAGTTAGTCACCTTTCTACTGAGATCAGTTCAGATGGCATCTTTTTAATTTAGGTAAAGGTTGGCAGTGGAGGTATCAGGCTCTTGTTGTTTCTGGGACATTTCTGGTGAGCAGCAGCAGATGCAAATTCCAGAAAATGGCACATGTCTAAACTTAGCACAAGAAAAGCATGAATTTGTACCTGGAAGCCTACCCTTGATTTGTCTCTTCAAACCCTCTTTTTTTTTTTTTACCCTTCTCTGCCCCCAGCCCCCCTCTGACGCATGGGCTGGGAATTTCCCATGAACAGCTCCTATTCCACTGCTGTAACTTAGCCGGAATGTGGCAGAAGCTCTGTTTATCTGCAAATGGGGTTTCCACCAGCATAGGTACAACAACTCAAAGAAAATTCTGAGCCATCCTTATCGTTTCTTACTTTTTATCGCACCTCTTGTCCAGTCTCATGCTTAGGTCAACCTTTGTACATCATTGCAGCTGCTATCGCCTGCATTGGTCCTTGCAGCACCATTTTAAACAGGCTGTTAACCTTGTGGTTTCGTTTGAACAGTTGATGTATGAAAGCTATATATTGGAATAAGAATTCAAGTTAAGTATTGGTTATGTAAATGAAGGCCAATTGACATGGGTATGGGATAGAGGAGGGACAATGGATATGTACTCTAATTGGTATGATGTGACTAGTGGTGTCCACCAGGAATCTACTGGGCACTCAGTTTTTTTACCGTATTTATCAGTGATTTAGATGAAGATCAAGAGAGACATATTTTGAAGCTTGCTGTCTGCAATAAATTAGGTGGCACAGTAAGTATTATAGATGGGATCAGAAAGCTGCAGAGTGGGGGAAAAAAAACCTGTGGCAGGTGAAGTTTAATGTGGGAAAGTGAGAGATCAACCACTTGATCTAGGATAAATTAGAGTATTTAATAAGTAGTAAGAAGTGATGGAGGAGCAAAGAAATTTAGGAGTCCATGTACAGAAGTCACTAAACTCTTCTGTACAGATACAGAAATAATTGATTGGGCTATTGGAATGTTGGCGTTTATCTCAAAGGCTGGAATACAAGGGGATGAAATTTATGTTACAGTTGTGTGAAGCTCTAGTTGGGCCACATCTGGAGTACTTTGCTCACTTCTGGACAACGCGCTTCAGGAGGGATATATTGGCCTTGGAGAGGGTGCAGTGCAGATTCATCAGAATGATACCAGAGCTAAAAAGGTTAAATTATGAGACCAGATTGCATAGACTAGGCTTGTATTCTTGTGTAGAAGATTAAGGGGTGATCGAATTCAGGTGTAAAAGATAATTAAAGGAACTCATAGGATAGCTGGAAACTATTTTCTCTTGCGTGAGTCCAGAATAGGGTACGTAGCCTTTTATAATTAGAACTAAATCATTCAAGGGTGATGTCAGGAAGCCCACTTCACAAAAGAGTAATGGGAATTTGGAACACACTCCCTCAAAAAGCTGAGGATCAGTTAATTGAAAAATTCAAAAGAGATTTTTGTTACGTAATGGTGTTAAATAGAAGGGAGTAGTAGTCATTCTTCACCTATACAAAGCCATGATTAGACTACACCTGGAGCACTGTGAGCACCATACCTTAGGAAGGATATATTGGTCTTGGAAGGAGTGCAACACAGACTTAGCAGAACGATACCTGGACTCCAAAGGTTAAATTATGAGGCAGGGTTACACCAAGTAGGATTGCATTCCTTGGAATTTAGAAGGGTAAAGGGCAATTTGATCAAAGTTTTTAAGATATTAAAGGGAACATAAAGGTGGATAGTGAGAAACTATTTCCGTGAGTTAGAGATTCTAGGACAAGGGGCATAGTCTAAAAATTAGAGTCAGACTTTTCAGGAGTAAAATTAGGAAACACTTCTCCACCCAAAGAGCGGCCGAAGTTCTGAACTTTTTTCTGCAAAAGGCAATTGATAGATTAATTGCTAATTTTAAAACTCTGATTACTAGATTTTTGTTAGCCAAAGATATTCAGGGAAATTGGGCAAAGGTGGGTAGATGGAGTCAGGTCGCAAATCACCCAACATCTCATTGAAAGGTAGAATAGGCTCAAGAGGCTAAATGGCTTCTTCCTGTTCTTATGTTCCTAACGATGGCTAAATGGAGTGAAGATATAGGTCAGCCATCATCTAATTGAATGGCTTACTCCTGTTCCTAAGAAAAGTGTATGGACAAGTGTTTTCAATATAATGTACTGAATCCCAATCTGTATATTCAAATCTATCTTTTTTTAAAGAAAAATATCCTACCTCAGAAATTTTCATGCTTTCTAATCCCTGTAGTGACCCACCGTTTTGAGTCTTCCCTGCTTGGGAAGCTGTTTTGTCAATGTCAACTAAGGCACTACATAGTTCCATTGAAAATTTCACAGATTGCATCTGTTCCTTCCTTATCAAGCTACATTTGAATGAGGGAAATCCATAACTGGAGTAAAATGCTCTTGTCAAGTTTCCTAGCTTCAACCAAAAACTTAGAATGAGCCCATTCAATAAAATATTTAACTGTTTGACCGACTGAACTTCTGAACTGTTTTATCTGGAATTATTCCTTAAAATATCTTTCGGTTTTACATAACCATATAGCTTGTTTATGAACAAATTAATGCAACATTAACTGAAAAAAGTCTTAACCAAGTTCATAGACCACATTCAATTTGCATTGTTTATAGTTCTAATTTTATTATAAATTTAAAATCTTTTGATAGAATTGGTTTGTTTTTGGCATTTCTGTATATTAACAGGCTATACCAAATTGGTATACAAAATATACAGTAAGTTTTCTACCATTGGTATACTGTACTGTAATTATTTAGTGGAGTGAGCATTTGCATAACACTCATTTGTCATGAAAGACTGTGGCTTGGAGCTCAGCCAAGATGGGTTGGGGTGGTAGAGTGCTTCAACTTGAATTTGCAGCTAAATTGTGGTCAAAATCCAGGATAAGCTGTGGTTCAGAAATGACGAAGACTGGGGATTGCTTTAGCAAAAATAAATCAAGTAACATTGGTCCATCTGCTCATCTTTAGAGAAGGTAGAAAAGCTAAACTGAATCAACAACTTTTATCAGGAAGTGTTATCTGTTTAAGCTCTTGTACATTTTTACTTAATTTTTAAATTAGTTTGATCTACTTTGTAGCTTCACAATTGGGTAATCTACAGTATCGAAAGGAGTATTGTTATATTGTAGTGGGGGAGGGAGGAGTGGTTCTGCAAAACAATACTCCTCCCAAAAAGTAGTAATTAAAACTTCCTAATATTATGGGAAATAACACCTGCCTTTACCAAAAAAAAAATTTTTTAAAATAAAAATAATATGGTAGAAGGTTGTCATTGCATTTAAATAATGGGTCATAGTCATTGTTACTATCGGGTCTGTAAGCTACTTTATTTTTTTCTTTCTCCATTAACTTATCTCACTATTTGTACAAGTCAAAGGAGAAACTCTTCCTAATAGCACTGTGGGTGTACCTACCCCACATGGACTGCAGCGGTTCAAGAAGGCAGCTCGCCACTAGCTTCTTGAGGGCAATTAAGGATGGACAAGAAATGCTGTCCTGGCTAGTGACGCCCACATCCCATGAACGAATAAAAAAAACTAATATCCATATTTCTTGGTTTCATTCTTACTATAATAGCTGTTAGTCATAGACTGTTCAGTGGGCACTTTGCCTCCTTTAGAGTGAAGGAGAATCATCTGACAGTAGGAGTTATGGCAATGAATTTCCCCACAGCTATTACATTTTGGTAAGAAAAATAAGATCTCCTATTACTTACAAAATAAGAATCTTCATTATGGTAGGGCAACAAAGGGATCTGAACAGATATACATAAATTACCTAAAAGTAGCAATACGGGTAAATAAGGCCATAAAGGCAAAGCATGCACTAGGGTTTGTTTCTTGCACAATAAAGTTGAAAAATAGAGAAGTTATACTAAACCTGTATCAAACCTTGGTTATGCTACACTTGGAGTACAGTTTACAATTCTGGTCATATAAAAAGGATAAACATACTGGAGAGGATGCAAGAAAGTTTTGCAAGGATGATACCAGAACTGAGAGGTTATACCTATCGAGAAAGGATGAATAGGCTGGATCTCTCTTTATTTTTTCTCGAAAAGCGAAAGCCAAGACGTAACCTAATAGAGGTCTTTAAAATTATGAAAGGTTTTGATGGACACAACTTGAGGGGGAAGAGCAAAACTAGGGGCTGTCAATATGATAATCACCAAGAAATCAAATGGGGAATTCAGGAGAAACTTCTTTACACAGAGTGGTAAGTGTGTGGAACTTGCTAGTACAGTTGAGGTGAATAGTATAGATGCATTTAAGGGGTGACTAAATAAGCATATGAGGGAGAAGGGACTCAAGGATTATGCTGATAGGTAAGGAAAGACGGGAGGAGGCTTGACTGGAGCATAAATGTCTGCATGGATTAGTTATGCTGAATGGCCTTTTTCTGTACTGTGTATTCTATATTGCCTCACTGTGAAAACATAATGGTCCAGAATTTAGCAATGATGTATCCACATGCTGTCTCTTTGGAGCTTTGTAATTTACTGCTGTGAAAAGGGAAGAACTTGCACAGTTGATTTTTTTTTTCTTTGTTTGATTTGATAATTTAGGTTGGATACCCTGAAACCTGCCTTTAAAATTCTTTTTCTTTTTATAGACTAATGGAGATGACACTCACACTGGGACTCAGGAACCTCCACAAAGCAGATCCAATACTACATCCTTAAGCCCTCGACAGCGGCGTACTCAACAGCAGCGACGTGCTCAGCAGCAGCAACAGGCGAGACGTCCAATTTCGCCATCATACTCTCAAGTCCGTCGGCCAGCTAATACCAATCAAATAGGATCCACTGTCCTAATTGTCATCCTCACGTTAGCACTGGCTGCCCTCATTTTCCGAAGGATTTACATGTCGAACGAATACAGATTTGACTATGAATTGTAATGATCAGTTGCTTTGCATAACCATAGACTGGATTTATTATACACCATATCATGTATTTTAACATGTCCAATCCCCATATTAATAACCAAGATTTGCAGGGGTTTTGAATGGCCTACCCAAAAGGGAATTTAAAGTGTTACAGAATGCAAAACTTGTGCATAATTATTATCCTTGGGATAATGAACAGTGGTATTTTCCAAAATTGGACACCCATTCAGGAATATTTTGGGTCAAACGCTTGTTAAAATCAATTTATCTTTGGTAGAATTGAGTGTTTTTTGTTGAGACCATGCTGTTCAAGTGTCAGGTAATGCTGAGGGTGCTAATAATCTGTTTACTGGAAAATTTCTGTGGACCACTGTAAAGGTCATTGGGCTCATAATTTCAGTGCTAGTGGAGTTGTATACAATTTAACCTTTTTGAAGTGAGTCCTGTTTCTACATATAACTGATGCCTTAATATCATTATTTCATTTAAATTTGAATATCTAGTCAGGATTTTCAGTACTGTCTGTAGCAAATTTAAAATCCAAATTGAGCTCTCAATGCTGCTAAGTGAAGTTACTGCAGGCTGAGCTATCAAACTAGTTTCATGGTACTAGGTGAATAGTCTTTCAATAAACAACACCCTAAACTAAATTATAAAATGTGCAAATCTTCTAAAACAAAGATCCAACCGGAGAGTTGATATAAAATTCACAAATATAAATCCAAAACTGATGGGTGTTATCTGATTATCTGTAACTTTTTTGTGTGAAATCAAAGAAATCATATTTATAACATTAAATAAGCAGAGAAGTTGGTTTTGGCTGTAGTGCTTAGATAAATTTCTTGTGGAAGATATTTTCTGACGTAAGACAAAATAACCAAATCTAGGATCTTCCAGCAAGTGATAGTAAGATGCCCGTTCCCTCTTATTCATGGTTATTTAGCTTCCTGAACCAAGGTATGGATGCTGTAGCATGTTAGAGTTAGATATATTGTCTGCTTCAGTTATTAGAGAGGGCACTAGTTTTTTGTTTGGCAAATATCATTGTTCAAAGGGTATTCAGCAATGTAAAGTCTGTTTCAAATATGAAACCACTTTAGAACAAACCATCTCATACAGATGTAAATGTTTAATCTCTATTTTTCTGCTATAGAATTACTTTTTGTGGGACCCTGAATACTTTGCACATGCAGTGCCACAGCACTTTTACAGTTAAGGGAACAATACAGTCACTCTCCTAACTTTCTAATGCATCATTGTCACCAAATTGCTCAACGTGGATATTTGTTAAAAAGCCCATCATTTTTTGTTTTGTGAAATACTTTATTGTTCTTGGGTTCAGAAGGAAAATTGACATATCTGCCTGGCATCGTAAAAATATAGTGCTTTCCTGTCATGCATCCTGCATGTACTGCAGTAATTTTGCTGAACCTTTGAACTTTGATGCAAAAACTTTCCATTCAGCATGGTGTCAGGTACACTCTTCTGCCACATCACAACAATGGAATGTCACTAAAACATTTGGGCGGTGCAGTGGTTAGCACCACAGCCTCACAGCTGCAGCGACCCGGGTTTGATTCTGGGTACTGCCTGTGCGGAGTTTGCAAATTCTTCCTATGACCGCGTGGGCTTTCGCTGGGTGCTCTGGTTTCCTCCCACAGCTAAAGACTTGCAGGTTGATGGGTAAATTGGCCATTATAAATTGCCCCTAGTATAGGTAGGTGGTAGGGGAATGGAGGGAAGGTGGGGATGAGGTAGGAATATGGGATTAATGTAGGATTAGTATAAATGGGTGGTTGATGGTCGGCACAGATTCGGTGGGCTGAAGGGTCTGTTTCAGTGCTGTAAAATAAATAAAAACAGAGTACTTCCTTATATATAACGTATACACACAACATACATACAATATATATATTTTTATATATATAATATACACACACATACACATTAGCCAGTGCCAGATACAACAGTTGAATAAATGTAAATTCAGATTTATTGTCTTGTTATACTTGTTAATCTTCAGTTTTGTCATTGAACAAATAAATGGCATTTTTCATTGTTGAATGTTAAGGTGTTTATCAATAATGGCCTGTGCAATTGAACTGAAGAAACCCTTGAGCTAGAAGTATAGAAATTGAAGCTTAATACAGTTATCAAACATCTTTAAATTACATAGATTTAAAATGAAAAGCGCCGACAAATTTGGTTAGTCAGTATAAAATGTTCTTTTATGTAATGAGTGTTTTATGAACTACTAGAAAAGGAAAGAAATTGCAGAACTGTAGGAAAAGAGTAGGGGAGTGGGACTAATAGCTCTTTGAAAGAGTGGTCACATATACAATGGACAGAATGGCCCAACTTCTGTGCTGTACAATTCTATGTACAGATCATTAATGTCTTAAGTTTGTAGATATAAAGCCTTCATTTTCTTGCTATATTAGGAGTCCATTCTAGTTACACATAAGCAAAAGATAAAATGCCAGAAATACAAGCTGGAAGTTGGCACTTTCTGTTCTATCTGAATCATTAACTAGGCTTTCCTCTTTACCCATCTTCATTTGCCAGTATATGTCCAGTATTTACCTTTTTTGTGTTCATAATTAGAGGACTTGGTCTTCTCTCCTTTCCATTACCATGCATTTTTCTACAAATGACTGAAATCCTAGGTTTACTGTAAAAGATATAAATATGTAAAATATTTTGAATGAACTGTAATGTTTTATTGTTTGTAATAACAGACTGCAATGGAAGTAATGGATCTAAAGTTCAATTTGTATACTGTAATTCCTTGCAACAGCCCTCTGTCCATTTATGGTGCTCTTTTCATAATCCTCTTGAAGTTTTCCATCAATGAAACTGACACTCCTTGTTCTTTCAAGCTGTTCTGTGATGGTTATCCACATTCCAAAGTTGATGAATTCTTGATTATCCTCCATGCTGAGATCATAAGGGCAGGGGAGCATCACTAGAACAGACCCTAAAGAGGAAATTCAAAACTATCTTGTAATTTGCTTAGAGAAAAGTAATAAAAATCTTGTCTACCCACATAATTGAACTCATGTCATGTTTTGCCTTGCTTATTTTTGCTAACCTTTTCCAATTACAAATGTGGACATAGCAATTTATAATGGGAATGCTTATGCCAAACATTGGGAAGACCAAAGCCATTACATTTGGCCTGCACCCTACATATTCTGTGCCATCAATTAACCATCTCTGGTAACTGTCTAGTTCTGATGAAAGGTCACTTACCTGAAACATTAACTCTGCTTCTCTCTCCACAGATGCTGCCAGACCTGCTGAGTATTTCCAACTTTGCTTGTTTTTATTTCAGATTTCCAGCATTTGCAGTATTTTGCTTTTATTTTAGTGTTTAATTCACTGCCCCTTCCAGGAATGCCTACCTGGAAGAAGTTCTGCTCTTCTGTTTGGGATTTTCATTTGTCTCTTTTACCTTTGTTCACCTTCGTTGCTTTCTATTTCCCTCCTGGTGTTTGATAGTGTCTACCAAAACTCGTTTTCACAGCCACATCTCCTTCCTCAGCGACTGTCTCTGGCTCTGACTTATTCCACGTGGATTCCAACTAATAGCCAATGTTGTTCCTTTGTTTAAGAAGGGTGGCAAGGATAATCCAGGAAATTATAGGCTGGTGAGCCTTACGTCAGTGGTAGGGAAACTATTGGAGAGGATTATTCGGGACAGGATTTACTCCCATTTGGAAACAAACAAACTTATTAGCGAGAGACAGCATAGTTTTGTGAAGGGGAGGTCGTGTCTTACTAATTTGATTGAGTTTTTTGAGGAAGTGACGAAGATGATTGATGAAGGAAGGGCAGTGGATGTTATCTATATGGACTTCAGTAAAGTCTTTGACAAGGTCCCGCATGGCAGACTGGTACAAAAGGTGAAGTCACATGGGATCAGAGGTAAGCTGGCAAGATGGATACAGAACTGGCTCTGTCATAGAAGACAGAGGGTATCAGTGGATGGGTGTTTTTCTGAATGGAGGGATGTGACTAGTGGTGTTCCGCAGAGATCAGTGCTGGGACCTTTGCTCTTTGTAGTATATATAAATGATTTGGAGGAAAATGTAGCTGGTCTGATTTAAGTTTGCGGACGACACAAAAGTTGGTGAAGTTGCGGATAATGATGAGGATTGTCACAGGATACAGCAAGATATAGATCGGTTGGAGACTTGGGCAGAGAAATGGCAGATGGAGTTTAATCCGGACAAATGGGAGGTAATGCATTTTGGAAGGTCTAATGCTGGGGGGTATACAGTAAATGGCAGAACCCTTAGGAGTATTGACAGGCAGAGAGATCTGGGCGTACAGGTCCACAGGTCACTGAAAGTGGCAACACAGGTGGATAAGGTCGTCAAGAAGGCATACGGCATGCTTGCCTTCATCGGCCGGGGCATAGAGTATAAAAATTGGCAGTCATGTTGCTGCTGTACAGAACCTTAGTTAGGCCACACTTAGAATATTGCGTGCAATTCTGGTCGCCACGCTACCAGAAGGACGTGGAGACTTTGGAGAGGGTACAGAGGAGGTTTACCAAGATGTTGCCTGGTCTGGAGGGCATTAGCTATGAGGAGAGGTTGGAAAAACTCAGATTGTTTTCACTGGAATGACGGAGGTGGATAGATGATAGAGGTTTACAAAGTTATGAGCGGCATGGACAGATTGGATATTCAGAAGCTTTTTCCCAGGGTGGAAGAGTCAGTTACTAGGGGACACAGGTTTAAGGTGCGAGGGGCAAAGTTTAGAGGGGATGTGCGAGGCAAGTTTTTTTTTTTTTACACAGAGGGTGGTGAGTGCCTGGAACTTGCTGCCAGGGGAGGTGGTGGAAGCAGATACGATAGCGACGTTTAAGAGACATCTTGACAAATACATGAATAGGGAGTAGAGGGATATGGGCCCTGGAAGTGCAGTAGGTGTTCGTTTAGGCAGGCATCAAGATCGGCGCAGGCTTGGAGGGCCGAATGGCCTGTTCCTGTGCTCTACTGTTCTTTGTTCTTTGATTACAGGTATCTCCGAGAAATACAACGTTCCTCAGACTGCTGTTCTCGCCGCATCCGGAGATCCACACTCCGTGCCATGCGCCACCACATGTGCACACTGGATCTCTCTCCAGAAGCACTACCTAACCCGGACCCGATGATGTGTCTGGTTCGGATCGGGTCGCTTTTCCGGGTCTGGCTTTCGGGTTTGGGTTGGGCTGGGTCTGGGTCGGGGACACACAGTATTAATTGGACTTGAAAGGTTGTTTAAAAAGACGAAGATTGGAGCCACAAAGTCAGTGGTCACGAGTTAAGCGGAAACCCATAAAGTTGTCACACTACCCGTATATGTATTGCTTAAAATAAACACAGCAATTGCTCGAAGGCTCAGAAAATATTATACACTACCTGGACTCCTGCTTTACAGGTTGAAATACTTGAGCAGCTGCGATGCAGAGACCAGGAAGGTCCTGAGTGAATAATTATTATAAAATATACAGTATATAAAAAAAATTAAATGATCACTGTCGGGACTCTAATCTACACACAGTACTGTACTCAGCTACTCACTGGATAAACTTGCAGCAAGTATTTCAACCTGTAAAGCAGGAGTCTAGGTAATGTATAATATTTTGAGCCTTTGGGCAATTGCTGTGTTTATTTTAAGCAATACAGATACTGGTACAGTGTGGCACAACCTGTCTGGGCACAACTCCATGGGTTTCTGTTTAACTCGTGACCAAACAATCACTGACTTTGAGGCTCCAATCTTCATCTTTTTAACAACCTTCCAAGTCCAATTACAGTTTTTGTTGCTTATCCACACAAACTGAAAAACTGATTCGGATTCAAAGGTAGGTAAAGTGAACATTCTGGTGGTCGGGTTGGGTGTGGGAAAAAATGAAAGGACACTGGTCGGGCTCGGGTCCAATGTGTTCTGAAGTTCTGAAGAAGGGTCACTGACCTGAAACATTAACTCTGTTTCTCTTTCCACAGCTGCTGCCAGACCTGCTGAGTATTTCCAGCATTTCTTGTTTTTATTTCTGTTTACTGTCTCTGGTTCAAACAGACTGTTTGCAAGTTGGGAGTCCTATTTAACCCAGAATTGAGCTACTAATCCCATAACCTCTTCAGCGAAGCTTCAGCCAAGTTCTACCTTTGTAACATTGCCCATCTCTGCAACTCATCTATTCTCCAAACTCTCCTACCTGCCTTTATTACCTCCTGACTCAACTATTCAAATGCTCTGCTGGCTGGCCTCCCATCTTCCATAAACTTGAACTCATCCAAACACTGCTGCCTCTACCTAACCTGCACCAGTTCTTGTTCGCACACCACCCCTGTGCATGCTAACATATAAAAACAAGAAATGCTGGAAATACTCAGCAGGTCTGACAGCATCTGTGGAGAGAGAGAAGCAGAGTTAATGTTTCAGGTCAGTGACCCTTCATCAGAACTGACAAATATTAGAAATGTAAAAGATTATAAGCAAGTAAAGTGGAGGTGGGGCAAGTGATAGCAAATGAGATAGGACAAGGTTACAGAGATTAACTGACCAGCAGGTCATGGAACAAAGGCAAATGGTATGGTAATGGTGTGGTGAAAGACACAGAGAGGGTGTCAATTATCTGTAAAATTAACAGCCCTGGCTCCAAGCACAAACATTTATAAAAAAAAAACAGTGGGTAGGCACAGTAGAAACAAACTAAAGAAAAACGAACGAAAAATAAAAAGGGGGGCCTTGTTATGCTCTGAAATGATTGAGCTCAATGTTCAGTCTGGCAGGCTGTAGCGTGCCTAATCAGTAAACAAGGTGCTGTTCCTTAAGCTTGCGTTGATGTTCGCTGGAACGCTGCAGCAATCCCAGGACAGAGATGTGAGCATAACCGTGGATTTGGGGGTTGTGGGTGCAAGGTGTTGAAATGGCCAGCAATTGGAAGCTGGGGGTCATGCTTTCGGACTGAGTGGAGATGTTCTGCAAAGTGTTCACCCAATCTGCGTTTGTGGTCTCCTCTACATTGGGGAAGACCATTGTGAGCAGCGAATACAGTATACTACCTTGAAAGAAGTGCGAGTAAATCGCTGCTTTACCTGAAAGGAGTGTTTGGGGCCTTGGATAGTGAGGAGAGAGGAGGTAAATGGGCAGGTATTACACCTCCTGTGATTGCAGGGGAAGGTGCAGTGGGAAGGGGACGAGGTGGTGGGGGTAATGGAGGAGTGGACGAGGGTGTTGCAGAGGGAATGATTCTTTCGGAATGCTGATAGAGGAAGGGAGGGGAAGATGCGTTTGGCAGTGGCATCACGCTGGATGTAACATACTAACATATATCGGCTTCTGGTCTCCCAACACCTCATTCTTGTATTCAAATCCCTTCATGGCCTTGTCCCTCCCTATCTCTGCAACCTTCTCCAAGCCTCCAGGAACTCTGCCTTCCTCAAACTTTGACCTTTTGTGTATCCTAAAATCTCTTCACCATTGATGGATGTGCTGTCTAAACCTTATGCACTGTATTTCCATTCCTAAAGAACTCTGACTCTCCATTTTCCTCTCCTTTTAAGACACCCTTTAAAGCGTATTTACGACCAGGCTTTTAGTCACACTTTCTTTTTGGCTCGGTGTCGATTTTTGTTGATTAAATGCAGAAAATGTTCCAAGGCGATGCATGAAGGCGCTCTATCCGCGAATCAACCTGATTCCGGAGCTGTCATCAGATATCAGATGGGTTGCGTTGTACATGTGAAGGATCGGAGGACAGGTGACTGTTCAGGACCGTTTGAGTCCTGCAGTATTGTTAGTTGCCTGTAGTGTTCGGTTTTATATTTTTGCTTTTGGTAATGCAATCTGAGATGAAGTTGACGCTGGCTCAGTTAATGTGTGCAGCACATCCTATATAAAAGTTAACCACTTCCAGTAATATCAGATTTGGTGAGATTTGCTCACATTGCTCTATGTGCATAATGTTTTAAACGTCGTTTATTGTAGTCAATTTTCTTTGCAATATCAAGATACTGGGATCGAAAGTTACACTTTTCAATTGTTTGAGCACTTAATGGTTAAATAAGTGATTTATCTTAAGGGTTAACAAGACCCAGTTTAACTAATCAAGCAGTTTACTGTAGCTGGCCGTGTCTTTTCAAATGATGGGGCAGTCAATCACTAGATTAACTAGCTGCACCAATAGGAATTTTGGATAGCTATCAGAGCCTGAAATTTAATCGCTGAATACAGCTGAGCAATAAATCTTTATTTATGAAAACCTCCCTTCGATCACTATGTATTTCAGTGGTGTGAACTAATATGATCCACAATCACCTCGGTAAAGCCTCCTCACTTTATCAAGCGAGGCTCCAGTGCACTCCTGCATTAAATGCAATATTTTTCACGTCAAATTTTCTAATTAGAAATGAATGCAAATAAAAATAGCTTCTAGGAAAATAATAAATCATATGTTTTACTTGTATCAGATGCCCTGTAAAATTCTTACGTTTATAAATTAAGCAGACTTCCCCAAAAAAACATGCACAAGTTAGGTGGACTCAAAAAAAAAACTTGGCACTGAACGTGTAAAACGTAACTTCTCCATGCTGTTAGTTTACTGCTTTGTGGCGTTTTTCTTCATAAATCTGAAGCGATTTTTAAAAAAAATTTCCCATTCGTGCAAATTTTTAAGTCTTTCCTCGTCAGCTAGTCAAAAATATTTTCTGTCAATTGTTCAGGAGCAAATGTTTATCACCTTAAATTATAAAATCTCGTATCCTCTTTCCAGCATGCGGAAAAAGAACGGTTTTCTTACTGTGCCCCAATTTAATCTCTAAAGGTGTCAGTACTGTCGCTAACTCGCTAGGCTGCAATTGCTGGCGTTATGGATAATGGTCGCTTGCCAATCACAGCAGCGCCGACACTGAAGTTGTTCCAGAGATTTGGAGAAAGGGGCAGTCGGAAGTGTGACGAGCCCGGATCAGTCTGAACACTGACTCACATTGCAGGAGCGACAGTCGCGGCATCAACAGGAGAATGCTGCCGGAGTAAAAAAAAATCAATTCAATGGTTAGACGAGAAGTGATTCACACTGCAGGGTTTTACAGGACTATTGCTGGGATTGTCTCGATTTTGCAAAGTATGCCTTATTTTTTAAAAACTATCTTAATACTCTGCTGCCTGGCGATAGCTGCTGAAAGCAGGAAGCACAGGAAGAAAAGATGGGCATCTCAGGTAGAACACCCTAAACAGGGCAGGTAAGGAGTCTTGTCAGGTCAAGTATCCCCTGTGAGAAAGAATGTTAATTTAGGGATGTTGCAGTACAAACTGTTGTGATTGACGAAAATCAATTCTCTTGTAATTACAAGAAAAAAACTGAATTAGTTCTTCACTAGTAGGTGCGAGGAAGATGAAAGTTAGGAACATATTTTCACTTTATAAATAACATTCAAGTGCAAACATCAAGGTTACTTTCTCTCGAGCATCCAACGACAATCTCGTGCTGGACGACCTTGTTCTTTTCGTTTCCACAACGCTGGAATGATCCAAATGCCGAATTCATTTTCTAGTTGGGCGGATTTGGGATAAAAAAATTGATATTTTTTGAGAAGTCTGCTTGAAGCTAACTTAGCAGCTGCTGGAATAATCATATTAATAGTTCAGGAATTATTATTGTGTTCAGGTTATTCAATTTTTTTTCCAGTTCCTTGAGAAGGGGCGGCGCAGTGGTTAGCACCGCAGCCTCACAGCTCCGGCGACCCGGGTTCAATTCCGGGTACTGCCTGTGCGGAGTTTGCAAGTTCTCCCTGTGTCTGCGTGGGTTTTCACCGGGTGCTCCGGTTTCCTCTCACAGCCAAAAGACTTGCAGGTGATAGGTAAATTGACCGTTGTAAATTGCCCCTAGTGTAGGTAGGTGATAGGGAATATGGGATTACTGTAGGGTTAGTATAAATGGGTGGTTGTTGGTTGGCACAGTGGTGGGCTGAAAAAAATGCAGAAATTTAATGCAGAAAATTATTTTGAATTATTAGGAGTAGATGGTATCTGGAACTAGTACAAATATTGAAAAATATATTAGAAAGCTGACAGTAAATTAGCTTAAAATATTGACAAAACATCCCCTGAGTAAATGCAATGTTATATATATTTATAGATTATAAAAAGTATGTTGTAGGCAAATACGGTTTATGCAATCAATATGGTGGGAAACTTTACAGTGTGTTGCTTTTGATCTATTTTTCATAGCATAATATGCAACTGTGGAACACAAAGACTTTATGTATCCAATTAAACGCACCTTAGTTACTTTGTGAATATATACTTTGAAAGTAGTCACTGACTGGCACTTGGCACTGTCAAGGAGAAGCCAGAGGCATGGTTCACCTCATGACCATTGGAACTTTTACTCTTAATTGGCGAATCCCTAATTCGCACATTATTGTCAGCTTTCTAATATATTTTTCAATATTTGTACTAGTTCCAGATACCATCTACTCCTAATAATTCAAAATAATTTTCTGCATTAAAGTTTTTATTTAATAAATTGAAATAAGCAACGCTGAAAAATAATTTGAGTTAAGCAGCATTAAACTAAAGTAGGCTCTATTGCCATAGGTAGACTTTGAAATAGATTGGACAGAATGGTAATGGTTAATCCCTACCGCAAAGAGCTATGGTGGTTTGTTTTAATATTTCTTCCAATAAGGTTTTTCTTTACAGGAATTCATTTCATTTCCAATATCACTCTGGCAAAACACTTTCAAATATGCCCATTTCAAAAACAAAAGAGTGCTGTTGAACGTTGACATGAAAGGTACAATGTACAGACTATTCATCCACTTCATGTAATCATTTAACTGCTGAAATTCCTAAAACACCACTTTCTTAAGCATAGAAATACATTTTATACTCTGTTCTTTCTGAGGTCTGTGTCTGGTTTCTACAGCTTATGACTTTATGTCAAGTCTTTATTGTGTTGGCTTATCTCTCTCATCAGCAGTCATAATCACTCCTCTTGGTATTTCCCAATGGGCCACAGCTTTGTACCCTGTACATTTTACCAACTTTTCCAAAACTACGAGAGATGGCTGTTTTCAAATACCTCCATGACCTCGTCCCTCCCCATCTCTGTAATTTTCCCTCGGACTTCAACCATCCACCATTCAACCAAAGGGTGGCGCAGTGGTTAGCACCACAGCCTCACAGCTCCAGCGACCTGGGTTCGATTCTGGGTACTGCCTGTACGGAGTTTGCAAGTTCTCCCTGTGACGGCGTGGGTTTTTGCTGGGTGCTCCAGTTTCCTCCCACAGCCAAAGACTTGAAGGTTGATAGGTAAATTGGCCATTACAAATTACTCCTAGTATAGGTAGGGGAAGGTGGGGATGTGGTAGGAATTTGGGATTAATGTAGGATTAGTATAAATGGGTGGTTGATGGTTGGCACAGACTTGGTGGGCTGAAGGGCCTGTTTCAGTGCTGTATCTCTAAATAAAAGAAGACAAGAAAAATCTTGCAATTATATGTCCTCAGGACATGCCAAAATGTTTCTTGGCCAACAAATTACTTGGCAAGAGTAGGCACTATTGTTATGCAAATCATTGCAGATGCCAATTTATGCACATTACGTTTTCACCAATTCCATCAATGACCACTTTTTCAAAGGTGTTGGTTGAGGGGTATACTTTGGCCAGAAGGCTTTTCCTGCTTTTTTTCAAATGGTATCATGGGGTCCTTTACATTTGCCTGGACAGAACCTCAGTTCAACATCTCATCCAAAAGCTGACACCTCCAACAATACAGCACCTACTCATTACTACTCTGAATTGTCACCTGAGATTATGTCCTCAAGTCCTGCAATGGGACTTGAACCTTCAACCTCTGACTCATAGCTGAGAGTACAACCACAGAACCAGGCTGACATTGAGGAAGATTAATGTTCATTTCATTGACTAAAAAGTATATCAGTGTTATCATCAAGGGAGCATACACATACATCTGAAAGGTAGGAGGGAGCTTATCCTTAAAATAATTTTAGGTCTCCTAGTTGCCTTCTATTACCAGCTATTGGAAATTCACTAAGGAAGGCAGAAAGAGGTCGTCTGCTCTCCCAACACTGCTGCAGTGGGATTCTCTATTTCTACTTATTCAACTCCCCATATTGGTAGTCATGACTTGGGCTGCTTTCTGGCAAACTCAATTTGAAACTGGTAGCTGTTTTGGAAATGGTGATTTCTGATTGCTTCAGAGGAGGATATATTATAACAAAACTATTCTATTGCTCTTCAAGGAAAAAGATTACCATTTCCAGCAAGTTAAACCAACATTTTAAGAGGCCAGGGTTTAATTATAATTTAGAGTACTAGATATTCAGCAGGATCATGCAAATTTGGTACAGGAAATGATCCCAGTGTCAGACTGAGTAGGCCCAAGACCCACTCAATATTGGGCCTCAGACCTCACAAACAAACATCAGATTGACCTGATGCAGATTCCTCTTGGCCTGGTGTAGGCAGTCTGCAATTCTGAGCCACAGTAGTGGCTCACAGGACAAAACTAAAGGCTCTGTATCTGAATGCATGTAGCATTCGAAACAAAACAGTTGAACTGATGGCGCAAATGAAAATAAATAAGTATGATCTGATAGCCATTACAGTGACATGGCTTTAGGATGATATAGATTGGAGCTGAATATTGATGGGTACATGAATCTAGGAAGGACAGTAAGCTAGGAAAAGGTGGAGGGGTGGCTCTGTTAATTAATGATGATACTAGCGCAATAGAGAGGATGACCTAAGTTCAGGAAACCAGGATATAGAAGCGGTTTGGCTTGAGATGAGAAATGATAAAGGTAAGAAGTCACTCGTGGGAGTGATGTACAGGCCCCCTAACAGTAACCACATGGTAGGACAGAGTATAAAGGAAAAATTAATGGGAGCTTATCAGAAAGATATGGCGATAATCATGGGGAATTTTAATCTACATATAGACTGGAAGAATCAGATGGGCAAAGGTAGCCTGGATGAGGAGTTCATAGAATGTTTTCAGGATAGTTTTTTAGAACAGCACATTCTGGAGCCAACCAGAGAGCAGGCTATTCTAGACCTGGTATTGTATAATGAGATAGGATTAATTGATGACCTTATAGTGAAGGCACCCCTAGGTAGCAGCGATCATAATATGATTGATTTTTACATTCAGTTTGAGGGGGAGAAGAATGAGTCCAAGACTAGTATTTTAAATTTCAATGAGGACATGAAAGCAGAGCTAGCTAAAGTGAACTGGCAAATTAGGTTAAGGGCTAGGTCAATAAAGATGCAGTGGCAGACATTTAGAATTAGAATTAGAACATTACAGCGCAGTACAGGCCCTTCGGCCCTCGCTGTTGCGCCGACCTGTGAAACCATCTGACCTACACTATTCCATTTTCATCCATATGTCTATCCAATGACCACTTAAATGCCCTTAAAGTTGGCGAGTCTTCTACTGTTGCAGGCAGGGCGTTCCACGCCCCTACTACTCTCTGAGTAAAGAAACTACCTCTGACATCTGTCCTATATCTATCACCCCTCAACTTAAAGCTATGTCCCCTCGTGTTTGCCATCACCATCCGAGGAAAAAGACTCTCACTATCCACCCTATCTAACCCACTGATTATCTTATATGTCTCTATTAAGTCACCTCTCCTCCTCCTTCTCTCCAACGAAAACAACCTCAAGTCCCTCAGCCTTTCCTCGTAAGACCTTCCCTCCATACCAGGCAGCATCCTAGTAAATCTCCTCTGCACCCTTTCCAAAGCTTCCACATCCTTCCTATAATGCGGTGACCAGAACTGCACGCAATACTCCAGGTGCGGTCTCACCAGAGTTTTGTACAGCTGCAGCATGACCTCGTGGCTCCGAAACTCAATCCCCCTACTAATAAAAGCTAACACACCATATGCCTTCTTAACAGCCCTATTAACCTGGGTAGCAACCTTCAGGGATTTATGCACCTGGACACCAAGATCTCTCTGTTCATCTACGCTACCAAGAATCTTCCCATTAGCCCAGTACTCTGCATTCCTGTTAGTCCTTCCAAAGTGAATCACCTCACACTTTTCCGCATTAAACTCCATTTGCCATCTCTCAGCCCAGCTCTGCAGCCTATCTGTCCCTCTGTACCCTACAACATTCTTCGGCACTATCCACAATTCCACCGACCTTCGTGTCATTCGCAAATTTACTAACCCACCCTTCTACACCCTCTTCCAGGTCATTTATAAAAATGACAAACAGCAGTGGCCCCAAAACAGATCCTTGCGGTACACCACTAGAAACTAAACTATTTAAGGGGATATTTCAGAATACACAGAATAGATACATCTCAAAGAGAAAGAAAAATTCCAAGTGGAGGACCCACTATCCGTGGTTAACTAAGAAAGTGAAAGATATTATCAAACTTAAAGAAAAAGCATATAATTGCACAAAGGTGGATAGCAGGTCAGAAGATTGGACAGAATATAAAAAACAGCAATGAATAGCTAAAAGATTAATAAGGAGGGGAAAAGTAGAGTACAAAAGTTCTCTAGAAATATAAAAACAGATAATAAGAGTTTCTATAGATATTTAAAAAAGAAAAGAGTTAACAAAATGAGCATTGGTCCTATAGCAAGTGAGTCTGGGGAATTAATAAGGGAAAATAAGGTGATGGAAGATGAATTGAATCGGTATTTTGTATCAGCCTCACCGTAGAGGATATAAGTAACATCCCAGAAATAGCTGTAAATCAGGAAAAGGAAGGGAGAGAGGAACTCATGAAAATTACAATCACCAAGGAAGTGGTACTGAGCTAATTGTTGGAGCTGCGGGCTGACAAGTCCCCAGGACCTGATGGACTTCATCCTAAAAAAGTGGCTAGTGAGATAGTTGATGCTTTGGTTTTAATTTTCCATAATTCCCTAGAATTGGGGAAGGTTCCATTAGATTGGAAAATAGTGAATGTAATTCCTTTATTCAAAAAAAGGAGGGAGACAGAAAGCAGGAAACTACAGGCCAGTTAGCTTAACATCTGTCTTAGGAAAAATGTTCGAAGCTATTATTAAAGATGTTATAGCAGGGCACTTAGAAAAATTCAAGGTAATCAGGCAGAGTCAACATGGTTTTATGAAAGGGAAATCATGTTTAATCAATTTATTGAAGTTCTTTGAAGAAGTAACATGTGCTGTGGATAAAGGGGGAACTGGTGGATGTACTGTACTTAGATTTCCAGAAGGCACATCAAAGGTTATTGCAGAAAATAAAATCTCAAGGTGTAGGGGGTAACATATTGGCATGGATAGAAGATTGGCATATATGGGTCATTTTCTGGTTGGCAAGACGTAATGAGTGGTGTGCCGCAGGGATCAATGCTGAGGCCTCAATGTTTTACATTTTATATAAATGACTTGGATGAAGGGACTGAAGGTGTGATTGCTAAATTTGCTGATGACACAAAGATAGGTAGGAAAGTAAGTTGTGAAGAGGGCATAAGGAGGCTACAAGGGGATATGGATAGATTAAGTAAGTGGGCAAAGATCTGGCAAATGGAGGATAATGTGGGAAAATGTGAAATTCTCCATTTTGGCAGGAAGAATAAAAAAGAAGCATATTATGTAAATGGTGAGAGATTGCCAAGCTCTGAGATGCAAAGGGATCTGGGTGTCCTAGTGCATGAAACGCAAAAAGTTAGTATTCAACAAGTAATTAGGAAAGCTAATAGAATGTTATTGTTTATTGCGAGGGGAATTGAATACAAAAGTAGGGAGGTTATGCTTCAGTTATACAGAGTTTTGGTGGGACCACATCTGGCATACTGTCTACAGTACTGGTCTCCTTATTTAAGAAAGGATGTTAATGCATTGGAAACAGTTCAGAGAAGGTTTACTAGACTAATACCTGGAATGGGTGGGTTGTCTTATGAGGAAAGGTTGGTCAGGCTAGGCTTGCATCTGCTGGAGTTTAGAAGAGTAACAGGTGACTTGATTGAAACATATAAGGTCCTGAGGGGTCTTGACACGGTGGATGTGGAAAGGATGTTTTCCCTTGTGGGAGAATCTTGAACTAGGGGTCGCTATTTAAATATATGGGGTCGCCCATTTAAGACAGAGATGAGGAGAATCTTTTTTCTCTAAGGGTCATGAGTCTTTGGAATTCTCTTCCTCAAAAGGCAGTGGAAGCAGAGTCTTTAAATATTTTTAAGGCAGAGGTAGATAGATTCTTGATAAGCAAGGGGGTGAAAGCTTATTGGGGTAGGCGGAAATGTAGAGTTGAGGTTACAATCCGATCATCCATGATCTTCTTGAATGGAGGAGCAGGCTCGAGGGGCCGAGTGGCCTACTCCTGCTCCTAATTTGTATGTTCGTATGTTGTTATGGTTGAGGGGTAGGGTGGGCATGGGAGGTGAGGATTTAATGCCAATTATAACATTCTCCAGACCCTCAGCCAGTTCAATAATATTCTAACAGTAATCGCTCAGGAACCAGAGTCAGCAGCACCCATCAGTTGGTGGTACTTGTCTGAGATGCCATTAACATATTAGTGCAGCTTGGGACCATTGTGCAGGCCATGTGGAGGATAACCTCATTCAATGAAACTCCTCCTAAGAGTAAGCAAATATGCCTTTGTTGGGCAGAGCATCACAGAACAATATGCTTAAATTAGAATTGAGAATTTCCAGTTGATAAAGGTTTTTATTTAATTTGAATTTTCAAGAGTTTCAGCAGCCACGGTGTTGAGTAATGATTTAGACAATAATGTTTCAGTCTAATGTTTCAAATGGCATGCGGTTTCTTACTCTTATAGAATCATAGAATGGTTACAGCACAGAAGGAGGCCATTCAACCCATCATGTCTGTACCGGCTCTCTGCAAGAGCAACATTGCTAGTCCCACTCTCCCTTTCTTCTTCACACACATTAGATTGTCAATATTAATCCTATTAAAGTTAACAGTAATAATCCTCTGTTATCTTAAAAGATTTGATAGTAATTGTCATGTTCATTGTTTAAAAATAAAAAAATAGGCAGTGATGCAGCACAGCACAATGTGCTGAAGCATTAAGGCATCACAGCTGGTGGGTCATTGCTTCATGGCTGCTAATTCTCTTGCCACTAAATTCCAGGCCACATCTAAGTGCTTTGGATAAACATAGAAACATAGAAAATAGGAGCAGGAGTAAACCATTCGGCCCTTCGAGCCTGCTCCGCCATTCATTATGATCATGGCTGATAATCCAATTCAGTAACTTGATCCCGCTTTCCCTCCATATCCTTTGATCCCTTTTGCCCCAAGAGCTATATCTACCTCCTTCTTGAAAACATACAATGTTTTGGCCTCAACTGCTTTTTGTGATAGCGAATTCCACAGGCTCACCACTCTCTGGATGAAGTAATTTCTCCTCATCTCAGTCCTGAAAGATTTACCCCGTATCCTTAGACTATGATCCCTGGTTCTGGACTCCCCCACCATCAGGAACATCCTTCCTGCATCTACCCTGTCAAGTCCTGTTCGAATTTTATAGGTTTCTATGAGATCCCCCCTCACTCTTCTGAACTCCAGCGAATATAATCCTAAGCAACTCAATCTCTCTTCATACGTCAGTCCTGCCATCCCAGGAATTAGTCTGGTAAACCTTCGCTGCACTCCCTCTATAGCAAGAACATCCTTCCTCAGATAAGGAGACCAAAACTGCACACAATATTCCAGGTGTGGCCTCACCAAGGCCCTGCATAATTGCAGCAAGACATCTCTGCTCCTGTACTTGAATCCTCTCGCTATGAAGGCCAACATACCATTTTCCTTTTTTACCACCTGTTGGACCCGCATGCTTACCTTCAGCGACTGGTGTACGAGAACACCCAGGTCTCACTGCATATTCCCCTCACTCAGTTTATAGCTGTTCAGATAATGATCTGCCTTCCTGTTTTTGCTACCAAAGTGGATAACCTCACATTTATCCACATTATACTGCATCTGCCATGCATTTGCCCACTCACTCAACTTGTCCAAATCACCCTGAAGCCTCTCTGCGTCCTCTTCACAACTCACCCTCCCACCCAGTTTTGTGTCATCTGCAAATTTGGAGATATTACATTTAGTTCCCTCATCTAAATCATTAATATATATTGTGAATAGCTGGGGTCCTAGCACCGATCCCTGCGGTACCCCACTAGTCACTGCCTGTCATTCGGAAAAAGACCCGTTTATTCCTACTCTTTGTTTCCTGTCTGCCAACCAATTTTCTATCCATCGCAATACACTACCCCCAATCCCATGCGCTTTAATTTTACACGCTAATTTCTTTTGTGGGACTTTGTCGAAAGCCTTCTGAAAGTCCAAATAAACCACATCCACTGGCTGTCCCTCATCAACTCTACTAGTTACATCCTCAAAGAATTCTAGTAGATTTATCAAGCATGATTTCCCTTTTGTAAATCCATGCTGACTCTGTCCGATTCTACCACTGTTCTCCAAGTGCACTGCTATAAAATCTTTGATAATAGACTCTAGAATTTTCCCCACTACCGATGTCAGGCTGACTGGTCTATAATTCCTGTTTTCTCTCTACCTTACTTTTTAAATAGTGGTGTTACATTAGCTACCCTCCAATCTGTCGGAACTGATCCAGAGTCTATAGAATCTTGGAAGATGACCACCAATGCATCCACTATTTCTCAGGCCACTTCCTTAAGTACTCTGGGATGTAGATTATCAGGTCCTGGGGATTTATTGGCCTTCTGTCCCATCAGTTTTCCCAGCACCATTTCTCCACAAATACCGATTCCCTTCAGTTCCTCCCTCTCACTAAACCCTGTGTCCCCAACATTTCTGGTATGATATTTGTGTCCTCTTTTGTGAAGACAGATCCAAGTATGCATTTAGTTGGTCAGCCATTTCTTTGTTCCCCATAATAAATTCCCGTGTTTCTGACTGTAAGGGACCTACATTTGTCTTCACCAATTTTTTTCTCTTGATATACCTATAGAAACTTTTATGGTCGGTTTTATGTTCCCCCTCCCCAAGCTTGCTCTCGTACTCTATTTTCCCCTTCTTAATCAATCCCTTGGTCCTCCTTTGCTGAATTCTAAACTGCTCCCAATCCTCAGGTCTGTTGTTTTTTTTCTGGCAAATTTGTATGCCTTTTCCTTGGATCTAATGCTATCTCTAATTTCCCTTGTAAGCCATGGTTTGGCTACCTTTCCTGTTGTACTTTTGCGCCAGATAGGAATAAACAATCGTTGCAGTTCATCTATGCACTGTTTGAATGTTTGCCATTGCCTATCCACTGTCATCCCTTTAAGTAACATTTCCCAATCCGTCATAGCCAACTCGCGCCTCATACCTTCATAGTTTCCTTTAGTAAGATTCAGGACCCTAGTCTCAGAATCAACTACGCCACTCTCCATCTTGATGAAAAATTCTATCATATTATGGTCGCTCATCCCTAAGGGGTCTCACACAACTAGATTGTCAATTATTCCTCTCTCATTACGCAATACCCAATCTAGGATGGCCTGTTCTCTAGTTGGTTCCTCAACGTATTGGTCCAGATAACCATCCCGTATACACTCCATGAATTCTTCCCCTAAGGTATTGTGACTAATTTGATTTGCCCAATCTATAGGCAGATGAAAGTCACCCATAATTACAGATGTTCCTTTATCGCATGCATCTCTAATTTCCTGTTTAATGTCATTCCCAACATCACCTCTACAGTTTGGGGGTCTATATACAACCCCCACTAACGTTTTTTGCTCCATAGTGTTTCTCATCTCTACCCATACAGATTCCACATCGTCAAAGCTAATATCCTTCCTCTTTTGCCCCATCCCCACTTTATTTGCTTAAAACCTATCACATTTCTAACCTTTTTCAGTTCTGATGAAAGGACACTGACCTGAAACGTTAACTTTGCTTCTCTCTCCGCAGATGCTGCCAGACCTGCTGAGTATTTCCAGCGCTTTTTGGTTTTATTTCAGATTGCCAGCATCTGCATAATTTTGCTTTTATTTTAGTGATGTGACTAGCTGGTTTGACCATGTCCATTTGTGTATTCGGCCATCTTAGCAGTCAACCTGGAATGCGAGCTCCCCCACCTTCAATATCGGATGATCAAAAGTCCATTGTGGGTGGAAGGTGTCAGGAAATGGCTGCTTTCTCCTTCCAAACACTGTCTGTTAATATGCAAATGTCTTTTCCAGCCACAGCTGATCTGTTCAACAAGTCCTTTCTTCACTCTAATTTAATCAATGTTTATAACAAAATTAATGTGCCTCATTCTTGGCAGGTGGGGTCTAGCATGACACATTTTTAAAAGGAAGTCCTGCCATATTTGTGAAATTCCACAAGACTGATGTTGGCACAACATTGTGCAGAATTACAAAATTGTACTGCTACTGATTAAGCTCCTTGAACCAGATGCATTCGGGATTCGTGTTGCTGATCATGCAAAAATGGGAAGCTACAATTGATATTCAACACATTTAGCAAAATACAAGTAATAAAACCAACATATTGTATCCTCACCTCCCCTCCCCCAACCCATCACTGTGCAACATCAATGGTGCTTAAAAGTGTTTGCCTGGGTATTCTGACCTAATGCCAATTCCACCGGCTGAGTAACCAGCAATGGCAACTCCACTGCCTTTTTACTTTTTGTCTGTCCTTCCTAAATACTGAATACCCCTGGATATTCATTTCCCATCCCTGGTCACCCTGCAGCCATGTCTCTGTAATCCCGACTATATCATACTCCCAGTGTTTCTCGAATGGGAGAAGGGAAAGTCAGTAAAAGAGCCATCACACGACGACTTCTTATGGCTGTCTTTTACAGTGCCATGAGTGGAGGTGGGTTTTCTATCTGTTCTTTCACCCATGGTTGACATGTAGCATGGATAAAGAGAAAATAATTTGAAAAAAGGAAGGTACTGGCTTTTAGAAAAAGAGAATACAAGTTAATATTATGTGTTGATTATAAATAAATTGTAATACTTCACTTAAATGATCTGGCATTAGTCACATTGTCATATCGTGAATGGTATATTTCTAAGGACAGTAAAACTGATCAGATATTTCTCCCTTTGCAGTCCCATATTAAGGAGAATTCCGGATTTAACCAAAACTCGAGCAACAAAGTCTGAACACCTTCTCAGAGTGGATGATCATGATTTCTCAATGAGACCTGCATTTGGTGGTAGGAATTAATTTTGCAAATTTTATCGATAATTAAACTTCTAATGCTTTCTTTTCTGACAGTTGTTCAGTCTTCTAGTTCCTCGATTCAAAGCAAGGTTTCTAGTGTTTCTAAGCAATTCATTTGATGTGTTAGCTTTTCCAGTATTTAGTAGAGAAAGGAATTAAAGCAGAAAAGATGTTTTTAGAATGATTGATGAAGAATGACCAGTACTGCAGAATCACATTACATTCCTGAACAGATTATGGAGGAACAGCCTAAATAGAATATGTTACAATTACTTGATAAGATTCATACTGATGGAGCGTCAGTTCTGGGGCTCTGCTGGAAGTGACGGCAAACATTGAATCGGCTTGCCCAATATTTTGCAGGCATATTGAAATGAAATATTAATGATGGGAACACATCATCCAATGCATTTTCTGTCTTTGACACCTTACTAATGCTGGGCATTGGGGATGGCAATGTGTCCCTGCCATCGAGCATTGCTAAGGCAGGGTGCAGGGTTTTAAAAATGGCATTGCCCAGTGCTGCCAATCACAAAGTAATATGTCCTCAGTCTGTGCCACTGACCATGCTGTGCTGCTGTGTTAAGTGTGACCACTACTCCCACGCACTCCCCCACCCTACTCAAGACAGGTGACCAGATGGCACTGGGAGCATGCCACAGAATATCAAAATGAATCTAGCCCTGAGAGACGGGGGAATAAAGGCTGCACTGTTACTCAGCCGGTGGAATTGGCATTAGGTCAGAATCCCCAGGCAAACACTTTTAAGCACCATTGATGTTGCACAGTGATGGGTGGGGGGAGGGGAGGTGAGGATACAATATGTTGGTTTTATTACTTGTATTTTGCTAAATGTTTTGAATATCAATTGTAGCTTCCCATTTTTGCATGATCAGCAACAGGAATCCCGAATGCATCTGGTCCAAGGAGCTTAATCAGTAGCAGTACAATTTTGTAATTCTGCACAATGTTGTGCCAACATCAGTCTTGTGGAATTTCACAAATATGGCAGGACTTCCTTTTTAAAAATGTGTCATGCTAGACCCCACCTGCCAAGAATGAGGCACATTAATTTTGTCATAAACATTGATTAAATTGGAATGAAGAAAGGACTTGTTGAACAGATCAGCTGTGGCTGGAAAAGACATTTGCATATTAACAGACAGTGTTTGGAAGGAGAAAGCAGCCATTTCCTGACACCTCCACCCACAATGGACTTTTGATCATCCGATATTGAAGGTGGGGGAGCTCGCATTCCAGGTTGACTGCTAACATGGCCGAATACACAAATGGACATGGTCAAACTAGCTAGTCACATCACTAAAATAAAAGCAAAATTATGCAGATGCTGGAAATCTGAAATAAAACAAAAAAGTGCTGGAAATACTCAGCAGGTCTGGCAGCGTCTGCGGAGAGAGAAGCAAAGTTAATGTTTCAGGTCCGTGTCCTTTCATCAGAACTGAAAAAGGTTAGAACTGTAATAGGTTTTAAGCAAATAAAGTGGGGGGGGGGGTGCAAAAGAGAACAAATGGGAAGTTGTTGATAGGACAGAGGGTCACAGAGAATAACTGACTTGGAAGTCATGGGCAAAGGCAAAGAGTGTGTTAATGGTGTGATGAAATACAAAGCGTTAGTGCAGAGAGGATGTTAAATGACAGAATAATGAAAGCCCTAGCCAAAAGCAACACATGAAAAACAAAGTGGGCAGGCAGTCTGACAGGCTGTAGCATGCCTAATTGGTAAATGAGATGCTGTTCCTTGAGCTTGCATTGATTTTCACTGGAACACTGCAGCAATCCCAGGACAGAGATGTGGGCATGAGAGCAGGGGAGTGTGTTGAAATGGCCAGCGACAGGAAGCTTGGGGCCATGTTTTCAGACTGAGAGGAGGTGTTCCACAAAGTGGTCACCCAATCTGGGTTTGGTCTCCCCAATGTAGAGGAGACCACATTGTGAACAGCGAATACTAAATTGAAAGAAGTACAAGTAAATGCTGCTTCACTTGAAAGGAATGTTTGGGGCCTTGTATAGTGAAGAGAAAGGAGGTAAAAGAGCAGGTATTACACCTCCTACGATTGCAAGGGGAGGTGCCGTGGGAAGGGGACGAGGTATCGGGGGTAATGGAGGAGTGGACCAGGGTGTCGCGGAGGGAATGATCCCTTCGGAATGCTGACGGGAGGGGAGGGGAAGATGCGTTTGGTAGTGGCATCACGCTGGAGGTGGCGCAAATGGCAGAGGATGATCCTTTGGATGTGGAGGCTGATGGGGTGGAAAGTGAGGACAAGAGGAACCCTGTTGTGGGTCTGGGAGGGAGGGGAAGGGGTGAGAGCAGAGGTGCGGGAAATGGGCCAGACACAGTTGAGCACCCTGTCAACCACAGTGGGGGGAATCCTCGGTTAAGGGAAAAGGAAGACATATCGGAAGCGCTGTTGTGAAAGGTTGCATCATTAGAGCAGATACATCGGAGATGGAGAAACTGGGAGAATGGAATGGAGTCCCTATAGGAGGCAGGGTGTGAAGAAATGTAGTCAAGGTAGCTGTGGGAGTCGTGGGTTTATAATGAATATTAGTAGACAGCCTATCCCCAGAGATGGAGACAGAGAGGTCGAGGAATGGAAGGGAAGTGTCAGAGATGGACCATGTAAAGGTGAGAGAAGGGTGGAAATTGGAAGCAAAGTTGATAAAGTTTTCCAGTTTGGGGCAGGAGCAGGAAACCGCACCAATACAGTCATCAATGTACCAGAAAAAGAGTTTGCAGTGGGTGCCTGAGTAGGACTGGAACAAGGAATGTTCGACATATCCCACAAAAAGACAGGCATAACCAGGACCCATATGGGTACCCACACTAGCATGCATACGTGATACACATATGCAAATAGAGACAGAAAAGAGCATTCTTCTTAAACTTTGTTTGCTGTAGGAGACTTTTCTCTCTTGGGGTTCATGTGGCTTCAGTAGATTCAAAGGCTTGTGAGAAAGAGATGGGAGCAGACAGGAGAGGGATCTTCTCAGTCCAGGAGCAAACAGCTTTCTCCCCAAACTGTTTGTACAAATTTAAAAACCTCAGGTTGCCCAGTAGGTTAGTCATATGACTAGCTGGTTTGACCATGTCCATTTGTGGATTTGGCCATCTTAGCAGTCAACCTGGAATGCTGGCTCCCCCACCTTCAACGTCTGGTGATCAAAAGTCCATTGTGGGTTGAATGTCAGGGAATGGTCCTTTGTCCTTCCAAACACTGTCTGTTGATATGCAAATATCTTTTCCAGCCACAGCTGATCTGTTCGACAAGTCCTCCTCTCACTCCAGTAACAATTTAAAATCAATGTTCATGACAAAATTAATGTGCCTCATTCTTGGCAGGTGGGGGTCTAGCATGACAAATGCTTATTGCACAATATCATGTTTAACTGCAGTAGGCTGATAATGATATTCAGCATTTGCCTTGTGTTCTTTCACATTGATTGCCAATTGCCATTGTCTCAGCCTGAAAACAGAATCATAGAATGGAATCATAGAATAGAATGGTTACAGCACAGAAGACCATTTGGCCTGTTGTGTTTGTACCGGCAAGAGGAACTCAGCTAACCTCCCCCACCCGCCCTTTCCCCGTAGCCCTGGAAATTTTTTCTCTTCAGGTGCTTATCCAATTCCCTTTTGAAAACCACGAATAAATCTGCCTTCACCAAACTCTCAGGCAATGCATTCCAGATCCTAACTACTCGCTACATAAAAACCTTTGTCCTCATATCATTGGGTGGCATAACCATGCTCTGTTCCTGATGTGCAGTCTCGTTGGGCTTGAACACGGGTTGGTTCTTTTGCCAATTACTTTAAATTAGTGTCCTCTGGTTCTTGACTCTTCCAGCAATGGGAACAGTTTCTCCCCATCTACCCTGTCTAGACCCCTCATGATTTTGAACCCTTCTAGCAAATCTCTTCCCAACCTTCTCAAAGGAGAACAACCCCAGCTTCTCCAATCTATCCATGTAACCGAAGTCCCTCGTCCCTTGGTCCCAGCCAATCTGCTCTGTGAACCCAGTGACATTTCTCCAGACCCAGTTAGTGTGGCGATGATTCACGTTCTCTCCACCTTATTTATCTATAGCTCACTCCAAGAAACTATCAATAGAAAAATGATTCATATTAATCCCAGAACCTGTAATTGGAATGTGATGGGACTGTTTTTGTGAAAATGAATTTGTTTAATTTAAATATATTTGCAGTTAATGAGTTTGTTTCAATTACTTACTTTACTGTTAAATTATTGTTTTCTGTTCTTTGCCCTGTGTATCGGGACTAAACTCACTCCCAGCGCCAGCACCTATCAAAGTGACATCCCACTGATGGTGCGTAACCAGGGGCGGAAACCTGACTCCAGGTGACATCAGACAGGAGCTAGGAGCCAATCACACAGCAGCCAGGAATGATGTCACAAAGCAATCAGAGTCCCGCCCACTCGAGGTGTCATTGGGTGGCATAACCATGCTCTGGTCCTGGTGTGCAGTCTCGTTGGGTTTGAACACGGGTTGTGCAATCAGTCCTGTGCTCAGTATCCTCATATTCTTTATTTATTATTTAGATAATTATGTATACCAGAATTTTATTTAATGTAATTCAGATCTCTTCTAATGTTCCTCTACTCTCCTCACTATCCAAGGCCCCAAACACTTCTGTCAAGTGAGGCAACGATTTACTTGTACTTCTTTCAATTTAGAATACTGTATTCGCTGCTCACAATGCGGTCTCCTCTACATTGGGGAGACCAAACACTGATTGGGTGATCGCCTTGCGGAGCACCTCCGCTCAGTTCGAAAACGACCCGAGCTTCCGGTTGCTTGCCATTTCAACACTCCCCCCTGCTGTCATGCCAACATTACTGTCTTTGGCCTGCTCCAATGTTCCAGTGAACATCAACGCAAGCTCGAGGAACAGCACCTGATCTTTCGATTAGGCACTCTACAGTAAAGGCCTGCTCGGGTATAAAATTAAAATCCAACCTGGACCGAACCCGGGCCCGAGTCCTTTAATTTCTTTTTTGCACCCGACCCGACACGAATATCCTTCATTCCTTCTGGCAGCAGGCTAGTGCTGCAGATGGAGTTGTGGGGAATCATGGGTAAGCCTGATCCCGTGACTCCCCGGAAGCAGCACTGTTCAGCCCGACCCGACCCGAGCCCAAATGCTGGACTCAGAATATAGACCCGACCCAACCCGAGCCTGACACGAGTAGTCGGGTCTAGTCGGGCTGGGGCTGGGTAGCCAGGCTTTACGCTACAGCCTTGCGGACTGAACATTGAGATTAATAACTTCACAGCATGACTGGCCTTTTTAAAATATTTTATTTTTTAACCATTTGCCTGCTTTTCATGTAGTCATGTAGCTGCTCATTATTCTGCTATTAACACTCTCTCTGGACTAATGCTTTGTCTTTCACCACAAGCATTAACACACACTTTGCCTTTGTCCCAGGACAGCTTTGTTATTTAATCACCCTCTGCCCAATCAAACACCTTCCCCTTTGTTCTCTCCCCCATTCTCCACCCCTTCACTTGCTTAAAACCTAATTCTTTTCTAACCTTTGCCAGTTCTGATGAAAGGTCAAACATGGGCAAGGAAACCTCCTACTGATTACCACCGACTGCCCTCCCTCAGCTTATGACTCAGTACTCCACCAGGTTGGACACCACTTGGAGGAAGCACTGAGGGTGGCAAGCGCACAAAATGTACTCTGGGTGGGGGACTTCAATGTCCATCACCAAGAGTGGTTCGGTAGCACCACTGCAGACCGAGCTGGCCGAGTCCTAAAGGACATAGCTGCTAGACTGGGTCTGCAGCAGGTGGTGGGGGAACCAACACGAGGGAAAAACATACTTGACCTCATCCTCACCAATCTGCCTGCTGCAGATGCTTCTGTCCATGACTGTATTGGTAGGAGTGACCACCGCACAGTCCTTGTGGAGACGAAGTCCCGCCTTCACATTGAGGATACCGTCCGTCGTGTTGTGTGGCACTATCACCGTGCTAAATGGGGTAGATTTCGAACAGATCCAGCAATGCAAAACTGGGCATCCATGAGGCGCTGTGGGCCATCAGCAGCAGCAGAATTGTACTCAACCACAATCTGTAACCTCATGGCCCGGCATATCCCCCACTCTACCATTACCATCAAGCCAGGAGACCAACCCTGGTTCAATGAAGAGTGCAGGAGGGCATGCCAGGAGCAGCACCAGGCATACCTCAAAATGAGGTGTCAACCTGGTGAAGCTACAACACAGGACTATCTGTGTGCCAAACTGCGTAAGCAGCATGCGATAGACAGAGCTAAGCGATCCCATAACCAACGGATCAGATCGAAGCTCTGCAGTCCTGCCTCATCCAGCTGTGAATGGTGGTGGACAATTAAACAACTAACTGGAGGAGGTGGCTCCACAAATATCCCCATCCTCAATGATGGGGAGCCCAGCACATCAGTGCGAAAGATAAGGCTGAAGCATTTGCAACAATCTTCAGCCAGAAGTGCCGAGTTGATAATCCATCTCTGCCTCCTCCTGAAGTCCCCAGCATCACAGATGCCAGACTTCAGCCAATTCGATTCACTCCGCATGATATCAAGAAACGACTGAAGGCACTGGATACTGCAAAAGCTATGGGCCCTGACAATATTCCGGAAATAGTACTGAAGACCTGTGCTCCAGAACTTGCCGCGCTCCTAGCCAAGCTGTTCCAGTACAGCTACAACACTGGCATCTACCCTGCAATGTGGACAATTGCCAGGTATGTACTGTACACAAAAAGCAGGACAAGTTCAACCCGGCCAATTACCGCCCCATCAGCCTATTCTCAATCATCAGTAAAGTGATGGAAGGTGTCATCAACAGTGCCATCAAGCAGCAATTGCTTAGCAAGCGGCACAGTGGCACAATGGTTAGCACTGCAGCCTCACAGCTCCAGCGACCCGGGTTCAATTCTGGGTACTGCCTGTGTGGAGTTTGCAAGTTCTCCCTGTGTCTGCGTGGGTTTCCTCCGGGTGATCCTGTTTCCTCCCACATGCCAAAGACTTGCAGGTTGATAGGTAAATTGGCTATTATAAATTGCCCCTAGTATAGGTAGGTGGTAGGGAAATATAGGGACAGGTGGGGATGTGGTAGGAATATGGAATTAGTGTAGGATTAGTATAAATGGGTGGTTGATGGTCGGCACAGACTTGGTGGGCCGAAGGGCCTGTTTCAGTGCTGTATCTCTAAACTAAACTGAACTAAACATAACCTGCTCAGTGATGCTCAGTTTGGGTTCCGCCAGGGCCACTCAGCTCCTGACCTCATTACAGCCTTGGTTCAAACATGGACAAAAGAGCTTAACTCAAGAGGTGAGGTGAGAGTGACTGCCCTTGACATCAAGGCAGCATTTGACCGAGTATGGCATCAAGGAGCCCAAGCAAAACTGAGGTCAATGGGAATCAGGGGGAAAACCCTCCGCTGGCTGGAGTCAAAGCTAGCGCAAAGGAAGATGGCTGTGGTTGTTGGAGGTCAATCATCTGAGCTCCAGGACATCACTGCTGGAGTTCCTCAGGGTAGTGTCCTGGGCCCAACCATCTTCAGCTGCTTCATCAATGACCTTCCTTCAATCATCAGGTCAGATTCTGAAGCAGTTTGTGTAGAAATGCAGCAAGACCTGGACAATATCCAGGCTTGGGCTGATAAGTGGCAAGTAACATTCGCGCCACACAAGTGCCAGGCAATGACCATCTCCAACAAGAGAGAATCTAACCATCTCCCCTTGACATTCAACGGCATTACGATTGCTGAATCCCCCACTATCAACATCCTAGGGGCTACCTATGACCAGAAACTGAACTGGAGTAGCCATATAAATACCCGTGGCTACAAGAGGAGGTCAGAGGCTAGGAATCCTGAGGCGGGTAACTCTCCTCCTGACTCCCCAAAGCCTGTCCACCATCTACAAGGCACAAGTCAGGAGTGTGATGGAATACTCTCCACGTGTTTGGATGGGTGCAGCTCCAACAACACTCAAGAAGCTCGACACCATCCAGGACAAAGCAGCCCACTTGACTGGCATCCCATTCACAAACATTCACTCCCTCCACCACCGACGCACAGTGACAGCAGTGTGTACCATCTACAAGATGCACTGCAGCAATGCACCAAGGCTCCTTAGACAGCACCTTCCAAACCCACGACCTCTACCAACTAGAAGCACAAGGGCAGCAAATACATGGGAACACCATCACCTGCAAGTTCCCCTCCAAGTCTCACACCATCCTGACTTGGAACTATATCGCCGTTCCTTCACTGTCGCTGGGTCAAAATCCTGGAACTCCCTTCCTAACAGCACTGTGGGTGTACCTACCCCAAATGGACTGCAGCGGTTCAAGAAGGCAGCTCACCACCACTTTCTCAGGGGCAATTAGGGATGGGCAATAAATGCTGGCCAGGCCAGCGTCGCCCACATCGAATGAATGAATAAAAATAAAGTCATCGAGTCACAAAGTCATAGAGTCATTATGGTGCAGAAGGAGGTCATATGGCCCACCGATTCCAGGCCAGCTCTCTGTACAGAAATCCAGTCAGTCCCATTTCTCTGCTCTATTCCCGTGGCCCTGCAAGTTTATTTCCCCCAAGTTCCCATCCAGTTGTCTTTTGAAACTATTGATCGTCTCCACTTTCACCACCCTCGTAGGCATCGAGTTCCAGGTCATTACCACTCACTGCATAAAAAAGTTCTTCCTCACATCCACCCTGCATCTCTCAGCCAAATCCTTAAATCTGCCTCTCCTCGTCCTTGTATCATTAGCTAATGGGAACAGCTTTTCTTTGTCTACCTTATTAAGCCTATCATAATCTTGTACACTTCTGTCAAATCTTCCCTCAATCTTCTATGCTCCAAGGAGAACACCCCAGCTTCTCCAACCTAGCTTTGTAGGTAAAATCCCTCATCACTGAAACCATTCTGGTACATCTCCTCTGCACCTTTGCAAGGACCCTTGCATCCTTCCTAAAGTGTGGTGACCAGAACTGGGTGCAATTACTCCAGTTGTAGCCTAACCAGAGCTTTATAAAGGGTCAGCATAACTTCCCTGATTTCGTACTCAATGCCTCTATTTACAAAGCCCAAGATCCCATATACTTTGCCAATTACTCTCACAATATGTCCTGCCACCATCAAAAATCTGTGCACATGAACCACCAGGTCCCTCTGTTCCGGCACACTCTTCAGAACTGTGCCATTAAGTCTATATTGCCCCTCCCTGTCTCTTCTGCCAAATGTATCATCTCACACTTCTCTGTATTAAATTCCATCTGCCACTTGTCTGCCCACTCTGCTAGACTATGTCATGTTGCAGTCGAGTGGTATTATCCTCACTGTTTGTCACACCTCCAAGTTTGGTATCATCGGTAATGTTTGAAATTTTACTGTATATTCCAATGTTCAAGTCATTTATATGTATCAAAAGAAGCAGTGGTCCTAGCACTGACCCTTGAGGAACGCTACTGTCTACCATCCTCCAGTCTGAAAAATAATCATTTACCAAAACTCGCTGTTTTCTATCCTTCAGCCTATTCCATGAGCCTCAATTTTGCTAACCAGCCTTTTATGCGGAATTTTGTTAAACACTTACTTAAAATCCATATAGACAACATCCATTGCATTCCCTTCATCACCTTTCTCTGTTACTTCATCAAAAAATTCAATTACATTAGTTGAGCACCATCTGCCTTTTACAAATCTGTACTGGCTCTCCTTAATTAAACTTCTTCATGTGCCTGTTGATTTTTTTTTTCCTGAGTGTTGTTTCTAAAACATTACCCACTACTGATTTTAAACTGACCGGCCTGTTGTTACTAGAGATATCCTTACATCCTGTCTTGAATTAGGGTGTCACTTTTGCCACTTTCCAATCCTCTGGCATTACCTGCTTATCTAGGGAAGATTGGAAGATTATGACCATCCCTTCTGCTATCTCCACACCCACTTCCTTTAGCAACCTGGGTTGCAAGCCATCCGGACCAGCCGATTTATCCACTCTCAGCATAGCTACACTTTCCAACACATCCAGCATATCAATTTCCACCCCATCCATCACCACTACCATCTCTGCTTCTACCAATATTTTGTCATCATCCTCTTCCTTAGTAGACACCAATACAAAGTACTTCTTAAGTATTTTAGCCTTGCCCTGCACCTCTATGTGTATATCACCCGCTTTGTCCCGAATAGGACCCACCCTGCCTCTTACTACCTGCTTACTATTTACATGCCAGTAGAAGATTTGTGGGTTCCCTTTTATGTTAACTGCCATTCTATTCTCATATTCTTTCTTTTCCAGTCTTATTTTCCTTTTCACTTCTCTCGACTTATTGTATTTGGCCTGGTTATCGCTTAAAGAATACACCTGATTAGCATCATACACCCTCTTTTTTTGTTTCATCAAATGCTCTATTCTCCTTGTCATCCAAGGAGCCCTTTGGATCCCCCTACCTTTCACCCTTGTTGGAATGTACTTAGCCTGTACCTGAAGCATCTCCTCCTTAAGATCATCCATTGTTCCATTACAGATTCTCCTGTCAGTCTTTGGTTCCATTTTATCCTGGCTAGTTTCTCATCCCATTGAAGTTAGCCTTCTTCCAATATAGAAGTTCTACTCTAGATTGTTCCTTGCTGTTTTCCATTACAAATCTAAACCTTATCATACGATGATCATTCTTAGCAAATTGTTCCCCCAAAGACACTTGGTCCACTTGGCCCACCTCATTTCCCAGCACCAGATCCAGCAAAGCCTCCTTCTTTATTGGACTGAGAATATACTGGTTAAGGAAGTTCTCCTGAACACATTTCAGAAATAAAGAAGCAGATTGTGCCACCTCAAGGGAACCTCCTTACTACTTGTAGGCTAAAAAGGCATCGTATGTGCAGAAAGGATGGTAAAAATCAATCAAAATCCTTGTAGTGTTCCAGACTGCTTCTCAGAAGAATTGAAGATGAGGGTACATGTGCAGTGGTGCAGCCTGGACGGCAATCCCTCTAGTGCTTGTCTGTCAGGGAGAGATGGAATTTGTTGAGTTGGTGAGGGTTGGTGTGATATGTTTAACATACTTGTCTGAGTAGGGCCTTTTGCATTGTGCTGCATGTAAAGTTTGTCTAGGTTTATCTCAGTACTTCTTACTGCTCTTTCAGAAGACTATGGCTAGGGTCCTGTCGCTAAGAATCTTTTAGATTTTATCTTCTGTCAAACTGAGGGTCAATATATTGCAGAGATGGAATTAACTTTTGGTTCTAAAGTGCTTCGTTTTATTGAGTTTTGGGCCTATGTCTAAGTCTTGAAAGTACGAACAAGTTTGGAGACTGTGGAAATGGTCAAGTTTTGGAAGTTGTCAAATTTGTTGGCCAGTTACTGTAGGATTATGATTTTGCCCTTGTGGGATATTTTGATAATTACCTGTGGCACTGTGTTTTTTCCATATGCCGTTAGTCAGCTTAAGGCAATTGTTTTTTTTTAGAGATACAGCACTGAAACAGGCCCTTCGGCCCACCGAGTCTGTGCCGACCATCAACTACCCATTTATACTAATCCTACACTAATTCCATATTCCTACCACATCCCCACCTGTCCCTATATTTCCCTACCGCCTACCTATACTAGGGTCAATTGCTAATGGCCAGTTTACCTATCAACCTGCAAGTCTTTGGCATGTGGGAGGAAACCGGAGCGCCCAGAGGAAACCCACGCAGACACAGGGCGAACTTGCAAACTCCACACAGGCAGTACCCAGAATTGAACCCGGGTCGCTGGAGCTGTGAGGCTGCGGTGCTAACTACTGCGCCACTGTGCCACCATTGGTCCAAATTAGGGGCAGGCTGCACCACTGACCTGCTGCACCACGGACATTTGACAAAATTATTGACTCAGCTATAGACATGGGGGCAATTAATCTGTATGTAAAGTGTACAGCCAATCTAATGCAATCAAAACACAGTCCGATTTAAAACACATTTCTCTCTATAAATAAAGTAGCTAAGCATACAAACATCAATGGCTAGTAGCACAACTGTATTAGCTAGCAAGCAAGCAAAATAGAATGCATTGCCAATGCAAATTACTTCTGTTGACAGAATAGAGCTAGCTACACAGGGTGGCAGATGGACCTTATCAGATGACCTCTGTGGATTCACACTGTGTCAGGAGTGCAAATCCAGCTAATAAACCATGAAACTCAAGGAGAGGATTGTTGTTATGGTTATGTTATTTATTCATTTTTTTATGGGATGTGGGCATTGCTGGCCAGGCCAGCATTCATTGACCACCCCTAATTGCCCATGAGAAGCTGGTGGTGAGATGCCTTCTTGAACCGCTGCAGTCCATGTGGAGTATGTACACCTACATTTCTGTTAGGAAGGGAGTTCCAGGATTTTGACCCAGCAACAGTGAAGGAATGGCAATATAGTTCCAAGTTAGGATGGTGAGTGGCTTGGAGGGGAACTTGCAAGTAGTGATGTTCCCATGCATCTGCTGCCCTTGTCCTTTTAGGTGGTAGAGGTCACAGGTTTGGAAGATTATGTCTAAGGAGCCTTGGTGCATTGCTGCAGTGCATCTTGTAGATGGCACACACTGCTGCCACTATTAAAGCTATCTGTTACATTGTATTTACTAACTATTGTATGTGGGTCAGCAGCATCCTGTTTTTGCCAATATCACAAAACCCCATTACACCATACTCTTGTATTCATGAGGAACTTACGGTGCTGACTCCTGGAGTTTCCTTGGATTTTCTTGCCAGTTTTCCCCTCAGTACAAGTTCTGGAACAATGTGATTCCAAATGGATAGCAACAGAATTGCAACATTTATATACGAGTAAAAGTCCAGCAACTTTCAACATGTCACTGAGCTTGTGTCCCAAGTGAAAGTAATGCATGTCAGAGTGTAAAGTTGAGATATTTCCTAAGTGAGATTTGCCATTTTTAAATGAGTTTACATACCACAAGACTTTAAACTTGTATTCTAAAATAACCTTGTTGCTAAGTTATTTTAAAACACTATGTTAAAGGCCTGGAGCAGGGGTGTCCAACCTCCTCGCATGGGGGGCCAATTACAATTTTGGTCATACATAGGGGGCGGGTGAGACAATTTCAAAAGATAAAGGCATTCAAAATTTATCTTACTGTCAATCAAAACAACAACAAATGTGCATTTTGTGAAGAAGCTTTAAATGAGAAGACTAATTTATTGACTTACTTTCAAGTCACTACGTTGGACATTGATTTAGTGATATGCCTGGCATTTGTTTTGCTTGCACAAGTAATCAATGTTTGCCCGCAGAATTGTTGCAGTGATGCAGAATATTCCGGATAGCTGTCCATCTGTCAGAAATGATCTTGATTGCTCTCTCCCCCCCCTCTCTGTGTACCCCCCTCTCTGTGTACCCCCCTCTCTGTGTACCCCCCTCTCTGTGTACCCCCCTCTCTGTGTACCCCCCTCTCTGTGTACTCCCCTCTCTGTGTACTCCCCTCTCTGTGTACCCCCCTCTCTGTGTACCCCTCTCTCTGTCCCCCCCCCGCTCTCTCTGTCCCCCCCCCCGCTCTCTCTGTCCCCCCCCCCGCTCTCTCTGTCCCCCCCCCCGCTCTCTCTGTCCCCCCCCCCGCTCTCTCTGTCCCCCCCCCCGCTCTCTCTGTCCCCCCCCCCCCGCTCTCTCTGTCCCCCCCCCCCCGCTCTCTCTGTCCCCCCCCCCCCCGCTCTCTCTGTCCCCCCCCCCCCCGCTCTCTCTGTCCCCCCCCCCCGCTCTCTCTCTCCGGTGGCCTTATCCACTGGAAAACCACAAAGCTGTCCGAAGTTTGGAAGCCACTGTTCTGCTCTCACCACCTGTCAGCTGTGAAACTGACAGTTGCAATCTTTTTTCAAAGCCGGTCTGGTCGGAAAGAAGCTGCCAATGGCAGATTTCTGAAATCCCAGTGTTGGAAATCTGCCATTTGGTGGAAATTTCTCATCCCTGAAATTATCACTGACCTCAAAATGTTTCACCACGGACACATTGCCGACCTCTGGCTGGCACTGCATTTCTTTAGCAGTATGATATTATGCTGTAACACTGCATGGTGAAATGTGTACCTTTGTCATAGATGTCGTTGGTTTGGGTATTTTTACTCTCTTACCCAATTTTTATTAAGGGTATTCTTTCAGTCAACATAGACAACAGACTTTGTTCTGCTCCATGCAGCTGTGCGGTGTGGGTCAGGCAGGCCCCAGTGGCAACATTCCCTCCCACTGCCAACACAGAGCCACACGAGTGAGGTAAATACAGTTAAAGAAGTGTACTCATCTCCAAAAACACTGCAGGCAGAAATAGCTGTTCTGCCAGTTGGGAATAAAGCAATTAATGCTACTGGCCATCTAGCTGTGAGTGCATATAACTCACACATGTCTCTTTCCACCTCCAAGTGTCTGGTGGCTTCTTTTACTGGCACCATCACACTTCCGTGTAAACAACCGTGGAGAACTGTCTTCATGGTTGTTGCTGGCATTCAAATCGCAGTACTCAATAAGGTGAGAATCCTTTGAGGCTCTGAACATACTGTATAATGGAGATGAGGAACTTGAAAGGGGCCAGTAAATGGAGGTGCAATGCCCACGCCCATCACTACCTCAGGCTTCTACCTGGACACATCAGTAGAGTCCTGTCTTTGCTGCCTCTGCTTCACAAGACAGGTTGCTACAAGGTTGTGTCACTTACAGCCGATCACCTGCACTTGACATCCAAGTGTGCTACAAGCCATGCTGTCTGACCCTGCATTTCCAGTACCTCTTCTTTGGCCTCCTTATCTCGGGAGACAATGGATAAGCGCCTGGAGGTAGTCAGTGGTTTGTGAAGCAGCGCCTGGAGTGGCTATAAAGGCCAATTCTGGAGTGACGGGCTCTTCCACAGGTGCTGCAGAGAAATTTGTTTGTCGGGGCTGTTGCACAGTTGGCTCTCCCCTTGCGCCTCTGTCTTTTTTCCTGCCAACTACTAAGTCTCTTCGACTCGCCACACTTTAGCCCCGTCTTCATGGCTGCCCGCCAGCTCTGGCGAACGCTGGCAACTGACTCCCACGAGTCAGTTGGAGAAAGCTGGACACATCAGTAGAGTCCTGTCTTTGCTGCCTCTGCTTCACAAGACAGTTTGCTACAAGATTGTGTCACTTACAGCCGATCAATCACCTGCACTTGACATCCAAGTGTGCTACAAGCCATGCTTTCTGACCCTGCATTTCCAGTACCTATAACCTTTTAAAAATAGAGTGCAAGGCATATATTGAGATAAAAGGCCTGCTACAGGCTTAGATAGGTCAACTGCTCAGTCATTCTGAGTTCCAATTTTCAGTGCCTATGAAAGGTTCTTTTTCTATATTTTTAGCGTTCGGAATTGTTAGCTGCAGACTAGAAATTCCTGTGATTCCTCTGAAAAAGTCACTGTTCAGCGAACAGCAGAATTGAGAAGCTGGAGTTTTGAAATGTAATTACTTTGTTACAAGGACTTGTAATAAACAGCATTGTTAGTCAAACTTGTGGCGTTGTAATTAAAAGACATTTAAAAATCTTTTCCATCTCCTTTGTGCCACCGTGGACTATAATATTAGCTCTTGATAACAGTAGCCACTATTATTGAAGCATTCTTCTGTAGAATAGGAGCAGTAATTCATTATTCTTAAATTTAGATTGGTTTCTCCCAGAGGTTACTGTAACTTTAAAGCTCTCCACTTCTCCCACACTGTGCAGTCACATGCATTTGGAATTAAGACTGCAAATTGCATTTTTTGGGATTTTATATCTTTACTGCTTAGTGCAAACCCCATTGGCTGTGGAATTTGTCTAACCATCTGGAAGCTCAGTTGAACGTACAATTGAGGATTAACTAGCTCACAGGCTCCTGATGACCATGTGGATTAGAGGGAGAAGCAATTTGTGCTGTATGTATGCGCGTGTGTCTGCACAACAGCTGCCCACCTATCTATCTTGGGAAACACAGTGTATGCACATGTATGATATGTTTCTTTTAAAGTATTCCCCCAAGTAGTGATTCCCCCTATGGAACATACAAACCATTCAAATTCTTAAAACAAAATTTATACCGGGGCGTATTTAATTTTAGAATTATGTAATTTCATGTATCGTACTGGAGGCTTATAGATAATGCAAAGCAGCATTAACTGAATGTATTTGTGAAGTGCTTTTTGCAACAATGATGTAATATCACATGGGCTGATTCGTGTACTGGAAGAGGATGTCATCAGTTTCTTTAAATAGAGTTAAAAGCTCACAGATCAAAGGTCAAAGTTCTGAAGGAAACTCATCAGCAAACTTGTTAGCATGTACGTTTGACTGAATGGGGAGGGAGGTTGCTGACTTGAGAGAGTAAATGTGCTTTCCCCACAATTGTATGACAAGAAAACACTTTTCCTTATTTCTCTTTACCGATAAACTTAGTAAGTGTGTTTTCTGTGGATTAAATTTTTAATCATTTCCATCTTACCTCGGTGGGCGGATTACCTTGTATTCATTTACTTATACTTGTTCAGGTGTCTTAACAGGGTAATTCCATGATCCCAGCTCACAAAATATGCTCACAGAAGAAAAGGAAGAAAAAGAGAATGTTCATTTTTATAGAGCTTTTCACAACCTCAAAATGTCCCAGAGCGCTTCGCTGTCAATGAAGATAAGAATTGTGGGAATGGGTGGGTTAGTTCACATAAAGTGCGCGTGAATGAGCTGCTCTCTGAGAACTCTGGCAGCTAAGGACACTGGTGGTCAATAGCACTCTTACTCTTTCTCCTCTTCATGCTGTTCCTCCTCCTGCTGCACATCTTGCTGCCCAGGTGGTGGTAAGGGCTGGTCCCACATGGTAGTAAAATTATGGCATATTCATCACATGAGCTGCTCCTCCCAAATGGTCCAGGCAGCAGAAGTGTTGATTGATCATATGATTATCTGGTGGTGGCATGACTTTTGTTTAGGCCAGCTGTCGAGCTGTGCCCAGCTGTATTCCTTGTTGTTTAGTAGTCAGCCAGTGACCTGATGGCTTGCTTGGAACAAAGGCAAAACAAAGGACTGATGCACAATGAATGCATCATGACTGCTGCCAAGAAACCGGACTTAGACCTAAATGATGCACTGCTTTTGGTCACAAAACAGCTGGACAATGAGGGAATCTTCCTTTTGAAAAAGATGCCAGGCTGGTGATGAGGAGCGTGTAAGGCGATATAGATGCAATCTATAGCACTTTGGACCCTGGGGAAGCTTGCCATGTGGGTTAACTATAGTTCTGTCTCGTCCTGTGTTGCTCTGTCTATTCGGAAAAGGCTGTTCCTGCCTCAGTGACGGCCTTTATACTGCAGTGGACTGCAAACTGTGAGTTGTTGCAGGCAGTTGTTACTTGCTGGTGCCTGGAAGTAGGCTGTTGGTTAAACGTTATGATGATCTTGATAGCCATGGGCAGTGTTATCTGTGCTTTGGTGTGAGGGTCGAGTTGTGGCTCTAGCAGGTGACACAGCTTAGTTACAGCTTCCTTTGTGAAATACCTCAGAAATTGCTGCTCATAGAAGTTCTCCCGGAAGACCCACTGTGGGTATGGCCTCTGGTGTGTGCCCTTCCCTTCATCCTCCCTCATGTCCCAGCTGCACCTGCTCTTTTCTGTCTTCTTCTGCATGCCGTCATCCTCCAGCCCCAAAGGCAGAAACCAGACCACCCATAACTGCAGTAACGCTGTGCTAGAGGTAACCAAAAACATAGGAACAGGAGGAGGCCATCCAGCCTCTTGGGCCTGTCCTATCATTCAATGACATTATGGCTGATCTGTATCCTAACTCCATCCACCCGTCTTGACTCCATAACCCTTAATACTTTTGGCTAGCAAAAATCTATCGGTCTCAGATTTTAAATTTTAAATCACGGGACATTGGACAACATTTGCTAAATAATTCTCAGTGTGCTAAGAACTACGCTGACAACCAATTTAAGATTGTCAGTAGGGCTCGCAGTGTGGCGGATTTGCACGGACTGGAAGCTACATATATTAATACACAGGGCCCTGTTCTTTGCAGACAGAAAGAACATGTACAAACATTGCACTTGTTTCAGCTAAACAAAATATGTGACAGCCATTCGCTGGGTCATTCCTCAGGGCAATGCCTTAACCAATCAGAGTCAAGCTGCCTGGTTTAAATTTCAAACAAAGCTTGGCAGTTAATTGTCAGTCACTGGAAACTGATGCATTCTCCATGGCAACGCCTCTACCAATCAGAGTTCACTTGACAACCAATCAGCACTCTCTTCTCATACAGCATAAAGTTGGTGTTTTCCCTTATATTGGTATTCTTGCCGATTGTCCTGATGAGTGTAAAATGAAAAGCTTTGACAACATGTCTCTATTTTCAGCAATACTCAAAATTTTAAGTTATTAATTGGACTAGTATCTGTTGTTTTTTGTGGGAGAGATTGCTACACTTCTACCATCCTTTGTGTGAAGAAGTGTTTCCTAATTTCACTCCTGAATGGCCTGGCTCTGATTTTAAGGTTATGCGCCCTTGTCCTAAACTCCTCCACCAGTGAAAGAAGTTCCTCTCTATCAGTTCCTAAAAATCTCAGTGAAATCATCCCATAACCTTCTATATTTCAAGCTTATTTTATGTAATCTCTCCTCATAATGTAACCCTTGAAGCCCTGGTAACATTCTGGTGAATCTGCACTGCTCTTTCCAAGACCACAATATATCCTTTCTAAGGTGCGTTGCCCAGAACTGTATATCATACTCAAATGATGTCTAACTGGGCTTTGTATAGCTGTAACAAAACTTTCTCCCCTTTATATTCTAGCTCTCTAACGTTCCATTAGCCATGTGAAGCACCGGCAAAAACAATTTCTCAGAAGTCAGAATTTTGTTTTATTAGGCAGAAAACAGGCCAAAAAAACTCCCATATGTTAACCAGCAGCCCCAAGGGATAAACCAACAAGTGTGTAGTGGTTGAGCTCTTTAAGTAGCGCTGCTGAAGGCTTCTTCCTGCCTGTTAATGCCGCAAGTTGCTCAGCGAGCTTACCATGTGTTGTGTCAGGTGCTGGAGCAGACCAATATCACAAAAAGGTCCTACAACAAGTGCAGATCCCTTATTTAAATATTTTATTGATCATTTAAGATACTTCTGGCGTGGAATGAGTGCATGCGTACCACCCGCTATATGCCAGGCTTAGGTGTTTGTCCTGCATTTGAAAAATGGACATGGCGCGAACAAATTTCAAGACCACTGTCTTCCCCTTACAAAAATTAGTTTGGATAGAAAATCAATGCAATTTTTCCTCAATGCATCAGTTTGAACAAATCTTCAAATTTGTAGTTTCTAAACAAGTTTATGGATTTGTTAAAACTAACACATGGGCTCTGTTGCCTCTCCTTAGGGTAACCCCCTTCACTCACAACAGGTCTATTCACCAACAAATTAGAGATGATCTTGCCCTTGCAGTCATTTTCTTTTTAACCAGTGAGCTTTATTCTCCGTAAGTAAACTGATTACATTTATCTTCCAGCCCGTGAATCATCCAGATATTACGTAACTTACTGCAAACCATGTCTCTCAACAGGCAGAGGCCATGCTTGCATTATTGCTATGGAAAAAGAGATTTAACTTTCAGATGGCCTCTGCCTCATCCCTGCTGCCCAGATTGGGTTGCCAAGAGAAGATCAGCTTGGATGGATGGCACACTGCCCAGTTGCACAGGAATGATTATGTTTTCTCAACTTAAACTAATGAAAAACTGCCTCAATCCAGTTCCTACTGGGCTTAGGTCCACAGCACAAAGCTGCCCCAAATTCAGTGCTGAATGACGTTAAACTGACAGGCTCACAGGATAGCTGGCATGGGAAACAAGGCACATCATTGGGCAGAGTAGAAAGAGCATGAGGTGCCCAAAACGAAGTTGCTGGGAACTGGGAACAACAACAATAACTTTTGTATTTAAACAGTACATTTTATATTATAAAACATTCCAAGGCACTTCAGAATGGCATTATAAACAAAATTTGACACCGAGCCGTATGAGGAGATATTGGGGCAGATGACTAAAAGCTTGGTCAAAGAGGTAAGTTTTAAGGAGCTTCTTAAAGGAGGAAAGCGAGGCAGAGAGGTTTAGGGGGGAATTCCAGAACTTGGGGCCTAGGCAGCTGAAGAGACAGCCACCAATGTTGGAGCAATTAAGATCAGAGGTGCTTGAGAGGGCGAAATTAGATAAACGCACATATCTTGGAGAGTTGAGGGACTGGAGGAGATTGCAGAAATGGGGAGGGATGAGGTTATGACAGGATTTGAAAACAAGGATGAGAATTTTAAAACTGAAGCCTTGCTGAACTGGAAGCCAATGTAGGCCAGCGAGCACAGGAGTGATGGGTGAATGGGATTTAGTGTGAGTTGGGACACAGTCAGCAGAGTTTTGAATGATGTCAAGTTTATGGACGGCAGAACATAGGGTCCCTTGGAATAGTTAAGTGTAGCGGTAATAAAAGCATAAATGAGGGTTTCAGCAGCGAATGAGCTGAGGCTTGGGCACAGTCAGGTGATGCTACGGAGGTATAAAACGTTGTCATGTGGTCAAAAGTTTATTTTGGGCCAAGATTACAACCAGTATGGTTCAACCTCAGACAGTTGCCAAGGAGACGGATGGAGTCGGTGGCAGGGATCAAAGATAATGGCTTCAATTTTTAGGTGGAGGAAATTGCTGCTCATCCAGTACTGAATGTTGGACAAAGCAGTCTGACAATTTAGAGACAGTCAAGGGGTTGAGAGAGATGGTGGTGAAGTAGAACTGGGTGTCGTCAGTATAAAGGTGGAAAATGACACTATGTTTTGGATGACATTGCTGAAGGGCAGCATGTAGTTAAGAAATAGGAGGGATCCAAGGATGGAGCTTTGGGGGACACGATAGGCAATGGTGCAGGAGTGGGAAGAGATGATTCTTTGGCTACAATTAGATAAGAATGGACCAGGCGGGTGCCGTCCCATCCATCTAGAGGACAGTTGAGAGGCACTGGAAGAGAATGTTGTAGTCAACTGTGTCAAAGGCTGCAGACAGGTCAAGAAGGAAAGGAGGGATATTTTACCTTTGTCGCAGTCACATTCTGACATCTCTCATCTTGATCAGCACAAAGTTCATAAAGACAAACAGGAAATACTGATTTTCTTTATGGGGATTCCCATATTTTAAAGATATGAGAATAATCTCCTGAATTCAGCAATTACAGGGGAATTTTTCTCATTATTAGGAGTGTATGCTGCACCCAATAGTGTTCTGTAGTGACTGCTACTATCTTTAAACGGCATTGGAACGCTTACTAACCAGCACCGTCACAGCAGATTACTGACACAGAGTCTAGTACTGAACCTGTGAGTATCCTGCTCTGTATGGCTCACTTGCTTACCACAAAGGCGGCCTAATTTTAAGTTCCTCTATCTGGCGTAGACAATGTAATGGCTTGAAAATGGCATCGGGTCCCTTACTAGTCTCTTTATGCTGATGTTCTGACCACTGTCATATTGGGTAGGGTCCTGACAAAGGCATCCAGAGAGCCTGCCTTTGGGGCCTAGAGAAGGAGACGTGTTCCTTCTAGACCCACAAAAAACTATGGCCTGCATCTATGCTACTTACGGCCTCACCTCACTGCCCTGAGATTACCCCACCCTGACTGTTGGCTGGATTAACATAGAAGCCAGCCAATTCTCTGTCCTCACCAACCAGTAGGCTGCCTCAGTGTCCTGTTGTAGTGGCAACAGCTTGCACATGAGGCCCAGTATCCATGAACGGGTGGCGGCACATTCTATTCCCCAAGCACCTGTTTACACACTCAGTTTTTAAAAAAAAATTTTTTTAGCACCATATTAAAAAGCTATCATAGACAATCTAATACCAAAATCTCTGAAGAGAAGTGATTTGACAGACCAGGCCTATGATTCACAGAGCAGGGAGTTGTCTGAAGAATAGCAAAAGTGTTCTGTGTGTTGGAAACAACAAAGATTTTTATTTCAATATTCAAATGTTATCATGAATTAATATGATGCTGCAATTATGTAACCTCTGCATCGTGCCATGATGAGCAGCAGGTAGGAAAATCAGTCCTTTTATACAGTTTATATCTAGCCCTTACTTAATACATAAATTGAAGATTCTGTGCAAAACTCCACATATTGATATATTGTAAAAGAAAGCCACTGATTTTTGAGAAGTGAACAGTTGATGTTGTCCTGCTGTATCATAGAGTCATAGAGTTATACAGCACAGAAACAGGCCCTTCAGCCCATCGTGTCTGTGCTGGCCATCAAGCACAGCTATTCTAATCCCATTTTCCAGCACTTGGCCTGTAGTCTTGTATGCTATGGTGTTTCAAGTGCTCATCTAAATACTTCTTAAATGTTGTGAGGTTCCTGCCTCTACCACCTCTTCAGGTAGTGTGTTCCAGATTCCAATCATCCTCTGGGTGAAAATATTTTTCCTCAAGTCCCCTCGAAACCACCTGCCCCTTACCTTAAATCTATGACTCCTGGTTATTGACCCCTCCACTAAAGGAAAAAGTTTCTTCCTATCTAACCTATCAATGCCCCTCATAATTTTGTATACCTCAATCATATCTCCCCTCGCCCTTCTCTGCTCTAAGGAAAACAACCCCAGCCTTTTCAGTCTCTCTTCATAGCTGAAATGCTCCAGCCCAGGCAACATCCTGGTGAATCATCTCTGCACCCTCTCAAATGCCATCACATCCTTCCTATAGTGTGGTGCCCAGAACTGTACACAGTACTCCAGCTGTGGCCTAACTAGCGTTTTATACAGCTTCATCATAACCTCCCTGCTCTTATTTTCTATGCCTCGGCTAATAAAGGCAAGTATCCCATATGCCTTCCTAACCACCTTATCTACCCGTGCTGCTGCCTTCAGTGATCTATGGACAAGTACACTAAGGTCCCTCTGTACTTTCTCGGGTCCTACCATCCATTGTATATTCCCTTGCCTTGTTAGTCCTCCCAAAATGCATCACCTCACACTTCTCAGGATTAAATTCCATTTGCCACTGCTCCGCCCATCTTACCAGCCCATCGATATCGTCCTGTAATCTAAGGCTTTCCTCCTCACTATTTATGACACCACCAATTTTCGTGTCATCTGCGAACTTACTGATTATACCTCCTATATTCACATCTGAATCATTAATGTACACTAAAAACAACAATTGTCCCAGCACCGATCCCTGCGGTACACCACTGGTCACAGGCTTCCACTCACAAAAACAACCCTCGACCATCACCCTCTACCTCCTGCCACTAAGCCAGTTTTGGATCCAATTTGCCAAATTGCCCTGGATCCCATGGGCTCTTACCTTCTTGACCAATCTCCCATGTGGGACCTTATCAAAAGCCTTACTGAAGTCCATGTAGACTACATCAACTGCTTTACCCTCATCTACACATCTCGAAAATTCAATCAAGTTTGTTAAGCATGATCCCCCTGACAAAGCCATGCTGACTATCCCTGATTAATCCCTGCCTCTCCAAGTGGAGATTAATCCTGTCCCTCAGAATTTTTTCCAATAGTTTCCCTACCACTGATGATAGACTCACCGGCCTGTAATTACCTGGTTTATTCCTGCTACCCCTCTTGAATAATGGTACCACATTCCTCTGGTACCTCTCTTGTGGCCAGAGAGGATTTGAAAATTTGTGTCAGAGCCCCTTCAATCTCCTCCCTTGCCTCATGTAACAGCCTGGGATACATCTCATCTGGGCCTGGGGATTTATCCACTTTTAAGCCCGCTAAAACCGCTAATACTACTTCCCTTTCAATGCTAATATGTTCAAGTATATCACAATCCCCCTCCCTGATCTCTACACCTACATCATCGTTCTCCATAGTGAAAACAGGTGAAAAGTAATCATTTAAAACCTCACCTATGTCCTCCGGCTCCACACACAGATTGCCTCTTTCGTCCCTAATGGGCTCTACTCTTCCCCTGGTTATTCTCTTGCCTTTAATATACATATAAAATGCCTTAGCATTTTTCTTTATCTTGCCCGCCACTGTTTTTTCATGTCCCCTCTTCGCTCTCCTAATTACTTTTTTTAGCACCCCCCTACACTTTCTGTACTCCTCTCGGGCCTCCACTGTTTTCAGTGTTCTGACTCTGCCATAAGCCTCCTTTTTTTTCCTGATCCAATCCTCTATATCCCTTGACATCCAGGGTTCCCTGGACTTGTTGGTCCTACCCTTCACCTTAACGGGAACATATTGGCTCTGAACTCTCTCTATTTCCTCTTTGAATGACTCCCACTGGTTTGATGTAGACTTTCCTACATGTAGCTACTCTGAGCCCACTTTGGCCAGATCCTATTTTATCATATTGAAATCGGCCTTCTCCCCAATTCAGTATCTTTATTTCCGGTCCATCTTTGTCCTTTTCCATAACTACCTTAAATCTTACAGAGTTAAGGTCACTATCCCCGAAATGCTGCCCCGCTGACACTTCTACCCCTTGTCCGGCTTCATTCCCTAGGATTAGGTCCAGTACTGCCCCTTCTCTTGTAGGACTTTCTACATACTGGCTCAAATAGCTCTCCTGTGTGCATTTTAAGAATTCCACCCCCTTTAAGCCTTTTGCACTAAGACTATCCCAGTTGATATTGGGGAAGTTGAAATCCCCTACTATTATTACCCTATTATTTTCCACCTCTCTGAGATTTCCCTACATATCTGCTCCTCTATCTCTCCCTGACTGTTTGGAGGCTTGTAGTACACTCCCAGCCAAGTGATTGCCCCCTTTTTGTTTTTAAGTTCTACCCATATGGCCTCATTTGAGGAACCTTCTAAGATATCATCCCTCCTTACTGCAGTAGTAAGTGACTCCTTGATCAACAGTGCAATACAACTCCTCTTTTATCCCCTCCCCTGCCACGCCTGAAGATTCTGTACCCTGGGATATTGAGCTGTGAGTCCTGCCCCTCTCTCAACCATGTCTCTGTGATAGCAATAATATCATATTCCCATGTGCTAATCCATGCCCTCAATTTATCTGCCTTACTAGTAAGACTCCTTGCGTTAAAATAGATGCAATCCAGCCTTGCACTTTTCACTTGTGTCTTAACAGGTCTATATTTGCTCTGCCTTCCAGACTGACTCAGTTTCATTTCTATGTTTGACTGTGCATCACCCCCGACTGTACTTCCACTCTGTATCCCATCCCCTTGCTAAATTAGTTTAAACCCACCCCCCCCCAACAGCACTAGCAAACCTCCCAGCAAGAATGTTGGTCCCGTTCAGTTCAGGTGCAACCCGTCCAACTTGTACAGGTTCCACCTTCGCCAGAAACAGACCCAGTGATCCAGGAAACTAAAGCCCTCCCTCCTGCGCTATGTATTGGCATCAGTGGAGGAATTAAACATATTCTTTTGACAAAAATTTATTTTATTGCATTAAAGGTCATTTCCAAATGCAGAGATTGACATTATTTTGCTTTGTCAGGCCCAGCAATACCTGTTGGAGTTGATGTGATGGTGGAAAGCTTGGACAGTATTTCTGAGGTGGATATGGTAAGTGATCAAACTGAGCTTTACTATATACATTAGTGGCAAATGACTTTTATTTTTGGATATCAATAGGCCAAACACAAACTAATTTGTTCTCACTCACATGCTTGTGCCTAATCAACCAATAACTGTGCCATAATATCTCTCCCTACATTAGCCTATAGATCAAAACGCATTTATATGTTTTTTTGATGATATGCTATTGTCGAATTTCTCTTCCTTGTGTCTATTCCCTTGTGTTCTGCCAAGGTGATGTATAACTTGAAGTTGAAAGTGAATATGGCAAACTGTGCCCAGATTTCTGATAATCGCTCTGAAATTTTTGGGAGTGAGGACATGGCCTCTGATTTTTCCCACCCTCCTGGTCAGGGGGGAATAACAGTAACACAATTAAGATCCATGATGGTGGGACTGAAACTGACTCCCTTCTGTTCTGTGGACCCTTATATTGATGTGCCTCCTGACCTTAAACTAAGTGTATTCTAAGAGATGTGAATGTATTGGCAATAATCTGTGGTAAAGATTGTAGAAATTATAGTATGATGCCTTAGGGGCGGCACAGTGGCGCAGTGGTTAGCATTGCAGCCTCACAGCTCCAGCGACCCGGGTTCAATTCTGGGTACTGCCTGTGTGGAGTTTGCAAGTTCTCCCTGTGTCTGCGTGGGTTTCCTCCGTGTGCTCCGGTTTCCTCCCACAGCCAAAAGACTTGCAGGTTGGTAGGTAAATTGGCCTTTATAAATTGCCACTGGTATAGGTAGGTGGTAGGGAAATATAGGGACAGGTGGGGATGTGGTGGGAATATGGGATTAGTGTAGGATTAGTATAAATGGGTGGTTGATGGTCGGCACAGACTCGGTGGGCCGAAGGGCCTGTTTCAGTGCTGTATCTCTTAAAAAAAAAAAAAAAATTTTTTAAACATTTAAATTGACACTGCAGCTTGTAACTGTTACATTTTTTAAAGCCTAAAATATTTTGATTTTCAATTGAATATATTTTATAAGTATTAATTTTTCAGCAGTTGGAATGAAAAGGAACAGCTGTGGTGCAGACCAAAAGTAACTGCTGTACTCCCAGCACCCATCTGGCTGAAATCAGCTGATCCAGCACAAATCAGGAGATTTGACCTGGGAATTTCTTGGTCAGTGTGCAAAGTGATTTTAAAAAGAGAAAAAAGGATATAGCACCTACGGTATTACTCAGAAGCATCTCTATGTGCTTCACATTCAACTAATTACTTTGAGGTGCAGTGACTGTTGTTTGTAATCAAATATGGCAGACCTTTTGCACACAAGAAAATTCCACAAACAGCATTAAGATGAATGGCCAGTAAATCTATTTTTTTATGGCCTTGGTTGTAGGAAGAATCTTGACCTGGACACTGGGATAACTCCTTGCTCTTGAAACAGTGCCATGGAATCCTTGGCATGCACTTCAACCACTGAAGCATGGAGCCTTGCTGTAATGTCTCATCCACAGGACAGCACCTTTGATGATGCAGCACACCCTCAGTACTGCAATGGAATGGCAGCCCTAGTTTTGGAGTAGGGCTTGAACTCCCAATCTTCTGATACAGAAGCAAGAGTCAAGCTGAAAAATGTAAACATACAGATCAGTCCTTTCTCAAACATGTGGCCTGTCTGTCATATTTCCATATAATTCTTTAGCGGTGAATTTTCTGCTGCTCGCATTTGAGAACTGGGCTTTTCCTGGAAGTAAACTGATCAACACCAAAAGGTATTCAGTTGTCTCTTTTGTTTTGAGGATTTTTTGTAGAAAGCTACCATTTGTATGATCACCAGCAAGCCCATGGAGACCTGAGATTTCCATTCCAGCACCAATGACTGCCAGAGAGTGAAAAGAGGGATTTAGGTGCCATACAAGTTCTCCAGTCACCAGACTTCAGAATGTTTTTCTGTGTGGCTAGGGAGGAGACAATCACTCTCATTGTTGTGGTCACCACATAGTAAAAACAAGTGGCCAACTGGGCTTTCAGTCTGTATTGTTTTGAATTACTTTTTGTGCCAACCAAATTGTGGGACAGCAATGCTGAGGCACCTAGTGACATCATCAAACACTCTTAGACCAAGTACAGTATGGATTATATGCAGTCTGAATTTTCCTCTGCTTTGATCTAACAAAATGCCTTTGCCACAACTGAACACATAAAGCATATAATGTGAGAGATTGGCAGACCAGTCATTCCTTGACGTTTCTATTTGAAGTTGCTAATAGCGTGCCAATTTGTTCAAATCATGAGCAGTTTTATGTTAGAGGTTTTTTTCAAGTAAGGACTAGGGGGATGAGACCAGCGAGGCATTTCATACACGATCCTTATAGCCAGCAGGGAAAAGAGACTTTCAACTCATGCCTGGACTGGAAGCTGAAATCTAGTGGGCTTTAACATTTGGAATGTATGAGCCTGGCTATAATTTTAGTTCATGTTTTTTTTTCCAAGAATAAAAGCAGTTCTGTGGTGCTCAAAGCCACTACCCAAACTCGAAAATCAATTTACATTCCTAGCAAAACTTGCCCCGCTAGAAGTGAATTTAAGGAATTGGCATGTAAAGGTCAGGTTATTGTAGACTGACATTTTTCACAGCACATAGGGAAGAATTAAGACAGATGACTTGGTTTCTTTTCTGATGCCAACCATTATGAAGATAGTCAAGTGTTGGCAGTTGAGATTGATGGTCATTTTGTACTTGGGCTACTGAGCTTTTCTTTCTGTCCAAAGGGTTTGTATTGATCAACGAAGCCTGAGCCAGGGACCAGGAGGTGAGGTCAGTGGCATGAGTGCACAGTGAAGGGTGCCAACATTAACTTAAGCCATGAAACCTTGAGTACACTACTACCAGAAGAACATTTTTAATGATTTAGCTTCTTGAGTTCCTATCTACAGAAACAACACATCAAATGTCACCCTAAAATGCAGTACTAATTATCCCTGAAAGGAAATAAAGATTTTTTTTTCTGTGAGAACCAATCAACCTGATCTGTAAAGGAAATAAAGGCAGTGGGGGGGGTGGGGGGTGGGGGGAGGTGGAGTGAGGATGCATTTTGCCACAATTTAAAATAATGAAATATATATATATACACATATTCTTATGCAACATATCTGGAGCACTGCAATTTTCTTTAGACAGAAAACAACCGTGGATTTGTTTTAAAGTGAGAGGTCTAGATGAGAGGCTGCGTGCCAGAGAGTAGGACAATTTCTTTCTTTTGGGCCTCCTTATCTCGAGAGACAATGGATACGCGCCTGGAGGTGGTCAGTGGTTTGTGAAGCAGCGCCTGGAGTGGCTATAAAGGCCAATTCTGGAGTGACAGGCTCTTCCACAGGTGCTGCAGAGAAATTTGTTTGTTGGGGCTGTTGCACAGTTGGCTCTCCCCTTGCGCCTCTGTCTTTTTTCCTGCCAACTACTAAGTCTCTTCGACTCGCCACAATTTAGCCCTGTCTTTATGGCTGCCCGCCAGCTCTGGCGAATGCTGGCAACTGACTCCCACGACTTGTGATCAATGTCACACGATTTCATGTCGCGTTTGCAGACGTCTTTATAACGGAGACATGGACGGCCGGTGGGTCTGATACCAGTGGCGAGCTCGCTGTACAATGTGTCTTTGGGGATCCTGCCATCTTCCATGCGGCTCACATGGCCAAGCCATCTCAAGCGCCGCTGACTCAGTAGTGTGTATAAGCTGGGGATGTTGGCCGCTTCAAGGACTTCTGTGTTGGAGATATAGTCCTGCCACCTGATGCCAAGTATTCTCCGAAGGCAGCGAAGATGGAATGAATTGAGACGTCGCTCTTGGCTGGCATACGTTGTCCAGGCCTCGCTGCCGTAGAGCAAGGTACTGAGGACACAGGCCTGATACACTCGGACTTTTGTGTTCCGTGTCAGTGCGCCATTTTCCCACACTCTCTTGGCCAGTCTGAACATAGCAGTGGAAGCCTTACCCATGCACTTGTTGATTTCTGCATCTAGAGACAGGTTACTGGTGATAGTTGAGCCTAGGTAGGTGAACTCTTGAACCACTTCCAGAGCGTGGTCGCCAATATTGATGGATGGAGCATTTCTGACATCCTGCCCCATGATGTTCGTTTTCTTGAGGCTGATGGTTAGGCCAAATTCATTGCAGGCAGACGCAAACCTGTCGATGAGACTCTGCAGGCATTCTTCAGTGTGAGATGTTAAAGCAGCATCGTCAGCAAAGAGGAGTTCTCTGATGAGGACTTTCCGTACTTTGGACTTCGCTCTTAGACGGGCAAGGTTGAACAACCTGCCCCCTGATCTTGTGTGGAGGAAAATTCCTTCTTCAGAGGATTTGAACGCATGTGAAAGCAGCAGGGAGAAGAAAATCCCAAAAAGTGTGGGTGCGAGAACACAGCCCTGTTTCACACCACTCAGGATAGGAAAGGGCTCTGATGAGGAGCCACCATGTTGAATTGTGCCTTTCATATTGTCATGGAATGAGGTGATGATACTTAGTAGCTTTGGTGGACATCCGATCTTTTCTAGTAGTCTGAAGAGACCACGTCTGCTGACGAGGTCAAAGGCTTTGGTGAGATCAATGAAAGCAATGTAGAGGGGCATCTGTTGTTCACGGCATTTCTCCTGTATCTGACGAAGGGAGAACAGCATGTCAATAGTCGATCTCTCTGCACGAAAGCCACACTGTGCCTCAGGGTAGACGCGCTCGGCCAGCTTCTGGAGCCTGTTCAGAGCGACTCGAGCAAAGACTTTCCCCACTATGCTGAGCAGGGAGATTCCACGGTAGTTGTTGCAGTCACCGCGGTCACCTTTGTTTTTATAGAGGGTGATGATGTTGGCATCGCGCATGTCCTGGGGTACTGCTCCCTCGTCCCAGCACAGGCATAGCAGTTCATGTAGTGCTGAGAGTATAGCAGGCTTGGCACTCTTGATTATTTCAGGGGTAATGCTGTCCTTCCCAGGGGCTTTTCCGCTGGCTAGGGAATCAATGGCATCACTGAGTTCCGATTTGGTTGGCTGTATGTCCAGCTCATCCATGACTGGTAGAGGCTGGGCTGCATTGAGGGCAGTCTCAGTGACAGCATTCTCCCTGGAGTACAGTTCTAGGTAGTGCTCAACCCAGCGGTCCATCTGTTTGCGTTTGTCAGTGATTATGTCCCCCGATTTAGATTTGAGGGGGGTGATCTTCTTGATGGTTGGCCCAAGAGCTCTCTTCATGCCATCATACATTCCTCTGATGTTTCCGGTGTCTGAGGCCAGCTGAATATGACTGCATAGGTGTTGCCAGTAGTCGTTTGCGCAACGCCTAGCTGTTCTTTGTGCAGTACTTCTGGCTGCTTTAAGTGCTGCGGATGTTAAATCGCTGGGGGCTTTCTTGTAGTTCAAAAGTGCAATGCGCTTAGCGGCTATGACAGGTTCCAGCTCTTCATTATGAGATTGAAACCAGTCTGCATTTCTCTTCGCACTTTTGCCGTAGGTGGTCAAAGCTGACTCATAGATGGCGTCTCTGATGTGGGCCCACTTGGTCTCAGCATCCCCTGTGGGAGTGTTTTGAAGGGCTGTTACAAGTGAATTTAGAAATTTTTGTAACAGCTGTGGGTGAGAAATTCTGCTCGTGTTGATGCGCGGGTGGCCCTTCTGCTTGGAATGATGCAACTTCTTTGGTCTGAGTCTAACCTTGCTGCACACCAGGGAGTGGTCGGTGTCGCAGTCCGCACTGTGGAAGCTGCGTGTGATTTGAACACTGTTTAAGGCGGCTCGCCTTGTGACAATGAGGTCTAGCTGGTGCCAACGACGTGATCTTGGGTGCCTCCATGAAACCTGGTGACAGGGTTTAGTCTGAAAGAACGAGTTGGTGATGCAGAGGTTATGATAGGTACACAACTCAAGCAGTCTCTGCCCGTTCTCATTCATCCTTCCAACGCCATAGCGCCCAAGGCAGGAGGGCCATGAGTCATGGTCGGCCCCAACCCTGGCATTAAAGTCCCCCAGCAGGAATAGGTGTTCGGTGTTGGGGATGCTGCTAATGATGTTATGGAGTTGTTCATAGAACTGGTCTTTAGCTTCAGGTGCGGAACAGAGTGTTGGAGCATAGATGCTGAGTAGGTGTACTGGACCAGAGGTGGTGAGCAGTCGGATGGACAGTATGCGTTCCGAGCCATTTGAGGGAGGCTCTATCATGCTGAGCAAGGAGTTTCTGATGGCGAAGCCCACTCCATGCTGTCTTGGTTCTTCAGGATCCCTGCCCTGCCAGAAGAAGGTGTAGTCTTGCTCTGCTAGAGAGCCACTCGCGGGGAGGCGAGTCTCCTGAAGTGCTGCAATGTCCACATTGAGTCTACTGAGCTCGTTGTTAATGATGGCGGTCTTCCGAGAATCGTTGATTTGTGTAAGGTCTTCCGACAGGCCAGGACACATAGTTCTGACGTTCCAGCTTGCAAAGCGAAGGGCTGGTACCTTCTTTCCTTTTTTCATGTTGTTTGGTGCGGTGTATCAGTCCACCTTTCGGGCAATGACCCTGAGCTCCAAGCACCCATTGAAGCAGGCAGACTGTGGCGGGACAGAACCTTATTGACCGGGGGCTGCCCGGTTAAAAGGTTAAAAAGAGCATGACTGAGGATAAGATAAACAAGTGGCCAAGTGATGTTAAACTTGGTTCCTAAAATCCTGTGGATTGTAAGGTTAAATTCATCTAAAATAATGTACCATGTAAAGGTGGTTAAGTCTGGTCCTTTCATGTGATATTACCCTTGTTGGAATACCCAAAGCATAGCTAATGTATTGTAACATTGATCTACCCTGAAGTTGTATGTCATGAACTTGAGAATTCAGTCCTTGATTAGTTGCATTGTTGTGTTTTCTGCAGGATTTCACAATGACTCTATATTTGCGCAATTACTGGAAAGATGAGCGGCTTTCATTTCGCAGCACCACTAACAAAAGTATGACATTCGATGGCAGGCTCGTCAAAAGGATTTGGGCACCCGATGTGTTTTTTGTTCACTCGAAAAGGTCATTTATTCATGACACAACTACAGATAACATCATGTTACGCATTTTCCCTGATGGAAATGTTCTGTACAGTATCAGGTAAGTTTAGGTTCTGTACTGCATTTCTTCTCCAGAAAACTTACTGGGATTTCTACCATATTACAGTAACCCCTGCTACATAAGTATGACATTTTCTATTTCCTATACCAGTCTTCCTTACAGCTTCTCTTAGTGGGATTGCCAATTAATGCTGAATTGTAGGCAGTTGAGTTCTGTGAAGCAACGTCCACTGAGAACTGGGTTGAGACAAAGCAAACTCATTTAGGACTCCTAGAGCTAGCAAAGGCCACTTTCAACCCACCGGTGTGAATTGGTTATATCTCTGTTCCCTGAGGAAAGACAATGCACTTATTTATTGTGCTACCTGGTCCCTAACAAAGGTTTTCACAAAAATGTTTTTGTTTATTCTACTTTGAAATATTCCCATTTGCATTTCAACTATGATGGCTCAGATTTTCTGCCAACACATAATTTTCTTTGGGGAAGGAGTTTCCCCTGCCACAGGGAAGTGCCCTGGCCTGGGCTACTCATCCACGAACAGGTCACTTTGTATATTTTAGGTAGGCTTCACAAAGTCCAATCAGACAGATCCAGCTGCGGGAGGTGATGACAAATGTCTATTAGAGACCTCGGATGTCTGTCGGAGTGTAGTGTCTGGCGACCTCTTTGCAACCTGATAAACTTATTAAAAAATTTAAATTTTAAGAAGTCACATAATTACCCTCTGATTGTTGTTGCTGGCTTTTTGTCCCTTTAACTTTTAAATTCCTCCTTCTGATGTGCAAAGCATAGCTGTTAGGGTGAATAAGCATCCCTTGTGTCCAGTATTGTTATAGCGAAAAGGATGAAAAATACTTTGGATGATATATTTCTGTAATGTTCATATATTGCACTGTACCAGTTATGTGTGAATGTTTTGGATGTTGCTCATCATGTCGGGTGGGAAATCCCCGACATTATGGCAGAGCTGATGAACTGGCCCTTCAGGAATCTCCCACCAAATTCCACTTGGCTTATTCAGGGGAAGTTAGCTAATAAGTTCACTTTATCCGTACCAAGAAACAGTTTTCCAGAAATAAGGGCTGATTCTGTGGTGGGTATGTCTGGTGCGAAGTGGAAGCATTGCTCAGGAAATGGTGGCCCTACAGTGCCCGATTTCTTTTTTGTCCATGTATTTACCAAGCTGAGAAAACAAACTGATTTTTAAAAAAATTTCTCCCAGTTTACTGAAAATAATGGAAGGGAAATTTTCCTGGTCTGGTGTCTGGATGTAGTGGCTCGTTGAGCACAACAAATGCTGGGAAATCGGGATGGGTTGGAGTGTACGCCGCACAGTGGAGCCCATCTGAATTTCCTGTATTTATTGTGCCCAGACAATCCAAGACACCCAGGCACGGGACCAGGAAAATCTCCCTTGGGGTGATCTCCCGTTTTAGAACGAAGTTACTTAAATCTTTGGGCTATGTCGATCACCCAGACACTCTTGGCAATTATAGCACCAGAAATCAGAAGAAAGGTCCAAACAGTTCCATCCTGCAGACATGAAGAGATCAGATAAACCTATTGTAACATTGAGTCAAGGTTTAGTCTACAGCAGTAGTCAGAGCAGGGTCTTTATTCAATGTGTAACATCAACAGGTATTAGACAATGTTACAAGTAATCTATTTGATTTGTAGGGTTACAGTAACGGCGATGTGTAACATGGATTTCAGCCACTTCCCTCTTGATACACAGACCTGTTCCTTGGAGATAGAGAGCTGTAAGTCATGTGCATCACATGCTTATCCATCTATATGTATTCTCACTGCGCTCTAGGCTTGACTAAGGAAATATTTAAGCCCTCCCTGACTCCCTCACCAACCTTCCAGGATGTAGATGAAATGCACCGTGAGTAGATATGTTGTTTGGAAAACATCTAGTCATCATTCTCTTTATCACGCCATCCACTACACCGAATATAAAAATTGGCTAAACTGATGGATTTTTGGTCCAATGGATTGAATAATGGGCAGATAATTAGCCAAACCTAGATTTCCATCAGAAATTCAATTATCTACTTACAGGCAGAAAATTTATTGACCCCCACAAGATTGCTATTTAATTCTTTTATTACATCACGCATCATAATGCAAAAGGCTAGCAAAGATAAAGTAAAAGTTGCCAGTGCTGTTCGGAAACTGTATGCACGGAAAAACTAACCTTGTGCACTAACATGAGAGCTGGTCATTTACACAATTCATTGGCATTAAGAGTGTGCTTCTCAGGGCAAAGGAAAAAGGTATGAGGATGTGGGAGAAGAGCGGCACACAGATGCACGGGGGAGCAGTGTGAAGCATGTGTTCACTAAAGGCGGCGCAGTGGTTAGCACCGCAGCCTCACAGCTCCAGGGACCCGGGTTCGATTCTGGGTACTGCCTGTGCGGAGTTTGCAAATTCTCCCTGTGACCGTGTGGGTTTTCGCCGGGTGCTCCGGTTTCCTCCCACAGCCAAAAGACTTGCAGGTTGATAGGTAAATTGGCCATTATAAATTGCCCCTAGTATAGGTAGGTGGTAGGGGGATATAGGGAAGGTGGGGATGTGGTAGGAATATGGGATTAGTGTAGGATTAGTATAAATGGGTGGTTGATGGTCGGCACAGACTCGGTGGGCTGAAGGGCCTGTTTCAGTGCTGTATTTCAAAATAAAATAAAGGAGGGAGGTGCCTGCTCCAGAACCTCATGATGGGATAGCTCCTTAATGGAAATGAAAATAATGAGTCCAAACAGTCTTGTGCAAACTTGGTTTCCAGTACAGGGGAGCCTCAAGTGCCTCAGACTCTTGGCCTGTCGATCCTGTGGGCTGGGTAAGGTCTTCTGAAAGTATCCTCTGTCCCCCACCTCTCCCTTCCATCTTACATGTCTTGTAACAGGCCCACCTGGTGTTTGTTCTCATTGTTGAGGCTGCTGCTGCTCCTCAACTGTTCCTACATCTAAAGCAATGATGCAAAAATAGCTCCCATGATAAGCTGTGAAAGCTTAATTAGGGTGAGTTAAGTAGAAGTAATGCAGGGGATACAGTGGCGTAGTGGTAATGTCACTGGACTAGTAATGTTGTGGGGACATGGGTTCAAATGGCAACTGCTGGAATTTAAATTCAATTAATGCATTAAAAAATTTTGGAATTCAAAGCTAGTCTCAGTTTCATGGCACTATTACTATCATCATTTTGTTGTAAAAACCCACCTGCTTCACTAATGTCCTTTAGGGAAGGAAATCTGCTGTCCTTGCCTGATCTGGCCTACATGCGACTCCAGACCCACAGCAATGTGGTTGACTCTTACTTGCCCTCTGAAATGGCCTAGCAAACCACTCAATTGTCATGGGCAATTAGGGATGGGCAACAAATTCTGACCTTTCCAGTGATCCCCACATCCCATGAAAGAAAAAAAGACAGAAACAAGCAATCTCCAAACTCACAAATGTGGTGGAAATTCATTAAGTCCAAGAGTACACATCATCCTATGATCTGAGTGCCCCATTAAACAGTGCTGTCAGTCAAGGCCTGAGGCCAAAACCACAAGATTTTACTCCATGGGTTGGTCGCGGTTTAAGGGCTTCAAGGTCGTAACTACATCACAGGATCCTGATTTGCAAAACACTTTTGGGGCACCTGCTTCTGGTATGGACCTTAACCACATAAATGAAGCTTGCAATTGAAATGGCAGCCAGCATGATTAAAATGAGGATGAGGCAGTAAATCTAATTGATCTATTGTAAAGGTCTCCCAACCTTTTTCCTGCTGGGCGGGCTGGTTTAAAATCAACCCCACTATATAAGTACACTGGCTGCATAATGTATCTACACTCTGTGACAATCTGGTGGATGTTGTGCAAAAAGTCTAATGATCAAATCCAAAGCAATCGAAACTAGCAATCTCCTTTTTTGATTGAATACATTGATTCTAAAATGGAGCTCCTCTGCTGGTAGATGAAGATGCTTAAACATATTGTGTTACAATCATTGAGTACATTACATCAAGTTTTGAAATGCATGTGATAGGTAATTTTGTATCTAAAATTAATTTTACAAATTGATTTGTTCACTAGAGGCTGAGTTCTCGCTATCCAGTTTCAATCTGTCACAATTATACACAGTATTGATTTCTCTTTCATGGCAGATGCTTACACCGAAGATGACCTTATGCTGTATTGGAAGAATGAGAAAGATGCATTGAAAACAGATGAGAAGGTCTCATTGTCTCAGTTTCTCATACAGAAATTTCACACTACCTCCAAATTGGCTTTCTATAGTAGTACAGGTGAGTGTTCACATGTGACACATCAACTGTAATTTCATTTAGTTTATTTGGTATTCCCACAGAGAGATTATAAGATAACTGAAAACTGAGCAGTCCTGGTTTAAACATTCCTCAGTTTTAGCTCCCTGTTTATGGGGTAGCACCTCACTTCCTTTCAGGACTCTATGACCTCCCTGAAATCAGTATCCCCCAGGTAGGGAATCATAGATGAAAATCTCCTTGTGCTGCCATGGATCATGTTGTTTAAACAAAAGATATTAATGCTGTATTTAGCCAAAAAGTAGCTGAACATGAAATCCTGTTGACAAAAAGTAGACAAAGCAGAATAAAAAGACAAGCAATCTACATATGATCAAATTAATCATTTTGGAAAAATCAGACGGGCAAAGGTAGCCTAGATGAGGAGCTCATAGAATGTTTTTGGGATAGTTTCGTAGGATAGCATGTTCTGGAGCCATCCAGAGAGCAGGCGATACTAGACCTGGTATTGTGCAACAAGATAGGCGCTCCTAGGTAGTATTGATCATAATATGATTGAATTTTATTTTCAGTTTGAGGGAGAGAATAGTGGGTCTAAGACTAGTATTTTAAACTTCAATAAGGGCAATTATGAGGACATGAAAGCAGAGCTAGCTAAAGTGAACTGCCAAAGTAGGTTAAGGGATAGGTCAATAGAGATGCAGTGGCAGACATTTAAGGGGATATTTCAGAATACATAGAATAGATACATTCCAACGAGAAAGAAAAATTCCAAGGGGAGGACCCACTAAGTAAAAAAGTTAAAGATAGTATCAACTTTAAAGAAAAAACCTATAATTGCACAAAAATGAGTGGCAGGTCAGAAGATTGGACAGAATATAAAAAGCAGCAAAGAACGACTAAAAGATTAATAAGGAGTATAAGAGAAAGCTGACGAGAAATATAAAGACAGATAGTAAGAGTTTCTTTAGATATTTAAAAAAGAAAATAGTTAACAAAGTGAGCATTGATCCTATAGCAAGTGAGTCTGGGGAATTAATAAGGGAAAATAAGAAGATGGCAGATAAAATGAACAGATATTTTGCATCAGTCTTCGCCATAGAAGATAAAAATAACATCCCAGAAATAGCTGTAAATCAGGAAATGGAAGGGAGGGAGGAACTCATGAAAATTACAATCACCAGGGAAGTGGTACTGAGCAAATTGTTGGAGCTGTGGGCTGACAGGCCCTGGGTCCTGATGGACTTCAGCTTAGGGTCTTAAAAAAAGTGGCTAGTGAGATAGTTGATGCGTGGTTTTGATTTTCAAAAATTCCCTAGATTCGGGGAAGGTTCCATTAGATTGTAAAATAGCGAATGTAGCACCTTGGCCTGAATTTTACTAGGTCACCACAAATCTTGGCAGCGAGATTCTAAGATTGTGGCCCACACGCACGAGTTTTACTTCGCGGAACTGCAGTGATATTCTACGATAATGAGGAGAGGTTGGGCACTTCATCCCCAGCAACAACATCCAGCGCCACTTCACAGGCACCAGCGCCATTTTTAATTCCATTGAATGTGAATTTTTAAAGTTACAGGCAGTATAAATTTAATGTAAAAAAATTAATAAAAGATTCATGCCCCTCTCCCACACCCCCAATGATTAAACAATTTATTACTTGCCCTCTTTTCCCCCCCCCCCCCCAAAAAAAACTTACCTTGCTATCCCGACCTTCTTCCCCTCAAAGTTTATAAACTATGAACTTTACCCCTTTCCACCACACCCAAGACCAATCGAAAATGTTTAACCCAGCTCTTCCCCCCCCCCCCCCCCCCCCCACCTTGAAAACATACCTGCTCCCCCTTCCCAACCAATGTTCTGTCTTGGATCTCCAAACCAAACCTACCTGAATATTGTAACAGGACGGACAGTGGGAGCAGGTAGGTCATTAATTCATCAATTTATATTCATTTCAATATTTAGATCCTGCAATCCTGCTCCCGTTGCTGAGTGTGGGAGGAGGGCCGCCACGAGGCCTTGCCGCTGGCGGTAATATGGGGCGGGGCTATACTGGCATTGAGGCTCATGGTGGGCCTCTCCTGGAGGCATTTTCCGGGTCCCCCCTGACATTGGGGGGCTGGTAAAATTCAGCCCCTTTATTCAAAAAGGGAGGGAGACAGAAAGCAGGAAACTACAGGCCAATGAGCTTAACATCTGTCTTAGGAAAAATGTTAGAAGCTATTATTAAAGACGTTACAGCAGGGCACTTAGTAAAATTCAAGGTAATCAGGCAGAGTCAACATGGTTTTGTGAAAGGTAAATCATGTTTAACCAATTTATTGGAGTTCTTTGAAGAAGTAACATGTGCTGTGGATAAAGGGGAACCAATGGATGTACTGTACGTAGATTTCCAGAAGGCATTTGATAAGGTGCCACATCAAAGGTTATTGTGGAAAATAAAAGCTCATGGTGTAGGGGGTAATATATTGGCATGGATAGAAGATTGGCTAGCTAACAGGAAAGGGAGAGTAGGCATATATGGGTCATTTTCTGGTTGGCAAGATGTAACGAGTGGTGTGCCACAGGGATCAGTACTGGGGCCTCAACTTTTTACAATATATATAAATGACTTGGCTGAAGGGACTGAAGGTATGGTTGCTAAATTTGCTGATGACACAAAGATAGGTAGGAAAGTAAGTTGTGAAGAAGACTTAAGGAGGCTACTAAGGGATATAGACCAGTTAAGTGAGTGGGCAAAAATCTGGCAAATGGAGTATGGTGTGGGAAAATATGAAAATGTCCATTTTGGCAGGAAGAATAAAAAAGAAGCATATTATCTAAATGGTGAGAGATTGTAGAGCTCTGAGCTGCAGAGAGATCTGGGAGTCCTAGTGCATGAATCACAAAAGGTCAGTTGATGGTACAGAAAGTAATTAATAATGCAGATAGAATGTTATCATTTATTGCAAGGGGAATCAAATACAAAAGTTGGGAGGTTATATATGCTTCAGCTGTACAGGGCATTGGTGAGACCACATCTGGAGTATTGTGTACATTATTGGTCTCCTTATTTAAGGGAGGATGTAAATGCATTGGAAACAGTTCAGAGCAGGTTTACTAGACTAATACCTGGAATGGGCGGGTTGTCTTATGAGGAAAGGTTGGACAGGCTAGGCTTGTATTCGCTGGAGTTTAGAAGAGTAACAGGTGACTTGATTGAAACATATAAGATTCTGAGGGGTCTTGAGCGGGTGGGTGTGGAAAGAATGTTTCCTCTTGTGGGATAATCCAGAACTAGGGGTCACTGTTTAAAAATAAGGGGTCAGCTATTTAAGACGGAGATGAGGAGAAATGTTTTCTTTGAGGGTCATGAGTCTTTGGAACTCTCTTCCTCAAAAGGCGGTGGAAGCAGAGTCTTTGAATATTTTTAAGGCAGAGGTGAATAGATTCTTGATAAGCAGGTGGGTGAAAGGTTATTGGGGGTAGGTGGGAATGTGGAGTTGAGGTTACAATCAGATCAGCCATGATCTTATTGAATGGCGGAGCAGGCTCGGGGGGGGGGGGGGGGGGGGTGGTGGTGGTCGAATGGCCTACTCCTGCTCCTAATTCTTATGTTCATATGAAAATCAATTTAAAAATAAGTAAGCAAAATAAATAAGTTCCACCAAGAGTACAGCCAACTGAAAAATTACTCACAATTTTATTGCAGATTTTCCATAAAAATAATTGTTCTGATGTCAGCCAAGCTACTGACAACAACCACTTAAATTATGTTGCCATGGGTCACAAGCCAGTGGGTCAGTCCTGTGGACAGGACCATAAACCATACACTTTACAATAAAATTTACCGTGTTTCAACATGAATTTAATATGCTGTACATAATTTTAATCTGCTCCTTTTGTCAGGATTGAAAATTTCTTACAGGTGATTCTATGATTATTTAAATTTAGTTCTGCTTTGGTACAAAAATCTGCTCCTTCTGATCAATAGTAATTCTTGTTCTAAGGCCCTATCTATGACAATTTAGTAATAAACCCTCTACAGAATAAAGTGATTGATAGCTGACTCCTAACAAGAAAGTTTGTTAGTTCTGGCCATAGTTTTACCAGTTGTAAGCATGTCCTTGCATGCATGAGCTTCATTACTCCTCTGCAAGTCCTCCCGATATAAAGATCAGCAACAAACTGGGTCAAAAAGAATCTCTGGAGAGAAAATCGGGGGGCGGGGGGTGCGGTTTTCATAGATTGGATGGGATGAAACTGTTTTCACTCGCAGGAGGGTCAGTGACCAGAGGACACAGATTTAAGATAATTGGTCAAAAGTCCAGGGGAAACTAGAATTTTTTCACACAGTAAGTTGTTAAAATCTGGAATACACTGACTGAATGGGTGGTGAAGGCAGATTTAATAATAGTTTTCAAAAAAGGGAATTAGATATATATTTGAAATGGGAAAATTTGCAGAGCTATGGGGAAAGAGCAGGAGAGTGGAACTAGCTGGATAGCTCTTTCAAAGAGAAATTTCAAAGAAATTCACAGACACCATAGGTGTCTTCTGTGCTCTATGATTCTGTCTGATGCTCCATATTTCAGTTTCACTAAAATGAAAACTTGAGAGAAATTAATATTATTTGTTTGGGGATTTAAGAAGCCTCAAGAGGGAGGTGAGTGTCTGGAAAAAAAAAACAGGAAGACTACATGAGCTGAATTTGCTTCAAAAAGTGCACGGCACATGTCTTGCGCCGCAATATTTCGCGTGGCGGCTCTTTAGCATGGAGGGGGCGGACCGCCCGCCCGCCCTCAATGACGTTGCGGGGGCGGGCGCAACATCCCCAGCAATGCACCTGGCGCTATTTTTAAAGGGCTTCAAGCCCTTCAAGGCCATTTAAATGTTTAAAGGACAGGTTTGGCAAAAGATTAAAATAAAATTTTACTCACATTTCCAATCCCCTCTCCCACCACCCCCCCATGAATAATCTGTTTATTATTTGTCCTATTCCTCCCCCCCAAAAAAGTAAGCTTTCGCTCACGATCTTTCCCCCTCTGAACTTTCTTTCCTTTAACCTTCAACTCCTTCCCACCATCCCCTCAACCAATCACGTCTTTTTGCTGCTTTGCCCCCACCTTGAAAAATTCACTCCTCCCCCCCCTCCCCACCAGTGTCACGCCTCGGATCTCTGAACGGTGATCCAAAGGCGTGGGAGTTCTAGCCAGTGGCCGGAATATTGGTGTGGGATGGTCCTCGGGAAAAAGTAAGTGTTTATGCATACATTAAGATTTATTTACATATTTAACTTAAGCCTCCGCCACCGAGCGACATGGGGGCCACCCAAGGCCTTGATACCACAGGTAAAATGGGGTGGAGCCTTCCCGGCGTTGAGGCCCGTATCAGGCCCCTCCCAGAAGTATCTTCCGGGCCCCCCCGCCATGATCCCTGAAGTCGGGGTACTGGTAGAATTCAGCCCCATGACTCAGGGTCGACCTTGAATTTGTTGACTCAGCCTATCATATTGTTGCATTCCCATCTAACAAAATATTATTGAAGCAGTACAGAGAGCAGCCAAAGGCACTTTAACTCTGGCTGCACTTGATGCAATTTTTGGAATAACCAGTTGCCTAACTACACGTCACCATGGAAGCAAAGATAATCCAATTAGTTATTTCATTGGAGGTTGTGTTTCGGAGTGCGAGCTCACATCTACATGACTGGCTGACTTGCCTGACACGGTGCACTTGCAGCTCACACAAAGATGGGCAAGGTGGAAAGTTGGTGCATATTAGAACCTCCCAGATTTTGAAAACAGTTGAAACAGAGCAAAATATTGTCATATTATGTATCTTGTCCAATAAAACTAATGTAAATACTGAAAAAATGCAGAATGTGAAACTTGATCGGTGATTGGAGGGAACTTAGATGAGGATTTGATGTCAGTGGCATAAATATGCAAACAGCTCCACAATAAGATAAACTTCCATGGATAAAGGATAATCTGGGAACCAAGAAGAAGTTTTGAACAGGTTTTGAACCCACTGCTGCTGCTGAAATGCCTCTCCAAGCACTAGCACTGTATTCAAGATACATTAGTGCAATTATGTAAAGCGTTTTCCATTCGGATAAACCTTTTGAGGTGAGAGGAAAGTGAAAAATCCTGTTTTCATGAGGATTCATCAAGAACAAAATCGGGTATCAATTATGGACAAAATTGTTCTTATTTTGAAGGACAATTCAGGAAACTGTTATCACGGCTAGAATTCCTGAAGTTAATGATCTTTTATTCCTAAAAGTACATTGAGGATAACAAATATTCCAAGGCAAATGTGTGCCACTGGAGATTTAATTGAATGACACCCAAAATATTCAAACACCGTATTTGTTGAACCAATTGATTATTTTGTCGTTTGTCTTCATTGTGAATGAATTGCTGATTATGCTGTCATATGGCGAGTGACACATTTTCTTCATAGTTAAAGACATTGGCAGTGATACGATTTGTAATTCATTAACTGCATCAAAGTAAGTCATGTGGTTGAGCGGCAGGGCGCTGAATTTCTGTGGGGGTTCTCCCAGTCTCCCACTGTAACTCTGGCAGAAGACCAACAGAATCCCCAGAGAAGCAGTATAAATGGTTGAAAATGTTTGCTTATGCCATATCCCTGGGGGATCCACTGGTCTCTGCAAGAGATTTATAGAGTCCCTGTGGGATTTCAGGGCTCAGTTTCTCTTTTTTTTTTAAAAATCATGAAATGTGTAGTTCTTTTGGTCAGGCTGGACATTTCCTACTTGAGTAGATTTTTGGAATAAACTGAGCATGATTTTTTTTTTTCAGTCTTTTGCAATTTATTTTCCCCCAAATTGTCGCCTTATATTTAAAAGACCACTCACTTTGAGGAATTAATATCTGCGTGAGAAGCTGAATTAACATAGCCAGCTGGCTTGATAGAATTGCTGAATTGTTCCTACTTAAAGGGTTATGACTGGATCTATTGGCATTAAAGGATTGCCTCTGTATAAAATCCTACAATATGTTTAGCCTGAGGAATTCATGCCAGAATACATCCCCTACTCCCTATTGTAAAACAAATTGCATTGTTGAGCTTTTAAATTTTCTGATCGTAACATATGGTGGTCACAAAACTAAATTTGGCTTGATTTTTAAATGGAATTTTAAACCAAAATTAACCTCACATTTAATTTCATTTTTACCATCGCGTTTTTATGTGACTGTGTTTAGAAGATTCCTTTGTCACTTTGTCAGCCAGCTGAAACTTAAACCTTACGCTCCAAAAGAGGGAGAGACTAGCCTTGTAAATGTAACAAATTCTCTCCACCCTGGTGACTAGTTTCTTGAATAAATGCTCCACATTCTAGCTATTTTCAGTCCGAGTGCTTGAACAACTCATTCTCAGCAACCAGTACTGCTTCTCTGTAAGCAGTAAGAATGGGAAGTGGGTGGTACGTGGGACCATGGCTTAGAGCCAGAATGTCATTTTTCAGTACCCAGTCTTGGAAGTGGAAAAAAGGCTTGCAGTCCCAGAAAGGTCAGGCACTACTTGGTAAAATTCTTCTTAAAAATACATTAACCCTTTCCCAAAGGCTAAGCTAGTGAGTTTGCTACGCAGTGTGGAATTAATTGCTATATCAACATGGCATTTGTTTAAATTTGTTTAAAGTGTTATGAGGGTTACATTTTAGAACCTTTATTAGTTAATTCATAAATGTAGCATGCTTTTCATGTTCAACAATGCAATTTCCTTTTTGGTAAGTGCATGAGAATGTATCCTGATAAACATCTGCTTTCACAAATAGGTTGGTACAATCGTCTATACATTAACTTCACATTGCGCCGTCACATTTTCTTCTTTTTGCTACAAACCTACTTCCCAGCGACTCTGATGGTCATGCTGTCCTGGGTATCATTCTGGATTGATCGCCGAGCTGTACCAGCCAGAGTTTCATTAGGTAAGTGAAGATGTCATTTGAATCAGGTCAATTAATTTTTGTACAATTATATAAGTCACTACATGAAGATATAGTTGCAAACAGAGACAATCAGGTGACCAGCAGAGGTAATTACTACCTTTATCTTCACTTAGGAATGTAAAAAGACCCCTGGAGGAATGGCTCAGTTGACTTTGATTGAATTTTAGCAAAGCCCCTCACTACACAACCTGCTCAAGCTTTGATTCATTGGCAATGTGAAAGCGCAACTTTGAGGGGCCAAAATGTGACTCGGGCGGCCACCAGTTATACGCATTCCATTTCAGGCTATGGGATGAAATATCAGAAACTGTGTATAATGGGCGGCTGATCCAATACCATCCGTTTTGCACCACTGCCCCAGACAAATTTCTACCTCTGAAAAACAATCAAAACCTTAGCAAACCTCAGAGACAATTGGTGCCCGAATTCTTGCCTCATTGAGGAAGGTGATTAGATTTATTCCCAAAACCAGGCATTTGCTTACTTTAAAAGATTCAGAAATTGCTATATTTATAAAGCATGGTTAAGATGGGAGTAAATATATTCCATCTGTAGGAATGATTCTAATTGATGGGGAAATGTCAACAACTTTTTTGAAAAATTAAGGGAACAACTGTTTGAAGTTTTTTTCCCCAAGTATTGTGACACAAGTTTTCTGTAATTCCAGGTATTACAACAGTTCTAACTATGTCCACCATCATCACAGGTGTGAATGCTTCCATGCCAAGGGTGTCGTATATTAAAGCTGTGGACATTTACCTGTGGATTAGTTTTGTATATGTCTTTCTCTCAGTGCTGGAATATGCAGTTGTGAATTACCTAACTACGGTACAAGAGAGGAAAGAAAGAAAACTCCTTCAAAAGGTGAGATCAAACCACACACGTGTATATAATTGACACTGTTCACCTGCAGTGATCAAAGACTTCACACGATTGCTTTTTTTATTTGCAATATAAGACTTTTACCTTTGTGCGTAATCCGCTGCCTGCCTGTTCTGGACTAAGACCCTTTGACGCATCACCACCATTCTTGCCAATCCTCACTGGCTCTTTGTCCCATGATGCACTGAATTCAGAATCCTTGACCTTGTTTACAAATCCCTCCATGGCCTTACTCTACTCTAGCTCTACCCTTGCTTATTTCTATCACTGTCGTGTTCTGATGATCCACAAGAATTTTAGAGCTTAGAAGCTCTCTTTTTTTTAAAGTTAGATTTGGTGATAAGCAGATTTCCCTGTCACCTTTGGAATCCGGGTTAAAATCCAGCCTAGACTAATAAGATTTTAGACCAAAAATTGAATAAATCATTGGAGTACAACACTGTCTTAATTCTGGTGGGGGGATTTGGGTGGCACCCAGTTTCTGCCCCTCTGTAAATGCTGAGGCAGGCGGCTGTTCTTCTGCCCACTCCTGTGATGGTGCACCTGCAGTTTGGGACATTTCGGGGGAGGGGTGGGGGAGGCTGATCTCAGGCTTCCCTGAGAATTCCATCTGCAGCAGCCCTGAGAGAGCCAGTGGAATCTATACTGGTTGTGTTCATGTGTAGGTTCCTTTGTGGGTCTAGACTGTGGTCTTGAGATCCAAAGGCGATTGATTACAGGTTAAAAAGATTCATGCTTCTTTTCCTTTTGGCAAATCAAGACCTTGGGCTCCCTCTCTGACTGGCAGGATGTTGCTCCCAGATCCAGTGCATCTGTGGACTAGTGACTCTGCTTCACTACTATGGGTGTGGGTGCCTGCACCAACTAGTTAAATGACTCTGTCCTCAGGTTTTGGGTGGAAGTGGCAGGCAGAAATTAATATAACAAATGAGAAAATCATTATGAAGAAAATTTGCTTCATTGGATTCCACTGGAGAAAGAGGGGACATTAACCTAGCTTTTCCAATTGGCATTGTCTCACACTCACAATAACTCATTTATTGAACAGTTGGCGGTAAAATAACATCATTTAAAAAATCCATGCTTATCCAAGTGTCTCAAAGTCACTGGAAATGAGGAAAACCTTTTCTCTTGATATTTTTCCATAAACGTACAGACATACAAAGGCCAGCGCCCTTACATTTCTCTGGTGTAACATCTCCATAGAATTTCCTCTCCTTGCTCTATGCACTTGTTGAAATGTCCAATGTGTGGTGTGTTTGCTCAAATCTTGGTTCGAGTTGCTACACAAAAAGTCAGAGCACAAAGCAACTGTATTTTGGCAACATTTGTCAATTCCACTCAGACAGTCCCCAAAAATAGGCATGGGAGTGGGGAATGGGAAGATGGGAAGTGGGAAGATGGGGAATGGGGAGTGGGAAGATGCACACATATTGTTATTTTCATCAGTAGTGCTTGACGTCCCAAAGTGCTTCACAGGAGTATTATCGAACAAAATTTAACATCAAAACACATAACGATATTAGGATAGATGATCAAAAGCGTGGACAAAGAAGTAGTTTTTAACGATTGGCTTAAAGGAGGAAAGGGAGGGGATTCCAGAACTTAGGGTCTGTGAGCTAAAGGCACAGCCATCAATGCTGATGAGATTAAAAACAGGGATAGACAAGAGGCCAAAATTGGAGGAGTGCAGATATTTTGAACATTTGAGGGGCTGGAGAAGGTCACAGAGTTAGGGAGGGGCAAGGTTATTTTAAAACTGAGATATTGCCCAACCAGGAGCCATTGCAGATCAGTGAGCAGAGGGATAATGGATGAACAGGACTTAGAATCATTGAATCATAGAATAGTTACAGCACAGAAGGAAGCCATTTGGCCCATCATGTCTGTGCCACTCTCTGCAAGAGCAACACAACTAGTCCCACTCCCCACCCTTTCCCCGCAGCCCTGCATTATTTTACCTTCAAGTGTTGATCCAATTCCTTTTTGAAAGCCACAATTATATCTGCTTTTGCCATACTCTCAGGCAGTGTGTTCCAGATCCTAACCACTCGCTGTTTTTCCACATGTCACCCTGGGTACTTTTGCCAATCACCTTAAATTGGTGTCTCCTGGTTCTGGATCCTTCTGCCAATGGAAACTGTTTCTCCCCATCGACTCTGTCCAGCCCCCTCATGATTTTGAACACCTCTATCAAATCTCCTCTCAACATAAGGAGAACAACCCCAGCTTCTCCAATCTATCTATCCATGTAACTGAAGATCCTCATTCCTGGAACCATTCTTGTAAATCTTTTATGCACCCTTTTTAAAGCCTTCACTCCCTTCTGTAAGAGTGGTGCCCAGAAGCCGTACTAGGGTTTTATAAAGATTCATCATAACTTCCTTGCTTTTGTACTCTATGCCTCTATTTATAAAGTCCAGGATCCTGTATGTCTTATAAACCACTTTTTCGACCTTCCCTGCCACGTTCAACGATTTGTGCGCATGTACCCCCAGTTCTTGGTGTGAGTTTCACCATTAGTTTCTCAAGGATCTGTATGAATTTGTCAGACACGTCTTGCTTTTTACAAATCCACATTGATTGTCCTTAATTAACGCATGTTTTTCCAAGTTATCCTGTATTGTAGTCTCTAGATGTGAGGCTGACTGGTCTATAATGATCTAGTTTCTCCCCATCTCTGTTTTTGAACAGAAATGTTACATTGGTAGCTTTCCAGTCCTCTGATACAATTTCTATTTACAAGGCATTTGAAAGATTGTGGTCAGAGCCCCTGACATTTCCACTGCTTGATGACAACACTAGAGGGCAAATGTGGTAAAAGTGCTGCATTTTCTGGTAATCCATTTTTGCACCATAAAATAATCATTAAAAAAAAACAAATTGTTTTCGTTGAAAACATTATATTACATTTAAATTTACTGCAATATTCTTACTAAACCTACCACCCCATCTCTAACTTCCCTTTTTTCTCCAAATTCCTTGAACATGTTGTTCAACATAAAAGGGAACACACAGATCTTCTACCGGCATGTAAATAGTAAGTGAGTAGTAAGAGGAGCTGTGTTGCCTATTAGGGGCAGAGAGGGCAATGTATAATTAGAGGCGCAGGGCAAGGCTAATATACTTAATGAGTACTTTGTATCAGTGTTCACTAAGGAAATATCAGTAAAAGCAGAGAGATCAGAGACAATGGGTAAGATAAAAATTTAGAGGTGGAAGGTACTAAAAAGGCTGGCTATGCTTGGGGTATATAAGTCACCTGGTTCAGATGGCTTGTATTCCAGTTTGCTAAAGGAAGTGGGGATGGAGATAGTGGAAGGGTTTGCCGTAATCTAATCTTCCCTAGATATGCCAGAGGATTGGATTGTGGCAAATGTGACACCCTTATTCAAGAAAGGGTGCAAACACAGTCCTAGCAATTACAGGCCAGTTAGTTTAACATCAGTGGTGGGTAAGGTTTTAGAAACTACAATCAGGGAAAATATCAACAGACACTTAGAGGTTTGAGTTACTTAAGGATAGCCAGCATGGATTTGTAAAAAAGCAGATCATGCTTGACTAATCTAATTGAATATTTTGATGAAGTAACAAAAAAGGATGATGAAGGGAATGTGGTGGATGTTATTCATATGGATTTTAAGACAGCATTTGATAAGGTAACACAAAGAAGACTGGTTATCAAAATTGAGGCTCATGGAATAGGAGGGTCAGTGTCCAATTACATAAAAAATTGGCTTATGGACAGAAACAGCGAGTCATAGTAAATGGTTGCTTTTCATACTGGAGGATGGTAGACAGTGGTGTTTCCCCAAAGGTCCGTGCTGGGACCATTGCTTTTTTTGCTATATATAAATGACTTTGATCTTGGAATACAGAATAGAATCTCAAAATTTGCTGATGACACCAAACTTGGAGGTGCAGCAGTGAGGATGTTATGAGCTGCCTGCAACAGAACATAGATAGGCTAGCAGAATGGGCAGAGGTGGCAGATGGAATTTAATACTGACAAATGTGAGGTGATGCAATTTGGCAGAAGGAACAGGGAGAGGCAATATATACTTAATGGCACAGTTCTACAGAGTGTGCAGGAACAGAGGGACCTGGGAATGCATGTGCATAGATCTTTGAAGATGGCAGTACGTATTGAGAGAGTGGTTGATGAAGCATATGGGATCTGGGGCTTCATAAATAGAGGCATTAGGCTGTATTTTAAAGGCTCTCTGACATCAGGAACGGTGGTAGGGGAGGGAATGAAGATAGCAACGGAGGAGGCCCACCACCAACCCCGACACGCCCTGGTACTGATCTCAGCGGTGGTGGAGAGGCCTCGTGGCGGCCGCCCTGCTGCTCGGCGACAGGACCACGGTTTCCACATTTAACTTAATTTACCCACCTGAGTTAATGAAGGTCCCATTGCCTCCTTATTTGCCGCACCGATCTTCATTCAGATGGCCGGCAATGCCATGCCTTTGAATCCCCATTCAGGGAAATGCGACATGACACCTGTGGGGGGCGGTGATGGGAAGGGGTAAGGGACAAAGTTTCTGAACTTTAGGGTGAGGGGGTGGGGTGGGTGGGGGGAGGTCAATTTTTCACAGTAAGTATTCCGAGGTAAAAAAGGGCAGGAATGATGTGTAATGCCATTTGGGGGGGGGGGGGGGGGGGGGTGCATGGTGGGAGAGGGCATGGAAAGCTTATTTTATTCATTTTTAAAAACTTAAAAGTTACTGTGCCTTTTAAATTTAAATGCTCTTGGGGGGCTTAAGCCCTTTAAAAATGGTGCCAGTGCCTGCGCATTGGCGCAAGACGCCATTGCCAGGGACGGCTCTCCCCGCCCCCTCCACGTTATCGGGGTGGGGGGGGTGGCCGCCCCGGACATGCTAATGAGGCACCTCGTTTGGAATCACGATATGGGCCCTGTGCATGCGGGCCGCAAATTTCTCCGTCTGCTATTTCGGCGACGGACTTTTAAAATGCAGCCCATTGAGTACAAAAGCAGGGAAGTTATGCTGAACCTTTATAAAGCTCTGATTAGGCCCCACCTGGGGTATTTCATCCAGTTCTGGTCACCACACTTTAGGAAGAATGTGAGGGCCCTTGAGAAGGTGCAGAGGAGATTTACCAGAATGGGTCTAGGGATGGCGAAATGTAGTTGCAAGGTTAGGTTGGAAAAGCTGGGTTTTTTCTCCTTAGAACAAAGGAGTTGAGGGGAGATTTAATAGAAGTGTACAAGATTATGACAGGCTTATATAAGTTAGACAAGGAAAAACTGTTCCTATTAACAAATGGTACAAGGACTAGGGGGCACAGATTAAAAGTTTTGGGCAAAAGATGCAGTGGGGAATATGAGGAAGCACTTTTTTACGCTTCGGGTGGTAATGACCTGGAACTCACTGCGTACAAGGGTGGTGGAAGTGGTGACAATCAATGACTTCAAGAGGAAGTTGGATGTCCACCTGAGAAAAATAGACTTGCAGGGCTGTGGGGATCCAAGCTGGGGAAGGGGACTGACTGCGTAGCTCCATGGAGAGCCGGCAAGAAATCGATCAGCCGAATGGCCTCCTTCTGTGCCATAAATAACTCTGACCTCCCAAATTTATTCCCATCTTTCCCAGAACTCCTTATTTGAATCCCTCTAATCAGGTTTCTGCCCCTGTCACAATATCAAAACAGCTCTTATCAAAGTCACAAGTGACATCCTCTGTGACTGGGTCAAAGGTAAACTTTCTCTCGGTTGACCACACCTTCCTCCTCCAGCGCCTCTCCACTGTCGTCCAACTGGGTGGGACTGCTGTCACCTGGTTCCGTTCTTTATCTAATCATAGCAAGGATATTGTGCAATGGCTTCTCTTCCTGCCCCTGCTCCGTTGCCTCTAGTGTCCCCCAAGGATCTATCCTTGGCCCCCTCCCATTTCTCATCTACATGCTGCTGCTTGGCGACATCATCCAAGAGCACAGCATTAGTTTTCACATGTATGCTGACAACACCCAGCTCTACCTCACCACCACCTCTCTCAAATCTCTACTATTGCTAAACTATCAAACTGCTTATCCGACATCCAGTACTGGATAAGCAGAAATTTCCTCCAATTAAATATTGGGAAGACTAAAGCCATTGTCTTCAGTCCTCACTCCAAACTCCATTTCTCACCGTTGACTTCATCCCTCTCCCTGGTGATAGTCTGAGATTAAAATCAGTCTGCTCGCAACCTTAATGTCGTATTTGACGCTGAGATGAGTTTCCGAACACATATTCATGCCATCACTAAGACAGCCTATTTCCACCTCCATAACATCATCTGACTTCGCTCCTGTCTCAGCTTATCAGCTGCTGAAACCCTCATTCACGTCTTTGTTACCTCTAGACTTGACTATTCAACACACGCCGAGCCCTCCCACATTCTACCCTCCGTAAACTTGAGGTCATTCAAAACATTGCTGCCCATTTCTTAACTCGCACTGGGTCCCATTCACCTAACACCCCTGTGCTCATTGACTCCTAGTCGATTTAAAAATGTTCATTCCTGTTTTCAAATTCCTCTATGGCCTTGCCTCTCCCTGTCTTCTCCAGCCACTGAGATATCTGGGCTCTTCTAATTCTTGCCTCTTGAGTATCCCTGATTTTAATCGCTCCACCACTGCTGGCCGTATTTTGGTTGCCTAGACCCTAGGCTCTGGAATACCCTCCCTACAACTCTCCGCCTCTCAACCTCACTTTCATCCTTTAAACATTCCTTAAAACCTACTTCTTTGACCAAGCTTTTGCTTATCTGACCTAATATATCCTTATGTGGCTTGGTATATTTTGTTTTATAACATTCCCGTGAAATGGCTTGGGACATTTTATTATGTTAAAGGCACTATATGAATACAAGTTGTTGTTGCAATTGCAGAATTCCTGTATATATTTGAAGCACTGGAACTTTCTTTTCTCTTTTCGCAGTTTCCCTGCACATGTGGAATTACCAGTACCAAGGACATAATGTTAGATGGTACCTTAAGTGAAGCTGATGCCAACAGTCTGGCTGGATATATCAGAACTCCGATAATTACTGATGACAGAATCAAGCAGGACAGGATGGTAGTTCACTTATCCATTGGTGAAGAATCCAATTTACACAAAAAGAAGCGCCTTAGGGAGTTTGTTGGCATGCGGATCATTAAGAATACTCACTCAATTGATAAATATTCCAGATTGATATTTCCAGCATCTTACATATTTTTTAACTTGGTATATTGGTTTGTATATTTATAGGTGCTACTTTGTACAAGAATGTTCCCCTTTAAAACCAAAACAAATATGACGCAGTAGCTGAACACAAAAAAGATGAATGCACTGTAAACAATATAACTGCATTCGGTAAGGATTCTTTTTGGCTCATAACTTGTTAATGAAACGAGTTGCCTTGATATCCATCTCACATCTGCAAAAGCATGAATATAAATATTTTTTTCTGCAAAATAAAATTTGTTTAAATTGAATTTTTTGAGGAACTGGGTTGGACACTGTTCTTCCACCTCTGGAACCTGAGTCAAATACAGTCAGGAATGATGAGATGAAAGTTTCCTCTGTCTGCTTGGTTGTAATGGTCCTGTGTGAAATGAGCTTGAGTAATCTAGTTCCTAGTAGGCATAGGCAGCTCAAAACTTTCCATAATATGACATAATTGGGAGGCCACATGATGACTGCTGTGGGGGGAAAAAAAGTCACACTGGCGCAGTGGGTATTCTTCTGAGAAGAGGGAGCTTTACTCTGCACCTGGCCATGCTATACCTGACCTAGCAATGCTTGCTGTTGATAGTGAACTGGAAAATACTCCATTCCCCAGCACCATTTATCATACTCGTAGACAAATGCTTAATTAATTTATCTGAAATTCTGCTCGAGTAGAGGCATTCACCGTTGCAAAAAGCAAGCTGACGCTTTCCTAGCAGAAAGAGGAATTTCATCTACTCAAGTCCTGTGATATGATTTCAAGATTGCAGAGTTTGAAATGTTATAATATTGAATATTGTAATTTTTTAAAGTTTTTAAAATCTATTCTAGGTATAACACAGATGGTAAAGTGGCTTATTTTTGGTGGTTTAGCGATAGAGAATGGATTGTGTTGAATGACCATGTTAAATGGTGATGTAAGTATGCTTACTGTTGCATATGACAATTTCCATATAACTATGAAATAAAGCAATATAGAGAAAGGAAAATGAAGGAAATTTCTTGACGTAACTTTTCTGTATAAGAGTAAAAATGAGTTTCTTCTTCTATCTCCTTGTGTCTCAGTCATAACAGCGAGTTTTTGTACCAGTGAGGAATGGATTGCCCTTATAACCAGTACTAATTCCAATCAGCTTATTTCACCATTTACTTGCCTGCGTAAAACACTCGGTCTAACATAATACCATTCTTTAAAATTATTTATATAGTGTCTTTAATATAAAGAAATGTCCCAAGATCTTGTGCAGAGGAAGAAAAGAAACACCAGACCTTTGTGAGAGGGTTAAGGAGCTGACCAAAGACTTGGTCAACGAGATAGACTTTAAGGGAGATTTTAGAATTGGAGAGTGAAATAGAAAGGCTTGGGGTATAGGAAGAGAGTTCTAGAGATGTGAGCCACCAACAGTTGAAGTGAAGAAGGGGGAAGTATAGAGGTCAGTGGCAGTAAACCAGGGGTTTTGGAGAGGTCATGAGGCTGAAAAAGGTTGAGAAGGTGAATTTGGTGGGGCAATGGCAGATGAGAATTATTGCAGACAATTGTAAAGAGCTGGATGTAGAAAAAAAAAGTAATGCTCGTACGCCATGGAGAGTGTTGAAATAGCCAAGGATTAAACTGAAACTAAACTAAGAGTTGAACCAATGGAGAGCAGCAACCAATAAAGCTAATGGAATGTTGAATTATAGGTAAAGGCAGTAAAACACAAGTAAGAATAAGGCACAACTAAATTGTATTGTGCTCTGGTCAGGACGTATTTTGGATACCGCACCTAGTTCTGGTCAGCAAGATATGGGTGACATTTAGGCCCTCGAGGCAGTGAAAAGGCTGATTCCTAAGGCTGAATTTTATGGCAGACGTCGAGATCCTGGCGTCAGGACCAAATCGAGGTCCCAAGCTTGCACTTGCCGGCAGACACCGGTGGCTCAATCTTCTGGGGGACAGCCTCCTAATTGGCCGCCTCTGACCTTGCCATTCTATTAAGGACAGTGGGTAGGCTCCTGATGCTACAGGCCCAATCAGAGGGCCAGCAGCTCTGGAGCCTTGGCAGCCCCAGTGGGAGAGGTGGGCGATGCTCAGGCAGGTCGGCGACTGCAAAAGCACTTCAAAATGGAGGCACCCTCAGAGGCATGGATCAAATTCAAAAATGATGAGAGATGTTGAACTGTATTCCCAGAGCAGAGGCACCTGCAATAAATATTATACGAATAGCCAATAACATATAATTCTAGCTTGCAATGAAATGTTTGCAAGGCACCATGGGACTTGGCCAACTAACTTGACTACATTCCTTATGAGGGCCGATTCACACAGATTTGTACAGAAAAAGGCTCATTCAGCGGAATATCTCTAATCAAGCAGCCTCTAGCAGATGCCCTTATGGAATGCTGACAAAGATACCAGCCTGTAACAAGGTTAAGATAAGATGTTATGTATACATAAGACCCAAGGACAGTGGATAAGGGGGTTTGGAAGACATCGAGTTCATGAGTAACCCCCTAGCTGTCCATGAGCTGGTCACACAGTTCCCCCAATGGTTGTAACGAATTTCATTGCTTCCAATAATCAATGTATGTAATCTATAATCACTATGATTGGACCGTGTCCAGCCAGGATGGGCTGAGTAACTGTTTGAAACTGTATAAGTATTGATGATTTTTCTTTGTTCGGTGGAGAGGAATCTGGATGGCCCAGTGACCTACTCCCCACCGGTGTAACCCAATAAACTGTTTGACGTTTGGAGCTGACCCGAGTGTCGAGTGATTCTTTCAGATTCATTCCCGCTAAAAAGAGACAAAGCCAGTGGGCCCCTAGCAGCAGATGGAAACCCATCCAGAGGAATCGTTTGGGCCATGGATGTGGCCTTTCCTGCCCATGGCCCCATCATTGGAGCATGGAGACTTAGGCTCCAATGTTCCCATGGCCTGCTGCTGGGAATCTGCCTCCAATGAACTGGTTGCCTCCGCGTGCATCAGGGGGCTGCTCTACCAGTGGCAAAATGCCAGTGAGGCTGCAAAATTGTCCCTAATTGGGACTTTAACCATTCGAATTGGCTTCCCGACCATAGAGTTGGCAGCCAGTCCTGTTCCCAGCCCGCCCCAGGGAATGTTCCCTGGCAGCGGGAATGTGGCAGGGAACTATCACAACATGGCTGCCCCCATTTTACATAGAAACATAGACATAGAAAATAGGAGCAGGAGAAGGCCATTTGGCCCTTCGGGTCTGCTGCGTCATTCAAAAAAGATCATGGCTGATCGTCTAATTCAGTACCCTGTTCCTGCTATTTCCCCATATCCCTTGATCCCTTTGGCATTAAGAAATATATCTATCTCCTTCTTGAATATATTTAATGTCTTGGCCTCCACTGCCTTCTGTGGTAGAGAATTCCACAGGTTCACCACCCTCTGAGTGAAGAAATTTCTCCTCATCTTGGTTCTAAATGGCAGACCCCGTATCCTGAGACTGTGACCCCTGGTTCTGGACTCCCCAGCCATCGGGAACATCCTCCCTGCATCTAGCCTGTCTAGTCCTGTTGGAGTTTTATAGGTTTCTATGAGATCCCCTCTCATTCTTCTAAACTCGAGTGAATATAGGCCTAGTCGACGCAATCTCTCCTCATACGTCACCAGACACCTACCTCCAAGCTGGGAAAATTCAGCCCCTAGGGTATTTGAGTTATCTGTGCAAATGTGGGATCTCACCCTGGAGAGGAGATGTCTGAGAGGTGATCTTCCAGAGGTATAAAAAATAATTGTAAGAATAGAAAAAGTAAATCTGGATATTACCTTAAATTGCAAGAATAAGGCATGGAGACACACATTTAACCCAATAAAATGTAAACTTAGCATTGAGATCAGGAAGTTCTTCACACAATGGGTGAGCAACACATGGAATGGACTTGCAGATAGATAATGAAGATGAGAATGCTGGAATAACTGAAGAATGAATTCTGAAATGGAAGGACGCGAGCATCTCTCTAGATTGTTGAATTAAAATGGAGTAAATGACCTTCCTGATCCATAACTATCTTGTGATCTTGTGATTTATAGAAGTGGGCAAGGATTTAAATTCAATGGGACTGGCATCCAAGGGAAAGAATGTAGATAAGAAAGCGAAACGGGCCAAGCGTGGATCCTTTGGGGGGCTCTGGACATGGCTATGCAGGATCACTGAAGTTGCATTTGCTGTATTGGAACAGGTAGGAGTGGAACGACACAAAGGCAATCCCATGTAGCTGCATCATGATAGAGGTCGTGGAGGAGGATGGCACGCTTTGCTCTTTTGAATGCCATAGAGAGGCTGAGCAGGCCAAAGAGAGATAAAAGTATTATGGTCACAATCATGGTTTTGCGAAGGGGAGGTCGTGTCTTACTAATTTGATTGAGTTTTTGAGGAAGTGACGGAGATGATTGATGAGGGAATGGCAGTGGATGTTGTCTATATGGATTTTAGTGAAGCCTTTGACAAGGTCCCGCATGGCAGACTGGTGCAAAAGGTGAAGTCACACGGGATCAGAGGTGAGCTGGCAAGATGGATACAGAACTGGCTCGGTCACAGAAGGCAGAGGGTAACAGTGGATGGGTGTTTTTCTGAATGGAGGGATGTGGCTAGTGGTGTTCTGCAGGGATCAGTGCTGGGACCTTTGCTGTTTGTCATATATATAAATGATTTGGAGGAATATGTAGCTGGTCTGATTAGTAAGTTTGCGGACGACACAAAGGTTGGTGGAGTTGCGGATAATGACGAGGATTGCCAGAGGATACAGCAGGATATAGATCGGTTGGAGACTTGGACGGAGAAATGGCTGATGGAGTTTAATCCGGACAAATGTGAGAACATAGAACATAGAACAGTACAGCACAGTACAGGCCCTTCGGCCCACGATGTTGTGCCGAACCTTTAACCTACTCTAAGATCAAACTACCTACATACCCTTCATTCTACTATCATCCATGTACCTATCCAAGAGTCGCTTAAATGTCCCTAATGTATCTGCTTCCACTACCACCGCTGGCAGTGCATTCCACGCACCCACCACTCTCAGTGTAAAGAACCTACCTCTGACATCTCCCCGAAACCTTCCTCCAATCACCTTAAAATTATACCCCCTGGTGATAGCCCTTTCCGCCCTGGGAAAAAGTCTCTGGCTATCCACTCTATCTATGCCTCTCATCATCTTGTACCCCTCTATCAAGTCACCTTTCAGCCTTCTTCGTTCCAATGAGAAAAGCCCTAGCACCCTCAACCTTTCTTCGTAAGACATGCCCTCCAGTCCAGGCAGCATCCTGGTAAATCTCCTCTGCACCCGGTCTAAAGCTTCCACATCCTTCCTATAATGAGGCGACCAGAACTGAACACAATATTCCAAGTGTGGTCTAACCAGGGCTTTATAGAGCTGCAGCATAACCTCGCGGCTCTTAAACTTAATCCCCCGTTAATGAAAGCCAACACACCATACGCCTTCTTAACAACCCTATCAGCTTGGGTGGCAACTTTGAGCGATCTATGGACATGGACCCCAAGATCCCTCTGTTCCTCCACACTGCCAAGAATCCTGTCTTTAAGCCTGTATTCCGCATTCAAATTCGACCTTCCAAAATGAATCACTTCACACTTTTCCATGTTGAACTCCATCTGCCACTTCTCAGCCCAGCTCTGCATCCTGTCAATGTCCCGTTGCAACCTACAACAGCCTTTCACACTATCCACAACTCCAGCAACCTTCGTGTCATCGGCAAACTTACTAACCCAGCCTTCCACTTCCTCATCCAAGTCATTTTTAAAAATCACAAAGAGCAGAGGTCCCTGTGGAACACCACTGGTCACCGAGCTCCAGGCTGAATATTTTCCATCTACTACCACCCTCTGTCTTCTATGGGCCAGCCAATTTTGTATCCAGACAGCTAACTTCCCCTGTATCCCATGCCTCCTTACTTTCTGAATGAGCCTACCATGGGGAACCTTATCAAACGCCTTGTTAAAATCCATATACACCACATCCACTGCTCTTCCTTCATCAGTGTGTTTTGTCACATCTTCAAAGAATTCAGTAAGGCTTGTGAGGCATGACCTGCCCCTCACAAAGCCATGCTGACTATCTCTAATCAAACCATGCTTTTCCAAATAATCATAAATCTTGTCTCTCAGAATCCTCTCCATTAATTTGCCCACTACTGACGTAAGACTGACTGGTCTATAATTCCCAGGGTTATCCCTATTCCCTTTCTTGAACAAGGGAATAACATTTGCCACCCTCCAATCATCTGGTACTACTCCAGTGGACAGTGAGGACGCAAAGATCATCGCCAAAGGCGCAGCAATCTCTTCCCTTGCTTCCCGTAATATCCTTGGGTATATCCCGTCTGGCCCCGGGGACTTATCTGTTCTCATGTCATTCAAAATTTCCAGCACATCCTCCCTCTTAACCTCAACCTGTTTGAGCATATCAGCCTGTTTCACGCTGTCCTCACAAACGACCAGGTCCCTCTCACTAGTGAGTACTGAAGCAAAGTATTCATTTAGGACCTCCCCTACCTCCTCCGACTCCAGGCACAAGTTCCCTCCACTATCCCTGATCGGCCCTACCCTCACTCTGGCCAGCCTCTTGTTCCTCACATAAGTGTAGAACGCCTTGAGATTTTCCTTAATCCTACCCGCCAAGACTTTTTCATGTCCCCTTCTAGCTCTCCTAAGTCCATTCTTCAGTTCCTTCCTGGCTATCTTGTAACCCTCTCGAGCCCTGTCTGATCCTTGCTTCCTCAAACTTAAGTAAGCTTCTTTCTTCCTCTTGACTAGCTGTTCCACATCTCTTGTCATCCAAGGTTCCTTCACCCTACCATCCCTTCCTTGCCTCATCGGGACAAACCTATCCAGCAGTCGCAGCAAGTGCTCCCTAAACAACCTCCACATTTCAGTCGTGCATTTCCCTGAGAACATCTGTTCCCAGTTTATGCTCCCCAGTTCCTGCCTAATAGCATTGTAATTCCCCCTCCCCCAATTAAATATTTTCCCATCCCGTCTGCTCCTGTCCCTCTCCATGACTATAGTAAAGGTCAGGGAGTTGTGATCACCATCACCGAAATGCTCTCCCACCGAGAGATCTACCACCTGGCCTGGTTCGTTGCCAAGCACCAAAACCAGCATAGTCTCCCCTCTAGTCGGCCTATCTACATATTGAGTCAGGAAACCTTCCTGGACACACCTGACAAAAACTGCTCCATCCAAACTATTTGCACTAAGGAGGTTCCAATCAATATTAAGGAAGTTGAAGTCACCCATGACAACAACCCTATTACTTCTGCACCTTTCCAAAATCTGCCTCCCAATCTGTTCCTCCGTGTCTCTGTTGCTATTGGGGGGGTCTGTAGAAAACTCCCAATAAAGTAACTGCTCCTTTCCTGTTTCTGACTTCCACCCATAATGACTCAGTAGACAAACCCTCCTCGACGACCTCCCTTTCTGCAGCTGTGATACTATCCCTGATTAACAATGCCACTCCCCCACCTCTTTTACCTCCCTCCCTATTCCTTTTGAAACATCTAAACCCCGGAACAGCTAACATCCATTCCTGCCCCTGTGATATCCAAGTCTCCGTAATGGCCACAACATCGTAGCTCCAAGTACTGGTCCATGCTCGAAGTTCATCACCCTTATTCCTGACACGTCTTGCGTTAAAATAGACACACTTCAACCCATCATACTGGCTGCAACTTTGCCCTGTCAACTGTCTAACCTTGCTCACAGACTCTCTGTACTCTATATCTGCCTGTTCAACAGCTACCCCATTCACTGTTCCGTAGCTCCGGTTCTCATCCCCCTGCCAAACTAGTTTAAATCCTCCCGAAGAGCTCTAACAAACCTCCCGCCCAGGATATTGGTGCCCCTCCAGTTCAGATGCAACTCATCCTTCTTGTACAGGTCCCACCTTCCCCAGAAGGTATCCCAATGATCCACATAACTGAAGCCCTCCCTCCTACACCAGCTCTGTAGCCACGTGTTCAGCTGCACTCGCTCTCTGTTTCTAGCCTCACCAGCACGTGGCACCGGTATCAATCCTGAGATTACTACTCTGCTCGTCCTGCCTTTTAGCTTCCAACCTAACTCCCTATATTCGCTTTTCAGGTCCTCATCCCTTTTCCTAGCTATGTCATTGGTACCGATGTGTACCACAACTTCTGGCTGCTCCCCCTCCCCCTTAAGAATCCTGTAGACTCGATCCGAGACATCCCTGACCCTGGCACCCGGGAGGCAACATACCATCCGGGAGTCTCGTTCGCGACCACAGCATCTCCTGTCTGTTCCTCTAACCATCGAATCTCCTATCACTATCGCTCTCCTATTCTCCCCTTCCCTTCTGAGCCGCAGAGCCAGGCTCAGTGCCAGAGACCTGGCCGCTGTGGCTTTCCCCCAACCATATCCAAAACGGTATACTTATTATTGAGGGGAACGGCCACAGGGGATCCCTGCACTGTGCGCCTATTCCCTTTCCCTCCCCTGATGGTCACCCAGCTACCTTTGTCCTGTGACTTAGGTGTCAGTACTTCCCTATAACTGCTCTCTATCACCCCGTCAGCCTCCTGCATGATCCGAAGTTCATCCAGCTCCAGCTCCAGTTCCCTAACGCGATAATGCATTTTGGAAGGTCTAATGCAGGTGGGGGGTATACAGTAAATGGCAGAACCCTTAGGAGTATTGACAGGCAGAGAGATCTGGGCGTACAGGTCCACAGGTCACTGAAAGTGGCAACGCAGGTGGATAAGGTAGTCAAGAAGGCATACGGCATGCTTGCCTTCATCGGTCGGGGCATAGAGTATAAAAATTGGCAAGTCATGTTGCAGCTGTACAGAACCTTAGTTAGGCCACACTTAGAATATTGCGTGCAATTCTGGTCGCCACGCTACCGGAAGGACGTGGAGGCTTTGGAGAGGGTACAGAGGAGGTTTACCAGGATGTTGCCTGGTCTGGAGGGCATTAGCTATGAGGAGAGGTTGGAAAAACTTGGTTTGTTTTCACTGGAACGACGGAGGTGGAGGGGCGACATGATAGAGGTTTACAAAGTTATGAGTGGCATGGACAGAGTGGATAGTCAGAAGCTTTTTCCCAGGGTGGAAGAGTCAGTTACTAGGGGACATAGGTTTAAGGTGCGGGGGGCAAAGTTTAGAGGAGATGTGCGAGGCAAGTTTTTTACACAGAGGGTGGTGAGTGCCTGGAACTTGCTGCCAGGGGAGGTGGTGGAAGCAGATACGATAGCGACGTTTCAGAGACATCTTGACAAATATATGAATAGGAAGGAAATAGAGGGATATGGGCCCCGGACGTGCAGAAGGTGTTAGTTTAGGCAGGCATCAAGATCGGCGCAGGCTTGGAGGGCCGAATGGCCTGTTCCTGTGCTGTACTGTTCTTTGTTCTTTGTTCTTAATCACTGATGATATCATTAGTGACTTTAACCAGGGTGTAGATGGGATGCTGTTCTGAGTTTGGAGCATTGTAGAGGGAGATTTATATTGTACCTGAGATAGGTGCGTTTAGTGAGAAATCCTTTATTTAGATATGTAGAAACACTGGATCCCTATGCCAGTCTCCCCAACAGACCCCCCTTTTGGCCCTTGGCCAGCACCTGGCCCAAGGTAGCCATTAGCCTAGAATCCTCTGCCCATCGACTAATCCGGGGATCCTACCGGTTTCGATGAGCTTCGGATCCTTCCCTAGCATCCTCTTACGACGTCACCTGTGTCCTAGTGACCAGGCTTAGTCTGGGATTGATACTTTGTATTGTGTTACATAAATTACAGCAATTTTAGTCAAGCCTGCAGTACTCCCGGCGTACATCACTTCAGTCTCCCCTTTTGGCCCTAGGCTGCTAGCAAGATGGCCAACTAACACTAAGTGCTCCTTGCTCCATCACTGTTGGCCAGACTGGTGGTTAGATTTGCACGGTTACATTTTCTAAATTATACCTAACATCTCAATTTAGGTGCCAGGGTACAACATTCAACCATAAGTCCGATAGCAATTAGCAACTTCACCGCTACCAGTACATAGGAATCAATTCTAATCCAGGGGTGAACATCCACCCTAATACCCCAGTCTCAAACCATCTCCCACCACGAGGCGTCCTCCAGTTCAGCTATCACATCCTCTCCCAGTTGCTTGACCTCCTGTTGGATTCGGTGATACTGCTTCATTGCTGTCCGGGCCACGTCCCTCACCTTCAGTAGATGTTCCAGCAGTTTAGGGATTCACTTCCCCTCGGCAAACAGGTATCTCAACAAGTCCTCTGTTAGATCATCGGTTATGCTCATCCACTCCCTACAGGGAGGCTGGATGTGAGTTATCTCCGAATGTCCGATTGTCGATCGGGTTTGGGGTGGAAGCAGAAACTCGGGTTGATCGGCAGTGGATGTTACCATACTGGTATTGAGGCTCGTTGGTGGTCACGCAGTATTCCCCTTCGCCACGATGTGCCACCTGTGTCGGTTCATGGCAGGTGCTGGAAATTTCAAGGGTACAGTTTAGGGTGGTATTAAAACCACGCAAGGCTCTCATCCCTATTCCTATGGGATGTGGACAGACAACATTATTCCCTGCACCCAGCCAGTGAGATCCTGTAAGGATGGAATCTCTCTGGGTCACGTATTTGGGTGCGAGGTAGTACTTTGGCCAATTGCTATCTCCCATGATCCCTGTATTCTCTACCCCAAGAAGGGTTTGGATGGCTCTGGTTCTTTAGTGTTTTGCTAGCATGTTGGTTAAATTCAAATCTAACTTAAAATTCCATTTAAGCATTGCTTTGCTCAATATGATTTAGAAGTCAGCAAGCTCATTATGGCTAACAGCCGTAATTCATTAATAAATACCGACTGGCTCTACACAAATATTCTCGCAATTCAATTTTTTTTAAATTAAGAGTTACAATTGAATCAGTGAATATGGCTATGCAGTTGAGCCACAAAGTTAGCCAATCTGCTCATGTACACTTAATGGAGTCTAACAACCTCTCTCGTTCAGGATACAAATAATGAACAGATTACCCAAAATGGGACCCTGCAATCAACATTCACGTTGGTTAGACAATTTAATAACAAATGAACAGAATTTAATCCAACATGTAACTGCATACAGATAGAATAGGGGTTATAAAGTTAGAACTACAGTGGGTGATACTGACGCTAGATTTATGCATGACTGTTTTAAGTATAAAGGGAACCTTCATTGCCACACTTTGCAACTTCAGGCACTGCTGTTCCCCATTCCTAACTGCCCTGAGCTACTCCTTGGTCATACTAGTTTGTTAACCGTGACACTTAACGTTCCATGTGCCCAATCGCAATTGACATCACTCAAGTTCTTATAGAACAGACCTTGTCGGGTCCCTCAGTCAACCGACTTAGTTCCTTCTGTGCTTGTGGTTGTCAGACATATCAGCAGTACTGCGGTTTTCATGCTCCTATAAAGAGAGAACATAGCTGACGCCAGTCGCCACCAGTTAGTCTTTACTATTCTTTGCGTTTCCATACTCCTTGATCTGTGTCCAATGTTTTCACCAGCCTTTCTCTTCCACATCCACACGTACAAGTGTTGCTGGTCATCAGGATCTCGTAAGGCCCTTGCCAGTGAGATGCTAAACCTGGTTGTGCAAGTAGGACCCTCACCATCACTTGATCCCCTGCTCCTGGCAACTTTTCCCTGTCCTTTAGAATAACTTCCAAGTTCTGATGTTCCCTACTTAACCACATTTGAATTGCATCTTCTTTAACTTGCTGCAAAAGTTTGAAAGATTAAAACTGGGTTTCGACCAGACTTTTACCAGGCTCCGGACTTATCTTTATATTTAGAAAACAAACTGCAGCTTCATCCCCAGTTGCCAATAGCTTGTGACAGTATGTCTCAGTTTTAACATTGTACTGAAAATTACAAATTCAAGCACACAAGCATCATGCACCCAAATAAAATAAATAAATACACACACACACACACACGAGTAGCACGTGCGTTTAAAGGAAAGGAAACAGAAATAAATCAATCACGTCAACGATCCCAGTTCTCCCTTCTTCAAATATCTTGCAACAACTATAATTAGAAACTAAAGGAGAAAGATAAACTCTCACAAGCAGACAAACTCCAAGAGATTATGCAGCAGCCTTTCACAGTCACTCTTTGACGAGTATTCTGAACTAGCTGATATGTGTCCCCTTTTCTGAGACCCATAGCCCTAGCTACCCAAGTCTTCATTTCGTCCCAGGTGCCTCGAGCCATTCTCCCTTCCTCTGTTAGGGCTGAGTAAATCTCGCTTCTGTTCAGCTTCACTACACCTCTGCTTCAACAATCTCTCGTCTGCCTCCTTCTTTTCCCTTTCCCTTGATATATCTGCACAATATTCCTCCAGCAACTCCACTTTAGCAGCCCACCGACCTGTCCCTTCTATATGTCTGGGTCATTCCTCTCCTCGTTTATCCCTTTCTGTAATTGACTCTTTGTCCTGTCAACTATGGCACACCTACCTTTCTTCTCTTTCCTTAATTTACTCAATTGTAACTCTGACAGTCTACACTTTTCCTCCTGCTGCTTACACTTAGCCTGATACACCAACAACTTTCATTTACCTATCTTTACATGTGGACCCCTGCATCTACTGTTCTGCCTCACCGACAGAGGTCGTCCAAAATCTGTACAACCCAGACCCACCCTATAAATTTCACGACCACCAAACAAAGCAAGCTAGGGAGCAATGTTTTCTAATAACTTAAACACTCCTCTTTATTGTAGCTTCTTCTATTAACTTACACCAATTTAATACAACTTCACTCTGAGACACTTCACACACATTCACATTTACCATTCAACAATTTCTGAACACACAAAGAGATCAAACACACACACACACGTTTTTCTTCTTTTGTCCTTTCAACAGCATTTTAGACTACTGTGTACTTCCAATGTAATTTCTACCAATCATTTCCTGAAACTTGTTTCAGTCTCTGGACTTGCTTTTGGACTGACTGTTAATTTGTTTTTGCTTTTGGAAATGCTTGTGGACTCACCGGTAGAGTCCCGTATAAGAATTGATTCTGATCCTAATTGCCCTTCCGACCTTTTTTTAGGCCCTTCCACCATGCTCTTTGTACTTCTGGGGGTCATTAGATTTCCATCCATCCTTTTTCATTTTACTGGTCAAGTTCTCATCTGCTATAAACCTGGTAAGGGACCCCTCTGGTCCCCAATCTAGACCTTCTGCGCCATAGGTCATTATGTCAGGGTCGCCCGAGCGGTATTGACCTGCGGGATACCCTTTAAATCCCCTACGTGGTATATGGACCTACAGGATACCCTCTAAATTCCCTGCTCAGCTCGACCTCTTGTGAAGGTCTGCTTTGCAGTCTCTCTCAGCGTGGCCTCCTGTGTGGTAACAGCTTTTGGAATACCTCTGAATCCCCTGTGTGGCTTCACCTATTATGTGGTTCTGCATTGCGGCTTTCTCAGTGCGGCTCTTTGCTCGGTTCTCTCAACTCACGACCTACTACCCGGGCGTGCGCTTTGATTGCTCAGCACTCAAGTCTCCAGGCGTTGGTTCTTTGATACCCACTTAAAGTACCAGTCCTGTGACTGTGAGGTAGACCTTTCCCAACTATGGGTGGTAAAATAAAAGGTACTCACCTGCTGACTATGCCAAATGTAAGGGTGAGAGAAACGCCTCAAGAGTCGGATCTCTTGTACAAACGAGCGATCTTTATTTCCGAGCATGCAAGGAGAAGTCCTACTCTTACGAATGATTGTAGGGTTTCAGCTAGTACGTTGCTCCAGTAGTCATTTTATACAGTTTTACAGAAGGTTTACTTGATAAACTGTTTCCTAATTACATCATATCCCATCTATTGCCTTCCCTGATCTTACCCTGCCTTGGTTATATTATTCACCTCGTCAACCTCTTGATTATCCTATTCACAGGACTCTTAGGTATTCATATAATTCGGGTATCTAGCAGGCAAGTATTCTCAATTTACAGGGACCTAAGTTACGTCAAGTATCCCATAGTTCCCTATGCCAGTCTCCCCTACACCCTTCCTCCCCCACCACCCCCCCAACCCTGCTCAAAACAATTACAACTGGAGTAAATTCATATTGATTTGATCAAATGTAGATATCTCTGGAGTAATAGCTAGGCTGCTCACAAGCTCTGTGGTGTCCCTTTTCTAGGTCTAGATGAAAGAAAATCATCTGGCCTCTTTATGGATTTCCAGAATTTTTTCTTCTGAGTTCTTAGATGACAGCATGAGGGAGAGATTGGACAAACCACTAACTCTGGACGAGCTGACAAATGCCGTCAGGTCCTTCGAGACGAGTAAAACTCCCAGAAGCGATGCCTTACCGGTTGAGTTGTATTCAGCTCTGTGGGACTGGATCAGCCCAGACCTGCTGGAAGTATACAAGAGCATGCTTATGGCTGGCAGCATGTCAGAATCCATGAGGAAAGGCATCATCACCCTCATCTAGAAACGGAAGGGGGAGAGGGCGGAAATCAGAAATTGGCGGCCCATCTCACTGCTTAATGTTGACTACAAGATTCTGTCCAAAGTTATCCCCAGTCGGGTCAAGTCTGCTCTGGAGTTGGTGATTCACCCTGACCAGACCTGCACTGTACCCGGCAGCAAGATCTCTGATAGTTTCACGCTACTCAGGGATACGATTGCCGATGTACGGGACAGGAGGGTGGACACCTGCCTCATCAGCTTGGACCAGGAGAAGGTTTTTGACAGGATATCGCACACGTACATGATGGACGTGCTTTCCAAAATGGGATGTGGGGAGGGAATCTGCAATTGGATCAAACTGCACTACATAAACCTCAATAGCGCAGTCTCAATCAATGGGTGAGAATCAGAAAGTTTCCCGATCCAATCTGGAGTCAGACAGGGCTGTCCTCTCTCTCCGGTCTTGCTTGTTTGCTGTATCAAACCTTTTGCTGAGTCCATTGGGAAGGATGCAGGCATAAGAGGGGTGACAATCCCAGGTAGTGGAGGCACTCAGGTCATAACCTTCCTGAACATGGACGACGTCGTCGTCTTCTGCTCGGATCTGCTATCCGTTTGCAGACTGATGAGCAGCTGCGACCGGTTCAAACTGGCCTCGGGAGCCAAAGTTAACCACGGCAAGAGTGAGGCCATGTTCTTTGGGAACTGGGCCGACCGATCCTTTGTCCCCTTCACTGTCAGGTCAGACTACCTGAAGGTGCTGGGGATATGGTTCGGAAGGGGCAGGGCATGCGTCAAAACCTGGAAGTATCAAGTAGCCATGGTACACCATAAACTGAGCATGTGGGAGCAGCGATCTCTCTCCATTGTGGGTAAGAACCTGGTCATCAGATGCGAGGCGCTCACGTTGTTGCTTTATGTGGCGCAGGTTTGGCCCATACCCCACTCCTGCGCTGTGGCGGTCACCCGAGCCATTTTCCGCTTCATCTGGAGATCCAAAATGGACCGGGTCCAGAGGGACATGATGTTTAAACCTCTGGATAAGGGTGGGAAAAATGTACCCAACATCACCCTCATCCTGATGACCACCTCATGTGCGGCTGCATCAAGGTGTGCGTAGAGCCCCAGTACACAAACACCAAGTTTCACTACGTGCTGAGGTTCTATCTGTCCCCGGTGTTATGAAGGATGGGCCTGGGCACATTGCCGTGGAACGCTCCATCCAGCTGGACCGTGCCGTACCACCTCTCCTTCATGGGAAAGTTTCTGCGGGAAAACACCTTTGATCACCAATCCATCAGCTAGTGGTCTGCACAGAATGTCCTCAAGGCCCTACCGGAAAAGGAGATGGTGGATTTTGTCGGATGGTTCCCCGAGCTGACTGCCAAAGTCATTTGGCAGAATGCCTCATCACCAGAACTTTCAAACAAGCACCAAGACGTAGCTTGGCTGGTGGTGAGAAAAGCCCTCCCCGTCAAATCCTTCCTGCATACCCGGAGTCTCACCCTCTCCGCACAATGCCCTCGAGGTGGTTGTGGTGGGGAAGAGACGGTTGCCCACCTCCTTCTGGAATGCGTCTTTGCAAAGCAGATGTGGAAAGAGATGCAGTGGTTTTTGTTAAGGTTCATCCCAAGCAGCTCTGTAACACAGGACTCTGCTCTACGGGCTGTTCCCAGGGACGCACACCAAGATAAACATCAACTGCTGCTGGAGGACCATCAATTCGGCTATTTGATCTGCCCGAAACTTGCTGGTTTTCAGTGCAAAGAATTGTCCACGACCGAGTATTGCAGACTGGCATATTCCAAGGTCCAGGATTACGTGCTGAAAGAAGCACTAAAGCTTGGGGCAGCAGCCACAAAGGCTCAATGGGGAAAGACCACAGTGTAAGGCCCTCCCGCCATAGTGAACCGAGGGTCTGGGCCCATGGGAAACCCCCTGGGCTGTATACACCAAACATGGATTTGCTGTAAAATATACATGGCATGTAAAATGGAATGGAATGGTTGTGAGGCAACTCACTCCTGTATTGCACTTGGTGCTATTTTGAACTGTGTTTTAATGTATTTATTTTACAGAATTTTATGAATAAAGTATATTTTTGGAAAAAAAAAGTGTCAAAGAGCTTGCAAAATAATTGCTGCAATGTGACAGCTGCTGGAGTGATCAGCTCGCTAAAGATACCTTCCACCAAACTGACTGCATTACATGTTTGGAGGTTGCTGATCGATTTTGAAAGTTCTCTAATGACCTAAAGGTGACAGTGTTCACTGAAGGATTGATAACATTTGGAGCTATTTGGAAAATTAAAATAATGCATATACGTGGCCATCTGAGCTTATGGCTCTTTGATAGAGAATGTCCCTGTTCAGTGATGGTATGGGATGTTACTTTTTCCAAGAAGGGGTCAGACTTTTTCTCTACCTGTTAGTTTTTATGAGAATGCAGACTTGTGTTAAAGCGTAAATAAAGATTGGTAGAAACAGGAATCAACTTTTCTTCCATTTTTATCGTTGCTCTGAAACCAGATCCCATGCCAACATGTGTTCACAGAAATTTGAGAAAATGTTAGTTAAGAATTGTTAAGAGCCATTTATGAGAAATTGAACCAGAATTACATTTGGGCTGAGGAAACAGAGATTAAAAATTGATTTATTCACTAACATGCAGACTTGTGAGTTGGTCATCAAGAGTTTTAATAGCGACACAGTTCTCATTTCAATTGAGTTTTAATGGTATATTAACAACTTCTCTTTGTAACCAGCACTATCAGTAAATAATTGTGTGGCATGCATTTATACTCGGAGAATACTTGGCATCAGGTGGCAGGACTATATCTCCAACACAGAAGTCCTTGAAGCGGCCAACACCCCCAGCTTATACGCACTACTGAGTCAGCGGCGCTTGAGATGGCTTGGCCATGTGAGCCGCATGGAAGATGGCAGGATCCCCAAAGACACATTGTACAGCGAGCTCGCCACTGGTATCAGACCCACCGGCCGTCCATGTCTCCGCTATAAAGACGTCTGCAAACGCGACATGAAATCGTGTGACATTGATCACAAGTCGTGGGAGTCAGTTGCCAGCATTCGCCAGAGCTGGCGGGCAGCCATAAAGACAGGGCTAAATTGTGGCGAGTCGAAGAGACTTAGTAGTTGGCAGGAAAAAAGACAGAGGCGCAAGGGGAGAGCCAACTGTGCAACAGCCCCGACAAACAAATTTCTCTGCAGCACCTGTGGAAGAGCCTGTCACTCCAGAATTGGCCTTTATAGCCACTCCAGGCGCTGCTTCACAAACCACTGACCACCTCCAGGCGCGTATCCATTGTCTCTCGAGATAAGGAGGCCCAAAAGAAAGAAAGAATTTATGGAGTACATTTTTGACATTCAGCCGGCTTCAAGTCTTCAAAATTATTTAAAGAAAGCTACTGGACAGTAACTATAATATAAAAGGAAAATATCCCATCAATACAGCTGCTTAAACAGTGCTGATGAGTCCTGAGAAATTAGGTACACCACACAGGCTCAGACTGTACAATCCAAATTCAACTCACAAGTACAATACAATTATTGTATTTAGTTGTTAAACATGTAATTTGTATTTTTTAAAATTTTGCTTATATCTTTATTTTGGCAATTAAATATTTCAGTTACTGAGAAAAAAGTGGTGCCTGAAGAAAAATTGGAAAGCATATTGAGCGAATTGTGGGACCCAGTGGCTAGATTGTACAATGACAGGGTTCTATGCTCTCACCATAAAATAGCAATTACTGTGTGTCATGCAGCACCAAACTACAGGAGGAATAGGATATTTCAAGTGCTTAGAATGGGTTGGATTTCAAAGCAAAAATAATGGTGAGGCCTGCAGTGTTCGCTGTTATTTAAATGCAAATTGGTCTTCCGGCAACGGCACATATGCAGTTAAACGTGGAAATCAAAAGGTTGTCGAAGAAGTGATATTCCTCCAAGATTTTATTGCCTGACATATACATGGAATGACATGAAGTTCCTGTACTTGTTCAAGTATATGGACTAAATACACCAAATAAAGTTAGGGCTGGTTCATTCCAGGGTCAGTACCCTTTTAACAGCATGGTAAATTTTACTTACTGCCAAACATCCTCTCTCTGACTGAAAGATACCTTTTACAAACATGGAGTCTCTGTCCTTTAGATTTTACTTATTGATAGAGGTTTTTCAAAAAATCATAGATTTTTTTGTACTTTTTCTTACTGTCTTTTTTTTATCTTTTTCTCAAAATCCAATCTTCCTTTCCCTCTCTTTATTTCACTCGCTACGAGGGCAGGTCAGAGGATGGGAATTCTGCGGCACGTAACCCACCTCCTGTCTCCCCAAAGCCTATCCACCATCTACAAGGCACAAGTCAGTTGTGTGATGGAATATTCTCCACTTGCCTGGATGGGTGCAGCTCCAACAACACTCAAGAAGCTCAACACCATCCAGGACAAAGCAGCCCGCTTGATCGGCACCCCACCTTAAACATTCACTCCCTCCACCACTGACGCACAGTGGCAGCAGTATGTACCATCTATAAGATGCACTGCAACAACCAACCATGCCTCCTTCAACAGCACCTTCCAAATCCACGACCTTTTCCGCCTGGAAGGTCAAGGGCAGCAGACACATGGGAACACTATCAAGTTCCCCTCCAAGTCGCACACCATCGCTTAAGTTTTATTCTTTCATGGGATGTGGACATCGCTGGCAGGGCCAGCATTTATTGTCCATCCCTAATTGCTCTTGAGAAGATGGGGGTGAGCTGCCTTCTTGAACCATTGCAGTCCATCTGGTGCCAGTACACCCACAGTGCTATTAGGGAGGGAGTTCCAGGATTTTAATCCAGTGACAGTGAAGGAACGGTGATATATATAGTTCTAAATCAGGATGGTAATAGAGTTATACAGCACAGAAACAGGCCCTTCGGCCCATCATGTCTGTGCCAGCCATCAAGCACCTATCTATTCTAATCCCATTTTCCAGCACTTGTATGCTATTGTGTTTCAAGTGCTCCACTAAATACTTATTAAATGTTGTGAGGGTTCCTGCCTTTACCACCCCTTCAGGTAGTGTGTTCCGGATTCCAACCACCCTCTGGGTGAAAATTATTTTCCTCAAATCCCCTCTAAACCTCCTGCCCCTTACCTTAAATCAATGCCCCCTGGTTACTGATCCCTCCGCTAAGGAAAAAAGTTTCTTCCTATCTACCCTATCAATGCCCCTCATCATTTTGTATACCTCAATCAGGTCCCCCCTCAGCCTTCTCTGCTCTAAGGAAAACAACCCCAGCCTATCCATTCTCTCGTCATAGCTGAAATGCTCCAGCCCAGGCAACATCCTGGTCAATCTCCTCTGCACCCTCTCCAGTGCAATCACATCCTTCCTATAGTGAGGTGGCCATAGTACCTCAGCTGTGGCCTAACTAGCATTTTATATAACTCCATAATAACCTCCCTGCTCTTATATTCTATGCCTTGGTTAATAAAGGCACGTATCCCATATGCCTTCCTAACCACCTTATCTACCTGTGCTGCTTCCTTCAGTGATCTATGGACAAGTACACCAAGGTCCCTCTGACCCTCTGTACTTCCTAGGATCCTACCATCCATTGTATATTTCCTTGCCTTGTTAGTCCTCCCAAAATGTATCACCTCACACTTCTCAGGATTACATTCCATTTGCCACTGCTCCGCCCATTTTACCAGCCCATTTATATCATCCTGTAATCTAAGGCTTTCCTCCTCACTATTTACGACACCACCAATTTTCATGTCATCTGCGAACTTATTGTTCCTTCACTGTTGCTGGATTAAAATCCTGGAACTCCCTCCCTAATAGCACTGTGGGTGTACTGGCACCAGATGGATTGCAACGGTTCAAGAAGGCAGCTCACCCCCATCTTCTCAAGGGAATTAGGGATGGACAATAAACGCTGGCCTTGCCAGCGATGCTCACATCCCATGAAAGAATAAAAAAAAATTCTGTACCTGATTTGACATTGAACTCACGATTCGGAATGACACTTCCTGGTTCAGACTCTGCACTGCTTATTAATGATTCTTCAATATGATTGGTTAAAGAAATACATTGATGTCTTCCCTATTCACACAGATCACAGATGCCCTGTAGAGGGTGCCGTGAATTCTGGATGGTTTTCTGACAGCAACTTGCCATGCAAAAGCCCATCGAAAGTCTATGGGCAAATGCACGTTTAATGATTGTCTAATGCCGTTCATTTGCCACTCAGAGCAAGAACTGGCCTAATGTGTTTTCAATGAAACACAAGCCCCACATACCAAAGTTAAAATATAATAGATAGGGGAATGGCATCTGATTACTTTGCACAGAATCCAAATTGAGATATGAGGGCTGATTTTTCTCTCCCCACACTAATCAGGAGCAGTGTAAACACAGTGCCTAAACCTTCTGTCAGGCATCATTTAAATATTATGAGTAGGCACAATAGATACACTGCTGGGTGCAGGTCAAAGGGAAGTCTATGTATTGGAAAAAAGCCTTATCACAAAAAAGGGATAAGGGATGATGCATTATTAACAGTACTAAATGTAAAGCACTAAAAGCATTCTGCAATAAATAAAGAAGCTGCAAAACCATTTATTGATCGAAAAGACAAAAGTCAAGAACTTTTTGTGGTAATGCCAGCTTTAACCTTAAAACAAATAGCACTGAAGTCACAGTTCAATAATCAGTTTCTCCCAGCTTTTATGGTGGCAGTTTGCCCCTAACTTATACTCAGCCCTATTTGAGGATATTTGGGTGCAAAGTCATCTGACATTCATTTGCATGAAATGTACATTGTTTCAGCCTCTTCAGAAACAGTCATATGTAGACATCAGAAAAACCATAGAAGAATTTAGGGTACAGCACTGTTCAGGGGCTGAATGGGAGCAAAGACTTAGCACTCATTTCTCCTGCACATTTTTGCAGGCTTCAATTCAGAAATAGGACAGAGGAAAATCAGCCTTACTAAGTTTTGGGCTATGTGTTCTAAATGTGTCTGATGTGTGTGGTGGGATTGTTATAATAACATAATATTTTTTGCAAAGCCGATGGCACAAAAGCTGTGCTGCATAGTGCAGGGGAGGGGGAGGGGGAAGCTGATAATATTCTTAAGTTTTCTTTGTACAGTAGCTGATGCTACCCACTCATGAGGGACCATTCACAGGGTTCTCCCAAAGCCATTTGTTGATCTGTCCCATAGTAGACTATTATGAAACAAATGTTGCCCAACACATTGGGAATCAAATAGATGCACCATCTATTATTAGCTTTGTTGGTTGCCATTAGTCTATTACTCTAAACCTGCCAGTCTCTCTTCATCCTGCCCCTGACAGATTTCCTGAGGTCAGCCTCATTAACATGTCACTGGGCTCCTGGAACTATTTCTACTGCTGCTGGATCAAGTCATGTAGGGATGGTGAAGGAAAGTGGCTGCAACACATGCTGCACAGGTATTATAGCAGATGGTGCAATCAATGCCAATTTGCAATCAATTTCTCTTTGATCATTTGCAGTGGGCAATGTGGTGATTTTATTTTTATACCACTCCCTTAGCAATGTTGGATGCCAGAAACACAGTAGCATTGCTGTATCTTTAATAATGAGAAATATGTAGGTTGACATATTCCAGTCATTTATTCCCTATCATTTCATTATTTGACTGTATCTACCCAAGTGCAGGCAGGTGTATTCTACACCAGCAATCACTTCAGGTTGCAAAAAAGCCAATGCCAGGCAACTGGTGAACACGGATTTCCTGGTTATTTTCCATTACCAACTGTCCCGCTACTGCCTGATCTTTTGTTCATCTGTGAACATTCTTCATGTTATTTCAAGAATTGGCTTGGAAAAACTGCATACAGGTCACATCAACACACATGATTAGATCATCAGGAGCTAGCTCTCTGCCATTTTGACCACCCTAATTTCACTGTAGCAATGTTGCTGGAGAACATGGAAATAATTTGTGGGGGAGATCAGCATCTTTTCTGCGGTTTACACTGGCTCTCAGCCAACCATGGCCCTTCATCAGACCTATAATTGAACTGTGCTATAGGCTCACACTCACAGTCTAGTCAAGTAACATAATGATCACATTATCACATTTAGGGTACAATGGTGTAATGGATATATATATATATATATATATATATGGATATATATATATAACCATTACACCATTGTACCCTAAATGTGATAATGTGATCATTATATATATATATACACAGGCCTGGACTAATAATCCCGAGAATGTTAGTTCAAGTTCCACCATGGCAGTTTGAGAAGTTGAATTCAATTTAAAAAGTCTGGAAATAAAAAGCTGGTATCAGCAAAAGTGACAATGAAGCTGTCAGAATGTTGTAAGCACCTAATTGGTTCATTCATGCCCTTTAGGGAAACAAATCTGTCATTCTTACCAGGTCTGACCTGCATGTGACTACAGTCATGTGACTGAATCTTAATGTCCACTTAAGTGGTCTAGTGAGCTATTACAAAGATGGTTCAACATGATCTTCCCGAGGCAACTAGGACAAGGAATAAATGCTGCCTATGCCAGCGATGCCCACATCCTGAAAATGAATACAAAAAGACTTCTCTTGGTGGGTGTAAACATGAAACTGCTCAACCAAGAGATGGTGCTATTGTAGAAAGAAGTAAGAACTGTGCGGCTTGACCTTGTACTGCACACAATCTCTGTTTGTGCCTATTTCAAATTAAAATAATGACACTGAATCTCACTTATCAGCAGTGCCCTTGTTACATGGAGTACAAGTCTGCACCTTATCAAATAAAAAGTGTTCCAGAGGGCAGTCCTTATTACATCAAATATCAGCTTGATTCAGTTGTTAACGCTCTGACCTCTGAAATAGATGCTTGAGGGTACCACACCTGCCAAATGGAAACATATTAATTTTGTCAGATGGAACACTATTTGAACCCTTTTGCTGGACATTGCACAGAACTTATTTTAAAAAGACCACAGAGTTTGACAGTTGGAACATGGCTGTACATTTGCATTCTGAGAGACAGTTGAATAGAGAGTCAATGGGAGTTTTCACTGATTCAATTAACAAGTTTGATCTGGGCAATCATGATAATCAACCTTCTTCGTCTGTGTAAGAGCCAGAGCTCCACACCCCACTGAGTGCGACTGCAGAACTTTGAGAATCAACAACCCTTGCAGATGATGCTGTTTCAAACAAAGAGCTGGTCACATGACTTACCTGCTGGCCAGATTGGGAACTGTTTGAATTGCACCTCACAGAAAGGTTTGGACAGACTGCAATTTGAAGACCAAAGAGCAGGAAGCTCTCTCTCGCTGTCTCTCGCTCAAGCAAAGTCCCAGGGACCCACGGAAGCAGCTTAAGCCTCAAGACAGAGGACCTCTTCAGCCTTCTGGTACCAGAGAAGCAAGTTTGAAAGTGTGCATTGGGCCCCAGCAAGAACTACAAGACCGCAATTCCAACCAAGGACTTTAGAGCAAAACTAAAGACAGTAACTGAATTCCATTTACTACTCCAAACCTCCCCCTTTAATTCTTTCTCCCCCTTTGTATCTATCTGTGTGTGTGTTTATTTCGTAGGCATGCTAGTGTGGTTGTGTCGCATAGTTTAGTAATTTTAACTGAATTAGAGTGATAAGGTTAATAAACTTACATCTTTCTTGTTGAAACCTGAGAAAACTTTCTGGTCGGTTCATTTACAATTACAATCAGAGAGTAGTGAGCAAGAGTCACTGAGGGTTCAGCTAAAAACACTGCATTTTATAAGTTAAAACCTGTTACGGCCAAACCGGGAAAGGGCTAAGAGGGCAGCCTGAGACCCCTTCCTCACCTGGTCGTAACAGTACCAATGCCACTCTGTGACTTGAGCATGTGGCGAAGCTGCTGTCACTCCACTAGGGTATTAAATTGGGGCTATGTCTACCTGTTCATGTAAATCCCGTGACACTATTGAAGAAGGTGTAGCTCTTGTTTTCCCAGTGTCCAATATTCCATTCTCATCAATGCACTAAAAATAGATTAACTGGCCATTCATCTCATTGGTCTACGGGACCTTGTTTGGCCAATATAGCAACAGTTCAAAGTAAATCATTATATGTGAAGTGCTTTAGGATGTCCTTAGAAACATAACAAGGTGCCACATAAATGTATGTTCTTTATCTGAGAGACTTTGATGAATGGGCTTCATACTGACAATAATTGCTGGAGGCATGGAAAAGAAGGAATCAATACTATGTAGGGTTAGGTTATGTGAATAATTAGCTATAAATTCAAAAGCACGCATCAAGTATAATCATTAGATAAAAGGAATAAATCTGAGGCTAAGTGCAGATCTTCAAGGAATACTTTACTGGAGCTATATAAAACACCAGTGAGGTAATAATTTGAGTACTGTGTGCAGTTCTGGTCACCTGATTACAGAAAGGATGTAATTGCACTAGAGAGGGTACAGAAGAGATTTACCAGGATGTTGTCAGGACTGGAAAATTACAGCTGTGAGGAATGATTGGACAGGCTGGAGTTGTTTTCCTTGGAACAGAGGAAGCTGAGGGATGATTTGATGTTATAAAGAGCCTGCAGATTTAATACTAGATGACATAGTTGAAAGGTGCCCATCTGTAACAACTGATTCTAGCAGTTAAAAAAATTGGCTTCCTCTTTACAGGTACTGGAGCTGAGAATAAAACAACACAGCCTGTTTGGGTGCAGGACCGGAGATTGTTCAGAGAAATGACTGCAGCCCAGTAGAGAGAGGTAGCATTGGTATTAAAGTTTCACCACTACAACTCCCTCGATATCTGTGCAATGCAGAGGAAAATTTAATGGTAGCTAAGGTATAAAAAGGTAGCTAAGGTATGAAAAGTCACCTAGAGCTTGCAAGAATTCCTTTATCTATGAATACAGATTATAGGGCCTATTTAGCAACTAAATGTTTTTGACATTCTTTGTCACAAAATGAAAACACCTGATTGAATCAATCAATAAAAGCAGGAGCGATTTATTGTGGTGACAGTTTCATTTTCTTGTGATCTCAGTGGATGTAGTATGTGCAGCTATCAGAAATGCCCTAAATCCTTTAATCTCAGAAGCTCGTTATCACTGTTTATTGTACCAAAATGTAGGGCAGCCTGGATGACAAGCTGTATGATGCCTGAATGAATAAATAGCATTCATTTGAGTTTTAACTGCAATCAATATATAAATAAATATAGTATGCAATACTGACCTCACATTTGGCCAGTATTTTCAGATCCTGGAGGTTTAAAGAGAATTATAGAGAAGTAGCTTGTTTAATTTGCAGCTGTCCTTAAAATCTAAAGACATAACTAGGGGTCTAATCTTCATATTTACCAAATTTCTAGTAGCTATAAATTGAAAAGCACACATCAAGTATAATCATTAGATAAAAGGAATGAATCTGAGGCTAAGTGCAGATCTTCAAGGAATACTTTCCTTTATTAGCCGAGGTACAGAATATAAGAGCAGGGAGGTTATGCTGGAACTGTATAACTCATAAGTTAGGCCACAACTTGAGTGTTGTGTGCAGTTCTGGTCACCTCATTACAGAAAGGATGTAATTGCGCTAGAGAAGAGATTTACCAGGGTGTTGTCAAGACTGGAAAATTGCAGCTGTGAGGAAAGATTGGATAGGCTGGGATTGTTTTCCTAGGAACAGAGGAAGCTGAGGGGAGATTTGATTGAGGTGTACAAAATTGTGATGGGCATGGATAGAGTGAATGGGAAGGACCTACTTCCCTGAGCAGGAGGTCAGTGACTAGGGGTCATAGATTTAAAGTGATTGGTGGAAGGATTAGAGGGGAGATGAGGAAAAATTGAATTGGTGGGGGTCTGGAACCCATTGCCTGAAAGGGTAGTTGAGGCAGAAACCCTCAACTCATTTAAAAGGTGTCTGTATATGCACCTGAAGTCCCATAACCTCCAGGGATAGGGACTAAGTGCTGGAAATGGGATTAAGCTGGGCGGTATCAGTAGGCACCGACATGATGGGCAGAGTGGCCTTCTTCTGTGCCATAAATTCTTCTACATTTTCTATACATTCCAAATATCTGAAGATGAGGAATGTGCAGGGATGTGGGGAAAGGGTGGGGGAGTGGCAGTACGTGAATTGCTCCTTAGGAGGGCTAGCACAGACATGATGGGTCAAATGGTCTTCTTCTGTGCTTCGATGATTATTTCAATTGTTCTCAGGATGTGAACAAAGCAGGCGTGGCCACATTTATTTCTCATCCCTATTTGCCCTTAAGTGATTGTTTCATACAACTGGGTGGTTTGCTGGGAAACTTCAGGATTCTTTACACATCCTACCACCCCCAGTTTTCTTATCTTCCCACACCACTTCCAACTACTGCCAAAAGGGCCAAGCAAACAGTCTGCATCTGGTGTACCTCCAATATAGCTTTGTTTTAGCTGCACTAGGATGTACACACAAGCTGCCCAGCAGTGACTCTCCCTTAGACAACCAAGATGTCTAAGACAAATCTAGATGAGGGAGGCCATTCATCTCATATAGCTCATTAGTCTATTGATAACTATGATTTGAGCGCCCCCCCACCTCCAATAGCACCTCCACCATCACAACACCCTCTTCAACAACTCTAGTCTTCCACTATCCTATCTGGAAAACCATTTCAGGTATTAACTACTTTTTGTACAAAGAGGTCCTGAGATTAGCCACAAACTTGCCTCCTACCAGATTGCACCCATACCCCGTTGTCCTGAATTTGTGGTTTAACTTGAAACAGGATTAATTTTTTAAAATTTCAATCAGTATCTTTGTAGCTCCATAAAGTCTCATTCACCTACTTTCAAGGCTTAAGAGTCCACATCTTTCTAACTTTTCCTCATAGCTTAGTCATCCAGCACTAGGGATCACTCTTGTGGCCCCTCTCTACATTGCTTCTAGGACCTGATGTTTCCATTGTTGCACAGTAAAGAGAACTTAAAGCAATATTCAAGGAGAAAAAGCAGACAAGAGCACTATGCAGCTTCAGCAATGTGGCCACAGACTCATACCCAACTGATACACCTGTCCTCTGCTCAGTGTCTTCCATTTGTAGTATAACTGAGATCAACCACTCAGCAGTGGACTGCAAGCACCAATCCATTTTGTGGTGATGTGGCACACTCAAACATGATACGGTGGGTTATCCTGCTGATTGTACCACTTGTGATATGTTTCTGATACTAATGACATTTCAAACTTGTACTTGCCAGTTGTGTAACTAGTGACTGTATTCTGTTCAAAGAGGAAGGCAGATGCACATGCAGATGACAAATACATGAATAGGATGGGAATAGAGGGATACGGACCCCGGATGTGCAGAAGGTTTTAGTTTAGGCAGGCATCAAGATCGGCACAGGCTTGGAGGGCCGAATGGCCTGTTCCTGTGCTGTACTGTTCTTTGTTCTTTGTTCTTTGCAGGCTGTTTGGAGTCTGTCGATGGAAGATTGAACATAAGAACATGAAAAACAGGAGCAGGAATAGACCATACGGCCCCTCAAGCCTCCTCCGCCATTCAGTATGTTCATGGCTGATCTTCGGCTTTAACTCCACTTTCCTGCCCACTCCCCATATCCCTTAATTCTTGAGAGGCCAAAAATCTGTCTATCTCAGCCTTAAATATATTCAACAATGGAGGATCCACAACCCTCTGGTGCAGAGAATTACAAAGTTGGAAACAAGTCTGTTGCAGACTCGTTGATCAGATACCTGGGCCTGGCAGGTGCACAGTACTCCAAAGCAGTCTTTATGATTGACCAGCCAGCCTGGATCATTAACTGTATATATCAGGATAGAGCTGTCATTAATTTTGAAGTGGGTGGAAGAATAGGGAGATATGGGATGTTTGTGCACAAATCTTTGGAAGTAGCATCTCAGGCTAACAAAAGCACAGCAGTTAATGGAGCATATGTGATCATGGGCATTATAAATAGGGGCATAGAATACAAAAGCCAGGAAGTTACATTAAACCTATATAGAACACTAGTTCAGCTCCAGATGGAATATTGAGTTCAATTCTAGGCACCACACTTTAGCAAGGACGTGAAAGCTTTGGGGAGGGTACAAAAGAGATTTATTAGAATAGTTCCGGGATGAAGGATTACAGTCAGAGAACAAAGAACAAAGAACAAAGAACAAAGAAAATTACAGCACAGGAACAGGCCCTTCGGCCCTCCAAGCCTATGCCGATCCAAATCCTCTATCTAAACCTGTCGCCTATTTTCTAAGGGTCTGTATCTCTTTACTTCCTGCCCATTCATGTATCTGTCCAGATACATCTTAAAAGACGCTATCGTGCCTGCGTCTACCACCTCCGCTGGCAAAGCGTTCCATGCACCCACCACCCTCTGCGTAAAGAAATTTCCACGCATATCCCCCCTAAACTTTTCCCCTTTCACTTTGAACTCGTGTCCCCTTGTTGAATCCCCCAATCTGGGAAAAAGCTTCTTGCTATCCACCCTGTCTATACCTCTCATGATTTTGTACACCTCAATCAGGTCCCCCCTCAACCTCCGTCTTTCTAATGAAAATAATCCTAATCTACTCAACCTCTCTTCATAGCTAGCGCCCTCCATACCAGGCAACATCCTGGTGAATCTCCTCTGCACCCTCTCCAAAGCATCCACATCCTTTTGGTAATGTGGCGACCAGAACTGCACGCAGTATTCCAAATGTGACCGAACCAAAGTCCTATACAACTGTAACATGACCTGCCAACTCTTGTACTCAATACCCCGTCCGATGAAGGAAAGCATGCCGTATGCCTTCTTGACCACTCTATTGACCTGCGTTGCCACCTTCAGGGAACAATGGACCTGAACACCCAAATCTCTCTGTACATCAATTTTCCCCAGGACTTTTCCATTTACTGTATAGTTCACTCTTGAATTGGATCTTCCAAAAATGCATCACCTCGCATTTGCCCTGATTGAACTCCATCTGCCATTTCTCTGCCCAACTCTCCAGTCTATCTATATTCTGCTGTATTCTCTGACAGTCCCCTTCAGTATCTGCTACTCCACCAATCTGAGTGTCGTCTGCAAACTTGCTAATCAGACCACCTATACTTTCCTCCAAATCATTTATGTATATCACAAACAACAGTGGTCCCAGCACGGATCCCTGTGGAACACCACTGGTCACACATCTCCATTTTGAGAAACTCCCTTCCACTGCTACTCTCTGTCTACTGTTGCCCAGCCAGTTCTTTATCCATCTAGCTAGTACACCTTGGACCCCATGCGACTTCATTTTCTCCATCAGCCTACCATGGGGAACCTTATCAAACGCCTTACTGAAGTCCATGGATATGACATCTACAGCCCTTCCCTCATCAATCAACTTTGTCACTTCCTCAAAGAATTCTATTAAGTTGGTAAGACATGACCTTCCCTGCACAAAACCATGTTGCCCATCACTGATAAGCCCATTTTCTTCCAGATGGGAATAGATCCTATCCCTCAGTATCTTCTCCAGCAGCTTCCCTACCACTGACGTCAGGCTCACCGGTCTATAATTACCTGGATTATCCCTGCTACCCTTCTTAAACAAGGGGACAACATTAGCAATTCTCCAGTCCTCCGGGACCTCACCCGTGTTTAAGGATACTGCAAAGATATCTGTTAAGGCCCCAACTATTTCCTTACTCGCTTCCCACAGTAACCTGGGATAGATCCCATCCGGACCTGGGGACCTGTCCACCTTAATGCCTTTTAGAATACCCAACACTTCCTCCGTCCTTATGCTGACTTGACCTAGAGTAATCAAACATCTGTCCCTAACCTCAACATCCGTCATGTCCCTCTCCTCGGTGAATACCGATGCAAAGTACTCGTTTAGAATCTCACCCATTTTCTCTGACTCCACGCATAACTTTCCTCCTTTGTCCTTGAGTGGGCCAATCCTTTCTCTAGTTACTCTCTTGCTCCTTATATATGAATAAAAGGCTTTGGGATTTTCCTTAACCCTGTTTGCTAAAGATATTTCATGACCCCTTTTAGCCCTCTTAATTCCTCGTTTCAGATTGTGCCTACAATCCCGATATTCTTTCAAAGCTTCGTCTTTCTGCAGCCGCCTAGACCTTATGTATGCTTCCTTTTTCCTCTTAGCTAGTCTCACAATTTCACCTGTCATCCATGGTTCCCTAATCTTGCCATTTCTACCCCTCATTTTCACAGGAACATGTTTCTCCTGCACGCTAATCAACCTCTCTTTAAAAGCCTCCCACATATCAAATGTGGATTTACCTTCAAACAGCTGCTCCCAATCTACATTCCCCAGCTCCTGCCGAATTTTGGTATAGTTGGCCTTCCCCCAATTTAGCACTCTTCCTTTAGGACCACTCTCGTCTTTGTCCATGAGTATTCTAAAACTTACGGAATTGTGATCACTATTCCCAAAGTAGTCCCCTACTGAAACGTCAACCACCTGGCCCGGCTCATTTCCCAACACCAGGTCCAGAATGGCCCCTTCCCGAGTTGGACTATTTACATACTGCTCTAGAAAACCCTCCTGGATGCTCCTTACAAATTCTGCTCCATCTAGACCTCTAACACTAAGTGAATCCCAGTCAATGTTGGGAAAATTAAAATCTCCTATCACCACCACCCTGTTGCTCCCACAGCTTTCCATAATCTGTTTACATATTTGTACCTCTATCTCACGCTCGCTGTTGGGAGGCCTGTAGTACAGCCCCAACATTGTTACCGCACCCTTCCTATTTCTGAGTTCTGCCCATATTGCCTCACAGCTCGAGTCCTCCATAGTGCCTTCCTTCAGCACAGCTGTGATATCCTCTTTGACCAGTAATGCAACTCCTCCACCCCTTTTACCTCCCTGTCTATCCCGCCTGAAGCATCGGTATCCTGGGATATTTAGTTGCCAATCATGCCCTTCCCTTAACCAAGTCTCAGTAATAGCAATAACATCATACTCCCAGGTACTAATCCAAGCTCTAAGTTCATCTGCCTTACCTACTGCACTTCTTGCATTAAAACAAATACACCTCAGACCACCAGTCCCTTCGCTTTCATCATCTGCTCCCTGCCTACTCTTTCCCTTAGTCATGCTGACTTCATTATCTACTTCCTTACAGGCTTTAGTTACTACATCCTTACTCTCTACTGACCTCATTTGGTTCCCATCCCCCTGCCACATTAGTTTAAACCCTCCCCAACAGCGTTAGCAAAAGCACCCCCAAGGACATTGGTTCCAGTCCGGCCCAGGTGTAGACCGTCCAATTTGTAATAGTCCCACCTCCCCCAGAACCGGTCCCAATGTCCCAAAAATCTGAACCCCTCCCTCCTGCACCATCTCTCAAGCCACGCATTCATCCTGACTATTCTTTCATTTCTACTCTGACTATCACGTGGCACTGGTAGCAATCCGGAGATCACTACCTCTGAGGTCCTACTTTTTAACTTGGCTCCTAACTCCCTAAATTCTGCTTGTAGGACCTCATCCCGTTTTTTACCTATATCATTGGTGCCTATGTGCACAACGACAACTGGCTGTTCACCCTCCCCCTTCAGAATGTTCTGCAGCCGATCTGAGACATCCCTAACCCGTGCACCTGGGAGGCAACATACCATTCGGGAGTCTCGTTTTCGACCACAGAACCGCCTATCTACTCCCCTTACAATCGAATCCCCTATGACTATAGCCCTTCCACTCTTTTTCCCGCCCTTCTGAACAGCAGAGCCAGCCACGGTGCCATGAACCTGGCTACTGCTGCCTTGCCCTGGTGAGCCATCTCCCTCAACAGTATCCAAAACGGTATACCTGTTGTGGAGGGAGATGACCGCAGGGGACACCTGCGCTGCCTTCCTGCTCTTTCTCTGCCTTTTGGTCACCCATTCCCTTTCTCCCTCAGCAATCCTAATCTGCGGTGTGACCAATTCGCTAAACGTGCTATCCACGACCTCCTCAGCATCGCGGATGCTCCAAAGTGAGTCCATCCGCAGCTCCAGAGCCGTCATGCGGTCTAACAAGAGCTACAGCTGGACACACTTCCTGCACGTGAAGGAGTCAGGGCCATCAGCCGTGTCCCTGAGCTCCCACATTGAGCAAGAGGAGCATGTCACGGGTCTGAGATCTCCTGCCATTTTTAATCTTAAGCTTAAATTTAGTTAAATGAAAAAGGAACGAAAAGTTTTTTACCAATCACACGATTAAAAAAAAGATAAATAGAAAAAGCCTTACCTTATGTACACACCACCGAGTCCTTTTTTTTTGGTTAGAGGAGGAGGGCGGGTGGGATACACTACAGGTGTAGTGTCTCGGGTTCAGAAACGGCCCAAATATATAGGGTTTTACTTGCCCAGCAGCCCCCTGGTCTCCGCCGAAAACAAAAAGAAATTAAGTTTACTTTAAACTGACCTTCCCAGCTGCTCACTCGCTCGCACTCTCTGCTCCCGAAAAAGCTGCTGCAATGAAAGGCAAGTTCTTTTAAACGGCCCAAATATATAGGGTTTTACTTACCCAGCAGCCCCCTGGTCTCCGCCGAAAACAAAAAGAAATTAAGTTTACTTTAAACTGACCTTCCCAGCTGCTCACTCGCTCGCACTCTCTGCTCCCGAAAAAGCTGCTGCAATGAAAGGCAAGTTCTTTTAAACGGCCCAAATATATAGGGTTTTACTTACCCAGCAGCCCCCTGGTCTCCGCCAAAAACAAAAAGAAATTAAGTTTACTTTAAACTGACCTTCCCAGCTGCTCACTCGCTCGCACTCTCTGCTCCCGAAAAAGCTGCTGCAATGAAAGGCAAGTTCTTTTAAACGGCCCAAATATATAGGGTTTTACTTACCCAGCAGCCCCCTGGTCTCCGCCGAAAACAAAAAGAAATTAAGTTTACTTTAAACTGACCTTCCCAGCTGCTCACTCGCTCGCACTCTCTGCTCCCGAAAAAGCTGCTGCAATGAAAGGCAAGTTCTTTTAAACGGCCCAAATATATAGGGTTTTACTTACCCAGCAGCCCCCTGGTCTCCGCCAAAAACAAAAAGAAATTAAGTTTACTTTAAACTGACCTTCCCAGCTGCTCACTCGCTCGCACTCTCTGCTCCCGAAAAAGCTGCTGCAATGAAAAGGCAAGTTCTTTTAAACGGCCCAAATATATAGGGTTTTACTTACCCAGCAGCCCCCTGGTCTCCGCCGAAAACAAAAAGAAATTAAGTTTACTTTAAACTGACTTTCCCAGCTGCTCACTCGCTCGCACTCTCTGCTCCCGAAAAAGCTGCTGCTCATGTGGAGAGACTGGAGAAGCTGGGGCTGTTCTCCTTAGAACAGAGAAGACAAAGAGGAGATTTGATAGAGGTGTTTAAAATCATGAAGGGTTTAAACAAAGCAAATAAAGAGAGACTGTTTCCAATGGCTGAAGGGTCCATAACCAGAAGGCACAGATTTAAGGTGATGGTGGCATAAGGAAAAACTTTTCACTCAGTGAGTGGTTAAGATTTGAAATGCACTGCCAGATAGGATGGTGGATACAGATTTAATAGTAGCCTTCAGAAGGAATTGGATAAATACTTGAAAAAGGAAAAATTGCTGGGATATGGGGCAAGGGTGGGGGAGTGGGACTTGCTAGATTGCTCTTTGAAAGAGCCAGCACAGACTCAATGGGCTCAATGGCCTCCTTCTGTGCTTCACTCTTCTGTGATTCTATGAGGTGCTGGGATTCTTCCCACTCGCTGCCAGATAATCCTGCTGACCAATTGGTGGCCTTAGCTGGATGAACACTGTGAAGCTTACCAGCGCACTATACTGGCAGATTGCATAAGTTTCACAGGTTACATTTAGAAAGCAAAATCCAATGAATTATTTTTTGAAGTTACAATAGTTAAAAAAGCAAAAGCAGAAAAAAATTACAATGAATGATCAGTTAGTCTGCTTTTATGGTGTTGGTTGAGAGGGGACTGTTGGCCAAGACTATTTAGGGACATAAGCATGGTGGAGAGTTCTGTGCATGTAAGCGCCTGGCTGCCCAAAATATGACAATTAGTACATGCTTGCTGTGTGCTCCGAATTGTGCTGCATGCTCTGGCCTTTAAAAGGCTCAAATTTACAAAGTGAGTAAATCAATAATGGAACATATAAAAGAGAACATGACAAATTCTGATCTGACATAGCTACCTTCTTGGGTTCAGTAGCTTCAGTATTCCCATAGTTGGTCATCTTACTTATGCAGGAGTTGGCTCATACTGCCATATATCTATCAATTTGGTGGTAACGCAGAAATCCGATTGTGAGATAGACTGGACTTTCCTGTCTTTCATGTACGGTCTTGTCTCACCGTGTTTGCTGGTTTGATCTTTGAATTTGAACAAAACATTTCAGACCTCATTTTTAAAAAACTTACATTATGCTTTAAAAAATAGGACTATCGATGACGGTCGACTACCACAGGCAGATCGAGATGTGCTGGGAGACTGAGCTTATAACAGGCATGGAGATCCGGGGATTGGGTCCGGGCTCAGGCAAGATCGGGGTTCAGTAGTGGAGGTGATCAGGAGTTAGGGCCCAGAGCATGGGAGTTCAGGAGTCAGGCCAGGAGATCGGGGTCAGAGCTGGGAATGAGTGAAATCGGAGTCAGGAGTGGGAGCGGGGGGGCGAGAGAGGTAGGGAGCAGTAGCATGGCAAGGGGAGCAGTTTCCTTAATTGGTTCTTTTAATGTGGGTCGGGAGGAGCAGTCCTGATCTTCCTGGCTCCACATTCAGGTGAGTTACTTACCTCCTTGGTGGGGCCTAACAGATGATCCCCAGGTGTGGTTTCCTTGTACTAGCTGCCTCAGGGCAAACCAATCTTGGAAAGGAGACCTCTAACAGATGTTAGGCCCCTTATTTCCATGCATTTAAAAGAATCTGGGGAAGAGATAGCAGAGGCATTATTATACATATTTAATAATTCGTTAGAAAAAAATGTAGTGCCAAAGGACTGGCAGATAGCGAACATAATTTCTATATTTAAGAAGGGGACAGAACAAGCCCAGGGAGTTATAGACCAGTCAGCTTAACATCAGTGGTATGAAAAATAGTGAAACCCCTACTGAAGAAGAGAGTAGAAGAACATCTAGAAAAGAAAAATATAGTAATGAATAGTTAGCATGGATTGGCTGAACTAACCTTATCAAATATTTTGCAGAGGTAACAGAGAGAGTAGACAATGGTAATGCAGTAGATGTAATTTATCTGGATTTTCGAAAGGCCTTCAATACGGTGCCCATAATAGACTAATGAATAAGGTCAGAGAAAGTGGAGTCAGGGGACAAGTGGCATAAAGGATTTCTAGCTGGCTTCAAGCCAGAAAGCAGAGAGTCGGAGTAAAGGGTAGTTATTCAGAGCGGCAGAAGGTGGGAAGTGGTGTTCCACAAGGATCAGTGCTGGGACCACTGCTGTTCACAATTTACATTAATAATTTGGACTTTGAAATTAAAAACTCAATTTCGAAATTTGCAGATGACACCAAATTGGGGTGGAGGGGTGGGGGCTAGTCACTGCAACAAATTACAGGAGGACATTAATAAACTTGCAAAATGGGAAAATAATTGGCAAATGAAGTTCAACACAGATAAATGTGGGGTAGTACATTTGTGTAGGAAGAATGGGGGAGGGGGTCACATTACTTGGAAGGTGCTAGACTAGGTAGGGTAGAGGAACAAAGGGATCTGGGAGCGCAAATATGCCAGTCACTAAAAGTTGCACCATAGGTTAGCAAGGCCATAAAAAAAGCAAACCAAGAGTTATTTCTAGAGGGATAGAATTGAAAAGTAGGGAAGTTATGCTAAACCTGTATGGAACCTTGGTTAGATCACATTTTAAGAGTACAGTTTGCAGTCCTGGTCGCCATATTATAAAAGGATATAGAGGCACTGGAGAGCATGCAGAGAAGATTTGCAATCATGATACCATAATGTGTGGATATATATATTAGCAAAGGATCATCAGGCTGGGTGTAAGGTCCCCCCACCAAGCTGAACTGAGGGGCTGGATCCATGGGAAACCCCTTGAACTGTATTGGGAAATTTTTCGTTTGCTGTGAAATGTAAAAATGCATCTGGCTTGACAAATGAAATGGAAGGGTTGTGAGGCAACTCATGATTGTATTGAAGGAAACTGATCACCTTTGCACTGTTTGTATTTTTTGACTTGGTGCTGTTTGAAAAGGTCTTTAAATTATGAAAGGTTTTGATAGAGTGGATACAGAGAGAATGTTTCACTTGTGGGGAAGAGCAAAACTAGAGGCTGTCAATGTAAGATAATCACCAAGAAATCCAATAGGGAATTCAGAACAAACAACAAAGAACAAAGAAAATTACAGCACAGGAACAGGCCCTTCGGCCCTCCAAGCCTGTGCCGATCCAGATCCTCTATCTAAACCTGTCGCCTATTTTCTAAGGGTCTGTATCTCTTTGCTTCCTGCCCATTCATGTATCTGTCTAGATACATCTTAAAAGACGCTATCGTGCCCGCGTCTACCACCTCCGCTGGCAAAGCGTTCCAGGCACCCACCACCCTCTGCGTAAAGAACTTTCCACGCATATCCCCCCTAAACTTTTCCCCTCTCACTTTGAACTCGTGACCCCTAGTAATTGAATCCCCCACTCTGGGAAAAAGCTTCTTGCTATCCACCCTGTCTATACCTCTCATGATTTTGTACACCTCAATCAGGTCCCCCCTCAACCTCCGTCTTTCTAATGAAAATAATCCTAATCTACTCAACCTCTCTTCACAGCTAGCGTCCTCCATACCAGGCAACATCCTGGTGAACCTCCTCTGCACCCTCTCCAAGGCATCTACATGCTTTTGGTAATGTGGCGACCAGAACTGCACGCAGTATTCCAAATGTGGCCGAACCAAAGTCCTATACAACTGTAACATGACCTGCCAACTCTTGTACTCAATACCCCCGTCCGATGAAGGAAAGCATGCCGTATGCCTTCTTGACCACTCTATTGACCTGCGTTGCCACCTTCAGGGAACAATGGACCTGAACACCCAAATCTCTCTGTACATCAATTTTCCCCAGGACTTTTCGATTTATTGTATAGATTGGATCTTCCAAAATGCATCACCTCACATTTGCCCGGATTGAACTCCATCTGCCATTTCTCTGCCCAACTCTCCAATCTATCTATATTCTGCTGTATTCTCTGACAGTCCCCTTCAGTATCTGCTACTCCACCAATCTTAGTGTCGTCTGCAAACTTGCTAATCAGACCACCTATACTTTCCTCCAAATCATTTATGTACATCACAAACAACAGTGGTCCCAGCACGGATCCCTGTGGAACACCACTGGTCACACGTCTCCATTTTGAGAAACTCCCTTCCACTGCTACTCTCTGTCTCCTGTTGCCCAGCCAGTTCTTTATCCATACACCCTGGACCCCATGCGACTTCACTTTCTCCATCAACCTACCATGGGGAACCTTATCAAACGCCTTACTGAAATCCATGTATATGACATCTACAGCCCTTCCCTCATCAATCAACTTTGTCACTTCCTCAAAGAATTCTATTAAGTTGGTAAGACATGACCTTCCCTGCACAAAACCATGTTGCCTATCACTGATAAGCCCATTTTCTTCCAAATGGGAATAGATCCTATCCCTCAGTATCTTCTCCAGCAGCTTCCCTACCACTGACGTCAGGCTCACCGGTCTATAATTACCTGGATTATCCCTGCTACCCTTCTTAAACAAGGGGACAACATTAGCAATTCTCCAGTCCTCCGGGACCTCACCCGTGTTTAAGGATGCTGCAAAGATATCTGTTAAGGCCCCAGCTATTTCCTCTCTCGCTTCCCTCAGTAACCTGGGATAGATCCCATCCGGACCTGGGGACTTGTCCACCTTAATGCCTTTTAGAATACCCAACACTTCCTCCCTCCTTATGCCGACTTGACCTAGAGTAATCAAACATCTATCCCTAACCTCAACATCCGTCATGTCCCTCTCCTCGGTGAATACCGATGCAAAGTACTCGTTTAGAATCTCACCCATTTTCTCTGACTCCACGCATAACTTTCCTCCTTTGTCCTTGAGTGGGCAAATCCTTTCTCTAGTTACCCTCTTGCTCCTTATATATGAATAAAAGGCTTTGGGATTTTCCTTAACCCTGTTTGCTAAAGATATTTCATGACCCCTTTTAGCCCTCTTAATTCCTCGTTTCAGATTGGTCCTACATTCCCGATATTCTTCCAAAGAAACTTCTTTACCCAAAGAGGGGTGAGAATATGGAAATTGCTGCCACAGGGAGTGGTTCAAACAAATAGTATAAATTCACTTAAGAGGAAGCTAGGCAAGCATATGAAGGAGAAGGGAATTGAGGGTTATGAGGATAGATTTAGATGAGGAAAGATGGGAGGAGGCTAAGTGGAGCATAAACGCCAGCATTTGCAAAGGGCCTGTTTCAGGCCTGGGTATAGCCTGCCTTTTTATGTCCATAACCAATATACTTTTAGCCAGAAATGTGCAAATGATTTCTGCTGCCATATTGGAGCCTCTATATCTACAGCCTCCTTAATTTCTTCCTCATTTCCCTCAGGATCGCTACACGTATCCCAAACCTGGTTGTATTCTGATTTTTATGCGTTTAAACTACACCGACTGATCTGAGATGCAGTTCAGATTCCAGTAAGGAAAAACCCTCACTATATTGCTGAACTTCTCCCTGGCTAAAACTTTAACTGTCCTGTTTAGGAGAGCTCTGCATATGCTTATACAGATCAGTCACCCAAAGTTTGAAACTGAAACATTTATAAAGCAAGGAGTAGAGAATCTCTGTTCTCTAAATATTCAAATTAAGGTCAGGTAGGCATACACGTTGCATTTTGAATGGGGGGGGGGGGGGTGGGGTGGGGGGATGGGGGTGGGGTCCAATATTACTATCTAAATTCTTGCGAAGTAGATTTGACACCTCTGGTTGGATACACTTCTGAAGGTTTCATCACATGACCTCCTACCTCCAACTATCCTGCCTGTTAAAACAACCTTCTTCCCAGCTCCACTATTTTTATAACTAAGAAATGAATGTGTTCAAAGAAATTGAAAAGAACTCATAATTTTTAATGCCCCTATAATTTTCTCCCGGGTTGCTAACAGCCGCGTCCAGGGGATTAATCTTCAATTTCTGGTGACTCCAAGGCAACCCTGGGGGGTTGGCAACACTATTGACACTACACTGCACTTCTCAGTATGATATCAAATCAAAGTGATGTGAGAGGACTCATTGCAGGAAAACACAGTTATGCTTATAGGTCAGATCAGGATCTGATTCCTGATTTTTTTCCACATATAGCAGGACAAATCCAATCTGGCAAGTTACCTCCCCATCAGTCCACTCTCGATCATCAGCAAAGTAATGGAAGGTGGTGCCGACAGTGCTATCAAGTGGGCGGCACAGTGGCGCAGTGGTTAGCACCGCAGCCTCACAGCTCCAGGGACCTGGGTTCGATTCTGGGTACTGCATGTGTGGAGTTAGCAAGTTCTCCCTGTGACCGTGTGGGTTTCCTCCGGGTGCTCCGGTTTCCTCCCACTGCCAAAGACTTGCAGGTGATAGGTAAATTGGCTGTTGTAAATTGTCCCTGTAGTGGTAGGTAGTGTAGGTAGGTGGTAGGGAATATGGGATTACTGTAGGGTTAGTATAAATGGGTGGTTGTTGGTCGGCACAGACTCGGTGGTCCGAAGGGACTGTTTCAGTGCTGTATCTCCAACTAAAAGTAAAATAAAAAGTGCCACTTAAACAGCAATAACCTGCTTACAGATGCTCAGTTTGGGTTCGACCAGGGCCACTTATCTCCTGATCTCATTACAGCCTTAGTCCAAACAAGGACAAAAGAGCTGAACTCGTGAGGTGACAATAACTGCTGTTGACATCAAGACAGCAGTTGACTGAGTATGGCATCAAGGAGCCCTATCCAAATTGAAGTCAATGGGAATCACGGGAAAAACTCTCCACTGGTTGGACTCATACCTAGCACAAAGGAAGATGGTGTAGTTGTTGGAGGCCAATCATCTCAGCCCCAGGACATTGCTGCAGGAGTTCCTCAGGGTAGTATCCTAGGTCTAACCATCTTTAGCTGCTTCATCCATCATAAGGTCAGAAGTGGGGATTTTCGCTGATGATCGTACGATGTTCAGATACTGAAGCAGCCAATGTCCATATGCAGAAAGACCTGGACAACATTCAGGCTTGGGTTAATAAGTGGCAAGTAACATTTGTGCCATAAAAATGCCAGGCAATGATCATCTCCAACGACAGAGAATCTAACCATCTCCCTTTGACATTCAACGGCATTACCATTGCTGAATCTTTATCAAAATCCTGGGGGATTATCATTGACCAGAAACTGAAATGGAGTAGCCACATAAATACTGTAGTCGCAAGAGCAGGTCAGAGGCTGGGAACTCTGCGGCGAGTAATTCACCTCCTGACTCCCAAAAGCCTGTCCACCATCTACAAGGCACAAGTCAGGAGTGTGATGGAATACTCTCCACTTGCCTGGATGGGTGCAGCTCCAACAACACTCAAGAAGCTCAACACCATCCAGGACAAAGCAGCCCGCTTGATTGGCACCCCATCCATCACCTTCAACATTCACTCCCTTCATCACTGACGCACAGTGGCAGCAGTGGTTAGCACCGCAGCCTCATAGCTGCAGCGACCCGGGTTCAATTCTGGGTACTGCCTGTGTGGAGTTTGGAAGTTCTCCCTGTGTCTGCGTGGGTTTCCTCTGGGTGCTCCGGTTTCCTCCCACAGCCAAATGACTTGCAGGTTGATAGGTAAATTGGCCATTATAAATTGCCCCTAGTATAGGTAGGTGGTAGGGGAATATAGGGACAGGTGGGGATGTGGTAGGAATATGGGATTAGTGTAGGATTAGTATAATATGGGTGGTTAATGGTCGGCACAGACTCGGTGGGCCGAAGGGCCTGTTTCAGTGCTGTATCTCTAAATCTAAATCTAAAAAAAATCTAAAAAATCAGTGTGTACCATATACAAGATGCACTGCAGCAACTCACCACGCCTCCTTTGACAGTACCTTCCATCTAGAAGGACAAGGGCAGCAGACACATGGGAACACCACCACCTGTAAATTCCCCTCCAGGTCACATACCATCCTGACTTGGAACTATGTCCACTGTCGCTGGATCAACATCCTGGAACTCACTCCCTAACAGCACTATGGGTGTACCTGCACCACATGCACCAGATGGACTGCAGCAGTTCAAGAAAGTAGCTCACCACCACCTTCTCAAGGGCAATTAGGGATGGGCAAGAATTGCTGGGCTTACCAGCGATGCCCACATCCCATGAAACGAATAAAAAAAATTATACTTCCACTGGTGCAAAACTAAAATCACCTTGCAGTACTGATCACAATACATTTTCCAATATTGGAAAATGCTAAATAAACTTAATGTGATTCATTCCTAATAATTAGCAAATAATAAAGTTTTTGATTCCGTGTTGATTGTTTGTCACTATTCTAGATCCGCATTGCTTAAAATACTCTCACTGCCTGTTTTCCAATTGGCTTTAAATGGGCAGCAACAATACGAACAATCTGACTATTACCCTCCAAATATTGAAGAATTTTCAAATTTCCGGCATGTTGCCACTAACAGACAAATATAATTATTGGATCTCTGATCAAATATTTTGTTACATGAAGGAGTCAGATCTGGATTGGTAACTTATTTATATTTGGCATTGATGTATCAGTTAAAGGAGGTATCTGTCAATCTCACATGTGTGGAATTAGATTTTAGCTGACTGAAAATCCTCTCATATAACTCAGTGGGATTTACTGGTTTAGTTCAAATTGCTATGACCACAGACCAGATTAAATGTTTTGTGATGTTTTTTCGACATTTGAACCATCACTCAGTGAGAACTGAAAGAGAGTAGCAGCGGTTTGAAAAGAATTAGGATTGTATGGCTTTTTTCTTCTTACCCTATATTATTCTTTAGATTACTTGCTGTCACTATGTGGTTTGGGGATCTCTTGTTTTTTTGTTGCTTTTTTGGGGCTGTAGAAAGCAGATCAGAAGGGCAGAGGAGAGAAGATCAATTGGAAGAATACCATCAGAGCAGGTAAGGGAACCAACGGCAACCAAAGCTGATGGGAGAACCTGGATTAAGAATAATGTGAATGGGTTCCACTCTTTGTACGTTTTACTGTTTGAGTGGTTTTATTCTCAGATATCTGATAAGCTCTTTTCATTGACACTAGCTACTATTTTATGTATGTAAATATTTAAACTTCTTAAAATTAACATGGATCATTTATTAATGCATTCTCTGTAGATACATATTTTATAGCTGGATATATAGCACAAACATATGGCTTTGTGAAATTCAAAGATTTTATTAGACTAACATACTGGATTTTTAAAAAATTTTGTTTCTGGGATGTGGGCATCGCTGGCTAGGCCTGCATTTATTGCCCATCCCTAATTGCCCTTTAGAAGGTGGTGGTGAGCTGCCTTCTTGAACTGCTGCAGTTCTTGGGGTGTAGGTAAACCAACAGTGCTGTTAGGAAGGGAGTTCCAGCATTTTGACCCAGCGACAGTGAAGAAAGATGCAACATTTCCATATCTGAGTCAGAAAGTTATCGGTTTGAACATCACTGCAGATGGCCTGACAAGCAGTTATGAGAATCCCAATCTCTGACTACAGGGCTGATATCTAATTGGGCACTCATGCCTGATGGAAGCAGCGTGGATCCCACTCCCATTGTCCACCCGGCCAGCAGGAGACCAATGATCCTGCCTCTGACATCCAGTGGAATACCCTCGCCAAATGTGATTGGAGTGGTGACAGCCCCCCCCATCCCGTTTCCCGCCATTGTGTCAAGCTGATCTCCACAATCAGGCGAATGACCTGGCCACATAAAAGGAGGTCTTTGTTATGGAAACACCCTGAGCATGATGGATGTGAAATTAACGGGGGAAATGGATTGCCTCATGTGTCGTTAAGCACGGAAGAGAAGAAGAACTTACCAGATACAGAACATGCAAACAGATATCAAAGTTACCTCAATAAAGGCAGACACAAAGATTGAGAGAAAATAATAGCAAAATGGATGGATGCAAAAAAGGCAGGTAGAAAACCACATTGACGTAGTAATTATTTAATTGTTGCATTATGTTCTGGTTGTCATGGCAGTAACTTTGAGTATTCTTTTTATGTTACTGCACGAAAATTCTTGACATGCTTATCCAGTTTTTGTGTATTGCATCAAAATGAAATGTTGCTATGTGAACAAAAAATGAAGCTCGGAGTGTATGCAGAAATCTAGGTTAATACCATCTTCAGTATAGTTTCTGTAGACAGAAATCTAAACTAACATCATCACAGAGGTAGCCTGTGCAAAGAAAAACATTAGCTAGGATAAACAAAGGAGTGAAAAATCATGGCAAATTGTTTAGGTTAACATTTTTATATTTTTCTTTAGGGGAGAAATTGCATTTAGTGATATTTGTAACAAAAAGATTAGCATGTTCAATTGAATTCCTTCATTTTAATTTTAACACAGTTGTACCTTTTACTTTCAATGGGTTAATGATTATGTTAAAAAGGTTCATAGAGGAATTTAAAATAAATATAATAAAACATTTATTACAAATATTTCTGATGGCAATTTCATCCCAATGTTATCTATTTCATCTCAATATCAATGGTCACTCGAGAAAGATAGGGAAGGCCATTCAGCCTACATTAGCTCAGCCATCCAGAAGCACCCTACACTTCCCCAATACAACATTCAACTGTTTCTTAAAATGGCAATTCTAGCACTCTATCTGGAAGATCATTTCAAGTGCCGATCAATTTTTGTGTGAAAGTGAACTTCAATTTTTTTCTTAAACATTAGATAGTGTGGGCAGGGGTCTCTTTAGTGAGGTGGTAAAATATATGGAAGGCCTAGCAGACTGCCAGCGTACTTTTCAAAACTAAATTCACATTTTTCAAACACAATTGGCGTGAAACAACTTCCTGGGATGAGGAGGAAGGGAGGATGTCTTCTGACCTCTGTGGGCGCTGATGCCAGATTTAGGACCTGATTTTGGAAATAGGTTGATGCTTTAGCTTCATTGCATACCCAGAATCACTTCACATTGATGCAAAGTGCAGCCTCAAACTCAATTGCGGGCACTTGCCATCTAAATTTGAACACAAAGATTTACACCGAGTGAAGCGAGTTACTTAAAAATAGTTTTCCTTTTATGCATGGATTACCTCCATGCAGGCATTATCCACTTACATTGAATAACTGAAATAACTGGCCTGATGAAAGGTCATTGACCTGAAATGGTGGCCAGAAAGTTATGCCTCCACCCTCCCCCCAACAGGGAGTGGACTGGAGGAAGGGGGGGGGTGTAAAATTGAGTGGGAGGCGGGGGGGTGCCATCCTCATCGCCTACCTGCCCCTGCTGCCATTTTACCAGCAGCAGGGGAGGTTGAAAACAGCCTGCCCACCCGCTTCAGGCCAACTGAGGCCCTTAAGTGGCCAATTAATTGGCACTGCTGATTTATTACCAGTGGCAGCCAGACACTTCATCACTGTGGGTGGGGGGGGGGGGGGGGGTGTGGTTGCTGACAGATTTTACTCGGTGACCTCCTTAGGGGCTCAGAGGGGGCCCTCCTGATTGGGCACCCCATTCCCCACTGAGGGTACGCCCCTGCGGCACAAGCCACCTCCACTGGAGTGCCTCCCCCTAGCCTCCTAATTAACCCCCAACCCCCTCACCGGGGCCTAGTTGATTTTCCCCAGTGAGGCTCGAAACCCCACTCAGCTTTCAGTATGGGCGTCCATGGTCCACTTATGGCTGGGTACAGTCCCAGCTGTAGCTACCTCTCCCAGTGACACTCCTGGGACTGAGGAGCTGCTGGCCCACTGATTGGTTGGCAGCTCTTGGAGGTGGGATTTCCTGCCTCAGAAGGGCGAAGTTCCAACCGATGCCAATTAAGGGCCTGCTCCACGCAAAATAGCGGCGTGGCTTCCAGGCCCGGTGGAGACGGGCTCGCCCCTGACTTTTCAAGCGGTGGGCAGGACCTCTGCTGCAAAATTCCAGCCGTTAACCTTGTTTCTCTCGCCACAGATGCTGCCTGACCTGCTGAGTGTTTCCAGAATTTTTTGTTTTTATTTCAGATTTCCAGCATAGCCAACATCTCTTGAATTCAAAATTGTAACATTAAAGATTATTTGTTTTAGCATAACTATTTAACTATTTGCCTCTCCTTTTTAGGAACAAAAATACAAATCTTGAATTTTTAAAAAATCATTGCTTTCCTTTTCTTGTCCAATTTGTTCAATGAGTTGTGATCTGTATATGTATGTCTTGGAGGTTTTGCTTGATGCTATTTTGCTTTTGCATTGAATAACTGTTGTATTTGGGACTGAAATGCTGAGTATTCTGATCATGTCATATACCTGGTACAAGCTATGATTTTAAAACAAGCCTATAGTCTAAATAATATTACAGGAGAAAGCAGTTGCAAGATACGTATCCTAGGTGTGTCCCTAGCATTTTCTGCCTATAATTGGTTGTTCAGAATGCTGTTTTGAGCCCTGTTGGTACTCAGTGAAAAGAGGTCATGCCTAGGTGATGTGGGCCAAGGCAATTCCGTTTGTGGACATCCTCTTAATATCAGTGTCAGCACGATTGGTCTGTTTTAGTACCACTGAGCACCTTTTTTTTAATTCACTAAAAATCTTGTGAGATCTACAACAGAAAATGAACTGGTAAGAGTGCATTAATTCCAATAAAAATCTTTCCGCAGGAGCAATAAATTGCATCAAGATTTTTCGATGGCATCTCCTCTGGGATTAAAAAGACTTGGTGCCAGCGCACCGGGATGTCCAAGAACCTCCCCCCACCCACTCCCCTCCTCTTGCCCCAAGAAACTGTTCTTCGCCACTTGTGATTGGCACCATATGTGTTTGTAAAAGGCGAATTTAGGTTTGAAAAGTACTCTGACAGGTGCTTGTGCAAAGCTGCCCTGAAGTGCTGCAAGCTGATCATGAATAGTTTTCTGGGGTCAGTTTATTTTCATACTTACTCAGAGTCATTTTATATAAATCAGAGTCAGCCAAGCATGTTGTTTACCTTCTAATATAAAAATCCTATGAACAAACCTTGCTGTCCTCAGCTTGTAGGATGGAGTTTTGATGTCAGGTGTACAATAGCTGAGACCCAAGAACAGTGATTTTAAATATTTGAATAAAGGTCTCACATTTCCCAATAGGAAATATCACAAATATCTTTTAGCAACAAGGCTTTGCACCTATTCCTTGGAGGTGCATCCCGTGATAATTAGATATGATTTCCCCTTCAAAACAGATTTTTAAAAAGTCAGGTGAACACTGAGATTTTCCACTATTACGGAATGCAGCACATGATTTTCTACACCCACCATTTTCCAGAGTCAAGGTCCTTTTCATTTGTGAGGCGGGATCTATGGCTTGCACCAAAGAAGCTGCCTGGGGGAGGGGTGGGCAGAAGTAGGCAGAGACAGGCCTCAGAGGGCTGTGCCCCCTCCAGAAGCTGGTGGTTGGCATCTTTCCATCTATGAAAGATGATTGGCACACAGCAAACAATCCATTTAGGTGGGGTGTCTTCTCTTGGTGAATCTTTGTTAATGGCTGTGAAGGCCAATCCTTGAGAGGCAGGTTCTGCCACGTGCTGCACATGAAGCTGCCAAGTGACGCTGTGAATTGTTGTTTTTGATGTTGCCGCCTGTTGCCAAGCTGCTGGAGCAACTGGTCATCATGGTAGTGCACACCAGTCCACAGGATGTGTCGCCATTTCCTTCTTTCACCAGCTAATGACTCCCAGGTGCAATAGTTAACATTTAGGGCCTTCATGACATGCTTGCAAGCATCCTTGAAGCGGATCTTTGGGTGTCCCACTGGTCGTCTGGCCCCGGCTACCTCAACATGCAGAAGGTCATTGGGTAAGCGACCATCTTCCATCCTGCGGATGTGTCTGATCCATCGAAGCTGCCTCTGTTTGATTAGTGCCAACGCGCTTTGGAGCTCTGCCTTTGAGAGGACTGCCGCATTTGTGATTTTGTCCTGCTAGGATATACCCATAATGCACCACAGACAGCAAAGATGGAAATTATTGAGCTTCTTTTCCTGGTATCTGTAAGTCACCCATGTTTCACAGCCATACAGCAAGGTGCTGAGAACACAGGCCTTATAAACCATCATCTTGGTCCTAAGGGTCAGCTTGGTGTTATTCCATGTGCGTTTTGCAAGTCAGCCAAAGGTGGTAGCTGCTTTCCCTATGCGTGTATCAAGCTCTGCATCAAGCGACAGATTGTCTGTCACCGTGGACCCAAGGTAGCAGAATTTTCTAACCACTTTTAGTGGGATGTTAGTATGATCGGGAACGGAGATGCAACACCTTGTCCCATGACCACGGTTTTCTTGACACTTATAGTCAAGGAGAACAAGTTAAAGGCGTGGGAGAGACAGTGCATGAGTCTTTGTAGCTGAGTTTCTGTGTGAGCTCCTGGCACAGCATCATCAGCATAGAGGACGTGATGTGTTTTTGTCTTCGCTTTCAGCCTCGATAGATTGTAGAACTTACCATCTGACCTAGTGTGCAAGTAGACTCCTTCCACATCTGCATGGAAGGCGGTTGTGCTCAAGGGGGTAGGCAGTGGTGTAGTGGTATTATCACTGGACTATTAACCCAGAGACCCAAGGTATTTCTCTGGGGACATGGGTTCGAATCCCACCACAGCAGAAGGTGGAATTTGAATTTAATTAATAAATCTGGAATTTAAAGCAAGTCTAATGATGGCCATGAAACCATTGTCGATTGTTGTAAAAACCCATCTGGTTCACTAATGTCCTTTAGGGAAGGAAATCTGCTGTCCTTACCTGGTCTGGCCTACATGTGAATCCAGACCCACAGCAATGTGGTTAACTCTTACATGCCCTCTGAAATGGCCCAGCAAGCCACTCACTTGTACCTAACTGCTACAAAGTCAATAAAAAGGAATGAAATCGGACGAACCACCTGGCATCGACCTAGGCACCGGAAACGACAACGGCAAACCCAGCCCTGTCGACCCTGCAAAGTCCTCCTTACTAACATCTGGGGACTTGTGCCAAAGTTGGGAGAGCTGTCCCACAGACTAGTCAAGCAACAGCCTGACATAATCATACTCACAGAATCATACCTTACAGACAATGTCCCATCTACAAACATTCACTCCTTCCACCACTGATGCACAGTGGCAGCAGTGTGTACCATCTACAAGATGCACTGCAGCAATGCACCAAAGCTCCTTAGACAGCACCTTCCAAATCCGCGACCTCTACCAACTAGAAGGACAAGGGCAGCAAATACATGGAAACACCACCACCTGCAAGTTCCCCTCCAAGTCACACACACCTGACTTGGAACTATATCGCCGTTCCTCCACTGTCGCTGGGTCAAAATCCTGCAACTGGGGCGGCACAGTGGCGCAGTGGTTAGCACCGCAGCCTCACAGCTCCAGGGACCCGGGTTCGATTCCGGGTACTGCCTGTGTGGAGTTTGCAAGTTCTCCCTGTGTCTGCGTGGGTTTTCTCCGGGTGCTCCGGTTTCCTCCCACAAGCCAAAAGACTTGCAGGTTGATAGGTAAATTGGCCATTATAAATTGTCACTAGTATAGGTAGGTGGTAGGGAAATATAGGGACAGGTGGGGATGTTTGGTAGGAACATGGGATTAGTGTAGGATTAGGATAAATGGGTGGTTGATGTTCGGCACAGACTCGGTGGGCCGAAGGGCCTGTTTCAGTGCTGTATCTCTAATCTAATCTAATCTAAAAATCTAATCTAACTCTCTTCCTCACAGCACTGTGGGTGTACCTACCCCACAAGGACTGCAGCGGTTCAAGAAGGCGGCTCACCACCACCTTCTCAAGGGCAATTAGGGATGGGCAATAAATGCTGCCTGGCTAGCGACGCCCACATCCAATGAATGAATTAAAAAAAAGATGGCTTCTGGGCAGTCAGCTCCCTAGGAAGCTCTTCACTGTTCACGTCTATCCGCGGCAATCTGCTGCCATCTGTTGCTCTTTCTCCCCATTAAATCCTCTCTTCTGCTGTTTATGTTCCCCTGATTCTAACAGTGGATGCATTTTTAGCCCAAATTTTATTTTAACTTAGTTTTAACTTTTAGTTTAAAAGGCCTCTGTCTGATGGTACAAACCCCATCCCTCGACCTTACCTTGTGAGCTCTGGTAAAGATCTAGATAAGACCTGGATGTGGTTTTCTCTCAAATCTGGCTTCAAATTCCTTGTTACACTGGACATCAAGTTCATGTTTCTGTGCTGGACTACATTGGAAAAATGTAAGACTTTGCTTCTATCTATTATCAGCTGCCAGTTTTTTTTGTTTTTTCTGATCTGTGAGCTGTGGAAAAGATCTGGAAAAATCTAAATTTAGAACTTCTTTGAAAGTTGTCTTCAAATTTTTGGACTTACCTCAACATCAAGAAGACACCTTTCCTCTGGACTACACTGGTTATAATGTAAGACCCGACTTTGTTTCTGAATTGCTCCTCCAGAGGCTGTAACCAGGGAAAAACAAGTATCTCTTGCACCAACAAAGGCGAAATGACAGGAAATATGTCACTTTTTGACACTTTTTGAGTATAGTTGTAACATGTCAACCCGTAAGTGGGTGGACATATATATACCCACCATTATTTATTACAGTAAATGTCAAATGTGGCGGAGGTGAGTGGAGAGTTGACAAGTGACACCCTGCTTCAGCTGTTATCTCATTGATGATCATGGGATCTTGCTATGTGCAGATTGGTTGCTGCAAATTCCGACACAGTAACAGTAACTGTACCTGAAAAGTCCAATGGCATGATTTGAAGAACAGCAGGGGAGATTTCCAAGTGCCCTGGGCAACATTTATCCTTCAAAAAACACCATTTAAAAAGATTATCTGTTCATTTACCTTATTGCCATTTGTGGGTCCTTGCTGTGCACATATTGTGCCACATTATCCTACATTACAATTAGGTAATTTGCTTCAAAAGTATTTAATTGACTGTGGAGCATGTTGGGACAGACTGAGTTCATGTAAAATGCTTTATAAATGTAACTTCTTCCTTGCTTTCTTTCCAAATGTTTATGTAGATTTAACCTTACCTCTTTGCTTGTATTCTATGCCTCTAGTTATAAAAACTGAGATTCCAAATGCTTTTCTTTACATTTTTATCAATTTGTCCTCAACAACCAGTCACCTATTCCTGGGGGAGCAGCTAGAAGAAGCCCTAGGGTTGGGTTTAATAAAGTAGTCTGCACGTATAGCAAGTGATTCAGAAGTTAAATGTAATATTGTCATTTATTGCAATGGGAATGGAATATAAAAGTAGAAATGTTTTGCTACAGTATACAGGTGAGACCACATCTAGAATATTGTGTACAGTTTTGGTCTCCTTACTTAAGAAAGGACTTAATTGCATTGGAAGCAGTTCAGAGAAGGTTGCCTTGACTGATTCTTGGGATGAGAGGGTTATCTTATGAGGAAAGGTTGGACAGGTTGGATCTATATTCATTGGAGTTTCGAAGGGTGAAAGGGGATCTTATTGAAACATATAAGATCCTGAGGGAATTTGACAGGGTGGATGTTGAAAGGATGTTTCCCTTTGTGGGAGAGACTAAAACTAGGGGGGCACAGTTTAAAAATAAGGGGTCTTCCAAATTTAGACAGAGATGAGGAGATATTTTTTCTCTCCGAGGGTTGAGAGTCTGTGGAACTCTCTTCCCCAGAGAGCGGTGGAGGCAGGGTCATCGAATGACAGATTCTTGACAAACAAGGGAGTCAAAGGGTAGCGGGGGTTGGCAGGAAAGTGGAGTTGAGACCACAAACAGATCGGCTATGATCATAGAATGATGAAGCAAGTTCTGGGGGCTGAATGGCCTACTCCTGCTCCTAGTTTGTATGTTCGTACGTACGTATGTTTGTATAAACATCAATCATTCAGGGGCTGAGATTGCTTGGCCATTCTGTAAACTGCTACTGCTAGGGGGAGTTTGCTGGAATGGCTGCAAATTCTGGATATACTGGGCTCCAGTCTAGTATGGGAGCTTTCTGTCTCCTTGTTTGGCAACAGAGATTCTGCCCATCCCAAACAAGGCCATGAAGGGAAGGGAATAAGGTTGTGTCTTTAGCCTTAAAGGGAGCTAGCAAAACTTGAAGCTGTCATTATATCAAATGAGAAGAGGTGGTCAAGCATCCCAAGGGGCAGATGAGCCCTACAGCCCCGGACCTCCAAAATGGAAGTAATGGGGAAATTAATTTACATTCTTAGAGTGGCCACTGAAGGCATGGCTGGTCCTTCTGAGGAGGGATGCCCCAACAAAAGCCTTTGCAAAACAACCCATGCAGGTTCCTGGAGCAGGCTGGTGTCTGATATGCTCCCCCAGTGGTACCTAGCAATGTGGGTGCCTGCCAGGGTAATGGTTACATACTGGACTAGTAATCCAGTGGCCTGGACTAATCATCCAGAACTGAACATGATTCAACTCCTACCATGGCATTTGAGAATTTGAATTCAGTTCAAAAATAAAAAAGCTGGTGTCGGTAAAGGTGACCATGAAACTGTTGGATTGCTTGTGAAGATGATCACTTTCATATATTCTGTTTTTCCTAATTGTTTCTGGTTTATGGAAAGCAGATTCCAGAGGCACGGGAGAAATATTGAAGAAACGAAGAAACAGGGCAGGTAAGAGATCCAGATCTTGGATGCCCTGTACAACTTATCAGCGATTCTGCTAATCTATCATGGTGGCTATCTTCTAATACCTCCACATGTTTGTGCCAAACATTTGTATGACTCTGCTTAGGTTTGTTATCTTGAGGAATATCAGTACTTAGGAATGAAAAATTAAAAGGTTTCTACATTTTGCATCCAGTGTTAAACATTTATTAGCCAATGTATATCATGAGGTAATTGTAACCTAACCTGCCCAATGGAAAACTGATAGCATTGGACTGGCTGTCTGATTTACACCATGACCAATTTTACTTTCCGTTGATTCCACTGAAAAGTAAAATCAGGTGGGGTGTGACACAGACAGCCAACCCGATTCCCTCAGTTTCCGGTCAGGCGGGTAAGGTGAAACTTGCCCCATTAGCTTGGCTCAGTGCCTCTGAGATTCTGTAGATTGTGTATACTGCAGTCAGAAAGTGCCAGTGGTGGATATTGAATACAATGGCAAGAATGTCAAGCAAACTGCTCTATCCAAAATACTGTCAAGCTTCTTGAGTGCAGCCATACAAGTGATTGGTGCGTATTCTATCACACTCCTCACAAGTCTTGTAGATTTTGGAGACGCTTTGAGAAGGTCAGGAAGTGAACCATTTGTTAGAGTAACCAGTCTCTGCAGGAACCTAGGAATCTCTAGATGAAAAAAGAATAAGGACCACCTAGTTTGTCTTCTCCCATCCTGGTAGTTGCATAAGTTAACAATAATGGAGCTGTTGACTAATAGTAGCAATCAATCACAAGGATAAGACTAGTGGTGGAGAGCTTTGGGAATCATAGGTACAAAGTCACCTGTTCCTCCCAAGCCATACTACACTTACCAAATGTAATGCTTCAAATTACTCACATATTGTATCCCAAATTTCTTTTTTTGTAAGCAATAGATCTAATTTTCATTTGAATTAATCAATACTATCTGCTTCCACCATCTCCCTAGGAAACCTGTTTCATAGATTGACCACTCACTCACTAAAGTAATGCTCCAGAATTTGCAGGGCATTTGACAAAGAACTGTCAGTGTTCATCATCATTACCCAACTTTTTCTCATTCACTTAACCTATCTATATCCCTTTTCAGACTCTTTGTATCCTCCTTATAACTTGCTTTCCTATCTATCTTCATATCATTAACAAATTTGGCTAGAATACAGTCGGTCCCTTCATCCAAGTATTTAATATGTATCACAAATAGTTGAGGCCCCAGCACTAATCCCTGTGGTCCTCTATTAGTTACAGTATGCCATCCTGAAAATGGCCCATTTATCCCGACTCTCTGTTTCCTGTCAGTTAGCCAGTCCTCTATCCATGTTAATATATCACCCCCAACAACATGAGATTTTATTTTGTGTAGTATCCTTTTATGTGGCACCTTATCAAATGGCTTTTGTAAATCTAAATATACTATATCTACTGGTTCTCTTTAATCTACCCTGATTGTTACATCCTCAAAGAACTCTCATAAATTTGTCAAACACAATTTCCCTTTCAAAAAACCATGTTGACTCTGTCTGATGGTATTGTGATTTTCGAGGTGTTCTGTTACCACTTCTTTAATAATAGACTCTAGCATTTCCCCAATGACAGATGTTAGGCTAACGGGCACATAGTTTCCTGCTTTCTGTCTCCCTCTTTTCTTGAACAGAGGTGTTACATTTGTGGTTTTCTAATCCGCTGGGTCCTTTCCAGTATCTAGGGAATTTTGGAACATTGAAACCGATGCATCCACCATCTCTGTGAACACTTCCTTTAAGACCCTCGGATGCAGGCCATCAGGTCCAGGGGACTTGTCAGCCTTTGGTCCCATTAGTATTCCCATTACTTTTTCTCTAGTGATAGTGATTGTTTTAAGTTCCTCCCTCCCTTTTGCCTCCTGATTTTCTACTGTTCTTTGGATGCTTTTTGTGTCTTCTACTGTGAAGATGGATACAAAATACTTGTTCAGAGTCTCTGCTGTTTCCTTGTTTCCCATTATTAATTTCCCAGTCTCACCCTCTAAGAGACCAATGCTCACTTTAGCTACTTTCTTCCTTTTTTAATGTTTGTAGAAGCTGTGAGTTTTCCCTCACTCCAATTTCTCCCTCATTATTCTTTTTAACTCATCCTTAGCTGGTTTCTAAAATTTTCCCAATCTTCTGGCCTACTACTAATCTTCGTATGCCTTTTTCAATTTGATATCACCCTTAACTTCCTTAGTTAGACGCAGATAGTGCATACTTCTGATAGAGTCTTTGTTCCTCAATGGAATATATCTTCGTTGAGAGTTATGAAATATTACCTTAAATTTCTGCACTGATTCTCTACCATCTTATCTTTTAATCTATTTTCCCAGTCCACTTTTACCAAGTCTGTCTTCATACCCTTGTAATTGCCTTTATTTAAGTTTAAGACATGAGTTATGGACCTACATTTCTCACCCTCAAACTGAATGTGAAATTCCATCATGTTATGATCACTCTTGCCTACAGGATCCTTTACAATGGAGGTCTTTAATTAATCCTGTCTCATTACACATTACCAGGTCCAAAATAGCCTGGTCCCTGGTAGGTTCTAGAATGTATTGTTCTAAGAAACTGTCCTGAATACACTCTATGAACTCATCCTCCAGGCTACCTTCTCGAATCTGATTTGTCCAATCGATGTGAAGATTAAAATCACCCACAATTATTGCCGTACCTTTCTTGCAAGACCCATTATTTCTTGATGTAGACTCTGTCCTACTTTTTAGCTACTGTTTGGGGGCCTATAAACTACTCCCACCAGTGACTTCTTTCTTTTGCTATTTCCTATCTCCACCCAAACTGATTCTACATTTTGATCTTCTCAATCAAGATCATTTCTCACTATTGTACTGATCTCATCCTTTATTAACAGAGCTACCCCACCTCCTTTTCCTGTCCTCCTGTCCTTCTGAAATGTCAAATACCCTTGAATATTCAGGTCCCAGCCTTGGTCACCAGGAAACCATGGGCTAAATTTTACCAGCCCCCTGGTATGGGGGTCGTGGTGGGAGTGGGGGCCTGGAAAATCATTCCAGGAGAGGTCCGCCACAGGCCTTGATGCCGGGAAGGCCCCGCTCCATTTTACTGGTGGTGGCGAGGCCTCGGGGCGGCCTCCCTCCACCGCTCACCAAAAAAAAATGTATTTTACATATGTAAATAAATGCTAATAAAGGAATAATTACTTACATCGACATCACTGCCGTCCCACGCTGATATTCCGACCAGTTGCTGGAAATTCTGCGCCTTTGGATAAGGTTCTGCACAACATCGTGGGCCGAAGGGCCTGTACTGTGCTGTACTGTTCTATGTTCTATGTTCTATAACACTGGTGGGGAGGGGGGAGGAGTGAAATTTTCAGGGCAGGGGTGGGGGGAGTGGGGAAAACTATTACTATTGGCTGAGGGCCTGCTGGGAAGGGATTGTAGGGCAAAGGTAATGAAGTTCGGGGGTGGGGGGTGGCGTTCGGGATGGGAACAAATTTTTTTTAGTGGGGGAAAGGCAATAAATCATGTGTTTGGTCATTGGGGGGTGGGAGAGGGCCTTTGATCTTTTATTAAATTTAGAAATGTAAATGATATATCCATTTCACTTTAAAAATTCAAATTACTGGTAAGGGCTTGAAGCCCTTTAAAAATGGCAGTGGGGCTGGACACCATTGCCGAGCACGGAGCGTCCGCCCCCTCTATGTCATCAGGGGAAGACGTTCTGTCCCCTCCATGTTAATGAGCTGCCGCGCGAAATATTGCAGTGGCTCCGCAGCACACATTCGGTGCGTACGCCGCACCGTCTTGGACGTTTGCAGCCATTAAAATTTTTTTTAATTCATTCATGGGATGTGGGCATCGCTGGCTAGGCCAGCATTTATTGCCCATCCCTAATTGCCCTTGAGAAGGTGGTAGTGAGCTGCCTTCTTGAACCATTGCAGTCCATGTGGGGTAGGTACACCCACAGTGCTGTTAGGAAGAGAGTTCCAGGATTTTGACCCAGTGGCAGTGAAGGAACGGTGATATAGTTCCAAGTCAGGATGGTGTGTGACTTGGAGGGGAACTTGCAAGTGGTGGTGTTTCCATGGATTTGTTGCCCTTGTCCTTCTGGTTGGTAGAGATCGTGGGTTTGGAAGGTGCTGTCTAAGGAGTCTTGGTGCCTTGCTGTAGTGCATCTTGTAGATGTCACAATTCAGCTCCATGTCTCAGTAATGGCTATCATATCATACTCATTTATTTCTATTTATGCTATGAATTCATCCATCTTGTTATGAATGCTGTGAGCATTCAGATCAAGAGCCGTTAATTATGTCTTCTTACCATTTTTGCCTACTCTGATTTGATTTGCTAGTGTATTCGTATGTTTGTATGCTCTGTCTCTTCCTGTCACATGCTGGTTATCATTACCTGAATCATCACCCTGCAGTATTTCCTTGTCCTTTCCCCTTAACATTCCAAATCTCCCCAAGCATGAACCCTCCTCACCACTATTTAGTTTAAAGCCCTCTCTACCACCCTAGTTATACGATTTGCCAGGACAGTAGTCCCAGCACAGTTCAGGTGAAGGCATCCCGATGGTCCAGCTCCCTCTTTCACCAGTATGGTGCCAGTGCCCCATGAATCGAAACCCACTTCTACCACACCAATCTTTGAGTCATGCATTCAACTCTCTCATCTTATTTACCCTATGCCAATTTGCTTGTTACTAAGGTAATAATTCAGAGATTATTACCTTTGTGGTTATGCTTTTTAACTTAGCCTCTAGCTGCTCACACTGCCTCAGAAGAACTTGTTTATTGTCCGACCTATGTTGTTAGAACCCACATAGACTATGACAACTAGATCCTTCCCCTTCCACTCCAAGTTCCTCTCCAACCCCGAGGAGATGTCCTTAACCATGGCAACAGGCAGGCAATACAGCCTTCGAGACTCATGGTCTCAGCTGCAGAGAACAGTATCTATCCCCCTAACTATTCTGACCCCTACTACATTCCTTTTTCCTCCCCCCACTTGAATGCCCCCTGCACCATGGTGCCATGGTCAGTTTACTCATCCTCCCTGCAGTCCCTGCTCTCACCCACACAAGCTGCAAGAACCTCGAACCTGTTGGACAAATGCAAAGGCTAAGACTCGTCCATTGCTACCTTCTGGAACCCCATACCTGCCTCTCTCATAGTCCTACCCTCCTGTCCCTGAGAACGGACCAAATCAGAAGTACCTCGTCTCTAAGGGGTGTGGCTGCCTCCTGCAATAGTGTGCGGGTAACTTTCCCCCGCCCGATGCATCAAAGTGTCTGAAGCTCAGACTCCGGCTCATCAACTCTGAGTCAAAGTTCCTTGAGCTGCAGACACTTACTGCAGATGTGGTTGCTGTGGATCACATTGGTGTTCACCAGCTCCCACATGCTACAGCTGCAACACATCACCTACCCTGCCATCGTTACTGTTTAATTTAACAAATTAGGTTTAGAAATATCATTCAACAATTATCAATTTGTTTAACTAGTAAAGCTATAAATTTAATGCAATATTTATATCTCCCCAGCACCAGTTAAACTACTGCCCCCGCTTAGAGAGAGAAAAAAAAAACTTAAAACTCACCAGCCACTCACTTGCCTTCTCACCTAATTAATGCTTCCGGGCTTCACCTCTCACGTCTTGCTGCTGGTCTCCAGCTCCCTTTCTCAGACCACTCCTTTTTTGTAAAAGGTCAGAGCAACACCTCCTCCTTCACTACATCGAATTCCCACACATACCAAATTCTCAAGCTTACACCTGTCTCGAGCTGCACTCAGTTAAAAGCTGCTACCTTCATGCCTGCTTCATGGTGACACCTTCCATACTTTGCTGATGATTGAGAGTAGACTGATGGGGCAGTAATTAGCGGGATTGGATTTGTCCTGCTTTTTGTGGACAGGACACACCTGGGAATTTTCCATATTTTAGGTAGATGCCAGTGTTGTAGCTGTACTGGAACAGCTTGGCTAAGGACGCAGCTAGTTCTGGAGCACAGATCTTCAGCACTACTGCCAGGATGTTGTCAGGGCCCAAAGCCTTTGCAGTATCCAGTGCCTTCAGCCGTTTCTTGATATCATATGGAGTGCATCAAATTGGCTGAAGACTGGCCGAGATGGATCATCCATTCAGCATTTCTGGCTGAAGATGGTTGCAAATGCTTAAGACTTGTTCTTTGCACTGACATGCTGGGATCCCCCATCATTGAGGATGGGAATGTTTGTAGAGCCTCCTCCTTTGGTTAGTTGTATAATTTTCCACCATCATTCACGACTGGATGTGACAGGACTGCAGAGCTTTGATCTGATCCATTGGTTATTGGATTGCTAAGCTCTGTCAATTGCATGCTGCTTCCACTGTTTAGCATGTATGTAGTCCTGTGTTGTAGCTTCACCAGGTTGGCACCGCATTTTTAGATATGTCTGGTTCTGCTCATGGCAGAACCGGGGCTGATCCCCTGGCTTGATGGTAATGGTAGAGTGAGGTATATGCTGGGCCATAAAGTTACAGATTGTCGTTGAGTACAATTCTGCTGCTGATGGTCCACAGCACCTCATGGATGCCTAGTTTTGAGTTGCTAGATCTGTCTGAATCTATGCCATTTAGCACAGTGGTAGTGCCACACAACACAATGGATGGAATCCTCAGTGTGAAGATAGGCCTTTCCCTCCACAAGGACTGTGCAATGGTCACTCCTACCAATACTGTCATGGACAGATGCATTTACAACATGTAGATTGGTGAGGTTTTTCCCTCTTGTTGGCTCTCTCACCACTTGCTGCAGGCCCAGTCTGGAAGATATGCCTTTCAGGACTCAGCCAGCTCAGTCAGTAGTGATGCTACCGAGCTACTCTTGGTAATGGACATTGAAGTGTCACCCCCCCCCCACCTCCCCACCCCAAAGAGTACATTCTGTGCCATTGCTACCCTCAGTGTTTCCTCCAAGTTGTGTTCAACATGGAGAAGCACTGATTCATCAGCTGAGGAAGTGCAATAGGTAGTAATCAGCAGGAGATTTCCTTACCCATGTTTGGCCTGATGGCATGAGACTTCCAGATCCAGAGTCAATGCTGAGGACTCCCAGAGCCACTTCCTCCCGACTGTACCCCACTGTGCCACCCTGTCTGGTTGGTTTGCCTGCCAATGCGACAAGACATATCCAAGGATGGTGATGGAGGAAGCTGGATCGTGGGCAGCAAGGTATGATTCGGTGAGTATGACAATGTAAGGCTGTTGCTTGACCAGTCTGTGGGACAGCTCTCCCAATTTTGACACAAGTGCCCAGATGGTAGTAAGGAGGACGTTGCAGGGTTGACTAAGCCTTTGTCATTTCTGGTGCTAGGTTGATGCCGGGTGGCCAGTCCAATTTCATTCTGTTGAGGTTTGATATAACTGAATGGCTTGCTAGGCCATTTCAGAGGGCAGTTAAGAGTCAACCACATTGCCAGATGGGGCAAGGACAGTAGATTTCCTTCCCCAAACCAGATGGATTTTTACAACAATCCAGCAGTTTTATGATCATCATTCCTGATACTATCCTTTTTATTTCCAGATTTATTAACTAATTAAATTTAAATTCCACCAGATGCGATGATGGGATTTGAACTTGTGTCTCTGGAGCAATGGCCCAGACTCTGGATCACTAGTCCAGTAATATTACCACCATGATATTGTTCCAAGTTCCCGAGTTTTTAAATAATTGAATCTTTCTTTAAAATTTTGAATTTTAAAATACTTTGTCATGCTGTTTCAGCTTTTATCTTAATCTCATGTGCATGTCCCAATCTTTATTGCACTCTGTGTAGAATTTTGATCATTAGTGCTTTTCATTTCCTGGTTGGCTGTCTATGAGAATTCTTTAATGTGATTGGCTGTTTGATGACATCACTGCAGCTCAATGCTGGGAATCCCTATTAAACAACTCTCAAATCAATTGCACAAAGTTCTCACCTCAGAGATCACTAGGGGCTTTTTTGAGGTCAGCCGTGAGCACTCCTGCTTCACTGCTGCTGCAAGATCCGGGACAATATTTACGCAAATTAGTTTTGAATTTACCCCCCTACAAGCGCAGGCTATGTTTTCTGGTTCTATTGATGGATTTGGTCTGATAGAAGCCTGGAAATCCCTTTGAAGGAACACCATTATCACAAGGACTGCAATGGTGCAAAGCGATGGCCAATCACCTCTTTCTCAAGGCAACTAGGGATGGGAATGAAACCCCATTGTCTACATCACTCACATTCCAAGAACAATATTTTTAAAATGTTGCTGGACTTGTCAGCATTGGACTCAAGAGATTTCTCAATGCTGCAAATTCCTGTTTTGTAGGCAGGTGCCCTAGCTGTGCCTGCCACCATGAGAGCTCATCCACTACCTGTTAATTGCTTGACCAGGGAATTCCTACAGGACCAGGTATGTTAGTCAGTGTTGGACTTAAATTCCTGTTCTGCCATTCCCAAGCTGCCGCAGGTAATTCCACTTTAGGTGATATGACCAATTCTAGTGATGAGTTCAGCTACATGTATCGCTTTCAACACAGCAGATTTATCTTAAAAGCTATTACTGATATATATTTATTAGATTTAGAAAAGCCTCACTTCCAATTAGTGCATTCCCCCCTTCTTTTCAATATGCAAATCAACAGCAAAGAACATTACCAACTAAACTAAGACCTCTTGTTATTGTACTATCAATGGATCATGGAATATAAATCTCCCTTTGTTTTCTCCATAGTGCCAGATTCTAACCTGTTCTGCAGCAGTAGCCAGCAATGACTGCTCGAAGGAACATCTATGTGTTATAAGAATTATTTCTTAAATTTGAGCATCTCTTTAGTATCCACCACATTGAGTAATTATAATTTACTGTAAAAAACGTAGAGAGTCCTGCAAGTAGCAAGGTGATCCAATATATTAGGTGGCTAGGTGGAGATAGATAGATATAGATAAATAGAAAGAAAGATAGAATAGGGTGGAGTAAACAGTATCTGCTGTTGCACAGGGTGATCGTAAGCAGATTGCATTGGAAATAAACTGCAAAAGTTGGGAATTTGGTGAGAGTAAATGGTGACAAAACAGAGACTAAGAGCTACAAACAGGAGTCTGAAAATAAACATGCAAAGGATATCAAAATAAACTGGAAAAAATGTATTATTGTATTAGGAAAAAGAGGGTGATCAGGTGTAATGTGGGCCCCTTGAAAACTGGTAATGATTTTTTAATGAAAATAAAGAAATGGTAGACTTCTTGAATAATTACTTTGCGTCAGAAACTAATATTGAATCAGAGACAGTGACTCACCAAAATAATGTAAGAAAAACAACAGTAATGAAGAAATTAATGGCACTTAAGAGTCACAAATCCCCAGGACCAGATAGGTTCCATCCCAAGGTTTTAAAGGAAGTAGGTGAGAATATTGCCGATACCTTGACTATTTTCTTTCAAAGTTCTTTCAATATTCTCTCATTTCGGGAACTGTTCATTTAGATTGAAAAGAATCTGCATGTCAACCATTATTTAAGAAAGGTAAGAGAGGGAAACCAGGGAATTATAGACCAGTTAGTCTAACATCTGTTGTCAGGGAATTATTAGTGTCTACAATTAAGGATAAGGTGACTGAACACCTTGAAAATTTTCAGCTGATCAGAGAGAGCTAGCATAGATTCATAAAGGGTAGGTCATAATGGGGACAGTGTAATGTCTATTTTTTATATTGAGGCATTTGCTAAAGTCTCTCTTAAGGGATTTTATTCAGAGATACAACACTGAAACAGGCCTTCGGCCCACCGAGTCTGTGCCGACCAACAACCACCCATTTATACTACCCTACAGTAATCCCATATTCCCTACCACCTACTTACACTAGGGGCAATTTACAATGGCTAATTTACCTATCACCTGCAAGTCTTTGGCGGGGGGAGGAAACCGGAGTACCCGGCGAAAACCCACACGGTCACAGGGAGAACTTGCAAACTCTGCACAGGCAGTACCCAGAATTGAACCCGGGTCCCTGGAGCTGTGAGGCTGCAGTGCTAACCACTGCGCCACTGTGCCACCTGATGTTGAAGTTCATGGAATTGAAGGCAAATTATTGACCTGGTAAGGAGACTGACTGAGTGGCAGGAGGCAGAGAATAGGGATAATGGTCAGGTACTCTCGCAGCATGTGTCCCAAAAGGATGTCCCCAAAAGGATCTGTGTTAGTGACTCAACTCTTCACCATATTTATTAACAGTTTAGATGATGGGAGCGAAAGCCACATATCCAAACTACCTATTGACACAAAGATAGTTGGCATTGTAAGTAGCGTAGATGGAAGCATAAAATTACAAAGAGATATTAATAGATTAAGTGGAAGGGGTAAACTGTGACAAATGGATTTCAATGTAGGCAAATGTGTGTTCATCCACTTTGGACATAAAACGTATAGAACAGGGGGCTTTCTAAATGGTTAAAAGCTTTAAATAGTGGAGGTCCAAAGAGACTTGGGGGGCTAAATGCACAGAACATTAATATGTCATGTTACAGAAAATAATCAAAAAGGCTAATATGTAGAGGACTAGAATACGAAGGGTTAGAAGTCATGCTTCAGCTGTACAAAGCCCTGGTTAAACCACACCTGGAGTACAGAGCAGCTCTGGGCACCATACCTTAGGAAGGATATATTAGCCTTCGAGGGAGTTTAGTATTGATTTACCAGAATGATACCTGGACTCCAAGGGTTAATTACAAGGCAAGAGTACCAGGGATAGGCACCGACATGTTGCACCACGAACATTTGACAAAATTATTGACTCAGCCACAGATGTGGGGGCAATTAATCTGTATATAAAGTGTACAGCCAATCTAATGCCATCAAAACACAGTCCTATTTAAAACACATTTATCACTGTAAAGTAGCTAGGTATACAAACCTCAATGGAGAGCAGCACAACTGTATTAGCTAGCTAGCAAGCAAAATAGTATACAATGCCAATGCAAATTACTTTTGTTGACAGAATAGAGCTAGCTACACCATGTTATGGGTGGCAGGTGGACCATATTGGATGACCTCTGTGAATTCACACTGTGTCAGGAGTGCAAATTCATCCAATTAACCATGAAACTCAAGGAGAGGATTGTTATTGTGGTTATTGAGGTGAGGCAGTAGAAAAATCAGACAGACCATTTCTCACACTGCTGTTGTCACAAGACAATTTAACCTGTGATGGTCAATATCTGTGAAACTTCTCCACCTGCTTGTAATATGGGTCTGAAGACAGAGCAGCCAACAAAAGGGCAGTGATCTCCAAATTGCGAGAATTTTATAGAATAGAGCAGATAGCACTTCAGAAGAGTCATGTAAAACAGAAAAGCAAATTGGGACAGGAAGGGACAGAGAGATTAGTGGTAGGTAGTCAAGATTAGTTTATTCATCTTGACGTGCTGTTAAACCAGGTCCTGGATTCTAAAATACAGAAACAACAGCACCTCTCATGGACAAAATGTCATTTACTCACCAAAGCTAGTGACAAAATTAAATAAACACAATTACAAATAAAGAGTGCCCTTCAGTTCCTCCAATAAAGCGATTCGCTTATGTCTACATCTCAGTCTATTACTATCGATTCCGATTCAGCTCTGACAAGATAATTATTAACAAAAAGCTTTTCTGCAAAAAGGTTGAGCAGTTGTTACTGCATGTATTATTATTAATTACAAAATGTTTCGACACGACCTGTAAGATTGTACTCCAGACTAACCGGTTCATGTCCAAGCCAAATCTCTTACCTGTAAGCAAAGGTGTATTTTTAACGCAATATAATTATATAATACAGTTGGCCTTGGCCACCCATGTTATCTGCCCTCAAACTGGATAGTAAATGATGCACATTGCAGTTACTGATCTTTGACCTACTTGTAAAACTTGTCCTTTATGCCACTTCACAGCAAAACAAAATCAGTTAATGACTGTTTCTAACATGGTCATTGAAACATAATAAATTCTTACTATGTCTTCCCCAACAGTTTTTAAAACTGCAAATACAGCATGGATTTTGTTAAATAATCGTAGACATTTCATCATAGATTAAGATTTATGAAACATTTACGTTACATTGTAGTTAACTACCTATTGTATATGGGTCAGCAGCATCCTGTTTTTCCCAATATCACTCAGTCCCAATATACCATACTCTTGTATTCATGAGGAACTACTGGTGCTGACTTCTGGAGATTCCTTGGATTTTCTTACCTGTTTCACCCTCAATGCATGTTCTGGAACAATGCGATTCCAAATGCAGCAGAATTGTGACATTTATTTAGAAGTAAAAGTCCAGTAACTTTCAACATGTCACTGAACTTATGTTCCACATGAAAGTAATGCATGCCAGAGCGTAGAAATTGAGACATTTCCTAAGTGACTTTTGCCATATTAAAATGAATTTACATAACACAAGCCTTTAAACTTGTGTTTTAAAATAACCTAGCTGTTAACTTATTTTAAAACACAAGGTTAAAGGTTTGGAGCAGGGGTGTCCAACCTTTTTGTGTGGGAGAGCCACATTACAATTTATGTCTTACATAGAAGGCTGGTGAGGGAATTTCGGAAAGATAAAGGCATTAAAAATGTATCTATTAATCAAAACAACAAATGTGCAATTTTGTGAAGAAGTTTTAAATGAAAAGACTAATTTATTGACTTACTTTCCCAACGCTATGTTGGACAGTGATTTGCTGAAATACCTGGCATTTGTTTTGCTTGCACAAGTAGTCAATGTCTGCCCGCACACTTGTGTAGCAATGTGGAGTATTCCACATAGATGTCCATCTGTCAAGAGTGATCTTGATCGTTCTCTCTCCCTCCTGTCTCTCTCTGTCTGTCCATCTGTCTCTCTCCCCCTTCCCCTCTGTGCCCCCCCTCTCTGTGTTGTCCCCCTGTGTTGTTCCCCCATTCTGTGTTGCTCCCTCACCTCTCTGTGTTGATTCACCCCCCAGTTGTTTCCCCTGTGTTTATTCCCCCTCTCTACATCAGCCCCCCTCTCTATGTTGTCCCCATACTCTCTGTCCCCCCCTCTCTCTCTGTCCTCCACATCTCACTCTCTCTGTACCCTTGTGTGCTCTCTCTCGCTCTGTCCCATTCTCTCCCTCCCCCCGTTCTGTCCCTCCCCCCTCTCTCTGTCCCTTCTCTTCCCCCCTCTTTTACCCCCCTCACGCACTCTCATCCCTCTCTCTCACCCTCTCTCTCTCATTCTCCTCCGCTCTCTCTCATTCTCCCCCTCTCACTCTCTCACCCCTCTTATTCTGTCACTCCCTCTCTATCCCTCTCCTCTCTCTCCCTTCTCTCCCCCTCTCTCTGATCCCCCTCGCGCACTCTCAACCCCCTATCTGTCACCCTCTCCCTCATTCTTCTCCACTCTCTCTCACTCTCCCCCTCTCCCTCTCTCACCCTTCTTTCTCTCACACCCCTCTTTCTCTCTCACCCTTCTCTCCCCTCTCTCTCTTTCTCCCCTCTTTCTCTTTCTCCCCCTTTCTCTCTTTCCCCTGTCTCTCTCCATCCCCGCTCTCTCTCCCCTCTCTTTCGTCTCTTTCCCTTCCCTCTCTCTCTCCCTCTCCCCCCCTCTCTCGCCATCCCTCTCTCTCTCTCACCAACTGTCTCTCTTTCCCCCTCTCCACTCTCTCTCCCTCCCCACTCTCTCACTCTCCTTCCCCCTCTCTCCTCCCTCTCTCTCTCTCTCCCTCCCTCTCTCTCCTTCCCTCTTCCTCTCTCGCTCTCCCTCTCTCCCTCTCTCTCCCTCCCTGTCTCCCCTCTCTGTCTCTCCCTCCCTCTCTCTCTCCCTCTCTCTCCCTCTCGCTCTCTTCCCCTGCTCTCCCTCTTCTCTCCCCCCCTCTCTCTCTCGACCCTTCTCTCTCTTTCTCTATCTCCTTCTTGCTTTCTCTCTGGTTATTGCTGAGAGTGAAACAGTGCTTTTGAACTCCGGACAGGGTTGTGGTTTTCCAGCAGACGTTTAAAAAAAATCGGAACTCGCCGGAAAACCACAACGCTGTCCGGAGTTCAGAAATGCTATCCTGCTTCAGCACGTCAACTGTGAAACTGACACTTGAGATTTTTTTTAAATGCTGATCTGAAGAAGCCAGTGGGAAATTTCTCATTCGTGAAATTACTATATTCAAGGACCTCAAAATTGTTTACCACGGACACTGGTGTCCGTGTATGGACACGTTGTCGACCCCTGGAGATTACATAAACTGATTGTATTCCATGGAATTTAGAAGGTTAAGGGGTGATTTAATCAAAGTTTTCAAGATATTGAGGAGAACTGATAAGTAGATAGAGAGAAACTAATTCCGCTAGTTGGGAAGTCTAAGACAAGGGCACAAAGTTTAAAAGTTAGAACCAGACCTTTCAGGAGTGAAATTAGGAAACACTTCTACACACAAAGGGTGATAGAAGTTTGTGACTCTCCTGCAAATGGCAATTGATGCTCGATCAATTGATAACTTTACATCTGAAATTGATTGGATTTTTGTTAACAAAAGATATTAAGGGATATGGTGTTAGGTCACAGATCAGCCATGATCTCATTGAATGCTGAACAGGCTCAAGGGGCTAAATGGTCTACTCCTGTTCCTGTGTTCCTGGAGTTAGAGAGATAGATAGAATTAGATGAATATGGTTAATGCATTTTATTCATTGTTGAATCTAATTATACCTTTCCTTACAGTCCTATACTGAAGAGGAGTGCAGACGTAACAAAATCATATTTGACAAAATCTGAGCAACTTCTCAGAGTGGATGATCATGACTTCACAATGAGACCAGGATTTGGAGGTAAGAACCAACAGCCATCTTTGCTTAAGCTTGTACCCTGTAATATTGTAATATTGTAAGCCCAATTCATGGAACTGACATTTCCAGTCATATAATTGTACAGCTGGATTTTTGGTTTTAAACATTTAGTTTGAATATTTAATAGTCAGATGAGCAGGTTATCATTTGACGGGGTGTAAAAATTGAAAACAAATTGAGACAATGTACTCTCACATACAGCCTGACTGATGTTTTCACACTGCTAAGAAGCTACTGAACATAACGTAAGAACATAAGAAATAGGAGCTGGAGTAGGCCATTTGGCACTTCAAGCCTGCTCCGCATGGCAGATCTGGTTGTGGCCTTAACTCCATTTTCCTGCCTTTCCCCATAACCCTTGACTCCCATGTAGATCAAAAATCTGTCTAACTTAGCCTTGAATAAATCCAGCCTCCACTGCTTGTAGGGAAGAGAATTCCAAATACTAACGGCCCTCTGAAAGAAGAAATTCCTCCTCATCTCCGTCTTAAATGGGAAATTCCTTAATTTGAAACTCTTCTCCCTAGTTCTAGATTCCGCCATGAGGGGAAACATCCTCTCAGCATCTACTCTGTCAAACCCCCTCAGAATCTGATACAGTTTAATAAGATAACTTCTCAATCCTATAAACTCCATGAAAATAGGCCCAATCTGCTCAACCTTTCCTCATAAGACAATTGCCACATCCCAGGAATTGGCCTAGTGAACCTTCTCTCAACTGCTTCCAATGCAAATATGTTCCTCCTTAAATAAGGTGACCAAAACTGTACACAGTACTCTAGGTGCGGTCTCATCGATGCCCTGTAGAGTTGTAGTAAGACTTCCCTACTTTTATACTCCATCCCCCTTGCAACAAAGACCAACATTCCATTTGCCTTCCTAATTACTTGTTGTACCTGCATGCTGACTTTTTGTGATTCATGTACAAGGACATCCAGATCCCTCTGTACTGCAACATTCTGCAGCCTCTCTCCATTTAAATAATATTCTGCTTTTCTATCCTTCCTACCAAAGTGGGCAACCTCACATTTTCCCACATTATACTCCATCTGCCAAGTTTTTCCCACTCACTTAACCTATCTATATCCCTTTGCAGACTCTTTGTATCCTCCTTACAACTTGCTTTACAACTTTTCTTTGTATCATCTAGCAAACTTCTCGAGAATACAGTCAGTCCCTTCACCCAAATCATTAATATAAATCATAAATGGTTGGGACCCCAGCACTGATTCCTGTGGCACTCCTCTAGTCACAGTTTGCCATCCTGAAAATGACCTATTTATCCCAACTCTCTGTTTCCTGTTAGTTAGCCAGTCCTTTATCCACGCTAATATATCACTCCCAACACCTTGAGCTCTTATCTTGTGTAGTAACCTTTTATGTGGCACCTTATTGAATGCCTTTTGGAAATCCAAATATACTAAATCTACTGGTTCCCCTTTATCCACACTGCTTGTTAGAGCCTCATGACCTTTAATAAATTTGTCAAATACAATTACCCTTTCACAAAATCATGTTGACTCTGCCTGATTGTATTGTGATTTTCTTGATGTCCTGCTACTACCTCTTTAATAATGGATTCTAGCATTTTCTCAATGGCAGTAGTTAGGCTAACTGGCCTGTAGATTCCTGCTTTCTGTCTCCCTCCTTTCTTGAACAGAGGTGTTCCATTTACGGTTTTCCAATCCGTGGGAATCTTTCGATAATCTAGGGAATTTTGAAGAGACCATCACCAGTCTAATACCATGGACATTTGTGGTCATTTCAAGATTGGCTTTCTTTTCCCTAGATTGGGGAAGTCAGAAATTAAAATAAATTTTAAAGAGGCCAGGGCCCAGTTGATTTCCACGAATATATAGCCAATATTTGATGCAGCAATGCTCAATTTCTAGGTTGCTCCACTGAACAACATGAATCATAAGAGCTACTTTTCTCTTAAAGGGCGCATGGTGCAGTGAATCAGTGCTGGAGCTCCAATTGCAATGCCACATGGTGGGGCATAGGTTCACCCTCTCTCTAAGCAGAGCTATCATGATAAGCACACCAGCAGGGAAGAGGTAAAAATTGGAGGGACCACCTTCTGAGCAACCAGCTCAGAATGGCATTGGCAGAGGCTTTTAAGTCACCACCCCATATTCCTAGCTACAGTAAAAAAAAGATAAAATCATACTCTCAAATCCATTTCATTACAAAATATACATTTATCTCTTTCTTATTTACACTGAATAACATCAGTGAAAATGAAAAATTTTCTGATCTATTCCTGTAAAAATTCTACTTGTGGCAGGGTGGGGGGGAGAGGGGGGGGGGGGGTGGTTTCCCAGGTGAGGGGAGACAGATTTGCAAGCATGTGGGAATTAAATTCCCTGAAATTGATGTCGGGTCGGGATCTGAACATCATCCTGCCCTTTCTGGGTTTCTGTGGGGTGGGATCGAAGGCGAGTGGGGAACCTCCTTGGATCTGCTCGGTAAGTTATTAAGATAATTGAAAAGCCAATTAACACAAGTTCTAACCCTCATTTCTAGATTTCCCAGCCAGGAGACCTGTTTGCTGACCTGTCAGCAACTTGCCAGGGTCACCCAAGTGAGTGCACAGCAGTTAGAGCTTCTTCAGTGAAACTGACAAGCTGGCAAGGCTTTGGTCAGTTACACTGAAGAGCTCCAGCCACGGTCAGGTGAGAGACTGCTGCTCACAGCACTTCTTCTCTCAGAGATTGCTTTCATTGCTTGACAGGTGATTGCCAACTTGGATGACACTTCACCTGTCTAGCATTTCTCTCACCTTCAGTTGCACTTCCCTGGTGTCAGACTTCACCACAGCATGGAAGCAGCTTATGCAGCTCCACCTTCTACCTCTGCTGAGGGCCAAGAGCAGAAGCCACACCATCACCAAAACCAGCACCAGCAGGAGCAACACCAGCAGCAGCGCAAGCTGCCTTCTCCTCAGCCTCATGCCTCTCCACAGGGTGGACAGCGGATGGACATTGAGATGCGTTATGCAGGCTACATAGACTCCCCAGGGGCAGTTAGCACCGCAGTCTGCTACCTATGCAGCCCTCTTCATTGCTATCATTGAAGAATGCAGCAGGGGCTGCACAGGTATCAGCTACGCAAACACATTTTACCTTCTAAATGTTTCATGTTCCTACTTCCCATTTTATGAATCACTACTATCATTAAGATTAGATCTCATCGCTACATATTCCAATTAATTACTATAGTATTGATCCGACAAACCTCTTAGGGATTTAATCTCACACGGTCAGGGCGAAAAACCCCTTCATGTTTGGCTTACATTTTTATAATCATCAGGTTACGCTTCCAAAAGGAAGGATTAAAGGAAATGCAGTTTCGGTCCATTGATTTAGATTCGGCAGTAATTTATTTAACTTCCCTGATGACAGATGGTCTTCCAGATAATTCATATTTTAAATAAAAAAGTGCATTTGCTTTAAATGAAACAGCATCTCAGAAATGTAACTATTCTAATATTGTCCGGTGCATTGAAACAAACAGTATTTAGTCTTATTTTAAGAAGAGTACTAATCTGTTGTGAACACCCATGATCTCGATGAAGGCGTCTTTAACTCCTTTTTAAACCAATGATTTTCTTCTTATTCATACAATGCAGTATTTAGACGTAATTCAGTACCCATTTTATACTCAGACGTTTTTTGTTATTTTATACAATACATTGATTTTATATTGTTATTTAAAGTCTGATGGAAAAACTTACAGTAGCTTAGGAAGCAGTAGAGTAGAAATAGTTAGAGTATTGAAGGTTATTGGTAATACAGGTTGAGTTGCTTGAAGAAGCATAACTGAGGCACCACCACTGGCAAGTGATGAACAAGACTGGAAAAGCAGAATATTTTTTAAAAGGCGCAGAACTTCTAAATGTTGATGGTCAGAGCGACTTGGGTGTACTTGTACAAGGAACACGGAAAGTTAGCATGCAGGTACAGAAAGTAATAGGAAGGCAAATGGGATGGTGGCCTTAATTGCAAGGGGATTGCAATACAAGAATAAAGAAGTCTTGCTACAATTGTATAGGGCTTTGGAGAGACCACACCTGGAGTATTGTGCACAGCTTTGGTCTCCATATTTAAGGAAGGATACATTTGCCTTGGAAGCAGTACAGCAAAGGTTCACTAGATTGGTTCCTAGGATGAGGGGGTTGTCCCATGACAAGAGGCTGACTAAATTGGGCCAATATTCCCTGGAACTTAGATGAATAGGAGGTGATCTCATTGAAACGTACAAGATTCTGAAGGAGCTTGGCTGAGTAGACACTGAGAGGTTCGAGGGGCTGTATGGTCTATTCCTGCTCCTATATCTTATGTTCTTATATTCTTAAGTGGCAAGTTTACATTGTAAGTTTCCATTATAAGTGGGGAAAGTCACAAAAATATAACAAAATGTGATAAGCTACGTAAGATCTTGTAGACAGGAAGTGCACACAGAGGTAAGAGTTTTACTATATTATAGATGTTGTTACGACCGAGGTAGGAGGAGTGCACTGTCTTTTCTAGTTCCACTTGTCCACATTTTACGCAGTTACTGATACAGTCAATCATATACTCTACTCTTTATCCTCAAATAAATACACCAACCAGGTTTCCTTAATAAACAACGAAATTATGAGATTATTATAAAACCAGACTTAACCAGTAACAAACCAAAGCATTAACAGACAGATTGAAATATGAAAATTCCCTTTTAGACACACACACACACATACACACACACACATACACACACACACATACACACACACACGCACACACACACACACACACACACGTTAACTGAAAAATAAAGAGATTTTCTCTGCAGAGCTCTTTTACAAAAAAAGAATACTTTGGCCAAATACTTGTTAATTCTTGAAGAAAATGGACGAGATAGATATGTTGTGTCCCAAAATGGCATACAGTCTGGCATCTGAGTAGACGGGTCACTGGGATCTTTTCTGGAGCAGTTCTTTTTAGGCGGCGTCGAGAATTAATCTGGCAAGCTTTCAGGAGCTCCTCAGGAGAAACACGGCATTTCACAGAGGCAAGAGGAAGGAGGCAATCTGGGTGTTTCACTCTTGGCAGGTTGATCTCCAACTGCTTACAAACACAGTCCACACCCCAACTGAACCGAAACAATATTTCAGAAGTAAAACCAAACAGCAAGTCAGAGCCTCCTGATCCTCATAAATCATGGCATGTCACTTCTCTGTAAACATCTCCCCCAAGTCACCAAGGTTTTTATTGTTTATTGAGCTTAAGGCATGTAACTTCCAGTAAAGGTTGTTTTCAACCAAGACCTCAAACCTCTTTTAAAAAACAAAGTCCAATATCTATGGAATTGCTTCAATTTGCCAATGAATCCATAGGAACATAGGAGCAAGAGCAGGCCATTCAACCCATCCAGCCTGCTCTGCCATTCAGTACTATCATGGCTGACCATCCACTTCAATGCCTTTTTCCACACTATCCTCATATCCCCTTATGTCATTTGTGCATTTGTATTTAGAAATCTGTCAATCTCTGCTTTAAATATACTCAATGACTGAGCTTCCACAGCCCTCTGGGGTAGAGAATTCCAAAGATTCACAACCCTCTGAGTAAAGAAATTTCTCCTCACCTCTGTCCTTAGTCCAACATCTATGGAATTACTTCAGTTCTCCAATGAATCCATCTCCACAATTTTAACACACAAATCCTCAAAAAAAAAAATAGAAGCACCTTCATAACAATATGTCACACCAAATTGTTTTGTTGAAAGATAATTTTCCTTAATCCACTGAGCGGAGATCTGAATTTATATTTTTTGAGGAAATGTAAGAGAACAGATGAAGTATGACTTTGCTGGCAGCTTAGGATGGCCACCTAATTTGCAACACTCTATCCTACATTGCAAGGCATGTGAGGAGGGAGACGAAATATCTGCTCATTTCCCAGCAAAAACCAAGACCCAGGAAGTTTAAGGGAACTGCTTGTTCTTTTTCTTTTAGCCAGAAGAAATACAGCTAACTGCTATGTTTTAATCACTGAGTGACGGTCATGTGACAAGCCCCTCCCCATCTGTGGTTTTAAGCTTGTGTTTCTCTACAGCCGCAAGGAGAAGCTTCTGGACTCTGACACATGCAGACCCAAGTGGGGGCTCCCTCTCTCTCTCTTCATTTCAGCTCACAAACTTCGAACTCTGCCTGTTGACTGACCACCTTTGCATACTCCGGCTACAATCAGAAACACCGTTGGAGGAAATTATCTGCACTGCTGTCTCCAAGAGTCTCACCGAACCAGTCAATAACCTCTTCAAACTAAAAGCCTCAGGACCACTGAATTCAGCTAGAAGCCAGCCAATCACCAAACCCCACAGACTGTATACCCCTTTTATCTATGGACTCTAACTCAACCAATCTACTTTTCTCCACTCTGTAACCTATTCGTGTGTGTGTTAACCTTTCAAGTGTGTGTGTGTGAGTGAAAGTTGGCACGCAGTTTATTATTTTCATTATAATAAAAGCAAAATACTGCAGATGCTGGAAATCTGAAAGAAAAACAAGAAATGCTTGAAATATTTAGCAGGTCTGGCAGCATCTGTGGAGAGAGAAACAGTTAACATTTCAGGTCTGTGACCTTTTATCATCTGATGAAGGGTCACTGACCTGAAACGTTAACTCTGTTTCTCTCTCCATAGATGCTGCCAGACCTGCTAAATATTTCAAGCATTTCTTGTTGATATTATTTTCATTAGTTCGGTTTATGTACAATAAAGTGAACCTCTTTATTTGTTAAACTAAAGAAAATCTGTCTGATTGGTTCTTGCTATGATCATAGCAAATAAGTAATCAAATGCCTAATGAATTGGCCAGTACAACCACTGTAAGGAAGAATTAAACCTGTTGTGGTCAAACAAGGAAAGGGAAAAGAGAGAAGCCATTCAAGCCCCTCCTCACTTGACCGTAACAGATGAGTTCTACATAAATTATCCAAGGATCTGTTTAGGCCCAGGAGGTACTTTCCAAGGATTCACAGAAAGCTTATTTCTAAGCAGATATTGTTTTTTTGTTCTTTCCTACCTCTGACAACACCTTTACCTTTTTGCCTTTTGCAATGGAGCAGCTATTCCCGACACCCATATTTAAACGTGTCTGCCATAAGGAATTCCCCAGTGTTTTTCTTTTTTGGAGGAATGCCATGCTCATCAGGCAGGCAGCCATCTATCAGTACTCCCACACCAAAATATACAGCTGTAGGCCCAGCTATCCTGGACCCCTTCCTCTTCCTCATCTACATACTGCCTCTAGGCAACATCATCAGCAGAACTTGGGTCAGCTCACGACACACAGCGCTACATTTCCACTGCCTCTCTCATTCCCTCCACTACCTCTGTACTGTCAAACTGCTTGTCCAACATCCAGTCTTGGGTGAACTGTAATTTCCAGTTAAAAACTGAGAAGTATGAAGCAATTGGCTTTGGCTCCCCCACAAACTCTGTACTCATGCTGCCCATTCTATCCCCCTCCCTAGCCACTGTCTCAGGCCAATCAAATGTTTGTAACCTCAGTGTCCTATTTCACTCCATACCCTTTCCATCACAGAGACCAGCAAGTTCCACCTACATAACATCGTCCGGTTACACCTCTACCACAGCCTGTTGCTGAAACCCTCATCCATACCTTTGTCACCTCTAGACACAACTTGCTGACCTTTCATCCTCCAGTCTCCCTGAGCTTCAACTCCTCCAAAACTCTGCTGGCTGCATCCTGTCCCACACCAAGTCATTCTCACCCATCACCCCATGCTTGCTGATCTGCATTGCTCCCAGTACCCTGATTAAATCACTTCATGGCCTTGTGTCCTCCTATCTCTGTAATTTCCTCCAGCCCTAAACTGCACCCCACCCTCCCAACCCCCTGAACTATCCATTGCTCTTACTCTGGCCTTTTGTGCATCCTTCATCCTTTCACCCACCATTGACAAATTTGCCTTCAATGCCTAGGCTCCAAGCTTTTGGAATTCCCTATACAAGCCTCTGACTTTATGACCAGGAGAGTAATGTAAAGGTAAACGGGATGAGAAGGAGGTCAACTGGGTGGGAAGGCCAGGAAAAGAGGAGGATGGGGTTGTTGCTCATATGGAGGCAACAACAAGTGCTTCGATGGCCCTTCGGAGAATGCCGAGAGAGGCAAAAAGGGCTTATTCAAGGGGGAGTCAAGCCTGGGACAATGGCAGGAGAGTAGAAAAACAGAGAAGTAGTGATGGGTTGAGAAAGCAAAGGTGGCATGACTGGGTATAAGGGGAGGAGACAGGAGAGAAGGACCCACAAAAGATGAAGAGAGAAAAAAAAAACAGGGTTAGAAGTAATTGGTTTGGTCTGGAGTGGCAGCCAAGATGCGCAGCCAAATGGACACAGAGGGAACTCAGTTAACACGCGCATGGTAGAGATTAGAAGAGACACATCTTGGCCATAAACAAAGAACTTGCCCCTTTACTCTAAATGCTTTGCATCAGATGAATTAAAAATGATTCTGTCTTAGTTCACAATGCACAATGTGTAATGTGGCTGTCTGATTTTAGGGTAGGGTGCAAAAATCCTCTTTTGACAGATGAAAAAAATTCAGTTTTGATTTAGAAAACCTTCCAAGTTACAGTATTCACTGACAGATGCAACTGTAACCTACCTTTTTTCCCTCCTGCAGGTCCGTCTATACCTGTTGGTGTTGATGTCCAGGTAGAAAGTCTGGATAGTATATCTGAAGTGGACATGGTAATTCATTGAAATTGCATAATATATCAGCACTCTTTGACTATGTAGTCACATGATGTGTTAAATAGTTTAATTCCAAAGAATAAATAAGCTTATGAATCAATGTTGTGACCCAGTTCTCAATTTGTTGTCTTGAGGAACAGTGACTTTCCTTGATTTTTTAACGACATTTCCTTCTTAAGTCTTAAAATTATTTTGGGTTTGAAGGGCGGCACAATGGCGCAGTGGTTAGCACCGCAGCCTCACAGCTCCAGGGACCCGGGTTCAATTCCGGGTACTGCCTGTGTGGAGTTTGCAAGTTCTCCCTGTGTCTGCGTGGGTTTTCTCCGGGTGCTCCGGTTTCCTCCCACAAGCCAAAAGACTTGCAGGTTGATAGGTAAATTGGCCATTATAAATTGTCACTAGTATAGGTAGGTGGTAGGGAAATATAGGGACAGGTGGGGATGTTTGGTAGGAATATGGGATTAGTGTAGGATTAGTATAAATGGGTGGTTGATGTTCGGCACAGACTCGGTGGGCCGAAGGGCCTGTTTCAGTGCTGTATCTCTAATCTAAAAAAAAAAGAGTTGTTGAGTCTGCTAAAGATGCTAAAACTCAAATTATTTGGCATTTGACTTACAGATGATGGACATAAATGCACAAAGCTCTCCTTCAGATCACTATTAATATTTGCTCATATTGACTTACCTGTCTGGAATACATTGACTGTGAATGTGGTGAAGGCAGATTCAATAGTGTCTTTCAAAAGAAGGAATGGGATAAGGGAAAGGGAGGGGGAATGGGATTAGCTGACTTGCTCTTGCTGAGATTTGGCACAGACAGAAGGTTCCTCAAATGAGGCCATATAAGTAGAACTTAAAAACAAAAAGAGGGCAATCACTTTGCTGGGCATGTACTACAGGCCTCCAAACAGTCAGGGAGAGATAGAGGAGCAGATATGTAGGCAAATCTCAGAGGTGTAAAAATAATAGGGTAATAATAGTAGAGGATTTCAACTTCCCCAATATCAACTGGGATAGTCTTAGTGCAAAAGGCTTAAAGGGGGCAGAATTCTTAAAGTGCATCCAGGAGAACTTTTTGAGCCAGCACCTAGAAAGTTCTACAAGAGAGGGGAGGTACTGGACCTAATCCTAGGGAATGAAACTCGACAAGTGGTAGAAGTGTCAGTGAGGGAGCATTTCGGGATAGTGACCATAACTCTGTAAAATTTAAGGTAGTTATGGAAAAGGACAAAGATGGACTGGAAATAAAGGTACTGAATTGGGGGAAGGCCGATTTCAGTATGATAAAACAGAATCTGGCCAAAGTGGACTGGGAGTAGCTACATGTAGGAAAGTCTACATCAGACCAGTGGGAGTCATTCAAAAAAGAAATGGTGAGAGTTCAGGGCCAACATGTTCCTGTAAAGGTGAAGGGTAGGACCAACAAGTCCAGGGAACCCTGGATGTCAAGGGATATAGAAGATTGGATAAGGGGAAAAAAGGAGGCTTATGGCAGATTCAGAGTGCTGAAAACAGCAGAGGCCTGAGAGGAGTATGGAAAGTGCAGGGGGGTACTTAAAAAAGTAATTAGGAGAGCGAAGAGGGGGCATGAAAAAATACTGGCGGACAAGATAACGGAAATCCCATGGCATTTTATAAGTATATTAAGGGCAAGAGGATAACCATGGAAAGAGTAGGGCCCATTAGGGACCAAAGTGGCAATCTGTGTGTGGAGCCGGAGGACGTTGGTGAGGTTTTAAATGATTACTTTTCATTTGTTTTCACGATGGAGAAGGACGATGTAGGTATAGAGATCAGGGAGGGGGATTGTGAGTTACTCAAACAAATTAGCATTGAAAGGGAGGAGGTATTAATGATTTTAGCAGGCTCAAAAGTGGATAAATCCCCAGGACCTAATAAGATGTATCACAGTCTGCTACGTGAGGCAAAGGAGGAGATTGCAGGGGCTCTGACACAAATTTTCAAATCCTCTCTGGCTACAGGAGAGGTGCCAGAGGACTGGAGGACAGCCAATGTGGTACCATTATTCAAGAAGGGTAGTAGGGATAAACCAGGTAATTACAGGCCAGTGAATCCAACATCAGTGGTAGGGAAACTATTGGAAAAAATTCTGAGGGACAGGATTAATCTCCACTTGGAGAGGCAGGGATTAATTGGGGATAATCAGCATGGCTTTGTCAGGGGGAGATCATGTCTAACAAATTTGATTGAATTTTTCGAGGAGGTGACTAGGTGTGTAGATGAGGGTAAAGCAGTTGATGTAGTCTACATGGACTTCAGTAAGGCTTTAGACAAGGTCCCACATGGGAGATTGGTCAAGAAGGTAAGAACCCATGGGATCAAGGGCAATTTGGTAAATTGGATCCAAAATTGGCTTAGTGGCAGGAGGCAGAGGGTGATGGTCAAGGGTTCTTTTTGCGATTGGAAGCCTGTGACCAGTGGTGTACCGCAGGGATCGGTGCTGGGACCCTTGCTGTTTGTAGTGTACATTAATAATTTTGACGTGAATATAGGAGGTATGATCAGTAAGTTCGCAGATGACACGAAAATTGGTGGTGTCATAGTGAGGAGGAATGATTACAGGACAATATGACATGAAGTCCTGTGACATTGATCACAAGTCGTGTGAGTCAGTTGCCAGCGAAGGGTAGTAGGGATAAACCAGGTAATTACAGGCCAGTGAATCCAGTGAATTTATGGCGGGCAGCCATAAAGGCGGGGCTAAAGTGTGGCGAGTCGAAGAGACTTAGCAGTTGGCAGGAAAAAAGACAGAAGCACAAGGGGAGAGCCAACTGTGTAACAGCCCCGACAAACAATTTCTTCTGCAGCACCTGTGGAAGTGTCTGTCACTCTAATATTGGCCTTTATAGCCACTCCAGGCGCTGCTCCACAAACCACTGACCACCTCCAGGCGCATACCCATTGTCTCTCGAGACAAGGAGGCCAAAGAAGAAGAAGAAGAAGAAGATAGATGGGCTGGTAAGATGGGCAGAGCAGTGGCAGATGGAATTTAATCCTGTGAAGTGTGAAGTAATGCATTTTGGGAGGACTAACAAGGCAAGGAAATATACAATGGTTGGTAGGACCCTAGGAATTACAGAGGGTCAGAAGGACCTTGGTGTACTTGTCCATAGATCACTGAAGGCAGCAGCACAGGTAGAAAAGGTGGTTAGGAAGGCATATGGGATACTTGCCTTTATTAGCCAAGGCATAGAATATAAGAGCAGGGAGGTTATGATGGAGCTGTATAAAATGCTAGTTAGGCCACAGCTGGAGTATTGTGTACAGTTCTGGTCGCCACACTATAGGAAGGACGTGATTGCATTGGAGAGGGTGTAGAAGAGATTCACCAGGATGTTGCCTGGGCTGGGGAATTTCAGCTATGAAGAGAGACTGGATAAGCTAGGGTTGCAGAGAAGGCTGAGGGGGGACCTGATTGAGGTATACAAAATTATGAGGGGCATAGCTAGGGTAGATAGGAAGAAACTTTTTCCCTTAGCAGAGATGTCAATAACCAGGGGACATAGATGTAAGGCAGGAGGTTTAGAGGGGATTTAAGGAAAAATGTTTTCACCCAGAGGGTGGTTGGAATCTGGAACACACTGCCTGAAGGGGTGGTAGAGGCAGGAACCCTCACAACATTTAAGAAGTATTTAGATGAGCACTTGAAACGCCATAGCATACAAGGCTATGGGCCAAGTGCTGGAAAATGGGATTAGAATAGATAGGTGCTTGATGGCTAGCATGGATACGATGGGCCGTAGGGCCTGTTTATGTGCTGTATAACTCTATGATTCTATGACACGATGGGCTGAATGGCCTCCCTCTGCACTGTAACCATTCTAAAATAGTTCTCGAGGTTGGTAGAAAGATAATCTGATGTTTTTTTGTGTGACATTTTCTCACAGGACTTCACAATGACATTGTACCTAAGGCATTACTGGAAAGATGAGCGTCTTTCATTCCCAAGCACTAACAACCTGAGTATGACCTTTGATGGGAGGCTGGTCAAAAAGATCTGGGTCCCTGATATGTTCTTTGTACATTCAAAAAGGTCCTTTATACATGATACAACCACAGACAATATCATGTTGCGTGTCTATCCTGATGGGAAGGTACTGTATAGTTTGAGGTAAGCAGACAATATAAATGAAGCACAGTGGATGCAATAGCAAACATGAGGGGAAGAAAAAGTTATTCATATTATCTATGTTTATTTTTAACAACAAAGGGGATTTTTCTTTTTTTACAAACACCAGATCCTGCTCCCATTGCAACAGGATTCCAAACATTAAAGTAATACATCATTTTGTAAAGTCTTTAATAAGAAAGAATAGGTTGATTACCAATTTATTTGCTCCTTGCACTTGTTCCTTGCACTCACCATTGAAAATGTCTCCACTGAAATCAGGCTGTGGTGCCACACACTCATTGGACAACACTCAATTCTTTAATATACTGTACACAAGTGCAAAAAAACCCCAGCTTTTAGTGCACGGATACAAACAATGCACAATTCTTCCAACTTTGCATCCAATTTTGCAACAGGAAAATTGGGCTCTCCACAGTCTTTCCATCACTGTAACCTCAGCCGAAGTTCTTTGGAAACCCTGCGGATGTATGGAAATATTGAGGGGAATTTTAACCTAACTCTCCAGACAGGAAATCCATGGGATCGGATGGAATGCCTGTTTTACACCCTGCCCAATATTATCCTCTTCTGACTTCAATAGATGTTGCTATTCACTGAGAAAAGAGATCAAAAGTGTTGCCCATGCAGGCGAATACATCATCCACCTGTTTGATAAATGTGTAGACACTGTATTGACTGATATTGCAGCTGACCCCTATGTTATCCTGGAAAGGTATGGAGGCAGAAAAATTGAGGGAGGAGATGTCTTGATCACTGTGGTGCAGGCTCCTTGCAGGAGATGACACAGTTCTGCTGACCCACGAGGTTTGACTTTATCTTCCGGTGGGAGTGGATGGTAATCCCATGCAGGAATGTGAGTCAGAGGTCAGGCAAATTGTAACTGCCAGGTATCATTTAAATCCCACTGACCAGCTATGTGGTTGTTCCTGGTGGAAGGCAGCAGTTGGCTGGCTAATATGATCAAAAATCAGGCTGCCATCAGCATCAGAAGAGGACTGCTGGTAGAAAGGTTATCGGGGACAGGGGTAGGAGTTGTTTACAGGATCTTGCGCTTGGGGAGCCTCATCCGCCATCAGAATCAGTGGCGTTAAAGTAGCAGATTGGTGAGAACGGAGTGTGAAATGGATCCACTCCCTTTTAACTGCTCCCTTGCTTGCTCAGCGTTACTGTTTTTGTGCTTTAGCTCAAAGCAATAGTCACAACATTTGATATGTTGCTTGCAGGGTTACAGTAACATCAATGTGTTACATGGATTTCAGTCGCTTTCCTCTCGACACCCAGAGCTGCTCGCTGGAAATTGAGAGCTGTAAGTCAGGCATTGTGTCACATCAAAACCTGATAATTTCATATAAGCGTGGTTGTGGCTACCCTCTAATCACCTCAGTAGGAAATTCATAGCAATTCATAATGTAACCAAATGTCCTTTTCTAATTGTAAAATATAATAGTTCCAAATGTTTTGAACACTGTTTAATATTGATTTAACTAGAGGATTAGAATTAGCTGGATGAAGGTCATAAGGGTTGAATTTCCATGTGGTTTGTGCCAATTGTCTGCTGTAACTTTGGTGGAAGATCTGTGCAAACCGCAAGGGCAATTAGGGATGACCAATAAATACTGGCCTTGTCAACGAGGCCCACACTCCATAAATGATTAAAAATAAAGAAATAGGGAGAGCCTCATTATTACATGCATATCGGGGTTGTGTGACATACATGGAACCCTGATGGCATTTGAACCAGGTCATGAGTACATATGAACATACAAATTAGGAGCAGGAGTAGGCCACTCAGCCCTTCAAGCCAGCTCCGACATTCAATAAGTTCATGGCTGAACTGCTTACTCCACATTTCCACCTACCTCCAATAACCTTCCACCCCCTTGCTCATCAAGAATCTATCTACCTCTGCCTTAAAAATATTGAAAGACTCTGCTTCCACCGCCTTTTGAGGAAGAGAATTCCAAAGACTCACGACCCTCTGAGAGAAAGAATTTCTCCTCATCTCTGTCTTAAATGGGTGACCCCTTATTTTTAAACAGTGACCCCTAGTTCTAGATTGTCCCACAAGGGGAAACATCCTGACCCACAGTGGCCACTCCACTAGCTGTTATGAAGGCAGCAAGGCCACTGAAGGTAAGTGAAACAACTTTCCTTGGTGGAGCTTGGAGAAGCTGGAATGCTCATTCCTGCCCCAACAAGGAATGTCTAGGCCTCCATTGCCCCAGGTGCCCTCTTCCCAGCCAAAAGACCCTCTCCCAGATTTACCCTAGCACCGGAGGTTTTCACTTTGTGCTAGTGGGTGGGCTCTATGCCACCCAATCTTAATTGCCAGCCAGCTGTTGCTTTACACCCAAACAGGTGAGCAGCTGACTGGCAGCACTCGAATGAGGCCTGGTAGTTAAAAATCTGACGGGCCTTCGACTCAAACACCCAGGCAGAAATACTGTCCGCTTGCACTGATCTCCTGCTGAGAGTTACAATTAGGCCTCTCAGAGCCAGTCACCTCCACGTCAGTTCTCTTAGAGGTCAGTGGCACATGTATGTATGTGATTTTTCTTTTAACAAAACACCGACAAATATTAACGTTTCATCTCATAATTCATATAAGTTTAAAAATATTAGTTCTTATTCAAATTCTACTTTCTAATACATATTTGTCAATGCATTTTCTATTGTGATAATATGGAAACTTTAAGGGTTTATACTATAGATGGAACCTATTTACTTATCCATATTCAGAAATACAGTTATTTGTTATAGCCTTTCATTAAAGATTTATCCCATTTACAGGCCTTGTTCATGTTGCCATTCCATCAGCTAAACTGTGAAGTGCTACACTGTATTGCAAGGCTGGATCCTCATGGGTCTTTGTCAGTTTTTTTAAACATTCATTCATGGGATATGAATGTAGCTGGCAAGGCCAGCATTTATTTTCCAACCCTAATTGCTCAGATCAGTTGGGGTGAGCTGCCTTCTTGTACCACTGCAGTCCATATGGTGTAGGTATACCCACAGTGCTGTTAGGGAGGGAGTTCCAGGATTTTGATCCAGCAATGTTGAAGGAGCAGCAATATAGTTCCAAGTCAGGATGCTGTGTGGCTTGGAGGGGAACTTGTAGGTGATGGTGTTCCCATGCTTCTGCTGCCTTTGTTCTTTTTCTAGGTGATAGAGGTCGTGGGTTTGTGAGCTGCTGTTGAAGGATCCTTAGCGAGTTGCTGCAGTGCATATCGTAGATGGCACACACTGCTGCTACTTTGCGCCGGTGGTGGAGACAGTCAATGTTTAAGGTGATGATGGGCTGCTTTGTCCTGGATGGTATCAAGCTTCTTGAGTATTGTTGGAGCTGTACTCATCCAGGTAATGGAGAGTATTCCATCACATGTCTAACTTGTGCCTTATAGATGGTGGGCAGGCTTTAGGGAATCAGAAGGTGAGTTACTCACCACAGAATTCCCCACCTCTGACCTGCTCTTGTAGCCACAGTATCTATATGGCTGGTCCAGTTAAGTTTCTGGTCAATGGCAACCCCCAGGTTAGTGATAGTGGGGAATTCAGTGATGGTGATGCTATTGAATGTTGTTAAATGTCAAGGAGATGGTCATTGCCTGGCACTTATATGGTACGAATGTTACTGACCACTTATCAGCCCAAGCCTGGATGTTGTCCAGGTCTTGCTGCATCTGGATACAGGAAGGTATTGATAAAGCAGCTGAAAATGATTGGGCCTAGGACACTACCCTGAGGAACTCCAACAGCAATGTCCTGGAGCTGAGATGATTGACCTCCAATGACCACAACCATCTTCCTTTGTGCTAGGTATGATTCCAGCCAATGGAAAGCTTTCCTCCAATTCCCATTGTTTTCAATTTTGCTAGGGCTCCTTGATGCCAAACTCTGTCAAATGCTGCCTTGATGTCAAGCGGTCCCTCTCACTTCACCTCTGGAATTCAACTCGTTTGTCCATGTTTGGACCAAGGCTTGAACGAGGATTAGAGCCGAGTGGTCCTGGTAGAACCAAACTTAGTAGGTTGTTGCTGAGTAAGTGCCGCTTGATAGTCCGGCAGATATCTACCATTAATTTTATAGGGTGGTAAGTAGCTGGATTGGATTTGTTCTGCTTTTTGTGGACAGGACATACCTAGGCAATTTTCCAAATTGTCAGGTCATTGCCAGTGTTGTAGCTGTACTGGAACAGCTTGGTTATGTGTGTGGCTAGTTCTGGAACACAAGTCTTCAGTATTACTGTTGGGATGTTGTCAGGTCCCATAGCCTTTGTTGTATCAGCTGTTTCTTGGAGTGAATCGGATTGGCTGAAGACTGGCATCTGTGATGTTGGGGATGTCAGGACGAGGCCTAGATGGATCATTGGCACTTCTGGATGAATATGATTGCAAGTGCTCCAGCCTTGTCTTTTGCACTGACGCACTGGGCTCCCCCATCATTGAGGATAGGGATAGTTGTGGAGCCTCTGCCTCTGGTTCACTGTTTAATTGTCCACCACCATTCATGATTGGATGTGGCAGGACTGCAGAGCTTCGATCTGATCCATTGCTTATGGGATTGCTTAGCTCTGTCTATTGCATGCTGCTTTTGCTGTTTAGCATGCACGTAGTCCTGTGTTGTGCTTATCATTGGTCTGTGTGATCAGTTTGCTTTGCACTGTATTTGCACATTTGTTTTCATTCTCCACAGAGATTTTGCTACATGTTATCAAGCTCGCTTTTTCGTCTCATCATATGTGGAATTATATCAGTACTGCAAGGATTATTTAATTCTGCTCTGTCCTAATTGTCTATGCTACTAAAACCAAGTTACCTTTGATCAATGTTGTTACCAGATGCTTACACTGACGATGACCTCATGCTGTACTGGAAGAGTGGCAATGCATCATTAACGACAGACGAAAAGATTTCTCTGTCTCAGTTCATGATACAAGAATTTCACACAACCACAAAGCTGGCCTTTTACAGTAGTACAGGTTGTGCATTTATTTTAAGGTTTTTTTAGTGAGATGTTTTTCTTTTCAAATTCATACGTTAATTTATATGTAATGTTACTTAAATCAAGGCAATCATTACCTTGGATCCTTTCTGAATCTGTATTTTGTGGAGCTATCTTGTTGGGGGTGGGAACAGGGGGTGGTGGGGGGTGGGGGCGGCGGGTGGGGGTGGTGGAGAGAAGGGGGGGCAATGTTGAAGCAAACCCTTACCGCATTAATAAGGTGAATGATTTACTGGACAAAATAAAACCTAGGAAAGTGAGCAATTTTCAAAATGTCACCCTTTCATTTGGAAATCATTTTTAAAAGACTATGGGCCATTCCACACTAGTGTGCTTGTGTCATGTAGGCACACTTTGAGCCGGATCGTGTGCTCGGCCCCGCCTCGGTTTCTGTCATGGGGGGTGGTGCCGCAGAATCGAAGCGATAGTGGCTGCCACAGAACCCGACGCTGGGATTGATGGGCCTGATCTTCCTGGCGGAGGGGAACCTCCGTGGTGGTGCCTCTGTGACAGGACCCAAGTTTGAATATTTAAAATACCTCTCTACATACATTAAAATGTCATCCGTCGCGATCTTCCCATCCCTTGCCGATCTTCAGCATGGCTTGCGGTGCTCACGCACCTTCTCTTTTCCGTCCACAAGTAGCTGGCACCACCGAGGAGGGGAAAGGGTCACCGCTGCATTTTGTGTAAGGATAAAGGGGGAAGGAGTCAACTCTGCATTCGTGTATAGATGGGGGGAGGGGGTCAACTCTGCATTGTGTGTATAGATAGGGGAGGGGTCAATTCTGCATTCGTGTATAGATGGGGAATGGGTCAACTCTGCATTCTGTGTATAGATAGGGGAGGGGTCAATTCTGCATTCGTGTATAGATGGGGAATGGGTCAACTCTGCATTCTGTGTATAGATAGGGGAGCAGTCAATTCTGCATTGTGTATAGATGGTTGGGGGGGAAGGGATTAACTCTGCATTCTGCATATAGATGGGGGGAGGGGTCAACGCTGCATTATGTTTACAGGCTGGCAGTCTTTTCAAAATAGAGCTAGCACCTGCTCCTGCATCAGGTGATGCCATTCATGGCGTCGCCAATGCTGCCTCCACCACATGATTGGGGGCGGAGGGGGGATGGCCGCCATCAGTATGTTAAGTGGCCGCCCGCCTCAGAATCACGACGGTGTGGCGGCACGGGTCCCACGTAGGGCGACCGCCATTTCTGCACCCGCTGCTGCTCCTGGCGGGACAACAAAATCCATGGCGAGCAAGTGAGGCAGAAGTAACAGGGTTACTGCCATAGGACATCTTCCCAGCAGTTCTACCTCAACTGTTGACATCTGTACTGGGGAGGTGGGTGGTGTAGGTGTTGCAGATGGTGTACAGGCACAAGTAACACCAGCTTCCACACTTCGAAAAGTTTGTCATTGCTCCAATTTCCAGTCTATACACCCGAATTGTGCTGTGAGTGCACTCCTGGTGCAGGGATTTTGAGGCCTCAGTAACCTTGAACCATAGCATAAAACAGTGGGTTCTCAAATTTTTTTGATTTTGGACCCCTTTTCAAATGGATTAGTCATCTCGGACACTCCTGAGCTAAATTATAATACTATATGTATGAAAGTGCTGAATATAAAGAGTGTTTTGATAATGCTTTGAAGAAAATAGGAATTTACTTTCAGATATCAGTTAGATGGGTGTGCTTGCATCTCACTGCAGAGTCTGTCTATCCTTGGCAGGAGCACAATTAGGGCAGGAGCCTGGAGAGCCGCAGCTCAGGGAGAGCAGAATAGGGAAAAAGTACGAGGGGTGCAGTGGGAGAGCAGGAGAAATAGGGAAGTAGACCACAGTGAGAGCAGAAGCAGGTGGAGAGGAAAGCTTAGAGAAAGCAGAAGCCTGGAGAGTTTGGAGCCTGGACTGAGCAGGAGCGTGGGGAGAGCAGGAGCGTGGGGAGAGCAGGAGCGCAGATGGGGGAGGAGCAGAATGCACCTCTGCTCGCTGCTCACTTGTTTATTCTTGACCACGGCGCCTGGGAGGTTTCTCATTCCTGGCCTGGCCTAACGTTGTGAACCCCCTGCAAAGTATCTGTGGGCTCCCAGGGGTCCGTGGTTCCCAGTTTGAGAACCACTGGCATAGAAGAAGCCCAATGTGCCTGTACCAGTTCTTCAACTGGAGCAATTTACTTCACTTCCATTTCCCACTCTTTTCAACTTATTCTTTAAAATTCTTCCTTTTGAAATATGTATTCAATTCCATTTTCCATTTTGTTATAGTCTCTGCCTCAGTAACTACTTGTGGTAAAACATTCCATGTTCTGATAACTCTGTGAGATAACTTTTCCCTTCATTCTTCCAGCGATGGTTCTGAGTTTATGCTCCTTTTCTAATGATTCACCAAACAGTGGAAACAATCTCACACTGTTTACTCTCTCAAAATCTTTTGTAATTTTTATAACTTCTGATAGATCCCCCTTAAGCCTTCTCTATTCCAGTAAAAATGCCCCAATTTTTCAAGTGTATTTTCATAATTGTAACCTCTCATTCTGGATATCATTTGTGTCCTTCCCATAACTCTAATATCCTCAGTAGACAGTAAGACCCGCAAAGGAAGGTAATTGACAGGCCTCTAGGGGCAGAGGAGGCTTCTACTAGGCTCGCTTGTTCCATTGGGGTACCTTGGGGCCTATTGCCATCTTACACAGGGTGACCCCAGGAAGGGGTGAAAAGTCCATCAGGGACACAGGCCTCACCCACTCCACCACCATTCACATGCAGCAACTGGGGATGGGGCAACTAGCAAAGGCCTATCGAGGGCAGAGAGGGGAAATTCAGGTCAGGCGATGAGGCAGCGGGAGGACTCACTGCCCAAACTTGCCCTCCTTCACTACTGTCATTCTGATTTTGGGTAGAATTATGGAGGAGTATCAAACCCCAAGACTTTTAGCAAACGCCTTTTGAAAATCCATACATAAACATCTATCACATTCCCATTTACCTATATACACATTAGTCAAGCACAAAATAATGATGACATCTCCCTCATTAGCCCATCACTTTGCAAGGTATTCGCTAATTTTATCCCATATTTTGGACTTTTGAAATTTACCCACAACAGAGTTAAAATAAACTGTCTTGTAATACTTTGGCTCATTTCTTACCTTTCTTGAACAATGACGTAGTAATTTTGCTATCTTTTGGTACCATTATCATTTTCAAAGCTGTGTGGAAAATTCTGGTTAGTTCCCCTACTATTCCTCCCCACAATATTCTGGGATCCACACATTCTAAATTTAAATCAAGGCATGAAATCTAGATTTGTGGTTCAGTACACATGGACCAGTGATCACCCATGTTTCTCTGTTCTGTATACTCCCCTCTAGCAATGGAGGGCAGAAAAGTTGTAATTTTGAACAAACTTTGTTTAAAAAATTCCACTGTATTTACTTCCTGTATCATCATCTAAACGGGCTATTTTTTTCAGGTTAAACTGAAAATGAGCTGTATGTTTAAAAAGGGAGGTAGAGGGAAAGCAGGGAATTATAGACCAGTCAGCCTGACGTCAGTAGTGGGGAAAATTCTAGAGTCCATTATCAAAGATTTTATAGCAGAACACTTGGAGAACAGTGGTAGAATCGGGGAGAGTCAGCATGAATTTACGAAAGGGAAGTCATGCTTGATAAATCTACTAGAATTCTTCGAGGATGTAACTAGTGAGCTGATGAGGGGGAGCCAGTAGATGTGGTTTATTTGGACTTTCAGAAGGCTTTCGACAAAGTCCCACATAAGAGATTAGCATGTAAAATTAAAGCGTATGGGATTGGGGGCAGTGTATTGCGATGGATAGAAAATTGGTTGACGGACAGGAAACAAAGAGTAGGGATAAATGGGTCTTTTTCCGAATGGCAGGCAGTGACTGGTGGGGTACCGCAGGGATCGGTGCTAGGACCCCAGCTATTCACAATATATATTAATGATTTAGATGAGGGAACTAAATGTAATATCTCCAAATTTGCAGATGACACAAAACTGGGTGGGAGGGTGAGTTGTGAGGAGGATGCAGAGAGGCTTCAGGGTGACTTGGACAAGTTGAGTGAGTGGGCTCATGCATGGCAGATGCAGTATAATGTGGATAAATGTGAGGTTATCCACTTTGGTAGTAAAAACAGGAAGGCGGATTATTATCTGAATGGCTATTAACTGAGAGAGGGGAATATGCAGCGAGACCTGGGTGTTCTCATACACCAGTCACTGAAGGTAAGCATGCAGGTGCAACAGGCAGTAAAAAAGGCAAATGGTATGTTGGCCTTCATAGCGAGAGGATTTGAGTACAGAAGTAGGGATGTCTTGCTGTAATTATACAGGGCCTTGGTGAGGCCACACCTGGAATATTGTGTGCAGTTTTGGTCTCCTTATCTGAGGAAGGATGTTCTTGCTATAGAGGGAGTGCAGCGAGTGCAGACTGATTCCTGGGATGGCGGGACTGCTATATGAGAAGAGATTGAGTCGGTTAAGAGTATATTCGCTGGAGTTCCGAAGAGTGAGGGGAGATCTCATAGAAACCTATAAAATTCTAACAGGACTTGACAGGGTAGATGCAGGAAGGATGTTCCCGATGGTGGGGGAGTCCAGAACCAGGGGTCATAGTCTAAGGATATGGGGTAAACCTTTCCGGACTGAGATGAGGAGAAATTTCTTCACCCAGAGAGTTGTGAGCCTGTGGAATTTGCTACCACAGAAAGCAGTTGAGGCCAAAACATTGTATGTTTTCAAAAAGGAGTTAGATATAGCTCTTGGGTCTAAAGGGATCAAAGGGTATGGGGGAAAAGCGGGAACAGGTTACTGAGTTGGATGATCAGCCATGATCATAATGAATTGCGGAGCAGGCTCGAAGGGCCAAATGGCCTACTCCTGCTCCTATTTTCTATGTTTCTATCTTAAACTTTCGCTTCAAAGCCTTGCTGCTTTAATGGGACACAATAATAACTATTTATCTCCCATATCAATCCACAGGTTGGTACAATCGCCTGTACATCAATTTTACACTGCATCGCCACATTTTCTTCTTTTTGTTACAAACCTACTTCCCAGCGACTCTGATGGTCATGCTGTCCTGGGTATCATTCTGGATTGATCGCCGAGCTGTACCAGCCAGAGTTCCGTTAGGTGAGAAAAGTAAAACAATGCAGCTACATCAATAAGCTGGGGTGAATGTTTGCGTCCTGGTGAAATTCAGACTGGTTAAGACCTTGTGTAGGAGTGTAGGGAGGAACTCAGGCCAATCTGCTACTGCCCGTTTTACACCACTGCCGAGGTTGATAGTTCCACCCATAGCCGCTGCCTGCAAATGGTGTTCTTGGGTCAGATTACTTCCATCTTCATGCACAGCTCCAGGTGTACCTTTGTCCTTGTACAGAAAGCTAGCCTTTTGACGGGACTGGAAAATCATAGTGCAGATGAGACTTATAGACTGTTAACAGGTTGGAATAACTTTTGAACTTTTCTAAAGAATGTAAAAATTTCCACTGTTCAGGCACTTACCTTTAAATAAGTGGGAGTGGGAGGTGGTGCAAACTTCTTGCCAAGGCTGAAGGGGAGAGTGGAAAAGAAATGCCAGGTGAAATGAATTGAACAATGACCCAATGTACAGGCATGGTGCCGAGTCTAAGGGTGAGCGGCAAAGCTGTGTAGGACCAACCCCTTATATAAAGGCTGCACATGGTGGGTGCCCTGTAGAGCCATGCTTGCAGTAATCCTGAGGCATAAAAGGTAAGGGCCAAAGTGACTGTTGCAGCCACTGGCAGTCCCATGCTAGGTTGCAGGTATTCTAGCAGAAAATGTCAAAGTCTTCCAACTAGCTTCCTGCTGACATACAACCTGCACAAGCAGTTGTCCTTATTAATTTGCAAATAGGTATACTGAGGCCTGCAGGTAATGTTGGTGCCATAATGTCAGAAGTGGCTTAGGTCCCTTGCTGATATCACTTGTATGCCTTCTTTCATTTTGTACCACCTCAACCATGAAATACAATATAAATAACAACAAGAAATACTGGAAATACTCAGCAGGTCTGGCAGCATCTGTGGAGAGAGAAGCAGAGTTAACGTTTCAGGTCAGTGACCCTTCATCAGAAATACAGTACTAAGGGTGCATCCAAACCAACCCCTTTCATAAACTTTATCTTCACTTATTGCATGGCACAGGACACTGCTATTTGTATTTAGAGGTTTGTGCCTCTTGAGCTCCTGTCAAAATTGATAGTAAAGGAACCCCTTTACACATGCCTTCCTTTTCATGTGTTCCTGTTCTTCTGAAATCCTGCAAATGATTCCATTACAATCTATTTCCTGGTGCCTTAGTGGGTAATAATATGTGGGAGAATATTTAAAACCAAATGTGCAGTTATGAGGAAATAAAAATGATATCCCCGCAAATTCATAAAGAAATATTTCTTTATCAGTTATTCATTTCAATATTTTTGCATGCTTGCCAATGACATGAATGGATAAAAATCTTCATTTTTGGTGCTCCTGATGCTGAGTTTTCTATACTAAGAGTGCATATTGGGAATTTGGTGTATATATTCCATGATTTTCTGTCCATGAGGGCAAAAGATGAAAATTTACTCCGAAATGTGTGTAAACACTGTAGCATACAAAATACAGCTGGGCAGAAAATGGTTTGCAGATAAAAGGAAGAAAAAAAACTTTCATTTACATAGTACCTTTCGCAACCTTCGGATGTCTCAAAGGGCTTTACAGCCAATGAAATACTTTTGAGATGGAGTCACAGTTATAATGTAGGAAACATGACAGCTCCCACAAAGTGCAATAAAATAATGACTAGATAATCTGTTTTATTTGCTGGCTGAAAAATTAATATTGGGCAGGATACCAGGGAAAACACCCCTGCTCTTCTTCAAAATAGTATTGGGCAACCTTTTACATGCATCTGAGAGAGTAGGCAGGGCCTTGGTTTAACGTCTCATCTGAAAGACCGCATTTCCAACAGTGCAGCATTGAGTGTCAGCCTAGATTTTGTGTTCAAGTATCTGGAATGGAACTTGAACCCACAACCTTCTGACTTGAGGTGAGAGTTCTACTCACTGGGTCACAGCTGACAGACAATTGGAATTGGATGCAAAGCATATTTAAGACTTCCTTTCTGAACCTTCTCCCTTATCAGGGAGATAGCAAGTATTTGAAAATCCAGCTGATTAGAGCACATGTGCACAGATCAAGGAAAATCTCCACTATCATTGTATATTGAAATAACTTGTCCACCATGTTGAATGTTATTGACATATATGAGGGACAATGTAAAAATGCTTGATGAGGTATGATCTTTTAGAGATTATCACTGTAACAATGTTACAGCGGTTAATCTCTTAGTTATCAACCTTTCCCTCCCATCATTCTTTTCCTTTATAAATACTTTATGGGTGTTACTTTATGGTCATTGCTCCTCTTACCTTTCCTTCTCTGTTCCTTTCAAGGTCCTCTTTATTTCTCAAAATTAAGACTCATTACATCACCTCCTAACTTAATTTATTCATTCCCAGGCACCTCCTTGCCTTCCTTAGTTTTCCATTCCTTCTGTAACCGATAAGTTTTAAAGCCCCAGTTTTCTATCACTTTTTCAATATTTAAGTTACCTTTTTTCTAACCTTTTCTGAATTAATGATGTCATTATAGTTGATCTTGGTCCTCCTTTTAGATTTCTCACTTTAAAAAAAAAGCTAATAAGTAACTGGATACATTTACATAAGTACAATTAGCTATCATACATTTTGTAAGAGAGTTGTTGTCTAAATTCCTGATTATAAATGGTGTCATTTGTAAAACATGTCCTCTCCCTATAATTCCAGGTATTACGACAGTTCTAACTATGTCCACCATCATCACAGGTGTGAATGCTTCCATGCCAAGGGTGTCGTATATTAAAGCTGTGGACATTTACCTGTGGGTTAGTTTTGTATTTGTCTTTCTCTCAGTGCTGGAATATGCAGCTGTGAATTACCTAACTACAGTACAAGAGAGGAAAGAAAGAAAACTCCGGGAAAAGGTGAAAACATTAATACTGTGTCCTTTGAATATTATTTTTGTTTTGTAGTGTGGAATCAACAACCTTAAGTCCATCTCTGATTTTTTGCACTTTTTAAGGGCTTACTTTAAAGGCGGGTAAAAACAAAAAAGAAAGACTTGCATTTTTACAAAGAACAAAGAAAATTACAGCACAGGAACAGGCCCTTCGGCCCTCCAAGCCTACGCCGATCCAAATCCTCTATCTAAACCTGTCGCCTATTTTCTAAGGGTCTGTATCTCTTTACTTCCTGCCCATTCATGTATCTGTCTAGATACATCTTAAAAGACGCTATCGTGCCCGCGTCTACCACCTCCGCTGGCAATGCGTTCCAGGCAACCACCACCCTCTGCGTAAAGAACTTTCCACGCATATCCCCCCTAAACTTTTCCCCTTTCACTTTGAACTCATGTCCCCTTGTAATTGAAACCCCCACTCTGGGGAAAAAGCTTCTTGCTATCCACCCTGTCTATACCTCTCATGATTTTGTACACCTCAATCAGGTCCCCCCTCAACCTCCGTCTTTCTAATGAAAATAATCCTAATCTACTCAACCTCTCTTCATAGCTAGCGCCCTCCATACCAGGCAACATCCTGGTGAACCTCCTCTGCACCCTCTCCAAAGCATCCACATCCTTTTGGTAATGTGGCGACCAGAACTGCACGCAGTATTGCAAATGTGGCCGAACCAAAGTCCTATACAACTGTAACATGACCTGCCAACCCTTGTACTCAATACCCCGTCCGATGAAGGAAAGCATGCCGTATGCCTTCTTGACCACTATTGTATATAGAGCGGCAACACCTCTCCCAGAAAGGCCTTAAAATGCTTTACGCGAACTATTGCCATTTTTGTTACTTAGGCGTGCATGGCAACTGCATAGGGATCCTATAAGTGGTAATAAAATGAATGATCATTTAATGGTGGAGTTGATTGAAGGAGGAATATTGAACTCACTGCTCTTTTTCAAAATAGCACTATAGGATCTTGGGCCAATAGAGTCTTGGTTTAACATCTCATTTAAAAGATGGAGCACTCCCTTAGTGAAGTGTCAACCTAGATTATGTACTAAAGTCCCTGGATGGGGGCTTGAATCAATAGCCTTTTTCACTCTGAGACAAATGTGCTATCAATTGAGCGAAGTAGAGAGACTACCTACCCTAGTTTGGAGTTTTTTTTATTCCTTCATTGGATGTGAGTGTCACTGGCAAAGCCAGCATTTGTTGCCCATCCCTAATTGCCCTTGAACTGAGTGGCTTGCATGGGCAGTTAAGACTAGCTTTCAATTCCAGATTTTTTATTAACTAATTAATTGAATTTATGAATTGAACTTAAATTCCACCAGCTGCCATGGTGGGATTTGAACCCATGTCCCAAGGACGTTAGCCTGGGCCTCTGGATTACTAGTCCAGTGACATTCTCACAGTGCCACCGTCGCTCCTATTATGGATCAAAGTTTAAATATTATTTCGTTACCTAAATTTAAAAATAGTTTGAAAGATTTTATTTTTTAATTGAAAATCCTGACAGGAGTTAATACTTCCCAAGATATATTTTATTCAAATGTTGTTGTTACTGAAGACATTTTACAGTGTGTTTTTTTTGTTTCTGATTTTAAATTGCATGAGAATATTGAATGAATAGCTCCAGAGAAAAAGATCATTTTGATGTATCTGGCTGGTGTCAGAATTCAAAAACAGATACCTCAATTGGTTTAAAAGCAAAATACTGCGGATGCTGGAAATCTGCAATAAAAACAGAAACTGCTGGAAATATTCAAAAAGTCTGGTAGCATATGTGGAGAGAGAAACAGAGTTAACATTTCAGGTCTGTGACCTTTCATCAGAACTGGCAAAGGTTAGGAATATAATAGGCTTTGAGCAAGTGAAAAGGGGTGGTGGGGGAGGGGGTGGGGGGGGAGGGGGGTGAAGAAGAAGAAGAACAAAAGGGAAGTGTGTGTTGAGCAGAGGGCAGGAGAGATTAAATGACAAATATGTCATGGACCAGAGGCAAAGGGATTGCTAATAGTTATATTAAAAGACAAAGCATTAGTCCAGAGAGAGTGTTAATGGCAGAATAATGAACAGCTCTGTCCAAAAACAAAAATTGAAAAACATGTTTAAGGCAGGCCCATGGTTAAAAAAAAAAATAAAGTAGAATAAAATAAAATAAAAAAAGGCAGTCATGCTCTGAAATTGTTGAACTCATTGTTGAGTCCAGATGGCTGCAGAGTGCCTAATCGGAAGTTCCTTGAGCTTGCGTTGAGGTTCACTGGAACACTGTAGCAGGCCCAGGACAGATATGTTGGCATGGGAGCAGGGCGGTGAATTTCTTTTTTTTAATTTAGAGATACAGCACTGAAATAGGCCCTTTGGCCCACCGAGTCTGTGCCGACCATCAACCACACATTTATCCTAATCCTACACTAATTCTATATTCCTACCACATCCCCACCTGTCCCTATATTTCCCTACCACCTACCTATACTAGGGGCAATTTATAATGGCCAATTTACCTATCAACCTGCAAGTCTTTGGCATGTGGGAGGAAACCCGAGCACCCGGAGGAAACCCACGCATACACAGGAAGAACTTACAAACTCCACACAGGCAGTACCCAGAATTGAACCCGGGTCGCTGGAGCTGTGAGGCTGTGGTGCTAACCACTGCGCCACTGTGCCGCCCATAAAATGGCAATCAACTGGAAGCTTAGGGTCATGTTTGTGGACTGAGTGGAAGTGTTCCACAAAGCGGCCACCCAATCTGCGTTTGGTCTCCCCAGTGTGGAAGTGACTGCAATGTGAGCAGTGAATACAGTATACTAAATTGAAAGAAGTAGAAGGAAATTTCTGCTTCACCTGGATGGAGTGTTTGGGCCTTGGATGCTAAGGAGAGAGGAGGTAAAAGGGCAGGTATTACACCTCCTGCAATTGCATGGGAAGATGTCGTGGGAAGAGAACGACGTGTCAGTGGTGATGGAGGAGTGGACGAGGATGTAGCGGAGGGAATGAACCCTTCGGAATGCTGACAGGGGAAGAGAGGGTAAGATGTGTTTGGTGGTGGCATCACACTGGAGGTGGCGGAAATGGTGGAGGATGATCCCTTGGATGTGAAGGCAGGTGGGATGGAAAGTGAGAACAAGGGGAACCCTGTAGCAGTTCTGGGATGGAGGGGAAGGGGTGAAGGCGTGAAGGCAGAAGTGCAGGAAATGGGTCTTACATGGTTGAGTGCCCTATCAACCACAGTGTGGGGGAATCCTCAGCTAAGGAAAAAGGAAGACATATCAGAATGCTGTTGTCAAAGGTTGCATCATCAGAACAGATGCGCGGAGTCAGAGAAACTGGGAGAATGGAATGGAGTTTTTACAAGGGGCAGGGTGTGAAAAAGTGTATTCGAGGTATCTGTGAAGTTGGTGGGCTTATAATGAATATTAGTGGACAGCCTATCCCTAGAGATGGAGACAGAAAAGTCAAGGAAGGGAAGGGAAGTGTCGGCGATGGGCCATGTGAAGGTGAGAGAAGGATGGAAATTGGAAGCAAAGTTTAAGTTTTCCAGTTTGGGGCGGGAGCAGGAAATAGCACCGGTACAGTCATCAATGTACCGGATAAAGAGTTGGGGGAGGGGGCCTGAGTAGGCCCACAAAAAGACGGGCATAACTGGGACCCATGCGGGTACCCATAGCAACACCTTTTATTTGGAGTAAGTGAGTGGAGTTGAAGGAGAAGTGAGAACAAGTTCAGCCAGGTGGAGGAATGTGGTAGTGGATGGGGACTAGTTGGGCCTCTGTTCAAGTAAGTAGTGGAGAGCCCTCAGACTGTCCTGGTGGGGGATTGAGGTATAGAAAAATTGGACGTCCATAGTAAAGAGGAGGCGGTTAGGGACAGCAAACTGGAAATTGTCTTTTAATATAACTTTTAGCACTCCCTTTGCCTTTGTTTTGTGACATCTTTGTCACTTAATCTCTCCTGCCCTCTGCCCTATCACACACCATCTCTTTTGTTCTTCTTCCCCCCTCTCCCTTTTCACTTGCTCAAAGCCTATTACATTTCTAATCTTTGCCAGTTCAGATGAAAGGTCACAGACCTGAAACATTAACTCAGTTGCTCTCTCCACAGATGCTGCCAGACCTGCTGAGTATTTCCAGCACTTTCTGTTTTTACCTCAACTGGTCTTCTTGCCAATGCCTTTGTCATTTCACCTCATCTTTTCATGTATATATCACCTCATCCCATGTCTCAGGGATGTCATGCACTAATCTAACTATTGTCTTAGCTGGACAAGACTTGTACATAGGGTCATGCTAATGTTCCTTGAGTTGCTGCAGTTTCCACCCAAGTTCAGGGACTCATTATATATGGAACTGTGCAGCTGAACTCTTGTGCTTCTGCATTCTGTAGTGCACTACGGCAAGCCACTGCACTACTGGACCACTGCTATTTTATGGTATGTGTTGATAAATCTATGTCAATGTTTAATCCTGATGTATGACTATTTCTTTTCATTGATTCAGATGCACAGAACCAGGCTGTTTGGCCCATCATGCCTGTGCCAGCTCTTTAAAAGAGCTGTCCCACTCCCTTGCTCTTTCCCCATAGTCCTGCAAGATTTTCCCCTTCAAGTATTGTTCGTCTATTTTGATCATTAATATAAGCCTCTCCTGTTACAGCTACCTTGCACATGTGCAATACCTCAGGCAAGACCATTGATGGTAGAACGTACATACAGTGATGGAGAAGTCAGCAATCTGGCTGAATTTGCTGGACCTGATTATATGCCACAAAATGGAGAAAAACAGGACAGAGGGCTGGTAAATCCTCCAATTGCTGATGAGCCAACTGAAGACAAAGAAAAAATCTTAAGAGGATACATTTGGATTGACACTCACATTATCGATAAATACTCCAGACTGATATTTCCAGTTGCTTACATACTTTTTAATGTGATTTATTGGTCTATTTATTCATAGAAGTTTCTGCATGTAGGAGGTTTTAAAGTCTTATCTTCCTCCTCAGAAAGAACTCATTGGGAGGGGGTGCTAGTTTCAATGGGGATGCTTTCTAACTTTTCAACTATGACGAGATCAAGCCAATAGCACAGTCACACTCCAGCCTGAAATCCAGTAAGCAGAACTGGCTGATGTGAGATGACAGTTAAGTGGTTTAAAGTTTCCTATTCAGTCCGAGCCACTCAATTATGCGTTACATTGGTTGGTAAATTGTGTGGTCTAAATCATTTTAGATGTATTTCAGGTAAATTATGAATTATTTAATTCTGACTTTTCCTTGGGCACTTAGGAATTTTCAGTATGTTCTTATAATGGAAAAACAAAGTTTCTAATATAGATAAGAAATCTTGACTTGTTCTTCAACACCTCATTTTTTTAATTAAAAACATTATTTTTTAAATGAATGAATTCTTTGGAGGAGCCAGTGAAATAGATAATACACACCATTATATAGTCACTGTTGGCCAAACATGTATTTTGCTCAACCACCTCTTAGTAGCATTCAACATAACTAATGATGTAAACCCTGTAAGGGCTAGGCTTCTATAATTAAGATTACCGTGTCTAATTATCTACCATGCAGTAACAGTGCAGCAATCTAGAATACACATCTTTGAGTTTAACATTGCCAAAGGAGTACAGATTAATCGTTGTCATTTAAGTATTGAAGCAAACACCAGTATTAAATAAACTGCTATATGTTTTAGTGAAATCTCAGGTGACCATTATGCATTCTGATTCTTCCCAATAGAACCATAGAAACATTACGGCTAACAAGGAGGTCATTCAGCCCCTCATGTCCGTGCCGGCCGAAAAAACTAGCCGCCCAATCTAATCCCATCTTCGAGCACCTGGTTATAGCCTTGCTGGTTACAGCACTTCAGGTGCATGTCCAGGTAACTTTTAAAATAATTGAGGGTTTCTGCCTCCACCACCATTCCTGGCAGCGAATTCCAGACACCCTCTGGGTGAAAAAATTTCTCCTCATGTCCCCTCTAATCCTTCTACCAATCACCTTAAACCTGTGCTGCCTGGTAACTGACCTCTCTGCTAGGGCAAACAGGTCCTTCCCGTCTACTCTATCTAGGCCCCTCATAATTTTGTACACCTCAATTAAGTCACTCCTCAGCCTCCTCTGTTATAAGGCAAACAACACTAGCCTATCCAATCTTTCCTCATAGCTGCAACTTTCGAGCCCTGGTAACATTCTTGTAAATCTCCTCTGTATTCTCTCCAGAGCAATTATGTCCTAACTGTAATGTGGTGACCAGAACTGTATGCAATATTCCAACTGTGGCCTAACCAGCATTTTATACAGTTCCAGCATTACATCCCTGCTTTTGTATTCTATACCTCGGCCAATAAAGGAAAGCATTCCATATGCAGTCAACAGCGGAAACAGCCGGAGCATAAAGAGACCGGGAGAGAGAGTGAGAGTTCACTCAGCGAGCAGGAAACAGCGACAGCGGAGCCGGAGCACAAAGAGACCGGGAAAGAGAGAGAGAGAGAGTTCACTCAGACAGAGGGAAACAGCAAGAGTGGAGCTGGAGTATAAAGAGACCGGGAGAGAGAGAGAGAGTTCATTCAGACAGCAGGAAACAGCGAGAGTGGAGCCGGAGTATAAAGAGACTCGGAAAGAGAGCGTGAGTTCACTCAGACAGCGGGAAACAGCAAGAGCGGAGCCGGAGCACAAAGAGACCGAGAGAGAGAGTTCACTCACGAGCGGGAAACAGTGAGAGCGAAGCCGGAGCATAAAGAGACCGGGAGAGAGAGCAAGAGTTCACTCAGACAGCGCCGGAGGTTTGAAAAATAGTCAACAGTGACATCACAGGAAAGCTGCAAGGTGATTGGTTGGTGAGTAGCAGCTGTTGGGGAATAACTCTAAATAGCTGGTTTCGGATGTGGTAGAGAATATGGGATTAATGTCGGATTAGTATAAATGGGTGGTTGTTGGTCGGCACAGACTCGGTGGGCCAAAAGGCCTGTTTCAGTGCTGTATCTCCAAATAAAATAAAATAATTAAAAGAAAGGTCTACAGTTCATTTTTAATAGTAGGTAGTGTTTTTTTGAGGGGGAACCAAGGTTCCTAGTGCAAATCTAATTTTTGGGTAATTTAAAGGAGTAAAAACAGAGTGAATAAAAACAGTGACATCACAGGAAAACCGTAAATTCATTGGTTGGTAAGTAACTGCTAATTTGAATTACCTATTCTAAGTTGATTTCAGATTAAAGGTGAATAGGAGAAATATTTTACAGATTAAGAATTAAAGACCAATTGGAAATTTTAAGAAACAAATTAAAATCTAATTAAATAAAATCGAGATGCAGGGCCAGGCGATGTGTTGTACCTGCATGATGTGGGAGCTGGTGGACCCCATTGTGGTTCCTGGTGAACACATCTGTAGCAAGTGTTGGCTGCTCGAGGAACTCCGGCTCAGAGTTAATGAGCTGGAGTCTGAGCTTCGGACACTGTGATACATCAGAGAGGGAGAGAGTTACCTGGACGCTGTGTTTCAGGAGGCAGTCACACCCCTTAGATTAACTACTGTGAATTCGGCCAGTGGTCAGGGACAGGAGGGTGTGACTATAAGTGAGACAGGTAGTGGGATCCAGGAGGTAGTGCTGCAGGAGGCTCAGCCATTGTCCTTGTCCAACAGGTTCGAGATTCTTGCTCCCTGTGTGGACGAGAGCAGGGACTGTGGGGAGGATGAGCAAACTGACCACAGCACCGTGGTACAAGGAGCCATTCAAGTGGGGGGAAAAAAGAGAAATATAGTCATAATCGGGGATAGTATAGTTAGGGGCATAGACACTGTTCTCTGTGGCCTGGATCGAGAGTCCCGAAGGCTCTGTTGCCTATTTGGCGCCAGTGTTCGGTATATCTCATCTGGGCTATAGAGGAACTTGGAATGGGAGGGGAAAGATCCAGTTGTCGTGATCCACGTAGGTACCAACAATATAGGTAGAACGAGGTTAGAGGTTCTGCTGAGGGAATATGAGCAGCAAGGGGCTAGATTTAAAAGCAGAACCAAAAAGGTAATAATCTCCGGATTACTACCTGAGCCACGAGCAAATTGGCAAAGGGTCAATAAGATTAAAGGGGTAAATGCGTGGCTCAAAGATTGGTGTGGGAGAAATGGGTTTGAATTCGTGGAACATTGGCACCAGTACTGGGGAAGGAGGGAGCTGTTCCGATGGGACGGGCTCCACCTGAATCATGCTGGGACCAGAGTCCTGGCGAATCGCATAACTAGGGCTGTAGATAGGGCTTTAAATTAAATAGTGGGGGAGGGTTCAGCTGCATGGAAAAACAGCAAGTTAAAGGAGGAGATAGGAGTGCAGGTTAGTGGTGAGGCTGATTGTTACCAAACTGCAAGAAGTACACTGGTTAAACCAGAAGAGAGAAATAATAAACGGGCAAATAAAGCATCAGTGCTGAGGGACAGGTTGGGGGGTATAGCCCAAATAAGAGTTCTATATACAAATGCACAGAGTGTAAAGAATAAACTAGATGAACTGCAAGCGCAAATTCAAATGGAAGATTATGATGAGGTGGCCATTGCGGAGACGTGGCTGCAGGATGGTCGGGACTGGGAACTAAATATACCTGGTTATAAAGTTTACAGGAGGGACAGGGAAAATGGCAGAGGGGGTGGAGTAGCCTTATTGATTAGAAATAATATCACCTCATTGGTGAGGGAGGATATAATGAGGGGAAAGCATCCAGTGGAGACCTTATGGGTGGAATTGAGGAACAGAAAAGGATCTAAAATTGTAATAGGTGTTGTGTATAGACCCCCTGGTGGGAGTTCTGAGGTGTTAGATTGTATAAATGCACAAATTAGGCAAGTGTGTAACAAAGGCAGAGTGGTATTAATGGGGGATTTTAACTTACACGTAGATTGGGAGAGGCAGACTAGCACCTGTCAGAAAGGTAGTGAATTTCTGGAATATGTCCTAGATGTAACAAGGAGACAGGCAATTTTAGATTTAGTTATGAGTAATGAGTCAAATTTAATAAGTAGCTGAACTGTGCGTGAACATTTATCAAATAGTGATCACAACATGATCGAATTCAAAGTAGCATTTGAAAATGAAAAGCACGAATCAGCTACTAGAATTTTAGACTTGGGTAAGGCTGACTATACCGGGATGAGACAGAGACTGTCCATGGTAAACTGGGAAGATCTGTTAATGGGTCAAACAACTGAAGAACAGTGGAGAATAATTAAAGAAACGTTTAACAAAATACAGAGCGAGTATATACCCCTGAGAGGAAAAAGCTCCACTTCACAGAAAAAACAGCCATGGACAACTAAAGAGATTAGGGATAGCATAAAACAAAAAGAAAGGGCTTACGAAAATGCAAAACGCAGAACAGATGGGAATGATACAAATGGGATCGATACAAAGACCAGCAAAGGGTCACAAAGCAGCTTATAAGAGCTACTAAAAGAGATTATGAAAGGAAAGTTGCAAGGGACATCAAAATCAATAAGAAGAAATGTTATAGTTACATAAAGGGAAAGCAGGTGGTCAAGAGCAATGTAGGCCCACGAAAAGCTGAAAATGGTGACATTGTCATTGATAATGGGGAAATGGCAGAAATGTTGAACAATTACTTTGCCTCAGTATTTGCAGTTGAAAAGGAGGATAACTTGCCGGAAGTCCCGAAAAAAATTAATAGCTGATAGGGGACAGGGACTTAATACAATTAACGTAAGTAAAACATCAGAAACAAGGAAATTAATGGAACTAAAGAGTGAGAAATCCCCAGGACCTGACGGTTTCCATCCGAGGGTGTTAAAGGAAGTAGGGGAGCACATGGTAGATGCCCTAACTATAGTCTTTCAGAGTTCCCTTGATTCAGGAGTGGTCCCTCTGGATTGGAAAGTTGCACATGTCACTCCACTTTTTAAGAAGGGTGAAAGGGGGAACCAAGGAAATTACAGACCAGTTAGCCTGACATCTGTGGTGGGCAAGTTGTTGGAGTCTATAATCAAGGATAGGGTGATTGAACACCTAGAAAAAATTCAGTTAATCAGGGACAGCCAGCATGGATTCATGACGGGAAGGTCATGCCTGACAAATCCCATTGAATTTTTTGAAGCGGTGACTGAGGTAGTGGACAGGGGAGTGTCTATGGATGTTATTTATATGAACTTCCAGAGGACATTTGATAAAGTCCCACATAAGAGATTGTTAACTAAGGTAGAAGCCCATGGAGTTGAGGGCAAATTATTGACATGGTTAGGAAGTTGATTGAGTGGTAGGTGACAGAGAGTGGGGATAATGGGTAAGTACTCTGATTGGCAGGATGTGACTAGTGGTGTCCCGCAGGGATCAGTGTTGGGGCCTCAAATATTTACACTATTTGTTAACGACTTGGATGATGGCATAGTAATTCATATATCCAAATTTGCTGATGATACAAAGTTAGACAGTCTAGATGATAGCATAAAATTGCAGAGATATTGACAGACTGGGTGAGTGGGCAAAACTGTGGCAGATGGATTTCAATGTGGGCAAGTGTGAGATTATCCATTTTGGACCAAAAAAGGATAGAGCAGGGTACTTTCTAAATGGGAAGAGGTTAAGTACAATGGATGTCCAAAGAGACTTGGGAGTTCAGGTGCATAGATCTTCAAAATGCCACGAGCAAGTGCAGAAAATAATCAAAAAGGCTAATGGAATGCTAGCCTTTATATCCAGAGGATTGGGGTATAAAGACACAGAGGTTATGCTGCAGCTGTACAAAACACTGGTTAGACCTCACTTGGAGTATTGTGAGCAGTTCTGGGCACCACACCTTAGGAAGGATATATTGGCCTTGGAGGGAGTGCAACGTAGGTTTACAAGAATGATACCTGGACTACAGGGGTTAAGTTATGAAGAGAGATTACACAAATTAGGCCTGTTTTCGCTAGAATTTAGAAGGTTAAGGGGTGATCTGATTGAAGTCTTCAAGATATTAACAGGAAAAGACAGGCTAGATAAAGATAAACTATTTCCACTGGTTGGAGTTTCCAAAACTAGGGGGCATAGTCTAAAAATTAGGACCAGACCGTTCAGGAGAGATGTTCGCAAGCACTTCTTCACGCAAAGGGTGGTAGAGGTTTGGAACTCTCTCCCACAAACAGCAGTTGAAGCTAGAACAGTTGTTAATTTTAAATCTGAGATAGATTTTTGTTAAGCAAAGATATTAAGGGATATGGGCCAAAGGCAGGTATATGGAGTTAGGCCGTGGATCAGCCATGATCTCACTGAATGGCGGGACGGGTTCGAGGGGCTGAATGGCCTACTCCTGTTCCTATGTTCTTCCCCACTCTATCTACCTGTCCTGCCACCTTCAGTGACCTGTGGACATGCACGCCAAGGTTTCTCACTTCTTCTACCCCTCTCAATATCCACCTGTTTATTGTGTATTCCCTCGCTTTATTTGCCCTCCCCAAATGCATTACCTCACACTTACCTGGATTGAATTCCATTTTCCACTTTTCCGCCCACTCAACAAAACCATTGATATCTTTCTGGAGTCTACAGCTATCCGCTTCATTATCAACAACACGGCCAATTTTTGTGTCATCAGCAAATTTCCCAATCAAGCCTCCCACATTTAAGTCCAAATCATTAATATATACCACAAACAGCAAGGGACCCAACACTGAGCCCTTTGGAACACCACTGGAAACAGCTCTCCATTTACAAAAACATCCGTCGGCTACTACCTTTTGTTTCCTGTCCCTGAGCCAATTCTGGATCCGACCTGTCACATTCCCCTGGATCCCATGGGCTTTCATTTTACTGACCAATCTGTCATGTGGGACCTTGTTAGATGCCTTACTAATATCCATGTAGACCACATCCACTGTACTACCCTCATCAATCCTTCTTGTTACTTCCTCAAAAAACTCAATTAAGTTAGTAAGACATGACCTTCCCTTAACAAATCCATGCTGACTATTCCTGATTAATCTATGCCTTTCTAAGTGGCAGTTTATCATGTCCCTCAGAATAGATTCTAACAATTTGCCCACCACTGAGGTCAGACTGACTGGCCTATAATTATTTGGCCTATCCCTCTCACCATTTTAAACAATGGTACAACATTTGCAGCTTTCCAATCGTCTGGTACCTCTCCCATAACTACTTTCAAGGATGTCAGACCCTCTAGTACCTCCTCTCTCATTATGCTTACATTTCACACTCCTCCTCTTTAACTACAATGTCTACATCAACCCTCCTTTGTGAAGACAGAGATAAAAAATTCATTAAGAACCCTGCCCACATCTTCTGCATCCACGCATAAGTTCCCTTGTACATTTCTGATAGGCCCTACCCTTTCCTTAGTTATCCTGTTGTTCTTAATGTACTGATAAAACATCTTCAGGTTTTCCTTGATTTTACCTGCCAATACTTTCTCATGTCCTCTCTTTGCTTTTTTAATTTCCTTTTTTACTTCACCCTTTCACTTTCTATTCTCCTAATCTAATAAAGCTTCAAATGCAAATTTATGAGGCTTTGTCACTGGCCATCTTGATTGGCAAGAGGAGCAGACAACATTTTATAACAAAGAAACTTGGGCACTTTTCACAGACTAAATTACCAGTGAAGGTAAGTCTCATTGTAAGTTGAAAATAATGTTGAAAGGTTGGAAAAATTAGAGTATGAGCGAAAGCTAGTGAGAAATATGAAAACAGATAGTAAGAGTTTCCCTAGATATTTTAAAAAGAGTTAATAAAGTGAATGTTGGTCCTATAGAAAGTGAGTCTGGGGAATTAATAATAGAAAATAAGGAGATGGCAGATGAACTGAACAGGTATTTTGCAACGGTCTTCAGTATGGAGGATACAAGTAACATCCCAGAAATAGATGTAAATCAGGAAGTGGAAGGGAGGGAGGAACTCAAGAAAATTACAATCACCAGGGAAGTGGTACTGAGCTGATTGTTGGAGCTGTGAGCTGACAAGTCCCCGGGTCCTGATGGACTTCATCCTAGGGTCTTAAAAGAAGTGGCTAGTGAGATAGTTGATGTGTTGGTTTTAATTTTCCAAACTTCCCTAAATTCGGGGAAGGTTCCATTGGGATTGGAAAATAGCAAATATTCAAAAAAGGAGGGAAACAGAAAGCAGGAAATTACGGGCCAGTTAGCTTAACATCTGTCATAGGGAAAATGATATTATTAAAGATGTTATAGCAGGACACTTAGAAAAATTCAAGGTTATCCGGCAGAGTCAAGATGGTTTTGTGAAAGGGAAATCATGTCTAACTAATTTATTGCAGTTCTTTGAAGAAGTAACATGTGCTGTGGATAAGGGGGACTGGTGGATGTACTGTATTTAGATTTTCAGAAGGCTTTTGATAAGGTGCCACATCAAAAATTATTGCAGAAAATAAAAGCTCATGGTATAGGGGGTAACATACTGGCATGGATAGAAGATTGGCTTGCTAACAGGAAACAGAGAGTAGGCATAAATGGGCCATTTTCTGGTTGGCAAGATGTAATGAGTGGTGTGCCACAGGGATCTGTGCTGGGGCCTCAACTTTTTAAAATTTATATAAATGACTTGGATGAAGGGACCAAAGGTATGGTTGCTCTGGTTGTGATGATACAAAGGTAGGAAAGTAAGTTGTGAAGAGGACATAAGGAGGCTACAAAGGGATATAGATAGGTTAAGTGAACGGGCAAAGACCTGGCAAATTGAGTATAACGTGGGAAAATGTGAAATTGACCACTTTGGCAGGAAGAATAAAAAAGCCTTTTATCCAAATGGTGAGAGATTGCAGAGCTCTGAGGTGCAGATATATCTGGATATCCTATTGCATGAATCGCAAAAGGTTAGTATGCAGATTCAGCAAGTATTTAGGAAAGCTAATAGAATGTTATTGTTTATTGCAATGGGAATTGAATACAAAAGTAGGGAGGTTATGCTTCAATTATACGGGGCATTGGTGAAACCACATCTGGAGTACTGTGTACAGCACTGTCTCCTTATTTAAGGAATGATGTAAATGCATTGGAAGCAGTTCAGGGAAGGGTTACTAGATTAATATCTGGAATAGGTGGGTAGTCTTATGAGGAAAGGTTGGACATGTTAGGCTTGTATCCGCTGGAGTTTAGTAGAGTAAGAGATGACTTGATTGAAACATATAAGTGCTGAGGGATAACAGGGTGGATGGGGAAAGGATGTTTCCTCTTGTGGGAGAATCTAGAACTAGGGGTTATTGTTTAAAATAAAGAGGTCGCCCATTTAAGACAGCAATGAGAATTTTTTTTTCTGAGGGTCGTGAGTCTTTGGCACTCTCTTCCTCAAAAGGCAGCGGAAGCAGAGGGCTGGATTTTAAGAAGTCCTTGACGTTGGGATCCGTGGCGGGGGAGGCCTGAAGATGACCTTGGATGAGGCCCACTACGGACCTTGACACCGGCGGCAGCGAGGCCTCGTCGTGGACCCCTGCCACTCGGCGACAAGAACGCAATTTAAATATTTAAATAAATTAAAATACCTGAATTAATTAATAGCACGTCGCCTCCTAATGTCCCGCCATGATCTTCACCCCGGTGGCTGGCACTGACGCGCCTTCAGATCCCGGTCCGGGGAAACGAGGCAGAATACTTGTGGGGTGGTGGGGAGACATGTTTATCAGTGTGGGGTGGGGTGGGAATGGAGTCAAATTAGCTTCATGGGTAAAAGGGTTGGTGGGAAGGGTTGTAGGTGAAAGTTTATGCAGTTTGTGGGGTGGGGTGGGGGTGGGGGGGGGGAGGTCAGATGATAAAGAGAAGTGTTTTGGGGGGGGGGAAGGGAAAATAATTAATTTAGTTGTTATTGGGGTGGGAGAGGGGCAAAAGAGATGTATTTTTTTAAAATTCCATTTAAATTTAGATATTTAAATTTCCTGGTAGAGCTGACAGCCCTTTAAAAATGGCGTCAGTGCCTGCGCACAGGCAGCTAATGCCATTGCTGGGAATGGATAGCCCGCCCCCTCCAGGCTTATAAAATTCAGCCCAGAGTCTTTGAATATTTTTAAGGCAGAGGTAGATAGATTCTTGGTAAGCCAGGGGGGGGGGGGAGGTGGTGAAAGGTTTTTGGGGGTAGGAGGGAATGTGGAGTTGAGGTTACAATCAAATCAGCCATGATCTTGTTGAATGGCAGAGCAGGTTCGAGGGGCTGAGTGGCCTACTCCTGCTCCTAATTCGTATGTTCGTATGATGTATATGGGTTCCTTGCTTGCCAGCTGAAATCCCACTGCTGAGCTCATGCATATATGGGCTGAACAACCCTTTGTCCTGGGCTGCTGAAGTTGTACTCTTAAAGATGGTTACTGTATCAAATCATGATTAGAAACACAGCACCAATATTTAGTTGCATTTGCTTTCTTTATTAGTTCTTGTTGCTGTGGGGTGCACTATTTTTTTTTCTTGCAATTCAACTTGCAGCAAACAAAGCAGTAAGGATGAAAATTCCTTTGGGAGTTCTACATATTTAGATAAGGAAGCAGCATTCACAAGGAGCCAACCTAAGTTCAATGAATGAATAAATAGTCTGTTATCCGAGGATTGTCATTTAATCATCTAGATCCAAATGTGGAATAGCAGAGGATATCAGTCTTCACTGGTTCTGCCACATAGCTACTTCTTGCAGGCTTACCTGAAGACAACTGGTACATGGACAGCTTTTCCAATGGGTAGCTACTAAACATGTACGGCACTGGATCTTTCCAAGCTACCAACATAGGCAAAATCTGGCACTTGACGCAACAAAGATGTATTAGCAAAATGACAAAAACTTTTGTTTACATAGAGCAACGTGTTCATCAACTTCCCTGTGAACACAGAACCCAGAATATATCTTGGGTGCCAGGATTCCCAAGAGTACAGGTGTAGGTGGCACCTCGGCTGTTTTGATTCCTCTAGATAGGGTGCTATGAAGTGCCAAACTGCACCCACCTCATGCAACAGCAACATCGCTTTTTCCAAATGTCATTAGGGGATCAGTATTGCACTACTCAATCACTTTCCCACAAACTCCATTTTCTGCCTTTACATTGGCCTGGATTTTGTGGGGGAGGTGGGGGGGGAGGGCGGGGATTTGACAGTGAACTGTTTGTGTTTGTGTCATTACCCTACGAAACTGACAGCAATTTCAAGCATCGCTGATTAGCATGGAAATGCTGAAGTTGCAGTCTGTCACTCAGTGCTCTGATATAAAAGCAAAATACTGCGGATGCTGGAAATCTGAAACAAAAACAAGAAATGCTGGATTCACTCAGCAGGTCTGGCAGCATCTGTGGAAAGAGAAGCAGAGTTAACGTTTCGGGTCAGTGACCCTTCTTCGGAACTTCCGAAGAAGGGTCATTGACCCGAAACGTTAACTCTGCTTCTCTTTCCACAGATGCTGCCAGACCTGCTGAGTGAATCCAGCATTTCTTGTTTTTGACTCAGTGCTCTGACACAGACTGCACTGTGCTGACCACCCCCACCGAGCCAGCAATCATTGAAATCAGTGAAACCAGCTCCCACGTTGCTGTTAGAAACCCGATAAACAGTTACACCTTGTTCAATCAGGTGTAAAGCTGGGTTTTAACAGCAATGTGATTAATAAAATTTGATGAACAGCAGAACTGCCCTGAAAAAGAATTATATTGCGGAGTGCTGCTAAATGATTAATTAGTAGATTTTTAAGCTAAATTTTTGCAATAGCTTTTAATGAAGAAGTTTTTCCAAGAATATTTTTGTTTCTATCGTCACCCCGTGTGTATGTCCCAATCTTTAATTTGCTCTAAGTAAAATGTTTTAAGTGAATTTATTTTAGTGCTTTTTGTTTCCTGTTTTGTGTCTGTGAAAATGCTGCTTGGACAGCCTGATGACAGCACTGCTCCATGCTGTGAATTTTTTTTTATTTCCAAATTATACTTTATTCATAAAAATCTGTAAAAATTACATTCCCAAACAGTTAAAACAGCATCAAGTCAAAGAATACAGACAGTGCAAAGCAGATCAGTTTACTTCAAAACAGGAGTGAGTTGCCTCACAACCCTTCCATTTCATTGTCATGCCATATACATTTTTACATTTACAGCACACAAAATTTCTCCGATACAGTTCGAGGGGTTTCCCATGGATCCAGCCCCTCAGTTCAGCTTGGTGGGGGGACCTTACACTGTGGTCTTTCCCCATTGAGCCTTTGCTGCGGCTGCCCCAAGCTTTAGTGCGTCCCTCAGCGCGTAGTCCTGGACCTTGGAATGTGCCAGTCTGCAACATTCGGTGGTGGACAACTCTTTCCATGCTGTGAATACCCAGTAAAGATCACTGCAATTAGTTGCAGAGTTGAAATTCCTGCCAGAGAGATCACTAGATCTCTCAGCGACACTTACTTCATGGTCAAGGGTGGCAGCCCTTTCTTCTCTGCTGACCTGAAAATCTGGCCCATTGTGTTTCATTTCAATTCATTTTTGCCTTGCACCTGATCCCTACTCCTGCCATGTCCCTCTCAGCCTTGAAAAAGATTGGCAGATATTAAAAATTAATTTTAAAACTTTGTACAGGTTGAAACAATTTGTGCTCTTATATAATTACTTGTCTCAAGCTTATTATTCTAAAAGGCTAACCCCACAAAAACTGAGAACAGTCATCTCAGATTACTGTGAGCCAGCCAGCAAATCAACCCACACAGATTAAACTGGTCTCATAGAATCAGTGCTATAAGTCTAGATTTTCTACTGGAGTTATGCAAATTCACCAGCAAGTACTGTTCGCACTCAGTACTTGCATGATTTTCAGTTAGAAGTAATGTTTTGTGCATATGATCACCCAAATATAGATGGATATATTGTAATTACAAGCAGATTACAGGAATACATCATGCAGGTTTTACCCCACCATTTGTGCCCTAGAAACACGATCTGCATGGAATGTCTTGTTTTATTCAAGCATCAGCACTGCTAAGTGTAGTGAATGTTTCATAGATGAGCCAGAACTTTTTTGCATCTCAGTAATAGCAAGACTGTTATTGTTCAGTCCCTGCCGGAAACTCCATAACATAGCCCTGATCCCATCACTCTTCCAGGATTCCTATTCAATTCTACTTGATGCAAAATCTTGGTATCCTGCTTAATTAAACTGAACATCAAACTCCACATATAGTGCTATTTACTTTCCAGTGAAACTCTGCCTGTCTCTATACCTACCTCAATCCTATTAATGCTAAAACTTTCATTAGTACTGTTGTTACCTCTAATCTTTCCCAATTCCCTCCTTGCTGAGCTTTCAAGCTTCAGGCTACATAAACTCCAAGTCATTCAGAACTTGTCTGCCCGCATCCCACCCTGCATCTTGCTAGCCTCGATTTCCTTGTATTCCTTCATTTATCTTGATAATACGATTACATGCCAACAGTTTAATGCTGCCCTCTATTGTTTGTAGTGAGTTTGAAATAAATATTCCAGAGTTTCTGGCAACATTCAGTACAATAATTAGGGCCCTACCAAATTCATGTCAAATTTTACAAATTTCACAGTCATGGTACTTTAAGAATTGTGAAATCCACATATATAAATAGTTAATTTCACAGTGTCACAACAAATCATGAAAATTATATTATTTAAAACAAAAAAAAGACAAAGGAGGCTTCTGGTTTCAAATAGCATTTACTGTATACTCAAAAACTATTGCGAACAGCTGACTATAAACAGGTTGCATTCTGGGCGGCACAGTGGCGCAGTGGTTAGCACCGCAGCCTCACAGCTCCAGCGACCCGGGTTCAATTCTGGGTACTGCCTGTGTGGAGTTTGCAAGTTCTCCCTGTGTCTGCGTGGGTTTCCTCCGGGTGCTCCGGTTTCCTCCCACAGCCAAAAGACTTGCAGGTTGATAGGTAAATTGGCCATTATAAATTGTCCCTAGTATAGGTAGGTGGTAGGGGAATATAGGGACAGGTGAGGATGTGGTAGGAATATGGGATTAGTGTAGGATTAGTATAAATGGGTGGTTAATGGTCGGCACAGACTCGGTGGGCTGAAGGGCCTGTTTCAGTGCTGTATATCTAAATATTTACTCACTGAAGTCAGTGGTTAAATATGAGCATGGAGCAACTGCAACGGTCTCTTTCTTCATTTCCTGTCTCTGTGCTGTGAACACTTATCCACGTTTGGACACAGCTCTCTCCACGTCCACAGAGTTTGTTGGAATTGTCAGACAGTGCCGTGCTAGCCTTGAAAGGTGATGGGTTTCTGCATTCCACAGAGTTCTAAAACTGCAGCACAGGCAAAGTACAATCCGCTTCTTTTGCAATGCTTTTATAAGCAGAAATCTCCACCCTACATTTCTTATCAAAGCCAGAAATCACACCAAACCAGTTTAAAACCACCATCAACAGGTGCCTTTGTGCAGGGTCAAAGATATGCACAGCTTTCAGGAATGTCATAGAAGGTTGTTTCTTCCGTGTGGATGTTTTTGCAAGCACCAACACTAACCAACTGACGATTTTCTGAGCTCTCTTTGTCGACTTGTTAAAAATAGATTAAATTGTTGCCTGTCTGTCTTCCAGAAGTGCGGTGTCAGATGCTGTCCTTCTGCTGTGATGGCTTTCAGACTCTAAGTGGCGCTGAACTGTGTGATCCAACGAAACATTGCAGCTCGTACAAAACGGTATTCCACCATTGGCATGCAGAATTTGGCTTCCACATTCTTTCAATCGATGTGCTGCAGTAATGGTTGTGGCCGTTTTTGATTTCCTCATTCTAGCATTCTCACTTGTCTGCTAAAACTCCAGAATGCTACACTCAAACTGCACCAGAAACCCTCCCTCATCTACCAGAGAGTTGAGCCTTGTGCTAATCAGTAAAACACGTGATGTTCACATGCCCAGCAATCAGCGAGTTCAGCCTTTTGTCAATCAGTAAAACATGCGATGCTTGCAACATGCCCAGCAATCAGCGAGTTCAGCCTGTGTCAAATCAGTAAAATGCACAAAATTTGAAAAATGGCCAATTTCACAGAGGACCCAAGATTCCAGTCTGTGACGCATTTTTCACAGCCATGAATTTGCTAGCGCCCTAACAATACAGCAAAACAACAAACCAAACAACTGACCTTGTACTTTACACAACAAAAATCCAATTCCTGTTTCCTTTTTTTAATATGTCATAGTAATCATGTATTATCTAGAACCTGCTCAGAATAACTGCCTATTCATCCTCAATCCTGTGATGTATACATCTCATAGTAGAGAATGTAGATTAATGTATAAATTGCACAGCAAAGTTTGGATAAGGAGAGGCAGTGGTGCAACGGTAATGTCACCAGATTAGCAAGCCAGAGCCCAGGCTAATGTGCCAGGGGACATGGGCTTGAATCCTACCATGGCAGATGGTAAAATTTGAATTCAATTAATAAATTTGGAATTAAAAGCTACTCTAATAGTGACCATGAAACCATTGCTGTAAAAACCCATCTGGTTCACTAATGTCCTTTAAGGAAGGAAATCTGCTGGCCTACATGTGACTCCAGACCCCAGCAATGTGGTTGACTCTTAAAATGCTCTCTAAAATGGCCTGCCACTCAGTTCAAGAGCAATTTGGGATGAGCAATAAATGCTAGCCTTGACAGTGATGCCCACATCCCACAAACGAATAAAAAAAATCTTATAGACATCATATTAAGGCCCTAGAGAGAGTGGAGAGGCAATGGCTGGAAGTTGGCCTGTGCTGGGTTTGAAGAGAGAGTGAAAAAAGGAATCTAACAGTCACAGCACATGAAAACTGTAAATTGATTTCTTGGTAACTGCTGTTAGGGTTTGTCTGGAAAATTAGAAAAACATAAAATTTTCTTTTAAAATAACTCTCAAATAGCTACCTTATGAATGATAAGATTTATTAGTATTGCTAAGATTTAAATTAGTAATGAGTGGTGAGTAGAGGCATTAATTAAAAAAAATAAAAATCTAATTAAATAATTAATCAAATTGTTAAATAAAATGGCAGGGTAGGTGATGTGCTGCAGCTGTAGCGTGTGGGAGCTGGTGGACACCAGCATGATCCACGGCAACCACATCTGCGTGAAGTGTCGGCAGCTCGAGGAGATCTGGATCAGAGTTGATGAGCTGAAGGCCAAGTTACAGACACTACGATGCATCAGGGAGGGGGAAAGTTACATGAATAGACACAGTTCTCTGCAGCCAAGAGCGAGAGTCCAGAAGGCTATGTTGCCCACTCAGTGCCAGGTTTTGGGACATCTGCCAGAGACTGGAGAGGAACTTGCAGTGGGAGGGGGAGGATCCAGTTGTCGTGGTCCACGTGGGTACCAACGACATGGATAGGACTCGGAAAGCGGTTCTGCATAGACAGTATGAGCAGCGAGGGGCTAAATTAAAAAGCAGAATCTTTCTGGTTTATTACCTGAGCCACAAGCAAATTGGAGTACGGTAAATAAGATTAGAGAGTTAAATCCATGACTCAAAGATTGGTGTGGGAGAAATGGGTTTCAATTCATGGAGCACTGGGATCACTACTGGGGAAAGTGAAAGCTGTACTTTTGGTGACAGTCTTCACCTGAACCGTGCTGGGACCAGTATTCTGGTGCATTGTATAACAAGGGCGGTATACTCTGGGTAAGCCTAATCACCACTAATGTTGTGGAGGATGAATTCATCGAGTGTATACGAGATGGGTTTCCAGAGGAGTACATTGAAGAACCAACTAGGGATCAGGCTATTTTAGATATAGTATTATGTAATGAGAAAGAACTAATTAATAACCTTGCTATATAGCAGCCTTTGGGAAATAGTGACTGTAATATGATAATGTAAAATTCTAAGTTTGAAAGTGATATCGTTCATTCTGAAACACGGGTCTTAAATCTGAACAAAGGAATTGAAGGTATGAGGGGCAAGTTGGCTATAGTGGATTGGGAAAATACACTAAATGATTTGACAGTAGACAGGCAATGGCTAGTATTTAACAAATCTACAACAAATATACATTCCTCTAAGACACAAAAACCCAACAGGAAAGATGAATCAACCGTGGCTAGCAAAAAAAGTTAAAGATTGCATTAGATCAAAGCTAATGGCTTATAAGGTTGCCAGGAAAGTGGTAAGCTGTGAGGATTGGGAGCAATTTAGAGTCTCGCAAAAGATGACCAAGAAACTGATAAAGAAATGGAAGAGAATATGAATGCAAGCTAGCGAGAAACAAAGATGGACTGTAAAAGCTTCTTTAGACATGTGATAAGGAAAAGATTAGTGAGGACACACGTCGGTCCATTACAGACAGACACAGTAGAAACTATATTGGAGAATAGGGAAATGGCGGAGAAACTAAACAATTACTTTGTGTCTGTCTTCATGGAGGAAGATACAGAAAATCTCCCAGAAATACGAGGGAACCAAGGGACTTGTGAAAACAAGAAACTGAAAGAAATTAGTATCAATAAAGAGGTAGTACTTGAAAAATTAACTGGATTAAAGGTTGCTAAATCCCCTGGACCAGATGAGATACATCCCAGAGTATTGAAGGGGGTGGCTGTAGAGATAGTGGATGCACTGGTGGTTATCTTTCAAAATTCTGTAGATTCTGGAAAGGTTCCTGCAGACTGCAAAGTAGCAAATGTAACCCCACTATTTAAGAAAGGAGGGAGAAAAAGTGGGGAATTAGAGATGTTAGTTTGATGTCAGTAGTACAGAATATGTTAGAATCTATCATAAAGAATGTGATAACTAGACACTTAGAAAATTGTGACATGATTGAGCAGAGTCAACATTGATTTTTGAGAGGGAAATCATGTTTGACAAACCTGTTGGAATTTTTTTGAGGATGATACTTGGGCATAGATAAATGAGAACGAGTGGATGTGGTGTATTTGGATTTTCAGAAGGCATTTGATAAGGTCCCACACAGGACATTAGTAAACAAAGTTAGAGCAAAGGGAATGGAAGTAATATACTTGTATGGATTGATAACTGGTTAACAGACAGCAAACAGAGAGTAGGAATAAATAGGTCATTCACAGGATGGCAGGTTGTTACTAGTGGGGTACCGCAAGGATCAGTGTTGGGGCCACAGCTATTCACAATCTATGTAAATGATTTGGATGTGGGGACCAAATGTAATATTTTCAAATTTGCCGATAACACAAAACTAGATGGGAATGTTAATTGTGAGAAAGATGCAAGGAGGCTTCAAGGGGACTTGGACAGGCTAAGCGAATGGGCAAGAACATGGCAGATGGAACATAATGTGAAGAAGTGTGAAGTTATCCACTTGATAGAAAAAAAACAAAAAGACAAGAGTATTTCTAAAATGGTGAGAGATTGGGAACTGTTGATATCCAAAGGAACCTGGGTGTCCTGGCTATGAGTCACTAAAAGCTAGCATGCAGTATTGGAGTATTGTGTACAGTTTTGGTCTCCTCATCTGAGGAAGACCATACTTGCCATAGAGGGAGTACAACAGAGGTTCACCAGACTAATCCCGAAGGGCCAAATGGCCTACTCCTGCTCCTATTTTCTATAGCAGTATTATCTTATGAGGAGAGACTGAGAAAACTGGGCCTGTATTGTCTAGAGTTTCAAAGAATGAGAGGTGATCTCAATGAAACTTAGAAAATTCTTACAGGGTGTGACAGGTTGGAGGTAGATAGGATGTTTTTCCTGGTTGGTGAGTATAGAACTAGGCGACATAGTCTCAGAATAAGTGGTAGACTATTTAATTCTGTGATGAGGAGGAATTTCTTCACTTAGAGGGTTTTGAATCTTTGGAATTATCTAGCCCAGAGGGCTGTGGCAGCTCAATCATTGAGCATGTTTAAGACAGAAATCGATAGATATCTGGATACTAATGACATCAAGGGATATGGGAATAGCACAGGAAAGTGGCGTTGAGGTAGATGATCAGCTTTGATCTAACTGAATGGTGGAGCAGGCTCAACGGGCTGAATGGCCTACTCCTGCTCCTATAACATCATCAATGCTGCCTTAGAAGGATCTTGCAAATCAAGTGGGAGGACAAAAGAACAAACATAAGTGTCCTCCATGACATAGATATGCCAAGTATAGAGGCCATGATAATCTCACATCAGCTGAGATGGACAGGACATGTCATCAGAATGACTAACTCAAGACTGCCCAAACAAGTGCTCAACTCAGGGCTATGCCAAGGAGCTAAAAGAAACATTTGAAAACAATTTCAAAGCCTCCACAAAGGTCTGCTCTATTATCAACACATAGGAAGCAGATACCCAATCTCAACCAAAATGGTGATCCATCAAAAATGGTGTCAGGGCCTTCCAATCAACAACAGCAGCCACAGAGAGAACAGTAAGGGACATGGAAAGAAAGGGCAGCTGCTCTGGTCAACAATCCACCACCACCTTTACCGGCCGACAACCGATGTCCTCACTGTAGAAAAATCTGCAAGGCCAAGATAGGGTTCATAAGCCATCTGCGAACCCATAGTCAACACTGACATCTCATTCCTATGCAGCCATCCACAAGGAATAATCATCCTTGACATGAGGGATTGCTGATAATGATGAGTACAGGGAACACACCAGTGGTGGAAGCAGAAAATTGTGTGCATAATATGTTTAAATTTAAAGTGTTAGCAAACAATTAAACAGAAGTGTCAGAATTCTTCATTTGCTGTTGTGACTTGGGTAATGCGGTAAATGCCACAGTTAGTACTCATACCTAGTTTCCCTGGATAGGATTCTCTGCAGACCTTATGGTGATGGTGCTAGCCACAATGCTGTTTGGTAGGGAATTCCAGGACTCTGACACAGGATGAATAAACAGCAAATATATTGAAGCCACTTTGGAGTGTGACTTGGAGATTATGGCATTCCCACACCACTTCCCATTCTTTTATAGTGGTAGAGGTCACAGGAGAGAAAGGTGCAGTTTAAGCAAAGTTAAATGTAGATCGTACATACTACACCAATATTGTACCTGCGATGAAGGACAATACCATAATCACATCACACAGCTGTCTGGCTCAAGTAACTCCAGATGTGCAAAACATCATGCAGGATGAGGCAAACACCACAGTATTAGACACAGAATTGACCTTTGTTGGGTCATCATCTCATTTAGCAAGCGATGGTACTGGACTACTTCCATTTCAACGCCAAGACACCAACACCCATCAGACAGCAACTATACTCAACTCCCACTGGGCAACTTCTTAGAAAGAGTACATTTGGGCAGGAGAAAACAGACACAAGCTGGATTTTGTTGAGTACCCGATGTCGTGTTCCGTGGCAAGGGTGGGGTGGGGCAGAAGATCGCAGCAGCAGTGGCCCACCAGGGAGCCCAATGCCGGAAATGCCAGGCCTGATCTTCCCAGCGACGAAGTTCCACGGCGTCACCCCGCCACTCGGCGATGGGACTCGACTTTAAATATTGAAATTAACTTTATGTATACATTTACATCCAATTCCCCACGATCTGGATCTTCAGTGTGACAGGTGGCACTCACGTACCTTCACTTTCCTGTCCAGGAAAAGCTAGCGGCACCGAGGTGGGGAGGGGGAAATCAGAGCATTTTTAGCGTAGTTGGGGAGGGGGTCAACTCTGCATTTTTAGTGTGGAGGGGGGGGGGGCGGGAGAGAAGGAGTGACCTCTGCACTTTGTGCAGTTGGGACAGGGGAGTGGAGTGGGGAGAGAGGGGTCAACTCTGCACTTAGTACAATTGAGGGGAGAAGGGGGTCACACCTACAATTTCAGTGTATTAGGTTCAGGAAAGGGGGTGGAGGAATGGGCCAAATATTTATCTTTTTAGTGTAGTTGGGGAGCGGGGGGTGGTAACTCTGCATTCTCTGAGCAGGGCTGGCAGCCCTTGAAAGATGGTGCCAGTGCCATGATGCTTGCATGGCCTCACTGAGGCTGCCCCAACCTAGTGATGGGGAGAAGGCAGCTACCCTACATATTTAAATGAGCAGCAGCGCTCAAGATCGCGAGGGTGGGATGGCACTCGGCCCACGCGTGCAGGCCGCCGACAGGAAAATAAAATCTAGTCCGCCGTATACTTTCATAAACGGGAGGTACTGGAGTAAGAAACACTAACCACACAAAGAAAATACAAATGTAGGCTGTACCTCTGTTTATTTGAGATTAGAATCAGAAGCACGGAAGGAGTCAATAATTGCCTCCATCAGGTAACTGTCCAGGAGTAGAGGCATTAGTAATACTTGATGTAAGACCAAGGGCAATGGTGGGATATTTTATTCCTTCACTTATAGGGCAAATGTGGAGATTACTCTAGATTACTTGGCATAGGCACTTAAGCTTTTACTGAATCTCACCAGTACTTAAGACTCTCCCCGTCTCCAAGTGAGGTTTTGTACACAATTGCTCAGTTTTCTTATATACTATTGGTTGTAGATGGACCTCCTCTTCCACTAACTCCATGCCAAGACATCTTCAGATGGCAAAGTTGTTCTAGAGACCACAGACCAATATGATCTTGGAGATTTTCAGAGGACTATTCTGCAATATGGAATTTCCCTGCTCAACATAGTGGGGAAAGTCTTCGCTTGAGTCGTTTTAAACAGGCTGCAGAAGCCGGCTGAGTGTGTCTACCCTGAGGCACAGTGTGGCTTTCGAGCAGAACATTTCTCCCTTCGCCAGCTACAGGAGAAATTCCACAAACAGATGCCCCTCTACGTTGCTTTCTTTGATCTCACCAAAACCTTTACCTCGTCAGCAGACATGGTCTCTTCAGACTACTAGCAAAGATCGGATGTCCAACAAAGCTACTAAGTATCATCACCTCATTCCATGACAATATGAAAGGCACAATTCAGCATAGTGCGCCTCATCAGACCCCTTTCCTATCCTGAGTGATGTGAAACAGGGCTGTGTTCTCGCACCTGCACTGTTTGGGACCTTCTTCTCCCTGCTGCTCTCACATGCATTCAAGTCTTCAGAAGAAGGAATTTTCCTCCACACAAGATCAGATGGCAGGTTGTTAAACCTTGCCCGTCTAACAGCGAAGACCAAAGTATGGAAGGTCCTCATCAGGGAACTGCTCTTTGCTGATGATGCTGCAGCAACATCCCACACAGAAGAGTGTCTGCAGAGACTCACTGCAGGCAGCCGCAATCCTGTCGATGAATTTAGCCTAACCATCAGCCTCAAGAAAACGAACATCATGGGACAGGACGTCAGAAATGCTCCATCCATCAATATCGGCGACCATGCTCTGGAAGTGGTTCAAGAGTTCACCTAACTAGGCTCAACTATCACCAGTAACCTGTCACTCAATGCAGAAATCAACAAGTGCATGGGAAAGGCGTCCACTGCTATGTCCAGACTGGCCAAGAGAGTGTGGGAAAATGGCACACTGACACAGAACATAAAGGTCTGAGTGCATCAAGCCTGTGTCCTCAGTATCTTGCTCTACGGCAGCGAGGCCTGGACAACGTATGTCAGCCAAGAGCGACATCTCAATTCATTCCATCTTCACTGCCTCCGGAGAATCCTTGGCATCAGGTGGGAGGACCGTATCTCCGACACAGAAGTCCTCGAGGCAGCCAACATCCCCAGCATATACACCCTACTGAGCCAGCAGCGCTTGAGATGGCTTGGCCATGTGAGCCGCATGGAAGATGGCAGGATCCCCAAGGACGCATTGTACAGCGAACTTGGCACTGGTACCGGCCGTCCATGTCTCCGCTTTAAAGACGTCTGCAAATGCGACATGAAGTCCTGCGACACTGATCACAAGTTGTGCGAGTCAGTTGCCAGTGATCGCCAGAGCTGGCGGACAGCCATAAAGGCGGGGCTAAAGTGTGGCGAGTCGAAGAGACTTAGCAGTTGGCAGGAAAAAAGACAGAAGCGCAAGGAGAGAGCCAACTGTGTAACAGTCCCGACAACCAATTTTATCTGCAGCACCAATGGAAGAGTCTGTCACTCTAGAAATAGTCTTTATAGCCACTCCAGGCGCTGCTTCACAAACCACTGACCACCTCCAGGCGCTTACCCATCGTCTCTCGAGACAAGGAGGCCAAAGAAGAGAAGATTCTGCAATATTAAGACATCTGATCCTTTGCTTCAACACCTTGATAATCTGCTCCACTATGTTTCTATTACAGCATGAGTCGCATTATTTTGCTCTTCAGCTTGACTGACTGGCTCAAGGTGACAAGCCATAGTTAAGGTGGATAATTTTGATTACTCATCTTTCTGTCCAGTTTTTTTTTGCTGGCTATTCAAAACAATGGAAGCAGAAACTTGGGGAAGCTTCCTCCATAGTAAAATACAGAGCTCTCTCACTTCACTAGCTGGCATCCTTGAGGAATTGATGAATGAGTTCTCCTTGACAAAGAAAGTATGCTACCTGTTGAAATATCAGTGCACTGAAGGTTGAGAGATTTAAGAAATGTTGAGCTATTGCATGAAAGCAAGCAGCAGTATAAACTTGCCCTCAAAACAGTTGCTTGCAGAGGTGCCCCTGTCCTGGAATTGAATCCTAACTGCTGCATTTTTGTCACTGCCTTCCTTGGTCAATCTCTTCTGACGTTTGTCTGTACACAAAGATATCAGCTCCTGCATAACTGTTTAAGACGTAAACATAATTCCTCATGTCTGATCAGTTCTTCCTCTTCCAGAAACAGCAACAAGAGTGGCTTACTCAATGGGTGATCCATGATCAAAACTAATACTATATTATGTTGTTAACTATCCACAGATGGTAGATAGAATTTTTCACCTAAGATTCTATTGAGCAAATGCCATAACTTTCTTGTAAATTTGGTAATTTCTTTTAGTCCTTATTACGTGACAAAGCTTATTTCAAGTATTAACTATCATTGAGAAGTTGAAATAGTAACCTAAAAGAATTTCAAAACAAAGTAATTTCTTTGAGATCTCAAAAAAAAAGGGAGTAGTTTGCTGGCTGGCTGATTTTGATTTGTATTGTTTGAATTGTGATTTTCTTTCATATGTGCCATTGGTATATTCGCTACTTGTTCAGTTATAATTGATTTCTTGAATGACAGTTAATGAACATGAAAATAAAGTTGCAATACACCGAAGGGTGTTGGACAAAATGCACACTAGCCCAAAGCTTATTATACACATCGACATAGATTTTCTTTTAAATAAGCAAAAATTATTCTCCTTGTACATGTCAAAATGCAGATACAAAATACAAATATCGCAAACAAAGCAATATTTCTAGAATTCATATTGAAGTATAACGAGGATGATAAACATCCTAGTTGGCTACTTTTATAAATGAGGATTTTATTTTTGTGACCTTGAAACTACAAAATCAATCTGTATTTAAAAAAATTTTTGTTTAAGAAATTATACCATAGAATAGCTTTCCCAAGTTAGAATAAAATCATGTAAGATGTTTTAACATTGAGCTGCAGAAATTTTAAATTGTATTTCAAAATATCAAGCAGAAAATCAAAAGCATATAGCTATGTTACAGAACTTGATTTGCTTTGGCAGGTAACTATGTTAAACAATGAGAGTAGCTGTAAAATGTACCAACCTATACTGGCAGTTTTACATAGGTCATAGGACAGTGATCTTTGTTGTGATTGGTTTACAATGCATCAATATTGCAGAGTAAAAAATTTAATGCTTTTTAAATGTGATAATTTAGTGATGTCCATTTCGATTTCCATTGCAAGAGATTTATATTGTTCAAACACCATCTCTCTCTTTCTGTAAATTAATCTTTTCAAAATCTTCCTTCATCTGCTGCAACAGCTCTGGGTTTAACACAACATCCAGCGCAGTCATCGCCAAGGCCTTTGCTGTTCGCAATGTATAGTACTGTGCTTCTTTAGAGCCTGCAACAACAGCATATCACTGAAGTAAGCACCACTAATGCAAGACAATCTTATTCATTAAACAGTAATTTAAACTCTTTTCTACCTGCACCACTACACGAAGAAAATATTTGTTTTCACTTGACTATTCCAAAGCAATCCTGGCTGGTCTCCGACATTTAACCCTCCATAAATCTGAGGTAATCCAAACTCTACTGTCCGTGTCACCAAGTCTACTGTCGGTGCACTAAGTCCGGTTCACCTATCACCCCTGTGCTCGCTGATGTACATTGGCACCTGGTCAAGCAACACCTTGATTTTAAAATTCCCATCCTTGTTTTCAAATCCCTCCATGGCCTCATCCCACCTGATCTCTGTAATCTTCCCGGCCTCACAACCCTTCAAGATTTCTGCACTCATCTAATTCTGGCCAGTTGAGCATCTCCAATTTTAATTGCTCCACTATTGATGGCTGTGCCTTCAGCTGTCTAGGTCCAAGATCTGGAATTCCCTCCCTAAACCTCTCTTTCTTCCTTTAAGACATTCCTTAAAACCTACCTCTGTGAACGAGCTGTTGGCCATGGCCATCTGCCCTAATATTGCTTTGCGTGGCCAAGTAGCATTGCTCATCCATAAATATCTTGCGAACTGAATAAATTATGTAAAGAAATGCAGCAAGTATTGCAGTAATCTCTAACTTGAAGGAAAAGTTGTGTATGGTTTAGAACAACTTCTCTGAAGCTACCAATGCCATAGACCAGAATTTCTGTACAGATCATGGTCCCCATAATTAGCTAACACCTTACAGACTGCAGTTGGAGCTTCAGTTTTAAGAGGTAAAGTAGCAGAAAAAAAGAGACAATGGAATCCCATATTAGCTCAAACGGAGAAATAATCTGAAGTAAAAACTTATGAAATCTAAGTGTACCTCATTTTATCAGATAATTTACAGCAAATTGGCTCACAAACCTTCTTTGTTGAGATCAGGGCCTCCAATAAATTGGTCCTCCGAATTAGAAATTTCACATTCCAGTAAAGTTTTGAGAAGCATTAGTTTAAAATCCTAAATGTACTTTAATGAGGGCTGAGTCACAACGGAGGGGATAACAGACTACCTATACCAGAGGACTCCCAAATCCCTTTCCCATGTATGCTCCATCCAGATTCCAGTGCATTTTAAGAAATTCCTAGAGCTGATCAGCAACAGAGATTATGCATAGTTGACACCTACTGCTTCACAAAACTTCTTTCTTCTTGGGCAGTTCAGTGCTGAGATGAGATGACTGGGACTGTCTGACAGAAATAAAAGGGGAGTACAAGCAGACATCACTGTTAGTCAATTAAAACTAATTAACACTGGAACTGAATATCAAGCACTGCATACAGCAGGTGACTGATTCGATACTGCCTGTTTTCTGCCACTGTCCGAGATTAATTTCTACCCAGGAGTGTTCAGTACCAGCTGGCACCACGGTAGCCGTATGTACTAGTACATAAAAATAGGAAAGGCTTTAATGAAGGCAGAGTCAATCAGATTTGAGAATGGTTTACCTGTACCAGAGGACTCCCAAACCCCATTCCCATATATGCTCTAACTAGACTTCAGTGAATTAATTAGGGAGTTGCCCTGGGAGTGCTCAACATCAACTCCAGACCCCATGAAGTCTCATAGCATCAGGTCAAACATGAGCAAGGAAACCTCCAGCTGATTACCAACTCCCACCCACCTCAGCTGATGGATCAGTACTCTTCTATGTTGAACAGCACTTAGAGGAAGCACTGAGGGCGGCAAGAGCACAGAATGTACTCTGGGTGGGGGACTTCAATGTCCATCACCAAGAGTGGCTTGGTAGCACCACTCCTGACCGAGCTGGCTGAGTCCTAAAGGACATAGCTGCTAGACTGGGTCTGCAGCAGGTGGTAAGGGAACCAATCAGAGGGAAAAACATACTTGATCCCATCTTCACCAATCTGCCTGCCTCAGATGCATCTGTCCATGACAGTATTGGTAGGAGTGACCACGGCATTGTCCTTGTGGAAACAAAGTCCAATCTTCACACTGAGGACACCCTCCATCGTTTTGTGTGACACCACCACCGTGCTAAATGGGATAGATTCCGAACAGATCTAGCAATGTAAAACTGGGCATCCATGAGGTGCTGTGAGCCATCAGCAGCAGCAAAATTGTACTCAACCACAATCTGTAACCTCATGGCCCGGCATATCCCTCACTCTACCATCATCAACCCAGGAGACCAACTCTGATTCAATGAAGAGTGCAGGAGAGCATGCCAGGAGCAGCAACAGGCATACCTCAAAATGAGCTGTCAACCTGGTGAATCTACAACCCAGGACTACTTGCGTACCAAAATGCAGAAGCAGCATGAGATAGAGAGTGAAGTGATCCCATAACCAACGAACAGATCTGAGCTCTGGATTCTGCCACATCTAGTCGTAAATGGTGGTGGACAATTAAACAACTAACTGGAGGAGGTGGTTCCACAAACATCCCCATCCTCAATGATGGGGAAGCCCAGCACATCAGTGCAAAAGATAAGGCTGAAGCATTTGCAACAACCTTCAGCCAGAAGTGTTTAGTTTAGTTTAGTTTACAGATACAGCACTGAAACAGGCCCTTCGGCCCACCGAGTCTGTGCCGACCATCAACCACCCATTTTTACTAATCCTACACCAATTCCATATTCCTACCACATCCCCACCTGTCCCTATATTTCCCTACCACCTACCTATACTAGAGGCAATTTATAATGGCCAATTTACCTATCAACCTGCAAGTCTTTGGCATGTGGGAGGAAACCGGAGCACCCGGAGGAAACCCACGCAGACACAGGGAGAACTTGCAAACTCCACACAGGCAGTACCCAGAACTGAACCCGGGTCGCTGGAGCTGTGAGGTTGCGGTGCTAACCACTGCGCCACTGAAGTATTGAGTTGAAGATCCATCTCGGCCTCCTCCTGAAGTCCCCAGCATCACAGATGCCAGTCCTCAGCCAATTCGATTCACTCCATGTGATAAAGAAACGACTGAAGGCACTGGATACTGCAAAGGCTAAGGGCCCTGACAATATTCCGGCAATAGTACTGAAGACCTGTGCTCCAGAACTTGTCACACCCCCGAGCCAGGCTGTTCTAGTACAGCTACTACGCTGGCATCGTGGAAAATTGCCCAGTAATGACCTGTACACAAAAAGCAGGACAAGTCCAATCCAGCCAATTACCGCCCCATCAGTTTACTCTCAATCATCAGTAAAGTGATGGAAGATGTCGCCAATGCTATCAAGCGGCATACGTTTAGCAATAATCGGCTCACTGACACTCAGTTTGGGTTCCGCCAGGGCCACTCGGCTCCTGACGTTATTACAGCATTGGTTCAAACATGGACAAAAGAGCTGAACTCGAGAGGTAAGGTGAAAGTGATGTTCTTGACATCAAGGCAAGATTTGACTGAGTATGGCATCAAGGAGCCCAAGCAAAGCTGGAGTCAATGGGAATCAGAGGGAAAACACTCCGCTGGTTGGAGTCATACCTGGCGCAAAGGAAGATGACTATGATTGTTGGAGGCCAATCACTGCAGGAGTTCCTCAGGGCAGTGTTCTAGGCCCAACCATCTTCAGCTGCTTCATCAATGACCTTCCTTCAATCATAAGGTCAGAAGGGGAACGTCCACTGATGATTGCACAATGTTCAGCACCATTCGCAACTCCTCAGATACTGAAGTAGCCTGTGCCAAATGCAGCAAGACCTGAACAAAATTCAGGCTTGGCCTGATAAGTAGCAAGTAACATTCGCGCCACACAAGTGTCAGGCAATGACCATCTCCAACAAAAGATAGTCTAACCATCTCCCCCTTGACCTTCAATGGCATTACCATCGCTGAATCTCCCACTATCAACATCCTGGGGGTTACCACTGACCAGAAACTGAACTGGAGTAGCCATATAAATACTATGGCTACAAAAGCAGGTCAGAGGCTAGGAACCTTGCAGCGAGTAACTCACCTCCTGACTCCCCAAAGCCTGTCCACCATCTACAAGGCACAAGTCAGGAGTGTGATGAAATACTCTCCACTTGCCTGGATGGGTGCAGCTCTAACAACACTCAAGAAGCTCGACACCATCCAGGACAAAGCAGCTCACTTGATTGTTTGTGAATGGGGTGACATTCACTCCCTCCACCACTGACGCAGTGGCAGCAGTGTGTACCATCTACAAGATGCACTGCAGCAACGCACCAAGGTTCCTTAAACAGCACCTTCCAACCCCACGACCTCTACCACCTAGAAGGACAAGGACTGCAGATGTATGGGAACACCAAGCTCCCCTCCAAGCCACATGCCACCCTGACTTGTAGCTATAGCGCTGTTCCTTCACTGTCGCAGGGTCAAAATCCTGGAACTCCCTTCCTAACAGCACTGTGGCTGTACCTACCCCACATGGATTGTACTGCTTCAAGAAGGCAACTCATCACCAACTTCTCAAGAGCAATTAGGGATGGACACTAATGCTGGTCTAGCCTGCGATGCCCACATCCCATGAATGGAGGGGGAAAAAACCCAGGGAAAATCTAAACAAAAAAAAGTTCCCAAAATGTATGAATAGGTAAATTAAAACGATAGCAAGAAAAGCATTCTGTACAAAGCTGACAGGGGAAAAGGAGGATTATAGGAATATTAACATAGGTAAGATGTTACAAGTGTTAAATCTGCTTCAGATAGGTTGCTAAGCACAATCCTAAAACATTTTTCCTGTATCACAGTAAGTGAAGTTAGAAAGGAAGGTGGAATTTTAAGTAACAGGAATGGGTGAAATTAGAGAGAATGGAAATACTGAATATTGTCTAGAAGTATTTATAAAAGAGAGTGATACTAATTTACAATCCAACTGCTGTAATACACTAAATATCAAGAAAATTTCAAAATATACGTGGGAAAGATACTTGAGATGCTTCAGTTTTCAACACAAGTCTCTTGGGACCTAATAGCATATTTCCTACTGTGAAGAAAATGTGTGGGGGACTAATTAGTTACTGTGAATCTTAAGTATTAGTAAAGATGCTGTGGGGTTAGGAGTAAGCAATCAAGCAGTACCTATACTTGAAAAGGAGAATAACTGACTCATGCTACTACAGGCCCATTAATTGATTAATGTCAGGTAGGGAGTATGTTGGAGGGGCATCCCTATAGCAACAAGAGTTTAATAGGAAAAAAGAAATGGATTTAAAAAGTGCAAGATTCTGGGCAACAAACATTAGGCTTTTTAAGGACATCACAAATAAATTAGATAGTTGAGCACCCTACAATATAGATTTACAGTTTCACCCCCCTAGCCTGACATCACACCTCATGTATCCAGTTCTGTTGTGGGACCACCATCCTCAAAAGGACTGCATTAGTTCAAGGAGAAGACCCACCACTTTCTCAGGGCATACAGGAATGGCTAATAAAAGCAGCCTTGTTAGAATTGCCCACATCCAGAGAACAAATAATTTTTAAAAATCCACTAAATTCTCATGGCTTTTGTTAAATTTAGAAGTCTCTCCTGGAACTTTTGTCAACTTCCTGAAAGTGTAAAACTATATTGCTGGGTGCTGAATGTCTCCCAATTGCTCTCCGAGTGGCCTAGTAAACCACTCAGTTGTATCACTAACTTATCAGGGTAATAAATGCTGGCCTTGCAAGCAATGCTCACATCCTAAGAATTAATGACTAGGATTCACTATACAACAAACTCTGATCCCAACTTTTCTGGAGTGAGTCATTCCAGGCTATACCTGCTTACCCCTCTACTACTTTACTATCCAATTATCGAGAAACATTGGCAAGACTGGAAGCAGAATGCAAAATTGCATGCCTTTTCAGTTGTTTTTTGACATGAGAAGTATCAGCATTATTCATTTTGTATACTATTCCTTTTTATTCAGCAAGTATTCACAAACAATTCTGAAAAATGGTATTCAAAAATATTTACCAGCTGCTTCAGTGTATTCCTGTGTATGATTCAAAGCCGAGGTCCCAATGTAAAAGTAAGGGTGAATTCCAGGAACAATAAAAGAAACATTACCAAAATCTGTGGAACCTAAGAAAAGCCAAAATGTAAAGTTAAAAATGAACATCTTTTATGTAAGAGCAGCTACCTTTCATCAAGAATGGTAGGGCATTCTAGAAAGTCACACTCAAATACAATCATGGAATGTAAATTGTGCAAAAGCATCATATGCCTTTTCATTTCATAGTTCATAACAAGAAGTCACAATCTAACTTACAACTTTGTTACTGAAAAATTGCTTACATGATTCTGATACCAATTTAAAAAATAAATTAATCTCTTGATTGTGAGTTACATAACATTAATGAGGTGGGAGGTAGCATTCAGCTACAAGTAGCAATACTGCATTCCATCCTGCCACAAAATGCTATCATTGCTACACTAAAAAAAAAAGAGTAGAACCATTCCTAACTTGTTCAGCAACAAGTAATTAGATGTTAGTTCCATTAAGTACCATTTGGAAGCTTGAAAGTTGTAATATGAAGTACTATTGCTCTTGCAGATTTATAAGGCAACTGATGTAAAACAGCAAAAATGCACACTGCAACCTAATCTTGCAAATATTACATTTCTAGTTTCACAACATGATGTTTAGTTTTAAAAAGTATAATAGGTTTACATTATTAAATACAACATTGTTGCTGGACAAAATGTGAAAAAGTTGAGAGATAATAGGTAAACTTTTAAAATGTTGAATTTTAGTTTTACATGCATATTTTACAGTTTTAATAGAGACACTAATAGAAATGCGGCGTCTGCAAACGCGACATGAAGTCCTGTGACATTGATCACAAGTCGTGGGAGTCAGTTGCCAGTGTTCGCCAGAGCTGGCGGGCAGCCATAAAGGCGAGGCTAAAGTGTGGCGAGTCGAAGAGACTTAGCAGTTGGCAGGAAAAAAGACAGAGGCGCAAGGGGAGAGCCAACTGTGTAACCTGTGGCACCTGTGGAAGAGCCTGTCACTCTAGAATTGGCCTTTATAGACACTCCAGGCGCTGCTCCACACACCACTGACCACCTCCAGGCGCTTACCCATTGTCTCTCGTGATAAGGAGGCCAAAGATTGATTGAGACACTGTTCCAGAGTTCTGAAAATAAAACTAATCCCTTCATAGTTCTACAGCATTGTCTGCAACTCAAAACTTTGAAACTATAATTTTCAGAACTTGGAGGAGAACTTCTGGAGAAATTGAGGGAAACTACAAAAGGAGATCAGGCAGTAATCAAGGAAAAATATTTTATTTTTATTCTTGGTAGCAAATTTTGAAACACTATGATTTTTAACTTTAATTCAGTGGACGGAAATAATTTAATTGAAAGGTTATATAAACTACATTCCTACAGTAGGAGAGAACCTCAAGACCCATACTGCCTGCTGACTGTTTCAGAGGTAAGTGTGCATAATTAGTTTACAAATAAAACAAACAGTTCCAGAAGCAAATGTGCTCAGTTTTCAACAGATTACTAAAAATTATTTTAAAATGATCAACAACTCTGGCTAAGCTGATTGCCCACTCTGTTGGCCAAAATAATGCAGGACATGTTGGTGTGGTGGGGTGGGAGGAAATTAAGAGGTTGAACAGAAGGAACATTAAGAAAACCAATTATCTGGAAAAAAAAATCACAAATTAAAGCAGCAAAGGGGAAAGAAACACATGCTGCACCTGATACTACCAACTTGTTAGAAATGGAAATTGTAAAGATGCAATAACCAATTTACCTGATAGAGTGTTCAGAACCTGATCAGGTGCGAAATCCATGCCGAGACTTCTGCCATTTGCCTCATACAGTTGTCGGAGAGTCGCATTAGGAATCACATTATAGTATGCTTTCTTATCAAATTCCAGTTCTACCTGTAAGGTTATAATAGTATAAGCTTTTGTAAATTATACATCCTGAGCAGTTAGTAAATAACCACCCTTTTGAATTCAAAGAATCCGGGTAAATTAATCTATTTCACTGGAAATATTACCATAATTTCACAAACTAGACTTAAAAGTTAATTGAAGTATAAAAACCCTTTAAAAGTAGTAAAAATGTCAGCTTTATCAATTTGCTTCTCTGTATGCTGTGAAAGTTGTGAAGAGATTTTTTATAAATAGGGATCACTGATTATATTGGATGGGAATGGGGAAGACAGCACAACAGGGTGAGTGGATGAAATGACTGTCATTTTTAACCATTTCAATTTATACAGTAGCTAATTAATATTGCTCTTTATTCATCTTTCATAATAATCTCCCAAGAATCATCCAAGGACATTCCTGATAGTGGGTGAACTTTTCAGTGAAATGAGGTAACTGCACTAAGTGCATTCAGAGTTCCACATTTTTGGAAATGATGGAACCTAATTAAATGAGGGTGCTCCTCCAATGGCTATATAAATAACAACATGGAACTGACCCATACAGATCACAAAGTTCCAGATTCAATTCCTAGTCTGTGTCATGTTGGCAGATCTCAGCCAGGGCAACAGGAGGGCTGCACTTTGTCTCAGCAACCCTTAGCTGAGGTGAGCAAAATCAATTAAGGTTGCCTCTCCTAATTGCCATCTACTGACTCCTGATGTATGTGGACAAGGTCAAGCTTGGCTTTAAGGCCACCAAGCACGGGCACAATCACTCAGAATAGGCGAGAAAATCTTTACCACATTTAGCAGAAGAGTGCACCATCAAATAACTACCTATGATGCATTTCTAACCGATTCCAAGTTAACAATATCTGCCTGCAGTGTTATAATTATATTTATCATACATCTATTTATACAGAAGTCAAGAACGCCCGTCAATCTAACTGTCATACCAAAATCAAGAAAGGATGGAGAGCCATGTTTCAGACTTTCTGCTTCCTCCAACCCCAACCTGGCTGCCTTCTGCTTCCAAGCATATTCTCCCAATTTCCAAGGCTTGCTCAATTCAGTTTCTCTCTTTTACAAATGCTATTCCAGGAACATTTGGAATGTCTGTTCATCCTCCATATACTCTTGCGCCCTCAATTCCATAGCTCCCACTGTTCCTGCAACTTAATCATTTCCTCCATCCCGGCTTCATGTATGCTCCATACACTTACCTTGCAGGAGAGGAGAGGAGCGGACCTGCGGGAAGAACACGGAGCGGGGAACTGATAATTACAGCCCGAGGATCGCGACCTAGAGCACTTACCTTCCGGGAGAGGTGTGGAGAGGAGTCCAGGCACGCCAAAGTTTGAAAACAAAGTGAATAGTGACATGGAAAGCTGCAAGGTGATTGGTTGGTGAGAAACTGCTGTTACGGAGTATCAGTAAATAGCTTGGGTGGTACAATACTGTCAGGGTGCGTATGTAAATAGCTTAATAAGGAACAAGTGAGTAGCTTGGAATTTATTTTGAGTAAGGTTTATTTTAACTAGTGCACTGTATTGATTTTTAGTAGGAATTCTCAGTACTAGTAAGGTTTTATCAACAATTTTAAGCTGTTGTAGTATTGATAAGGTTTTTATCTTAGCAGTATGTTACGACCAGGTGAGGGGGGTCTCAGGTTCCCTTTCAGCCTTCACCTGGTGTTACTGTAACAGGGTTTTATATTTAAACAGTGTTTTTAGCTCCTCCTTGGTGAATCCTTGTTCAGCATGCATACGCGAAACAGACACGCAAATAGAGACAGAAAAGAGTAGAGGAAAAATAAATTGGAAAGGTTTGAGGCAATATCTGAAGAGTTTTGTTAAGATTCTTCGAGCTCAGTGTAAAGTCCTTGATTGTAGGTAGATCTTGCTTTTCATTGGGGCCACTATTCTCCTTAAACCTTGTTCACTGTAGGAGACTTTTCTCTCTTGGGGTTCATGTGTCTTCAGTGGGTTTTGGAGTTCTGAGAGAAACAGATGGGGGCAGTCATGAGACAGAGGAGGTCTGCTTCAATCCAGGAGCATTCCGCTTTCTGCAGATTCAAACTCTACAATTCAGAAAAAAAACCCAGGCTGCCAAGCAGGTTAGTCATGTGACTAACTGGTTTGACCATGTCTGTTTGTGGATTGTATTGGAGCATGGGATAGCTCCTTTGCTCCAAGTAGTTAATATGAAAAAATGTCTTTCCAGCCAGGGGCCCAGCAACCCCTGGTCACAGGCCTTCTCTTCTGCCCAGCAACAATTTGAAATTTAATTTCCAATTGGTGAAATTAATGTGCCTCATTCTTGGCAGGTTGGGGGGCTACATGACAAGTAGCAAAGGGTCAAATAAATAAATAAAGGTATGGCTGGGTTGCTTCAACCTCTAGAGTGCACCTCCTGTGCTTTTTGGGAGCTCCAGGGTGCTTCCCGTATCCTAGACAACCATTTGTTCAGGAAGTGTCGTTAATTGAAGCAGCTTGAGCTCCAGGTTTTGGAACTTGAGCGGCAGCTGGCGACACTGCGGTGCATTCATGAGGATGAGAGCCAAGTAGATAGCACGTTTATAGATGTGGTCACCCCACAGCTTAAGAGTGTACAGGGAGAGGGGGACTGGGTGACCACCAGGCAGTCAAAAAAGAATCAGGCAGTTAGTGAGTGCATCTCACTCTCCAACAGGTATTCACTTCTGAATACAGAGGAAAGTGATGCTTCACCTGGGGAGTGCAGCCAGAACGAAAGCCATGGCACCATGGGTGGCTCAGCTGCACTGGGGGGGGGGGGGGGGAGGTGAGAATAGAAATAGAGATAAGACAGATGAATGTGTGGCTGAAAAGATGGTGCCAGGAGGGTGAACTTCAGATTCTTAGGACATTGGGACCGGCTCTGGGGGAGATGGGACCTGCACAGGCCGAATGGGCTGCACCTGAACAGAGCCGGGACTGAGTTTCTTGCAGGACGTTCTGCTGGTGCTGTTGGGGAGGGTTTAAACTAGTTTGACAGGGGAATGGGGAGCTGAGGGTAGACTCAGTTGGGACAAAATCAGAAATGAAAATGGAAGGCAGGAAATTAATGGATATATCGGGAAGACAGAGAAAACGAGGGTTAGAAAATTTGAAAAAAAGTTTGGCAGTGCTCAAGGTTTTCTATTTCAATGCGAGTATAGCAAATAAAGCAGATGAGCTAAGGGCACAGATCGACAAGTGACAGTATATTATCATAGCTATTATAGAAATATGGTTTAAGGAGGGACAGAAATGGCAGCTCAATGTTGCTGGTTACAGGCCTTCAGACATGATAGGGAGGGGGATAAGAAAGGAGGGGAGTGGCAATTTTGGTCAAGGAAACTATTACAACTGTGAGGAGGGATGATATAAAGAACAAAGAACCGTACAGCACAGGAACAGGCCATTCAGCCCTCCAAGCCTGCGCCGATCATGATGCCTGTCTAAACTAAAACCTTCTGTACTTCTGGGGTCTGTCTCCCTCTATTCCCATCCTATTCATGGATTTGTCAAGATGCCTCTTAAACGTTGCTATCGTACCGGCTTCCACTTGTTGGAAAGTTCTTCAAATAAGGCCATATAGATTGAGCTAAGGAACAAAAAAGGGCAATCACACTGCTGTGAATGTACTATAGACCCCCAAACCATCAGAGGGAGATAGAAGAGCAGATATGTCAGCAAATCTCTGGCAAGTGCAAGAACAACAGGGCAGTAATAGTAGGGGATTTTAACTACCCCAATATTAACTGGGAAAGTTTTAGTGTGAAAGGAATTGAGGGAGCAGAATTCCTGAGGTGCATTCAGGAGAACATTTTTGCCCGGTATGTAGCAAGTCCAACAAGAGAGGGTGCAATTTTAGACTTAGTTTTAGGAAATGAAGATGGGCATGTGGAAGGGGTGGCAGTGGGAGAGCATTAAAAGGGGAGATTCAAGGGGTTCAGAGTAAACATGTTCCCACAAAGATAAAAGGTGGGACGGCCAAATCTAGAGCTCCATGGATGTCAAGAGCCTACAAGGCAAGATAAGGCAAATATGGAAAGCTTATGCCCAACACTGAGAGCCGAGAGGTGAAATCAAAAAGGAAATTAGGAAAGCAAAGAGAGGGCATGAAAGAATATTGGTAAGCAAAATAAAGGTGAACCCAAAGATGTTTTATCAATACATTAAGAGTAAGAGGATAACTAAGGAAAGAGTAGGGCCCATAAAAGACCAAAAAGGAAACCTATGTGCAGGGCGGTAGTTATTGGTATGGTTCTTAATGAATACTTTGCGTTTGTCTTCACAAAAGAGGGGGACGATACAGATATTGTAGTTAAGGAGGAAGAGTGTGAAGTATTAGATGTGATAAACATAGGGAGGGAGTAAGTATTAATGGGATTAGCATCCTCGGAAGTTGATAAATTACCAGGGCCAGATGAAATGTATCCTCGGCTGTTAAAAGAAGCAAGAGAGGAAATAGTAGAGGGTCTGACCATCATTTTCCAGTCCTCACTGGATACAGATGTGGTGCCGGAGGATTGGAGAACTGCTAACATTGTACCTATGTCTAAAAAGGGAGCGAGGGATAGACCAAATAATTACAGGCCAGTCAGTCTAACCTCAGAAGTGGGCAAATTATTGGAATCTATTCTGAGAGACAGGATAAATTGTCACTTAGAAAGGCACAGGTTAATCAAGGACAGTCAGCATGGATTTGTTAAGGGAAGATCTTGTTTGACCAACTTGATCGAATCTTTTGAAGAAAGATAGATGAGGGTAGTGCAGTTGATGCTGTCTACATGGATTTTAGCAAGGCTTTTGACAAAGTCCCATATGGCCGACGGTTTAAAAAAATAAAATCCCATGGGATCCAAAGAAATGCAGCAAGGTGGATACAAAATTGGCTCAGTGGCAGGAAACAAAGGATAATTGTTCATGGCTGTTTTAGCGACGGGAGGGCTGTTTCCAGTGGCGTTCTGAAGGGCTCAGTACTGGGTCCCCTGCTTTTTGTGGTATATATTAACGATTTGGATGTAAATGTAGGGGGCATGATCAATAAGTCTGCAGACAAAACAAAGATTGGCCATGTGGGAGATAGCAAGGAGGACAGCTGTAGGAAGATATTGATGGTCTGGTCAGATGGGCAGAAAAGTGGAAAATGGAATTCAACTTGGAGAAATGTGAGGTGATGCATTTGGGGAAGTCAAACAAGACAAAGGAATACACGATTAATGGGAAAATACTGAGAAGTGAGGGGAAGTGAGGGACCTTGGAGTGAATGTCCACAGATCCCTGAAGGTAGCAGGACAGGTCGATAAGGTGGTTAAGGCGGCATATGGAATCCTTTCCTTTATTAGCCGAGGTATAGTATACAAGAGCAGGGAGGTTATGCTGGACACAACTCGAGTACTGTGTGCAGTTCTGGTCACCTCATTACAGAAAGGATATAATTTCGCTAGAGAGGGTACAGAGGAGATTTCTGAGGAGGTTACCAGGACTGGAAAAATGCAGTTATGAGGAAAGATTGGATAGGTTAGGGTTGTTCTCCTTGGAACAGAGAAGGCTCAGGGAGATATGATTGAAATGTGCAAAATTTGAGGGGCCTGCATAGAGTGAGATGAAGGGTCTATTTACCTTAGCAGAGAGGTCAGTGACGAGGGGACACAGACGTAAAGTGACTGGTAGAAAAATCAAAGGGGAGATGAGGAAAAACTTTTTCACCCAGAGTGTGGTGGGGGTCTGGAACTCATTGCTTGAAAGGGTAGTTGAGGCAGAGACCCTCAACTCATTCAAAAGGAGTTTGGATAGGCACCTCAAATAAAGTAATCTGCAGGGTTACAGACCAAATGCTGGAAGATGGAATTATAATAGGTGGATCGTTTTTCAGCTGGCACAGACCCGATGGGCCAAGTGGCCTCTTTCTGTGCCTTAAACGTTCTATGATTCTATGAATAATAATCACTCTTGAAAATTACATTAAGTAGGTTTGCCCAAGAAAATACCATGGAAAATCAACTAGTATTTAAAAGTGACTTCAACAGCATTAAATTAACAGGCTTTTTAGCTCTAACTACTTGAGCTGGTTATGCTCATGGCAAGCCAAAGAATATGCAGCATGGTCACAGTATACTGTTTGATGTTTCAGATACTTTTCTTCTCCTCTGCTGCATCTATCTGTCTCATTTGCTTCTCCTCTGCTTCTTTACCCTCAACTCCCTTTGGTTCTCAATATTCTTCAGCTTCGCCTTTTCTCTGTCCTTTCCCAATAGTGAGTGATAAAGCAAAGTGTGTTGCTGTTTGCATCTGACATGGGCATCATGAAGAAAATGTGGCCCACAGTGGCTCCCCTTCCTGTGCCCCTCTTCCCTCACCTCAGGCTTTCCCTTGCTACCATTGTGTTCTCTATTCCATCACCTACCTCTCCCTCCAACTCCTCCCCACCCTCAATCTTATCATGCGAGAGTCAGCAATTACCTTTGGCAACTATAAACAAAATGCAACTGAATAATTAGTTGACTTTAAATATTCAACAGATTTTTAAACTTGAACCCTATAGTTAACAAAATTTCTCTTTTTATTTTCGATCTCTTACTCCTTACCAGCTAAATGCACTAAAGTTGAAAATAAAATAAAAAAGCTATAACAGATGCATGAACAGTCATTTTTCCCTTATTCTCAACCAACAGATTCTCTTTTGGAAAAAAAAACAAATTTTACTTCAAAGCTTTTGATATTTGTACTCTTACTCTTTGAAGAAAATCTACTAAGTGCTAGAAACTAAAGAAAGATTTTCCATCAGTATAGCTGACTGAAGGGGACCGATGGAACTCGTGTACCCTGCAGAAACTCAGTGAAGACATTCCAAAGTTAGCTCACAATCACAACTTTGAGTAATAGCATTACTCCGATGCCCAGACTTTTGATGAGGCTGAGCATTTCAAAGTACAATTTACGGCATAGGACATTAGTGGATATATGTGGTTGACTCTTAAATGCCCTCTGAAATGGCCTAGCAAGCCACTCAGTTATATCAAAACCACTACAAAGTCTAAGAAAAGGAATGAAACCTGACGGAACACCTAGCATAGACCTAGGCACTGGAAACGACAACAGCAAACACAGTCCTGTCGACCCTGCAAAGTCCTCCTTACTAACATCTGGCGGCCTGTGCCAAAATTGGGAGAGTTGTCCAATAGACTAGTCAAGCAACAGCCTGACAGTCACTCACAAAATCATTCCTTACAATGTCCCAGACACCACCATCACCATCCCTGGGTATGTCCCGTCCCACCAGCAGGACACACTGAGCAAAAGGTGGTAGCACAGTTGGGAAGGAGTTGCCCTGGGAGTCCTCAACATTGACTCTGGACCCTATGAAGTCTCATGGCACCAGGTCAAACATGGTCAAGGAAACCTCCTGCTGATCACCACCTACCACCCACCTCAGCTGATGAATCAGTGCTTCTCCAAGTTGAACACCAACTGGAAGAAGCACAGAGGGTAGCAAGGGCACAAAATGTACTCTGGGTGGGGAACTTCAATGTCCATCGCCAACAGTGGCTCAGTAGCACCACTACTACTATTGCTATTGCTATTACTGAGACTTGGTTAAGGGAAGGGCATGATTGGCAACTAAATATCCCAGGATATCGATGCTTCAGGCGGGATAGAGAGGCAGGTAAAAGGGGTGGAGGAGTTGCATTACTGGTCAAAGAGGATATCACAGCTGTGCTGAAGGAGGGCACTATGGAGGACTCGAGCAGTGAGGCAATATGGACAGAACTCAGAAATAGGAAGGGTGCGGTAACAATGTTGGGGCTGTACTACAGGCCTTCCAACAGCGAGCGTGAGATAGAGGTACAAATATGTAAACAGATTATGGAAAGATGTAGGAGCAACAGGGTGGTGGTGATAGGAGATTTTAATTTTTCCAACATTGACTGGGATTCACTTAGTGTTAGAGGTCTAGATGGAGCAGAATTTGTAAGGAGCATCCAGGAGGGTTTTCTAGAGCAGTATGTAAATAGTCCAACTCGGGAAGGGGCCATACTGGACCTGGTGTTGGGGAATGAGCCCGGCCAGGTGTTTGAAGTTTCAGTAGGGGACTACTTTGGGAATAGTGATCACAATTCCGTAAGCTTTAAAATACTCATGGACAAAGACGAGAGTGGTCCTAAAGGAAGAGTGCTAAATTGGGGGAAGGCCAACTATACCAAAATTCGGCAGGAGCTGGGGAATGTAGATTGGGAGCAGCTGTTTGAAGGTAAATCCACATGTGATATGTGGGAGGCTTTTAAAGAGAGGTTGATTAGCGTGCAGGAGAGACATGTTCCTGTGAAAATGAGGGATAGAAATGGCAAGATTAGGGAACCATGGATGACAGGTGAAATTGTGAGACTAGCTAAGAGGAAAAAGGAAGCATACACAAGGTCTAGGCGGCTGATGAAAGACGAAGCTTTGAAAGAATATCGGGAAAGTAGGACCAATCTGAAACGAGGAATTAAGAGGGCTAAAAGGGGTCATGAAATATCTTTAGCAAACAGGGTTAAAGAAAATCCCAAAGCCTTTTATTCATACATAAGGAGAAAGAGGGTAACTAGAGAAAGGATTGGCCCACTAAAGGACAAAGGAGGAATGTTATGCTTGGACTCAGAGAAAATGGGTGAGATTCTAAACGAGTACTTTGCATCGGTATTCACCGAGGAGAGGGACATGACGGATGTTGAGGTTAGGAACAGATGTTTGATTACTCTAGGTCAAGTCGGCATAAGGAGGGAGGAAGTGTTGGGTATTCTAAAGGGCATTAAGGTGGACAAGTCCCCAGGTCCGGATGGGATCTATCCCAGGTTACTGAGGGAAGCGAGAGAGGAAATAGCTGGGGCCTTAACAGATATCTTTGCAGCATCCTTAAACACGGGTGAGGTCCCGGAGGACTGGAGAATTGCTAATGTCCCCTTGTTTAAGAAGGGTAGCAGGGATAATCCAGGTAATTATAGACCGGTGAGCCTGACGTCAGTGGTAGGGAAGCTGCTGGAGAAGATACTGAGGGATAGGATCTATTCCCATCTGGAAGAAAATGGGCTTATCAGTGATAGGCAACATGGTTTTGTGCAGGGAAGGTCATGTCTTACCAACTTAATAGAATTCTTTGAGGAAGTGACAAAGTTGATTGATGAGGGAAGGGCTGTCGATGTCATATACATGGACTTCAGTAAGGCGTTTGATAAGGTTCCCCATGGCAGGCTGATAGTGAAGGTGCATGGGGTCCAAGGTGTACTAGATAGATGGATAAAGAACTGGCTGGGCAACAGGAAACAGAGAGTAGCAGTAGAAGGGAGTTTCTCAAAATGGAGACGTGTGACCAGTGGTGTTCCACAGGGATCCGTGCTGGGACCACTGTTTGTGATATACATTAATGATTTGGAGGAAAGTATAGGTGGACTGATTAGCAAGTTTGCAGACGACACTAAGATTGGTGGAGTAGCAGATAGTGAAGGGGACTGTCAGAGAATACAGCAGAATATAGATAGATTGGAGAGTTGGGCAGAGAAATGGCAGATGGAGTTCAATCAGGGCAAATGCGAGGTGATGCATTTTGGAAGATCCAATTCAAGAGTGAACTATACAGTAAATGGAAAAGTCCTGGGGAAAATTGATGTCCAGAGAGATTTGGGTGTTCAGGTCCATTGTTCCCTGAAGGTGGCAACGCAGGTCAATAGAGTGGTCAAGAAGGCATACGGCATGCTTTCCTTCATCGGACGGGGTATTGAGTACAAGAGTTGGCAGGTCATGTTACAGTTGTATAGGACTTTGGTTCGGCCACATTTGGAATACTGCGTGCAGTTCTGGTCGCCACATTACCAAAAGGATGTGGATGCTTTGGAGAGGGTGCAGAGGAGGTTCACCAGGATGTTGCCTGGTACGGAGGGCGCTAGCTATGAAGAGAGGTTGAGTAGATTAGGATTATTTTCATTAGAAAGACGGAGGTTGAGGGGGGACCTGATTGAGGTGTACAAAATCATGAGAGGTATAGACAGGGTGGATAGCAACAGGCTTTTTCCCCAGAGTGGGGGATTCAATTACTAGAGGACACGAGTTCAAAGTGAAAGGGGAAAAGTTTAGGGGGGATATGCGTGGAAAGTTCTTTACGCAGAGGGTGGTGGGTGCCTGGAACGCGTTGCCAGCGGAGGTGGTAGATGCGGGCACGATGGCGTCTTTTAAGATGTATCTAGACAGATACATGAATGGGCAGGAAGAAAAGAGATACAGACCCTTAGAAAATAGGCGACATGTTTAGATAGAGAATCTAGATCGGCGCAGGCCTTGAGGGCCGAAGGGCCTGTTCCTGTGCTGTAATTTTCTTTGTTCTACTGACCGAGCTGGCCAGTCCTAAAGGACATACCTGCTCGACTGGGTCTGCAGCAGGTGGTGAGGGAACCAAAAAGGAAATCCTACTTGACCTCGTCCTCACCGATCTACATGTTGCAGATGCATCTTACTATGACAGTATTGGTAGGAGTGACCACCACACAGTCCTTGTGGAAACGAAGTTCCGTCTTCACATTGAGTATACTCACCATCGTCTTGTGTGGCACTCCCACTGTGCTAAATGAGATAGATTTCGAACAGATCTAACTCCTCAAAACTGGGCATCCATGAGACACTTTGGGCCATCAGCAGCAGAATTGTATTCAACCACAATCTGTAACCTCAAGGCCCGGCATATCCCCCACTCTACCATTACCATCAATCTGGGGCGAAGTGTGCAGGAGGGCATGCTAGGAGCAGCACCAAGCATACCTAAAAATGAGGTGTCAGCCTGGTGAAGCTACAACCCAGGACTACTTGCATGCCAAACAGCAGAAGCAGCATGGGATACACATGGCTAAGCGATCCCATAACCAATTTCTTTTTGTTTTTGGCGGAGACCAGGGGGCTGCTGGGTAAGTAAAACCCTATATATTTGGGCCGTTTCTGAACCTGAGACACTACACCTGTAGTGTCTCCCACCCGCCCTCCACCCCTAACCAAAAAAAAAGGACTCGGTGGTGTGTAGATAAGGTAAGGCTTCTTCTACTTCTTTTTTTTTTATCGTGTGATTGGTGAAAAACTTTTCGTTCCTTTTTCATTTAACTAAGTTTAAGCTTAAGATTAAAAATGGCAGGAGATCTCAGACCCGTGACATGCTCCTCTTGCTCAATGTGGGAGCTCAGGAATGTGGCTGATGTCCCTGACTCCTTCACGTGCAGGAAGTGTGTCCAGCTGCAGCTCTTGTTAGACCGCATGACGGCTCTGGAGCTGCGGATGGACTCACTTTGGAGCATCCGCGATGCTGAGGAGGTAGTGGATAGCACGTTTAGCGAATTGGTCACACCGCAGATTAGGATTGCTGAGGGAGAAAGGGAATGGGTGACCAAAAGGCAGAGAAAGAGCAGGAAGGCAGCGCAGGTGTCCCGAGGTCATCTCCCTCCAAAACAGGTATACAGTTTTGGATACTGTTGAGGGAGATGGCTCACCAGGGCAAGGCAGCAGTAGCCAGGTTCATGGCACCGTGGCTGGCTCTGCTGTTCAGAAGGGCGGGAAAAAGAGTGGAAGGGCTATAGTCATAGGGGATTCCATTGTAAGGGAGTAGATAGGCGGTTCTGTGGTCGAAAACGAGACTCCCGAATGGTATGTTGCCTCCCAGGTGCACGGGTCAGGGATGTCTCAGATCGGTTGCAGAACATTCTGAAGGGGGAGGGTGAACAGTCAGTTGTCGTTGTGCAGATAGGCACCAATGATATAGGTAAAAAACTGGATGAGGTCCTACAAGCAGAATTTAGGGAGTTAGGAGCCAAGTTAAAAAGTAGGACCTCAGAGGTAGTAATCTCAGGATTGCTACCAGTGCCACGTGATAGTCAGAGTAGAAATGAAAGAATAGTCAGGATGAATGCGTGGCTTGAGAGATGGTGCAGGAGGGAGGGGTTCAGATTTTTGGGACATTGGGACCGGTTCTGGGGGAGGTGGGACTATTACAAATTGGATGGTCTACACCAGGGCTGGACTGAAACCAATGTCCTTGGGGGTGCTTTTGCTAACGCTGTTGGGGAGGGTTTAAACTAATGTGGCAGGGGGATGGGAACCAAATGAGGTCAGTGGAGAGTAAGGAGGTAGTAACTAAAGCCTACAAGGAACTAGATAATGAAGTCAGCGTGACTAAGGGAAAGAGTAGGCAGGGAGCAGATGATGAAAGCAAAGGGACTGGTGGTCTGAGGTGTATTTGTTTTAATGCAGGTAAGGCAGATGAACTTAGGGCTTGGACTAGTACCTGGGAGTATGATGTTATTGCTATTACTGAGACTTGGTTAAGGGAAGGGCATGATTGGCAACTAAATATCCCAGGATACCGATGCTTCACGCGGGATAGAGAGGGAGGTAAAAGGGGTGGAGGAGTTGCATTACTGGTCAAAGAGGATATCACAGCTGTGCTGAAGGAAGGCACTATGGAGGACTCGAGCTGTGAGGCACTATGGGCAGAACTCAGAAATAGGAAGGGTGCGGTAACAATGTTGGGGCTGTACTACAGGCCTCCCAACAGCGAGCGTGAGATAGAGGTACAAATATGTAAACAGATTATGGAAAGATGTAGGAGCAACAGGGTGATGGTGATAGGAGATTTTAATTTTCCCAACATTGACTGGGATTCACTTAGTGTTAGAGGTCTAGATGGAGCAGAATTTGTAAGGAGCATCCAGGAGGGTTTTCTAGAGCAGTATGTAAATAGTCCAACTCTGGAAGGGGCCATACTGGACCTGGTGTTGGGGAATGAGCCGGGCCAGGTGGTTGAAATTTCAGTAGGGGACTACTTTGGGAATAGTGATCACAATTCCGTAAGTTTTAGAGTACTCATGGACAAAGACGAGAGTGGTCCTAAAGGAAGAGTGCTAAATTGGGGGAAGGCCAACTATACCAAAATTTGGCAGGAGCTGGGTAATGTAGATTGGGAGCAACTGTTTGAAGGTAAATCCACATTTGATATGTGGGAGGCTTTTAAAGAGAGGTTGATTAGCGTGCAGGAGAGACATGTTCCTGTGAAAATGAGGGGTAGAAATGGCAAGATTAGGGAATCATGGATGACAGGTGAAATTGTGAGACTAGCTAAGAGGAAAAAGGAAGCATACATAAGGTCTAGGCGGCTGAAGAAAGACGAAGCTTTGAAAGAATATCGGGATTGTAGGCGCAATCTGAAACGAGGAATTAAGAGGGCTAAAAGGGGTCATGAAATATCTTTAGCAAACAGGGTTAAGGAAAATCCCAAAGCCTTTTATTCATATATGAGGAGCAAGAGGGTAACTAGAGAAAGAAAGGATTGGCCCACTCAAGGACAAAGGAGGAAAGTTATGCGTGGAGTCAGAGAAAATAGGTGAGATTCTAAACGAGTACTTTGCATCGGTATTCACCGAGGAGAGGGACATGACGGATGTTGAGGTTAGGGACAGATGTTTGATTACTCTCGGTCAAGTCGGCATAAGGAGGGAGGAAGTGTTGGGTATTCTAAAAGGCATTAAGGTGGACAAGTCCCCAGGTCCGGATGGGATCTATCCCAGGTTACTGAGGGAAGCGAGAGAGGAAATAGCTGGGGCCTTAACAGATATCTTTGCAGCATCCTTAAACACGGGTGAGGTCCCGGAGGACTGGAGAATTGCTAATGTCCCCTTGTTTAAGAAGGGTAGCAGGGATAATCCAGGTAATTATAGACCGGTGAGCCTGACGTCAGTGGTCGGGAAGCTGCTGGAGAAGATACTGAGGGATAGGATCTATTCCCATTTGGAAGAAAATGGGCTTATCAGTGATAGGCAACATGGTTTTGTGCAGGGAAGGTCATGTCTTACCAACTTAATAGAATTCTTTGAGGAAGTGACAAAGTTGATTGATGAGGGAAGGGCTGTAGATGTCGTATACATGGACTTCAGTAAGGCGTTTGATAAGGTTCCCCATGGTAGGTTGATGGAGAAAGTGAAGGCGCTTGGGGTCCAAGGTGTACTAGCTAGATGGATAAAGAACTGGCTGGGCAACAGGAGACAGACAGTAGCAGTGGAAGGGAGTTTCTCAAAATGGAGACGTGTGACCAGTGGTGTTCCACAGGGATCCGTGCTGGGACCACTGCTTGTGATCTACATAAATGATTTGGAGGAAAGTATAGGTGGTCTGATTAGCAAGTTTGCAGACGACACTAAGATTGGTGGAGTAGCAGATAGTGAAGGGGACTGTCAGAGAATACAGCAGAATATAGATAGATTGGAGAGTTGGGCAGAGAAATGGCAGATGGAGTTCAATCAGGGGCAAATGCGAGGTGATGCATTTTGGAAGATCCAATTCAAGAGTCAACTATACAATAAATGGAAAAGTCCTGGGGAAAATTGATGTACAGCGAGATTTAGGTGTTCAGGTCCATTGTTCCCTGAAGGTGGCAACGCAGGTCAATAGAGTGGTCAAGAAGGCATACGGCATGCTTTCCTTCATCGGACGGGGTATTGAGTACAAGAGTTGGCAGGTCATGTTACAGTTGTATAGGACTTTGGTTCGGCCACATTTGGAATACTGCGCGCAGTTCTGGTCGCCACATTACCAAAAGGATGTGGATGCTTTGGAGAGGGTGCAGAGGAGGTTCACCAGGATGTTGCCTGGTATGGAGGACGCTAGCTATGAAGAGAGGTTGAGTAGATTAGGATTATTTTCATTAGAAAGACGGAGGTTGAGGGGGGACCTGATAGAGGTGTACAAAATCATGAGAGGTATAGACAGGGTGGATAGCAAGAAGCTTTTTCCCCCAGAGTGGGGGATTCAATTACAAGGGGACACGATTTCAAAGTGAAAGGGGAAAAGTTTAGGGGGGATATGCGTGGAAAGTTCTTTACGCAGAGGGTGGTGGGTGCCTGGAACGCATTGCCAGCGGAGGTGGTAGACGCGGGCACGATAGCGTCTTTTAAGATGTATCTAGACAGATACATGAATGGGCAGGAAGTAAAGAGATACAGACCCTTAGAAAATAGGCGACAGGTTTAGATAGAGGATTTGGATCGGCGTAGGCTTGGAGGGCCGAAGGGCCTGTTCCTGTGCTGTAATTTTCTTCGTTCTTTGGATCAGATCTAAGCTCTGCAGTCCTGCCACATCCAGTCATGAATGGTGGTGGACAATTAAACAACTAATAGGAGGAGGAGGCTCCACAAATATCCCTATCCACAACGATGGGGCAACCCAACACATCAGTGCAAAAGACAAGGCTGAAGCATCTGCATCCATCTTCAGCCAGAAGTGCCAAATGGATCCATCGCAGCCTCTTGCTGATGTCCCCAGCATCACAGATGCCGGTCTTCAGCCAAACCGATTCACTCCACATACTATCAAGAAACAGCTGAAGGCACCAGATACTGCAAAGGCTACGGGCCCTGACAGCATTCCAACAATAGCACTGAAGAATTGTGCTCCAGAACTACCCACACCCCCTAGCCACACTGTTCCAGTACAGCTACAACATGGGCATCTACCAGCAATGTGGAAAATTGTCCAGGTATGTCCTGCCCACATAAAGCACGACAAATCCAACCCGGCCAATTACCACCCCATCAGTCTACTCTCAATCTCAGCAAAGTGATGGAAGGTGTCGCGACAGTGCTATCAAGCGGCACTTGCACAGCAATAACCTGCTCAGTGACGCTCAGTTTTGGTTCCGCTAGGGCCACTCAACTCCTAACCTCACTACAGCCTTGGCCCAAACATAGACAAAAGAGCTAAACTCTGGAGGTGAGGCGAGAGTGACTGCCCTTGACATCAAGGCGGCATTTGACAGAGTGTACCATCAAGGAGCCCTAGCAAAACTCAAGTCAATGGGAATCAGAGGGAAAACTATCCACTGGTTGGAGTCATATCTAGCGCAAAGGAAGACGGTTGCGGTTGTTGAAGGTCAATCATTTCAGTCCCAGGTCATCACTGCAAATGTTCCTCAGGGTAGTGTCCTAGGCCCAACCATCCTCAGCAGCTTCATCAATGGCCTTCCCTCCATCATAAGGTCAGAAGTGGGGATGTTCACTGCTGATTGCACAATGTTCAGCACCGTTCGTGACTCCTCAGATACTGAAGCAGTCCATGTCCATAAGCAACAAGACCTGGGCAACATTCAGGCTTGGGCCGATAAGTGGCAAGTAATATTTGCGCCACACAAGTGGCAGGCAACGACCATCTCAGATAAGAGAGAATTTAACCATCTCCCCTGGACATTCAATGGCATTACCATCGTTGAAACCCCCACTATCAACATCCTGCGGGCATTACCATGACCAGAAACTGAACTTGGCCAGCTGCATAAATGCTGTGGCTACAAGAGCAGGTCAAAGGCTGGGAATTCTGCAGTGAGTAACTCACCTCCCCAATGCCTGTCCACCATATACAAGTCAGGAGTGTGATGGAATCCTAGAAGGAATAGGGCAGATGTGTGGGAACACAACCACCTGCAGGTTCCCCTCCAAACCACACACCATCCTGCCTTGGAACTATAATCGCCACTCCTTCACTGTCACTGGATCAAAATCCTGGAACTCCCTTTCTAACAGCACTGCGGGTGTACCTACCCCACCATGTACTGCAGCAGTTCAAGAAGGCAGCTCACCACCACCTTCTCAAGGGCAATTAGGGATGGGCAATAAATGCTGGCCTAGCCAGCGACGCCCACATCCCACGAACGAATAAAAAAAGTATAAACTTATGGATTTAAAAGAACTTGTTTAGAGCATTAGAAATTTCGCTAAGGAAAAAAAAGGCAGCCAAAAATTATTTCTGAAAGCACTTGCTTTGTGCTTTCACAGAATGATATATAAAATAGTAGCTTTTGATAATATCACACTGTGAGACACACCATATTGACAAGGCCCAAAGTGTCACCTTTAGAAGTAAGAGTTACTGGAGTTCACAATGAGATGCATGTCCTAAAAACTGAATTTAATGCAAATAGATGTATTATTCCCAGCAATTACTTGCCTGCTGTTAATAAAAGGAAGGGAAAAGTCTTCAAACTAAAAAATATTACCATTTTAGACTATTTTAACAAACATTATCTGACGGTAAATGGAGATTCTGACTCAAATCTGCATTACATGGGGTTTTCCCACTTCTAACATCAGAATCCTGGAACTCCCTTCCTAACAGCACTGTGGGTATACCTGCCCCAAATGGACTGCAGCGGTTCAAGAAGGCAGCTCACCACCACCTTCTCAAGGGCAATTAGGGATGGGCAATAAATGCTGGCCTGGTCAGTGACGTCCACATCCCATGAATGAATAATTAAAAAAAGATTTAATACTTATGATTTACTGCTTTACTTCAAGGAAACACTAATCTTACAGAAACTCAGCAGCAACTGTAGGCAAGAGGGTGGGGAGGGGATGGGGAGGATGGAAGAGGAAGAGCAAAGTCTTAAATCAGTAGATTGCAGGGAATGGGGTGGGGCGGGGGGGGGAAAGAAAGGTGAACACACAATGGGAATGAGACATTAACCCCTGTTGACTCAGGAAATAAGGAATATATTGGTGCTTTCCATAGGCCATATCATGAGTACTCCAGTCCTAGATAATGTAACAAAAACAAAATGGCATCAAAAATTGACAAGCCATTTAAATACGTACGATATATTATAGTTCCCCAACCATGATTTCTGTTCATTGTTAAGAGCTGATAATGCAATTGGAGGGACTGGCTAAGAGAAGTCACTGTGCCTTATAGAAGGATGAAGTAAAACCAGTACAGCCATTAACAAGGAATGCATAAATCATTTCAATTTTGGATGCTGGGTCCATTCTTTTGCATTGTGAACTCCAACCTAGTTCCCTGTTGAAATCATTATAGCCAGGGAAACATAATGTACCTGGTAATTCAAAACAAAAATAAAATTTACAAGTTCAAATATTTAAGCCATCTAAAATAGTTGCTTTCTAATTATCAATTTAATGACCCAAATTTTGTGGTTGTATTGACAGTGTCAGGCAAACCCCCCACTTGCCAAGACTGAGGCACACACGATTTCGCCACATCAACATGAAAATTTAAAATTGCAAGCCCAACTGGAAAGACATTTGCATTGTAACTAACAGCATTAGAACAATGGAGACCGAGTCATTGCTTCCCCAATACACAGAAGTAGTGGTCAGACCAGTTTTGGTCACATGACTGATTGAACATTGAAGATCGGAACAGGAGTAGGCCATTCAGCCCCTCGAGCCTGTCCCGCCATTCAATGAGATCATGGCTGATCCGCGGCCTAACTCCATATACCTGCCTTTGGCCCATATCCCTTAATATCTTGCTTAACAAAAATCTATCAGATTTAAAATTAATTGTTCTAGCTTCGACTGCCGTTTGTGGAAGTTCCAAATCTCTACCACCCTTTGTGTGAAGTGCTTTCTAACATCTCTCCTGAACAGTCTGGTCCTAACTTTTAGACTATGCCCCCTAGTTTTAGAATCTCCAACCAGTGGAACTAGTTTATCTTTATTTAGGCCTGTCTTTTCCTGTTTATATCTTGTCGCCTTCGATCAGATCACCCCTAATGTTGACTGTTGGAGGTTTCAGATTTGAACTGAGAAAGCCGTGTGCTCCCGATTGGAACGGAACCGCCTCTCCTGTCCTGCCTGCATTCATCTCTTTCACATGGAACTGAATCTTGTGAAAACACGTGAACCGCAAAGAGAGAAAAGAACAAGGTTTAAGAAGAACACTGGCCCCGACGAACAGCAAGGCTACCTTCAATCAAGTGAGCTCGAAGCAAAATAAACAAGAACTCTGATATTGCCTCAAACCCCTCTACTATATTTTCCTCTCCTCTTTTCTGTCCCTATTTGCATGTGTGTATTGTGTGTGCATGCTAGCGTGGGCGCTTCATATATCCGTAGGCGTTAACCGTATTAGAATTTAAGTTTAAGGTTTAATAAATTTCACGTTTCTGCTTTAAACCTGAGAAAGCCTGTTTATGCTCATTTCTTTGTCTTATAATTGGAAAGGATTCACAAAAGGGAAGCTCAAAACACTGTGTTTAAAATTAAAACCCTATTACAAGAAGACCAGGTGAAGATAGCAACAGACCCCAAGACACCTTTCTCACCTGGTCGTAACAAATAGCAAAACTGTCAGTATTTGCTGTCATTATTTGGTGAAACTGACAGCAAGTTCTGACGTCTGCACACGATATATAGTAATCTAGAATTTGCTGTCAGCTGCTCTTCCACAGGGTTCACTGTTGAAGTCCTCACATTCAGAAATCAATTAGAAATCACTGAATTGGCATGAACTTCCACTTTTTACTGTATTGGTCTCCCTGTAAAAATCCTTGGAAATGCTACGCTTTTTGACCCAGGTAACTGCATTTTTAACGGCATACTAAGTCATATTACTGTTGAACAACCTCCCTGGCTCTGAAAAACTAATTTTATATTTGTGGAATGTCAGATTTCTCCATTGTATGATTAGAAATTCCATAGATTTTTAAAATAAGAGTTTAAGTATATATTAGCTTCTACTTTAATCCCAGCTAACATACCACATCTTTATATCACTTTCTGCAATATAAAAAGTGAATGATAAAACTTGCTCGTTACTTCCGGGTTTGCTGTCTATGAGAATTCTTCAATGTGAAAAGGCTGCCTAGCCTGTTTGATGACATCACTGTTCTGGATTCCAGAGATACCCTGGCCGGAATTTAATGCCCCCCAACCCCCCCCGAAAAAAGAGGGCGAGGTGGTGGGAGTGGCATAAAATGGTATGGAAGTTGGGGGCTGCCGTGCCGATTGCTTACCTGACTCCGCTGCTATTTTACCAGTAGCAGGGGTGATGACTAACTGCCTGCTTGCCTCAGGCCAATTGAGGCCCTTAAGCAGCCAATTAATTGCCAACTGAGCGCCTCTTCCCACTATCGCGGGTATTTTACCAGCAGCGGATGGGCACTTCAGCACCTGAGGAGGCCGCCCAATAATACCTCGCGACCTCTTTGCGGGCTGGGGGAGCCCCTATTCAGGCAGCCTGTGCCCCACGGAGGGCTCCACACAGCAGCATTGGCAACCCCTGCTAAAACTACCCACCTCCACCCTGCTCTCTGACCCATTCCCCCACTCGCCAGGGCCTAGCCATTTATGAGGCCAAACCGCCACTTGCCTCTTTGAAGGGCAACGTCCATTGTTCCTCTTCTTGCTGGGTGCAGTCCCAGCAGTGGCCACCACTCCCGGTGGCACTGCTGGCCCTCTGATTGGTCGGCAGCTTTTGGAGGCAGGACCTTCAGAAGTTCTGACTGAGGCCAATTAAGAGTCTGGGCCACGCAAAACAGCAGTGGTTTCCAGGCCTGGAAGAGGCAGGCTCTCCCTCGACTTTTCAGCCAGTGGGTGGGGCCACTGCCTTAACATTAAATTCCCTACAGCTGCTGCCAGAATGATATTAACGTCAGGAAAGGTGAAATCCATGCTACAGCGATCCTTAGATTTTTGCAGGCAGCGTTCGTAGAGGTCAGCAGCAAACGCCATCACTGCACCACTGACTGCAAAATCCGAGCCAATGTTTGTACAATGTCACCAACAGCAAGTGATTTCTCAGTTTATACAGTCATCATCAAGCAATATTACCTGGCATCCTGTTGCCAAGCCAGCAGCTTTGAAACACTGTGTTGCTTTTTCACACAGTATACAGAGGTCTTTGTACTGTGGCGTGCGGAGATAATAGAACAGCTCAGAGTACGAGGGAATAATGTTGGGCTTCACTCCTCCATGTTTAATAATACCTAGTAGCAAGAGAGCATTACGATCAAGCAATCAAACAACTATGGAAACTCAGCATTATTTCTTCATGCACGTGTATGCAGTTTATACAAACCCAGTGCCTTAATCTGTAATCAGTATGCAAACCCATTTAGGCAGATTCAACAGTTTATATCGTACTGAAGCACCAAAGTGCTTAGGAAATGCGTACACAAAAAACAAACACCTTTCTGCTACACTGTCTTTCACCAGTGACTCCAGCATGAGGAGATCCACTACATAATGTTTTTACTGGAATCAATGACCATGTAACTATATCAATTTGGAGCTTAGTTGTAGTAAATTTCAAGATTAATTCACAACACAAAAAAGCCTTTGGAAAGACATGCTCCAAACAGATTTCAGTTTATAAAATACTTGCAAATATACAAGAAAAACACAACTGGTTTTCAAATGGCAAGTGGTTGCAGCTTATTGTCAGCAAGCTCCAGTGCACCCTTAACCATGATCTGATCACTGAAGGTCACTAACAATTCTAAAATGAAGTTACTCGAACAACTTAGATCAACTTTGCATAATATTTTATAATAGCATCCATTATTAAGCAATATATAGCAGTTTAACTTCAAAACTGTATTTTCTTTGCGTCACTTTTTCTTCTGTCTTAGGATTCATTTACAAGTAATCTGAATAGTACTTTTAATTCCTTCCAAGTCATTCATTATATGAAAAGCATAACTGCTTTTAGTTGCTTTTAATTTTGAGTTTCCTACCCCTTACCCAATGGCATCTTGAATTGAAAATGTAACTGGGTTCTTAAACCTTTTAACTTTGAAAAGGATAAACATTTATTGCATCTACCTGGTTAAGCTCTGCGTTTAATGTTTATTGCACTTACCTGGTTAGATTCAGGTTTGCCATTTCTGAGGAACTTCATTACGTTTTTGATTGTAACTTGTAATTCATGACCATATTAACCACTACTGCTCCAAAGCTACAGCATAATTTCTGCTGTTTCAATAAGTGTAGCACAAATTCCTTACCTCAACAGTTGTCCTTAAAATGGTGGGTTTGACAATCAAATGCACACATTGGATGACCTGAATTAATTATTTTACTTCATATGAGAAAATAGGCTGTGCCTGCACAGGATACAAAGCTCAATGAATTCCAACAGATCTTTGATTTGGAAAATAACCAAGTATGCCATTCCACCCTTTGTTAACAGACTTTATCTAGAGTTGTTCTGTTGACATAACCATATAGGCTGGCACTTAGAACAGGAATGGAAGTGGGCAAATTGGGGAATCAAAATTGGGGAAAACACAAGTTGTGGTTCAATACCGAGCAATTTTTTGTTTAAATATTCATTCATAGAATGTGGGCATTGGTGGCAAGACCAGCATTTATTGCTGATCCCTAATTGTCCTCGAGAAGGTGGCACTGAACTGCCTTCCTGAACCACTGTAGTCCATGCGGTGTAGACAGACCCACAGTGCTATTGGGAGGGCATTCAGGATTTTGACCCAGTGACAATGAAGGAACAGCAATATATTTCTAAGTTAGGATGTTGTGTGACTTGGAAGGGAAACTGCAGGTTCCCGTGCAACTGCTGCGACTCGGCAGGGTGTACCTTCAACATGTCCGATGCTTAGGTCAGTGCTGGGTGGTCTGTTTGGTTTTATTCTTATTCAACCTTTCTATAGTGATTTGATACAACTGAGAAGCTTGCTAGGCCATTTCAGATGGCAGCTAAGAGATAACATTGCTGAGGGTCTGGGGTCACATGTAGGCCAGATCAGATAAGAACAGCACACTTTCTTCCCTAAAAGATTAGAGAACTAGATGGGTTTTTAATGACAATCCAGTAGTTTCATGGTCATCATTAATGATCTATTATTAATCTGTTATTCCAGAGACTGCATTTGTTGACATGCGCAAATACAGCATGTATTTAAAAAGGGAGAACAGGGAGGGAAAAGAGGGAGGGAAAAGAGGGAGGGAAAGAGGGAGGGAAAAGAGGGAGGGAAAGAGGGAGGGAAAGAGGGAGGGAAAGAGGGAGGGAAAGAGGGAGGGAAGGAGGGAGGGAAAGAGGGAGGGAAGGAGGGAGGGAAGGAGGGAGGGAAGGAGGGAGGGAAGGAGGGAGGGAAGGAGGGAGGGAAGGAGGGAGGGAAGGAGGGAGGGAAGGAGGGAGGGAAGGAGGGAGGGAAGGAGGGAGGGAAAGAGGGAGGGAAGGAGGGAGGGAAGGAGGGAGGGAAGGAGGGAGGGAAGGAGGGAGGGAAGGAGGGAGGGAAGGAGGGAGGGAAGGAGGGAGGGAAGGAGGGAGGGAAGGAGGGAGGGAAGGAGGGAGGGAAGGAGGGAGGGAAGGAGGGAGGGAAGGAGGGAGGGAAAGAGGGAGGGAAAGAGGGAGGGAAAGAGGGAGGGAAAGAGGGAGGGAAAGAGGGAGGGAAAGAGGGAGGGAAAGAGGGAGGGAAAGAGGGAGGGAAAGAGGGAGGGAAGGAGGGAGGGAAGGAGGGAAGGAAGGAGGGAAGGAAGGAGGGAAGGAAGGAGGGAAGGAGGGAAGGAGGGAGGGAGGGAGGGGGAGAGGGAGGGAGGGGGAGAGGGGGAGAGGGGGAGAGGGGGAGAGGGGGAGAGGGGGAGAGGGGGAGAGGGGAGGGGGAGAGGGGAGAGGGGAGAGGGGAGAGGGGCGGGGGAGAGGGGAGAGGGGAGAGGGGAGAGGGGGGAGGGGAGAGGGGGGAGGGGAGAGGGGGAGAGGGGAGAGGGGAGAGGGGAGAGGGGAGGGGGAGAGGGGCGGGGGAGAGGGGCGGGGGAGAGGGGCGGGGGAGAGGGGCGGGGGAGAGGGGCGGGGGAGAGGGGCGGGGGAGAGGGGCGGGGGGAGAGGGGCGGGGGAGAGGGGCGGGGGAGAGGGGCGGGGGAGAGGGGCGGGGGAGAGGGGCGGGGGAGAGGGGCGGGGGAGAGGGGAGAGGGGAGAGGGGGAGGGGGAGTGGAGGGGGGAGGGGAGAGGGGAGGGGGGAGGGGGGAGGGGAGGGGGGAGGGGGGAGGGGGGAGGGGAGGGGGGAGGGGAGGGGGGAGGGGAGGGGGGAGGGGAGGGGGGAGGGGAGGGGGGAGGGGAGGGGGGAGGGGAGGGGGGAGGGGAGGGGGGAGGGGAGGGGGGAGGGGAGGGGGGAGGGGAGAGGGGAGGGGAGAGGGGAGGGGAGAGGGGAGGGGAGAGGGGAGGGGAGAGGGGAGAGGGGAGGGGAGAGGGGAGGGGGGGAGAGGGGAGGGGGGGAGAGGGGAGGGGGGGAGAGGGGAGGGGGAGGGGGAGGGGAGAGGGTGGGGGAGGGGAGAGAGAGTGGGGGAGGGGAGAGAGAGTGGGGGAGGGGAGAGAGAGTGGGGGAGGGGAGAGAGAGTGGGGGAGGGGAGAGAGAGTGGGGGAGGGGAGAGAGAGTGGGGGAGGGGAGAGAGAGTGGGGGAGGGGAGAGAGAGTGGGGGAGGGGAGAGAGAGTGGGGGAGGGGAGAGAGAGTGGGGGAGGGGAGAGAGAGTGGGGGAGGGGAGAGAGAGTGGGGGAGGGGAGAGAGAGTGGGGGAGGGGAGAGAGAGTGGGGGAGGGGAGAGAGAGTGGGGGAGGGGAGAGAGAGTGGGGGAGGGGAGAGAGAGTGGGGGAGGGGAGAGAGAGTGGGGGAGGGGAGAGAGAGTGGGGGAGGGGAGAGAGAGTGGGGGAGGGGAGAGAGAGTGGGGGAGGGGAGAGAGAGTGGGGGAGGGGAGAGAGAGTGGGGGAGGGGAGAGAGAGTGGGGGAGGGGAGAGAGAGTGGGGGAGGGGAGAGAGAGTGGGGGAGGGGAGAGAGAGTGGGGGAGGGGAGAGAGAGTGGGGGAGGGGAGAGAGTGGGGGAGGGGAGAGAGTGGGGGAGGGGAGAGAGTGGGGGAGGGGAGAGAGTGGGGGAGGGGAGAGAGTGGGGGAGGGGAGAGAGTGGGGGAGGGGAGAGAGTGGGGGAGGGGAGAGAGTGGTGGGGGGGGGGGAAGGGCGGCGGTGGGGGAGAGTGGTGGGGGGAGCAGCGGAGCGGAGGCGGAGTGCCTTTTTCTCTGCATGCACCATAAACACAACAGCAAAAGACTTACCGGCCTGTCTCTGCACCCAGCAACACAAAGGTCTTCGGCCGCTCGCTCCCCGCGGCTCTCTACGGCCTCTCGCTTCCAGCCTTCTCCATTCAGCCATTCCCTCCAGCTGCGGATGCCCAATCCAGTTGCTTTCTCCCCTACTTCTCAACAGTACTTCAGGCATTGCAACTGTCTGGTCCCTGCCTTTTGCATGTTCCCTCTCCCCACCCCTCCTCCCTCTCCCTCTTCCCCTCCCCCTCTATCCCCCTCTTCACCCAACCCTCTATCCCCCTCTTCACCCAACCCTCTATCCCCCTCTTCACCCAACCCTCCCTCTAACCCCCTACCTCCACCCCTCCACCACAGTTGAATATCTGAAGTGCAGTTGCAAAGTCGGGGAAATAGCATCCAAAACAAAACCTCAACAATTTTGGTTTTAATTATTGAGAAGTTTTATTAAGTTCATTAAGCATCCGAGGAACTGCTGTGCATGGATACATGAGTGTTGTGTCCAGCATTCCCGTGAGACAGACAGACAGACTCTGCTATGCACAGCTAAAGAGATTGTTCCTGGAGAGCCTTGTGGTGAATGAACGCTTGGCTCTCTATTCCACTACTGTATTGTCCATGTGAAGAAGGCAAAGTCACAAGAGTCTGAGCTCAGTCTATTCTTGGCGAATGTTCCCCAAGCGCATCCCAATGTGCATTCCCAATTCATCCATAAATGCAATGTTCCTTTCCACATCGTGACAAGCTCCGCAGCATGATCTAGTTGCCTTCGTTGCTTGAATGCTGACCTTAAGTCTCAAGGATTGTTTTCTCGACGGCATGTTTGACATGAAAAGAAATAAAGCAAATCAGAGTCAGAGCTTGCCTTCCTCCATCCACTGAAATTACTGTTGTGCACACCTTTTTAAGTTCTGCAGTGAAGGCACCAATTGATAACGTCGCCAATGAAGCACTTATTACCCACCTCAGATGCAGGAATCATCACATCCTTGCGTCCTCTCCTGCACTGCCTCCTTTGCTTGAATGCCGTCCTTAAGTCTCAAGGATTGTTTTCTCAAGGGCACGTTTTACATGAAAAGAAATAAGGAAAGAACAGGAGTGTCAGAGCTTCCCTCCCTCCAATGAAATTACTGTTGCGCATGCTTTATGCTCTGCAGGATAGGCATGTACTGATAACACTGCCAATGAATCACTTAGTACCCACCTCAGCTGCAGGAGTCAGGATGATGTAACTGCCCCTATCTCGTGATGGTTCAATGCTGCTCTCAGGGAAAACATGAATGATGTGAGGGTGCTGGAAAAAGAAGCACATTTCTTTTGGACTATGAACATAAAGCAGGCCATTTAGCCCAGCTGTTCCCTGCTAGTGGTTATGCTACTCCTGTGCCTTCCCATACGCTCCCAATTAATCCTGCCTACTACTATCAGCATCACCTTCCATTTCTTTCACTCTTGCCTACCCTTGCCTTAAAGCAACACTGAGGATGGAGAATGGTGTGGCTGCATTCCCACCTCACCAGTTGTGTACGCAGCAAGAGCATTCACATTTGTGCTACCACTGGACACGGCATGAGGTGGCTGTGTGTCCATGTGCACTGCTCGGATGGGTGCAGGAACAGGTGGCTGTGTGTCCATGTGCACTGCTCGGATGGGTGCAGGACAGGTGACTGTGTAACTGAACAGCAAGGACAGGGTACCGCAGGTGGGGGAAGTGGAGCTTTGAACAGGCAGGTATATGTTCAGGAAGGCTATTAAGGGACTACACGGGATACATGAGATGAGATAAGAAATACAGAATGCACTCCATTGAAACGTTACAAAACCGAAAGTGACCGTTTAGATGGAAGGTTGTTCGCTGGACTGCAGCACATGTACTGCCTGCACACAGCAACTTACAACAGGGACTGGAGCACATGCGGTGCCCCAGACAATGGAAATGTTTTCAGAGCAACTTACCTTGGAACAATCTCCTCTGTCTAATAAAAATGAAGCAAATCTCCAAAATGACTAAATAATTGAGAAAAAATGCGAGAAAATGCCCAACGAAACCTCTCCTCCTTCCACTTTCAAAAACTCGCGCCGGAGCTTTGACGCATGCGTAAATGTCGGAAGATTGACGCATGCGTGAATATCTGGTGGCGTTGCATGAAGCGCATGCGCAGAGGCCAACCTGGCGCGTTGCCCGAGGAAGACGACGTCACCAGCGCTTGCGCAAACTGGTCCTGGCAAGCTGGAACGCAGCGCATGCGCAGAGAGCAGGAGACCGTCTGCGCATGTGCGCACCGCAGCGCAGCCTGATGATGTCGGCACTGGCCAGCGTGGTCAGGAATCACTTTGTATTCCAGATTGATTTAATTAAATTTAATTTAAATTTCCTCCAGCTGTTGTGGTGAGCTTTGAACTCAAGTGGGGTCTTTGGGAGTGTAGCCAGAGGTCTTTTTAGTTTTCAGTAAGCATATTCTGCTCTTGGTAGTGGAAGCTATCAGTTTTTTGTACCACATTTTCTTGTCTCAATGAACAGTCAAACATTTAGTCTAAATAGGAAATCTTTGACAAATATCATGGACTGCAAAGTTATAGTATAGCAGGAACCCCTCGTGATCATGTCTAGATAAATGGATTTTGTTCAAGGCTTACATACACCCCTAAAAATAGGTGAGGGTTGTCTTGCATAATAACTGGTCACTGAGAAGGTTTTCATCAATCTGTTCCAGGTCAGACATTCAGTGAATTATTTTTAAAAATTGCTTCACAGCATCCCCTATCTTTAAATTAGACAGAACTGACCAAGAATTGGTCCAATATGCAACCCAAGTTATTGCCTTTCACTGAAATACAGTAATCAAGGAAGAACACAAAAGAGCCAACTGATTTTATACCATTCATCCCAAATTACATATTGCTTGTGTTAATTAGGTACAAGTGCACGTATACGGAGAGACTGGATGTTACATACAGTGTCACTGCTTATCAACAAAACCGTAAAGGTTGAAAAGTCACACATTTTTGTACTAATGTAACTAGGTTTCTACTAAAAAAAAAGCAAATACTTAGCAAAAACAGACACCAGTTGTATGCAGCAATGGTTGAAATTACTAATGCATCCTTAATGTAATCAACTCACCATGAAGTCTCCAATCTGGCTTCAGCTGCTGTCGTAATACTGATAAGTTGGTATAAGCCAAAACTGCAGCATCTAATGCATTTACTCCTTCCCAGGGATAACCAGCAGCATGAGTGGCTTTTCCAAAATACTTCACAGTTAGCCTAAAATGAAAATATATCAAATTTAAAAAAAACAAATACACTTTACTTACAACTAGTAACATTAAGTTACAGATGTATTGGTGCAAAATCCCTTCAATTCAGAGTTGGATGTCCACATTTACTTAGCAATCTGACAACATCAGACACTCTGGGCTGCATATTTCGGGTCCCACTGAGGCAAATGGGGCCCGAAAATACCAGCCGGCGCACTATTTTCCCGATGCTGTTTCTGGCGCGAGCTATGCTCACCAGGGTGGGAGATGGAGCTACTTTGACATGACCGAGAATTAGTGCCACAAGAGGCTGAGACTTTTCAGGCAGGTGGTTACAGACATCTGTGCCCTTGCCACCGAAGATCTCCCATCTCACAGCACAGGTTGCCAAGCCCTGCCAGAAGCCATCAGTCACCATGTCCTTGAACTTCTTCACTTCTGGCTCCTTCCAAGGATCAACTGCGGACCTTGGCAGCATCTTACAAACAGCTGCACATCACTGCATCTTGTAGGTCATTGATGCTCTATTTGCCATAGCTGGACAATACATTCAGTTGGTGACAGATGAGGGCTCATAGGCATCGATTGCACCCATGTGGCCATCAAGGCAACGAGTGACCAACCAGTGAGATTCATCAACTGGAAGGGCTTCCACTCCTGCAACTTTCAACTGGTCTGCAATGACAACAAGAGCTTCATGCGTATGCTCACTTTCCTCATAGCTGCCATAAATCCTTTATCCTCTGCCAGTCCAAGCTGCCGCAGATCTTTACCCCATGGATCCCTGGGGACATGGGATAGCCCTTGAAGAGGCACCCCCAGATAAAGACACAGAGGCAATACAATCATTGCCACCTGTTCACTAGGACAACCACTGAGCAGGCCATTAAGCTTCTGAATACGCGTTTCCGGTGCCTGGACCAGTCGGCTGGCACCCTGCAATACACTCCTGCAAGTTTTTCAATCACTGCTTGTCTGCTGCACTCTCCATAATATGGCCCACCACAGAGGTGAGGACCTTGAGGAGAGCGAGGCCCTGAAAGGAGATAGCTCATTAGAGGAAGAGGGGGGGCAGGAGGAGGGAGAGGAGGAAGAGGGGGAGGTAGAGAGGGAGGATGCAGAACACCGAGGTGCAATGGCTGCACAGGAAGGTGGCCAGGCATTACACGGGGCGCGTAGCTCCCGTCCAGATGTCATGAACGTCAGAGATTATCTTATTTAGGAACATTTTAATGGAGCCCCTCTGACCGAGGATGAAGGGCATGGAATGCAAGCAACTCTGAGGTGCCTGTGCTAACACATCCATTGAAGATGCAGTCAGGAACATCTAAACTCTTACCACCAATGAATGAAGCCACCACTTGGCCGTCATCATTGAGGTACTCTTGATCTCCTTCACCACCTCCTCTCTTTTCCTGTCCCGCCATCAATACAAGGATTCTCAGACATGTGGCTAAAAGTGTCATTATTAACATCTCTCTTTCAGGTATTCCTTTCTGAATACTGGTGAGTGTGACTGTTCTTATGGAGAGTGCAGACACAGCCAAGTCCACAGCACCACGGAGTGCTCTGCTGTAGTGCGTGGAGGGGGGGGGGGTGGCGGTGACAGGGGCGGATGAAGATGAGTGGAAGAGCAACAGTGGTAGGAGATTCCATAGTGAGGGGAACACACAGGTGCTTCTGTGGCTGTAGCCTTGACTCCAGGAAGGTATGCTGCCTCCCCGGTGTCAGGGTCAAGGATCTTTCTGTTCAGCTACAGGACATTCTAATGGTGAGGATGTACAGCCAGTGGTCATAGTCCATATTGGCAAATGGACATAGGCAGAATGGGGGATGAAGTCCTGCAGTCAGTTTAGGGAGCTAGGAGAAATTAAAAACAGGACCTCAAAAGATAGTCATCTCTGGATTACTCCCAGTCTCATGTGCTAGTGAGAACAAAAATAGAAAGACAGAGCTAATGACTATGTGGCTGGAGATATGGTGCAGGAGGGAGGGCTTTTGGAGTGCATGTCCACAGATCCCTGAAGGTGGCTGGACAAGTAGACAAGGTGATTGAAAAGGCGTCCGGGACACTTTCCTTTATTAGCCAAAGCATAGAATATAAGAGCTGGGAGGTTATGCTGGAACTGTATAAAACACTGGTTCGGTTACAGCTGGAGAACTGGCTGCAGTTCTGGTCACTGCATCACAGGAAAGAGCTGATTGCACTAGAGAGGGTACAGAGGAGATTTAGGAGGATGTTGCCTGGACTGGACAATTTTAGTTATGAGGAAAGACTGGATAGGCTAGAGTTGTTTTCTTTGGAACACAGGAATATGAGGGAAGACCTAATTGAGGTCTATGAAATTATGAAGGGTCCAGATAGAGTGGATAGGAAGGCCTGATTCCCCTTGATTGAGGAGTCCATAACCAGTGGGCATAGAGGATTCAAGGGGAAGTTCTTTCACCCAGAGGGTGATAGGGATTTGGAACTCACTGGATGAAAGGGTGGTCAAGGCAGAAACCCTCATAACATTTAAAAAGTACTTGGATATGCATTTGAAGTGCTATAACCTACAAGGCTATGGACCAAGAGCAAAAAAGTAGCGTTAGGCTGGATGGCTGCCTGTCAGCCCGCACGGACATGATGGGCTGAGTGGTTTCCTTCTGTGCTGTAAATTTTTATGATTCTGTAGTGCTCAAAATGGAAAACAGCCCAGTGACCCATTCAGTTCTCCTCGCAACACAGTGGCCTCTGCGCTCGGCCACTTCTACACGGTGCTCCCCCTGTGGCCTCGGGGGAGGTGGAGGCAGCCTGCTTATTTGCCTCAGCTTGAGGCTAAGATGCTTGTGGCAGTCGCTCTTGTTGCATAGGATATCTCCAGAAGATGCAGCACCTGCATCATTGCTGGAGCAGCCTCTGTCACTTGGCCCTGCTGCGCAGAAGCTCCCACTATCAGAGGAGCCAGGATGACGATGCCCCATGAGGGGTGGCACCCTCATCCTCCTCAGTGACATCCTCAGCTCTTGATGGGCACTCCTGATGGCTAGAAGGGAGCACCAGCTGGGGTGCAACTGGCATCTGCTCCAAACTTCTCTGCGCCAGCCTTGCCACTGATCAGACCAGGCTAGATAGTGTGGCATGTATCCTGTGGACGCCAGTACCAAGTTCCTGCATGTACTCCAAGTGTTGCTGCATATGGCCCTCGACGAGGTTGGACATTCTCTCCAAGAAGGAGCTCATGAGCTGGAGAGATTCTTTTTTTTTAATTCACTGACAAGGCCAGCATTTGTTGCCCCTTTCCTAATTGCCCATGAGAAGGCAGTGGTGAGCTGCCTTCTTGAATCAGTGCACTCTATCTGGTGTAGATACACCCACAGTGCTATAAAGAAGGGAGTTCCAGGTTTTAAACCCAGCAACAGTGAAGAGACAGTGATATAGTTCCAAGTCAGGGTGATGTACATCTTGGAGCAGAACTTGCAGATGGTGGTGTTCCCATGCTTTTGCTGCCCTTGTCCTTCTTGGTGGTAGAGGTCGTAAGTTTAGAAGGTGCTGTCGAAGGAGGCTTGGTGAGTTGCTGTAGCATATCTTGTATATCAAGTGGGCTGCTTTGCCCTAGATGGGGACGAGCTTCTTGAGTGTTGTTGGAACTGCACTCATCCAGGCAGTAGAGAGTATTCCATCACACCCCTGACTTGTGGTGGATAGGTTTGTTGAGAGTCGAGAGGTGAATTACCGCAGGATTGCCGGAACTGACCTGCTCTTGTAGCCATAGTATTATGATGCCTGGTCTAGTTCAGTTTCTGGTCAATGATGACCCCCAGGATGTTGACGGTGGGGGATTCAGCGATGGTAATGCCGTTGAATGTCAAGGGGAGATGGTTAGATTCTCTCTTGTTGAAGATGGTCATTGCCTAGCACTTGTGTGGCACAAATGTTACTTGGCACTTATCAGCCCAAGTTGGAATGTTGTTGAGGTCTTGCTGAATGCGGGCACAGACTGCTTCAGTATCTCAGGAGTTGTAAATGCACAGTCTTCAAAAACAATCAGCAGTGAACATCCCCACTTCTGACTTTATGATGCAGGGAAGATCATTGATGAAGCAGCTGAAGATGGTTGGGCCTCGGGCACGGCCTTGAGGAACTCCTGCAGTGATATCCTGGGGGTTGGATGTTTAGCCTCCAATAACCACAACCATCTTCCTTTGTACAGTGGAGAGTTTTCCCCGATTCCCATTGACTCCAGTTTTGCTAGGCTCCTTGATGCCACATTCAGTCATATGCTTCCTTGAATTCAGCTGTTCCGTCCATGTATGGACCAGGACTGTAATGAGGGGTGGAAGCCAAACTGAACATCGGTGAGCAGATTATTGCTGTGTAAGTGCCACTTGACAGCACCAATGACACCTTGCGTCACTTTGCTGATGATCGAGATTGGACTTATGGGGTGGTAAGTGGCCAGTTTAGATTTGTTCTGCTTTATGTGGACAGGACATATCTGGGCAATTTTCCACATTTCAGGTAGATGCCAGTGTTGTAACTGTACTGGAACAACTTGGCTAGGGGCACAGCTAGTTCTGGAGCCCAAGTTTTCAGTACTACTGCTGGGATGTTGTCAGGGTCTATAGCCTTTAGCAGTATCCAGTGCCTTCAGCTATTTCTTGACATCACGTAGGAGTGAATCAAATTGGCTGAAGACCGACATTGGTGATGCTGGGGACCTCAGGAGGAAGCAGAGATGGATCATCCACTCAGCATGTTTGGCTGAAGACGGTTGCAAATGCTTCAGCCTTATCTTGTGCACTGACGTGCTGGGCTTCCCCCATCATTGAGGATGGAGATGTTTGTGGAGCTTCTTCTTCCAGTTAATTGTTTAATTGTCCGCCACCATTCACAACTGTATGTGGCAGGACTGCAGTGCTTTGATCTGATCCATTGGTTCTAGGATTGCTAAGCTCTATCACAAACTGCTTCTGCTGTTTAATATGCACGCGGTCCTGCGTTGCAGCCTCACCAGGTTGGCACCTCATTTTTAGGTATGTCTGGTGCTGTTCATGGCATGCTTTCCTGCACTCCTCAATAAACCAGGGATGATCCACTGGCTAGATGGTAATGGTAGAGCCAGTAATATGCAGGCCAGCATAACTGAGGTTACAGTTTGTGGTCGAATACAATTCTACTGCTGCTGCTGCTGAGGTTCTACAGCGCCTCACGGATGCTCAGTTTTGAGCATTTCCCATTTAGCATGGTGGTAGTGCCACACATCATGATGGACGATACCCTCAGTGTGAAGTCGGGTCTCCATCTTCACAAGGACTATGCAGTGGTCCCTCCTACCAATAGTCATGGACAGATGCATATGCGACAGGTAGATTGGCGAGGGTGAGGTCAAGCAGGTTTTTACCTCTTGTTGGTTCCATCAACACCTACCGCAGGCCCAATCTGACAGCTATGTCCTTCAGGACTCGGCCAGCTTGGTCAGTAGCGATGCTACCGAGCCACTCTGCCCACGGCCCCACACTGCCTCAGGGAACGCCCACATGTGGAAGCACATCTCCTTCTGCTGATCTAGGTACAGCCTTCCTTCCTGGGACTCCCAAGGCCCTGCATCTGTGCCCAGTTAACCAGGGCTGTGCCTATCCTCGCTCCTCCAGGGAGAAATGCCCACAGCTGAATCTGCTTCTGGCACCTTCTCCTGCACAGAGGCCAGGTGGCATAGTGGTAATGTCACTGGACTGGTAATCCAGAGGCCCAGGCTAACGCCCTGGGGCACAGTCTCAAATCCCACTGCAGCAGCAGGTGGAACTTAAATTCAATTAACTAATAAAAATATGTATTTGGAAGCTAGTCTCAGTAATGGTGCCATAAAACTATCAATTGTCATAAAAACCCATCTGGTTCACAAATGTCCTTTAGGGAAGAAAATCTCCCATCCGTACCTGATCTGGCTTACATGTGACTCCAGACCCACAGCTATGTGGTTGACTCTTAAAATGCCATCTGAAATGATCTAGCAAACCACTCAGTTCAAGGGCAATTAGGGATGGGCAACAACTGCTGGTCTTGCCAGCCATGCCCACATCCCATGAAATAAAAAGCACCAGTGCCGTCTTCCTCAGCCAGTGTCACCCATTCTAAATTTGCGCAAAGTCCCATTGAGGTGAGTGTATCTGTGTAGGTGGACGGTGCACTCGTAAGGTGTGATGGTGCTTCTTCGGTTCCTTGGTGGTCATCTGGGACCACGGAGGGTGAGGGGGAAGCTCTCACAGGGATGATGTCTGCACCTGTGGGAGGCACAAGAGGAGATCATGAGAGCTAGTCTTGGAGAACTAAAGCCTCTACAGCGCTGAAGCTTCGCAATGCAACCATCAGCATTCAGCATGCTGTCGGACAGGGTTGAGCGCAAGGCACCTGTTGAGAATTTTGCCATCTGTAATCACCATCTCCACCATGAGTGCCTATTTCGCCAGGGCCAACTTCCTCTTGGTCTACTATAGGAACACAGGAGCAGCAGTAGGCCATTCAGCCCATCGAGCCTGCTCTGCCATTCAATTAGATCATGGCTGATCATCTACCTCAATGCCACTTTCCCACTGTTACCATCAGGTGAGGAAAGTTTACAAGGCTCCCCTCGTCCTTCTCCTTGTTTGACCACAACAGGGTTTATTCCTTTTTAACAGTGGATGTGCTTACCACTTCAGTGAGTGTTTTACCTTGTACCTTTGTTGTGATCATAAAAGAACCAATTGGACAGGTTTTCTTGGGTTTAAACAAGAAAGTGGTGAGTTTATTGTACTTAACCAAAAACCCAATATAAATAAAAGAATAAATTACACTACACTTTCTCTCTCTCTCACACACACAGATTACAGAGTGATGAGGAATAATTTGGTTTGGATTAGAGTCCAGAACAAATAAAAATTATACAGTCTGTGGTGTCCGTTAATCCAGCTGTTTTCCGGCTGAAGTGTGATCTTGAAGTCTTTGGCTGGTAGAAGTGCACTTTGCACCTGGCCCACCTGGTTCAGGTTTTTCTCGGCGACAGAATTGTAGGTAGCTTTCTTCCCCGGGGTCACTGTCTGTAGCAATAGTAGCCCCGCTAGGGTCTTGTCTGGTTAGCACTCAAAGCTTGTCTTTTTGCAAAAGACTGCTAGTTTTTCCACAGATGGAGAAGCGGTCACGATTGTCCAGTGTTCTTGTTTGTAATTTAATTAGATTCAAGTCCAGGAATTCTCAATCTCTCTCGGGTCAATGTTTACCCCCTGGAGGTACGTCTTCAATCCTGAATGCTTCAAGATGGCTTTGAATGTCATGCTAATGAGCGATACTGGATAATCTACTCAGTGATCCAAGCCATTCTCCTGGATGGGGCCTCGTTAGATAGGCGTCTCCAATTCGATGTCTTGGAATGTGAGGTAATTCAATGCAATTTGCGGTGGCCATCTTACCTGCCAGCATTTTGAAAAGGTTAAATATAGGATCCCAGCTTTCCTTTTTAAAAGTTTAATGTAGGTTTTTAACCGATGAATTTAAAGTCCTCATTTGGTATAGCAGGTTTTCTTGACACCATGCTATCCCCATATGGCTTGATGTTATCGATTTCTGTCTTCAACATGCTCAATGATTGAGCTTCCACAGCCCTCTGGGATAAAGAATTCCAAAGATTCACTACCCTCTGAGCGAAGAAATTCCTCTTCATCTCAAGTCTTAAATGACCCGAGACTATGTCCTCTGGTTCTAGACTCACCAGCCAAGGGAAGCTTCCTATCTAAAACCACTTTATCACACCCTGTAAGAATTTAGTAAGTTTCAATGAGATCATCTCTCATTCTTTGAAATGCGAGAGAATACAGGTCCAGTTTCCTCACCTGTCATCCAGGGATTAGTTTGGTGAACCTCTGTTGCATCCCCTCTATGGCAAGTATATCCTTCCTTAGATGTGGAAACGAAAACTGTACACAATACTCCAGCTGGGGTCTCACCAAGGCTCTATATAAAATTGCAGCAAGACCTCTCTCCCCGTGCTCAAAACCCTTTGCGATGAAGGCAATCATACCATTTGCCTTCCTAATTGCTTGCTGCACCTGCATATTTTCTTTTAGTGACTCATCAACAAGGACACCCAGGTCCCTTTGGACATCAACCTCTCACCATTTAAGAAATACCCTATCTGTCTGTTTTTTCTATCAAAGTGCGTAACTTCACACTTATTACATTATATTCCATCTGCCAGGTTGTTGCCCATTCACTTAATCTGTCCAAGTCCCCTTGAAACCTTTTTGCATCCTCCTCACAATTTACATTCCCATCTAGTTTTGACTCATCAGCAAATCTGGAAATATTACATTTGGTCCCCACATCCAAATTATTTATATAGATGGTGAACAGCTGTGGCCCCAGCATTGATCCTGCGTACTCCACTAGTAACAGCCTGCCATCCTGAGAATACTACTACTCTCTGTTTTCTGTCAGCTAACCACTTCTCAAAAGCCTTCTAAAAATCCAATTACACCATATCCACTGGTTCTCCTTTATCTACACTACAAGCAACATCCTCAAGAAACTCCAACAAGTTTGTCAAACATGATTTCCCTTTCATAAATCCATGTTGACTCTGCCCAATCATAGCATTATTTCCCAAGTGTCCAATTATCACATCCTTTACAATATCTTCTAACATTTTCCCTATTACTGACATCAAACTAACAGGCTTGTAGTTTCCCCATTTTCTCTCCCCCTTTCTTAAATAGTGGGGTTACATTTGCTAATTTCCAGTCTGCAGGAACCTTTCTAGCTATTCTGGCAACCTCCATCACCCAATCCTCCGTTGCCGTCATGATGTAAAAGTACGGCAACCCTCCCCCTGTTTGTGCCCTTTCATAGGCATTATGTGCCCATTTCTCAACAAGAGGGAGCGTGATGAAGCACTGCTGTCCTCCATGGTCAATGACATTTGCCCCTATTCATTAGAAGCTACACATTTCAGTGCTGGCAGGTCATCAGCAGCACTATGAGGGATCAGTAAGTGGCATGGACTCACACTTCTCCCATGCAGAATGTACCCCGTGGCCCCTCAGCTAGTGCGTCTGCTAGACAGTGAATAGCCAGAGGTGTGTCCTGGGGGTTGGGGGTTGCTCCCATCTTGCCAAAGCAGATCAGGTCATTGAACATTTTCTACACTGCATTCAGGATCGTCTTCCAATTCTTTTGCTGTGATTTAGACCCAGGCCTGTTCTGTCTGTGTGGGTGGCCTCCTCCTGTCACTCTCTGCAAAAAGCACCTCCTTTCTGTCCCTCACTGCCTCCAGCATCACTTCTAGGTTGTTGTCAAAAAACAAGGAGCTGCCCTATCCCGGGTACCAAGCCTTCGGCTCTCCATAAAAACCACAGAAAAATTACGGCAAAGAAGGATTCAGCCCAACGTGTCTGTGCCCTAGACATGAGAGCAATCCAGCCCTAAGCTCAAAGAGACTTATCTCTGTCCTCTTTTAACAGTGAAACAATGCTGTGGAAAGTTTAAAATCAAGTTCACACTTCAGTTAGTCCACCTCTGTTCCCGCCCCCGCAGCTGCTAATTGGTCGCCAAACCCATCTCCCATCAGTTAAGGGGTCACTCCCGTTAAAATCATAACTCAATTGTATTTCCCCTCAGGGCTGGGTTCAGGACCTGGAAGCAGCCCTGGCTTGTGTTGGCCGTCCCAGATGTGAAAATTCAGCCCTCTGTTTGGGAAGCTATACATTAAATGCTGTTCTTTTTAACTCTGCACCAAAGAAATCACCCCATTATATTTCAATTTCCCACATTACCAGCTACAGTCTCTCAAGAAAATCCAAGGATAACTGTTTTTGTTCTGGAAACTGCAAGAAAAAAAAAAGGCTTTAAACCACTGGCTGTCTCCTCAAAAAACCAAAAGGATGATTACAAGAATTTTGGGAAGCTGCCGCAGGGCTCTCAGAAAAATGAGACGAACAAAAAAACAGTCTTGCTTCTGGTAGCTGTTTCCAATTAGTGTGGTGCCAAATTGAATTCAGACTTGTTACCAATATGGACAGGTCACACTTTCTGGGTACTGAATGAATACTTCAGAGTGTCCCTAGGATTGCCACTTTTCTCTACCTCAAGTACTTTTGCTTGCTTGAGATAATAATGAAAAAGAAAGGGAGTTTCAAATTCGAAGAACAACCTCATCTTTGTCAACTAATTAGTAACCTAACTATAGTCCCTGAAATGTCTGCCCAAATTGAATTACCTTAGGGTGAATCCATTAACAGCATAAGAAATAGGAGCAGTAGACCATACCAGCTGCCATCTATCGCATGACATGTTAAAACGAGGCCCCAGCCCTCTCCAGTGGGCATAAAGATTCCATGGCACTATTTGAAGAGGAGAGTCCTCCCCAGCCTCCTGACCAAAATTTATCCCTCTACCTATGCTACAAACTGTGTGTGTACAAATTTTGTACTCATTTAGAATTAGTGTTTCATTACAGTAGAATCTACATTTTAGAAATAAACCCTGACCACAGGGGCACTAATGTGTGGAGGGTTTTAAAATCATCTAACATTATCTCAATGTTGTTTGTGGGACCTTGCTGTGCACATAAAGACTGCCACATTTTCTTATGCTACAACAGTAACTACACTTTAAAAAGTATTTCATTGGCTGTAATGTGCTTCGGGATGTCCTGAGGATATGAAACGCACTACAAATGTAAACGCTATTTCCTTTTTAACATACATGGGAAAAGAGATTAGAGAAAAAAATAGTGGAAAAAAGGTTTTAATATAATTAAGAGTAATTAATCAGGGAAGAAAAAAATGTAAATGAAAACCAAAGCACTTAAAAAAAAAATCACAAGCCAAACTTTGTTAAGTAGAAGGAAAAGAAAAGTTCATTTTAAGACAACTCCGAGAGACCAACTTTAAAACTATTGTAAATTTAGAAAAGGATTCCATACTCAAATTACCATACAAGTCTGTTTTCCCCCTTTTTAAATAAAAGAATTACTGCAGTAACACTGGGAATATATATAGTTTACAGAATCTCCTTCAGAAAGATCTGAAAAGAATGTTCAACTATTACTTACTCATTTAAAGCCATATCAGGCATATAAGAAGCATCTTCTTGCGAAGGGTGGGCCATAAGTACCATATCCAGATCATTAAATGCACCCACTTGAATGAGATCAATTTTTCCTCCACCTTCCTCTTCAGCTGGTGTTCCAATCACTGAAACCTAAATTAGAATTATGAATTGAGGAAATGAGGGAGGGGTATAGAAACAGTAAAGTTCAGATTACCTCATGCATTTTGATGAGCTAGAACGTCAGTTAAATATTTAAATTACCCAAAGCTACTTAAACAGCAAATGACACAATTATGCAAATATAAATTAGCAAAACAACAAACTAAAATATACAAGTTATATCCCATTGTTTGTTTAGCAAATGGATTACCAGTAAAATGATATGACTACATTGGTTGCTAACCTGATACACTACATGCAAAAAAAATTTGACCTCGGCCATTTCTATGGACCCAATGGTCTGTGGTAAACAGATGACATCAATGTATTGAGGGTTAGTTTGCTCTGTTAATAGATAAAAGTGTAGTAAGGTAACAATTTGAATACCTGCAGACTCGACCAATTCCCAGCCTTGTCCTTTCAAAAATAAGTTGTTCTAAAAACATATTTGCAAAAAAAATTATGGTGGTAAAAGAATGCTTTCAATTAAAATGCAGAGCTTTGCTCTGATTTGTTGGCCAATGTTATGTTTCAGTATGTGCCAAATCAAAACCAGAAAAAGACTGGTATTGAGGAACAAGTAACCTAAAGAAAACCAAGCAATCAAGTGCTTCAACATTCTCCCCTCACCTCCTAAAGCTGCCAAATTACTCAAAGCTTCTTCATTCAGCTTGTACCTACCATTTTCTCTTTACATTCAGTTCACTGTACACATCAAAATACATCTAAAACAGTTACACACTTTTCTGAAGAAAATAAAAAGTGAAGTAGCCCATAAAATTGCTCACTTAATGTTCTAAATGCATGAAAAACCATTTGTCCAACATAGGTCTGGCCTGTCCAGCTGAGTTCAAAATTTCATCCAAGTCTGAGAATTTCCCCACAGGGGACAAGAGGGGAGAAAGGAATCAAAATTAATCATGGTAGTTATAGCTTTCAGCTTGCTCTTCTAGAACTATGCCAGAGTATTTTTTTTATTCATTCATGGGATGTGGGTGTCACTGCCCATCCCTAATTGCCCTTGAGAAGGTGGTGGTGAGCTGCCTTCTTGAACCGCTGCAGTCCATTTGGAGTAGGTATACCTACAGAACTGTTAGAAAGGGAGTTCCAGGATTTTGACCCAGCGACAGTGAAGGAACAGCGATATAGTTCCAAGTCAGGACGGTGTGAGATTTAGAGGAGAACTTGCAGATGGTGGTGTTCACATGCATTTGCTGCCCTATTTATTTATTTATTCATTATTTAGAGATACAGCACTGAAACAGGCCCTTCGGCCCACCGAGTCTGTGCCGGCCATCAGCCACCCATTTATACTAATCCTGCATTAATCCCATATTCCTACCACATACCCACCTTCCCTCAATTCCCCTACCACCTACCTATACTAGGGGCAATCTACAATGGCCAATTTGCCTATCAACCTGCAAGTCTTTGGCTGTGGGAGGAAACCGGAGCACCCGACGGAAACCCACGCGGTCACAGGGAGAACTTGCAAACTCCGCACAGGCAGTACCCAGAATTGAACACGGGTCGCTGGAGCTGTGAGGCTGCGGTGCTAACCACTGTGCCGCCCTTGTCCTTCTAGTTGGTAGAGGTCGCGTGTTTGGAAGGTGCTGTCTAAGGAGCCTTGGTGCATTGCTGCAGTGCATCTTGTAGATGGTACACACTGCTGCCACTGTGTGTCAGTGGTGGACGGAGTGAATGCTTGTAGATGGGGCGCCAATCAAGCAGGCTGCTTTGTCCTGGATGGTGTCGAGCTTCTTGAGTGTTGTTGGAGCTGCACCCATCCAGGCAAGTGGAGAGTAATCCATCACACTCCTAACTTGTGCCTTGTAGATGGTGGACAGGCTTTGGGGAGTCAGGAGGTGAGTATGTTATGATAACTCGCGTAAAATGACAACCACATGGCAAAGGGCCAGGCTCTCCTGACAGATTGGCGAAAGAGTTGGACACAATAAGAGTTGTATAGAAACAAAGGAAGACTTCCCCTTCTATAGTGCCTTTCATGACCACCAGATGTCTCAAAGCAATTTTCAGCCAGGGACAGGAAGGAGCTGGACCAATGGGACAGCTTCTATCTGAACCGGAATGGGACCAGCATCCTAATGGAGAGGGTAAATAGTGAGGTAGAGAAGGCTTTAAACTAGTAAGGCAGGGACAGGGAAAGAGTTCTACAAGAAATGAAACAAGCGTCAATATAAACGAAACAGGAAAGGAGAGCATAAGTCAGACTAAACTGAGGGAGGAAATAAATAGCCAGGGAATAGTTATAAAACAGGAATGTAAAAAGATGGTTAAAATAAAGTGAGAGGAACTATTAAAAATAAGTAAAACTGCCTGTAGGACAATGCACATAGCATCTGTAATAAAACAGGGGAACCAGATATAGTAGGGATTACTGAGAAAATGGCTACAAAAAAAAAACAGAAAATCAGGGCTGGGAATTAAGCGCTGCAACACATTTAGAAAAGGTAGGGAGGGGAAAAGGGAGGTGGAGTAGCTGTACTTATTAGAGAGATAAAAATGGCGGTAGAAAATGTGACAGTCATCAGTAAGACAGAAATAGAATCCACGTGGAGAGAGATAAAAGATAATAAAGGATCAATCACGCTAAAAGCAGTACTTTGGACATCATGGAGAGTTCAAGGATTAACAGTCAAACTTCTTTGTATCATGGAGCAAAAGACTTTCCAATATAAACAGAATGACCTTGAGCTATTGTGAGCAGGATACATAGTTTGTCTTATGATGTGTGAAGTGTTTGTGTAAAGGAATACATGACAGTAATGATGACAGCCAAGTGAGATTAAAGTGTAACTTTAGGAGCGAGGGTAATAAATATAGGTCGAGGTATCCATTAGCTATAGTATAGAACGATAGCGGCTGATAAACACTGTTGTTCAAAGGGGTTCAAAACAATAAGTCTTGGTTAGGAAAGTAGTTTTGGAGTAAACTACAACCGTTTACATAAATAGACTGTCTTCAAAGCATTTGCGAATGGATATGTCACGAGATTTTATCTATGACTTAAGCAAAATATGTTGTATAAAGGAGTATGGTTTTTCTACAGTTCTTCAGAGAGCTCAAAAGATACAGAAACCAAAAAGCCACTCTATATGTTGCATTACAAGGTGTCTCATGCCTGGCTGAAGTGTGTTATTGTGACCTGTAGAAGGAAGTTGTTGAATGCTGACGGGGTGGTCTACAGATCCACCTAATAGTGGAAGGGAGGTGGAGAAAGAAATACGCAAATAAATTAGGGAAAGCAGTTAAAATCCATAGAATAATCATGGCGGGGGGGGGGGGGGGGGGGGGTTTCAACTACCCCAAAACTAATTGGCCAGAAGAGGCAGGTAAAGGACATAAGGGAATGGAGTTCCTACAATGTGTACAGGACTCCTTTCTAATGTAAGTATCCCAACAGGGAGGATTTGTTACTGGATATAGTAATGGGAATGAACCAGACAGTTAAGAGATTTATAAGTAGGGAAACACCTAGACAATAATGACAATATAATACACTTTAAGATAATAATTAAGGATATATGCATGACAAAGACCTAGGTAATAGAATAGAGAAAAGCAGAATTTGAGGGGTTGAGAATAGAACTTGGGATTATAAGATGGACAACAATATTGGCAAACAATGATGTTGAACAGCATTAGGACTCATTTAAAATGGTGTTTAACAAAGTCCAGGAAAATATATTCTGCTAAAAAACAAGAACTAAATATCAATGAAATATCATAGATAAATAAAGACGTAAGGGAAAAATTGAAGATAATGGAAGAGGTATACCCTAAATACATGGACAAAGGAGAACAAGACAGGGGAGAATATGAAGCCATTACGAGAGAAGTAAAAAAAACAACTAGGAAGGCAAAGAGGAATTAAATTACCAAGGAACACAAAAACAAAATAGTAAAATATTCTACAGGCACATATATTAAAAAAGGAAATTCAGGTGAGAATAGGACCATCAAGGGATGGACGGGATAAAAATTAAAATCAGAAATATTAAATCATTACTTTGCATCAGTACTTACCAGGGAGACAGATAAGGTGAACGTGACATTGGAAGATGAGAGTGGAAGAGAAATAACTACATTTAAAATAGAGAATAAATATTCAATAAACTAATCAAACCCAAAGTGGGGTCCCACAAGGATCAGTGCTGGGACCACTGTTCATAATTTATATTAATGATTTAGATGTTGGATAGTCAATACAGAGAAGGACTACAACAAATTACAAGACGACATTAAAAAACTTGCAAAATGGGCATATGATTGACAAATTAATTTTACCACAGATTAAGCATAAGGTAGAATCATATAATGGTTACAGCATAGGAAGCTGCCCTTCGGGTCCAAGCCAGTTCTCAGCAAGAACAATTCGCTCACCTGCCTTTTCCCTGCAAATTTTCTCTCTCTTGATAATTATACAATCCCCTTTTGAAGGCCACAATTGAATCTGCCTCCACTACATTCTCAGGCAGTACATTGCAGATCCTAAACAATTGCTGCGTAAAGAAGTTTTTCCTCATGTCGCCTTTAGTTCTTTTGTCAATCACATTAAAATCGACATCCTCTGTTTCTTGACCTTTCCACCAATGGGAACAGCTGCTCCCTATCTACTCTGTTCAGACTACTCATGATTTTGAACACCTCTAAATCGAATCTCCTCTCAACCTTCTCTTCTCCCATGGGAACAGCCTCAGCTTCATCAATCTATCTACGTAACTGAAGAGTCTCATCACCAGAACCATTCTCATAAATCTTTTCTGCACCCTCTCCAGTGCCTTCACATCCTTCCTAAAGTGTGGTGTTCAGAATTGGACACAATACTCCAGTTGAAGCCAAACCAGTGCCGTATAAAGATTCACTGTAACTTCCTTGCTTTTGTACTCTATGCTTCTATTTATAAAGCCTAGGATCCTGCATGCCTTATTCATCAGTTTCTCAACTTGCCCTGCCACCTTCAACAATTTGTGCACATATATCTCTAGGTCTCTTCCTGCATCCCCTTTGGAATTGTACCCTTTAGTTTATATTACCTCTCCTCGTTCTTCCTACCAAAATGCATCACTTCACGCTTCTCAGTATTAAACTTCATCTGCCACGTGTCTGCCCATTCCATCAGCTTGGCTATGTCCTCTTGAGGTTTATCACCATCCTCCTCAGTTCACACTACTTCCAAGTTTTGTGTCATCTACAAATTTTGAAATTGTGCCCTGCACACCCAAGTCTAAGTCATTAATATAGATCAAGAAAAGCAGTGATCCTAATTCCGACCCTTGGGGAACCTTTCTTCTGTCTGAAAAACAACCATTCACCACTACGCAGGTTCCTGTCACGCAGCCAACTTTGCATCCATGCTACCACTGTCCCTTTTATTCTGTGGGCTTCAACTCTGCCGACATGCTTGTTATATGGCACTTTATCAAACGCATTTTTGCAAATCCATGTACACATCAACTGCATTACTGGCAACAAAAAACTTAATCAAATTACATTTTAAGAGAAATAAGGAGGTCTCATATTACTTGGAAAATAAGATTTTAAATGGGGTAGAGGACCAAAGGGACCTGGGAGTACAAATACACAAATCGCTGAATGTAGGTCAATGCAAACCAAGCACTAGAGTTTATCTCTCAAATGGAAAATTAGAAAAGTTATGTTAAACTTGCATTAAAAACTTTGGTTAGACCACATTTGGAGAGTACTGTGTAAAGTTCTGGTCATCATATTATAATAAGGATGGAGAGGTACTGGACTGGTGCAAAAAGAATTTCGAAGGAAGATACCTGAAATGCAAGGTTATACCTATCAGGAAAGGATGAACGGGCTGGGTCTCTTTTCTTTTAAAGAGAGAAGGCTGAGGAGTGACCTAATAGAGGTATTTAAAATCCTGAAAAGAGTAGAAAAGAGTGTCTCCACTTGTAGGGAAGAGCAAAACTATGGGCTATCAATATAATACAATCACCAAGAAATCAAACAGGGAATTCAGAAGAAATTTCTTAATTCGGGGGTGGGTGCGGTGGGAGAGACGGGGCTGTAGACATGTTTGAAGGCAAAAGACAGACCACCTGTGCATGGTTCCTGCCAATGGAGACTCCTGACAGTGGGAAAAGCCTCTTTGTGCAGTGCTATACCAAAGAACAGCCTCAACACTGATAAATTAATGCGGCACAGTGGTTAGCACCGCAGCCTCACAGCTCCAGGGACCCGGGTTCGATTCTGGGTACTGCCTGTGCGGAGTTTGCAAGTTCTCCCTGTGACTGCGTGGGTTTTCGCCGGGTGCTCTGGTTTCCTCCCACAGCCAAAGACTTGCAGGTTGATAGGTAAATTAGCCATTGTAAATTGCCTCTAGTGTAGGTAGGTGGTAGGGAATATGGGATTACTGAAGGGTTAGTATAAATGGGTGGTTGTTGGTCGGCACAGACTCGGTGGACCGAAGAGCCTGTTTCAGTGCTGTTTCTCGAAATAAAAATAATAAAAAAGATAACCATTGTGGAAATGAAGGAAAGTTATCGTTTATAATCAAGCAAAAAACAAAGTGGTGAATGTTTTGAAGGGGAAGGAGGAAAGAATTTTTAAAAAACTTGTATCTTAATGTAAGCATACTATGGAAAGAAGAAAAAAATTGCAATGTAAAAAAAAGCATAAGTTTGTGGCAGGTAAAAATAAATGACGACTCTTAAGCAAGCTTTATAAAGCATAGGTAAATATTATGAATATTACACTGCAACCTTTATGATCAATCAAATGCAGAATATTTTGAACTCCTGCCAGTAATGTGATATATTCCTTTAATACATTTGTTGCATTTGGAGGATATGGACCCCAGAGTCAGATTTAGGCTACGGCCTAAATGCAATAAACATCAGAAACCGCATTCCAATAAGCAATGTTATAAGATATTTACTGGATTTCCTTTAAGAAAAACCTAAAATTTCAGGTAGATAGTGCATGCTGTTTAAATGCATCACACCTTTGGAAGTCAGAAGAATGTGGCACCTTATACACACACAAACAGCACAATTCTCACTTTACAGCAGACAGTTGGGTCATGTTGTAACATTCATTAAAACAGCATGACGCAGGTTTGCTTCTAAAACTGTCCACATCATGTATATTCCTTAGAATTACATAACAGCCTGCAGCACAGAAACAGGCCATTCCACCCAACTGCATTGTGCCTCCATTTATGCTGCACACTAGCCTGCTCCCACCCCTCTTCATCTAACCCGATCAACATATCCTTCTATTCCTTTCTGCTTTATGTATCTTCCCCTTCAATGTATCTGAGTTATTCTCAACTACTTGTGGTACAGACTTCCATATAGTTAGTCATCCACCCCTTGTCCTGTTTCTGTTGAAACCAGAACTGGGTGGGTTGGGTTCAGATTTAAAATTAACATTTTAACTTCTCACCAAACCTAAATCCACCCGCTTTAGGGGGTGTTACGACCAGGTGAGAAAACAGTCGAGGGCTCCCCTCTCAGCCTTTTCCTGGTTTGGCCGTAACAGGGTCTAACTTTTAATAAGTGTTTTTAGCTTCCCCTTAGTGAGTTCTTGCTCACTGTTCTCTAATTGTAATTGTAAAGAAATCAACCAGACAGGTTTTCTCAGATTTAAACAAGAAAGGTGTAAATTTATTAACCTTAAAACTCTAACTCAGTTAAAACTACTAAGAATACGCGACCATGCATACGTGATAATAAACACACACGCAAATAGATATAGATGAGGAGAAAGAATTAAGGCGGGGGAAGGTTTGAAGTAGTAGATGGAATTCAGTTACAGGTTTTGGGTTGGCTGTAAAGTCTTTGATTGAAGTGAAGTCTTGCAGTTCTCGTTGAGGCCCACTGCACACTTTCAAACTCGTTTTGCTGGTACCAGAAGGCTGCAGGGTCTTCTGTCTTGAAGCTTAAAGTAACTTCCGTGGTTCCCTGGAACTTTACTTGAGAGAGAAAGAGACCTTGCTTCTCTTTTGCTCTTCAAAAAGCAGTCTGCCTTCAAAACTTTACTGTGACCACTATTCAATCAACTCCAGGTTGACCAGTAGGTTAGTCCTGTGACTAGTTTTTTGTTTGAAAAAGCATCGCCTACGAAGTTTGTTAATTCTTCCAAGCTTACCAGACACACTCTTGGGGGAGGGGGAGGGGGAGGGGGGGGGTGGTGGAATACTGGCTCTTACACATACAATGACTCTCAATATCTCTTGATCATCACAATTGACAAAACCCATCTGGCTAATTGGATCAGGGAGCACTCCCATTGTTTCTCCACACAACTATCTTTCAGAATGCAAATGTGCAGCCATGTTTTCAGCCACTCAGTCCTGTGGTTTTTAAAACAAGTTTTTCAAGATTCAGTACCAGTTCAAATAGTGTTCCATATGACAAAACAAATATGTTTCCATTTGGCAGGTGTGATTTTCATCACAGGAGTTAAAATTATCTACTGGAGTCTGAAACATAGTGGAAGACAAAGGCGGGAACACAACACTGGCAGTACTGCTTGATAGGTAAATTAGCCATTATAAAATTGCCCCTAGTATAGGTAGGTGGTAGGGGAATTGAGGGAAGGTGGGGATGTGGTGGGAATATGGGATAAATGTAGGATTAGTATAAATGGGTGGCTGATGGTCAGCACAGACTCGGTGGGCGAAAGAGCCTGTTTCAGTGCTGTATCTCTAAATAAATAAAATAAAAATAAAGTAGAGGCCAAGATTAAGATTAAGGTGGTGGATCAATTGCCAGCTATACATCCTGTTTGATATTCCATTCTACTGGCGGGGTGGGGAGAAGAGGGGGAGTAATGGGGAAAAAAAGTCAGGTGTGTAACATGCAGCTGATCTGATTCCACCTGTGTTACACCTCCACTGAGGCTGAAAGTTCCACCATGGATCTTTTGTTTTGAGCTCTTTGTGGGTTTCTTTTTCCTGTTAAATTGGGTTGTGCGGCACTGAGCTAGGAAGCCCTACCATGAAATCCGATATGTGAACGCTGATCTCATCAAAGGTCAAAATTTGCCTCAACATCAGAAGATGCTGTTTGGGAACTCTAATGGGGGTGGGGAACACACAAGACAGCTCTGGTGTGATTTGCATGCAACTACTTGCCAACCATCACATCACCAGACACTGCACCTTGTCAGTAAACAAATGGGTAATTTATTGCCACAGTCAACGTACTGAATTTGCCAGAACTGCCACTTTAATTACAGTAATAAACCAAAAACAGTAAATGCCAAAAATGTACTGCAAGCTGTCTGGCGTCTGAAAAAGCAAAAGGTCACCAAGTCTGAGGAGGTTCAGCTCAAAAAGTTAACCTTTCTCGGCTAGGTGCCACCCAATTGCAGCATTTACCGCTTTTATTTCAAGTTTCCAGCATTTACTTATTTTTAAAGAAAGGCACCGCGCCAATCACATCTTCTTACTGACAAAATAAAGGAGTTAAAAATGAACCTCGATCCGCAAACTTACCCTAACTTTCACGTCAGGCAAAGTCTCCAGAACAGCCTTAAGTGCCAGGGCAGTTGCCACGCCCACCTCGGCGATCAGGTTGTGGCCACAGGCGTGCCCGATCTCCGGTAGCGCATCGTACTCGCACAGGACGCCGACGGTGAGCCCTCCCGCCGGGCCCCAGTCGGCCCTGAAAGCCGTGTCCAGATGGTAGTGAGTCTGCACCTGCCAGCCGCCGTCAGCCAGTAAAAAGTTGACGAGGGCATCGTGAGCCCGGCTCTCCTGGTAGGCCAGCTCCGGCGCACTCCAGAGCTGGTGGCTCAGAGCAAACAGGCTGCCAGCGGCGACCTCCACGACCCTCGACAACTGCCCCTTCAGATCCACCAGCTCCAGTCGCGCCTCCATGGTGAAACAAAAACACTGCGCATGTCCTTCCCTCTTCCCTCACCTGACCGGCCGGGGGCGGGGCAAATGGTAGGTACGCCCACAGTGCTGATAGGAAGGGAGCTCCAGGATTTAGTTACAGTGAAGGAACGGCGATATCGTTCCCAGTCAGGATGGTGTGTGACTTGGAGGGGAACTTGCAGGTGGTGGTGTTCCCATGCATCTGCTGCTCCTTGTCCTTCTAGATGTTAGAGGTCGTGGGTTTGGAAGGTGCTCTTTGGAAGGAGGCTTGGTGCGTTGCTGCAGTGCATCTTGTAGATGGTACATGCTACTGCCACTGTGCGCCGATGGTGGAGGGTGTGAATGTTTGTAGATGGGGTGCCAATCAAATGGGCTGCTTTGTCCTGCATGGAGTCGAGCTTCTTGAGTGTTGTTGGAACTGCACCCATCCAGGCAAGTATAAGGTATTCCATCGCACTCCTGACTTGTGCTTTGTCAATGGTGGACAGGCATTGGGGAATCAGGAGGTGAGTTACTCACCACAGAATTCCCAGCCTCTGACCTGCTCTTGTAGCCACAGCATTTATGTGGCTGGTCCAGTTCAGTTTCTGGTCAATGGTGATGCCCAGGATGTTCATAGTGAGGGATTCAGTGATGGTAATGCCATTGAACATCAAGGGGAGATGGTTAGATTCTCTCTTGTTGGAGATGGTCATTGCCTGGCACAAATGTTACTTGCCACTTATCAGCCCAAGCCCGGATATTGTCCAGGTCTTGCTGCATCTGGACATGGGCTGCTTCAGTATCTGAGGAGTGAGCTAAGATGTGGTCCATATGGCATATTATACCTTCAAGGCCCTGTAGAATATTCAACATAGTCCTTTGGAATATTTCTGGTGCTGATTTGATACCAAAAGGTAGATGGTTAAAACAAAATCTTCCAAACAGAGGAATGAAGGTTGTCAATACCCTTGACTTCTTATCCAACGGAACTTGCCAAAAGCCACTATTCGCGTCAAGCTTCATGAAGATGGTACTTTTGGATAACTTTGTCAAGCTTTCATCCACTGAGGACATCAGATGAATTTCTCGTGCCACAGCCTTATTAAGTTAAGCTAACACAAATGTGAAGATCACCGTTAGTGTTACAGCCAAGTGAGGAGGTGGTCATGGTGGACCTTCTTGCCCTTCCTCTTATTTGAGCGCAACAGGGTTTATTCTTTTGTAAACAGTGGTTGTGCATTGCCACCTCAGGGAGTGTTTTACCTTTTACCTTTAAGGTGATCGTGAAAGAACCAATCGAACAGGTTTTCCTAAGTTTAAACAAGAATGAGGTAAGTTTATTATACTCAACAAGCTAAACCCGATCTAAAATAATAAATAATAATCGTAAATATGCTACACATTCAAGCACACATTCACACGAGGACAACACACACAAATTACAGTGTGGAAAGTAGGTTTTAAGGTTGGATTAAAGTCCAGAATAAATAAAAGATAAATACACAGTCTGAGGTTGGATCATTCGGTGGTCTTCCGGCTGGAGTTGTATTCTTGAAGTCTTTGGCTGGTCATAGTGCACTTTGTGGTTAGCCTGCTTTGCTCAGGGTTTCCTTGGAGGCAGAATTGTCGGTGGCTCTCTTCCCCTGGTCTCTGGCTGTAGCCGTCTGTAGGTTTGAAGGGTCGAGAGTTGCAGATGGTTTTCAAACTTGATATTTTATGGAGAGAAAGGGAGGCACACAGCCTTCTCTGTGGCACCACATTCCTTGTCAGTTGTCTTTGTAACTAAACTCAGTTTTTTTCACAGTTGGACTGACAGTCACATGACTGCCTCAGGGTATACCCTGGAACCTTCTAATGAGATAAAAGGTTCAGAATTGGCTCCACAGGCCCCAGGATACCAATATTTACGCTTGGAGGGGTTTGCTCTTTAAAAGTCAATGTGTCAGGATTGCCTTGACTGCCTTGCTAATGAAGCAATCCTACCTGGTTCGATTATTTAGAGCAAGCCATTGTTCTGGGTCCTGGGCTTCTCAGACTTCTGGCTCCGGTTGGGCCTTGGAATGTGCAAAGGTTTTTCAGATACAAATTGCGGTGGCCATCTTGGCTGCCAGTTTTTAAAAAATTAAGTGTAGGATTTTCTCCATTAAAAGTCTAATGTAAGTTTCTAACCAATGTATTAATATTTCTCATTTGACATATAGTATTTTCTTGACAGTTAGGTTTAGGAACGAAACCATTCCCGAACACCACTCTGTAGGTTCAATAACAGGAGAAATGACTCCCATCCTAGTCATGTCTTCCAGTTAATGTTGAACTTGCTTCATTAGTGGGTGTGGAATCTTCCTAGGTGAGAAAAGACATACTGGTTTAGCCAGGCAATGTTCTGGAGGTAAAGGTAGCTGGTGATGTAGCAGGTATGTGGTTCTAAACTCATCTTGGGATCAAGTTGAGATGCTTCATGCAGGAGAAGGTTCCAGAAGACTAAAGGGACAGACCAAGGTGTGATTTGGTGATAGTAGCCACAGCCCTAGCACAGCATCCTGGGCCGGGCAAGCGGTGGAAGGTAAAGAGTCATAGAGTCATACAGCACAGAAACAGGCCCTTCGGCCCATCGTCTCTGTGCCGGCCATCAAGCACCTAACTATTCTAATTCCATTTTCCAGCACTTGGCCCATAGCCTTGTATGTTATGGCGTTCAAGTGCTCATCTAAATACCTCTTAAATGTTGTGAGGGTTCCTGCCTCTACCACCTCTTCAGGCAGTGCGTTCCAGATTTCAACCACCCTCTGGCTGAAAAAATGTTTCCTCAAATCCCCTCTAAACCTCCTGCACCTTACCTTAAATCTATGCCCCCTGGTTATTGACCCCTCCACTAAGGGAAAAAGTTTCTTCCTATCTAACCTATCAATGCCCCTCATAGTTTTGTATACCTCAATCATATCTCACCTCAGCCTTCTCTGCTCAAAGGAAAACAACTCTAGCCTTTTCAGTCTCTCTTCATAGCTGAAATGCTCCAACCCAGGCAACATCCTGGTGAATCTCCTCTGCACCCTCTCCAGTGCAATCACATCCTTCCTATAGTGTGGCGACCAGAACTGTACACAGTACTCCAGCTGGGGCCCAACTTACGTTTTATACAGCTCCATCATAACCTCCCCGCTCTTATATTCTATGCCTCGGCTAATAAAGGCAAGTATCCCATATGCTTTCCTAACCACCTTATCTACTTGTGCCTTCAGTGATCTATGGACAAGTACACCAAGGTCCCTCTGACCTTCTGTACTTCCTAGGGTCCTACCATCCATTGTATATTCCCCTGCCTTGTTAGTCCTCCCAAAATGCATCACCTCACACTTCTCAGGATTAAATTCCATTTGCCACAGCTCCGCCCATCTTACCAGCCCATCTATATCATCCTGTAATCTAAGGCTTTCCTCCTCACTATTTACAACACCACCAATTTTCGTGTCATCTGCGAACTTACTGATCATAACTCCTATACTCACATCTAAATCATTAATGTACACTACAAACAACAAGGGTCCCAGCACCGATCCCTGCGGTACACCACTGGTCACAGGCTTCCACTTGCAAAAACAACCCTCGACCATTACCCTCTGCCTCCTGCCACTAAGCCAATTTTAGATCCAATTTGCCAAATTGCCCTGGATCCCATGGGCTCTTACCTTCTGAACCAATCTCCCATGCGGGACCTTATCAAAAGCCTTACTGAAGTCCATATAGACTACGTCAACTGCTTTACCCTCATCTACACATTTCGTCACCGCCTCAAAAAATTCAATCAAGTTAGTCAGACACGATCTCCCCCTGACAAAGCCATGCTGACTATCCCTGATTAATCCCTGCCACTCCAAGTGGAGATTAATCCTGTCCCTCAGAATTTTTTCCAATAATTTCCCAACCACTGATGTTAGACTCACCGTCCTGTAATTACCTGGTTTATCCCTGCTACCCTTCTTAAATAATGGTACCACATTCGCTGTCCTCCAATCCACTGGTACCTCTCCTGTGGCCAGAGAGGATTTGAAAATTTGTGTCAGAGGAGGGAAGCTGCAGGCTTATCTAAGAGGGAGACAAGCCTGGGACAGTGACAGGAGAGTAGGAAGGTCGAGGAGTACTGAACAGTTGGGATGGGAATTTGCGATGGCAGATTACCTGTGGGGAGAATTAAAAGGCATGACGATAGGAGAAAGGGGCCTAGGAGGTGTAAAGGGAAGAGTAAAAGTGTGAATAATAAAGGGGAAATAGAAGTGAAGGGCTTGGGTCTGGAAAGTGAGCCAAAACATACACATTAATGGATAGGGAAATTTAAATGATATCAGCATGGTTACATAGCAATGTTAGGGTAGATGTAAAAACAGAAAATGTTGGAAATACTCAGCAGTTCAGGCACATTTAGTGGAGACAGAAACAGAGAGGGGAGGGGAGGGGAGGGGGTGGAGGAAAGGGAGAGGGGAGGGGAGGGGAGGGGAGGGGATGGAGGAAAGGGAGAGGAGAGGGGAGGGGAGGGGAGGGGAGGGGGTGGAGGAAAGGGAGAGGAGAGGGGATGGGAGGGGGGAGGGGGAGGAGGAGAGGGAGAGGGGGCGGAGGAGGGGGGAGGGGAGGCGAGAAGGGGGGGAGGGGAGAAGAGGGGGGGGAGGGGAGAAGAGGAGGGGGGAGGGGAGAAGAGGGGGGAGGGGAGGGGAGAAGAGGGGGGAGGGGAGGGGAGAAGAGGGGGGAGGGGAGAAGAGGGGGGAGGAGGGGTGAGGGGAGGGGGGCGGGGTGCTCTGCAAGGGGGCTGCATGTATTAGTGGCTCTGCGAGAGGCCTCGGTGCTGTAATGGGGAGGTATCCTGAACATTGCAGCATAGGGGAAGTGTGGGGTTCTGCGGCCATTACTGCTCTGCTGATTTAGGGTCTGAAAGGGACTGTGCATAGGGGGCTCTGCGTCTAGGTTGTGTGTATCGGTGGGTTCTGCCAGGGGATTATGTGTATGGGGGCTCTGCAATGTTCTAGGTTGTGTTCAATGTGGGGGGGTGGTGCTCTGCAAGGGGGCTGCATGTATTGGTGGCTCTGCAAGTGGGTTATATGTATTAGGGGCTCGGCAAAGGGGTTGTGTATTGGGGGCTCTGTAAGTGGGTTGTGTTTATTGGGGGGCTCTGCAAGGGTCTAGGTTACGTGTATTGGGGGCTCGCAAGCGGGTTGTGTTTATCAAGGTACTCTGCAAGGGGTTGTATGTATCGGGGGCTCTGCAAGGGGGTTGTGTGTATCAGGGGCTCTGCTCAGGTCTAGGTTGTGTGTATCGGGGGGCGCCATTAAAGGATATCATAAATGATGTTGGAATGTGTCTGTGGTGTCTCACGCAGCTGGAAAAGATGGTAGCTCATGAGTAACCTTTAGTCTTGAGGCACATCAGGCATTTAGATGAGCAAAGATTGATAAGCATAGTTGCCATGCCAGGCTCATCTCTGCATCTGAAGTGATCAGAAGGCCCCAGGACACCTGCTATGGGTCTCATATACCCTATGTTTTTGGATCCCCTTGGCATGTTAAGGCACCTCTGACGGAGGCAGGCCCAAGAGGCAGCTGCATCTGACCCTGAAGCTCCATGACGAGAACAACAGCCGGCCAGGACAAGAAGGGCCCAAGTATGCCAGAGAGTCTGGAGGACTCGCATCGCCCACCTCCAGATGTCCAAGTGACACTGTCAGCGAAGACTATGGCTCTCCAGGGAGGCCGTCACAGACTTATGCGGCCTTCTGCTGGACCTTTTGCGAACTATGGAATTTGGGAGTCATCCTATGCCAGTGTGCCTAAAGATTACCGTGGCACTAAACATCTACATATCTGGATCTTTCCAGGGATCCACTGGGGACATGTGTGGGGTCTGCTAGGCTACAGTGCACTGCTGCATCAAGGAGGTGACAAGAGGGCCGGCGACTATGTGCACTACCAAACTGACCTTAACAATCAGGCCGAGAGTGCTATCGGTTTCGGGACCATGGCTGGATTCCCTCAGGTGCAAGTTGTAATAGATTGCACACATGTGGCTGTCAAGGCTCCAACAGATTAGCCAGTCACCTTCATCAACAGGAAGGGCTTCCATTTAATCAACATTCAACTGGTCTGTGACCACCGAAAGCCTTTCCGTCAGGTATGTGCACACTAGCCGGGAAGCAGCCACGACGCCTACATGCTTTGACAGTCCCAGGTGCCTCAGCTTTTCAATCCTCCCACTTGCCTTCAGGGATGGATTTTCAGGGACAACATTGAAGACATGGCTTCTGACACCTGTGAGGAACCCTCGCAATGCAGCGGAAGAGTGGTACAACACTTGCCACGCTCCACCCGAGTGACTATCGAACAGGCCATTGGTTGGAGTCCTACTGTATGCCCCAGTGAGGCTCTTGCGTATCGTGGTGTTCTACTGTGCTCTACACAATCTAGCACTAAAGAGGGGGGGGGGGGGGAAGGCTTTACATGAGGAAAATATACCTGAGAGACAAACATCCTCCAATAAAGAGGATGCGAAGGAGAGAGAGAGGGCCAAGCAGCTATGGAAGTTGATAACATGGCGATGGAGGCCAGACTAGAGCATAGCTACCCGACCCGAACCTGACGGGACCCAACGACAAGCGTTGGGTTTGGGTTGGGTCGGGTTGCTCTTCCATGTCCGACACTCGAGCTCGGTTCGGATCGGGCTGGGACAGACAGGATGATAAGGCAGGAAACACTCCGCACTAGTCTGCAGTGAGCGATTCTGTCCAAGGTAGAGCACAACCTCTTCAATAAAGTTGATTATATTATGGTGGTCGGGTCGGGTCGGGCGCGGGAAAATTGAAAGGACTCGGGCCAGGTCGGGCTCGGGTCGGCTGTGGTTCTGTTAGGTTCGGGTCGGGTTTTATTTGCAGACCCGAGCTGGCCTTTAGGCCAGACATGTTGAGCAATCTGCAAAGGAGGCAAGAGACAACCTCATAATGACGCGCTTACAGCCACCCTGAAGTCTACTCAATGAGAATTCAATAAAGACTGACCTTCATGCATGTAGTCTTCTGCCTCCTTTCTATCTGTGTTACCTGAATAATGACCAGCTGCAATGTATGCCACTGCCTCTGGGAGAGCATATGCTAATGAGCTCTGCAGTTGCATTGCCATGACAATGAGGGCTGTGGTCACATTGGCACTGCACTAAGGGCTGGCTGGAATTCAGAAACGCACAATTAAGGCATGGTGGAACATAGTTTTCACACAATGATGGCTAATGATTGGCACAGAAGAGCGTTTAATTACATTCCACATAATATATTTGTGTCACCCATGAATACCCATGTGTGTTTAGGTACTTTTCTTAATACGCTTGCAGGTGCTCCTATGTGGTTTGACCCCACGCTAGCAGCTGGGCTGGAGGCAGGCTGCTCCTTGACCTGTGATCACTTTGGCGGCTGTCCTCTTGGTGCCTGAGGCCTGGAGGACCAGGCTGCCTAAGCGTTTCCTGCATGGGTGCCGGATTCTCCTCAGGCGTCGTGGCTGCTGGAGCTGGGCTTACTGGCCGAAGGGCTGAGGAGCCAGTGTGCATACTCAAAGCGCCCTGAGGGGAGCCTCCAGATCTCTCCACATACAGCCTCTCCTCCGCACTCTCAAGGCTCACTGGAACCTCCCTACTCACCAGAGAATGACTAGGAGCTGGAAAAGTCTCTAGGCTCCTGTTTTTTTTTCTGACCTTGCTGCTGTTGATTTGAGCTCATGGCCAAGGTGATGGTGTGCAGGTCCTGTGCATCTGTGGGATGTGGTTCTCCAAGAGCGTACCAGCCTCTCGATGGAGGAAGCCATGTGCTCGTATGCCTGGAACATGGCAACAGTCATGGCATGAATGGACTCCTCCATCATCCACTCATGGTTGCACATGGCCTCTGGTATCTCTGCCAGATGTTGCCTGACCTCTCCCTGCAACTCCAGCATGCCCTGTGCTGTCAACAACATAGGCTCATCATCAGCCTGGGGCTCAGCATGGGCCTGGCCACCCATAGTCTTCTGGATGGCAGAGGCCTTAGCTGTCTCAGCTTCAGCCAGCTGCTCGGGCGTGTGTGCAGTGCTCTCAGCAGCTAATGACCCTGATTTTAATGCTGAACGATTACCCACCAAGGTGAAAGTATCTGCACTGGTGGACGGTGCAAGAGAGACATGGGACGGTGTATCTTCGGAGTGGTCATCCTCCTCAGAGGTTAATGGGTGTCCCTCTGAAAACACCAACCTGCATTATAGAACAAAAACATGTGTGGGTCAGGTTGCACATATCCCTTCATGGCAAACATGCCTGAGGTGGCTCTCCATCATTAATGAATTTTTTGATGATCGGGAATAATCACTCTCTAGCGCAGGGACTCCTGTCTCCCTGTCAGATATTGTGCATCTGCGTTGGCTCCCTGCTAGTTCCAAGGTCTGGCTGAGAGGATGTATGTCAGGGACACCTCCATCAATCCTGGCCACCTCCCTCCTGTTATGGACCCTCTTTTCCTGCAAGACGAACAAAGTACAGCACAGGAACAGGCCATTCGGCCCTCCAAGCCTGCGCCAATCATGATGCCTGTCTAAACTAAAACCTTCTGCACTTCCGGGGACCGTATCCCTCTATTCCCATCCTATTCAGGTTTTTGTCAAGATGCCTCTTAAACGTCGCTATCGTACCTGCTTCCACCACCTCCCCCGGCAGCAAGTTCCAGGCACTCACCACCCTCTGTGTAAAGAACTTGCCTCGCACATCCCCTCTAAACTTTGTCCCTCGCACCTTAAACATATGTCCCCTAGTAACTGACTCTTCCACCCTGGGAAAAAGCTTCTGACTATCCACTCTGTCCATGCCGCTCATAACTTTGTAAACCTCTATCATGTCGTCCCTTCACCTCCATCGTTCCAGTAAAAACAATCCGAGTTTATCCAGCCTCTCCTCATAGCCAATGCCCTCCAGACCAGGCAACATCCTGGTAAACCTTTTCAAAGCCTCCACATCCTTCTGGTAGTGTGGCGACCAGAATTGCACGCAATATTCCAAGTGTGGCCTAACTAAGGTTCTGTACAGCTGCAGCATGACTTGCCAATTTTTATACTCTATGCCCCAACCGATGAAGGCAAGCATGCCGTATGCCTTCCTGACTACCTTATCCACCTGCGTTGCCACTTTCAGTGACCTGTGGACCTGTACGCCCAGATCTCTCTGCCTGTCAATACTCCTAAGGGTTCTGCCATTTACTGTATACTTCCCACCTGTATTCTTTCTTTTTTCTTTCTTTTGGGCCTCCTTATCTCGAGAGACAATGGATATGCGCCTGGAGGTGGTCAGTGGTTTGTGAAGCAGCGCCTGGAGTGGCTGTAAAGGCCAATTCTGGAGTGACAGGCTCTTCCACAGGTGCTGCAGAGAAATTTGTTTGTTGGGGCTGTTGCACAGTTGGCTCTCCCCTTGCGCCTCTGTCTTTTTTCCTGCCAACTACTAAGTCTCTTCGACTCGCCACAATTTAGCCCTGTCTTTATGGCTGCCCGCCAGCTCTGGCGAATGCTGGCAACTGACTCCCACGACTTGTGATCAATGTCACACGATTTCATGTCGCGTTTGCAGACGTCTTTATAACGGAGACATGGACGGCCGGTGGGTCTGATACCAGTGGCGAGCTCGCTGTACAATGTGTCTTTGGGGATCCTGCCATCTTCCATGCGGCTCACATGGCCAAGCCATCTCAAGCGCCGCTGACTCAGTAGTGTGTATAAGCTGGGGGTGTTGGCCGCTTCGAGGACTTCTGTGTTGGAGATATAGTCCTGCCACCTGATGCCAAGTATTCTCCGAAGGCAGCGAAGATGGAATGAATTGAGACGTCGCTCTTGGCTGGCATACGTTGTCCAGGCCTCGCTGCCGTAGAGCAAGGTACTGAGGACACAGGCCTGATACACTCGGACTTTTGTGTTCCGTGTCAGTGCGCCATTTTCCCACACTCTCTTGGCCAGTCTGAACATAGCAGTGGAAGCCTTACCCATGCGCTTGTTGATTTCTGCATCTAGAGACAGGTTACTGGTTATAGTTGAGCCTAGGTAGGTGAACTCTTGAACCACTTCCAGAGCGTGGTCGCCAATATTGATGGATGGAGCATTTCTGACATCCTGCCCCATGATGTTCGTTTTCTTGAGGCTGATGGTTAGGCCAAATTCATTGCAGGCAGACGCAAACCTGTCGATGAGACTCTGCAGGCATTCTTCAGTGTGAGATGTTAAAGCAGCATCGTCAGCAAAGAGGAGTTCTCTGATGAGGACTTTCCGTACTTTGGACTTCGCTCTTAGACGGGCAAGGTTGAACAACCTGCCCCCTGATCTTGTGTGGAGGAAAATTCCTTCTTCAGAGGATTTGAACGCATGTGAAAGCAGCAGGGAGAAGAAAATCCCAAAAAGTGTGGGTGCGAGAACACAGCCCTGTTTCACACCACTCAGGATAGGAAAGGGCTCTGATGAGGAGCCACCATGTTGAATTGTGCCTTTCATATTGTCATGGAATGAGGTGATGATACTTAGTAGCTTTGGTGGACATCCGATCTTTTCTAGTAGTCTGAAGAGACCACGTCTGCTGACGAGGTCAAAGGCTTTGGTGAGATCAATGAAAGCAATGTAGAGGGGCATCTGTTGTTCACGGCATTTCTCCTGTATCTGACGAAGATACATTTCTCCTGTATCTGTATCTGTATTAGATCTTCCAAAATGCATTACCTCACATTTGTCCGGATTAAACTCCATCTGCCATTTCTCCGCCCAAGTCTCCAACCGATCTATATCCTGCTGTATCCTCTGACAATCCTCATCACTATTCGCAACTCCATCAACCTTTGTGTCGTCCGCAAACTTCCTAATCAGACCAGCTACATTTTCCTCCAAATCATTTATATATACTACAGGAAGGATGGTGAAATTATAAATTGGCATACGTTTCACCATGACTGTTCTGCTACTATGGGCTCCTCGTCCCCAACTGGGGGATGTGATGTATCTCATACTGACTCACACTGTCATGGGATTTACTGAGGCTGAGCTATGAACGAGGGTGGCGTGTTTCCCAGATGCAACCATGCATCTGTCTTGATGGTGTCATAACCTTGCTGTCTTTGTGATGGCAGTGCACCCTCACCATGTCGCATACCCTGTACATTCAAACCCCAGAAAAGAACTTTGGAATGTAGCACTCACCTTGGCTGAACGCAGGAGGCCATTAACCAGCTTCCTTTCGTGGACCCAGGTTTGTCGAGTGATCCCACGGCTGCTAACCTCCTCTGTGATCTCTGTCCAGACTTGCTTGGTCAGGCAGGGGGACCTCTTCTTGCCATCGCTGAGGAAGAGGACCTCCCGCCTTTCCCTTACAGCCTGGAGGAGAATCAGCAGTGAGGAATCACTGAAGTGTGGGTCACTCTTGGTCGAACCTCTGCCATCCTCTCCAGTCTTCCTAGGGGGGATGACTGTTAAAGTTAACAGTGCTGTGAATTTCTCAGTCTCACAGTAAACTGACCTTCTGTAGAATGCGAGTCAGGAGTGAATGCGGGACTAGCAGGCTTTTAAAAATGGTGCCAACACCTGATCCAATGCCAGCTGACGCCTTGATCGACATCTGGCCACCACTTCGCCATGTGATTGAGGAGTTTCTGCCGCCTCTATTATGTTAAATGACTGCCCGTGGCATAATTGCGGCGGCGTGGTCGGACACGTGGTGCATGGGACTGCTGCTGATTTCCGCGCCCGCCGCCAACTCATTCAGCCCTGTATGTACAAGAAGTGTCGTTAGTTGCAGCAGCTTGAGCTCTGTTTTCAGATTGGAGCAGTTGCTGGTGTCACTGTGGTGTATCCATGAGGCTGAGAGTTTTGTGGATAGCACGTTTATAGATGTGGTCACCCCGTAGCTTAAGAGTATGCAGGGAGAGAGGGAATGGGTGGCCATCAGACAATCAAAAAGTAACAGGCAGGTAGGGCAGGAGACCCCTGAGTACATCTCACTCTCCGACAAGTATTCAGTTTTGAATGCTGATGGAAGTGATGGTTTACCTGGGGAGTGCAACCAAAGCCATGTCCATGGCACCATGGATGGCTCAGCTGTACAGTGGGGCACAAAGAAGACGGGAAGAGAAAGTGTTAGGAGATTCAATAGTTAGGGGAATAGACTGGGCGATTCTGCAGCCGCAGACATGAAACAAGGATGATGTGTTTCTTCCTGGAGCCAGCGTCAAGGATGTCACTGAATGGCTGCAGAGCACCCTGAGTGGGGAGGGTGAACAGCCAGGAGTCGTGGTCCATATTGGTACCAATGACATAGGCATAAAGAGGGATGTGATCCTGCAGTCAGAATTTAGGGAGCCAGTTAAAAAATTAGCAAGCTGGACCTCAAAAGTAGTAATCTATGGATTATTCCTGGTACCAAGCGCAAGTGAGTATAGAAGCAGGAGGATAAAGCAGACAAATGTGTGGCTGGAAAGACAGTGCAGGAGGGAGGGCTTTAGATTCCTGGGGCCTTGGGACCGGCTCTGGGGGAAGATGAGACCTTTACAGGTTGGATGGGTTGCACCTAAACAGAGCCAGGAAAAATTACAATGAGGGGCTATCAGGGAGGGTTTAACTCACTTGTAAGGGGTATGGGAACCAGAGGTAATATCACAGAGGAATACCAAGGTGTACAGAAGACTGGGAGAGACAGATAGCACTACAGTTGGAAATAGTAAGTTTGTAGGTGGGCTCAGAGCAAGGGAGAAAGTAATAAAGTTTAAATTAGGGTTACTGTGCATGTATGTGAATGTGTGGAGTGTGATAAATAAGTTGGTGACTTACTGCGCTGATTGCCATGTGGAATAATAATGTTGTGGTTATAACAGAGACTTGGTTCAAAAAATGGCAGGACTGAGTATTAAGTATTCCTGGATACAAGGTGTTCAGAAAATATAGGAAAGAAAGGAAAGAGGGAGGGGTGGCTGTATTGATTAAGGAGAACATTACAGTGCTGGAGAGAGAGGAAGTCCCAGAGTGGTCAAAAACAGTATCATGCTCACCTGATGTGCAGCACTTGATAATGCAGAACTCAAATTGAAGAGTTATAAAAATGGACTTTTCCTTTTAAAATGGACAATATGCTGGAAAAAATGGCCACTGAAGGTCAAAAGACTTGGCCCTATATATTCAAATAGTCTTACTATCTTGTAAGAATAAAAGGATACATTCAAAGCTAAGAGGTGTCAATTACACCTATCCTGAACCCATCAAGAAACATTTTTGAATTGGATGGGTTCTTCTGAAACAAAGAAGGTGTGAGGTAGCCACATCCTGGACCATTTTGGGTCACCACAGGGAGGGAGACCTACGTTTCCCAACAGAGGCAAGATACAAGACCATTTTGGCCTTAAAAGTAGCTCTCTGGAGAGAGAGAAAAAGAACCAGGACAAACATATGAAAGCTTGTCCAGCTGAGAGCTGGAAGAAATCCAGCAAAAACAAAAGAAGGTGCTCCACTGTGAGTTTTGCACCTCAACTTGTGCAGCAGAGAACTGAAAGTGATCTCCCGTCTCTAGATTGAAGACTCAGCTACCAGAAAAATCTACAAAACCCAGGCCTGCAACTTTAAAAGAGAAATTGACCTCCAAGAAGATTCAACAGTTTTATCGTGAACCCCCAAAACCCACCTCACTTCAAACCACATATCCCTTTCCATCTATCTCTTCCTGTGTGCATGTGTGTGAGTGAATGCATGTGGTTGCAACCATTTCAGGAATGAATATTGCTTAATAAATAGTCAATCTTCTGTTTTAAACCTGGATGAAAACTTGTTGCTGCTTGTTTATTTGACAAATAAAACCAAAAGGGTAAAAACCCTAGTAACAAAAAGACTTGCTGTGGTCAGTTGGGAGTTGAACAGTGGGACCCACCCACATCTCTCACCATGTGGCCGGAACAACAGAATCTATTTGGCTACAGCTAAGGAACAAAAACGGTGCAATGACATTGCTGGGGATTGTCTATAAGCCACCAACTAGTGGGAAAGATATAGAGGAACAAATTTGCAAGGGAATTAAAGAGAGATGCAAGAGTTCTGAGTAGTTATCATGGGGGACTTTAATTGTCCAAATATAGACTGGGATAGTAGTAAAGGGCAGAGAGAGGCAAGAGTTCCCCATGGTTGTTCAGGATAGATTTCTACAGCATTATGTTTCCAGTCCAACGAGAAAGGAAACATTGCTAGACCTGGTTCTTGGGAATGAGGTGGGCCAAGTGGATCAACTGTCAGTAGGGGAACATTTAGGGGACAATGATCATTGTATCACAAGGTTTAGGTTGGCTATTGAAAAGGACAAAATAAATTGGAATCAAAGGTTGACAGGCAAACCAGTAACTTAACAATGGGTTGCCTTTAAAGAAGAGATAGCTCGGGCACAGTTGAGGTATATTCCCATGAACGGGAAAGATAGGGCAAACAAATCCAGAGCTCCCTGGATAATGAAAGAGATAGAGATTAAGATGAAGCAGAAAAAGCGTATGACTGGTGTCAGGTGGATAATACAATTGAGAACCAGGCCAAATATAGAAGCTTCAGAGGGGAAGTGAAAAAGTAAATAAGAGAAGCAAAGACAGAGTATGAGAAGAGACATGCAACTAACATAAAAAGGAACCCAAAAGTCTTCTATAGGCACACAAACAATAAGTGTGGTAAAATGAGGAGTAGAGCTGATTGGGGATCAAAAAGGGGATTTATGCATGGAGACAGGGGGCATGGCTGAGGTATTAAATGAATACTTTACATCTGTCTTTACCAAGGAAGAAGATGCTGTGCAGGTCATCATGAAAGAGAAGGTAATTCAGATGCTTGAAATGTATAAAATTGATAAGGAGGAGGTATCGGCGCAGGCTTGGAGGGCCGAAGGGCCTGTTCTTGTGCTGTAATTTTCTTTGTTCTTTGTTCTATTGGGTAGAATGTCCGTATTTGAAGTTGATAAGGCACCAGGACCGGATGAGATGCATCCAAGGATACTGAGGGAATTGAGAGTGCAAATTGCGGAGGCACTGACCATAATTTTCCAGATTAAAAGAAAAGGCCTAACAAGTTGCCAGAAATAGTAGTAAACCTGAGGATTGGGAGGATTTTAGAATACAGCAAAGGAGGATGAAGAAACTGATAAAAAAAAGGGAGAATAGAATATGAATGTAAGCTAGCAAAAAATATAAAATGGACTGTAAAAGCTTCTACAGGTACGTAAAAAGGAAATGTTTGGCTAAGACAAATGTGGGTCCATTACAGGCAGAGTCAGGAGAATTATAATGCGGAATAGAGAAATGGCAGAGAAGTTAAATGATCACTTTGCGTCTGTCTTCACTGAGGAAGATACAAGAAATATCCCAGAATTAGAGATCCAAGGGATTAGGGAGAATGAGAAATTGAAGGAAATTAATATTAGTAAGCCGGCTGTATTGGAGAAATTAATGGGGCTGAGGGTTGATAAGTCCCCAGGACCTGATATTCCACATCTCAGAGTGTTGAAAAAGGTAGCTGTGGAGATAGTGGATGCATTCATTGGTGATTATCTTCCAAAATTCTATAGATTCTGGAGTGGTTCCTGCAGATTGGAAGGTCGCAAATGTCACCCCACTATTTAAGAAGGGAGGGAAAGAGAAAACAGGGAATTACAGACCTTTTAGCCCTACATCAGTCGTTGGGAAAATGCTAGAATCTATTCTAAAAGATGTGATAAATGGACACTTGGATAATAATGATCTGATTGCACTTAGTCAACATGGATTTATGAATGGGAAATCATGTTTGACGAACTTGTTGGAGTTTTTTGAGGATGTTACTAACAGAATTGATAAAGGGGAGTCTGTGGACGTGGTATATTTGGATTTTCAGAAGGCTTTTAATAAAGTCCCCCACAGGAGATTGGTTAGCAAAAGTAAAGCACATGGGATAGGAGGTAATATAAAGGCACAGATTAAGGATTGGTTAACAGGCAGAAAGTAGAGAGTAGGAATAAACAGGTCATTCTTGCATTGGCAGGCTGTGACTAGTGGGGTACTGCAGGTATCAGTGCTTGGCCCCAGCTGTTCACAATATATATCAAAGATTTGGATGTGGGGATCAAATGTAGTATTTCCAAGTTCGCAGATGACACAAACCTAGGTGGGAATGTGTGTTGTGAGGAAGATGCAAAGCGGCTTCAAGAGGTTTTGGACAGACTTAGTGAGTGGGCATGAACGTGGCAGATGGAATATAATGTGGAAAAATGTGAGGTTATCCACTTTGGTAGGAGGAATAGATGTGCAGAGTGTTTCTTAAACGGTAAGAGATTAGAAAGTGTAGATGTACAAAGGGACCTGGGTGTCCTTGTCAATAAGTCACTGAAAGCTAACATGCAGGTGCAACAAGCAATTAAGAAGGCTAATGGTATGTTAGCCTTTATCGCAAGAGGATTTGAGTACAGGAGTAGTGAAGTCTTGCTTCAATTTTATAGAATCTTGGTTAGACCGCACCTGGAGTACTGTGTGCAATTTTGGTCTCCTTACCTTAGGAAGGATATTATTGCTATAGACGGAGTGCAACAAAGGTTCACCAGACTTGTTCCCGGGATGGCGGGACTGTCCTATGAAGAAAGATTGGGGAAACTGGGCCTGTATTCTCTAGAGTTTTGAAGAATGAGAGGTGATCTCATTGAAACTTACAAAATATTTAAAGGGATAGACAGGGTAGATGCAGCTAAGATGTTTCCCCTGTTTGGGGAGTCTAGAACCAGGGGAAACAATTTCAAAATAAGGGGGAAGCCACTTAGGACAGAGATGAAGAGGCATTTCTTTACTCAGAAGGTTGTGAATCTTTGGAATTCTCTACCCCAGAGGGCTGTGGAAGCTCAGTCATTGAGTATGTTTAAAGCAGAGATTGACAGATTTCTAAATACCAATGACACAAGGGGATATGAGGATAGTATGGGAAAAAGGAAGTGGATGATCAGCCATGATTGTGTTGAATGGTGGGGCAGGCTCAATGGGCTGACTGGCCTAATCCTGCTCCTATGTTCCTTAGACTCAGGGATGGTGCCAGAGGACTGGAGAATTGCAAATGTTACACCCTTTTCAAAAAAGGGTGTAAAGTTATGTCCAGCAACGTCAGGCCAGTCAGTTTAATATCAGTGGTGGGGAAGCTTCTAGAAGCGATAATTCAGGACAAAATTAACAGTCACCTGGGCAAATGCAAGTTAATTAAGGAAAGCCAGCATGGATTTATTAAAGCTAAATTGCATTTAACTAACTTTCTGGAATTTTTTGATGAGGTAACTGAAAGGGTTGATGAGGGTAATGCTGTTGATGTGGTGTACATGGACTTCCAAAAGACATTTAATAAAGTGCTGCACAACAGACTTGTGAACAAAGATATAACTCATGGAATAAAAGGGACAGTAGCAACATGGAAACGAGGCAGGAAACAGAGAGTAGTGATTAATGGATGTTTTTCAGACTGGAGGAAGGTTTGTAGTGGAGTTCCCCAGGGACCCTTGTTCTTCTTGAGAAATATTAATGACCTAGACCTTGGTGTACAGGGCACAATTTCAAAACTTGCAGAAGATACAAAATGTTTGTTTCTTATTTTTTCATGGGATTTGGGCATCACTGGCTAGGCCAGCATTTGTTGCCCATCCCTAATTGCCCTTGACAACTGAATGACTTGCTAGGCCATTTCAGAGAGTAGTTAAGAGTCAACCACGTTGCTGTAGGTCTGGAGTCACATGTAGGCCAGCAGATTTCCTTCCCTAAAGGACATTAGTGAACCAGATGGGTTTTTACAACAATTGATGATAGCTTCATGGCACCATTACTAAGAGTAACTTTCAATTTCAGATTTTTATTAATTAATTTGATTTAAATTCCACCAGCTGCCATGGTGAGATTTAAAACCATGTCCCCAGGGCATTAGCCTTGGTTGCTGGATTAGTAGATTAGTGACATTACCACAATTCCACTTGGAAGCTTTGAGAGCTATGAGAGTATTAAACTTCAAAAGGACATAGATAGTGGAATGGGTGGACAAGTGGCAGAAGAAATTTAATGCAGAGAAGTATAAAGTGATTAATTTTGGTAGGAAGAATGCAAAGAGACATTATAAAATAAAGGGTACAATTCTAAAGAGATTGCAGGAGCAGAAGGACCTGGGGGTATGTGTGCATAAGTCATTGAAGGTGGATGGACAGGTTGAGTGAGCGGTTAATAAAGCATACAGCATCCTCGGTTTTATTACTAGGGCTATAGAGTACAAAACAAGGAAGTTATGTTCAATTTGTATAAAACACTAGGTCGGCCTCGTTGGAGTATTGTGTCCCGTTCTCAGCACCACACTCTAGGAAAGATGTGAAGGCATTAGAGAGAGTACAGAAAAGATTCACAAGAAAGGCTCCAGGGATAAGGAACTTCAGTTATGTAAATATATTGGTGCGACTGTTTTCTTTTGAGGAGAAAAAGTTGACAGGAGATTTGATAGAGGTGTTCAAAATCATGAGGGGTCTGGACAGAGTAGACAGAGAAAAACTGTTCCCATTGGTGGAAGGATCGGGAACAAGAGGGCACAGATTTAAGGCAATTGGCAAAAGAAGCAATGGCGGCATGAGGAATAACTTTTTTACGCAGCGAGTTGTTGGGATCTGGAATACACTGCCTGAGAGTGTGGTGGAGGCAGGTTCAATCGAGGCATTCAAGAGGGAATTGGATTGTTATTTGAAAAGAAAGAATGTGCAGGGCTACGGGGAGACAGCAGGGGAGTGGCACTAGGTAAATTGCTCTTTCGGAGACCCAGCACAGACATGACAGGTCAAATGGCCTCCTTCTGTCTTGTAATAATTCTGTGATTCTGTGAACTAAGCAGCAGATCAAAGACACAGCAACTGAGTGGCGAAGCATAATCTTGATGTCCAGAATTTGGAAGCTATGTTTGAGCAAATATCCAATGCTCACCGATGGAAACAAAGAGCAGGCATGGTTGAGGGATAGACCCAGGTAACTTTAAACTAGCAGTTAACTTATAGTTAGGGCTCAAATGCACTCACTATTAGAGCAAGGGGAACTTAAACAATGGAAGAATTTGCTGAGGATCAATTTGGTTTTCTGCTTCCAATTTCTTGTTTCTCGGTGGGTTCGATCTTAGATGCAGAGCCCCCAAATTTATGTTACGATCAGGTGAGGAGGAGTCAAATGGTTCCCCTCCTTTCCTCTCCTTGTTTGACTGCAACAGATTTACTTCTTTTTTGAAAAGGATATACTTGCCAATTCAATGAATGTTTAATTGTTTACACACTGTGATCATAAAAAGAACAATGGGACAGGTGTTCTCGGGTTTAACAAAGAAAGAGATTAGCTTTATTGTACTTAAACTGATCTAAGTAAAATAATAAAATACACTCCGACTTTCACACACACACACAAATACGTTACAGAGTGGGGAAGGATAGATTGGTCAAATTAAAGTCCAGAGAAATAAAAGGGGTATACAGTCTGAATTCAGTGGTCATGCGACTTTCCTTTGGTGGTCTTGAGGCTTCCGATTTGAAGATGTGGACAGATGATTCGGTGGTTCTCCTGGAGTCAGTAGTGCAGCTGATTTCTTTCAAGGTATCTCTGACTGTAGCAGGGGCATCCCTCGGTGGTTACAGTCAGCAAACAGGGTTTGAAGCTTGCAAAGTGGATTGGAGAGAGAGAAAGGAAGGAAGGACCACATTCGGGTCTCTCTTGTCAGTGTCTAGCTGCTTGTCTCCTTACTGCAGAGGAAACAGAAGCTTAAGCACATGAAGGATGGGCCTGTCACATGACCATCACCCAGTGATTCAAGCATGGTCATTACTAATGTATTCCCTCTTGCAACTTAATTGTCCATGTATAAGAATCCCCTTCTCACAGCTAGGGTCCCATTGTTTAAGTGATTAGGTTAGAGTAGTTCATCTCTATCAGCTGAATACCTCAGGTAATGGCCTTGAGGCCTTGCGAATGGGAACAGAAAATAAGTGATTCACTCAGATTCCCCAGGTCATTGTCCTTGATGGGTCTGTGCAGACATACTGTCTCAATCTCAATGTATTGGAATGTGTAAGGTACAGTGATGCAAATTGGGGTCGCCATCTTCAGCTATAAACTTTGAGTTATCTCTAATCTATGAATTTTTAAAAATTCAATTTGGGTTTCAGCCGGTGGATTAAAAATCATCATTTGACATGAAGCATGTTTTTGTGATACCTGACTAACAGGGCATTGGTCATCTGCTTAAATCCACCTGTGTAGGGCAGTCTGGGAGATGTAAGCAATCCCCTGCAATATACAGCGGCAAAGATATTAAAGATTGTGGTGACTTTGACAGACTGGCAAAGCATGGCCTCCTAGTCCAAAGGCTTGGTGCAGGAGGCTGCAGAGGTCCACAAAAGCCTGTCTGGAAAAGGGCAGCCTCCTGATGCTTTGCTCTTCAAATAGATACAAGAAAGTGACTCTGCACCTGTGTGCTGGGTAAGACCTGCAATAAGCACTTCCCTCATCTTGTCTCTTCTGATAGGACCAGTTGCTGCTTAATTGCTGAGGCAGCTGCTGCTCCCCTTCCTCCAGCCAAATTAAATTGGCAATGATAGCACCCATGATAAGCAGTTAGAGTTTACTGAAGGTGAACAAACATAAAAAAGAATGATCTGCAGCCAGAAACTCTCCTGGCAATCTATAGAGCACACGGATCCCATTCTCCACTTACATGTAGTTGAGCACCTCTTTAAACACCACTCCAGTGGCTCTGAGAGACCAATCCTATTGGGTTTTACTGGTGGGTTGGGCTTATGTGATTTTATGTTAAAATAGTGTTGGGGTCTTGCATCATAGGATCCCAATTTATAGGTACTCATTAGGTCCTCATTAACTCAGGTCTATAAAATTATGAAGGGACTAGATTGTGAGCACACTGACAAGTTATTTCAGTTAGAAAGGTTGGAGAGGTCCAGGACTCATGTATAAATTATACAAAAGAAAAAGTAGATTAGATGTTAGGCAGTCCTTCTTTTCCTAGAGAATAGCCCAATGGAAGCAATTGCTAGTTTGTGCAGTGAGTGCTGATAAGTTGTACACCTTCAAGAGAGAGATTAGGAACTGCTCCTAGTTGGGACAGAAATTGTATCATATAAGAGGTAGGTATCAACCAATACACCATCATGAATGTGGTCTCCTGGACTAGTTTTGATCATCTGGAAAGATGAGAGTAATTTTCCCTAATGGGCCTTAAATTGTTTTGAATTTTTTTGCATCTGCCATGGCACCTAGGGAGTAAAGTATCTCTTTATGTGATGTATAAGGTATCGTAACTTTATGTGACTAACCAGATGGACCAAATGGTCTTTTTCTCTCTGATGATTTTGTATACGTGTATGTTCACCTGCCCATTCCTGCCAGGTGGTGTTAAAATGAGCCCCTTTTAACTATGTTCACTGTACATGCTGCACGTTGTATTTTAGTGGACTCTGCAAATGTAACAGGCTTACAATTGGTCTCCGACTCCATACCTTTATTTGGATAAGGAACATAATCCAAGCACTGATGCCTGTGGAACTCCGCTTGGCACTGGATATGTCGAACCTCATACAATTAGTTGCTGGTTTCTTTTCCAATACCATGTCATATCAAGATCCCACTGACATTTAGTTTAATTAGTTGCCTCTCATGTTGGTCATTGCCTAAGGCCTTCTGGAATCCATATAAATTATATTGTTGGAACTTAAAACAACAATGACGACTAGCATTTACATAGTAAAAGTGTTCCAAGTACAGTAAACAGATAGTGAGCCATAATGTAAGAATTTAGGCTGGGTAACAGAAAGCTTGGTCAAAGAGATGGTTCTTGTTGAAGTATAAGTGAGAAGCCGGAAGGTTTAGGGAGCCAATACAATTTCAGATAGCAGGACCCAGTTGCGAGAAGGCGGGGGTGAAAGGTATGGGGCATACATTAATGGCCAAAGTCATAGAAACAGTAGCCGGAATTTTTTTCTTGATGGGCCCAAAAGTTGCGGGGGTGCAGGGCAACCAGCTTTGGCGTTTTGCAGGATCCGGAACTTACTGGGCAGGCAGCTAATTGGTGGCCATCCAGGCTGCTGTCCCTATTGGCCTCTGAGCGGGAGGGCCCTCTGCCACCTTGCCTGCCGCTGGCAAGATGGTATGGCAGTGGGTAGACAAGAGGCACTCCACCCCCTGTCCATCTTCCCTCGCCATTTTACAGGCCCTCCCACCTCCCAGCCTGTCCCCAGAGGGCTGGTAAAATCCACGAGAGGAGGGGTCAAGGCCAGTCTAGGGCTGAAGGAAATTCCAGAGATATGGTTGGGGAATGCCATGGAAGGATTTAACGATGAGAATATTAAATTTAAGGTGCTGAGACTACTTAGCTCGTTTTTCTTTATTCACTCATGGGATGTGGGCATCGCTGGCAAGGCCAGCATTTATTGCCCATCCCTAATTGTCCTTGAGAAGGTGGTGGTGAGCTGCATTCTTGAACCGCTGCAGTCCATGTGGGGTAGGTATACCCACAGTGCTATCAGGAAGGGAGTTCCAGGATTTTGACCCAGCAACAGTGAAGGGACGATATAGTTCCAAGTCAAGATGGTGTGTGACTTGGAGGGGAACTTGCAGGTGGTGGTGTTCCCATGCATTTGCTGCCCTTGTCCTTCTAGTTGGTAGAGCTCGCGGGTTGGAAGGTGCTGTCCAAGGAGCTTCGGTACGTTGCTGCAGTGCATCTTGTAGATGGTACACACTGCTGCCACTGTGTGTTGGCGGTGGAGGGAGTGAATGTTTGTGGATGAGGTGCCAATCAAGTGGGCTGCTTTGTCCTGGATGGTGTTGAGCTTCTTAAGTGTTGTTGGAGCTGCACCCATCCAGGCAAGTGGAGAGTATTCCATCACACTCCTGACTTGTGCCTTGTAGATGGTGGACAGGCTTTGGGGAGTCAGGAGGTGAGTTACTCGCCGCAGGATTCCTAGCCTCTGACCTGCTCTTGTACCCATGGTATTTATATGGCTACTCCAGTTCAGTTTCTGGTCAATGGTAGCCCCGAGGATGTTGATAGTGGGGGATTCAGCGATGGTAATGCCATTGAATGTCAAGCGGAGATGGTTAGATTCTCTCTTGGAGCTGGTCATTGCCTAGCACTTGTGTGGCACAAATGTTACTTGCCACTTATCAGCCCAAGCCTGGATATTGTCCAGGTCTTGCTGCATTTCTACACGGACTGCTTCAGTATCTGAGGAGTTACGAATGGTGCTGAACATTGTGCAATCATCAGCGAACATCCCCACTTCTGACCTTATGATGGAGGGAAGGTCATTGAAGCAGCTGAAGATGATTGGACCCAGGAGACTACCCTGAGGAACTCCTGCAGTGATGTCCTGGAGCTCAGATGATTGACCTCCAACAACCACAACCATCTTCCTTTGTGCTAGCTATGACTCCAGCCAGCGGAGGGTTTTCCCCCTGATTCCCATTGACCTTAGTTTTGCTGAGGATCCTTGATGCCATAATTGGTCAAATGCTGCCTTGATGTCAAGGGCAGTCACTATCACCTCACCTCTTGAGTTCAGCTCTTTTGTCCATGTTCGAACCAAGGCTGTAATGAGGTCAGGAACTGAGTGGCCCTGGCAGAACCCAAACTGAGCATCACTGAGCAGGTTATTGCTAAGCAAGTGTTGCTTGCTGATAACATCTTCCATCTCTTTATTGATGATTGAGAGTAGACTGATGGGGCGGTAATTGGCCGAGTTGGACTTGTCCTGCTTTTTGTGTACAGGACATACCTGGGCAATTTTCCACATTGCAGGGTAGATGCCAGTGTTGTAGCTGTACTAGAACAGCTTGGCTAAGGGGCGCGGCAAGTTCTGGAGCACAGGTCTTCAGTACTGTTGCCGGAATATTGTCAGGGCCCATAACCTTTGCAGTGTCCAATGCCTTCAGTCGTTTCTTGATATCATGCGGAGTGAATCGAATTGGCTGAAGTCTGGCATCTGTGATGCTGGGGACTTCGGGAGGAGGCCGAGATGGATCATCAACTCGGCACCTCTGGCTGAAGATTGTTGCAAATGCTTCAGCCTTATCTTTTGCACTGATGTGCTCGGCTCCCCCATCATTGAGGATTGAGGATGGGGATATTTGTGGAGCCACCTCCTCCAGTTAGTTGTTTAATTGTTCACCACCATTCACGGCTGGATGTGGCAGGACTGCAGAGCTTAGATCTGATCCGTTGGTTATGGGATTGCTTCGCTCTGTCTATCGCATGCTGCTTATGCAGATTGGCATGCAGATAGTACTGTGTTGCAGCTTCACCAGGTTGACAGATCATTTTGAGGTATGCCTGGTGCTGCTCCTGGCATGCCCTCCTGCACTCTTCATTGAACCAGGGTTGGTCTCCTGGCTTGATGGTAATGGTAGAGTGGGGAATATGCCGGGCCATGAGGTTACAGATTGTGGTTGAGTACAATTCTGCTGCTGCTGATGGCCCACAGCGCCTCATGGATGCCCAGTTTTGCATTGCTAGATCTGTTCAAAATCTATCCCATTTAGCACGGTGATAGTGCCACACAACACGATGGAGGGTATCCTCAATGTGAAGGCGGGACTTCGTCTCCCAAAGGACTGTGCGGTGGTCACTCCTACCAATGCTGTCATGGACAGATGCATGTGTGGCAGGCAGATTGGTGAGGACGAGGTCAAGTATGTTTTCCCCTCTTGTTGGCTCCCTCACCACCTGCCGCATACCCAGTCTAGCAGCTATGTCCTTTAGGACTTGGCCATTTCGTTTAGTAGTGGTGCTACCGAGCCACTCTTGGTGATGGACATTGAAGTCCCCCACCCAGAGTACATTCTATGCTCTTGCCACCCTCAGTGCTTCCTTCAAGTGCTGTTCAGCATGGAGGAGTACTGACTTATCAGCTGAGGGAGGGCGGTAGGTGGTAATCAGCAGGAGGTTTCCTTGTCCATATTTGATCTGATGCCATGAGACTTCATGGGGTCTAGAGTCAATGTTGAGGACTCCCAGGGCAACTCCCTCCCGACTGTATACCACTGTGCCGCCACCTCTGCTGGGTCTGTCCTGCCGGTGGGACAGGACATACCCGGGGATGGTGGTGGCAGTGTCTGGGACATTGTCTGTCGGGTATGATTCTGTGAGTATGACTATGTCAGGCTGTTGCTTGACTAGTCTGTGGGACAGCTCTCCCAACTTTGGCACAAGCCCCCAGATATTAGTAAGGAGGACTTTGCAGGGTTGGCAGGGCTGGGTTTGCTGTTGTCATTTCCAGTGCCTAGGTTAATGCCCGGTGGTCCGTCCAGTTTCATTCCTTTTTATTGACTTGGTAGCGGTTAGATACAACTGAGTGGCTCGCTAGGCCATTTCAGAGGGCATGGAAGAGTCAACCACATTGCTGTGGGTCTGGAGTCACATTTAGGCCAGACCAGATAAGAACAGCACATTTCCTTCCCCAAAGGTCCTCGGGCAGGGGTGATGGGTAAGTGGACTAATGTGGAACAGGATATGCGCAGTAGAGTTTTGTACAAGTTGGAGTTTGTGAACTGTATAGGTTGGGAGGCTACCAAGAAAAGCATTAAAGTAGCAGAGTCTAGAAGTGACAATAGCATGTGTAAGGGTTTAAGCAGCGGAGTCTGAGGTGGATAATGTTGCGGAATTGTCTTTGTTATGGCGGAGATATGATTTTTGAAACTAAGCTGAAAGTGGAATAGGGCACCATGGTTCTAAACCAGGGGTGTCCAACGTTTTCGAATGAGGGGCCACATTGCAATTTTTATCCTCCATAGGGGGCCAGTGAGAAAATTTTGGAAAGATAAAGGCATTAGAAATTTATCTATTATTCAAAACAACAAAAAATGTGGATTTTTGTGAACAAGCTTTAAAGGAGAAGACTAATTTATTAATTTACTTTCTCTTCACTTTGTTGAAAACGGATTTAGTGAGATACCTGGCATTGATTCTGCTTGTGCAATGCTTGCCTGCACACTTGATGCAGCGATGCAGAGTATTCTGAATAGATGGCCATCTGTCAGGAATGATCTTGATCTCTTTTTGCCTCCACTCTCTCTCTGCGCCTCTCCACCCTCTCTCTCTGTGTCTCCCCCTCTCTCTCTTTCTGTGTCCCCCCCTCTCTCTCCCTCTCTCTCTTTCTGTGTCCCCCACTCTCTCTCTCTCTCTCTCTCTTTCTGTGTCTCCCCCCCTCTCTCCCTCTCTCTTTCTGTGTCTCTCCCTCTCTCTTTCTGTGTCTCCCCCTCTCTCTTTCTGTGTCTCCCCCTCTCTTTCCCTCTCTCTCTCTCTTTCTGTGTCTCCCCCTCTCGCTCTCTCTCTCTTTCTGTGTCTCCACCTCTCTCTCCCTCTCTCTCTTTCTTTCTGCGTCTCCACCTCTCTCTCCCTCTCTCTTTTTCTTTCTGTGTCTCCACCTCTCTCTCCCTCTCTCTCTTTCTTTCTGTGTCTCCCCCTCTCTCTCTATCTCTGTCTCCCCCTCTCCCTCTCTGTCACCCCTTCTCCCTACCAGTACTGTACCCCAGTTATACAGTGACAAACCTATCCCCAGCAATACCGTTTCTTGGTGTTATATAGTGACACCTGTACAGCAATGCAGTACATCTGTATGTGCTGTAAATATTTCACAAGGGCAGTGTTTGCAAGGTAGTGGCTTCTTGGTGGCAACAACAGGCCAGTTAGGATCAATGGGGAGGCCTCAGGCAGGTGCAGTGACATTTCCAAACAGAAGAGAGAACTGATGAACATCATCACTTCTTGGGTTTCTGTTGAGTCTCCTGTCCAACCACCCCCTCGTTCGGGGGCCTTGCCAGTGGGGTCCTTATTCCTGCAGCATCAGTTCTCAGTACAAGCCCACTAACACTGGCTAGTCATAGCCCTTTACTAGAGAGCAAACAACCACAGGGGAACAAAACTCAGATGTTAAATCCCTACTGAAACATGTGCTTATTCCTGCTATAAGAGCAACTGGCTTCGCAGCAGCTAACCCCATACCCTTAGGTTAAATTGCTCACCTTCCTCAGCAGTTTGGGACGCAGGTAGGACAAGCATGCGGTATCCAGCGCTCCAGTCTGGGTGAGTGTTGTGACCACCACTCTGCCGGTGCAGCCGAGCCATGGGGAGCCCACTGTAAGTCACACAGGATTGGCGGGCTGGATTCTGGCCCGCGAGCCACATGTTGGACAACCATGTTATTAACAGACCATCTGTGTTTGAAACAGGGAGAGGGATGAGAGCAGAATTTGTAGCAGAAGCCAAAGACTATGGCTTTGGTTTCCCCAGTATTAAGCTATTATGCCAGGGTTGGGGCCGACCATGACTCATGGCCCTCCTGCCTTGGGCGCTATGGCATTGGAAGGATGAATGAGAATGGACAGAGACTGCTTGAGTTGTGTACCTATCACAACCTCTGCATCACCAACTCGTTCTTTCTTACTAAACCCTGTCACCAGGTTTCTTGGAGGCACCCAAGATCACGTCGTTGGCACCAGCTGGACCTCATCGGCACAAGGCAAGCCTCTTTAAGCAGCGTTCAAATCACACGCAACTTCCACAGTGCGGACTGTGACACTGACCTCTCCCTGGTGTGCAGCAAGGTTAGACTCAAACAAAAGAAGCTGCAACACTCCAAGCAGAAGGGCCACCCGCGCATCAACACTAGCAGAATTTCTTATCCACAGCTGTTACATAAGTTTCTAAATTCACTTGAAAAAGCCCTTCAAAACACTCCCACAGGGGATGCAGAGACTAAGTGGGCCCACATCAGAGCCGCCATCTATGACTCAGCAATGACCACCTATGGCAAACGGGTGAAGCAGAACGCAGATTGGTTTCAATCTCACTTTGAAGAGCTGGAACCTGTCATAGCCACTAAGCGCATTGCACTGTTGAACTACAAGAAAGCCCCCAGCGAGTTAACATCCGTAGCACTTAAAGCAGTCAGAAGCGCTGCACAAAGAACAGACAGGCGCTGTGCAAATGACTACTGGCAACACCTATGCAGTCATATTCAGCTGGCCTCCGACACTGGAAACATCAGAGGAATGTATGATGGCATTAAGAGAGCTTTTGGGCCAACCATCAGGAAGATTGCCCACCCTCAAGTCTAAATCAGGGGACACAATCACTGACCAACACAAGCAAATGGACCGCTGGGTGGAACACTACCGAGAACTGTACTCCAGGGAAAATGTTGTCACTGAGACCGCCCTCAATGCAGCCCAGTCTCTGCCTGTCATGGATGAGCTGGACAAACAGCCAACAAAATCGGAACTCAGTGATGCCATTGATTCTCTAGCCAGTGGAAAAGCCCCTTGGAAGGACGGCATTACCCCTGAAATAATCAAGAGTGCCAAGCCTGCTATACTTTCAGCACTGTACAAACTGCTTTGCCTGTGCTGGGACGAGGGAGCAGTACCACAGGATATGCATCCCACACTGAAGAGTGTCTGCAGAGACTCAGCGACAGGTTTGCGGCTGCCTGCAACGAATTTGGCCTAACCATCAGCCTCAAGAAAACAAGCATCATGGGACAGGACGTCAGAAATGCTCCATCCATCAATATCGGCGACCACGCTCTGGAAGTGGTTCAAGAGTTCACCTACCTAGGCTCAACTATCACCAGTAACCTGTCTCTCGATGCAGAAATCAACAAGCGCATGGGAAAGGCTTCCACTGCTATGTCCAGACTGGCCAAGAGAGTGTGGGAAAATGGCACACTGACACGGAACACAAAAGTCCAAGTGTATCAAGCCTGTGTCCTCAGTACCTTGCTCGACGGCAGCGAGGCCTGGACAACGTATGTCAGCCAGGAGCGACGTCTCAATTCATTCCATCTTCGCTGTCTCAGGAGAATCCTTTGCATCAGGTGGCAGGACCGTATCTCCAACACAGAAGTCCTCGAGGCGGCCAACATCCCCAGCATATACACCCTACTGAGCTGGCGGTGCTTGAGATGGCTTGGCCATGTGAGCCGCATGGAAGATGGCAGGATCCCCAAGGACACATTGTACAGCGATCCCGTCACTGGTATCAGACCCACTGGCCGTCCATATCTCCGCTTTAAAGACGTCTGCAAACGCGACATGAAGTCCTGTGACATTGATCACAAGTCGTGGGAGTCAGTTGCCAGTGATCGCTAGAGCTGGCGGACAGCCATAAAGGCGGAGCTAAAGTGTGGCGAGTCGAAGAGACTTAGCAGTTGGCAGGAAAAAAGACAGAAGCGCAAGGGGAGAGCCAACTGTGTAACAGCCCCAGCAACCAATTTTATCTGCAGCGCCTGTGGAAGAGTCTGTCAATCTAGAATTGGCCTTTATAGCCACTCCAGGCACTGCTTCACAAACCACTGACCACCTCCAGGTGCTTACCCATTGTCTCTCGAGACAAGGAGGCCAAAGAAGAAGAAGCTATTATAAATGAATACTTAACCAAGATTGGATATTGGCATTATACTATTTATTCATAATATCGTAATTTGGAACAAGTTGAGGATGTTTGTTGAGCTAGACTTTCTTCTCCTCAAATCTCTGTTAATAATTAAGCTCTTGCTGTACAGATACTCTTCCAACCTACTTAGTTTAGTTTCTATTATTACTGGTGTAAAGCTAAAGGGGCTGCAGTTACAAGGTCTAATTTGTGCCTCTTTTTAAAAAAATAAGCACAATTCTTTCTTGCTTCAAATATTGTATAACCTCTCCAGTACTCAATGTCTGTTTCAAAACTCTCAGGGATATGTTATCAGACCTCGTGGTGTAGGTACACCCACAGTGCCGCTGGGATGGAGTTCTAGGATTTTGACCCAGTGACAGTGAAGAAACGACAATATAGTTCCAAGTCAGGATGGTGTGTGACTTGGAGGTGATGGTGTTCCCATGCGTCTGCTGCCCTTGTATTTCTAGATGGTAGAGGTCACGGGTTTGGAAGATGCTGTCGAAGCAGCCTTGGCAATATTTTTAAAGATGTGCTAAAGAAAGCTGGAGGATAGCAAATGTTGTCCCCTTGTTCAAGAAGGGGAGTAGAGACAGCCCTGGTAATTATAGACATGTGAGCCTTACTTCGGTTGTGGGTAAAATGTTGGAAAAGGTTATAAGAGATAGGATTTATAATCATCTAGAAAAGAATAAGTTCATTAGCGATAGTCAGCACGGTTTTGTGAAGGGTAGGTCGTGCCTCACAAACCTTATTGAGTTTTTCGAGAAGGTGACCAAACAGGTGGATGAGGGTAAAGCAGTGGATGTGGTGTATATGGATTTCAGTAAGGCGTTTGATAAGGTTCCCCACGGTAGGCTATTGCAGAAAATACGAAGTATGGGGTTGAAGGTGATTTAGAGCTTTGGATCAGAAATTGGCTAGCTGAAAGAAGACAGAGGGTGGTGGTTGATGGAAAATGTTCATCCTGGAGTTTAGTTACTAGTGGTGTACCGCAAGGATCTGTTTTGGGGCCACTGCTGTTTGTCATTTTTATAAATGACCTGGAAGAGGGTGTAGAAGGGTGGGTTAGTAAATTTGCAGATGACACGAAGGTCGGTGGAGTTGTGGATAGTGCCGAAGGATGTTGTAGGGTACAGAGGGGCATAGATAGACTGCAGAGCTGGGCTGAGAGATGGCAAATGGAGTTTAAGGTGGAAAAATGTGAGGTGATTCACTTTGGAAGGAGTAACAGGAATGCAGAGTGCTGGGCTAATGGGAAGATTCTTGGTAGTGTAGATGAACAGAGAGATCTAGGTGTCCAGGTACATAAATCCCTGAAGGTTGCTACCCAGGTTAATAGGGCTGTTAAGAAGGCATACGGTGTGTTAGCTTTTATTAGTAGGGGGATCGAGTTTCGGAGCCACGAGGTCATGCTGCAGCTGTACAAAACTCTGGTGAGACCGCACCTGGAGTATTGCGTGCAGTTCTGGTCACTGCATTATAGGAAAGATGTGGAAGCTTTGGAAAGGGTGCAGAGGAGATTTACTAGGATGTTGCCTGGTATGCAGGGAAGGTCTTACGAGGAAAGGCTGAGGGACTTGAGGTTGTTTTCGTTGGAGAGAAGGAGGAGGAGAGGTGACTTAATAGAGACATATAAGATAATCAGAGGGTTAGATAGGGTGGATAGTGAGAGTCTTTTTCCTTGGATGGTGATGGCAAACACGAGGGGACATAGCTTTAAGTTGAGGGGTGATAGATATAGGACAGATGTCAGAGGTAGTTTCTTTACTCAGAGAGTAGTAGGGGCGTGGAACGCCCTGCCTGCAGCAGTAGTAGACTCGCCAACTTTAAGGGCATTTAGGTGGTCATTGGATAGACATATGGATGAAAATGGAATAGTGTAGGTCAAATGGTTTCACAGGTCGGCGCAACATCGAGGGCCGAAGGGCCTGTACTGCGCTGTAATGTTCTTTAAAAAAAAGATAAATGTAAGTTAAACAAGCAAGGTAAAAATCCCAGTTGGGAGAAAAACTCATAAATCTTTCAAGGAAAGAGGAGAGCAAGCACTTTAGTGGGAATATAAAATAATAGTAAAACCATTTTAAAAATTATTAAGGGTGCAAAAAGGGTACGAGAAAACATCAGAGCAAAGGGCATAGTAAGCCAAATAATTCGTTCCATTTGATTTCAAAATAATTACACAGTAAACCAATATTTTCTTCCTTGGTAAGACTGAATTTTTTCCCCCTTCATCTTCAATTATTCAATATTTTTCTCTTTTTTTTTTAAATTTTAAATTCTGTCCTAATTATTCCTTTATTATAATACCTGAAGAAAAGTTTTTTATTTTTGTATTTATGCCCTTTGCTCTGATGTTTGCTCGTACCTTTTTGCACCCTTAATAATTTTTTTAATGGTTTTACTATTATTTTATATTCCCACTAAAGTGCTTGCTCTCCTCTTTCCTTGTAAGATTTATGTGTTTTTCTCCCAACTGGGATTTTTACCTTGCTTGTTTAACTTACATTTATCTTTCTTTAGCACACCTTTCATGCATATTATAGTTTACAATGTTTTCCATTTTTCCTCAACAGAGCTTTTTCTCAATAGTACATTTCCTTTAGTCTTCCCTTTATATTATTGAAGTTTGTTTTTTGAAATCATATACTTCTGTTCTCAACCTTGTCATCACCAATTACCCAATAATCTCAAATTTGATCATCAGTATGGTCATTCATCCTTGGAGCTTCCATTACTTCTAAATTGTGGATGCCATTTTTCTTGCAAGAATCAAACCTAGACTTGAGTTCCCCCTAGTAGGGTGCACAACACTACTAAAAAGCAGTTTTGCATCACATTTGACAGTTTAGATTCAGTCACCAAACTTCCATTTGGAGTTTACCAGATAATATTGGGTTTGTCAAAGCCACCCACTGTTACAACACTATTAAAGTTACAAATGTCATTATATCAGCACTCTTGTCTTCTTTTACTGCACTAGAGATCCATGGCAAACTTTAATTGTAAGTGTTGCCTGGATGAATGCAGCTCCAACAACACTTAAAAATCTCGACACCATCCAAGACAAAGCAGACCACTTGATTGGCACTCCATCTACCACCTTAAACATTCACTCCCTCCGCCACCGCCGCAGCAGTGTGTACCATCTTCAACATATACTGCAGCAACATATCAAGGCTCCTTCGACAGCACCTTCTAAACCCACAACCTCTACCACCTAGAAGAACAAGGGCAGCAGATTCATGGTTCAAGAAGGTGGCTCACCAAAACCTGCTCAAGAGAAACTCTCATCCCAAGAATGAATAAAAAAGTTAATTATTAAATTTAGTTATGCTATCTAATTTTTTCCTTACTCTGAAATATTAGAGGTAATTTTAAGTCCTTATGCAGAAGCTCACCCACATGCATCTGAATTTCTAAAATGAGCTCCAGGCAGGTGAAAATCCCCATTTAAGATGTGAATCTAGAAAATTACGCCATTGTATTAATTTCCTTGATATCCAGGTTATCCTATGCATATAAAGCTATACCTTCCCTTATCTCTATTTGTTCTGAGCAATGTGTGTCCCTGCATATTGAATGTTCTCCCATTTTCTGAGGTGAAGCCTTTTCACAGTCTTTACAACATTTCATTTTGTCTCTGCTACTTTACTTCCAGTTCCAACATTGTATTCCCAATGCTTTTAATGCACTTAACTCCTTGAGAGCATGAACCTTTACCTGGAATCTTGGTGAAGTCCATTTTTAAGAAAGTTGGTTGGTAAAAGAACAATGTATGCAATGAATGTTGGAAGATAATCCTAGAACAAAAGATGACTTTGTTTGTAGTTGATGGCTTATCCTCTGACTATTTTCCATGAACTCATGGATTCTGTCACCTACTCCGTTTCTTCTTTGTATTAATGACTTTTTTCACTCATCCAACCTTTCGTTGATTATTTTATTCAACGTACATCACTTCCTTTAGATTGTATGCCCTCAATGTACAAACCTTTAATTCCTCTTGCAGTATAGTAACTGAATCACTAAAGCTTTAACTATCCATGCCTGTGGGTATAACTTCTTTCATTTACTATATTAGCAAAAAAAAGTCAGTGTAATTGAGTTTCCTTACAGTTTCTTCACATCTCTTGGAAATCTGCAACCTCTTATGTTGATGATTATACCCTTCATTCTTCTTCTTCTTTCATTGACATTCTTCATCTGTTGACATTCTTAGTTTCATTATGTCCTCCAAATCTCTAATGGAATTCCCATACCTCCATCAGTCTTAAAGCAGCAACCAAGAAGCTCCAGTTCCTTTTTGGTGTCAAACACATTTATTTCCCTTAACATCTTCCATTTAACTCTCCATGAAGCTGGAATCCACTTGAATAGTGTTCTCATTTCTAGGGAGACTGTTCTGGTACTTCTCTTGAACCCCTGGACAATATATAAGAGAGAGCTTGTTAGCTGATATGTGATCATTCTCTCACTTCCACCCTCAAGCTTCAAACTAAATTTCATATGGATAAAAAGTTAGTTTTGAGTATAACTGAAAAACAAAGTCTCACCCGTTGGACACTTGAAACAATGGCCAAGACCAATGCTGCTGCCTAAAACTACCAAAGGTAAGAATAGTCAAAGTAATAAGAATGCTATGTTCAAAACGTATTTGTCAAATGGCAGGGACATAAACGATAGGAAACAGATCTCTAATATCACAACAAGATCTTTAAAAATATTTCTCTTCCGTAGCTTAAGTCTTTAGTTTGTGGGAGGTATATGTCTCCTCCATCTTTTCTTCTCGAGGGATGGGAAGGATGAAAAAATGAGTAAATGCAAGCCATTTATATACATCTCCTAGTAACTGGTTATAAGCAAACATTAGCAGTTCATCTACTAGCCTGTGGTTTCAATTAAGGAATTGTAAGCATTACAAAAAGAAAGTTAAGCCAATTACTTTTTTAAGTCTTATATTCCCAAGTTGAAAATCTGCGTTAACACCTATAAACGCACAAGTCAGATTGTGGAAGCCTGTAAGAAAAATACATAAATACTAGCCAAATTTATGGCATTGCATACAGGAGTCCAGAAAAAGTGTAGCCTTCAGCAAAAGTGAGGTTAGATGGGCAGGGGATAATTTGATCAACCATGTTTTAAAGTCATAAACTCTGTCCTTATTTTTTATATTTCCAATATCCACATTAATAATAGGAAGTGCCTATGTAAACTTGTCATCCTGTATTTACACATGCACCTGTCAATGTGACCAAGTGGATCTCTCTTTCAGAGAGCTGATATAACTCCGATTAGCCACTTACGTGCTGTAAAATTCCTTGGTATTTTCATTTTAACTTGGTGATATTAAAGTAAAATTAAAAATCTAATGCTCTGATAAAATTAAATGATGGCCCCTAAAATATTCCAAATGATTTCAGCAGCAAAATGTGACCAATCTCTTTAATTATAACTGACACACAATAAGATCACAAGCTCCAGAAGTTATGTAATGGCTTTGGCGATCAACCAGCAAGAAAAGAAATTCTCAATGACCGTTTGTAAAGAACAGCTGCCCCAGTACATAATTTCTTTATTTTAAACCATTGGAGGTTGGTGATACTTAATCCTATTTCAGTTGCCTGCTATTAGCATACCAGTCCATTTGTGATTATCTGTTTGACCTAAATTTTGCAACACTATATACACTCTCCAGCGTTCAGTAAAGCTTTGGCTCTTTATTTTTTTTCTTTTGCAAGAAGTACAGTCACTTGCACCAACATCCTTGTCACAGCCCGTACTGCTTTGGCCAAGTTCTCAGTAAAAACCAGGGTAATTTAACATAAATCCTGCTTAAATTATTACCTCACTTTTAGTCTATACCCATCTTTCCATTGCTCTTGTACTTGAACCCCCAATTGTAATTGCTGGGTCTTCTAACTCCTTTTCAAAACTTAAACAGAGGAAGTTCATACTTCTACTAGATTCAGTTTTAGCATGATATACTAGTAATAAATAAACTCAAATCTAATGCATTTAAAGAAATGGGCACAAAAATGACCATAAAAACAGAGGCATAAAGATTCGATTGCACTGGAAAATGAGCAAGTGGGGGTAGGGATCCTGCTGCATGCCACAGGGACCATGTGAAATTTATGCATTAGACAGGCATTCAGCCAGCTGCTTGTTGCCTGAGTTGCGTATTAGCTGCGCAGCTGTTTAGGGTGGGATTGGGGAGGAATCAGATGTCGCTGATGTCATTTAAAGGCAGCCTGTACCTCTTAAAGGGGAGGTATACTTTGCAGGAAATGCTGAAAGTTGGCAGACATGGCCGAAAGAGCTGAAGATGGGGGCACCCAGATTCTCTGATGTATCTTTGGAGACCCTTGTGCAGCTGTAGAACAGAATCCTGATTCTCCCAGCAGAAAACTTTCCAGACAACGGCTAGGAAGACTATGAAAAGAGGTGACCGATGAGGTAACTGCAAGGATCTTAGCTCCCAGCTTATGGCTGCATTGCCAAAAGAAGTTAAGTGATCTCATTAAGATTATCAAGGCTAGAATCTTGCCTCTCAACTCAACTACTCTATCATCATACCTGTACCATCTGCAGGCCCACTGTTCACAGCATTCTCATCCTCCAGTCCCTCTCACGCTCCTAAAATCACTGCACAACAATTTACTCGAGTTCCTTCTATTCCTACTCACACATTCTACACTTCTCACTCTCAGCATTATTGCAACCCTCACCCCTCACATCTTGCACTGTTATTGTTGTATAACATCACCACTTTATGACCCTGGCCAGCACATTCTCAAAACAAGTCACAAGGCTAGCGTTAGCAGTTTTTCCTTCTCATTTCTATCCCACCTACACACTCTGCATGACAAACTAGCTGCTTTCAGCAGCCAGTCATCTCTCTTTTGCTTACGCTTGACACTCAAAGCTAACCCTTTTCCTTTTCTTTAAGTTCAGGTACAGAAAATGTCGAGGCCCTTGTGGTGCGAGAAGAGAAAGAGGCAGCCTTCCTTAAGATTTGCCATCACTGACCCAGCAGCTCAGAGACTGGCACCACGTGCACTTAAAGACTAGACTAGAGGAAGAGTCTTCACGCTGTCAATCACAGGACACAGGTGTGCAGAAGCTAGGGGCAATGGGATGGGATAGCATAGGAACCAGCTCACCAGAGGGCAAGATCACATTGTAGTCTTGCTGCAGATGCTAACTTTGAGGGCCCAGGCTAATACAAAAGCAAAATACTGAGATGCCTGGAGATCTGTTATTCTTTTGGGCCTCCTTATCTCGAGAGACAATGGATACGCGCCTGGAGGTGGTCAGGGCCCAGGCTAATACAAAAGCAAAATACTGAGATGCCTGGAGATCTGTTATAATTACAGAAAATGCTGGAAATACTCAGCAGGTTAGGCAGCATCAGTGGAGAGAGAAAAAAGTTACAGTTTCAGGTCAATGACCTTTCATCAGAACTGGAAAAAGTTAAGAGTCGTAACAGGTTTTAAGCAACTATAGAGGCAGGGAAAGAAGGGGGACGGGGAAAGAACGAAAATCCTTGACTACACTTCCTCCCTCCCTGCTTCCTGTAATAACTCTATTCCATTCTTTCAGTTTCTCCATTTCCATTGCATCTGTTCTAATGATGCCACCTTCCATATCAGAGCTTATGATATCTCTTCCTTTTTTCCCAACTGAGAATTGCTCTCCAACATGGTAGACGTGATTCCTCGGACAGCTGTTCTCGCCACATCCTGAGATCCATACTCAGTGCCATGCGCCGCCATATGTACACACTGGACCTCTCTCTCCAGAAGCACCACATCACCTTATCTCAAAGCTGTTCTACTTCGCAGTTTCATTTCATCCTTCGTCTTATCCGACACATTAACAAAAAACTTTTTTTCTTCCTTTCAGGTGTCAAGGAACGCAAGCTCCAGCAGCTGATGGGGACTAATGCCCCACCAGATCCTTCTTCCCTTCACTTCCCTCTGATCCCACCCCTTCTAATCTGACCCTTTGCCGCGAATTCACTATACCCTCTGACCTCCCCCTCTCTGATGCTGCATGTTCTGTACTCAGCAAAGGACTCAGTTTTATCCCCTTACGCCCCCAACTCAATGAATTTCGTGCTTGGCATGACGTTGAGCTCTTCTTCCATCGCCTCCGCCTCCGGGCTCACTTCTTTGACCAGGTGTCCTCCCCCGATCAGCAGACCCATTCACCCGCCTCCAGCATTCTCCCTCTACCTGGACCCCTCCCCCTGGCCTCTTACCCGCTCTTGATCTTTTCATTGAAAACTGTCGGCGAGACATTGGTCATCTCAATTTCTCTGCTCCCCTCACTCACTCTAACCTGTCCCCCTCTGAACCTGCCGCACTCCGTACTCTCAGGTCTAATCCTGAAATTGTCATCAAACCTGCAGACAAGGGTGGTGCTGTTGTTGTATGGTGTACCGACCTCTACCTCGTAGAGGCTCAGCGCCAACTCTCAGACACTTCTTCCTACCTCCCTCTGGACCATGACACCAACACCAAGCATCAAGCGACTGTCCACAGAACTGTCACTGACCTCATCTCCTCTGGAGATCTTCCCTCTACTGCTTCCAACCTTATAGTACTGCAACTCCAGTCAGCCCGCTTCTACTTCCATCCCAAAATCCACAAACAGACCCATTGTTTCAGCCTGTTCCTGCCACACTGAACTTATTTCTTCCTATCTTGACTCTATCTTTTCTCCACTGGTCCAGTCTCTTCCCACCTACTTCCGTGACTCTTCTGACGCCCAACGTCATTTTGACAATTTCCAGTTTCCTGGCCCCAACCGCCTCCTCTTCAGTATGGACGTCCAATCTCTCTACACCTCTATCCCCCACCACGGTTGAAGGCTCTCTGCTTCTTCTTTGAGCAGAGGTCCAAACAGTCCCCATCTATCACCACCCTCCTCCACCTGGCTGAACCTGTTCTCACATTGAACAACTTCTCCTTCAACTCCACTCACTTCCTTCAAGTAAAAGTTGTTGCTATGGGTATCCACATGGGCCTTAGTTATGCCTGTCTTTTTGTGGGATATGTCGAACATTCCTTGTTCCAGTCCTACTCAGACCCCCTACCCCAACTCTTTTTCTGGTACATTGATGACTCCATCGGTGCCGTTTCCTGCTCCCGCCCTGAACTGGAAAAGTTTATCAACTTTGCTTCTAATTTCCACCCTTCTCTCATCTTTACATGGTCCATCTCTGACACTTCCCCTTCCTTCCTTGACTTCTCTGTCTCCATCTCTGGGGATAGACTGTCTGCTAATATTCATTATAAGCCCACTGACTCCCACAGCTACCTCGGCTACACTTCTTCACACCCTGCCTCCTGTAAGGACTCCATTCCATTCTCCCAGTTTCTCTGTCTCCGACGCATCTGCTCTGATGATGCTACCTTCCACGACAGCGCTTCTGATATGTCTTCCTTTTTCCTCAACCGAGGAATCCTCCCCACTGTGGTTAACAGGGCCCTCAACCTCATCGGCCCATTTCCCGCATCTCTACCCTCACCCCTTTCCCTCCCTCCCAGAACCGCGACAGGGTTCCCCTTGTCCTCACTTTCCACCCCATCAGCCTCCATATCCAAAGGATCATCCTCCGCTATTTCCGCCACCTCCAGCGTGATGCCACTACCAAAAGCATCTTCCCCTCCCTTCCCCTGACAGCATTCCAAAGGGATCATTCCCTCTGCGACACCCTGGTCCACTCCTCCATTACCCCCACCATCTCATCCCCTTCCCACGGCACCTTCCCCTGCAATTGCAGGAGGTGTAATACCTGCCCATTTACCTCCTCTCTCTTCACTATCCAAGGCCCCAAATACTTCTTTCAATGTAGTATACTGTATTCGCTGCTCACAATGTGATCTGCTCTACATTGGGGAGACCAAACGCAGAGTGGGTGACCGCTTTGTGGAACACCTCCGCTCGGTCTGCAAGCATTACCCCGAGCTTCCGGTTGCTGGCCATTTTAACACCACCCCCCCACCCCTGCTCTCATGCTCACATCTCTATCCTGGGATTGCTGCAGTGTTCCAGTGAACATCAACGCAAGCTCGGGGAACAGCATCTCATTTACTGATTAGGCACACTACAGCCTGCCAGACTGAACATTGAGTTCAATAATTTCAGAGCATGACGGGCCCCCATTTTACTTTTATTTTTAGTTCTTTTTTCTTTTTTTCTTTTTGTTGTCTTTATTTTATTTTATTTTATCTTATTTTATCTTAGTTTATTCAGTTTTCCTACCCACTTTTTTTTTATATTTGTGCTTGTGGCTGTTCAGTTTTCAGTCCATTAACACCCTATCTGTACTAATGCTTTGTCTTTCAACACACCATTAACATATTGTTTGCCTTTGCTCCTTGACCTTCTGGTCAGCTATTCTGTGACCTTGGCCTATCAATACCTTCTCTTTTGTTATCTCTTGCCTCATCCCCGCTTTACTTGCTTAAAATCTTTTACATTTCTTATATCTGCCAGTTCTGAAGAAGGGTCACTGGCCTGAAATGATAACTTTGCTTCTCTCTCCACAGCTGCTGCCAGACCTGCTGAGTATTTCCAGCATTTCTTGTTTTTATTTCAAATTTCCAGCATCCGCAGTATTTTGCTTTTATATTATTATGGTAGACAGGGCCCTTGACTGTGTCATCCCTTTTCCCGCGCTTCTGCTCTCATCACTTCTACTCTCTCCCAGAACCACGATAGGGTTCCCATTGTCCATACCTTCCACCCCACCAGCTTCTACATTCAACGGATCATCCTCTGCCATTTCCACCACCTACAGCGTGATGCAACCAGCAAACACATGTGCTCCCCTTACCTTTTAGCATTTAAGAACATAAGAACCAGGAGCAAGAGTAGGTAATTCAGCCCCTTGAGCCTGCTCCGCCATTCAATACGATCATGGCTGATCTCATCTCAGCCTCAATTCCACTTTCCTGCCCATTCTCCATAACCCTTCAACCCATTACTAATTAAAAATCTGTCTACCTCCTCCTTAAATTTACTCAATGTCCCAGCATCCACCGCACTCTGGGGTAGTGAATTCCACAGACTCACAACCCTTTGAGAGAAGTAATTTCTCCGCATCTCTGTTTTAAATGTGCTACCCCTTATCCTAAAACTATGACCTCTTGTTTTAGATTGCCCCACAAGAGGAACCATCCTCTCTCCGTCTACTTTGTCAATCCCCTTAATCATCTTCTATACCTCAATTAGATCTCCTCTCATTCTTCTAAACTCTGGAGAGTAAAGGCCTAAACTGCTCAATCTCTCTTCATAAGACAAACCCCTCCTCTCTGGAATCAATCTAGTGAACCACCTCTGAACTGCCTCCAATGCAACTACATCCCTCCACAAGTAAGGGGACCAAAACTGTACGCAATACTCCAGGTGCGGTCTCACTAATTCCTTGTGCAGTTGCAGCAACACTTCCCTACTTTTATATTCTATTCCTTTAGCAATTAATGCCAAAATTCCATTTGCCTTCCTTATTACCTGCTGTACCTGCATACTAGCTTTCTGCGATTCATGTATGAGAACACCCAGATCCCTCTGCACCGAAGCACTCTGAAGTTTCTCTCCATTTAGATAATTTGCCTTTCTATTCTTCCGACCAAAATGGATAACCTTACACTTATTCACGTTAAACTCCATCAGCCAAATTTTGGCCCATTCACCTAACCTATCCATATCAATTTGTAAATCTTATTTCTTTATCGCAACTTACTATCCCACCTATTTTAGTGTCACCTGCAAATTTGTCTATAGTACCTTCTATCCCTGCATCCCAGTCATTAATATAGATTGTAAATAGTTGGGGCCCGAGGACCGAACCCTGTGGCACCCCACTAGTTACATCTTGCCAACCAGAAAAAGACCCATTTATCCCGACTCTCTGTTTTCTGTTGGTTAGACAATCCTCTATCCAAGCTAATAAATTGCCCCTAACCTCATGTGATCTTACCTTGTGTATGAACCTTTTGTGCGACCCCTTACCAAATGCCTTCTGGAAGTCCAGATATACTACATCTACAGGATCCCCATTATCCACTTTGCTTGTCACAGCTTTGAAGAACTCTAGCAAATTAGTCAAACACTATTTACCCTTCATAAAACCATGCTGCCTCTGATGAATTGTGTTTTGACTTTCTAAATGTCCTGTTATCACTTCCTTAATAATGGATTCTAACAATTTCCCAACGACAGATGTTAAACTAACTGGTCTATAGTTTCCTACTTTCTGCCTCCCTCCCTTTTTGAATAAGGACATTATATCAGCTTTTTTCCGATCCATGGAACCTTTCCCGCATCCATGGAATTTTGGAATATTATAACCAATGGATTCACTATCTCCGCTGCCACTTCCTTTAAGACCCTAGGGATGTAGGCCATCAGGCCCTGGGGACTTGTCTGCCATCAATCCCAATAGTTTACTCAGTATATTTTCCCTAGTGATGATGATTTTTCTAAGTTCCTCTCTTTCTATAACCTCTACATTACCTATTACTATTGGAATGCTACTAATGTCCTCCACCGTGAAAACTGAGGCAAAATACTGATTTAGTGTCTCCGCCATTTCTGTGTTCCCCTCTGTTAACTCCCCAGTCTCATCCTCCAAGGGACCAACATTCACTTTAGCTGCTCTCTTACCTTTTATATACTCATAAAAGCTTTTGCTATCCGTTTTTATATTTTGCTCTAGTTTTCTTTCATAATTTACCTTTGCTCTTTTTATTACTTTTTTTTAGTAACCCTTTGTTGATCTTTAAAAGTTTCCTAATCTTCCAGCCTGCCTTTGCAATATGGTATGCCTTAGTTTTTGTCTTTATGTTATCCTTAACTTCCATTTTTAGCCATGGATGTTTCTCCCCCTCTTAGAATCTTTCTTCCTCTCTGGAATATATTTTAGTTGGGAGGAATTGAATATCTCCTTAAACATCTGCCACTGCTCATCAACTGTCCTACCTTTTAGTCTTCCTGCCCAGTCCACTAGGGCCCAATCTGTCCTCATGCTATGTAATTACCTTTGTTTAGCTCCAGAACGCTAGTGTGGGATTCCAGTTTCTCGCTCTTAAACAGAATTTTAAATTCTAGCATGCTATGATCACTCTTCCCTAGAGGATCCTTAACTATGAGATCATTAATCCCACCTCATTACACAATACCAAATCTAGAATAGCCTGCTCCCTGGTTGGTTCCACAACATATTGCTCCAAAAAACAATCTCTAATACATTCAATGAACTCTCCCTCAAGGCTACCTTTCCCAATTTGATTAATCCAATCTATATGCATATGCAAATCACCCATGATTATTGCCATACCTTTCTTATAAGCCCCAGTTGTTGACAGTGCTATCAAGCGGCACTTGCTTAGCAATAACCTGCTCACTGACGCTCAGTTTGGGTTCTGCCTGTGCCATTCAGCTCTTGACCTCATTACAGCCTTGGTTCAAACATGAACAAAAAAGCTGAGCTCCAGAGGTGAGGTGAGAATGACTGCCCTTGACATCAAGGCAGCTTTTGACTGAGTATGGCATCAAGGAGCTCTAGCAAAACTGGAGTCAATGGGAATCAGAGGGAAAACTCTCCGCTGGTTGGAGTCATACCTAGCACAAGGATAGATGGTTGTGGTTGTTAGAGGTCAATCATCTCAGTCCCTGGACATCATTGCAGCAGTTCCTCAGGGTAGTGTCCTAGGCCCAACCATCTTCAGCTGCTTCATCAATGACCTTCCTTCCATCATAAGGTCAGAAGTGGGGATGTTTGTTTATGATTACACAATGTTCAGCACCATTCACGACTCCTCAGATACTGAAGTAGCCCATATGCAGCAAGACCTGGAACTGTCCAGGACAAAGCAGCCTGCGAGATTGGCACCCCATCCACCACCTTCAACATTCACTCCCTCCACCACAGACGCACAGTTGCAGCAGTGTGTACCATCCAGAAGATGCACTGCAGCAACTCACCAAGGCTCCTTCAACAGCACCTTTCCAAACCCACGACCTCTACCACCTAGAAGGACCAGGACAGCAGATGCATGGGAACACCACCACCTGCAAGTTGCCCTCCAAGCTACACATCATCCTGACTTGGAATTATATCGCCATTCCTTCACTGTCGCTTGGTCAAATTCCTGGAACTCCCTTCCTAATAGCACTGTTGGTGTACCTACATGCCAAGAACTGCAGGGGTTCAAGAAGGCCGATCACTACCACTTTCTCAAGGGCAATTCGGGATGGGCAATAAATGCTGGGCTAGCCAGCTAAGCCCACGTCCCCATAACAAATAAAAAAAAAAGTAAGAGTTAAGGAGGCAGAGAAGTTTAAGGAGGGAATTCCAGAGTTCAGGACCTAGACAGCTGAAAAGATAGTTGCCAATGGTGGAGCAATTAAAATTGGGGATACTCAAGAAGACACAATTGGAGGAGCACCGATATCTCAAAGGGTGGTAGGGCTGGAGGAAGGTTACAGAAATAGGGAGGGGCAAGGCCATGGAGGAACCTGAAAACAAGGATGAGAGTTTTAAAGGTATGGCGTTACCGGACCAGGAGACAAAGTAGGTCAGCGAACATGCATGATGGGTGAATGGGACTTGGTGCATGTTAGGATATGGGCAGCAGAGTTTTGAATGAGCTCAAGTGAATGGATGGTGGAAGATGGGAGGTCTACCAGGAGAGCATTGGAATAGTCAAGTCTAGAGGTAACAAAGGCATGAGAATTTCGGCAACAGATGAGCTGAGGCAGGATGGTGTTGGAAGTAGGCAGTCTTGGCTATGGTGCGGATATATGGTCGGAAGCTCATCTCAGCACCAAATATGATACCAAGGTTGCAAACTGTCTGGTCTTCAGACAATTGCCAGAACAGTTTGTCGCAGGGACTGAAGACGATGGCTTCAGTCTTCCTGATATTTAGTTGGAGGACATTTCTGCAGGACAATTTGAATGCAGTTGATGAATCCTTGGATCTTGGGGAAGCCTGCAATATGTGGTATTGTGCTTCGCTTGGTCCATTGGGAAGGCAATGTAGGTATTCCTCCTGGAATAGTCAACCAGAGGCACAATAACCTGGATCGATCCTGCTGGAAACGCTAATTGCAGTTCTCCTGAACAGTAAATACCTTCTGTGTAGATCATACTCTTGGCATCCCTTGTAGAGCCCTGAATTTTGAGCTGGGCTGTAATTAATTTTTGCTCTTTACTTTAAGCCCACCTGTCTTGATACTGGAATAACATAAACAGGTCACTTATACAGTTTACTAGTGACATTGAAGTTTACAGTACAGAAACAGATGATACCAATCAACTACAACAGGACATAGATAGGTTGTGGAATGGGCAGACAAGTGGCAGATGGAATTTAATGGACAGAAGTGTGAGGTGATGCATTTTGGCAGATGGGATAGGGAGAGGCAATATAGACTTACTGGCACAGTTCTAAAGAGTATGCAGGGACAGAGGGACCTGGTGGTTCATATGCACAGATCTTTGAAGGTGGCAGGAAATATTGAGAGTAGTTAGCAAAGCATATGGGATCTGTGGCTTCATAAATAGAAGTATTGAGTACAAAGGCAGGGAAGTTAGGCTGAACCTTTATAAAGCTCTGTTCAGGCCATAACTAGAGTATTGCATCCAGTTCTGGTTATCACACTTTAGGAAGAATGTGAGGATCTTTGAGAGGGTGCAAAGGAGATTTACCAGAATGGTTCCAGGGGTGTGGGATTTTAGCTACAAGGTTAGATTGGAGAGGCTGGGGTGGTTCTTCATGGAGAAAAAGAGATTGAGGGGAGATTTGATCGAGGTGTACAAGACTATGACAGGTTTAGATAAAGTAGAGAACGAAAAGTTGTTCCCATTAGCTGATGGTACAGAGACTAGGGGACACAGATTGAAGGTTTTGGGCAGGAAATGCAGGGGGGATGTGAGGAAGAACTTTTTTACACAGCGAATGGTAATGACCTGGAACTCGCTGCCTACAAGAGTGGAGGAAGCAGAGGCAATCAATGATTTCAAAGGAAAATTGGATAGGCGCTTGAGAGAAATAAACTTGCAGGGCTATGGGGATAGAGCGGGGAATGCGACTGACTAGATTGTTGTGCAGGGAGTCGACAGGGACTCGATAGGCTGAATGACCTCCACCTGTGCCATAAAAACTCTGACTCTCCAGCTCCTTGATGCAGCAATGCGCAGGGAACTGGAAGATGCCAGCTGCTGAAGCCTGGAACAATCTATGTGTTATGACCAGGTGTGAAAGGTGTCTAGGGGTCCCTCTCAGCCATCACCTGATCTTATTGTAACAGGGTTTAATTTTTAAACACTTTTTTTTAGCTTTCCCTTGGTGAATCCTTGTTCACTGCTTTCCAATTATAAGGCAAAGAAATGAGCACAAACAGGCTTTCTTGGGTTTAAAGAAGAAAGGTGAAATTTTATTAAACTTAAACTCTAATTCGGTTAATGCCTGTAGAAACACGACGCACCCACGCTAGCATGCATATGTGATACATGCAGATAGGGACAGAAAAGAGCAGAAGAAAAAGTAAAGTGGAAAAATTTGAGGCAATCTCCGAAGAGAGTTTTTTGTTACTTCAAGCTCACTGTAGAGTTCTTGATTGAAGATATGGTCTTGCTTTTCATTGGGGTCCAGTATTCTTCTTAAACCTTGTTCACTGTAGGAGACTTTTCTCTCTTGGAGTTCACGCGTCTTCAGTGGGTTTTGGAGTTCCATGAGAAAGAGATGGGAGCGGACAGGAGAGGAGTCTTTTCAATCAGTGGCGCAGTAGTTAGCATCGCAGCCTCACAGCTCCAGTGACCCGGGTTCAATTCTGGGTACTGCCTGTGCGGAGTTTGCAAGTTCTCCCTGTGTCTGCGTGGGTTTTTGCCAGGTGCTCCGGTTTCCTCCCACCACCAAAGACTTACAGGTTGATAGGTAAATTGGCCATTATAAATTGCCCCTAGTATAGGTAGGTGGTAGGAGAATATAGGGACAGGTGGGGATATGGTAGGAATATGGGATTAGTGTAGGATTAGTATAAATGGGTTGTTGATGGTCTGCACAGACTCGGTGGGCTGAAGGGCCTGTTTCAGTGCTGTATCTCTAAATAAAATAAATAAATAAAATAAAATCCAGGAGTAAAGAGCTTTCTGCCAGTTCAAAAACTGTCTCTACAATTTAAAATTCCCCAAGTTGGCCAGCAGGGTGGTCATGTGACTGACTGTTTTGACCAGGTCTTTTCTGTGTATTGTTTGGGAGCAGGGGATAGCTCCTTTGTTCCAACCCTGTCTACTAATATGCAAAAATATCTGGGGCCTGGCAATTCCTTGTAACAGGCCTTCTCTTCTTCCCAGCAGCAATTTGAAATTTAGTGTCCATGTGGAGAAATTAATGTGCCTCATTCTTGGCAGCTGGGGGCCTGCATGACACTATGGCATAAACATGAAAGCCATGGTGACCTTGACACCCACAGGCAGTGCTCTCCATGTTCTAGTTGGGCTCCAACAAGTGACAGAGCTCCTTTCATAGCTTCTTTGTTGAATCACAGTTGTCAAACATACTGCTTTTCAGTCAGGTTGAGATAAGAAGAATACTCCCTGTGGACCTGATGTGGATCCAACCTCTTCTTCCTCTTCTCTCAGTCACGTCTTATTTTGCTCTCCCCTCCTCCTCCAGCCTTAATAGATCATCATGAGTGAAATATTGCCATGGCAGAAAAGCAGTTCAGCATCAGCAAAACATTGTTTCCAGAAGTCAGTAGTGGAATGGAGACAATAGCCATAGAAAGACCAGCAGTTGACCAAAGACCTAACAGTCCAAACAGCAACTAACTTACACGGAGGAGATGAATTCTTTAAATAACACTCTTGTAAGGTCTTAGCTGACTGTTATCATCATGATTTACTGGGTTTGTTTATCACTTGGTGGGTCAGGTGCTACAGCAGATAATTTCACAGAAGTGTCTTACAACCAGCATAGGACCTTTATTTTAATCATGTGAAGTTTTGAATATTTCTGAGGATATAGTGTGCATGTCTGCCCACCCACCGTATGGGGCTTTTAGATGTTCATTTCCACCTGATAAATGGGAACGGCATGATCCAATTTCTAGGTCAGAGTTTAATAATGAAATATTCTTAGAAGATCTATAAATAGGGTAGGTTGATAAAAAGTTCCCTCCACCTCAACAATTCAATTAACTGATGTAACAGGTATACCAGGGACTAGTTTTAGGGTCCAAACCTTGAGAAAGAATTCCAATAATCACTTGTAGCCCCAGAGATGACAGCTCACTTTGGTCAGCAAACTTGTTTTTGATTGACAGGCGAAGAATTAGTGAGCTAATCTGACTTAATGTGCTGATCTACAAAAAGTTGCAGGGGAAAAGATTTATTTTGCACAATATCAGCTAGTTAAGCGTGTAAAATTTAAGGAAAAAATTTATATTTCAGTTATTGAAACAACACTCCACCTTTAAAAGGCAAATTTACAGAACAAATGTGACTGCAGGAGCTAATCAGGGAAAGAACTTGAGATCATAGTCCTAATTTTTTACAAGTGCGGTAACATTTGGGCTACACTCACTAATGGTATGAATGCAGCAGGAGGTCTAGCCTTACTGAATTTTTCAGGACAAGTTTCTCCCTTACTTTCAATAGGCTCCCTATACATGGAAAATGTACAGAGGGGTATCAGGCCAGCAGCATTGCTGGCTGGGAATGACAAAATTCAGCCAAGGATCAGCTCTCAAGAAGCTTGTCACATACCCTAAAAGGGGAGACTGGCAAGAAAACTATTTTTCCAGATATAAGTGGCTGTAACTTGCACCAAATCCCATTACCTAGCATCCCTGTGCTCACTGACCTATGCTGGCTCCTGGTTAAACAACTTGATTTTAAATAAAAACAAGAAATGCTGGAAATACTCAGCAGGTCAGGCAGCATCTGTGGAGAGAGAAGCAGAGTTAACGTTTCGGGTCAGTGATCCTTCTTCAGAAGGGTCCGAAGAAGGGTCACTGACCCGAAACGTTAACTCTGCTTCTCTCTCCAAAGATGCTGTCAGACCTGCTGCGTATTTCCAGCATTTCTTGTTTTTATTTCAGATTTCCAGCATCCACAAAATTTTGCTTTTAACTTGATTTTAAAATTCTCTTTCTTGTTTTCAAATTCCTCCATGGCCTGGCCCCTCCCTATCTCTGTAACCTCCTCCAGCCCTGCAACCCTCCGAGATATCTGCCCTCCTATAAACTCTTGAACATCCTGATTTTAATCGCTCCACCATTGGTGAATGGCTAAGGGCCTAAGCTCTGCAGTTCCCTCCTTAAACCTCTCCACTTTTCCACCTCACTTTTTTCCTTTTAAGACATTCCTTAAAACTGACCTCTTTGACCAAGGTTTTGGTCATATGCTCTAATATCACTTTATGTGGCTTGGTTTCATATTTTGTTTTATAATGCCTCTGTGAAGTGCCTTGGGACATTTTATTATATTAAAAGTGCTACATAAATTTATGTTGTTGAGAAATGTGGGCAAAACGTTCTCCTTCACTATTGAGAATTGAAATTTCCAGCAGAGACTGCAGCAAAGGAAGATTGCACTTTTTTGGAGAAGCCAGTGAAAGTAGAATGGAAGGAGCTGGGATTGCAATTGCCTGGATCTATTGGACTTGGGAGAAAATGAAGAGGTTTTCCAATACCCAGAGAAATGTCAATGTAAGTGTAACCTCCATTGCAAGAGTCAGAAGTGCAGAGAGGAAACCAAAGAACGAAAGCCAAAGAAAGAGATGGAAAGAACCGAGAAAGACATAGAAAATTACACAAAGAGAAGCCACATAGACTGGATACTTGTTTCGCCAAGAGCAGCACTAAGGGAGATTTACTAATGAATAAGACATTATGGAAGTTGGGATGCGTGATTTCTCCAGGTTATTACCGCCAGGCAATTTAAATACACACACCCAAAATGGGCATATGCTTCCTATATCTTCCACAGACAACTTTGGAAATTTGGGTTATTGGAAGTGACAGGGATAGGTGGTAAGTGGAGAACAATCCAGGTTTTATCCTCCAAATAAACATACTGGCTTAATAAACCGATTGAAACCGATTTTAGAATTAAGTGAAAAATCAGAGAACCAATAGACAAAATTTTCATTTTGTTACAGTACCTCGTCCAAATCCCATTTTATCTCATAGATCCATTCAGAACAGGAGGTCATTCAGCCCATCATCCATTTTCTGGCTTTACCCACAGCCCTGCAAACTTTTCCAGCTGTGGCTCAGTTGGTAGCATTCTCACCTGTCAGTCACAAGGTTTAGGGTTCAAGTCCCAATCCAGTGCTTGAGCACAAAAATCAAGGCTGATACTTCAGTGTAGTACTGAGAGAGTGCTGCACTATTGGAGGTAAAGGCTTGCTCCGGTCTGCGAAAAAAAATCCCGACCCGGCCCAAGTCCATCCATTTTTTCCCGCACCCGACCGCACCATCAGCTAACTTATCTTCCGTTTTTCACTTTGTTGCTGATCTGCACAAGCTTAAAGTAACTGTAACAAAACCACCTTTCTAGTCCAAAAATTAACAGTGGAGCCACTCACCTGTGATAGAACGTGTCCGACCCAGCCTGACCCGAGCCCGAATGCCGGACCCGAAAGTGCGACCCAATCCGAACCCGACATGTCGTCGGGTCCCATCGGATTTGGAGTCGGGTAGCAGGCCTTTAATTGGAGGTTTCATCTTTCAGGTGAGATGTTAAACTGAAGCCTCATCTGCTTGCTTGGGTGGACGTAAAAGATCCCCTGACACAATTTTGAAGAAGAGCAGGGGAGTTTTCCGAAGTGTCCTGACCCATATTTATCCCTCAATCAACATCTCAGAAACAGATTATCTGGTCATTATCACATTGCTGTTTGTGGGAGCTTGCTGTGCGCATACTGGCTGCTGCATTTTCTACATTACAATAGTGACTATAATTCAAAAAGTATTTAATTGGCTATAAAGAACTTTGAGATATCCAGAGGCTGTGAAAGGCACTATATAAATGCAAGTTTTTTTTTAAATGTATATACCCAATTTCTATTTGAAAGTTACTATTGAATCTGCTTCCACCATCCTTTCAGCCAGTATATCCCAGATAGTAACAAGTCACTGAATTAAAAAAAAATTGTCCTTGTTTTCCCTTTGAATTTTTTGCCAATTACCTTCCATCTGTATCCTCTGGTTACTGACCTTGCCGTGGAAAATTTCTCACTGTCTTTCAAAACACCTCATAATTTTGAACAGAAAATGCTGGAGATAGATGAAAAGTTAAAGACCTGAAATGTTAACTGTTTTTCTCTCCACAAATGCTGCCTGACCTGCTGAGTATTTCCAGCATCTTTTTTAATTTCAGATTTCCAGCATCCACAGCATTTTGCTTTTGCCATAATTTTGAATACCTTTATTAAATTGCTCCTTAATCTTCCATGTTCTACGGAGAACAATCCCAGCTTCTCTAGTCTGTCAAGATAACTGAAGTCCCTCATCCCCGGTATCATTCTATTATATCTTTTTTGGGAGTGCAGATTGTAAGCAGAGAGGGTGATGGTTCCTCAGAGCAGTGCTGTCAGAACCAAGTCAGTGGCACCACAGGTGGCTCAGCTACACAACAGAGGAGGAAGAAGAATGGACGAGAAGTAGTGATAGGGGATTTGTTAGTTAGGGGAACAGACAGGCATTTCTGTGGCTGTAGATGTGACTCCAGGATGGTATGTTGCTTCCCTGGTGCCAGGGTCAAGGATGTAATGGAGTAGCAACAGAACATTCTTCTGGGGAGGGTAAACAGCCAGAGGCAGTGGTCCATGTTGTACCAACGACACAGGTAGGAAAGGGGATGAGGGATTTTAGTGAGCTAGGAAGGAGATTAAAAAGCAGGATCTCAAAAGTGGTAATCTCAGGATTACTCCCAGTCCCACGAGCTAGTGAGCATAGGAATAGGAGGATTGAGCCATTGAACACAGAGCTAGAGAACTGGTGTAGGAGGGAAGGCATCAGATTTCTGAGGCATTGGAACTGGTTCTGGGGCAGATGGGATCTGTACAAGAACACGGGTTGTATCTTAGCAGGACCAAGACTAATATCCTCGCAGGGAGATTTGCTACTGCTGTTGGGGAATGTTTAAACTAAATTGGCAAGGGGCTAGGAACCTGAGAGGGAGCTCAGATTGGAGGGAAGAAAAACTGGTAGCAGGAAGTAGAACAGTAGTAAGCAAAATTGGAAGACAGACGAAGCAAAGGCAAGCGTCAAATTTTCAAAAAAAATTCATTCATGGGATGTGGGCGTCACTGGCCAGGCCAGCATTTATTGCCCATCCCTAATTGCCCTTGAGAAGGTGGTGGTGAGCTGCCTTCTTGAACCGCTGCAGTCCATTTGGGGTAGGTATATCCACAGTGCTGTTAGGAAGGGAGTTCCAGGAATTTGACCCAGCGACAGTGAAGGAACGGCGATATAGTTCCAAGTTAGGATGGTGTGTGACTTGGATGGGAACTTGCAGGTGGTGATGTTCCCATGCATTTGCTGCCCTTGTCCTTCTAGTTGGTAGAGCTCGCGGGTTTGGAAGGTGCTGTCTAAGGAGCCTTGGTGCATTGCTGCAGTGCATCTTGTAGATGGTACACACTGCTGCCACTGTGCGTTGGTGGTGGAGGGAGTGAATGTTTCTAGATGGGGTGCCAATCAAGTGGGCTGCTTTGTCCTGGATGATGTTGAGCTTCTTGAGTGTTGTCGGAGCTGCACCCATCCAGGCAAGTGGAGAGTATTCCATCACACTCCTGACTTGTGCCTTGTAGATGGTGGACAGGCTTTGGGGAGTCAGGAGGTGAGTTACCCCCCGCAGGATTCCTAGCCTCTGACCTGCTCTTGTAGCCATAGTATTTATATGGCTACTCCAGTTCAGTTTCTGGTCAATGGTAGCCCCTAGGATGTTGATAGTGTGGGATTCAGCGATGGTAATGCCATTGAATGTCAAGGGGAGATGGTTAGATTCTGTCTTTTTGGAGATGGTCATTGCCTGGCACGTGTGTGGCGCAAATGTTACTTGCCACTTATCAGCCCAAGCCTGGATATTGTCCAGGTCTTGCTGCATTTCTACACGGACTGCTTCTGAGGAGTTGCAAAGGGTGCTGAACGTTGAGCAATCATCAGCGAACATCCCCACTTCTGACGTTATGATTGAAGGAAGGTCATTGATGAAGCAGCTGAAGATGGTTGGGCCTAGGACACTACCCTGAGGAACTGCTGCAATGATATCCTGGAGCTCAGATGATTGACCTCCAACAACTACAACCATCTTCCTTTGTGCCAGGTATGACTCCAACCAGCAGAGGGTTTTCCCCTTGATTCCCATTGACTTCAGTTTTGCTCTGGCTCCTTTATGCCATACTCAGTCAAATGCCGCCTTGATGTCAAGGGCAGTCACTCTCACCTCACCTCTTGAATTCAGCTCTTTTGTTCATGTTTGAACCAAGGTTGTAATGAGGTCAGGAGCTGAGTGGCCCTGGCGGAACCCAAACTGAGCAGGTTATTGCTAAGCAAGTGCCGCTTGATGGCACTGTTGATGACACCTTCCATCACTTTACGGATGATTGAGAGTAGACTGATGGGGCGGTAATTGGCCGGGTTGGATTTGTCCTGCTTTTTGTGTACAGGACATACTTGGGCAATTTTCCACATTGCAGGGTAGATGCCAGTGTTGTAGCTGTACTGGAACAGCTTGGCTAGGGGCCCGCCAAGTTCTGGAGCCTTCAGATCTTCAGGTCTTCAGTACTATTGCCGGAATATTGTCAGGGCCCATAGCCTTTGCAGTATCCAATGCCTTCAGTCGTTTCTTGATATCACGCGGAGTGAATCGAATTGGCTGAAGTCTGGCATCTGTGATGCTGGGGACTTCAGGAGGAGACCGAGATGGATCATCAATTCAGCACTTCTGGCTGAAGATTGTTGCAAATGCCTCAGCCTTATCTTTCGCACTGATGTGCTCGGCTCCCCCATCATTGAGGATGGGGATATTTGTGGAGCCTCTTCCTCCAGTTAGTTGTTTAATTGTCCACCACCATCACGGTTGGATGTGGCAGGACTGCAGAGCTTAGATGTGATCCGTTGGTTATGGGATCGCTTAGCTCTATCGCATGCTGCTTACGCAGTTTGGCATGCAGGTAGTCCTGTGTTGTAGCTTCACCAGGTCGACACCTCATTTTGAGGTATGCCTGGTGCTGCTCCTGGCATACCCTCCTGCACTCTTCATTGAACCAGGGTTGGTCCCCCGGCTTGATGGTAATGGTAGAGTGGGGGATATGCTGGGCCATGAGGTTACAGATTGTGGTTGAGTACAATTTTGCTGCTGCTGATGGCCCACAGCGCCTCATGGATGCCCAGTTTTGCATTGCTAGATCTGTTCAAAATCTATCCCATTTAGCATGGTGGTAGTGCCACACAACACGATGGATGGTATCCTCAATTTGAAGGCAGGACTTCGTCTCCACAAGGACTGTGCGGTGGTCACTCCTACCAATACTGTCATGTACAGATGCACCTGCGGCAGGCAGATTGGTGAGGACGAAGTCAAGTATGTTTTCCCCTCTTGTTGGTTCCCTCACCACCTGCCGCATACCCAGTCTAGCAGCTATGTCCTTTAGGACTCGGCCATCTCGGTTAGTAGTGGTGCTACCGAGCCACTCTTGGTGGTGGACATTGAAGTCCCCCACCCAGAGTACCTTCTGTGCCCTTGCCACCCTCAGTGCTTCCTCCAAATGGTGTTCAACATGGAGGAGTACTGACTCATCAGCTGAGGGAGGGCGGTAGGTGGTAATCAGCAGGAGGTTTCCTTGTTTGACCTGATGCCATGAGACTTCATGGGGTCTGGAGTGGATGTTGAGGATTCCCAGGGCAACTCCCTCCCGACTGTATACCGCTGTGCCGCCACCTCTGCTGGGTCAGTCCTGCCGGTGGGACAGGACATACCCGGGGATGGTGATGGCAGTGTCTGGGACATTGTCTGTCAGGTATGATTCCGTGAGTATGACTGTCAGGCTGTTGCTTGACTAGTCTGTGGGACAGCTCTCCCAATTTTGCAGGGTCGACAGGGCTGGGTTTTCTGTTGTCGTTTCCGGTGCCTAGGTCGATGCCAGGTGGTCCGTCCGGTTTTATTCTTTTTTATTGACTTCGTAGCAGTTAGATACAACTGAGTGGCTTGCTAGGCCATTTCAGAGGGCATAGAAGAGGCAACCACATTGCTGTGGGTCTGGAGTCACATGTAGGCCAGACCAGGTAAGGACAGCAGATTTCCTTCCCTAAAGGACGTTAGTGAACCAGATGGGTTTTTACAATAATCGACAATGGTTTCATGGCCATCATTAGACTAGCTTTTAATTCCAGATTTATTAATTGAGTTCAAATTCCACCTCATAGGATCAAATGTAGAATAATGTTAAAAAGGCAGAATTAAAGGCACTCTATCTGAATGCACACAGCATTCACAACAAGGTTGATGATTTGAAGGCACAAATTGAGGTAAATGGGTATGATTTAATTGCCATTACAGAGATGTGGCATCAGGGTGACCAAGATTGGGAACTGAATATTCAAGGCTATTTGTCATTTAGGAAGGACAGGCAAAAAGGAAAAGGAGGTGGGGTAGCACTCTTAATAAGGGACGAGATTAGTACATTAGTGAGAGAAGATCTTAGATTGAAGGATCAAGATGTAGAATCAGTTTGGGTGGAACTAAGAAACAGCAAGGGGCAGCAAACATTGATGGGAGTTGTTTATAGGCCACTATCAGTAGTGGTAATGTTGGGCACGGTGTAAATCAGGAAATTAGAGATGCATGTAACATGGGTAATACAGTAATAATGGGTGAATTCAATTTACATATAAACTGGGTAAACCTAATCAGCAGTAATTCTGTGGAGGATGAATTCCTGAAGTGTATACAAGATGGGTTTCTGGAGCAGTACGGTGAAGAACCAACTAGGGATCAGGCTATTTTAGATATAGTATTATGTAATGAGAAAAGGCTAATTAATAACCTTGTGGTAAAAGAGCCTTTGGGAAATTGTGACCATAACATGATTGAATTTCACATTAAGTTTGAATGTGATATAGTTCATTCTGAAACTAAGGTCTTAAATCTGAACAAGGGAAACTATGAAGTTATGAGGGGCAAGTTGGCTATGGTGGAATGTGAAAATACAGCGAAAGAATTGATGGTAGTCAGGCAATGGCTAGTATTGAAAGAAGTACAACATGGTCTGCAACAGATATAAATTCCTCTAAGGCACAAAAACCCAATGGGAAAGGTGAATCAACCGTGACTAACTAAAGTTCAAGTTTTCATTAGGTCAGAAGAAATGGCTTATAAGGATGCCAGAAAAAGTGGTAAGCCAGAGGATTGGGAGAATTTAGAACCCAGCAAAGGATGACCAACAAACTGAAAGAAAGGAAAAAGAGAATATGAATGCAAGATAGCGAGAAACAGAAAGGTGGACTGTAAAAGCTTCTTTAGCTATGTGAAAAGAAAAGGATTAGCTAGGACAAATGTGGGCCCATTACAGGTGGAGAAAGGAGAGTTTATAGTGGAGAATAAGGAAATGGCAGAGAAACTAAACAATTACTTTGTGTCTGTCTTCATGGAGGAAGATAAGAAAATCTCCCAGAAATACTAGGGAACCAAGGGACTTGTGAAACTGAGGAACTGAAAGTTCCTCAGTTCCTGAAAGGAAACTGAAAGTATTAGCAAAGAGTAGTACTTGAAATGTTAACTGGATTGAAGGCTGATAAATACCATGGACCAGATGAGATACATCCCAGAATACTGAAGGAGGTGGCTATAGAGATAGTGGATGTAGTGGATAGCGATTGGTGGTTATCTTTCAAAATTCAAAAGGTTTCTGCAGACTGGAAAGTAGCAAATGTAACCCTACTATTGAAGGGAAGGAGAGGGAGACTGGAGAACTACATTAATATAAAAGCAAAATACTGCGGATGCTGGAAATCTGAAATAAAAACAAGAAATGCTGGAAATACTCAGCAGGCCTGGCAGCATCTGTTGAGAGAGAAGCAGAGTTAACGTTTCAAGTCAGTGACCCTTCTTCAGAACTAGCAGATATTAGAAATGTGAAAGGTTTTAAGCAAGTAAAGCGGGGGTGGGGCAAGAGATATCAAAGGAGAAGGTGTAGATAGGACAAGGTCACAGAAAATAACCGACCAGAAGGTCATGGAGCAAAGGCAAACAATATGTTAATGGTGTGTTGAAAGACAACGCATTAGTACAGATAGGGTGTTAATGGACTGAAAACTGAACAGCCACAAGCACAAATATAAAAAAAAGTGGGTAGGAAAACTGAACAAACTAAGATAAAATAAAACAAACACAAAAAAAAGAAAAAAGAACTAAAAATAAAAGTTAAATGGGGGCCCGTCATGCTCTGAAATTATTGAACTCAATGTTCAGTCCGGCAGGCTGTAGTGTGCCTAATCGGTAAATGAGATGCCATTCCTCGAGCTTGCGTTGATGTTCACTGGAACACTGCAGCAAGCCCAGGACAGATATGTGAGCATGAGAGTGGGGGAAGTGTTGAAATGGCAAGTAACCGGAAGCTCGGGGTCATGCTTTCGGACTGAGTGGAGGTGTTCCGCAAAGCGGGCACCCAGTCTGTGTTTGGTCACCCCAATGTAGAGCAGATCATATTGTGAGCAGCGAATACAGTATACTACATTGAAAGAAGTACAAGTAAATCGCTGCTTCACCTGATAGGAGTGTTTGGGGCCTGGGATAGTGAGGAGAGAGGAGGTAAATGGGCAGGTATTACACCTCCTGCGATTGCAGGGGAAGTTGCCGTGGGAAGGGGATGAGGTGGTGGGGGTAATGGAGGAGTGGACCAGGGTGTCACGGAGGGAATGATCCCTTCAGAATGCAGGGAGGGGAAGATGCTTTTGGTAGTGGCATCACGCTGGATGTGGTGGAAATAGCAGAGGATGATCCTTTGGATATGGAGGCTGATGGGGTGGAAAGTAAGGACAAGGGGAACCCTGTCGTGGTTCTGGGAGGGAGGGGAACTACATACCTGTTAGTTTGACGTCAGTAGTAGGGAAAATGTTAAAATCTATTATAAAGGATGTAATAGCGACACTAAGAAAATAATGGTAAAATTGGGCAGAGTCAACTTGGATTTATGAAAGGAAATCATGTTTAACAACCATGTTGGAGTTTTTGAGGATGTTGCTTGTCGCATAGATAAATCAGAACCAGTGGATGCGGTGTATTTGGATTTTCAGGTGGCTTTTGATAAGGTTTCACACAGGAGGTTAGTAAACAAAATTAGAGCACATGGGAGTGGGGGTAATATACTGGTATGGACTGAGAATTGGTTGACAGACAGAAAGCAGAGAGTAGGAATAAATGGGTTATTCTCAGATGGCAGGCTGTTACTAGTGGGGTACTGCAAGGATGAGTGCTGGGGCCACAGCTGTTCACAATCTATATAAATGATTTGGATGTGGGGACTAATTGTAATATTTCCAAATTTGCTGATGACCCAAAACCAGATGGGAATGTAAGTTGTGAGGAGGATGCAAGAAGTCTTGAAGTAGACTTGGACAGGCTAAGTGAATGGGTAAGAACATGGCAGATGGAATATAATGTGAATAAGTGTGAAGTTATCCACTTTGGTAGAAAAAACAGAAAGACAGAGTATTTCTTAAATGGTGAGAGGTTGGGAAGTGTTGGTGTCCAAAGGCACCTGAATGTCTTTGTTCATGAGTCGCTAAAGCTATAATGCAGGTGCAACAATCAATAAGGAAGGCAAATGGTATGTTGGCCTTCATTGCAAGGGGATTTCAGTACAGCAGTGAAGATGTCTTGCTGCAATTGTGTAGATATTTGGTGAGACTGCACCTGGACTTTGTGTACAGTTTTGGTCTCCTCATCTAAGGAAGGATATACTTGCCATAGAGGGAGTGCAATGGAAGTTTACCAGACTAATCCTTGGGATGGCAGGATTGTCTTATGAGGAGTTTGAGGAAACTGGGCCTGCATTGTCTAGAGTTTCAAAGAATGAGAGGTGATCTCATTGAAACTTACAACATTCTTACGGGGTATGACATTTTGGATATAGATAGGATGTTTCTCCTGACTGATGAGACTAGATCCAGGGGACATATTCTCAGAATAAGGGGTAAGCCATTTAAGACTGAGATGAGGAATTTCTTTACTTAGAGGATGGTGAATCTTTGGAATTCTCTACCCACAGAGGGCTGTGGAAGCTCAATCATTGAGCATGTTCAAGATCAAAATTGGTAGGTTTCTGGAGACAAATGACATCAAGAGATATGGAGATAGTGTGAGAAAGTGGCATTGAGGCAGATGGTCAGCCATGATCTAATTGAATTGTGGAGCAGGCTAGATGGGCTGAATGGCCTACTCCTGTTCCTATGTTCCTTTCCAAAGCCTTGCCATCTTTCCAAAAGTGTGGCGCTCAGAATTGGATGTAATACTGCAACTGAGGCTTATTTATAAAGCTGAGGATCCCATATGTACTTTAACAGCTTTATCGATTTATTCTGCCACTTTCAAAGATTTCTATATGTGAACCCTGAGTTTTTCCTGTTCCTGTACCCCTTTAAAATTTCACCACTTGGTTCGTGTTGCCTCTGTTTAGTCATCCTTCCAAAGTGCAACACTTCACACTTCTCTACATTGAATTTCGGGCGGCACAGTGGCGCAGTGGTTAGCACCGCAGCCTCACAGCTCCAGCGACCCGGGTTCAATTCTGGGTACTGCCTGTATGGAGTTTGCAAGTTCTCCCTGTGTCTGCGTGGGTTTCCTCCGGTTTCCTCCCACAAGCCAAAGACTTGCAGGTTGATAGGTTAATTGGCCATTATAAATTGCCCCTAGTATAGGTAGGTGGTAGGGAAATATAGGGACAGGTGGGGATGTGGTAGGAATGTGGGATTAGTGTAAGATTAGTATAAATGGGTGGTTGATGGTCGGCACAGACTCGGTGGGCCGAAGGGCCTGTTTCAGTGCTGTATCTCTAAACTAAACTCCTGAAGTCTATCATTTTCCTGTGAGAAAGGAATCCAGTACCTTTATCCAGCATGTTTTGGAAAAATAGGTCAACCTGGATGGCAAACGTTCATGGGGATGTTGACGACTACAAAGTACCAGCGCAATGGCTGGGACGGCTGCCCTTACAGCAACGTAAAGGGAAATTTAACATGATATCTACTTCAAGGTCTGCTAAATGAAATATCTTGTGATGTCCTTGGTATTATAAGTATCCCTCATCCTAGTGGGCAAGATTATCATATCTCCAGACCAAGTATAAAAATGTCAAATAAGATTAACAATTAGGAAATCTCTCCAGCATAGAATGATACTGCAGATGGCTGCGAGGGAGATGGATGTTTGTTCAGGACATGCAGAAAAATCCAACATAGGGAAAGCTGAGGCCCTAGTTGGGTAGAGCTTTTGGGGGGGATTCATGACAGCAGTACCATTGATAGGAGGAGGTCATGGAAACAGATATTTAGGTTGTACTATTTATAACAGTATATGTTACATTTATGTTTTAGTGTATTGATTGTAGTCGCAGCCAGAGAGTCGCCATCAATGGTTTCTCTTCCCATTCCTGCACAGTTACCTCTAGTGGCCCCTAAGGATCTATCCTTGGCCCCTCCTGTTTCTCATCTATCTGTTGTGCCTCAGTAACATCATCTGAAAGCACGTCAGTTTCCACATGAACGTTGATGATACCCAGCTTTACCTCACCATCACATCTCCCGACCCTTCTTCTCTCTCTAAATTGTCAGGCTGCATGTCTGACATCTAGTGCTGGATGAGCAGAAGTTTTCTCCATTTAAATATTGGGAAGACAGAAGCCATTGTCTTCTGTTCCCATGACAATCACTGCTCCCTTGCCACCGACTTCATCCTTCTCCCTGGCAACTATCTGAGGCTGAACCAGACTGTTCACAACCTCGTTGTTATATTTGACCCCAAGATGAGCTTTCAACCACATATCTATGCCTTCACTAAGAACACCTATTTCCATCTCCATAACATCACCTGACTATGCCCGCCTGAACTCTTCTGCTGCTGAAACTCTCATCCATTCCTTCATATTCCAGACCTGACTATCCTAACATATGCCTTGCTGGCCTCCCACATTCTAAACTCTGTAAACTTGAGGTCATCCAAAACTCTGCTGCCCATGTCCCAACTCACGCCAAATCCCATTCACCCATCGCCCCTGTGCTCATTGGACTACACCGGCTCCCAGTTAAGCAACGCCTCGATTTTAATATTCTCATCTTTGTTTTCAAAACTCTCCATGGCCTCACCCCTCCCTATCTCTGTCACCTCTTCCAGCCCTACCGCCCTCTGAGATATTTGCACTGCTCTAAATCTGGCCTCTTGAGCATCACCAATTTTATTTGTTCCTCCATTGGCAGCCATGCCTTCAGCTGCTGAGGACCTAAGCTCTGGAATTCCCTGCCTATACCCCTCTGACTCTGTAGGCTGGATTTTACCTTAGGCGGACCGGATTTTGCAACCGACGTGAAAGCCGACGCCAGGGAGCCTGGAGGGAAGGTAAGTTGGAGTTGCCTCACCATGGGGATCGGTCCTTCCCTGGTGAGGCTGGAGTGGTCGTTTGGGGGGTGGCGTCTTGGGTCCCGGGGGTGGGGGGGGCGTCTAGGGTCCCGGGGTTGGGTTGGGAGGCAGGGGCGGCTCTCAATCGGGCACCCTGTGCCTGACTGCTATGCCCTCCCCGGGGCATGGAAAGGCCGGCAGTTATCGCCGGGCGGCTTTCATATCCCCAGCATGCCAGCTTGCCATGGGTAAAATACCCATGGAGGCGGGCGAGGGCCCTGAACTGGCTACTTAAGGGCCTTGATTGGCCTCGGGCGGGCGGGCCATTTCCCAACCCCCGCCATAAACTTGACCGGAGGCAGAAGCGGGGCGGGTAGGCCTCCCGGATCCTCCCGCTCAATTTTACGCCGCCCCCCACACCACTATCTGACCCGCTGGGGTGGCGTAAAATTCAGCCCTGAATCTTGCTGTCCTCCTTTAAGACACTCCTTAAAACCTACCTCTTTGACCGAGCTTTTGGTCATCTTCCCTAATATCTCATGTGTCTCAGTGTCATTTTGTTCTATAATGGCTCTGTGAAGCACCTTGGGACGTTTTATTATGTTATATAAGCTGTTGTTGTTGTAATTGATAAACATAAATGTTACTGAGTTGGTTAATAAAACTTTATTGGGTCCAGTGGCAGAACTCTTTATTTAATCAGCAAGATTAAACAAGATTAAGATCACACCTGCTTACTACATTTGTGCCATCTGCAAACATTGAAATTATGTTCCCATACCAATGTTCATCAATATGCACCAAAGAGCTGTTATCGGAGTAATGACCACAGGGGATTATACTTCCATGTAGTGTGAAAAACCGTACTCTACTACTGTCTTCTGTCTGTTTCAGTCAACTTTGTATCCATGCTGCCACTGCCCTTTTAATCCTATGGTTGCCAATTTTTCCAGCTTAATCAAATCTCATGACATTAAGCAAATAACTAAAATTTAGTAACAAAAGCAGTGAACATTCAGATTCAATGAATATTCCTGAGTTCTGGCAGCAGTACTAAGCAATTACATCAAGCGAGAAAAGAACTGCTCTGAATGGTGGAGTTAATGAGGATAAATCCCAGAAGGAAATAAAAACATGAGTGGACATGTGGACAACAACCTGAAAACATTTCACTTTATTGAGGCATCTAATACTGAGGAAGTGTGTGCAATTGTGACAAGCATCAATGGTCATATCAGGAAATATGTATCAACAGGAAGATAAAAGATTGGAGCTGAGGGATCAGGAGTGTAGATACATACAGTTTTTTGAAAAAAGGTGAAGTGTAGGGCAAAAATGCCATTATAAATGGGACTTTGGGAGGGCATTGAATATAAAAGCAAGGAGGTAATGATGAATTCACTCAAGAGGTTAGCCCATAGTTGGAGTGCTATGTGCAGGTTTGCACACTGCATTATAGGAAAGCCCCTTATCCTGAGACCGTACCCCCGCTCCCCGTGTTTTAGATTTCTCGACCAGTGAAAACAATTTCTCAGCGTTTACCCTATTCCTGCTCCTTCAGAATCTTGTATGTTTCAATGTGATCACCTCTCATTCTTCTAAACGCCAGAGAGTTTAGGCCCAACTTACTCAGCTTCTCATCTTGGGCAACCCCCTCATCCCAGGGATCAATTTAGAGAACTTTCGCTGTACCGCCTCCAATGCAAGTATATCTTTTCTTAAATGTGAAGACTAAAACTGCACACTATACTCCAGATGTGGTCTCACCAAAGCCCTGTACAATTGAAGCAAGACTTCCTTATTCCTGTACTCCAATCGATTTGTAATAAAGGCCTACATGCCATTTGCCTTCCTAATTGCTTGCTGTACCTGCATGCTAACTTTCTGTGTTCCTTGTACCAGCACACCCAAGTCTCTTTGAACATCAACACTAACAAGTTTCACATCTTTTTAAAAATATTCTGCTTTTCTATTCTTATGACCAAAGTGAATAACTTTACACTTCCCTACATTATACTCCATCTGCCATTTTGTCGCCCACTCACAACATATCTTTCCACCTACCTTTGTATCATCAGAAAACTTAGATACATTACTCTGACTCTTCATCAAAATCATTAATATTGATTGTAAATAGCTGAGGCCCCAACACTGATCCTTGCAGCACTCCACTATTCACTGCCTGCCACCTTGAAAATGCCCTGTCTATGCCCACTCTTTGCCAGTATATTACCCCCAACTCCATTGAGCCCTTATCCTGCCTATTAACCTTTTGTGTGACACCTTATCAAATGCCTTTTGGAAATCCAGATATACAACATCTACTGGTTCTCCATCATCTACCCTACTAGTTATATTCGCAAAAAACTCTAATAAATTTGTCAAACAAGATTTCCCTTTAGTAAAACCATGTTGACTTGTTCTAGTCATACTGTGCTTTTCTAAGTGCATTGTTAAAACTTCCTTAATAGTAGATTCCAGCATTTTCCCAACGACTGATGTTAGGCCTATAGTTCCCTGTTTTCTCTCTCTTCCCTTTCTTGAAAAAGAGCATAACATTTGCCAACTTGCAATCTGATGGGACCATTCCCAAATCTAAGGAATTTTGGAAAATCATAGCTAGCGCATCCACTATCTCTGCAGCTATCTCTTTTAAAACCCGAGTGTATAGGCCATCAGGTCCTGAGTATTTATCGGATTTTAGTCCCTTAAGTTTCTCCAATACTTTTTCTCTGCTGAAATTAATTTCCTCACTCTTTTTAGCCCCTAGGTTACTATCTATTTCTGGTGTGACACTTGGGTCTTCTACTGTGAAGGTAGACACAAAATATTTGTTCGAAGATCTGTCATTTCCTCATTCCCCATGTTAATTTCTCCTGTCTCTGTTTACTTGGGATCAACATTTACTTTAGCTACTCTCTTCCTTTTTATACACTTATAAAAGCTCTTACAATGTTTTTATATTACTTGCTAGTTTGGTCTCGTATTCTATTTTTTCCTTTTTTATCAACTTTTTGGTGGCCCTTTGCTGGTTTCTAAAACACTACCAATCCTCAGACTTGCTACTCTTTTTTGCAACATTGTAATCTTAATACTATGCTTAACTTCCTGAGTGAGCCACAGACGGGTTTTTCTTGCTGAGTATTTGTTTCTCAATGGAATGTATTTTTGTTGAACATTTTGAATTTTTTCTTTAAAGGTTCCCACTGACCATTTACCTTTCAGTCTATTTACCTAATTTACCTTAGTCAGCTCTCCTCTCATACCTACGTAATTGGCTTTGTTTAAGTTTAAAATTATTGTTTGTGATTGGAGTATGTCACTTTCAAACTTAACATGGAATTCAATGGTATTATCGCTATTTCTCAGTGGATCTTTTACTATGACATTACTAATTAACCCTGCTTCATTACACAATACTAGATCCAAGATAGCTTTATCCTTAGTCGGTTCCACAACGTACTGCTCCAAGAAGCAGTCCCGAAAACATTCTACAAACTCGACCTCTAGATGACTCTTGCCAATTTCATTGTCCTAGTCTATATGAAGATTAAACTCCCCTACAATTATAACATTGCCTTTGTTACAGGCTGCAATAATTTCTTGTTTAATGCTCTGTCCAATTGTATAACTATTGTTAGGGGACCTATAAACTACTCCCACCACTGTTTTTCAGTTCTTTCTATTCCTAATTTCCACCCATACTGATTCTACTTCATGACCTTCTGAGGCCAGTTCCTTTCTCTCTTATGTCCTTATGCCATCCTTTACTATCAGGGCTACCCTCCTCCTTTGCCATTGTCTGTCTTTCCGAAATATTGTGTACCCTGGAATAGTTATTTCTGACCCTTGATCACCATGTCTGTGTAATGGTGAATAGATCTAAATTATTTACCTCTATTTGTGCAACTAGCTTATCTACCTTATTGCAGATGCTTAGGCATTCAGATAAAGACCCTTTAACTATTTTTAAAAAAACTACAATTCCCTGCAACGACCTTATTCCCTGATGTACAATTTTTGTTAAACTCTGTCCCTTCCCGTCCCATTCTGCTTGTCTTTACCCACAACACTATACTGTTCCGATGCCTTGACCTTTCTCTTTGGATTTCTAAATTTCCCTTCACCCAAACCCTCAACCCCTCCCCCCACCCCCCTTAGTTATCTCTTAAATTTGTACGCTCTGACCATTCCTGCCACACTCTGATTATCAATTCCCAGAAATTATCTTTGAGATTCTTTTTTTAAATTTAGCCCCTAGCTGCTCATACTTACGATGCAAAACCATTTTCCTAGTCTTATCCATCTTGTTGGTACCCATATGGACCATGACAACTGGATCCTCCCCCTTCCACTGCAAGTTCCTCTCCAGCCTTGAGCAGATGTCCCAAACCCTAGCACCAAGCAGGCAACACACCCTTCTGGACTCTTGCTCTTGGACGCTGATCACTGTGTCTACCCCCCAAACTATACTGTCTGCTACTACCACTACATTCCTATTTACTCCCCCACTTGAATGGCTTCCCGTACTACAGTGCCATGGTCAGTTTACTCATCTACCCTGCAGCCCTCGCTCTCATACATACAAGTTGAAAGAACCTCAAATCTTTTGGACAATTGCAAGGAGAGGCTCCTCCACTTCTGACTTCACAGTCACACCCTCCTCTCCTTGACCGCTGACCAAATCAGAAGACCCTATCCGAAGGGACGTGACTACCTTCTGGAACGAAGTGTCCAGGTAATTGTCCTCCTCCATGATGCATCGCAGTGTCTGTAGATCGATCTCCAGCTCATTAACTCTGAGTCAAAGCTCTTTGAGCCACAGACACTTACTGCAGACGCGTTTGCCATGGACCACACTAGTGTCTACCAGCTCCCGCATATTGCAGGCGCAACACATCACCTGCTTTGCCATCTCTATTATGTTAATTTATTTTTCTTAATTAATTTATAATTAATAAACCCCACTACTAATAAGCTTTACTATTGCTGGTATACCTTACTAATAAATTACCTGAGTCTCAGAAGATTCTAATTCTTCCAATTAATGTTATAGTAATTAATGTATAGTAATGGAAGATGGCAGGATCCCCAAAGACACATTGTACAGCGAGCTCGCCACTGGTATCAGACCCACCGGCCGTCCATGTCTCCGTTATAAAGACGCCTGCAAACGCGACATGAAATCGTGTGACATTGATCACAAGTCGTGGGAGTCAGTTGCCAGCATTCGCCAGAGCTGGCGGGCAGCCATAAAGACAGGGCTAAATTGTGGCGAGTCGAAGAGACTTAGTAGTTGGCAGGAAAAAAGACAGAGGCGCAAGGGGAGAGCCAACTGTGCAACAGCCCCAACAAACAAATTTCTCTGCAGCACCTGTGGAAGAGCCTGTCACTCCAGAATTGGCCTTTATAGCCACTCCAGGCGCTGCTTCACAAACCACTGACCACCTCCAGGCGCGTATCCATTGTCTCTCGAGATAAGGAGGCCCAAAAGAAAACCCCAATTAAAATTCCTTGGTTTAGATGAGGAAAAAGAGAAAGTGTTCACCATCCAATCACTTACCTTCTTTGCTGGAATGTCACACGTCAATTCTTCTTTCCCCCTTTGCACTGAATTCCCGTGTGAACCAAATTCCCACCTTCACACTCTGACTACGCCTCACTCAAAGTCTCCATTCTGTGTGCCGATTACTTAATCAGACGTATGTGAAAGAGGTGAACCAGAAGACACAGATCAAAAGGTGATTAGTAAAAGAACCAGAGGCAACATGAAGATTTCTTTTTACACAAAGCAAGTTGTTGTGATCTGGAATGCATTGCCTGAAAGGGTGCCGGTAGCAAACTTTATATCAACTTTCAAACGGGAGTTAGATAAATACTTCAAAAAAAATTAAAGGAGTATGGGGAAAGAGCAGGGGAGTGGGACTAATTGGATAGCTGTAGCCAACTGTGCTCACACTTTTTTGGTAAAGTGCCTGTCAAGCAAACAGGAGGTCCTGGGCTCAATTCCCAGCAGGGTCTTACTTTGCTTCTATTTCTTATGTTTTTATTGCAGGAAGGTCGAATTGAGGTAGATCAATGGTGGAGCAGACTCGAAGGGCCAAATAGCCTACTCCAGCTCCTATTTATGTAGCTACAATGGACCAAATGGCCACCTCCTGCACTGCATCACTCTGTGATTCTAAATGAGAATGAGATCAAGATGTTAGAGAAATAGAATGGAAAAGCAGTAAAGTTATGTTAAACCTACAGAATCATGGGGCTGAATTTTAAGTGCTTGCGGGAGCTTGAAAAAGCGCGTGGCACATGAAAGATGTACCGCGGAGTCGCCACAATATTACATGCCGCGGCTCATTGGTGTGGAGGGGGTAGAGCATCCGCCCCCGATGACAAATGGATTGGCGCTCTGTCCCCGGCAACGGCGTCCGGTGCCACCGTGCAGGCACCTGCATCATTTCTAAAAGGCTTCAGATCCTTCAGTCTCGTTTAAATTTTTAAAGGTCCCGTTTCAATAAAACCTGCAGAAAAATTTTATTTCAATTTTGATTCCCCTCTCCCACCCCCCAACTGAGTCCTCATTTAATAAATTTACATATCCCCCCCCAGTAAAGCACCTTTTGATTTTCTGAACTTTCCCCCACAACTTCAGCACCTATGACCCTCAACCCCTACCCATTATCCCCACAACCAATAGGTCTCCCTGCTCACCCCACCCCACCGAGAATTTCACTCCTTCTCCCTCCCCACCAGTGTCACACCTTGGATCTCCAAATGGAGATCCGAAGGCATGCGAGTCCAGCCACCAGTGGGAATATCGATGTGGGGCGGCCGTTGGGACAAGCTAAGTTGATTTGAATTTATTTACATATTAAAATGAAGATTCCGCCATGGGGCGGCTATGCGGAGGTCTCGCTGCCGCCGGTAAAATGTGGCAATGCCTTCCCGGCATCAGGGCGGGCCTCTCCAGGAAGTATTTTCCGGGACCCCCTGCCACGACCCCCAACATCAGCGAGCTGGTACAATTCAGCCCATGGTGTCATTTACAGCACAGGAGACAGCCATTCAGCCCATCATATCTATGCCAGCTCTCCACAGGGCAATCCCGATCGATCCACGTGGTCCTGCAAATTTATTTCCTTCAAGTGTTCATCCAATTTCCTTTTGAAAGCATTGGCTCCACTTCCACCACCCTTGTGGGCAGCAAGTTTCAGGCCATTACAACTCACTGCATAAAAAAGAGCTACATCACATTCCTCCTGCATCTCTTACCCAAAACCTTCAGTCTGTGTCCCCTAGACCCTTGTACAGTTAATGGGAAGTGTTTCCTTATCTCAGCCTGTCATAATCTCGTATGCCTCTATCAAATCTCCCCTCAATCTCCTTTGCTCCAAGGAGAACCCCAGCTTTTCCAGCCTAACCTTCTAACTAAAATTCCCCATCCCTGGAACTATTCTGGTAAATCTCCTCTGCACGCTCTCATCCTTCCTAAAGTGTGGTGACCAGAACTGGACTATTTGAGGCCTAACCAGAATTTTATTAAGGTTCAACAGAACTACCCAGCTTTTGTACTCAATACTTCTACTTACAAAGACCAAGATCCCATATGCTTTGTTATGTCCTGCCACCTTCAATGATTGATGTACATCAGTCACTTAGGTGAGACCACAGTTCTGATCTGCATATTAGAAAAAGGATATAAAGGCACTGGAGAGGTGCAAAAAAATGATTTAAGGTTGAAAGGTTATAACGATCAGTAAAGACTGAACAGACTTTGATTCTTTTCTCTAGAAGAGAAGGCTGAGTGGTGACCTATGAGAGGTCTTTAAACTTGAAGGAATTCGACAGGGTAGCTGTAGAGAAGATGCTTCTACATTGGCTTTGGAGGGAGTCCAAAACTAGGGACCATAAATATAAGATAGTCATTAATAAATCTAAAAAGTAATTGAGAAACCTTTTACCCAGAGATTGGTTAAAATGTGGAACTCATTACCACGGAGTAGTTGAGGGGAATACCATAGATGCATTTAAGGGGAAGCTAGATAAGTGCCTGAGGGAGAAAGGAATGGAAGGATCTGTGGAATGTGACAGGAATTTTATACAAGAAGTTGCTGTGAGCAAATTGACTGCTATGTTTTCCTATATGTTAACATGTCATTGGCCGTGAAGCACTTGGGAAACAAAGACTCAATGAGTGATCCTGTCTCACTGTTTCCAGTAGCACATAGTACAATCAAAGATGACAAATAGCTATACGAACTCTGAATAGAATATGTTGAAAACAAACAAGGCAATCAGGGAGGCCAATTAAATTTTATTTTTGGTTTTGAAATGTGCCAATTTGTAGGAACAGTACACGAGGAACAGTTAAATGTTGCAGCAAAATATCTTTATTTTCAAGGATGCCAGCATTGCTTCTGGAAGATACCAGTTATATTCCTCATTTAACAACCAGGCAATGCTATGTATTTTTTTTTTAAATCACTGGTAAATAATTGATGACTTGCATAGGGATAAAAGAAAATGTACCATCATCTCTATTCCAGCTTTTGAGTTTACACATTTGACCATCAGGTAGAATTATCATTTCTAGTATTATTGCAAAGCTGGACTAGAAAGATGCACTTGCCAGTGCATGACCCATTCTTTCAAAGATATCTAAAGTACTCAAAAGCTGGTGAGATGGTATTTAAGTGATATTTGTGTAGCCCACACAATATATTAGACCCAAAATGAAGTCACAGGATCAATAATTTCCCCCATAGAAGTGTAAACATCTCCATACTTTGTTTTTATCTGTGCTCTTAGAACTAGCATTCTAGTTATATGACATTTTAATAGCTAATTTAAGGAAACTTTTCCAAAACAACTGCATCTCAGACAATTACCAACAAATTTTGTATTTGTTCAGACATGCTGCTCAGAGCTCTTTTGTAATTTATGGCAATTCACAGTTGCAATTGACCAGTACCTGTCAATGTAATAATGGCCATTAACCAAGTCACAGATTAAATGACATATTATAGACTCGGACCAGGAAGATGAAAATATTTTTTGAAGAAATGTTTGAAATAGTTCTGTAAACAGGCAGAAATGGTGGTTTACAGAAAACAATCCAGATGTACAATACTGATGAAAAAAAAATCAAATTAACAGAGAAGGTCACATCCCTTATATTCTCAATAAAGATTGGCATCTGAAGTATAATATGGGTTTTTAACTCAATTGAAAAATGCTGTTTTTAAATCAAAGGAAATGCTCATTGGACTCTTGTACATCTTGGTTTGTTGTAGGGTCAGGACTGAAGTGAAGAGTCCAATTACCATTACTCTCCTAGAAATCCAGGAAAATACCCACAAAGGAACTGCCACATACTGGCCACAGTACAACCTCACATTGCAAAGCAGGAATAGAAAGTGTAGCAGATTTTAGTGATACAGCACTGAAACAGGCCCTTCGGCCCTGAGTCTGTGCCGACCATCAACCACCCATTTATACTAATCCTACACTAACCCCATATTCCTACCACATCCCCACCTGTCCCTATATTTCCCTACCAACTACCTATACTAGGGGCAATTTATAATGGCCAATTTACCTACCAACCTGCAAGTCTTTTGGCTTGTGGGAGGAAACCGGAGCACCCGGAGAAAACCCACGCAGACACAGGGAGAACTTGCAAACTCCACCCAGAATTGAACCCGGGTTGCTGGAGCTGTGAGGCTGCGGTGCTAACCACTGCGCCGCCCACTTTCAAAATGGAACTGTCAGAAATTTAGATGAGCTGACAAATGTCAATGTATAATTCATTGTTCCTATTGGTATTCACATTTTAGGCAATGATTGGGCAAATTGGTGAGGGAAATTATCAAAGCTTAAAAAAAAGTTCATCAATGGTATTTAGAGCTCAACAATTGCAAGAACCACAAAATTTGTATATCAACCTAGAGTTATTCTGTTCAACAGACCAAATTGTGGAAACACTTTGCTCTTTCTCTCCAACTAGAGCTTTAGTTAAATTTGGTGACAGACTTTAAAATTATTCACATTATATATTAAACACCCAGTAAGATGAAAGTGCATCTTGTTGATGGCAGTATCCTTCAGTAGTGCAGATAAAAGCAGTCACTTTTAAAAGCAGTGCTTGAATCATTCTATTTTTTTTAGCCCAAAGTTTTTTTTTCTTGTCAAGAACATGTTGCAGATTGTCAAACATCGTCAAAGGGGGTATATAACTACAGCTGTTTCTTGCATTCAGAGGATGTATAACTTTGAATGCTCAAGCTTTTACCTTGAGTTTTCCCCTTTTATATACAAAATATAACATTTAACTCTGCCCACCAACTGGTACAAGGCAACAAATTCTCATATGAAACTATAATTCCTTTCTTTCAAATTGAGTATATGAAAATATACAAATAATTACATGGTTACACTAATATACACAGTCCCATTTCATACTAGCACCACTTGCATATGGTTATCCCAAAAGCACTATGAGAAAATTACAATTGTCTAAAATGCAGGACTTTCTGCTGCAACAAATTGAATCTTGACTGAAACATTCTTAATTACAATGTTTAAGCTAACCTGAACTGCTCTTGAATTATGCATTAACTTTTAGTAAAGTCTTTAAGTGGACAGTCATTATTTCCTTACTCTCATCAGGATATTCAGTATGTGCTCCTACCCAGTGACTGGGTGGCTTAGGTAGAACACTGGGAGACGGTGGCTCACTAAACTTTGGCCCGGCATAGTTCTGATCTCCTTGAAGGCTCAGCACAGACTTCAGACCAACTTTCCGTAATTTTAGATTTTTGGAGTAGCTTCCAGAAATAATCGGCTTTTCCCCCTCTTTTTTGAGAATGTTGCAGCGTTCAAAAGAGGGAGCATTCTGACTATGGTTGTTTTCATTTCTTTTTATTGAAGTTTTTCTCAACAGTAGGTTACGCTTGTTTCTTTTCTTGGTATTTAAGGGTTGGCAGTACTCTTCTGTTTTATTTACACTATACATGAATTGTGGGTGTGGAGCTATTGCTTTATCCGATCTTCCCATGTTCGACTTAATCACCTAAATCAAAAAGAAAAAAGGATACATGAAATAAGTACAATGAGCTCCAATTTGACTACAACTTGGACAGAGCTTCAGCGATTACCTGAATTAATCTATTGCAGGTAGCAGGTATTCGCCCAATAGTCTCCCAAAGTTGGAAAATCCTGCGCAAGACTGACGATCAGCTCTGAGCCTCAAGCCCCTTTTTTGCAGAAACTAGTTTCCACTGTCCTATACATGACTCTTCCCCTTTTCAGTCCACCTCCACCCCCTCCCCACACCCCTCTAGAGTAAGGCGGGGGGTGCATCACCAGATAGAAAAATGGCACCGAGCAAAAAGGAGCTGTAAACAGCAAAGAAACACCTGCTTTAAACCCGACCCCCACACCACAAACTCCACGAGCTGTCACCGGGGTAACCGCGGCCTCTGGAGCCATTGGTCGCCGGACAAAGCACACTGATTGGTTGACTGTTACTGGCCCGGGGGGGACAGAAGAGCGCGCGTGCGTCCCGCTCGCCTCGCGGTGCAACCGCTTCCGAACAGCGGCAGCTTTTAAATCCGTTCGTCAGCTGGAGCTGCCGGCGGCTCGGCTTCCGACTGTCAGCCACCCTCCTCAGCGGCAATAAACAGGCGCGGGCAAGAAAACGTAGGCGGCGGGATTGCCAAATTCAAATAAACATTTAACGGAAACCCCTCCTCCACAGGCATATAAAACACTGTACCGACCGAGCGCTCGGCGGGGTATGAACCTGTAGAGTCTCCAGGCCATGGGCCCTCTTACCTTGCCCTCGTCTGCGGGTGCCACCGAAGAGCTGGCCATCGCTGATGGTGTTTTCTCACCAGCCGACGGCTGTTGGGTTTGTCTCTGGAGCAGCGCGGCGGACGAAGAGCAGCGGATCTTCCAGCTCCGGCTCACCGCCGCCTTGGTCTGATGCTGGTGTTGCTGCTGTTGGTGGTGGTGCTGGCGATGGTGGCAGGCGGCGACGGTCTTTGAGGTTCTGACGGGTAGAGGACCGGGTGGTGATCGGGGCACGGGTAACGGGTGCATCGCGACCTTACGCCGCCTCCTCCTCCGTTTCCGACTTGTGGCTAAAATCCCGAATTCAGCATCTGAGGTGCGACGGCCAGCGGCAGAGGCAGTCACCATGCAACGGGTGGCCCCCGTCTATCCGTACAACAACTTGGTGGGAGGAAACCTGCGCTGGCCTCCGCACTCGACACCTTTCTCCGTCGGTTAAAGGAAAAAGTTTCAAAGTCCGTAGGCTGAAAATGGCGGCGGCTGGACTGAAGCGACTTCCTGCGATTGTTCGCTCACTCGTAAACCCTCCCGCCTCCGACTCTTTCCCCTCCCAAAGAGATATATAAATCTCCTGCCTTAGGCGCCTTTATTAACGAATGGACGAGAAGGGGCCAGCTCCCGTTTACAGACAAGCACGACCATAAACACCCAGCAGTCAATCTGATCTCCAAACAACAGCCCCGAAGAGGCGCTGGGCGGCCACAGGACGTTATCACTCACGCTCCACTCACACGGCGTCGACCAATGGCAGCGCTCGGTGCTCGCATCACGTGATGGCCGTCACGCCGCGCGGGTTTTCCCGGCCCTAGCAACCGTGATGTCATCGGTCTGAGGTGGCCCCGGGGGGGAAGCGAAACAGAACCTTGGGCAACGGGCTCTCCTGACTGATTTCACTCAGGGCTTTCACGTAACGTGCTGTGAGTGCGTCGAATCGTGCGGAATGATATCTGTGAGGTTTCTTTTAGTATTTCATCCCAGTTTAATTTTTTGTTCTATTTGCTGACGCTCCTGCCGTCGTGTTTACGGTTGGAATTTGGGCGAGGAGAGGGGTTGATTTCGTGACGGGACTTTCCGTCCGCTGGAGCCGTGACGTCTTCGGGGCGAACTTCCTGAAACTTTGGGTCAAGTCACATCGAAACTTGGAATCCGACTGAGTGACGCTTTCTGTATTCACAGTTTTTGTGGCAATCATTTTCACTTCTTTCAGCATGGAATTTCCCCAAATCGCCGGGATTAGACGGATTCATTGCATGTTAATACGCATTTATTTTCGAAAAATTAAAACCGGGGAAGTGTTAAATGACTGAAAAGTTAATTGATTTCTGAATTTATTTCACGCATCATTACGCCAATATAAGTCTCGGAAAATAAAGTTTAAGAGAGGAACAAGATTTATTCCAATTTCTACCTGTATCTAAAATTCCACAAGCTTTTGAATTTTATAAACCGTTGAATTTTACTTATATAGAAAGTCTAAGCTGATTCTACACCATGTGGTCATTTAACCGTGTCACCAGGTTTCTTGGAGGCACCCAAGAACACGTCGTTGGCACCAGCTGGACCTCATCGTCACAAGGTGAGCCTCTTTAAACAGCGTTCAAATTACACGCAGCTTCCACAGTGCGGACTGCGACACTGACCGCTCCCTGGTGTGCAGCAAGGTTAGCCTCAAACCAAAGAAGTTGCATCACTCCAAGCAGAAGGGCCGCCCGCGCATCAACACTAGCAGAATTTCTCATCCACAGATGTTACGTAAGTTTCTAAATTCACTTTAAAAAGCCCTTCAAAACACTCCCACAGGGGATGCAGAGATCAAGTGGGCCCACATCAGAGACGCCATCTATGACTCAGCAATGACCACCTATGGCAAACGGGTGAAGCGGAATGCAGACTGGTTTCAATCTCACTTTGAAGAGTTGGAACCTGTCATAGCCGCTAAGCGCATTGCACTGTTGAACTACAAGAAAGCCCCCGGCGAGTTAACATCCGTAGCACTTAAAGCAGCCAGAAGCGCTGCACAAAGAACAGCCAGGCGCTGCGCAAATAACTACTAGCAACACCTATGCAGTCATATTCAGCTGGCCTCTGTCACCGGAAATATCAGAGGAATGTATGATGGCATTAAGAGAGCTTTTGGGCCAACCATCAGGAAGATTGCCCTCCTCAAATCTAAATCAGGGGACACAAACACTTGACCAACGCAAGCAAATGGACCGCTGGGTGGAACACTACCGAGAACTGTACTCCAGGGAAAATGTTGTCACTGAGACCGCCCTCAATGCAGCCCAGTCTCTGCCAGTCATGGATGAGCTGGACATACAGCCAACAAAATCGGAACTCAGTGATGCCATTGATTCTCTAGCCAGCGGAAAAGTCCCTGGGAAGGACGGCATTACCCCTGAAATCATCAGGAGTGCCAAGCCTGCTATACTTTCAGCACTGTACGAACTGCTTTGCCTGTGCCGGGACGAGGGAGCAGTACCACAGGACATGCGCGATGCCAATATCATCACTCTCTAAGAACAAGGGTGACCGCGGTGACTGCAACAACTACCGTGGAATTTCCCTGCTCAGCATAGTGGGGAAAGTCTTTGCTCGAGTCGCTTTAAACAGGCTCCAGAAGCTGGCTGAGCATGTCTACCCTGAGGCACAGTGTGGCTTTCGAGCAGAGAGATCCACCATTGACATGCTGTTCTCCCTTCTCCAGCTACAGGAGAAATGCCGTGAATAACAGATGCCCCTCTACGTTGCTTTCATTGATCTCACCAAAGCCTTTGACCTCGTCAGCAGATGTGGTCTCTTCAGACTACTCGAAAAGATTGGATGCCCACCAAAGCTACTAAGTATCATCACCTCATGCAATGACAATATGAAAGGCACAATTCAGCATTGCGGCGCCTCATCAGACCGCTTTCCTATCCTGAGTGGCGTGAAACAGGGCTGTGTTCTCGCACCTACACTGTTTGGGATCTTCTTCTCCCTGCTGCTCTCACATGCGTTCAAGTCTTCAGAAGAAGGAATTTTCCTTCAGGCGGCAGGTTGTTCAATCTTTCCCGTCTAAGAACGAAGACCAAAGTACGGAAAGTCCTCATCAGGGAACTCATCTTTGCTGACGATGCTGCATTAATATCTCACACTGAAGAGAGTCTGCTGAGCCTCATCGACAGGATTGCGGCTGCCTGCACCAAAGTTGGCCTAACCATCAGCCTCAAGAAAACGAACATCATGGGACAGGACGTCAGAAATGCTCCATCCATCAATATCGGCGCTCACACTCTCGAAGTGGTTCAAGAGTTCACCTACCTAGGCTCAACTATCACCAGTAACCTGTCTTTCGATGCAGAATTCAACAAGCGCATGAGAAAGGCTTCCTCTGCTATGTCCAGACTGGCCAAGAGAGTGTGGGAAAATGGCGCAATGACACAGAACACAAAAGTCCAAGTGTATCAGGCCTGTGTCCTCAGTACCTTGCTCTACGGCAGCGTGGACGACGTACGTCAGCCAAGAGCGACGTCTCAGTTCATTCCATCTTCGCTGCCTCCGGAGAATACTTGGCATCAGGTGGCAGGACCGTATCTCCAACACAGAAGTCCTCGAGGCGGCCAACATTCCCAGCATATACACCCTACTAAGCCAGCGGCGCCTGAGATGGCTTGGCCATGTGAGCCGCATGGAAGATGGCAGGATCCCCAAGGACACATTGTACAGCGAGCTCATCACTGGTATCAGACCCACCGGCCGTCCTGTCTCCGCTTTAAAGACATCTGCAAATGCGACATGAAATCCTGTGACATTGATCACAAGTCGTGGGAGTCAGTTGCCAGCGATCGCCAGAGCTGGCGGGCAACCATAAAGGCAGGGCTAAAGCGCGGCGAGTCGAAGAGACTTGGCAGTTGGCAGGAAAAAAGACAGAAGCGCAAGGAGAGCCAACTGTGTAACAACCCCGACAACCAATTTTATCTGCAGCACCTGTGGAAGAGTCTGTCACTCTAGAATTGGCCTTTATAGCCACTCCAGGCACTGTTTCACAAACCACTGACCACCTCCAGGCGCTTACCTATTGTCTCTCAAGACAAGGAGGCCAAAGAAGGTCATTGGTTGGCATCCTTCCATCTATGAAAGTTGATGGACGCACAACAAACAATCCATTGAGGTGGGTTGTCTTCTTTTGGCACGCCTTTGCTGATGGCTGTGGAGGCCAATCCTTGAGAGGCAGGTTCTGCCACAAGTGCTACATATGAAGCTGCCAAATGACGCTGTGAGTTGTTGTTTTTGACATTGGCGCCTGTTGCCATGTTGTAGCAATTGGTCAACGTGGTACTGAATACCAGTCCACAGGATGTGTTGCCGTTTTCCTCTTTTACCAGCTTGTGACTCCTGTGTGTGATAGTCGACTTTGAGGGCCTTCGTGTCATGCTTGCCAGCATCCTTGAAGCAGATCTTTGGGCGCTCCAATAGTCGTTTGGCCCCGGCTACCTCACCATACAGAAGGTCCTTGTGTATGCGACTGTCTTCCATCCTGCGAATGTGTCCGATCCACCAAAGCCGCCGCTGTTTAATTAGTGCCAACACACTTTGAGGCTCTGCATTTGAGAGGATTGCTGCATTTGTGATTTTGTCCTGCCAGGATAATGCGCCGCTGACAGCGAAGTTGGAAATTATTGAGCTTTTCCTGGTAGCTGTAAGTCACCCATGTTTCGCAGCTGTACAACAAGGTGCTGAGAATACAGGCCTTATAAACCATCAGCTTGGTCCTAAGCATCAGCTTGGTGTTATCACATGTGCGTTTTGCAAATCGGCCAAAGGTGGTAGCTGATTTCCCTATGTGTGTACCGAGCTCTGCATCAAGGGACAGGTGCCTGTCATCATGCACTCAAGGTAGCAGAATTTGCTAACCACTTTCAGTGGGGTGCTATTTAGTGTGATTGGGGCAGAAATGCAACATTTTGTCCCATGATCACGGTTTCTTGATGCTTTGGTCAAGGAGAACAATTTACAGGTACGGGAGAGACAATCCATGAGTCTTTGTAGCTGAGTTTCCATGTGAGTTACTATCACAGCATCATCAGTGTAGGGGAGTTCTCTGATCAGGACATAATGTGTTTTTGTCTTTGCTTTCAGCCTTGATAGATTATAGAACTTTCCTTCTGACCTAGTGTGCAAGTAGACTTCTTCCATATCTGCAGGGAAGGCAAAGGTCAGGAGCATGGAAAAGAAGATGCCAAACAGAGTGGGGGCTAAGACATAACTCTGTTTCATTCCATTCTTCACTCTAAAACTGTCGGAAGTGGAGCCATAACACTGTACAGTGCAGTGCATGTTGCCATGGAAGGAGCGGATGAGACAGAGGAGCTACTATGACAAACAGTCGCTACAGCAGCCTGGTAACCGGCGCCAATGCCGAAAACAACAACTCACAGCATACCACAGGAGGCACATTCCGCTTGGCCAAGCTGTCCTGCCATTACTTATCTTTACAATGAAGTTTAGCTAATGTAGTAACTTACCAGCTATTTGCAATCAGCTTTATCCCCTGTACCGTTGAGGCTGAAAAGGCAGAAAAGAAAGAGACCAAAGAGCACCTACCCCAACCCCCGCCCCCCCCACACTCAACTCACAGCCTCACTCTATGCAACCAGCACTATTCCAGCTAGTAATCACTAATAAATTACATCCTAGGGCTTTATTTTAAAGAACCTTTTTGTTTCCTCTGCTCTATCTAAGCTACCACCCACTGACCAATCAGCCCACAAAATTCCAGTATGTCACTGTTAGTTTTTTTTCTCCACTTATCAAACAGAGTGCGCAGCGACACAGCCAGAGAGCATGCCGCTGATTGCTGCTGCCCCGGACTTCGGGTAAGTGAGGGCCTCGAGCCCTGCTCTTTAATTAAATATCTCTGCTCCGGTCCTGGTTCCTCCCAGGTCCGCCGCTGACTACCGCTGCCCCAGACTTCGGGTAAGTGAAGGCCTCGAGCCCTGCACTTTATTTAAACAGCTCCGCTCCAGTCCCGGTTCCTCCCAGGTCTGCTCCTGCCCCGAACTTCAAGTAAGTGGGAACAGTTTCTCCCCATCTCCTCTGTCCAGACCCCTCATGTTTTTGAATACCTCTATCAAATCACCTCTCAGCCTTCTCTTCAAGGAAAGCAGTCCCAACTTCTCCAATCAATCTTCATAACTGAAATTCTTCATCCCTGGAACCATTCTCATAAATCTTTTCTGTACTCTCTCCAATGCCCTCACATCTTTCTTAAAGTGCAGGGCCCAGAACTGGACGCAATACTCCAGCTGAGGCCGAACTATTATATAAATTCAACATGACTTCCTTGCTCTTGTACTCTAAGCCCCTATTAATAAAACCCAGGATACAGTATGCTTTATTAACCGTGCTCTCAAGCTGTCCTGCCACCTTCAATGACCTATGCACATGTACACCTAGGTCCCTCTGCTCTTGCACCCCCTTTAGAATTGTACCCTTTAGTCTAGTGCCTCTTCCCTGCACATCCTCCAATGTGTGAATATCGCTCTCTTGTGTCTCAGTCACCAGAATTGGTGCCATCTGATCAGCCATAAAATGATACAGCGCAAAAGGAGGCCATTTGGCTCAATGTTCCTTTGACATTAATTCAATTAGTCCCATTCAACTGTCCTTTCCCCCTAGTCCTGCAAAATTTTACGCTTCAAGTATTTATCCATTCCCTTTTGAAAGTTATTATTGAATCTGCTTCCACCACCCTTTCACGAAGTCCATTTCAGATCATAACAACTCGCTGCATAGATTTTTTTCCTCATGTTGCCTTTGGTTCTTTTGCTAATTACATCAAATCTGTGTCTTTTGGTGACCGACCCTGTTGCTACTGAAAACAGTTTCAGTTGAAATATGAGTCAACACTAAAGCCTGGCTACCTGACCCGAAGCCGACTGCAAGTGTCGGGTCGGATTTGTTTTCCGTGTCCAGCATTCGGGCTCAGGTCGGGTTGGGCTGCACTGTACTGCTTTGTTTCGTATTGTTTTCATTTTAATCTACGTTTTTTATCTGTTTCAGTAATATGTTAGTTGGGTTGGGTCGGGCATTTAAAAAAATTAAAGGACTCTGGCCTGGGTCGGGTTCAGGTTGGCTGTTGTTGGGTCGGGCCCGGGTCGGGTTTTAACTTTATACCCGAGCCAGGCTTTAGTCAACACTCCAGAGATAGTGGATGCATTGATTATGATTTTCCAAAATTCCCTAGATTCTAGTATGGTCCCAGCGGATTGGAAATTATCATTGTCAGCGGGAATGAATCTGAAAGAATCACTCGACACTCGGGTCTGTTCCAAACGTCAAACAGTTTATTGGGTTACACCGGTGGGGAGTAGGTCACTGGGCCGTCCAGATTCCTCTCCACCGAACAAAGGAAAATCATCAATACTTACACAGTTTCAAACAGTTACTCAGCCCATCCTGGCTGGACATGGTCCAATCATAGTGATTATAGATGATATACATTGATTATTGGAACCAATGAAATTCGTTACAACCATTTGGGGAACTGCGTGACCAGTTCATGGACAGCTAGGGTGTTACTCATGAACTCATGATCTCTTCCAAACCCCCTTATCCACTGTCCTTGGGTCTTATGTATACATAACATCTTATCTTAACCTTGTTACAGGCTGGTATCTTTGTCAGCATTCCATAAGGGCATCTGCTAGAGGCTGCTTGATTAGAGATATTCCGCTGAATGAGCTTTTTTCTGTTTGAATCTGTGTGAATCAGCCCTTATAAGGAATGTAGTCAGTTAGCTAAGTCCCATGGTGCCTTGCAAACATTTCATTGCTAGTTAGAATTATATGTCATTGGTTATTCGTATAATATTTATTGCTGGTGCCTCTGCCCTGGGGATACACTTAAACAATCCCCCCTTTCGGTAGGAGACTAGCCCTAGTCCCCTTAACCGACACTATTTGTTGCCCTTTTTTTAAACTGCCTGGTATTTCCTGCCTCAGACATGCTGGCCAGTCTCATGATTTCAGGAATTCCGGTCGTTCTCGATCAAATTAAGGTGATCCAAATGACTCTGTCCCCAGGATAGGCAAATCATCTCCTTGCTTTCGCTCTGGTTTTCATCCCCTATCGTCGTACATATTGCTTGCATGATCGGCAGGCCAGTGTGCCCCATGTTATGGCCAGTATCAACTGTATCCCTACCAGTACGTGTGATAGTATCCGAATCCAGGGGTAGATGTTCACATTCATCCCCCAGTCCCAAATCTTCTCCCACCAACTCTGCTTCTGCAATTCTGTATCAGTATCTTTCTCCAGATTTTAGATTTTTGTCTGCAGTTGGTGGTAAAGCTTAACGGATTGACCCACCCTGAGCCTTAATTCCCTTAATACTTTGGCTAAGTGCGGGATGGGGGCCTGTTCTGGCTCCTTATAATCCTGTAGGTGGTTATGAAGTTGATCGATGACGTTAATGATTTCAGTACCTCTGTGCTCAATCTGAATGATTCGAGCTTGTCCTATAGCAACAGGTCGTAAAGGCAAAAAGCAAAAGTTTGGATCTGGGATAGGACATTGTAGGTCATTACAGCAGTAGGTACTTTCTGTGGTGGAGACGCAATGTTTTCCTTTACCTCCGTAGCCTGTTCTGGCGAAATGTATGGGGGCAGGTATGATTTCTGTGACACAACCATCGGTTCGATTGAACCCACATTCATCCAATTCTCCCTGTCCCACTGTAATGTCCCCCCTTTGCTTGCATCCTATAAGGGAGATTCCATATAGTGTATTGTTTCTGAGTATGGCGGAGGCTTCAGTTAAATAGTAGCGGAGGAGGTGTTACCCCGTATGACCCCAATATTTTCCAATTGGTAGTGGGGAAATGGCCCTGAGTCCTGTGTGACTATAGGGATCATCAGGACTATTCCCACTCCAGTAGCTTCTCCCATTTTGCAATCTGGGATCACTGGGTATACTCTGGTGAGTCCCTTCAGAGTACAATTGTCCAGTGTCCCTTTTCTCTCGGCTAGTCGAGCCAGATGTGGGCTGTCTATCCAATCGGGCACTCCCCCCCTGCCCTTGGATCTGATCGAGGTTGTGTCGTATCTGTCCCACCATCCACAAGCCATAAGTGTGACAGAGTTGTCCCTACCTTAGCTTTCCGGCATCTTCCTTTTCTCTATCAATGAGGTGATTGATGGTTTTGGCATGGGTTTCTAATATCATAATTCCATCTAATTATATTCCCATGCCCTCCTCTCCCAGATTGGCCTGATTCTCCTGATTTTTCTCTGCTCTCTCTAAGAGCTCCTTTATTACTCCTTTAAGTCGTTCCACCTTTTCATTTAGACCTTGTATATGTCAAGTGAGTTTATTACGGAGGTACCGGTATTGAATCCGGTAGCAATATCGTTAACTATTCCCCTTTTTGTTCTATAAAGCTGATCCTGGCCTCGAAATCTAGTGGCACCCATGGCACCGGCAGCCTGCTGCATTACAACCTTACTTAATGCACTATACATATTTCTCGCCTGTTCTGTACAATACTCCGGCATTTGTATTCCCGAGATATTGATCAGGACAGGCACAATCTCTTGGTTTAACATTGTCATATAATATTTCGCCTTCGTTAAAAAGTACAATTCCGTTCTCTGGTCCTTTAGTGATTATGGGACATGGCAATTCCTCAGATTGGGTGGTGCTTATTACGGGACGTGGCATCGGAGGGGGAGGAAAACATACATACAAAGGTAACACAGCTTCCCCCACCTCCTCATAGTATCCACATAACCCTACCCCCTTTCTATAGGTAGCTGTAGGCTGAGGTCCGACAGGTGGTGTGTAGATTATTCCGAACGCGCACCTATCAGGCTTTCTTGTTTCTCTTCGTCGGATGCAGCTGACTGTTGTTGCATCAGTAGAGCACTGTATGCATACTTTATCTTTTCCTGAGTGAACTTGGAACCATGCATTAAAATAAGTTTTATCTCTACTCCAGTCCTTGGCTGCTGGGATACATATACCATCAGTGAAATTATACAAAGCCCCATAGTTCATGTAGCTACGTTCCTCTTGTGTTTGTTGTAGCTCCAGTGGTGCATCAGCATTCTCTTGTGCTTGTATTCGTCTCAAAGTTCCCAGTATCACGAGTCCCCAGAGTCGAAGTGTCCACTGTTGTTTCATTGCTTTGGATGTTTAATCTGGGGATTTAACCAGAATAACCTGGTCGTCACCAGCTGTTAGTTCCTGGTCTACTCATTTCCTCACCTGTGTGGGCCGAAAACGTTCTATTGTTTAAGGGTTAATAGCTGTGTCATTTTATAATTGTACCATCTCTATCTCGTCAAGTTCCTGTCTGTGCTGCTGTCGGATTTGCATCTGAGCACGCTGTGCTCGTGCCTGCATGGTGATCCATTTGAATACCATCCGGTTAACATCATCACCACTCCCAGTCCCCCGAACAATCCATTCTCTAATGTGTTTTGCCACTCCTGGTATCATATGGCATACCAGGTGGTCTCCATGATAGGCACTATCTCGGGCTCAGCCATCATTCCCTTGATTATATTTTTTCAGTTCAGTAACTCAGTGTTTCCACTGGCTCTTCCCTTTTATATCGACACATGCACAGGTGTCACTAGTCATGATAATATCATATGGTCCGGTCCACTTTGGGGCAAATCCCGCCTGTTCAGGGGTAACCCGTACCAAAACTTTATCCCCTATTTGGGGTATAGGTTGGTCGGCCTTATCCTTGTTCTGTACCTCTAGGTCTCGTATGGTCTGCTGATCGCTCACCTCCTGTCGCATCTCCTTTAACTGCAGATATAATTGTCTTGTGTATTGCCTGATTCGGTCTCGTAGGGGTCCCATATCCTCCCCGCCTACTATGATGCTTTCGGGGAGTTGCATAGCCCTCCCTGTCATAAGTTCGAAGGGGGTCAAGCCTGTCGTTTGGTTGGGTGTGGCTCTGAGTCTCATTAATATACAGGGCAAGACGTCTACCCACCCCTTTCCGGTCTCGGAGATGACCTTTGCTATAGCCGTTTTTAGAGTGCGGTTCATTCGCTCCACCATTCATGACCTGTCCTGTAAAGTGTGTGCCCTGGTCTGAGTCGATTTGGAGGGGCACCCCCCCAGCGCGGTATATCGAATGCAAGGATTCGTGCTACAGTGGAGGCCCTGCAGTCCTTGTTGGGGAATGCTTCAATCCACCGGGTGAACTGATCGATGATCACCAGACAATACCTTTTTCCTCTACTGTTAGGTAGAGGCCCGGTAAAATCACTTTACAGGTTTTCCCACAGGCCTTTAGGTCGGGGCTGATCTGCCATTTTAACCTTTATGGGTTTCCCCGGGTTATGCTGTGCGCATATTATACAACGTTGGCAGTGTTTCGCCACGTCTCTCCCTACACCGGCCCACACCAGTCTTTAAGCAGGCAATTCAGCATCCCATCACGTCCGGTGTGGCCCGGTTCATGGTATAGTTTGAGTAACTCAGTCTGTATGGAGGATGGGGTGACTACTTGTAGTCCCTTTCACCATACCCCATCTCCCCCAATAACTGCCCCTTGATGTTCCCATCGGGATCGTTCTTCCGTGCTAACCTCTTCCTGTACTCCTTTAATGTTTAATTCCCTTGGTCCTAGCACGGCTACTTGAATGGCCTGTGGCACAGCCCTTTCTGTGGCATTCCGGGCTGCCTGGTCAGCTGACATGTTTCCCTGTTGTTCCTTACTTTCGATTTTCTGATGCGCTATGATTTTTATTACGCCTGCAGCGGCTGGTCGCTTAACTGCTTCTACTAATTCTCGAACCACGTTCTCGTGCTTAATATGTCCCCCACCTGACGTTATATACCCTCGTCTACTCCAGGCTGTCATATAATCATGTACCATCCCAAAATGCATATCAGCTGTCTGTAAACACATTTACGCGCTTTCCATCTGCTAAATTCAAAGCTTCAGTTAAAGCCACTAGTTCCGTGACTTGGACAGATATCATCCCTTCCAGTCCTCCTTGTAAGAGGATTGTGCCATTTTGATCTACCATGGCCCATCCCGTACGGAACTGTCCGTCTATATATCGTCTGGATCCATCGACATAGAGGGTTAGGTCGGGATCTGTTAAGGGTTCGTCCGCTATTTCTCCCTCTACTTCTTGATCTATTTCTGTCTGGCACTGATGTGGCTCTCCCTCAGCTATTATTCCCTCTGCTGGGTTGAGCCCTGTATCTCTAATGATTTTTATCGACTGGTCTTTTGGGAGGCAGTACTGCTACCTAGTGGCCCGTCGAGCATCGGACACTGTTTTCAGTCTCCCGGTGTTCAACAACTTCACTATAGTGTGTTTGGTATGTATAATCAGCTGCCCAGACATTGTGACGGGCTCGCATACTCTTGCTGCCCAGGCTGCGCAGTCGAGGGCAGCTACGCATTGGTGGAGCCCTCTAACTACCGGGGATTCTTGTGTGGAGTAGTATGCTACTGGTCTCATTGCCCCTCCCATTTCCTGGGTTACTACAGCATTACAGAAACCTCCATCAAGATCATAATAAATATGGAATGGCTTTGTCATGTCTGGTAGTCTGAGGGCTGAGGCTGCAAGCTGCCCAGCCTTTAATTTACTGTATTCTTCCTCTTGCTCAGTTCCCCATTCCACTTGTTCCATCCCGGGCTTTCCTCCTTTCACTAAACGTTGGATAGGTTCCGCCAGGGTAGAGAATTGGGGAATAAAATTTCTGTAGTAATTGAACAAGCTCATCACTCGCCGTACCCCCCGCACTGTCGTGGGTCGGGACATAATAGCGATTGCCGTTTTGCGTTCGGCGGGGAGGGTTTTACTTCCCTGACTTATGTCCCAAGTACCGTATTCGAGTCTGGCCAGTCTGTGCCTTTTTTGGGTTAATCTTGAACCCTGATTTTTCTAATGTCCTTAATACGTTTGCCAGGGCCCCTAGGTGCTCTCGGTCAGTCACCGAGGCTATCAGGATATCATCCACGTACTGTAAGACAGTACTATTATATGGGGCTAGGTCACACCCTTCCAGGGCTTTACTCATGATCCGATGAAAAATGTTTGGGCTATTGTGGAACCCCTGTGGGAGTCTGGTCCAAGTGTATTGTTTACCCTTCGAGGTGAAGGCAAACTTTTCCTGAGACTCGGGGTCCAATGGGATTGACCAAAATCCATTTGCGATATCTAGAACTGTAAAAATCCGATGTTCCAGGTTTAAACCGTTGAAGATAGTGGCTGGGTTGGCTACGATGGGGTGCTCCTTGGGTATTACTTTATTCAGGGCAGTACAGTCTATAGTTAACCGGTAACTCCCGTCGGGTTTTTTAACTGGCCATGTGGGGGAGTTCGTGATTGACACTGTTGACTGTAAAATGCCCTGTTCTACCAGATTCCCTCAGTTGCCTGCATGGCTTCTGGTTTAATAGGGTATTGTTTGAGAGGCGGGTGTGGCGGTCCAACAGTTTTTTCTGGCGTGGTTTTGATGAGACCGCAGTCTTGTTTGCTCTTGGCCCTGATTCCTGGTATAGCTTGACATAGTGTTCCCAACATCCCATCTCCAGACCAGTCTCTGGCCAAGGTATTAATGCTGCCTATCATTGCTATATTTCTTAGTGGGATCCATTTTCCAGTTATTTTGCCTTTGTGTCCCTTTTTTGTCGTCCAGATTATTTGTCTATTCTGTGCGTCTACTATTGTGCCCAGCTCATTGAGTAAGTATTGTACCTTCCGGGTTTGGGCACACCCAGAGCTGGACCGGCAGCATTATACCCTCAGTTTCTAATATCTGTGTTTCGCTTTTGTATGCAATGGTTCTGCTGCCCCCTACTCCATGTATCGTAATGGAGTGTTGGGTAGTGGGCAGGTCGAGGTTAGTCAAGGATACCGATGCTCCCGTATCTATTAACATATTGCATCACCGACCCCCTAACGATGCATCAATCCACATACGGGGATCGGATCCCTGCCTGGGGGCCGATGCAACTCATTGGGACTGTGTTTGTCGTCGAGTCAGGTGCTGTATGATGTCTAACAGCTGTTGATTACTCATTTTACTGGCGTCTGTGACTGTCTCGTCGGTCACCTTTCCCTTCTTTTGTTCCTGCTGGGCTCCCTTTCCTTCCTGTCCACACCCTCCCCTTTGTCCAGCAGTCCTTTATTTCATGCCCCATTTTATTACAGTTCTTGCATTTCTTGTGGCTATCACGCCTTGGGACTTTACACTCAGTGCGACGATGCCCTGGTTTATTGCAGTTAAAACAGGTTTCTGTTGTTTTTACAGCGGTTGCTTTGCAAGCTTCAGTTAGGAGAGTGGCTACTTTGGATTTTTGTTGATTATCTATGACGGTAGCCTAATTTTCCAGGTCATCATAATTATTGTAATTTACCAGTCCCGTTTTCAATATTGCCTGGTGAGCTTGGCTTAATCCGTCCCTATATAACTGGAGAAATGCCGGATATTGTCGATCTACATTTGCCATGCCACTGTGCGCTAGGAAAGCTTCAAACTTTCTAATCCCATATTCCTGCGATCCTCCCCCTTTGTTCTGGGTCACCCCTACTATCGAATTCCAATTTACGGGGACATGACCTAGGATGGCTGTTACATCGGCTTTAAAAGCAGTCATGTCTTGTTCCTATTGTTGTGGGTCGGCAGCCAGGTCCGCACACCAGGTACCATCCCGGTGAGTGGCCTGCAATCGTTCCCAATAGTTCTCAGGCATTTTGGTCCTGACTAATCCTGCAACATCCCGATTGTGGAGATTGTGACAGATTTGCATTTCTTTAATCTTCTGCCTGAAAATTGCATTGCTATGGCGGGGTTTTAAGAGTGGCAGTTTATCCAGTAACTTCATAGTATCCCCAGGAGACAGGGATATATATGCCATTCTTAACTGGTTGAGCTGGTTGCCCTGGGTGACCGCCCCACCCCGCTGCCCCTCGTTGTGCTGGGACCCCGGGGATGTATTCCACCTTTGCGGGAGCTGTTTTGGCTGAATTCGCCAGGGCGTAAGGGGGTGGGGTGTCTCCTCCTTCTTGGCTATAATTATATGCCTCCTCATTTAGGGATCCCCAATCAATGTCATCCTCGTTAGGCGGCGCACTAGGGCTGCCTGTCGGCGCTGGCAGGACTGTCCATCCGGACATGACAGTTACCTGCTGCTTCCTATCTTTTACATACTGATTTACTTGTTCTGTTAGTTTTACATGGGCATGAAGAATTAGAACCCAGGCTTTTTCATCCTTGTCTTTCGTTTCCTTCTTCCACCACTCCCGCTGGTCAGCCGGCGGGTCGTGGGTTTTCCAACCTGATTTAATCATTTTCTCTGTTAATTTTTTATGTTTCTCTGCCAAGTGGCGGATAAGGGACCCTTCTGGCCCCCATTCGAACTTTAGCTTTTCTATCTTTTCACTTTTTGGATAGGATTAGAACCGTTAGAAATCTACTCTCAGAGGTCCGCTTTCAATCTAGCGCAACTTGTAGTAGACCGTCTCCTGGCTAACTGTCGGGACACAAGTCTGTCAGTATTTTGTACAACAAGCTTATGATATAATTCTTCAATACTTTAAGCAATTCCTGACAGCGCTCTACGTATCTTAATGAAGTACCTACCACAGTTTGACTATAGATCAGACCCTGTTCACAGGTTTGAAATTCGTTGGTCGCTGAACACCACTCGGTCCTGGGATAAGTTTTTAGCAGTACTCATTATGAGTAAATATACTCACCTGGTATTTCTGATGGCATCAAACGACCGCCGAATCCTGCCGCCTATGCCAGACTGTTAGCAGGAATGAATCTGAAAGAATCACTCGACACTCTGGTCTGCTCCAAATGTCAAACAGCTTATTGGGTTACGCCGGCGGTGAGTAGGTCACTGGGCAATCCAGATTCCTCTCCACCGAACAAAGGAAAATCATCAATACTTACACAGTTTCAAACAGTTATTCAGCCCATCCTGGCTGGACACGGTCCAATTATAGTGATTATAGATTACATACATTGATTATTGGAACCAATGAAATTGGTTACTAGGCATTGAGGGACTGCGTGACCAGCTCATGGACAGCTAGGGGGTTACTCATGAACATGTCTTCCAGACCCCCTTATCCACTGTCCTTGGGTCTTATGTATACATAACATCTTAACCTTGTTACAGGCTGGTATCTTTGTCAGCATTCCATAAGGACATCTGCTAGAGGCTGCTTGATTAGAGATATTCCGCTGAATGAGCTTTTTTCTGTTTGAATCTGTGTGAATCAGCCCTTATAAGGAATGTAGTCAGTTAGCTAAGTCCCATGGTGCCTTGCAAACATTTCATTGCTAGCTAGAATTATATGTTATTGGTTATTTGTATAATATTTATTGCAGGTGCCTCTGCCCTGGGAATACACTTCAACACAAATGTAACTGCAATTCAAGAAAGGAGGGAGAGCAAAAACAGGGAACTACAGGCCAGTTAGCCTGACATGATTCATCAGTATAATGCTGGAATCCTATTCATAAGGAAGCCTTAACAATGCACTTAGAACATCATAGTATGATCAGACAGAATCAACAAGATTTTATGAAAGGGAAATCGTGTGATGTGCCATCGCTGTGTAGGCCAGCATTTATTGCCCTTGAGAAGATGATGGTGAGCTGCCTTCTTGAACCTTGAGGCATACGTACTCCCAACAGTGTGGTTAGGAAGGGAGTTCCAGGATTTTGACCCAGTGACAGTGAAGGAACGACAATATAGTTCCAAGTCAGGATGGTGTGTGGCTTGGAGGGGAACTTGAAGGTACTGGTGTTCCCATGCATCTGCTGTCCTTGTCCTTCTAGGTGATAGAGGTCGCAAGTTTGGAAGATGCTGTCGAAGGTGCCTTGGTAAGTTGCTGCAATGCATCTTGTGGAAGGTACACACTGCTGCCACTGTGCGTCTGTGGTGAAGGGAGTAAATGTTGGAAGCTGGCGAATGGGGTGCTGATCAAGCGGGCTGCTTTGTCCTGGATAGCGTGAGCTTCTAGAGTGTTGTTGGGAGCTGAACCCATCCAGGCAAGTGGAGGGTATTCCATCATACTCCTGACTTGTGCCTTGTAGATGATGGACAGCATTGGGGAGTCAGGAGGTGAGATACTCGCCGTAGAATTCCCAGCCTCTGACCTGCTGTTGTAGCCACAGCACTTATGTCAATGGTAACCCCCAGGATGTTAGTAGTGGAGGATTCAGCAATGGTAATGCCATTGAATGTCAAGCGGAGATGGTTAGATTATTGTTTGAGATGGTCATTGACTGGCACTGTGTGACGTGAATGTTACTTGCCACTTATCAGCCTAAGCCTGGATGTTGTCCAGGTCTAGTTGCCTCTGGACATGGGTTGCTTCAGTATCTGAGGAGTTGCGAATGCTGCTGAACATTGTGCAATCATCAGCAAACATCCCCACTTCTGACCTTATGCTGGAGGGAAGGCCATTGATGAAACAGCTGAAGATGATTGGGCCTAGGACACTTCCCTGAGGAATTCCTGCAGTGATGTCCAGGGACTGAGGTGACTGACCTCCAAAAACTAGAACCATCTTCCTTTGTGCTAGGTATGACTCCAACCAGTGGAGAGTTTTCCCCTTGATTCCAGATTTGCTAGGGCTCCATGATGCCATACTCGGTCAAATGCTGCATTGATATCAAGGGCAGTCACTCTCACCTCACCTCTGGAGTTCAGCTCTTTTGTGCGTGTCTGGACCAAGGTTGTAATGAGGTCAGGAGCTGAGTGGCCCTAAAGGAGCATTTTCAAGTGCGGCAAGGATCAGTGCTGGGGCCCCAGCTATTTAGAATCTACAGTCATGACTTATAAAAAGAGACAAAGAGTAATGTATCCAGGTTTGATGATAATACAAAACTAGGTGGGAATGTAACCTGTGAGAAGGACACAAAGAGACTGCAAAGCGATATAGACAGATTAAGTGAATTGGGCAACAAGGTGGCAGATGGAGCATAATGTGGGGAAGTCTGCGGTTTTTGACTTTGGTAATAAGAATAGAAAAGCAGAATTTTTTTTTAAAGTATGAAACTTTAAATGTTGATGTTCAGAAATTTGTACAAGGAGCTCAAAGTTCATATGCAGGTGCAGCTAGCAATTAGGAAGGCCAATTGCATGTTGTTTTTTGCATGAGGATTTGGAGTACAAGAACAAGGAAGTCTTGCAATAATTGTATAAGGCTTTGCTGAAAACACACCTGGAGTACTGTGCGCATTTTTAGTTTCCATATCGAAGGAAGGATGTGCTTGCCTTTGAGGCGGTACAGTGAAGGTTCACTAGGTTGGTTCCTAGATTGAGAGGGTAGTCCTATGATGAGAAGCTGAGCAAATTGGGCCGATACTCTCTAGAGTTTAGAAGAACATGAGGTGATCTCCTTGAAACATACAACATTCTGAGACGGCTTGACAGGATAGACACTGACGGGTTGTTTCCCCTGGCTAGGGAATCTAGGACAGGGGGGCACAGCCTCAGGATAAGAGGTTGCTTATTTAGAATTGAGATGAGGAGAAATTTCTTCACTCAAAATGTTGTGAATATTTGGAATTCTCTACCCCAGAGGCTTGTGGATGTTTCATCATTTAATATATTCAACGCTGGGATAGATACATTTTTGCCCTGAACCACAATCCATTAGTTCCATAGTCACCGTTGCTGATACTAACTTTTTTATTTCATCAACTGAATTTAAATTCTTCAATTGCTGTGGTGAGATTTGAACTCACATCTTTAGACTATTAGTCCAGGCCTCTAGATTACTACTCCAGTAACATAATCACCATGCTGCCATACCCTATCTAATGCTACTATCCTCATTGCTTCTTACATTTCCAGGTTTTGTGCCATCTGCAAACTTTGAAATTTTGCCTCCTATACCCAAGTCCAGGTCAGTATTATTATACCAAAAAGAGCTGTGGCTTTAGTACCAACCTCTGGGGGAGACCGGTGTATACTTCCCTCAAATCTGATAAACAACCATCCACCACTACTCTCTGCCTTCTGTTTTTTAGCTGATTTCCTATCCATGCTGGCATTGCCCTGCCCCTTTAATCCCATAGAAATTGATTTTGCTAACAAATCTATTATGTGGCAATATATCGAATGCCTTTTTGAAAGTCCATACGAACAATATCAAATTGAACTATGTTTGTCAACCTCCGTTATTTCATCGAAGAACTCAATCAAATCTGTCAGACATGATTTGCCTTTAACAAATTCATTTTGGCAGTCATTTATTAACCCATTTATAATTTTAAGTCTTGTTATCATTCTGGTGAATCTTCACTGTACTCTTCCAAGACATTATATCTTTCAGTGCCTAAAACTAATTGCAGTAGTCCAGATGAGGTCCGGCCAATGCCCTCTATAAATGAAGCATCACTTCCATTACTTATGAATTCCATCTCTCTTAAGACAAATGTTACGACCTGATGAGGAAGGTGTCTAGTGGTCCCTCTCAGCCTTCACCTGGTCTTACTGTAACAGGGTTTAATTTTTAAAACACTGTGTTTTTAGCTCCCCCTTGGTGAATCCTTGATTACCGCTTTCCAATTATAAGGCAAAGAAACCAGCACAAACAGGTTTTCTTAGGCTTAAAGAAGAAAAGTTGAAATTTATTAAACTTGAACTTAAACTTTAATTTGGTTGACGCCTATGGATACACAACACGCCCACGCTAGCAATGCAAATAGAGACAGAAAAGAGCAGAAGAAAAATAAAGTGGAAAAGTTTGAGGCAATATCTGAAGAATTTTTGTTACGATTCTTTGAGCTCACTGTAGAATCCTTGATTGTACAAAGAACAAAGTACAGTACAGCACAGGAACAGGCCATTCGGCCCTCCAAGCCTGCGCCGATCTTGATGCCTGCCTAAACTTGGGTGGAAATTAGAAACTCTAAGAAGAAAAAGTCATTGATAGGCGTAGTCTATAGGCCACCAAATAATAACATCACATTGGGGCAGACAATAAACAAAGAAATAACTAATGCCTGTAAAAATGGTACGGCAATTATGGGGGATTTTAATCTACATGTAGATTGGTCGAACCAGCTCAGTCAGGGTAGCCTTGAGGAGGAATTCGTTGAGTGTATCCGTGATAGTTTTCTTGAAGAGTATGTAATGGAACCGACGAGGGAGCAAGCTATCCTAGATCTAGTCCTGTGTAATGAGACAGGAATAATTAATGACCTCATAGTTAGGGATCCTCTTGGAAGGAGTGATCACAGTATGGTTGAATTTAGAATACAGATGGAGAGTGTGAAGATAAAATCCAATACCAGGGTCTTGTGCTTGAACAAGGGGGACTACAATAGAATGAGGGAGGACTTGGCTAAAGTAGACTGGAAACAAAGATTTTATGGTGGGACAGTTGACGAGCAGTGGAGGACTTTCAAAGCAATTTTTCAAAGTGCTCAGCAAAAGTATATTCCAGTGAAAAGGAAGGACTGGAAGCAAAGGGGTAATCTGCCATGGGTGTCTAAGGAAATAAGGGAGGCTGTTAAATTGAAAGAGAAGGCATACAAAGTGGCCAAAAACAGCATGAAACGAGAAGATTGGGAAAACTTTAAAGGTCAACAGAAAGCCACAAAAAGAGCTATAAAGAAAAGTAAGATAGAACATGAGAAAAACCTAGCACAGAATATAAAGACAGATAGCAAATGTTTCTATCAATATATAAAACGAAAAAGAGTGGCTAAAGTAAACGTTGGTCCTTTAGAGGATGAGAAGGGGAATTTAGTTATGGGATATGATGAAATGGGGTAGTCCCAGCAGATTGGAAAACAGCAGATGTGACGCCACTGTTTAAAAAGGGAGGTAGACAAAAGATGGGGAATTATAGACCGGTTAGCTTAACCTCTGTAGTGGGGAAGATGCTTGAGTCTATTATCAAGGAAGAAATAGCAGGGCATCTCGATAGAAATTGTCCCGTTGGGCAGACGCAGCATGGGTTCATGAAGGGCAGGTCATGCTTGACAAATCTTTTGGAATTCTATGATGACATTACGAGCAAGGTGGACAATGGGGACCCAGTGGATGTGGTGTACCTAGATTTCCAAAAGGCCTTTGACAAGGTGCCGCACAAGAGGCTGCTGCATAAGATAAGGATGCATGGCGTTAGGGGTAAAGTATTAGCATGGATAGAGGATTGGTTGACTAACAGGAAGCAGAGAGTGGGGATAAATGAGTGCTATTCTGGTTGGCAATCAGTCACTAGTGGTGTGCCTCAGGGATCGGTGTTGGGACCGCAATTATTTACAATTTATATAGATGATTTGGAGTTGGGGACCACGTGTAGGGTGTCAAAGTTTGCAGATGACACTAAGAGGGCGGCACAGTGGCGCAGTGGTTAGCACCGCACCCTCACAGCTCCAGGGACCCGGGTTCGATTCCAGGTACTGCCTGTGTGGAGTTTGCAAGTTCTCCCTGTGTCTGCGTGGGTTTTCTCCGGGTGCTCCGGTTTCCTCCCACAAGCCAAAAGACTTGCAGGTTGATAGGTAAATTGGCCATTATAAATTGTCACTAGTGTAGGTAGGTGGTAGGGAAATATAGGGACAGGTGGGGATGTTTGGTAGGGAGATGGGATTAGCGTAGGATTAGTATAAATGGGTGGTTGATGTTCGGCACAGACTCGGTGGGCCGAAGGGCCTGTTTCAGTGCTGTATCTCTAATCTAATCTAATCTAAGATGAGTGCAGAGCAAAGTGTGCAGATGACTGTGAAACTTTGCAGAGGAACATAGATACATTGAGTGAGTGGGCAAAGGTCTGGCAGATGGAATACAATGTTAATAAATGTGAAGTCATTCATTTCGGTAGGAGTAACAGTAAAAAGGATTATTACTTGAATGGTAAAAAGTTGCAGCATGCTGCTATGCAGAGGGACCTAGGTGTCCTTGTGCATGAATCGCAGAAGGTTGGTCTGCAGGTACAGCAAGTAATTAGGAAGGCAAATGGAATTTTGTCCTTCATTGCTAAAGGGATTGAGTTTAAAAGCAGAGAGGTTATATTGCAGCTGTATAAGGTACTGGTGAGGCGGCACCTGGAGTACTGTGTGCAGTTTTGGTCTCCTTACTTGAGAAAGGATATACTGGCACTGGAGAGGGTGCAGAGGAGGTTCACTAGGTTGATTCCGGAGTTGAGGGGGTTGGCTTATGAGGAGAGACTGAGTAGATTGGGATTATATTCATTGGAATTCAGAAGAATGAGGGGGGATCTTATAGAAACATATAAAATTATGAAGGGAATAGATAAGATACAAGTAGAGAGGATGTTTCCACTGGCAGGTGAAGCTAGGACAAGAGGGCATAGCCTCAAGATTAGAGGGAGCAGATTTAGGACTGAATTAAGAAGGAACTTCTTCACCCAGAGGGTTGTTAATCAATGGAATTCCTTGCCCAGTGAAGTAATTGACGCTTCTTCAGTAAACGTTTTTAAAGCTAAGGTAGATATCTTTTTTAACAATAAAGGAATTAAGGGATACGGTGAGAGTGCGGGTAAGTGGATCTGAGTCCACGAAAAGATCAGCCATGATCTTATTGAATGGCGGAGAAGGCTCGAGGGGCCGAACGGCCTACTTCTGCTCCTAGTTCTTATGATCTTATGAACTAACACCTTCTGCACTTCCGGGGACCGTATCCCTCTATTCCCATCCTATTCGTGTATTTGTCAAGATGCCTCTTAAACGTCATTATCGTACCTGCTTCCACCACCTCCCCCGGCAGCAAGTTCCAGGCACTCACCACCCTCTGTGTAAAGAACTTGCCTCGCACATCCCCTCTAAACTTTGCCCCTCTCACCTTAAACCTATGTCCCCTAGTAACTGACTCTTCCACCCTGGGAAAAAGCTTCTGACTATCCACTCTTTCCATGCCGCTCATACCTTTGTAAACCTCTATCATGTCGCCCCTCCACATCCGTCGTTCCAGTGAAAACAATCCGAGTTTATCCAACCTCTCCTCGTAGCTAATGCCCTCCAGACCAGGCAACATCCTGGTAAACCTCTTCTGTACCCTTTTCAAAGCCTCCACATCCTTCTGGTAGTGTGGCGACCAGAATTGCACGCAATAGATAGATAGATCTTGCTTTTTATTGGGGCCCAGTATTCTTCTTAAACCTTGTTCGCTGTAGAAGACTTCTTTCTTGGGGGTTCATGTGTTTTCAGTGGATTTGGAAGCTTGTGAGAAAAATTTGGGGGCAGACAGGAGAGATCTCAGTCCAGGAGCAAACAGTCTTTCTGAGTTCAAACTCTCTGTGGCCAGTTCAAAAACCCTGGAACAGCCAATTAGTCATGTGACCAGCTGGTCTAACCAGTCCTGGATTATATCACCTTAGCAAGCTCTGGAATGCTCCTCTTACGCACAATACCTGGTGATCAAGGTCCATTGTGGGTTGAATGTGCCAGGGAATGGCTGCTTTCTCCTTCCAAGCACTGTCTGTTAATATGCAAATGTCTTTTCCAGCCACAGCTGATCTGTTTAACAAATCCTTTGCTCGCTCCAGCAACAGTTTAAAATCAATGTTCATGACAAACTTAGTGTGCCTCATCCTTGGCAGGTAGGGGCCTAGCATGACATAAAGGTCAACATTTCATTAATGTTTTTGATTACTTTTTGTATCTATGTGATCTGGTGAATGCAGTGTAGCACATTACGCCTTGAAAGGTGCTACATAAATGTAAGTCTTTCTCACTTGCACCCCAAGTGCCACGGCCCACCTTGTCCCTTTCCCATCTCTCTCTGTACATACCCTTTCTTGGCTTCACTGTTACTGCCTCGCAAGCTCCTTTCCCCTCCCATCTGGTTTCCTGCACTTACTCCCACTCCATCACTTCACTCATTCACCTCACCTATTGCCTTCCCCTTTCCACCTGCTTACTCATTAACGTCAAATTCTGTCTGTGTATTAGAGTATTTCAGTTGGTACACTTTGGAAAGGCATGAATTTGAGTAGTTTTTTGTCCAAATGTTTAAATGAAAGGTATTAATCATTTTGACTTCAGAAAGCATCAACAGTGCTGATGAATAGTCTGCACCTGAGATTTTAACTTGTCTTAACTGCAGGCCCTGTTGAATGTTTACAGAATTTTCAGTTCTTTCTTCCACATCGGCAGTTTTTTGCTTAGATTGTTAACTGTTTTACTAATTAAAATTGAAAATCATTATTTTTAAAGCAGTCATGTGTCTGTTTAAAATTCAAGAGGCCCAGACACAGTTATAGAAAGTAGAATTTTCTGTATTTATTTTATATATTTATGGATCTGTAGCACATGATCTTATTGAATGGCGGAGCAGGCTCAAGGGGCCGAGTGGCCTACTCCTCCTAATTTGTATGTTCGTATTCATTTATTGAAGAAAAAGTAAGTCACAAAACACTTAATTCAATGTTTTCAGAACTTTCGTAGAAACTTAGCTGTCAATGTTGTCAGATCAGTATGTGACCTACCTCACTCCGACTTCTGACAAACACCAGAAATCTATCACTAAGCCAATCCCAACATTCTGAACCCCAATTCACCAAACCCTACCAGGCATCCCCCTCCATAATGCCACTGAATGCCAGAAACCCAATGCTTAAAATGGATTGAAGGATATAGGAACAGGGTGGGGAAATGTGATTAAAATATTTGCTTGGCTGGAAGGTAAATACTGACATGGACAGGTTGTAATGCAATGTTCCTTCCAAGCTGTGTGGCTGAAAGTTCCCACGCAGGCTGTGCACAAGTTGGCCCCTTTAAGTAACTGTGTGTGCGCAGCCATACAAAAAAATGTAATGGGGCCACACACTTAAACAAATTGCCTGCACACTTCAAAAACACGTTAGCAGGTATGCTGTTTCTATGTATTTATGAGTCCAAAGGTTGCCTAAAATTGTTCTGCTCCCACAATTTTAAAGTACTATTCCAGATCAACTGGTTGCTTCAGTGATGATGGTGTATGGTGTTGAAAAGCCACTCAAATCCAAGGAACAGGATGCTGCCATCAAGCCAAAAAGACATTCTGCCTACCAGACAAATGACTAATGTGGTATATGAATTCCAGTGCTGGTATGATGTCAGGAATGTAGGTCGTACGTCCCAACGATTGATGGATTGTATCAAAAACCAATCCCTTTGGCTGTTTGCAATAGGCAGAGGTGGATGTGATTCCACGATTGAACAGCACTGACTGAACAATCCTGACTCTGCTAAAAATTGCACTAACAACCAATTTAAGATTATTAGTCAGGCTTGCTAGAAGCTACATATATTCATATGCAGGGACTTGTCCTCTGCAGGTAAAAGGAACATGTCTAGGCATAGCACCTTTTATGAATTAACAAAAACGTGGGGGACAATGGTTCCCTGGTGCATTCTCCATGACAATGCCTCAACCAATCAGCGCCCTTTTCTCATGCAGTATAAATTGTTGCTTCCTTTGAAATTTGGCATTCTTGCATCTGTCCTGATGAGTGCATGATGAAAAGTTTCGACAACATGTCTCCTTTTTCAGCAATACTCAAGTTCAGTACAAATAGGGGCACCCCTATAATTTACTTAGAAAAAGCATGATCCTCAGAATTCACAGGTCCAGGATGAGTGTGATCTGTGGGATGGCAACTCTGGCTGTCTACATCCCTTCCATGGTCTTTTCTGTGCCCTGGGAAAGAGAATGCGAGTCATACACTGTTTAATTGAAATGGAAAATGATATGATTTACCATCAATGAAAGTTTCCTTTAAATTAAAAGCAGAAAATGCTGTAAATGCTCAACAGCTCAGTGTCTGTGGAAAGAGAAATAGTTAGTGTTTCAGGTCAGTGACCTGAACTGGGCTGAGAAACAGGCCAAAAATTTGCTCTCCAATTAATGGTCAGGTTAATAGCACTTGTCGTTATTTATGAACAAATGCCACAGCAACTTCTGGCAAGGGCAGATGCATGATTAAATGTGGAAATTGACAAGTTGCTGTCCGAGATGTGTCAGTCTGCTGTTTGTTTTGCGAAATTGACATCTTGCTGTTTGGATCCCCATTCAAATACATTAAGTGACATGAAGTTCTTATACTTGCAGGGCGGACATGCAGTAAAGTCGCCACAGAGTGTTAAGCTGTTAACTCAAGTCTAAGTAACCTTTTAATAACTTGATAAGTGTTAATTACTGCCAGTCAGCCTCCCTGACACTGAAAATTAACTATTAAAGTGTAGACTCTCATTCTTTCAGGTTTTAATTGTTGGAGTTTAAAAATACTATTTTTAAACTCTTTCTTTCTATCACTTTTCTCTCTCAGTCCAACTTTTCCCTCACTTTTTATTTCTCTTTCTGTACCTGATTTGAAATTGAATTCACCCACTCCAAATTACATGTTAAAAAAAATAAAAACAGAAAGTGCTGGAAATACTCAGCAGGTCAGGCAACATCTGTGGAGAGAGAAGTAGAGTTAACATTTCAGGTCAGTGACCTTTCATCAGAATTGGCAAAGGTTAGAAAAGAAACAGGTTTTAAGCAAGTGAAGGGGGTGCAGTTGGTGGAGAAGCGAACAAAAGGAAGGTGTGTGATAGGGCAGAGGGCAGGATAGATTAAATAACAAAGCTGTCCTGGGGCAAAGGCAAAGTGCGTGTTAATGCTTGTGGTGAAAGACAAAGCATTAGTCCAGAGAGAGTGTTAATAGCAGAATAATGAGCAGCTCTGTCTATGTGAAAAACAGGCACATGGTTAAAAAGTTAAAAAAATTTAAAAGAGGCCAGTTGTGCTCTTAAGTTATTGAACGCAATGTTCAGTCCGCAAGGCTGTAGAGTGCCTAATCGAAAGATCAGGTGCTGCTCCTTGAGCTTGCAGCTTCACTGGAACACTAGAGTAGACCAAAGACAGAAATGTTGACATGAGAGTGGGTGGGGGGTGGTGTTGAAATGGCAAGCGACTGGAAGCTCGGGGTCATGTTTTTGGACTGAGCAGAGGTGTTCTGCAAAGCGGTCATCCAATCTGTGGTTGGTCTCTCCAATATAAAGGTGACCGCATTGTTAGCAGCTAATAAAATATACTAAATCGAAAGAAGTACAAGTAAATCACTGCTTCACCTGGAAGGAGTGTTTGGGGTCTTGGATGGTGAGGAGAGAGGAGGTAAAAGGGCAGGTATTACATCTTCTGCGATTGCATGGGAAGGTGCGGACCAGGGTGTCGCGGAGGGAATGATCCCTTTGGAATGCTGATGGGAGGGGAAGGGAAGATGAGTTTGGTGGTGGCATCATGCTGGAAGTGGCAGAGCATGATCCTTTGGATGTGGAGGCTGGTGGGATGGAAAGTGAGGACAAGGTTCTGGGAGGGAGGGAAAGGGGTCAGAGTAGCAGTGTGGGAAATAGGTCGGACACGGTTGAGGGTCCTGTCAATCACAGTGGGAGGGAATCCTCAGTTGAGGAAAAAGGAAGACATGTTAGAAGCACTGTTGTGGAAGGTTGCATCATCAGAACAGATGCATTGGAGACAGAAACTGGGAGAATGGGATGGAGTCCTTAAAGATTATGCAGCCTTACAGAACAGTGCTTCTGACATGTCTTCCTTTTTCCTCAACTGAGGATTCCTTCCCACTGTGGTTGACAGGGTTCCCAACTGTGTCCGACCCATTTCCCACACTCTGCCCTCACGCCTTCCCCCCCTCGAACCTTGTCCTCACTTTCCATCCCACCAGCCTCCACATCCAAAGGATCATCCTCCGCCATTTCTGCCACCTCCAGCGTGATGGCACCACCAAACACATCTTGCCCTCCCTTCCCCGTCAGCATTCCGAAGGGATCATTCTCTCCGCGACACCCTGGTCCACTCCTCCATCACCCCCGACACATCATCCCCTTCCCATGGCATCTTCTCATGCAATCGCAGGATGTGTAACACCTGCCCTTTTACCTCCTCTCTCCTCACCATCCAAGGCCCCAAACACTCCATCCAGGTGAAGCAGTGATTTATTTGTACTTTCTTCAATTTGGTATACTGTATTCACTGCTCACAATCCCTGTATATTGGGGAGAGGAAATGCAGAATGGGTGACCGCTTTGTGGAACACCTCTGCTCAGTCTGAAAGCATAATGCCGAACCTCCGGTTGCTTGCCATTTCAACCCCTCCCCCCCCACTACCCCAACCCTTCTTGCTGCCATGCCAACATTTCTGGCTTAGGCCTACTCCAGTGTTCCAGTGAAAATTAATGCAAGCTCAAGATGCAGTGCTTGATCTTTCAGTTAGGCACTCTACAGCCTTGCAGACTGAACATTGAGTTCAATAACTTCAGAGCATGACTGGCCTTTTAAAAATTAAAAAAAATTTAACCATGTGCCTGTTTTTCATGTAGACAGAGCTGCTCATTATTCTGCTATTAACTCTCTGGACTAAATCTTTGTCTCTCACCACAAGCATTAACACACTCTTTGCCTTTGTCCCAGGACAGCTTTGTTATTTAATCTTTCCTGCCCTTTGCCCTTTCAAACACCATCCTTTTGGTCTCTTCCCTACCAACCACCCCCGCTTCACTTACTTAAAAGGCTGCGTTTGCTGACAACGCCATTACTAGGTGGCGCTGCAATGGCACATGCACAAAAGCAGCCTGTGCCACGAAAATGTCACAGTCTCTGACATCAGGCAGCTGCCTGACTTAAAGATGGCGCTGCTGAAATAATCACACGATGGCAACCTAAATACATGGCAGCACACAATGGCCGGAGGGGAGGGAGCGAGCGGGCTGGGGAGGGAGCGAGCCAGGGAGGGGAGGGAGGTGGCGGGCGGGCGTCAGTGGTTGGGGGGGGGGTGGGTGGGCCGGCTGCTGTGAGCGAGCGGGTGGGGGGGGGGGGTGAGTGAGCAGCTGGGTGGTGGGGGTCCGGAGTGGGCGGCGGGGGAAAGGAGGAGAGCACACCCGCCACCAGCAAGGTCTTTGGCCGCGCTGTCCCCACACCCGCTCTCTCCCCGCTCCCCAGACCCCCTCTCCCCCCACCTCTGCTCTCTCCCTGCTCCCCAGACCTCCTCTCCCCCCACCCATGTTCTCTCCAGCCCGGATCCCTCCACCATCTGCCCGCGTTACACGATGACGTCATCTGTGCATGCGCTAGCAGTCCTGGCACTGCGGAACTCAGCGAATGCGCAGCGGGTAGGACCCAATCTTCGCAGATTGGTGCAGTTGGATGACGTAAGCTGCCGGCTGCGTTGTCAGTAATCACTTTGTACTTAAAACCTAATTCTTTTCTAACTTTTGTCAATTCTGATGAAAGGTCACAGACCTGACCTGCTGAGTAATTCGAGCACTTTCTGTTTTTATTTCAGATTTCCAGCATCAGCACCACCCCCCTCCCCTACCTCAGTCTTTGTTTCAGTTTGAATGGTTAAGGAGTTATACAGTTGCTTGACCTGTTCACCCAGATTCCCTGCAGTGCCATCTTCCACTTCCAGTAGTAACTTGCAGGGCAATATATCATTGACATTAAATGGTCGAGGGTTCGTGGACCTGTCACAGCAATTTTTGGACGTGAGTTAACGTTTCAGACGGGTGAGCACTTTATGTTGTTATTTCAGATTTCCAGCATCCGCAGTCTTTTGCGGAGCCACTTGCAGAAATTTTATTGCTCCAATCCAAATGGGCACGGACGAGCCCTGATGCTCGAGAGCGCGCAGGCGCGGTGTATTGTGCACACGCAGCGCGGGGAGGGGGCGCGCACTTTCTGTCCCTCGGTGCCCGCCGGCGTCAGGCCGGTGACTGTGATCCGTTCAAAGAAAGCTCCTGCAGCCGCAGCCAAGCCTCGGAGCCGCTAAACTCGGGTTCATACCCTTTTCCTCGGCTGTTCAATCTTTAAAAAACAAAACTAAAGTGCCGGGATATTTAGGGGAGCGGCAGGTGGCCCAACCGAGGCCTCCAAGCCTGGGCCTTGCCTCTGATGTGAGGGAGGCAGCGAGGGAAGGGAAGGGGAACCTGCAAACAACTCGGCGGCGACATTTTTTCATGCTGCTGGTGGCGGCCGGTGCTGGAAAGGGAAAGCTTGTGTGGGTGTAAAATATCAGCATGTCAAACAGCGCAATCCCGCCGCGATGGCTGCACTGTCCGAGGAGAGGACAACCGGTGGCAGGTGGGCTTGGGGTTTGTTATCTCTGATCAGTTACATTGCAATGTAATTCACAATGTTCAGATCCACATCTGTGCACTTCGACTTGGGCCCTGGTGATAGCCGAATTGAAATGACTGGTGATAGCCGTGGTATTTAGCATCCAATCGTAGGTAGCAAATTTCAAAGAAGTTTAAGAGAGAAAGTTTTTCACGTGTGGGTGGGATCCTAATAACATTCATTGCGTTCTGTCTTACAAACCAATGGGTCAGCTCGTTCTCGGAAACAAAGTGTTAGTATTGTTTATTTATAAACTTACTTTGTAGCTGCTTAAATGTTGTTGAAACCTTTTTTTTTTAGTTTAAATTAAGCGGAATCTTGTCACAGTAAAATGCAGTATTGGTGGTGTATTTACTCCAGTGTGGTTTGTTCAAAACTTTACTGAGTACCAAACACCCTCGAACGCCTTCTCGTGCTTGTAACTAGTGGGTTCATTTGAACCTGGTGTAGATAGTTGTACAATACATCGACGATTTTTCTTCGCATAAGTACAAAAGTATAAATGTGAATAACTGTAAATATTCACGAAAAATTGAGTAGGAATAATTCACCACGTAGCTGCACGGCAAAAATGTAGACAGTCGAGCAGAACAATGTACTCTGTCGTTGTGAATTCCTTGTCCATATGACCTCTACCTGTAATAAATAAATCTGAATCAGAAAAGTTTGATTTTAGGTGTGGGAACAGGAAATTGAAGGAAGGGAGGGAGCTAATAAACTCTCCTTAAAAACTGTATCTGCTAAACTTCCTCAGATATTTTCAAATGGATCACAGGTGGGGGAGGAATGGACAATGAAATTATTAAAACCACATACAAGTGTTGAATCGGTTGTGAAACTATTGGCTTAAATAGTGTGTGCTGTATTTATAAATACAGTGCTACCACTGGTTGCTCTGACTTCAGCACTGGCTGGAGTCAAAGCTAGCACAAAGGAAGATAGTTGTGGTTTTTGGAGGCCAATTATCTTAGCCCCAGCACATTGCTGCAGGAGTTCCTCAGGGTAGTGTCCTAAACCCAACCATCTTCAGCTGCTTCCTCAATAACCTTCACTCCATCATAAGGTCAGTTGTGGGGATGTTCGCTGATGATTGCACAGTGTTCAGTTCCATTCATAACTCCTCAGTTAATGAAGCAGTCCATGCCTGCGTGCATCAAGAACGGCACAGCATTCAGGCTTGAGTTGAAGTGGCAAGTAATGCACAGACACGACCGGTGAAATGGCCTCCTTCTGTACTCTAACCGTTGTGTGGCACTAATGTTAGAATCATGCAAGTGCCAGGCAATGACCATCTCCAACAAGAGAGAATCTATCCATATCCCCTTGACTATAATGGGATCACCATTACTAAGGGGCGGCGCAGTGGTTAGCACCGCAGCCTCACAGCTCCAGCGACCCGGGTTCAATTCTGGGTACTGCCTGTGTGGAGTTTGCAAGTTCTCCCTGTGTCTGCGTGGGTTTCCTCCGGGTGCTCCTGTTTCCTCCCACATGCCAAAGACTTGCTGGTTGATAGGTTAATTGGCCATTATAAATTGTCCCTAGTATAGGTAGGTGGTAGGGAAATATAGGGACAGGTGGGGATGTGGTAGGAATATGGGATTAGTGTAGGCTTAGTATAAATGGATTAGTATAAATGGGTGGTTGATGGTCGGCACAGACTCTGGGCCGAAGGGCCTGTTTCAGTGCTGTATCTCTAAACTAAACTAAGTCCCCCACCATCAACATTGACCAGCAACTCAGCTGGACCAGCCACGTACTGTGGCTACAAGAGCAGCTCAGAGACTGGGAATTTTGTGCCGAGTAGCCTGCCTCCTGACTCCCTGTTTGCCTGGATGAGTGCAGCTGCAACAACACTCAAGCTTGACACCATCCAGGGTAAAGTTGCCTGCTTGATTGGCACCCCATCCATCACCTTAAACATTCACTCACTCCACTACTGGTGCATTATTACTGCAGTGTATACCATCTGCAAGATGCACTGCAGCAATCTGTCAAGGCTCTTTTGACGGCTGCTTCCAAACCCATGACCTCTACCACCTAGAAGGGCAAGGGCAGCAGGCACAGGTTTCCCTCCAAATGCACAGACAAAGATTGCAGTGGGAAACACTAAACTGAGTTTTCCTTTGTCCACTCTGGTAGTTCCTAGAGTCATAGAATTATACAGCACAGAAATAGGCTCTTCGGCCCATTGTGTCCATGCCGGCCATCAAGCACCTATCTATTCTAATCCCATTTTCTAGCACTTGGCCCATAGCCTTGTATGCTATGGCGTTTCAAGTGCTCATCTAAATACTTCTTAAATGTTGTGAGGGTTCCTGCCTCTACCACCCCTTCAGGCAGTGCGTTCCAGATTCCAACCACCCTCTGGGTGAAATTTTTTTCCTCAAATCCCCTCAAAACCCCCTGCTCCTCACCTTAAACCTGTGCCCCCTGGTTATTGACGCTTCCGCTAAGGGAAAAAGTTACTTCCTATCTATGCCCCTCAACCAGGTCCCCTCTCAGCCTTCTCTGCTCTAAGGAAAACAACCCTAGCCTATCCAGTCTCTCTTCATAGCTGAAATGCTCCAGCCCAGGCAACATTCTGGTGAATCTCCTCTGCACCCTCTCCAGTGCAATCACATCCTTCCTATAGTGTGGTGACCAGAACGGTACACAGTACACCAGCTGTGGCCTAACTAGAGTTTTATACAGCTCCATCATAACCTCACTGCTCTTATATTCTATGCCTCGGCTAATAAAGGCAAGTATCCCATCTGCCTTCCTAACCACCTTATCGACCTGTGCTGCTTCCTTCAGTGATCTATGGGCAAGTACACCAAGGTCCCTCTGTACTTCCTAGGGTCCTACCATGCATTATATATTCCCTTGCCTTGTTAGGCCTCCCAAAATGCATTACCTCACACTTCTCAGGATTAAGTTCCATGTCTAAATCATTAATGCACACTACAAACAGCAAGGGTCCCAGCACCAATCCATGTGGTACACAACTGGTCACAGGCTTCTAATCGCAAAAACAACCCTTGACTATCACCCTCTGCTTCCTGCCACTAAGCCAATTTTGGATCCAATTTGCCAAATTGCCCTGGATCCCATGGGCATTTAACTTCTTGACCAATCTCCCATGTGGGACCTTATCAGAAGCCTTACTGAAATCCATCTAGACTACATCAACTGCTTTACCCTCATCTACGCACCTAGTCATCTCCTCAAAGGTCAATCAAATTTGTTGGACATAATATCCCCCTGACAAAGCTATGCTGACTATCCCTGATTAATCCCTGCCTCTCCAAGTGGAGATTAATCCTTTCCCAACCACTGATGTTAGACTCACTGGCCTGTAATTACCTGGTTTATCCCTACTACCCTTCTTGAATAATGGCACCACATTCGCTGTCCTCCAGTCCTCTGGCACCTCTCCCGTGGCCTGAGAGGATCTGAAAATTTGTGTCAGAGCTCCTGCAATCTCCTCCCTTGCCTCACATAGCAGCCTGGGATGCATCTCATTTGGGCCTGGGGATTTATCCACTTTTAAGCCCGCTAAAACCGCTAATACCTCCTCCCTTTCAATGCTAATTTGTTTGAGTACATCACAGTCCCCCTCCCTGATCTCTACACCTACATGGTCCTTCTCCATAGTGAACACAGATGAAAAGTAATCATTTAAAACCTCACTCGCCTCCTCCGGCTCCACATTCAGATTGCCACTTTGGTCCCAAATGGGCCCTACTCTTTTCCTGGTTATCCTCTTGCCCTTAATATACTTATAAAACGCCTTGGGATTTTCATTTATCTTGCCTGCCAGTGTTTTCTCATGCCCCCTCTTTGCTCTCCTAATTACTTTTTAAAGTACCCCCCTACACTTTATATACTCCTCTATGGCCTCTGCTGTTTTCAGCCCTCTGAATCTGCCATAAGCCTCCTTTTTATTTCCTTATCCAACCCTCTCTATCCCTTGACATCCAGGGTTCCCTGGACTTGTTTGTCCTACCCTTCACCTTTGCGGGAGCATGTTGGCCCTGAACTCTCAATGTTTCCTTTATGAATGAGTCCCACTGGTCTGATGTAGACTTTCCTACAAGTAGCTGCTCCCAGTCCACTTTGGCCAGATCCTGTTTTATCATATTGAAATTGGCCATTCAGGTTCCGATGGCATTAAAGGTTCAAAATGTGAAGCTTTGATGTGCTGGTCAACATTTTTCCCTCAATTAAAACTACCAAAAATAGTGTTGCGACCAGGTGAGAAAGGTGTCTAGAGGTCTCTTTCAGCCTTCACCTGGTCTTATTGTAACAGGGTTTTAATTTTTAAACACACTGTGTTTTGATTCCCCTTTGGCGAATCCTTTTTCACCACTTTCCAATTATAAGGCAAAGAAATTAGCACAAACAGGCTTTCTTGGGTTTAAAGAAGAAAAGTGAAATTTATTAAAACTTAAACTCTAATTCAGTTAATGCCTACAGATACACGCCGCATCAGCATACATATACGATACACACATGCAAATAGAGACAGAAAAGAGCAGAAGAAAAATAGAGAGGTATGAGGCCATCTCTGAAGAGGGTTTTTTGTTGCTGTGCTTCGAGCTCGCTGTAGTCCTTGCTTGTCGGTAGATCTTGCTTTTCGTTGGGGCCCAGTATTCTTCTTAAACCTTGTTCACTGTAGGAGACTTTTCTCTCTTGGGGTTCAAATGTCTTCAGTGGTTTCCGAAGCTGGTGAGAGAGATGAGAATAGACAGGAGAGAGGTCTTTTTCAGTCCAGGAGCAAACCGCTTTCTGCTAGCTTTAAAATTCTGTGGCAAGTTCTTATTCAAAAACTCTCAACAGCCAGTTAGTCATGTGATTAAACTGGTCTGACCACGTCTGTTTGTGTATTCGGCCATCTTAGCAATTAACCTGGAATGCTAGCTTCTCCACCTTCAACGTCTGGTAATCAAAAGTCCATTGTGGATTAAATTGGAGCGGGGAGTGGCCCCTTTGTCCTTTCCAAGTACTGTGTGTTACTATGCAATTGTCTTTCCATTCAAGGGACTTTTTTTTTAAAACAAGTTATTTCTTTACTCCAGTAACAATTTAAAAATCAATGTTCATGTGGCAAAATTAATGTGTCTCATTCTTGGCAGGTGAGGGCCTGCATGACAGGTTGGCGTGTCATTCGTGTTTATGGGATCTTGCTATATGCAAAATAACTGCTGTATTTACTGACAACACGCCCACTGAGTTTAGAAATAATTTTTCTAACTAAAATGCTTTGGGCATTTCTCTGTCAAGTAATATGTTGGTTATAATAAAAGGTTTAAAAAAAATTTCTTTTCAGCAATGTAATTGTCACGTTGTAGGTCTTTCTGGAACTTCCCTAGGCATGGGCAGTAAATGCTGGTCTTGCCAGCAACACCTACATCCCATGAATGAATAAAAAAAAATAATTATTGAAAAAGAATAGACTTTTTATCAACTGTGTGCGGCACAGATTTTAGAGCACCAAGAGTGAACATCTACGCTACCACTTTTATTTAAAGCAATTCGGTACAATGTAAAGTCAACACAGTAAGAGTTATCTTGTGGTGAAATGCAACCTGCTTGTTCACCAAAGCTAGTTGGTGTGCTGGAGATATGGCGAATATCACAGCACTCCAGGTTATTTATGGTGACTGTGTCATCTTGGAGAGCAAAGATGGTGGCTGTATTCATTTTTCCAAAACCAACTGTCTCTTTTTAAATAAAAGCAAAATACTGCGGATGCTGGAAATCTGAAATAAAAACAAGAAATGCTGGATCACTCAGCAGGTCTGGCAGCATCTGTGGAAAGAGAAGCAGAGTTAACGTTTCGGGTCAGTGACCCTTCTTCGGAACTCCAGATGTGGTCTCACCAATACCCTATTTAACTGTAGCAAAACATCCCTACTTTTATATTCCATCCCTTTGCAATAAATGACAACATTCCATTTGCCTTCCTAATAACTTGCTGTATCTGCATACCAACCTTTTGTGATTTATGTACCAGGGCACCCAGATCCCTCTACCACAGAGTTCTGCAGTCTCTCTCCATTTAAATAATATGCTGCTTTACTGTTCTTCCTGTCAAAGTGGATAACTTCACATTTTCCCACATTATACTCCATTTGCCATTTTTTTTACCCACTTGCTTATCGTACCTATATCCCTTTGCAAACTCCTTATGCCCTCTTCACAACTTACTTTCCTACCCATCTTTGTGCCATCAGCATCTTCAATCTTCCTTTCTTTTCTGAAGTCCTCGACCATGGAGGCACTACCTAAATCCATGCCCATTTTTCCTTCAGCTCCCAGGTTGAATCTCTCTGGTCAGGTTCTAACCAAAGCCACAAATGCCATCCTTGGTGACTTGGCACGTTTTCCCTTCTTGATCTCTCTGCAGCTTTTGACATGGGTGACCCCACTATCCTTCAGTACTTTTCATCTATTGTCCAACTCAGCAGGACTTCCCTTGCTTGGTTCCACTGTTAACTGGACTGATTGTAGCCAACAATGGCTTCCTTTCAGTACAGTTTCATCCAGATCTTCCTGTGACTCCTACCTTTTGCTCATCTATCTGCTGCCCCTTGGTGACATCATCTGTTGACATGGGGCAACCTTGATGAATTGCTGCAGTGTATCCTTTAGACATTACATGCTGCAGCAATGGAGGGTGTCGATACTGAGCATGACTGCCACTCTGATGATCTGCGCTGTCCTGGATAATGACTAGCTGCACCTATCTGGGCAAGTGGAGGTGTTTCAGTGCCGTGACCAGTCTTATTTAGATAGTGGAGAGCTTTTGAGAGATTGGGAGTTGATCCATTCATCACAGAATGCGCAGCCTCTAACCTGCTGTAGTAGCCACAGCATTTATGAGGCCGACCCTATTGAGTTTATGGACAGTGGTTACTCTCCAGGGTGTCGGGTGGTAGAGACTTGATAATAGTAATGTCATCGAATGTCAAGGAGAGTTGGTTAACTTTTCTCTTGTTTGAGATGGTCATTACCTGGCACTTATAGCACAGATGTATCTGCCACTGGTCATTTCAAGCCCAGATGTTTTTTTAGGTCCTGCTGTTGGCTGGTATGTGCTGCTTCATTATCAGAGTAGATTAGGTGCATGGAAGTTATAGTTTTGACGACCGATGATAATACCAATGAAAAATAGGTGCCTACATCAATAAGAACAAGGTATGTGTGAATTGGATTGAAGGAGGTTTTACACTACTGCAGTGGCATTGATTCCCTTACCTGGGTCTTCCACAGTTGATGGCATTCCCAAGTGTAGAACACTTAATGTACCAGTCTGGTGTCAACACCTTTTCATGGGTCTGCTGATTTGGAACAATGATCTTGCAGCTGATTGACCTTCACTTTTGCCTTGCATTAATGGTGCTCACCCAGAACTCGGACTACACTGATCCATGATATAGAAAATCTGCTGAGACTCTTGATGTGGCAGTCAAATAACAACACCATCACATTTATAATATCTTTCTCTTGTCAGGAAATGAATGCACTCAAAGCTCAAAAGCAATACTGTACACTTAGTATGCAGCTGAGTTCCCTCCTGCCCCTGTCCCCCTTTCCCAGCTTCATAGAAATTAACATTTGAAACGTAGTAAAAACAGAAAATGCTGGAAACATGCAGCAATCCAGGCAGCATCTGTGGAGTGATTAAACAGAAGGTTAATGTTTTTGACTAATGACCGTTAGTTATTCCAAGTCGGCACTATTTTGCTTTCTCCCTGAAATATGTCTGCTGGAGTTGTGGTAAGTGCACAAGGATAGCCATTTCATCATAACTTGTGTCCCTACAGTTGGTAGTTTTATGCTGGAAGATTTGATATACTTCTCCCTCAATCATTGTTCACTGCTAGAACTTTATGTTTGGTACTTGGGCGGACTGTGCCCTCTTGGAGGTTTGGAAAAAATGGAAAACAGTTCCGGGCTTATGTGTCCAAGGCAGACATGGGCAGTCAGGAGGACTTGTTTGTGAATACTGCAAATACCAATTGCAATTACAAAAGACAGCCTACTTTTTTCAAATATTTTCCACAAGTAAGAACAGAAATATTCTTGTAATCTGAAAGTCTGTATATTACATAAACATTAAATGAAATAGAATCCCTTGCAAAGGATGTTGATTTATTTAAATCTCCTTTACACATTACTGTGCAAGGAGCAAAATTAAATTTGCAGTTCCATTTTGGTAAGTGGAGTTCCAGCTAGAATTATGCAAAACCCAATGCATCATGTATGCTGAAAACAAGATGATCTAAGATGTTTTTTCTGATTCCTCCTTTGTGTGCAAATAATTCGTGATGGTTGTGAAAGGGAGAGAAATAGGAAAGATGTAATATTTTGATTTACATTTCATGGTTAAATGAATAGAGATAGGAATCCAATAATGGCATCAGTGAGCATAGGCAAGATGTTTTAAAAGTCTATAATTAAGGGTGGGGTGACTGTGAGCACCTTGAAAATTTTCAGCTGATCAGAGAGAGCCAGCAGGGATTTGTAAAGAGTAGGTCATGCCTGACAAGCCTGATTAAATTCTTTGCAGAGGTGTCTTCAAGAGTGGACAGGGTACTGACTATGGATATTATTTATATGGACTTTCAGAAGGCATTTGATAAAACCCCTCATAAGGAACTGTTAGCTAAATTTGAAGCTTGTAGAATGGAAGGCAAGATATTGAACTGGTTAGGAAATTGGCTGAGCGGCAAGAGGCAGAGTAGGGATAATGGCGGCACTCTAATTGGCAGGATGTATCATAGGAACATAGAAAATAGGAGCAGGAGTAGGCCATTCGGCCCTTCGAGACTGCTCTGCCATTCATTATGATCATGGCTGATCATCCAACTCAGTAGCTTGTTCCAGCTTTCGCCCCATACCCTTTGACCCCTTTAGACCCAAGAGCTATATCTAACTCCTTTTTGAAAACATACAATGTTTTGGCCTATCATAAGGTTTAGACTGGTAATGCAGAAAAGCAAGGAATGATAGAAGGCAGAACGGCTAGATTGGAAGAGGGCAAATTTCAGTGTGACGAGAGGGGTCGGAGCAGGTCAGAGGCTGGGAATTCTACAGTGAATAACTCGCCTCCTGACTCCCCAAAGCCTTTCCACCGTCAAGGCACAAGTCAGGAGTGTGATTGAATACTCTCCAGTTGCCTGGAAGAATGCAGCTCCAACAGCACTCAAGAAGCTCGACACCATCCAGGACAAAGCAGTTTGCTTGATTGACACCCCATCCACCACTGGCAGCAGTGTGTACCATCTACAAGATGCACTGGAACAACTTGTAAGGCTCCTTTGACAGCAGCTTCCAAACGTGTGACCTCTACCATCATAAGAACAAGGATAGCAGGCACATTGGAACGCCACCACCTGTAAATTCCCCTCGACCTCGCACACCATCCTGACTTCGAATTATCTCGCTGTTCTTTCACAGGGTCAAAATCCTGGAACTCCCTAACAGCACTGTGGGTGTACTTCCCACAGTTCAAGATGGTGGCTCACCACCACCTTCTTTGGCCTCCTTGTCTCGAGAGACAATGGGTAAGCGCCTGGAGGTGGTCAGTGGTTTGTGAAGCAGCGCCTGGAGTGGCTATAAAGGCCAATTCTAGAGTGACAGACTCTTCCACAGGTGCTGCAGATAAAATTAGTTGTCGGGGCTGTTACACAGTTGGCTCTCTCCTTGCGCTTCTGTCTTTTTTCCTGCAAACTGGTAAGTCTCTTTGACTCGCCTCGCTTTAGCCCCGCCTATATGGTTACCCGCCAGCTCTGGCGATCGCTGGTAACTGACTTCCACGACTTGTGATCAATGTCAAAGGACTTCATGTCGCATTTGCAGAAGTCTTTAAAGCGGAGACAAGGACGGCCGGTGGGTATGATACCAGTGACGAGCTCGCTGTACAGTGTGTCCTTGGGGATCCTGCCATCTTCCATGCGGCTCACATGGCCAAGCCATCTCAGGCGCCGCTGGCTTAGTAGTGTGTATATGCTGGGGATGTTGGCCGCCTCGAGGACTTCTGTGTTGGAGATACGGTCCTGCCACCTGATGCCAAGGATTCTCCGGAGGCAGCGAAGATGGAATGAATTGAGACGTCGCTCTTGGCTGACGTACGTTGTCCAGGCCTCGCTGCCGTAGAGCAAGGTACTGAGGACACAGGCTTGATACACTTGGATTTTTGTTTTCCGTGTCAGTGCCCCATTTTCCCACACTCTCTTGGCCAGTCTGGACATAGCAGAGGAAGACTTTCCCATGCGCTTGTTGATTTCTGCATAGAGAGACAGGTTACTGGTGATAGTTGAGCCTAGGTAGGTGAACTCTTGAACCACTTCCAGAGTGTGGTCGCCGATATTGATGGATGGGGCATTTCTGACGTCCTGTCCCATGATGTTCGTTTTCTTGAGGCTGATGGTTAGGCCAAATTCATTGCAGGCAGCGGCAATCCTGTCGATGAGACTCTGCAGACACTCTTCAGTGTGAGATGTTAATGCAGCATCATCAGCAAAGAGGAGCACCCTGATGAGGACTTTCCGTACTTTGGTCTTCGTTCTTAGACGGGCAAGGTTGAACAACCTGCCACCTGATCTTGTGTGGAGGAAAATTCCTTCTTCTGAACTTGAACGCATGTGAGAGCAGCAGGGAGCAGAAGATCCCAAACAGTGTAGGTGCGAGAACACAGCCCTGTTTCACGCCTCACAGGTTAGGAAAGGGGTCTGATGAGGCACCGCTATGCTGAATTGTGCCTTTCATATTGTCATGGAATGAGGTGATGATACTTAGTAGCTTTGGTGGGCATCCAATCTTTTCGAGTAGTCTGAAGAGACCACATCTGCTGACGAGGTCAAAGGCTTTGGTGAGATCAATGAAAGCAACGTAGAGGGGCATCTGTTGTTCACGGCATTTCTCCTGTAGCTGGCGAAGGGAGAACAGCATGTCAATGGTGGATCACTCTGCTCGAAAGCCTCAGGGTAGACACCCTCAGCCAGCTCACCACCACCACCTCCATGGAAATGAGGATGGCCAATAAATGCAGGCCTTGTCAGTGATGCTCTCATCCCATGAATGAATATAAAGAGAAAGCACCACACCTTAGGAGGGACATGTTAGCATTGGAGAGAGTGCAGCGTAGATTTACCAGAATGATGCCTGGACTACGAGTTAAATTACGAGGTGAGGATACAGGACTTTAGGGTTGTATTCCCTTGAATTTAGAAGATTGAGGGGTGATATCATTGAAGTTATCAAGATATTGAGGGAAATAGTGTTAATTGTGTGATTATATGCAGGTGAAGGGAGTTAATTGGGATTTTAGTTGAGCACGTAAACACAGACACTCACTGGGACTGAGAGGGATTTGTGTGTACAGCTACATGTTTGTAATCCTTTTATTCTGCACAATAAATGTGAAACTGAGTAAATATAGGCTCCAGTCTTATCCTTCTATAAAAAGCTTTCTGGACTGTAACATGGTAACAAAGGATGGTTGCCTAAAGCTGAAGGTTGGAAAATAGGATTTTTTTTGGATAGGAAACTAAAGTCTCAAGGGCCATTGTGAAAAATACGGCAGAAAGCAAATGCAAATTGTCAGGGTATGATTACCCTCTGGTGTTTTCAGAATCTGAACCATATGACTAGTGGAAGAGTGAAGTGGATATGTGGACACGGGTTACATCTCGATCAAAAAGGAAACAAGGTATGTCCTTGGCGTTGTCACTTCCTACCAAAAGTAAAATCGGAAGTAAACTGTTTTCTGAACTGGATGCTCGTCATTTGGATACTGATGAAGGGTTGAATCTTCAGTTAGGATTTTTGGATGAAATTTACAAGAAAGCTGACCTATTGAATGTGTATGAGGTATGGTCAGACTTTGGTAGATTTTGGAAAACAGATGGTTATTCGGTGGAGGGATACACTTTAACAGCCTGTATAAAAGATTGAAGAAATTCAATTTGGAGATCCCTGGTTCAGTGCTAGCTTTTAAATTGCTAGATTGTGCTACGGTGTCACATATGGACAAGCTTCTGGTTCTAATTGGGGTTTGGTTCTTGGACAGAGACTCCTTGTTGGACCAAATGTTTGGAATTTCCCCCAGTCCTGGTAGAACAAACGGAACGCTCTCCGGTGCCACAAAGAATGGAGGACTCAATGTTTACAAGATTTAGAAATAATCCAGGTACTTGAAGCAGGCCCAAGTACAATGGAAGAGTTAAAAACAAGAGGAATGAGGATGAAAGCAGGTCTGAATATTACAATGGAAGACAGGGTTGGAATAGCAATCAAGAGCAAATGAATCCCAGGAATGCCCAAGGAACAGTGCTTCAGATGTGACTCAATGTATCATTATGCAGTGAACTGCCCTAAGTGGAGGGGCAGACTCTTCGAAATAACACATGATGCAGAAAATTCTGAGGCAGCAGAGGAAGATACTGATGGATCTTAAGGAATTGTACTAGTCACAAGGAGTTTTAGTCCTGTGATGAATGTGTTGGTTGCGGATTCATTCAACTGTACAGTACTGGATAGTGCTTGTACATCGACGGTATGTGGAATTGATTGGTTACAGTGTTATCGGGATTCACTCAGTAGTGAGGATTGACGCAAGGTTAAGGAGTATGAAAGTTCTACCAGCTTTTGGTTTGGTGATAACACATTGAAGTCACTGAAGAGAGTAGTAATTCCATGTAAAGTAGCGGGTAAGCCACTTTATCAGTACTGATGTAGTCTCCAGTGAGATACCTTTTACTCTTGAGTAAGCCTTCGATGAAACTTGATATGGAGCATGATGAGGCAATTGTTTTGGGAAGCCAGTGAATTTGCAATTTACCCAGTCAGGGTACAAAACCTGATATTTCTAGTCAGAGTATTAGAGAAGCATTGATGGCATCAGGTGTTACGAATCAGAGTTAAAAGGCAAATTATCTTAAAGTTGCACAGGCAATTTGCACACCCTTCTTGTCAGAGATGACAAACCCTACTAAAAGATGCAGGTGTGATTAAAGAGTATACGAGGATAATAGAAGAGATTAGTGAAAAGTGTGAGATTTGTAAAAAGTATCAGAGGACACCATTACGTCCTATTGTCAGCCTTCCATTGGCATGTGACTTTATCGAGGTAGTTGCCATGAATTTGAAGATATGGAACAAAGACAAGAATATGTTCATTAAACATTTTATAGACCTAGCAACTAGATTTAGTCTTTCTACAATAATAAACAGTAAGGACAAAAAGGTGATTATAGACAAAATTATGGAGAAATGGATAGGGACTGGACTTGAGGCACCAGCTAAGACTGACTGATAATGGAGGGGAATTTGCCAGTGACGAGTTCAGGAATATGTGTGAAAACATGAACATTATGATTATGAATACTGCAGCTGAAAGTCCTTTCAGCAGTGGACTTTGTGAAAGGAATCACGCAGTGGTGAATGAAATGTTATATAAAATCTTGGCTGACCAGCCAAACTGCAAGTTGACAACTGCCCTGGCATGGGCGGTTCATGCAAAGAATTCACTTCAGATGGTTAGAGGATATAGTCCCTATCAATTGGTCTATGGGCGGAATCCCAATTTGCCGCCTTTGCTGTGCAACAGTCCTCCTGCTCTAAAAGGTACTACAATTAGTTCCATTTTTTTCTACATATTTGAATGCTTTACATGCAGGGTGGCGGGCTTTCATCAAGGTTGAGGTCTGAGAGAACTTGCAGAGCTCTGAGGTATCGTTTAAGGCCATCTGAGATGGAATTTCATTCAGGAGATTTGGTCTAATATAAAAGAGAGGGCCATAGGGAATGGAAGGGCCCTGGTAAGGTAATTGGTTGGGATGGTAAGACAATAGTTATCAAGCATGGAAATCAAACTGTTAAGGTTCATTCTTCACGATTAATCGGGTTTGGTTACAAAATCTCTGAATCTGAGAAGCTGATAGAGGGAACAGGCACCTTGTACCTCAAATACTCATGTTTTGTGATGAAGGTCCTGAGGCACAGGGAGATCAAGAGTTGGATAGTAATGTAACCGATCATAATGCTCAGGAAAGAGCTCTCACATCCAAAGGCCAGTTGCCTCGAGTAGGTACTCGGGTGACATATATTCCAGAGGGGTCTGATAAATGGAGGGATGCGACAATTGTGGGGAGTGCAGGAAAATCTACAGGCAAGTTTAAATATTGGTTAAATGTTCAAGATGATGGCCAAGAGCTAGGGCCATGGACTGGCTGAATGGGGTGAAAGAGTGGAGGATAAGAAAGTACAGTGCAAGTTTTGATAGTGGGTCAGGAAGTGACTCTTGTGTAAGGAAGCGATCATGTACTGGAGAAAGAGCCTCTGATGAAGTGTGAGGGAGATCTTCTAGCAGTAGTTCCGAAAGACATCAACGTGCTAATAGAGGCTGTAGTATAAACAGAGTACACAATGAAACGAAGGCGAGAGAGCAGTCTCGGAATAGAACTGGAAGCAGAAGTCCTCATGATCGTGAAGCTTTAGTGGCTGCCAATAAACTTGAGGATAAACTAATAAGAGAAGCAAAACATAAGGAATTAGAGAGTTGGAGAAAGTTTGGAGTCTATTCTGAGCTATCAGATAGGGGACAGCTGGTCTTGTCACATAGATGGATTTGTACTGAAAAAGTCCTTCCCGATGGAACTTATAAGGCTAAAGTGAGGTTAGTTGCGAGGGGTTTTGAAGAGCGATTGGGGGATATCGATGTTAGAGTGGACTTTCCCACAGCTGGAAAAGTAATCCTAAAAATCTTTTTAGCTCTTTTGGCAACATATTCGTGGGGATGTAGATCCATTGACATAAAAGCTGCATTTCTGCAGGCTGATACTTTTCAGAGAGAAATATTTCTGAAACCACCTAAAGAGGCAGCAGATGCAGAAGGAAAATTATGAAAACTGAAGAAATGCCTCTGTGGCCTTAATGATACTTCCAGGATGTGGTATTTCTCGGTGAGATCTGTTTTGTTGAAAATTGGTTGTGTTCAACTAAAAGCAGATCCTGTCATATTTTATTGGTATCATAAAGGGAAACTTTCAGGCATGTTGATGATTTCTTATGGGGTGGTACTGCGGATTTTGAGAAATACGTTATTAAGATTGGGAGTTGGGCTTGTGGGGCCTTTAAATATATTGGTTTAGATCTTAAGCAGAATAAGTTTTAATCACCACCTTCTCAAGGGCAATTAGGGATGGGCAATAAATGCTGGCCTGGCCAGCGACGCCCACATCCCATGAATGAATTAAAAAAAAAAGTCTGGAATATGTTTGAATCAACAATCATATTTAGAGTGTGTTACTCCCATCCCGGTTAATCGTGTTTGGTCATCGCAGAAAGATGATGATTTATCTAAAGCAGAGATTGAGCAATTGCAAAGCCTGGTTGGGCTCTCAGGCTAGGCCTGATAGTTTTGATGTGCTGGAGTTAAGCATGATGATACAACATCCAAAAGTTGAGAATTGTTTTAAGGGCAAATAAAATGTAAAAAAAAAATTAAATCTGGAGAAATGTGTATGACGAACATATGAATTAGGAGCAGGAGTAGGCCACTCGGCCCTTTGAGCCTGAGTGATGCTTCATATGCTAATCTTGCTGATGGGTATTTGAATGCAGCTGACTTTTTAATATTTCTGATGTGAAAAAGGGAAATGTTGTACTTCAGCTTGGGAGGCTAAGAAAATAAAACTGGTTGTTAAAAGCACGTTAGCTGCAGAAACACTGGGTCTTGTGGAGGCAGTGGGCATGGGGTTCTATTTGTCAAATATGTTGGGTAAAATTCTGAACAAGGGACATCTTGAAGATAGGATACCCATTGAATGTTATGTGGATAATCGTTCTTTGTGGGGCAATGTACACTCTACAAAAAGTGAGTGAGAAAAGACTACGTATTGACGTCACTGGATTGAAACACATGCTGGAGAGAAAGGAAATCTCCAAACTTAAATGGATAGATGCAAGTCATCAGCTATCCAATTGTTTCACAAAGAGAAATGCAAGTGCAAAGAAATTGTTGGAGGTGCTGGATGAGGGGCGTCTCACAATGTTTAAAAAAAAACATTGTGCCCAATATGGAATTTAATTTTGATTCATTTTCAAGTATTCTTTGAGCATGTTAATCTAAGTTGTATTGTAAAAGAAAGCAAATCTGTTAATTGTATGCAGGTGAAGGGAGTTAATTGGGGTTTTAGTTGAGCACTTAAAAGCAGACATTCACTGGGACTGAGAGGGATTTGTGTGTAGAGCTACATGTCTGTAATCCTTTTATTCTGCACAATAAGTGTGAAACTTAGTAAATATAGGCTCCAGTCTTATCTTTCTATAACAAACTTTCTGCAGTTTTACAAATAGATAGGAAAACTATTTCCAATGTTTTGAGAGCCTGGCGCTAGAGGGCTAAAAATTAGAGCCAGACCTTTCAGGAGTAAAATTAGGGAACACTTCTACATGCAAAGGGTGGTAGAAGTTTGGAATTCACTTTTGCAAATGGCAATTGATGCTAGATCAATTAGTTTTAAATCTGAGATTGATATACCTTTGCTTAACTAAAATCTCCAGGGATATGGGGCAAAGGCAGGTATCTGCATTAGGGTGCATACCAGCCATGATCTCATTGAATGGTGGAGCAGACTTGAGGTGCTAAATGGTCTACTCCAGTTCCTGTGTTCCTTTCATTGAATTATGAAGGATATTTGAGTGAAATCCCCTTGTGCATTAGCAACGCTATGCCTGACACAGTTGCCTCCTTTGTATGAATCCATAGGGACCTCGCTCAACAGCATACAACTGGGATGAGTGGAAACGCAGTCACTTTTATAAGTTTCTCATGCAATGGACTCCTTGATTATTCCACATTGCTTTCCATGCATCCATATTTGTGAGGATTGCTTTGCTGTTAAGATCTCATGTCAAATCCAATTTAAAGCAACCATGATACTGATCTCTAGATGTAAAAGGGATCATCAACAAAGCTTTTGTAAGGTTAGATTTGCATGCATTGAGTTTGGGGAAACAATTTGTCTGAAGTAGAGGAATTCTGCTGCTAAAATAGTCGAAAGGAAGAAACCATAACTACGGAAACAGCCTGGACTGTTACACAGATGACAAAAATGTCCTATATTGGTTTTTAATCTCATGCATATTTCCCTGTAAGGAACAGGTCTGCTTTAGTTATAATTAGGAACAAACATTATTTTTATTTTTATTTATTTAAAGATACAGCACTGAAACAGGCCCTTCGGCCCACCGAGTCTGTGCCGATCATCAACCACCCATTTATACTAATCCTACACTAATCCCATATTCCTATCACATCCCCACCTGTCCCTATACTCCTGCCACCTACCTATACTAGGGGCAGTTTATAATGGCCAATTTACCTATCAACCTGCAAGTCTTTTGGTGGTGGGAGGAAACCGGAGTACCCGGCAAAAACCCACGCAGACACAGGGAGAACTTGCAAACTCCACACAGGCAGTACCCAGAACTGAACCCGGGTCGCTGGAGCTGTGAGGCTGCGGTGCTAACCACTGCGCCACTGTGCCGCCCGTGTTTTTGAAAATATTTGAAAAATATTTTTGAATAAATACTTAAAGGACTATGTGTTTACAAATTGTATTCATTTATTAGTAAACCATTTTTCTTGCTGTGTAAATTTCTGTTCCCCCAAGGTTCATGCATTCAGCATGCACCTACCCCTAACTAAGAGCAAGGGTGGACATATTGCTCAAAGTTTTCTGGCAGTGTCATTCTACACAGTCCAACAGTTCCTTTTTATAATTTGTTTTAATTTTTGAAAGATAGGTGGTTCTTTATGGGCACTGCTTTCCTGTGGTGTTGCACGCTTCCCTGCGGAGAAATGCCTGTCTTCTGCTTGACACCCCTCCCTCCTTTTGGTAGCCCAATGGAGGGCGAGTACTTTAGTCTAAATAGTAATGGTCATAAGCTCAACCCACATCACTCATACAATTATAAAATAGTACAGTACAGCAGATGGCTATTTGGCTTATTATACCTGCTCTTTTAAAGAGCTATCCAATTAGTTCCACTCCTGCTGTTACTCTGTAGCCCTCCTTGATGCAGTTTGCTGAACCACCAAGCTGTCATCTTCCAGTATAAAATATCCCCCTCTTGTTTCTGGCTGAATCAGATTGTTTGCGACCTCTGTGTCGTATTTGACACCTCTATTGCAAAGACGCCTACTCCCACTTCCCATAACATCACCTGGCTCCATCCTTGTCTCAACCCATCTATTGCTGAAACCCTCATTAGAGCTTTTGTCATCATGAGACTTGACTATTGTAATATAAAAACAGAAAATGCGAGAAACACTCAGATGAGAGGTTCTGATGAAAGGCCACAGACCTGAAACGTTATCCCATTCTCTCTCCACAGATGGTACCAGACCTGCTGAGTGTTTACAGCATTTCCTTTTTAAAAATTTATTATTGACTATTGTAATGATCGCCGGCTGGTTTCTCATCCTCCACTCTCCACAAACTTACGCATGTCCAAAGCTCTGCTGCCCGTATCCAAATATGCATCAAGTCCCACTCACCCATCACGCGCATGATTGCTGACCGACATTGGCTTTTAGTCTCCAAATGCTTCCAATTTTAAATTATTCTTTTACTTGTTTTGCAATCCCTTCTTGACTTTACACTTCCCCTATCTCTAACCTGCAGCCCTGCGTCCCTCCAACTCTAGCTTCTTGCCCATTCCCCCACACCCATTGGCAGCCGCAACTTCAACTGTCTAGGCCCTAAGCCTTGCACTTTTTCATCCCTCTCTTGTTCTTTCAGACCCTTCTTAAAACTTACTTCTTTGTTACCTCCCCTATTATCTCCTTTGGCCCGGTGTGAATTTCTGTCCAATTATGCTTCTGGTGAAGTGCTTTGGGATGGTTTCCTATATTAAAGGCACAGTATAAATGCAAGTTGTTTATGATGTACTATTTGATCTCCCTTATGTTAGACATGGCAAATCAGAGAATTTGGTCACTCTTGACTGTCACTGATGTCTTTGGGTTAGGGATTCTCATCTGTTTGTGCCTCTGCCTCTTTCTCTGCCCCCTGTAACTCTCTTTGCTTCTCCCTCCTCTTTTATCTTTCCTTTTGGATGGGAGGTAGCAGCTGATGTGGTGGTGAAAGGAGCTGTATTTGGGGTGGGAGGTGTCGATTCTCAGCAGTTCAATCACCTCACACCCATAACCTAACCAATCCCCCCACTCCCACGTGCACCCATCAAGAGTGGCTGCTGAGAGGCTAAATGTACCTCCCAGCCTTCTTCCTTCCATCCCTCTGATGCCTATCCTCCGCCTCTATCTGATTCCCTCAGAGGCCATGTCTACTTTTGGAATTTATCTTTTTTAAAAAAAAAAGGAAATCAAATGCCCCTCCCCATATCTCTCTCATCATCCCTCCCCACTCTGTCTTCCCGCCCTCACACTCTCTTCCGCACTCGTGTCTCCCCACACAAGCTTCTTGTGAAACTATCATAGAATGTAAATGGGTTAAATGTGACTCGTATATTGCAGAATTATTTGTGGTTGAATGGGGGACTTATTGCATCCAAGGACTTTCACCATAATGGCACACGATAGTGACAATTGCCTTACTCAATCTTTAGTGTTTGAGGAGTGCACATTTAATAACCTGGTATAAATTGTAGCTGAAAACAAACACCAATACTGAAACAAAGCAGGAGAGACTTGCATTTATATAGTGCCTTTAATATCGATGGAGGATTGACCACAAGCTTTGTCAAAGAGTGGGAGGTGGAGGAACTTAGAGAATTCCAGAGCATGGGGCCTAGGTGGCTGAAAGCACAGCCACAAATACTGGTGTAAAGGAGGACGGGGATTGTAGTTAGATGAATAGAGAATTTTGGTGGGGGTGGGGGGTGGTTACGGTTGGGGGTTGTCAGGCTACAGGACATTATGGAAGTTGAGAGGGATTTAATCCTGAAGGATTGTAATTTGAGATGTGTTGGTGGTTGACCAGGTACCAATGAAGGTCATTGAGGGTAGGGTATCGGCAACAGTGTTTTGGATGTACTATACGGACATGGGAGGGTGAGGAATAGCTAACAAATTTCTCTTGTCCTCCCTTCTCTTTTCCACCTTTTGATCAAGTGTGATATTAACAAGAAGTGCTGAAACAGGAGTGTGGACTCCATAAAATCTATTTGTGTCATTTATTAACTTAGTTTGGTTTTCTCTCATATTTTACAGGAAAGTTTTTGCCCCTGAAGACCATGTTAGGAGCAAGGTATGATGATCAAGTCCCTGAAGAGAATCGATTCCATCCTAGTATGCTTTCAAATTATCTAAAGAGTTTGAAGGTAAGTAACCAAATGTATGTCATAGAGCCATACAGCACTTAAACAGGCCTTTTGGCCCACCGGGTCTGTGCCGACCAACAACCACCCATTTTATACTAATCCTACATTCATCCCATATTCCCTACCACATCCCCACCATTCTCCTACCTACACTAGGGACAATTTACAATGGCCAATTTACCTATCAACCTGCAAGTCTTTGGCTGTGGGAGGAAACCGGAGCACCCGGCGGAAACCCACGCGGTCACAGGGAGAACTTGCAAACTCCACACAGGCAGTACCCAGAACCGAACATGGGTCGCTAGAGTTGTGAGGCTGCGGTGCTATCCACTGCGCCACTGTGCCGCCCAGTGGCACAGTGTCTTGAATGTGTTGCTGTAGAATGCTGCAGGTTAAACTGATGAGGTAGGGTCACATTTTAATTCAAATACCAAATGAACACTCTGGTTTTTATTGAACAGAAAACTTACTGAATTGTAACTTTAATGTAGAGAGACTGCTGGTCAAATATCCATCAAGTGAGACTTGTTAAGATGCTGATAGTCTTGAGAGAACTGATGAGTGATGGCAGGTCCTGTGGATTGGGAACAAATTAACTTGATAGCCATTTTTAAAAGGATAGCGATAGAACTCTTGGTCTTTTTACAGATACTGTGTAGAATACTGGAATTTATTAGATCTAAGCTCAAGGATTTCCTGCATGGGAACCTAATCGAAAAAAAGTTAAATTTAGATCATGGCATCCCAAACAGCAATTAGCTAAATGACCAGATTAGCTGATTTAGTGGTGTTGCTTGAGGGCTAAATGTTTTTTTTATTCTTTCATGGGATGTGTGTGTTGCTGGCAAGGCCAGCATTTATTGTCCATCCCCAGTTGCCCTTGAGAGGGTAGTGGTGAGCTGCCTTGAAGTGCTGCAGTCCGTGTGGTTGTAGTTACACCAACAGTACTATTAGAAAGGGAGTTCCAGGATTTTGACCCAGCGACAGTGAAGGAACGGCGATATAGTTCGAAGTCAGGATGAGGTGTGGCTTGGGGGGGGGGAACTTGTTCCCATGGATCTGATGCCCTTGTCCCTCTAGGTGGTAGAGGTCACGGGATTGGAAGGTGCTGTCGAAGGAGCCTTGGTGAGTTGCTGCAGTGCATCTTCTGGATAGTATACACTGCTGCCACTGTGTGCCGGTGGTGGAGGGAGTGAATGTTGAAGGTGGTGGATGGGGTGCCGATCAAGCGGGCTGCTTTGTCCTGGATGGTCTTGAGCTTCTTGAGTGTTGGAGCTGTATTCATCCAGGCAAGTGGAAAGTATTCCATCACACTGCTGACTTGTGCCTTGTAGATGGTGGACAGGCATTGGGGAGTCAGGAGGTGAGTTGCTCGCTGCAGAATTCCCAGCCTCTGACCTGCTCTTGTAGCCACAGTATTAATGTGGCTGGCCCAGTTAAGTTTCTGGTCAATGGTAACCCCCAGGATGTTGTTGATGGGGGAAATTCAGTGATGGTAATGCTGTTGAATGTCAATGGGAGATGGTCATTGCCTGGCACTGGTGTGGCACGCATGTTATTTGCCACTTATCAGCTCAAGCCTGAATGTAGTCCAGGTTTTGCTACATGCAGGCATGGGATATCTTCAGTATCTGAGAATTTGTGAATGGTACTGAACATTGTGCAATTATCAGCGAACTTCCCCACTTCTGACCTTGTGCTGGAGGAAAGGTCCTTGATGAAGCAGCAGAGATGGTTGGGCCCAGGACAATTCCCTGAGGTACTCCTGCAGCAGTGTCCAGGGGCTGAGATGATTGGGCTCCAACAACCATGACCATCTTCCTTTGTGCTAGGTTTGACTCCAACCAGTGAAGACTTTAATTTTGCTAAAAGCTCCTTGATGCCACACCCGGTCAAATGATGCCTCATCACTGGAATTCAGCTGTTTTGTTCATGTTTGGACCAAAGCTGTAATGAGGCCAGGAGCCGAGTGCCCTTGGCAGAACCCAAGCTAAACATTGGTGAGCTGTTTATTGCTGAGTAAGTGCTGCTTGATAGCACTGTCAATGACATCTTCCGTCACTTTGTTGATTTGATAGGGCAGTATTTGGCTGGATTGAATTTGTCCTGCTTTTTGTGGACAGGACATACCTGGGCAATTTTCCACATTGTCGGCTAGATGCCACTGTTGTTCCTGTACTGGAACAGTTTTGCTATGGGCACGGCTAGTTCTGGAGCACAAGTCTTCAGTACTACAGGCAGGATGATGTCAGGGCCCATAGCCTTTGCTGTATACAGTGCCTTCATCGGTTTCTTGTTATCACGTGTCGTGAACCAAATTCACCAAAGACTAATATCAGTGTTGCTGGGGATCTCGGGAGGAGGCCCAAGGTAGATCATTCACTCGGCACTTCTGGCTGAAGGTGTTGAAAATACTTCAGCCTTTTGCACTGGAATGCTGGACTCCCTCATTATTGAGGATGGGGATTTTTGTGGCGCCTCTTCCTCCGGTTAATTGTTTAAATGTCCGCCACCATTCACGACTGGATGTGGCAGGACTGTAGAGCTTTGATTGATCCATTGGTTATGGGGTCGCTTAGTTCTGTCTATCACATGCTGCTTCCGCTGTTTCGCATGGATGTGGTTCTGTGTTGTAGCTTCACCAGTTTGGCACCTCATTTTAGGTATGCCTGGTGCTGTTCCTGGCATGCTTTCGTGCACTCCTTATTGAACCAGGGTTGATCCCCTGGCTTGATGGTAATGGTAGAGTGGGGAATATGCCAGGTCATGAGGTGACAGATTGTGGTGGAATACAATTCTGCTGTGGCCCACTGCACCTCATGCATGCCCTATTTTGAGCTGCTCGATCAGTTCTGAATCTATTCCATTTAACACAGTGATAGTGCCACACAACACGATGGAGCGTATCCTCAGTGTGAAGATGTGACTTCGTTTCCACAAGGACTGTACGGTGGTCATTCCTGCTGGTACTGTCATGGGCAGATGCATCTGCGACAGGTAGATTTGTGAGGAAGAGGTCAAGTAGGTTTTTCCCTCTTGTTCTCTCACCACCTGCCGCAGACCCAGTCTGGCAGATATGTCTTTCAGGACTCTGCCAGCTTGGCCAGCAATGGTACTACCAAGCCACTCTTGGTTATGGTTGTTGAAGTCCCCCACCCAGAGTACATTCTGTGCCCTTGCTACCCTCAGTGCTTTTCCAAGTGATGTTCAACATGGAGAAGTACTGGCTCATCAGCTGAGGGAGGGCAGTAATCAGCAGGAGGTTTCCTTGCCGATGTTCGACCTGATGCCAAGAGACTTCATGGGGTCCGGAGTCAATGTTGAGCACTCCCAGGGTGACTCCCTCTTGTCTGTATACCACTGTGCGGCCTGGTTTCATTCTTTTTCTACTTTTCTGTAGCGGTGCAATAGAACTGAGTAGCTTGCTAGGCTATTTCAGAGAGCAGTTAAGAGTCAGTCACATGGCTGTGGGCCTGGAGTCTCACAGATCAGGTAAGGATTGGCAGATTTCCTTACCTAAAGGAGAGATGGGTTTTTATGACAATCCAGTAGTTTTATGGTCACTAGTACTGAGGCTAGCTTTTTATTCTAGATGTATTAATTCATTGAATTTAAATTCCACCTGTGGTGGGATTTGAACCCGTGTCTCCAGAGTGTTGGGTCTAGGTCTCTTGATTACTAGTCCAGTATCGTTCACGCTACGCTACTGTCCCCATAGTGTGCCATTTTCTCCAAAATCCTGTCACTTTGACAGTGGGCAGTAACTCTGCATTGTGCTTATAAAATGTTGAACGATGTTTATGGTTAGTTGTATAACACCTGAATAATTTGAGTGAAACATTTTTTTTACATTTGTTATGTGTTTCTTTTAGGTGAACATGGGACTCTTAGTTGATTTAACAAACACAAGCAGATTTTATGACAGGGCTGAAATAGAGAAAGAAGGAATTAAATATGTCAAACTACAGTGCAAAGGGTAAGTAGTACTTTATCTGCTTTAGTTTTATTGGAGAAATAAAATCCTGGTATGTTGATTTTTTAGCCTTTGTAAAGAAATGAATGAGAAGAGCAAGAAGGTTACAAGATAAATCTGCAAGGCCTCTGGATACTTAACTAAATTTCTCGAAGTCAAAGAATTTAAAATAGTTATTTAATTTGAAACATCATGCAAAAGATTACCGAATAGCTATTTTCGAAACTATGACCAAGATGCCATGTAAATTGAGCTTTCTGTTTGATTTTGGTATTGCTAGCAGCATGCCTCTTATACCGATGTCTGTCTATTGCTGTTTTAACAAATTCTCAACTTTATCAAATTGAAGTATTCACATCAAAGAGTAAGTTTCCACAGAAGACCTCCAATAGCCATAGCCATCTTCCTTTGCGCTAGGTTTTCCTTGATTGTACCTGCCAATAATTTTTCATGTCCTGTCTTTGCTTTTCTAATTTCCTTTTTTATCTCCCCCCTGCACTTTCTATACTCCTCTAGGCTTTCTCAAGGTTTTATGATCGTCATAAGCTTTCTTTTTCTGCTTTAACTTATCCCGTAAGCTTGTGTGTACATGTGTGTACACTGTGCCTGTAGAATCTTGCTTTTGAATGCCTCCCACTGGTTTGCCACTGATTTTCCTTCAAGTAGCTGTATCCAGTCCACTTTTGCCAGATCACCTCTCAGCTTCTTAATATTTGCCTTCCCCCAATTTAGAACTCTTACTCCTATTTATCTTTGTCCTTTTCCATTATTATGCTAAAAGTTAGTGTATTATGGTCACTATCTCCAAAATGGTCACCTACTCTTACTACTTCCACTTGCCCAACTTCATTACTGAAGACTCATCGCTGCAGCACTTACTCCTGCTGCTGGGTGGTGCTACATGAGTGAAGATAGATATGCAGTATTGTGTGCAGTGTTGCAATTTTGATTTCTGTTACATTGTTTCTAGAATCTGTATTAAATGTCAAAAATTAAAATCTTAATGTGCCATTGTGGCATTTTGAGGAATAGAAAGTGGGGAAAACAAGTCAGATAATTTGGAAGTAATCAAATATTGAGTGAACTGAGAATAAAAGTGAATTTGAAAAAACCTATGAAAAGAAAATAGTTGAACAGTATCCAGATAGTTACAAGAAAATAATTATTTCTAATTTTCTGGCTCAGTGATTTAGAAGTCTGTATCAATGGTAGCTTATGCACAGTGGTCCTGCTCCATTAACTAAAAAGAATTCTCTATTTGCGTTAGGAAATATTTTTACAAGCTAAAGGTTGCTCTGCATTAAGTTAAGCTTAAGATTAAAAATGGCAGGAGATCTCAGACCCGTGTTATGCTCCTCTTGATCAATGTGGGAGCTCAGGGACACGGCTGATGTCCCTGACTCCTTCACGTGCTGGAAGTGTATCCAGCTGCAGCTCTTGTTAGACCGCATGACGGCTCTGGAGCTGCGGATGGACTCACTTTGGAGCATCCGCGATGCTGAGGAGGTCGTGGATAGCACGTTTAGTGAATTGGTCACACCGCAGATTAGGATTGCTGAGGGAGAAAGGAAATGGGTGATCAAAAGGCAGAGAAAGAGCAGGAAGGCAGCGCAGGAGTCCCCTGCGGTCATCTCCCTCCAAAACAAGTATACCATTTTGGATACTGTTGAGTGAGATGGCTCACCAAGGGAAGGCAGCAGTAGCCAGGTTCATGGCACCGTGGCTGGCTCTGCTGTTCAGAAGGGTGGGAAAAAGAGTGGAAGGGCTATAGTTATCGGGGATTCGATTGTAAGGGGAGTAGATAGGCGGTTCTGTGGTCGAAAACGAGACTCCCGAATGGTATGTTGCCTCCCAGGTGCACAGGTCAGGGATGTCTCAGATCGGCTGCAGAACATTCTGAAGGGGGAGGGTGAACAGCCAGTTGTCGTTGTGCAGATAGGCACCAATGATATAGGTAAAAAACGGGATGAGGTCCTACAAGCAGAGTTTAGGGAGTTAGGAGCCAAGTTTAAAAAGTAGGACCTCAGAGGTAGTAATCTCAGGATTGCTACCAGTGCCACGTGCTAGTCAGAGTAGAAATGAAAAAATAGTCAGGATGAATGCGTGGCTTGAGAGATGGTGCAGGAGGGAGGGGTTCAGATTTTTGGGACATTGGGACCGGTTCTGGGGGAGGTGGGACTATTACAAATTGGACGGTCTACACCTGGGCCGGACTGGAACCAATGTCCTAGGGGGTGCTTTTGCTAACGCTGTTGGGGAGGGTTTAAGCTAATGTGGCAAGGGGATGGGAACCAAATGAGGAGGTCAGTGGACAGTAAGGAGGTAGTAACTAAAGTCTGTAAGGTACTAGATAATGAAGTCAGCGTGGCTAAGGGGAAGAGTAGGCAGGGAGCAGATGAAGAACGCAAAGGGAGTGGTGGTCTGAGGTGCATTTGTTTTAATGCAAGAAGTGGAGTAGGTAAGGCAGATGAACTTAGGGCTTGGATTTGTACCTGGGAGTATGATATGATATAAAGTAATAAGGTAATTAACTAAGTAGAGATGGCTGGGCAGGTGATGTGCTGTAGCTGTATGATGTGGGAGCTGGCTGACCCCATTGTGAACGGCAGGGACCAGATCTGCAGCAAGTGTGGGTTGCTGTAAGAATTCTGGCTCAGAGTTGATGATCTGGAATCTGAGCTTCAAACACTGCGGCACATCCGGGAGGGGGAGAGTTACCTGGACGTTTTGTTTCAAGAGGCAGTCACACCTGGTAGATTAAGTAATTCAAATTCAGTTAGTGATCAGGGACAACAGGGTGTGATTGCAAGTGAGGCAGGTAGGGGGATCCTGAGTTCAGGAGTGGAGGAGCCTCAGCCTTTGACCTTATCCAACAGGTACGAGATACTTGCTCCCTGTGTGGATGAGGAAAAGGGCTGCGGGGAGGATGAGCCAACTGACCATGGTGCAGAAGGTCATTCAAGAGGGGGGAGCAAAAAGACAAGTGGTAGTTATAGGAGATTCTATAATTAGGGGGATAGATAGTATCCTTTGCAAGCCGGATCGGGAGTCCCGCATGGTGTGTTGCCTGCCCGGTGCCAGGGTGCAGGACATCTCTGACTGGCTTGAAAGGATATTGGAGCGGGAGGGGGAGGATCCAGTTGTTGTGGTCCACGTTGGGACTAACAACATAGGCAAGGCGAGGATGGAGAACCTGTTTGGGGATTATAAAGCACTAGGGGCGAAATTAAGGAACAGGTCCTCGAGGGTCATAATCTCCGGATTACTGCCCGAGCCACGTGCAAATTGGCTTAGGGATAAGAATATTAGGGAAGTAAACACGTGGCTAAGGGAGTGGTGTGGGAAAGAGGGGTTCCATTTCATGGGGCAATGGCATCAGTTTTGGAACCGGGGGGATCTGTACCGATTGGACGGTCTCCACCTGAACCGATCTGGAACCAGTGTTCTAGCGAAACGGATAAATAGGGTGGTCTCTAGGACTTTAAGCTAGTGACTCGGGGGGAAGGGAAAGGGAAAACGACAGGGAGTATGATGATAAATAAAAAGGTAAGCAGCAGGCTAACGTGTGCAGGAGGGTTGAAGTTCAAGGCAGACTATGAAAGAAGCAGAAAGGAAGGTTAGCTCAGGAGTTATTATTAGAGATGTTGGGAATGGTGAGGGTAAGAAAGCTAGCAGAAAGGCACTTTACCTGAATGCTCGTAGTATTCGTAACAAGGTTGATGAGTTAACGGCACAAATCATGACGAATAAATATGATTTGGTAGCCATTACGGAGACATGGTTACAGGTTGGTCACGACTGGGAGTTAAATATCCAGGGGTACCAGACTATTCGGAAGGACAGACAGGAAGGTAAGGGTGTAGCTCTGATACTCAAGGACGACATCAGGGCGGTGCTGAGAGATGATATAGGTTCTATGGAGAATGAGGTTGAATCCATTTGGGTGGAAATTAGAAACTCTTAAGAAGAAAAAGTCATTGATAGGCGTAGTCTACAGGCCACCAAATAATAACATCACATTAGGGCGGGCAATAAACAAAGAAATAACTAATGCCTGTAAAAATGGTACGGCAATTATCATGGGGGATTTTAATCTACATGTAGATTGGTCGAACCAGCTCAGTCAGGGTAGCCTTGAGGAGGAATTCGTTGAGTGTATCCGTGATAGTTTTCTTGAACAGTATGTAATGGAACCGACGAGGGAGCAAGCTATCCTAGATCTAGTCCTGTGTAATGAGACAGGAATAATTAACGACCTCATAGTTAGGGATCCTCTTGGAAGGAGTGATCACAGTATGGTTGAATTTAGAATACAGATGGAGAGTGTGAAGATAAAATCCAATACCAGGGTCTTGTGCTTGAACAAGGGGGACTACAATAGAATGAGGGAGGACTTGGCTAAAGTAGACTGGAAATAAAGATTTTACGGTGGGACAGTTGACGAGCAGTGGAGGACTTTCAAAGCAATTTTTCAAAGTGCTCAGCAAAAGTATATTCCAGTGAAAAGGAAGGACTGGAAGAAAAGGGGTAATCTGCCATGGGTGTCTAAGGAAATAAGGGAGGCTATCAAATTGAAAGAGAAGGCATACAAAGTGGCCAAAAGCAGCATGAAACGAGAAGATTGGGAAAACATTAAAGGTCAACAGAAAGCTATAAAGAAAAGTAAGATAGAACATGAGAAAAACCTAGCACAGAATAGAAAGACAGATAGCAAAAGTTTCTATAAATATATAAAACGAAAAAGAGTGGCTAAAGTAAACGTTGGTCCTTTAGAGGATGAGAAGGGGAATTTAGTTATGGGATATGATGAAATGGCCGAGGCATTGAACAGGTATTTTGTATCGGTCTTCACAGTGGAGGACATTAATAACATGCCAGTAATTGACAAAGAGACGAACGTAGGTGAGGACCTGGAAACAATCATTATTGCGGAAGAGGTAGTGTTGGGCAAGCTAATGGAGCTAAGGATTGATAAGTCTCCTGGCCCTGATGGAATGCATCCCAGGGTACTAAAAGAGATGGCGGGAGAAATAGCAGGTGCACTGACGGTAATTTTCCAAAATTCGCTGGACTCTGGGGTAGTCCCAGCTGATTGGAAAACAGCAGATGTGATGCCACTGTTTAAGAAGGGAGGTAGACAAAAGATGGGGAATTATAGACCGGTTAGCTTAACCTCTGTAGTGGGGAAGATGCTTGAGTCTATTATCAAGGAAGAAATAGCAGGGCATCTCGATAGAAATTGTCCCGTTGGGCAGACGCAGCATGGGTTCATGAAGGGCAGGTCATGCTTGACAAATCTTTTGGAATTCTATGATGACATTACGAGCAAGGTGGACAATGGGGACCCAGTGGATGTGGTGTACCTAGATTTCCAAAAGGCCTTTGACAAGGTGCCGCACAAGAGGCTGCTGCATAAGATAAGGATGCATGGCGTTAGGGGTAAAGTATTAGCATGGATAGAGGATTGGTTGACTAACAGGAAGCAGAGAGTGGGGATAAATGAGTGCTATTCTGGTTGGCAATCAGTCACTAGTGGTGTGCCTCAGGGATCGGTGTGGGGACCGCAATTATTTACAATTTATATAGATGATTTGGAGTTGGGGACCACGTGTAGGGTGTCAAAGTTTGCAGATGACACTAAGATGAGTGCAGAGCAAAGTGTGCAGATGACTGTGAAACTTTGCAGAGGAACATAGATACATTGAGTGAGTGGGCAAAGGTCTGGCAGATGGAATACAATGTTAATAAATGTGAAGTCATTCATTTCGGTAGGAGTAACAGTAAAAAGGATTATTACTTGAATGGTAAAAAGTTGCAGCATGCTGCTATGCAGAGGGACCTAGGTGTCCTTGTGCATGAATCGCAGAAGGTTGGTCTGCAGGTACAGCAAGTAATTAGGAAGGCAAATGGAATTTTGTCCTTCATTGCTAAAGGGATTGAGTTTAAAAGCAGAGAGGTTATAGTGCAGCTGTATAAGGTACTGGTGAGGCGGCACCTGGAGTACTGTGTGCAGTTTTGGTCTCCTTACTTGAGAAAGGATATACTGGCACTGGAGAGGGTGCAGAGGAGGTTCACTAGGTTGATTCCGGAGTTGAGGGGGTTGGCTTATGAGGAGAGACTGAGTAGATTGGGATTATATTCATTGGAATTCAGAAGAATGAGGGGGGATCTTATAGAAACATATAAAATTATGAAGGGAATAGATAAGATACAAGTAGAGAGGATGTTTCCACTGGCAGGTGAAGCTAGGACAAGAGGGCATAGCCTCAAGATTAGAGGGAGTAGATTTAGGACTGAATTAATAAGGAACTTCTTCACCCAGAGGGTTGTTAATCTATGGAATTCCTTGCCCAGTGAAGTAGTTGACGCTTCTTCAGTAAACGTCTTTAAAGCTAAGGTAGATATCTTTTTGAACAATAAAGGAATTAAGGGATACGGTGGGAGCGCGGGTAAGTGGATCTGAGTCCACGAAAAGATCAGCCATGATCTTATTGAATGGCGGAGCAAGCTCGAGGGGCCGGACGGCCTACTTCTGCTCCTAGTTCTTATGATCGTATGATGTTATTGCTATTACTGAGACGGTTGAGGGAAGGGCACGATTGGCAACTTAATATCCCAGGATATCGATGCTTCAGGCGGGATAGAGAGGCAGGTAAAAGGGGTGGAGGAGTTGCATTACTGGTCAAAGAGGATATCACAGCTGTGCTGAAGGAGGGCACTATGGAGGACTCGAGCAGTGAGGCAATATGGGCAGAACTCAGAAATAGGAAGGGTGCGGTAACAATGTTGGGGCTGTACTACAGGCCTTCCAACTGGGAGCGTGAGATAGAGGTACAAATATGTAAACAGATTATGGAAAGATGTAGGAGCAACAGGGTGGTGGTGATAGGAGATTTTAATTTTCCCAATATTGACTGGGATTCACTTAGTGTTAGAGGTCTAGATGGAGCAGAATTTGTAAGAAGCATCCAGAAGGGTTTTCTAGAGCAGTATGTAAATAGTCCAACTCGGGAAGGGGCCATACTGGACCTGGTGTTGGGGAATGAGCCCGGCCAGGTGGTTGAAGTTTCAGTAGGGGACTACTTTGGGAATAGTGATCACAATTCCGTAAGTTTTAGAATACTCATGGACAAAGACGAGAGTGGTCCTAAAGGAAGAGTGTTAAATTGGGGGAAGGCCAACTATACCAAAATTTGGCAGGAGCTGGGGAATGTAGATTGGGAGCTGCTGTTTGAAGATAAATCCACATTTGATATGTGGGAGGCTTTTAAAGAGAGGTTGATTAGCGTGCAGGAGAGACATGTTCCTGTGAAAATGAGGGATAGAAATGGCAAGATTAGGGAACCATGGATGACAGGTGAAATTGTGAGACTAGCTAAGAGGAAAAAGGAAGCATACATAAGGTCTAGGCGGCTGAAGAAAGACGAAGCTTTGGAAGAATATCGGGAATGTAGGACCAATCTGAAACGAGGAATTAAGAGGGCTAAAAGGGGTCATGAAATATCTTTAGCAAACAGGGTTAAGGAAAATCCCAAAGCCTTTTATTCATATATAAGGAGCAAGAGGGTAACTAGAGAAAGGATTGGCCCACTCAAGGACAAAGGAGGAAAATTATGCGTGGAGTCAGAGAAAATGGGTGAGATTCTAAACGAGTACTTTGCATCGGTATTCACCGAGGAGAGGGACATGACGGATGTTGAGGTTAGGGATAGATGTTTGATTACTCGAGGTCAAGTCGGCATAAGGAGGGAGGAAGTGTTGGGTATTCTAAAAGGCATTAAGGTGGACAAGTCCCCAGGTCCGGATGGGATCGATCCCAGGTTACTGAGGGAAGCGAGAGAGGAAATAGCTGGGGCCTTAACAGATATCTTTGCAGCATCCTTAAACACGGGTGAGGTCCCGGAGGACTGGAGAATTGCTAATGTTGTCCCCTTGTTTAAGAAGAGTAGCAGGGATAATCCAGGTAATTGTAGACCGGTGAGTCTGACGTCAGTGGTAGGGAAGCTGCTGGAGAAGATACTGAGGGATAGGATCTATTCCCATTTGGAAGAAAATGGGCTTATCTGTGATGAGCAACATGGTTTTGTGCAGGGAAGGTCATGTCTTACCAACTTAATAGAATCCTTTGAGGAAGTGACAAAGTTGATTGATGAGGGAAGGGCTGTAGATGTCATATACATGGACTTCAGTAAGGCGTTTGATAAGGTTCCCCATGGTAGGTTGATGGAGGAAGTGAAGTCGCATGGGGTCCAGGGTGTACTAGCTAGATGGATAAAGAACTGGCTGGGCAACAGGAGACCGAGAATAGCAGTGGAAGGGAGTTTCTCAAAATGGAGACGTGTGACCAGTGGTGTTCCACAGGGATCCGTGCTGGGACCACTGTTGTTTGTGATGTACATAAATGATTTGGAGGAAAGTATAGGTGGTCTGATTAGCAAGTTTGCAGACGACACTAAGATAGGTGGAGTAGCAAATAGTGAAGGGGACTGTCAGAGAATACAGCAGAATATAGATAGATTGGAGAGTTGGGCAGAGAAATGGCAGATGGAGTTCAATCCTGGCGAATGCGAGGTGATGCATTTTGGAAGATCCAATTCAAGAGTGAACTATACAGTAAATGGAAAAGTCCTGGGGAAAATTGATGTACAGAGAGATTTGGGTGTTCAGGTCCATTGTTCCCTGAAGGTGGCAACGCAGGTCAATAGAGTGGTCAAGAAGGCATACGGCATGCTTTCCTTCATCGGACGGGGTATTGAGTACAAGAGTTGGCAGGTCATGTTACAGTTGTATGAGACTTTGGTTCGGCCACATTTGGAATACTGCGTGCAGTTCTGGTCGCCACATTACCAAAAGGATGTAGATGCTTTGGAGAGGGTGCAGAGGAGGTTCACCAGGATGTTGCCTGGTATGGAGGGCGCTAGCTATGAAGAGAGGTTGAGTAGATTAGGATTATTTTCATTAGAAAGACTGAGGTTGAGGGGGGACCTGATTGAGGTGTACAAAGTCATGAGAGGTATAGACAGGGTGGATAGCAAGAAGCTTTTTCCCAGAGTGGGGGATTCAATTACTAGGGGTCACGAGTTCAAAATGAGAGGGGAAAAGTTTAGGGGGGATATGTGTGGAAAGTTCTTTACGCAGAGGGTGGTGGGTGCCTGGAACGCGTTGCCAGCGGAGGTGGTAGACGCGGGCACGATAGCGTCTTTTAAGATGTATCTAGACAGATACATGAATGGGCAGGAAGCAAAGAGATACAGACCCTTAGAAAATAGGCGACAGGTTTAGATAGAGGATCTGGATCGGCGCAGGCTTGGAGGGCCGAAGGGCCTGTTCCTGTGCTGTAATTTTTCTTTGATCTTTGTTAAAGCTACTTGTAATTATCTAGCACCTTTAACATCGAAAAATGTCAATGTCCCATGTGGGGGTGACTGGGTGGCAGTTGGCAGGGTAAGTGTGGGAGAATTGGGTGGGGTGGCTGAAAGCTTTGTTAAAAAGATAGGTGTTAAGCTCAGCATTTCTATAACCACTGCTCTGCTCAGCCACACCCTGGCCTTCACCTTTGAAGCCCTAGTCATAATTAAAGCAATTATTGTGTCTCACCCTGACTGTTCTGCACTTTGCTCTCCACTCCTCTAAGTCCAAGGAATGTAGACATGAAGAGATATGGTGGTTAACGGGTTTAGCCATTCACTGCCAGATCTGGTTGGACCATATAAAGCACTATCTTGTCCTGTTCTTGTCTGCCAAAACTGCTCACTGTTCCACAATCATCCTGAAATGCAAAGATAAAACCTGGCATCTTTTCTCTACTGCAAACCGTTGTCTTAACGCTACCCCCACCCCGCACCCTCACCTCCTCCAACAATAAGTGTGAGGAGCTTATGGACTTCTTTGTTGCAACAATTGGGACCATCGGTTCAGCTGCTTCTGCTGCCTCACTCCCTTCCCCAGTCGACTAGGCCAAACTTGCTCCAGGGATTCCCCAACCCATCTTAGCACTGAACTCGCATCTTTCTTCTATCTCCCCTCAAGCCCTCTCTGAGCTCATCTTGTCCAAGAGACCCACCTCATGTGCCCCTGATCTTTATCCCACTAAACTACTGACCATCCCCACTTCCCTTCCTGATTTTCAGGTTAGCTGATATTCTCAACAGTTCTTTCTCCTCAGACACTGTTCCGTTCTCCTTCAAATCTGCTATCCTCGCCCCTTTCCTTTTAAAAAAAACTTTGATCCCTCCATCCTTCCAAACTACTGCCCCATCTCCAATCTCCCTTCCTTCTCAAGTCCTTTAACATGTCATCACCAAAAGCCATGCCCATCTTTCCCAGAACTCCATGTTTGAATATCTCCAATCAGGTTTCTGTCCCCTCACAATACCAAAACTGCTCTTATCAAAGTCACAAATGACATACTATGTGACTGTGAAATGGTCACCCTTCCCTCCCTCATTCTTCTTGACCTGTCTGCAGTCTTTGACATGGTCAACCACACCATCTTCCTCCAATGCCACTCCACTGTCATCCAGCTGGGTGGGCTGCACTTGCCTGGTTTCATTCTTATCGATCTAATTGTAGTCAGAGAATCACCAACGATTCTTCTCTTACCAATACCTCTGGTGTCTCCCAAGGGTCTGTCCTCGGCCCTCTCCAATGCTGCCCCTTGATGACATCAGTTTCCACATGTAGGCTGATGACACCCAGATTTACCTCACCATCACCTCTTGACCACTTCACTGTCTGTATTTTCAGACTGCTAGTCTGACATCCAGTACTGGATGAGCAGAAATTTCCTCCAGTTAAATATTGGGAAGACTGAAACCATTGTCTTCAATCCCCATCACAAACTCTGTTTCCTAGCTGTTGACTCCACCCCTCTCCTGTGTGAGGCTGAGCCAGACTTCGCAAACTCAGTATCATATTTGACTCTGAGATGAGCTTCCGATCACAGATCGGTGTCATCATTAAGACTGCCTATTTCCACTTCCATAACATGGCCTGACTCTACCCCACCTCAGCTCATCTGCTGCTGAAATCCTCATCCATGCTTTTATTACTTCTGGACTTGACTATACTTTTGGGCAGCCTCCCACGTTCTACCCACAACAAAATGGTGGTCATCCAAAACTCCCTCTGCTGCAGATTTCCTAACTCTCCAAGTCCTGTTCACCCATCACCCCATGTTCACTGATGTATGTTGACTCCTGGATAAGGAATGCTTTGATTTAAATTCTCATACTTGATTCAAATCCTTGGCCTTTCTGTTCTCTATCTTTGTAATCTCCTCCAGCCCCACAACTCTTCAAGATATCTGCACTCCTCTAATTCTGGTCCCTTGAGCAACCCCAGTTTTCATCGCTCCACCATTGGTGGCTGTGCCTTCAGTGCCAAGGGCCTAAGCTCTGGAATTCACTCCCGAAACCTCTCCACCTCTCCTTTTCTCCTTTAAGACACTCTGTAAAACATACCTTTTGAGTAAACTCTGCCCTAATATCTCCTTATGTGGTTTGGTGTCAAATTTTGTTCGATAGCTCGCCTGTGAAGCACCTTGGGATGCCTTACTGTGTTAAAGGTGCTATATAAACATAAGTTGTTACTTTTAAAGTTTGAGAGAAAGGTCATGCAGCTGAATGAGCTTACTGAGAAGTGGTAGGATGCAAGACTGTCGAGGGATTTGAGGTTGAGGATTCTAATGTGTTGGGAGACTGAGCCACTGTTGGGTGTGCACCACAGAGCTGTGGTATGCCCAGATTGAAGTTCATGTGAGATTTGAAGCTCAGCTTTGGGTCAGACAAAGTGACATGGTCATTCATGGCCTGATTCAACCTATGGTTAGTAGTGGTGGTGGTGGTGCGGGCTGATGGTGAGGAGAGAGAATGCTGCAGAGGATGATTTTGGTCAAGGTAGTCTCTAAGTCGAAGAAAGATTGAGGCTTTGAACAGGGATTTTTTTTGGCAGAGATGGGCAAGGATCTGGGAGCTGACAGCACACTTGAAAATTAGATGTACTTGTGCTATTATGTTGTATTAGAATGTACTTCCAATTAAAGGCCTGCCCGAGTATGAAATTGAAACCCAACCACATCCAACCTGGGCCCGAGTCCTTTGATATTTTCCTATGCCCGACCCCATCTGACTACCGTAATAAAGTTAATTATATCAAACATACCTTGTCCAAATGTTGTGATCCTCCGTTCTGGCAGCAGGCTATTCCTGCAGAAATTCCCTCCCTGACCAAAGCAGCACTGTGTCTGCATCCAGCCTGACCTGACCTGAACCCAACATGTTGTCGGGTCTGGCTGGGTTCGGGTTGGGTAGCCATGCTTTACTTAAAATAGAAACATTTTTCATTGTTCCGCGGCAAAATTAATAGTGTGGATTCATTAAAGAAAGCCAGCACGGATTTGTTAAAGGCAAATCGTGTATAACGAAGTTGATTTCAGTTTTCTGATAAGGTAACAGAGAGGGTTGGTGAGGGTAATGTGGTTGATGTAGTGTGCATGGACTTCCAAAAGGGATTTGGCAAAGTGTCATGTAATAAACTTGCCAGCAAAGTTGAAGTCCATGAAATAAAAGGGACAGTGGAAGCATGGATACAAACTTGGCTGAGTGATCGGAAACAGAGTAGTGGTGAACGGTTGCTTTTGGATTGGAGGAAGGAATGCAGTGGAGTTCCTCTGGGATTGGTACTAGGACCATTGCTTCTCGTGATGTATATTAATTGGGTGTACAGGGTACAATTTCAAAATTTGCAGATGACACAAAACTTGCAAGTATTGTGAACTGTGAGGAGAACAGACATCGACAGGCTGGAGGAATGGGTCAACTTTTGGCAGGTGAAATTTACTGCAGTGAAGTGATCCATTTTGGTAGGAAGGAAGCAGAGAGGCAACATAAGATAAAGTGTACAATTCTTAAAGGGGGCGCAGGAACAGAGGCACCTGTGGGTATATGTGCACAAATCATTGAAGGTGGTAGGGCAGATTGAAAAAGCGGTTAATTAGGCCAATGGGATTCTGGGCTTTATAAATAGAGGCATAGAGTAAAAAAGCACATGAAGCTATGGCGAACCTTTATAAAACAGGGTCGGCCTCATCTGAAGTATTGTTTTCGTTAGAGAAGAGAAGATTGAGAGGAGATTTAATAGAGATGCTCAAAATCATGAGGCATCTAGACAGAGTGGATGGAGAGAATTTTCCCATTGGCAGAAGGGTTGAGATCTAGGGGACACCAATTTATGGTGATTGGCAGAAGAACCAACGACGACATTAGGAAAAATGTTTTTACAAAGCAAGTGGTTAGGATCTGGAATGCACTGCCTGAGAGTGTGGTGGAGGCAGATTCAATTCTGGTTTTCAAAAGGGAATTGAGTGAGCACCTGATGAGAGAAAATTTGCAGGGTTACGTGGAAAGTGCAGGGGATTGAGACTAGCTGCGTTGCTCTTGCAGCGAGCTGGCATGAACACGGTGGGCTGAATGGCTGCCTCCTGTGCTGTGTCCATTCTATGATGAGTATTTAAACAAAACAACTTTTTTTTTCTTATACCTGGTATTTAAATTAGGGTGGGAAGCATTTATCATAAGTGACTGACCTCATTGCTGGCTGCTTCACATAATTTTGCATTTTTAATTACTTTCAGTGGAACTGCTCAAAGTCTGTCACATTTCAGCTTGTTTGCTGAATGTTAAATTGATTTTGAGTGCATCCCCTGAAACAATGAATTGGAGGTGACTGTTAAGCTCGATGTCTGATTTCAGGGATGGGCCTTAGAAATGGCTGTAGTCATTTGGAATCATTTTTTTCTTCCAAGTTTGGATGAATACCTAAATGAGGACCCTATCGTTCCTTATATTAGACTACTTGTTGGTATTGTCATGCTAGGCCCCCACCTGTCAAGAATGGGGCATGTCAATTTTGTCATGAACATTGATTTTTAACTGTTGTTGGAGCGAGGGAATGACTTGTTAAACAGATCATCCATGGCTGGAAAAAAACATTTACATACTAACAGACATTGAAGGTGAGGAAGCACATTCCAGGGCCTGCTAAGGAGGATACAACCCACAAGGGCCAGGACTGGTTGGTCCAGCTGATCACATGACTAACTGGCTGTTCCAGGGTTTTCTTTTGAACTGGCCACAGAGAGTTTGAACTCAAAGACTGTTTGCTCCTGGTCTGAGAAGATCTCTCCTGTCTGCTCCCATCTCTTTCTCACAAGTCTCTGAAGCCACATGAAGCCCAAGAGAGAACAGTCTCCTTCAGCGAACAAAGTTTAAGAAGAATACTGGGCCCCAACGAAAAGCAAGAACCACCTACAATCAAGGACTCTACAGTGAGCTCAAACAACAGCAACAAAAACTTTTCAGATATTGCCTCAAACTTTTTCCACTTTATTTTTCTTCTCTCTTCTATCTTTATTTGCACGTGTGTATTGTGTATGCACGCTAGCGTGGGTGCGTCGTGTATCCATAGGCGTCAACCAAATTAGAGTTTAAGTTCAAGTTTCATAAATTTCAGCTTTTTTTCTTTAAATCTAAGAAAACCTGTTTGTGCTGGTTTCTTTGCCAGATGAGAGTTCATCAAATTATGAACTGACAAAAAGTGCTATCCTCGGGGCATATGAATTAGTAACTGAAACCTGTCGCCAAATGTTTGGAACCCTCAAGAAGCAAGCTAATCAAACTTATCTGGAGTTTGAAAGAAGCAAGCAGCTGGCTTTTGACCTGTGGCTGAGGGCTCTTAAAGTACAGCTCAGCTATGAGAATCTCAGGGAAGTAATTCTGTTAAAGGAATTTAAACACACTCTCCCACTCTCCATAAAGACACATGTAGAGGAGCAGCGGGTCCAGAGAGCCTGGCAAGCGATGAGTTTGCTTTAATTTATAAATCGGTTTCCCAGGGGAGAACCTTTCCTAGTCACCCCCACAAATCCGACAAGGACAAAGTGTAGGAAGGTGATAGGAGCCCAAGCAGTCCTGGGAGAGAAAGGAAAGCAGGCGACACAGGGTGCTCTCCTCTAGCCAAAAAGGAAGGTGCTGTGAGCAAGAGTGAGACCCGGAGACCTGTGTGCTTCTATTGTAATAAAGAAGGGCATTTAAAAGCTGATTGCTGCAAACTAAAGGGAAAACCTGTCTGGTTAATCAGGGCACACCCACTCAGCGAAGAAGCGAACCTGATGGAAAGCACAGCAGAACAAGCTGTGGCTTTAACTGCAGTAAGAGTGAGACCAGGAAGCTTACTACTTGCTAGTGCAGGAAAATTTAACAGGATTCCTGAGGGCTATCAGGGTTTTGTGTCTGAAGGGAGAGTAATCCCATACCTCTCGAGTGGGCCCAGCAAGCCCATAGTGATTCTCAGGGACACAGGGGCCACTAGATCCCTTTTACTGGGTAAAGGCTTGACCTTTCCCCTGGAGAGTGCAGTGAATACCAAAATGGTGGTGAATGGTATTGGAGGGCAGTGTCTGCCTGTTCCTGCACCTAGAGTGCAACCTAATTTCAGGACCGGCGACCATAGGGTTTGTCCCTAGTTTTCCTGTGGATGGGGTTGACCTGCTCCTAGGTAATGATCAGGCGGGGTGAAGGTGGTATCCCCCCTGCAGTAGTGAAAGAAAGTCCGCAGGAGGTCAGAGAGACAGGGCAGTGGCAGGAGACGGACCGCTGCAGTTTCCCTGAATGTGTAGTGGATCAGGCCATGATCAAACCAGCTCCCCCAGAGGAGGCTGAATTGGCACTGCAGGCAGATGACCAGGTCTGTCTGTCTCAGACTTTCTTTGGAAAGTTAGGAGACCCAGGGAATGAATTAAATGGATTTTCTTGAGATGAGCCTCAGCGAGCTGTCCCAGTATTGAGAGAGTTAGCACAGGCTGCCCAGACTGAAAGTGAAGTAGAGGGAGTCCCTGATTGCTACTATTTAAAGAATGGGGTACTGATGAGGCAATGGAGTTCTCCCCACAAACCTGAGAGCAAGGAGTGGACAGTGGTTCACCAGTTAGTGGTGCCACAGAGGTACCGGAGAGAAATATTAGGAAGGGCCCACGAGACTACAGTGGCATTACATGTTGGTCTACAAAAGACTGAAGCCTGCATAAGACAGCAGTTTGACTGGCCAAAACTCCACAAAGATGTGGTGGAGTACTGGAGTTGCCACATGTGCCAGATTGAGGGGAAACCCCAACCTACAGTGAAACCTGCACCCCTAAGTCCTGTACCGATGTTAGGAGGACCCTCCAGCAGAGGGCTGCTGAACTGTATGGGAACCCTACTGAGAACAAAAGGAGACAGGCAGGCACAAGGCTGACAAAAGTTTAAAATGGGAAAAGGGAAATGTGACCAAGAGGGCAGATTAAAGGAAGTCCAGGAGGAATCCTGGATGAAAACCTTCACTGTCCCGTCAGGAAACCCCACAAATGTGAAAAGTTAGACTCCACATCCTCCTACATAAATGCAGACACGAGAAGTACCCCACCAGAGTTGTTAACAGCATTTGCAGGAACCTGCAGAGACAAAGAAAGACCGGGGGCAGAGAAACCGTGAGGCGATGCCTCACCTAGTTGAAGTGCCACAGGGGAGTACAGTAGAGTCTGCACAAGTACCTGCAGGCAGGAGTGTTCCAACCGACAAAGGGGAGATTAGCAAAGAATCCTCTCCCACAGTCAGAAAAAAAGAAAATCACCCATCCTCCTAAAGTCAAAAGCCTTTGCAGGACTCAGCAAAGCACTGAAAGAGAGTTCAGGATAGACCCACCCACTACTGACTCTCCTGAAATAAAAAAATTCAATTCAGGGCTAATTAAACCTAACCATCTCGAAGACCCATAGGCAGCCATGGAAATGGGCAAGCTGAAGAAAAACTTCCCCAAAGAACCACATGTTTACTGTGATGCCAAAAAAGGGGCAATTAAAGCAGCACTAGAAAAGACAGGCTGTAATAAGTTTTAGGATTTATGAATGGGAATGAATGAGAGAAATGCATGTTTTTTCCTGTATTATATTTTCTCTCGACCCTTTTAATGAAATTCGCTTTTCTCAAATCACATTTCAGTCCACTGGGTGTGGAGGTGAAATGCTAGGCACATCAATTGTGTCATGAACATTGATTTTTAAGTGGTGATGGAGTGAGGAAATGACTTGTTCAACAAATCAGCTGTGGCAGACATCGAAGGTGAGGAAGCGCATTCCAGGGCCTGCTAAGGAGGATATAATCCACAAGGGCTAGGACTGGTTCGACAAGCTGGTCACATGACTAATTGGCTGTTCCAGGGTTGTCTTTTGAACTGGCCACAGACAGTTTGAACTCAAAGACTGTTTGCTCCTGGTCTGAGAAGATCTCTCCTGTCTGCTCCCATCTCTTTCTCACAAGTCTCTGAAGCCACATGAAGCCCAAGAGAGAACAGTCTCCTTCAGCGAACAAAGTTTAAGAAGAATACTGGGCCCCAACGAAAAGCAAGAACCACCTACAATCAAGGACTCTACAGTGAGTTCAAACAACAGCAACAAAAACTTTTCAGATATTGCCTCAAACCTTTTCCACTTTATTTTTCTTCTCTCTTCTATCTTTATTTGCACGTGTGTATTGTGTATGCACGCTAGCGTGGGTGCGTCGTGTATCCATAGGCGTCAACCAAATTAGAGTTTAAGTTCAAGTTTCATAAATTTCAGCTTTTTTTCTTTAAACCTAAGAAAACCTGTTTGTGCTGGTTTCTTTGCCAGATGAGAGTTCATCAAATTATGAACTGACAAAAAGTGCTATCCTCGGGGCATATGAATTAGTAACTGAAACCTGTCGCCAAATGTTTGGAACCCTCAAGAAGCAAGCTAATCAAACTTATCTGGAGTTTGAAAGAAGCAAGCAGCTGGCTTTTGACCTGTGGCTGAGGGCTCTTAAAGTACAGCTCAGCTATGAGAATCTCAGGGAAGTAATTCTGTTAAAGGAATTTAAACACACTCTCCCACTCTCCATAAAGACACATGTAGAGGAGCAGCGGGTCCAGAGAGCCTGGCAAGCGATGAGTTTGCTTTAATTTATAAATCGGTTTCCCAGGGGAGAACCTTTCCTAGTCACCCCCACAAATCCGACAAGGACAAAGTGTAGGAAGGTGATAGGAGCCCAAGCAGTCCTGGGAGAGAAAGGAAAGCAGGCGACACAGGGTGCTCTCCTCTAGCCAAAAAGGAAGGTGCTGTGAGCAAGAGTGAGACCCGGAGACCTGTGTGCTTCTATTGTAATAAAGAAGGGCATTTAAAAGCTGATTGCTGCAAACTAAAGGGAAAACCTGTCTGGTTAATCAGGGCACACCCACTCAGCGAAGAAGCGAACCTGATGGAAAGCACAGCAGAACAAGCTGTGGCTTTAACTGCAGTAAGAGTGAGACCAGGAAGCTTACTACTTGCTAGTGCAGGAAAATTTAACAGGATTCCTGAGGGCTATCAGGGTTTTGTGTCTGAAGGGAGAGTAATCCCATACCTCTCGAGTGGGCCCAGCAAGCCCATAGTGATTCTCAGGGACACAGGGGCCACTAGATCCCTTTTACTGGGTAAAGGCTTGACCTTTCCCCTGGAGAGTGCAGTGAATACCAAAATGGTGGTGAATGGTATTGGAGGGCAGTGTCTGCCTGTTCCTGCACCTAGAGTGCAACCTAATTTCAGGACCGGCGACCATAGGGTTTGTCCCTAGTTTTCCTGTGGATGGGGTTGACCTGCTCCTAGGTAATGATCAGGCGGGGTGAAGGTGGTATCCCCCCTGCAGTAGTGAAAGAAAGTCCGCAGGAGGTCAGAGAGACAGGGCAGTGGCAGGAGACGGACCGCTGCAGTTTCCCTGAATGTGTAGTGGATCAGGCCATGATCAAACCAGCTCCCCCAGAGGAGGCTGAATTGGCACTGCAGGCAGATGACCAGGTCTGTCTGTCTCAGACTTTCTTTGGAAAGTTAGGAGACCCAGGGAATGAATTAAATGGATTTTCTTGAGATGAGCCTCAGCGAGCTGTCCCAGTATTGAGAGAGTTAGCACAGGCTGCCCAGACTGAAAGTGAAGTAGAGGGAGTCCCTGATTGCTACTATTTAAAGAATGGGGTACTGATGAGGCAATGGAGTTCTCCCCACAAACCTGAGAGCAAGGAGTGGACAGTGGTTCACCAGTTAGTGGTGCCACAGAGGTACCGGAGAGAAATATTAGGAAGGGCCCACGAGACTACAGTGGCATTACATGTTGGTCTACAAAAGACTGAAGCCTGCATAAGACAGCAGTTTGACTGGCCAAAACTCCACAAAGATGTGGTGGAGTACTGGAGTTGCCACATGTGCCAGATTGAGGGGAAACCCCAACCTACAGTGAAACCTGCACCCCTAAGTCCTGTACCGATGTTAGGAGGACCCTCCAGCAGAGGGCTGCTGAACTGTATGGGAACCCTACTGAGAACAAAAGGAGACAGGCAGGCACAAGGCTGACAAAAGTTTAAAATGGGAAAAGGGAAATGTGACCAAGAGGGCAGATTAAAGGAAGTCCAGGAGGAATCCTGGATGAAAACCTTCACTGTCCCGTCAGGAAACCCCACAAATGTGAAAAGTTAGACTCCACATCCTCCTACATAAATGCAGACACGAGAAGTACCCCACCAGAGTTGTTAACAGCATTTACAGGAACCTGCAGAGACAAAGAAAGACCGGGGGCAGAGAAACCGTGAGGCGATGCCTCACCTAGTTGAAGTGCCACAGGGGAGTACAGTAGAGTCTGCACAAGTACCTGCAGGCAGGAGTGTTCCAACCGACAAAGGGGAGATTAGCAAAGAATCCTCTCCCACAGTCAGAAAAAAAGAAAATCACCCATCCTCCTAAAGTCAAAAGCCTTTGCAGGACTCAGCAAAGCACTGAAAGAGAGTTCAGGATAGACCCACCCACTACTGACTCTCCTGAAATAAAAAAATTCAATTCAGGGCTAATTAAACCTAACCATCTCGAAGACCCATAGGCAGCCATGGAAATGGGCAAGCTGAAGAAAAACTTCCCCAAAGAACCACATGTTTACTGTGATGCCAAAAAAGGGGCAATTAAAGCAGCACTAGAAAAGACAGGCTGTAATAAGTTTTAGGATTTATGAATGGGAATGAATGAGAGAAATGCATGTTTTTTCCTGTATTATATTTTCTCTCGACCCTTTTAATGAAATTCGCTTTTCTCAAATCACATTTCAGTCCACTGGGTGTGGAGGTGAAATGCTAGGCACATCAATTGTGTCATGAACATTGATTTTTAAGTGGTGATGGAGTGAGGAAATGACTTGTTCAACAAATCAGCTGTGGCAGACATCGAAGGTGAGGAAGCGCATTCCAGGGCCTGCTAAGGAGGATATAATCCACAAGGGCTAGGACTGGTTCGACAAGCTGGTCACATGACTAATTGGCTGTTCCAGGGTTGTCTTTTGAACTAGCCACAGAGAGTTTGAATGAAGAAATACTTTTTGCTCCTGGACTGAGAAGATCTCTCCTGTTTGCTCCCTCCTCTTTCTCACAAGCCTCTGAATCCACTGAAGAACATGAACCCCAAGAGAGAACAGTCTCCTACAGGGAACAAGTTTTAAGAAGAATACTGGGCCCCAACGAAAAGCGAGATCTACCTGCAAGCAAGGATTCTACAGTGAGCTCGAAGCATCGTAACAAAACTCTTCAGATATTGCCTCAAACTTTTCATTTTTATTTTTCTTCTCTTTTCTGTCTCTATTTGCATGTGTGTATTACGTATGGATACTGGTGCGTTGTTTATCCATAGGCGTCAACCTAATTAGAGTTTAAGTTCAAGTTTAATAAATTTCAACTTCTTTAAACCTAAGGAAACCTGTATGTGCTGGTTTCTTTGCCTTATAATTGGAAAGCGGGGAACATGGATTCACCAAGGGGGGCTAAAACATGGTGTGTTTAAAATTAAACCCTGTTATGGTAAGACCAGGTGAAGGCTGAGAGGGACCCCTAGACACCTTTCTCACCGGGTCATAACATTATCTTATTCATTTGTTACTCTATGATCTAGCAGAACTTATAGTGAAAACCATTGAAGCTTTTATCAATTAGGATTGTGGAGTTCTCAGATAGCAAGGAAGGCAAAAGCAAGTACAGTACCTTCTCTGATTTCAGTCCAGTCAGCTCACATTCCCCTTCTCTGCAAAAGGTGGGAGCTGTTGAGAGAGACGGGCAATATTTCCTTAGCAGCAGGGATTGGTTTGAGGTGACAGGGATTTTGGCTCCTTGTGTAGTCTGAAATCTTTAGTATTGCAAATGGACATTGGAGTTGGCAGAATTAATTGGCAGAATTAGTTGGCAGTGATTGATTGAAATATTAAACAATGTTCAAGACTTTCTGCTACACCCATCCTAGCTTCACTAAGTCACTCACCCATCACCCATGTGTTCGCTGACCTACATTGGTTCCTGGTTCAACAACAGCTTGATTTAAAAATTCTCAACCCTGTTTTCAAATCCCTCCATGTCTCATCCCACCCTGTCTCTGTAACCTGCAGCCCTGCAACCTTGGAGATACCTGCTTTCCTTCAAGTCTGTCCTCGCACATACCCAATTTTAATCACTTCACCATTGGCAGTGTGCCTTCAGCAGTGGAGGACCTAAGCTCTGGAATTCCCTTCCTAAACGTGCACGTATACACACACACACACACTACTCCTCCTCACCTCTCCCTCTCTCTATTTTCCCCCCTTTCCTCCTCTTAACAAGCTCTTCGCTCCTATTTAACTAAGCTTTTGGTCATTTGCCATAATATCTCTTGATGTGGCCCAGTGTCAAATTTTGTTTGGTAATTCTCCTGTGACTTTTTACTACATTGTTCTTGTCGTGTTGCTACACCTTCCTTCGTCACTGTTCCACGCAGGCTCTTGCTCGAGAGTTGAAGACCTTCAGTTCTTCAGGGCTGCATGGGTCTGGTAGTAGAGGGCATTCTAGGAGATGTTTCATTGTTTGGGATGCCTTTCCGCAGTCACAGTTGACGTAATATGTTTGGTTGTAACCCCACTTCTGCATAAGAGCTTAACAGCGGCTGACACTATTCCTGAGGCAGTTGAGACACAGCCAAGCAGGCCATGTTTCATTGGCTCCTGATGGGAGTGATTCATTCCTCTGGGTCATTTGACAACTCGTGTGCCTTTGTCTGTAGATGTGTTGACTAAAAAGCAAGGCAGCAGCTATGGGAGTTACAGCCTAGGGGTTGGACAGTATGTAAGAAGTTGCCTTTTGACTTGAGCCTCTTTGTTGCCGGCTGTTTCGGGAAGAGAGGATGATGAGCATCACTGGTCTGCTTTGTCCGTTGAACTCTTGATGTAACTTACCTCCTTGTGGCAGGTGGAGCAATACGAGCAAGCAGGTACAGATTGTCAACTTTAGTAGGTTTCAGGCAACCAGTAGTAGCTCTGCAAGCTGCATTGAGGATGGGATCCAACTTCTTGGCTTGGGGAGAGTGTTAAAGACGTGATATAAATGCAAGTTGTTAGTCATCAACTGCTTATCATGTAATGGTGTAGTACACTTTGATCGTCACCAGATGGCAGTCTGTCTCTGTTCCAATACAAATGATGTGGACCAAAATTACTGTACAGAAAAAGCTGTGTTTAAGGTTTATATGTATAGCTCAGTGCTTTCTAACGTTTTGCGAATGCTACTTTTGTTTGTAATCCTGTCTTGTTTTGTTTTTAAATTTAAACTTTTGCACTTTTGGAGTGGATTGTTCCAATGAAGTGCTAGCTACTGTACCTAAATACTGGTAGATTGGGGAAGTCTTTGAATGCATGTGCAATGTTCCTTATAAATGTGTAACTAAGGTTTTGTCAGTTGAAACTTAAATGTCCTGATTCAGGAAACTCATGAATTTGGTTAGCATTTACCTTTTTTAAAAGCAAAAAGCTGTCTTGGGTTTGAGCAGTTGTCATTGTGTCTAGTGCAATATTATGTGTGTATGTGACTAGGTTTTAATTTTGTTTTGTTTAGACATGCTGAGTGCCCCACTGAAGAGGTAACAAACATGTTCATTCGGTTGTGTGAACATTTCATATTGCAGCACCCCATGGAATTAATAGGTATGTACCGAGGAAATAAAATTTGGGTGCACCACATTTTTAAAAATCTTTTTGTGATAATGCCTTTCACTGTTCTCTGTTATTGTAGTATTTGTAGGGAAAAATCCATACAGTAAGTCAAAAAAGTGTGAGAAAAAGACCAGTGGGACATATCAGCAGGGTGGGGACAGTCACCCAGATAAATGTTTGGTACATGAATGCAGAGCATAACATGTAAGTCAGTTAGAAGCACACATCCAGCTGATAGGGTATGATGTCGTACCATGTAGAGACCTGGCTACAACCTGCGCATGATTGGGAGCTAAATATCCCAGGCTGTCGGATCTTCAAAAATGATAGGGAAATTGGGAAAGGAGGGAGAGTAGCAATATTGATGAATAGTTTGTTAAATGAGTACTTTGTAGCCATTTTCACAGTGGAGAAAGAGGACAAAATACCAGTGGTACAAGGGAACCTAAAAATAAGTCAATGGGAGGAAATAAGTGAAATTATGGAACATCACTTCTCACATTTTGCCAATTGGAGAATGAACCCTTTGTCACCTATGACCCACGTCTCTAAGTTTCCTCCAATTCTGAATATATACAGTGTTTATATCTTATTGCGTAGATAAACCTGGATGAAGGAATAGAGAGTTCTATATCCAAGTTTACATATGACACTAAGTTAAAAGGCACAGCAAGTTGTAAGAATGGGAGCAGGAAGCTGCAAAGGGAATTAGAAAGACTGAGTAAGTGAACAAAACTATGGCAGATGGAGTTCAAATGTGTAGAAGTGTGAGGACATCCACTTTGGATCTGAGAGACAAAGTGGAATTTTTTTTAATGGTGCGAAACTAGGAAGTGTGGAGGAACAAAGGAACTAAAGGCTGGTACAAAAAGTAATCAAAGGCTAATGGAATATTGGCCTGAATCTTAAGGGGGTTGTAATTCAAAAGTGAGGACGTGATGCTTCAGTTATGTAGAGCACCTGGCCATGCCTGATCTGGAGCATTGTATTCAGTTTTAGGTACTGAACATCAGGAAAGATATATTGGCCTTGGTAGGGGTACAACGCAGATTGACCAGAATGATACCAGAGTTTAAAGGATTACATCATGAGGATTGTCACTATTTTTAAGTTTTCAAGGTTGAGGGTTGATCTAATCTTGAATTTTAAAATGATCAAGGGGTTCAACAGGGTCACTACAAACATACTTTCCTCTGGCGGGGGAATCCAGAACAAGTGGGCAAAATTAGAGCTGGGCAATTTAAGAGTTAAACCAGGAAGCAGTTTTTCACATACAATAGAAGAAATCTAGAACTCGCTTCCCCCAAAACTTTGAGGACAGACCAATTGAAATTTTAAAGATAGGTTTTAATAGATATTAATTAGGTGCGGGTATCAAGGTATATGAAACAAAGATAGGTACAAATGTATAAATCACCCATGATCTAATCAAATGGTGCAACTCATTTGAGAAAATGTAGGACCCACTGCTGTTCCATTTTTATTCGTTCTTGGAATGTGACTGTTGCTGGCAAGGCCAGCATTTATTGCCCATTCCTAATTGTCCTTGAAACTGAGTGGTTTACTAGGCCACCTTAGAGTCAGCCACATTCCCTAAAGGACATTAGTGAACCAGATGGGTTTTTATGACAATCCAGTAGTTACATGATATTGATGAGGCTAGCATTTCATTCCAGATTTATTTATTAATTGAATTTAAGTTCCCCCTGCTGCCATGGTGGGATTTGAACTCGTGTCTGCAGAGCATTTGTCTGGGCCTCTGGATTACTAGTCCAGTACCATTACCACTATGCTACCATTCCTATGTTCCTCATGCCAATTAAGCTTTTGTCAATGCTGCTTTGTAATCAGCTTATTGGAGTTTTGTGAAACAGATTCTTGTTTGTCTCCTGTTATTTGTTTTCTTCCATTGCGCGATACCTGACTTATTTTTGGTGTCTTCTCCAGTTGTCACTTGCAATATTATAAATTGTGGATTCAACTTCCCTCCTCACCTGCCACTCCACGCACTAGTAGGTGGAAAGTACCACTGCATCCTTCTTTCATGGAAAATCAGCACATGAAATGACCAACTAGTTGCTTCCAGTTACCTACAATAGTTTTTTTTAAAATTAAGGATAGTGTGTACTTTCTGTGCAAAGTACTCCCATCTTTTTTTGGGTAGAAGTATTGGAGCAAATATACACATAACTAATCTTAAAATACAGCATGTTTCCTGCCATAACTTGGGTAAGGGGGTGGGGGGAGGGTGGGGGGTTGATGGTGAAGAAGGGGACAGAACAGACATAAATGTTATATTTAATAAAGGAGAATTGGCATCACAACATAATCTCACAAGAATTAGTCACTTACTTTTGACTATTAAAACATTCATGTTTTCCTCTTGTGTTGACACCATCTCTTGTAACCAGGTTATTAGAAGTTTGGCTAACAATTTTGTAGACGTATCATAATATGATTAGTTAGCATTGGTTCCTCTGCTCAGAAAATGTTATAAAATTCACTTAGCATATCACCACTAGATGGCCCTTATGTAATGTTGCAGATAATTTTCTGACTGGGAAAGCAATACAGCCTTCCTTGTATAATGAATATATTGTCTGTTTTGAAATGTGGATCTTTGTTCATTGCAGGCTGGCTGTATAATTAAAGTTGTGTTTCCCCCCTTGTGTTCTGGCTGCTTTGCTGTAACTCTATTTTAGTTCCTATATATTTAAATGGAGAGAGATTGCAGAGGGTTTTGGATGTCCTAGTACACGAAACACAAAAAGTTAGTATGCAGGTACAGAACATGATTAATGTTGTTTATTGCAAGGGGAATGGAATGTAAAAGTAGAGGTATTTTGCTGCAGTTGTACACGGCATTGGTGAGACCACATCTAGAGTATTGTGTACAGTTTTGGTCTCCTTACTTAAGGAAAGATATAATTGCGTTGGAAGCAGTTCAGAGAAGGTTCACTTGACTCGTTCTTGGAATGAGAGGGTTATCTTATGAGGAAAGGTTGGACAGGTTGGAGTTTAGAAGGATGAGTGAGGGGTGATCTTATTGAAGCATGTAAGATCCTGAGGGGACTTGACAGGGTGGAGGGTGAAAGGATGTTTCCCCTTGTGGGAGAGACTAAAACCAGGGGCACAGATTTAAATTAAGGGATCTCCGATTTAAGACGGAGATGAGGAGAAATTTTTCCTCTGAGGGCTGTGAGTCTATGGAACTCTCTTCCCTGGAGAGTGGTGGAGACGGGGCCATTGAATGTTTTTAAGGCAGAGGTAGACAGATTCTTGACAAATGAGGGAGTCAAAGGGTATCGAAGTTGGGCACAAAAATGGAGTATAGTCCACAAACAGATCAGCCATGATCTTATAGAATGGCAGAGCAGGCTTGAGGAGCCGAGTAGCCTACTCTTACTCCTAGTTTGTATATTCGTATGTACAGTAAAACAATGGTAGTTTACATGTAATTTGCACATTTATTTCTGTACCTGGGGAATTATCTTAAAGTCACACTGAATCAAATTTGGGATAAATAGATATGCATGTTATAGGCATGCATTTATTAAATAGGGGTACACAGTGAGCAGAGATTAGTTTTGCTTTCTGGATGTTGTGTTTTTCCATAGAAAGGATCTGGAGAAGAATTGATTTTAAATGTTGAGTTTTTAAAGCAAAATATATTGATACTTTTTTTTAAACAAAGGGCGGAGGAATTGAAGATTTTCTCTAAAGACGATAAACAATTTGTTTGCCTGTCTCAGTGATCATTAAACCCCTCACACCATTGGTTCTGGGGTTGCATCAGGGTTTGCCTGGTGTAAATGACTCTGTTGGTAGCACTCTGGTCTCCGAGTCAGCAGGTTGTAGGTTCAAGTCCCACTCTAGGACTGGAGCATGAAATCTAGGGTAACACTCCAGGGCAGTACTGAGGGAGTGCTGAACTGTCAGAGTTGCTGTCTCTCAGATGAGATGTTAAACTGACTGAGACCCCATCTGCCTTCTCCGGTGGACATAAAAGATCCCATGGCACTATTTTGAAGAGAAGGGGAGTTATCCCCTGGTGTCCTGGCCAATATTTATCCATCAGCCAACATCACAAACATAGATTATCTGGTCATTAACACATTGCTGTTTGTGGGAGTTTGCTGTGTGCAAACTGGCTGCTGTGCTTCCTACATTACAGCCGTGACTCCACTTCAAAAGCACTTAATTGGCTATAAAACTCTTTGGGATGCCCAGTGGTCATAAAAGGTGCTACAAAATGCAAGTTTTTTTTTCTCTAGTTGTAAATGTTCTATTCCAGAAAGCCAGTTGGTAAAGGATCTTTAGCCAATCTTTACTCTGTCTTACATTTATTTACAGAGTGAAACAGACAGCTGCTAACTTAGCCACCTCCCAGATACATTAAGTGTCTCTTTATATGTGCTCGAGTGAAACTCCAATTAATGCCCTCCATCTGCATATAATTAAACAATTGAGATGCAATTAACAGTGAACATGGGAATAATTATTCTTTCATGGGATGTGGGCGTTTTTGGCTAGGCCAGCATTTGTTGCCCATCCCTAATTGCCCTTGAGCTGATTGGCTTGCTAGGCCATTTCAGAAGGCAGTTAAGAGTCAACCAACCACATTGCTGATGGTCTGAAGTCACATGTAGGCCAGACCAGCTAAGGATGGCAGATTTCCTTCCCTAAAGGACTGTAGTGAACCAGATGTGGGATGTTAGTTGCAAGTTATTTTCTTTTAAATCAAGTAAGATGACCTACTAATGTGGGGAAGGATAGTGTGTTTATTATTTTTCAAAGTCAAATTGTACCGAATTTGAATTAATTGAGTCCAATTATAACTCTTGCTGTGCCTGTTCACTTGCTGTTTGAGAAATAAAACTGTTTAATATTTTGTTTTGATCTGATCTCTCATTAAAGTGTGAATAGTGCACCTACTGGAAGATTGGAGAAGTACAATTGAGGGCATGTGCGAAGGCCATGCTACCCAGTTTTTATGTCAAGAGAGGTGAATTGTTCTATCCTCTGGATTATGCTATTACATAAGTAGATTTGAGGAGTGTGAGTCTGATGCATAAGGGAGATGGAATCTGCTGATGGGAGTGACCGACCCCACTGAACCACTGGCAGAGCTGAATTTGTAACACTAGAATTAGGTATTCATTTCATCTTATTTAAGATTTGGATCTTTTGAATGCATGTTTTATTTTTTGGTATCCTCCCCCTCAAGTTTCAATGGCCTTTATGAAAAATGAGTTAAAGAAATAATTTTACTCGCTGTTCATTATCAGAAGCGATAGTTGAAGACTAGAAATACATTATAGGAATGGTAACATAGTGGTAATGTCACTGGATTATCAATACAGAGGCCTGGACTAGTGCACCAGAAACATGAGTTCAAATTCCACCATGGCACCTGGCAGGATTTAAATTAAATTACTCTGGAATAAAAAGCTAGTCTTGGTAATGATGACCATGAAACCATTGGATTGTCATGAAAATCCATCTGGTTCACAAATCTGCCGGCCTTATCCAGTCTGGCCGATGTGACCCGAGACCCACAGCCATGTAATTAACTCTTAACTGCCCTCTGAAATGGCCTAGCAAGCCACTCAGTTGTATCAAACCACGACAGAAAAGTTGAAGAAGAATATAACAGGACAGACCACCCAGCATTGACCTAGGCACCAGATATGACAAAGGCATACCCAGCCCAGTCAACCCTGCAAAGTCCTCCTCAGTAACTTATGGAGAATAGTGCCAAAATTGGGAGAACTGTCCCACAGACCAGTCAAGCAACAGCTTGGCGTAGGCAACAGCCTGGCATAGGCAAACTCGCTGAATCATACCTTACAGCCATTGTCCCAGACTCCTCCATCACCATCCCTGGGTATGTTCTTTCCCACAGGCAGAGCAGCCCCATCAGAGGTGGGGGTACAGTGGTATACGGTTGTGAGGGAGTGGCCCCGAGAGTTCTCAACATTGACTCCAGACCTCATGATGTCTCATGGCATCAAGTCAGACATGGGCTAGGAAACTACCTGCTGATTACCACTTACTGCCCTTTCTCCTAAGAACATGGCTGATCTGATTGTGGCCTTAACTCTACTTCCCTGCCTGCCCCCTCCCATAACCCTTGACTCCCTTGTAGATCAAAAATCTGTTGAACTCGGCCTCGAGTATATTCAATGACCCAGCCTCCACTGATCTCTGGGGAAGAGAATTCCAAAGATTAACGACCCTGTGAGAAGAAATTCCTCCTTCATCTTCATCTTAAAAGGGAGACCCCTTATTTTGAAATTGTGCCCCCTGGTTCTAGATTCCCCCATGAGGGGAAACATCCTCTCAGCATCTACTCTGTCAAGCTCCCTCAGAATCTTGGATGTTACTAAACTCCAGTGAGTATAGGTCAACCTGCTCAACCTTTCCTCATGAGACAATCACTTCATCCCAGGAATCAATCTAATGAACCTTCTCTGAACTGCTTCCAATGCAAGTATATCCCTCAAGTAAGGAGACTAAAACTGTACAGAATTTTCTAGGTGTGGTCTCATGAATTCCCTGTACAGATGTCGCAAGACTTCCCTACTTGTATACTCCATTCCCCTTGCAATAAAGGCTAACCTTCCATTTGCCTTCCTAATTATTGCTGTACCTTCATGCTAACTTTTTGTGATTCATGTACCAGGACACCCAGGTCCCTCTGTACCACAGCATTCTGCAGTTTCTCTTAAAGTGGACAACCTCACATTTTCCCACATTATACTCCATCTGCTAAATTTTTACCCACTCACTTAACCTATCCATATCTCTTTGCAGATACTTTATGTCCTCGCAACTTGCTTTCCTACTTATCTTTTTGTCTGCAAGTTTGGCTACAATACACTCAATGCCTTCATCCAAGTCATTAATATAGATTGTAAATAGTTGAGGCCCCAACGCTGATCCCTGTGGCATTCCACTAATTACTGCTTGCCATCCTGAAAATGCCCCATTTATCCCGACTCTTTGTTTCCTGTCAGTTAGCCAAACCTCTATCCATGCTAATACATTACTCCAAATACTATGAGCTCTTAACTTGTGTAGTAACCTTATGTGGCACCTTTTGAATGCTTTTGGAAATCCAAATACACTGCATCTACTGGTTCCCCTTTATCCACCCTGCTTGTTATATCTTCAAAAAACTCTAATAAATTGGTCAAACACTATTTCCCTTTCATAAAACCATGTTAACTCTGCCTGATTGTATTATGATTTTCTAAATGTCCTGCTGCTACTACTTTAATAATGGATTCTAGCATTTTCCCAATGACTGGTGTTAGGCTAACTGGCCTTCGGTATCCTGATTTTTGTGCCCCTCCCCCCAACCCCATCCCTTTCTTGTATAGAGGTGTTACATTTGTGGTTTTCCAATCTACTGGGACCTTTCCAGAATCTAGGGAATTTTGGAAAATTACAACCAGTGCATCCACTATCTCTGTACCCACTTCTAAGACCCTTGTCAGCCTTTAGTCCCATTAGTATTCCCATTATTTTTTCTCTAGTGATAGTGATTGTTTTAAGTTTCTCCCTCCCTTTTGCCTCTTGATTTTCTGCTATTCTTGGGATGCTTTTTGTGTCTTCTACGGTGAAGACAGATACCAAATACTTGTTTAAAGTCTCTGCTATTTCCTTGTTTCCCATTATTAATTTCTTAGCCTCATCCTGTAAGGGACCAACACTTACTTTAGCTACTCTCTTCCTTTTTATATATTTGTCGAAGCTTTTACTGTCTGTTTTTATATTTCTTGCCAGTTTACTCTCGTACTCCAATTTCTCCCTTTATTTTTAGGCATCCTCTGCTAGTTTCTAAAATTTTCCCAACCTTCTGGCCTACCACTAATCTTTGCAGCATTGTATGCCTTTTCTTTCAATTTGATACGACCTTTGATTTCCTTAGTTAGCCCCAGCTGGTGCATCTTTCTCATAGACCTTTCTTTCTCAATGGAATATATCTTTGTTGAGAGTTATGAAATATCTCCTTAAATGTCTGCCACTACTTCTCTACTGTCTTTAGTTTCCAACTTATTTTCCCAGTCCACTTTAGTCAACTCTGTCTTAATACCTTTGTAATTGCCTTTATTTAAATTTAAGATACTCGTTTCAGACCCAAACTTCTCACCCTCAAACTGAATGTGAAATTGTCATGTTATGATCACAGTTGCCGAGAGGATCCTTTACTATGAGGTCATTTATTAATCCTATGTCATTACAAATTACCAGGTCTAAAATAACCAGGTCCCAGGTTGGTTCCAAAAGGAATTGTTCTAAGAAACTGTCCCTAATATGCTCTGTGAACGCATCCTCCATGCTACCTTTGCCAATTTTATTAGTCCAATCCATATGAAGATTAAAATCCCCCACTATTATGGCAGTATCTTTCCTACAAGCTCACATTATTTCTTGATTTATATTCTGTCCTACAGTTACTATTAGGGGGGCCTATAAACTACTCCCATCTGACTTCTTTCCTTTGCTATTTCTTATCTCCACCTAAAGTGATTCTACATCTTGATCTTCTGAGCCAAGATCATTTCTCACTATTGTACTGGTCTCATCCTTTATTAACAAAACCACCCACTTCCTTTCTCTCTCTCCCTATCCTTCCGAAATGCCCAATACCCTTGAATATTTAGCTCCCAGCCTTGGTCACCTTGGAACCACATCTTTGTAATGGCTATCATATCATACCCATTTATTTCTATTTGTGTTAATCATCTTGTTGCAAATGCTGTGTGCATTTAGATAGAACAAAGAACAAAGAAAATTACAGCACAGGAACAGGCCCTTCGGCCCTCCGAGCCTACGCCGATCCAAATCCTCTATCTAAACCTGTCGCCTATTTTCTAAGGGTCTGTATCTCTGTACTTCCTGCCCATTCATGTATCTGTCTAGATACATCTTAAAAGACGCTATCGTGCCCGCGTCTACCACCTCCGCTGGCAAAGCGTTCCATGCACCCACCACACTCTGCGTAAAGAACTTTCCACGCATATCCCCCCTAAACGTTTCCCCTTTCACTTTGAACTCGTGTCCCCCTTGTAATTGAATCCCCCACTCTGGGGAAAAAGCTTCTTGCTATCCACCCTGTCTATACCTCTCATGATTTTGTACACCTCAATCAGGTCCCCCCTCAACCTCCGTCTTTCTAATGAAAATAATCCTAATCTACTCAACCTCTCTTCATAGCTAGCGCCCTTTTAGCTTTAAGAGTCTTTAATTGTCTTTCTAAATTTCCCCTCACCTGAATCCTCCTCCCCATTATTTAATTTAAAGCCGTCTCTATAGCCGTAGTTATATGATTTGCCAGGACACTGGACCCATCGTGGTTCAGGTGAAGGCTGTCCCAGTGGTACAGCTCCCCATTTCCCCAGTACTGGTGCCAGTGTCTCATGAATTGAAACTCATTTCTCCCACACCAATCTTTGAGCCATGCGTTCAGCTGTCTAATCTTATTTACCCTATGCCAGTTTGCTCGTGTCTCAGGTAGTAATTGAAAGATTATTACCTTTGTAGTTCTGCTTCTGATTCAGCCCTTAGCTGCTCATACTCGCTCAGCAAAACCTCTTTCTTCGTCCTACCTATGTCGTTGATACCCACGTGGACCACGATAGCTGGATCGTTCCTCTCCATCCACAAGGAGATGTCCTTAACCTTGGCGCCGGGCAGATAAAACAGCCTTTGAGATTCACGCTCTCGGCTGCAGAGAACAGTATCAATCCCCCTCGCTATACTGTCCCCCTACTACATTCCTTTTTACTCCCCCACCTCAATGGCCTCCTGCACCACAGTGCTGTGATCAGTTTGCTCATCCTCCCTGCAGTCCCTGCTCTCATCCACACAAGCTGCAAGGGCTGAGGCTCCTTCATTGCTACCATCTGGATCTCCATATCTGCCTCACTCATGTTCACACCCTCCTGTCCCTGAGAACAGATCAAATCTGAGTACCTAGCCTAAGGGGTGTGGCTGCCTCCTGGAACAAAGTGTCCAGGTAACTTTCCCCCTCCCTGATGCATCACAGTGTCTGAATCTCAGACTCCAGCTCATCAACTTTGAGCCGAAGTTCCTCAAGCTGCAGATACTTACTGCAGATGTGATTGCAGTGGATCACGCTGGTGTCCATCAGGTCGTACATGCGACAGCTGCTACACATAATCAGCCCTGCCATCTTTATTGTATTTTATTTAACTAGTTTTCAAGTTTAGAAATATCACTGATTTGCAGTTATATAAAGCAGTTTAACTAGTTAAGTTACAAAATTTAATACAATGCTCATCTCTCCCCAGTACCAGTTTAAACTGCTGCCCCAGTTTAGAAAGGGGGGGAAAAACTTTTAAAACTCACTAATCACCTACCTGCTCACCTAATTAATGCCAGTGGGCTTCAGCTCTCCGGTCTCGCAGTCTCTGGCTCCCTCTTGGATCATTACTTGTTTTGTAAAAGACTAGAACTGCACTGTCTCCCTCACTGCACTGAATTCCCACACTTACCAAGTTCCCGAGTTAAGTACTCTCAGCACTCAGTTGAGCAGAGCTTTGTGCTACTTCAACTGATGAATCAGTGCATCTCCATGTTAAACACCACTTGGAAGAAGCACTGAGGGTAGTAAGGGCCCAGAATGTACTCTGGGTGGGGGACTTCAATGACCATCAACAGGAGTGGCTCGGTAGCACCAGTACTGACTGAACTGACTGAGTCCTGAAGGGCATATCTGCCAGACTGGGCCTGCTGCAGGTGGTGAGAAAAGCAACACAGGAGAAATCTAAAATAAAAACAGAAAATGCTGGAAATACTCAGCAGGTCTGGCAGCATCTGTGGAGAGAGAAGCAGAGTTAACAGTTCAGGTCTGTGACCTTTCATCAGAACTGGCAAAGGTTAGAAATGTAATAGGTTTTAAGTAAACGAAGAGGGGGTGGGAGGGGAAGAGAACAAAAGGGGAGGTGTGTGTTTGGGCAGAGGGCAGGAGAGATTGAATGACAAAGATGTCCTGAGGCAAAGGGAGTGCTTATAGTGTGGTGAAAGACACAGCATTAGTCCAGAGAGAGTGTTAATGACAGAATAATACAGCTCGATCCAAAAGCAAAAACATGAAAACAAAATTTAAGGCAGGCACATGGTTAATAAAAAAAGTATAATAAAGGCCGGTCATGCTTTGAAATGATTGAACTCAGTATTGACTCTGGAAGGCTGTAGAGTGCCTAATCGGGAAATGAGGTACTGCTCATCGGGCTTGCTGGAACACTGCAGCAGACCAAGGACAGAAATGTGGGTATGAGAGTAGGGTGCTGAATTGAAATAGCAAGCAACCGGAAGCTTGGGATCATGCTTGCAGACTGAGCGGAGGTGTTCCGTGAAGTGGTAACCTAATCTGCATTTGGTCTCACCAGTGTAGAGGAGACCGCATTGTGAGCAGCAAATACAACATACTAAATTGAAAGAAGTACAAGTAATTCGCTGCTTCACCTGGAAGGAGTATTTGGGGCCTTGCAACCTTCCACAACAGCACTTCTGATATGTCTTCCTTTTTCTTCAAATGAGGATTCCCCTCATTGTGGTTGACAGGGCCATCAGTTGCGTCCAACCCATTTCCTGCACGTCTGCCCTCACCCCTTCCCTTCCCACCCAGAACCACGACAGTGTTCCCCTTGTCCTCACTTTCCACCCCACCAGTCTACACATTTATTTATTTTTTAAATTTTTATTTATTTACATCCAAAGGATCATCCTTTGCCGATGCCACCACCAAACGCATCATCTTCTCCCCTCCCCGTCAGCATTCCGAAGGGATCGTTCCTTCCGTGACGCCCTGGTCCACTCCTCCATTACCCCTTTTACCTCCTCTCTCCTCCCCATCCAAGGCCCCAACCACATCTTCCTTCCCTCTCCATAGATGCTGCCAGACCTGCTGAGTATTTCCAGCATTTTCTGTTTTTATTTCAGATTTCCAGCATCCGCAGTATTTTGCTTTTATTACAGGAGAAATCTACTTGACCTCATCGTCATCAGTCTACCTATTGCAGATGCACCTTTCCATGACAGTATTGGTAGGAGGGACCATTGGACAGTCCTTCGGGAGACAAAGTTCCATCTTCACACTGAGGATGCCGTCCATTGTGTTGTGTGGCACTACCACCATGCTAAATGGGATAGATTCAGATCAGATCTTGCAGCTTAAAACTGAGCATCCATAAGGCACTGTGGGTCATCAGCAGCAGCAGAATTGTATTCCACCATAATTTGTGACCTCACGGTTCAGCATCGGAATTCTACCATTACCATCAAGCCAGGGGATCAACCCTGGTTCAGTGAGGAGTGCAGGAGATCATGACAGGAACAGCACCAGGCATAACTTAAAAATGATGCTCCACCCTAGTGAAGTTGTAACACAGGACTGCAAACATGCTAAACAGCAGAAGCAGCATGCTATAGAAAGAGCTAGGTGATCCCACAACCAACAGACCAGATCAAAATTCGGTGGTCCTGCTGCATCCAGTTGTGAATGGTGATGGACAATTGAATAATTAGTGGGAGGAGAAGGTTGAATGAACATCCCCAACCTCAATGATGGTGGAGCCCAGCACGTCAGTGCAAAAGACAATGCTGAAGCATTTGCAACCACCTTCAGTCAGAATTGCAGAGTGGATGATCCATCTCGGCCTGCTTCTGAGGTCCCCATCATCACAGATGCCAGTCTTCAGAATATTTGATTCACTCCATGTGATCTCAAGAAATGGCTGAGCGCACCAGATGCAGCAAATGCTATGGGCCCTGGCAACATATAGTGCTGAAGACTTATGTTCTAGAACTGGCCGTGCCCCTAGCCAAGCTAATCCAGTACAGCTCAACACTGGCATCTACCCAGCAATATGGAAAATTGCCCAGGTATGTCCTGTGCACAACATGCAGGACAAATCAAATCCGGCCAATTACAGCCCCATCAGCCCACTCTCAATCATGAACGAAATGATGGAAGGTGCTATCAAGCGGCACCTACTCAGCAATAACCTGCTCACCGATTCTCAGTTTGGGTTCCACCAGGACCACTCAGCTCCAGACTTCATTGCATCCTTGGTCCAAACATGAACAAAAGAGCTGAATACAGGAGGTGAGAGTGGCCTTCCTTGCCATCAAGGCAGCATTTGACTAAGTGTGGCATTAAGAAGTCCTAGGAAAATTGAAGACAGTGGGTATCGGGGGGCACTGGTTGCAGCCATAGTTCGCACAAAAGAAGATGGTTGTGGTTGTTGGAGCCCAATTATCTCAGTCCTAGGACTTCACTGCAGGAGTTCCTCAGGGTAGTGTCCCAGGCACAACCATCTTCAGCTGCTTCATCAGTGGCATTCCCTTCATCATAAGGTCAGAAATCGGGATGATTGCACAGAGTTCGGTCCATTTGTAACTTCTCAGATACTGAAACAATCCGTGCTGGCATGTAGCAAGAGCTGGACAACATTCAGGCTTGGTCAGGCAATGACCATCTCCAACAAGAGAGAAGCTAACTGTCTCCCCATGACAATCCAATGGCATTACAGTTGCTGAATTCCCCACTATCACAAATCCTGAGGGTTACCATTGACCACAAGCTTAACTGGACCAGTCACAGAAATGCTGTGGCTACAAGAGCACGTCAGAGGTTGGGAATTCTGTGATGAGTATCTTATCTCTGGACTCCCCAGTGCCTGACCACCATCTGCAAGGCACAAGTCAGGAGTGTGATGGAATGCGCTCCACTTTCCTGAGTGAGTGCAACTTCAACAACAACCCTCAACACTGAAGAGGCTCAACACCATCCAGGGCAAGCAACCCGCTTGATTGGCACCCCATCCACCACCTTAGCATTTGCTCCCTCTACCACATGCGCACTGTGGCTGCAGGATGCATTGCAACAACTCACCAAGACTCCTTCGACAGCACTTTCCAAACCCATGATCTCTACCAACCAGAAGGACAAGGGCAGCAGGTACGTTTGAACACTGCCACCTGCAGGTTCCCCTCCAAGTCCCACACAATCCTGACTTGGAAATATTCCTTCTCTGTGGCTGGGTCAAAATCCTGGCAATCCTTCCTAACTGCACTGTGGATGTACCTACACCACATGTACTGCAGCGGTTCAAGAAGGCGGCTGAACACCAGCTTCTCGAGGGCAGTTAGGAATGGGTAATAAATGCTGGCCTTGCCAATGATGCCCACATCCCATGAATGCATACTGTACCACGAGTTGCTCGTATTCTTGTTCTTTCTCTCCCACATTATATTTTTTTTATCAAGCCAACTCTCCTGAAAAGTCATTTTGCAGTATGAGGAACAACCTGGTCAAAACCAATATCCATGCATGTACTTTCTTCACACCTACTTTCTTCACCTGGACCTATCATAGCACAGATTGTGACTCCGACCACTCTTTTGGCAGCAGTTAAGGTGCACTCCTGAAAGTTCCACAGCTCCCAACATGACAGCCCACCACACATCAACATCCCTTGCATAAACAATGATGCCAAATACCAGCACTTTGCACTATTGCTAGAACGCTTACATCCACCAAAGCCCTAACGGGAAGTACTGATGCTGACATCGATTAAGCTTGGAAGTCACTAAGCTCAATCATCTATGAAGCAGCAGAAGCATCATTTGGTAAAGATGGAACCCACAACAAGGGCTGGTATGAGACCTCCTCAGCTGAGATGATCTATGTCATTAAAAACAAAGCCTTCGTGATGCACAACATACACCCAACAGCTAAGACACTGTGTGACCTGAAAGTAACCAAGACAGCTGTGCAAAGGAGAGGGAGATAGTGCGCAAGCACTGGATCAACTTATGTCAAGAAATCCAAACTGCATGTGACAAAGGAAATTACGAGCTATGTATGAAAGGATCAAGAGGGCGCTTGGCCCAGCTGTCACCAAGGTTGCACCCCTGAAGTTGGCAGATGGTGAAGTACTCACCTACAGAAGTAAACAGATGTTCTGCTGGGCTGAACAGTACTGTCAGCTGTACTCCTGTGAGGCGAACATCTCCCAGTCTGTGCTTGATGCTCTCCTGCAACTTCCTGTCATGGTTGACTTGGATGAAGAACCCTCATTACTGGAGCTTGAGAAGGCCATAGATGGCCGAGCAAACAGAAGGTCACCTGGCAAGGACGGAATCCAAGCTGAACTGCTCAAGCGTGGCAAGTCCTATCTATTGCCAGACCTATATGACCTCCTACTCTGCTGGAAAGTAGGCTGTGTTCCACAGGAGATACGTGATGCTAAAATCATCACACTGTACAAAAGCAAAGGCGACAGAGGAGACTACTGCAACTACAGGGGCATCTCACTCCTCAGCGTCACGGGCCTTTGCTCGGGTCATACTTAATAAAACTCCACTTACTTGCAGAATGTGTGTACCTGGAAGCACAGTGTGGTTTCAGTGCCAGCAAATCTATAACGGATATGATCTTCTCCATACGCCAGCCACATGAGAAGTATAGGGAACCTCTTTACCTTACTTTCGTAGATCTCACTAAGGCATTCGACACTGTCAGCAGAGCAGGGCTCTACAAGGTTTTGGGAAAAGTTGTCTGTCCACTGAAGTACCTCGGTCTCATCCGCTTCTTTGATGACAACATGCACTGCACTTACAGTTTGATGGCTCCATTTCCGACAGTTTCGGAGTGAAGAATGGAGTGAAATAGGGTTGTGCACTAGCCTCCACTCTGTTTGGCATCATCTTCAGGCTCCTGACCTTCGCCTTCCCTGCAGATATGGAAGGAGTCTATTTGCACACTAGGTCAGATGGCAAGCTCTACAATCTATCGAGGCTGAAAGCGAAGGCAAAAACACATCACGTTCTGATCAGAGAACTCCTCTATGCTGATGATGCTGCGCTAGTTGCTCACACGGAAACTCAGCTACGAAGATTCATGGAGTGTCTCTGCCATGCCTGTAATTTTTTCTCTTTGACTGTAAGCTTCACGAAAACAATGGTCATAGGACAAGGTGTTGCATCTCCACCCCTGATCACGCTAACTAACATCCCACTAGAAGTGGTTAGCAAATTCTACTACCTTGGGTCCATGGTGACGGACAATCTGTCCCTTGATGCAGAGCTCGATACACGCATAGGGAAAGCAGCTACCACCTTTGGCCGACTTGCAAAACGTGCATGGGATAACACCAAATTGATCGTTCGGACCAAGCTGATGGTTTATAAGGCCTATGTTCTCAGCTGTATGGCTGTGAAACATGGGGGACTTGCAGCTACTGTGAAAAGAAGGTCAATAATTTCCACCTTCAATGTCTGCAGCACATTAGGGGTATATCCTGGCAGGCCAAAATCTCAAATGCGGCAGTCCTCAAAGGCAGAGCTCCCAGGTGTGTTGGCATTGATCAAATTGGTGGATCGGATACGTTCACAGGCTGGAAGACAGCCGCATACACAAGGACCTTCTGTATGGATACGTAGCCATGGTCAGACGACCAGTGGGATACCAAAAATTCTGCTTCAAGGATGCTTGCAAGCGTGGCATGAAGGCCCTAAATGTTGACTGTTGCACCTGGGAGTCACAGGTTGGTGAAAGAGGGGAAATGGTGATGCATCCTGTGCACATGTGTGCATGACCACGATGACCAGTTGCTACAGCAGTTTGGCAACAGGCGCCATCAAAAACAACAACTCACAGCGTCACTTGGCAGCTTCACATGCAGCGGTTGTGGCAGAACCTGCCTCTCAAGGATTGGCCTCCACAGCCATCAGCAAAGATGCAAGAAGAGAAGACACCCCACCTAAATGGAATGTTTGCTGCGTATCCATTATCTTTCATAGATGAAAGGATGCCAACCACAACTTTCCAACTGGATGGTGATCAAAAATGGGAGCCTTGATTTATATTTTTCCTTCCCGGACCCATTCCTTTTCCAAAGTAGTGTGTACTAAAAATGTTTTGTTTCATGATGCAGTAATGTCCAGGCATCCCCACATGATTCATCCTTTTGCATGGCTTTAGAAGCCTTTTGCTTTCCCCTATGCTATTGTTTTGTTTTTGCCTTCCTGATATGTAATAAAGGATTATATCCAGATGCAGCAAGATTGATGGCGATGGTTGAGTGGGAATGTGGAGTATACTTGGCTGAAGAAAAATGAAAACTGTATCAAGGGTCGGTAATCTCTCAGACTAGGAAGAAGGAGGACCTTGCAAGGAAATAGAGATGTATATTACTATGACAGACAACAATTTTTACAACTGTCTAACACTTTCCAGCTGTGTGATCGATAACATCAATAGAAATCTGTTAGAAAAACATCTTATCTGTTGCCATAGAAACAGTAGAATTTCCATTCACTATCCCTGAATGTGTTTTATGTATTTTGTATTATGTATAAAAGTGCATTTTAGGGAATTATCATAACATGTATATTCACAAATTTATGAAACAGTTTCATAAATTGTATATGTGAATGTATATTATATGTTCTCCTGTGGTGTTGCACACACCAAGTCAAGACCATGTGCAGTATTCAGTTCAAGCAAGGTTAGAGGAGAGAATAACTATCAACTACCTTTCTCCCTTGCTGTCTCCCTGCCTTTTTCCCACGTGGTCCCCCTCTCCTCCTTGCCTTCCCCTTCCCTCTTGTTGCCTTCCATTTTTCTCTCTTGCTGCTATCCCTCCATCCTAGCTGCCATACTCCCTTCCTTCTTGCTGCCTTTCTCTTCTCTTTCTCGCTACCTTGCCCCACCCCTTGCTGCCTTACCCCTCTCTGTGTCTCTATTGGAGCCCACCCCCTGCCCTTGGATTATTCCCTCCCCTCCATTCACTCGACCATCCACTCCACAATTATACCATATTGTGGTATACCACTTCCCCGACCATCCACTCCACAATTATTTAAGAACTATATAATGGTTTTTCATGTCTGTTGTAAATTATCTGTTTTGCATATCAGTGGTATCTATTCATTTTTGAGGGCGGGGGTGGGGGGTGGTTTCTTAATTTTTTTTTTGTTCGTTAAATTTAAACTGCCTCAAATTAAGGAGGAAAAGCAAATAAATCTGAGCTTGGATTTTTTTTCCCTCAATGTGAGTGTCTTCTCAGCACAATGGTGATGCTGGAGGGGAGTTAATCTCAACTTGTTGCAGTGGAAACTTTTTTATTGCCTTTTTAAGTGTCTTGTTATTTACTGAAGAATGCAAATGTCTGTCAATAGTCATGGTTTTAATACCAGTGTTGTGCTTGTATTTGCAGATGACTAGCTGGACTTAATACAAAATATTAATTATTAGCTGTGCAATCAGTTGTTAATAGACAAGTTATACCATATATGGATTATCAGTGACATGCCAAAAAATAACATTTAATACCACATTAGAGATGAATTATGTTTTAGGCGTAACTATATTTGACTTGCGGTAGAATCTAGTGTGTATCTCCTTTCTCGAAAACTCTTATTTCTTCCCAAAAAGTGACTATTTCAAACTATTGCCACCTTTATTCCTGTTTATGATTGGTTAAACTTAATGAGATTGGTATGGCTTGTGGTAGGTTTTAATGAGTGTAACTTCACTGAATGCTCAGTAAATATCTTCACATAGAAAATAATGTCACTTGAACATTTTCCTGTTGTTACAAGTGTTTTGTTTTTATATTGAAAGCCTAGAATTTTGTGTGTTTTTAAAAACTGAGGAAAGGATTTTTCTCTGTGGACGTTGATTGCTGAAACTTGGGTTTGAACTGAGTGAAATACACAGATTGCAAGGCAACTGTTTCCAAACAACTTAGCGGGGGAATGACAGGTCAAGAGTTATGACTGTCATGTGACTGGATTGTAGAAGTTAGTTTCACTTTTGGATTGTGAAAAGACCAGTGAGTTGGACAAGGAGTAGGCAGTTTGAAATCTGGCTGTGACCTGCTTGGAGACTGGAGAAAAAGACCTCTCTCTCTAAAGGAAGACTTGCATCTCTTGAAAAGAAATCCTGTATTTGAAATGTGACTGTGATCTGCCTGGAGAGAGAAAAAAGACCCAGGAATAAAGAGTTCCTTCTCTCTGTAGAGGAAGACCTCCTTTCAGAGAAGAAACCCCTTTATGTCAGAAGTAGCAGATTTCTGTTGCATCCAGTCTTTGAAGAATCCCTGCCTTAAGAGTGGTTCCTGTTGCCTCCTGTTTTTTGGGAGATCCTGAAATCTCAAGAAAGCTTCTATTGCTAGACTGCTGCTTCAAAACCCAAGCAGACCTGTTACTACACCCGTTGCTAAAAGACCTGTGTGACGCCTGATGCCGACAAATTGCCCTGAACACCTACCCATCACAGACTGTTCATCAACCTCGCCTGGAGAGACTTCGAGTGGCATCTGACTATTTGACTCTGGGACACCTCACTGTACCAAAAACATCCTACCAGAACGTGATTAACTCAATCATTTTATTTTTTTCCTTTTTATTCCCAAGAAACAGCTGTAAACGAAAAATCCTTTTCCTTGGTTAACCCTTTTTTTGTATGTATGTGTGCGCGAGGGCTAAGGAAATAAGGAATTTTTCATATATATATATATATATATATATATATATAGATTTATCTCATTAATAGTTGATACTTACTATTTCTTTTCTAATAAATAGTTAATGTTGTTTAAAGAAACCTGATTTGGTTGTTTATTCTGGGGGCAAATAGTGTGTCCAATTTAGCTATTCTTTGGTAGGTGAAAAACTTTCTTAGTATGCTGTGACTCTGGAATAGTGGGACTGAATTAACAGTGTATTACTCAGCCTTGGTCATAATGCTGTAAAATGTCATTTCTGACTGCATTGTATGAAAGCTCATGCATTTATTTGTCAATTACTCTGTACAGAAAATTGCTATATTTTGATTATTCACTGGCTTTTCCCCATCTCGCTGAAGTGTAGTTCCGTGGGCCGTGGTTACCCTCCATTATCTCACCCTAGTGACCATTCTTCATGTATTTCGTCTTGGCAGTGAGTGTTAGCAGGCTTTGAGATTGTGGGCATCATGAATGAACTCAAACCTGTCCTTGCACAATGCCCACCCACACATGAATTTCTAACAGAGGTTGCTGAATAGTAATTGGGAGTAGAAACCTTTGGCTGATCTACCTGCCCCCTCACATTTAAGCAGAGTGCATAGACCCTTTCTAGCACCCATACTGCTGTCAGTTGAGTTCAGCTAACTGGCCACTCATTGGATCAACCAGCTGAGTCTTCAGGGAACACCAGTTTACTAGGGGAAGAACTTAAATATCTTCCTTATACCGAAAATGCATATCCTTATGAATCGAGGATGTAGCACAAAATCCTGTTAAAGTTTTTATTGTAAATCTGTGTTTTGTAGGAGTACACTGTACACATGGCTTCAATCGAACTGGATTCCTTATTTGTGCTTACTTGGTGGAGAAGATGGATTGGAGGTAATTGGTTTTCATAGTATATTTAGAATATACTCGAGTTTATTAATAGAGCTGTGTATAAGGAAACTGTCCTATTCTTAGTGAAATTTCTCAGAATAATGCTGTATGGTGGCTCCTTGAAAGTGTGTTGGTGTTAAGAATTTTTTTCAGTTCTATTTATATTTCCTGGTTTACAATAAAAAGTTGTAATTTCACATATAATATAGTGGTTAGTAAAACAGAAGGGCAAACTTTTTCTTGATTATGTTCATCCACTTAAAGGGGAAGTGTATTCTACTGATTTGTTGCATAATCCTAAATGTTATACAGGGAATTAAACCACATGTGTGGACTGAATATCGATGGTTTACTTGTGGATTATTTCTGAAACTGGCACTTTTTTGACTCCCAAATTACGTGATGAATGCACATGCATACTCAATGAAAGCAGCCTTTTGAACTGTCCACCCTCACGTGGAGCATGCAGAAGCCTTCCTCCATGGTAAGTCTCCACAGAATAAAGCCATTACATTGTCTCCAATCTAATTTTTTCTTTAAAAATAAAAATTATGAAATCCGTCAAATGAAATACACAAGAGGACTCCGATGTTTATTGATAAATAAGCAAATAAGCCACCAGTAAGTTCGTTTTGATGAATCATGTGCCTGGCATCATTGGGTGGTTTGTGTTTCCCCCCTGCCCCCACCCCCACAAACTACAAGGTTCATATATTTATATCTGCACCTTTGTGGTGTGTTCAATGACTCCTTGTTACCATATTTTATGGTTTAGAATTGCTGGTTGGAAAGCATCTCGGAGCTGAGTTTTTGTGTTGAACTTCACCTAATTCTGTTTTTAGTGAGTTGTTCACTGTTCTCTATTGTCACTGGAACAGAACACTGTGATATATTTGGGAGAACTGAACACAAAATGATTGTTCCCTGACTGCTTCTCGCTTTCTAAAGTATAGAATATAGTAACAGCAGGGCACTGAGATATGCTGGTAAATGCAAATACCTCCTTTTGTATAAGCAATTAGGATTATGTGGCAATTCAGTAAAAATACTTTCTGTTTCGTATTCCCATTGTTCCATACTTAGAACTGTATTTGAATTTCTTCCTGAGTTTGTGCAGTAATAGATTGATAGTGTATTTTGCTTACAGTGGTAGCAAAACCATGAAATAAAGTGAGCTGAATACTGATAAAACATGTCTTCGGTAAGATTTACATACAGGACTGATTTTGCAATCCTCTGTATGTAGAATAACACCTAATCAGTCAAAAATGACCTGATCAGTCAAAATATTTAGCAGGTCTGGTAGCATCTATAGAGAGAGAGAAACAGAGTTATCCAGCTATGATGAAAGGTCACAGACCTGAAACACTAACTCTGTTTCTCTCTCAACAAATGCTACCAGTCCTACTGAGTATTTGCAGCATTTTCTGCTTTTATTTCAGATCTTTCTGTTCAAAAGCCTGATAAGTTAGAGTTTATATTATATATATATAAATTTTACCATGGTCTTGTGACGATTGCATAACTGTCTCCACATGTTGCAGCACCACAAGGAAGTACTTGCCATAGAGGCTAAACAATAGACTCTGGTGGTCAGTAAGACTGCAGTTGAGCACAAAAGAGTTGAATGCAGCTAGTTTTCAGCTGGCCAACCTGGAGGTCTAAACCCTTCAATGCAGAATGACGTTACCTTACCATACTTTTGCTTTAACTTGGCCTGTCAAGGAACTGCCTGGATTAAACTGTTGCTGATATTGCTTTGACTTTAAGATTTTGAAACTTGATTCCAATTTGATTTATTTTAAACCCACTTTCTTATATGAGGTCAGTGACTGTTATATTTTTGTATTATTTAGCATTGAAGCTGCAGTTGCTACTTTTGCTCAGGCAAGACCCCCTGGAATTTATAAAGTGGAATACCTGCAGGAACTTTTCTGTCGCTATGGTGAGGTAGCAGATGCTCCTCCCCCACCAGAAAGACCAGATTGGTGCTATGAGGATGATGATGAAAATGTTGACGACGATGGGTGTAGGATCAGTAAAGATTCAGAACCTGGCTCTTCAGGTTCCAACCCATGCAAAAGGAGAAAAGAACGAATTAAGTTGGTAAGAACTTGGATTGCAAGCATATAGGGAGGGGTATTAGGGCCAATCAAATGTGTATAATGCTACGCATTCAGCAAAGTTAATTTGTTAGAAATATTAGATGTCTTTCCATGACTGTTTATGGGCCTAATAAATTGGCCAATTACATTAAAATTTGATTAGATGGCTGAAATCAGAAGAGAAGAAAACATGGAATGAGAAAAGAACCTTTAACTCATCAGGTTCTTTGTCCATTTTCCATCTATTTGCAGTTTGGTCTATTAGACACCACAAAAAAGCTTTAGTTTGCTCAAGTTGTTTTGCACAACCCTTTTGTCCATCCAAGATAAATTGGGCAAAATACTAGTATATTTAATCCTGTATTCTAGACCAGTTGCTGATGTCTGATAGATAAACACTAAATACAGATAAACACTAAATACAATAAATGCAATAAGCAAGAATTACTGTACCGAAAGTTCTAATCTGTAATATATATTGGCTAGGGGATTGGATAAATTCACCCCCCACCTTTTTAACATGTACATCTCTTAAAATTGGATTGTGATCTACTAGATATGTCTAAGCTTTTGTGCACAATAGGGGCAATTTTAACTTAACCCGCCAGGTTGGCAACTGATGGGATCAGTTCAAACAGACTTTTCACACGCCGCTTAATTTTACTCTCCATTGACCTCCATTCTAATGCAGATTTACTACAGCTGTTTAATTTTCTCAAAAGGGAGCAGTTTTTCTAGAGGGCATGCAAGTTAAAGGTGTGACACAAGTGACAATCCAATCCAAGTTCGGGGAGATCCAAAGGAAATGTCAGCAGTTTTGTGGATGGGAAAGGTGAGTGACTTCCTTTTGTGAGCAACTTGCATATTGTAGAATAAAAACACAAAATGCTGGAAATATTCAGCAGATCTGGTAGCATCTGTAGAGAGAGAGAAACAGAGTTATCCAGCTATGATGAAAGGTCACAGACCTGAAACACTAACTCTGTTTCTCTCTCCACAGATGCTACCAGTTCTGCTGAGTATTTCCAGCACTTTCTGTTTTTATCTCAGATCTCCAGCTTCCATGGTAATTTGCTTTTATATTACATATTGTAGGTGCCTTTTATGAAGTATTACCTCTGGCAGTGATGATGATTATTAGTTTTGGCTTATTTAGTTTTTGTTTCTAATTGTTTGCGGTTAATCTGTTGGTACAGTGGTCTGAAGTTTTAAAGTAAACGTAACCATTTTCTTCAGTAAAAATCACTGGAGAGGAATTATTTAATATATTCCCTCTGACAGAGGCATGCTTTTGGTTGAATCCCACTTGTGAGGAAGCTTTTTGTAAAGACCTTAGCATTACTCATGAGATTGCATTCTTCCGCACATGTTGGATCAAGAAATGTTGGCATGTATTAGCCATTCTAACTTCTCCCCACATTCATCGAGGCTATCCTATGTGCAAAATTTACAAATTGGTATTTATCAGTCTAAGATGACAGTAGAGGTTGTCTCACTGTACTGTTAAAAACTGGGTAACATGCTTGTTTCACTGCCTGATTGACCTAAAAGGAGAAACAGTCAGAGTCTTTGTAACTTGTTCTTGCCTAAGTGGTTATTTTCGCATCACCTATGCTGTCATTAAGAATAATTGTTTGAAATGGTGGGAGATTTGAATTTGTGCTGCTCTTCTGGTCTATAACATACATCACCTAAGGAGGGAAATGTAATCCTGAAATGGTGGATTTCCGTCAGCCTGAGCATGACCTTTAAAAATGAATGTTCAGAGGGGAGAACGAATATCATTACTTCAACCCCTGCTTCCCCAGATCAAACTGTAAGATGCATATTTTGTGCATTTTCTGTGGCTGTCTGGTAATAGAATTTCTGTTAATCCAGATCAGGATTTCCTGGAGCCCAGCCCGTTTCTATGGACAAACAAAATATAAAATTTCTCGAACAAAAGCCATACAAAGTCAGTTGGAAAGCAGACGGGGCACGGTGAGTATTTGTTTGCTTTGAGACTTTCCAAAATGATGCAGATTTAAAATGGTAACATACTGTTCCTCATCCCATTGTAACAGTCTTCAGGAACTATTGTAATTGGTAAATCTTGAATGTTCAATGATAAACCTATAGAATAAAATCTTGTTTACAATGCATGTCATATTTTAAATGTATTTATAACATGAAAATAATTTCTCTTGGTTCAAACTATTCCTTAATTTGACTAACCTTACAAACAGGTAAGTAAGAAAAGCTACCAATTGGGAACCAGTAACCCAGCCAAAAGCCATTAATCTGGGACCAACAACTGCACCAAAAGAAGCCAGTCAAAGTGCTCAAATGTTTTATTTTCTGATTTTCTTTGATCCTGTTCTTTCCTCGGCCAACTGAATATATATACATTCAATAAATTAAATCCCGAACATTTAAAAACCTAAATCAGAAAAAATTTTATAACTTCAGGAGAGAACAAAAGCATGGTTGTTGAGGTTTTTGAAAGGAGGTGTGTGCAAGTTGAAATAACTGAGGAAAGGAGTTTTGTGTGTAGGGCAAGTTGTCTAAAGAAGCGGCAATGATGGTGGAGTGAGGGGGAACGAGAAGTAGGCCGGTGTTTAAGGACTGGAGAATGACATTTTCTAAGTCTGTTCACTGGCCAATAATATAGTTTTAAAATTAGGAAGTTGGGCACGTTCTATTTCAGAATGTATTCAATTTGAAGTAAATCATTAATGTATTATACTATAGCCCATCCTGGAAGCAAGCATAGGTAGTCCAATAATAGCCTTTGGAAAAACTGAGTAGAGAGTATTTAATCTATTGCTTTGGCCCCTTTGACCTCTAATCTAGAGAGGCATGGATTTGAATTGCAGTCATAACTGGTAGTCAAATTTGCCTACCCTCGTTGGTTATGTTTCACCAGTTCTTAGTTATTACTTGGTGTCATTGCACAGCATGATGGCTATTGCCCTGCAGAAATAGCTTCTCTGTACTATGTCTAGAGCAGCATGAGATAATCTGTGACCTAAATCATCATTATCTTTTGGCTGAAGGAGTAAAATGTAATGGAGGGGTGGAAGGATACAGAGAATGCCTTGATTTTGCTCTCGGCAGTGAAGGAGCAGCTTTTGCGTCTAACTGCCCACAGAGTTTTCACGGACTTGTCAGCAGAGATTTCCACTAATCCGTCGTCTGTTTCAGGGATCTGTGGTGCTTGTGAACTGGGCAAGAAACAGTGAGGCTCTTCAATTATCAACGATTAATTTGCAACTTATCATTCTGGGATCAGTTGTCATTTAATTTTTATGTTCTGGTGGAACCCAGAATGCTAGATACTGCTGGGCCTTACAGTTGTCTATCTGCTGGACTTTCTGAGGGAACCTGGGACTGCTGCCCCAAATCCCCAGCTGAATTTTCTTTGGCCATTTCCTACTCCAACCTCCGTTCCATCCCTGTAACCATGCCTGACCTCTGCCCAAGGCTCCAGGCGTCAGTCTTATTTGTATGCTAAAGATCATATTTGACCAGTAACTTTTTTTTTCATTCGCTCTTGGGATGTGAGCGTGCAAGCAAGGCCAACGTTTATTTCCCATTCCTAAGGTGGTGAGCTGCCTTCTTGAACTGTTGCAGTCTATGTGGTGTAGGTAAACACACAGTGTTTTTTTCTGTAAGGGTTTGATATAACTTAGTGGCCATTCTAGAGGGCAGTTAAGAGTCAACCACATTGCTGTGGATCTGAAATCATATGTAGGTCAGACCAGTTAAGGATGGCAGATTTCCTCCCGTGAAGGACATTAGTAAATCAGATGAGTTTTAAGACAGTCAGGTAGTTTCATGATCATTATTCATGAGACTAGCTTTTTATTCCATATTTATTCATTAATTGAATTTAAATTTCCCCAGTAGCCGTGTGGGATTTGAACTCTTGTATCTAGAGCATTAGTCCAGGCCTCTGGGTTACGGGTCCAGTAACAGTACCACTACGCTGCCGTATCCATAACTATAAACAGGTCAGTTGTGTTTGGCATTGGGTGGGCGGGGGTGGTGCAGGTGGTGGTGCACGTGGGTGGAGAGCCGAAAGGTTAGAAAGCCGAAAGGTTAGAGGAACAGTAGAAAGATTGGGCTAAGTCTCTTTGCTGCAATAAAGTGGAGGAGGGGCCAAGCCATTTCTCTAACTAGTTCCATAGCCCCTGAGATATTAATGCCGATTACACACACGTGGTCTTATGATAGACAGTACTTCTAACACACATTTTTTTTCTGTTTCTTCATTGTTTCCCCCTTACGGAGGAGGTCCAGTGCTTCTGAGAAGAAATCAAAGTTGATAGATGACTGGATGAATTAACTTCCAATGAAAGCAAATAGCCTAACAGACTTGTTTGATCCAATTTTGCTCAATGTACATACACCGCATGAAAACAGCTCCCATCAAGCAAAGACCTGTTAAGGGAACAAGTTGAAGTTAGTCTAGAAATCTATAAAAAGTACCAGAAAAATTTTCATGCTGTATGTATTTTGACCACCAAGGATTAGCCCAAGTGGACCTGACATCAGTCTGAACATAAGTTTATGTGAACTGTTTTTTCCTGGTAGGGAATTATTTTAGGGAGAGGGGATGGAAGGAAAGGGAGGAGGGTCAGGCAGTAGGAGGGATCCAGAAAGAACAGGCCTAATATATAAACACTCTGACTCTCATTATCCCCACTGGATGTAGTGCATGCAGATGTGGGGCCACATTTCATTATTTAGTTACAAATTGGGATGTTGATCTTAATAGCTGTGCGAGGGACAGAAATGGCGAGTGGGAGGCTGTGTCTTTCACTTTTTGCCTCCAGAATTCAAGAGAGAGATTTCTTTGGGTAGTTTCTTTGGAACAGTGCGAGAATTTTCATAGCGAAACTATGCATACACAGCTGCCTTCTGCTTGGGTTACCAAAGAGGTACTCTGAAGCCAGGAAAACTCAGCGACCTACAGCCCTCCATTCCATATGTTGCACACATTGTATTTTTTTAAAATACAAAGCACACCCAACCTTGAACTTTTTATAATAGTCTTGGTTGTCATAATTTATTGATCATTATTTAATTCTTGACAATTTTACATATTTAAGTATGTGTGTAAGGCAACACCGTATGTGCACCTTACATTTTAGGATTTGGTAGGTTTCTTATAGTTTGGAACCAGTCTAACTCTCATGTCGCTATTTCAGTCCAGATGTGATCACTGGGCCATTTGGTCACATGCCCATTGAGTGTAGCAGTGATGTTGTATAGTTAAATTTGTACGAAGTCTAAATCACTGCTGGGGGAATGTGGCCCCAAGAAACTGTACAGTAGTACCTTTTAGGTGGTAATGGATCATGGATTAATTTGATAGAGGGGAAATGATTATTGTTGTATTGAATTATATCAATGGCCTCTTTTCCCAAAGCTACTGAAAGGTAGTTGGCTAGATGGAAAGCTTTATCCATCCATATGGCAGAAGTTATTTTTCTAAACATGCTCCTTTAACTTTTTTCTTTAGTAAATTTGAATGGATTACATTGAAGCTTCATTATATGTAAAATAGAGAGGTTCTGACATTTCTTGCTGAAGAATGAATGGTTTAACAGAAACTTTGCCTCTAAATTCTGAATTCGTGAGCGACTACTTGCTTAAACCTGATGAACTGAATGTAGCGTGTACCAGCTTGGTTCAGTTGATGGCACTTGTCTCTGAGTCAAAAGGTTATGGGTTCAACACCCGCTACAGATTTACACTTCAGATGTGCTGTTTTTCATATGAGACTTCAAACTGGGTATCCAACTGCCTTCTCAGCTGGAAGTCAAAGATCCCAAGGTAGTATTTGAAGATAGGGAGATCTTTGTGTGTTGTCCAACGTTCCTTTTCCTACTAAAACCGGTATAATACATTTTCTGGTCAGTCATTCATTTTGCTGTCTTTGGGACCACTGTGCACAGATTGGTTGTTCCTTGTATAGCAGGGTGTATTTAAAAGTAATCAGTAAAGCTCTTTGGGACATTTTGAGAACATTTTGCACTATTTAAATGCAAAATCTTTCTGTCATGAAACTCAGTAGATGAAAGCCATAGCAGATGTCTGCATTAATGAGATGGAAAATAGAACTTTCTATGAAGAGGAACAAATGCTACTTATGATGCATTAGCTTAGAGCTATTATGCTGATGACTAATGTATTTATAAGAACAAATGAGTAATAAGTGAGTATAAATTTAACAGTTATTGTCTAAGTGTATATCCCTAGAATAGAAAATAAAAAGTAGAATGAGGCGATTATAATTGCTAAATGAAAGTCGAGGAATTTGATAAATGTGTAGGCTCTACTGTTCTTTGATTAAGGCATGGCAGGTAAATATTTGTGTCGCCTGTTTTTTGTCACTTAACTTGATGCAAATTATTTTTCTAGAAAATTACTTTAATTGCAGGAGCTAAAAATAATATAAAGGGATTAAATATGTTGAATAGGGCCATTACATTGCAGTAACTGCATGGTGCCATGTGTTAGTAGCTTCTCTTCCTCCACTCTGAATTACTGATCTGAACCTTGCAACGCATGAAGTTGGAGGTTGTGTTTTTGCACTACGGGAAGAAAAATTGGAGGGGAAGTTTTTGCTGATCTGTTGTGCATCTGCTAACCAGCCAGCGGAAAAATAACATTCGCAGAAATAATTGAGTATAAGGCTCTACAACAGGTTGTCCAACCTTTTCGCGTGGGGGAGCCGCATTACAATTTTTGTCTTAAATAGGGGGCTGGTGAAACAATTTCGGAAAGATAAAGGCTTTAAAAAAATTATCTTACTATTAATTAAAATAACAACAAATGTGCATTTTTGTGAAAAGTCTTTAAATGAGAAGATTAATTTATTGACTGACTTTCTCGTCACTATGTTGGACATTAATTTACTGCGATACCTGACATTTATTTTTGCTTGCAAAATAGTCAGTGATTGCCCACACACTTGTGGTGATGTGGAGTATTCCGGATAAATGTCCATCTGTCAGGAGTGATCTGTCCCGCCCCTCTATCTCACTGTTCTCTCGTTCTTCCTCTTCTCCCCCCCCCCCCCCCAATCCCCTTGCCAGTTGCAGAGAGTGGGAAGACCCAGTAGAGCAGCTTTGTGGTTGGTCAGTTGCTGTATGTGAGCTCGAAAAGTGGTTTCACAACTTCGGATAGATCCGGAGATTTCCGCCAGGTTCCAAATTTTTTTTTTTAAAAGCCTGCCGGAAAACCCTAAATCTGTCCAAAACTGCTGTTCCCACGCTCATACAGCACCTGTCAGCTGTGAAACTGACTTGCATTTTTTTTTTAAAGCTGGTCTGGAAGAAGAAGCCTGTGGGAAATTTCTCATCTCTGAAATATATCCTTGGGCCAGGTGGAAACCTTTGGCGTGCCAGATCCTGGCCTGTGGTTCGTATGTTGGACAACTCTGCTCTGCGACTAAGATTGTCTGGCCTGAGGGGAGTCGGGAGACTGGGGAAAAAGGTGAAATATTGAAATATCACCAAACACTCACATTCTACTTTTTTAAAAAATATGTGAACTTTTTCCAGGTACCCATACTTTAATTGGCTTAGAAGAAACGTTTTGTAGCTGTATTTAGGAAGCAGAGCGTGGGGTTGGGGTTGGACGCTACAGGATACTCAATTTTAATTCTTCTGTTTCAAAATGTAGCAGATCTGCTTGTATATAAGGAGTCATAACTGTAGGCTTATGTAAAGTGATATCTGGTATATATGTGTGAGCATTGATGGGTGAAATATTAAGAACTTACCAGAGTTGGTCAAAGTTGTAGCCTGTACTTAGGTCTCACTGGATTACATTAGGAGTCCTGCTTCATTCCTGAGCGATGTTCAGCCAAGTTGTTTATCCATTTGCCTAAGTACATAGTTTTAATTGAATGCTATTTTTTATTGAAAAAAGCTGATGTTTTGCTGACAAGGTGGCTTAGTGCTTTGTTTGATTTAGATGCTGTGCCAAGGAATGGTAGGACAGAAGTTCCCCCTTATGGTGTCCTACATGGCAAAATTCCAATCTGAGCTGAGCAACTAGGGTGGGGGCTGGAGTGAAGAAGTGTGAAATAATAAAAAGAGCGACAGAAAATAGCAGCTGAGTCAACCCATGCTGTTCTTGTGCATCTCCCGGCAGCTGGCTCAGGAGCAGGATTGGCAGGTTGTATGCACGTCTATGAGTGCATTGAACAGAAGGGTATAAAATTGAGGATCAGCACGTTTTTTTCCCCTTGAGACTCTTTTATTAATGCAAAATATATTAATGCGTATAACCAATGGTTTGAATGCTATCACAAGAGAAAGCAGGGAGCCTTATAGAATTGCCATTCTGAACAAAGAAATTAGCTTAGAAAAGGTTATTAGAAACTACTGAAGCAAAGAAAATGCAGTCCAAAAGTCAGATCTTGTCTGAGGTTTACTCCAATGTTACTTCTGTGCATCCACTGATTGCTGAAGCTAGGTGGCAATACGGCTGGGCTTTGATAATCCAATTAAGTTTACCCAAACGAAACTCTGTGGTCTTAAATAATTTTTGAAAAAAAAGCTACTTGCTCAGCCATAATGGTTGGATAAAATTCCATTGGTCAGCTTCCAAAGATCCTGGCTATGCTTTTGCAGATTGTATTAAATGTATGGTAGCTGACAGACTGTTAGTATTTTTTTTAAATGGTAAAACTGAAATGAGCATCATTGTTTTGGTGTCTGACAATATCGATCCTGTCTAAGTGCACAGCTGAAAATCCAAAGTAATGATGCCTCTAAATTGTCACTTTACTATTGCATAACTAGAGAGGGTTTGATTTTCACTCTGGAAATAATTCAAAGATTTTCTTTTATATAATGCTTTATGTGTCTGACTCAGAGCTTCACTTACAATGAATTGCTTTGGCCTGCAATTGTTGTTGTTTGGGAAAACCTTGCACCTATATTGCACAAACAGGACCCACAAACAGCAATGAAATTAATGACTAGTTAATCTGCTTTTGGTAATGTAGGTTGAAGGAGAAGTGTTGGCTAGAACACTGGAAAAAAAACATGTGCTCTTTGATTAATGCAATGAGATCTTTAGCTTTATCTGGTAGCTCTCGTATTTAGGTCAGAAAGCTGTAGGTTTGAGCCCTGCGCAAGGGTTGAATGCACACTAAGTTGATACTCCAGTGCAGTATTGAAGGAGTACTCACTCTATATTGTCAGGTAGTGTATTTCAGATGAAACATTAAAGACTGGTAGATAATGTCATCCCAGTCGCAGCTATTTACTTGCTCAGAAGAACCTTGCTGTGCATTTGCCAAGATTATGGAATTATCTGGCAGAGGCTCCATCCAGTAGGTGGCATTTGGAACAGGTAGATGAGCTGGGACAACTCAATCATCTTTATTATACTTATTCGCTCCAGGAGTGATTATGGTATATTGTCCCATCTGTCCATATCAGTACACATTGAATGAATTGAGAACCGATAATTCTGCTTGCGCAGAGTCGAAAGTTCAGGGGTTATTGTTACACTAGTTATCTGAACCCAAAGGGGTAGGGTTTCCCTATTGTGCAGAAGTGTCTTGATGTGAAGAAGATGACCTCTGTTTTAGCAGAATTAAGTTTATAACCTGAAAGTTTCCCAGAGTGCTTACTGTTGGAAAGTGATGGGTAGCGGGTTAGTTGGAGTAGTCATCTCTGTTAATAAGCCATTAGTGTTCCAATCGTAACAGCCTGTGCTCCATGGGTTTATTTTTGCCCTTTTGGCTCTTCCCGGTGGTTCTTTGGCAAGCCGTAAAGAAGGGTGGCTTTTTGTGGAAATGCAGGGATGGTGTCGGTACTAGCATAAACTGTGGAAGTAGAGTGAGAATAAAGGGTTCCAATCCAATTGCTGAATTCTTTGAACAAAGCTTTTGGCCCTGGTATAGGGAGAAAAAAAATCACTTTTTCATTAAGTGCTTTCTTCCATTCACTGGCAGGGGTTGTAGCAATGGTGGACCATGTTAAAGGTATTTAGTGTTATCAACTAATTGGTGCCCTTGGCAAGAACCTGTTTGGTTTTAGTTTTTTATAATCCAAAATCATAGACCTTCAGACTGGAAAAAGCTATCTTACCTAACGAGGCTCCCTGCAACTCCCTAACCTCATGGATGGATAAATGCTGGTGAAGTTCTGCTAGACTGGCGCATTCCAATACAAAATTTGGTCTTATTCCTGAATCCAACTTGTTTGGGAGTTGATCTGAGATGACACAAAGAACATGAGCAGAATTAATATTCCGTCAGTCCTTTGTCCTCTTGGCTTTGTCTCTTCGGATCTGATGCTGGTTTGATCGGCCTACCTCCAAGGGTGTGACGTGAGCACAACTCTCATTTTTGTGTCAATACCATAGAATCATAGAATGGTCACAACACAGAAGGAGGCCATTAGGCCTGTCATGTCTGTGCCACCTCTCTGTAAGAGCACTTCAGCTAGTCTCACTCCCCCACCATTTCCCCATAGCCCTGGAAAATCTTTCTCTTCAGGTGCTGTTCCAATTAATTCCCTTCTTAAACTCACAATTGAATCTGCCTCCACCACACTCTCATGCAGTGTATTCCAGATCCTAATCATTTACTGTGGGAAAACAAGATCTTCCTCATGTCGCCTTTGGTTCTTTTGCCATTCACCTTAAATTGATGTCCTCTGGTTCTTGACCGTTCCACCAATGGAAACAGTTCCTGTCTATCTACTCTGTCCAGACCCCTCATGATTTTGAACACCTCTATTAAATCTCCTCTCAACCTCCAGCTTCTCCAGTCTATCCACATAACTGAAGTCCCTCATCCCTGAAATCATTCTTGTGAATCTTTTCTGCACCCTTTCTAAAGGTTTCACATCCTTCCTGAAGTGTGGTGCCCAGAATTGGACCCAATACTCCAGTTGAGATCAAACCAGTGTTTTATAAAAGTTGATCATAACTTCATTGCTTTTGTACTCTGTATCTCTATTTATAAAGCCCAGGATCCCGGATGCCGTTTTAACCACTGCTTCAAACTGCCCTGCCACTTCCAATGATTTGTGCACATATAGCCCAGATGTCTGTTCTTGCATCCCCTTTAGAATTGTACACTTCACTTTATATTGCCTCTCCTCGTTCTTCCTACCAAAATGAATCACTTCGCACTTCAAATTTGCCAGAATGCTTCCAGGGATTTGTAGATTTGTTGAGTTTGTAGAATGTTTTCAGGACAGTTTCTTGGAGCAATACATTGTAGAACTGACTACGGATAAGCTATCTTAGATCTAGTATTGTGTAATGAAGCAGGGTTAATTCGTAATGACATAGTAAAGATCCACTGGGAAATAGTGATCATAATACCATTGAATTCCATGCTAAGTTTGAAAATGACATTACTCCAATCACAAACAAGAATCTTGAACAAAGCCAATTACGTAGGTATGAGAGGAGAACTGGCTAAGGTAAATTAGGTAAATAGACTAAAAGGAATGGCGGTAAATGAACAGTGGGAAATCTTTAAAGAAACAATTCAAAATGTTCAACAAAAAATGCATTCCATTGAAAAACAAAAACTCAGCCAGATCCATCCATGGTTAACTCAGGAAGTTAGATAGTATTAGATTAAAAGAAGAGGCTTACAATGTTGCAAAAAAGAATAACTAGTCTGAGCCACACAAAAGATGATTTAAAAAAAAGAACATTGAATATGAGAGTAAACTAGTCAGTAATATAAAAACAGATTTTAAGAGCTTTTATAGCAGGGTTGTCCAACCTTTTTGCATGAGGGGCTGCATTATAATTTTTGTCTTACATAGGAGGCTGATGAGCAAATTTCGGAAAGATAAAAGTATTAGAAATTTATTTTGCTATTAATCAAGACCACAAAAATGTGCATTTTTGTGAAAAAGCTGTAAATGAGAAGACTAACTTATTAACTTTTTTATGTTGGACACTGATTTAGTGAGGTACCTTACGTTTTTGCTTGCAAAAGTAGACAATGTCTGCCCGCATGTTTGATGTCGGGACATGGACTATACCGGATAGATGTCCATTTGTCAGGAGTGATCTTGATCGCTCTCTGTGTGTGTCTCTCTCAGATCCCCTCACCTCCCCTCTTGGGTCCATTCCCTCCCCCCACCCCCGCCCCCCAATCTCGGTTCCACCACTCGTTTTATGAGGACATGTACAATGAGGCATCTCCGCTATGTCAGTCACAGAAGGTTTTGGCAGGCTGTAAGAAGCCAATGGCGGATTTCCAGTGGGCGGACTAGATGGGAACCTTTGGTGGGCTGGATTCTGGCCCGCAGGCTGTATGTTGGTATATAAAAAGGAAGAGAGTAGCTAAAGTGAATGCTGGTCTCTTAGAAGCAGAGGCAGGAGAAATTATCATGGAGAATGAGGAAATGGCAAAGGCATTGAACAAATATTTTGTGTCTGTCTTCACAGTAGAAGACACAAGTTTCATACCAGCTATAGACAGTAACCTAGGGGCTAAAAAGAGTGAGAAAATTAAGGAAATTAATATCAGCAGAGAAAAAGTATTGGAGAAACTTAAAGGACTAAAATCTGACAAATCCCCAAGACCTAATGATCAATACCCTAGGGTTCTAAAAGAGATAGCTTAGGAGATAGTGGATGCGCTAGCTATGATTTTTCCAAAAATCCTTAGAATCGGGAACAGTCCATAAGACTGCAAGTTGGCAAATATTACAGTGCTTTTCAAGAAAAGGAGGGAGAGAAAACAGTGAAGTACAGGCTAGTTAGTCTAACATCAGTAGTTGTGAAAATGCTGGAATCTATTATTAAGGAAGCCTTAATGTACTTAGAAAGGTATGTTATGATTACAAGAAGTCAACATGGTTTTACTAAAGGGATTTATTAAATTTATTAGAGTTTTTTGAGGATGTAACTAGTAGGGTAGATAAAGGGGAACCAGTAGATGTTGTATACCTGGATTTCCAAAAGACATTCGATAAGATGCCACACAAAAGGTTAATAAGAAAGATAAGGTCTCATGGTGTTGGAGATAATATATTGGCATGAATGGAAGATTGGTTAAAGGACAAGAAACTAAGAGTGGGAATAAACAGGGCATTTTTGAGTTGGCAGTTGAATAGTGGAGTGCAGAAGGTTCAGTGCTGGGGTCTCAGCTATTTGCAATCTATATTAATGACATGGATGAAGAGACAGAGAGTAATGTATCTAAGTTTGCTGATGATATAAAGGTCGGTGGAAAGGTAAGCTGTGGGGAGGATACAGAGAGGCTACAAAGAAATATACACACGAACATACAAGCATACGAATTAGAAGTAGGAGTAGTCCCCTCGAGCTGCTCCGCCGTTCAATGAGTTCATGGCTGATGGAGTATAATGTAGGGAAGTGTGAAGTTATTCACTTTGGTCTAAAGAATAGAAAAGCAGAATTTTTTTTTAAAGTTGTTGATGACTTGTAAGTGTTGGTGTTCAGAGACTTGGGTGTGCTTGTACAAGGAATGCAGAAAGTTAGCATGCTAGTACTGCACGCAATTAGAAAGCCAAATGGCAAGTTGGCCTTTATTGCAAGGGGTTTAGAGTACAAGAATAAAGAAGTCTTGTTACAATCGTGCAGGGCTTTGGTGAGACCGCACCTGGAATATTGTGTGCAGTTTTGGTCTCCACATTTAAGAAAGGATATAATTACATTGGAGGTGGTACAGCGAAGGTTCACTAAATTGGTCCTTGGGATGAGGAGCTTGTCCTATGATGAGCGGGTGAGTAAATTGGGCCTATGCTCTCTGGAGTTTAGAAGAATGAGAGGCAATCACATTGAAACATACGAGATTCTGAAGGGGCTGGGACATTGAGAGATGGTTTCCACTGGTTGGGGAATCTAAAACACGAGGGCACAGTCTCAGGATAAGGGGCCAATCAATTAGGACTGAGATGAGGAGAAATTACTTCACTTAAAGGGTTGTACCCCAGAGGGTTGTGGATGCTCCATTGTTGAATACATTTAAGGCTGGAATAGAGGTGGTTTCTCGTGGGATCCAGGGATATGGCGAGCAGGCAGGAAAGTGGAGTTTTTAGATTTTATTTAGATTTAGAGATACAGCACTGAAACAGGCCCTTCGGCCCACCGAGTCTGTGCCGACCATTAACCACCCATTTATACTAATCCTACACTAATCCCATATTCCTACCACATCCTCACCTGTCCCTATATTCCCCTACCACCTACCTATACTAGTGGCAATTTATAGTGGCCAATTCACCTATCAACCTGCAAGTCTTTTGGCTGTGGGAGGAAACCGGAGCACCCGGAGGAAACCCACGCAGACACAGGGAGAACTTGCAAACTCCACACAGGCAGTATCCAGAATTGAACCCTGGTCGCTGGAGCTGTGAGGCTGCGATGCTAACCACTGCGCCGCCCACGAGTTGAAGCCTAAGATCAGCCATGATCGTATTGAATGGCAGAGCAGGCTTGATGGGCCTACTCCTGCTCCTTTTTCTTGTGTTCTTATGTTTTTGTGGGATGAAGGATTTTAGTTGCAAGGGTAAATTGGGAAAGCTGGGGTTCTCTCTGAGCAAAGGAGATCGAGGGGACATTTGATAGAGTTGTACAAGATTGTGACAGACTTAGATAAGATAGACAAAGAAAAACTGTTTGTATAACTTATGGTACAGGGACTAGGAGACGCAGATTGAAGGTTTTAGGCAAGAGATGCGGGTATGTGAGGAAGAACTTTTTAATGCAGTGAGTGGTAATGACCTGGAACTCGCTGCCCACAAGGATGGTGGAAGCAGAAACAATCAATGATTTCAAAAGGAAATTGGATGGGCACTTGAAGGAAATAAATTTGCATGGCTACAGGGATTGAGTGGGACTGACTGCTCTGCTGAGTGCTGGAATGGACTCGATGGGCCAAATGACTTCCTTCTGTGCCGTAAATGATTCTCTAACTCTTTAAATCCCCATCATCACTACTCTATAGTTTTTGCACCTCTCTGTAATTTCCCTGCAGGCTAGCTCCTTTATAACTTTCCCATTAGTTGGTAGCCTATAGAATCCAGTCAGTAGCTTGATTGTTTCTTAACTCGAACCAAATAGATTCTGTCCTTGACCTCTCCAGGACATTCTCTCTTTCCAGCACTCTAATATTCTCCTTAATCAATTCAGCCAACCAGTATAACCAGATCAGAGAACTCCTCTACACTGATGATGCTGCGCCAGTCACTCACATGGAAACTCAGCTACAAGGACTCGTGGACTGTCTCTCCCACGCCTGTAACTTGTTCTCCTTGACTATAAGTGTCACGAAAACCATGGTCATGGGACAAGCCATGATCACACTAAGTAATAGCCCACTGGAAGTGGTTAGCAAATTCTGCTACCTTGGGTTCACGGTGACGGACAATCTGTCCCTTGTTGCAGAGCTCCATACATGCATAAGGAAAGCAGCTACCACCATTGGCCGACTTGTGAAACATGCACGGGATAACACCAAGCTACCCCTTAGGACCAGGCTGATGGTTTATAAGGCCTGTGTTCTTAACAGCTTGCTGTATGGCTGTGAAACGTAGGTGACTTAAAGCTACCAGGAAAAGAAGCTCAATAATTTCCAAATTCATTGTCCTGGCAGGACAAAATCACAAATGCGCAGCAGTCCTCTCAAAGGCAGAGCTCCCAGGTGTATTGGCACTAATCAAACGGGCATCTTTGGTGTATCAGACACGTCTGCAGGATGGAAGACGCTCGCTTACCCAAGGAACACCTGTATGGTGAGATAGCCGGGGCCAGATGACCAGTGGGGCACCTAAAGCCCTGCTTCAGGGATGCTTGCAAGCATGACATGAAGGCCCTAAATGTTGACTATTGCACTTGGGAGTCAGTAGCTGGTGAAAGAGGGAAATGGCGACACATCCTGTGGACTGGTGTGCCACTACCATGATGACCAGTTGCTACAGCAGCTTGGCAACAAGCCCCAACGTCAAATACAACAAATCTCAGCGTTGCTTGGCAGCTTCAAGTGCGGCACTTGTGGCAGAACCTGCATCAAGTGTTGGCCTTCCTGGCCGTCAGCAAAGGTGCACGAAAAGAAGACACCCTAATTAAATGGATTGTTTGCTGTGAATCCATCATCTTTCGTAGATGGAAGGATGCCAACCAATGGTGCCACGCCTCCTTTCTTTCCCTCCTGAACACCTTGTCTTGCCCCTTTTTGAACCACATCTCCATTATCGCCATGTCATATTGCCATGTGGCTGTCTGTGCCTGCAGCTCACCAGTCTTACTTACCATGCCTTGTGTGTATACATACATGCACTGCAAGCCTAATTTAAATCTTACTGCATTCTCTGTCAGTCTAAACCCACTTAATACCTTACAATTTCTTACTTTAGTATTCTCTATCACTCCTAATCCTTTGTGCACCTTGTTTCTCCTTTCCAATGTTGTATCCTGTGCCCATGCCCCTGCCAAGTTAGTTTAAACCCTCTTCAGCAGCACCAGCAAAGCGCCTCATGATATGGGTTCCGGCTTTGTTGAGCTACAACCCTTTCAGCCTGTATAGGTCCCAGTGTCCCAGGACTCTAAAGCCTTCCCTCCTGCACCATCTCTCCAGCCACGTATTCCTCTGCTCTATTCTCCTATTCTTAAACTCACTAGCACGTGGCTAGCACATTAACAAATGTGAGGTAATGCATTTTGGAAGGTCTAGTGCAGGTGGGAGGTATACAGTAAATGGCAGAACCCTTAGGAGTATTGATAGGCAGAGAGATCTGGGCGTACAGGTCCGCAGGTCACAAAGTGGCAACGCAGGTGGATAAGGTAGTCAAGAAGGCATTCGGCATGCTTGCCTTCATCGGTCGGGGCATAGAGTACAACAATTGGCAAGTCATGTTGCAGCTGTACAGAACCTTAGTTAGGCCACACTTAGAATATTGCGTGCAATTCTGGTCGCCACACTACCAGAAGGACGTGGAGGCTTTGGAGAGGGTACAGAGGAGGTTTACCAGGATGTTGCCTGGTCTGGAGGGCATTAGCTATGAGGAGAGGTTGGAAAAACTCGGATTGTTTTCACTGGAACGACGGAGGTGGAGGGGTGACGTGATAGAGGTTTACAAAGTTATGAGTGGCATGGACAGAGTGGATAGTCAGAAGCTTTTTCCCAGTGTGGAAGAGTCAGTTATTCGGGGACATAGATTTAAGGTGCGAGGGGCAAAGTTTAGAGGGGATGTGCAAGGCAAGTTCTTTACACAGAGGGTGGTGAGTGCCTGGAACTTGCTGCCGGGGGAGGTGGTGGAAGCAGGTACGATAGCGATGTTTAAGAGGCATCTTGACAAAAACATGAATAGGATGGGAATAGAGGGATATGGTCCCCGGAAGTGCAGAAGATGTTAGTCTAGGCAGGCATCAAGATTGGCGCAGGCTTGGAGGGCCGAATGGCCTGTTCCTGTGCTGTACTGTTCTTTGTTCTTTGTTTGTGGCACTGGGAGTAATCCAGAGATTACTACATTTGAAGTCCTACTTCCTAGTTTCATCCCTAGATCTCTAAAATTTGGCTGCAGGAGCTCATCCCTCTTTCTACCCATGTTGGTAGCAATATAGACCACAACCTCTGTCTGTTCACTCCCCCCCCCCCCCTTAGAGTGTTCTGTGGCATCCTTGACCCTGGCACCAGGGAGGCTACATACTATCCTGGAATCACATCTGTGGCCACAGAAGTGCCCGTCTGTTCCTGTAACTATAGAATCCCCTATTATCTACCCGACTGTGGTGAAACCCCACTCTCCCCATCACAAAAAGTGGTTTAGGCATCTGTTGAGCACTTTTAAATCACAGCATGCTATGTGTGGATTCGGTCTAGAACTGGGAAAACGACTAGTCTGGATACCCTTCCTAGACATCTATACAAAAGATCCCTGCTACAAAACTCTGAAAGTACCTTTACTGTGGGAGGGATGCATTAGTGCCAACGAGAGGTGACTCTGCCACTGGTTTGACAGCTGTACAGAAAAATGATCCAGCCCCAAAAATATCCTCACAGGCACAAGTTGGCTCTGTGCACTTATGTCTGATTACATTGATTGCACCTTTGTAAGATTTAGAACCTTACTTATAATTACAATAAGAATTCGGACAAGGAGACACCTGATGTAGTGATATCAGGATGATTTATTAAGGCTAAAAGCAATACTTAACAAGTCCAAGGCAGTTGATATCTTAGTCCAGATGGCCTTTACTTTCCACCGGCTCTAGTAGCACAGACGACTTGTGACTCCTGTTGTCTCTCCCTTTGTCATCTTCAGATCTGTACGCAAAACCTCTCCAGGTCTGTCCCTTTATTCTTTGTAGCCAGTGGCTCCTCCTGTGCTCTGATTGGTTGGTTGGTTCATACAAATTCCTGTTTCGGTCGTTCCTGCCATTTTGTTTGGCAGTACTTCCGTTTGTACATTAATCATGATCACATGCACAAAACAAGGCGTACAAACAGTCCATTATAACCTTAAGGTCCAGTAGATCATAACTTCTGGTGAGACTCATTCTGCTTTTCTGTTACCTTTTCATCATAACTTGTTGCATAGTTTTAAATATGTGTTCTTATCTTTCCCTTTAACTGTTCATGCTATTAGGTCGTACATTTACAGCGACACTCATCTTGCTTTTCTGTTACATTTTAATCACAACTTGTTACATAGTTTTCAATATCTGTTCTTTTCTTTCCCTTTATCTGTTTGTTATTGGTCTGTATCATAAAGTAATTCTGGTTGACTCAAACTGTATAGGCAGCATTTTTTCAAGTAAGATACACAGCTAAAGTTAACTCTTCATTTACCAAAAGCTTATACAAAACACACATTCCTTTTGTACATACCTACAAAATTCATAATACAAAAAAAAGCCGGTAAAAATGACAGAATCCACATTTCTTACACCTTAGCTTGGCTGTGCTTCCCAGAGTCCATGTGTAATTTGAATTTTAAGATTCTTAATTACTCTACAAGTGTGCTAACAGTCAACCCTTCTGTAACTGACCAAATATTCTCATCTACTGTACTTTGTTTCATTTCCATCCATTTCATTCAAATTTTTTGGAATCACTTTGTTCAATGTTGAGTGTGGATGACAATGCTGATTTGAAAGTAAGCTGTTAATTGTTAAGTTTGCAAATTTTTTCATTTTATAATCTGCTTGTTGATAATGTTTTGTTTTCCAAAATAAAATGCGGGGAAATAATATTATATAGTTGAGTGTTCCCAAATACAGAAAATTATATAGAACAGAAGTGATGCACTGCATTTGTTTCAATGTTGTTTAATTTGAATTATCTTTTAAAAAAAAAACTCTAAAATTTCCACTTGTGCTACTTAAATTTATTAATTCAGTTGGTAATTTCAATTTTTTTTAAAGCTCACAATGACTGAGTTAGCAGTAGATTTAACGTTATTTTAAACTGGAAAATTATGACTGGGTTATGGATAAGTTTTCCAGGCCAGCAAATACTCTTTGTTCCTACTGAGAAATTCTTCAGGCATGGAATCTACACAAAGGAATTTTCAATAAGTGAACGATATCTGCTGCATGGCTGATGTGGGCTACAATTGTGGAGGATGGATGCAATTTAAAAAGTAATTGTTTATTTCATAACACAGCTTATAGTACAAATGTTTTAGATTCTGTGCAATAAACTCTTTAATTGTATTAATCCCATCACCATTCTTCATATTAAAAGAACAGTCAAGATTCTTGTTGCCTGGCTCATGAAATAATCCTAAGCTTTGGTGAGAATTCTTGGAGATAATAGGATTGTAGCTAACTGCAATTGAATATTAAAATCTGTATTTATGTGATATTTAAAAAGCAGCCATTTTGATACATGGTTAGCATTGCTGAACATATTTAGACCATTTTAAATTAATACACACAAAACAGCAAGCAAAACATTCTTAGAGGAGTGGTGTTGCCATGCACTCAGATCACAATATACTTACAGATAAGGAAAACAACTTGGCCCATCTTAATTCTACACTTCCCTGCCTTTGTCATTGCTACACTTAATTGTTCTGAATTGCCTCCATCACTGCTCAGAAGTCCATTACAATTTTTGATCACTCTGTGAAAAAGTGCACCTGATATCATTCCTAAAGTTACTTGTACTGGTTTGAACTCTTGTCGTCTTTTCCTACGTCCACTGTTTAAAGTGTAGTAGTATTTTGGATTAATCTTTTCAATACTGTTTACCGCATTAACAAGCATAAGTCTTTCTAGCCTTGTATCTCTACGTTGCAATGCCTTGGGTGCTTTGTTTCTTGATCATTAGTACTGGATGCAGAATTCGAGGTGTGATTTGACTAGTGTACTGCAGTTGATTGTGACTTTACATAGTCAAAGCAGTATAATACACCATTGATTGTGGCTCTGTATTGGTTGGACATGTTAAATGTTGAGTCTCCCAAGATTCCAAGGTTCTTTTCTTCTTCACCCTTGGTTATTTTAATATCTTTCATCAGATTACACATTACCTATTTTCTTCTCTATATGCAATGCTACTACAACAATGCATTTTATCTCACATCATTAACAAAGTAAAACTTCCGAAGACGCTTCCAGGGAGCATTATTAAATAAAACCTGACACTGAGGCACATTAGGAAATATTGAGGCAGAGGACCAAAAAGCTCAGTCAAAGAGCTAGGCTTGAAGAAGGAAAGAGAAGTGGAAAGGTTTCAGCCAAAGGCTTTGCCACCAGTGCTGAAGTGATTAAAATTGGGGATGTTCAAGAGGCAGGACTTGGAGGAATGCAGATATCTCGGAAGCTTTTAAGGCTGGAGGAGATTACAGCGGTAGGAAAGGGCGAGGCAATGGAGGGATTTGATGAGAGAATTTTAAAATCGTGCAGTTGCTTAACTGGGAGCCAGTGAGCACAGGGGTGATTTGTGAATGGGATTTGTACGAATAAAGACACAGGCAGCAGAGTTTTCGATGACCTCAAGTTTACAGAGGGTAGAAAATGGGAGATTGGCCAGGAGTGTGTAGTTGATTCTAGAGGTAACAAAGGCGTGGATGAGGATTTCAGCAGCAGCAGATGAGCTGAGGCAGGGACAGAGTTCAGGGTAGAAATAGGTGGTCTTAGTGATGGTGCAGATATGTGGTTGGAAGCTCTTCCCGGGGTCAAGTATGACATTGAGGTTGCGAACTATCTGGTTCAGCCTCATACTTTTGTCAGGGAGAGGGATGGAGTTGGTGGTTAGGGAACAGGGCTTGTGGCGGGGACCGAAGGCAATGGCTTCGGTCTTCCCAATATTTAATTGAAGGAAATTTCTGCTCATTCGGAACTGGATGTCAGACCAGCAGTTCGGCAATTTTGAGACTAGCGGAGTTAAGGTGATGGTGGTGAGGTAGAGCAGGGTGTCGTCAGGTACTTGTGGAAACTGACACGTTTTCAGATGATGCTGCCAAGATGCAGCATGCATATGAAAAATAGGGGCCAACGATCGGTCTGTGTGGCACACCAGAGTTGATTGTGCGGGGGCAGAAAGAGAAACCATTGCAGGTGATTCTTTGCCTATGACTGGATAGATGTGAATGGAACCAGCCTCACCCAGCTGGACGATGGAGTGGTGTTGGATGAGTGTGGTGTGGTCAACCATGTCAAAGACAGGTTGAGTAGGATGAGGGTGGATAGGTTACCATTGTCACAGTCTCACAGGATGTCATTTGTGACTTTGATAGGAGCCATTTTGATATTGTGACAGGACTGGAAACCTGATTGAAGGGATTCAAACATGGAGTTCCAGGAAAGATGGACACGGATTTGAAAGGCGATAGCGCAGTCAAGGACTTAGGCGAGGAAAGGGAGATTGGAGAGGGGTGATGATGGCAGATTTGAAGTGGATGATGGACAGTACCTGAGGACAGAAAACCAGGGAGCCAGGACGAGAAGTTGGGTGGTTAACAGTCTCGTGGGAATATAGAGTTTAGCGAGCATGAGGTAGGTCACATGGACAAGATGAGCTCTGAGATGGCGTGAAGAAGGATAATTGAGAAACTAGAGAAAGATGCGAGTTCACGGCTCAGGTAGGGGCGGGGGGGGAGGGGGCAACCTTGGAGGAAGTCTGGCCCAGTGGGCTAGGGGTAAAGAGGGAAGCAACAGAGGCAGCTAAACGGATGGTCTCAACCTTAGCGACAAAGTATCTGAGCTCCTCACACTTGTTGAAGGTGAGATTGAAGAATTGAGGGAGAGGGGTGTAAGAAGACAGCTTGCTGCAGAGAAAAGAAAGCCAGTGGATATCATTGCATTCTAGGATAATCCTGGGAGAGTGAGCAGTTTGGTGGATGTGACAGGGACCCGAAGGTGCTTTATGTGGTCTAGCCAGATCTGGTGAATGGCTAAAGCAGTTTTCACCATACTTGTTCAGGTCTGTATCCATTGGACTTGAGGGAGTGGAGGTAAAGGCTGAATGAGAGGAAATTGCCAGGGTGAGAGAGCGTGATGGTTTTAATGAGAACGGGTGCATCAAACGTTGAGCTGAAGGTGTGGTTGAGCAGATGGGTAGCTGCAGAAATGTTGTGAATGGAGGGCCAAAAGCTAAACAACTGGAATTTTGAAAGTGCAGTTGTAAGTGACTTGGGAGATAGTTTTTCCGTGGGCAAACATAGAATAAAGTTGGGCTGGAAGGGGGATGTTGGAGGAGAGGAATACAGGGAAGTGATCAGAAATGTCCTTATCTGTGATTAACAAGATGGGAGTAGCAAGGCCACATGAGGTGGCAGAGTTGAGGGGTGGCTGTGAATATGGTTAGGGGTGTTTATATGGAGGGAAAGATGAAGGGAAGATTGGTGAACACAGAAATCGGGAAGGAGCATGATGAATTGAGATAAAGGTTGAAATAAGTGAGGATGAGAAGTCGTTCTGAGTAGACTAGACCTTGCTCCTTAAACCAAAGTGCATTGTTGGCTGGTAATTTGTAGTGAGATGAGGGAATAGAAAATCCTGTATATTTTGGCGTACTATTAGATCATGTAATCTTCTCTGACTTTGGAAGGTGGTCAAATAAGCACTTTGCTGAACTGTGACTCGTGCAACAAGCTGTCAAATCTATTTATTAAGCAGTAAATGAATAAGTAAACAGAAGCGATGACACAGCATTTTTAAAAAAATCAGTCTTGGGATGTGGGTGTTTAGATTAGATTAGAGATACAGCACTGAAACAGGCCCTTCGGCCCACCGAGTCTGTGCCGAACATCAACCACCCATTTATACTAATCCTACAGTAATCCCATATTCCTACCACATTCTGGCGTGACTCTCATTTATTACCAATCCCTAGTTGCCCTTCGTGAACTGCTGAAGTCCATGTGATGAAGGTGCTTCCACAATGCCCTAGGGTTGAAAGCTTTAGGATTTTCACCCAGTGATAAAGAAAGAGCAGTTCATGTCCAAGTCATGATCGCATGTGACTTGGAAGGGAACTTGGAGATGATGCTGTTCCCATGCCCTTGCTGCCATTGTCCTTCTGATTGGTACAGATCACAGGTTTGGAAGGTGCTGCTGAAGAAATCTTGGGAGAATTGCTGCAGTACCTTCAATGGATAATAGACAATGCATCCATGGTACGCCATTGATGGAGCAGGCAGATGTTTCGGCTGCTGGGTGAACTAACAGTCAAGCAAATTGCTTTGCCATGGATGGCATTGTACTTAAGTGTTGCAGCCACATCCATTCAGGCAAGTGGAGAGTATTCCGTCATACTTATGACTTGTGCTTTGTACAAAATGGACAGGTTTTGGTGAGTCAGGAGATGAACCACTTACCGCAGAATTGACAGCACTAGTTGCCATAGAATTCATTGACTGATCCAGTTAAGTTTCTAGTCCGTGGTTACCCCCAGGATGTTGTTAAGGGACTCGGTGATGGTCATGCATCAAAAGCCATGTGGTGATAGTAAGGTTCTCGCTTGTTGGAGATGGTTATTGACTGGCATGAATGTTATTTGCCACTTATCTCCCCAAGCCTGAAAGTTGTCCAGGTCATGTTGCATTCATGCATGGTCTGCTTCATTACCTGAGGAATTGCAATGGAGCTGAACACACTGCAATCATCAGCGAAGATCCCCATTTTTGACTTTATAATGGACGGAAGCTCATTGATGAACCAGCTGAAGATAGTTGAGCCTAGGATGCTGCACTGAGGAACTCCTGCAGAGATGTCCTGTGGCTGACATGATTGGAAGTAAAAAGGAGGGCATAGTACTCAATGACTGGTATTGAACTCATTGGAGGCAGGAGGCTGAAGTGATTGCCAACTCAACACTAACCATTTCCAGTCGTTGGAAAGTAACAATCAACAAAGCAAATGGAATGCTGAGCTATATTGCCAAATTTGTAGAATTTGTGGTTTTCATGCTGACGTGTATATTGCTCTGATCAGGCCACATCTTGAGTACAACGTTCTGTTTTGATCACTAAGTTAGAAGGAAGAATTCAAGTCCTGGAAGCCGTACACATAAAGGGAATCTGGGTGAGTGGTAGATTCAGTTATGAGAAAAGTCAGGCTATTTAGCATTGAAATTAGATGAATGCAAAAGAACCTTATTGAGGTATGTAAATTGGTAAATCCAATATATTAATCGAAAGCACCATTTCAAATTAAAACACAACTGCAGGGAAAGGGTAGATTTCAGAAAGAGTGGGTTAAAACCTGGAGTAGGCTTCTCTAAAAGTAGTACAGGCAAAAACTCTGGATACTGCAAGTTTCTATAGAAGCATAAACTAGGTGGTCTGTTCATCTGTGATCTTTGTGAAATAAAGTCTTGATTTTTCAATAGTTCAAGTATTCTAATTGTGCAACTGATTTTATTAGTTGAAACTATCAAATTTTTGGCCTTTCCCTCCCCCCTAATTACAGTTTTTTACCCCTTCCTCACAGGCATATTTACTCTCTGAAATGCATTGCAGAGAGGGACGTGCAAGTCATCTGCTTTGTAACCAATGCCTGATATTGACTCATCTGAATGCCCTTTACCTCCTCCATTCACCGTGCCTGCCAATGACACAGATGAGCTAAGAAACTTGCTGTGTGTGAAACTGCATGGTGCAGAGTGTTGGTATACTGAGGCACTGCATGACTGTGACACTTAGATTGTTGATCGTTACTAATCCTCAGATGTTTCAAGTTTATCTCATTAGTTAGCTAATCAAAACTTCAGTGCTGTTTTCCCCGACTACCACTCTTTTTGCTTAAGCAGTTAGTTCCCTGTGAACATAATAAGAGACTGCTTAATTGCATAACTTTGTTGTTGATTCCTTGGATTCAGCAAGCTTTTAATATGATTTTAAAAAGTGGCAATGTCAAAGTATTTCTGGGAAAATCTGAGTGGTACTATTTTTGTGGAATGCCATGATCATATCCAGAGTCGTGAAATCTGATTCATGGTCAAACTAAAAGTTGTAAAATAAGTGCAGTTTAATTGCCTCATTTAGGTAAGTCAGTTAAGCAATTCCCTTCTGTCTATTTGCTGTAACTAATTACTAACTAATTGGACAGTAGCTGTTCAATCTTTCTTCTTTTAGGATCCTTATCAACTAAAATACTTGTCACATTCGAATTGTATAAGTGATATATTAGGTAAGGATGAAGAGCCCACTTCTACTTTAGCAAGTGAGATATAAAGTTTAGAGATTTGTTGGTGCCTTCTGCACTTAGCTTGATATATGCCCTAGGGTTGCAAAGTGACAAAATATTTAATTTAGATTAAATCCAACTAGTAGCTGTTTCATTTCTGAAACAGTTAACGAAACAAAAAGTGCTGTTTCTGTAAAGAATAAAACTTGGAAATGGTTTGGCATCTTCGTTATTACTGTAATGGACTTGGGTAGGAATGCTTGAGATTTCCTTTAAATGGTTCTGGTAGACATTGTGTGCATGTTGCTTACAATGAATATTGTATAAATGTCACTCTCACCCCCTCAAAAAATGTTAGTCTGATTTTTTTGTGTTCTTGAAATATGGCACGACTGCATTTATTGCTCATCCGTAGTTGCCCTGGGAGGATGGTGGTGGGCCGCCTTGAACTGCAGCAGCCCTAGTATTGCTGGTGCTTCCACATTATGCCGTCAGTACAGCAACTGTTCAGTGTGTGCGTCACGTAACATTTAAATAGCATTGCTGCATACTTCTGAAGATGGCAGAAGCTGCTGTACTGTATTGGGTGCAAAATGTAATAAAATCTGATGTGGTTGAATTTGATTTTCATTTGACAGTTTTTCAGTGTCACTGCCAGATGCTTTCATGATTCATCAATTATTTCAAAATGGAGCTAAAGAACTACACGCAGTTTGACAGAACGGAATCTGAATAATGGAATAACTTTTATGGATTCAATCCTTTATGTATTTGAACACCCATTCTACAAATGGCACTGATTGTGATGCATTTTCCACCTGAGTATTGGAAACACAAAGCTAATAATTGGTGTACTGAAGATTCTAATTATGTCCACAAGTAACTTTAATTTATCATGGGGATTTAGCAGAAAATATTACTGACAAATATTACAAATTGAACTGTCTTTTATCAAGTTGTGGATTCCTGAACAATTTAAAAAAAAAGTGTTCCTGGGGATTTCTGAATTATTATACTGCAAACCATGCTATAAAGCTTTTCAACATGAATAGATTTGACACCACATCAAAAATACTCCCTTGTTTTATATATTTTCTTTAATGTAGAAAAACATCCCAAAATACTTCACAGGTGTAATCAACAAATGCGAAGACAAAGTCAAATATATTAGGAAGTGTGACCAAACATTTGGCTTTAAAAAGGGAGTTTTTAGTAGGAGAGAGTGGTGGAGCAGTCTAGCAAAGGAATTCTAGAGTGTTGGACCAAGGCGGCTGAAGACATGGATATCAGTGTGTGGGACCAAGTGTAGGAGGGATGCACAAAAAGCCAGAATCAAGAGCAAGTGTGTGTTTGAGCTGTGGGGCTGGAGGAGGCTACAGAGATCAGGAAAGACAAGATAAATTATTTGGTGGGTGGCAGGAGGAGCCCTTGACTCTGGAGATCATGGTGTGTGGGTGGGAAAAGAAGCCATAGCTTTGGCAATAATTGGATAGATAAAAGTGGAACCTGCGAGGGCAAACCCACTGAGCTGGACCACAGAAGAGAGGTGTTGGAGGTGGATGCTTTGATGGTCAAACTGTGCACCGAGGTCACAGAAAGAAAGGGTGGATAATGCACCATAGTCACAGAAAATGTCTATGATTTTGGTTTGGGCCATTTACTGTGGCAGAGATGAAGACCTGATTGGAGAGATGCAAACAGGGAATTCTGGAAACAATGAGCATTTAATTCAGAGGTGGCAACATTTTAAAGAGGAAAGGGAGTTGGAGGAAAAACTTTTTCATGCAGCGAGTGGTTAAGGTCTGGATTGCGCTGCTTGAGAACGTGGTGGAGGCAGGTTCAATTGAAGCATTCAAAAGGGAATTGGACAGTTATGGGGAGAAGGCAGGGGAATGGAACTGAGGGAATTGCTCTTTCAGAGAGCCAGTGTGGACACGATGGGCCGAATGGCCTCCTTCTGCACTGTGACGATTCTGTGAGGTAGGGTTGGTAGTCTGCAAGGGGAAGGGGGTTAGCGATGGGTTGTTTGAGGAGGTGTTGATGAAAGGGAGAGTGGTTCCCTCTGCTCAAACATTGAAATGCAAGCTAGTATGGGGGTCATGAAGGGAATTTAATGTGAATGTGGTAAAGGGTACAGGAAATAGTTCTCGAGGATGTGATGAGTTTGAAGGGGACATGGAAGGAGTTAGGAGAGAAGTTAGAAAGAGACACAGGTTCTGCACCAGGGCAGAGGGAAGTTTGGCTTAATGGACAAAGGAGGAAGCAACCAGGCATCTGGGTATTATTGGAAGTACTGAGCATTAATCTTATGAATAATTTTCAAATCTCAATTACAGCTTGACATTTCAGCAACTACATTGATTAAGAGCAGATTGCTGTTTACCACGTTTAGGCCAAATCATTTTCCATGCAGGATTAAAGCTGTATAAGCTATGAATATGCACTGGCTCGATCTCTGCTGCCTCTCCTCCTCCCCCCACATGATTTATTTTTTTATCCACGACTATGGAACAGCCTGAACAGTGGAATGCATGGTGGCAGGCAGTTATGGATTGTGCCACCTGGCGGAAACAACTACGGGGTTGCTTTGCATACATAGTTAACCTTCTGTAGTGTATAGTAATGTTTAAGTGTGAGATTTTTTCCAGGTTTCCAGGACTATGGCTCAAATGGTTTGGTACTTCTCTAGTATGAGGCAGAGGGAAATACCGCTCACTGTGACTTGTATGCGTGCTATAGGTGCTTTACTAGTAACAGTTAGGTTTCAGTCAGGGGGAGACGAGTCCATCTATCTCACTTACCAACAATATTCCCTCAATGCATTTCTAATAACTGAATCCCAAGTACGTGGTGCGGATGAGCAGTGGGGCTTTGCTACAGTAATTGCTAGGAACAAGAACTGTGCTTGTCTGTTCTCCCTTCTGAGCAAACATGGGAGTGAGTCTGAGGTACTACTAAATCCTGCATGAGTTATCTGGCATGTGAGGGTATGGCGCGTAAGTGTATAAAAGTGCACTTGTCCAACTGTAATCTTTTGAAAGATTGGATTTTGAGGTTTGGACAAAATGCTAGATTTGTAGAATTTGCAGCTCGTCTACTTCAGTGACGTAGGAGGAAGTTGATATCATCATTGTGTCTAAGGACTGAAGGGGATTTGGTGTGCAAGAGTCAGTGGCATAAGCAGCTCTCTTGAGTGGCTACCTATACAGTGGTTCTGATGAAGGGCCACTGACCTGAAACGTTAACTCTGCTCTCTCCACAGATGCTGCCAGACCTGCTGAGTATTTCTAGCATTTCTTGTTTTTATTTCAGATTTCCAGCATCTGCTGTATTTTGCTTTAATTACCTATACATACATGTCTTGGGCAAATAGGCTATTAATGTTGAGTCTTTCACATCCACCTTTATAAAGCTCTGGTTAGGCCACAACTAGAGAATTGCATCCAGTTCTGGTCACCACACTTTAGGAAGGATGTGAGGGTCCTTGAGAGGGTGCAGAGGATATTTACCAGAATGGTTCTGGGGTTGACGGATTTTTAGTTACAAGGTTAGGTTGGAGAAGCTGGGGTTGTTCTCCTTGGAGCAAAAGAGAGTTGATAGAGGTGTGCAAGATTATGACAGGTTTAAATAATGTAGACAAAGAAAAGCTGTTCCCATGAATTGATCAGACAAAGGCCAGGGGACACAGATTTATGGATTTGGCAAGAGGTGCAGAGGGGGATGTGAGGAAGAACCTTTCTATGCAGCAAGTGCAATGAGCTGGGATTCACTATCTACAAGGGTGGTGGAAACAGAGACGATAAATATTTTGAAAGGAAATTGGATGGGCACTTGAGGGAAATAAACTTGCAGGGCGACGGGGATAGAGCAGTAGTTTGGGACTGATTTGGATTGCTCTGTAGAGAGCCAGCATGGACTCAATGGGCCGAATGGCTACCTCCTTTGCCAAAATGGCTCTGACTGACTTATCTGCACTTTCCTTTTCAAAGGTGGTTTAATATGACTCTAATCTAACAGATTTGCTTATTTATACAGAAGCATAACTGGCTAGCTTTCAAAAACAAAGTCACTGATGTAACCTTGGCACAAATAAAACTGTCCTCTTGTATAAGTGTATCTCATGCTGTGAACAGCTGCTTGTATCTTAGTGACCAGAATTAGTATTTACAGTTTATTTTCCCATTTTTGAGAAATCCTGCTGGTGTTACTTTTTTGAACAACATTAGTGAAGTAGAAATTCTTTTGAGCATGTAGAATACTCATGTGTGTTGGTTGTTGTTGCAGGTATATGATGATTATTGATGGCAAGAATGAAGTTTACATGCTTGACAGAGACAGTACAGTCTTCCATGTAGCAAACCTGGAGTTTCCTCTTCGGAAAGATCCTCATATGCATCTGACTAACACTCTATTGGATGGGGTAAGAAAGCTTTTTACCTTTTAATTGTCTTTACTTTAGACAAAAAAAGTCATGTTACTGCTGATTTCTCCTGGTCATTTATTGTCAATTAAAGGAAATGAAAGGAAGGGCAGGGTTAGGGAAATTTTTGCACAGCTAGGTCTCACAAACAGAAGTGATCAGATGATCAAACAATCTGTTTCAGTGATGTTGGGTTGAAGGATAAATACTGACCAAGACACAGGGAGAACTCCCCTGCTTGACTTCAAGTAGCGATATGGGACCTTTTACGTCCACCTGAAAAGGGCAGATGGAGCCTTGGTTTAATGTTTCATCTGAAAGATGGCATATACGACAGTGCAGCACTCCCTCAGTACTGCACTGAAGTGTTGGCCTGCATTATGTGCTCAAGTCTCTGGAGTGAGGTTTGAACGCACAACCTTCTAACTCAGTGACGTGAGTCCCATCATTGAGCCAGGCTTGACATCTAAAATATTTTAAGTTGATCCAGATTGCTCCTGTATAGCAACATTGCTTGACTGTCTCATTTTAAAATGGTTTTTGTCATATGCAATTTCTCAACGTCTGTAACCAATGATTATCATAGAGGGTATGCATTGTAAATTGAAAGCAAGTCACATTAACAACTATTTTATTGAAACTAGCTTCGTATTGAGATATTTGAGGAAAACATTACTATTAAGAGAGAGGAATTTCTTTTATCTCACACCATTATTGTTTCTCAGGATGCCTGAAAGCTTGATGATTTCTTTTGAAGTGTTAGATAGGCAATGTCAAAGAACAAAGAACAGTACAGCACAGGAACAGGCCATTCGGCCCTCCAAGCCTGTGCTGATCTTGATGCCTGTCTAAACTAAAACCTTCTGCACTTCTGGGATCCGTATCCCTCTATTCCCATCCTATTCATGTATTTGTCAAGATGCCTCTTAAACGTCGCTATCGTACCTGCTTCCACCAGCTCCCCCGGCAGCAAGTTCCAGGCACTCACCACCCTCTGTTAAAAAAAAACTTGCCTCGCACATCCCCTCTAAACTTTGCCCCTCGCACCTTAAACTTATGTCCCCTAGTAACTGACTCTTCCACCCTGGGAAAAAGCTTTTGACTATCCACTCTGTCCATGCCACTCATAACTTTGTAAACCTCGATCATGTTGCCCCTTCACCTCCGTCGTTCCAGTGCAAACAATCCGAGTTTATCCAACCTCTCCTCATAGCTAATACCCTCCAGACCAGGCAACATCCTGGTAAACCTCTTCTGTACCCTCTCCAAAGCCTCCGCATCCTTCTAGTAGTGTGTGGACCAGAATTGCATGGAGTATTCAAAGTGTGGCCGAGCTAAGGTTCTGTACAGCTGCAGTATGACTTGCCAATTTTTATATTCTATGCCCCGACCGATGAAGGCAAGCATGCCGTATGCTTTCTTGACTACCTTATCCACCTGTGTTACAACTTTCAGTGACCTGTGGACCTGTACGCCCAGATCTCTCTGCCTGTCAATACTCCTAAGGGTTCTGCCATTTACTGTATACTTCCCACCTGTATTAGATCTTCCAAAATGCATTACCTCACATTTGTCTGGATTAAACTCCATCTGCCATTTCTCCGCCCAAGTCTCCAACCGATCTATATCCTGCTATATCCTCTGACAATCCTCATCACTATCCGCAACTCCACCAACCTTTGTGTCGTCCGCTAATCAGACCAGCTACATTTTCCTCCAGATCATTTATATATACTACAAACAGCAAAGGTCCCAGCACTGATCCCTGCGGAACACCACTAGTCACATCCCTCCATTCAGAAAAGCTCCCTTCCACTGCTACCCTCTGTCTTCTATGACCGAGCCAGTTCTGTATCCATCTTGCCAGCTCACCCCTGATCTCGTGTGACTTCACCTTTTGTACCAGTCTGCCATGAGGGACCTTGTCAAAGGCTTTACTGAAGTCCATATAGACAACATCCACTGCCCTTCCTTCATCAATCATCTTGGCCACTTCATCAAAAAGCTCAATCAAATTAGTGAGACACGACCTCCCCTTCACAAAACCATGCTGCCTCTCGCTAATAAGTTCATTTGTTTCCAAATGGGAGTAAATCCTGACCCGAAGAATTCTCTCCAATAATTTCCCTACCACTGACGTAAGGCTCACCGGCCTGTCTCACAAACAACAATGAGATGAATGCCCAGTTGATCTGTTTTTGGTTGTGCTGGTTGAGAGATTGTTGGCTAGGATGCAGAGAATTCCTGCTGTTCTTTGGGTAGTGCCCTGAGATCTTTCTCATTCATTTGAACCATCGTATGGGCTTTTAGTTAATTTATCTGATGGATGGCATCTCTGACAATGCGGCACTTTCTCAGTACTGTGCTGAATTCTCAGTTTAGAAAATATTGATAATTTTCTAAGGTTATGAGATTGGACAATCATTCCTTATGTGTTAAAGTCCTGGAGTGGATCTTGTGTTCTCAATCTTCAGAATTTAGTCTCAAATTAAAATGGTAAGTTGAATTGGTTGTGTAATTTTGTATTTCTTGCCAAATGTGCATAACCTTCAGTTTATTTTCATTAAAAGATTTCAGATATGCATGAGATTGACGAGATTAGTAAGCTGTCCAAATGCCTTAACAGGTACAGGCTTTTGATTAGTGAGTAGGAAAAATCAGTCGGAATCCATACTGGGAAGTATTTATGTTTAGGTATCAGATGAAAGCTGGATCAGGCATAGCTGATTTTCACCGTGTTCAAATGGCCAGCTGACACTCACTACCTGGACCCACGCGAGGATTGGTGGCTTTCATGAAGTATTGGAAGTCTTTAGGATCATAGAGTCATTGAGTTATACAGCACAGGAATAGGCCCTTCGGCCCATTGTGTCCATGCCAGCCATCAAGCACCTATCATAATCCCATTTTTCAGCAGTTGGCCCATAGCCTTGTATGCGGTGGCGTTTCAAGTGCTCATCTAAATACTACTTAAATGTTGTGAGGGTTCCTACCTCTACCACCCCTTCAGACAGTGTGTTCCAGATTCTAACCACTCTCTGGATGAAATTTTTTTTCCTCAAATCCCCTCTAAATCTCGTGCCCCTTACCTTAAATCTATGCCCCCTGGTTATTGACACCTGTGCTAAGGGAAAAAGTTTCTTCCTATCTATGCCCCTCATAATTTTGTACACCTCAATCAGGTCCCCCTTCAGCCTTCCCTGCTCGAAGGAAAACAACCCGTGCCTATCCAGGCTGAAATTCTCCAGCCCAGGCAACATCCTGGTGAATCTCCTCTGCATCCTCTCCAGTGCAATCACATCTTCCGATAGTGTGGTGACCAGAATTGTAGCTGTGGCCAGCTATGGTCGAACTAGCATTTTATACAGCTACATCATAACCTCCCTGCTCTTCTATTCTATGCCTCGGCTAATAAAGGCAAGAATCCCCTATGCCTTCCTAACCACCTTATCTACCTGTGCTGCTGCCTTCAGTGATCTATGGACAAGTACACCAAGGTCCCTCTGACCCTCTGTACTTCCTTGGGTCCTACCACCCAATGTATATTCCTTTGCCTTGTTAGTCTCCCCGTTTGAAACCACCCTGTGAAGACAAGGGGAGAAAAATAGAAGGAACAAAAACACAGCTGGGCAAAAACATTTTTACTCTGGGTTATAGAACTTGTGCCGATGTATTCTGACTCTGGTGCAGGAATGAAGAAGTAACTTTTCAACTGTAGCGAAATGTACCATGCAGTTCAGAGTCATAGAGAGATACAGCACTGAAACAGGCCCTTTGGACCACCGAGTCTGTGCCGACCATCAACCACCCATTTATACTAATCCTACATTAATCCCATATTCCCTACCACATCCCCACATTCCCTCAATTCTCCTACCACCAACCTACACTAGGGGCAATTTACAATGGCCAATTTACCGATCAACCTGCAAGTCTTTGACTGTGGGAGGAAACCGCAGCACCCGGCAGAAACCCACGTGGTCACAGGGAGAACTCTGCGCAGGCAGTACCCAGAACCGAACCCGGGTCGCTGGAGCTGTGAGGCTGCAGTGCTAACCACTGAGCCGCTGCGGTGCTAACAACTGAGCCACTGTGCCGCCCCAAGTGCTTGGCAATTATGTATGGTGCAACTGAAGTTAAGGCTCAACTGGAAAGCTAACAAAATTGAAATGTCAACATGATCAATGCGACTGTCAATTTGTGTGGGGTGTAAGCGTGCTGTAGCTACTGGCTTATGTATTATTGGAAATGAATGTAATATGTGAACAGCAGCCGGTGGCACAGATGGGATGGCTGTTGAGACTGACCCTTTCCAAAAATCACTCCACTAATGTTTGTAATGACTACAGAGAATGCAAGGCAGATCATATATTGCCAGTAGAGAAACATACACATTTTTTTCCTTTTAGGTTTAATTTTTTCATGTGTGAAAATTGATGTAGTCCAAGAGGGAATTGCGTGTTCCAAGAGGGAATTAAATATTTTCCTAGATTATAATGATGATCACATTTTTAAGTTCTTACTGAGATTATTCCAGGCCTAATTGCTGTTCATTATGTCGTCGACATTTTTCCCTCTTTGGTATACAGAATAAAAGCATGAGGCTAGTCTAGTTGCACTCCTCGTTGAAACACTGGATGCAGTGTTATGAAGTCGTAGGTTGCAGCTTTAGTCCCCTACTCTGCTAAGGTACATGCCAGAGGGGTTGCTGACTATTTCCTTGGAGAAGAGAGGGCAGGGATAAACTCTGTGTCCCAGAGTTGTATTGACGGAGGTTGAGTGCACGATTTAAGTATCAGTAAAGTCCTTGTTGGGATATTGGAGGAATGCACTGTCTTTTCTGGTTAGTTGCGGTTGTCAACTGCAGTGTAGAACAACATAGGAGTGTGATAAGAATGCTACAGTACATAGTTACTGCTTTGAAACTTTCTGGGCTGTGTTTCATATTGCAGAACTATTTCATAATGCCAACAGCTTATAATACTTCAGGATTCCAAATGTTTGGAATTATCAGCACCAGAGCAGGGACTACCTCACAATGAAGTTTATTTTCTGACCACTGGACCATCATAGTTTGATGGAGAAGATCCTAACAGCATGATTGGAAAATCACATGTGTGAAGCTGGGCAACTTGTTCAACTTATTAGTGGCAAGGAAGATGCATTTGCATTGTTCCTATAGTGCTGTGGTCTGCTGGCACATTAGACTCAGAATGCCCGCTTGATGAAAAACCTAACTGCGTAACTGCTGAAAATTGTATAATGCTAAGCCAACCGATATATTCACATTTGTGAACCATTCTGAATTACAGTGGCCAGTTACAGTTTAATGACAAGACGCCACTGTCCCTTGCTGCATTTTGGGAGCTTGTTATTTAAAGAAAGAATGGGAAGAGAGTGTCTTTGGTTTGAACAGCTCCTGTATTCCTTAATGATAAGTAACAGAGCATAGAGAGTGTGTGTTGCAAGAGAATGTTGTAAAATCAATGTCGTGTGGTCTGCACTGATGAGTTAATCATATCTCATTATAGTAAGCTGACTGTAAGGCGAGTAATGCTTGATCAGTTAACTTTTGAATATGTGTCTACCAAATTTGTAAATGCCAAGATGTTAATTCAACTTGTTTTCGTTTTCTTGTTGCTAGGAAATGATCATTGACAAAGTAAATGGAAAGCCTGTTCCTCGGTACTTGATATATGACATAGTAAAGTTCAGTGTAAGTACCAGTTTTGTTATATGATTACCCTTTAATGCCACTGTTTATTTCCTGGCAGTGTGGTCAGATGACAGAATTCAATGAAGATTTCTGTCTGTGTTGATTTTTAATGAGTTGAAAATAAAGTGATTTTAAGGTGGAAAAGTGGTTGAAATGTGTTAAGCTTGCTCTAATATCTTCTGGTGCACTTGTTTTATTTTTCACAAGTCCAAGTGAAGACAGTTGAGACAGTAGAGTCAATATTCCACAATGAACAATCCCAACATGAAAAGCTGACATATGAGCATGACAAATGTGCATCCTCACTGTTCACTGTTTACATAAATTATCACTTTTGTTTGGGAGCATGCCAGTGATATAGATTGTAGAGGACACTGGCCCAAGGGAAGGACATGTTGTTGACCTTGAGGTGATTGAGGGCTGGACTGGATGTGATGGTCTGCATTATAAAATAATTTAGTCTGATCTCATTAGGAATTTCTTGGGGAGGGCAAGGGTTTATGCATACATTTCAAACAGACATCCATTTATGGGCCTCAGAGATCAAAACCTGGGTGAAAATGTATAAATGGGTTATTTGTAAGGTTTTTTTTTTAAACTTCAATTTGATGAGTAGTTTAGTTTAGAGATACAGCACTGAAACAGGCCCTTCGGCCCACCGAGTCTGTGCCGACCATCAACCACCCATTTATACTAATCCTACACTAATTCCATATTCCTACCACATCCCCACCTGTCCCTATATTTCCCTACCACCTACCTATATTTACCTATCAACCTGCATGTGGGAGGAAACCGGAGCACCCGGAGGAAACCCACGCATACACAGGGAGAACTTGCAAACTCCACACAGGCAGTACCCAGAATTGAACCCGGGTCGCTGGAGCTGTGAGGCTGCGGTGCTAACCACTGCGCCACTGTGCCGCCCAGTAATCATTTTCTAAAATGCTGTAAATGTCATGAATGTCCAAAAATCCAATCGGCATGAAAAATGATGCTAAAATTGACATTGTTGAAGGTCTATTTATAAATACTGTAGCAGTATTAAATGTTTGCCAGTATTTTTCCAAAATTCAAGTGATTTTACAATACCATTCTCAACAAGTAGCTTTTAAGTACCCATAAATTCAAATACTTGATTAGATCAGAACATCAAATGTTGTTTTGGCTGTCATGTGATTAAATGATACTCTGGGAGCAATCAAATATTTATTTAATATTTTGAGGTGGGCATCTCAGTGATTAGTTGTTCATGCACTTATGAAAGTTGGAGTTGGAAAAGCATCCTTTCCTGCCAAAGGTGCAGCTAAGGATTAGAGCAGGGGTAACCAACCTTTCCGCATGGTGGGGTGGGGCACATTACAGTTTTGTCCTACATAGGGGGCCGGTGAGAAAATTTCAGAAAGATAAAGGCATTAAAAATTATCTTACTATTAGTCAAAACAAAACCAAACATGCTTTTTTGTGAGGAAGCTTTAAATGAGAAGACTAATTTATTGACTTACTTTCTCCTTGCTGTATTGAACACTAATTTAGTGACATACCTGGCATTGTTACTGCTTGCAAAAGGACTCATTCTCTGGCTGCACACTTGATGTAGTGATGTGGAGTATTCCGTATAGGTGTCCATCTGTCGGGGTGATCTTGATCTCTTTCTCTCCATCGCGCCCCCCCTTCTCTCTCTCTCTTTCTCTCCCCCCATACCCCCATCTGTCTGTCTCTCCTGTCTCTGCCTCCCTCTCTCTCTCGCTGCGCCCCTCTCTCTCTCGCTGCGCCCCTCTCTCTCTCGCTGCGCCCCTCTCTCTCTCGCTGCGCCCCTCTCTCTCTCGCTGCGCCCCTCTCTCTCTCTCTCTCTCCACTCCCCACTCCCCACACTCGCCATAAATGTGCATGATAGATGCAGGCTGTGAACATGGCCTGTCTGCTGGGCACAGCCATGTTATAGAGTCATAGAGAGATACAGCACCGAAGCAGGCCCTTCGGCCCACCGAGTCCACGCCGACCATCAACCGCCCATTTATATTAATCCTACATTAATTCCATTTCCCTCTGTGTGGGAGCAAGTTCCTGACAAGCATGTAGCTGCCCACCGAGGTACCTGGCAGTGCTGGGTTTGACCCCGGAGTGGCCTCCATAGCTGGCATTTGGAACTAAACTGGAGCCAAGTTTGAAATTCCAATTCAAGGAAAGAACAAAGCAAACGGTCAGGGGCAGAAACCATGCAGCGAGGAACAAAAACTGCCTGGTGCAGTTTACATTCATGGGCTGGTTGGAAACCTTTGGCAGGCCAGATTCTGGCCCGTATGTTGGTTAACCCTGGCTTGGAGGAAGGATGGTGAATGTTATAATAGTTAAAGTGTGTGTGCTTTAACGGTTTTGTGTGTTGAGAAAATTGAAAATTAGGAGCATGTTCCCTAACAGATGTGGAACAGATTACAAATGCACTTGGTGGAACCTCTTCTAAAATGTGCTGTGAGTTATTAAATCCTAGGAATGAGGGATAGAGAGAAGGTACTGATAATTGTGCTCCCCACAAGATGTGCTGACTGCCTCTGAGATGTCTCTTGGTCTCTCCACTTTTTCTTTCTCTTTACTGTTTGTCCGTTGGTGATTCTTGCAACAGTATATTGTAAATCACAGTAAAGCAGCATGTACGTTGAAATTCCAAAAGCAAAATACTGTTGATGCTGGAAATCTGAAATAAAAGCAGAAAATGCTGCAAATACTCAGCAGGTCAGGCAGCATCTGTGGAGAGTTAAACAGAGTTAATGGGCGGGATTTAAGCGTAGGTGGACGAGAGCCGGCCATCAACTGAAAAGTCGGTGGCGAACCCGCTTCTGCCTCGCCTCGGGATCTGACCAGTATTTTGCAGGTCCCTGGGCTTCAGTTGTTCTGAGGCGGGACTTCCACCCGCTTGAGGTAGGAAGTCACGCCTAATGGAGCTGCTGACCAATCAGCAGGCCGGCAGCTCCTCGACCCAACAGCGCCACCAGGCGCGGTGGCCATTAATGGGACTGCAGCCCAGCTAGAAGTAAAGATGCCAAGGAACCTGGAAGGCAGGTAAGTTTTGGTTGCCTTGCTGGGGGTAATCGGTTGGGCCTGAACTTTAGGGCCCCCTCCCACCCCCCCAGGACCTTCGAGAGTCACCTGCTTTTGTCAGGTGGCTTCTCTCGGGTCTTGGACGCCCGCTTGCCACGCGTAAAATACGCTTGGAGGTGGGCGAAGGCCCATAAGTGGCCACTTTAGGGCTTGATTAGCCTGGGGCGGGCGGGCTGTTTATCATCGCCGCCGCCCTGTGTAAAGTTGCAGCAGAGGCGGGAGCAGGTTGGGAAGGGCTCCCGGAGCCTCCCGCTCCATTTTACGCCCCCCCACCACCACCATCCTGCTCTTTGGGGTGGTGTAAAATTCAGCCCAACATTTCAGGTCGATGACTTTTCATCAGAGAGTTTATTTTGGCTCTCTTTTAGATTCTCTTTTATGATGCTCTCTATTTCTCTCCGAAGAATATGGGCATTTGATCTTCCAGGCAGTGGCTGTGCTGTTGTCAAGTTGGCAATTAAGAATTTTTGTCACTTATGTGGGGAAGGATTTAATTTCTGCTTGGTCCTTTTCAAAAGGAAGATTGAGAACTTGTAGTATGAGGAATTGAGTATAAAATTATTCCTTTGTAGACATTTGGTTGTCTTAATTTTACTTGACAGTTCTTTCAACTTTGTTTCCTACTGCTTTGTTTTTGCTATCTTCTGTTAATCTCATGCTCACACTCTCGTGCTCTCATTGTTTAAATTGGAGTGCAGGAGAAATTTCTTTGAAGAGAAATGCCAAGGATATAGTGAAAGTTGTATTACATTTGGTCTATTATGAATTTTATAATTGCTTTTTAAAGCTATTTTATTTTTGATTACATCAGTCAAGTTGAAAGCCATAAAAATCAGTTGGAAATCATTAGAATAGACAGACCAATTGAAAAAGATGGCATTATACTCCTTCATGTATTGTTCAGTGTGAATATCGTGGTGAAAATTGTTCCTCAGTTGCATAGGGTTGAAGGATTCTTTGAGAAGCATAGTTGGATAAGAATCAAAATATATTTTTTCAGTAATACAAATTTGAGACTGTTGTGTATGAAGCTAAGTAAAGATCGTAGATGTATAGTTGAAAGTAGATACCCGATAAGTAACTAGACAGTAGATGGAAAATTCCCCATTGCTCGGCCTCTAATAAAAAAAATCTGCAACTTACCATCTGTGTTCAGCTAATCGAGAGTACAAAAGATCCTAATTACTTGGTATACATTTGAGTTTAACAATACCTGCAATGTTAAATTATCAAATGAAAAGAATACCTTCACTACAACAAAAAACTTGTATTCTGTACTCTGACAAATTGTATTACAATAACCCTTTTAACATAGAAAAACATGTCAGGGCACTTCAGAGATGTGAAGAAAAATGGATACCAAGCCAAATATTAAAGTGTGACCAAAAGTTTGGGCAAACTGTAGCTTCCAAACACTTTCCCCAGTTCTGTTGCTTTTCTGGTCTGCTCTCATGAGAACACTTAACAACACCCACCGTCCCTTCCCCTTCCCCCTCCCCCCCCCCCCCCCCCCCAGATACCCTCTTAGTGGTCACAAACCCCTAGACTGTATTCTAAGTGCCATTCCCATTGTTCCAAAACTCCCGTCTTTTTAAAATGAGGAAAAGCCTATGTCAGCGTTTGATTGTCTCTGTATAATTGTGGGCCTTCAGACACTGGATGATGCCGATGCACATTTCACCCAGCTCCATCCACATGTGGGGTGATAACTTTTTGAAAGGAAACATAAAGAGAGGGCATGTATACTTTAAAAGGAATAGAGCAGCCTAGCGATATAGGGGTCAAGTACACAAATCTTTAAATATTGATAAAGCTTGGGGAAAAAAAGCTCTTTGAATTCCATGTTTTATAAATAAGAGGATAAAGTACGAAAGCTAAGGGGTAATGCTGAACCTGACCAAATCATTGATCAGGCTGCTGTTTGAACATTGTGTCCAGTTTTAGTTAGTTAGTTAGAGATACAGCACTGAAACAGGCCCTTCGGCCCACCAAGTCTGTGCCGACCATCAACCACCCATTTATACTAATCCTACACTAATTCCATATCCCTACCACATCCCCACCTGTCCCTATATTTCCCTACCATCTACCTATACTAGGGCAATTTATAATGATCAATTTACCTATCAACCTGCAAGTCTTTTTGGCATGTGGGAGGAAACCGGAGCACCCGGAGGAGACACAGGGAGAACTTACAAACTCCACACAAGCAGTACTCAGAATTGAACCCGGGTCGCTGGAGCTGTGAGGCTGCGGTGCGAACCACTGTGCCGCAGTGTACTTGAGGTCATTGAGACAAAGTAGCTAGCTCTTTGTGTGCCTTAATAGGTGTAATGGGTTGAATGCCTTCCTTCTATGATATATATTCAATATCCCAGAATAAAATGGAATATTTTAGGAGGTTGTTTTTGTTATTGAGAATTTCTGATTAAATATTGTATATTTGGCAAGCTTGCTAATAGTTCTTCAAGTTAGGAATGTAAAGGCAGGAATCAACTGGCAACAGGGAAAGCAGTGATAGTGTGCCTGGCTGTACAAAAGCTGCTGTGGATGTATCAGAGGAGGCGGCTGATGGGTGGGAACACAGTGGGAAGAGGTGTGACTCCTGATGGCCCAAAGGGGCCAATGGCAGTTGGATGCCATTCTCCTCTCCACAGGGCTGTTATACCCTGCCAACTTAGATTGAGAGTTCCAGCCTCTCCTGATGCTGTTACACTCTGGCTGCCCTGTCTCTAATCCTTCTGGATCCCAGGTTTTTGCCCTTAAGAAAGTTTTTTATTTATTTATTTTTATTTAGAGATACAGCACTGAAACAGGCCCTTCGGCCCGCCGAGTCTGTGCCGACCATCAACCACCCATTTATACTAATCCTACACTAATTCCATATTCCTACCACATCCCCACCTGTCCCTATATTTCCCTACCACCTACCTATACTAGGGGCAATTTTATAATCGCCAATTTACCTATCAACCTGCAAGTCTTTGGCATGTGGGAGGAAACCGGAGCACCCAGAGGAAACCCACGCAGACACAGGGAGAACTTGCAAACTCCACACCGGCAGCACCCAGAATTGAGCCCAGGTCGCTGGAGCTGTGAGGCTGCGGTGCTAACCACTGCGCCACTGTGCCACCCTAAAGTTTTCCCATCCTGCCCCCTCCAGTTGTAAATGTCGTCACAGCACCCCTCTCCTCTCCGCCCCCCCCTGCCTCCAATGGTCCCAAACCCCTCAAACCTGTTTCCGGTTGTCCCAAATCCTAGAACTGATCCTATCAGTTCCAGACTTTGAGATCTCACTTGGCTGGTACTGAATCCCAGGATATGCCCCAGAATGCTTAGAATTCTGCCATGTTCCTGGGGACTCCCTCCTTTAGCTCATACACCATGGGACATCCTATCATTGCTTACCAGACTTTGGTTTCCTTCTCAAAATACTGCCTAATCGTGAGACACCATCTCAGTACTGATGGATCCCAGGCCCTGTCCTAGTGCACACTGATATCTCAAAATCACTCATTGTTCCCAGACAGTGGGATGCCACTGTTGCAAATAGAGAGGAAGATTATGGAAGACTTCAGGAGGCCATCGACAGATTGGTGAAATGGGCAGATACATGGCAGATGAAATTTAATGCAGAGAAGTGTGAAGTGTTGCATATTGGTAGGAATAATTGAGATGTTATATAACTAATGGTGCAATTTTAAAGAGGGTGTATAGGAACCAAGATCTGCAGGTGTTATGCACAAAAATCTTTGAAAGCAGCAGGACAAGTTGACAAGGCTATTTTTTAAAAAAGCACATGACTCCTGGCTGTCATAAATAGAGGCAGAAAGTACAAAAAACAAGGAAGTTATGCTCAACCTTCATAAATCTCTAGATAGGCCTCAGCTGGAGTATTGTGGCCAATTCTGGGTATCACACTTCAGGAAGAATGTCAAGGCCTTGGAGACGATGCAGAGGAGATTTACGAGAATGGTACCATGGATGAGGGGTTTCAGTTATGTGGCAAGACTAGAGAAGCTGAGATTGTTCTCTTTAAAGTAGAGAAGATTAAGGGTAGGTATGATAGGGGTGTTCAAATTATGACCGGTTTGGATACAGTAGATAGGGAGCAAGTGTTTGCACTTTCAGGAGAGTCAGTAACTGCGGACAACTAATTCAGGTAATTAAAAAAGTGAACCAGAGGAGAGTTGAGGATAATTTCTCTTAACCAGTGAGTTATGATGATTTGGAATGGGTGAAGGAAACCTGTTCAATGAAATTATAGAAATTTGTGGCACAGGAAGAGGCCATTTGGCCCCTCATGCCTGTGCTGGCCAAAAAGAACTATCCAGCCTAATCACACTTTCCATCTATTGGCCCAAGGCCTTGCAGGCTACAATGCTTCAAGTGCATATCCAAGTATATGTTAAATAAGGTGAGGGTTCTTGCCTCTAATACCCTTTCAGGGAGTGAGTTCCAGACATCGACCACCCTCTGAGTGAAGATATTTCTTCTCGCCTCTCCTCTAATCCTTATACCATTTAGTTTAAATCTAAGCCCCCTGGTTATTGACCTCTTTGCTAAGGGATTTAGGCCTTTCCTATCCACTCTATCTAGGCCCCTCATAATTTTTACACCTCAATTTAAATCTCCCCTCACTCCTGTGTTCCAAAGAAAACAATCCCAGCCTATTCAATCTTTTCTCATGACTAAAATTATCCATTCTGGCAACATCCTTGTGAATCTCCTCTGTACTCTCTCTAGTGCGATCACATTGTTCCTGTAATGCAGTGAACAGAACTGTATGCAGTACTCTAGCTTTGGTCTAACTGATGTTTTATACAGATCTAGCATAATCTCCCTGCTGTTATATTCGATGCCTCGGCAGCAATGGCAACAACTTGTATTTAATGTAATAAAACGTCCCAGGGTGCTTCACAGGAGCATTATAAAACAAAGTATGACACTGAGCCACAAAAGGAGATATTTGGTCAGATGACCAAAAGCTTGGTTAAATGGATAGATTTTAAGGAGTGACTTAAAGGAGGAAAGCAAGGTGGTGAGGCTGACTGGTATAGGGAGGGTATTCCAGAGCTTGGTGCCTAGACCATAATATGATAGAATTCTTCATCAAGATGGAGAGTGACTTAGTTGATTCTGAGACTAGAGTCCCGAATCTTAGTAAAGGAAACTGCGAGGGTATGAGGTGCGAGTTGGCTGTGATGGATTGGGAAATGTTACTTAAAGGGATGACAGTGGATAGGCAATGGCAAACATTCAAAGAGCGCATGGATAAACTGCAACAATTATTTATTCCTCTCTGGCGCAAAAGTAAAACGGGAAAGGTAGCCAAACCATGGCTTACAAGGGAAATTAGAGATAGCATTAGATCCAAGGAAGAGGCATATAAATTCGCCAGAAAAAACAAAAGACCTGAGGATTGGGAGCAGTTTAGAATTCAGCAAAGGAGGACCAAGGGATTGATTAAAAAGGGGAAAATGGAGTACTAGAGCAAGCTTGTGGGGAACATAAAAACTGACTGTAAAAGTTTCTATAGGTATGTGAAGAGAAAAAGATTGGTGAAGACAAATGTAGGTCCCTTACAGTCAGAAACAGGGGAATTTATTATGGGGAACAAATAAATGGCTGACCAGCTAAATGCATACTTTGGTTCTGTCTTCATAAAGGAGGACACAAATATCATACCAGAAATGTTGGGGAACACAGGGTTTAGTGAGCGAGAGGAACTAAAGGAAATCCGTATGAGTAGAGAAATGGTGTTAGGGAAATTGATGGGATTGAAGGCCGATAAATTCACAGGCCCTGATGGTCTGCATCCCAGAGTACTTAAGGAAGTGGCCCTAGAAATAGTGGACGCATTGGTGGTCATCTTCCAAGATTCTATAGACACTGGAACAGTTCCTACAGATTGGAGGGTAGCTAATGTAACCCCACTATTTAAAAAGGGAGGTAGAGAGAAAGCAGGGAATTATAGACCAGTCAGCCTGACGTTGGTAGTGGGGAAAATTCTAGAGTCCATTATCAAAGATTTTATAGCAGAGCACTTGGAGAACAGTGGTAGAATCGGACCGAGTCAGCATGGATTTACGAAAGGGAAATCATGCTTGACAAATCTACTAGAATTCTTCGAGGATGTAACTAGTAGAGTTGATGAGGGACAGCCAGTGGATGTGGTTTATTTGGACTTTCAGAAGGGTTTCGACAAAGTCCCAGATAAGAGAATAGTTGTGAAAAATTAAAGTGCATGGGATTGGGGGTAGTGTATTGCAATGGATAGAAAATTGGTTGGCGGACAGGAAACAAAGAGTGGGGATAAATGGGTCTTTTTCCGAATGGCAGGCAGTGACTAGTGGGGTACCGCAGGGATCAGTGCTAGGACCGCAGCTATTCACAATATATATTAATGATTTAGATGAGGGAACTAAATGTAATATCTCCAAATTTGTAGACGAGACAAAACTGGGTGGGAGGGTGAGGTGTGAGGAGGATGCAGAGAGGCTTCAGGGTGATTTGGACAAGTTAAGTGAGTGGGCAAATGCATGGCAGATGCAGTATAATGTGGATAAATGTGAGGTTATCCACTTTGGTAGCAAAAAACAGGAAGGCAGATTATTATCTGAACGGCTATAAACTGAGAGAGGGGAATATGCATCGAGACCTGGGTGTTCTCGTACACCAGTCGCTGGAGGTAAGCATGCAGGTCCAACAGGCGGTAAAAAAGGCCAATGGTATGTTGGCCTTCATAGCGAGTGGACTCAAGTACAGGAGCAGGGATGTCTTGTTGCAGTTATACAGGGCCTTGGTGAGGTCACACCTGGAATATTGTGTGAAGTTTTGATCTCCTTAACTGAAGAAGGATGTTCTTGCTGTAGAGGGAGTGCAGCGCAGGTTTACCAGACTCATTCCTGGGATGGCGGGACTGACATATGAGGAGAGATTGAGTCAGTTAGGATTATATTTGCTGGAGTTCAGAAGAGTGAGGGGGGAATCTCATAGAAACCTATAAAATTCTAACAGGACTTGACAGGGTAGATGCAGGAAATATGTTCCCGATGGTGGGGGAGTCCAGAACCAGGGGTCATAGTCTAAGGATACGGGGTAAACCTTTCAGGACTGAGATGCAGAGAAATTTCTTCACCCAGAGAGTGGTGAGCCTGTGGAATTCACTACCACAGAAAGCAGTTGAGGCCAAAACATTGTATGTTTTCAAGAAGGAGTTAGATATAGCTCTTGGGACTAAAGGGATCAAAGGGTATGGAGCGAAAGCGGGAACAGGCTACTGAGTTGGATAATCAGCCATGATCATAATGAATGGCGGAGCAGGCTCGAAGGGCTGAATGGCCTACTCCTGCTCCTATTTTCTATGTTTCTGTGCTTCTATTATTATCTTCCTGTAGCCTGCAGCTTTCTTCTTCACTCAACTACACGACCCAACTTTTGTATCATCTGAAACTTCTTGATCATGCCACCTACATTTAATTCTAAATCATTGATATTTACCATAAAAAGAAAGGGACCCAGTTTTGAGCCTTGAGGAACTTCAATGGAAACAGCTTTTCAGTCCCAAAAACACCTTTTGACCATTACCCTTTGCTCCTTGCCACTGAGCCAATTTTCGATGCAGCTTGCCACTTTCCCTTGGATCCCATGAGCTCTTAATTTTCTGACCAGATTGTCATGTGAGACATTGTCAAAAGCCTTTGTAAAATCCATGTGGACTGCACGAAACCTCATTGACCCTCTTTGTTTCTTCTTCAAAAACCTCAATCAAGTTAGCCAGACATGAATTTCCCTTAACAAATCCATGTTGACTATCCTTGATTAATCCGTGCCTTTGTAAATAACGATTAATACTGTCTCAGAAATTTTTCCAGTAATTTGCTCACCATTGAGTTTAGGCTGATTGGCTTGCAATTACTTGGTTTATCCCGTTCTCCCTTTTTAAACAGCGGTACAATGTTAACAGTCCTCTGGCACCATGCCTGCAACTAGAGAGGATTGGAAAATGATGCTTAGAGCCTCTGCTATTTCCTCCCTTGCTTTTCTTATTAGCCTGGGATACATTTAATTTGGGCCTGGCGACTAGTAATTTTTTAAAGAGAAAATTGGATACTTACTTGAAATGGCGTTGGGGAAACAGCAAGAAAGTAGGGCAAATTGGATAGCTGTTTCAAAGGAGGACGTGAAGGACTGAATGACCACCTTCTATGCTGTATGATTCTGTTATCCTAATCAAAATATTGCTAGATGCTCAGACCCTATCCCACTGCTGCCAGACCCTGGACCCTCATCCAGTATATCCTACTGCTACCCTCAATTATGATCAGGCAGTTTCACGAGCAACTCTGTTTTTACAGAATCTCTAATTCACTGCGAGCAATGCACCCACAGGAGATCTGTAGCTTTGGCTTGTGTATAGCCTACTGTTGCTGTAAATGTCACTTATTTTTGGTTGTGTTATTCCCGTTGCACTTTTTTGACTGACTCAAAGTCAAACAGCAGAAGATCAGAACTGAAGAGGTAGAGACCAGAGGTATCAAAAGTGAGGAAAGCAGCGAGAAAACTACCAGTGAGAAGCAACTGATAAAAACATCCTCTTCTGAATGCTGAATAAGGAGAACCTACTAATAAAGAAAGATAAAAACAATTGCCACTGAAATTTTTTTTACAGTAACTAAAACTTCTGATGTCTAATAATTAATTTTTAAACTTTTTTTTATGTCTTTGGGAACATTAATTGATTTTACTTGAACAGTTACCTCAAAAGTTATTTTCGCTCAAAGCTGTCATTCTGCTGAAGGCAGATCTTCCAAACTGAGCAAATTTCCAAGATGTATCAACCAGTTTGCAAAAAAGTTTGTCCCTCCCTCTAATCTTGCATGTTTTTGAATCCTGTTCAGAAGCTTGGGGGCAAATTTCAATAAGTTTATTAAAAGTTACTGTTTCTTATTACATGGAATTGCTGTCTGTGTATGGGCGAGACCCAGTTGGTACGTGTACTGCTTATAACTTGCAGCTTTTGTTTAGTTTTTGCTGTCGTGAGATTCATGTCTGAATTCCAATTAGATTTTTCAATAAGAAATAATATTTCTCAAGGGAAAGTCACATTGAGTCTGTACAACAATATTTCAGTTTTGATGTATTGTCTTTGTATACAACAGTGTTTCAGTTTGTGAATACAATCTGGATGATGAATTTCAGCAGGTTTTCAACAAACATCTAAATAAAGCTATTCATTTTTTACTTCAGAAAGTGTGTCAAGATGTGAGAGACAGACAGCGAGGGAGCAGCTATGGTAGCTATTGGAGGAACAGAAATTTAACCATGATATTGTAAAATACATATTTTTGAGAGGATTTTTCAAAGATAAAATGTACTTTTAAAAATGTTGCGGTTATCTAGAGCAGGCTAATTATATTGCCTGAGTTTATTTATATATGAGTTACCTTTTGAGAAGCTAATTACATCATCTACATTATTAGATTGTAAACATTCTAATTAATTACAGCTATGTATACAGTCAATAATTAGAGGACTAAATGCATTTTCTTTGCTATAAATTGGTTTTAGACCAGAAACTGCACAGCCTGGGATTGTGGTGCAGGCTGCCTGTTGGTCTGTAACAGTCTAAGGCAGGTCAGTCCAGCGTCACGCTCACACAGGAAAAAATTGTAGACTATAAAATGAACTTATGAATAAACAAACCCCAAACAGACTTGATATCCATCAAAAACTACATGTCGGCAGAAACAGGAGTTGGCCTAAGATCATTATCTCCCAACCTGAGATATCGAACCAGGCTTTTGCAATTGAACTGTAACTGAGAGATAACCAGGGAAGACTACAACAACACATCCGTCCTCCTGAACCTTCTGAGTTTCTTTTTTTTTCTTCAAGCAAGTTTTACAGTGAACTCTAAAATCATTTGACCCGAACGCATCTCTACCTCTACCTCTTGTGTGTGTGAATGTGGTGTGAGCGTGGGTGAAGTTGTGTATAATTTTTGGATATTGTATAATAAACATTTATCTTTAATTTAAACTTGGGAGAAAACCTGTCATTTGTCTGTTGACCACGAAAACACTCAGGATTAAAACATTAAAAAAATACTGTCTTCAGTAAGTTGAGAGGTGATAAAGGGGAAACCAACCCTGTCATCTCCACCTGTCCGTAACACCAGATTCTCTTTCACCATCCTCCTTGATATCTCTAGATTATGACTTCATCCTAAATGCTCCGAGACACTGACTTCCAACTACTCTTTCTGTTGGTACCCATGGTTAACCCCCTTCAATGCATCTGGACCCTGGTATCCCATTCCCTGATTCTGGGACAACAATGAGCGTTCCAAACCTGTAGAACTTCCCAATATCCAGAAATTCTATTCCTGTGTTTCCCAATGCTGAAAATAACACTCCCAATATTGCAGACTCCAGGAACACTTCCCAGTGCTTCCAGAGCCAGTAAGCTGCTCCCTCACCAGTGCTCCCAGCTCCAGCCAATGCCGAGCATTTAAAGCCCTCCGAACCCTTTTTTTAATTCACTCAGTAATGCATTTGATGCTGCCTGTCAAAGTATCAGTCTGACGATTCAATGATGGGATAATTGCATCTTCTAAGTTCCTCTTGGTGGACAAAAGACTGCAAAGATGGCATGAGCACTGTAAGCTCTCAAAACAAGAAGGTGCACTTGACCTCCAAATTTCAGACTCTACTATTTGGCTACTTAGATCTAAGTGATTGTAGTATGGCCTCTGGCCTTTCAGTAAAACCAACAGCTGGGAATGGAGACCAGACATTCCTATCAACAGCTCTGAACAGCTTACTGTTTATGCCTCTTCAAAGTGACTAGTACAATGTAAGAAGCATTGTATTATTGTGGGAAGCCTCTCTGTCTGGAAGGAACTTGTGCATTCCTGAAGATCCCACCAGGTCGATCAGTGCTCTCTCCAATCTGACACAAGTGAGAGCTCCCAGGAGGACTTGCCTCAGGTGGATTCATAGCCTCGTATAAGAAAAGTATCACCAAATTCAGCCAGCTTCTCCGCTCGGGCTGCTGGTTAGCCAAATTACATAGAATTGTGACACGCCAACAGCACAGAAACAGGCCATTTGGCCCAACCAGTCTTTGCTGGCATTTATGCTCCACACTGGCTTCCTCCCATCCTTCTTTGTTTAATCCTATCAGCATCGCCTTCTATTTCTTTCTCCCTCATGTGTTTATCTAGCGTCCCCTGAAATGCATCTAAGCTATTCGCCTCAACAACTCCTTGTGGTAACAAGTTCCAAATTCTCACCACTCTGGATGAGAGATTTCTCCTGAATTCCATACAGGATTTATTAGTGACCATCTCAAATTTAATACTTCTAGTTTTGGTCTCCTCCGCAAGTGGAAACATGTTCTCTCCTTCTACCCTATCAAACACTTTCATTATCTTAAGGACCGCTATCAGATCACTCCTCAGATTTCACCTTCCTAGAAAAAAGAGCCCCTGCCTGTTCAATCTTTCCTACTAAGTATATCTGCTTAGTCCTGGTATAATCCTTGTGAATATTTTTGCACCTTTACTAGTGCCCCTATATTTTCATAATACGGAGACCCAGGTTCTATACAAGTTTAACATAATTTCTAGAATAGAAAAGCAAAGAAATTAACTCCAGTGCTTGATTTGCCTTTTTATGGCCGCCTTAACCTGCAGCTCTACTCTTTGTAATTTGTGTATCTTAGCTCCTAGATTCTTTTGCGCCTCTACCCCATTTAGGCTCATCATCCAAGCAGGACATGATATCCTTATTCTTCCTACCAAAATTCATCAACTCACACTTATCTATATTGAAGTTCATTTGCCAGTTTCAGGTTTATTAATGTCTTGTATTTTGTTGCATTCTTCCTCAGTATTAACTATGCCTTTCAATTTGGCGTCATCCGCAAATTTTGTTATTATACTTCTGCTTCCCGAGTCCAAATTGTTTATGTAAATTTTTAACAACAGTGGCTCCAGCAGCGCTGCTTGTGAATCACTACTTTCCAACTTTTGTCAGTCTGAGTGGCTACCCTTAACTCGACTGTGTTTTCTGTTTGGTAGGCAGTTTGCTTTCCATGCTATTGCTTGTCTCCTAACTCCGTATGCTCTGACCATGGTCATGAATCTGTGATGTGATACCTTATTGAAGGTCTTTTGAAAGCCAAATATGTTACATCTACTGCATTATCTTGTCTACCTTTTCTGTTAGATCTTCAAAGCATTCAACAAGGTTGGCTAATCCTGACCCTTGCCTTTTTAAATCAGTGTTGACTGCTCTTTATATTTTTTGATTCTAAGTTTTTTAAAATACATCTTTATATAAAGATTACATTATTTTTTCTACTGCTGATATTAAGCACACTGGTCTATAGTTCCCTGGACTTGTTCTATCTCCCTTTTTAAATAAAGGAACGACATTAGCTGTCTACTTGTCCTTTGGCACCATTCTCTTCTCTAATGAATTTTTGCATATATATGGGTTTTATCCTCTAAGTTTGATGAGTTTATTAATCATCTCCCCCCTTTCTATCTTAAATGTCTTTACATCATCTTTGATTTTATGTAAAGTCTCATCCACCTTTTTATTCTCCCAGGTAAATACTGAAGCAAAGTAACTTCTCAGTATTTCTCGCATTTCTTGTCATTACCTGTGAGTTTACCTTGTGCATCACTTTAGTGTCTTTGTTGCTATTCTGATTCTTCTTTTGTTATTGATGTGTCTGTAGTGTAATTTACTATTCACTTTTATATTCCTTGGTAATTTAATTTTGTAGTTTGTATTCCTTTGTATTTTTTGTATTCCTAATTTTTTTGACTTGCTTAATCTTTTCGTATTCCTTTTTATTATCCCCTCCTTTGATGTCTATGTACTTAGTGTATGCCTTTCTCTGTAGTTTCAACTTAACTCTTATCTCTATTTATCCAATAGTGTTTCATTATTGAATAGTTTGTTCTTGTTTTTTAATGGAATATATTTCTCTTGAACCCGTCGTCATCGCTTCAAATATTTGCTACCGCTGTTCTATCTTTGTCAATTGTTTTCCTGTTTATCTTCCCTAGTTCCATTCTCACACCTTCATAATTATCTTTTTTCTAATCTATTACTTTGATCTTTGTCTGATTATGTCTTAATCATTATTTTAAACTTTATTGCGTTATCGCTATTGCCTGGATGTTCCACTGTGCTTATTTCTTTTTACTCATTTTATAGATTTGCTTACACATTTCTTTGTTCATTTCCCTTCCACTATTAAATGCTCTGAAGAGTATCCCTATTGCTGCAATTGATACCTTCTTATTCTTTATCTCAACCATATGGATTCTGTTTCTATTTTAACATTAGTTATGTCCCTTATTACAACTACAATTACATTATCTCTAATTAGTATGCCCATTAGCAGATGAGGCTCCTCAATCTCATCCGCTTCTTCCATGACAACTTGCACTGCACAGTTTGATGGCTCTACTTCCAACAGTTTCAGAGTGGAGAATGGAGTGAAACAGGGTTGTGTCCTAGCCCCCACTCTGGCATCATCTTCTCCATGCTCCTGACCTCCGCCTTACCTGCAGACTTGGAAGGAGTCTGCTTGCGCACTAGATCAGACGATAGGCTCTACAATATCAAGGCTGAAAGCGAAGACAAAAACACATTGCGTCCTGATCAGAAAACTCCTCTACGCTGATGATGCTGCGCTAGTCACTCACATGGAAACTTAGCTACAGAGACTCATTGTCTTTCTCTTCTGTGCCTGTAACATGTTCTCTTTGACAATAAGCGTCAAAAAAACCATGCTCATGGAACAAGGTGTTGCATCTCTGCCCCTGATCACTCTAAATCGCACCCTATTGGAAGTGGTTAGCACATTCTGCTACCTTGGGTCCATGGTGACAGACAATCTGTCCCTTGATGCAGAGCTCGATACACGCATAGGGAAAGCAGCTACTATCTTTGGCCGACTCGTGAAACACACACGGGATAACAGCAAGCTGCCCCTTAGGACTAAGCTGATGGTTTATAAGGTCTGCGTTCTCAGCACCTTGCTGTATGGCTGTGAAATATGGGTGACTTACAGCTACCAGGAAAAGAAGCTCAATAATTTCCATCTTTGCTGTATGCCGCGCATTATGGGTATATCCTGGCAGGACAAAATCACAAATGCGGCAGTCCTAGCAAAGGTAGAGCTCCCAAGTGTGTTGGCACTAATCAAACAGAAGCGACTTCGGTGGATGGGACACGTCTGCAGGTTGGAAGATGGTCGCATACCCAAGGACCTTCTGTATGGTGAGGTAGCTGGTGCAAGACGACCAGTGGGCACCCAAAACTGTGCTTCAAGAATGCTTGCAAGTATGACATGAAGGCCCTAAATGTTGACTATCACACATGGGAGTCACTAGCTGTCGAAAGAGGGAAATGGCGACACATCCTGTGGATGGGTGTGCACTACCACGATGACCAGATGTTACAGCAGCTTGGCAATGGGCGCCAACGTCAAAAACAACTCTCAGCATCATCTGAAGAAGGGTTACTGACCTGAAACGTTAACTATGCTTCTCTCTCCTCAGATGCTGCCAGAACTGCTGAGTATTTCCAGCATTTCTTGTTTTTATCTCAGCATCACTTGGCAGCTTCACACGCAAAACTTGTGGCAGAGCCTGCCTCTCGAGGATTGGCCTTCACAGCCATCAGCAAAGGTGCACCAAGAGAGGACACCCCACCTAAATCGATGGTTTGCTGCGTGTCCATCATCTTTTGTAGATGGAATGAAGCCAACATAGTCATGAGTTGTAATGATCTGGAACTCGCCTATCAGGGTGCTGGAAGCGGAGCTGATCAATGATTTCAAACGGAACTTCAATGGCCACTTGAGGGAAATAAACATGCAGGGCTACGGAGATAGAGAAGGGGAATAGGACTGACTGGATGCTCTAAGAGAGTCATGGACTCGTTGGGTTGAATGGCATCCTTCTGTGCCATGATGACTCGAGCACAGCTACCCCATTCCCCCTTCTTCCTTCCCTGTGCTTCTAAATGTATTATACCCTATATTATTTAACTTCAGTGCTGTTCTTTTTGTAGCCATGTTTCAGTTATGCCTACTACCTCTGGCTCCTCACTTTAGATTATTGCTTCCACTTCCCCTGTTACGGATGCTGTGCATATTGTCGTACAGGCAATTTTAATTTGTTTGCATAGCCCCATTTATCCTTTGTGCATGGAGTCTGCCCTTATTCCGGTTGAGCCTGTCCCAGTGGTACAGCTCCTTCCTTTCCTAATACTGGTGCTGCTGTCCCATGAAGTGGAATCCCTCTTTCCCTTGCCAATCTTTCGCACGTTTCAGGGTCGTAATCCTGAGATTACCAGCTATGAGATCCTGCTTTTTAATTTAGCACCTAGCATCTGATAATCCCTTAGCTGCTCCTAATTTTGTTAGTGAATTTTGTGCATATGAAAATGTGAAAAAAAATTATTTTTTTACAAATTTTCTCAATTGTTGGAATCCAATGCTGAACACATGCTAGTTTGCAGTTCCCATGGAACTGAAATGCAGTCTGGTTGAGACTGTCTGTTGGAAGCATCTTGGAGAGCAGCATTTGATTTCAGAAACTCCTGATCCTGATTGCAATCTAACCTGCTGACTGCTGCCTTCCATGAACCTGCTTTAGATCGAATAGAATGTTTAAGTGTGGTCAGGAGTGTGGATGGAGTCTGTGGCAAGTAGGCAGAGTTGATGGGCACCAGAACTGTGACTTTGGTTTTCCCAATATTCAGTGACTTGTTGACTTGGTGTGAATCCTGAGGTACACGACACTAGGAAAAGATATTGGCAAGTTATACTTTATTACCATAGGTGTCAGCTGTGGCTCAATGATAGCACTCACACCTCTAAGTCAGAAGATTATAGGTTCAATTCCCAATGCAGAGACTTGAGCGCACCATGCAGGCTGATAGTTCATTGCAGTACTGAGGAAGTACTGTACTGTCAAAGGCATCATCTTTTGGATGAGACAAACTGAAGCCTCCTCGGCCTCCTTTTGTAGTTGTAAAAAGTCCATGGCACTGTTTGAAGGAGAGCAAGGGTATTCTCCCTGGTGTCCTGTCCAATATGTAGCCCTCAAACAACATTGCAAACAGATTATTTGGTTATTATATTGTTGTTTGAGGGACTGCACTGTGTGCAGTTGGGCTGCCATATTTCCTACATTGCATCAGTGACTACACTTGAAAAAATACTTAATTGGCAGTAAAATGCATTGGGATGTCCTGAGATCATGAAGGGAGCTATAGAAATGCAAGTTCTTTCTTACCCAGTCAGTGATATTGGTTTTATGTTGGCTGTCTTTTGAATTGTTTGCAGTTGGTGTCCCTGCTACAAGTCCTAGAGACATTTCAAATTGTCTGCATTGAAAATGTGGAGAAACAAGTCGGGGCTAATGGCACAGTTCTGGACTGTTTAGTAACAGGGGGACCCGGAGGGTGCACGTGCATTGATCTTTGAAGGTGGCAGGATATATTGAAAGAGTGGTTAGCAAAGCATGAGCGGTGGTGGAGTGGGACTGACTGGATTGCTCTGCGAAGAGCCAGCATGGACTTGATGGGCCGAATGGCTTCCTTCAATGTTGTAAATGACCCTATGACTCTAGAGGAATTGGTAAAAAAGGCCCTTTTGTGGACTCTCCTTTTCCTTTAAGTATTGTGCCCTTGCAGAAGAAAAAGTGTTGATTTTTGTTTTGCAGTATGGTGACCAAACTCTTGTTCAGCTGGATCACTGACTGTTTGACAGGCTGGGGTGATGAAACTAGTTGCGAAGTGCTGGAGGAGTGAGTAAGCCCCTTCATCACATCTCTTACGGTCTGGTTGCTGTTATTGAGCAGCATTAGCAAAGGTCTGTAAGCCAGTCACACACATTCTACTACAAGTACTAATGTGTAATGTGAACAGGAAGTTACAAAACTGAATCAGTTTGGAGATGGAGGGCCATATGCACACATATTAACAGTTATGTGATAGTTTGTGAAATGTTAAATTTTGATAAAGGTTCAGGAGTTTCATCAACAAAATATTTGAAATTCCAGGCTCCTGGGAGTTTGATTTGCTAAAGCCTACAAATGTAGAATTGCTGCTTAACAATGCTGTCAGAACTGTAATTTACTCTTTTTTTCTTCAAGGAAAGATGAGCAATTCCATAAAAGCATGTTGTACAGTGGTGTCATTTACAGCAATGAGTAGCAGCAGTTGGATTTTTTTTGTTGTTTCAATATGTTACGACTATAAAAATTAAATCATTGGACTTAGGCAATATGAATTATTGAATTCTGTTGGGGGAAATTGGCCAATGTGCAATACTCAGAGGTAAAGACCGAAATGTTGAATCAAATAATACAACCTAATGTCCCATTACAACATTGTTATATTGAAGTGCATTGCACAATGTTTGTTGATGTAACCTCAGTATCTTCTGTTGCTAAACTCAGCACCATCTATGTGATTTCTGAGATGAATTTTTGCTTTTTGTTGTCACTTGGTACTGTCAAGAAGGTAAAATCAATGCAATATCCAAGTTTGAAGATAATAAATTAGGCACAGCAAATAATTAGTAGCAGTGGAACAAGAATCAGAAGAGTTTGAATTGAAGTTTTCAAAATTATGAAGGGAATGGACAAAATCTGTTATTGTGACAGAGATCAATATTGGGGATAATAGGTTAAAAATGACTAGGTTTGGGAAAACCTTTTCTACCCAAAAGGTAATAAAGGTGTGGAACGGTTGGGACCAGGGCAGACCTTGGAGGTGAAGGGTAGCAATAGGATTCTGGAGAGGAAAGGGATTGAGGGATATGAGGATGTAATTGCTCAGGTTGCAATCCAGAATAAAGGAATAAGATTGCTGGGATTCATTCCTGTTCCAAATAAATGTCACACCATTACTCTTAAATCGCAGATTTCTACCTCGTTCTTTTGTTGACAAGAGTATAATGCATACTGTTTTTATTTGTTTTGCTGGTAAATACCTGCTCGACATGAATCTGGACTCTGCGTTTCATTAACGTTTAATGTTCTCACTAAAGGATTACAAATTGTGTCATCGCTGTGTGCTGAAGAGATAATTCTTTGTCGTCAATTTGATTTTTACTAATTAATCCAGTTCCCACAACTGATCAATAAAGCTAAGTTGTAACTAAATTGTGTGCTTCTGGGTGGGGGGATATACCACAACATCAAAACATTTCAGAAGATACAGTGAAATTGGCCAAATAGCATTTAGGAAGTTTGCATTCTGTATCCTCTGCTGCCATCATTTTAGCATTCTTTATGAATGGGAATTTAACTTTTTTTCTAAAGGTAAGCTTGTTACACATAGATGGCAGGTTGATCCCTTTCAGTAATCTGTTTTTGTGCAGTGTTGCCTCTTGGCCAAAAGTATTGAAATTAGGCATTTGTATAAGTTATAAAATTTTCATGGTGCTTTCTCCGATACTGGATATTATAGCTAAACCTTTTCAATATTTTAATGTCACAATATGATGATAATTTTTTTTGTATGAGATTTTGCTCTTAACTTATTGGGTGAGGTGAGAGTGACTGCCGTTGATATCAGGGCAGCATTTGACCGAGTGTGGCATCAAGGAGCCCTAGCAAAACTGAAATTAATGGGAATCGAGGAAAACTCTCCACTGGTTGGAGTCACCAGTGGTTGTGGTGCATTTGGATTTTTAGAAGGCTTTTGATAAGGTCCCACACAGGAGGTTAGTAAACAAAATTAGAGCACGTGGGATTGGGGGTAATATACTGCAATGGATTGAGAACAGGTTCACCGAGAGCCCGATTTACCTGATGAGATCCTTTCTTAAGTGCATTACTACTAACCAATTAATGAAAGTACCCCATCAGCATTCAGATCACTAGAGGACAATGGTGGGAGCTGATGAAATGTTTTATTACCTGCACCCCCCTCCCCCCCCCCCCACCCCTGCTCCTCCTTCCCAGCTCGCCCCCCTCGCATCCCCTTCCCCGCTCACCCCCCCCCCCCTCGCACCCCCTTCCCCGCTCACCCCCCTCGTACCCCCTTCCCAGTTCCCCCCTCGCATCGCCTTCCCCTGCACCCCCTCCCACTCGCATCCCCTTCCCTCCACCCCTTACACATATCAACGATTCTCGGAAGACCGCCATCATTAACAACGAGCTCAGTAGACTCAATGTGGACGTTGCAGCACTTCAGGAGACTCGCCTCCCTATGAGCGGATCTCTAAGAGAGCAAGACTGCACCTTCTTCTGGCAGGGTAGGGATCCTGAGGAACCAAGACAGCATGGAGTGGGCTTCGCCATCAGAAACTCTTTGCTCAGCATGATAAGGCCACCATCAAATGGCTCGGAACGCATACTGTCCATCCGACTGCTCACCGCCTCTGGTCCAGTACACCTACTCAGCATCTATGCTCCAACACTCTGCTCCCCACCTGAAGCTAAAGACCAGTTCTACAAGGAACTCCATAATATCATTAGTAGCATCCCCAGTACCGAGCATCTGTTCCTGCTGGGGGACTTTAATGCCAGGGTTGGGGCCGACCATGACTCATGGCCCTCCTGCCTTGGGTGCTATGGCATTGGAAGGATGAATGAGAATGGACAGAGACTGCTTGAGTTGTGTACCTATCATAACCTCTGCATCACCAACTCGTTCTTTCATACTAAACCCTGTCACCATGTTTCTTGGAGGCACCCAAGATCACATCGTTGGCACCAGCTGGACCTCATGGTCACAAGGCAAGCCTCTTTAAACAGCGTTCAAATCACACGCAGCTTCCACAGTGCGGACTGCGACACTGACCACTTCCTGGTGTGCAGCAAGGGTAGATTCCAACCAAAGAAGCTGCATCACTCCAAGCAGAAGGGCCGCCCGCGCATCAACACTAACAGAATTTCTTATTCACAGCTGTTACATAAGTTTCTAAATTCACTTGAAAAAGCCCTTCAAAACACTCCTGCAGGGGATGCAGAGACCTAGTGGGCCCACATCAGAGATATCATCTATGGCTCAGCAATGACCACCTATGGCAAACGTGTGAAGCAGAATGCAGACTGGTTTCAATCTCACTTTGAAGAGCTGGAACCTGTCATAGTTGCCAAGCGCATTGCACTGTTGAACTACAAGAAAGCCTCCAGCAAGTTAACATCCGTAGCACTTAAAGCGACCAGAAGCGCTGCACAAGGAACAGCCAGGCACTGTGCAAATGACTACTGGCAACACCTATGCAGTCGTATTCAGCTGGCCTCTGACACTGGAAATATCAGAGGAATGTATGATGGCATTAAGAGAGCTTTTGGGCCAACCATCAAGAAGATAGCCCCCCTCAAATCTAAATCAGGGGACACAATCACTGATCAAGGCAAGCAAATGGACCGCTGGGTGGAACACTACCCAGAACTGTCCTCCAGGGAAAATGCTGTCTCTGAGACCGCCCTCAATGCAGCCCAATCTCTGCCTGTCATGGATGAGCTGGACAAACAGCCAACAAAATCGGAACTCAGTGATGCCATTGATTCTCTATCCAGTGGAAAAGCCCCTGGGAAGGATGGCATTACCCCTGCAGTAATCAAGAGTGCCAAGCCTGCTATACTTTCAGAACTGTACGAACTGCTTTGCCTGTGCTGGGACGAGGGCGCAGTACCACAGGACATGCTCGATGCCAATATCATCACCCTCTATAACAACAAGGGTGACTGCGGTGACTGCAACAACTACCGTGGAATCTCCCTGCTCAGCATAGTGGGGAAAGCTTATGCTCGAGTCGCTTTAAACAGGCTCCAGAAGCTGGCTGATCGTGTCTATCCTGAGGCACAGTGTGGATTTCGAGCAGAGAGATCCACCATTGACATGCTGTTCTCCCTTCTCCAGCTACAGGAGAAATGCCGCGAACAACAGATGCCCCTCTACGTTGCTTTCATTGATCTCATCAAAGCCTTTGGACCTCGTCAGCAGCCGTGGTTTCTTCAGATAACTAGAAAAGATCGGATGTCCACCAAAGCTACTCAGTATCATCACCTCATTGCATGACAATATGAAAGGCACAATTCAGCATAGCGGTGCCTCATCAGACCCCTTTCCTATCCTGAATGGCGTGAAACAGGACTGTGTTCTCGCACCTACACTGTTTGGGATCTTCTTCTCCCTGCTGCTCTCACATGCGCTCAAGTCTTCAGAAGAAGGAATTTTCCTCCACACAAGATCAGGTGGCAGGTTGTTCAACCTTGCCCGTCTAAGAGCCAAGACCAAAGTACGGAAAGTCCTCATCAGGGAACTCCTCTTTGCTGACGATGCTGCATTAACATCTCACACTGAAGAGTGCCTGCAGAGACTCATGGACAGGATTGCCGCTGCCTGCAACGAGTTTGGCTTAACCATCAGCCTCAAGAAAACGAACATCATGGGACAGGACGTCAGAAATGTTCCATCCATCAATATCGGCGACCACGCTCTGGAAGTGGTTCAAGAGTTCACCTACCTAGGCTCAACTATCACCAGTAAACTGTCTCTCGATGCAGAAATCAACAAGCGCATGGGAAAGGCTTCCACTGCTATGTCCAGACTGGCCAAGAGAGTGTGGGAAAATGGCACACTGACACGGAACACAAAAGTCCGAGTGTATCAAGCCTGTGTCCTCAGTACCTTGCTCTAAGGCAGCGAGGCCTGGACAACGTATGTCAGCCAAGAGCGATGTCTCAATTCATTCCATCTTCGCTGCCTCCGGGGAATCCTTGGCATCAGGTGGCAGGACTGTATCTCCAACACAGAAGTCCTCGAGGTGGCGAACATCCCCAGCTTATACGTCCTACTGAGCCAGCGGCGCTTGAGATGGCTTGGCCTTGTAAGCTGCATTGAAGATGGCAGGATCCCCAAGGACACATTGTACAGCGAGCTCGTCACTGGTATCAGACCCACCGGCCGTCCATGTCTCTGCTTTAAAAACGTCTGCAAACGCGACATGAAATCCTGTGACATTGATCACAAGTCGTGGAAGTCAGTTGCCAGTGATCGCCAGAGCTGGCGGGCAGCCATAAAGGCAGGGCTAAAGTGTGGCGAGTCGAAGAGACTTAGCAGTTGGCAGGAAAAAAGACAGAAGCGCAAGGGGAGAGCCAACTGTGTAACAGCCCCGACAACCAATTTTATCTGCAGCACCTGTGGAAGAGTCTGTCACTCTAGAATTGGCCTTTATAGCCACTCCAGGCACTGCTTCACAAACCACTGACCACCGCCAGGTGCTTACCCATTGTCTCTCGAGACAAGGAGGCCGAAGAAGGATTGAGAATTGGTTCACAGAGTAGGAATAAATTGGTCATTTTCAGGATGGCAGGCTGTTACTAATGGGGTACTGCAAGGATCAGTGCTTGGGCCACAGCTGTTTACAATCTATAAAAATGATTTGGATATGGGGACCAATTAAAATATTTCCAATTTGCTGATGACACAAAACTAGGTGGGAATGTAAGTTTTGAGGAGGATGCAAGGAGGCTTCAAGGGGATTTGGCCAGGCTAAGTGAATGGGCAAGAACATGGCGGATGGTATATAATGTGAATAAGTGTGAAGTGATCCACTTTGGTCGAAAAAAAACAGAAAAGCAGCGTATTTCTTAAATGGGAAGTGCTGATGTCCAAAGAGACCTCGGTGTCCTTGTTCATGAGTCACTAAAAGCTAGCATGCAGGTGCAGCAAGCAGTTAAGAAGGCAAATAGTATGTTGGCCTTCATTTCGAGGGGATCTGAGTTCAGGAGTAAAGATATAATGCTTCAATTGTATAAAGCCTTGGTGAGACAGCAGCTGGAGTATTGTGTACAGTTTTGGTCTCCTTATCTAAGGAAGGAGATCTACTTGCCATAGAGGGAGTTGAACGGAGGTTCACCAGTCTAATTCCTGGGATGGTGGTATTGTCTTATGAGGAGAGATTGCAGCAACTGGGCCAGTGTTCTCTAGAGTTTTGAAGAATAAGAGGTGATCTCATTGAAACTTACAAAATTCTTCGAGGGCGTGACAGGGTGGATGTAGATAGGATGTTTCCTCTGGCTGTTGGGTCTCGAACAAGGAGGGCGAATTTCTTTACTTAGAGGGTGGTGAATCTGTGGAATTCTCTACCTCAGAGGGCTGTGGAAACTCAATCATTGAGTATGTTCAAGTCAGAAATCGATAAATTTCTGAATACTAACGACATCAAGGGATATGGGGATAGTGGGGAAAAATGGCGTTGAGGTAGATACTCAGTCATGATCTGTTTGAATGGCGGAGCAGTCTCGACAGGCCGCATGGTCTACCCCTCCTATTTCCTATGATCCTATATCTAGCACACAAGAAAATGGTTGTGGTTGTTGGAGGTCAATCATCTCAGTCCCAGGACATCACTGCAGGAGTTCCTCAGGGTAGTGTCCTAGGCCCAACATTCTTCAGCTGCTTCGTCAATGACCTTACCTCCATCATAAGGTCAGAAGTGGGGATGTTCGTTGATGATTGCACAATGTTCACCATTCGCAATAACTCAGATACTGAAGCAGTCCATGTTCGTATGCAGCAAGAATTGGACAACATTCAGGCTTGGGCTGCCAAGTGGCAAGTAACATTCACGCTACACAAGTGCCAGGCTATGACTATCTCCAACAAGAGAGAATCTAACCATCTCCCCTTGATGTTCAATGGCATTACCATCACTGAATCCCCCACTATCAACATCCTGGGGTTACCATTGACCCGAAATTGAACTGGGCCATCCATATAAATACTGCGGCTACAAGGGCAGGTCAGAGGCTGGGAATTCTGCAATGAGTAACCCATCTCCTGACTTCCCATTGCCTGTCCTCCATCTACAAGGCACCAGTAAGGTATGATGGAATGCTTGCCACTTGCCTGGATGAGTGCAGCTCCAACAACACTCAAGAAGCTCAACACTATCCAGGACAAAGCAGCCCGCTTGATTGGCATCCCATCCACCACCTTAAACATTCACTCCCTCCACCACCGACGCACAGTGGCAGCAGTGTGTACCATATACAAGATGCACTGCAGCAATACACCAAGGCTCCTTCGGCACCTTCAAACCCGCGACTTCTAGCACCCAGAAGGACAAGGGCAGCAGATGCATGGGAGCACCACTAGCAAGTTCCCCTCCTAGTCACACACCATTCTTACTTGGAACTATATTGCTTCACTGTCACTGGGTCAAAATCCTGAAACTCCTTTCCTAACAGCACTGTGGTAGTAACTAGACCAAATGGACTCCAGTGGCTCAAGAAGGCAGACCCTCATCACCATCTTCTCGAGGGCAATTTGGGATGGGCAATAAATGCTGGCCCACATCCCAAGAAAGAATAGAAATATTCGGCCAAATTTTCCTCAAAGGTTACAGCAAATTCACAGCGCACACTGTTATTGTGCAATTTGACCAGCGAGTTCAGGGGATGAAGGGACACGTGAGTTGCAAATCGCCATAACTCGCTGGTCAATTTACATGGCTCCACCGTTTACATTGCACAAACGTATTGTATTATCCACTTATTGCCAACAGAGAGTTGGGGTTCATAATTAACAGGATAAGTATTCTTTTAACAATGTGACATTCGTTAATACAATGTCATTCGACCTCTCTGACCTTTGTCTTTTTTCTCTCCCTTAATCCAATCTTTTTTCCCCTATCTTTATTTCGCTCTTTACTTGATTTGACCTATTTTATCACCGTTGCTTCTCAGTTGTTTAATCTTTAATCCTTAAATCTCATTGGTTAAGAAGATAAACTGTTAGTCAGCCGTTCACTAATGTTCCACATGCCCCATTGCACTCCGTGCGCTGTTGTCTGTTTGCACTTACGGCATATTACGTTGCAAATTATATTTGAGCTGAATGAAGCAGGCAAAGTTCTAACTTGTGACGCGCACTTGAAATGCCCTGTTCTTGCAAGATGTGATCTATTGAAATGTTCATAAGTGTTTGACAGTATAGAAAAAAAATCCAACATTTATTTTACATGTAACTCTTCTGTTTTTTTTTCCCAAATCAGTAAGTGGTTGGAAAAGTTTAACCATTATAAACAGAACGATAACTTAGCTTCATTATGGTCGTACCATAGGGCATAAGAACACAAGAAATAGGAGAAGGAGTAGGCCATTGTGAGAGCATGGTTGATCTTCTACTTCAACGCCATTATCCTGCACTATCCCTGTAACCTTTAATGTTTTTAATATGCAGAAATCTGTCCATCTCAGTCTTGAACATACTCACTGACTGAGTCTCCACCATCCTCTGGGCCAGATAATTCCAAAGATTCACCACCCTCTGAGTGAAGAAATTCCTCCTCCGCTCAGCCCTAAATGAAAGGCCCCTTATTCTGAGACTGTGTCCCCTGGTTCTGGACTCGCCAGCCAAGGGAAACATCCTTCCTGCATCAACCCTGTTGAGCCCTGGAAAAACTTTGTGTGCTTGAATGAGATTGTCTCTCATTCTTCTAAACTCCAGAGAATAAAGGCTCAGTCTATTTAATCTTTCCTCATTGGATAATCCCTCCATCCCAGGAATTAGTTTGGTGAATCTTCATGGCACTCCCTCCATGACAAGTATATCTTTCCTTAGGTAAGGAGACCAAAACCGCACGCAATACTCCAGGTGTGGTCTCACCAAGGCTCTATGTAATTGCAGTAAGACATCTTTGCTCCTATTCTCAAATCCTCTTGTAATGAAGGCCAACATACCATTTGCCTTCCTAATTGCTTGCTGTACCTGCATGTTAGCTTTCAGTAACTTGAACAAGGACACCCAAGTCCCTTTTGAAATTCAACACTTCCCAGCCTCTGTCTGTAGTTCCCTATTTTGTCTGTCCCTCCTTTCTTAAATAGCGGGATTACATTTTCCACCTTCCAATCTGCACGAACTATTCCAGAGTCTATACAATTTTGAAAGATGACCACCAATGCATCTGCTATCTCGACAGCCACCTCTTTCAACACACTGGGATGTAGATCATCAGGTCTAGGGAGTTTATCTACTTTAAGTCCCATTAATTTCTCTCGTACATTTTTTTAAACTAATAATATCTTGCAGTTCCTTGTTTAAACTAGTCCCTTGATTCTACTTTATATCTGGGAGGTTTTTAGTATTTTCCTCCGTGAAGACAGACACAAAGTATTTGTTCAGTTTCTCTGTCATTTCCTTATTCCCCGCTATAAATTCTCCTGACTCTGCTTGTAATGGACCCATATTTGTCTTTGCTAATCTTTTCCTTTTTATATACCTATAGAAGCTTTTACAGTCTGTTTTTATGTTTCTCACTAGTTTGCTCTCATATTTTATTTTCCCTGTTTTAATCTTTTTCTTGGTCCTTCTTTGCAGAATTCAGAAATGCTCCCAATTCACAGGCTTACCATTTTTTGGGCAACTTTATGCACCTCTTCCTTTGCTCTAATGCAATCCTTCATTTCTTTTGTTGCCACGGTTGGAACACTTTCCTTACTGGATTTTTGTGTATTAAAGGAATGTATTTTTGTTGTAAACTATGTATTATTTAAATGTTAGCCATTGCCTGCCTGCCGTCATACCTTTTAATGTAGTTTCCCAATGCACCATTGCAAATTTGCCTCTCATACCTTCATAATTTCCTTTGCTTAGATTTAAGATCCTAGTTTCTGATTGAACTACATCACTTACAAACTTAATGTAAAATTCACCATCTTATGGTCACTCTTTCCTAAATGCTCCTTTACAACAAGATTATTAATTTGCCCTTTTTCATTGCACAACACTAGATCTAAAATAGCCTGTGGCCTAGTTGGTTCCTCAACGTACTGCTCTTGAAAATCATCTTGCATACATTCAAAGAATTCAACCTCCACAATGTTAGTACTAATTGAGTTTAGTTTAGAGATACAGCACTGAAACAGGCCCTTCGGCCCACCAAGTCTGTGCCGACCATCAACCACCCATTTATACTAATCCTACACTAATTCCATATTCCTACCACGTCCCCACCTGTCCCTATATTTCCCTACCACCTACCTATACTAGGGGCAATTTATAATGGCCAATTTACCTATCAACCTGTAAGTCTTTGGCATGTGGGAGGAAACCGGAGCACCCGGAGGAAACCCACGCCGACACAGGGAGAACTTGCAAACTCCACACAGGCAGTACCCAGAATTGAACCCGGGTCACTGGAGCTGTGAGGCTGCAGTGCTAACCACTGCGCCACTGTGCCGCCCCAAAGTCAGTCTATATGTAGATTGAAATTCCCCATGATTACTGTGTTACCCTTGTTACATTTTTAAAAAATTCATTCATGGGATGTGGGAGTCACTGGCTAGGCCAGCATTTATTGCCCATCCCTAATTGCCGTTGAGAAGGTGGTGGTGAGCTGCCTTCTGGAACCGCTGCAGTCCATGTGAGGTAGGTACACCCACAGTGCTGTTAGGAAGGGAGTTCTAGGATTTTGATCCAGCGACAGTGAAGTAACAGCAATATAGTTCCAAGTCAGGATGATGTGTGACTTGGAGGGGAACTTGCAGGTGGAGGTGTTCTCATGCATTTACTGCCCTTGTCCGTCCAGGTGTTAAGAGGTCGCGGGTTTGGAAGGTGCTGTCTAAGGAGCCTTGGTGCATTGCAGAAGTGCATCTTGAAGATGGTACACACTGCTGCCACTGTGCGTCGGTGGTGGATCGAGTGAATGTTTGTGTATGGGGTGCCAATCAAGCGGGCTGCCATGTCCTGGATAGTGTCGAGCTTCTTGAGTATTGTTGGAGTTGCACTCATCCAGGCAAGTGGAGAGTATTCCCACACTCCTGACTTGTGCCTTGTAGATGGTGGACAGGCTTTGGGGAGTCAGGAGGTGAGTTACTTGCTACAGGATTCCTAGCCTCTGACCTGCTCTTGTAGCCACGGTATTTATGCGGCTACTCCAGTTCAGTTTCTGGTCAATGGTAGCCCCTAGGATGTTGATAGTGGGGGATTCAGCGATGGTAATGTCATTGAATGTCAAGGGGATATGGTTAGAGTTTCTCTTGTCGGAGATGATCATTGCCTGGTACTTGTTTGGCGCGAATGTTACTTGCCACTTATCAGCCCAAGCCTGGATATTGTACATGTCTTGCTGCATTTCTACACAGATTGTTTCAGTATTTGAGGAGTTGCGACTGGCGCTGTACATTGTGCAATCATCAGCAAACATCCCCAGTTCTGACCTTATGATGGAGGGAAGATCATTGATGAAGCTGCTGAAGAAGGTTGGGCCTAGGACACTACTCTGAGGAACTCCTGCAGTGATGTCCTGGAGCTCAGATGATTGATCTCCAACAACCACAGCCATCTTCCATTGCGCGAGGGTATGACTCCAACCAGCGGAAAATTTTCCCCCTGATTCCCATTGACTTCAGTTTTGCTAGGGCTCCATGATATACTCGGTCAAATGCTGCCTTGATGTCATGGGCAGTCACTCTCACCTTGCCTTGAGTTCAGCTCTTTTGTCCACGTTTGAATCAAGGCTGTAATGAGGTCAGGAGCTGTGTGGCCCTGGCGGAACCCAAACTGAGCGTCACTGAGCAGATTATTACTAAGCAAGTGCCGCTTGATGGCACTTTCCATCACTTGTGATTGAGAGTAGGCTGATCGGGCAGTAATTGGCCAGGTTGGACTTGTCCTGCTTTTTGTTTTCAGGACATACCTGGGCAATTTTCCATATTGCCGGGTAGGTGCCAGTGTTGTAACTGTATTGAACAGCTTGGCTATGGGCGCGGCAAGTTGTGGAACACAGGTCTTCAGTACTATTGTCGGAATATTGTCAGGGCCCATAGCCTTTGAAGTATCCAGTGCCTTCAGTCGTTTCTTGATATCACATGGAGTGAATTGAATTGGTTGAAGTCTGGCATCCGTGTTGCTGGGGACTTCAGGAGGAGGCGGGGATGGATCATCAACTCGGCACTTCTGGCTGAAGGTTGTTGCAAATGCTTCAGCCTTATCTTTCGCACTGATGTGCTGGGTTCCCTCATCATTGATGGGGATATTTGTGGAGCCACCTCCTCCAGTTAGTTGTTTAATTGTCCACCACCACTCATGGCTGGATGTGGCAGGACTGCAGAGCTTAGATCTGATCCGTTGGTTATGGGATCGCTTAGCTCTGTCTATCGCATGCTGCTTACGCTGTTTGGCACGCAAGTAGTCCTGTGTTGTCGCTTCACCAGGTTGACGCATCATTTTGAGGTATTGCCTGGTGCTGCTCCTGGCAAGTCCTACTTCACTCTTCTTTGAACCTCTAATTTCCTGATTTATCCTGTGATTTACATTACCACTGCTGTTTGGTGGCTATAAACAACTCCGACCAATGTTTTCTGCCCTTGTTTATTAATTCCACCCAAACTGATTCTACATCTTGATCTTTAGAACTAAGTTCTACAGTACTAATGTCCCGTTTAATTAACAGAGTTAACCCACCACCTTTTCTCAGCTTCTGGTCCTTCCTGAATGTCACGTACCCTTTGGATATTCAAGTCCCAGCTTTGGTTTCCTTGTAACCACGTTTCTGTTATATTGCGAATCCTGTGGGCATTCAGATACAGAGCCCATAATTCAGGTTTTATTTATTGTTTTTGTGAACTCTGGCCCTATCTGCTGGCACACTCTTACGTTTGCAATCACTGTCCCTTCCTGCCATACTCTGATCATCATTACCTTTATTGCTACCTTGATCTATTCTCTTGTCATTTCCCTTTAACTTACTCAATCTTCCCTTACGTGATACCTTCCTCCTTCTATTTAGTTTAAAGCCCTCTGAATTTCCCGAGTTATATGACTCACTAGAACACTGGTCTCAGCACAGTTCAGGTGAAGACTGTCCCAATGGTTCAGCCTCCGCTTTTCCCAGTACTCGTGCCAGTGCCCCATGAGGCAGAAGCCACTTCTCCCAGACCAGTCTTTGAGCCACACATTATTCTTTCTAATCTTATTTACCCGATGCCAATTTGCATTTGGCTCAGGTAATAATCCAGAGATTACTACCTTTGAGGTTCTGCTTTTTAATTTAGTGCCTAGCCCCTCATACTCCATATGCAGAACCCCTTTCCTAGCCCTTTGTATGTTGTTGGTACCTACATGGACCATGACAACTTGATCCTCCCCCCTCACTGCAAGTTCTGCTCCAGTCCTGAGCAGATGTCCCGAACCCTGGAACCGGGCAGATAACACAGCCTTCTGGACTCTTGCTCTCAGCTGCAGAGAACAGTGTCTATCCCCCTGACTATACTGTCCCTTACTACCACTACATTCCTTTTCACTCCCCCCACTTGAATGGCCGCCTGTACCATGCTGCCACGGTCAGTCTGCTCATCCGCACTACAGCCCTTGCTCTTGACCATACAAGCAGCAAGAAGCTCGAACGTGTTGCTCAATTGTAAGGGATGAGATTGCTCCACTCCCACTTTCGCAATCCCCTTACCTGCCTGACTCACAGTCACACCCTCCTGTCCCTGACCGCTGACCAAATCAGACGACCCTATCCTAAGGGGTGTGGCTACCTTCTGGAACAAAGTATCCAGATAACCTCCCCCTCCCTGATGCATCGCAATGTCTGCAGCTTGGCCTCCAGCTCATCTCCTCTGAGCCAAAGCTTCTCAAGCCGCAGACACTTCATACAGACATAGGTGCCATGGATTGCCATGGCATCCAGGAGCTCCCACATACTGCAGCTGTGATACATCACCTGTCCTGTCATCTTTAATTTGTTAATTAAATTAATTTTTGTTAATTTATAGTTCCCCTCTTCACCAAACTCCCTCACTCACCAGACTCCGACTTCACACTCTGTGTACTCGAGCAGCATTCCGAGACCCCTAAATTTGTGCTCTCTGAAAAACAATGATGAATCAGCTTTGCTGGAGTACTGCTAGAGCTCAGAAACCAGTTTACTCTAGCTGCAGCTACTCTCAGAGCTTAAATATCCCTATTTAAAACTGGAAGCAACTTAACTTGCCTCTTAACTTAAACAGTAATTTTAGTTAATTGCTATACGTAAACATAAACTAGACTTTAGAGAGAAATTAACCCTTAAAATCCCGTCATTTACCAAACTCGCTCCTTCATACACGGTGCAGATTCTCAGGTCAGGAGCTACAGTCCAAGAATCAATTTTCTGCAACAGAGGAGAGACTTAGATAATAAATCTGAAAATAACATGAAACAGGAAAGTAATGGAGAATGCTATCAGGCAAGTTTTGTACAGGTCAAGGCCTTGTATAAACAGAGCCAGACTAGTATTAAATGATGCTAAATCAAAAGGAGGAAGTAACTTACTTTCAGCAATTATGTTCCATCACTGCTATCTGTTAAAGAATGAATGCTGTTTCTCGGCAGACCTTTTCACAGTTGACTGCTTACACTATAATGGTGACGTTGGGAGTGCGGGGTGGTGACTTCATTAAATGTGGAAGTGTATCAACACCAATTCAGTTTCAATTTGCTGCTGAAGAAACAAATGTTTCAATCGGTACAAAAACAATCTCCGACTCATGAGGTCAATTTGAGGAGAGGAGGAATTGAGCATAATTCAAGATATAAAATTTCCCAAAAGAAAGCTGTTGTTTAAGTGAGGTGTTTGAAAAGTTTGTGAACATGAAACTGTACAGCAGTGCTGCTGGAAAGGAAAATGTACTCTGCCTATTCGGAAATGTAAACAATTAATCCAGCACATGCTGTTCTGAGAATATGTTTAATGGGCTAAAGCTTTTTACCCATTGCAGTGTTTTGTGTATTATTTTTGGCTTGCATTTATTTGTTTTAACGTATTAAATGTCTAATATATGTGTCAGCTAGGTTCAGCTTGTATCAACCTTACCTCTGGGTTTGAGTCGTACACCCAGAAGTTTGCGTTCATTTTCGGCTGACACTCTGGTGCAGTACTGAAGGATGTGGCATTGTTGGAAGAATCAAGCCTTCAAATACAATGTTAGTCCAAGTTCCCATCAACCTCATATTGGCCTCGGTTCAGTGGTAGTACTCCAAATTTTGAATCAGTAGATCTTGGGTTTAAGCCCCATTCCAGAGTCTTGGAACACATTATCTCAGCTGACACTTCTGTACAGTACTGAGGGATTGCTGCACAGTACAAGGTGCTATCTTTCAGATAAGACATTCAACGGAGACCCCATCTGCCCCCTCGGGTGAATGTACAAGATCCCATGCCACAATTTGAAGAACAAGGCAGGTCTCCCAGTTTCCTAGCTAACATTTCTACGCCAACAAATATCATTGAAATGGATTATCTTGTCATTTATCTCAGTGCTGTTTGTGGAACCCTGCTGTGCAGAAATTGGCTGCTTCGTTTCCCTACTTTGCAATAGTGACTACACTTTGAAAGTATACCATTGGGTGTGGAGCATTTTGGGACATGCTAAGGTCACAAAATGTGCAAAATAAATACAAGTTTGTTCACCATTACCATCCTTCCAGTGGTTGAGAGAGACTTTGGAGTCCCTTTGGCACTATTTGAAGTTTGGCGTTGGCCACTACACCACCTTCAATCAATGGTGCCATTAGCTAGGTTCAATCTAATATATAATTCACCACAGAATTTCAGTGTCATAGCCGTAGCTGGGTTCAACTTAATATAGCATAACTGCTATTAAGTTCAGATTGCAGTACATGCTTGGCAGGGTTGACCTTTCAATTTGTATACCAAAGTAACAAGCATGCTCTTTTTGTTTGTATCTCGAAGACTGAAACATTGTAATGTAGCAGTTAAATTTCTACCTAATAGAAGTGTTGTATTTTGATATTAATATCCAACCTGAATTCTTTTTAATTGTGGACAATTTTTCAAAATTAAAGAGCTCAAAAATAAAATGAATCAACCAAAGAACTGCTGCGGAGGTTGAGTTCTTTCAGTTCAAGAGTGGAGTATTGATGCACAAAAACACCATAAACTTCCCAGGATAGAACAGCTCCAGAGCAGAACTCTCCCATTCCCTGCTGTTTACAATGAAGTCTCTGGGGGATGTTTCACAGAATACACATTGTTGGAGAGGCTTGCAGGGAGTGAAGCACAGCACTAATGTTAGCAACTTCATGTTGACAGGAAGTTAATTTAAAAAAAAATTGTTCAAACAATAACTACTTGTATTCATATAGCACCTTTAAAATAACAACGACTTTGCCTTGCAAGAGTGTTATCAAACAAAATTTGAACACTAAGCCACATCAGAAATTATTAGGGGATATCACCAAAAGCTTGGTCAAAGAGGTAAGTTTTAAAGTAGGAGAGAGAGAGGGGTGGAAGGATTTGGGGAGGGAGTTCCAGAGCTTCGGGCCTTGGCACCTGAAGGCACAGCTGCCAGTGGTGGAGTGGTTTAAAATCGGGAATGTTTAAAAGGCCAGAATTAGAGGAGCACAAACATTTTGGAGGGTTTTGGGGCTGGAGGAGATCACTGAGATGGGGAGCAGTGAGGCCATGGAAGGATTTGAAAGCAAAAATGCAAATTTTAAAATTAAGGCATTGCTTAACTGGGAGCCTGTGTAGGTCAGCGAGGATCGGGGTCTTGGGTGAAGAGGACGAGATGCCAGTTAGGATACAGGCAGCCGAGTTTTGCATGGTCTCAAGTTTACAGAGGGTAGAATGTGGGAGGCCTTCCAGCAGTGCACTAGAGTAGTAAATTCTTGAAGTAACTAAGACATCGATGAAGGTTTCAGCAGCAGATGAGTTGAGGGAGGAGTGGAGTCAGGCAATGTTATGGAGGTAGAAATTGATGGTTTTAGTAATGGCACAGATATGTGGTCAGAAGCTCATCTCATGGTCAAATATTATACCAAAGTTCCTTGTTCCACCTCAGACAGCTGCCAGGGAGAGGGATGAAGTCAGTGGTTAGGGAATGGAGTTAGTTGCAGGGACCGAAGGCAATGACTTCGGTCTTCCCAGTGTTTCGTTGGAGGAAATTTCTGCTCATCCAGTACTAGATGTCAGACGAGAGGTCTGACAATTTAGAGACGGCCAGTGGAGGGGTCGAGAGAGGTACTGGTGAGGTAGAGCTGGGTGTTGTCAGCCAACGTGTGGGAACTGATGCTTCGTTTTTGAATGATATTACTGCGGGGCAGCATGTAGTTGAGAAATACAAAGGGGGCCAAAGATAAATTCTTGTGGGACCCCAGAGGTAATGATGCGGGTGCTGGTAGATAAGCTGTTGCAGTTGATTCTCTCGCTACAGTTAGATAGATGAGACAATGTTGCATTGCACAACAGAGGCCTTGCACTCTAAGTGTACTAAAATTTCACACGCCTGGAGGTTAACTGTTCAAATTTTTTTTTTAAAATTTATTTATGGGATGTGGGCATCGCTGGCTAGGCCAGCATTTATTAGAAATAGAAATCATAATTTCCTATAACTATAACTACCACAGAAATTATTTTCTACTGTGTATATTTAATTATGAGCGTGCTTACTGTTGGACCATGCTCCCTACTGCATCTTGCCACTTCTGTTATCAAATATTAACCATTGCTCTTGTTGCTGCTGCCCTCTCCACATGCTTCTTCCCAATTTCCATTGCTGTTCCTCCGTGTTGCTGAAGCAACTGCTGTAGTTGCCCAAGCAACAGACCATGCTTGTGGTGGCTCAGCTAACCAGAGAGGGAAGCTACACCATAGACAATTCCAAGAGGCACTTCAGCAAGAGGAAGACTGCAGGATGGCTGTTCCTACTCTAATTTCTCTCTCATGTCCAAACTGTGCTTCTTCGTCCACACTAAGAGTTGAGCTGGAATTGGCGGTGTTTAGGGTTGCCAACTCTGGTTGGACATATTCCTGAAGATGCTATCACATGACCACCTGCCTCCAATCACCCCACACCCACACTCCTGCCAAACACGCCCATAATTGTGGCGCACCAATTGGAACGCAAATAGACTCTACAATCCTGACTGGAAGATTATTAACTCTCAGTTAAATAGCCTTTTTCCCCATGTCTGATATTTTTATAACTAAGCAACAAAAGTAATCAAAGAAAATATAAAAAAAACTTTTTAATGCTCCTTAGAGTTTTCTTCTGGGTTGTTCACAGCAGTGTCCAGGAGATAAATCTTAAACTCCTGGAGACTCCAGGGAAATCCGTGAGCTTAGATGGGAGGAAATGATGACAAATGGGCAGCACAGTATAAATTCTCTTTCAGTGATGGATATGGTTTTGAATTCAAGAGGAGGGAATAAAGACTACCTGTCTTTGATGATTCTTGGTAATGTTCGATATTGTAGTTTGCTCTGACAGCTGAAAGAAATATTTCACTAGCAATGGACTATTGTAAGATATTTGATAGGTTTGTGATTTTTCTGAAAGTTGGAGGGTGGCAACTGCTTCTGCATTCAAATACTTATATTTTGCCTTGGAGTGTGAATGCTGTCAAAAGGAAAATTATATTTTGTTCTCTGTCCCCTTAAAGGAAAGTTTGTTGCTTATCAGCTAGAAATGAGTGAAACTGATTGTTGTGAAATTTCAAATGTTAATTTTGAGATCGTTATAGAAATGCTGCATTTCAACGTGCATTTAGAAAAAAAAATCAATTGTGAACTTTGTAGCATTGAGATGAAATCATGATGGCTGAACTGGAAATAATGGAATTTCCATGATATGATTTGGTCCATATGACTTATTATATAATATAGTCCCCTGGAGTGTGATGTTGATCTTCTATGAGTAACTATAATGTCATATATTTTTACTTAATCACAGTGCTTTTTAAAGGCTTGCACCTTTGTTCACTCGATTTTTTTTTTTGAAATTTGTTTTTAAGATGAAAATTTGAGAGTTTTAGGTGTGCACTTAGTGAACTCAGGTGACGTAGATACCTATGTAATAAAATAGAAATTAAGACCTGTCCAAAAGTTGAATATGTTGTGTCATTAACTGATCAGAGTAAATCTGAGTAAAGGTCTTGCTTAAACAGGAACTCTGTGTTGGCATTTTTTTCAATCAACTTAATTTGTTCTACAGCTGGAGTTTACTGTGAAGACTAAACGAACAGTATGAGAGAAAAAAAGACAATCCAGTGTTTTGAGTTTTATTTTGGGAAAAATCCCCAAATTGTGACTTTAATTCTAATGCTTCCATTATAAGTACTGCCTTTTATGTCTTCACAAAAGAGGGGGACAATATAGATATTGTAGTTAAGGAAGAGGGTTGTGAAGTATTGGATGTGATAAACATAGGGAGAGAGGAAGTATGAATGGGATTAGCATCCTTGAAAGTTGATAAATCACCAGGGCCGGTTGAATTGCACCCCAGGCTGGTAAAAGCAGCAAGAGAGGAAATGGCAGAAGGTCTGACCATCATTTTCCAGTCCTCACTGGATACAAGTGTGGTGCCGGAGGATTGGAGAACTGCTAACGTTGTACACTAAAATAAAAGCAAAATACTGCAGATGCTGGAAATCTGAAATAAAAACAAATAATGCTGTAATACTCAGCAGATCTGGCAGCATCTGTGGAGAGAGAAGCAGAGTTATTGTTTCAGGTCAGTGACCTTTCAACAGAACTGTCCATCAGATTGGTTTAAAAAAAAATCCCATGGGATCCAGGGAAATGCAGCAAGGTGGATACAAAATTGGCTCAGCGGCGGGAAACAAAGGGTAATTGTTGACAGGTGTTTTTGTGACTGGCGGGCTGTTTCCATTGGCGTTCTGCAGGGCTCAGTACTGGGTCCCCTGATTTTTGTGGTATAAACGATTTGGACATAAATGTAGGGGGCATGATCAAGAAGTTGGCAGACGACACAAAGGTTGGCCGTGTGGTAGATAGCGAGAAGGATAGCTGTGGGCTGCAGGAAGATATTGATGGTCTGGTCAGATGGGCAGAAAAGTGGCAAATGGAATTCAACCTGGAGAAGTGTGAGGTGACGCATTTGGGGAGGTCAAACAAGGCAAAGGAATACACGATTAATGGGAGAATACTGAGAGATGTAGAGGAAGTGAGGGACCTTGAAGTGAATATCCACAGATCCCTGAAGGTAGCAGGACAGGTCGATAAGGTGGTTAAGGAGGCATATGGAATCCTTTCCTTTATTAGCCGAGGTATAGAATACAGCCAATTAAGTACTATGAAGTGTAGTCACTGATGTAGGAAATGTGACAATGAATTTGTGCACTGCAAGGCCCCACCAATAGCAATGTGATGACCAATAAATCACTTTTTATAATGTTGGGTAAAAATAAATATAGGGGCGGTCTCTCTTGCTCCTCTTTGAATAGTGCCATTAGATTTATTATGTTCACCTGAGAGGGCAGGTTTAGCATCTCATCTGAAAGGTGGTCCTCTGAGTGCTGCATTCCCTCAATACTGCACTGGATGTTTTTGCTCATGTCTCTGGACTTGAACTCTGAGGTTCAGAGGTCAAAGCTTTGGTTACCTGTCTAGCTGGAAGGAAAGGCACTTACATAGGTTTGGTGTGGAAACAGACGCAAAGGAAGAGAACTCTTAAGGTCAGAGCTGACAAGTTTTAGGAATTTACTGTCTGTAAGGTAAATTCAGCTGTTAATAGAGTGGCATGCTTTTTGATTTTCTATTTTAGAGTGTTTGAAAAACTGTATTTTGATCTTATAAAATAAATCAATTGCTTGTTTCAAAATTGTCCTTGGTTAACTGTTTTATCAGTTGTCTTCTGGAAGATGGGAGAAAAGCACGTGGGTGCATGTGTGTGATTAGGGTATGCTGTACACAAAGAGGGATCTTGTGGTTTCCAGGTCGCGGTGTTGTATGAATAGGTCAGTAAAGCTAAACACCTGATTGCAAGAGGTGCTGTTCATGCTGAATCCAGAAAAATATCTAGTATAGCGCCAAAATTTACAGCAGGAAGTCATTTCTGAGTCAGAGTATGATTCACGTGAATAATTTAAACGTCAAGTCTGGTTCGTTATTTGCTGCCAAATGTAGAACTTTAATCTATGCATTGAGTTTCCTCCCCTTGTTTGTCTCACTTGCAGATTTTAAAAAAAGTTGCCCATTATGAAAAACAGCACATTGTTTTGTATTTACTCTCCCTGAGGGAGCCTTGCATTTTGGGTTGGGTAGAGCCATGGTTTCACACTTAGCTGGTAACAGCCTCAAACTTGATCAGATGGAAACCAAATGCAACTGTGGCCCTGGGGATTAACATCTGCGTCTGGTTTGTATCCTGTAACAAGAAGGATCTTGAGCTCTGTTGTGTGAATGCAATGACTTACTTGAGCAGAAATCAGGATCATCCAACCTAAAATGTTAGACTTCCTCAGGGTTGAATCACAATGATGCTGTTTTTTTTCTGTGTGGCAGGATGTTTATTATGTACATAATAAGGAACATAAAAGGCAGCACTTATTGGTATTGAATATTCTTCCAACATTTTTCACAATGTATACCAGTGAAAACAACTTGTATTTATATAGCATTTTAAAAATAATAAAATGTCCAAAGGTGCTTCACAGGAGCGTTACAAAGCAAAATTTTGAACACAGCCTCATGAGGCGATATTATGGCAGATGGCCAAGAGCTTGGTCAAAAGGGAAGTTATGAGGAGAGCCTTAAAGGAAGAAAGAGAGGTGGAGAGGTTTAGGGAGGGAATTCCAGAGCTTAGGACCTTGAGGTGGTGATTTCAGTTATCACAAATTGCTAAAAGCAATTTATCATTGGTAACCGTCACAATATATTTGGACTTTTGAGGATTGTTTTGTTTTGATACGGGGGGGGTGGGTGGGGGGGGTGGGGGAAGGTGGGTAGCAAAGATAGAATTTCACTCAATTTGTAATCTCAGGATTACAGCAGTAATTAAGAGGCCTCAATTAATGATTTGGAGACATGAGTTCAAATTGCACCATGGCAACTCGGGAATTTAAATGCAGTTAACTTAATAAATCTGAAATAAAAAGCTAATACCAGTAATGGTGGCCATGAGACAACTGGATAGTCGTTAAAAATAAAAAACCCATCCGGTTCACTAATGTCCTTCAAGGAAGGAAATTTGCCATCCTTAACTGGTCAGGCCTATATGTGACTTTAGACCCACAACAATGTGTACATGACCTCTGAAATGGCCTAGCAAGCCACTCGGTTGCCTTCAAGATGGAAGCTCACCACCACCTCTCAAGGGCAATTGGGGATGGCCAGTAAATGCCAACCTTGCCATCAATGCTGAAATCCCTTAAATGAATAAAAATACCTTCGTTAATAGCCATTGTCACCTCCCTGCTGGCCAGGGTTTCCTTTTTGAACCTTTATTTTAGTTCAAGACAAAATTGAGACTTATTAAGATTGTGTAATATTCGGGTTACCAACCCTTGTTGCAGGCAATCATGGAGGCCTGACCACGTGACCTCTGCAAATATTATTGCATTTACCTCAGAGTTTGGGTCCCTATAGCTGAGTAATTTTGCTCATGGTTTCATGCCAGCAGATGTTGTGCATGAAGTTTCAACAATTGGGAGGTCACCGTGAGCAGGTGAGCAAGAAAAACTGGAGATGGGAATAGTGGAAACCCAAGATCGCCACAGATTCCTTCAGCAACTAATAGTAACTCACTGTAATTGCACTAATCATAATACTTTTAACAATCAGATTTCCCTCATAACCAATGCTGATACAACAACTCTCTATATAACTGGTATTAATAGTTATAATGCTCTGATATCATACCTGTAACTAGTAATCTTATAACCTGCAGATATATATCTTGTAGCTACTGCCAGAATCCCATTCTGCTGCATGAGGTGCAGTCAGGCTCCCCATTTGATGTCATTTTTAATATCTTCCATCTCTCTCCTTTTAGCTTTGGACTCTAGTTCTGTTTGAAGGTGACAACTCTGAACTGAGAGCTTCAGTCAGAGCTGATCTGTACTTGGACTTAACACGTCAAAACCAGTATAGACTGACCCAAACCAAACAGATTGCACAAAGGACGGGGGATTTGGGACACTTCTTCTATGGCACATCATCCTAAACTTGGCTCAGCACCAACATTTCTGAATCACTAATAAAGATGTTCTGATGAAAGGTCACAGACCTGAAACATTAACTCTTTCTGTCTCCACAGATGCTGCCAGACCTGCTGAGTATTTCCAGCATTTTCTGTTTTTATTTCTAAATCACTTCCTGGGCTCAGACTCACTAAAGGAGTTTTCATAGAATGGTCGACATTATAGGACAAGAGGAGGCCAATCAACCCACTGTGCTGATGCTGATCTCTCATGAAATCCCATTCCCTTAATCCTTTTCTATACCTCATTTTCAAATACTTACTCCATTCAATTGTGAATGATGATTTAGTCTGTGCATTGATAGCCCACTTGTAATGAAGCATCCCATGGTTTGTAAGCTCTCAATTCAAGACTCTTTCTTCTCTCTTTCCCCCTTGGTTCTTGCAGTGAGAATGCTTGGTCTCCATCCCCTTACTGCCCATTGCCCTACCAATCTCTGTTCACTAACAGTAAAATCGCCAGGTTTCACTCACCTATTTACTGACTGCTCCTCTCACGCTGCCTGTCTCGCTCAGTTGCTGCTCCTGGCTCTGCAGGAAATGCTGGACCCCACCCCCATCCTATTCCCCCTCTTTTTTCACCTCACCTTTATACAAGCCTCAATCACCTGACCCCTCATGCTGCTTCTCCCTGACCCCTATTCTCGAATCTTCCTCTGCTCAATTGAAACTTCAAGTCTGATATCAACATATTTTTTGTTTGGTAAGGGTGTCACAGGCTATGGAACAAAAGTAGTTAAAATAGGGTTGAAGTACAGATCAGCCATGATCAATTGAACAGCAGAACAGGCTTTCAGGGGCAGAATGGCCTACTGTGTTCCAATGTTCCAATTTCACGGGAAGACCTACATCCAAATCCAAATTTTCCTCTTCCATAAACAAAATCTGTTGTACTAATTTTTTTAAATTTCGCTTTTCTTGTAGGGCAAGCCAGTTGGTGACTGTGATTTTAATGTTCGATTGAGCTGTATTGAAAAAGAGATAATACAACCACGGCATGAAAAAATGAAGAGTGGGCAGATTGACAAAACAAGGGAACCGTTTAGTGTTCGAAACAAGCCATTCTTTGATATCCACGCTGCGAGAAAGGTGAATAATTGTAATCATAAATGATGTTTGATGTTTCTGTTCTTTATCTTTGATAGTTCAAATAAGACAAATAATATATCTTAGACCAGTACTTTTATCCCATATGACGATGCTGAAGTACTTGATGTCTGGGCACTGTTGAACTGCAGATATTTTTGCATCTTTTAATTGTTTTCACTTGAGGGTATGCAATCCTTTTTCTCCACTTGCAATGGCCCTATCTGTGTTCAGCAATGAACTGCTCCCAAACTCCTGTTAAATCAACTCGTAAAAAAAAACTCGTATACCAGAGAAACTGTAGATGTCTTTTTCCTCCCCGTGATAAGATCTTGGTTTGACAGCTTCTGAAGTGAGGAATGTGGAGGGGGATTGAACAGCTATTGTACCACTTCTTACTGCTACGTAATGGCACTGATGAGTGCTATGTCAATAGATATTGTAAATATCTTCACAAATTAAGCTTTTTGAATATTCAAAAGTCATGAGTGAGTTGATTGTTCCATAAGCAACTTCTTTGGCCTCCTTATCTCGAGAGACAATGGGTAAGCGCCTGGAGGTGGTCAGTGGTTTGTGAAACAGCGCCTGGAGTGGCTGTGAAGGCCAATTCTGGAGTGACAGACTCTTCCACAGGTGCTACAGATAAAATTGGTTGTCCGGGCTGTTACACAGTTGGCTCTCCCCTTGCGCTTCTGTCTATTTTCCTGCCAACTGCTAAGTCTCTTCGACTCGCCACACTTTAGCCCCGCCTTTATGGTTGCCCGCCAGCTCTGACGTTCGCTGGCAACTGACTCCCATTACTTGTGATCAATGTCACAGGACTTCATGTCGCGTTTGCAGACATCTTTAAAGCAGAGACATGGACGGCCGGTGGGTCTGATACCAGTGACGAGCTCACTGTACAATGTGACCTTGGGGATCCTGCTGTCTTCCATGCGGCTCACATGGCATCTATGTCCTGGCTAAGCATGACATTCCATTTATGACACTTGAAGTAGATTTTCAACTGGAAAAGTAATTTTTAAAATATTTTATATATACATACATATACACACACACACACACACACACACACACACACACACACACACACACACACACACACACACACACACACACACACTTGGTTACAGTGATATGTATTTCTTTAAGTCGAATAAGGCTGGTACCTAAAACAAAGATGAAAGAGAACTTGGTTAGATAAACTTGGTATCCAGGTGCGGTATTTCTCCTTCCTTACATGTGCCTCCAAATGATGCTTTTACTGTGACATTGACCACATAGAATTAAACGCATCACTAGTAAAAGAAATGGAATGGATGCTGAAAAAGAAACCGTTTAAATGTTTTTTCTTTTTATTGTTTTAATAAGGCAAGTTGTTTCTGCAAACTTACTTTAATACAGGTTTGCAGAACCAACTTGCCTTATTAACACAATATTATATAAAATATATTATTTTCGAATAATATAGAACTCAAAGCACAGCAACAGGTCTGAAAATACTTTTTAAAATAGGTGGGGTAGATTGAACAGGATTAGGATAAATTGACATGGGTTGGGGTGAGTGGGAACAGAGGTGATGAGGCACAATAGGCCAGACTGGAGGAGATTGTTGAAGTACAGACTTGCATTTATATCGCACATTTCGTAACTTCAGGCTGTTCCAATGTGCTTTATAGTCATTGAAGTACTTTGGAAGTGTAGTCACTGTTATAATGTAAGAAACACAACCATTGTTCTCTGCACCGCAAGGTGTCTCAAACGGAAATGTGATCGTAACCAGAAAATCTGTTTTTAGCTGAGGAATAAATATTGGCCAGGATATCAGGAGAACTTTCCTTCTCCTCTTTGAAATGCCACCACGGTATTTAAACCCGTGAGAGGGTTTAAAGTCTCATTCGAAAGCTGACAACTCTGACAGTGCAGCACACACTCAGTACTGCGCTCAGGTCACTGGAGCGGGACTTGAACACTCAACCTTCTGGTTCAGAGGCTACCAACTGAGCTGCGGCTGACACCTAGTAAGGTTGGGGTGAAATCGTAAAGAGATTTATGAGCAGGATAATGAAATCCTTCCTTTGGGGACAGCAAACCACTTGAAAGGTAGTGTAGGGGTAATAACAACTTGCATTAAAGGCGCTATGTAAATATAATAAGACAAACCAAGGCACTTTTCAGGAGCGTCATAAAACAAAATTAGACACAGAGCAGCATAAGACGTTATTAGGGCAGATGGCCAAAAGTATGGTCGAAGCGAGGTAGAGAGTCTGAGAAGTTTAGGGAGGGAATTCCAGAACTTAGGGCCTAGGTAGCTGAAGGCACAGCCACCAAAGATAGAAAAATTTAAATTGAGTTTGCTCAAGAGGCCAGAATTAGATGAATGTGGATATCTGATGAACGAGAGGAGCGATCCAGGATAAAACCAGGCCCAAGAGCGGACCTGCGGGAGAGCGAGAGGAGCAACCCAAGATCAAACCAGATCTGAGCAGACCTGTGGAGGATTGGTGAATGGACAGGAAGCAGAAAGTAAGGATAAATGGGCATTTCTCAAGTTGGCAGGCTGTAACTATTGAAGTGCCACAAGGATCTATATTAATGACTTAGATGAAGAGTCACAGAGTAATCTATCCAAATTTGCTGGCAATACAAATCTCGGTGGGAATCTAAGCTGAAGGATTACGCAAAGAGGCTGCAAAGAGATATAGACAGGTTAAGTAAATCGGCAACAGGTTGGCAGATGGAGTATAATGTGTGTGAGGTTATTCACTTTGGTAGTAATAGAAAAGCAGAATATTTTTGAAAAGGTGTGCGGCTTCTCATTGTTGTTCAGAGAAACTTGGGTGCGGTCATACAAGGAACACAAAGTTGGCATGCGGATGCAGCAAGCAATTAGGAAGGCAAATGGCATGTTGGCCTTTATTGCAAGGGAATTGGCGTACAAGATTAAGGAAGTCTTGCTCCAATTGTATAGGGCTTTGGTGAGACCACACCTGGAGTTCTATGTGCAGTTTTGATCTCCCATATTTTTTCCATATTAAGGAAAGATATACTTACATTAGAGATGGTACAGCGAAGGTTCACTGGATTGGTTCCTGGGACGAGAGGGTTGTCCTGTGATGAGAGGTCAAGTAAACTGGGCCTATTCTCTCTGGAGTTTAGAAGAATGAGAGGTGATCTAATTGAAACATACAAGATTCTGAAGTGACTTTCTTGGCACTGAGAAGTTGTTTCCCCTGGTTGGGGAATCTAGAACATGGGAGCATGGCCTCAGGATAAGAGGTCGATCATTTCGGAGATGAGAAATATCTTCACCCAGAAGAATCTTTGGAATTGTGTACCCCAGATGGTTGTGGATGCTCCATCGTTCAGTATATTTAAGGCTGAGATAGACAGATTTTTGGTCTGTCAGGGAATCGAGGGAAAGTGGAGTTGAGGTAGATGATCAGCCATGATCGTATTGAATGGCAGAGCAGGCTATTTCTGATCTTGGAAGGTTGTGGGGCTGGAGAAGATTACAGAGATAGGGAGGAGTGAGGCCATGGAGCAATTTGAAAACCAGGATGAGAGTTTTAAAATCAAGACGTTGCTTGACTGGAGCCAGTGTAGGTCAGTGAGCACAGAGAAAATGGGTGAATGGGTTTTGGTGTGAGTAAGGATACATGTAGCAGAGTTTTGGATACCCTCAATTTCACGGAGGGTAGAATGTGGGAGGCCAGCCAGGATTACATTGAAATAATCAAGTCTACAGGTAAGCAAGACATTAATAGAGGAACAAAACTTGGTGATATATGTGGTGCAGAACTTTGAAATAGCTTATGAAGAGTCAAGAAAACTGATGAGATTATTGGATCCAATGGAAGAGAAAATTGGGTGTAGTGTAAAATGGACTGCAGATGCACTATCTGTGCTTTTTCACTATCACCAAAGATGGGTTTCTTTCCCTTTGCTTCTAGAGTTCACAAAAGCATGAGGGTTTCAGCAACAGCTGGATTTTTGAAGAAGGTGGTGGGCAATGCTGTGAAGGTGGAAATAGAGTGTGTTGATAATGCATAGCATTAGGAGTTTGGAGTTCTGCTCATGATCAAACAGGAGGTAGAGGTTGCACACTGATGTGTTCAATTTGACCAAGTAGCCATAGAAGGAGATGGAATCGTTTGGGATATTTTGGTTGGGGGGGAGTGGGGTGCAGGGTGGGGGGATACAGTAGGAATCTGTTGTAGAGTGCCTGGAGAGATTGAACATGATGGCTTTGGTGTTAATATTAAATAGAAGAGAGTCCCAGGGCATCCAGAATTTGTGATCAGGCAGAACAGTGGTAATTGAACTTGAGGGTGGTAGAGTTGGATGTTGTCAGCTTCCATAGGTTTGCTGACTTTGTGTGTGTAAAGATAATGAGCTGGATTTTATGTGGCCATTGCCATACTTGGCGGCGACCGTAAAAGACGGCGGCCTGCACGCACAGCATTCATTCTGCAGAGCCGCTGCGATCTTAAATGCGGTAGCTCGTTAACGTGCCCGGGGCGGTGCCCCCCCTCACGCCCAACCCAATGACGTGGAGGGGGCGGGTGAGCCGTCCACAGCAACGGCGTTCGGCGCCACTGTGCAGTCACCAGCGCCATTTTTAAAGGGCTTAGAGCCCTAAATGACAGTTTGAATTTTTAAAGAGGCAGTGCATCTAAAAGTACTAAAAATAATCTTTCCAGCCCATCTCCCACCCCCCCAATAGACTTACATGTCATTCCTGCCCTGTACCCCCACAAAAATACTTACCTCAGTACTTGACCCTGCTTCCCCGCCTCCTGCACTGAGAAAATTGCAAAATTACCTCCTCTTCTCCTCCCCACAGGTGCCGTGCCTTTGTCCTTTACCCTTTCCCGTCACCCCCTTGACTAATCAGGTAAGTTTGACCCCGCTCTGCTCCCCCCCCACCCCACTGAGAAAATTACCTCCTCCCCATAGGTGTCGCGCCTCGTTTCCGTGGACCGGGATTCGAAGGCGTGGCAGTGCCGGCCGCCAGGATGAAGATCGTGGTGGCAAATCAGGAGTCAGTGGGAACCTAATTTATGCAAGTAAGTTAACTTATGTAAATATGTAAATCGTGGTCCTGTCGCCGAGCGGCTGTGGGGGTTGCCACAAGGCCTCTCTGCCTCCATTGAGATTGGGACAGGTCCCATCGGGGTCAGTGGGGGATCTCATCCGGAGCGATCTTCATGACCCCCCCAGCCACCGTTCCCGAAGTCGAGGCCCCTATAAAATTCAGCCCAATGTCATCGAGAATCAGCATGGAGACGAGGAATAGAAGGGGGTCGGAGATGGAACGTTGAGGTGACTGAGCCTGGGAGCAGAAGATGTTGCACGAGATTTGTTGGCTAGGCTGGGACGGGCAGGACTGGATTCGTGCAAGGATGGTACCATGGTGGCAAACTGGAGGAGAGATGGAGGAGAATTATTTACCCTGAAAACTATGGAGAAGTCTTGGAGAAAACAAGGACAACAGCCACGGTCACAGTTAAAATAGATATGTTTGGTGTTTTTGGTATGTGTGTCAACCTAATTGTATCTAGTGGTACACCAGTTTTGCTCACTTCAGCATTAGCATAGCCGCAGGAGAGAATTGAGCAGGGAGTGATATATAAAATCAAGATGCAATTTATGGACATAAGCTTTGTAATTATAATTTCAATGGTGACTTCCTGAAAATTGCAATATATTTCAGTAAAAAGCATGAATAGAAACCTGAAAGTCCCATATTTGAAGAATTTAGGAATGGTCTCCCACAAATTGAATGACTACCTTAATTTGTGGATGGCATTAAATTCCAGTAATGTTTTCTTCTGTCCTGAAATACTTATTTTTATGAAGTTGGAGTGCTAGCTGGCAGTCTAACAAAGGATTATCTTGTCTATTGGTTGAAATACCTACATTGCCAAAATTGAATGCAGTTTAACTGGAAACTAAATTGGATATGACTTTGTTTTGAAGTGTGTCTTAAGAATGTTGACTACATTTGTAGGCTCCTGAAACTTGAGATTTGCTTCCTTTTTTTTGTCCCGGGTACTCTCGTACTATTAAATCCAATATACAAGTCAAATTGATGTGAAAGTGATTTTTATACTAGCTGGCAAAAGATTGTTTATAATGATGCATACATTGCACTTCCATGTTTACAGGTCATTAAAAACACCCCATGAAGATGTAGTTTGTGCAGTGGACTTTTAATTAATTTTGACTGAGAAATATCAAGCAATTGTAGAATGCAACTTTACACATATTGGAAGTATTTTAACTTAGGGTATGACTGTATTCATCATTTAGTAAAACAGGGCCTACTTTTATTAAATCTTCTAGATACGTTGAATTATAAAGAGCCATGGCATGATGTACCGTCAATGTAAACTGACTATTGGATTGGTTATCTTTTGCAGTGCAGTCACTATATAAGTGATTTGTGTCACTAACCTTTAAATCTATAATAGTTTCTATTATAAGTACTTTTATAAGTAAAAATGTCAGCTTTCAGAAGAGAGGAAGCGAGCATTTCCCCTTTGGTCGGATTTATATCCGTTCAAGTACTTCATGCCTGTGTATTTTTGTCCATTCGATGCAGCATGATTTCCATTTTCATATTGTGAATAGTTTAGTGGGAAAATTGAGTACATACTATCCGAAAAGTATTATAACATTTACTCCAAATACTAAAGTTAAAAATAATAGCTCTTGGAAGGGATGTGGTTGTGTAAGTATGCAAACAATCCTGCTCTTTTAATCCAATTCCTGTCAAGTCACGTTTTTTGTTGTAGAAGTGTTGCTCTGTTTGTAGCGTTTAAGTTAACAATGTTTACAAGTAATTTTGTATGATTTGATACTTGGCTATTCACTCAATAATTTATTTTACTATGTGGCTGTACACTATTCTGTGTAATTTTTAAAAAATTTGTTCTTGGGATGTGAGCCTCACTGGCAAGGTCAGCATTTATTGCCCATCCCTGGAGCCCTTGAGAAGCTGATGGTGAGCCGTCACCTTGAACCACTGCAGTCTGTGTGGTGTAGGTACATCTACAGTGCTGTTAGGGAGGGAATTCCAGGATTTTACAAATATTAGTAATTTCCAAAAGTATTTCTAAATCTTTTGTGTGCACTTACTGGAGTAAAAAATGAACTGTGCCATGGTGCTCCCTGGATGATGCATGCTATAGAAAACACAGAGGAATTCTGTCTTTTGGAAATGCTTAAGAAAGTTTCAGTGGAGTCAAATGAAGTAAAGTTGCCCTAGCCAGCTTGTATTGGTATTTCAATTTAATTCAACTGAGTCAGCCTTTACACTTCGCATGGAAAGGTTTGCTACCTAAAAAGTAGCAGAGATCAATTTAATTGATTTATATGCCTCTGATGCTTTTCGTTGGGGTCTCAAGCATTCTTGATTATATTTTTCTCTCATATACTGTGGGTCTTTGTCATTGTGCTGCATTTGCTTTCAGGAAATTTCTACAAATGTTTCTCACTTCCGCCATATGGATAAATAACACCTTTAAAAATATGCATCCCTGACTCATCCAGCTCAGTCTCTGCAACTAACTGATGAAAAGTATCCATACGTTTAGCTGAAAACTGATTATTCTGTGTCTCCCATCAGCTCAGTTGGTAGAACTCTCACCTCTGAGTCAGCAAGTTGTTGGTTAATGCTCCACTGAAGGACTTCAGTAACTAATATGGGCTAATATTTCGATTGCTGTCTTGCAGCAGCTGAGACGTTAAACTGAAGCATTGTTCACTTGTTAAGATGGATATCAAATATCTCAAAGAAGAGCGGGAGGTCTCCTGGTGTCCTGGCCAACATTTATTGCTGAACCAACACCACTACAACTAATTGATTTATTATCCATTTCATTATATAAATCACTCCTCTGCTTGTTCTCCATACCCTTTAATAGCCCTCAATTTTAAGCAACAGTCTGATGCCCTTTTAAAATGGACTGTTGCTTTAACATAGTTTGTCAGAAAATTCCACTTCATAACCATCCTCTATGCAAATATTTTTTCTAATCTCCATTAATTCTTCTTGATCATCTTAAATTTGTGTTCACTTAATGCCATAGTGCTCCGGTGAAAATGATCTATCAGTATTTACCTTATGATAACACTGGAGATAGCTATTAGGTCGTCCCTTTAACTTTCTCAGCTCCAGGGAAAATGTTCTAAATTCTCAAGTTCTCGTTATAACTGTACCCCACATCCTTGGTTATAGTTGATATAATCTGTGCTGCATATTTTCTTTTGCTTTTAGAATCTTCCTCGATAGGGAGCCCAAAATGCAACACAGTCCTCCCAACTGCAACCTAACTACAATCTTGTACAAGTTCAACATTTCCGTCTTAATTTTGTATTCTGTGTCTGTAGAGACAAAACCAAGGCCTCTGTTTGCCTTTTTTATGGCCATAACTATTGATGCCATCTATAAATCTTCACACCAAGATCCGACTGTCTTTCCATTTAAATTCCTGCCCTGAAGCATAATTCCTTTTTCTGTTCCTCCTTCCAAAATGCATTACTTCACATTTTTCTATATTTGTACATCCTGCTGGCCTATTGATGTCTTTCTGCAGGATTTTTAACAACCGTCATTTGGCAAATTACCAAATTGGTGTTGTCAGCAAATTTCAATATTGTTCCCTTCATTCCTAAATTCAGGTTATTTGTTTAAGTAAGAGTGATTCCAGCACAGATACCTGCAAAACATTGTTAACACATCTTTGTAGTGTGATGAAATTTCATTTTATCTTTGCTTTCTGTTCTCCAATCATCTCTGTATCCATGTTTCCACATTGCCTTTAATTCCACTTGTCCTTTATCTTTTCCATAAGACTCATACTATCTTAACAAGGCTATTTGATTTTTAAAAAAAGCACAGTCAATCCAATTTCTTTACCGTTTTATCGTTATTTCTTCACAAAATTCTATCAGGTTGGTTAAGCACAGCCTGCCTTTTGGAAATTTGTAATGACTTGATCCTAATTAACTCAGATTTCTCCAAGTGCTTAGTAATTTCACCTTGTATTACAAACTCAAGTTTAACAGGAACTGAAATATGATTAACTGATCTATAATTGCACGGTTTAATTCTATTTATTTTTTGAAGAAGGAAGTAATTTTGCCCCCCCTGAAGTCTTATGGCACAATTTGCTTTCCTAAAGTTTTGGAAAATTATAGTCAGACTTCTTTTGTCTTTTTGCTAGTTTCACTTGGGTTCGTCTAATCAAGGCTGTTGGGTCTCGGTGATTTGTCCACCTTAAATTTGAATAACTCTTTACTACCGCTTCTCTCTGAATTGGAACTTCAGCTACATCTTCTATCTGTTTTTTTTTCTATAATCCCAATACTCACCACCTCTATATAAAAAAAAAAAAATTGAAAGTGCTTATTTGGTTTCTCTGGCATTCCTTCACTTTGCACTATAGGCTTGTGTATTCATCTAACTTGACTATAGCAAGTCTTTACATTGCTAATTGTTTTTTTTGTTAATTTTCTGTCATATGTCATCCTCTTAGCAGTTTTCCTCTATTTAATTTTTTATTTTCTTCATCTGGTCTAGTGACTGTCAAATCTGATCTAGTCTCCCTGTGCATTCAAGTTATCAGAATACTTTGGTACAGTCCTTTTTTTTTTCTTTAGCAGAATACTTTTGATTTATACCTTTCCACTCCTGTTTTAAATATTTTTCTTTTCTGAATGCCGATATTTTTCCTGCATTAAATCAGATCAACACCTCTTTTTATTGTCTTGTAATTTGCTTTTTTTCCACTTTAAAAAAAAACCTTTTTCCTCAACTTTTCTTTTTCCTTTCCTTTCTATTCTAACGTTGAACTTATTTAGTGATCAATGTTTTCCTACTTTTAAGTTGCTACCTGCTCTGCTTTGTTTTTTAGAACCAGGTCAAGTAATGTTTTCTGCCCTGTTGGAGTAGCATTTAATGACTGAGGTAACAGTCCACAACACACTGCACTAAAAACATTTCTTCTGACCATAAACATTTCCCTATGTCAATCTTCTTTCTACAATTTCTATGATTGTAACTCAATTATTAACACACCCCTCTCTAATTTGTCTACAAGTTTCATTTTTCTCTACTGTTTGAACAATCTCTAATATATTTCCTGTAGCTTGACTGGTCTCTTGCTATCTTATTCTTCAGCTCAATTCAAAATTATCTTGTTTGGACCATTCAGTTAAGCAAAAATCCTTATGCTTTAGTGCTATGATATTGTCTCTAATTAATACTAGTTTTATGCTCAGAAATATTTAATTTCCAGTCCTGCCCCAGCTGTAGGCATGCTTGTTACAGCAGTTACATTTTGATTTTCTGTTTTAATCTGACTCTGTAAGTACTCATCTTTTTTTTCGGACTCTTAGTTTGGGTTCAATTGGTCCAACAATTTTTCTCATTAATTGCCTCTTGATTTCTTCTTCACCTATTTTCTTCTTTAACCTCATTCAACCCCCTTTGTACCAATATATAAAAAGCTTACTTTCCTCCCCAAAATGCTTATTGATTTCAACTGTGCACCGCCCCCCCTCCCCCCACCCACGTCCTCCCCCCAACCCTGATACCCCAGCTTCCCTCTACTCTTACTTTAAACCCTTCCTGCAGCTGCAGTTAACCTCCCTTAAGAATATTGATCCTAAAGTTGCTCAGTTATTAAATCATAGAATTTTTCAGCTTTTGAGGACCCATTGTGCTTGCACTAACTTGAAGATAATAAGTTAGTCCCATTTCTATGTCCTTTTTTTGTTGTACCTTTCTAACATTTTATTATTGTCTTTTTCTCCTTTTTGATTTTTTAATATGCTTTTTTATTTTTTTCCATAATTGTGTCAAACCCTTTATAATTTTGGACACCTCTATTCGAACTCTCGACTGTCTCTTGAAAATAGCCCAAGTATTTCTCATTTGCACTCACAATTAAACCTACTCTTCCCAGGTATCATAGAGAGATTAAGGCAAGGGAACATGGGTGCAAGCTGCTAAAATTCGTCTTCAAACAGGGAGCGATCAGTGTATAGAATAATCTTCCAGGGAGTGCAGTGGAGCCAGAAACCCTGAAATTTTTAAAGAAGTAATTAGATGCTGAGAATGAGGGAAACTTTATAATATATCTGGAAGGATGAGTTGAATCACCTTCATCCCTAATTATCTTGTGATATTGATAAATTGCTACTGTATCATCTCCATGGCCTTGACATCTTCCCTAAAGTCAGATGTCCAAAACTGGGCACAGTCTTCTGACTTTCTATTCTTTCGTGGGCCAGCCACATAAATGCTATGGCTACATTGTGCAATCATCAGTGAACATCTCCACTTCTGACCTTATGCTGGAGGGAAGGTCATTGATGAAGCATCTGAAGATGGTTGTTGGACCATGTATACTACCCTGAGGAACTCCTGCAGTAATATCCTGGGACTGAGATAATTGACCTCCAACAACCACAACCATCTTCCTTTGTGCTATGGTATGACTCCAACCAGCAGAGAGTTTTACCCCTGATTCCCATTGACTCCAGTTTTGCTAGGACTCCTTGATGCCATGCTTTGTCAAATGCTGCTTTGATGTCAACAGCGCTGTCACCTCAACTCTTGTTCAGCTCTTTTGTCCATGTTTGGACCAAGGCTGTAATGAGCTCAGGAGCTGAGTGGCCCTGGCGGAACCCCAACTGAGTGTCAGTGAGCAGATTATTGATGAGCAAGTGCTGCTTGATAGCACTGTCAACGACCCCATCCATCACTTTGCTGATGATTGAGAGTAGACTAATAGGATGGTAATTGGCCGGGTTGGATTTGTCCTGCTTTTTGTGGACAGGGCATACCTGGGCAATTTTCCACATTGTCAGGTAGATGCCATTGTTGTAGCTGTACTGGAACAGCTTGGATTTGGGCATGGCTAGTTCTGGAGCACAAGTCCTCAGTACTATTGCCGGAATATTGTCAGGTCCCAAAGCCTTTGCAGTGTACAGTGCCTTCAGTTGTTTGTTGATATCTCGTGGAGTAAATCAAATTGGCTGAAGACTGGTATCGGTGATGCTGGGGACCTCTGGAGGAGGACGAGATGGATCATCCACTCAGCACTTCTGGCTGAAGATGGATGCAGATGCTTCAGCCTTTTCTTTTGTGCTTATGGGCTGGGCTCGCCCATTGTAGAGGATGGGAATACTTGTGGAGCCTCCTCCTTGTGTTAGTTGTTTAATTGTCCACCACCATTCACAACTGGATGTGGTAGGACTGCAGAACTTAGATCTGATCTGTTGGTTGTGGGATCGCTTAGCTCTGTCTATCACATAATGTTTACGCTGTTTGGCATGCAAATTGTCCTGTGTTGTAGCTTCACCAGGCTGACACCTCATTTTTAGGTATGCCTGGTGCTCCTCTTAGCATGCCCTCCTGCACTCTTAATTGAATCAGGGTTGGTCCCACAGCTTGATGGTAATGGTAGAGTGGGGATATGTTGGGCCATGAGGCTACAGATTGTGGTTGAATGCAGTTCTGCTGCTGCTAATAGCCCACAGCACCTCATAGATGCCCAGTTTTGAGTTGCGAGATCAGTTGGAAATCTATCCCATTTAGCACGGTGATAGTGCCACACAGCATTGATTATCCTCAATGTGAAGACAAGACCTTGTTTCCACAAAGACTGCACAGACAGATGCATCTGCGACAGATAGATTGGTGAGGACAAGATCAGGTATGTTTTTCATTCTTGTTCGTTCCCTCACCATCTGCCGCAGACCCAGTCTAGCAGCTGTGTCCTTTAGGACTTGACCAGCTTGGTCGGTAGTGGTGCTACCGAGCCACTCTTCGTGATGGGCATTGAAGTCCCCCTCCCAGAGTATATTCTGTGCCCTTGCTACCCTCTACTTCTTCCAATTGGTGTTCAACATGGAGAAGTACTGAGTCATCAGCCGAAGAGAGGGCAGTAGGTGGTAATCAGTTGGAGGTTGCACTCTGCAGCTCAGTGTGCTGGTGATGGAGAGTGTGAATGAGTGACCTAACTAATGATTTGTATCAGTTTAATATTTCTTTCCTTCTTTATTCTATGCCACTTGATATGATCCCTGTGTGTGCTTTTGTTTTAACAGCTTTTTCCAACTTGTCCTCCTGCGTTTAAAGATTTTTATGCCGCCATATCTGTAATGCTCATTCATGCTCAGAACTGGTACCAATGCCCCAAGAATCTGAACTTCAGCTCCTGCAGCATGTCTCTAGCTGTGCCTTCACCTCATTAATTTGGTTGTTTCTTTTCTGGATATTGGATGGCAGTGATAGTATTTTTGAGGGAAGCTGTGAGCTCCTGCTGTATTTCATCTAATTTGAATCAATCTTCTGACAGTTGAGCATTAAAATCTTTGTGGTAGTAATGTGAACTACTGTAAATCCTTATGCAGTTAGTGAAGTGGATTTAATGAAATTATTAGCATGAACATCATAAACAATGCTTGTATCAACAGTTATAGTATATCACTGAATTATGAGAAGTATGTTATACTGAGATATTCTGAAAAACTACTCAGAAAAGTGCATTATTTTGTTTGATAATTGCTCCTGTGAAGCACCTTGGGAAGTTTTATTACGCTAAAGGTGCATTATAAATACAAGTTATCATCTCAACATTTATGCCTTGAGCAAAACAAAATGTCTCAAGGTACTTAAAACAGGAAATATTTCTGGACAGCGAGCAGGTATCCAAAGAAGCGCTGAGAGAGAGAGATGAACTAAAGAAGTGTGCTTGTTGGCGTAATTTGGTTTTGGCTTCTGCTTTCTCCCCGCACCCCACTGCACCCCCCAAGTACCTAACCTAACAGCTTGAAATCAACAACGAATCATCCCTTTCTCCTTTCACGTTGCCATTGCAAAGAACATTCTCTTTGTAATGTATGGCCTAATAGGCTGTGATGATCAATGTGCTTTTTTTTAATAAGCAAAGCATTTCATTAGCTGACAATTACCTGTTTTGTGCTTTGGAATGTTGAGGCAGCTCCTAAACAAATGTGTCATTGTTATCTTATAAATATGCTTCAAAGTACTTTTTTCAGGACTACAGTTGAAAATGTGAAATGCAAGTTATATTAATTACAAAACACACTTTTCCATATATTCAGCAGTAATGAAAAAATTATTGAAGGGTAATAAAATTTTGTATCTAAAATCTTAACTTCTGTTGCTTGATTGACTGCAGTATGGCTTTTTGGAAAATGTGTCCATTGGAGATCAGAAACCATTTTTTTTGGCTTGTTCTTTGATTTTAAAAAACGCTTCATGGAACTATCAGCGTATCCAAATTTTTCTTGCAAGATAGTTTAACACCTCAGAACTTGGTTTGCATAATTCCATTGTTATAGAAATTAGTAGTACTTGCCAAAGCTTAATAGTTACTTTGAAATTGATTTTAAATCTATTTTGTGCTGGAGTTTTAAAACAAAACCTTTACTGAATTTAATTTGAAGTGTTAGCTTTTTATTTCAATGCTATGTATGCCCCAGACTGCGTATGTTTTGGTCAGCCAGGTAATGGACTTTGTTTTTTGATTGCTTAAGTGTTTCCAAAGCAAGCTAATAAAAAATTCATACAGGTGAGGAATAAGTCTTTGGCTGATAAGAATCCTTTCCCAGGAGTCTTCAAAGAGCTGGTACAGGCATGTTGGGCCGAGTGGGCTCCTTTTGTGCTGTATCATTCTACGAGTGCGGACATATTTTGGCAAGAGCTACAAGTTTAAAGACAAAAGTATCAGTATATGTAGAGGTAATGCTGAAATTTAACCTATTAACAATGTGCTCTGATGATGATCCTGCTTGGACAACACTATCCATTATGGGAATGGGCTTGCAGGGTTATCTGGAATCGGTGATATTTTGTGACATTCATGGGGTCAGTTCCATATTTAATGTCTTGCTGTCAGTTCTGTTACAACACAAATGTGCAACTACTAGGATTAAAATTAAATTATATTTTCTTTGATGCAAGTGTGTATGTGGCTGTATGTGTGTCCTGCTCTTTGTCTTTGAACCCCCTTTAGACCCTGTATCATTGTGGTGAATCTGCACCGCATCCCCCACTGAAGCCAATATATACATACGAACATACAAATTAGGAGGCCACTCAGCCCTTCGAGCCTGCTCCACCTTTCAACAAGATCACAGTTGATCTGATTGTAACCTCAACTCCACATTCCCGCCTATCCCGATAACCTTTCACCTCCTTGTTTATCAAGAATCTAGCTACACAGTACTCCAGATGTGGTTTCACCAATGCTCTGTAGCTGAAGCGTAACCACCCTACTTTTGTATTTAATTCCCCTCGCAATAAACAATAATATTCGATTAGCTTTCCTAATTACTTGCTGTACCTGCATACTTATCTTTTGTAATTCTTGCACTCGGACACCCAGATCCTTCTGCATCTCAGAGCTCTGCAATCTCTCACCATTTAGATAATATGCTTCTTTTATATTCTTCCTGTCAAAATGGACAATTTCACATATTCCCACATTATACTCCATTTGCCAGATCTTTGCCCACTCACTTAATCTGTCTATATCCTATTGTAGCCTCCTTATGTCCTCTTCACAACTTTCCTACCTATCTTTGTGTCATCAGAAAACTTAGCAACCATACCTTCGGTGCCTTCATCCAAGTCATTTATTTGTGCCCACTCTCTGTTTCCTGTTAGCTTGCCAATCTTCTCTCCATGCCAAGATGTTACCCCCAACACCATGAACTTCTGTTTTTCGCAATAACCTTTGATGTGGCACCTTATCAGATGCCTTCTGAAAATCTAAGTACAGTACATCCACCAGTTCCACTTTATCCACAGCAGAATGTACTCTGGGTGGGGGACTTCCATATCCATCACCAAGAGTGGTTCGGTAGTACGATTGACCGAGCTGGCCGAGTCCTAAAGGACATAGCTGTTAAACTGGGTCTGCAGCAGGTGGTAAGGGAGCCAACAAAAGGGAAAAATATATTTGACCTCGTCCTCACCAATCTGCCTGCCGCAGATGCATCTGTCTGTGACAGTATTGGTAGGAGTGACCACCTCACAGTCCTTGTGGAGAGAAAGTCCTGTCTTCACATTGCGGTTACCCTCCATCATTTTGTGTGGTACTGTAACTGTGCTAAATGGGATAGATTTCGAACACATCTGACAATGCAAAACTGGGCATCCCTGAGACGCTGTGGGCCATCAGCAGCAGCAGGATTGTACTCAACCACAAGCTGTAACCTTATGGCCCGGCATAAACCCCACTCTACCATTACCATCAAGCTGGGAGACAAACCCTGGTTCAATGAAGAGTGCAGGAGGGCATGCCAGGGGCAGCACCAGGCATACCTCAAAATGAGGTGTCAACCTGGTGAAGCTACAACCCAGGACTACTTGCGTGCCAAACAGTGTAAGCAGCATAGATAAAGACAGAGCTAAGCGATCCCATAACCAACGGATCAGACCTAAGCTCTGGAGTCCTGCCACAGCCAGACGTGAATGGTGGTGGATAATTAAACAACTAACTGGAGGAGGTGGCTCCACAAATATCCCCATTCTCAATGATGGGGGAGCCCAGCACATCAGTGCAAAAGGTAAGGCTGAAGCACTTGCAGCAATCTTCAGCCAGAAGTGCCGAGTTGATGATCCATCTTTGCCTCTTCCTGTAGTCTCCAGCATCACAGATGCCAGTCTTCAGCCAATTTGATTCACTCAGCGTGATATCAAGAAGTGACTGAAGGCACTGGATACTTCAAAGGCTATGGGGCCTGACTACATTCTGGCAATAGTACTGAAGACCTGTGCTTCAGAGCTAGCCGCGCCCCTAGTCAAGCTGTTCCAGTGCAGCTACAACACTGGCATCTACCCGGCAATATGGAAAAGTATGTCCTGTATACACAAGCAGGACAAGTTCAACCTGGCCAATTTGTGCCCCATCAGTCTACTCTCGATCATCAGTAAAGTGATGGAAGGTGTCGTCGACAGCACTATGAAGTGGCACTTGCTTAGCCAATACATGCTCACTGATGCTCAGTTTGGGTTCTGCCAGGGCCACTCAGCACCACATCTCATTACAGCCTTGGTTCAAACATGGACAAAAGAGCTGAACTCGAGGTGAGGTGAGAGTGACTGCCCTTGACATAAAGGCAGCATTTGACTGAGTATGGCATCAAGGAGCCCGAGCAAAACCGGAGTCAATGGGAATCAGAGGGAAAACTCTCTGCTGGTTGGCGTCATTCCTAGCGCAAAGGAAGATGATTGTGGTTGTTGGAGGTCAATGATCTAGGCTCCAGGACATCACTGCAGGAGTTCCTCAGGGTATTGTCCTAGGCCTAACCATCTTTGGCTGCCTCATCAATGACCTCCTTTCAGCACCAGTCGCGACTCCTCAGATACTGAAGCAGTCTGTGTAGAAGTGTAGCATGACCTGGACAATATCCAGGCTTGGGCTGATAAGTGGCAAGTAACATTCGCGCTACACAAGTGCCAGGCAATGACCGTCTCCAACAAGAGAGAATCTAACCATCTCCCCATGACATTCAACGGCGTTAGCATCGCTGAATCCCCCACTATCAACATCCTGGGGGCTACCATTGACCAGAAACTGAACTGGAGTAGCCATATAAATACCGTGGCTACAAGAGCAGGTGAGAGGCTAGGAATCCTGCGTCGAGTAACTCACCTCCTGATTCCCCAAAGCCTGTCCACCATCTACAAGGCCCAAGTCAGGAGTGTGATGGAATACTCTCCACTTGCCTGGATGTGTGCAGCTCCAACAACACTCAAGAAGCTCGACACCATCCAGGACAAAGCAGCCCACTTGATTGGCACCCCGTCTACAAACATTCACTCCCTCCACCACCGACGCACCGTGGCAGCAGTGTGTACCACCTACAAGATGCACTGCAGCAATGCACCAAGGCTCCTTAGACAGCACCTTCCAAACCCGTGACCTCTTCCAACTAGAAGGACAAGGGCAGCAAATGCATGGGAACTCCACCACCTGCAAGTTCCCCTCAAAGTCACACACCATTCTGACTTGGAACTATATCACTGTTCCTTCACTGTCGCAGGGTCAAAATCCTGGAACTCCCTTCCTAACAGCACTGTGGATGTACCTACCCCAAATGGACTGCAGCGGTTCAAGAAGGCAGCTCACCACCACCACCTTCTCAAGGATGATTAGGGATGGGCAATAAATGCTGGCCTAGCCAGCGATGCCCACATTCGAGGAATGGATTAAAAAAAAAGGTCCTTCATCAAAGAACTCCAATAAATTGGTGAAACATGATTTCCCTTTCACAAAACCATGTTGACTCTGCCTGATTACCTTGAATTTTTCTAAATGCCTTTAAATGTCTTTAATAACAGCTTTTAACCTTTTCCCTCAGACAGATGTTAAGCTAATTGGCCTATAGTTTCCTGCTTTCTGTCTCCCTCCCTTTTTCAATAAAGGAGTTACATTCACTATTTTCCAATCTAAAGGAACCTTCCCCAAATTTTGGAAAATTTAAAGCCAACGCATCAACTATCTCACTAGCCCCTTCTTTTAGGACCTTAGGATGAAGTCCATCAGGATCCAGGAACTTATCAGCCCACAGCTCCAACAATTTGCTGAGTACCACTTCTCTGGTGATTGTAATTTTCTTGAGTTCCTCCCTCCCTTCCATTTCCTGATTTACAGTTATTTCTGGGATGTTACTTATATGCTCTACCGTGAAGACCGATGCAAAATATCTTTTCAATTCATTTGTCATCTCCTTATTTTCCACTATTAATTCCCCAGATTCACTTTCTATAGGACCAGTGCTCACTTTAACTGTTTTCTTATTTAAATATCTATATTGTTACAATCAGGTGAGGAAGGGGTCTCAGGCTCACCTTTCGCCTCATCTCTGGTTTGACCACAACAGGGTTTATCTTTTACAACACATTGATTTAACTTACCACCTCAATGAGCACTTGCTCCTTTTCCTCTAATATAATTCCAAATGAACCAATCAGGCAAGTTTTCTTGAGGTTAAACAAGAAAGATGTAAGTTTATTAACCTTGTCACTCTAAACAGGTTAAAATTACTAAAATATGCTATGCATCCATGCCTCACATTCACACAAGAGCCACACATACACAAATAGATTACAGAAGAAAATACAGAGTTGGGATGTTGGAGTAGAGTCTGTAATAAATCGAATTTAAATACTGAGTTCTTTGTTGAAATTGTAGTCCTGAAGTCTTCGCTGGGCCATGTGCATGGTTTGGGTTTGCTTCTCAGGTTCCAGAAGGCAGAATAGGGGCTTTATCCTTGTACCCTAGTTGCTGGCTGTGCTGGGCTGTTTGGGGCTTGGTAGTTGCAGCCGAGGCTTTTCTGGGACTTTACTGGAGAGAGGAGATAGATTACAACTCCCTTGATGACTTACAGTTACACTCTGCCTTCTGAGTCATAATTCACAATCTCCCAGAGTTGCACAAGCGGTCCCATGACATGACCACCTCTTGGTGTTTGAATGAGAATGTTCTGGAATGGTTTCTGAAATTCACGGCTCTTCCCTCAGGCTGCCCAGACATACTTGGTGTGGGGGCATTAGCTCTTTCAAAGTCAATGGTTTTCGATGGCTTTTGCCGACCAACAAGGCTACCTCAGGTAAGTGAATCAGAGAGCACTCCATTGTCCTAGCTAGGCTGAGTTATTCACATCTGTCTCCAACCTAATCCTTTGGTTTTTTCATGTGCACATTGTTTGTGGCCATCTTGGCTGCTCGCTGTTCTGTTTTAAAAGTTATTTGTAACAATTTCCAATGAAAGTCTTGGACAAAGTTCAACACGATGAAATTAATATTTCCATTTGGCATGCAGGGTTTTCGACACAATAGAAACTCTTACTATCCGTTTTTATATTTCTAGCTAGCTTTCTTTCGTACTCTAATTTTCTGTCCAATCTTCTGACCTGCCACTCATCGTTGCACAATTATGTGCTTTTTCTTTAAGTTTGATACTATCTAACTTTTTAGTTAACCACTTGAATCCCCTTGGGATTTTTCTTTCTAGTTGGAATGTATCTATTCTGTGCATTCTGAAATAGCCCTTTAAATGTCTGTCACTGTATCTCTATTGACCTATCCCTTAACCTAATTTAAAAGCAAAATACTGTAGATGCTGGAAATCTGAAATAAAACCAACAAAGTGCTGGAAATACTCAGCAGGTTTGGCAGCATCTGTGGAGAGAGAAGCAAAGTTAACGTTTCAGGTCAGTGACCTTTCATCAGAACCTTAACCTAATTTGCCAGTTCACTAGCTAGTTCTGCTTTCATGCCCTCATAATTGCCCTTATTTAAGTTTAAAATACTAGTTTTTTACTTCCTCAGATGCAGCATTCCAGCTGCAGTCTGACCAAGGCCCTACACAAATTAAGGATAATTTCCTCCCTATTGTAAGTCATGATCTCTGCCCTGGACTAAAATTGTTCCAGCTCTTTTTGAAGGTACACCGGGAATCTGCTCAAGCCTACAGCTTGCTGTATAGTTCAGCCATTCTCTGAGAAAAGAAGAGACTCTTGACATGTAACAGAATTCTATCGTTCTGCAACTTAAACACATGGCCCTGGTCCTTCATGACGTTTATCTCATTGAAGTAATATATTATGAACAAGTCTAGTCTCTTTGTATTTTAAATACCTCTATCATATCTCCCAGTCTACAATTCCAAAGCCAGTCTGGGTAATTCAGGTGTTTTAAGCTAGGTATCATTCTTGTGGCCCTCCTCTGAACCTTTACCAATGTCTCTATCACAATATGAGAGGTCCAAATCTCATTATTCAGACTTGGCGGAAGGTGTGAAGTGGTGCTCCACATGGATCGGTTCTGGGGCCTTAAATGATTTGGATTCGGGAATTGGAAGTACAATGTCAACTTTTGCGGATGACACTAAATTAGGGCAGTGTAGTTAATACTGAGGAAGACGGTAACAAAATAAAATAATTTAAAACTTGCACAATGGGTGTGTAAATAGCAAATGAATTTCAATATAGCCAAGTTGGAGGTGGTACTTTTTGGTTGAAGTATAAGTTCACCTTGATCACAAGTCGTGGGAGTCAGTTGCCAGTAATTACCAGAGCTGGCGGGCAGCCATAAAGACGGGGCTAAAGTCTGGCGAGTCATAGAGACTTAGCAGTTGGCAGGAAAAAAGACAGCAGTGCAAGGAGAGAGCCAACTGTAACAGTCCCGACAACCAATTTTATCTACAGCACCTGTGGAAGAGTCTGTCACTCTAGAATTGGCCTTTATAGCCACTCCAGGCGCTGCCTCACAAACCACTGACCACCTCTGGGCACTTACCCATTGTCTTTCGAGACAAGGAGGCCAAAGAAGAAGAAGGATAAGTTCACCTACTCCTTGGAAAATATTAGCCTCAATGGGGTAGAGGTACACAGGGATCTAGTGTACACATTCGCAAATCATTAAAAGTAGCAATGCAGGTTAGCAAAACGATTAAAAGTGCTAAAAAAAAGCACTGGGGCTCATTTCTAGAGGAATATATTCAAAAGTAGAGAAGTCATGTTAAAATGATATAGAACCTTGATTCGGCCACACTTTGCATACTGTACACAGTTCTGATCTCCTTATTACAAATAAAAGCATGTGGAAACACTGGAGAAAGTGATCTAGCCAACAACAACCTGCATTTATATTGCATCTTTAATGTAACAAAATATCTGCTTAACAAGAGCATTGTCAATTTAAAGAAACATTGGTACCAGAACTAATAAGATACAGCTATCAGAAAAGACTGTGCAGGCTGAGGCTCTTTTCTCCAGAAAAGAGATGACTGAGAGGTGACCCGATAGTGGTCTTCAAAATTATGAAAAGGGTCAATAGCGTAAGAAGTATGTTTCCACTTGTGGGGGTCTCTGAAACTAGGGACCAGAAATAAATCACTAATAAATCCAGTAAGGAATTCAGGAAACACTTCTTTGTGTGGGAATGTGGAACTTGCTACCATAAGGATTGGTTGAGGCAAATAGCATAGACAAACTTAAGGGAAAGGTACATGACAGACAAAGGAATAAAGGGCATGTTATTAAGGTGAGAGGAGACTCATGGAGAACAGACCTGTTGGACCGCTTAACTTTTCTGTGTTGTAACATTGTATGGAATATGGGGACATTTTAAGTGAGGCCTAAATAAAGTCTTACACAAGGTCTACATGGCGCGTCTTGTTTTATACTGAAACATCCTGACGATGTAATCTAATATACTATACTTGTGAACCTGTGGCAAGGAATTGCTCTGTATTCAGCTCAGATGCAGGATAAACATTGTACTCGCCACCTTTGTTTGTGATCCTGTGGTCAAATACAGTGCCAATGCCCAGCTACAACGTTGCAAGCAGCATACATTTTCACTTGCTTTGCAGTGCAGATATCCCACTCAAAACTCTGCAGCATGAGTTGACTGGTCATTCACTGTGGAACCCCAGAGTCAAGGAAACTTGAATGTTGTACCTGTTTTTCTTAAGTTGGTCTGTCAGTAATGTCTAGGTTTGGCTTTTTGGGTGGAAAAAAAACCTCATACAATCACCTTAAATGCACGTGTGTTAATATATAGGATCGTAGAATCATAGGAAATAGATTGACAGGACTGCTGAATGCTGCAATAGGATTTGCTTTCTGCTTCAGTTTTTTTTCCTGACTTGCTCATTTTGCATTACATTGATAAATGTATGGAGTTACAAACAGAAATTTAAATTGTCTTTTTGTCTATACCACTCAGTCCACAGTAGTATCGTATAATTCCAAAAATGTCTCAGACACTGCAAAAGCACTTGCTCTGGGAATGAGACCAAATATCGTGAGCCTGTCCTAAGTCCATGAGTGGTATTTATGTAACAATGCCATAGGGATAGATATAATTTAAGGTAATAATTTAGGTGCATGTGTTATGCCTTATACTAATGAATAATGACATAACCCTGAGGTCAGCGTCCTACTTGCACTTTAACAATTCCTGTGCTATGGTAGACCAATTTACAACTTGTAAAGAATATTTTTTTGAAACTACTGCTAGTAACCTCTCTCTAGATATATTTTGCAGGCTGTCTCTGTATTCGCAATACATTTCTTCTCATAACAGCTGTTTTCTGTGGTGTAGCTGTCGCTGATCGGAATTTGAATTCTTCAGACAGTACTGTATGCTCAGTACAAACCTTCTATCCAATAACATATGCTAGCCACTGAAGCACAAAATTAACAGCTGCTTCAAGTATGATCTCAATATATTGAACAACACAGTCTGTCCTAATTTTGTTGTAGATCACTTATTTTTATTTTTATGTATAATTTTAAGATATTCATTGGTATTAATTGCACATCTGTTGGTTTTTAGTTTATGTGTGACCTTTCTTTCTGTTGTAAAGTTTATCCTTTCATGACGCTGGTGCATAATTGTCCCATTTTATCAATGTGCTCTGTGGGAATTATGTTTTCATATACTTCACATTCAGCATAGAATTTATAGGCATGTAACAATGTAATTCACTTTCCATGCAAGTTTTCAGGTTTTTTTTAAGGATTACATTTGGAACTTGAGTGTTTTGAGCGTCAGCACAGATTGATTTGGAGAAAAATTTCCTCTGTGTGATGGTTTTTAAAACTCTGTGTGCAATGATTTTGGGTGACTTCAATGCAGTCTGTATTAAATATTGCCACAAACTCCAACACCTCATAGTCACCATCAACAATATGCTCCTCAACTCAGTTCAGAGGTTCTACTATCTAGGACATACTCTCTCCAACAACATCATGTTGGTTGATAAAATTACCCATCGCCTGGCAAAGCAAACTCAGCATTTGGCAGGCTCACCAACAGGCTTTGGAGAGACGATGCAGTCTGTCTCAAAACAAAGTCTACCAGGCAGTGGTTCTCATATCACTCTTCTATGGCAGTGAAGCATGGACAACCTTCCGATGTCAGATAAAACAATTAGATACATTCCACCTTTGCTGCTTAAGATCCATATGCAGGACAAAATCCCTAACACCGAAGTTCTTGCAAGGTGCTGCATACCTGGTATCGAGTGTATGCTCATCAGAGCTCAGCTTTGCTGGGTTGTCCAGGTGGTTCACATGGAGGATTCCTGCATGTCAGCTGAGTACGGGAACCCATACCATAGGGTGACCTGAACTTAGATACAAAGACCTTCTGAAAGCCAATCTCTCAGCCTGTAAGTTGGACCTCACTATCTGGGAAAAAACAACTATGGACAGATCCAAGCTGAGAAGTCTCTATCATCAAGCATTCACAACATTTGAGTGTGTGTGACTGTCTGTGTCTCCGTTTCTGTCTGTCTGTCTCCCGCTCTGACTTCCCCACGCTTCTCCCTCCCGCTGGCTTGCTCTCTCCCCTTTAATCTGTTAATTGTGTATCAATTGTTTGATTATATACAGGTGGAGGGTGTTCACTGGGGTCAGTCTTGAGCACTTATAAGCAGACATTTACTGAGATTTGGGGGTGGGGGGAGGGTTTTGAGTGAGGAGCTACATGTTTGTAATCCTTTTACTCTGAACAATAAATGAAACTGAGTAAAGATAGGTTCCAGCATCATCCTTCCACAACAAGCTTTCTTTAATATGGTAGCAGCGGATGGTTGCCCAAAGCAGAAGATTGGAAACTGGGAAATCTTTTTTACAAAGAAAACTAAAATCTGACTGGCTATTGTTACGACCAGGTGAGCAATGTGTCCAGGGGGACTCTTGCTGTCTTTACCTTACCTGGTCTTATTGTAACAGGGTTTTAATTTTGAGTACACTGTGTTTTGAGCTCCCCTTTTTGTAAATCGTGTTCACAGTTTCCAATTATCAGGCAAATAACTGAGCACAAACAGGCAGTGGGTAAGCGCCCAGAGGTGGTCAGTGGTTTGTGAAGCAGCGCTGGAGTGGCTATAAAGGCCAATTCTAGAGTGACAGACTCTTCCACAGGCGCTGCAGATAAAATTGATTGTCGGGGCTGTTACACAGTTGGCTCTCTCCTTGCGCTTCTGTCTTTTTTCCTGCCAACTGCTAAGTCTCTTTGACTCGCCACTCTTTAGCCCCGCCTTTATGGCTGTCCGCCAGCTCTGGCGATCACTGGCAACTGACTCCCACTACTTGTGGTCAATGTCACAGGACTTCATGTCGCGTTTGCGGACATCTTTAAAGCAGAGACATGGACGTCCAGTGGGTCTGATACCAGTGGCGAGCTCGCTGTACAATGTGTCCTTGGGGATCCTGCCATCTTCCATGCGGCTCACGTGGCCAAGCCATCTCAAGCGCCACTGGTTCAGTGGGGTGTATATGCTGGGGATGTTGGCTGCCTCGAGGACTTCTGCGTTGGAGATACAGTCCTGCCACCTGATGTCGAGGATTCTCCGGAGGCAGTGAAGATGGAATGAATTGAGACGTCGCTCTTGGCTGACATACATTGTCCAGGCCTTGCTGCCGTAGAGCAAGGTACTGAGGACACAGGCTTGAAACACTCGGACTTTTGTGTTCCATGTCAGTGCACCTTTTTCCCACACTCTCTTGGCCAGTCTGGACATAGCAGTGGAAGCCTTTCCCATGCGCTTGTTGATTTCTGCATCAAGAGAGAGGTTACTGGTGATAGTTGAGCCTAGGTAGGTGAACTCTTGAACCACTTCCAGAGTGTGGTCGCCGATATTGATGGATGGAGCATTTCTGACGTCCTGTCCCATGATCGTTTTCTTGAGGCTGATGGTTAGGCCAAATTCATTGCAGGCAGCCGCAATCCTGTCGATGAGTCTCTGCAGACACTCTTCAGTGTGGGATGTTAATGCAGCATCGTCAGCAAAGAGGAGTTCCCTGATGAGGACCTTCCGTACTTTGGTCTTCGCTCTAAGATAGGCAAGGTTGAACAACCTGCCACCTGATCTTGTGTGGAGGAAAATTCCTTCTTCTGAAGACTTGAACGCATGTGAGAGCAGCAGGGAGAAGAAAATCCCAAACAGTGTAGGTGTGAGAACACAGCCCTGTTTCACGCCACTCAGGATAGGAAAGGGGTCCGATGAGGCACCGCTACGCTGAATTGTGCCTTTCATATTGTCATGGAATGAGGTGATGATACTTAGTAGCTTTGGTGGACATCTGATCTTTTCGAGTAGTCTGAAGAGACCACGTCTGCTGACGAGGTCAAAGGCTTTGATGAGATGTATGAAAGCAACGTAGAGGGACATCTGTTGTTTGCAGCATTTCTCCTGTAGCTGGCGAAAGGAGAACAGCATGTCAATGGTGGAACTATCTGCTCGAAAGCCACACTGTGCCTCAGGGTAGACACGCTCAGCCAGCTTCTGGAATCTGTTTAAAACGACTCGAGCAAAGACTTTCCCCGCTGTGCTGAACAGGGAGATTCCACGGTAGTTGTTGCAGTCACCGCGGTCACCCTTGTTTTTATAGAGGGTGATGATATTGGCATCCTGCATGTCCTGTGGTACTGCTCCCTCATCCCAGCACAGGCAAAGCAGTTCACGGAGTGTTGAGAGTATAGCAGGCTTGGCAGTCTTGATTATTTCAGGGGTAATGCTGTCCTTTCCAGGGGCTTTTCCACTGGCTAGAGAATCAATGGCATTGCTGAGTTCCAATTTTGTTGGTTGTTCGTCCAGCTCATCCATGACTGGCAGAGACTGGGCTGCATTGAGGGCGGAATCAGTGACAACATTTTCTTTGGAGTACAGTTCTAGGTAGTGCTCCACCCAGCGGTCCATTTGCTTGTGTTGGTCACTGATCGCGTCCCCTGATTTAGACTTGAGGGGGCCGATCTTCTTGATGGTTGGCCCAAAAGCTCTCTTGATGCCATCATACATTCCTCTGATGTTCTGTAACTAAATGTCCTGATGCACTTTACAGTGAAATTGTGGAAATTGCAGCACTGAAGGAGGCAATTTAACCTACTGCATCTGTTGCAGTTATAGTGACTGCCACGATAACCACTGTGATAAAGCATTCTGTGCTCCAAGAACACTGTGCACGTATGTTTCTAACTTACCCTTTGTGGTAATTCAGAGACTGTGCTGCTCGTTGCAGATTCTTCAACCATTGAGAACAGTCTTTCACTGTTAATTATCTTTCCAAACTTGGAAAATCAGTATTATATTTCTGCATAACCTTCTATATTCTATTGAGCAAAGCTACAATTTGCCAAACCTTCCTTCCTTAATGAAAACCTTTCATTCCGTCAATCTTCATTGTCGCCTTCTGTGGCTCCAATATCTGTTTTACTATGGAGTGCTCATAACTGAATGCAGCACTGTAACTGTGGCCTAATCAATATCTTGCATCAATTTTCCATAATTTCCTTTTATTCAATGGCCATCTGTATAAAACACAAAATGCCATCTTCCTAGCAGACCTAAGCATCAAGGGGAAGGCAGTTAAGGGATTGGTCCAAAACTGTGGTCTGAGAGTCAGGTTTTGGGGCCTTTGAAGGTTGGGATCAGGCAGTGACCCCCCACCCCCCACAGTTATATCATCTGCCAACATTTCACTGTCCCAGCTCACAAGTCTATTGGATGCAGCTTGGCAAGGTACCAGATGGTGCTTTGCATTCAAGGTTCCAAACTTACTTCATCAGAAATATAAGGAATAATACTGATGAGAAAAAGGGGACAAAAATGTTACTAAAGCCATGCCACATTGTTTTTGACATCCTCCTTTTGATTGTCTAATAATGTGTGTTACAGGGCAAATCTATGTGTGTATCTCAGAGCAGCTCCATTTCAACGGGACTAGGTTGGGAAGCTGAATATTAAAATAGTAGAAAAAGTTCATGTTACAAATTCTAATTTGTTTGAGCTTTATTATTTGCTGCAATACAGATAAATGTTATCAGTGGTAAATTTTTGTATTTAATTTGTTTTCAGAAAACCTATAATAGGATTTGCTGTTAAAGTAGTTGATTATTAGTCATTTATTAGTTTTTACATAGAATTTACAGCTCAGAAACAACCATTTAGCTCAACTGATCTATGCCAGTGTTTATGCACCATGTAAGCCTCCTGTCACTATACATTATTGCGCCCTATCAGCAAATCCTTACTCACTCGTGTATTTACCTAGCTTCCCCTTAAGTGCATTTATGCTATTCGTCTCGACTACTCTATATGGTAGCAAGTTCCACATTCTAGCCAGTATCTGGATAAAGAAGTCTCTGCTGAATTCCTTATTGAGTTTATTAGTGGCTGTCACATTCACGGCCCATAGTTTTAGATTCTTCCTCAGTTTGAATTAGTTATAAACCTTGGCTCAGCGATAGCAATCTCGCCTTTGAGTCAGAAGGTTATGAGTTCAAGCCCCACCCGGGACATGAGCACATAATCTAGGGTTGACACTTTAGTGTCGTACTGTGTGCTTTACTGTCAGAGGTATTGACTTCTGGCACCATGTATGTCTTCTCAGGTGGACGTAAAGATCCCATGGCACCAGTGTAAGGAGAACAGGGGAGTTCTCCTGGTGTCCTGGTCATCATTGATCTCTCAAACAATTGGCAATAAAATAGATGATCTGGACATTTATTTCATTGCTGCTTGTGGAAGAATTGTGTGTGTAAATTGGCTGCAGCATCTTCTACATTATTACGGTGACTACAAGTTAAGTACTTCATTGGATGTAAAGCACTTTGGGATGTTCCAAGGTTGTGAAAGAGGCTGTATTTATTTACCTTTATTGCTACAAGAAGTGTGACTGTGATCTAAATGTCCTTTGTCTTTAAAACATGGGCTTGCAGAGACATTCAGTAATTATTTAAGCTAACCTTGTCCACAACATAACATTCTTCTGCATATTGTGCAGTAAATTTGTTCCACACTTAGTAATTGGTTAGTAGACTCATTGGGCTGGATTAAGAGCCTGCCGCCGATTTTGGCGACGAGCTCAAAAAATGGCAGCCCGCCTGTGTGGGCCGCACGTCAAAGAGTTGCCACAATCTCAAGCGCGGCAGCTCATTTAAATAGCTGGGGTGGCCCACTTCCCCAAATCTCGTAGAGGGGGCTGCTGTCTGTCCCCGGCAATGACGTCAGCTGCCTGTGCGCAGACGCTGACAGCGTTTTTAAAAGGCAGCCAGCCCTGCTGCCCAATTTAAATTTTAAAATACTACCCCAAAGTTAAATAAATAAATTTCTAATGCCCTTTTCCCACCCCGCCAATAACATTTACAATAACTATTTGCCCTTTCCCTCTTCAAAACACTGACCTTTTACAACTGACCGTCCCCACCACCCTCCCCAAACTGCACAAAGTTTAAGATTCAACCCTTCTCACCATCCCCTACACCCCAGCACATTGACAAACTTACCTCCTCCCGTTTCCCCACCAGTGTGGCGCTGCATTTTCCCGGACGGGGATCTGAAGGCACAGGAGTGCGAGCCGCCGTGCCGAAGATTACGGCTGGCCCTCAAGATCGTTGTTAAGTCTATGTAAATATATTAATTTTATTCATTTGAATATTTAAATTGTGCTCCCGTCGCCCAGTGGTGGGGTGGCTGCCACGGAACCTCACCACTGGTGGGAAGATTGGGCCGGGCCCTCCTGGCGCCGAGGTCCCTGAGGGGCCTCATCCAGAGCCATCATCAGGACCCCCCCAACCCCGCACGGAACCTGATGCCTAGGGGAGAACAAAATCCAGCCCGTTATCTGTGCTTTAGAGAAGCAGGGAAGCCTGAGTTTACTAATGTGCACTGCTCTATACATGAACAGAGTTTCAGGATATATTACAAGTCGATATATCAAGCATTTCACACATTCTTGGTAATTTCAGATAAAATATCGATTGTATAGAATTTGTTCTTCTGTGCAGGTGAAATTGAAGTTTGTTACAGCAAAGATTCACTAAATTGTTCCCTGGGATGAGGGGGGTTGTCCTATGATGCGAGGCTGAGTAAATTGGGTTTATACTCTGGAATTTAGAAGAATGAGAGGTGATCTCATTAAAACATATAAGATTCTGAAGGGGCTAGGATAGGGTAGACACTGAGAGATTGTTTCCGTTTGTTGGGGAATCTAAAACACGGAAACACAGTCTCAGGATAAGGGACAGATCATTTAGGACTGAGATGAGGAGAAATAATTTCACTCAAAGCGTTGTAAATCTTTGGAATTCTCCTCCTCTCTCTGTCTCTCTCTCTCTCTCTCCCACACCCACTTTCCCTCTGTCGTTTTGCCTCCTCCAGTTAGCTGAAGTGTCAGAAAGCTCTCTATCCTCTGCCAGACAGGGACTTTTTTCTCTGCTCCTCCGAGCATCCATTGATGTACTTTATTTTTGGGGGCTGGTAGTTCACTCGATGCCAGTCATTTGTTCGAACCCTTTTAACAATCTAACCAGTGAATACAGGACAGGTAACCAGGGTGTCAGGATCGTCGCCTCCCCCTTGTCCATCACTTCAGCTCGAAGTCATCTTTCAGTTTACATTATATTGGAGATCAAATGTTAGCTTTCATTCGACACTTGTACAGATAAGAGGGTACACAAGACACTAGAAGACTTCCTTGTGTCAACTTAGGAATGCCTATGGTCTCTAGTAGCTTCTATATTAATACCTTGGGAATGTCATGCTCTTCTTCCCCTATCTTGTTTACACCAGTGATGACCCTGGTGCTAGGAACTGCTTCTCTGTCCCTTTTGAGAGAGAAAGGAAAACAGCTCTGAGTCTTTTTCACACTATGCCTACTGTTTCTGTAAGAATTCTATATTACTCTGAGAAGTATTGTTTCTTAAAGGGGTCCCATTTCTTACCTGTGTATCAAACTATTTACATATTCAGTAGTTTGTTAATTAGTATTCACGCAGTTGAAACAATATCACAGCAGTTCCTTTCTTCCCGAAGCTTTTGTCACCTCCCTTGTGCTGTTGTGTTCCCCGAGGTCAGGGAAACCTGGCCAGCCAGAATTAAAACTGTAAAATAGGTTAAACATAGGCCTCCCAGCCTCATTATAATATTTAAATGTACAGCCCACCTCCAAGGAGCAGCTTGGCTGCTCATCTCTTGTCCCACCTCTGTTAAACCTGGAAGTTGGTGGGTTGGGGTCAGCTTTGAGAGTTTTTAAAATCTTACTATCTCTCCAGACCCCAACCCACTGGTTTCTGGGGGTTAAAATCCACCCCTTTTATTTCTTTTGGGATAGAAATAATAAAAACACAGTTGGTTCTGTTCAGTTAGTTATCTTGTATTTGATCAGGATAGAATATTGGTAACATTACTAATACACATATCATCACCACTCAATTTCATTAGTTATCTGGTGGTCAGCTAAATTTTGTGGTATGACTATGTTATTCCTTAAAAGAAACAGCAAATGTTAGTTTAAAGTAATGGTAAATACCAGGTTAGGAGCATGGCGGGCAGAGAGGGAGTGGGTGACTGCCAGGTAGTGTAAGAGAACCAGGCATGCAGTGCAGCAGTCCCCTGAGTCTATCATGCTTGCTAATTGATTTTTCATTTTGGATATTGGTGAGAGCAATGGTTCTTCGGGGGAGTGCAGCCAGAGCAAAGTCTGTGGCAGCATGGGTGGCTCAGCTGCACAGGAAGGGAGGGAAGAAGAGTGGAAGAGCGATAGTGATGGGGGATTTGACAGGCAGGGGATCAGACAGGTGTTTCTGCGACAGTAAACGTGACTCCAGGATGGTGTGTTGCCTCCCTGGTGCCAGGGTCAAGGATGTCATGGAGTGACTGCAAGACATCCAACTGGGGGAAGGTGAACAGCCAGAGATCATGGTTCACATTGGTACCAATGACATAGGTAGGAAGAGGGAGGAGGTCCTGAAAGCAGGTTTTAGGAAATTAGAAAGGAAATTAAAAAGCAGGACCTCCAAAGCAGTAATCTCAGGATTACTCCCAGTTCCACGTGCTAGTGAGCATAGGAGTAGGAGGATTCTTAGATTGAACATGTGGCTGGAGAATTGGAGTAGGGGGAGGGCATCAGATTTCTGAGGCATTGGGACCAGTTCTGGGGCAGGTGGGACCTGTACAAGATGGCGGGCTACACATAAATAGGACCAGAACTAATATCCTTGTAGGGAGATTTGCTAGTGCTGCTGTGGAGGGCTTAAACTAGCTTGTCAGGGAGGGAACCTGAAGGGTAGGTCAAATTGGAAGGAAGTAAAGCTGGTAACCGGAGGTAGAAAAGTAGCAAGTGACATTAGAAGGCAGGGGAAACAAAGGCAAGCATCAACTAGGCTTAGAATGCAGAATAATGTCACGGAGACAAGGTAAAGGGCACTCTACCTGAATGCATGCAGCATTCGCAACAAGGTAGATGATTAAAAGGCCCAAATAGAGGTAAATGGGTATGATCTAATTGTCATAATGGAAACGTGGCTACAGGGTGACCAAGACTGGGCACTGAATATTCAAGGATATTCGACATTTTGGAAGGACAGGCAAAAAGGAAAAGGAGGTGATGTTGCACTGATAATAAGGGATGGGATCAGTACATTAGTAAGGGAGGATCTCAGATCGGAAGAACAAAATGTGGAATCTGATTAGGTGGAGCTAAGAAACAGCAAGAGACAGCAAACATTGGTAGGAGTTGTTTTTAGGCCACCAAACTGTAGTGGTAGTGTAGGGCATGGTATTAATCAGGAGATTAGAGAAGCATACAGTAATCATGGGTGATTTCAATCTGCATATAAACTGGGTAAACCGAATGAGCACTAATGCTGTGGAGGATGAGTTTCTGGAGTGTGTTAGGGATGGTTTTCTAGAGCAGTATGTTGAGGAACCGACTAGAGAACAGGCTATTTTAGATCTAGTTTTATGTAATGAGAAAGGGCTAATTAATCTTGTTGTAAAAGAACGTTTAAGGATGAGTGACCATAATATAATAGAATTTTATATTCTGTTTGAAAGTGAGGTAGTTCAATCTGAAGCCAGGGTATTAAATTTGAACAAAGGAAATTATGAAGATATGAGGGGCGAATTGGCTGAGGTGGATTGGGAAAATACATTAAAGGTATGACAGTACATAGGCAATGGATAGTCTTTAAAGAGATATTACATAGTTTATGCAACTATACATTCCTTCAAGGCACAAAAACCCCAAAAGTAAAGGCAGTCAACTGTGAATAACAAAGGAAGTTAAGGATTGTATAAGATTAAAAGAAAAAGCCTATAAAGTTGCCAGAAATACTAGTAAACCTGAGGATTGGGAGGATTTTAGAATACAGCAAAGGAGGACGAAGAAACTGATAAAGAAAGGGAGAATAGAATATGAATGTAAGCTAGCAAAAAATATAAAAACAAAGAACAGTACAGCACAGGAACAGGCCATTCGGCCCTCCAAGCCTGCGCCGATCTTGATGCCTGCCTAAACTAACACCTTCTGCACTTCCGGGGCCCATATCCCTCTATTCCCTTCCTATTTATGTATTTGTCAAGATGTCTCTTAAATGTCGCTATCGTATCTGCTTCCACCACCTCCCCTGGCAGCAAGTTCCAGGTACTCACCAACCTCTGTGTAAAACAACTTGCCTCGCACATCCCCTCTAAACTTTGCCCCTCGCACCTTAAATATATGTCCCTTTGTAACTGACTCTTCCACCCTGGGGAAAAGGCTTCTGACTACCCACTCTGTCCATGCCGCTCACAACTTTGTAAACCTCTATCACGTCGCCCCTCCACCTCCGTCGTTCCAGTAAAAACAATCCGAGTTTATCCAACCTCTCCTCATAGCTAATGCCCTCCAGACCAGGCAACATCCTGGTAAACCTCCTCTGTACCCTCTCCAAAGCCTCCACGTCCTTCTGGTAGTGTGGCGACCAGAATTGCACGCAATATTCTAAGTGGCCTAACTAAGGTTCTGTACAGCTGCAACATGACTTGCCAATTGTTGTACTCTATGCCCCGACCAATGAAGGCAAGCATGCCGTATGCCTTCTTGACTACCTTATCCACCTGCGTTGCCACTTTCAGTGACCTGTGGACCTGTACGCCCAGATCTCTCTGCCTGTCAATACTCCTAAGGGTTCTGCCATTTACTGTATACCTCCCACCTGCATTAGACCTTCCAAAATGCATTACCTCACATTTGTCCGGATTAAACTCCATCTGCCTTTTCTCTGCCCAAGTCTCCAACCGATCTATATCCTGCTGTATCCTCTGACAATCCTCATCATTATCCGCAACTCCACCAACCTTTGTGTCGTCCGCAAACTTACTAATCAGACCAGCTACATTTTCCTCCAAATCATTTATATATACTACAAACTTACTAATCAGACCAGCTACATTTTCCTCCAAATCATTTATATATACTACAAACAGCAAAGCTCCCAGCACTGATCCCTGCGGAACACCATTAGTCACATCCCTCCAGTCAGAAAAACACCCATCCACTGTTACCTTCTGTCTTCTGTGACTGAGCCAGTTCTGTATCCATCTTGCCAGCCCACCTCTGATCCCGTGTTACTTCACTGACTGTTAAAGCTTCTGCAGGTATGTAATAAGGAAACGTTTGGCTAAGACAAATGTGGGCCCGTTACAGGAGAATTTATAATGGGGAATAGAGAAATGGCAGAGAAGCTAAATGATTACTTTGTGTCTGTCTTCGCTGAGGAAGATACAAGAAATCTCCCAGAATTCGAGATCCAAGGGATTAGGGGGAATGAGGAATTGAAGGAAATTAGTATTGGTAAGAAGGTTGTATTGGAGAAATTAATGGGGCTGAAGGCTGATAAGGCCCCAGGACCTGATATTCTACATCTGAGTGTTAAAATAGTGGATGCATTGGTGATCATCTTCCAAAATTCTATAGATTCTGGAGCGGTTTCTGCAGATTGGAATGTCGTAAATGTCACCCTACTATTTAAGAAGGGAGGGAGAGAGAAAACGGGGAATTACAGGCCTGTTAGCTTAAAATCAGTAGTTGGGAAAATGATAGAAACAATTATAAAGGATGTGATAAATGGACACTTGGATAATCTGATTGGGCATAGTCAACATGGATTTATGAATGGGAAATCATGTTTGACGAACTTGTTGGAGTTTTTTGAGGATGTTACTAACAGAATTGATAAAGGGGAGTCCTTGGACGTGGTATACTTGGATTTTCAGAAGGCTTTTGATAAAGTCCCCCACAGGAGGTTGCTTAGCAAAATTAAAGCACATGGGATCGGAGGTAATATACTGGCATGAATTAAGGATTGGTTAACGGGCAGAAAGCAGAGAGTAGGAATAAACGGGTCATTCTCGGGTTGGCAAGCTGTGACTATCGGGATAGCGCAGGGATCAGTGCTTGGGCCCCAGCTGTTCGCAATATTTATCAATGATTTGGATGTGGTGACCAAATGTAGTATTTCCAAGTTCACGGATGACACAGAACTCGGTGGGAAGATGCAAAGTGGCTTCAAGGGGATTTGGACAGAATTAGTGAGTGGGCAAGAATGTGGCAGATGGAATATAATGTGGAAAAATGTGAGGTTATCCACTTTGGTAGGAGGAATAGATGTGCAGAGTATTTCTTAAATGGTAAGAGATGAGAAAGTGTAGATGAACAAAGGGACCTAGGTGTCCTTGTCAATAAGTCATTGAAAGCTAACATGCAGGTGCAACAAGCAATCAGGAAGGCTAATGGTATGTTCGCCTTTATTGCAAGAGGATTTGAGTACAGGAGTAGTTAAGTCTTGCTTCAATTGTACAGAACCTTGGTTAGACCGCACCTGTGTGCAGTTTTGGTCCCCTTATCTTAGGAAGGATATTCTTGCCATGCAGGTTCACCAGACTTTTTCCCGGATGGCAGGACTGTCCTATGAAGAGAGATTGGGGAAACTGGGCCTGTATTCTCTAGAGTTTCAAAGAATGAGAGGTGATCTCATTGAAACCTAAAAAATACTTAAAGGATAGACAGGGTAGATGCAGGTGAGATGTTGCCCCTGGTTGGGGAGTCTAGAACCAGGGGACACAATTTCAAAATAAGGGGGACTGAGATAAGGAGAAATTTCTTTCCTCAGAGGGTTGTGAATTGTTGGAATTCTCTACCCCAGAGGGTTGTGGAAGCTCAGTCATTGAGCATGTTTAAAGCAGAGATTGACAGATTTCTAAATACAAATGACAAAAAAGGATATGAGGATAGTGTGGGAAAAAGGCATTGAAGTGGACGATCAACCATGAATGGCAGAGCAGGCTCGTTGGGCTGAACGGCCTACTCCTGCTCCAATGTTCTTATGTCAGTTGTTCACTCACCAAAATAGTGGTTAGCACTGCAGCCTCACAGCTCCAGCGACCTGGGTTCAATTCTGGGTACTGCCTGTGTGGAGTTTGCAAGTTCTCCCTGTGTCTGCGTGGATTTCTTCCGGGTGCTCCGGTTTCCTCCCACATGCCAAAGACTTGCAGGTTGATAGGTAAATTGGCCATTAGCAATTGCCCCTAGTATAGGTAGGTGGTAGGGAAATATAGGGACAGGTGGGGATGTGGTAGGAATATGGAATTAGTGTAGGATTAGTATAAATGGGTGGTTGATGGTCGGCACAGACTCGGTGGGCCGAAGGGCCTGTTTCAGTGCTGTATCTCTAAAAAAATAAATAAATAACAAGCCATTAGCCTAAATCGCAAATAAAGCAGCATCTGAAGTTTCATCAGTTAACTGTACTTGGAGATTTTTCTAAAGTTATGGCTACTGTTGGAATGTTATATGAAGCAGATTGTTCTTCAGAATTGGAAAAACACCAACTCTACACCAGTAGCCAAATGGTCTAGAGATTGGAAGATAACATATGGGCCCTCGTATGACTTAAATGAGCGAACCATCTGCATAATATGTGAATAATAATATCATGAGTTTGTTTTGATTGACTGCCTGAGTTGTTTAAATGTATTGGGCATGAGTTTGTTGCAGCTGGGCATCTAATGGCATTTTCTGTTAGTTAGACAGCATCTGTAGCTTCATCAGTTCACTGTACTTGGAGATTTTTCTGAAGTTTTGGCTACTGTAGAAATGTTGTATGAAGCAGATTGTTCATCAGAATTGTTCATCCAGGGGAAATATGTTAGCTGCATCTGCCCTGTCTATCCCTTTAAGTATTTTGTAGGTTTCAATGAGATCACCTCTCATTCTTTGAAACTCTAGAGAATACAGGCCCAGTTTCCCCAATCTCTCTTCATAGGACAGTCCTGCTGTCCTGGGAACAAGTCTGGTGAACCTTCGTTGCACTCCCTTTATGACAATAATATCCTTCCTAAAGTAAGGGGACCAAAACTGCACACAGTACTCCAGGTGCGGTAACTTAGTAAAATACCCCAAGGCGTTTCACAGGAGCGCTATCAAACAAAATGAGATATTAGGGCAAGTGAAAAGTCGATTTTAAGGAGTATCTTGAAGTCGAATCGGGAGGTGGAGAGGTTTAGGAAGACAGTACCAGAGCTTAGAGTCTTAGCAGCTGGAGACACAGATGCCAGTGATTGATCAATTAAAATCAGATGCTCAAGAGAACAGAATTGGAGGAGTGCAGATATCGGGATGGTTGAAGTCCTAGGGAATATTAGAGATGGAGAGGGATGAGGTCATGGAGGTATTTGAAAACGAAGATGAGTATTTTAAAATTGGCTTCCAGTTGAGCAATGACTCAATGTAGGTCAGCAAGCACAGGGATGATATGTGAATGGGACTTGGTGTGAGTTAGGAAATGGAGAGGGGTTTCCCTCATTTTTGGGTTATGAGATATATACTGGTATTCTGCAGGTAAATCTACTTAGTAAATTGTTTCTATGGTTATTGCATTGACACAGGTGCTCTTGCCTGCCCCCACCCCAGTTCACATTGACATTCCACTCCCCCTCTCCTCACCTGCTGTTCTTCTATTACCACCTTGTCCCATCCCCCTGCACTAGTTGCTGCTGGCACTCTTCTCTCCCCTCCTCCAGTTCATTTTGATATATTGATACTTTGCCCCTCAATTTGACTCCTCCAGTGATTGAATGGTGCTGCAGTCTGGGTGGGAATTCTTGACTTCTCTAAACAGTTTTTTTGTTCAATCATGGGATGTCAGTGTCATTGGCAAGGCCAGCATTTATTTCCCAAGTTGGGATGGTATGTGACTTGGAGAGGAACATGTAGGTAATGGCGTTCCTATTTGCCCGCTGCCCTTGTTCTTCTAGGCAGTAGAGGTTGTGGGTTTGGAAGGTGCTATCGAAGGAGCCTTGGCAAGTTGCTGCAGTGCACCTTGTAGATGGTACACACTGCAGCCATGATGCACCAGTGGTGGAAGGTGTTGAAGGTGTTGAATGGGGTGCCAATCAAGTAGGCTGCTTTGTCCTGGATGGTGTTAAGCTTCTTGAGTGTTGAAGCTGTACTCATCTGGCAAACTGGGGAGTATTCCATCACACTCCTGACATGTTTTGTAGATGCTGGAAAAGCTTTGGCGTGTCAGGCGGTGAGTTATTCGACACGGAATTCCCAGCCCCTGACCTGCTTTTGTAGCCACAGTGTTTATGTGGCTGCTCCAGTTAAGCTTCTGATTAACGGTGACCCTCAGGATGTTGACGGTGGGGGATTCAGCAATGGTAATGCCATTGAATGTCAAAGGGAGATGGTTAGATTCTCTCTTGGTGGGATCATTGTTGCCTGGCACTTGTATGTTGTGAATGTTACTTACCACTTATTAGCCCAAGTCTGAATGTTGTCCAGATCTTGCTATATTCAGGCATGGATTCTTTCATTGTCTGAGGAGCTGCGAATGGAACTGAACAATTCTGTGATTCTGTGCAATCATCAGCGAACATCCCACTTCTGACCACCTGATGAAGGGAAGGTCATTAATGAGCAGCTGAAGATGGTTGGGCCTAGGAGACTGCCCTGAGGAACTCCTGCAGTGATGTCTTGGACTGAGATGATTGGCGTCCAACTAGCACAACCATCGTCCTTTTGTGCTCGATATGACTCTGTGGTATAAAGGTTTGAAAGGATTAATGTCTAGGACAGTGTGAGTAACACTTCCCACTATGATGACATAAGAGATCACATGAGAGACAGACTTGAAGGAGGAGAAGCAGCATGGCATCAGAGAAGCTAGACATATTGAAGTGAAGTTGTACATAGTTCTTTAATGTGTAATAAACTAGTTATTGTTAAAACTTAACAAAAACTCAGTAACCTCTCTGAGTTAGACTAACCAAATATAAAGCAGACTCCAACCAGTGGAGAGTTTTTCCCCCGATTCCCATTGACTCCAGTTTTAGAATGGCACTTTGATGTCGCACTCAGTCAAATTTTGCCTTGATGTCAAGGGCAGTCACTCTCGACTCACCTCTGGACTGTTTGGACCAAGGCTGTAATGAAGTCTGGAGCCAAGTGGTCCTGGCAGAACCCAAACTAAGCATGGTGAGTAGGTTATTCATGATTAAGTGCCACTTGACAGCACTGTCAATGCCACTGCCCATCACTTTGCTGATAATTGAGAGTAGACAAATAGGGCAGTAATTGACCATATTGGATTTGTCCTGCTTCTCGTGGACAGGACATACCTGGGCAATTTTCCACTTTCTTGCGTGGATGTCAGTATTGTGGCTGTACTGGAACAGGTTGGCTAGGGCACAGCTAGTTATGGAGCACAAGTCTTCAGTACTACAGGCAGGATGTTCGCAGCATACAATGCGCTCAGCTGTTGTTTGATATCACATTGAGTGAATTCAGTTGATTGAAGACTGGCTTCTAAAATGGAGTGGACCTCAGGAGGAGGCCAAAAGGATCATCCACTCGGCACTTCTGGCTGAAGCCAGTTGCAAATGCTTCAAACTTGTCTTTTGCTTTCCCATCATTGAGGATGGGGATGTTCATGAACCTCCTCCTCCTATTAGTTGTTTAATTGTCCACTACAATTCACGACTGGATGTGGCAGCACTGCAGAGCTTTGCTCTGCTCTGTTGGTTGTGGGATCGTTTATAGCTCTGTATTTAGCATGCTGCTTCTGCTTTTCAGCATGCAAGCAGTCCTGTGTTGTAGCTTCAAGCCATATTGGCACCTCATTTTTAGGTATGTCTGGTGCTGCTCCTGATATGCTCTGCTAAATTCTATCAATTTTATCATTTAAGACACTTCTTGTGGATGACTTTATGGGGAACTGTTTTTGCTTTCTTCAGCATGTAGCAAAGTTAATCCCCAAGCAAAGCAACAGCAGGATTTGGTCGGAGGCAGGCCCAGCCAGAGTGGTACAGTGGACAGTTGACATTTTGCTACTAATTAAGTTGCTGTGTGCATTCTTGTCAATTTATTGTTTCAATTTTGTTTGTTTAAAGGGGAATGAGGGCTAATTTAATGCAGTAATTCAGATGACTGGATAAAATGCTTTTTTTTCCACACCATAAATACTTCCTGTGCTGTTTAATTTAAATTGCTTAATCTGAATTATTGTCCAACCCAATTTTTTTGTGCTGAAGCAACTTTCAATTAACAGATGTAGCTTGTATTTTAATTACCAAAAGCAGAACACGTCAATATTTCTTAAGATTGAAACAGTTTTAGACAATTATTAGGCTTGATTCTAAGGTAGTCAACATTTCACTTTTAATTGGATAGATAAAATTTTGTCTGTAGCTTGCCGTATTGCCTTCACGCACTGAAAATAAATTATGTGGATAATAATTTTATCTTACTGCATTAGAATATACAGATCTCCCAACTGATTCTATTGCTACCAATGGCAAGTAGACATGCTGATTTGATGTGTGGTTTGGTTTTATGGGACACAAGTTGGCTCATAAACTGTGTTGTTGGGTCATATTAGGTGAAACCAGCTAAGTCAAACCCGAGAGCTTGAAAATTGCCTTCCTTAATAGAGTGATAAAAGCTGTGGGGAAAATACTTTTTCTACAAACTACTTTTCTGATGCATTCTGGAGGATATCTTGATTTGAACACTGCATTTTCAGTTCCATAAAACCTTGCCATTTGGGGTCATACAGGTGGCACAGTGGCGCAGTGTTTAGCACCGCCGTCTCAAAGCTCCAGCGACCCGGGTTTGGTTCTGGATGCCACCTGTGTGGAGTTTGCAAGTTCTCCCTGTGACCGCGTGGGTTTTCGCCAGGTGCTCCGGTTTCCTCCCACAGCCAAAGACTTGCAGGTTGATAGGTAAATTGGCTATTGTAAATTGCCCCTGGTGTAGGTAGGTGGTAGGAAAACAGTGGGGATGTGGTAGGGAACGTGGGATTAATGTAGGATTAGTATGAATGGGTGGTTGTTGGTCTGCACAGACTCGGTGGGCGGAAGGGCCTGTTTCAGTGCTGTATCTCTCTATGATTCTCTATGATTGTACCAAGCTTCTCTGACTGTTGTGGTTTGGGTAATGTTTTCCTGGGCAAAATGCCACTAGAACAGTTAGAAATGATTGGTTCTACCTAGTTTCATGGAAGCATTCTCAAGCAAGGCATGTTTTCATGACAGTCATACGTAACTGCTGAGACCAAATGCCTCTACATTGGTGGGAAATATTTTGAGTTTGGTTTTAAATGAAACTTGGAGAAATACTTTCTAATAAAAGAGTTATCCTTTTTTTTCTGCTGAGCTTGATTTTTAATTTTAGACCAGATTATTGATTTATGCCAAGATGAGAATTCAACATTTTTGTTAACTGTAACATGTCCTGCTTATATAAATTACCTTCTTGTGAATTTCTGAAGTCATAGAAACAGAGAAAATAGGAGCAGGAGTAGGCCATTCAGCCCTTCGAGCCGACTCCGCCATTCCTTACGATCATGGCTCATCATCCAATTCAGCAACCTGTTCCCACTTTTCCCCCCCATATCCATTGATCCCTTTCATAAAGTTGTGGAAAGCTTATATGTTTTTAAGTACAAGCCAAACCATGAACTTTGCAATGGTTACATTCTGGGGAGTCAAGAATAAAGCATTGCGTTTCATATTGATATGGTAAAGTTGCACTTCTGATATTTGGGTTAAAACATGCATCTGGTCCAACCTTTCCTTGAACTTGGAGTGCTTGATGCCAGAAATGGATGTTTTCACATTCATCAGCATCAACATTTATTTGGCCAACACAAATATCAAGTAATTCCTTATTAACTGTCTTTTTCTATAAAATAAGATAACATAAATCCAAGATACCAGTCTTTGATCAATGCTTTCAATCCCTAAATAGCATTCATTGGTTACAACCATCTCTCTTAAGTGGGGTGCTATGATTAGTGTTTTATCCTTATTCTGAGACAAGAATGCTAAGTGGGTTGAAATCAGCATTACTCGGAAATGTGGACAGACTCCACCGACTCAATAAAATCTGTAGCATTTAGCCTTTTTCCCATAACCCTATGTGGAATCCATACACTAGTTTCAGCGAAGCCCACTGTATGGTTGAGCAGCCTGGTGCACCCAACGATCTAGGAAGGTGGATGCGTCATCTTGAAAGCACATGGCAGGTGCAGTTCAGTGTGTATCCATTTTTGCATTCTCCGATTCTCACCCAGTAGAGCTATGTGAGAATTATAAGCCCCACAGTGGCGCAGTGGTTAGCACCGCAGCCTCACAGCTCCAGGGACCCAGGTTCGATTCTGGGTACTGCCTGTGTGGAGTTTGCAAGTTCTCCCTGTGTCTGCGTGGGTTTTCTCCGGGTGCTCCGGTTTCCTCCCACATCCAAAGACGTGCAGGTTGACAGGTAAATTGGCTGTTATAAATTGCCCCTAGTGTCGGTAGGTGATAGGGAATATGGGATTACTGTAGGGTTAGTATAAATGGGTGGTTGTTGGTCGGCACAAACTCGGTGGGCCGAAGGGCCTGTTTCAGTGCTGTATCTCTAAATAAATAAATAAACTAACAAACCTGCTGGCTGTTGACATTTTCTTTTCACCAAATTGCTCTCCTCTGGGCAATGGGAAAACAATTGGATATTCATAAGCTGGTAACGATCTACATTTTGATTTTTTTTATTCGTTCATGGGTTTTGGGCATCGCTGGCCAGGCCAGCATTTATTGCCCATCCTTAATTGCCCTTGAGAAGGTGGTTGTGAGCTGCCTTCTCGAACCACTGCAGTCCATGTGAGGTAGGTGCACCCACAGTGCTGTTAGGAAGGGAGTTCCAGGATTTTGCCCGAGCGACAGTGAAGGAACAGCGATGTAGTTCCAAGTCAGGATGGTGTGTGTCTTGGAGGGGAACTTGTAGGTGGTGGTGTTCCCTTGCATCTGCTGCCCTTGTCCTGCTAGGTGGTAGAGGTTGTGGGTTTGGAAGGTGCTATCTAAGGAGCCTTGGTGCGTTGCTGTATTGCATCTTGTAGATGGTACGCACTGCTGCCACTGTGCGTTGGTGGTGGAGGGAGTGAATGTTTGTGAATGGGATGCCAGTCAAGTGGGCTGCTTTGTCCTGGATGGTGTTGAGCTTCTTGAGTGTTAGAGCCACACCCATCCGGGCAAGGGAAGAGTATTCCATCACCAGAGACAGAGTGAGAGAGAGAGGAGCAAGGCGGGAGTGGAGGTTTAAAAAGCGCACCAAAAGCCTAGAGTTGGAGACCGGAGACAGAGTGAGAGAGAGAGGAACATGGCGGGAGCAGAGGGAGAGAGCACCACAGCGGGAGCAGCAGGAGCGGAGCAGGGACAAATTGAAAAGATACATCAGAGCGACTTCACAATCAACAGAGAGAGCAGGGAAACAGAGATGCCAGGGTATGTTTACAGGGGTAAGCATTTAATTTAATTTAAATTAAACATAGCATCAAACATCACAGGCAAGCAGGTAGGTGATTGGTTTGGGAAGAAGTTACATGTTTGGTGAGTATCTGGTAAGTGATTAAGGTCCATTCTAATCCTGTTTAAAGCAGTAAAGGAACCAGTGGTAAGCTTAATAAAATATATATAAAAAAGGAAAATAAAATAAATAATTGAATAAAATAATTAAGTAGTTAATTAAAACACATTAAGGATGGCAGGACAGGTGATGTGTCATGGCTGCAGCATGTGGGAGCTCCTGGATGCCAGTGTGATCCAGGGCAAACAGGTCTGCAGTGGTTAGCACCGCAGCCTCACAGCTCCAGCGACCCGGGTTCAGTTCTGGGTACTGCCTGTGCGGAGTTTGCAAGTTCTCCCTGTGACTGCGTGGGTTTCTGGCGGGTGCTCCGGTTTCCTCCCACAGCCAAAGACTTGCAGGTTGATAGGTAAATTGGCCATTATAAATTGCCCCTAGTGTAGGTAGGAGAATGGAGTGGATGTGGTAGGGAATATGGAATTAATGTAGGATTAGTATAAATGGGTGTTTGTTGGTCGGCACAGACTCGGTGGGCGGAAGGGCCTGTTTCAGTGCTGTATCTCTAAAAATTTTTTAAAAATTAGTGCAATAGAGAGGGATGATATACGTTCAGGAGACCGGGATGTCGAAGCAGTTTGGGTAGTGATGAGAAATCATAAAGGCAAGAAGTCACTTGTGGGAGTGGTGTACAGGCCACCTAACATTAACCACACTGTAGGACTTGGTATAAAGGAAGAAATAATGGCACCTTGTCAGAAAGGTACAGCGATAATTATGGGGGATTTTATGTTTTCAAGAAGGAGTTAGATATAGCTGTTGAGTTTAAAGGGATCAAAGGATATAGGGTGAAAGCGGGAACAGGTTACTGAGTTGCATGACCAGCCATTATCATAATGAATGGCGGAGCAGGCTTAAAGGGCCGAATGACCGCCTCCTGCTCCTATTTTCTATGTTTCTATGTTTCTAACCTACATGTAGACTGGAAATATCAGATGGGCAGAGGTGGCCTAGATGCGGAGTACATGGAATGTTTTGGGGATAATTTCTTGGAACAGCACATTCTGGAGCCAACCAGAGAGCAGGCTATACTAGACCTGGTATTGTGCAACAAGATGGGATTAATTAATGACCTCATAGTTAAAGTGCCCCTCGGTAATAGCGATCATTATATGATTGAATTTTACATTCAGTTTGAGGGAGAAAAGAGTGGGTCCAAGACGAGTATTTTAAACTTAAATAAGGGCAATTATGAGGGCATGAAAGCAGAGCTAGCTGAAGTGAACTGGCAAACCAGATGAAGGGATAGGTCAGTAGAGATGCAGTGGCAGACATTTAAGGGGATATTTCAGAATACACAGAATAAATTAATTTCAACGAGAAAGAAAAATTCCAAGGGTGGGACCCGCCATCTGTGGTTAACTAAAACAGTTAAAGATAATATAAAATTTAAAGAAAAAGCCTATAATTGCACAAAGATGGGAGGCAGGTCAGAAGATTGGACAGAATATAAAAAACAACAAAGAATGACTAAAAGATTGATGAGGAAGGTAAAATTAGAGTACGAGAGAAAGCTGGCTAGAAATATAAATTCCGATAGTAAGAGTTGCTATAAATATTTTAAAAAGAGTTAACAAAGTGAACATTGGTCCTACAGAAAGTGAGTCTGGGGAATTAATAATGGATATTAAGGAGATGGCAGATGAATTGAACAGATATTTTGCATCGTTTTTCACTATTGAGGATACAAGTAACATCCCAGTATTAGCTATATATCAGGAAATGGAAAGGAGGGAGGAACTCAAGAAAATTACAATCGCCAGGGAAGTGGTACTGAACAAATTGTTGGAGCTGCGGGCTGACAAGTCCCCGGGTCCTGATGGACTTCATCCTCGGGTGTTAAAAGAAGTGACGAGTGAGATAGTTGATGCGTTAGTTTTAATTTTCCAAAATTCCCTAGATTTGGGGAAGGTTCCATTAGATTGGAAAATAGCGAATGTAATTCCTTTATTCAAAAATGGAGTGAGACAGAAAGCAGGAAACCATAGGCCAGTTAGCTTAACATCTGTCTTGGGGAAAATGTTAGAATTTGTAAGGAGCATCCAGGAGGGTTTTCTAGAGCAGTATGTAAATAGTCCAACTCGGGAAGGAGCCATACTGGACCTGGTGTTGGGGAATGAGCCCGGCCAGGTGGTTGAAGTTTCAGTAGGGGACTACTTTGGGAATAGTGATCACAATTCCGTAAGTTTTAGAATACTCATGGACAAAGACGAGAGTGCTCCTAAAGGAAGTGTGCTAAATTGGGGAAAGGCCAACTATACCAAAATTCGGCAGGAGCTGGGGAATGTAGATTGGGAGCAGCTGTTTGAAGATAAATCCACATTTGATATGTGGGAGGCTTTTAAAGAGAGGTTGATTAGCGTGCAGGAGAGACATGTTCCTGTGAAAATGAGGGATAGAAATGGCAAGATTAGGGAACCATGGATGACAGGTGAAATTGTGAAACTAGCTAAGAGGAAAAAGGAAGCATACATAAGGTCTAGGCGGCTGAAGAAAGACGAAGCTTTGGAAGAATATCGGGAATGTAGGACCAATCTGAAACGAGGAATTAAGAGGGCTAAAAGGGGTCATGAAATATCTTTAGCAAACAGGGTTAAGGAAAATCCCAAAGCCTTTTATTCATATATAAGGAGCAAGAGGGTAACTAGAGAAAGGATTGGCCCACTCAAGGACAAAGGAGGAAAATTATGCGTGGAGTCAGAGAAAATGGGTGAGATTCTAAACGAGTACTTTGCATCGGTATTCACCGAGGAGAGGGACATGGCGGATGTTGAGGTTAGGGATAGATGTTTGATTACTCGAGGTCAAGTCGGCATAAGGAGGGAGGAAGTGTTGGGTATTCTAAAAGGCATGAAGGTGGACAAGTCCCCAGGTCCGGATGGGATCTATCCCAGGTTACTGAGGGAAGTGAGAGAGGAAATAGCTGGGGCCTTAACAGATATCTTTGCAGCATCCTTAAACACGGGTGAGGTCCCGGAGGACTGGAGAATTGCTAATGTTGTCCCCTTGTTTAAGAAGGGTAGCAGGGATAATCCAGGTAATTATAGACCGGTGAGCCTGACGTCAGTGGTAGGGAAGCTGCTGGAGAAGATACTGAGGGATAGGATCTATTCCCATTTGGAAGAAAATGGGCTTATCAGTGATAGGCAACATGGTTTTGTGCAGGGAAGGTCATGTCTTACCAACTTAATAGAATTCTTTGAGGAAGTGACAAAGTTGATTGATGAGGGAAGGGCTGTAGATGTCATATACATGGATTTCAGTAAGGCGTTTCATAAGGTTCCCCATGGTAGGTTGATGGAGAAAGTGAAGTCGCATGGGGCCCAGGGTGTACTAGCTAGATGGATAAAGAACTGGCTGGGAAACAGGAGACCGAGAGTAGCAGTGGAAGGGAGTTTCTCAAAATGGAGACGTGTGACCAGTGGTGTTCCACAGGGATCCGTGCTGGGACCACTGTTGTTTGTGATAGACATAAATGATTTGGAGGAAAGTATAGGTGGTCTGATTAGCAAGTTTGCAGACGACACTAAGATTGGTGGAGTAGCAGATAGTGAAGGGGACTGTCAGAGAATACAGCAGAATATAGATAGATTGGAGAGTTGGGCAGAGAAATGGCAGATGGAGTTCAATCCGGGCAAATGCGAGGTGATGCATTTTGGAAGATCCAATCTATACAATAAATGGAAATGTCCTGGGGAAAATTGATGTACAGAGAGATTTGGGTGTTCAGGTCCATTGTTCCCTGAAGGTGGCAACACAGGTCAATAGAGTGGTCAAGAAGGCATACAGCATGCTTTCCTTCATCGGACGGAGGTATTGAGTACAAGAGTTGGCAGCTCATGTTACAGTTGTATAGGACTTTGGTTCGGCCACGTTTGGAATACTGCGTGCAGTTCTGGTCGCCACATTACCAAAAGGATGTAGATGCTTTGGAGAGGGTGCAGAGGAGGTTCACCAGGATGTTGCCTGGTATGGAGGGCACGAGCTATGAAGAGAGGTTGAGTAGATTAGGATTATTTTCATTAGAAAGACGGAGGTTGAGGGGGGACCTGATTGAGGTGTACAAAATCATGAGAGGTGTAGACAGGGTGGATAGCAAGAAGCTTTTTCCCAGAGTGGGGGATTCAATTACTAGGGGTCACGAGTTCAAAGTGAGAGGGGAAAAGTTTAGGGGGGATATGCGTGGAAAGTTCTTTACGCAGAGGGTGGTGGGTGCCTGGAACGCGTTGCCAGCGGAGGTGGTAGACGCGGGCACGATAGCGTCTTTTAAGATGTATCTAGACAGATACATGAATGGGCAGGAAGCAGAGAGATACAGACCCTTAGAAAATAGGTGACAGGTTTAGATAGAGGATCTGGATCGGCGCAGGCTTGGAGGGCCGAAGGGCCTGTTCCTGTGCTGTAATTTTCTTCTTTGTTCTATTATTAAAGATGTTATAGCATGGTTTACATAAGCTGTACCTGAGAACTTTTCAAAGGTAACCATCACAGATCTTACCCATATACCCTTTACTTGAAATTGTCAGAACTTGCTGTGCATAATAATATTTAAGTTTGCATACAGAGTCAGTGTTCTGTGTGCAGGCTATTTCCGCACCTCCCCCCCCCCCCCCCCCCCACATCTTGATGCTTAGAAAACAAATACAGCTGCAGCTTACTGTGCAGGGAACTTGATTTGCAATGCTGCAGAAGGTTTATCAGCATTGGGTTCAAGAACAGTGTGCTAAAGTATTTTAAAGTTAACATTACAAATAATCTTGAATAAGTGGAACAAGCCAGAACTTTGTTCCATTGAGTTTTGTTTTAGTTAAGAAAAATATGACTTTCGTGTGTTGAAGAGGAAATGCTGTATTCTGTTAAATTTATTAAAAAGCTCATTTGGTCCAAACATTTAAAAAGGTAAAATTGCGCAAGATATTAGATATTGTCACACCAAGGCAATTACGTCCAGCTCTGGTCACCACACTTTAGGAAGGATGTGAGGGTCCTTGAGAGAGTGCATAGGATATTTACCAGAATGGTTCCAGGGATGAAGGATTTTAGCTATAAGGTTGGGCTGGAGAAGCTAGGGTTGTTCTCCATGGAACAAAGGAGATTGAGGTTAGGTTTGATAGAGGTGTACAAGATTGATAAGTTTAGAAAAGGTAAACAAAGAAAAGCTGTTCCCATTAGCTGATGGTACAAGGACTAGGGGGCACAGATTTAAAGTTTTTGCATACGATGCGGGGGAATGTGAGGAAGAAATTTTTTGCGCAGCGGGTAGTAATGATCAGGAACTCGTTGCCTTCAAGGGTGGTGGATTGATGATTTCAAAAGGAAATTGGTGGGGCACTTGAAGGAAATAAACTTGCAGGGCTATGGGGATAGAGTGGAGGAATGAGACTGACTGGATTGCTCTACAAAGAGCTGGCATGGATTCACTGGGCTGAATGGTTTCCTTCTGTGCTGTAATGCTGTATGACTTTAGGTACTATGCAAGCTACTGGATGTAACCTTTATGCTTTCAATGTTCATGGCTGTTCTGTTAATGTTACTGAGAAATTTTCTAATTGGGATCTGGATCCTATATGCATTTTTTAAAATTGGTGTACCAGTTGGGGAAGATGCTCCAGTCTGATTTAACTAATATTGTCCTTTTTTTCTAGTTTATTTGTGAGCCATAAAAGGGCATCTGATTTAGTAAGTCATTGGTTTTCAATAGGACTGTTCTTGAGATTTACAGACAAAATAGTTTGTGCTATCACAAACTGATTTAAAGCTTCAAAACAAAAGCTTGAATATTGTAAAATAAAAACAAAAAATGCTGGAAATACTCAGCAGGTCTGGCAGCATCTGTGGAGAGAGAAGCAGAGTTAACATTTCAGGTCAGTGACCCTTCATCAGAATAGCTTGAATATTGTGCTTTCTGGGCAGACATTGTGCAGAGTTTGATCGTACTTTATCTTCGATAAATCTTAACTGTCAAGTATTCGACTGCTTTGCATTCTTGTAACTTGCCCAAACCATTGCAGTTGTCCTTCTTCGATCTTCTGTATAAGTGTTGCTTCTTGCCCAAGATGTTACTCAAATAAATTTTAAGCTTGTGTAACGACTGTATACAGAACTTGGCATAGTTAAATTTTGGGCTCCAAGATTTTGTTTTAAAGAAACCAGAATATGGCATTCTACTTTTATATCGTAAACTTGGAAAACTTCTTTGCCATCAGTGGATTGAAGAAACTTTGCTAATCATGCTGAGCATTGCATTCTGATTATAGACTTCTAATTGCCCTGCAATTCTCAGCATGCATGGCAAAATAAATTTAATTTAAAAAGCTTGGATGATGAGCTTTGTATGCCACTGATGAACCTTATCAAATAGTAAGTAACAAGAGTCTGACATGACAGAATATTTTCAAAGATTGACCTAGTTGCAGCTTTCAACTTCCAGAGTTCTGGACCTCAGTGGCTGAAAACGAAACAGTCTTTGCTGCTAGTTTTCAGCCAATTAGAGCCTTGTTTTGTTTCAGTGTTTCAGAATGTATGGTGGGACTTGGGGCGATACTGATAAGTTTGTAAAATGTATTTTTTGGGTTGCATTATTAGTTACAAAAATGTAAAAGTTAAGTTTAAATAAAAGAATGAGGGAAGAAAGGAAGGCAGGCTGGCATTAATAATGAAGTATATTTTTTAATGTCATTTACTTATTTAAGTATTGATATTGTATTAATAAATTTCTTCCTGACACCTGAATGGCTTTGTTACTATACTAGTATTTGGTTCAGTGGAAGCGTGTGAATTGAAAATGTTTTTAAAAAAAATAGCTGTCAGAAGATGGAAACTTTAATTTTCCTGTATCTATTGACACTTGAAAGATTAAAATTCTGAGAATAGAGTCATAGAGACATACAGCACTGAAACAGGCCCTTCGGCCCACCGAGTCTGTGCCGACCATCAACCACCCATTTATACTAATCCTACATTAATTCCATATTCCCTACCACATCCCCACCTTCCCTCAATTCTCCTACCACCAACCTACACTAGGGGCAATTTACAATGGCCAATTTACCTATCAACCTGCAAGTCTTTGGCTGTGGGAGGAAACCTGAGCAGCCGGTGGAAACCCACGCGGTCACAGGGAGAACTTGCAAACTCCGCACAGGCAGTACCCAGAATCGAACCCGGATTGCTGGAGCTGTGAGGCTGCGGTGCTGACCACTGCACCACTGTGCTGCCCTAAATAAAGTACAGAACTATATATTTTTTAAATTGAAACAATTGAATTAGATTAATTTGATTTAATTTACATCTCTAAATTAGATTATCGGTCAATATACTGGGTCATGGCCTCATTGTTCTAATGATTGTGCTATATTTTGTCCTGTTTCTGTGCATAATGCTAGTCCATATTTCAAATGCAGCATCCAACATTGATGAAGTCCTTCACACATGTTTTCTGCCAAAGTGTTTATCTTAAGGAAATATTTTATTTGAGAAATGTAAGCAAAAAAACAAGGCAATTCTGGGCAGATTTCCTTGCTAGAATGGTTTGCCTCTCCTGTTGTATTAGGAAAGGGAAGTTGTTCTCATTAGATTCTTTGGTTTGAATCTTTTTTTCTTAAAGTTGCAGCTGGCTCTAACTGTGGAAACATTCTTTTGAAATCACTCTGTCCACTGAATAATTTGCACCCTTTTTCTATCACCAAACTACAGCATATTTCCTTTTCTTGAAAATGAGAGTCTAAACAGAACATCATATTGAACAGTCATGCCCAGTTCGCAAAAATGAGCACTGCATTCCAATCAATATAATTCCGTAGCTGTTTGGAACGCTTTGATAGCTCACTCATTCTTAATAACCTGGATTTTGCAGTGGTAATGATAGTGAAATTGTCAGTGTTCACCTTCATTATTCCACTGAAACTGACAGCAACTTTGGGAGTCCGTGTAGACGCAGAATAACATAAATCCAGAAGATGCTGTGAGTGATTCTGCGCTGCTGCAGAGGGCGTGCTGTTGAGGTCTCTCCAGAGTGCAATCCCAAAGCAATCAGAAAATTGAGAAAAATCCCACTTTTACGCTCTTAGTCTCGCTATAAAAACTCTTAGATAAGTTACACCTAGTTCAATGAGGTGTGACTGGGTTTAATGGCACACTGAGTTCATAATTACTGCTAAGCAGCCTCAGTGGACCTGGAAAGGTGGTTTTATGTTTTATATTTGTGGAATGTCAAATTTCTTCATTATGATCAAACACATCCTGGGATCTGCCTAGTCTGTGCAGTTCAGTGCGATACTAAACAACATATTTTACCCACTAAACCATTAGGAGTGCTCTGGATTTAAACCCTTGAAGGGGCAGCGTTCCATCTACAAAGAATAAGAAAACTGTGCCAATGATTTTGGGGGTGGAGGCATTGATAATGAGGATGATTATGTAAATTGGGCCTGTCCTTGCTGAAAAAGTGACAATTGCAAGGTGATATGATGGCTATTTGTAGAATTCAAAAGGGACTAGAAAATGTAGACCATGACTAGCTATTTTATTACATCCAGAGCACATGGACTGTGCTTCAAGGGGAGAAAATTCAAAACTTATCATTGGCAACAGTATGTCAATGAGTGGTCAATCTACAACAACAACTTGTATTTATATAACACCTTTACAAAATAAAATGTCACAAGGCACTTCACAGGAGTGTTATAAAGCAATATTTGTCACAAAGCCACATATTAGGACAGAGGGCCAAAAATTTGGTCAAAGCGGTAGGTTTTAAGGAGCATCTTAAAGGAGGAAAGAGAGATAGAAAAGTGGAGAGTTTTAGGGAGAGAATTCCCATGCTTTGGGCCTAGGCAGCTGAAGCCAGGGCAAACAGTGATAGACCAATGGAAATTCAGATACTCAAGAGCCATTTTAGAGGATTGCAACTATCTCTGAGGCATGTGGGATTGGAGGAGATTAGACATAGGGAGGGGCGAGGCCGTGGAGGGATTTGAAATAAGGTTGAGAATTTTAAAATAAGGTATTGCTTAACTGGAGATCAGTGTAGGTCAGGGGTGATAGGTGAATGTGACTTAGTGCGAGTAAGGCCATGAGCAGCAGAGTTTTGGATGACGTCAAGTTTGCGGAGGGTCGAATGTAAGAGGCTGCCCAGGAGTGCGTTGAAGCAGTCAAGCCGAGAGGTAACAAAGGCATCATTGATGATTTTAGTAGCAGATGAGCTGAGGCAGAGTTGGAGTCAGGAGTTTGTACCGAAGTGGAAACAGGCGGTTTTAGTGATAGCGTAGATATGTGTTCGGAAACTCATCTCTGGGCAAAGTGCGACACTAAGGTTGCAAACAGTCTGGTTGAGCCTCAGACAGTTGCCAGGGAGAGAGACGGAGTTGGTATCTAAGGAATGGATTCCGTAGTGTGGACCAAAAACAGTGGCTTTGGCCTTCCCAATATTTAATTGGAGGAAATTTCTGCTTATCCAATACTGGATGTTGGACAAGCAACCTGATAATTAGCAACAGTGGAGGAGTCCAGAGGGGTGGTGGTGAGGCGGAATTAGGTGTCACCAAGCATACTGTGAAAACTAATGCTGTGTTTTCAGATGATGTTGCTGAGGGGCAGCATGTAGATAAAAACATAGGAGATGGCCAAGGATAGATCCTTGTGGGACACCAGAGGTAACGGTGTGGGAGTGGGAAGTGAGGGTATTGCCTGTGATACTCTAGATTCGATTACTTAAGAATAGAATCAGGCGAGTGCAGTCCCACCAAACTGGACAGTCGTGGAGAGACAGTGGAGGAGGTTGATGTGGTCAACCATGTCAAAGGTTCCTGACAGGTCAAGAAGGACAAGGAGGGAAATTTTACCTTTGTCACAGTCACAAAGGATATAATTTGCAACTTTGATAAAAGCTGTTTCAGTACTGTGACAGTGGTGGAAACCTGATTGCAGAGATTCAGACATGGAATTGCGGGAAAGACGGGCATAGATTTCGAAGGCGACAATGTGTTTAAGGACTTTGGAGAGGAAAGGCAGGTTGGAGATTGGGTGGTGGTTTGCAAGGATGGTGGGGGTCAAGGGTTGATTTTTCTTTTGAGGAGAGTGCTGCTGATGGCAATTTTGAAGGAGAGAGGAACAATACCTGGAGAGAGAGAACTGTTAACAGTATCAGTTAACAGAGGGACCGTGAACAGAAGTTGGGTGGTCAGACTAATGGGAATAGAGTCGTGGGGGCAGGTGGTGGGTCTCATGGACAAGATGAGCTCGGACAGGGGCGATAGGAGAGAAATTTGAGAAAGATACGAGTACAGGGCTAGGGCAGAAGGGAGCTTGAGAGGAAATTTGGCCCAGTCGGCCAATGAAAAGGAGGGAAGCAGTAGAGGCAGTTGATCGGATGGTCTTAATCTTACTGACAAAGAAGTTCGTGAGCTCCTTGCTCTTGTTGGAGGTGAGGATGAAGGAGATGAGAGAGAAAATAGTTTGTAGTTGACAAAAGAAGTTGGAGTTATTGTTGCATTCAAGGATTATCCTGGAATAGTGACCAGTTTTTAGCAGACGAGTACAAGACCAGATAGTGATTTATGAGGTCCAGCCAGATCTGGTGGTGTATGGCATATCCTTTAAAGTTTGGGTCACTTAAAATTAAGGGAGTAGAGATGAGGGTCATAACTGGAGGAACAGCCAGGGTGTGAGTGTGTAATGGTTTTAGTGGGGGCACGGGCATCCAAGTTAGACGTGAGGGTGTTAATTGTGTATCAATTCATTAATTATGATGCAGGTGGAGGGTGTTAATTGGGGTATTACTTGATCAGTTTGTAAGGAGACATTTGCTGAGAATGGTGAAGGGAGCTACTTGTATGTAATCCTTTTTATGATGTACAATAAAGATAGGCTACAGCATCATCCTTCAACAATAAGCTTTCTGGAACTTAACGAAAATGTGGTTGAGCAAATCACTAGCTGCAGAAACATTGTGGTAATCAGAGAGCGCCAAAGGCTTGACATATGGGATTTTGAGTGTGCAGTTCTAAATGACTTGATGTGTAGTTTTTTTCCAGGGGCAGATACAGAAGGAAGTAGGATTTGTCACAAATAGCATGTGACTGTGATAAAGGTAAATTATCCTTCTTTGTCCTTCTCGACCTGTCCGCAGCCTTTGATACTGTTGACAACACCATCCTCCTCCAGTGCCTCTCCAATGTCGTCTAGCTGGGTGGGACTGCACTCACCTGTTTCCATTCTTATCTATCTAATCGTAGCCAGAGAATCACTTTCAATGGCTTCTCTTCCTGCTCCCGCACCATTACCTTTGGTGTCTCCCAAGGATCTATCCTTGGCCGCCTCTAGGTAGAGATCAAGATAAAGAAGAAAAAGTGTGCTTATGATCGATGCCAGGTAGAAAATACTACTGAGAAACCAGGCTGAAGATAGAAGGTCCAAAGGGGAAGTGAAAAAGCAAGTAAAAGAAGCAGAGAGAACATGAAAAGAGACTGGCAGCTCGCATTAAAGGAAATCCCCACGTTTTCTATAGGCCTATAAATAGTCAAAAGGGTGCTAAAAAGGAGAAGTGGGGCCAATTAAGGACCAGAAAGGGGATTTACACATGGAGGCAGAGGGCATAGCTGAGGTATTAAATGAATACTTTGCATTTGTCTTGACCAAGGGAGAAGATGCAACCCAGGCAATGTTGAAAGAGGAGGTAGGTCAGACATTAGAGGGGTTTAAAATTGACTATGTGGACGTATTAGATATGCTGTCTGAACTTAAAGTGGATAAAGCAGCAGGACCAGTTGAGATGCATCCAAACATAGTGAGGGTGGAAATCGCAGAGGCACTGGCCATAATTTTTCAGTCTTCCTTAGACTTGGGTGGGGTGCGGGTGGTGGTGGTGCCAGAGGACTGGAAAATTGCAAACGTTACACCCTTGTTCAAAAAAGGGTGTAAAGCTAAGCCCAGCAACTCCAGGCCACTGAGTTTAACTTTGGTGATGGGAAATCTTCTAGAAAAAATAATTAGGGACAAAATCAATAGTCACATGGACAAATGTGAGTTAATTAAGGAATGCCAGCATGGATTTCTTAAGGGGAAATCATGTTTAACTAACTTTCTGGAGTTTTTTGAGGAGGCAACAGAGAGGGTTAATGAGAGCAATGCTGTTGTTGTGTATATGGACTTTCAAAAGGCATTTGACACAGTGCCACACAGCAGACTTATGAGCAAACTTGTAGCTCTTGGAATAAAAGGGACGGTAGCAACATGGATGCGAAATTGGCTGAGTGACAGGAAATAGAGTTGTGATTAATGGATGTTTTTCGGGCTGGAGGAAGGTGGAGTTCCCCAGGGATCAGTATTGGGACCTTTGCTTTTCCTGCTATATATTAATGACCTAGACCTTGGTGTACAGGGCACAATTTCATTTGCAGATGATATGAAACTTGAAAGCCAGTTTCTTTCGCGACATTTAAGAGGCATCTTGACAAATACGTGAATAGGATGGTAATAGAGGGATACGGACCCCAGAAGTGCAGAAGGTTTTAGTTTAGACAGGCATCATGATCGGCGCAGGCTTGGAGGGCCGAATGGTCTGTTCCTGTGCTGTACTGTTCTTTGTTCATTGTGAACTGTGAGGGGGAGAGTGTAGAACTCCAAAAGAACATAGATAAGTTGGTGGAATGGTCAGGCAAGTAGCAGATGAAGTTCAATGCAGAGAAATGCAAAGTGATTCATTTTGGCAGGAAGAACATGGAGAGACAATATAAAATAAAGGGTACAATTCTGAAGGGAGTGCAGGAGCAGAGGGACCTGGGTGTATATATGCATAAGTCATTGCAGGTGGCAGGACAGGTTGAGAGAGCGGTTAATAAGGCATACAGTATCCTGGACTTTAGGGGCATAGAGTACAAGAGCAAGGAAGTTATGTTGAACTTGTATAAGACACTAGTTCAGCCTCAGCTGGAGTATTGCATCCAATTCTGGGCGCCGCACTTGAGGAAAGACGTGAGGGCATTGGCTAGAGTACAGAAAAGATTCACGAGAATGGTTCCAGGGATGAGGAACTTCAGTTATGAAGATAGATTGGAGAAGTTGGGGCGGCGCAGTGGTTAGCACCGCAGCCTCACAGTTCCAGCAACCCGGATTCGGTTCTGGGTACTGCCTGTGCAGAGTTTGCAAGTTCTCCCTGTGATCACGTGGGTTTCCGCCGGGTGCCCCGGTTTCCTCCCACCGCCAAAGACTTGCAGGTTGATAGGCAAATTGGCCATTGTAAACTGCCCCTAGTGTAGGTAGTTGGTAGGGGATTAATGTAGGAGGGGATGTGGTAGGGAATATGGGATTAATGTGGGAGGGGATGTGGTAGGAAATATGGGATTAATATAGGAATAGTATAAATGGGTGGGTGATGGTCGGCACAGACTCGGTGGGCCGAAGGGCCTGTTTCAGTGCTGTATCTCACTATGACTCTGTGACTATGACTCTGACTCTATAAATTAGAGCTGTTTTCCTTGGAGTAGAGAAGGCTAAGAGGTGATTTGATAGAGGTGCTCAAAATCATGAGGGGTCTGAATAGCGTAGATAGAGAGAAACTGTTCCCACTCGTGAAAGGATAGAGAACCAGAGGGCACATATTTAAAGTATTTGGTAAGAGAAGCAAAAGTGGCATGAGGAAAAACTTTTTCACGCAGCGAGTGGTTAAAGCCTGGAATGCGCTGCCTGAGAACATGGTGGAGGCAGGTTCAATTGAAGCATTCAAAAGGGAATTAGACAGTTATATGAAAAGGAAGAATGTGCAGGATTATGGGGAGAAGGCAGGGGAATGGAAGTGAGGGAGTTGCTCTTTCAGAGAGCTGGTGCAGTTACAATGGGCCAAATGGCCACCTTCTGCACTGTAACAATTCTGTGATTCTTATTTCTCATCCACATGCTGGCCCTTGGCGTTAGTTTTCAATTGTCTACTGACGACACTCAGGTTCACTTCACCGCCACCTCTCTTGGCTCCTCCACTGTTGCTAAATTATCAGACTACTTATCCGACATCCAGGACAGGATGAGCAGAAATTTCCTCCAATTAAATATTGGGGAGACTGAAGCCATTGTTTTCAGTCCCCACTCCAAACTCTATTCCCTAGCTACCAACTCCATCCCTCTCCAGGCCAACTGCCTGAGAATTAACCTGACTGTTTGCAACTTTGGTGTCAAATTTGACCCAGTGATGAGCTTCGAACCATACATGCATGACATAATTTCATCCACCTATTTCCACCTCCGTAACATCGCCTGACTTCACCCCTGCAAAAAAAAACAATCACCAACCTCTGTTTGTTGCTGCTTAAGTAATAAGTTATTTAAAACACTTTATAGAAGTGTTTGTATTTTAAAGATAGGAAATAACATTCCAGATATAGTGAAATGACAAGTTGGCTAAAAGACTTGTTGACAGAATTTGTAGGTTAAATGATTAAAAGATTAAAGAAAAATTACAAGCCTTCGGCAGCTGACTCAGGATGTTTAATCAATACCTTAAGTAGTTTGCCTGATGAGTTCAGGGTTGTCAGTCTATACCTCCAGTAACCGGGAGTAACAAAGTTAGTTTAGCTAAACATAAACCTCTGATATAGTTTAGTTTAGAGATACAGCACTGAAACAGGCCCTTTGGCCCACCGAGTCTGTGCCGACCATCAACCACCCATTTATACTAATCCTACACTAATTCCATATTCCTACCACATCCCCACCTGTCCCTATATTTCCCTACCACCTACCTATACTAGGGGCAATTTATAATGGCCAATTTACCTATCAAGCAGCAAGTCTTTGGCATGTGGGAGGAAACCGGAGCACCCGGAGGAAACCTACGCAGACACAGGGAGAACTTGCAAACTCCACACAGGCAGTACCCAGAACTGAACCCGGGTCGCTGGAGCTGAGAGGCTGCGGTGCTAACCACTGCACCCTGTGCCGCCCTATATTGGAGGGAACAATTGATTTTTTTTGCTAGATGTTCAATGATATGATCCTACAAAAGATCTTATCTTTTGCATTAGTGCTGGTGCTGGAATCAAGAAAATTCTCCCTTATATTAGGATATTAGTGCAGCCAGCTCCTTGCATTTATATATTGCTCTGTGGCAGCTGAGCTCTTGTCCAGAGTGCTGATGTCTTACCACTTTCAAGCTTGGAGAGTAAATTATAAAATTACAATTTCTTGTTGCTTTTAGTGGATAAGTTGGATGGAGGTAGTGTTAAAGTTTTATGTTTCAATACTGAGTCTTAAAAATGATTAGTAATACAAGCTGCTGTCAGGAAACCAGTTATGTGTTTGATTTTACTTTTAATGCTTAATCCTTGTATGGGAGGTTGTGCACACATTCAATAAATTGCAATAGGGCGTTACCTTGGAGTGATGCTTTAATATTCCTATTTAACTAATCTAGTAGTGGTAGTAGTAGGCATCCGTCCATCTCGGAAGACGTTGGATTGCGCCTGGGGTGTATATCGCTTCTGAGTTGAACATAGCCTTGTTGTGGTTATAGAGGCCAACTTGTGAATGGCAATCCTTCCGCAGCTGGTACAGATAAACTTTGTGGGCCCAAGGTCGACTGATGTTTTTTCCTTTCATTGGGCTCTCTTTTCTGCCATCTGGTCATTTCTTTTTACCTCTGATTTTTCCCCTGCCTTCCTGACTGTCATTCTCCAGGAACTGCGATCAGCAGCAAGGACTTCCCATCCAACGACACTGATCCCGGTCAACTTGAGGTCTTGCTTGCAGACGTTGCCAATAGCACATTCGCCATAGAGCACACATGACTCAGCCAATGGAGTTGCCACTGACTCAAGGGCAAACATACTGGGGATCCCTGCACATTGGTGTACTTCTGTATTCGGTACTCTGTCCTGCCAGGAGATGCCCAATATTCATCTGAGGTGGAAGCTGTTCAGCTGCTTTTCTTGGCTTGCATAAGTTGTCCATGCTTCGCCACTGTAAAGGAGAGTGCTGAGAACGCAAGCCTGGTAGACACAGAGCTTTGTATTTTATGTTAGTTTGCTGTTAGTCCACACTTGTCTTCTTAACTTTGACATGACAGCTGCAGCCTTGGCAATCCTGGTTCTGATTTCGGCATCAAGGGATAGATATAACTAATCTGGTGTTGCTGCAAGTCTAGATACAGTTTGCATCTACAAGTTAAATATTAATTGCTTTAAGTCATTTAGGGGATTAACAGAAGTGTTAGCATGTATCATATTTATGAAGAGTGCATTTTACGCACTGTATAACACTGGTAATTTTGGAGTTTGTAGAACATTTATTTAGATGCAATTTGTAGCATTCTCTGGAAAAATTCTTTTGCTTCTGGTTGCATAACATATTATCCCCCATTCTTTTAGATTTTTAGTGTTAACAGGAATTTTTTTGCTATTCAGATGGCATACTTGTGCTGAGTTCATGCTATGTTGTTGCTGTGACAGCCAAGTTGCAGCTGCTGTTAGATGGAAATTGGATGTTGTGGAGAGAGCAAACAGTATGCTCCCAAACATCTGTGTTTTCATGTCAAGAAATGAACAGGAAGGATAAATCCACATGTCGTCTATTTGAGCTTGTTTGCATTATAGTGATGTAATAAAGTTTAACCTATGGGAGGTTACTGGTAAGCCACAAATAACAACGCTGCCTCTTTGTAAAGCTAATTCAGAAGACTCTGACATATATGTTCATCGTTCACATATGTTCAGTTATGCATAATGCTAATGAAAAATTCAATGTTTCACATTTTATATGAAAATGTGTCTGTGATTTCAGGAGGACATAGAAGTGGGAAGACACATGGCAGATATTATTTAGTGCAGAGAAGTGCAAAGTGATGCATTTTGGAAGGAAGAATGAAGGAGAAGCAATAGAAAGTAATTGTACAATTTTAAAGGAAGTGCAGGAACAGAGCGAGCTAAGGGTTTGCCTACACAAATCTTTGAAGGTGGCAGGACAAATTGATAAGGCTGTTAAAAATGCATTCTCGATTCCTTGGCATTGTAGAGTTCAAGGAGTTATGCTAAATCTTTATAAATCACTGCTTAGGTATCAGTTGAACTGTTGTGTCCAATTCTGGGTATCACACTTTAGGAAGGATGTCAAGACCTTGGAGAGGGGGCAGAGGAGATTTGCCAGAATGGCACCAGAGGATGTGTATGTCAATTGTATATTAATTGTGTTTAATCATATCCAGATGCGGAGTATGAATTGGGGTTTCACTTGAGCACGTATAAAAAGACACTTATTGAAACTGTGGTGTGGTTGAATTGGAGGGTATTGCTTGGAATGTTTCACTTTTTAAATAAATGTTAGACTGAGTATAGGTTGGCTTCAGTACTATCCTTCACCAACTGGCTTTCTGAAATATAACAATATGGAGAAAAAAAGCTGGGATTGTTGTCTTCAGAGCAGAGAAGGTTAAGGGGAAATTTAATTTAGTGGTTCAAAATTGAGAGAGCTTTGATGGAGTAAATAAAGAGAAACTATTTTCAGTGGCAGGTGGATTGGTAACCAGAGGACCCAGATTTAAGATGATTAGCAAAATAAGTCGGGGGGGTGGGGAGATGAGAATTTTTTTTTCTGTTATGAGAGTTGTTATGATCTGGAATGCACTGCCTGGAACTGTGGTGGAATCAGATTTAATGGAAACTGTTAAAAGACTACTGGACATATACTTGAAAAGGAAAAATTTGCAGTGCTGCTGGAAAAGAGCAGGAGAGTGGGACTAATTGGATAGCTCTTTCAAAGAGGCATAATGGACTGAATGACATCTTTTTGTGCTGTATGATGCTATGAACCTGTATCAAGTAGGAATTCCCCCCCTTGATATTCAGGTGTTGAGCAGCTTTCAGCAGAATGTCTTCATGGTGCTGACTGATGAACAACAGAGAATTTGGTGTAGCATCTTCATGATTAAATTAACTCTGGTGCAGATGTGATCTTTCATTCACAATTTAATGAGTAGTGCTATAATCTACATATGTACTGATCATCACCTAAAAGTATGTACAAAAATGGTGATATCCTTGTGCTATGGTGAAGGCCATTCTTAGGCTATTGAGAAACAGGTTAACAAAATAACAAGTGAAGTTACCTACGTTTGGCTGCATCTCAACATTTACGGCTTGGAATCCAATCCTGCTCTCTGAGGAGCATCCCAGTCAGCCCCACTCCCCTGCTCGATCCCCATAGCCCTGCAAGTTTATTTCTCTCAGCTGCCCATCCAATTTCCTTTTGATATCATTATCTCCACTTCCACCACCCCCGAGTGCAGCAAGTTCCAGGTTATTACCACTCTCTGCGTAAAAAAAAAGCTCTTCCTCACATTGCCCTGCATCTCTTGCCCAAAACCTTCAATCTGTGTCCCCTAATCCTTGTGCCATCAGTTAATAGGAACAGATTTCCCTTGTCTAACTTATCTAAGCCTGTCATAATTTTGTATCAAATCTACCCTCAGTCTCCTTTGCTCCAGGGAGAACAAATAGTCTAGTTAAAAGTTTCCAGTACAGAAATTAACAAGCTTAGTGGAATACCCATAATTACGTCATTTTGTGGCTTTTTCAATGTTTATCCATGTCTTCCTGGATTAAGTTTTAGAAAATAAGGAACTTTCATCATGATCTGGACCAACCTGTCCTCGTTGTGTCAAAGGTAAAGCTGTGGACATGACTTAGTTTTGGTATTTCTTCCTTATTTATTGAAAGGAATGTCATTGAAATGACACCGATTGAAGGCTTACAAGGCAAATTATTATATAATTACAGATTGTGGGGCCCTAGTATTTCCTTCAAACCTGCTGCTCTCCAGAGGAAAGATTTTACTTAAACTGCATATCTAAGGCATATTTCAGTTCAAAGTGAATTGTCGTCCATTTGATCTAAGCTGGGGCTGCACTTGAGATGCTCAAATTGGCCTTGTTGCCTGTGGAGCAAGAAAAGAAAAACCTGGCATGGTTCCCAATCCTTATTCCTTGTGCAGTAACTTCTGCTGGAAAGTGCTCAAATATTTAATGAGGTCAGGAATGGGTAGATTGTGATGCTCCATATATTAAAATAGCTCACTCATATTCACTGTTTCATCCCACATCAGAAGAGTAACCACTTTGGCTAGACACCAGGGGACGTATAAATTTACCCCTGTAAGACTTGTGGCCTTCAGGAGAGAAGGTGAGAAGAGTGGGCAACTCATTTTCCTCCTCCCTTACTGAATGATACAGATTGTCGCCTTAATAAAAACATTGTTGCTCATATATTTTAATAAAGAGATTTTGTAACCAGTGCAGAAATGTTCTGTTGTAACTGAGGTGATTCAAAGAAGCAGTGTTCCCGAGGCATAGTCTAAGAGCTGTTTAAAATTGGAGGAACTGCCATTTAAATTTTGGATGTCCAAAGGGTCAGTAGGTATATTATTCCATCCCCCTGCTGTCCAGCTAGGTTTTACGGGCAGTGCATGAGCAAGTCAAAAGGCTCAGTTATAACTGTCACTTTATTTAACCAGAAAAGGATAAAGGTCAGTTAAACCATACTTAGTTTCAGTCTTGTAAAATCTACCCCACTATCTTTCTTTTCAAATTGCTTTCTTTCTGTTTTTTCCCAAATGGTTTTCTCCTTTCTGTCCCATCCTGAGATAGAAAGTGGGTAACCTTCCTTCAGGTTTCTGCTAATGTTGCTTACAAGCTTTTTTATTCGTTTTGTGTGATGTGGGTGTCGCTGGCAATGCCAGCATTTATTGCCCTTCCCTAATTGCCCTTGAACTGAATGGCTTGCTTGGCCATTTCCGAGGCCATTTAAGAGTCAACCACATTGCTGTGGGTGTGAGGTCACATGTAGGCTCGACCAGGTAAGAATGGTAGATTTCTTTCCCTAAAGGACATTAGTGAACCAGATGGGTTTTTACAACAATCGGCAATGGTTTCATGGTCGCCATTAGACTAACGTTTAATTCCAGATTTATTAATTGAATTCAAATTTCACCATCTGCTGTGGTGTGATTGGAACCCATTCAAACCTATGTCCCCAGAACATTACCTTGGTCTCTGGATTACTAATCCAATGAAATTACCACTGTGCTACGGCCTCCCCAAGTGCTATCAAGTACCAAATCTGGAGATGACTCTTCACTTATAGGCATAAGTGCATCTGCTTTAAGTCACCTTTCTCAGCAATTTCGTATTGAGACAGTATTTGGTAAATGGAAAACTGCAAGGTGAGCCCATGTCCAACTATTTAGTGAAGTGCACACTGACGTTCCAGTTCATGATGCCGCTTCTAAAATTCAACTTGTAAAAATATCCTATATAGAATATAAATAATCTGTATTTCAGAATCACAGAATTGTTACAGCACAGAAGGAGGCCATTCGGGCCCATGTCTGCACCGGCTCTCCGAATGGGCAATTCACCTGGTGCCGCTCCTCTGCTTCCCATAACCCTGCACATTCTTCCTTTTCAGGTAACAGTCTAATTCCCTTTTGAATGCCTCGATTGAACCTGAAACCACCACACTCTCAGGCAGTCCATTCCAGATCTTAACCGCTCACTGCACAAAAAAGTTTTTCCTCAGGTTGCTTTTGCTTTTGTCAATTACTTTAAATCTTTGCCCTCTCGTTCTTGATCCTTTCATGAGTAGGAACAGTTTTTCCCTATCTACTCCGTCTAGACCCCTCATGATACAGATCAAATTTTTCAAGCAACCCATTTAAGTCCACATTTCCTGTTGTACTATTTCCTGTCATGCTTTTTGATTATGATTAAATGTCTCTTTGGTTCTGATTCCTCCAAGCTAGGGGACACTGTTGCATGTTTACCTCTGAGGCCTCCCAGTTCCATTTCCAAAATAAGTCATGCTGTTGCTCATGTCTTGCAGCTTCCAAAATTGGACATTTTTGGCCTTTTATGCTGCTGTTCTCACTGTTTTTGTCGTCTCCTGTACCATTTATTTATTTATTTAGAGATACAGCACTGAAACAGGCCCTTCGGCCCACCGAGTCTGTGCCGACCATCAACCACCCATTTATACTAATCCTACACTAATCCCATATTCCTACCACATCCCCACCTTCCCTATATTCCCCCACCACCTACCTCTACTAGGGGCAATTTATAATGGCCAATTTACCTATCAACCTGCAAGTCTTTGGCTGTGGGAGGAAACTGGAGCACCCGGCAAAAACCCACCTGGTCACAGGGAGAACTAGCAAACGCCGCACAGGCAGTACCCAGAATTGAACCCGGGTCGCTGGAGCTGTGAGGCTGCGGTGCTAACCACTGCGCTCCTCTGCTGCTTCATCCCAAGCTGAAGTTAGCTGGACGGCACTGGGAAAAGTTGTGTTATTTAAAATAAATACAGCTGTTTAAGTATTTCTAGAGTGCTAGAATCCTTTCCACACTTCCAGGGAATGAAGAGAATTAATTTTCCTTCAACACCTTCCTCCCCACTCCCACTCTGATCACTCCTACCTTTCTTACTCTTTCACTGACCGTACAATGCCCTTCTCTGCCAGGTCAACCCCCAGGATTCCCCTCCCAGTACTCCCACAGTCAGCAACTTGCCCTTGCCCAATGCTTCCACACCACATTACCAAGCCTGGTTCCTGCCATGCCCCGAAGTGACCCTCCCCAACCTTCCACATGTTGCAACCTTACCCCAGTACTCCCATATTATGGGACCCCTTTCCATTGCCTACCATATTTTAACATCTTTTCCCACTTCTATCAGATATTTGTAACCTTTTTGCAGTGCTTCCAATCATCATTACTTTCCCCTCCCAGTGGTCCCACTTGCTGCAACTGCCTCCCCCACCCCCTTTCCTGGTTTTATCACAAAAACACACTCTGCCCATTGCTCCCACAGGGTATGGCTCCTGCCTGTAATGCTGCCAAACCCAAGGACTACCACTCCAGATTACCGATCCATATAGCTCTTTCCAGTACACCAACACACAGTTCCTACAACTTAGCTACCTGGAACATCTTTCTTATCTTTAAAAAAAAAACTCTGTATGTGAACAACAGTGGCAAGATGAAATTTATTGCCTATCGTTAATTTCCTTGATAAGGTGATGGTGAGCCTTTCTGAGCCGTTGTAATCCTTATAGTGGTTGTGCTCTCACAATTGTGTTACGTAGGGAATTCCAGGAGACTGACCCAGCAACGATGAAGGAGTGGCGATATGTATCCAAGTATAGGTTGTGTGTGAATTAGAGAGGAATGTGGAGATAATGGTATTCTAATCTGTCCTTCTAAGTAGTGAAGGTGCTCTTTGGCATAATCCTTGGTAAGTTTTAAGAGTGCTTCCTATAAGGTTGTGCATTCTGCAGCCACAGTGCACGTGATGGTGGGGGTGGACATTGAGTCTAGCAGTCCAGGTCAGTCAAGTGCACTGGTCTATCTTGCATGATGTTAAACTTCTTGCTGTTATAGTTGCACCCATCCACAAGCATTGTGAATATTTCATCCCACTCCTGAGCCTTGAAAATGGAAGAGAGGCATTGAGGGATTTGGTGATGAGCCACTCATCAGAGTTCCCTTTTCTTGTAGCCACAGTATTGGTTTGGCAGATGCAGTTCAATGGTGAGCCCTATGATGTTGATAGTGAAGGACTCAGGAGTGGCTCATTACCCGACACATGTGGTGTGAATCTTACCTGCCATTTGTCAGCCACAAGCTGCAAAAGGATGATCAGGCTGGGTGTCTTTTCTCTTGGAAAAAAAAGGCTGAGGGGTGACCTAATAGAGATCTTTAATATTATGAAACCTTTTGATGAGTGAATGTTTCCACGTGACAAAGAGCTTAAATAGAGGCTGTTAATGTAAGATAGTTACCAGGAAATCCAATAGGGAATTCAGAAAAAGCTTCTTTATCTAAAGAGTGGTGAGAATGTGGAACTTGCTACCACAGGGAAAGTTTGGACGCATTTAAGGGGCAGCTGGGCAAGCAGATGAGGGAGAAGGGAATAGAGAGTTGCGATAGTAGATTTAGATGAGAAACTATGGGAGAAGGCTCAAGTGGAGCATAAACGCCAGCATGGACTGGTTCTGCCGAATAGCCTGTTTCTGTGCTGTATATCTTACGTAATTCTGTGAAATGTAAAGGCTGGTTGTTATCCAACTCCTATTGCAGGATGGCATGGGCTGCTTCCTCTGTGTCCTGGGCTTGCTTTGTTAGTGATGCAGAATAGCATTAAAACACTATTTTTCATTTCCATCTCTTGAAGAAGAGATGTTGTAATGTTTCTTATACAACAGGGCGGAACAGTGGTGCAGTGGTTAGCACTGCAGCCTCACAGCTCCAGGGACCCGGGTTCGATTCTGGGCACTGCCTGTGTGGAGTTTGCAAGTTCTCCCTGTGTCTGCGTGGGTTTTCTCTGGGTGCTCCGGTTTCCTCCCACAAGCCAAAAGACTTGCAGGTTGGTAGGTAAATTGGCCATTATAAATTGTCACTAGTATAGGTAGGTGGTAGGGAAATATAGGGACAGATGGGGATGTTTGGTAGGAATATGGGATTAGTGTAGGATTAGTATAAATGGGTGGTTGATGGTCGGCACAGACTCGGTGGGCCGAAGGGCCTGTTTCAGTGCTGTATCTCTAATCTAATCTAATCTAAGAATATATACGTTCGGCATTGTTTCAACATTCTGAATTGGTTTTGCTTAATTGACAGTCCAATGTACTGATTTTCACATCATCTCTATTCATTTCAAGAATGCAGTGTGATTAGACCTCCTTATCCTGAAAGGGATCCTATACCGTCGCCTATTTAGCATGTTGTAATGTTTCTTATACAACAGTGCAATCTCTGATTTATCATTCTCAGCGGTTCATTAGTAATCTCAAAAGCATGTTTAGTGCCTGATTTTGTTTTTGCCTGTCGCACTTTATTGCAACAGCTGGGTGTCACATTTCTTGCAATCATATTTATTTTCAATTTATTCAAATACTTGACATTAAAATCCTTCCAGTTGATTTATTTGTGTTCAATTTTTTCCCAGTGATTGATATGCAAATTAATAAATTGTAATTCAGTCTATTAATTATAATTTGATCAATGCAGATTTCTTAGGTGAAGCAATCAAATCATTGAAAATTTAAAAAATCTAACCCCTCTTAATCTGGCAAGTATGGACTAAAACTGAGGTTTGTAACGTAAGGCCATGGTAACATGTATTTCACCAATAACTTGATTAATCTTGCCCGTAAAGATGTCTTGTGTGTTTTTAGTAGCTTTATTAACATTTTACATGAAAGTCTCAGCTTTTCCTAAAAGTCTGAGGACGTACCAAATTTCCCATTAAATATCAGTAGGATTTTGTGATTCCATTCAATGGGATTTGATTATTTCATTCATTATTTCCAAAATATTTAAAAACACTCAAACAAGAAGTTAGCCTGTCATCCAACTAACAAAATCTTACTGATATTTAATGGGAAATTTGGCACATTGGGATCGAGCAGGATAAAATGGGACTGTCTGGATTGCTCGACAGAGAGCCAGCATGGACTCAATGAGCCAAATGGCCTCCTGTGCCGTAATGACTCTGACTTTGTGAAACAGGAAGGAAGAAAGGGTTATGAAAAGATTTTGGATGCTGAACACAAAGTGCAAGTGAAGAAATGTATGAAAAAGCAAAATAATTTTTATAGAGGTTTTTGAAAGGTGGAAGAATTTGCAAAGGGACATATGCAATTTCCCAAATAGAATAAACAGAATGTGAGTTTTCCATTTGTTTACAATACTTTAAAAAAAAATCACGTGCACTAGCGACTTAATCTACTGATGACTTCTGTCATGGTTGTCTTTGTTTGGATAGATATAAGGTATCGCATCACTGCATCATGTATCTTGTTGTTGTAGAGTAACCCCTTGTTTGCTTTTTTATATATAGACTATAATGAGCCTTTTCTGTCTTGCTATGGTTGAAATTTTAATGTTGCCTTGATAACTTTGCTTATTCTTCCTGTGTTTAACATTTGGTAAAATGGCCACACCTTAAACAGGGGCTGCTAAGATAACACATGTCTAGCTGCATTCATTAAAGCAGTCTAGTTTTGCATGGTGGGTTTTAGGTCTTTTAATCAACATTTGTTGATTGTTTTGGCAAAGTATAGCTGCTGGAAATTAATATTGTTTACTGGCATGATTCATTTAACTGCCCTCAAGATGAATAAATTCACGAGTGTAAATTAATTAATTTAAAGATGTCTTCTTAAACGCCACAAATGAATGTTATATGTAGAAGAACTTGCAATTTGACCAGAAGATAAATTGCTATAGAATTGTTCTCTAATTGCGACAAGTTCTGGACATCAAATGGCTGATAGAGGACAGTAAGTTAACTGACAGGTACAGGAGTTACACCACTTTCATATTACCAAAAAGAAAAATGCAGTAAGTGACCATTACTGGGATTATACTGTCTGTATGTATTTATGATGTAAAAACATTGTAATAAAATTCACTCATGCTTGAAATATTTTTACTTTTTCTGCAAAAATGTTCACCTTTTATCCCGTGAATACTCTTAGCTGGGATATGGGTTTACAGATGTCTTGCCCAAATGAGCACAACAGCGAATGTCAGTAGGCTATTTGACCACAGGGGACCTTGTAGAGAAACTTGTTCCTCCCACAATCTCCAAAAAGACATTGCTGGATTGTAAGCAGGACCAGTACCTCTGGTCAATTTTTTGCTCCCTAATGCATATTTGAATTTGAATAATAAGAAGTGTAAAGAACATATCAGTAAATTGTTATTAAATGGAACATACAACCTTTGTATTCTTTGTATATAGTATAATCAGTTAAATAAATGTTGGATTGGTAGGAGGGGCTTCGGTGGATCGGACATGTCCGCAGGGTGGAAGACGGTCACATACCCAAGGACCTTCTGTATGGTGAGGTAGCCGGGGGCAGATGACCAGTGAGACTCACAAAGCTCCGCTTCAAGGATGCTTGCAAGTGTGACATAAAGGCCCTAAATGTCGACTATCACACCTGGGAGTCACTAGCTGGCGAAAGAGGGAAATCACGACACATCCTGTGGACTGGTGTGCCAGAGTGCTGTGGAAGCTTAGTCATTGACTATGTTTAAAGCAGAGATTGATAGATTTCTACATACCAATGACTTAAAGGGGATAGTGTGGGAAAAGTCATCGAAGTGGATGATCAGCCATGATCGTATTGAATGGCAGAGCAGGCTGAATGGCCTAGTCCTGCTCCTATGTTTCTACTATGCTTCCGCTTGTGAGGAAGAGCAAAACTGGAAGCCATCAATATAAGATAATTAAGAAATCAAACAGGGAATTCAAAAAGCTAGCTAAAAATATAAAAACAGATAGTAAGAATTTCTAAATATATTTAAAAAGAAATGAGTTAGCAAAATAAGCATTGGTCCTATGGAAAGTGTCTGAGGGAATTAATAAGGGAAAATAAGGAGATGAATTAAACAGGTATTTTGCATTGGTCTTCACTATAGAGGACACAAGTAACAACCCAGAAATAGCAGTAAATCAGGAAATGGAAGGGAGGGAGGGAGGAACTCAAGAAAATCACAATCTCCAGGGAAGTGGTACTGAGCAATTTGTTGGAGCTGCGGGCTGACAGGCCCTGGGTCCTGATGGACTTCATCCTAGGATCTTAAAAGAAGTGACTAGTGAGATAGTTGATGAATTAGTTTTAATTTTGCAAAATTCCCCAGATTCGGGGATGGTTCCATGAGATTGGAAAATAGCGAATGTAACTCCTTTATTCAAAAAAAGAGTGAGACAGAAAGCAGGAAGCTATAGGCCAGGTAGCTTAGCATCTGTCTTAGGGAAAATTTTAGAAGCTATCATTAAAGACATTATAGTAGGGCACTTAGAAAAATTGATGGTAATCAGGCAGAGTCAACATGGTTTTGTGAAAAGGAAATCATGTTTAACCAATTTATTGGAGTTCTTTGAAGAAGTAACATGTGCTGTGGATAATGGTGAACCAGTGGATGTATTGTATTTAGATTTCCAGAAGGAATTTGATAAGGTGCCACATCAAAGGTTATTGTGGAAAATAAAAGCTCATGGTGTAGGGGGTAACCTACTTTGGCATGGATAGAAGATTGACTAGTTAACAGGAAACAGAGAGTAGGCATAGACGGGTCATTTTCTGGTTGGCAAGATTGGTTGCCACACAGGTCAGTGCTGGGGCCTCAGTTTTTAACAATTTATATAAATGACTTTGATGAAGGGACCGAAGGTATGGTTGCTAAATTTACTGATGACACAAAGATAGGTAGGAAAGTAAGTTGTGAAGAGGAGATATGTTAGCCGAGGTATAGAATAGTAGAGCAAGGCGGTTATGCTGGAACTGCATAAATCATTGGTTAGGCCACAACTTGAGTATTGTGTGTAATTCTGGTCACCTCATTACAGAAAGGATGTAATTGCACTAGAGAGGGTACAGAGGAAATTTGAGGATGTAGCTGGGACTGGAATGGCTGAGGGGAGATTTGATTGAAATGTGCAAAATTGTGAGGGGCCTGGATAGAGTAGATGTGAAGGGCTTATTTACCTTAGCAGAGAGGTCAGTGACTAAGGAGCATCGATTTAAAGTGATTGGTAGAAAGATTAGAGGGGAGATGAGGAAAACTATTTCACCCAGAGGGTGGTGGAAGTCTGGAACTCACTGCCCGAAAGGGTAGTAGAGGCCGAAACCCTCAACTCATTTAAAAGGTGTCTGGATATGCACCTCAACTGCTGTAACCTGCAGGGCTACGAACCAAATGCTGGAAGGTGGGATTAGGCTGGGTGGCGTTTTTTGGCCAGTGCAGACACGATGGGCCAAGTGGCCTCTTTCTGCGCCATCAACTTTCTCATGATTGGATGATTCTGTATGAGATATAGATAGGTTAAGTAAGTGGGCAAAGATCTGGCAAATGGAGTATAATGTGGCAAAATGTGAAATTGTCCATTTTGGAAGGATGAATAAAATGAAGCATAAATGGCGGGAGATTGTAGAGGTCTGAGATGCAGAGGGATCTGGGTGTCCGAGTGCACGCATCGCAAAATGCTAGTATGCAGGCTCAGCAAGTAATTAGGAAAGCTAATAGAATGTTATCGTTTATTGTGAGGGGAATTGAATACAAAAATGGGGAAGTTATGCTTCAGATATACAGGGTATTGGTGAGACCACATCTGGAATACCTGTGTACAGTATTGGTCTCCTTATTTAAGGAAGGAGGTAAATGCGTTGGAAGCAGTTCAGAGAAGGTTTCCTTGACTAATAGCTGGAATGGGCAGCTTAGCTTAGGAAAAGTTGGAGAGGCTAGGCTTGTATCCGCTGGAGTTTAGAAGAGTAAGAGGTGACTTGATTGAAACATCTAAGATCCTGAGGGTGCTTGACAGGGTGGATGTGGAAAGGATGTTTCCCGTGGGAGAATCTAGAATGAGGGTCACTATTTAAAAAATAAGGATGAGAAATGTTTTCTCGGAGGGTCGTGAGTCTTTGGAACACTCATCCTCAAAAGGGTGGCACAGTGGCGCAGTGGTTAGCACCGCAGCCTCACAGCTCCAGCGACCCGGGTTCAATTCTGGGTACTGCCTGTGTGGAGTTTGCAAGTTCTCCCTGTGTCTGTGTGGGTTTCCTCCGGGCGCTCCGGTTTCCTCCCACATGCCAAAGACTTGCAGGTTGATAGGTTAATTGGCCATTATAAATTGCCCCTAGTATAGGTAGGTGGTAGGGAAATATAGGGACAGGTGGGGATGTGGTAGGAATATGGGATTAGTGTAGGATTAGTATAAATGGGTGGTTGATGGTCGGCACAGACTCGGTGGGCCGAAGGGCCTGTTTCAGTGCTGTATCTCTAAAGAAAAATAAAGAAAGGCAGTGGAAGCAGAGTCTTTGAATATTTTTAACACAGAGGTAGATAAATTCTTGATAAGCAAGGGGGTGAGAGGTTATTGGGGATAGGCGGGAATGTGGAGTTGAGATTACAATCAGCTCAGCCATGATCTTATTGAATGGCGGAACAGGCTTCGAGGAGCCCAGTGGCCTCCTCCTCCTTATTCATATGTTCATTTGTAAAAAAAACTTGTTTACCCATTGAGTGGTGAGAATGTGGAGCTTGCTTCCACAGAGAGTAACCATATGTTGCAGTGGGGAATTTCAGGGTCTTTATGGATGTACAATCTGAAGGGCCAAATGGACTCCTTTATTTATAGTTACTTTGTGAAATGGTTTAGTAGTTTATAAATGTGACCATGTCCCTTTTGTGTGTTAGGTCCTGATAATGGCCTGAAGCCTTCAGACTTATCTGGGAAACAAAACAATGGCTATAGGAAGCAGAACAATAAGTCTTTGTTGCCTGAGTGGCGCCACAGCATATTGGTTTAAATATTTACCTTGTTTTCCCATTGCCATGACTTACAATAAAACCCATTATTAGCCAACAATATACAGCAGTTATGATCGATGCATTTCAGGGCTGTCTGTGCGGTGAAATTTTGTACTAAAAACAAATTAAAACTTTGTTGAAAAAGTTTTATAAGTGCATATTGGGAGAACTTGATATTTATCAGTCCTGGATTAATAGTGTGTGAAAAGTGCCCCAGAAATTACATCCAGCTGAGGGACATATTGAGTTATTTTTGACAAAAGTGGAAAGCGTTCCATATGTTAGTTTCTTACAGATGTGCATCTTTTTGGATGATAGTTTTCTTCCTCTGGTACACTTAACAGACTAATTTTCTGTGTGTTCCTGAATTTTTAGCTAATTCACTCCCTGTTGATATGATATATTGCAGACAATGGATAAAAGTTTCTTGGGGAAAGGCATAGTAATTTCTTTACTTGCTGAGGTGCTAATTAACACTTCCCACAGTTGCAGGGAGTCTCTCCGTCTCACGCATGGTGAATCATTTTTATTGATTCCCCAGCATTCTGGCAGTTCATTGGATGTTCAGTGAAATTGAGGTGTTTCTATGCTGCAGACAGTAATAGATTTACAAAACGTTTGTGGATTTTAATGAAGACTAATAGAAGAACAGCTGCTACAAATTAAAAATTCGCAACATCGTATAACCTAAATAACCTGAAGTCTTTGAACAAGGGATCTAGTAAGTATCACAGTGTTATCAAATTATTGACTGAAGCGAACATTCAATTTACCACTACTACCTTAGTGTGGATAATTGCATTGATAGCACCTGACTCGTGTGGGGCACTTTGTCCCTTACGAAGCTGCTGCACCTGGCTCGACGTTTCATCAGCTGGCCCGCCCAAACTGGGGTAGTGACCCTTAACACCCAACCACATCCCCCTACTCCTTTCACCTTCTCCTTTGAGCATCTCATCTTGTTCCACCCCTCTCGCCTCCTTTAAAATCTTTAATCTCCACCACCCTCCAAACCCCTCCGGAATTTCTCATGGAAGATCCTCTCCCTCCATATAAACACCTCTATCCATATGCACAGTCACCCCCTTGAGCTTGTCATCTCATGTAGCCTTTCTACTCCCATCATCTCATTCATGGAAAAGGTCACCTCTACATTGACTATATTGTATCTGTCACAACTCATTCCCCTACCCCTTTCTAAAACCACTTCCTTCTGCATCTGCCCTGGGGAAATTTTTTTTTTCCTCCATGCCACTTACAGCTGCATTTTCAAGCTTCAAGCTGTTGACTGTTGACCCTTCATTCATACCAAACTTCTGCTGCTGTCGACCTGCTTCATTACTTCCTCACCTCTGCCTTTGATGCCCCTTACCTCATCAAAATCCTTGCTCTCTATTCCACTGGTGGGCCCTTCATCTTTGCTCCTTCAAATTCATCATTCACCAGATCTGGATGGACTATATCGAGCACTATCAGGCCTTGCTATCCTCTGGCAAAATCACTCTCTATTCTATGACCATCCTGGAAAACAGGTAACCCCAATTTATTTTCTGCATTACTGTCTCCTTAAATCCCTCTCCACTTGCTGCAATGCCTTCACCTCCAATGTGAGGCGTTTATGGATTTCTTTGCTGCAAAGATCAAGTTCAGCTGCCTCTGCTGCATTCTCCCTAACCCTTGGCAACCAAGTCAAACGACTCTAGGCTCCCCTACCCTAGATCCCACCTAGTTGTCTAGTTTTTTTTCTATCTGCTATCCTGCCCTCTCTGAGCTAATCTTGTCCATGAGACCTACCTTCTGACCACCCAACTTCCTCACCTGGCATCAGTGGTACCTGACGTCAACAGTTCTTTCTCCTCAGGCGCTGCCCCTTACCCTTTCAAGACTGCCATCATTATGGCCTATGAAAATACACATCCCTGACTTTTCTGTCCTTGCAAACTATCACCACATCTCCAACCTTCCTTTCCTCTCAAGTCCTTGTCGTCACTCAAATCCGTGCTTGCCTTTTCTATAACTCCATGTTTGAATGTCCCCAACGAGTTTCTGTCCCTGCTCCAGCACTGAAATGGCCCGAATTGAAGTCACAAATAACATCCTCTGACTGACTCTGGTGATCTATCCCTTCTTGACCTCTCTGCAGCCCTTAACACAGAAAACTGCACTGCGCTGCTCAACACCTATCCTCCATTATCCACTGAGTGGGACCAAGCACAGTTCCACTCTTGCATATCCAATCCTAGCCAGAGTATTTCCAGCAATAGTTTCTCTTCCCACCCCACGCCATTACCTCAAGTCCCCCAAGAATCTATTCTTGGCCCCCTCTCTTCGTCATCTACATGTTGCGCTTTGATGATATTGTGAGACGACCTGAGGGCAAGGTTTTACTTGGATGTTGATGACACCAAGCTCTACCTTTTCCCCACTTCCTTGATCCGTTAACTGCCTCAGACTTGTCAGCCTGCTTGTCTGGCACTTAATCCTCATCAGCTGCAATTTCCTCCAGTTAAACAATGGAAAGAACAAAGCCGAAGCCAGTCAACAAGCTCTGCCACAAACTGTAACCTTGCCGCAGATTCCATCCCTCTCCTGGCCACAGTCTCAGGTTAAAGCCAGCTGTTTGTAACCTTGGCAACTTATTTGACTCCAAGCTGAGCTTACGACACCATATCTTCTCGATTACAAAAACTGCCTATTTCTACCTCTGTAACATCGATTGTCTCCAGCCCTGACTCAGCCCATCTGTTGACAAAACCCATATCCGTGCCTTTGTCACCTCCAGACTTGAATATTTCAATGTCCTCCTAGCCAATGCCTCGTTCTCCATCTTCCATAAATTTGAGCTCATTCAAAACTCTGCTGCCAGTATTCTGTCTCGTAGCAAGTCCTGTTCACCCAACACCCCTTGTTAACTTGCACTGGGTGACTAGGAGCCATTGTCTCTGATTTGAAATTATCATTGTCACATTAAAATCCCTTTATGGTCTCGCCCTCCTTCTGTAACCTTATCTCTATAACTTTCTGCAAGAAGCTGGGCAGCTACACTAACTTACGTGAATTAGCCATCTCTGTCAGGTGAACCAACCTTCAAGATTTAACCAGAATAAAATCTCTGCTAACCTCCTCACACCACTTTTTATTCTATTTTCCTCACTTCAAGCCTATTGAGCAATCGTGTACGATCTAGAAATGTCATTTTGATCCAGCAAGGGGAACCTAAGGCAAATAGTTGCGAAAGATTAGAAGAAATTATTCTTCAGCTGGCTGTGCTGTACCTGACTTTATGGTTCTTCTGCTAACACACGAACGAGGCCTGAATTAGGAAATGCTCTCTCCTAAAATTATGGATCTCCAAATGAACACGAGAATTTGATTAAAATACGTTGGATCTAGGTTCACACTTTTTTTTGCAAGTTAAAGATCAGTGAAAATATGTTTTCACTGCTTGAGTTCTGCTGATTGCTTTGCTGCTGATGAAACATCATTAATACCGTAAACATTTTTAAAATATTGTTTTGGGTGTCCAGTTAACATTTTAGACATTTTTTTGACAGGTCACTCAAAAAAAAACAGAATATGAAAATCCTAATGAAGTGACTCTGATCATTACCACAGGACATCAGTGCTGGTTACTGTTAACATTTTGCATTATATAGAATCAATGAAAACAAATTTTGTCAGAATCTGGATGCTGTAACTTTTACTAATTTATGATTAATAATGCCCCTATTTGCAGGAAACAGCTCACTGAATTAATTGTAGTTGCATGATATAATGTCTTTGAACGTAGCAAACATTACCAGGTTTTTACTGGCTAACCCGACTAAAATCATTATTTACAGTACAATGGAAATATACAGCTGAAATGATTAAGCAAATATTTCTGAGATGCATTGTGGAAATATATGGAGCATAGTATGTAATCATTATTTAATCTTTTCATGAAAAGTCTTTGGAAAATGGCCATTTCTGAATTGGACTTGAATTGTGATGTATACAACAAGTTTCACTGATAAATCAAGCCTTCAAATGCTTGAACAAACAACTGAACTGAAAACCACCTGCTTTTAACTGGTTCCTTATTTTCATGAGTCATAATCTGATTTAAAAGAGATGAATGTTTTTGATTTTGTAGATGGGTTTTTCGGGAAACAGATGCAGTTTAACAAAATTACCATTATAATATACAGACTAATTCAATGATTTCAAATATATAGAACATAGAACATTACAGCGCAGTACAGGCCCTTCGGCCCTCGATGTTGCGCCGACCTGTGAAACCATCTGACCTACACTATTCCATTTTCATCCATATGTCTATCCAATGACCACTTAAATGCCCTTAAAGTTGGCGAGTCTACTACTGTTGCAGGCAGGGCGTTCCACGCCCCTACTACTCTCTGAGTAAAGAAACTACCTCTGACATCTGTCCTATATCTATCACCCCTCAACTTAAAGCTATGTCCCCTCGTGTTTGCCATCACCATCCGAGGAAAAAGACTCTCACTATCCACCCTATCTAACCCTCTGATTATCTTATATGTCTCTATTAAGTCACCTCTCCTCCTCCTCCTCTCTAACGAAAACAACCTCAAGTCCCTCAGCCTTTCCTCATAAGACCTTCCCTGCATACCAGGCAACATCCTAGTAAATCTCCTCTGCACCCTTTCCAAAGCTTCCACATCCTTCCTATAATGCGGTGACCAGAACTGCACGCAATACTCCAGGTGCGGCCGCACCAGAGTTTTGTACAGCTGCAGCATGACCTCGTGGTTCCGAAACTCGATCCCCCCCTACTAATAAAAGCTAACACACCATATGCCTTCTTAACAGCCCTATTAACCTGGGTGGCAACTTTCAGGGATTTATGCACCTGGACACCAAGATCTCTCTGCTCATCTACACTACCAAGAATCTTCACATTAGCCCAGTACTCTGCATTCCTGTTACTCCTTCCAAAGTGAATCACCTCACACTTTTCCGCATTAAACTCCATTTGCCATCTCTCAGCCCAGCTCTGCAGCCTATCTATGTCCCTCTGTACCCTACAACATCCTTCGGCACTATCCACAACTGCACCGACCTTAGTGTCATCCGCAAATTTACTAACCCACCCTTCTACACCCTCTTCCAGGTCATTTATAAAAATGACAAACAGCAGTGGCCCCAAAACAGATCCTTGCGGTACACCACTAGTAACTGAACTCCAGGATGAACATTTGCCATCAACCACCACCCTCTGTCTTCTTTCAGCTAGCCAATTTCTGATCCAAAGCTCTAAATCACCTTCAACCCCATACTTCCGTATTTTCTGCAATAGCCTGCCGTGGGGAACCTTATCAAACACCTTACTGAAATCCATATACACCACATCCACTGCTTTACCCTCATCCACCTGTTTGGTCACCTTCTCGAAAAACTCAATAAGGTTTGTGAGGCACGACCTCCCCTTCACAAAACCGTGCTGACTATTGCTAATGAACTTATTCTTTTCAAGATGATTATAAATCCTATCTCTTATAACCTTTTCCAACATTTTACCCACAACCGAAGTAAGGCTCACAGGTCTATAATTACCAGGGCTGTCTCTACTCCCCTTCTTGAACAAGGGGACAACATTTGCTATCCGCCAGTCTTCCGGCACTATTCCTGTCGACAATGACGACATAAAGATCAAGGTCAATAGTTATGTGATTGCAGCTCTCTCAGTCCATTTAGCACTTATTTTGAGCTTGCCTGCACAGGTTCCAAACATACAGCCATTTTTCAGCAATGCTTTGTGGAAGTAAGCCACTTTTTCCTTCAGATCTTACCTGACTCTTAATTTCTCAATTGGAAATTACTGTCTGAACTTGTGAAAATTATACCAGGAAATATAATTTGAATAATTAACAATCCACAGAAAAATTAACTAATATAGTAATTATTTAAAAGGGATTGCAATACAATTTCTTTCTGAAAATTTTAATGAATCTCGAAGTACAGTGATGGCAGTACCATAATTGGTGGCCAACAAAATCTTGCATCGTGTATCATGATGTGCATTTCCTCCTGTTGTTTCCCACACATGGAAATCTTTCTACCAGATATGTTGCCCTGGGGGAGTGAGCAGAGCCCAAGTGCCTCACTGAAGAGGAGGCCAGTTGTTTCAGGCCACTTTGTGCCTATGTGATCACGTAGAATTACATAGAATTTACAGCACAGAAACAGACCATTTGACGCAACTGATCTTTGCCAGTGTTCATACTTCACACAAACCTCCTCCCACACTACTTCATCAGCCCTTTCAGCAAATCCTCCTTTTCCTTTATCGTCATGTACTTATTTAGCTCCCCCTTATTAAGAATCTATGCTATTTGCCTCAACCATTCTTTCTTTGTAATAGCAAATTCCATATTCTAACCACTCTCAGGGTGAAGAATTTTGTCCTGAATTTTTATTGGATTCATTGAATAGTGCTGGAAGGCACCCATGAATGAGTCTACAGCTTATTCAAAAAAGATGCTTGGAGAGTGAATAAAAGACTGAATTATCAGTAAAATGAATTACAAGTTTTGAAAAGTTCTAAACTTTAAATGCTTTTGAAATACTGTTATGTCATAAAGAACAAAGAAAATTACAGCACAGGAACAGGCCCTTCGGCCCTCCAAGCCTACGCCGATCCAGATCCTCTATCTAAACCTGCAGCCTCACAGCTCCAGCGACCTGGGTTCAATTCTGGGTACTGCCTGTGTGGAGTTTGCAAGTTCTCCCTGTGTCTGCGTGGGTTTCCTCCGGGTGCTCTGGTTTCCTCCCATATGCCAAAAGACTTGCAGGTTGATAGGTAAATTGGCCATTATAAATTGCCCCTAGTATAGATAGGTGGTAGGGACAGGTGGGGATGTGGTAGGAATATGGAATTAGTGTAGGATTAGTATGGATGGGTGGTTGATGGTCGGCACAGACTCGGTGGGCCGAAGGGCCTGTTTCAGTGCTTTAAAAAAAAAAGTACTCGTTTAGAATCTCACCCATTTTCTCTGACTCCATGCATAACTTTCCTCCTTTGTCCTTGAGTGGCCAATCCTTTCTCTAGTTACCCTCTTGCTCCTTATATATGAATAAAAGGCTTTGGGATTTTCCTTAACCCTGTTTGCTAAAGATATTTCATGACCCCCTTTCGCCCTCTTAATTCCTCGTTTCAGATTGCGCCTACAATCCCGATATTCTTTCAAAGCTTCGTCTTTCTTCAGCCTCCTGGACCTTATGTATGCTTCCTTTTTCCTCTTAGCTAGTCTCACAATTTCACCTGTCATCCATGGTTCCCTAATCTTGCCATTTCTACCCCTCATTTTCACAGGAACATGTCTCTCCTGCACGCTAATCAACCTCTCTTTAAAAGCTTCCCACATATCAAATGTGGATATACCTTCAAACAGCTGCTCCCAATCTACATTCCCCAGCTCCTGCCGAATTTTGGTATAGTTGGCCTTCCCCCAATTTAGCACTCTTCCTTTAGGACCACTCTCGTCTTTGTCCATGAGTATTCTAAAACTTACGGAATTGTGTTCACTATTCCCAAAGTAGTCCCCTACTGAAACTTCAACCACCTGGCCGGGCTCATTCCCCAACACCAGGTCCAGTATGGCCCCTTCCCGAATTGGACTAGTTATCATAGTTTTATGTGGTGTTTTATAACTATCATTATGCTATTCCAAACAAACATTACAAATATTACTTGTATTAATAATGCTAAATTCCTAAATACAGAATTTATTCTTGTGATGCACTGTACCATGTGGGAACTCCAGGATGCTTCTCATGTCCAAGACAACCACATGTGCAGGAAGCGTCACCAGCTGGAGCAGCTCGAGCTCTGGGTTTCGGTGTCATTGTAGTGCATCCGTGAGGCTGAGAGTTTCATGGATAGCATGTTTCTGGATGTGGTCATCCCGCAGCTTAAGGAAGTGCAGGCAGAGAGGGAATGGGTGACCATCAGACAATCAAGGAGCACTAAGCATGTGGTGCAGGAACCCCTGAGTGCATATCGCTCTCCAACCAGTGAGAGTGATGTTTCCTCTGGGGAGTGTAGCCAGAGCTAAGTCCACAGCACCAGTGCTGGCTCAGCTGTACAGTGGGGCAGGAAGATGATTGCAAAATCAAAAACAGGGAATTCTGCAGGGAAAGAGACAGGCGTTTCTTTGGCCACAGACATGATTCCAGGATGGTCTGTTACCTCCCTGATGCCAGGGTCAGGATGTCATCGAGCAGCTGCAGAGCACTCTGAGGGGGAAGGGTGAACAGCCAGTAGTCGTGGCGTGTATCGGTACCAATGACATAGGTAGAAAGAGGTGTGAGGTCCTACAGGCAAATTTTAGAATGCTAGGGAAGAAACTAGGAAGCAGGACTTCAAAGGTAGTAATCTCTGGATTGCTGTCAGTGCCATGTGCTAGTGAGTATAGGAATAGGAAGATAGAGCAGAAGAATGCGTGGCTCGAGAGATGGTGCAGAAGGGAGGGTTTTAGATTCATTCGGCATTGGGATCGGTTCTGAACAGAGCTGGGGCCAATGTCCTTGCGAGACGGTTTTCTGGTGCTATTGGGAAGGGTTTAAACTTACTTGTCGGGGATGGAACCAGGAGGTACATTAGAGAGGAAAAACAATGTGCACAAATAATTGGGAGAGACAGACAGCCCTAAAGTTAGAAATGGTAAAATATTAAATTGGGTCAGAGTAAAAAGAAATGTAGTAATGCCAATATTAGGTTTACTGTGCATGTGTGCTAACACAGTGTGATAAATAAGGCTGGTGAACTGTCGGCGCAGATAGCCACGTGGGGATGTGATGTTGTGGCGATAATAGAGATGTAGCTGAAAAAAGGGCAGGACTGGGCTCTAAATATTCCTGGATACAAGGTTTTGAGGAAAGATAGGAAGTAAAGCAAGGAAGAGGGATGGCAGTATTGATTAAGGATAATATAGTGCTGGCGAGAGAGGATGTCCTAGAGGGGTCAAGGACAGAGAACCTATTTGGTTATAGCTAAGAAACAATAGAGGTACCAGTACACGACAGGGTGTATTCTATACGCCATCAGCAAGTGGGAAAGATATAGAGGAACAAATTTGCAAGGAAATACAGAGAGATGCAAAAACGAATGGCAGCTCAACATCCCTGGATATAGAATTTTCAGGCGTGATAGAGAGGGAAATAAAAAAGGAGGGAGTGTAGCATTATTAGTTGAGGAATCAATAACAGCTTAGAGGAGGGATGATCTGCTAAATGAATCATGAAATGAGGTCATTTGGCTAGAGCTTAAATAAAAAGGGGGCAGCCACATTACTGGGAGTGTACTATCGACCCCCAAACAGTGAGAGGGAGATAGAGGAACAAATATGTATGCAGATTTCTGAGTGCAAAAACTTTAGGGCAATAATGGCTGGGGATTTCAACTACCCCAATATCAACTGGGATACAAACAGTCTGAAGGGCACAGAGGGGACAAAATTATTTTTTAGCCAGCTTCTAACAAGCCCAACGAGAGGGGGCGCAATTCTTGATTTAGTCTTCAGTAATGAAGCTGGGCAAGTGGATGAAATAACAGTGGGTGACCATTTTGGAGATAGTGACCATAACACAGTTAGAGTTAGCATTATTATGGAAAAGGGCAAAGATAAAACAGGAGTAAAAGTTCTAAATTGGGGGAAGGCAAATTTAACGAAACTGAGAGGTAATCTGACGAAAGTGGACTGGATACAGCTACTTGAAGGAAAATCAGTAGCAAACCAGTGGGCGGCATTCAAGAGCGAGATACTATGGGCACAGTGTAGACATATTCCCACAAAGATTAAGGGTGGTGTGCCAAATCTGGAGCCCCCTGGTTATCTAAAAGCTTACGGGGTAAGTTTAAGCAGAAAAAGAAAGCTTATGACGATCACAAATATCTTAAAACTTTAGAAAGCCTAGAGAAGTGTAGAAAGTGCAGGGGTGAAGTAAAAAAGGAAATTAGAAAAGCAAAGAGAGGACATGAAAAATTATTAGCAGGTAAAATCAAGGAAAACCCGAAGATTTTTATCAGTACATTAAGAGCAAGAGGATAACTAAGGACAGGGTCGGGCCTATCAGAGATGTAGAAGGAAACTTGTGCGTGGTTGCAGAAGATGTGGGCAGGGTTCTTTAATGAGTACACTGTCTTGACAAAGGAGAAGGTTGATGCAGACATTGTAGTTAAAGGAGTGTAAAATATTAGATACGATAAGCATATTGAGAGAGGAAGTGCTTGAGGGTCGGATATCCCTGAAAGTGGATAAATCTCCAGGACCGGATGCATTGCATCCCAGGTTGTTAAAGGAAGCCAGGGAGGAAATAGTGGATGTGCTGAGCATCATCTTCAAATCCTCAGTAGATACAGATGAGGTAGCAGATGATTGGAGGTCTGCAAACATTATACAATTGTTTAAAAAGGGTGCAAGGGATCGGCCAAATAATTATAGGCTAGTCAGTCTGAGCTCAGTGGTGGGTAAATTGTTAGAATCAATTCTCAGGGATAGGATAAACTGCCACTTAGAAAGGCAGTGATAAATCACGGATAGTCGGCATGGATTTGTTAGGGGAAGGTCTTGTCTTACTAACTTAATGGAGTTTTTTGAGGTAACAAGGAGGATTGATGAAGTTAGTGCAGTGGATGTGGGTTGCATGAGTCTTAGTAAGGCATTTGACAAGGTTCTGCATGGCAGACTGGTCAGTAAAATGAAAGCCCATGGGATACAAGGGAAGGTGGCAGGTTGGATCCAAAATTGATTCAGTGATAGGAAACAAAGGGTAGACGTCAACGGATGTTTTTGTGAATGGAAAACTGTTTCCAGTGGCATTCCAAAGGGCTCAGTGTTGGGTCTCTTGCTGTTTGTGGTATATATTAATGATTTGGACTTAAATGTGGGAGGCATGATTGGGAAATTTGCTGATGACACAAAAATTGGCCATGTAGTTGATAGTGAGGAGGAGAGCTGTGGACTCCAGAATGAAATCATTGTTTTGGTTGAGTGGGTGGAAAAGTGGCAAATGGAATTCAATCCAGAGATGTGTGAGGTAATGCATCTGGGGAGGGCAAATAAAGCGAGGGAATACACAATAAATGGGAGAATATTGAGAGGGGTAGAAGAAGTGAGAGACCTTGGAGTATCCACAGGTCCCTGAAGGTGGCAGGACAGGTGGATAGAGTGGTGAAGAAGGTATATGGATTGCTTTCCTTTATTGGCCGAGGTATAAAGTACAAAAGCAGGGATGTGATGCTGGAATTTTATAAAACGCTGGTTAGTCCACAGCTGGAGTATTGCGTGCAGTTCTGGTCACTGCATTACAGAAAGGACGTGATTGCTCTGGAGGGAGTACAAAGGAGATTTACAAGAATGTTGCCAGGGCTTGAAGGTTGCAGCTATGAAGAAAGATTGGATCGGCTAGGGTTGTTTTCCCTGGAACTGAGGAGGCTGAGGGGTGACTTGATTATGACGTACAAAATTACGAGGGGCCTAGATAGAGTAGATAGGAAGGACCTGTTTCCCCTGTCGGGGAGGTCAGTTAACAGGGGGCACAAATTTAAGGTGTTTGGTAGAAGGATTAGAAGGGACATGAGGGAAAACGTTTTCACCCAGAGGGTGGTGGGTGTCTCGAATTCACTGCCAGGAATGGTGGTGGAGGCAGAAAACCTCAATTCTTTAAAAGGTACCTGGACATGTACCTGAAGTGCTGTAACCTGCAGGGCTATGGACCAGGTGCTGGAAGGTGTGATTAGTTTGGGTGGCTAGTTTTTTCAGCCAATGCGGACACAATGGGCTGAATAGCCGCCTCCTGTGCTGTTATTTTTCTATGGTTCTAGGTCACCGAGGAGAACTCGCCTGTTTTTGTTCAAATAGTGCCATGGGATTTTTTACATCCACCCAAGAGGGCAGACGGTGTCTCGGTTTAGCATCTCATCATGAGAAGGCACTTCTGACGGTGCAGCATTCCTTCAGTACTGCACTGAAGTGTCAGTCTAGATTATGTGGACAAATCTCTGGAGTGAGGCTTGAACCCACAACCTTCTCACTCAGGCTCGAGTGTTACCAATTGAGCCACAGCTAATATCTGAGGGATGAAACATAAGACAATTTGTCGATGATTCTGTCTCTGACTTTTGTCTTGCCTTTCAACCAGTTTTAAAGGGACTTTGCTTCAACCGGATGACTCTCATTATAAAATGGATTTGATAAGAGCAGTGTCAGCCGTGGCTCAGTGGGCAGCACACTCGCCCCTAAGCCAGAAGGTTCTGTGTTCAAATCTCATTCCAGAGACTTGAGCACAAAATCCATGCTGATGCTCCCAGTGCAGTATACAGAGGTGCTGTCTTTCTTCACTCAGAAGGTAGTGAATCTTTGGAATTCTGTGCCCCAGAGGGTTGTGGTGGCTCAATCATTCAGTATGCTCAAGACTGATGGTGATAGATTTCTACATATTAAAAAGATCAAGAGATATGGGAATAATGCAGGAAAATGGTGTTGAAGTAGATCAGCCATGATCTCATTGAATGGTGGAGTGGGCTCGAAGGGCTGAATGGCCTACTTCTCCTATTTCTTGTGTCGTTACAATGAAGCTAAGATCACAGTGTTCGTAAGCAGGTGTTGTGATTTTTGAGCATTAATCAATGAGAAGGATCCATGAGATTCACTGCAGATCTTGAACTTTTCTGGTGGTTTTGACCAGGCTAAAGTTCATTCAGCTAAAACAGATGTGTTCAAAGCAGGCCTCAGTATTCTGGGAATGCATAAATAAATAAACTGGCTAAGGTTTTAATACAGTTAACTTTCAAAATTGAATAATCTATCAGTAAAAACTTACCCAAAACACTTTTTTTTAAAAACAGGTTTACACAAAATTAACCTGCAAGATTTCACTTAAGTGCAAGAAAAAGATAACCAGTATGTGTAGAAGAGTAAAATATTACAAGTAGCTAGAGCTTAAGAATGAAAGATTTAGGGCTAAACAATGATTAATTTATCATACAGCAATTGATCCATCCTGCCATACAAGATTGATGCTTTTTTCCTCCCTTTGCTACTGAAGATGCTCACCCTTAGTGGGGCATAGCTCCAGTGCTGCTGGCAACCTCTGATACCTTGGCAAGTGGCCATTATTGATATGTGAACTCAAGACAGTCAATTTGCTCTCACTACTTAAGCGGAGAGTGTATCACAACTGAACCTCATTTTGTTCTCACTCAGTGTTGACAAGTGGACACTTTGCAGTATGGGATAGCAATCAGAATCGGGAACTTTAGTTGATTTGTAATTTCCTCCTATTCCCTGGGGTTCTGAGGCAAATGATAGTACCCCCACTGCTGCTTTAGCCAAGTAAATACTGGGGACCAAACAGGAACTTAGTGATTACTTAGTCCTACTCCTGGTAGTGGCTTTATCCATTGGACCATCAAAACTAACAATATGCTTGGTGCTATAATATTACTTCATCAGTAGTTGATAACTTAGGGAAAAATATGAAGAGATAAACCTTTTTAAAAAAAAATTATTATGCATTGTTACTTTGGAATTATTGTACAATTATGTGAATGGTTATTTCAGTATGAAACAATTATAACTAGCAACTGTAGTTGTAGAGGTTTCTCTTGCTTGTAAAATATCAAAATTAAAAGTAACATTAATGTTCGAATGTTCCATAGAATGACACGGTAAATGCTTCAACTATATATTCTATTGACAGTTTCCAACATCATTTACCTTTCTATTAGTCAATCTTCGGTTCAAAGTATTGTTGCCGCCTTGTTGTGCGGCTGAACTTCAGATTTTCACATATCTTGAACTTGTTACCTCGCTAACCAGTGAACCGCAAGAATAATTCTTTTTTAAGAGATGTTTATTTGAGACAAACCAGTGTATTGCTCGTTTAATGCATCATAAGAACATTATGTGGCAGGGACTGCAAAGTACTTTTTTTCTTCTCCTTCATTGACATCTATTTCATAGGAACACGGGAATTCTTTCAGCCCCCACAAGCCTATTCCATCATTCAATTAGACTATGGCTGATGTACCTCAACTCCTTTTACCCACCTTTGATCTGTATCCCTTGATACCCATACCTAACCAAGTTTAATTGTGACAGAGGTACTGAGATGCCCAAAATGAGGATATTCAGTTACTTATGATCTTGTAAAGCAAACTTTAATTGAGAATAAATGATGACTGTCATTGTGTACAGGGTTGTTGCACATGGGGAACCACAGAATTCTTCCCTGCCTAGTTATTCCCCACCAGGTGGTGGTGTCTGATATAGTCTAGTGCTGAAGATCTTGAAATTAATACTTCATAGAGAGAAGTGTTGCTTCTATTTTCCAGATTTATTTTCCTGAGATTGTAGCAATATTATGTGTTTTTCTTGGAGTTCATATTTCCCGATAGACTTCTGCTTTTAGTTTGGGAACTTTTCATTTTGATGATGTTTGTGTTGATAAGTCCGAGCCTATTTTATAATTTATTATTCCTGTTAGGCATAGATGATCCTTGCTTTTAGCAGGTTTAATTTTCAGGAAATCTTGGACTTTGAACCTATGATCTCTAGATTTTGTAAAGTAATATTTGTCCTTCGGTGGTTTTGTATCTCTACCAGATATTTTACTTAGTTTAGTCATTTTTTAAATTCATTTTGTTTTACAGTTAAGTCCCACATATTTTACTTGGTGAAATTAAGGACGTGCATGCATACATTATATATTGCATTTTCTTTTTCGCTCTGAATTTTCTCCTGAAATGTGGACTCTTGCCTGGCGCAGCTCCTCGGGTACTCCGAGCCCTGTGGTATTTCACATAAGTGGCTGTTCTTTATTTGCAGTTTCCTACGGGGATCGTTGGATAGCTATCAGAGGTGTGAACCTTGGTTGACTTTTGCCCGCTCCCCTCAACCCAGGCTGAAGCTGTTTTCAATGCCTTGAGATAATTCAGTGTAGATCAGGGATTGAACCTTGTCTTTATGCCTCAAAACCGAGCTAACAGGAGAGCTTTTCATTTATTGTAGAAAATCACATAGACATCAACCCAGAACTACCTTGAGCACATTGAAAGTACACCCTCACTGCAAATGCTATATGTAATTTTAACATATCATTGCTGATTCTAAACATGTAAAAGTGCATCTGTGGTAATATTACATTTATCCAGAATATGTATTTTATAACCGTGATAAATTGACGATTATTGAAATTTAGTTTTGCCTTATCGTATGGGTTTGAAGGTTAATAAACCAAGTGAATGATATTTGTTATTTTATGGTAAAGTAATTTCATTCTAAATGCAGATGTCATTTTGTTTTTAAAAAAACTCTTCCCACGCAATAGCTTTCATTAATCTGGGCAAAGCTCAGTAATGTTGTGCAATTTCATTTGCACATAGAAACTGCAGGACAAATTACCTTGTCTGTACACTTAATTGCATGCAGTACTAAATCTATAAGGAACAACACAATTAGTAGGATCCATCAGCGTTTGTCTCTTTTCCCGTATTGCTCTTGCAATTCCAATATTCCACATCTCTTTGCTTGAGTGAGCTACTCAAAATGTCATAGCTAAAAGAAAATAGATTCTTTAAAGATGTTAAATATTTAACATATAAACTTCAATGTTGCGTTGTGAAACAATGCAAGTCTTCAAAAATGCTTAGTATGATGAATTAATTCTGATATGAAACATAATTGAATCTATATATGCAGTTTGCTAGTAGTGACATATGAAATTGACAGGCAGGAAAAGAACAGCAAGATCTGCCAAGCTCCATAATGATGGCCAGACCACCATGGCTGAACACTTCTCCTTACGCCCCTGCCTCCTACACACCCACCCCCCCACAGCCATGTAAGCTCCTGGAAGAGGCCAAAAAAGAGAGAAAAAAAACACACGGAATAAGGGAAGAACTACTCTGGAAGATTCGACTCTGACCTCCTTCGGCAATCAAAACAAGTCCGGGAGGTCCTGTGGAACAAGTGTTTATCAATAAAACATTTTCTTTCTGTATGATGTGATCTCTTCCCTGGTGAGGAACAGGTCCAGCTCCCTCTTGAAGGTGTGCAGAGAATCAACATCGCCACACCAGCCAGTAATGCATTCCTGTGCAATTCTCTCCAACAAAAGAACAGCTTAACATCTAGTCGTCTCCAACTCTTGCATAATTTAAACTTATCTCCCTGGTCCTCCAGAATCTGTTTATAACTGGAAAGATTTATCAATAGGGCACTATTCCACCCTTTCGTTATTTTATAGAACTCTTATCAGGTCACTCCTAAATCTTGACTACCCACTGTTTTTTCGTGTTTGTGCTTGGGGCCAGGCTGTTCAGTTTTCTGTCAATTAACAGCCTCCCTGTACTAACGCTTCGTCTTTCACCACACCGTTTGCATACTGTTTGCCTTTGCTCCATGACCTTCTGGTCAGTTATTGTCTGTGACCTTGTCCTATCAACACCTCTTTTGTGATCACTTGCCCCACCCCCGCTTTACTTGCTTAAAACCTATTACATTTCTAGCCTCTGCCAGTTCTGATGAAGGGTCACTGACCTGAAACGTTAACTCTGCTTCTCTGTCCACAGATGCTGCCAGACCTGCTGAGTATTTCCAGCATTTCTTGTTTTTATTTCAGATTTCCAGCATCTGCAGTATTTTACTTTTATTACACTCCTAAATCTACCCTGGTCTAAAGTAAAAACTGAGCCCTTGAATCTTTGAGTAACTGTGATTTTTTAAGCTATGATTCAGTCTTTAGCAATCCTAGACCTTTTCCAAGGCTACTATATCATACACCATGTGGGGGGACCAAAATTGGGCACAGCACTCTAGATATAGTCTGACTAGTGTCCTGTGTAGTGTCAAAATTGTGTCCTTTGATTTATACTCAGTGGTTCTATTAATACTACCCAATACCTTTAGGGGGAGAGCCAACTGTGCAACAGCCCCAACAAACAAATTTCTCTGCAGCACCTGTGGAAGAGCCTGTCACTCCAGAATTGGCCTTTATAGCCACTCCAGGCGCTGCTTCACAAACCACTGACCACCTCCAGGCGCGTATCCATTGTCTCTCGAGATAAGGAGGCCCAAAAGAAAAGAATTGTTTATCTACATTGGTCATGAACCTTTAGTGATCTGTACACAGTCATACAAAGATCTTTGATTCTCTAATGCAGTATTGTTTCTTGCAAATGATAAAGTATTCTTTGGCGCTTGTCACGCTCACGCAATACGAACTTATGAATCATAAATATGTACTTACGAAGTAGAAACCTAAAACAGACAATTTCCTGTAAAACAAAATGGAGTTGAGAGGTTAGGTGACCTTTTCTTTCCTGCCAGTGCACATGGAACTGCAAGAACCCTGAGCTAATTTTCATGTCTGGACATATCTTTGAGAAGTCATTAAAATGCAAACGACACTTACTGTGGTAATAGCTGCATTTCTCCAACTGATTTTTAAAAAAACTGGGTTCACAAGACTGTTGCAGCCTCCAACTCCAAATTTGAAATCCAGAAAATGGGTGTGAAAAGCGCTCTTTTTGTCAAGATGGTATGTGGATGAGTGATGCCCGGGACTCCATTGTCTGATAATGGCCTAACCATCTCAAACTATTTGAGAACAATGGAAAGTCATGCTTTGTCACATGATAGAAACTAGGTTTCTGATAAGGGGTTTTAATAAGGCGTATTCTGGACAGACAGCAACATCTATGCCAACAAAGAGTAAAGACCCTGCCTAAGACCACCAGCATTAAGCCACGTGTAGGCAGAGACTCAAGTTGCTCTGGATTGTCCACCTGAGGAACCATACGTGAACTTCCCCATTGAACCTTGACTGGAGTATAAGAGAAATCTGCTCCTGTGAACACAAAACAGCGAATCCGTCCTCCGAAGCCTCCAGAGCTTTTCTTGAGTGGACAGGCCTGCATCATTTCAAGTCTTTACCTCAGGGAAAAGCAAGTGCAACAGAGAGAATTCTTGAAATCATAAGACCTAATCGGATGCTACTTTTATAATCACAATCTTTTCTTGAGTGAAAGTGGGTGTAGTTGCGTATATTTGGGTGTTGGAGTAATAAACATTTATCTTTCTTTCAAAACTTGAGAAAAGCCATCGTTTGTTCTTGACAATTAAAGCACTGAGGAGGTAAAACATGTTTTTTTTTTAAACGTACTGTCTTTGGTCAGTTGAGAGGTGAAAAGGGGGGGCCCCATCCCTGTCATCTCTCCCCTGTCCATAACACCCTACCGACATGCATGATACTACGTTAAATACCATTGTGCAGCCCATTTCCCGAACACATTTAAATCTTGTTAGATTTGATTACACTGTCTACTGTTTTAACCATTGCCCAGATTTTGGTGTAATCTACAAACTTACTTACCATACTCACAACCCTACTGTTTAGGCCATTAATGAAGACAATGAAATGTAGTGAGTCTTGGACCAATTCCTGGAGGACATCAATACGAACATATCTCCAACCTGAACTGCAACCATTAACTACAATGTTTTGGCTGCAGGATTGGAAACAATTGCTAATCCAGCGTTTCAAATTTCTACTGATATAAGATTTTATCTTGTAAGGTAACCTAGTATGAGGACCTTATCTAAGACTTTCTGCAAGTCCAGGTAGATAATGTTTACCGGATTTCCCTCATCCACTGTCCTATTTTGGGAAGCTGTGTTGTGAATTTCTACTGGCCAGTTCCCTTCCCAGTGATCATAAAGGGTATCTCTTATGATCCCTTTTAGCAATTTCCCAATTGGTGGCAGAATAATAGGCCTGTACTTCCATGACTGATTAGCTGCCTTTTTTTGAAAATAGGATTATATGATCTAGTTTCCAGTCTAAGGTAAATATCCCTGACTCTATTAAAGATACAGGCAAGGGACTCACAGAGCAGCTGTTCCATTTCTTCAATCACCCTTGGATGGATATTATCCAGACATAGAGGCCTATCAATATTGAACTATCCTTATCTATTCAAGGTGACATTGCGATCGATTTTGATATTACATAGATATGGTTGAAAGAAAGGTCAGGAATCTGAAGTGTAAGACCATGTTGAAGATCAAATAAGTATTTACCTACTTGAGTAAATAGTGTTATATACAGAATGTGCAGAAAACAAGTACATTAAAACACCAGCAAAACCTTGGCAGAAACAGAAATCAGGAGAAGGGGAGAGGAAGAAGAAGAGAATTACTCCATTAGTACTACAAGAAGATGTCATGTTTCAGTGGAATATCCTTGTTTCATCCCACTTCCTTGTTTGATGAATGAAGGACATTTAATTTAAATAATCTAGGTATTCTACATATTAATTTGAAATGTTTACCTCCTTGTTATTCATTTGAATTAAAAAGAATTGCTGTAACTTTCACTTACTTTTTGTGGATATTAGTTGTACGAACTGAAGATTGCAGAATTTCTGTCTGAAAAATTTCTTTGGGGTACATAGAACAAGCTGCTTTTTGTCTCTTACAAGCTACTGATTTTTTTTCTTAATGCATATTTCGCTCCATGCAGCTGCTGGACCGCCTATTGCTGTTCCTATGACTTCTGTGCCATTTGAACATGATAGTTGTTGGGAGTGTGCACATGCAAATACTCATGGCTTGTATATTAATTTGACCATAATTGAATATCATGTTAATAGTGCATATTTTGTATCTTTATGCTTAGCCTAAGCAGAATACTGATGGACAATATGCAAAGAAATGTCATTTTGAAATTAACTTTCATATAGCTATACTTCATGTAATTACACTTTACATGAATGTTTCGATTTGATAGCTTGCTAATCCAAGGAGTAATTCTATTTCTCCAGATTCTGTTGTATGTATGCATTTTGGGAGCAAACTGTGCTAGAAAGTAGGAAAGAGAAGATTGAGGAGGTGACCTGAAAGAGAACTTTCCTAGAGTTACCATTTTTTTTTTATATCCAGACTTTTTGGGATGGTAAATATTTACTTTACATTGAAATAGTCACATAGTTAGCTCCTCTCCATTTTTTAAAAACACATTTTTTCTTGCAGGGAAGTAATAGTATAGATTTTACACACAAAAATTGGTGTAAACAAAGTGGAAGCTGGTAACCTCTGAACTGTAAAGGATATAGCTGTATCCTGACCAAATGAATAAAACTGCAAGCCTAATTATTTTGAAATTGTCTTTAGTTTTTTTTTGAGATACAGCACTGAAACAGGCCCTTCGGCCCACCGAGTCTGTGCCGACCATCAACCACCCATTTATACTAATCCTACACTAATTCCATATTCCATATCCCCACCTGTCCCTATATTTCCCTACCACCTACCTATACTAGGGGCAATTGCTAATGGCCAATTTACCTATCAACCTGCAAGTCTTTGGCTTGTGGGAGGAAACCGGAGCACCCGGAGGAAACCCACGCAGACACAGGGAGAACTTGCAAACTCCACACAGGCAGTACCCAGAATTGAACCCAGGTCGCTGGAGCTGTGAGGCTGCGGTGCTAACCACTGCGCCACTGTTCCTTTGTAGCAACAAGCAGGAAGGACGCTACAGTTATACTGTCCTTCTGCATTTCTGGGGGTTGGGGGGGGAGGGAGTAGTAGGCAGGGAGACCTCTGCTTGACACACTCGCGCTTGAACACAACTACAGATTCTCTGCATAGTGGCTTCAGACTCAGATCATTTCTTCCCATTGAGAAGAACTGATTGAATAGTCAGGGCACAAAGAAATAAATTTGTTTCTTTAAAAAAAAATTTATATACATAAGACCAGGGTCCTGGAGCGAGGGATGTTTATAAATCTAAAACATGTGATTTCGGTGACCAATATATTTTCTTGCTGTTTTGCCTCAAACAACAAACAGCACACAATTAATATTCAGTATTCTGAGACTTCAGTCACACCATTGTGATTTATCACTACAGCAAAGCCTGCTGACTGTACAACTTCAATGCATATTAAATGAAATGTGACACATGTTTTCAAAAAATTATGTCTAACAACAGGGTACAGGTTGAAACAATTCTAACAAGGGCATGTTACGTCTCACAAGAGTGACTTCGGTGACTGTTGAGTACATGGGAAAGATTTATATCTTTATTTTGAGGTAGTGGCAGATCAAAGAATTCTGTTAGCATGATTCAATAAATATTTGTTAATTTTGTGTTGAGATTTCAGCATATTTAGAGTAAAGTTCCAGGAGGAGACTGTGCCATAGATAAATGCTTCAGTGCTAATATTCTTCCTAAAGCAATTGATGCACACCTAGATTTATTGTGTGGTGCTGTATTTTGCTTGTTTGAGCTGTCCTACATTAAACCAACCCAAATAGCATGAATTTAGAAAAAAAAGTATCCTGCCAACAGTGTGAGTAAAGTGTAGCTTTGGTCGAAAACTATTTTAAGTCTTGACTTATATCAAGAAATGAACACCTACAGATTTGTATCCCCGACACCATTTATTCACTGCTCAACACATGCATGGATAATTTAAATATAAATGTAATGATCATGACAGTTAGAATAGTTTTGTAGTATAGTTTTGTCCACTTTGGCAGGAAGAATAGAAAAGCAGTATACTATTTAAATGGAAAGAGATTGCAGAACTTGATGGTACAGAAGGATCTCGGTGTCCTGGTACATGAATCATAAAAGGTTAGTGTGCAGATATAGGAAGTGATTAGGAAGGCAAATGGAATATTGGTGATTATTGCAAGGGGAATAAAGTATAAAAGTCGGGAAGTTTTACTGCACCTGTACCAGGGCCTTGGTGAGACAACATCTGGAGTACTGTATACAGTTTTGGTCTCCTTATTTGAAAATGGATATAATTGCATTAGAAGCAGTTCAGAGAAGATTCACTTGACTAATTCTGGGGATGAAAGGCTTACCTTATGAAGAAAGGTTGAACAGCTTAGGTCTTATACCCGTTGGAGTTTAGAAGAATGAAAGGTAATCTTATTGAGCATATAAGATCCTGAGAGGACTTGAGAGAGTGGACACCAGGAGGATGTTTCCTCTTGTGGGCAAGACTAGAACCAGGGGACACAGTTTAAGAATAAGAGGTCTCCCTTTTAAGATGGAGATGAGGAGAATATTTTCTCTGGGAGAGTCGTTAGTCTGTGGAATTCTGTTCTCCAGAATGCAATGGAGGCTGGTCATTGAATTTATTAAAGGCTGAGTTAAATAGATTTTTGATAGACAAGGGAGTCGAGAGTTATAGGGGGCAGACAGGAAAGTAGAATTGAGACCACAACCAGATCAGCCATAATCTTATCAAATGGTGGAGCAGGCTCAAAGGGCCGAATGGCCTGCTCCTAAGTCCTTTGTTCCTGTGCTTATTCCAAAGCAATTTTGTCTGATTAAAAAAAATTCATAACTCATTTCAGCAGAAATCTCCCTCTGCCTCTTTCCATCATTTGTTTCTGAGATCTATTATACACCCATCCACCAACTTCAACATTCACTCCCTCCACCACCGATGCACAGTGGCAGCAGTGTGTACCATCTACAAGGTGCACTTCAGCAACTCGCCAAGGCTCTTCTGACAGTACCTTCCAAACCTTTGACCTCTACCACCTAGAAGAACAAGGGCAACAGACCCATAGGAACACCACCACCTGCAAGTTGCCCTTCAAGTCACAAACCATCCTGACTTGGAACTATATTGCAGTCCTTCACAGTCGCTAGGTCAAAATCCTGGAATGCCCTCCCTATCAGCACTGTGGCTGTACCTACACCATATGGACTGCAGCGGTTCAAGAAGGCAACTCAGCACCACCTTCTCAAGGGCAATTAGGGATGGTCAATGATGCCATTGCAAGAACAAAAAGAAAAGATAGTGTTGTATGTGTCTGAGTAAATATTCCCCCCAAATCAACATTAGGAAGTCAAAAGCCTTTGTTTTTGGCTCCTGCAGTGAACTCTGCTCGCTTATCCTGAATTCCTTCCTTCTCCCTGCCATTCATTAGAGCTAAATTAGATTCAGTGCCACATTCAACCAAGAGCTGATCTTCAAACCCTAATTCCTAATCATTAGCCTAATACTTGCTGTCCCGCATCCTAATTGCCCCCTCCACTGACCATTTGTGTCCTTCCTCCACGCTTGCCCCTTGCTCTTTCTATCTCTGTGTCTCTATCTCTCTCCCCTGCCCTCCATATTTTACTAATAGATTAATATAATTATTCAATATTTAGTTTGTCTGTTTGAAAATTAATCATTCTATGTTTAGTTTGCCAGTAAGGTAATTATTCCATATTTACAATCTGCTCAATTGAATAATTCTGTATTTACAGTCTGTCTGCAGGCCATCATGCTGTTTTTTTCCCATTGTTGCTATTCCTCCTCCATTCGTTTCTGCGAGCTGTTTCTTAGTCAGGCATGTGTCAGTTTTTGCCTTCAATTTTTCTTTTGTATTAGCTGTTTATTCTCCTGGTTTTGTGTTGGTTTTGTTTTTGTTCTGATGGTAGAGGATGAGAAGAAGCTGTTCTGTGACACAGACTGCTATTTGTTCTTTGCAAAGCAATTGAGAGTTGTCCATAGATTTACAGTTGATATGTTTCTATTAAAACATATCTATCCTTTAACCAAACTTTGCCATAAGTTTCACTTTTATTTTCTCCTAAGCTAGTCTCCATGCACAGTCAAATTATCAAATTCAGTATCGGACTTGGTCTCAGGCATTTGCAAAACTCTGAACTGGATGTTGAAGTGAACATCAATTCCCTTTCAACAATTAAAAGCGAAGTGCACAGACCTTGATTTGTTTTTCCTAAATTTGCAGTTGAGATTTTTTTTTTAAAAATCAGCTGGGCATCTGACATGCAAAAACCGGTAACTAAGCATGATTATGAGAGTCCTTGAATCAAGCAACTGAGAAATCTTCAGTAGGTAGAACTTTTGTTTACCTAGAGTGCTTAGGTACTGTTGGCAAGAGCCAAGACTTGGGAACACGTATTAGGAACATAGGAAATAGGAGCAGGAGTAGGCCATTCAGCCTCTTGAGCCTGCTCTGCTATTCAGCTAGATCATGGCTGATCTTCTACCTCAATGCCATTTTCTCCACACTATCCCCATATCCCTTGATATCTTCAATATCTAGAAATCTATCGATCTCTGTCTTGAACATACTCAATGACTGAGCCTCCACAGCCCTCTGAGGTAGAGGATTCCAAAGATTCACCACCCTCTGAGTGAAGATATTCCTCCTCATTTCAGTCCTAAATGGCCTACCTCTTATTCTGAGACTTTTCCCTGGTTCCAGATTTCCCAGCCAGGGGAAACATCCTTCCTGCTGTAGTTTCAGCAGCTAAATCTGTGCAGTTTATCAGCACTGGCAAACTTCCCACTGCTGGTCCAATTGGGACCCTTAATTACCAATGTATCCATCAATTGCAGTATGCTCAAGGTGATAATGGGAGAAACCATAAAGACCATTTGTCCTACCTTGATAAAGGAGGAAATTATTCACTATTGTGGGCAGGCAATCAATTATAGAGTCAGATAAGTTTTAGTTCCGTTTTATTTTAAACTGAAATATTTCATTGGTCCTTGCAGAAACTGTCACCAGGTTAAAATGTCACCATCTTCTCTGTTGACTGCAATTTGCAGCTTTAATTGCCTTTTCAGTTCTTTGATAATCATTTCAGTTGTTAACATTATACCTAATCATTCAATTGTTCCATTTCTAATTTAGCTGCTGGAAGGAAGTTTTGCTCGTGAAGTCAGCCATGAAGTGGATGGACTGATTTTTCAACCAACTGGGGTAAGATTAATTTGCATGTGTTTGTAGTCTGGTTAATGCCCTTAATGGAGTGCACTCATTCTTTATTACTGACATTTGATTAATATAGAAAAAGTAAATAAAGGATCCTGTGAGAAGCTGTCATTGTCCAAGCAATCAGAGAAATATATAGCACAGAAGGAGGCCATTCAAATAATCACCCCTGTGTTGGCTCTTTGAAAGAGCTGTACCATTTAGTCCATTTTTCATCCCCTTTTAAAAACAACTTTTCAAATATTTATATATGAAGTTGACTGGGATTGAATCAGTTGTCTCATACATGTAAAGCACATGAGCTACCACTGAAGCCACATAGAGTCATAGAGTTATACAGCACAGAAACAGGCCCTTCGGCCCATCGGGTCTGTGCTGGACATCAAGCACCTAACTATTCTAATCCCATGTTCCAGCCCTTGGCCTTGTATGCTATGGCGTTTCAAGTGCTCATCTAAATACTTCTTAAAATGTTGTGAGGGTTCCTGCCTCTACCACCTCTTCAGGCAGTGCGTTCCAGATTCCAACGACCCTCTGAATGAAATTCTTTTTCCTCAAATCCCCTCTAAACCTCCAGCCCCTTACCTTAAATCTATGCCTCCTGGTTATTGACCCCTCCGCTAAGGGAAAAAGTTTCTTTCTGTCTAACCTATCAATGCCCCTCATAATTTTGTATATCTCAATTATGTCTCCCCTCAGCCTTCTCTGCTCTAAAGAAAACAACTCTAGCCTTTTCAGTCTGTCTTCATAGCTGAAGTGCTCCAGCCCAGGAAACATCCTGGTGAATCTCCTCTGCACCCCCTCCACGGCAATCACATCCTTCCTATACTATGGTGCCCAGAACTGTACACAGTACTCCAGCTGTGGCCTAACTAGCGTTTTATACAGCTCAATCATAACCTCCCTGCTCTTACATTCTGTACCTCGGCTAATAAAGGCAAGTATCCCATATGCCTTCCTAACCACATTATCTACCTGTGCTGCTGCCTTCAGTGATCTATGGACAAGTACACCAAGGTCCCTCTGACCCTGTGTATTTCCTAGGGTCCTACCATCCCTTGCCTTGTTAGTCCTCCCAAAATGCATCACCTCACACTTCTCAGGATTAAATTCCATTTGCCACTGCTCCGCCCTTCTTACCAGCCCATCTATATCATCCTGTAATCTAAGGCTTTCCTCCTCACTATTTACGACATCACCAATTTTCATGTCATCTGCGAACTTACTGAACATACCTCCTATATTCACGTCAAAATCGTTAATGTACACTACAAACAGCAAGGGTCCCAGCACCGAACCCTGTGGTACACCACTGGTCACAGGCTTCCAATTGCAAAAACAACCCTCGACCATTACCCTCTGCCTCCTGCCACTAAGCAAATTTTGGATCCAATTTGCCAAATTGCCCTGGATCCCCTGGGCTCATACCTTCTTAACCAATCTCCCATGCGGGATCTTATCAAAAGCCTTACTGAAATCCATATAGACTTCATCAACTGCTTTGCCCTCATCTAAACAGCTAGTCACCTCCTTGAAAAATTCAATCAAGTTAGACACGATCTCCCCCTGACAAAAGCCATGCTGACTATCCCTGATTAATCTCTGCCTCTCCAAGTGGAGATTAATCCTGTCCCTCAGAATTTTTTCCAATAGTTTCCCTACCGCTGATGTTAGACTCACCGGCCTGTAATTACCTGGTTTATCCCTGCTACCCTTCTTGAATTATGGTACCACATTCGTTGTCCTCCAATCCTGTGGTGCCTCTCCTGTGGCCAGAGAGGGATGTAAAAATTTGTGTCAGAGTCCTTGCTATCTCCTCCCTTGCCTCACATCACAGCCTGGGATACATCTTATCTGGGCCTGGGGATTTATGCACTTTTAAGCCTGCTAATACTTCCTCCCTTTCAATGCTAATATGCTCAAATATATCACAATCCCCCTCCCTGATCTCAACACCTACATCGTCCTTCTCCATAGTGAACATAGATGAAAAGTAATCATTTAAAACCTCACCTTTGTCCTTTGGCTCCACACACAGATTGCCACTTTTGTCCCTAATGGGCCCTACTCTTTCCCTGGTTATCCTCTTGCCCTTAATATACTTATAAAACGCCTTAGGATTTTTCTTGTTTTTTCATGTCATCTTTTCACTGACAAAATACATAGTTCTTTGGATAGCCATGTTGCATACCTCTGCAGTGGTTCAGGAAATATCTTTTAGGATTGTTGAAACTTTTGTGGAGTGTAAATCTAAGGTGTTTTTTATTATATAGTTTTAAAAAGACAAGTAACTCTGGATTCCAACTGGGCCTACTCCATTTTTATATAAACATGGTTTTAATTGTGAAGTTTTATAACTTAAAAGTTTTTCTTCCTGAAGGAGAATGCATAGTTTTTCTTTAAAAAAAAAAGCCAGTAGCTTATTTACAAAATCCTCCTGGTGAATGTTGAGAACCATATGCTGTCATGCCATGGAAAAATGAATTTTGAAACACCATTAGATGATTGTTTTCCTGAAATGTTCATTCATGGTTTGCATTTATTCTGTAATTTTTCCTTTGCACCTTTTCCGAAAATTGTGGTTCATAAAGGAGTGCTTTTTAAAAGTGAATATTAAGTAACAAAAGAATGAATTTGCATTTATACAATGTGCTTTCATATACTCAGGACATTCCAAAGCACATCATAGCCAATAAGTGAATTTTGAAGTTCAGTCACTGTTGATGTTTGGGAAAATGCAGCAGCCAAGTTGTATGCACAAGCTTCCACAAACAGTCATGAGATAAATGATGAGTTCATTCATTTGTGGTGGTGTTGGTTGAGATTAATGTCAGCCAGGGCATTAGAAAAACTCTCTACTCCCTCCCACCCTCTTGGTATAGTAGCATGGCATCCTTTGCGTACACCTGCACAAGCAGTCAGGGCTTCAGTTTAATGTCTCATCAGAAAGATGGCACCTCAGACATGCAGCTGCACAACTCACCCCTCCCCCAATCTCCCACACCAATCAAACTGCATTCAAGTTTCATCCTGGATTATCTGTTCAAGTTTTGGAATGCCATTTGAACCTATAACCTTCTGACTCAAAGGTGAGAGTGCTACCACTGAGTCAAGTTAGGAGCTTCTTGGCCAGCCTACTCCAGCAGCAGAGGAAAATTTGTCAGTCATTTGAATGGCATTGCCATTATTAGCTCACTGTTCACAAAAAGCTTTTACTATAATATAAAGCTTTTAGCTTCCGATGAAACTTTTTTTGATGGTGTTGTCAGGACCCGCAATTTTAATGCATTGCAGTGTGATGTATTGATAATGCTGTCTTATTTTGCAATTTTAATGCATTGAGATATGATATACTATGAATGCTGTCATATCTAAAATGCTTTGTTATGGACTTTCTCTCTAAGTGATGTTGCTGCAATTTGTGTTAACCACTCAATGTCAGCATGGAAGTGCAGCTGGAGTACAATTCATAGTGTAATGGGTTCATGTGAGCTTTCATTCAAAATAATTATCTTGCTAGCCTCCATTTTGGCATTGAGTTGCAAACAATGGCGGGTCCCACATGGCTTTGTTTGGTACGTAGATAAACTACTTGATGGCCCAATCGTTGGTCCTTTTCACCAGGATCTATAGCCAAGCCGCCGTGAATTTAGGAAAATTTTTATGCAAAAGATTTATTTTCTTGAATAGGTGTACCACTTGATAAGTTTGTGTGTATTATTGGCTTTTTGCATAAATAGAACAGGCATTTGTTTCATTTAGGAATAATATTTCAGTAAATTTTGCAATTTGTTGGCGGGGCAGGACTGTCAGAGAACAGACAGAGATTTCACCTCTTCGCACATTTTTGTTTCACTATCTTTTAATGCAATATGCAAAGCATTCCGCTTTAGGCCAACTACAGTGCAGTCACCTGGAGCAGTGTACATGCTTTCAGTAAAGGATTCTTGTCTGGTATTGACAGGATACTGTGGTAAGTGAGTTGGTGCTGTTGCTCAGACCCTTCCTCTCCTCCCCAGCCTTGGCTTCTTCACAACCTTGTTTTTCTCCTGTTTGAAAGAGGATGCAGAATGAATAAGGGAGGGTGTTAAACTTGATACATGTGGCTATGATTTTACTTATTGTTTGATGTTCAGCCTCCACATAAAAGAATTCGTCCCCAGGCTGTGTCTTGTACTCTGGTGTGACTGAAAGCTGCTGCTAGTCTTTGCATAAAGACATTTCAAATGCTCTTGCTATTGGTTGGAGCTAATGCTGTCTCTTTTAGTGAAAAAAAATCTAAAGGTGCTCTTCAGAATGAGTTATATAAAATGAAGGGAAACCTCTTGATGGTGCAGGATGAAAAGTTCTTAAAGCTACATCATTCTGAGGTGGTTTCTCGCCCGTGAATAATGACAAATAAATGTCAAATGTCTTTTAAAGAATGGGGCAGATATTCTGGCAAAGATAATCTAATATTTCTTGTAAAGCAAAAATGTAAGCAATAAACTGTCACAGTTTTGTTGTAATGCATAATATTCCTGAAGAAGTGTTGGCTGATTAAGTCATCTACTTAAGTTACCTGTTTAATCAGAGAAACCATAATGTTTAACTAAATTTGATGGTGTTTGAGTTGCAAAAACTTGAGAATCCACAGAAACAACTGATATTGGATAAATCTGTGGTAGTGTTGTCCAATATTTTAGCCACATGTGGCCAGTTGGGATCCAACTGTACTTTTGATTAAAGAAAATGAGCAGTATGGAATTGTTGGGTATGTGATCTTGATGCTCGGTCACATGGCGTGTGCATGCATAGTTTAACCTTCTTGTATGTATGTGGCAAAATGGTAACACAAAAGGCAGTGTACAACTATTTTTGATTGTTATGTATCCTTCACTTTCCCATTTACTGCTTGTTGCTATATGATATGGTTTGCAAATGCTGGGTTTGTGAACTAAGGGAACACAGGCAGCATTATATATAATGGGGAGCTGCCATCTTGGTTAGCTCGACCAGTCGTAATATAACACCTCAGAGTCAGCAGAAGAAAGCGTAGCTACTCAATAGCCAGCAGCTCCAACAGGGCATGTCATGAACAAAGGTTAAGCAGCATTCAACCATGTTCCGGATGGAGCGTAGGGGCTGGTCTGGCACATTTCATTGTGCAAGTCAACCTTCTCAGCCGTCACTCTGAAGAAGTCAAAAGTACTGCTTTCGACTGCTGGGCAACAGCCTAGAAGCTGCACTAAAATGTTCCGTCAGGTCAATTCCTGCCAGAATTTCAAACTTTAGTGAAAGAGAAAGACTGCAAAGTTATGTACTGAGTGTTGGTAGATAAGTAAATATACACCTGATGTATTCTACCTGTTTATGGTGCTAAAATTAGTACATGTAGCCATGCTTGTGGCTTGTCAGCAATATCTATTGTACAGTACTGAACTATGAGAATTTCATCTTGAACTGTGGCAATATTTACTTGACAGTGTTTTTTTTTAAAAATCATCATCCTCCATGAAGTGCACTGTACTTGAGTGCATTTGATGGGGTGCAAGCTATGGATTACATTTATTTTTACCAAGGGAGCTGCACAAACTCATTAGGAATTAGGAATCAGTTGCTCTTTGACTAATGCTTCTGTGTTTTTCTTGCAATAGAAAATCATCAACAAAGCTGTTTTTCCTGTTTTGATTCTCCATGTAATACTTTTACTGTTTTTAATTTGTTATGCTTTGTCAATCAATATAATTGGTATGGTCTTTTCTAACTGGTTCCATTGTACAGCTGTATATAGCAGAAACATCATGACAGTGGGATAAATACAACACACAACCCTTTTAGTACTGTATTAAACAGCTGTCCTGTCTATAATAATAGCTGTTAAATGAGATAATCGGATATGCATCTTAAGGAAACAAATCAAGCAGCAAATTTCTATTTGTGAAACCAAGCTGACTCTTTCCTACAAAGAATGTTTTGCCACCAACAGACTTGCCGTTTGTGATCTCCCTGGATCTTGGACCAGACAGTGCGGTAAGGTAAAATTTGCATGTCCTGCAACAGAGGAGATCTAAAAAAGGGAATAAGAGGGGCAAAGTGAGAGTATGAGAATAAATTAGCAGTGCTAAATGAGTACTTTTCATCTGTCTTCACGAGAGGAGAGGATGCTTCCAATGTAAGAGTAAAGGAGGAGGCAGTAGCGATGATGGATAGGATAGAAATAAAGAGGAGGCACTTAGAATATTGCCAGTCCTCAAAATAGAAAAGGCACCCAGTCCAGATGGGATGCATCCTAGGTTACTGAGGGAAATAAGGCTGGAAATTGCGAAAGCTTTGGCTGCAATCTTCCAACCCTCAGAAGGCCAGCCAACCTAACATTGGTGGTGGGGAAACTTTTAGAGACAATAATCCAGGACAGAATTAATTGGCATCTGGAAAAGTATGGGCAAATACATTCGTCAGCACAGATCTGTTAAAGGCAATTTGTGTGGACTAACTTGATTAAGTTCTTTGAAGTAATAGAGAAGGTTGATGAGGGTGGTATGTTTGATGTTGTGTATATGGACTTTCAGAAGGTGTTTGATAAAGTACAACATAATAGATCTGTTAGCAAAATTAAATGTCAATTAGAAATGAAACCGGACGGACCACCTGGCATCGACCTAGGCATCGACCTAGGCACCAGAAACAACAACAGCAAACGCAGCCCTGTCAACCCTGCAAAGTCCTCATTACTAGCATCTGGGGGCTTGTGCCAAAGTTGGGAGAGCTGTCCCACATACTAGTCAAGCAACAGCCTGACATAGGCATACTCACCAAATCATACCTTACAGACAATGTCCCAGACACCACCATCACCATCCCTGGTTATGACCTGTCCCACCGGCAGGACAGACCCACCAGAGGTGGCGGCACAGTGGCATACAGTTGGGAGGGAGTTGCCCTGGGAGCCCTCAACATTGACTCTGAACCCCATGAAGTCTCATGGCATCAGGGCAAGGAAACCTCCTGCTGATTACCACCTACTGCCTCCCTCAGCTGATGAATCTGTGCTCCTCCGTGTTGAGCACCACTTGGAGGAAGCACTGAGGGTGGCAAGGTTGCAGAATGTATTCTGGGTGGGGGAGTTCAATGTACATCACCAAGAGTGGCTCGGTGGCACCACTACTGACTGAGCTGGCCAAGTCCGAAAGCACATAGCTGCTAGACTGAGCCTGCAGCAGGTGGTGTGGAACCAACAAAAGGGAAAATATACTTGTTCTTGTCCTCCCTAATCTGCCTGCCGCAGATGCAACTGTCCATGACCGTATTGGTAGGAGCGACCACCGCACAGTCCTTGTGGAGACAAAGTCCCGTCTTCACATTGAGAATGCCCTCCATCGTGTTGTGTGGCACCACCACTCTGCAAAATGGGATAGATTTCGACCAGATCTTGCAATGCATCCATGAGGCGCTGTGGGCCATCTGCAGCAGCAGAATTGTACTCAACCACAAAATATAACCTCATGGCCTGGCACATCCCCCACTCAACCATTACCATCCAGCCAGGGGATCAACCCTGGTTCAATGGAGAGTGCGGGAGGGCATGCCAGGAGCAGCACCAGGCATATCTAAAAATGAGGTGTCAACCTAGTGAAGCTACAACCCAGGACTACATGAATGCCAAACAGCGTAAGCGGCATGCGATAGACAAAGCTAAACAATCCCATAACCAACGGATCAGATCTAAGCTCTGCAATCCTGCCACATCCAGTCGTGAATGATGGTGGACAATTAAACAACTAATTGGAGGAGGTGACTCCACAAATATCCCCATCCTCAATGATGGGGGAGCCCAGCACATCAGTGCGAAAGATAAGGCAGAAGCATTTGCAACAATCTTCAGCCAGAAGTGCCGAGTTGATGATCCATCTCGGCCTCCTCCTGAAGTTTCCAGCATCACAAATGCCAGTCTTCAGCCAATTCGATTCACTCCGCGTGATATCAAGAAATGACTGAAGGCACTGGATACTGCAAAGGTTATGGGTCCTGACAACATTCCAGGAATAGTACTGAAGACCTGTGCTCGAGAACTTGCCGTGCCCCTAGCCAAGCTGTTCCAGTACAGCTACAACACAGGCATCTACCCCAGCAATATGGAAAATTGCCAAGGTATGTCCTGTGCACAAAAAGCAGGACAAGTCCAATCTGGCCAGCTGCCACCCCATCAGTCTACTCTCGATCATCAGTGAAATGATGGAAGGTGTCGCCAATAGTGCTATCGAGTGGCACTTGCTTAGCAATAACCTGATCACTGATGTTCAGTTTGGGTACAGCCAGGGCTACTCAGCTCCAGACCTCATTACAGCTGTGGTTCAAACATGGACAAAAGAGCTGAACTTGAGGTGAGAGTGACTGCCCTTGACATCAAGGCAGCATTTGACCAAGTATGGCATCAAGAAGCCCTAGCACAACCAGAGACAATGGGAATTGGGGAAAGCTCTTCGCTGGTTGGAGTCACTGCCACTAGTGCAAAGAAAAATGGTTGTGGTTGTTGGAGGTCAATCATCTGAGCTCCAGGACATCACTGCAGGTGTTCCTCAGAATAGTGTCCTAGGCCCAACCATCTTCAGCTGCTTCATCAATGACCTTTCTTCAATCGTAAGGTCAGAAGTGGGGATGTTCGCTGATGATTGCACAAAGTTCAGCGCCATTCCTGACTCTTCATATACTGAAGTGGTCCGTGTAGAAATGCAGCAAGACCTGGACAATATCCAGGCTTGGGCTGATAAGTGGCAAGTAACATTCGCACCACACAAGGCAGTGAAGATCTTCAACAAGAGAGAATCTATCCATCTCCCCGTAAAATTCAATGGCATTACCATCGCTGAATCCCCCACTATCAACATCTTAAGGGTTACCATTGACCTGAAACTGAACTGGAGTAGGCATATAAATACCGTGGCTACAAAAGCAGGTTAGAGGCGAGGAATCCTGCGGCAATTTACTCACCACCTGACTCCCCAAAGCCTGTCCACCATCTACAAGGCACAAGTCAGGAGTGTGATTGGATACTCTGCACTCATTGGAGCCGCACTCATCCAGGCAATATTCAAGAAGCTCGACGCCATCCAGGACTAAGCAGCCCGCTTGATTGGCACCCCATCCACAAACATTCACTCCCTCCACCACCGACGCACAGTGGCAGTAGTGTGTACCATCTATAAGATGCACTACAGCAACACATCAAGGCTCCTTAGACAGCACCTTTCAAACCTGCAACCTCTACCAACTAGGAGGACAAGGGCAGCAGGTGCATGGGAACACCACCACCTGCAAGTTCCCTTCCAAGCCGCACACATCCTGACTTGGAACCATCCTTTACTGTCGCTGGGTCAGAATCCCAGAACTCACTTCCTAACAGCACTGTGGATGTACCTACTCCGCTTGGACTGCAGCGTTTCAAGAAGGCAGCTCACCACCAGCTTCTCGAGGGCAATTTGGAATAGGCAATAAATGCTGGCCTAGCCAGCGACGCCCACATCCCAGGAACGAATATAAAAAAACAAAAAGACCAAGGGATTAAAGGAACAGTGGCAGTGTGACTAGGAAATTGGGTAGGGGGCAGAGAGTAGTGGTAAGTGGTGTTTTTTTTACAATGGCAGGACGTATATAGTTATCTTCCCCAGCAGTCGCTATTAGGACCATTGCTCTTTTTGATCTAGATTAATGCCTGGAGTTGGGTGTTTAAGGCATCATTTCAACTTTTTCAGATAAAACAAAACTTGGAAATGTGATGAACAAGGTGAGGATATTAACACACTTCTGGAGGACATGGCACATATGGAATGATACAGTACAGAAGGAGGCCATTTGGCACATTGTGCTAGTGTTGATTCTTTGATCGAGCTTTCCAATTAATCCTTTCTGAATGTTACTATTGAATATGCTTCCACCACCCTTTCAGGCTATGTATTTGAGGTCGTAACAACTTGCTGTGTTTTGAAAAAAAAAAGTCCTCAGGTCATCTTTTGTTCATTTGCCAATCACTTTAAATCTCTGTCCCCTCAATACCAATGCATCTCCTACTGGAAGCTGTTCCTCCTTTGTTGCTATATCAAAACTATTCTCTAAATCTCTATAAAATCTCCCCTCAACCTTCTCTGCCCAGCTTCTCCAGTCTCTCCACATAACTGAAGTCCTTCAATTGTGGTACTATTCTCGTAAATCCCTTCTGTACCCCTGTCCATGGCCTTGACATCCTTCCTAAAGTGTGGTGAGCAGAATTGAACACACTACTCCTGCTGAGGCCTAATAAGTGTTTTATTTAGAGGATTAGCATAACTTACTTGCATTTTTATTCTATTCCTCTATTAATAAAGTCAGGGATATAGAAGCATAGAAACAGATTTATGGCACAGAAAGAGGCCATTCAGCCCACCGTGTCTGCGCCAACCAAAAAGGAGCTATTCAGTCTAATCCCACCTTCCAGCTCTTGGTCCAAAGCCCTGTAGGTTACAACACGTCAAGCTCATATCCAAGTATTTTTTAAATGCGATGAGGGTTTCTGTTCTACCATCCTTTCAGGCAATGAGTTCCAGACTCTCACCGTGCTCTGATTGGGGGGAAAAAAAAATTCCTCAACACCTTTCTAATCTTTCCACCAATTCTTTTAAATTTATTCCCCCGGTTATTGATTTCTGTGCTAACAGAAATACTACTCTACCTACGTCCCTCATAATTTTATACAGCTCGATTAAGTCCCCCCTCAGCCTTCTCTGTTTCCAAAGAAAACAAACCCAGCCAATCCAATCTTTCCTCATAGCTAAAATTCTCCATTACTGGAATATCTTTGAAAATCTCTTCTGTACCCCTTCTCGTGTGATCACACCCTTCATGTAATATAGTGACCAGACCTTTACACAGTACTGTAGCTGCATTCTAACTGGAAAGGTACCACAAATGACTCTGAAAGACAGAAGAAGCAAAGGTTAAAAAGTGTGCAGCACAGGAATATGGCTGTGTTAAAGGGTATTTATTTAAATGTAAGGAATATAATAAATGAAATGCATGAGCTGAGGGCACAGATAGACACATGGCAACACGATATGAATGCTGTAACAGAAACAGTTTAAAGAGGGGCAAAAATGGCAGCTCAACATCCCTGGATATAGAGTTTTCAGGCAGGATAGAGAAGGGAATAAAAAAGGAGGGGTTGTAGCACTATTAGTTAAGGAATCAATAACAGATTTGAGGAGGGATGATATGCTAAATTAATCATCAAATGAGGGGTGGAGCTCAGAAATAAAAAAGGGGCAGCCACACTACTAGTAGTGTACTATAGACCCCGAAATAGTGAGAGGGAGATAGAAGAACAAATATGTAGGCAAATTTCTGAGTGCAAAAACGATACGGAAATAATAGTTGGGGATTTCAACTACCTTAATATCAGCTGGGATACAACAGTGTGAAGGGCACAAAATTCTTGAACTGCATTCAAGAGAAACATAGAAAATAGGAGCAGGAGTAGGCTATTCGGCCCTTCGAGCCTGCTCCGCCATTCATTATGATCATGGTTGATCATCCAACTCAGTAACCTGTTCCCTCTTTCGCCCCATACCCTTTGATCCCTTTAGACCCAAGAGCTATATCTAACTCCTTCTTGAAAACATGCAATGTTTTGGCCTCAACTGCTTTCTGTAATAGCGAATTCCACAGGTTTACCACTCTCTGAGTGAAGAAATTTCTCCTCATCTCAGTCCTGAAAGATTTACCCCGTATTCATAGACTATGACCCCTGGTTCTGGACTCCCCCACCATCGGAAACATCCATCCTGCATCTACCCTGTCCAGTCCTGTTAGAATTTTATAAGTTTCTATGAGATTCCCCCCTCACTCTTCTGAACTCCAGCAAATATAATCCTAACCGACTCAATCTCTCCTCATACGTCAGTCTCGCCATCCCAGCAATCAGTCTGGTAAACCTTTGCTGCACTCCCTCTATAGCATGCACATCCTACTTCAGATAAGGAGACCAAAACGGCACACAATATTCCAGGTATGGCCTCACCAAGGCCCTGTATAATTGCAGCAAGACATCCCTGCTTCTGTACTCGAATCTTCTCGCTATGAAGGCCAACATACCATTTTCCTTTTTTACCACCTGTTGGACCTGCATGCTTACCTTCAGCAACTGGTCTACGAGAACACCCAGGTCTCCCTGCATATTCCCCTCTTTCAGTTTATAGCCGTTCAGATAATCTGCCTTCCTGTTTTTGCTACCAAAGTGGATAACCTCATATTTATCCACATTATACTGCATCTGCCATGCATTTGCCCACTCACTCAACTTGTCCAAATCACCCTGAAGCCTCTCTGCACTTTCCTCACAACTCACCCTCCCACCCAGTTTTGTGTTCTCTGCAAATCTGGAGATGTTACATTTAGTTCCCGCATCTAAATCATTAATATATATTGTGAATAGCTGGGGTCCCAGCACTGATCCCTACGGTACCCCACTAGTCACTGCCTGCCATTCGGAAAAAGACCCATTTATCCCTACTCTTTGTTTCCTTTCTGCCAACCAATTTTCTATCCATCGTGATACACTATCTCCAATCCCATACACTTTAATTTTACACGCTAATCTCCTATATGGGACTTTGTCGAAAGCCTTCTGATAGTCCAAATAAACCACATCCACTGGCTTTCCCTCATCAACTCTACTCGTTACATCTTTGAAGAATTCCAGTAGATTTGTCCAGCATGATTTCTCTTTCGTAAATCCATGCTGACTCTGTCCGATTCTACCACTGTTCTCCAAGTGCTCTCCTTTAAAACCTTTGATAATGGACTCTAGAATTTTCCCCACTACCGATGTCAGGCTGACTGGTCTATAATTCCCTGCTTTCTCTCTACCTCCCTTTTTAAATAGTGTGGCTACATTTGCTACCCTCCAATCTGTAGGAACTGTTCCAGAGTCTATAGAATCTTGGAAGATGACCACCAATGCATCCACTATTTCTAGGGCCACTTCCTTAAGTACTCTGGGATGCAGACCATCAGGCCCTGGGGATTTATCGGCCTTCAATCCCATCAATTTCCCCAACACCATTTCTCTACAAATACTGATGACTTTCAGTTCCTCTTTCTCACTAAGCCCTGTGTTCCCCAACATTTCTGGTATGATATTTGTGTCCTCCTTTGTGAAGACAGAACCAAAGTATGCATTTAGTTGGTCAGCCATTTCTTTGCTCACCATAATAAATTCCCGTGTTTCTGACTGTCAGGGGCCTACATTTGTCTTCAATAATCTTTTTCTCTTCACATACCTATAGAAAGTTTGACTGTTTTTATGTTCCCCACAAGCTTGCTCTTGTACTCCATTTTCTCCTTGTTAATCAATGCCTTGGTCCTCCTTTGCTGAATTCTAAACTGTTCCCAATCCTCAGGTCTGTTGTTTTTTCTGGCGAATTTGTATGCCTCTGCCTTGGATCTAATACTATCTCTAATTTCCTTTGTAAGCCATGGTTTGGCTACCTTTCCCATTTTACTTTTGTGCCAGACAGGAATAAACAATTGTTGCTGTTCATCCATGCACTCTTTGAATGTTTGCCATTGCATTTCCACTGTCATCCCTTTAAGTAACATTTCCCAATCCATCGTAGCCAACTTTTTAGCCAGCAGGTAACGAGCCCAATGAGGGGGCACAATTCTAGATTTAGTCTTTGCTAATGAAGCTGGGCAAGTGGATGAAGTAACAGTGGGTAACCATTTTGGAGATAGTGACCATAATACAGTTAGTTTTAGCATAATCATGGAAAAGGACAGGGATAAAACAGGAGTAAAAGTTCTATATTGGAGGAAGGCAAATTTTACAAATCTGAGAGGTGACCTGGTGAAGGTGGACTGGATACAGCTACTTGAAGGAAAATCAGTGGGAGGCATTCAAAGTGAGATACTACAGGCACAGTGTAGGCATGTCTCCACAAAGATCAACGGCGATACTGCCAAATCTAGAGCCCCTTGGTTATTTAGAATCTTACATGGTAAGTTAGATCAGAAAAAGAACACTTATGACGATCACAAATATCTTAATACTGTAGAAAGCCTAGAGGAGTGAAGTAAAAAAGAAAATTAGAAAAGCAAAGAGTGGACATGAAAAATTATTGGCAGGTAAAATCAAGGAAAATCCAAAGATGTTTTATCAGCACATTAAGAGCAAGGGGATAACTAAGGAAAGGGTAGGGCCTATCAGAGATGTACAAGGGAACTTATGCTTGGATGCAGGAGATGTGGGCAGGATTCTTAATGAGTACTTTGTCTCTGTCTTCACAAAGGAGGGTTGATGCAGACATTGTAGTTCAAGAGAAAGAGAGAAATATTAGATACAATAAGCATAATGAGAGAGGAAGTACTAGAGGGTCTGACATCCTTGTAAGTGGATAAACCGCCAGGGCCGGATGGATTGCATCCCAGGTTGTTAAAGGATGCCAGGGAGGAAATAGCAGATGCGCTGAGGAACATCTTCAAATCCTCACTGGATAGAGGCGAGGTACCAGATGATTGGAGATCTGCGAACATTACATCATTGTTTAAAAAGGATGTGAGGGATTGGCCAAATAATGATAGGCCGGTCAGTCTGACCTCGGTGGTGGGTAAATTATTATAATCAATTCTGAAGGACAGGATAAACTGTCACTTAGAAAGACACGGATTAATCAGGGACAGTCAGCATGGATTTGTTAAGGGAAGGTCATGTCTTACTAAATTAATTGAGTTTTTTGAGGAAGGAACAAGGAGGATTGATGAGGGCAGTGCAGTAGATGTGGTTTACATGGATTTTAGTAAGGCATTTGACAAGGTCCCGCATGGCAGACTGGTCAGTAAAATGAAAGCCCATGGGATACACAGAACGTGGCAGGTTGGATCCAAAATTGACTCAGTGACAGGAAACAAAGGGTAGTAGTAAACGGATGCTTTTGTGAATGGAAAGTGGTTTCCAGTGGCATTCTACAGGGCTCAGTATTGAGTCCCTTGCTGTTTGTGGTATATATTAATGATTTGGACTTAAATGTGGGAGGCATGATTGGGAAATTTGCTGATGACATAAAAATTGGCCATGTAGTTAATACTGAAGAGGATAGCTGTAGCCACCAGAAAGATATCAATGGTTTGGTTGAGTGGGCGGAAAAGTGGCAATTGAAATTCAATCCAGGTAAGTGTGAGGTAATGCATTTGGGGTGGACAAACAAAGCAAGGGAATACACAATAAATGGGAGGATATTGAGAGGGGTAAAAGAAGTGAAAGACCTTGGCATGCATGTCCACAGGTCCCTGAAGGTGGCAGGACTGGTAGATAGAATGGTGAAGAAGGCATATGGAATGCTTCCCTTTATTGGCCGAGGTATAGACTACAAAAGCAGGGATGTATATGTATAGGAAGGGAATAGAGGGATATGGGCCCCGGAAGTGCAGAAGGTGTTAGTTTCGGCAGGCATCAAGATCAGCACAGGCTTGGAGGGCCGAATGGCCTGTTCCTGTGCTGTTCTTTGTTCTTTGTAATGCTGGAACTGTATAAAACGCTGGTTAGGCCGCAGCTGGTGTATTGCGTACAGTTCTGGTCACCACTTTACAGGAAGGACATAATTGCTCTGGAGAGAGAGTACAGAGGAGATTTACAAGAATGTTGCCAGGGCTTGAAAATTGCAGCTATGAGGAATGATCGGATCAGCTAGGGTTGTTTTCTTTAGGACAGAGGAGGCTGAGGGGTGACTTAATTGAGGTGTACAAAAGTATGAGGGGCCTAGATAGAGAGGACAGGAAGGACCTGTTTCCCCTAGCGGAGAGGTCAATTACCAGGGGTCACAGATTTAAGGTGATTGGTAGAAGGATTAGAGGGGACATGAGGAAAAACTTTTTCACCCAGAGGGTGGTGGGTGTTTGCAATTCACTGCCAGGAATGGTGATGGAGGCAGAAACCTCAACTCATTTAAAAGGTACCTGGACATGCACCTGAACTGCTGTAACCTGCAAGGCTATGGAGCAGGTGCTGGAAGGTGGGATTAGATTGGGCAGCTATTTTTTTCAGCCAGCACGGACACGAAGGGCTGAATGGCCTCCTTCTGTGCTGTAATTTTCCTATGGCTCTATAGTGTTTTATACAGTTCTAGCATAGCCTCCCTGCTCTTATACTCTGAGCCTGGGCCAATAAAGGAAAGTATCCCATATACATTCTTGACCACCTTATTGACCTATCCTGCTACTTTCTGGGATCTGTGAACATACACTCTATGGTCTCTCTGTTCCTCTACACTTTTTCAGAATCCAACCATTTATTTTATATTACTTTGCCTTGTTTGTCCTCCCCAAATGCTTAACCTCACACTTCTCTGGATTGAATTCCATTTGTCACTTTTCTTCCCACCTGTCGGGTCCATGGATACCTTGCTGCAGTTTACAGCTTTATTCCTCACTATTAACCAAACGGACAATTTTCATATCATCTGCAGACTTCTTAATCATACCCCCTAGTCTAAATCATTAATATATGCTATGAACAGCAAAGGATCCAGTGCAGAGCCCTGCAGAACCCCACTGGAAACAGTCTTCCCATCACCAAAACACCAGTTGACCATTAGCCTTTGCTTCCTTCCACTGTGTCAATTTTGTATCTAACTTGACACTTTCCGTTGCATCGCATGAGCATTTAATTTTCTGACCAGTCTGCCAGATCTGACCTTGTCAAAATCCTTGCTAAAATCCATGTAGCCTACATCAAGTGTGTGTGCTATCCTCCTCGTTGTTACCTCCTCCAAAAATTGTCAAGTTAGACAAAACCTTCCCTTAACAAATCCATGCTGACTGTCCTTAATTAATCCTCTCTAAATGACGATTTATACTGTGTCTTAGAATTTTTTTCCCATAGTTTGCTTGCCACTGAGGTTAGGCTCACTGGCCTGTAATTACTCTGGCTATTTTTTTTCTTAATTTCATGGGATGTGGGTGTCGCTAGCAAGCACAGCATTTGTTGCCCATCCCTCATTGCCCTTGAGAAGGTGGTGGTGAGCTGCCTACTTACACTGCTGCAGACCATTTGGTGTGGGTACACCCACAGTGCTGTTAGGGAGGGAGTTCCAGGATTTTGATCCAGCAACAGTGAAGGAAGGGCGATATATTTCGAAGTTAGGATGGTGGTCAGCTTGCAGGGATACTTTCAGATGGTGGTGTTCCCATACGTCTGCTGCCCTTGTCTGTCTAGGTGGTAGAGCTTGCGGGTTTGGAAGGAGCCTTGGTGAGTTGCTGCAGTGCATCTTATATATGGTACACACTGCTGCCACTATGCATTGGTGGTGGATGGAGTGAATGTTTAAGTTGGTGGATGGGGTGCCAATCAAGCTTTGTCCTGGATGGTGTCGAACTTCCTGAGTAGTGTTGGAGCTGCATTCATCCAGGCAAGCGGAGACTATTCCATCACACGCCTGACTTGTGCCTTGTAGATGGTGGACAGGTACTGGGGAGACAGGAGGTGAGTTACAGCAGAATTCCCAGCCTCTGACCTGCTCTTGTCGCCACAGTATTTATGTGGGTGCTCCAGTTCAGTTTCTGGTCAATGGTAACCCCCAGGATGTTGATAGTGGTGTTTCAGCAGTGGTAATACTGTTGAATGTCATGGGGACATGGTTAGATTTTCCCTTGTTGGAGGTAGTCATTGCCTGGCACTTGTGTGGCACATGTTACTTGTCATTTATCAGCCCAAGCCTCAATGTTGTCCAGGTCTTGTTGCATATGGATACGGACGGCTTCAGTATCTGAGGAGTTGTGAATGGTACTGAACATTGTGCAATCATCAGCGAACATCCCCACTTCTGACCTTATGCTGGAGGGAAGGTCATTGATGAAGCAGCTGAAGATGTTTGGGCCTAGGACACAACCCTGTGGAACCCTTCCCTTTCGAACAATGGGAGAAAGTTAGCAGTCCTCCGGCACCACACCTTTAGCCAGAGAGGATTGGTAAAGGATGGTTGGAGCTTCTGCTATTTCCTTTGTTGCTTCCCTTAGCATCTGGGATAAATTTTTTCTGGCCTTGTGATTTATCCACTTTTCAAGGATACATTACTATTTCCTCCCTCTCTCTCTTTATCACAGCCAATCTTTCACACGCAGTGTCTGCTTTCTCCCTCTCTTTTGTGAAAATGGACAGAAGTATTCACTAAGAACCATGCCCAATTCTTGCACTTCAACACACAAGTTGCCTTTTTGGTCTCTAATTGGCCCTACCTTTTCCTTAGTTATCCTCTTGCTCTTTATGTATTTATAAAAACATATTTGGGTTTTCCTTGATTTTACTTGCCAATTTTTCATGCCCTCTCTTTGCTTTTCTTTTAGCTTAGTCTTTTAATTTTACCCTGCACTTTCTAAACTCCTCTAGGCTTTCTGTAGTATTGCGCTCTTGGCATCAAACGTAAGCTTTTTTTTTTGCCTATTCCTTATCTGTATGTTCTTTGACATCCAGGGAGGTCTAAACTTGTGAGTTCCTCCCTTTTTCTTTGTGGGAACATAATTGTCCTGAACCCTCTTTAGCTCCTTCTTTAATGTACTCATTGCCATGACACTGATTTACCTTCAAGTAGCTGTTACCAGTCCTCTTGCCAAAATACATCTCAGCTTAGTAAAAGTGGCCTTTCCCCAGTTTAAAACTTTTATTCTTGGTCTATCTTTATCCTTTTCCATAACTACTCTAAATCTAACTGAATGATTATCACCACCATTAAAATGCTCTCCCACTGATGCCCCTTCCACCTGCCCAGATTCATTCCCTAAAACCAAGTCCAGACCGCCCCTTGTTGGGCTTGCTGCATTCTGGCTAAAAAGAAGTTCTCCTGAATGCATTTAAGAATTCTGTGCCCTCTGTACCTTTCACACCAAATTTATCCCAGTTAATGTTAGGGTAGTTGAAATCCCCTACTATTGTTTTTTTTTCTGCACTTGTCAGCAATTTGTTTACATATTTGCTCTTCAATCTCCCTCTGACTACAGTATACTAGCAGTATGGCTGCCCTGTTTTTGTTCCTCAGTTCAATCCATATTGATGCTCCTTTTAGCATATCATCCCTCCTTCCAGCTGTGATTGTTTCTTTAACCAATGTTGTGACCCCCCCCCCACCCCTTTTTTTTAATCCCCCTCTGCACCCTGTCTGCAAACCATGTAAACAGGAATGTTGAGCTGCCATGCCTTCTCTTTAAGTCATGTTTTAGGAATAGAGTAATGGCTGTGATATCATACTTCCAAGTCTCTACCTGTGCCCTCAGCTCATCTGTCTTATTCACGTGACGACTTGCATTGAAGTCTATACCACTAATCACTGAGCAACTCCTTTGTTGTTTATTTTCTAGCCTTTGTTTCCTCCACTTTCCAAACTCATTTACTAATGTTCTGCCTTCTATTTCCAGTTTTGCCTCCCTTCTATGAATCTATGCTTGGGTTCCCATCTCCCTCCCCAACACCACTAGAAAATCTCCCCGCAAAGAAGGGTCACTGACCTGAAAAATTAACTCTGCTTCTCTCTCCACAGATGCTGCCAGACCTGCTGAATATTTCCAGCATTTCTTGTCTTTATTTCAGATTTCCAGCATCTGCAATATTTTGCTTTTATTATCCCCGCAAAGATATTGGTCCCAGCCCAGTTGAGGTTGGCTTGCACCTGTCCCAATGCCCAGGAATTTAAGGGCCTCCCTCCTGTGCCACCTCTCCAGCCATGCATTTAATTGCATTGTCTTCCTGTTTTCTGTACTCACTAGCATGCTACACTGGAAGTAATATGGAGATTTTTAGGGTCTTTTTAATTCCTTTCCTGGCTCCCTGAAATCTGCCTGCAGAACCTCATCCCTCTTTCTACCTATGCCATTCATACCAATATGGACCAGGACCCCTGGCTGTTTATCCTTCCCCCTCAGCCTGGCACCAGGGAGGCAACGTGCTATACTGGAATCACATATGCGGCTGCCGGAACACCTGTCTGCTCCCCCTACTATTGAGTGCCCTACCACTATTGTATCACCTTTTCCTGCCCCCCTGCACAGCTGAGAAACCCATGGGATTGTGGAATTTTCTCTGGCTACATTCTCCAGAGGAACCATTTCCCTCACAAATATTCAGAGCTGAATACGGATTGGAGAGCGAGCTGCACTCAGGACACCGTGCTGCCTGCCTGGTCCTGTTTGACTGTCTGACGTGACCCATTCCCTCTCTGCCTGTACACCCTTAAGCTGCAAGGTGACCACATCCAGAAACGTGCTATCCACATAGTTTTCAACCTTGCAGATGCATCGCAGTGACTCCAGCTGCTGCTCAGGCTGCAAGACCCGGACCTCGAGCTACTCCAGCTAATGACATTCCCTGCACATATAATTGTCCAGGACACAAGAAGTGTCTTGGAGTTTCCACGTGGAACAGGATGTACATTCTATGGGTCTGAAGTGCCCTGCCATTCCTCTATTTATATTAGCTAACTTAACAGAAATAAACTTGAGACTTACAAAAGTCAAAAAAAAGCAAACCGAGCCAAAGGAGGAAACAAAAAGCAAAATACTGAAGACGCCAGAAATCTGAAAAAGTATTAGAAAGAGTAGTGAATAATGCAGATATTAAAATTCATAAGTTTCCATCATATTTTGTTGTGCAGATTCTTTATTAGTTGCACTTGTTTTGATCAGTTGATCAATCAGCTCCTTCCCTTGTGCTAATGCCACTTTAGGTGTTTGTACCGCTTCCCCTGATGCGTCCTTTACCTTCGATTAGACACTAAAAATACTAAATGCAGAAAAAGTGAATTATAGATGCTCAATCGATATACTTGCCTTAAAAGTCTCAAGTTCTGTTGTTGCTCCTTCTGTGTTGATTGTGATGTCGCTTTTTTTAAATTCTCTGCTGCCGTACCTTTTCCATCCCTTGCGCCTGGGGTTCCATTGTTTTTAAAACAGGCTTCTCGACTTGTCCTGCTGCCTTCAAAGACTTGTGTACATGCTCTCCTGGTGTTTCTGTTCCTGCGCCCCCTCTAAAATTGCACCATTTAATTCAAGTTGCCTCTCCTCATTCTTCCTACCAAAAGGCTCCTTGAGGCCAAAAGCTTCAAAGACAGAACAAAATCCCTTGAGCAACAGTGCTTTGTTTAAGATTCACTAGTTAGGTGGCATCAGCATGAGGTTCAAAATGGTGCAACAATTGGCATGTATTTTGCTTTCCAGTTGTGTTGTTTGATATTGCTGGGAAGCTATGAAGCACTAGCTGGTTACCTGTTTTTAGAGCACTGCTTGGCAAAAATACTTGCCTTGTGACAACAGACTACTGCCAAGTTAGATGGCCTTTGTGGTGCAAGTGTATAGGTCTCCATGATTAGACTCCGTAAGACTAGTGCTGACTCTGACTGTAGGGCTGCCAATATGGCAGTTAATGTGGCCGATAATTTCTTTGCCTCTACAGGTAATGTCATGAGCAGCAAGGAGCCTCCAGCTTCAGCATTTTTATCACCAAGCAGTAGCCTTTCAAGGTAACTGTAAAGGGAAAAAAAGCTGTTAGAAAGCTTTTAATGTGGCACTTGAAGCCTCTTTGGAGCAATCAAGAGCTGTGATAGATGATAATGCAACCCGCTATGCGGCATGGAGACTGATTAGGAGATGACATGAATCGGTAGGTTGCATTCATCTGTAAGATCATGTAATTACGGGGAAAAAAAATTATTCTAATTCATTTTTTGTTGGACCAGACTTCGTTGTCAATGGTTTATCTGGGTTGGTGCCTATAATTGACACGGTCACTGCTCTCCATTTGTGTCCTGCACAGATAGAAGGATTTAATCAACAAGTTCAGTGGGAGAAAGCCAAAGTTGTAGTCTGTTGTCTAACTGTAGGGTAACAGGCATGGATGATATACCAAACTCTTAAAAGCCTCTCTAGGTGAAGAGGTAGGGGGAATTAAATGATCTTAAAAAGCAATAGCAGGAACAACCACCTTAACTTGGTTGCTGCCTTCTGAAGCTGGTGACTAGGTGGTATAGTATATCTTTGAGCTTCCAGAGTTCATTTATGGTTTCTATTCCTCAATGGAGGGGTGGGGGAATGGTCACAGTGAACCCAAACACTATCAATAAATCTCACTGATACTATTGGCTTTTAAAATGGCTCTTCAGGTATTGCAGTATGCATTTGTGGTGCTTTGTAGTCCTGCAGAACAGTCAGAAAGCAATAAGGTGATTATTGTTCTTGTGTGGAATGTATGGCTTTATATGTGATTGTTGACTGTTGAATATCTTTCATGCATCATCTTAAGGCTTTGTTTCTAGCTTCTTCACTAGCATTAACTAAAATGAGGTATCTTGGCAAAGTCCTCGATATGTACTGCAGCATTAAGATCAATTTAAGATTAGATGAGAAAGGAACTGAACCTATCTTCCTCAATAGAGTAGTGAGGCATAGTTGTCCACTTTCACTAATCCTATTCAGTGTCTTCATCGATGTTTTGCATGGCATCATAAGGGACAACCTTGAAGAGTATTATAGATATTACTGAAAAGATTATGGTGGTGCTTTTCAGATGTTGGTGTTGACTGACTCATCTGGGGATGCAGTACTCTCAGCATCTTGATCAATGGTCTAACTACGAAAACTTAGAGGTAGGTGCTGCAAGTGAGGTATAATGGGTTTTCATGGTTCAAGAGAGGACCTTGAAGATATTGATTGCTTGGAAGATAGAAGGGACATTCATCTTAATTGTTGATTCATGTGGGTTCTTGACCAGGACACAATCTATCAGGACCATATTGAAAGGGAGCGAAGAAAACTTCATTATTGGAGAAAGATAAAAGATGCAATACGAGTTAAACTTGTGGTGTAAATTTCTTGGCAAACGGCAAAAGGGCTTCTTCTGGTCTGTATGTGAGATCCAGGATCAAGTTGAGGTGGATTTATGATTGAAAAAGTGAATTAGTTGTAGGAAGAGAGGGCTGCTGACAACACTCTCCTGTTAGAGTATTCTGGCTGGGACTCTACTGCCTTTTCCATGTTTCAGTTGTTTTTATCCCGTTAGGGACTGTTCTCTTTTAAAAAGAAAAAGTCGAATTCCCAGTGTTAACTAAAAGAATGACATCACAAGATTTCATGTTTTCAACAAAAAAAACTTGACTCTACAAGATTTAAACAAAGCAAAACACTACGAACTTAACACTACAACTTGTGACATTTATATTTCAAACTCTTAACAGAACATGATGTATGCTTTAAACTCTAAATCTTAACAAAACACTCCTGTTTGACTCTTACTTCCACCCCAAGAATTTCCCCTCTACATTACAGGATCTTGGCAGTTTCTTCACTTATCCTGGGACCAATCCAAAGTGTACCACAGCTCTTAAGAATTCATTTTGATTTCCTTAGTTTCTCAGCTATCTTCTGAGTTGTGAGGTCACCTCCCGAATCTGGATTTCTCAGCTTGAGCACGGGCCTGCCTCAAAACAGAAACATCCCTGATTCCTGATGGCCTCTTTTCTCCCGAGTCCAGCTGACTTCTAAAAGCCAACTACTTATCTGACCAGCAGCCTGTCTGAAGCCAACCTGCTTTCCCAAAAGCCGACCGACTGACTGTGTCTATATGCACAAAGATCAAAAACCTAACAGGCACTCGCTGCATCATCTATCTCCATAGCATGTGGTACACGTATAATGTCCCAGATAGCAATTTAAACTAATTATTTCCAACTCCAAATCTTCTCTTTGTTCTGTGAAATGATATGAATAATTTAAACCCCTTACTGAGGTAGCTACAGACACACTGTCTCCATCAACAAGTTGAGGGGTTCCCATTGAGTAGGGTCCTTACACTTCCCAATATGACCTTATTAAATAAAAGGGCCACCTTTTGATTTGTAACCACCCTAGGTTTGTTTGCCAGCTTCTCAAACCAGGTGTTTTCATTTGTCTTGCATTAAAAAAAATTCAGTTCTCAAATTAAAAGTTAACTCTAGCAAATTAATGCAAACCATGAACTCAGTGATCGTAACAGTGTTAGCCTTGACTCAATGGTAGCCCTCTTGCTCTGAGTCAGAAAGATATCTCAATTGAGGAAAAGTTAAATAGTTTTAATACTATAATACTGAATATGTAAGATAATATGCTCATCTCCATTTGGGTATTCCTAATTTACATATTGGGCTTAAATTAATCAGGTATATCTGACCTTCACTTGGAATACTTATGAGGTATAGAGATGGTATAGACACTGTTCAAACCCTTGTTGGGTAATAAATTGGTTTGCTGACTAAACCTAGTACAGAACTGAAGTTTATGGCAAATTCCTTTTCTAAATGTATCAGTGCAGCTGTTACCAGAAGCAGTGTACATTATCAGGGTAGTGGCTTTTCAGCTGTGCCACCTGAGTGCATTATTGCCGGAATCTTTAATGTGAGCACCATTTGGCTTACTGTCGGAGTACAGGCAGTTAGCACTGGCAGTTGTCTATAATGCTTGGTGTACGAATCGAGAAAATGTGTTTATTCCCTGTATCAGCACTGAATTGTGCAAGACTTTGATCCAGTGGAACGGGAAAGTAAGATCGCAGGCAGAATAAGGACATTCATGACCAGCTTTTATTGAGTGATTGGTTGAAGGGGAAGTAGAGGATTATTGATCGGGGATACGATTTTTAGGGCAAGGGAAATTGTAGTAGTAGTAGTAATGTGGGTTCACAAATCTGGCATGCGATTAAGGCAACCTGTCCCCGTAAAGTAAACTTAGAGAGCAGCTCTGTGCATTTACCCTTAACATTTAATTGATATTAGCCGATGTACAATTTCAGTTGATTCGTCAGTTGAGGGAGCGGTGGGATGGGGATGGTGGGCAGTAGGTGATGATGAGAAGATTTACTTGACTTTGTTTGGCCTGAAACCATAAGATCCAGAGATGAATGTTAAAGACTCACAGGTCTATTCTCACCTGACTGAATATGATGTCTCCTCACTTCTGATTGTCATGGAGGAGTCGGGACATTGGCTGACCTAAATACGATTCTATGAGTACAAATATATATGGCTGCTGCTTGACTTATCAATAGACTGTTCTCCCAAGTTGGGTGCCAACCCCTAGATGTTAATGAGGAAGACTTTGTAGGATTGACTTGGCTGAGAATTATACAACGCCTGTATTACAGAGTCATAGTCATTTATGGCATAGAAGGAGGTCATTTGGCCCATTGAGTCCATGCTGACTCTCCACGGAGCAATCCAGTCAGTCCCACTTCCCCGCTTGATCCCTGGCAAGTTTATTTATGATTGGGCCACGTTAATCACGTAGTGTGGGACTGGACTCCCATGTACACCAGACCAGATAAAAATGGCAGGCTCCTTTCCTTGGAGGATATTAGTGAGCTGGTTAGATTTTTACAACTGAAAAATTATGACATTTAATTTCACAACTTGCCATTGGTAGGATTTAAACTTAAGACTTTTGGTTGATAGCTCATTACCAAAAGCACTAGGCTACTAAACCAGTGTCAACCACTAAATATCCTTAACATTGTGTATTTTGCATTTGGGTTTCTGGATTATGTTGCGACCAACACTTGACGCAGCATGATGCAAGGCCACTCACACAAGAGAAGAGCAGTTTTTCTTTTGTGTGTTGTTCAAGAAGGCACTAAGGAAAAGTATAATGATGTACTTAAGTTTACGGACCATGACAGAGGGAAGTGAGATTCCTACTAAAGGCTTTAGGGTTATGGCAATGTGCAAACGAAAGACTAGAAAATTTTCACTTCGTATTCCTAATAATATTTTAACAATGTGTATATAATTTGCAGACAGATGTCTTTGAGCTGCCTCTCAGGACGAGACTAGAAGATTGATCCTTACAGATTGAATCTATTGCATAGAGTCATAGAAACACTTGGAGCACTGTTAGCCAACAATCAGAAAAGATTCTGAGTGGAATTTTCAGATATAATGTCAATCAAACTGATTTTGTGTAAGGATTACATTGATTTTGCTGCTGTTTTTGGCAAGTCTTGAAATATTCAGTTAATTTATGGGGAATTTTAACTGTTTCCCTCCAAAAAACTATTCCCTCCTCCATGTCCCTCAACCATTTAGGAGTTCTGTTTATTTAAATAGTCTTTGTCATGAAACCGACTGATCAAATACATTAATTGTTACTGTGGTATGATTTTCATGAATGCCACTGGACTCTAATATCCTTCAAAGTGAGAAGTCTGTTCAAAGATAATGGCCGGTGTTCTACTCTGAGTATCAGCACCCACTCAATTATTTTCTCAGGATTTCTCCCCACATGAGTCATTTATAAATTCTTTGAGTGGCAGGGTTCCATATTTAGGAAAACAGGTTTTTACATTTACAGGTGCGCCCCCACTTAATTTTTGCAGCAATCCTCAGAACAGTGCATTTAGTGTCTGATGGTGTTATTGTTAGCTTTGTGGCAATATAACATCAAAAGCATGCATCTATTTTGGCTTGGACCCCATGTTAGAGCAGCATGAATGTAAGTGGCTATTGTTACGACCAAGACGGGAGGAGTGCACAGTTTATTCTAGTTCCACTTCTCCATAGGTCACAAAGTATATTTAAATGTTTTCCCACTTTCCGATACAATCATAGACTCTGTTTTTATCCCAGAATAAAACACACCAACTAGGTTTCTTTAATAAACAACAAAATTATCAGTTTATTATAAACCAAGTCTTGACCAGTAACGTAGCAAAGCATAAACACACAGATTGAAATATAGAAGTTCCCTTTTTACCTTAAGCCCCCTCTCTCTCTCACTCTCTCTCTCTCACACACACACACACACACACACACACACACACACACACACACACACACGTTAACTGGAAAAATAACGGGATTTTTGTTTTAGATCTCTATTACCGAGAAAAAAACACTTGGACTAAATACTTGCTCATTCTTGAAGAAAGAGAAGATATGGAAAGATGTCCTTTGTGTTGGTTTGGCGTCCCAATTGCGTATAGATGACTGTCACTGGGATCTCCCTAGAACAGTTCTTTTCAGGCCACGTTGAAGATCAGTTTGGGTAGGCTATCCAGGAATGTAGCCACAGAGTTTTTAGACAGGCCTTACAGCAGAAATGTGGCAACACTTGCAGTCTGCTTCTTACACTTGTTTCTCAGCTTCTCAAGAGATGGAAAACTGGCAGTTTTTTTTCCCCAAAGACCTGGAACAGGCTGTGTTGGGGTGGTTTTTTCTCTTGGCAAGCTGATTCTTTACTCCAACTGTCTTTTCAAACCATTGTCAATATCCCAACTCACAAGAGACAAGCCTCCTGACCCCTATAAATCTTGACCAGTCACTTCTCTGCAAACATCTTTCACCAAGTCAAAAACAACCCCTGCTGGATAATTATCTGGTTCTTTCCAGTAAGGGCTGGTTTTTAGCATTCCTTGATCCTTTCAGTAATTGTTTTCAAAGCCAGACCTCTCAGTGACCCTAGTAAAAACCCATCCATGGAATCTTTTCAGTTTTCCCAAAATAAACCAATGCCCATCTCTAAAATATGAGTCCTCAAAAAAAAACTTCAAAATATAGAAGCACTCGTACCACTATAGAACATGTTCAGAACCATCAGATATTGGTCAGTAAAATTATTATAAGTAAGAAGTATCCATACTGAAAGACATAATCCAAATTAGTGTTTTCCTCCAAGGTGTCGGTTCTTGTACCTCATTTGGATTTTTAAGCAGTTTCCTGTGATATACAGTGTAAATCTGTAGCAGTATACTTGGTTGGGAAGTGATAGATAAGTTATGCAATTCTCTTCTGGTTTACTTAATCTAAAGTATATTTTGGATTGAGGAAACAGTTTTGGGAAGAGTAGGACAGGCAACATTTACTTTTTTAAAAGGAGTAGTGCTGCAGGCATTCAACCTGTTCATACTCCTCAGGGACATGTGTCTCTCTCAATTTCTACCTTTCTGTCAGTATCTTCGGGTGCATCTGATCTGGTGACTTATCAACTTTATGTACAGCCAGTCTTTCCAATACCTCCTCTTTATCATTTTTTAGCTCATCCAATGTCTCAACTTCCTCCTTTTTCACTGTGACTTTGGCAGCATGAGCTTTCTTGGTAAAGACAGATGCAAAGTATTCATTTAGTCATGCTCTCTGCCTCTATGCATAAATCCCCATTTTGGTCACTAATTGGCCACACCTCTCCTTTTACCACCCTTTTACTATTTATAAGCCTATAGAAGACTTTTGGATTCCCTTTTATGTTAGCTGCCATCTCTTCTCATACTCTTACTTTGCCTTATTACCTTTTTCACTTCCCCTCTGAATTTTCTATATTCAGCCTGGTTCTCACTTGTATTATCAACCTGACATCTGTCATACACACCCCTTTTCTGTGTCATCCTACACTCTACCTCTTTCATCATCTGGAGAGCTCTGGCTTTGTCCTACTTTTTCCCCTCGTGGGAATGTACCCAGACCATCTCCACTTCGAAGGCAGCTGATTGTTCTGTTACAGTTTTGCTTGCCAATCTTTGATTCCAATTTGCCTGGTCCAGATCTGTTCTTACTCCACTGAAATTGGTCCTCCCTCAATCAATTATTTTTACTTTGGATTGCTTCTTGTCCTTTTCCAGAGCTAGCCTAAACCTTATGATAATTAGCTTGAAATTTGACACAGGATTCAATCTTTTGGCTAATAGCTAAGCTTTTTTCTTCACTATTGTTCCTGACACAGATACCACAATTGTGTGAATCCCACAACATCAAGCATGTCATCAAGATTTACTCGTGTTGTCATGCTTTGCTTTCCACCTCCAGAAATGACCGAGCTTGAACTCATCCTTGATCCAGCCACATATGGACCCTTCTGGCACCCCAAGATCCTTGGCACACTAATGCTGAGTCACCTCAATCATAAGCGCTCCACAATGCAAAGGCTAGCATGCATTTCCCATCCTAATTGCCCTTGCGAAGTTGGTGAGCCACTGCCTTGAACTGCTGCAGTTCATATGGTGAAGGTACTCCCACAGTGCTATTAGGTAGGGAGTTGGTGAATTTCGACCTATCAACAATGAGGAATGGCAATATATTCCCAAGTCAGGATAGTGTGTGACTTGAGGGTGGTAGTGATCTCTTGCACCTGCTGCCCTTGTCCTCCTAGGTGGTTAGAGCTCTTGGATTTGAGAGGTGCTGTCGAAGAAGCCTTGGCGAGTTGCTGCAATGGATCTTTCAATGGCACACACTGCTGCCACAGTGCACCAGTGGCAGAGCGAGTGAATGTTTAAGATGGTAAATGGGCTGCTGAGCAAGTGGACTGCTTTGTCTTGGATGGTGTCAAGCTTATTGTGTGTTCGAGCTGCACTCTTCTCGGCATTCCATCACACCCCTGACTTGTGCCTTGTAGGCGGTGGAAAGACTTTAGAAAGTCAGGAGGTGAGTTACTCACCGCAGAATTCCCAGTCTCTGACACCTGCTCTTGAAACCACCTCATGGCTGGTCCAGTTATGTTTCTAGTCAGTAGTGACTCCCAGGATGTTGATGATGGGGAATTTGACAATTTAATGCCCTTAAATGTCAAGGGGAGTGTTTAGACCCTCTCTTGTTGAAGATGATAATTGCCTGGCACTGAGGCATCAACGTTACTTGCCTCTCATCAGCCCAAGCCTGGATGCTGTCCAGATCTTGCTGCATGTGGGCACGGACTGCTTCATTATCTGAGGAATGGTACTAGACACTGAAATCATCAGCGAACAGCCTCACTTCTGACTTAATGATGGAGGGAAGGAACTGATTCAGCAGCTGAAGATGATTGGGCCAAAGGCACTGGCCTGAGGAACTCCTGCAGTGTTGTCCTGGGGCTGCAATGATTGGCCTCCAAAAACAACAATCTTCCTCTTGCTTGTATGACTCCAGCCAGGTTTCCATTGACTTCAATTTTACCAGATTTCCTTGATGCCACACTCTGACAAGGGCAGTCACTCTCATCTTACCTCTGCAATTCAGCTCTTTGGTCCAGGTTTAGGTCAAGGCTGTAATGAGGTTTGGAGCTGAGTAGTCCTGGCAGAGCCCAAACTGAGCATTAGTGAGCAAGTTATTAGTGAGTAAGTGCCACTTGACAGCACTGTCAATGACCCCTTCCATCATTTTGCTGATGATTGCGAGTAGGCTGATGGGAAGGTAATTGGCTGGATTGGATTTGTCCTGCTTTTTGTGGACCGTTGCATCTTTTAACTTGAATGATTAGCAGTGCTTTTTTCATATATTTGGATCTGTATTATCTACTGATAATTTCTCTCAATATCTTGACTTATGAGGTTGAAGCCAGTGGGATCAATGTAGGAATTATGTCACTTAAATATAACATAGGAACAGAGACATTCTATCAGAAAGTTCACAGACTTTCACTCAGATATCTTGCAGATTAGAAAACTGAAGGAACTATTTTCTGAAGATATTTTAATCTCTAGTGATTTAATTTTTATTGTTGGCTCTGTATTTGTATTTTGGTGTATTGTTATTTCTGAGCATTATCTTATTGTAAATAAGCCTGTGTTAAATTTCCACTCAATTTAATTTGCAACAATGTGGAATGTAATGGGTTTTAGAAAAGACATAAGAGTTTGGACATCACGTAATCTTTGGTGTGTTAAACTATAATTCATGTTGGTTCTGTGCTGTAGTGCAGTATCCATTTACAGATTATATAAAGATGCAGATTTTGGTAGTGGACTTGGTCTTCTAATGGAAACAGCCTGCATACCATGAGCAGAAGGAAAGAGAGCCAAGAGCCTGAATTGTAATACTTAACTGGACATTAACAACTTCCATTTATAAAGCATCCTTTATGTACAGCACACTTTACAGGGACAATATAGAAGAGTGAGGGGACCAAAGAGGTTTTAAGAGGGATTTGAAGGTAGGAAGAGTGAAAGTAAAATGAAGCAATTTTGGAAAAGTGTTTCAAAGAGTAGGGATGTATTGGTTGAAAGATTGATGTCTGGTGGAGCAAGCCATGAATGTTTTTTTTTAAAGAAGACAATTAGGATAAGGGCCTTGAAGTCAATATGCTTGGGTGTGAGTGATGGGATTGTAGTGTGGTGACAGGGAGCCAGGGCAGTTTTGGAAAGATGAGATTGTTAGTGTGTGGGAATTTATGTGACCCAAGACTAGGCCTCGAGATTGCAGTCAGAGGTTGCACGTGATGGAGGAAGTTGTACATCACTTGAGCAGATAGCCAGGGAGGGAGTTGGACCCAGAGGCTGTTGCTAGCTAATACTTAGCAAACAATAAAAATAGAATTAGTCCTCATGGTTTCATAGGATCATAGAAAATAGCAGCAGGAGTAGGCCATTCGGCCCATCAAGTCTGCTCCACCATTCAAACAGATCATGGCTGATCATCTACCTCTATGCCATTTTTCCCCACTATTCCCATATCCCTTGATGTCATTAGTATCAAGAAATTTATCCATTTCTGTCTTGAACATTCTCAATGATTGAGCTTCCACAAACCTCTAGGGTAGTGAATTCCACAGATTCACCACCCTCTGAGTGAAGAAATTCTTCCTCATCTCAGTCTTAAATGGCCTGTCCCTTATTCTGAGACTGTGTCCCCTGGTTTTAGACTCAACAAGCAGGGGAAACATCCTATCCAAATCTACCCTGTCACTCCCTGTAAGATTTTAGTAAGTTTCAATGAGATCACCTCCCATTCTTCGAAACTCTGGAGAATGCAGGCCCAGTTTCTGCAATCTCTCCTCATGGGCCGAATGGCCCCCTTCTGTGCAGTAGCGATTCTGTGATTCATATGCCATCCCAGGGATTAGTCTAGTGAACCTCTGTTGCACTCCCTCTATGGCAAGTATATCCTTCCTTAGATAAGGAGACCAAAACTATAAACAATACTCCAGGTGCAGTCTCACCAAGGCTTTATACAATTGCAGCAATACATCCTTACTCCTGTACTCAAATCCCCTTGCAAGGAAGGCCAACATACCATTTGCCTCCTTAATTGCTTGCTGCACCTGCATACGAGCTTTTAGTAATTGATGAACAAGGACACCCAAAAGAGCTGAACTCCAGAGGTTAGGTGAGAGTGACTGCCCTTCACATCAAGGCAGCATTTGACCGAGTCTGGCATCAAGGAGCCCTAGCAAAACTGAAGTCAATAGGAATCAGGGGAGAACTGTCCACTGGTTGGAGTCATACCTAGCGCAAAGTAAGTTGGTTGTGGTTGTTGGAGGTCAATCATCTGAGCTCCAGGACATCACTGCAGGAGTTCCTCAGGGTAGTGTCCTAGGCCCAACCATCTTCAGCTGCCTCATCAATGACCTTTCTTCAATCATAAGGTCAGAAGTGGGGTTGTTCGCTGATGATTGCACAATGTTTAGCACCATTCGCAACTCCTCAGATACTGAAGCAGTCCGTATAGAAATGCAGCAAGACCCGAACAATATCCAGGCTTGGGTTGATAAGTGGTAAGTAACATGCGTGCCACACAAGTGCCAGGTAATGACCATCTCCAACAAAAGAGAAGCTAACCATCTCCCCTTGACATTAAATGCCATTACCATCATTGAATCCTCCACGATCAACATCCTTGGGGTTACCATTGACCAGAAACTGAACTGGAGTAGCCATATAAATATCGTGGCTATAAGAGCAGGTCAGAGGCTAGGAATCCTGCAGTGAGTAATTCGCTTCCTGACTCCCCAAAGCCTGTACACCATTTACCAGGCACAAGTCAGGAGTGTGATGGAATACTCTCCACTTGCCTGGAGGGGTGCAACTCCAACAACACTCAAGAAGCTCGACACTATCCAGGACAAGGCAGCCCGCTTGATTGGCACCCCATCCACAAACATTTACTCCCTCCACCACTGACACATAGTGGCAGCAGTGTGTACCATCTACAAGATGCACTGCAGCAATGCACCAAAGCTCCTTAGACAGCACCTTCCAAACCCGCGACCTCTGCTAACTAGAAGGACAAGCAGCAAATGCATGGGAACACCACCATCTGCAAGTTCCCCTCCAAGTCACCCACAATCCTGACCTGGAACTGTATCGCTGTCACTGGGTCAAAATCCTGAAAGTCCCTTCCTAACAGCACTGTGGGTGTACCTACCTCACATGGACTGCAGCAGTTCAAGAAGGCAGCTCACCACCACCTCGAGGGCAATTAAAAATGGGCAATAAATGCTGGCCTTGTCAGTGATGCCCACATCCCATGAACGAATAAAAAAAGGTTTCTTTGGACATCAACAATTCCCAACCTCTCACCATTTAAAAAAATACACTGCTTTCTGTTTTTCCTACCAAAGTGGATTACTTCACACTTATTCACATTATATTCCATCTGCCATGTTGTTGCCCATTCACTTAGCCTGTCCAAATCCCCTTGAAGCCTCCTTGCATCCTCCTCACAACTTACATTCCCTCCTAGTTTTGTGTCATCAGCAAATTTGGAAATATTGCAATTAGTCCCCATATCCAAATCATTGATATAGTTTGTGAACAGCTGTGGCCAAGCACTGATCCTTGTGGTACCCCACTAGTAACAGCCTACCATCCTGAGAATGACCCATTTATTCCTACTCTCTGTTTTCTGTCTGTTAACCAATTCTCAATCCATGCCAGTATATTACCCCCAATCCCACGTGCTCTAATTTTGTTTACTAACCTCCTGTGTGGGACCTTATCAAAAGCCTTCTGAAAATCCAAATACACCACATCCACTCGTTCTGCTTTATGCTACAAGTAACATCTTCAAAAAGCTCCCAACAGGTTTGTCAAACATGATTATTCTTTGACAAATCCATGTTGATTCTGCCCAATCATATCATTATTTTCCAAGTGTCCAGTTTGCCCGTCCTTTATAATAAATTCTTTTATTTTTTTCCTACTACTGACATCAAACTAATAGGTTTGTAGATCGCCATTTTCTCTCTCTCTCCCTTCTTAAATAGTGATGTTACAGTCTGCAGGAACTGTTCCAGAATCTATAGAATTTTGAAAGATAACCACCAATACACCTTTTATTTCTAAAGCCACCTCCTTCAATACTCTGGGATGTATGTCCTCTGGTGTAGGGGATTTATCAACTTTCAATCCAATTAATTTTTCGAGTAGACCTCTTTATTGATGCCAATTACTTTCAATTCCTCATTTTTACTAGTTCCTTAGTATTTCTGGGAAATTTTCTGCATCTTCCTCTATGAAGACAGACTCAAAGTAATTGATTCGTCTCTCCACCATTTCCTCAATCTCCACCACAACTCTCCTGTCTCGACCTGCAATGGACCCACATTTATCCTTGCTAATCGTTTCCTTTTCACATACCTGAAGAAGCTTTTACAGTCTGCCTTTGTTTCTAGCTAGCTTGCATTTATAATCCCTTTAAAATAAAGGTTTTTAAATATCCTGTGAATCAAAGAGGATGCCTTCAGTTTTACCATTGTTAAGCTGAAGAAAATTTATACTCACCCACTAAGTTGTGTTGCACAGGTAGTCGGATACTGTGACAACAGTCTGTAAGGTAATGAAGGAAAGTGAACTATGAAAGGTGTGGCTTGTTTGGAGATTGGATTTCCAAACAATTACCTAACTCTTACCACTCCTGCTCTGTGCTCACTGACTTTCATTGGTTCCTGGTTGAGCAATGCCTTGGTTTCAGAATTCTCATCTTTGCTTTCAAATCTCTCCATGGCCTCTCCCCTCCCTATCTCAGTAATCTCCTCTTGCCCTACAATCCTCCGCGATATCTATGCTCCTCCAATTCTAGCCGCTTGCGCATCCCTGATTTTAATGGCTCCACCATTGGAGCCATCAGCTGCCTGGACCCGAAGCTCTGGAATTCCCTCTTTTTGTCTCTCCACCTCTCTGCCTTGCTTTCTCCCTTTGAGGTGTTCCTTAAAACTTAATTATTTGGCCAAGCTTTTGGTTATCTGCTCTAATATCTCCTATGCGGCTCGGTGTCAAATTTTGTTTGATAATGGTTCCTGTGCAGAGCCTGGGGACTTTTTACTACGTAAAAAGTTGCTGTATAAATACAAGTTGTTGTTGGACAACAGATTGGTTAGATGCAGAGGAATCTAGATAGTTTGGGAATTCGTACTGAGAAATGGCAATGAAAGTCAATGTTGCCATGCAAAATGATGAAACTGAGGATGTGAGAATAAAACATTGGAACTTTCACCTTAGTGATATAGCACAGGTAAAAGATTTTGGCATATTGATGGACAAATCATTGAAACCTTCTGCATAGTGTGCAGCAAATCGGTTTTTGGCTTGTAGAAAGCATGGAATCGAACACAGATTACAGCTGTGATATTAACCCCAGTAGAATAGATTGTTGCCAATTGTTACTCACTAAGTAGGTTCATACCTGAAAATATGGGAACTTGAGTGAGGCATTGATACTGATGGAAGCATATCCATATGGATAGTATCAAACTTAAAGAGAAAGCATATAATTGTGCAAAGTTGGGTGGCAGGTCAGAAGATTGGACAGAATATAAAAAGCAGCAAAGAACGACGAAAAAGATTAATAAGGAGGAAAAAAATTAGAGTACAAGAGAAAGCTGGAAAGAAATATAAAGACAGATAGTAAGAGTTTGTACAGATATTTTAAAAAGAAAAGAGTTAACAAAGTGAGTGTTGGTCCTATAGAAAGTGAGTCTGAGGAAATAATAAGGGAAAATAAGAAGATGGCAGATGAATTGAACAAGTGTTTTGCACCGGTCTTCACCATAGGGGATACAAGTAATAATCCAGAAATAGCTGTAAATCAGGAAATGAAAGGGAGGGAGGAACTCCAGAAAATTACAACCATCAGGGAAGCAGTACTGAGTAAATTGTTGGAGTTGCGGGCTGACAAGTCCCCGGGTCCTGATGGACTTCATCCTAGGATCTTAAAAGAAGTGGCTAGTGAGATTGCTGATGCGTTGGTTTTGATTTTCCAAAATTCCCTAGATTCAGGGAAGATTCCGTTAGATTAGAAAATAGCCAATGTAACTCCTTTATTCAGAAAGGGAGGGAGACAGAAAGCAGGAAACTACAGGCCAGGTAGCTTAACATCTGTCATAGGGAAAATATTAGAAGTTACATTATAGTTGGGCACTTAGAAAAATTGATGGTAATCAGGCAGAGTCAACATGGTTTTATGAAAGGGAAGTCATGTTTAACCAATTTATTGGAGTTCTTTGAAGACATAACATGTGCTGTGGATAAAAGGGAACTAGTGGATGTACTGTACTTAGATTTCCAGAAGGCATTTGCCACATCAAAGGTTATTGTGGAAAATAAAAGCTTGTGGTGTCGAGGGTAACATTTTGGCATGGATAGAAGATTGGCTAGCTAACAGGAAACAGAGAGTAGGCATAAATAGGTCATTTTCTGGTTGGTAAGATGTAATGAGTGGTGTGCCACAAGAATCAGTGCAGGGGCCTCAACTTTTTAGAATTTATATAAATGACTTGGATGAAGGTATGGTTGCTAAATTTGCTGATGACACAAAAGTAGGTAGGAAAGTAATCAAAACAAGAAATGCTGGAAATACTCAGTAGGTCTGGCAGAATTTGTGGAGAGAGAAGCAGAGTTAACATTTCAGGTCAGTGACCTTTCATCAGAACTCATGATGAAGGGTCACTGACCTGAACCGTTAACTGTGCTTCTCTCTCCACAGATGCCGCCAGACCTGCTGAGTATTTCCAGCATTTCTTGTTTTTATTTCAGATTTCCAGCATCTGCAATATTTTGCTTTTATATATTGGTAGGAAGTAAGTTGTGAAGAGGGCATAAGGAGGCTACAGAGGGATATGGATAGGTTTAGTGAGTGGCAGAAATCTGGCAAATGGAGTATAATGTGGGAAAATGTGAAATTGTCCATTTTGGCAGGAAGAATAAAAAAGAAGCATATTATCTAAATGGTGAGAGATTGCAGAGCTCTGAGATGCAGAAGGATCTGGGTGTCCTAGTGCCTGAATCTCAAAAGGTTAGTATGCAAGTAATTAGAAAAGCTAACAGAATGTTATCATTTATTGCGAGCAGAATTGAGTACAAAAGTAGGGAGGTTTATGCTTCAGTTATACAGGGCATTGGTGTGACCACATCTGGAGTACTCTACAGTATTGGTCTCTATGTTTAAGGAAGGAGGTAAATGTGTTGGAAGCAGTTCAGAGAAGGTTTACTAGACTAATACCTGGAATGGGTGGGTTATCTTATGAGGAGAGATTGGACAGGCTAGGTTTGTATCTGCTGGAGTTTAGAAGAGTAAGTGACAACTTGATTGAAACATCTAAGATTCTGAGGGGTCTTGACAGGGTGGATGTGGAAAGGATGTTCCCTCTTGAGAGAATCTAAAATAAGGGGTCACCCATTTAAGACAGAGATGAGGAGAAACTTTTTCTCTGAGGGTCTTTGGAACTCTTCCTCAAAAGGCAATGGAAGCAGAGTCTGAATATTTTTAAGGCAGAGATAGATAAATCCTTGATAAGCAAGGGGCTGAAAGGTTATTGAGGGTAGGCAGGAATGTGGAGTTGAGGTTACAATCAGATCAACCATGATCTTATTGAATGGCGGAGCAGGCTGGATGGGCCGAGTGGCCTACTCCTGCTCCTAATTCGTATGTTTGTATCCCACCATAGGTTGGTGCTTTTGGGGAGCAGGAGATGAAAACTTATGCGAAATTTGAAAGGTCAGCTTGATTTAAGAGGAGTTTAAGTGGGGTTTGATGTTTTCAATTTGGATAGTTTGGTTATTAAATAATGAATGGCAATTTAGGACATTAAAATCTCCATTTGACATGATGAATTTATAGTAATTCATGAACCCCTAGCACATGGAGAACATTTCTGCAATTCAATCTTTTTGTCTCTCCAATGAGAGAGGATTATTCAGTTTGGTAGAATTTACACTAGAGTGCTACAACTACTGATTTCAGTCTGGTCGAAACTTAATATTAAACAGCGCATAGGTTTGCAAATCTAAAAGGATTCTTGAGGATAATGCATAGTGCTAACTAGGTAGTTAGATTTCCATCTGTCTGGGCTTGGTATAATGCATGCCAGAGTTAATGGTGTCTAAGAATTCTCTATCCTTGGTTTTGTTTTTATTTGTTTATTCACTCTAGTATTAGAATGAATATATAATAAAAATCAGTTGATCGCTTATGGCACTGTGCAGCGTAAGTCATAGAATATTGTCTTTCTGTACCTGATTCTGATGTCCTAATGTTACTGTTTGTGTCTCTGTTGTATGTTTGGTTAGTCTGTCACTGTTTTGTATATTTGGTTAGTCTAGCTGGGAGAGATTACTGAGTCTTTAGTAATTTTAACATTAACTCGTTTATTACATTAACTATATACAGCTTTACATAAGTCTGTATGACTTCTCTGAAGCCATGCTGCTTCTCCTTCATTTCTCACATGTGATCTCTTACATCATCACGGTGGGAGGTGTTCCTCACACTGTCTCAAACATTAACCCTTTTAAACCATTGTACTACACTCTGTCTCACCTCTATTGCTTCTGTCACTTCTTTTCCTTTCACATGCATAATATGGTAGGGAAAAGGGCTCACCAATGAATGCAGGCTGCAATTGGAGCACGGATCATTGGGGCAATGTGTACCTCAGCAGTTTCCTTACCATCCCCTCTCACAGTCATTCATGCTTTTACCCACTCCCGTTACTTCCCCTACCCATTTCAACTTACCACTATCCTTCTCCCTTACCTACCATCCTCTTTGCCCCATTGCTTCCATTTCCCCTTTGAAATATCCATTCAACCCCTGTATCCTCTTTTCCCCCTTCCTTTTTTGTAGTTCACCTCACCCGAACCTTCCATCCACTCTGCCATTTTACACTAAGCATGGATGGTGCCACTAGCCTCCCTGCAATCAAACTGTTTACCTCTCTCTCCCCACCCTCCTCACCCTCTCCTACCTCTCCTCCTTCACCAGTTCCCCCCCCCCACTCCTACTCCTCCTCTTCCTTTCCCATCCCATCCCCCCCCCCTCCCTTGACAGTTAAGTTTAAAAGCTACTGAAAGAATAACATTAATTTCAATTGTTCAGTGCACTGTTGTTCTTACAGCTGTGGGTGCAGAATATACTAACTGCATTTGTGATCACTGTAAAGTGAATTAATTAAGCCAATATTTAGCTTGCTATCTGAGATTATATCTGTACAATTAATAAAAACTTGACATGGTTAATGAGCAGCCTGCATATTGGCTCAAATGCTGTGCATTGACTTGCATTTATTTGATTTTGGGAATGTTTAATGTCAGCACCACTTTATCATATTGTTTGCATTGTATTACTGTGCTATTTGCATGCAGGAGCACACTGATGCTGTCTTTATATTGAACCCTTCGGAGATAAAATTTCCATGATACTATTCAGTATTTGTTTACGCATAGGGGAGCATTAAAGCCTTGTTTTCTATTGGTGACTGCAGCTGCTCCATTTTAAATAGCTCCAGGCACCAGCCAGATCAATTTTAAACTGTCTCATTTGCACTGCAGCACAGAGCAGGGTGACTAGCCAAATAAACCACAACAAAAAGTATGCTACTGGTGGTCATTTAAAATGTTCTTATTTATAAGATTGTGTATGTTTACCCAGTCCTCCTCACTGGGCCAACTTAGGTTCATTTCATTAGCTTCTAAAATGTGGATGGATTGAATTGTTTTGTCATGCATTACTTGTTGTATTTGAAGCTAAGTATTTTGTCCTATCTATGTAGCCTTTGCATCGTTCAAAATTAAATCTGAAATATATTGGGCTGCTTTACATTACAGCCATAGCCCTGACTTCAGCAGCATCTCTGTAAAATGGGGTAGTACTTCAAGAACTGTTGTGAACCATCTCAAAAAATGGTTTTTCTAGAGGCAGCAACATTGCCAATCCCAAACACGAGTGCCAGCCATTTGTTTGTTTGTGGATGAACTGTGCGCCCATTTGCTAGCAATGTGTTTCTCCAGACTTTGAGTATTGTGCTCAGTTTTAGTTAACGCATTGCAAAATATATATACTCTTTTTGTAAAGGATATAGGGAAGAGTTACAAAGCTGATCCCCAAGTGTAAAGCAGATGAGCTATCGAGGAATTTAATCATGACAGTCTAAAAATGAGATGGCTAAGGGGGTGATTGGGTAGGGGAGACCCTACTAAAGTATCCAAAATGCCAAATGATATAGGTCAAAGGACCAGAGGAAATAAATGTGGTTTAGTGAAATGTAAATACAAACTGAAATTGAGAAGGGTTTCTTTTTTCAAAAAGTAATATATGTTTGAATGGGCTGGCTGGAAAGACAAACAATGCACAAGTTATTGGGGATGTTCCAGATAGATAGATAGATTCTGTGATAGGGTGGTTAGGGTACTTGAGGGAGCTTCAATGCACCCCAACTCCCAGGGAGATGCCATAAAGAAAGTCAGAAACTGGAATTGCATTTTCATGTCCCTGACTTTCCTTATGGTGTCGGCCCACATCTTCATCTGCCACGAGCTGATTCTCAGCAAAGAGTTTGAGGCAGACCTGTTCTGGGAAATGTGTATTTTTTGGATCTCTAAATGGAAAACACAATAAAAGGAACTAGATAGATGAATCTGTTCAAATTTGTTAGGCTACAGTTGGAAAGATTGTTTGCAGTTTTAGGCGACCTATTACACAAAGGATACGCAAACTATGGAAAAGTTGCAACGTAGATTCACAAAGATGGTGCCAGGGATGAGTTATACTGGGAGACTTGAAATAACTAGGACTGAATTCAGTGGAAATCTAATAGAACTGCTCTAAAATTTGAAAGTTTAAATTTGAAAATTTAAAATAATGAAATATTATTTCTACTGGTCAACAAATTGATCATAAAAGGAGCACAAACTTTGAATTAGCACTAAAAACGTAAAGTGAGCATTTAGAATTTTTTCCATTCATGGGGACCATGGAATACATTACAGCTATCAGCTATTGAAACGAAATCAACTGTGACATCTAAGAGGGAATTTGATAAGCAATTGAAAAGGAAAATATTAAAAGCTACAGGGAAAGAGAACAGGGGACTAGGATAAGAGCAGTAGGTCTGATATGAAGCCAACAAAGGCACAAGGGCCTGAATGGTTTCCTTTCTTGGAATTTCTGTGATTTACAATGCCATTGCAGGTCAGCTCGCTCTTCAGTTTTCTTTCCCTTTCTTTGGAAAATTTTTGTTACCTCTGCCAAAAAACTCATATAGATGGAGACTCACAACAGTGGTTGAAAGGAGGGGGAGAAGACATTAATTCATGGAACACAATGCTGATATAAACATTCCCGAAAAGTCTAGCTGAGAATGGGATTGACTGTTGAGGAAGGGCTTGAGGGCAAGGGTTTGTTAACCCATGGCAGAGTGCATTGATATATTGATATGCCTTATTGATGGGATATCTGTGGTCAATTTTTAAATAAGTATGACTCCTAGATTTTGGTCTGGTATTATTTAATATAGAGTACTATACTGGGACTTCTCCAATTTTAAGTTTTTTTATTTCTCAATGTTAGGATTACTAATGGTACAAAATAAAGACTGAAAGTGTAAAATAAAGAACCTTGAATAAACATAATCCTACATTAGTTTGCAGAAAAAAAGAAATTGGATGAAATGAAAACTACTTTGTTGCATATTTAATGTTTTAAAAACCTTGAACAGCTTTTTCATAGTAATATATTTAGAAATAAAATTATAGTGTAGCTCTTAATCTTCAGTCATGCGATAGAAAAGCTTAATATTTGCTTCTAATCAAAATATGCACCCTTCTGTGAGAACTGTAAATCTGGTTTACAAGAATGGTTCAGAAAGTTGAGTATCATCAATGGTGCTTGATCAAAGGGTCAACTGACCAAAACACACATTAGTACCTCCTACAGGTAAGTTGGTCTAGTATCTTTAGTATTGAGCTTGTAACCCAGAAGCCGCGAGTTCAAATTTAATCTCGAATGAGGATTTCAGCAAAAGTGCAGAGTTTCTGGCGTTGATCGATGCAGAAAGGTACTGTAAGTATTACTTAATCTGAAGGAATAGTCTGAAGAAGCGCATAATTCTCAAGAGGAGAAGCTTGTACTTGAAATATGCAGATTCATAACATGCTCATATAATTACATAGAATCTATTGCACTGGATCAGGCCATTGAACCCAACTTTTAAAAAAATTCTTTCATTTGATGTAGGTGTCACTGTCAATGCCAGCATTTGTCGCCCATCCCTAATTGCCCTTGACAACTGAGTGACTTGCTAGGCCAGTTCTGTCAACCGCAATGCTATGGGTCTGGAGTCAGATGTAGGCCAGACCGGTTAAGGATGCCAGATTTCCTACGCTAAAGGACAGTAGTGAACCAGATGGGTTTTAGTGACAATCGATGATGGTAATGGTGCCATGAAACTGAGACTAGCTTTCAATTCCAGATTTTTATTAAGCAATTGAATGTATTAGTTAATTGAATTTAAATTCCAGCAGCTGCCATGGTGGGATTTGCACCAGTGTCCCCAGGGCATTAGCCTGGGCCTCTGGATTACAAGCTCCAGTGACATTACCACTATGCCACCGTCTCCCCATCTAACTTATGCCAGAGTTCATACTCTACATGCTGCTCCTCCTGCTCCAATTATCTCTTTGCACCCAGCCCCATATCTCTCTCTTCCCTCCTCCCCCATGTAAGCATCAAGCTTTCCATTAAAGGCAGCAATGCTATCTGCATCAACCACTCCATGTTGTAGCGAGTTCCACATTCTCACCACTCTCTCACGAAATTCATCCTGAATTCTGTTAGTGGCTATCTTATATTTATGCCCCCTTGGAATTAAAGGCTGCAAGAATTCAGCAAACCGCCAGGAAAAATACTTTGAAGAGGCAATAAAAACCAGCAAGAATATTGTAAATCCAGAAACTAAAACAACAAAGTGCTGAAAATGTGTAGCAGGCTAAGCAGCAGGGGAAAAATACCCTGAAAATCTGAAATAAAAATATAAATGGCATGAAAAACAAATGATTAATGTTTTGGGTAGAGCTATTTGTCAACTAGAAAGAGCAGCTAGCTGAATCCAAAACAGACTGACCAGATAGTTTAGTTTAGTTTAGAGATACAGCACTGAAACAGGCCCTTCGGCCCACCGAGTCTGTGCCGACCATCAACCACCCATTTATACTAATCCTACACTAATTCCATATTCCTACCACATCCCCACCTGTCCCTATATTTCCCTACCACCTACCTATACTAGGGGCAATTGCTAATGGCCAATTTACCTATCAAGCAGCAAGTCTTTGGCATGTGGGAGGAAACCGGAGCACCCGGAGGAAACCCACGCAGACACAGGGAGAACTTGCAAACTCCACACAGGCAGTACCCAGAATTGAACCCGGGTCACTGGAGCTGTGAGGCCGCGGTGCTAACCACTGCGCCACTGTGCCGCCCTACCTTCTCTTTCCAGTTCTGAGGAAGGGTCACTTTTCTAAAATGTGAGTAGTTTTATTGTCTTTTTGGATGATCTGTTCTACATTTTCACCATTTAGAGTTTTCTTTTCTGTCTGCATATTTAATGTTTTTAGTGGGATCCTTCATCAAAATCAGTACAATGCAGATACACTATCTGTGTTTGTTGATTCCTTCAGTATTGAGTGTCTTTATTTTTGGTTAGGAAATAAATGACTTCTTGCTTTTAAAAAAGCTATTCATATAAATTATCTGTTCAAGATAACTTACCTCTGAAGTTGCTGTAAGAGCAAAACATATATTTTATTAAAAGCTTACACCTTATTTCAGAAAACTTATTTCAGAATGCAGATGCTATAAAGGATTCCTTGTGTTTTTTATTCATTCATTGACAAGGGCATCGCAGGCAAGGCCAGCATTTATTGCCCATCCCTACTTGGATTCAAGAAGGTTGTGGTGTAGGTACACCCATAATGCTGCTAGTTAGTGTTCCAGGATTTTCTCCCAGCAATGATGAAGGAATGGCATGTCAGGGTGGTGTGTGACTTGGAGGGGAACCTTGGGGTGGTGGTGATCCCATGTGCCTGATGCCCTTGTCCTTTTAGATGGTAGAAGTAGCAGGTTTGGGAGGTACAGTCTAAGCGGCCTTGACAAGTTGTTGCAGTGCATCTTGCAGATGGTGCACAATGCTGCCATGTTGCGCTGGTGGTGGTGGAAGTGAATGTTTAACGTGGTGGATGTGGTGTCAATTGAGCAGGCTGCTTTGTTCTGGATGGTGTCAGACCTCCTGAGTGTTTTTGGATTTGCACTTATTCAGGCAGGTAGAGAGTATTCCATCAAACTCCTGATGGTAGATGGTGGAAAGGCTTTCTACACACAGTATTAATGCAGCCTCTAATAACATTTCTTAAGGGATCAGCCACTTTCTGATTGACAGGAGAGGTATTTCAACTCCCTGCTTTGAAATGAGCCATGGGGACCACCCTCTGCAGTCAACAAAGAATTGATGTAAATGAAAATAGATGTTTGAACAGTCCTCACAAACAACAATTGTGTTTCCTGACATGAACCAACTCCTTAAATTCCTTTTGTACTTGAAACAAGTACAAATCCATAAGCTGTTTTTCTCTTGAATAAATGTGATGAATTGAATTTTTCTGTAGCATGATATCTTATGTGGAAAGGGAAGTATTACACTTTGATCAGCTGAGTAGAATATTCATATTGACCAGCATTCAACAAAACTGAATAACCAGCAGCTTTCCCCAATGGCTACGTTTTTCTTTTGTCACTCAATAAATGATGGTCACGTTTCATTTGTCTGTTATTGGGTGTGTGTATATTCTCTCTGTGTACTGTATGGGGGAGGTACAAGTTTCTCTCATCAATTTTGACTGCATATTTTTACTTTGTTTAATGGGTTTCTGCAGCCTCACCCAAACAGTTATTTTTCATATATGAGCATAGATGTGGAGAATGTTGGCAGATCGTTCAGCTGTGGACTGAGAGTATCATTGCCAAGCCTGATTCTTTCCTTGCTTCTTTAACTCCTAAACTCATTCAACGCTTCACATGATGTGTACACGTACGTTTTCAATTTTGCTAGTTCTAGAATTTAAAAAGATGTGGTCACCATTAACACCATATGCACACCAGCTAGCAACCTCCTTCCATAGGAACGTCACCAACCTCTTGGTAACCACATAACAGTACAACTGTGTTTCTGAATGTGCAGCAGTATTTTAATATGGTTAAGACCCTGCAGAATCAAGTCTTTATGTTGTCTGTCAATAGCATAACTGAGGCACACAATGGGATTCTGAGATGTACAGAAAAATAAACCACTGAGTGGGTTGGCCTTCATATCTGAATCCCCCTGCGGGTCCATGAACTTTGCACTCATTGTCACGATATATTTATTACTTTGAGGGAAATCAGGTTTGAATCATAACAGTAAGGGGAGGAATTACTGATCTGTCCATCCTTTTCTGCAGCTTCCTAAAATAGCAAATATTGTCACTAGCCACCTGAAAGGCAACTAACAGGGTGGTAAATTATGTTTAAGGAATAGTCTGTATAAGTTCAGCAAATGCTAATGAGTTAGACTTTAAAAAAGACAAAAAGAAAGCTGTGTTTAGCACAGCCATAGGTAGTAATGATCCTCATTTTGTTTTGCATTTGCTCTCACAAATCCTTCGTCACAGCAGGGCAGCAGTGTTTCTGTGTTGTGACAAATATGTGCCATCACACACCGGGACAAATGCAGATCCTTTTTGTGAGAAATGTATAAACCTATTCTAGCTTTCTTTTAAAGCTAAATAGATATATGAATTCTAAAGAATGCAACACCAAACTGGTGTCTTTCTTTTCTGGGGAAATCCTTTGAAAAATAGTTTTGGTAAGTGCCCACTCTGAGGCTGACTAAGGGAAGTAACAATTGGAGGTAATGTCCTTCTGTGTAGATAGAGCAAAAGAAGGGCAGGTCAACTGCATTTAAAAATCTTGCATTTATAAATTATAGAGGAGTTTTACCAGAAATCTAAGTAGGTTGTTTGCCTATATTTAGTGAGTGGTGTGCACATGCTGAGATTGGAATTAAGGAATTTTAAAGCATAGCTTGAAAAGCAAATGTGAGAAGGAGGAAAGGAAAGGGAGATTTAATATAGTTTTCCAGAAATTGTGCTTTTGGGTAATGGCCAAAATCAGGCAGCGGTCAACTCATTATTCAAGTGTTCTCAGCCAGACTTAAGAAATGTAAATAAATACGTTTGCACAGGCTCCAAGGTTCTGTCCATCCAAATGAAAAATGTACCTGTCATAGGTACTGAGCTGAAGAGATGAGTTTAAAGACTTTGAACAGACCTATTCAGTCACTTTGTCACTTCTAACACTTTTTCTTTCCAGTATTGCAGAAAATGAAAATTGATGGTTTTGAAGATAGTGCTTCACTTTGTTACTTGTGTGTTTGGCTTTCTGTATTACAAATTGCTGAACTAAACTGGTAACAGAACACTGTCCACAGTAGAGCAACAGATGCTTCAAATTATATGGAAGGATCATAGTGACTAATCTAGAAGTGTGAGATGATGCATTTTGGGAGGACTAACAAGGCAAGGGAATATACAATGGTAGGACCATAGGATGTACAGAGGGACCTTGGTGTACTGTTCCATAGATCACTGAAGGCAGCAGCACAGGTTGATAAGGTGGTTAGGAAGGCATATGAGATGCTTACCTTTATTAGCCGAGGCATAGAATATAAGAGCAGGGAGGTTATGATGGAGCTGTATAAAACACTAGTTAGGCCACAGCTGGAGTAGTGTGTACAGTTCTGGGGACCACACTATAGGAAGGATGTGATTGCACTGGAGAGGGTGCAGAGGAGATTCACCAGGATGTTGCCTGGGCTGAAGCATTTCAGCTATGAAGAGGGACTGGATAGGCTAGAGTTGTTTTCCTTAGAACAGAGAAAGCTGAGCGGGGACCTGATTGAGGTGTACAAAATTATGAGGGGGGTAGATAGGAAAAAACTTTTTCCTTTAGCATAGGTGTCAAATACCAGGGGGCATAGATTTAAGGTAAGGGGCAGGAGGTTTAGAGGGGATTTGAGGAAAAATGCTTTCACCCAGAGGGGGGTTGGAATCTGGAACGCACTGCCTGAAGGGGTGGTAGAGGCAGGAACCCTCACAACATTTAAGAAGTATTTAGATGAGCACTTGAAACACCATAGCATACAAGGCTACGGGCCAAGTGCAGGAATATGGGATTAGAATTAATAGGTGCTTGATGTCTGTCACGGACACAATGGGCTGAATGGCTTGTTTCTGTGCTGTATGACTCTGTGGCATCATCTGGGTAGACCCATATTTTCAGCCTTGTATTTTAAAAGCAAGATCAAATGCCCTTCCTGTGATCTTAGCAATTATATTGAGCCCTCAAGCAGCTGACTTTCACCTTGCTCGAACCAACATTGCTTTGTATGAGTTTTCACCTTGTTCCCATCTCAATGAGGATCAACTGTAGCCATTACACTCAATGGCAATTTAAGAGTACAAGCTGGGGTTATGTTCTCAATTTACTGTGTATTGGTAGTAATAACAGGAGTACATGTAGTTCAAGGGTGAGGATAAGTGCTTAAGGTGAATTTGAAAGGTCTAATAGTGGTGTTAATAGACTCATTACTCCAAGTTTCAGCATCATGAGTTGGCAATAAACAAAGCAAATGGTATGTTGATAATGCTGCTAAATCAGATGAATTCAAATCCCTGTATGTGCTCCTATGAAAATATAACTATATGAGGATGACCAACAGCAGAAGTTGTTGCTGGGAAGAATGGTTAAAGTTAGGATACAGGATAATTTAATAAAATAGCTAGATGCTGTAATGCAAACACAGCGGGCTGGGTTTTTTAGGGACCTCGAAGTCGGGATCTGTGGCAGGAGGACACGAAGGTTGCCCCGGATGAGGCCCGCCATGGACCTCGACGCCGGCAGGGCCCATCCTGATATTGCCGGCGACAGTGAGGCCTTGTGGCAGCTCCCCACCACCCCCCCCGCCGCTCGGTGACGGGACCATAAATTAAATATTCAAATTCATTAACTTATCTGAGTTAATGACATCCTGTCCTTAAGTGCCGCCGCAATCTTCATCCCAGTGGCCGGCACTGCCGCACCTACGGATCCCCGTCTGGGGAAGTGAGGTGCAACATCTATGGGGAGGGGGAGGAGGTAAGTTTCTCAGTGTGGTGGGGGGGAAAGCGGGTTCAAACTATTCTGATTGGTGCAGGGGAGGGTGGGAAGGGGTAAAGTTAAATGTTTGTGAACTTTACGGGGGTGGGGGGGGGGGAAGATCAGGTAGACATGCTAAGTATTTTATGGGGGTGGAGAGGGCAAGTCTGTTGTTAATGGTGGGGAAGTGGGGGGTGTGGAGAGTGGGAGAGGGTCTGGAAAGATGTAACTTTTTTAAATCAGTTTTATTGAACTTTCCCTTCAAACATTTAAGTTAAATGTAAGAGCTGAAAGTCTTTTAAAAGTGGCGCCTGTACAGTGGCACCAGAAGAAATGGGTGGTTGTTGGTCGGCACAGACTCGGTGGGCCGAAGGGCCTGTTTCAGTGCTGTATCTCTAAATAAAATAAAAAAATAAAAGACAGGGACGGCTTGCCCGCCCCCTCCATGTCACCGGGGGATGGTGGGGGGGGGAGCGGTCCGCCCTGGCCATGTAAATGAGCCATGCTGTATAATATTGCGGCAGCTCCGCGGAGTAAAACCCACGCTTGCAGGCCGCCATCTTTTACGGCAGCGGCAACATAAAATTCAGCCCAGTATTATTTGTATTCTGGAACTGATGAAAGGTCATTGACCTGAAACGTTAACTCTGCTCCTCTCTCCATAGATGCTGTCAGACCTGCTGAGTATTTCCAGCATTTCTTGTTTTTACCTCCAATTTGATGTCTGCAAATTTTGAAATTGTGCTTCGATCCCGAGTCCAAATCATTAACGTAAATCGTGAACAACCCCAGGTGATGGTGTTCCCATGCATTTGCTGCTCTTGTCCTTCTAGGTGGTAGAGGGCGCAGGTTTGGAAGGTGCTGTTGAAGGAGCCTTGATGCGTTGCTGCAGTGCATCTTATATCTGGTACACACTGCTGCCAATGTGTATCGGTGTTGGAGGGAGTGAATGTTTGTAGATGGGGTGCCAATCAAGTGGGCTGCTTTGTCCTGGATGGTGTTGAGCATCTTGAGTGTTGGAGCTGCACCCATCCAGGCAAATGGAGAGTATTCCATCACACTCCTGACTTGTGCCTTGCAGATGGTGGACAGGCTTTGGGGAGTCAGGAGGTGAGTTATCTTATCTATTCTTTCTGTTACATCTTCAAAAAATTCAATAAGGTTGGTCAAGGCTGACATTCCCTTTTGAAATCTGTGCTGACTACTCTTTATTATGTTTTCTGTTTCTAGATGTTTTTCTATTACACCTTTGAGTAAAGATGCCAATATATTTTTTACCACTGACATTAAGCTAACTGGTCTATAGTTCCCTAGACTTGTTCCATTTACCTTTTTAAATATAGGAATAACGTAAGCTGTCTGCCAGTCTTGTGGCATGATGTCTTTTTCTAAAATCCTTATGCAACTTTAAACTTGCATAACCTTGGACATACACATGATGGAAACCTTTTCATCTACTTGTTAATTGAGTTCCTATGTGGTGCATTTTTCCTGTAATGAGCAGTGAATTTTTTTCATCTCGGTTGTTGTGGACTTCTATTCTGTCAGCCATAGCGCACATCTTTTTTTCCACTGTCACATTTTTAATCAGGAAAACATTAACACAGAATTAACAATAACATTAGCAGTAAAAAAAAAACCTTATGCTCTCATGTACAATTTACAGTATTCCATTAGATATACATCCAAAGTAATTACACTTTAAAATTGCACAAGGACTTTCTGAACACCCTGAATATGTAACAATGCCTCTGCTGTCTGTTCCCTAACTACCTTTAATATGCGTGGATGTAATCCATCCAGATCAGGAGTTTGATTAGTTTATCCATTATCTGTCACCCTTTTCCCTTCTTAAATATCTTTATAACTTTTTGATCTCCTGTTCTAATGTAATGACCACCCTGGTAAATACAGAGGCAAAGTAATTATTCAATGTTTCTGCCTATTCGCTCTCATTACTTGTGCGTTCAGCTTGTGCATTCTTCTGTTGTGCTATTCTCATCCTGTTTTCTCTTTTGCTATATATGTGCCTATAAAATGCTTTATTTTTTTCTTATATTCCTTGATAATTTACTACTAGTTCCTCTTTGTTTTCCTAGTTTTATTTTTAAATTCTGTCCTAACCTCTTAGTATTGCCTTTCGTCAGCCTTCTCTTTTTTTTCTATCTTGTTAGCTCACAGCCATGCTTCTCAACTCATGGATGCAAATCAAAAAAATTAAGGCAGAATCTTTGTAGCTGTTAGGTATTCTACCAGGTGTTCAAATTTTTGAGTATTTTTATTTTGTTGTGCAAACATAAACACAGAGAGCTCCTATTATGTGAGGGAAAAGGTCAGTTGGCTGTTGATGTATGTAACTTTTAAAAAGTCAATTTAAGACTGGGGAGAATCAAATACTTAGTTCCTTGGAAAGTTCTAGCCTGGAGAGCAAAAAAAAAATTCAGAGCTCATACTTGCAGCTTATTTTTTTAGCTACTGGGGAATAAAACAGATAATGCAATAACAAATATCTAAATGCAGGTTCTGTCCATAAGAGCAATATTGTGTCAGCTTTATGCAGCAGCATGTTCTCAAAGTTGCCTTGCCTTTGTGTAGTGAGCTGACTGATGCATATAAGCTTGGCAGGCCCCTCTTAGATCTTCCATAGCCTTCTAACCTCCTATTGGCTAATCTACCTGCAAATAATCTAGTAATGTCAAACACCAACTCACAGGTAGACCAAGCAAAGAAACAGTCAGGTAACAAGACAGGTTGAAGAAAATGGAGTGCATACTTTTCCGGATTTAGAAAAAACATATTAAGAGCATAATAAAAGCAAGAAATGCTGGAAATACTCAGCAGGTCTGGCAGCATCAGTGGAGAGAGAAGCAGACCAAGGGTCACTGACCTGAAACGTTAACTCTGCTTCTCTCTCCACAGAAGCTGAGTATTTCCAGCATTTCTTGCTGTTATTTCAGATTTCCAGCATCTGCAGTATTTTGCTTCGATATTAAGAGCATGATTCATTTTTAAAAAAAAATTGGCTTTGGGGATTTTGTCATCTTGTATCCATTTTTAATCCCCTCCAGTTTAGTGGGAATGAGATCAAGGGAACAGGAAGCAGTCATGGACAAGATGAATTCAGAGAAGGCATGAGGGTAAATAGGAGTGAAATTGGAGAAAACTGCCACTGGGGCGGGGGTGAATTGGAGTGGGGAGTTTGGTTTGGTGAGGCGTTGAGTGGGGAAGCAGCAGAGGCAGATCAATGGATGATATCAAACATAGTGACAAAGAATTCCATGAACTCCTCACACTTGTTGGAGATGGAAGCATGGGAGAAGAGTTTAAAGAGACGCTTGGTAGTGGAGTAAAGAAATGGGGTGTTATCTTGGCTCGCCAAGTTGAGCCTGGAGCAGCAAGCAGTTTTGGCAAAGGAAAATTAAAACACAAAGGAAGAATCGGAAATTCAAACAAATGAAAAGGAATTTAACTCATTCATTCACTTTGAAGGAGTGGCCTTCGTCTTTGATTTTTGAGGTGTCAGCTTTTTTGACGTCGTTTGTTTGTCTTTCTGGATTTGTAGCTTTTGCTAGCCTGTACTTTGTTGGTCCTCATTGACGGATATAAGACAATTCACATCTCATCCCTGCTTTAACTTTGAACTCTTGTCCCACTCCATCTCCTACTTTGACTAACTGCTCTGCTCCCTGGCCATGAGCAACACAACTGCAGATTTGGTCATAAAGCTGGTTGCTGTTAGGTATTCTAGTTGTTGCTGTAAATGTTTTGCTGTAAAATAGATACTGTTCATAGTCAACTAATTTCACACCCTTTTTTCTTCTATGTTTGCACAGATCAAAACCGCTTGCCAAAAAAAATGCATTCCATTACAAAACAAAATTAAATTGTACATTAAACCATGCAGACAGCTCTATGGAAGCATTTCATTTTTTTGAAGGAAGCACAGAATTATGTAACACTGACTTAAGATGGACATTAATTAATTACTATCTAAAATATTTTATGATACCTATGTAAAATCTACATTCTTATAAGTATTGCTTCTCATTTGCTTTCATCTATGTGTTCACAGTGTTCTTTTGACCTTCAGTTAGCAACTGACATTGTCATTATACTTATTCTATATCGTGATTTTTACATCTGCAAAATATTTTCTTATTTATTTTAATTGCTATTTTTGTATTTTTCCGATTCATTTTTCCCTCCCTTTAAATTTAGATTTGCCCAGTGCCAGTCCTCCAGCTGTATAGTTAATAAGTGTGCTGAAGACCCCCTTCACTGCTTTTGATGGCTGATGTGCAAATTAGTCAGCAGTAGACATGCTAACGAGGGATGATGGACCAGCCTCGTTCAGCTTTTTCTCTCTTTCTTTCTCTCGATTTCTCTCTCTTCTCCTTTATTTCCCTTCAGGTTTCTCTCTCTGTCCACTCTCGCAACCCTTTCCAGCGTGCAATTTTTCCCCCATCTTTCTCTCTCCCTCTTGCCCGACTGTCTGATTTCCTTTCTGCTTTTCCCTTTTTCACCCTCCCATACAGCTGCTACTCTTCCTGCCACCTCCTGTCCCGTGCCACCCCATCCCTTCTTCCTTTGCTTCCTCCTCCATATCCCTTCCTTCCCTCTCTAGCTCTCCCACTCCCTATTCCCCCTCTTCCACAGACAGAGAATGATTGGAAGATGGGGCAATAGAGACTAGGAGGGGCAATTTTGGTTTTCCTTGTGAGCAGTACCATAAGAAATGAGCTTAATATTATAATAATTAACCCAATTTAGCATTTTTATTTTTGTCTTTTTAAATCTGCCCTAGGACCAGAGGCATTCATTCAGACTTTGTTATAAAGATGTCATCTGTAAAATCATAATTTATCAGCTTAATATAGAGGAGGTATTTGTATGTAAATGAAATATTTCCCAATGCTATTGCAGGCGAATGCAGGATAAAGCCTAAGTCAAATATTTTCTTAAATCACAGATTTGTTCTGAGAATTGCAAATTATCAAGGTATTTATTTGCTGTAATGAGATAATACTGAATTTTTTCATAATTTACTGGACAGTATTCTAGTTAAGGTTGTAATATTTGAAATTCACTGAAAAATTCATTGAATATTTTTAGGACCAGTTTACTGTTGCACAACTCCATCTCATATTGCAAGCAGTTGTAACTCAGTTGTAACTTTAAAAAAACAAAGTATTTTGTTTCCCTTCGGTTTGGAAAAAATCATTACTGTATTTTATTCAGTTCTGCTCACGAGTATCCCTATAGGCTGTTTACAAAAAACATTTAGAACTGCTAACTACAAAATCTGCAGCATTTAAAAGTAAAAATTGCAATCCTGTGAAATATCTTGTGGCCTAATTTGTTTTCATTGGATTATGAGAGTTGCCTTCCAACACATCACATCACATAATTTAATAATATTCTTCATTCCCTTTAATAGGGAATATACTAAAGACCTTCTTTCATTATAACGACGTTTTCTATTGTATTGGAGATTACTGTGTGAAAAGGGTATTTACCAGCACACTGGCCAATATTCCTCTTCAATGAGCACCAGCAAAAATAGATTAACTGATCATCAGTCTCATTGTTTGTGGATTTGTGGTGTCTGTAAAGTGTGTATGCTTGCATCCATTGCACTTCTAAAGAAATCCATTTATAGTTCACTTTGACGCATTTCCGAGAGATATAAAGCATTAGGTACATGCAAGTCTTTTGACTACAGAGAAAGTCTCTTTGATGTCTGTGATCTCATGCCTTTGTAAAATAAGGTCAGATTTTCCTGTAATATTGTGCCCTATGGATTGCAGCAGAAAATGGAGATTTACCAATGCTTCCCTGACTTGAATTTTCCAATCCCACTGGGACTTTTGGTGACTATACATGTACCACTCATCACATATAATTGCTGGTGGGAGCCAATGGCCACCATCCTTGCCCGTTTCACTGCCATCTGCCCTTTTTACCGCTGCTTTATGGGACCATTCGATGGAAGTTTACAGTAGGCCCAGGGTAGTGGTGATGTTGCCCACAAATGGCGAGAGGGGGCCTAGAAGAGGCTTGCTCAGCTTTCAATTTAGCCTTGAGCATTTATCTTTAGAGACCTCATTCTCTTCCGTGACCTATTATTACTGAAACTTCATTCTTCTGGGGGCTGTCCTGCACCTCTCTTGCCACTGCCTGTACTGTAACCACTTCCCTGCTGCAGCACTCCCTCATTCCCCTCTTCAGTCATGGCCATGTGAATCCTGCTGGGAGCCTGTCAGTATGGCCAGTGACCCCATATCCAGAGAGATATTGGTGGTGATGTAATTTCTGAGGAGTGGGCAGAAGGAAAATCCCGCCCAAACCTTTAACACCCACAGCCTGCTGTGTTTTGGTGCACCTGCCTCCTGTGACTTCACTGGATAATTGAATGAGATCTGGAATCTACCTTATGAAGAATTGAGGGGGGAGAATAAGTAATTTATTATTATATTGCACTCCCTCTGCTCTTTCAGTTTTACTTTTGTTGTATGATGGAACTGATGAGCTAGGCTAACAGTGTACCACAGTAACTACTGCACATGCTTGCATTATTGCAACTTCAACTTACCAGTATACCTTGATAACCAATACTTATTAGTTGCATTAATGTTTTTTAATTGAATGTAGTATTTTACAAAGGTCAGTAAATGAGTATAATCATCTAGAATGGATTGTTTATATTTGCACCAGCCAAAGCCATGATTATCAGCTGAAGCAGATCATTGAAATTCTTCAAAAGAACTTTGCTTTTTTACATGTTGAAAGTTTTAATCTTTAAGGAGTATCCTAACAGTTGATGTGTTCAATTCAACATTATTGTAATTTCTGCAAAATTATAATTTGCAAAATGACTTGGAATTATATCAGCATTCCTTCACTGTTGCTGAGTCAAAATCCTGGAACTCCCTAATAGCACTGTTGGTGTACCTACACCCCAAGGACTGCAGTGGTTCAAGAAGACAGTGCACCATCACCTTCTCTAAGGCAATTAGGGATGGGCAATAAATGCTGGCCTAGCCAGCGACGCCCTCATCCCATGAACGAATTAAAAAAAGGGTTCACATTGTGATTTGGTTGAGTTAGATCTTAGTTTTATTTCTAGCATTAATGGTTTATATTCCAATTTATATATTTGTCAATTTGAGAATGACCTAACTTGTTCAATTTGGACAATGTCAGTATGCTTTTTTATCACTGACACTCTGATTGCATATTCTATTGTACAAAGATTGGAAAAAATGCCAAAGATGGAGCATCGTTACTTAAGTAACTTCTGCCATTGTATCCAGTTTCCTTAAAAATCAGACATAAGAGCCTGAATGGGTATCAAGGTTTCAAATTATAGACCTGTAAGTAGTGTGACATGATGCAGAGTTTGTAGTCTTACAAATGAATCAACTATTCTACTGCTCTTAACTATAATTCTTTACATTTGGTGCTGTAGTATTTTCTTTGTAAATGATGCCTATATCCCATTATTAAATATTTTAATGGTTCTGTTTGCTTGATCTATACAGTGGAAAAGAATAAATGCCACTAAATGCTTTTTTAAAAACTTTATATAGAAGTACAAGCCTGGTCGATGCGATGATATACTTAAGTGGAAACCTCCAAGCCATAATTCTGTTGACTTTCGTCTGAAAATAACAAAAGTTGGAGGAGAAGGGTGAGCAATCTCTACAAAAATTTATTTCAATAACTTTGACCTGATTTTTCTGAAAGCATGTCATGAAATGTTGTTTTGTAAACCTGTGGGTGAATTTCTTGTGCTCTAACTCATTTTTTTCATGATATTCATCAAGTACATAGTTTTCAAATATTGCATTTGGAGTGACTTCACAATGGGAAAGAAAGCATTTGTTTCTATCGTGTGAAAGACTAGAACTATTTAATTATATTCAGATGAATTAAATTGTGAAAGATGCAAATATACATCTTGAATAGAGATGCAACAAAGTTACAGAGCTTAAGGCTTTTCATTCTATTTAGATTCATTGTTAAAATTAAAGCTTTGACATTCTTACCCTTTGTTTCATGTCCTAATTTCAATCCTTTGCTGATCAGTTAAATTACACAACTTTTAAAATGTCAAATCGTATTCAGTTCCAGTACTTCTGTTAAATGTCTAATTTATTTTGCATGAAAAGTCTTGTGCATGTATTTCCTGTTGAAGATTTTTGGTCTTGCTTTTAATGGCAATATTTAGCAATTGCAAATGCCTGTGTAATCAGCTACGATGGAAATTTCCTATGTAAACAAATTTTGGCAGCAGGCTACAGAAACTCGGTGGTATGTAGTTGCTCTGTAAACTATATCACTGTATCCTCTGACACACTGAGACTATCACATTCCAGATAGCCATTTGTTAAAATTATTATAGAGCAGAAGCAGACCATTCAGCCCAGCTGGTCCATGCCAGTGTTTATGCCACATGAGCCTCCTCCCACACTATTTCATCTAATCCTATCAACATTTCCTTCTAATCTTTTCTCCCTCCTGTTTATCTTGCTGCCCCTTAAATGCGGCTAGGCTATTCGCCTCAGTTACTCCTTGCGGTAGTGAGTTCCACATTCTAACCACTCTTTGGGTAAAGTTTTTCTCCTGAATTCCGTAATCATGAATGTCCTATATTTCTCACCCATAGTTTGGTGTCGCTGTCAAATGGAAACACTTGTACATCTTTCAAAATCTTTAAGACCTCTGTCAGATCACCCCCACAGCCTTCTCATTTCGAACGAAAAGAGCCCCAGTCTGTTTAGTCTTTTCTGATAGGTATAAACCTCTCCATTTGATAAAGTGCTGCACAACAGACTTGTGAGCAGGCTTATATAAAAGCAAAATACTGCGGATGCTGGGAATCTGAAATAAAAACAAGAAATGCTGGAACCACTCAGCAGGTCTGGCAGCATCTGTGGAAAGAGAAGCAGAGTTAACGTTTCGGGTCAGTGACCCTTCTTCGGAATCCAAAGAAGGGTCACTGACCCGAAACGTTAACTCTGCTTCTCTTTCCACAGATGCTGCCAGACCTGCTGAGTGGTTCCAGCATTTCTTGTTTTTATTTGCGAGCAAGCTTGTAGATCATGGAATAAAATGGACAGTAGCAACGTGAATATGAAATTGGCTGAGTGACAGAAAACAAAGAGTAGTGGTTAATGCATGTTTTTCGGGCTGGAGGAAGGTTTGTTGTGGAGTTCCCCAGGGATCAGTGTTGGGACCCTTGCTTTTCCTGCTTTATATTAATGACGCAGACCTTGGTGTACAGGGCACAATTCCAAAGTTTGCAGATGATACGAAACTTGGAAGCACTGTGAACTGTGAGGAGGATAGTGTAGAACTTCAAAAGGACATAGACAAGTTGGTGGAATGGGCAGACAGGTGGCAGATGAAGTTCAATGCAGAGAAATGTGAAGTGATTCATTTTGGTAGGAAGAACATGGAGAGACAATATAAAATCAAGGGAACAATTATAAAGGGGGTGCAGGAGCAGAGGGACCGAGGTGTATATGTGCATAAGTCATTGAAGGTGGCAGGACAGGTTGAGAGAGCGGTTCATAAAGCATACAATATCCTGAGCTTTATTAATAGGGGTGTAGAGTACAAGAGCAAGGAAGTTATGTTGAACTTGTATAAGACACTAGTTCAGCCTCAGCTGGAGTAATGCGTCCAATTCTGGACGCCGCACTTGAGGAAAGACGTGAGGGCATTGGAGAGAGTACAGAAAAGATTGACGAGAATGGTTCCAGGGATGAGGAATTTCAGTTATGAAGACAGATTGGAGTAGTTAGGACTGTTTTCCTTGGAGAAGAGAAGCTGAGAGGTGATTTGATAGAGGTATTCAAAATCATGAGGGGTCTGGACAGAGTAGATAGAGAGAAACTGTTCCCACCCGTGAAAGGATTGAGACCAGAGGGCACAGATTTAAAGGAATTACTAAGAGAAGCAAAATTGACATGAGGAAAAACTTTTTCACGCAGCGCGTGGTTAAGGTCTGGAATGTGCTACCCGAGAACGTGGTGGAGACAGGTTCAACTGAAGCATTCAAAAGGGAATTAGACTGTTATATGAAAAGGAAGAATGTGCACGGTTATGGGGAGAAGGCAGGGAAATGGAACTGAGGAAGTTGCTCTTTCAGAGAGCTGGTGCGAACATGATGGGCTGAATGGCCTCCTTCTGTGCTGTAACAATTCTGTGATTCTGTAGTGTCATCCTTATAACGCAAGTAGTTTTTCATTAAAGGTACTCTTCCCTAGACGTCAATTCTCTGTGAAATGTTTATTTTTTTACATTTTACAGTTACTCTATTTCGGATTCGGATTAGGAATACCACTATTACTGTTACATTTGAAGCTACATTTCTATTTGAACACTTAAAAAGAAAATGCAAGCAGCAAAAAAATTCTATTTATTTTCTGCCATTCTTTTCTGATCTGAAGGCAATATTTAGAGATTGTTGCCAATCTAGAGATTTCAATTACCCTCTACTTCCATCTATTTTGACATCTTTCCCACTGAGTAACTCAGTAATGGGCTTAAAGGGACAGGCCCAATTCACAACTGACCATTATAACGCGCTGAAGACCTCAAAATATATGTGAGCGAAACCAAATACGTAATTGTACTCTAATAATGTTTGACAAGGTAGGTTGCAAAAAATATTGTGCCAAAGAAACAGTACTAACTTGAAAATAAGTTGCACATTTTTGGTCAAAATTATTTTTTGTCTGGACTTTTAAGATTTTTGAAATTGTATATGAGGCTTCATCAGCTACAGTAGTGCATCATAAGCGCCCTATATATGATGCGACTTTGTTTTTAAAGTATTAATAAATTTAATTGTCTGAAAAAAGAATCATCCAATTGCAAAGGAATGAATATATCATCGTGCAATGCGCTGATCAATAGTGAGGGATGTATCGGGTAACACACAGTTTACAGTGTGTCACGATGCAGTCACACATCTAAACCCCAGAATGTGTTGCTACCTTGGAATGTACCGGATGGTGTGTTATTCATCTATGATTGTTGATTATTTTTGACCAATGGGGTTGTCATGGTATACATTGATGGATGGTAGATTTTGTTACTCAGTTATACCATGTGGTTCAGTATATAGAAATAATTACAGTTTAGTTTTACTGACAGATTCGGAGTAATAAATTTTCTGTACATCATAAATGTATAAGCCCTAATGAACATCTAAATATGAAATATATTCTATCTGCAGGAAAAGCAATGCTCCACTTTGATTCCTCATATATAGTATTATATTATAGTGCATGGAGGGATGATTGTACTTCTGTCCTCAATGAATTAATTGCTCAACTTTCTTCAACCCAGGGGTCTTTTGGATTGTTCCAATATAATCAAATTGATGTAGCCTTCTTAATATGCATATTGCACGCACATAATTTTTGCTATACAACGCAAATATGGGATTTTACCCCATTGTAAAATGTGTTTCTAAAATCAGGCTGATAGTTTACTGTTAATGGTACATGGTTGCATATCACTGGTTGCTTACCATTTAGTTTGCCACTATAAACATCTCTGTCGCATGATTAAATAATTGTTAATATTAAACTAGAATTTTATTTTAAGTTCTTAGTGCCTCAGGCACAATGCAGAAATGTCATTCATATCGTTTGAAATATTTTACTGTGGACTTAAATATTTTATGTATTTTTAACTAAACTGTTCATTACTTCAGGATCCGATTTAACTCTGAGCTGATCTTTCAAACACATATCTTTCCCATCACAAACTGCCTATTTTCAACTCTATAAGGCTTTGCCCACCTCTGCTCCCACCTCAGCCTAGCTCCTGTGGAAACCTTCATCCATACCTTCACAAACTTGTCACTCAAATATTCCAAAATACACTCAGCTGGTATACCAAGCCAACACCAAGCAAACTTCAGCTCATCCAAAATGCTGCCTGCATCCTATCCTGCAACAAGTCCTATTCACCTACCTCCCCTATCATAGAGTCATAGAGTTATACAGCACAGAAACAGGCCCATCGTGTCCGTGCCGGCCATCAAGCACCTAACTATTCTAATCCCATTTTCCAGTACTTGGCCCGTAGCCTTGTATGCTATGGCGTTACCACCTCTTCTGGCAGTGTGTTTCCGATTCCAACCACCCTCTGAGTGAAAAAATCTTTCCTCAAATCCCCTCTAAACCTCCTGCCCCTTAACTTAAATCTATGCCCCCTGGTTATTGACCCCTCCGCCAAAGGAAAAAGTTTCTTCATATCTAACCTATCAATGCCCCTTATAATTTTGTATACCTCAATCAGGTCCCCCCTCAGCATTCTCTGTTATAAGGAAAACAACCCTCGCCTTTTTAATCTCTCTTCATAGCTGAACTGCTTCAGCACATGCAACATCCTGGTGAATCTCCTTTGCACCCTCTATAGTGCAGTCACATCCTTCCTATAGTGTGGTGCCCAGAACTGTACACAGTACAGCTGTGGCCTAACTAGCATTTTATACAGTTCCATCATAACCTCCCTGCTCTTATATTCTATGCCTCAACTAATAAAGGCAAGTATCCCATATGTCATCCTAACCACCTTATCTACCTGTGCTGCTTCCTTCAGTGATCTATGGGCAAGTACACCAAGATCCCTCTGACCTTCTGTACTTCCTAGGGTCCGACCACCAATTGTATATTGCCTTACCTTGTCAGTCCTCCGAAAATGCATCACCTCACGCTTTTCAGGATTAAATTCCTTTTGCCACTGCTCTGCCCATCTCACCAGCCCATCTATGTTATCCTGTTATCTAAGGTTTTCCTCCTCACTATTTGCGACACCACCAATTTTCGTGTCAGCTGCAAACTTACTGAACATACCTCCTATATTCACGTCTAAATCATTAATGTACACTACAAACAGCAAGGGTCCCAGCACCGATCCCTGCGGTACACCACTGGTCACAGGCTTCCAATTGCAAAAACAACCCTCGACCATCACCCTCTGCCTCCTGCCATTAAGCCAATTTTGGATCCACTTTGCCAAATTGCCCTGGATCCCAAGGGCTCTTACCTTCTTAACCAATCTCCCATGCGGGACCTTATCAAAAGCCTGACTGAAGTCCATCTAGACGACATCAACTGCTTTACCCTCACCTACACATCTAGTCACCGCCTCGAAAAATTCAATCAAGTTAGTTAGACACAATCTCCCCCTGACAAAGCCATGCTGATATCCCTGATTAATCCCTGCCTCACCAAGTGGAGATTAATCCTGTCCCTCAGACTTTTTTCCAATATTTTCCCAACCACTGATGTTATACTCACCGGCCTGTAATTACCTGGTTCATCCCTGCTACCCTTCTTGAATAATGGTACCACATTCACTGTCCTCCAGTCCTCTGTTACCTCTCCTGTGGCCAGAGAGGATTTGAAAATTTGTGTCAGAGCCCCTGCTATCTCCTCCCTTGCCTCACATAACAACCTGGGATACATCTCATCTGGGCCTGGGGATTTATCTACTTTTAAGCCCGCTAAAACAGCTAATATTTCCTCCCTTTCAATGCTAATATGTTCAAGTATATCACAATTCCCCCCCCACCGATCTCTACACTTACATCGTCCTTTTCCATAGTGAACACAGATGCAAAGTAATCTCAACTATGTCCTCCGGCTCCACGCACAGATTGCCACTTTGGTCCCTAATGGGCCCCACTCTTTCCCTGGTTATCCTCTTGCCCTTAATATACTGATAAAACGCCGTAGTATTTTCCTTTATCTTGCCCGCCAGTGTTTTTTCATGTCCCCTCTTCGCGCTCCTAATTACTTTTTTAAGTAGCCCCCTACACTTCTATACTCCTCTAGTGCCTCCGCTGTTTTCAGCGCTCCGAATCTGCCGTAAACTGCCTCCTTTTTCCTTATCCAATCCGCTATATCCCTTGACATCCAGGGTTCCCTGCTGACCTACTTTGGTTCCTGGACCTCAATGCCCCAATTTAAAATTTTCTTCTGTGTGTTTAAGTCCCTCCATGGTCCAACCCCACTGTACTCCTGTGACCTCATCCAGACCTACAACCATCCACCAACCCCCTCAATCCCATAGTTCCTCTGACTCTTCTGTGTATCCTCTTCCCTTTGCTCCATTTAGTAATCCTGTTATCTTTCAAATATTAATCATTTGTTTCCTAGGGGCAAGAATGTTTGTTTAGTATGTATACACTTGGGCATTTTCAACACTGTTCTTAGTGGGTGTGGGCACATAGCCACCACCTGGAAGTTCCCCTCCAAGTCACACACCGTTCTGACTTGGAAATATATTACTGTTCCTCACTGGTGCTGGGTCAAAATCCTGGAAATCCCTCCCTTACAGCACTGTGAATGTACCTACAGCGGTTCAAGAAGGCAGCTCACTACTACATTCTCGAGGGCAGTTAGGATGGACAATAAATTCTGGCATTGCCAACGATGCCCACATCCCATGAACGAATAAAAAAAAAGCTCAAAACCAGACTTAATTGGCACTAAGTTGGTCATGTAAATGAGAGGGCTAGGCAATGACTGGGTCAAGATAAAAGTGTCATATTTGTGCAGTAAGGATTGTTCTTCTGTAGTCATGGCTACCATGCATTTTTGGAGCAGAGAAAAGGGAGATTTATTCAGCAGCTGGCAGTGCTGCACCTGACCTGTGCTTGTTTGAAGCCTAGGCATGATGCCAGCATCTCTCAGCTTGATCAGCACAAAAGCTATACTATTGAAGTGAGATCCCATCTTAGTACTAGTTCAAATTAACTTAATGCTGACCATTTGAGTGATATGTATAATATTATCAATAATCAATTCTTGGTTTGCAATGTCAATTTTTGACCAAGATAATGGATAACAGTCATATACTTTGAACATTAATCCTATAATTTGACAATATAGTGTTATAACCTCAGAGAGATCGTTAATGAGAGAAATGCAAGATATGAACCCCCAGACCAATTTAACAAATTACACAAGATTTTGCATTTTAAGACTTTTATTACAAGAACTAAATTAAAAGAAATCCCCAATTAGCTAAACAGTACTTTGTAAGTTGCTGATACCCCAAATTATAAACAAAGGTGTTTTCTTTACTTATTCAATACCTGAAACCCTCATATCACACTTATACATTACACAGTCCTTTTTGATAAAATCCTTTGCAGTTACAGGTCTCAAACTCCTCCCAGTTGCATTGGGTTGGATCTCCCACACTTTTCAAAAATAAGTATTATCTTCAGTCCCTTCTCCGTGCACTTCCAACCTGGACATCCGTGGATAATGTGATTTTCCGTGATCTTGTGGGTCCTTTACACCTCCACTAACTTCAATTCTCAAAACAGGTTCATGTCTGCAGAACCTTTTGCTGTACATCTTCAGACAGCAGGCGTTTCCCTCTCTGTCTCTCTCTCTCTCTCCAGCTGCCACTGCTAGATGTCTTAGTGCTTGTTCTGAGGCCACACCCTGATGGGTTCTCTTCTTACATTCTGTTTGAGGCCACAACCTGATCGTTACTCCCTTGTAGTCTGGTTTTCTTCAGAAAGTCTGTTAAATTTAGATGGACTTAGAATTCAGTAGTTTATTGTTCTGCTCCAAAATGCAGATACCAGTAGTCTGAATTCTACAAAGCTACTTGGCCTTTCCATTGTCATAGAGTCATAGAGAGATACAGCACTGAAACAGGCCCTTCGGCCCACCGGGTCTGTGCCGACCATCAACCACCCATTTATACTAATCCTTCATTAATCCCATATTCCCTACCACATCCCCACCTTCCCTCAATTCTCCTACCTATACTAGGGGCAATTTACAATGGCCAATTTACCTATCAACCTGCAAGTCTTTGGCTGTGGGAGGAAACCAGAGCACCCGGCGGAAACCCACGTGGTCACAGGGAGAACTTGCAAACTCCGCACAGGCTCCCGGGTTCTAACACCTGCCCGGTGTATTTGCATCTTCTGAATGGCTGACTCCTTGTTTTATGATCCAAAAGTCTGGGAAGACAAAACCCATTGTTCTTCATGTGTTAGTGCTATTGTCTCTGTTCTTTAGAAGACAGTCTTTGATCTGTTCTTTGTTGTCCTGGTAACCTTTCGCAGAGTGGAGGTGAGCTCAGCTGACCTTCTGGACTCCATCTTGAACTTTTAATCATGTTACAAGGTCCAGCATTCATCATCATCGAAACAGAAAAAAGGCCACTTAGCTCCATAAATGCTTGTTTTCTTCAATGAGTCTGAGGAACATATCCCATATGTGCATTATTCAATATATGAAATAGTTCTGACTCAATTTCCTAGTTAATCAAGAATTTCCAATCATATGTCTAGTTTTAAAAACTATTTGGCAATTTAATTTACCTAGATCAACCTTTACCCATTCCCTTCATAATTTTGAAAATTTCTATATGCCATCTTCTCTTTCTTCTTCTTTCTTTGGCCTCCTTGTCTCGAGAGACAATGGGTAAGCGCCTAGAGGTGGTCAGTGGTTTGTGGAGCAGTGCCTGGAGTGGCTATAAAGGCCAATCCTAGAGTGACAGACTCTTCCACAGGAGCTGCAGTTAAAATTGGTTGTCGGGGCTGTTACACAGTTGGCTGTCTCCTTGCATTCTGTCTTTTTTCCTGCCAACAGCTAAGTCTCTTCGACTCGCCACTCTTTAGCCCCGCCTTTATGGCTGTCCGCCAGCTCTAGCGATCACTGGCAACTGACTCCCACGACTTGTGATCAGTGTCACAGGACTTCATGTTGCGTTTACAGATGTCTTTGAAGCGGAGACATGGACGGCCAGTGGGTCTGATACCAGTGACGAGCTCGTTGTACAATGTGTCCTTGGGGATCCTGCCATCTTCCATGCGGCTCACATGGCCAAGCCATCTCAAGCACCGCTGGCTCAGTAGGGTGTATATGCTGGGGATGTTGGCCGCCTCGAGGACTTCTGTGTTGGAGATACGGTCCTGCCGCCTGATGCCAAGGATTCTCCGGAGGCAGCGAAGATGGAATGAATTGAGACGTCACTCTTGGCTGACATACGTTGTCCAAGCCTCGCTGCCATAGAGCAAGGTACTGAGGACACAGGCTTGATACACTCGGACTTTTGTGTTCTGTGTCATTGCGCCAGTTTCCCACACCCTCTTGGCCAGTCTGGACATAGCAGCGGATGCCTTTCCCATGCGCTTGTTGATTTCTGCATCAAGAGACAGGTTACTGGTGATAGTTGAGCCTAGGTAGGTGAACTCTCGAACCACTTCCAGAGCGTGGTCACCGATATTGATGGATGGAGCATTTCTGACATCCTGTCCCAGGATGTTCGTTTTCTTGAGGCTGATGGTTAGGCCAAATTCGTTGCAGGTAGCTGCAATCCTGTTGATGAGTCTCTGCAGACACTCTTTAGTGTGGGATGTTAATGTAGCATCGTCAGCAAAGAGGAGTTCCCTGATGAGGACTTTCCGTACTTTGGTCTTCACTCTAAGACGCGCAAGGTTGAACAACAATATATATGCCATATATGTAGCTAAATTAGGTTTCTTTAAAATCTCCTCTGTTCCAATGACAGCAAGCCCAACATTCATAACCTTTACTCATAACTTGAATTTTTTAAAACTTTGTTCGTTCTGTGCCGTAAATGACTATACAGCTGACACTGGGAAGTGCCACGCTTATTGTCCATCCTTAGTTGCTCTGAGAAGATAGCAATGGGTCTTTTCCTTGAACTGCTGCAGTCCTTGGAATGGTGTTTCCATAATGGTGCTGGGTAGAGAGTTCCAGGTTATAACCCAGTGACAGTGAAGGCATGTTGATATACAGCCACGCCAGGATGGTGCGTGACTTGGGAGTGGTGGTATTCCCATGGCATTGCTGCCCTTGTCCAGAGGAGGGGAGGTGCTGTTGAAATAACATTGCTAAGTTGCTTCAGAGCACCTTGCAGACTGGATATATTACAACCACAGTCCTCCGGTGGTAGAGGGGGTTGATATTGAATTCAATGGCAGGGGCATCAATCAAGAAATCTGTTCTAGATGGAATGAAGATTCTTTAGTGTTGATGCAGCTGTACACATTCATGGAAATGGTGAGTGTTCATTGTATTTCAGACTTAAGTCTTGTAGATGGTGGAGAGAAATTGTGAAGGGTCAGGAGGTGAGCCATTCATGGGTGTGGCAGATCGACTGAGAATTGTTCTGATCTGTTGGTTATGGGAGTGCGTAGCTCTGTCTATAGCCTGCTGCTTTTGGTGTTTAACATGCACTCTGTAGTAACTTCACTCGGTTCCTGTCTCATTATAAGGAATGCTACCTGGCACACCCTCCTACCCTTTACATCGAATCATGACATCTCAATGTGCTTCATAGCCAGTTATGTACCTTTTGAAGTGTAATAACTGTTGTAATGTGGGAAACATAAGTCATTTATTTGCACACAGCAAGATTCCACAAATGGTATTGAGATAAATGATCAGATAATCTATTCAGTGATGTAAGTTGAGAGATTGTTGGCCAGGGACAACTTCCTTGCTCTTCTTGAAATATCTTTTACACTGTGTTTGCTGACAACGCAACCACTAGGTGGCGCAGTATTTGCACATGCGCGAATGCAGGTTCTTCAACTGGAACGTCAGTGTGAGACGTTCAGGCAGCTGCCAGGATTAGAGATGGCGCTGCTCAATTTATCACAGGAAATGCTTATGGCTAGATCGTTCTAACAAACTATCCTTACATTAAGTTGGATGGAAGCCTGGTAATATGCTATGTAGTTATAGGATACTAACTGTAATCCTCAGATCCATTTAATATTTCAGTAATCCTATTAAATACAAAAGCAATTTTAGGATCGAATTTCCATTGGAAGATAGTGAATTGTCACCCCGATCGAAAATCAGACAGAGTATTGTTATGACTGTCAAAGCCCGCAATCAAAATATACGATTCTGATTGTGGTGGGAGAAAGGCACTGATAATTCAATCCCGTTGCTTCACAGATTGCCGAACACATCATTTGAAACTTTCCAAATTAAAGAAAGACTCAGCCAAATTGTATCTTCTATTAACCCCCGAATGAAGCTAACCAAACCAGGTGTCTTTAAATCAACAAATTTACTCTTTAATTAGAAGAACTAAATTTTGAAACACTATGAAGATATAAACAACATTTAAAATAGAAAAAATAGAGTCCTTGCAAATTTACAGTCCAATGTTGCTTGAATTCCCCACAGAATGTTGCTTTTCTTCTCCAAATTTCAACAATTAACGACTTACAAACACTTTCAACAGAATCAATCTGACTTTAGAGTTTTTGAGGGATAAAAGATTGTCACAGTCTAACTTCCCTTCCTTCAGTTTAAATTACCAGAGATCTCTGTTTTGGCTTGACTTTTTTTAGAATTTTGAAAGATAATTAAACAGACTAAAATCCTAATCCTTCAGTTTAAATGGCTGAGAGCTCTTTCTTCAGGTACCAACACCAGCTGTGTCTGTATGTCTCTGTCTCTGTGTCTGTGTTCTCTGTTAGAACAAACTGTCTTCAGCTGAAAGCCAGTTCAAAACTGAATTCTAACAAATGTATCGCATGAGACTCACTCCCAGTGACTATATCTATGGTAATGAGAATACATCCTTTGAATCGCAGTCTCCAAATGGTTGTTTCAATGGCAACCGAAAAACACCTTTCGATAACTCTTGAGGCTTGCTGGTTCTTAAAGCGATACTGATCCCTTGCAAGCCTTAAAGGCAAACTGCATATTCTGAAAAAAACTACAGGACCATGACAGTATAAAATGTGCTGGCCAATTCGTTATTGTGATTCGTTTATATGACTGACCAGGACTGATTTCACCCAAATGCAGCTACTTGCTCCCACCCACTGGCCACTTCACCTTTCCCCTGCTCCAGACCTCGCTGCTCCCCAACATTCCCCTGGCTGATTGTTACCTGATCGCACCACCCCATTCTCCTGTCACTTGCTAGCTCCACTCCCCCCCACCCCCACCTCCAGCCGCTAGCTCTCGGCCACTCGCTGCCACGTTTGATCAGTCACCACGCGCCGCCCGAAGAAGCAAGGCGGGCTGCAAGGAGTGACGTAGGAGTGAGTGGCCGAGAGGAGGGAAACGGTGCGACTTAGAGCTAGCGGCTGGAGGGGGAGGGGAGGGGGGTGAGCGACCGACCGACTGGAGAATGGGGTGGCACGAGCGGGGAACAATCGGCCAGGGTTGTGGGGTGGGGGTGGGAGCAGTGAGGTCAGGAGCGAGCGGCTGAGGGGAGGAAGCGTCGAGGCCTGGAGCGAGTTACCGATGGGGGAGAGCACCAGCCTCTTAGTCTCCCATTCATTCACTTCCTCCAGGCGAGTGGGGGGCTGGATACCTTATGACCCTATAGCGCAGATACACATCATCCTGCGCATGCGCCACTTAGTCCTGCAAGATGTAGTTGCGCATTTGCGCAACCTGGCGCACTCTGATGATGTCAGCCGACTGCTGCATTGTCAGGAATCACTGAATCTGTTATGCCCACCTGAGAGGTCAGATGGGGCTTTGGTTTCATGAAAGATGACACCTCCGAAAGTGCAACTCCCTTAGTGGTGCACTGAATTGTCAGCCTAGGTTACATGTTCAGGTCTCTGGAGTGGAGCTTGAATCTACAACCTTCGGACTCAAAGGTGAGAATGCTAACAGACACCTTATGAGACTTTATGGGGTCCAGGGTCAATGTTGAGGACTCCCAGGACCACTCCCATGCGATTGTATATCACTTTGCCTGACCTCTAGTGGTTCTATTCTGCTCGTGGGATAGAACATACCCAGGGATAGCTATTGAGGCCTCTGGAATGTTCGCTGATAGACTTGCTTCTCTGAATATACCTATGTCAAACCTTTGCTTGACCAGTCTGCGGGACAGCTTTCCCATCTTGGTGAGGATAACCGTGCTGACTTAAACTGCTAACACTAACATTTTGTTGTGATGCCTCCATTATCAAGTCCATCCAACATTTTTTTTTGATTCATAGGAGCATTGGAGCAGGAGTAGGCCATTCAATCCATCGAGCCTGTTCTGCCATTCAATATGATCATGGCTGATCATCCACTTCAATGCCTTTTTCCCACACTATCCTCATATCCCCTTATGTCATTTGTATTTAGAAATCTGTCAATCTCTGCTTTAAACATACTCAATGACTGAGCTTCCACAGCCCTCTGGGGTAGAGAATTCCAAAGATTCACAACCCTCTGAGGAAAGAAATTTCTCCTCATCTCTGTCCTAAGTGGCTTCCCCCTTATTTTGAAATTGGGGAGTCTAGAACCAGGGGATACAATCAGGGGACACATCTTAGCTGCATCTACCCTGTCTATCCCTTTAAGTATTTTGTAGGTTTCAATGAGATCACCTCTCATTCTTCGAAACCCAAGAGAATACAGGTCTTGTTTCCCAAATCTCTCTTCATAGGACAGTCCCACCATCCCGGCAACAAATCTGGTGAATCTTAGTTCCACTCCCTCGAAGGCAATAAAATCCTTCCTAAAGTAAGGGGACCAAAACTGCACACAGTACTCCAGGTGCGGTCTAACCAAGGTTCTATACAATTGAAGCAAGACTTCACTACTGCTGTATTCGAATCCTCTTGCGATAAAGGCTAACATACCATTAGCCTTCCTAATTGCTTGCTGCACCTGCATGTTAGCTTTCAGTGACTTATTGACAAGGACACCCAGGTCCCTTTGTACATCTACACTTTCTAATCTATTATCATTTAAGAAATACTCTGCACATCTGTTCCTCCTACCAAAGTGGATAACTTCACATTTTTCCACGTTATATTCCATCTGCCACGTTCTTGCCAACTCACTAAGTCTGTTCAAATCCCCTTGAAAGCACTTTGCATCTTCCTTACAACACACATTCCCACCTAGTTTTGTTTCATCCGCGAACGTGGAAATACTACATTTAGTCCCCACATCCAAATCATTGAGATATATAGTGAACAGCTGGGGCGAAGCACTGATCCCTACGGTACCCCACTAGTCATAGCGTGCCAACGCGAGAATGAACCATTTATTCCTACTCTCTGTTTTCTGACTGTTAACCAATCCTTAATCCAAAGCTACTAAGTATCATCACCTCATTCCATGACAATATAAAAGGCACAATTCAGCATAGCGGCGCCTCATCAGACCCCTTTCCTATCCTGAGTGGCGTGAAACAAAACTGTATTCTCGCACCTACACTGTTTGGGATCATCTTCTCCCTGCTGCTGTCACATGCATTCAAGTCTTCAGAAGAAGGAATTTTCCTCCACACAAGATCAGGTGGCGGGTTGTTCAACCTTGCCCGTCTTAGAGCGAAGACCAAAGTATGGAAAGTCCTCATCAGGGAACTCCTCTTTGCTGATGATGCTGCATTAACATCTCACACTGAAGAGTGTCTGCAGAGACTCATCGACAGGTTTGCGGCTGCCTGCAATTAATTTGGCCTAACCATCAGCCTCAAGAAAACGAACATCATGAGACAGGACGTCAGAAATGCTCCATCCATCAATATCGGCGACCACGCTCTGGAAGTGGTTCAAGAGTTCACCTACCTAGGCTCAACTATCACCAGTAACCTGTCTATCGATGCAGAATTCAACAAGCACATGGGAAAGGCTTCCACTGCTATGTCCAGATTGGCCAAGAGAGTGTGGGAAAATGGCGCACTGACACAGAACACAAAGGTCCAAGTGTATCAAGCCTGTGTCCTCAGTACCTTGCTCTACGGCATCGAGGCCTGGACAACGTACGTCAGCCGAGAGCGACGTCTCAATTCATTCCATCTTAGCTGCCTCCGGAGAATCCTTGGCATCAGGTGGCAGGACCGTATCTCCAACACAGAAGTCCTTGAGGCGGCCAACATCCCCAGCATATACACCCTACTAAGCCAGCGGCGCCTGAGATGGCTTGGCCATGTGAGCCGCATGGAAGATGGCAGGATCCCTAAGGACACATTGTACAGCGAGCTCGTCACTGGTACCAGACCCACCGGCCGTCCATGTCTCCGCTTTAAAGACGTCTGCAAACGCGACATGAAGTCCTGTGACATTGATCACAAGTCGTGGGAGTCAGTTGCCAGCGATCGCCAGAGCTGGCGGACAGCCATAAAGGCGGGGCTAAAGCGTGGCGAGTCGAAGAGACTTAGCAGTTGGCAGGAAAAAAGACAGAAGCGCAAGGGGAGAGCCAACTGTGTAACAGCCCCGACAACCAATTTTATCTGCAGCACCTGTGGGAGAGTCTGTCACTCCAGGCGCTGCTCCACAAACCACTGACCACCTCCAGGCGCTTACCCATTGTCTCTCGAGACAAGGAGGCCAAAGAAAGAAGAAGAATCAATGCCAGTATATTACCTCCGATCCCATGTGCTTTAATTTTGCTAACCACTCTCCTGTGGGGGAGTTTAGCAAAAACCTTCTGAAAATCCAAGTATACCACGTCCACCGACTTCCCTTTATCAATTCTGTTAGTAGCATCCTCAAAACTCTGCAACAGGTTCGTCAAACATGATTTCCCATTCATAAATCCATGTTGACTATGCTCAATCAGATCATTATTGTCCAAGTGTCCATTTATCACAGCTTTTAGAATAGATTCTAGCATTTTCCCAACAACTGATGTAAGGTTAACAGGTCTGTAATTTTGTTTTCTCTGTTTTGTGTGTGTGTATGTCTCTGTCTCCCACCCTGTCCCCCTTCCTCTCCTATTAATCTATGACGTAGAATTATAGAAATTTCAACACTGAAGGAGGTCATTCAACTTGTAATGCCTGAAGTATTGCTAGTTCTTTAGTGGGAGCTGCGTAATCTAGCTGCCCTGTCTTTTTTTTTTTTCATTCTTCCTTTTCAAATACTTATCCAGTTCATTTTTATAATAGTTTCACTCTCTACCTCAATTGACATTTATGGTAAAATATTTCTTCAATTTCTCCCTTTGTTTTATTAGTGTTGTTGCATTTATGCCCTTTGCAAATTCACCCAGCTTTAGAATTAATCTTTTGCAATTTACTGTCTCATTACTTCAATTTATACTTTTCATAAAATGCAGGCTATTGAAACTTATTTCAAAGATTTAAGTGATTAATATTGCTGACTGAGATTTAAGAAATCTATTTTCTTCGCTCCCCTTTTTGTCAATTACCTCGTCACTATTTCGAAGGTAAAATGCCCTAAAACACCAGCGCCATGCAATGACATTAAGTTTACAGTGTAGCATTTACACTGACTTTTTTTCTGTCCAGAGCTTAGAGCTGCTCTTTGGACAGCAATATGTTCATTCAGGTTCCAAGTGCAATTTCTATTTCAAAACTCTAAATGTTCTTTGAGTCCTCCTACGTAGGACTGGATTTTAAGCGCCTGTCACCAAGAGCAGCAGCGGGTGAAAAAATGGCAGCCAGCTCATGCAGGTCGGTGCCGCAATGCCGCAGCGACCTCCCACGCAGTGGCTCATTTAAATACCCCCGATTGACCACCTCCCCCCCCCCTCCCCAAAACACATGGAGGGAGCAGGCTCTCCGACCCTTGCAATGGCGTCAACTGCTGTGTGCAGACGTTGCCGCCATTTTCAGAGGCAGCCAGCCCTGCCGGCCAATTTAAATTTTTAAAGGGAACGATACCTCCCACTAAAGGCCTGCTCGGGTCTGCAAATGAAACCCGACCCGAGCCTGACAGAACCACATCCGGCCTGAGTCCTTTCATTTTTTCCCGCACCCGACCTGACCCGACCCGTCCACTGGAATATAATCAAGTTTATTGAAGAGGTTGTGCTCTACCTTGGATGGAATCGCTCACTGCAGACTAGTGCGGAGTGGTTCGAACCTTGACATCCTGGCTGTCACTGTGTCCGACCCGACCCAAGCCCGAATGCCGGACCCAGAAGAGCGACCCGACCTGACCCGAACCCGACACGTGTCGTCGGGTCCTGTCAGATTCGGGTCGGGTAGCCATGCTCTACCCCACACTGTTCAAATCAAAATTCAATCACCCCTTTCCCGCCCCCCCCCAACCCCCAAAACACTGGACCTATAAATATGACCTTCCCCCACCCCCCCCCCCACCCCCAAAACTGTACAAAGTTCACAGTTCACCCCTTCCCACCATCCCCTACACTAATGACGAGCGTTTGACCCCATTCCCCCAACACACTAAAAATCTCACGTTCCCCCCCCCCCCCCTCCCCACCCCACCACTGCGGCGCCTGTTTTTCCCAGACGGGAAGGTGAAGGCACGGGAGGGCCAGCTGCTGCTCTGAAGATCGCGGCTCAACCGTAGGATCGTTGATAAATTTATTTAAATGTATGTATTGTGCTCATTTCAATATGGTAAGCCAAGTCCCAGCAGCAGGGAATGTGGGGGGAGGGGCCGCCCACCATGGAGCTTCATCACCGCTGGGAGGATCGGGCCCGGCTTCCTGGTGTCCAGCTCTGTGGCAGGCCACTGCTGGAACGATCTTCCAGCCCTCCCTGCCACGGAGCCAGATGTCGGGAGCCCCATAAAATCCAGCCCTTCGTGTATGTGACAAGTGTAGACAAACACTTGATCTGCAGGACTAAGCAATAGGTTTAGAAGAGTGTGATAATATGTGCTCTTATTGATGCTTATTATAAAGCTAAGTTAATATTTTTTTCCAATAACCTGTTAATAAAATCCCATTTTGGTTGAGCGCAAGAGTTAGATCTTTATTAGAGTGAGTTGTGTGTATTTATTGAAACCATCAAGAAACCATGGATCTAGTAGAAAGATGTGTTCTATCACACTGCCTATGCTGTGTGACACCTATATTGATCTTATGTCTGTGTTTCATCATTCAAGCCCATGTGGCTTATTAGTAAATAAACATCCACTTCTACTACACACCCACCATTAAAATGACATCTTGCACTTCAGCATATGCTCATTATACTCCAAAATGCCCATGGCAAAGATGATGAGAGCTCTCTCTCCACAGGAACAGATAAATGGCCTTTATATGTGTGCCGTCAATGATTGACAGCCTTTTGTTATTTTCATTACTTTTTAAAATTTTACTTTCTGAACATGTGCTGTTTTCTCAAGGATTTAGCACAAAAATCTGTCTTTAAATTGTACTTTGGGTCATTTTAGATACAGCATTGTTGGAAGCAGAATTCTGTTGCAAGATTGTTGAGAGGGATTAATTTGCAAGTATTTGTCGAATATCTTTTTTATTTGTGAACCTTTAGAATGCTAGTCACGTATACATCTGAGTAGACAATGCTGTCGACATGTAGATGGAAGTGTTTGGTGTGCGGTCTCTGATTCCTACCCAGTCTCGTACTCTGAAAAGCTTACAGCTTCTTTTGTGCTCTCTCTCTTTCTTTGCCAGTTGGTAATTGAGAGGGAGAGCATGATGTCTGAACACTGGGATTTAATTAATTTGGGAGAAAAAATAAAAATGGACAATTGTATTGCGAATTACCTACACTCTAGTTGTGGTTTCTGTGCACCCGCTTTTCATTTGCTCACCCAGTCAATTTTTCTTCGCTAACAAGGTGTCTAGAATTGGGCTAAAATAATGGTGTGGTCGCCTTGCTTCTCAAATATCCAAGCATTCGTGTTTTGATTATATTCATTTTGAATACAGTAAGATGGTATATATCTTTATACAGTCTGTTAGTGTTTGCACAAAAAAGTGAGTGCATATTTTTTCTACACCTTTGCCCAGTCTTCATTATCACTGAATGAGTGTTAAATTCTGTCTGAATTTACTCAGTGATGAACCCCTCTCTATTTTAAAGGTTTTCAGTAGGCAATCACAATCTAGTTCCAAGTGTAGACAAGTTCGGAGTATTAAACTATTCATTATGATTTGTCAGTTGCTAGCAATTTTGAGAAATTAAATTCTCCTATTGCTTCAGTAAGCTGGTGATTTTCCTTGATGGCATTTATCTTCACAGATGAACAGAAAAAAATCCAAGTGATCTCTATAATGGTTACTGATTAACTCTGGTAACTAGTTTAATTACTTTCCTCATCCAATTGCATTTGCTACATTTCAAATTCAGCTTTAATAAGCAGATTTTTTTTTGCTTAATTCCTATATAAAGTAAATAAGGGATGTCAAAAGAGATTTTAATAGGTTGAAAAAAAAAACTTACTGTTTTAAATCATAGTAAAGGCAGTATGTGCTGCAGTGTATTTTTATGTAAGTCACATTTTAAAAGATGGCCTTGGTGGGTCCATATTTTGTTAAATGAACATCTGAAATCCATAACTAAAAATAGAATGTTTTTAATCAGTTATTTAAAAAGTACAGGACCACTTAACTACTGCCTAGTTTATATTTCTTCATTATATATTTATTTATGTGTTCATTTATGTATCATAAATAATATATTTATAGCTTGATCCATTATGGAGCAGCACCACCTAAAGATATGTGCGCAACATAAATCATCAGATTGCAGGTATATAGCTGGAGAGCTGAACCAGTCTGCGTCATGGAATTCAATTCAAGAAATTGATAGCTGGTATCACTATCACTAATAAATCAACTAATAATTGGAACTACTGCCATAACAGGGCATAGCCGTAATTATCAATATAGATTAATTTTGCAAAATATGCAGAACTGATTGAAAATTATAAAAGGTCTTCAGTGTATTGGTGAATGCTAAGGATTGTAAGTATTTAACTGCAGATGAGCCTCAGGTACTTGCTTTCTTTATGATTTTTTCCCCCATAATAATCCCATTGGCATAATTTCTCCATGGAGCTTATCTGTCTTTCAGCAAATGAACAGATATGATGGTGTGATGCATACCAAAGGATCTCACTTTTCTCGAATCTCTCACCCCCAATCGCATCTGTTTCTTGTTATTGATCTCCGTGTGATTGATCCAATTCATTATTATGATCTCTTTTTGAAAAACATAAAATATAGTTTCATCAAGTATTTGCTGAATCGTCACATGAACAATGCACTTTCGGAAGCAAACCTATTATTTACAACCTGTAGTTATCGGATCTTTCTTGTCTAATAAGTTTTCTTGACAGGCTAATTAGTGGAGGAGACACCAATAACATAGCCAATGATGACTCTTCTGATTCTACACTGTCATGTTGTAACAGATATAGTGGCTGTCATGGAAACTTTATCAGAAAGAGATGTAGCCAAAGAGACCAGTACGGTGGGGTTTTCAAAGCTCAGCTAACCCGAAAATGATTATTGGAGTAAACATGGCTTTTATATCCACGAGGTACGAGGATCTGTTATATCAATTTAAATATTGGGAGACTGAAGCCATTTTCTTTGGTCCCCATTACAAACGTTGTTCCCTAGCCACTGACTCTATCCATCTCCCTGGCAATTGTCTAAACCTCATATTTGGCCCAGAGATGAGCTTCTGAGCACATATCTGCGCCATCACTAAGACTGCCTATTTCCACCTCTGTAACATTGCCCAATTCTGCCACAACCTCAGCTCATCTGCTGCTGAATCCTTCATCCATGCCTTTGTTACCTCTAGACCTGACTATTCCAACATACTCCTGGCTGGCCCTCTACTCTGTACCCTCCGTAAACTTGAGGTCATCCAAAACTCTGCTGTCCATGTCCTTACTTGTGCCAAGTCCTGTGCACTCATCATTTCTGTCCTTGCTCATCTACACTGGCTCCCAGTTAAGCAATTCCTTGATTTTAAATTGATTATCCTTGCTATCAAGTCACTCATAGGCTTCGCCTGACTCTATCTCTCTAATCTCCTCCAGCTCCACAACCTTCTGAGATATCTGCACTCCCCTAATTTCGGCCCCTTGAGCTTTCTCGATTTTAATTGCTCCACCCTTGGTGGCCATGCCTTCAGCTGACAGGTACTAACTGGATATCACCAATCTAAAATAGCCTTATATTTACTGTGATGCATAAACAGAGGCTTCTGTTGAACTAAGGGGCAAGCATTCAACTAATGTATGGTAAGCTCTTTTACTATTAGAGACTCTCTGTTGGCAGTGCATTGTGTGTTCTGACTGGTGCATTATTGATTTAAAAGGCCAGCAATTAGTTGTATAAGCAGCAGAGAATTTTGCTGTGAGGCTCTTGGATTATTTGGAAATAAAAGCACAATGATACTGCAGTGAGTGAGGTTGCAATGGAAACACATATTAACTAAGGTAAGATTCTTTATATTCAGCTTTTACTGACCACCCCCCCCCCTCCCCTTCTCTCCCTCTTCCCCCACGTTAATATTGTCTTTATTCTCTCATGCCTTAATTTCTTTTTTCCAATTCCCCCTCCCCAAAAATTCTCCCCATAGTTTCCCAATTAGAATTCTTTGTCTGCAAATCCTTTAATGTCTGTCTCACCTTTTTGTATGACTTACTCCCTCTCTGATTGTGTAACCAGCCTGTAGCATTAGTGCTCCTGAAGGGTCCCATCTGTTATTTTTAACAATATTTTAAAATTTGTTTTGAAATAAATATTTAAAACAAACTGTTCACTTCCAATAAAATCCTTCCCCCTATCAATTTTCAAATTCTTAAAGGCTAAAAAAAACCCCCCCTGAAAACTTGAGTCAGTCATTCTGCAAAGCACTGTATATAGTTTTTAATATTGTTTTATTTTTACAACATCATTAATTTAGCATTTAACACTTGCGTGTTCTGTAAATGTTGTAAAGCTAAGTAAAATTTATTGCATTTCTGCAAATCAGTCATGGGTCAGTGAAAACAGTATGCTAATTAAATAATATGTGGCCTTTTAATTATTCTGTGTTTCATTTGTGGGTCCACTTAAAGGTCGGTACAGTGCTGCCATTCTAATATAGCGACAGGCCTGTTTTCTGTGGACCTCTTGTGAATTAATTATTCTGAAAGCAGGAGTTATAAATGGTTGTCAGTCACAACTGATGAGCTTTATTGTGGGAAAGGCCTACTGTCAGAATAGGTTCAATTGCATAATGGTCGACCAAGCATAGTGGGTGTTCAGGAGGAGTTTGAAATTAGGGCAGAGATAACAATGGCAAAGTAATTTTTTATTAAAAGCACAGCTTTTGCAATTTTAATACTTTCAATATTTGTACTGTAACGTAAATATATTTAAGTATTATTGCAGTAAGCTACAACAGACGACATCAGATCTGTCATAATTATAAGGTCATATTTACTGACTATTAACTGTGATGTGCAGTTTTATCTAAAGTTCTACAGAACAAAACCCATTCAGTTGTTACCACATTACCCTGATTAATGCTTTTTAAAATGTACTTGTGAAGTTAATTACTTGTGAATTGCCAGTTTCACTTTAGTTTCCTATCAACACTTATTAGAACATTTTTTTAAAATTTAGATTTGTTCACAGCTCCTGCTAGGTTTAATCGATACAAATAAGACATAAATGTCGCAGGTCTTAATTGAATCTATTACCTAGAGATACTTAAGTGTTATCCTTGGTTTTGTAATTTTGTTGAATAGATCATTTCCGATTTCGGGAGAAGAATCATTTGTGAACATTTCTCTTCCTCCCACCATCTCTCCCTATTTCAAACACAACTTGTTTACATAGTAAAATGTCCCACAGTGCATCACAGGCATGTTATCAAACAATATTTAACACTGAGCTACATAATGAGAATAGGGCAGATGTCCAAAAGCTTGGTCGAAGAGGTAGGTTTTAAGGAACGTCTTAAACTAGGGCAGAGACGAAGTGAGGTGGCAAGTTTTAGAAGGGGAATTCCAGAGCTTGGGGCCTAGGCAGCTGAAGACACTGCCACCAATGGTGGATGGTTTTAAATCTGGGATGCTCAAGAGATCAGAATTGGAGAAGCGTGAATAGTTTGGAGGTTTGTAGGACTGGAGGAGGTTACTGAGATAGGGAGGGGCAAGGCTATGGAGAGATTTGAAAATAAGGAAGAGAATTTTAAAATCAAAGCATTGCTTAACCAGGAGCCAATTTAGGTTAGTGAACACAGGGATAGAGTCATAGGATCATTTATAGGCATAGAAGAAGGCCATTCCCTTGTGAGAGTCCCACTCCCTTGCTCAATCACCGTAGCCCTGAATTTTATTTCCATCAAGTGCCCACCCAGTTTCCTTTTGAAATCATTGTTTGTCTCCACTTCACCACCCTCGTGGGCAGCGAATTCCAGGTCATTACCACTCGCTGCATAAAAACAGTTCTTCCTCACATTCCCCCTGCATCTCTTGCCCAAAACCTTCAGTCTGTGTCCCCTAGTCCTTGTAACATCAGTTAATGAGAACAGTTTTTCCTTGTCTAATCTGTCCTGTCATAATCTTGTTTCTTTGGCCTCCTTATCTCGAGAGACAATGGGTAAGCGCCTGGAGGTGGTCATAATCTTGTACACCTCCATCAAATTTCCCTCGCTCCAGGGAGAACAACCCCAGCTTTTCCAACCTAACCTTGTAACGAAAATCCCCCATCCTTGGAACCATTTTGGTAAATCTCCTCTGCACCTTCTCAAGGACCCTCACAGCCTTCCTAAAGTGTGGTAACTAGATCTGAACACAATACTCTCGTTGGATGATGAGTGAACGCAACTTGGTGTGAGTTAGAAGATCTGCAGCAGAGTTTTGGATGACCTCAACTTTACGCAGGGTAGGACGTGGAAGGCTGGCCAGTAGTGTGTTGGAATAGTCAAGTCTAGAGGTAACAAGGCACGGAAGAGGTTTTCAGCAGCAAGTGAACTATTAGGGGCAGAGTTGAGCGATGCTACAGTAAAGCCTGACTTGGGTATAAAATTAAAACCCGACCCGGGCCCAACCCAACAACAGCCAACCCGGGCCCCGAGTCCTTTAATTTTTTGAAATGCCCGACTGACCCAAACCTGACACATGTAGTCAGGTTTGGTCGGGTAGCCAGGCTCTACTGCAGAGTGCGGACTGCACGTTTCCCGCCTTGACGTTCTGAATGTTCATTTGAAGATTAGTTCCACGTTGAGCCCGACCTGACCCGAGCCCAAATGCTGGACCCGGAAGAGAGTCCTGACCCAAACCCGACACATATCGTCTGGTCTGGTCGAGGTCGGGTAGCCATGCTTTATGTTACGGAGGTATAAAAATAGCTGGTCTTAGTGATGACATGGATATGTGGTTGGGTGTGGATATGTGGTTGGAAACTTATCTCGGGGTCAAATATGACACCAAGGTTGCAAACAGTCTGGGACTGTTGCCAGCGAGAGGGATGGAGTCTTTCTTTCCTTTCCCCCATCTCTCCCCTCGTCTCTCCCATCCCTGCCTCAAACTATCAGCTTTGGCTCAGAGGTAGCCTGCATGACAGAAGGTTGTCGGTTCAATTCCCATTGCATCTCCGGTGTCTGTGATGCATCCCGGGCATCACTTGGAAAGACAAAGTCGCTAATGAAGCAGTCCTTTCTAGGGTAAACATGCCGAGCATGCTAGTGCTAATCAAGCAAAGAAGGCTTGGGCGTGTGCATAGGATGGAAGATGGCCGCATCTCCAGAGAGATAGCCTGTGCCGAGGGACCAGCAGGGCACCCAAGGCTCTGATTCATGGATGCTGTCAAAAGAGACATGAAAGCCCTCGACATCAGTCATGACAAATGAGAAATTCTAGCAGATGCTCGTTGCAAATAGCGACACCAATTTTGGGCAGGAATTAGCCACCATGATGGCATGTGGTTTCAGAAACTCCAAAGTAGACGCCAGCCCTGCAAACATGGCATCAGCAGAGATCACACCGCATCGCTGGCAAGGGATAACTTCATGAGTGGTACTTGTGCCAGACTTTGCCTTTCCAGAATCAGCTTGTTTAGCCATCAAAAGCAGTGCAGCAGATGATCTCATGTGACCTCACCAAAGTTCTGAGACTGCATTCCATCATCTTTCACAGATGGAAGGATGCCAAATCACGAAGTTCTGGACAGTCAGAGCCAAAACTGAACTGCCCAGCTCAAGTACACAGTTCAAGACCAATACTTAATAAATCAGCTGTCTGCCTCCTGTTGAGATGTACAATATAGTTAATTTATCTTATAGTATTGAAAACAGTATAGGACAAGTGAGCTAATGCTGCTGTCTGCAGCAGTGCACGGTACCACTGGCAAAGGTGTGGTTTTCTGCAATGAAGCTAGAGCAGCAATAAGTTGGATTTGTGTTGACATTGTTGCTACTATTAACTTTTTGAGGCTCTGGGCAGCTTCAAACAATTCTTGTCTCCCAGGGCATGATGATATTTCAAAGTATAAGCTCCCTGAATGTGATGCAAGTAAGAATGAGAGGGGGAAACGAGGAAATAATAGGTCACTTAGCTTAACATTGGTTTTTGGGAAATTGCTAGGGTCTATAATGGTAGGTTGGCTGAACACCTTAAAAACATTTTCAGCTGATCATAGAGAGCCAGCAAGAGTTTGTAAAGGATAGGTCATGCCTGACTAACCCGATTGAATTTTTGAAGATGTGACTTAAGTAGTGGAGGGTGGAATGCCTTTGGATGTTATTTATGTGGACTTCCAGAAGGCATTTGATAAAGTCCTTCATGAGAAATGTTTAGCTAAAGTTGAAGCTCATGGAATTGAAAGCAAATTACTGACCTGGTTAGAAAATTGGCTGACCATCAGGAGACCCAGAGTAGGGATAATGGGCACATACTTGAATTGACTGAATGTAATTAGTGGCAGCCCGCAGGGATCTGTGCTGGGACCTCATCCATTCAGCTTATTTATTAGCAACTCAGATGACACAAAGATAGGTGGCATTGTAAGCAATGTGGATGGAAATCTAAAATTACAAAGATATTAACTGATGAAGTGAATGGGCAAAACTGTGGCAAATGAATTTCAACATAGAGCAACAACAACTTGCCTTTATGTAGGACTTTAATGTAGTAAAATGCCCCAAGTCTCTGGACAGGGGTGTTATCAAACAAAATTTAACACCAAGACAAATAAGGAGATATTAGGACATAACCAAAAGCTTGATCCAAGAGATAGGTTTTAAGGAGCATCTTGAAAGAGAAAATAGAGGTGGAGAGGCTGAGAGATTTAGCAAGGGAATTTCAGAGCTTAGGGCTTGGACAGTTGAAGGATAGGCTGCCATTGGTGGCATGATTAAAATTTCAGATGATCAAGGGCCCAGATTGAAGAAGCGCAAATATTTTGGAGGGTTGTAGGGCTTAAGTTTATGAAGGGTGGAAGCTGCGAAGCCAAGCAGGAGTGCATAGGAATAGTCTAGTCCAGAGATAACAAATGCATGAATAAGGTTTTCAGCAGCAGATGAGCTGAGACGGGGTCAGAGTCAGGCGATGATACAGTACAGGCATGTTGGGGTCCACTTCAGACTTGAAAAGGATAAATCAGAGTACTTTCTAAATGGTGAAAAGCTAGGGATGGTGAAGGTCCAAAGAGATGAAAACAAACTACTGGGGACGCTGGATATCTGAAATAACAACAGAAAATACTGGAAATACTTAGCAGGTCTGGCAATATCTGTGGCGAGAGAGTTATAGAGACATAATACTTTGATTTTCAATTCGGGAGTTGGGAACCTGACGCCCAGATAATTTCCAGGGCCCTCAATACTTCACTGGAGTGACTCAAAGATCAAAGCCATCGTTTTTGGCCACCACAACAAATTCTGTACCTTTGCCAGTGATTCCATTACCCTCGCTGACTTCTGTCTCATATTGAATGAGCTGAGCTTCTGACCCCATATTCTCTCCATCATAAAGACTGTCTGCTTCTACCATGGTAACATTGTCTGCCTCCCCCACATCCTCTGTGTTCTGTAAACCTAAGCTCATCCAGAACTCTGCAGACCATTTCTATCCTGCACACAGTCCCACTCAACAATCAGGCTTGTTCTTGTTGACCCTGTATAGACTCCCAGTCCCCCAACTCCTTCAATTTAAAATTCTTATCCTTGTGTTAAAATTCCTACATGGCTTTGCCCCTAGCTATCTCTGTAACATTCTATTACCTTCTCAGAACTCTCTTCTGCTAATTCTGACCTCTTGTGAATTCCCCACACCACCCCCACCCACAGATTTGCCCCACCATTAGTAACTGTATCTAGCCCTCATGCTCTGAAATCTTCTGTGTCTCCACTTCCCTCTCCTTTTAAGATCCTTCTTAAAACTCTCCCCTTTGACCAAATCATCCCTTCTTATATCTCTCTTTTCTGATTGCTCCTCTATGAAGAACTCACATTTTTCTACTTTACAGGTGTCAGCCATGGCTCAGTTGGTAGCACTCTCGCCTCTCAGTCACAATGTTCTGGGTTCAGGTCCCATTTCAGAACTTGAGCACAAAAATCAAGGCTGACACACCAGTGTAGTACTGAGGGAGTGCTGCACTGTTGGACGTGCAGTTTTTCAGATGAGATGGTAAACCAAGGCCCAAACTGTCTGCTCTGGTGGATGTAAAATGCACCATTTTGAAGAAGAGCAGGGGAGTTATCCCCAGTGTCCTGGTAAATATTTATTCCTCAGTCAACATCACAAGAACAGACTAGCTGGCCATTATCATATTGCTGTTTGTAGGAGTTTGCTGTGTGCATATTGACTGCCACGTCCTCCATTACAACAGTGACGACACTTCAAAAGTACTTCATTGGCTGTAAAGTGCCTTGAGATGTCCGGTGGTCATGAAAAAGTGGTACATAAATGCAAGTCCAGACCTGCCCTCTCCTCCCCTCCCCCTCTCTCCCCTCTCCCTTCCTTCCTCCCTTTCCTTTCCCTCCTCCCTTTCCTTCCCTCTCCACTACATTTAGTCTGCAGTTCTATAAATGTTGCCAAATTATTAACAACTGATGCAATGGCCCCAGTAATAACTCCAAGGCATTAAGAGAACCTTGTAGTGAGGGGGGACGGTGCATTGGGTGGGAAATCTGTGGGAACTCCCACAGGTCCTGCTGAATTGCTATTGGTTCAGGGCATGTGGATGTTACTGGCTAGGCCAGCATTTATTGCCCATTCCTCATTGCCCTTGAGAAGGTGGTGGTGAGCTGCCTTCTTGAACTGGTGCAGTCCTTGGGGTGTAGGTACACCCACAGTGCTGTTAGGAAGGGAGTTCCAGGATTTTGACCCAGTGACAGTGAAAGAACAGCGATTTAGATTAAATCAGAATGCTGTGATTTGAAGGAAACTTGGTGTTCCCATACATCTGCTGCCCTTGGCCTTCTAGGTGATAGAGGTCGCAGATTTGGAAGGTGCTGTCGAAAGAGGCTTGGTGAGTTGCTGCAGTGCATCTTGTAGATGGTACACACTGCTGCAACTGTGCATCTGTGGTCCAGGGAGTAAATGTTGAATGTTATGGAATGGGGTGCCGATCAAGCGGGCTGCTTTGTCCTAACGGTGTCGAGCTTCTTGAGTGTTGTTGGAGCTGCACACATCCAGGCAAGTGGAGAGTATTCCATCACAATCCTGACATGTGCCTTGTAGATTGTGGACAGGCTTTGGGGAGACAGGAGGTGAGTTACTCCCCGCAGAATTCCCAGCCTCTAACCTGCTCTTGTAGCCACAGCATTTATGTGGCTGGTCCAGTTCAGATTCTGATGAATGGTGACCCCCAGGATGTTGATAGTGAGAGATTCAGCGATGTAATGCCATTGAACATCAAGGGGGGATGGTTAGATTCTCTCTTGTTTGAGATGGTCATTTCCTGGCATTTGTGTGAGGTGAATGTTACTTGCCACTTATCAGCCCAAGCCTGGATATTGTCCAGGTCTTGCTGCATCTGGACATGGGCTGCTTCAGTATCTGAACATTGTGCGAACATCCCCACCTCAGACCTTGTGATGGAGGGAAGGTCATTGATGAAGCAGCTGAAGATGGCTGGGCCCAGGACACTACCCTGAGGAACTCCTGCAGTGATGACCTGGGACTGAGATGATTGACCTCCAACAACTACAGCAATCTTCCTTTGTGCTAGGTATGACTCCAACCACCTGATTCCCATTGACTCCAGTTTTTCTAGGGCTCCTTGATGCCACATTCAGTCAAATGCTGCCTTGATGTGAAGGGCAGTCATTCTCACCTCACCTCTGGAGTTCAGTTCTTTTGTCCATGTTTGGATCAAGGTTGTATTGAGGTCAAGAGCTGAGTGGCCCTGGCGGAACCCAGACTGAGCGTCAGTGAGTAGGTTATTGATAAGCAAGTGCTGCTTGATAGCACGGGCGACAACCCCTTCCATCACTTTGCTGATGTTTGGGAGTAGACTGATATGGCGGTAATTGGCCGGGTTGGATTTGTCCTGCTTGTGTGTACAGGACATACCTGGGCAATTTTACACATTGCCGGGTAGATGCCAGTGTTGCAGCTGTACTGCAACAGCTTGGCTATGGGTGCGGCTAGTTCTGAAGTACAAGTCTTCAGTGCTATTGCTGGAATGTTGTCAGGACCCATAGCCTTTGCAGTATCCAGTGCCTTCAGCTATTTCTTGATATCATGTGGAGTGAATTGGATTGGCTGAAGACTGGCATCTGTGATGCTGGGGAATTCAGGAGGAGGCTGAGATGGATCATTGCCTTTGCACTTCTGGCTGAAGATAGATGCAGATGCTTCAGCCTTCTGTTTTGCACTGATGTGCTGGGCTCCCCCATCATTGAGGATGGGGATGTTTGTGGAGCCTCCTCCTCCTGTTAGTTGTTTAATTGTTCACCACCATTCACAACTGGATGTGGCAGGACTGCAGAGCTTCGATCTGATCCATTGGTTCTGGCATCTTAGCCCTGTCTATTGCATGCTGTATCACATGCAATTAGTTCTGTGTTGTAACTTCACCAGGCTGACGCATCATTTTGAGGTATGCCTGGTGCTGCTCCTGACATGCCCTCCTGCACTGTTCATTGAACCAGGGTTGGTCCCTCGGCTTGATGGTAATGGTAGAGTGGGGGATATGCCAGGCCATGAGGTTACAGATTATTGTTGAATGCAGTTCTGCTGCTACTGATGGCCCACAGCGCCCCCAGTTTTGTGTTGCTAGATCTGTTCGAAATCTATCCCAATTAGGATGGTGGTAGTACCACAAAATGCAATGGTGGGTATTCTCAATGTGAAGACGGGACTTTGTCTCCACAAGGACTGTGTGGTGGTCACTCCTACCAAGGCTGTCATGGAGAGATACATCTGCGACAGGCAGATTGATGAGGACGAGGTCAAGTAGGTTTTTCCTTCTTGGTTCTCACACCACCTGCCGCAGACCCAGTCTAGCAGCTATGTCCTTTAGGACTCGGCCAACTCAATAGTAGTGGTGCAACCGAGCCACTCTTGGTGATGGACGTTGAAGTCCCCCACCCAGAGTATGTTCTGTGCCCTTGCTACCTTCCGCGCCTCTTCCAATTGGTGTTCAACATGGAGGAGTACTGATTCAACAGCCGAGGGGGTTGATAGGTGGTAATCAGAAGGAGGTTTCCTTGCCCATGTTTAACCTGATGCCATGAGACTTCATGGGGTCTGAAGACAATGTTGTGGACTCCCAGGGCAACTCCCTCATGACTGTATACCACTGTGCTGCCAATCCTGGTGATGGTGATGATGATGATCAGGGATGGTGATGGTGGTGTTTGGGACATTGTCTGTAAGGTATGATTCCATGAGTATGACTATGTCAGACTGTTGCTTGACTAGTCTGTGGGACAGCTCTCCCAAATTTGGCACAAGCCCCCAGTTTTTGTAAGGAGGACTTTGCAGGGTCGATAGTGCTGGGTTTGCTGTTGTCGTTTCCGGTGCCTAGGTTGATGTTGGGTGGTCTGTCCAGTTTCATTCCTTCTCTTAGACTTTGTAGCGATTTGATACAACTGAGTGGCTTGCTCAGTCATTTCAGAGGGCATTTAAGAGTCAACCACATTGCTGTGCGTCTGGAGTCACATGTAGGCCAGACAATCGACAATGGTTTCATGATCATCTCTAGACTATCTTTTGAATTCCAGATTTGTTAATTGAATTCAAATTCCACTATCTACCTTGGTGGGATTTGAACCCATGTCCCCAGAGCATTAGCCTGGGGCTCTGGGTTACTAGTCCAGTGACATTACCACTATGCCACCTTAACGGCAGGAGCTACTTTCATTTTTTTCAACAGGTTTCCAGCCCAACAGCTGCCCAGAGTGACAGGAAAGCAGCTGGGGAGCAATCAGGATCTTCAGAGTTTGGGTCAGGGTGGGATTTCAGGAAGTGATCATGGTCTTCAGGGTTTGAATTGGGGTGGTGGGGTAGGTCGGTGGAAGCTTGGTTTTTGTATCAGATTGTCGGGGAGTGTTCGGGATCTTCAGAGTTTGGGGAAGTGTTCAGGGTCTTGTCTGTTTGTATTGTGGGCCTCTAATTGTGGAAAAAACGGCTTTGCTTTGTCAGCCAGAAGGGAAGCACTGCTGCTCATCCTGGCCCATAAGCCGTGCAGTAAAAGCACTTTCCTGATGGATCCGGCTGCTCTCACCACTTCTCATCTGCTGAGATTCCCTTTTTTTATTCTTTATCCCCAGCTGTCTCCCCCTTCACCCCGATGGTTAAAATTCCACCTAATGGTTGGTACATACAATCGCCTTCCTTAGTCCTAACAATGTAGTTAGTACCTCCATAGGCAACAAGAATTGACTGCCCACCAAGGCATCCCAGAGGACTGTCTAAGTGCCTTGTGATCTCTTTCACCCTGGCACCATTCTGGACTTCAGGTTGGACCCACAGAGATACCCGTTTCTTCATTGAATTTCCCACTACTGGTAGATGTCATCTTCTGTGCTCACTGCTTGTACTTGTTTTCTTCAGAAACTGCCCCCAGAGATTGATCCTCATTTATTGACATTCCATCAGAGTGAACAAGCTGCTTAGTTTCAGCTCTGGTGGGCCACAAGGCTGTAATGTCAGACAAATTTATGATGAGGAAAGGTTAGAAGAGCTCAGACTCTTCAACCTTGAATGGAGGCAAATGAGAGCGACCTGATGCATGATAAGTGGGATAGGAAAAGTTAGTATGAAGCTTATTCAATTTGAACCATGATTTTTGGATAAGGGGAGGTAGGTACAAAGTAAAAGATAACAGAAGGACTGATATCAGGAAACAAGTTATTCATAAAAATATTAATACTTTCAGAAGCATACATGTCAATCTACAATTAGACAATACTAGCTAAGAGCAGATTTAGCCCCCAGAAATCTCAGCTCATGCATGACCATTACTTACCCTAAGGTTACCTCATTAGTTGCTTTTTTTCTCCACCTGGAGAAGGAAGGAGTGCCAGTATGAACTTGGAGGATTAGAAGAATGTTTCTGTGAAAGGGTTGGGTGGTATCCAGTGTCCCTGAACTGAGGTTCAGTGGGGATTCATATCAGAAACTGACTATTTAGGTAATTTCTGAAAAAGTGATAGTCTTGTTGGCCTGTTGGAAATCCAAATGTCACTTTCTTTAAAAAAAAAGGTAAAACAAGCACTTTAAACATACTGCACTCTAGTTAATGTTATGTTTTTTTAAAAATTCATATCCGGTAGTTAACAGAAGTGTTGTAATTCAGTGAATGTAACCTCCGTTTAAAAGGTGCATTCACCCTTTAAAAATGCTACCTCAGAACTTCTGTCCGATACCTCGCAGAGAAGGTGGGCTGCTGGCCAAACTGCCACTCGAATGAGACCTGACAGCTAAAATAAACTCAGCACCCATCCATGCCGTCTTTTGAGTGCAGTTGCCTACCTTGGCATCTCCATGTGTCGAACCCACTCTCACTTACACCTGATCACTGTCAGTCAATCAGCTTTTGCTAGTTTTATAAATTGTCTAGTTGTCCAGAGTTTTATAAATTACTGCTACTGAGATTGTTTCTGAAGAATGAAACCTGTTTATCCAGAAAGAAAAAAACTTTGTAGCAGCTCCGCGTACTAACACAATCAAAGGCATGAAAATACTTCTAAGTTAGACTGCAATTTGAAATCACTAGTCCTTTTAGTTGTCCTTTAGCTAGATTTCTCCAGTGTGTTTCATAATGAACTGATACTATGCAAAATGCATCACGATTCTGTGGTTGACAGTACATCTTACATTAGCCTCTTAATGTCTGCTGGACATTTGAAGGCAGATCAATTAAGTTTTATTAGATGCTAACAATCCATAACTTGTGATGTGCTAACAGTGTTCGCATAATGTAGTGCCATTAAAAGCCCAGGAATAAAAGCATCTGATCGATGTTCTGCCAATTAGTATTTTTCAATTTAACCTTGAATATCCTTTATTGTTGGCCTTAATAAATTTGGGAGTCTTTTGATGTTTGTGGCTTTTTTCCTTGTCTTCACCTTTGCAATGTCAACTTGGCTAAGTGGTAATAGTCTTGTCTCTTCAGTCTGAAGGTCGTGGATTCAAACCCAGCTCCAGGACTTGACCACGTAATCTAAACTTGACAGTTCAGTGCAATACTGAGGGTCTGTTGTATTTTTGGAAGTGTTGCCTTTTGGGTGAAATGTTAAATTGATCTGTGTTTGTAATGGATTCAGCATATGTTGGATATTTCTATTGTGTGCTTTGAGAAAAACTGAATAATTTTATTATTTTTTTGAGGGATGAATGGAGCTAGTATCGATTACTATGCCATTTTTCAATAATTATCATGTTATGACTTAAATAATTTGGTGACAAATTAAAATGAAATTGTGTTGGATAAAACCTTGTTCTACTGAGATATGAATCATAGGAATGAGTTCAACCACTGGAACCTGCTGACTACAACGACTTTCATTTATATAGTGCCTTTTATGATCAGACATAATATGACACCGAGCGACATAGAGATAATACAGTTGACTGAAAGCTTGGCCACAGAGGAAGGTTTTATGGAATTACTTAAAGGAAGAGTTAGAAAGGCGAAATGGTTTAGGGATGGAATTCCAGAGCTTAGGGCCTAGACAGCAGAAGGCACGACTGGCATTGGTGGAGTGTTAAAAATGAGGGAAATCAGAATTGGAGGAATGCAGAGATTTTGGAGGGCTGTAGGACTGGAGAAGGTTAGAGATGGGAAGTGATGAGACCATGGAGGGATTTGAACACAAAGATGAGAATTTTTAAATGATGATGTTGCTGGACCCGGAGCCAGTGTAGGTCAGTGTGCACAGGGCTGATGGGTGAACAGGATTCATCGAGTTAGGATGCAGACAGTAGAATTTTTGATCATCTCAGGTTTACAGAAGATGGAAAGTGGGAGGCCGACCAGGAGAGCATTGGAATAGTTGAATCTGGAGGTAGTAAAGGCATGGGCTAGGAGTTAGTTGTGCATTTTGTTTAGATTAATGTTCTACTTTGACCTAATACTCATCTCTAGGGATGTAATATCCGAGCAGCCTGAAGCAAATTAGATAGTTAGTTTCATGCTCAAAGGAATTGATTCATCCTGCAGCAAAGGCATTAAGTGGTAGACTTCCTGAAAAGGAAATGTTCTGTGTATACCAGTTTAATATGCCATTGTGAATAAGCTAGACAGGAATCATTAGCAGAATTTGGTCAGAAAGCATGTGCCTCCAGTGTGGCAGTGTAGATGTTCATAAGGAGATAATGTTAAGCACTGTTTTGGGAGTAATTTGAATGGTAATTTCAACTTTTAACTACATGAAAATAGATTTGCTCACCACTAGCAAAATGCATCTCTGTTTTACAATATGTACCAAACTGCAGTATTGTAAATAAAGGAAGAGCTAGGATAGCTGTAATCATTTCACATTCGGCACAGAAACTGTGATTTACCTGTGGCTTCCGACTGGAGATAGAACATGTGACGACCTCATCTGGAAAGATTTACTCTCTCTAAAATCCTGCTGTGGTCAGTCTTGCCCTTGTGGAGGGGCTATCAAAAGGAACAGGCAGTGTAGTTTTAGCTGTGCACTGCTGGTGATTAATGCAGGAAGCTTGGAACAATAAATGGAAAGGATTTTGCCAGGCCAAAAATTGCCCCAAACCTTGAAGTGAAGGTTTAATCCAATCTTGATGCATGCAGCAGCTAAATCAGTATTTCACTTCCCCTCTCCGAGAGCGAAAATCAGGAGCACCCCATTCTATTGATATTTAATAATGGACGTTGGAAGACCAGACTCTGCATAAACTATTATCCCCAATAATAGTTCATATATCTTTTTCTATAAATAGTTTAATTTGCCTTAAAGTTCCTGACATATAAACTTAAAGTTATGGTTGCTTTAGTGTTATTGAAGTACATTAACTAGTCACTGAACAAACACTTGTCCTTCGCGTGTCATGAATCAAGACATAATTTCCCCCATGTCATGGTATTTGAACTCACCCAACTCAGAATTATCCGTCCAGTCTTTTCTTCCAATTCCATGTGAAACAGTTGATTCTTGCACGTAACAAATTTATTTTGATATATTTATCACTTAAATTCTGTACCTGAAAAAAAATGCTTTACTTATGCATTCGGATTTGGGAATGACCCTTTTAGTTTATGTAACAGAAGTTTTTTCCACAAGGGTAGCGGATATCTGGAATTCTCTCCCAAAAGACTGTGGATACTGTGTCAATTGAAATTTCAAAACTGAGATCAATAGATTTTTGTTAGGTCAGGGTGTAGATCAAAGGCTGGTAAATTGAGTTGAGGTACAGGTCAGCCATGCTCTGATTGAATGGCAGAACAGGACCAAGGGGCTGACTGTTCTACTGCTGTTCCGATCTTACATCAGCATTTCAACACCTTATCACAGCTTCCTGGTTGCCTCCAAAAACACACTTTGAAAGGCTCAATCTGTGGCAAGTTATGATCTGAAAGGTGGTAGAAGCAGATTCATTAGTAACTTTCAAAGGGGAATTGGATATATAATTGGAGAGGAAAGATTCACAGAGCTATGGAGGAAAGATCAGGGGAATGTAACCAATTGGATAACTCATTCAAAAAGCTAACACAAGAATTAAAGGCTGAATGGCCTCTGTACTTTAAATTCTATGAAGTGGTTTCTTCTCAAACTTCTGGTTACTTTTAAAATAAATATATATTTTAATTTTTTATATATATATATATATATTAAAATTATTGAAAGAACAGGGTGGACAAATGGGCTTAGGACTGTTGCTAATGTGAGGGATAAACCAATAGGGATTGGTTGTGGGAGATATCTGTTTCTGTGTTGATAATTTGTGCAATTCTGCATAGATATTACTGTCTTGACAAGATACTCTTGAATACTTGTCTACCAATTCAACAACTTATAAATTAATTCAAAAGACAATAACTTCCTGTTAGGAATATAGTAAGAAGAGTAGGCCATTTAGGCACTTGAGCCTGTTCCTCCATTCATTGCGATCATGGCTGCTCTGCATCCTAACACTATCCATATACCTTGGCTCCATAACCATTCTTCTAGCAAAAATCCATCAATCTCAGATTTAAAATTATTAATTGAGGTGGCATGCATTGCTTTTTGCGGCGGAGAGTTCCACACTTCTGCCACCCTTTGGGTGAAAAAGTGTCTCCTAATTTCCCTACTGAATGGCTTGGCTCTGGTTTTAAGGTTATGTCCCCTTGTCCTAGACTCTGCCGCCCGTGGAAAAAGTTTTTCTCTCTCTGTATCCTATCAATTCCTTTCAAAATCCTAAAAGCCTCATTCAAATCACCCCTTAACTTACTTTATTCCAAGGAATACAGGCCTAGATTAGGTAATCTCACCTTATAATGTAAACCTTGGAGCCCTGGTAATATTCTGGTGAATCTTCCAAGGCCAATATTTCTTTCTAAGGTGCGATACCTCAAACTATACACAGTACTCCAGATGCAGTCTAACCATGGCTTTGTATAGCTGTAGCAAAATTATATCCCGTTTACATTCTGATTGTCTAGTTATAAAGGCTAGCAGTCCATTAGCCTGTTTTTGTACATGACCAGTGCACTTTAATCCCCGTACATAGGCTCCTAAATCTCTTTGGACCTCCATTGTTCTTAACGTTTCACCATTTAAGTAATATGTTGAATTGCCCATTTTTGGTCCAAGGTGGATGATTTCACACTTACCTGCGTGAAATCCATCTGCCGCAGCTTTTTCCACTCACTTAATCTCTGAATGTCTCTTTGTAATTTTGTGCTCCTGTATACAGTACCTACTATGGATATATGGTCCTTCATTGTGTTATCTAAGTTATTGATAAATATAGTGAGTAGTTGAGGCTCCAGCACAGATCCTCGTGCGATACCGCAAGTCATTTCCATCAAATTTGAGTACACGCCCATTATCCCTATTCTCTGTCTTCCACTGCCTAAACGAGCTCCTAACCAACTCAAGAATTTGCCTACAATTCCATGAGCTTTAATTTTACTTAGTCTCTTACATGAAACCTGATTGAATGCCTCTGGAAGTCCATATAAACTACAAGCAACGACATTCTCCTGTCTAGTACTTCAGCTATTCCTCAAAAAATTCATTCATTCAACATGACCTACCCTTTAGAAATTCACGTCTCCCTCTCTCTCATCAGCTTAAATTTCTCAAAGTTGGCAGTCACTCTGTCCTTAATTATAGATCCTCATAAATTTGCAGAATAGATGTTAGACTAACAGGTCTATAATTTCCTGGATTTTCTCTCTCTCTCCATCCTTTCTTAAATAATGGTGTTACATTTACAATTTTCCAATCTAAGAGGACAATTCTTGAATTAAGCGCTTTGAAAGAGTATGGCTAAAGCGTCTAGAATTACCTCACCTTCCTTTTAAAGCTCCACGGTGGAAGCTAACATGTCCTGGGGGTTTGTAAGTCTTCAGTGCCATTATAATTTTCTAATACTGTTTTCTTGCTTAACAAACTTCCTCTCATCAGATTTGACATTTTTCTATCAAATATTGAAGAACGATTTGTGTATTCTTTGTTGAACAGTATGTTGTTACGACAAAGGCAGGAGAAATGCACTGTTAATTCAGTCCCACTACTCCACAGGTCACAGCATCTCAATACATTTTCCCACCTACTGAAGAATCGCCAAATTAGACACACTATTTGTCCTCAAGAATAAAGCACACCAAACCAGGTTTCTTTAAACAACATTAACTATTTATTAGAAAATAAATAATAAGTCTTAATTACTAATGAAATAAATAAATCTATATATAATATATATATGAGAGATTCGGGGAAGGTTCCATTAGATAGGAAAATAGCGAATGTAACTCCTTTATTCAAAAAGAGAGGGAGACAGAAAGCAGGAAACTACAGGTCAGCTAGCTTAACATCTGTCTTAGGGAAAATGTTAGAAGCTATTATTAAAGATGTTATAGCAGGGCATTTAGAAAAATTCAAGCTTCTAACATTTTCCCTAAGACAGAGTCAACATGGTTTTTTGAAAGGGAAATCATGATTAACCAATTTATTGGAGTTCTTTGAGGGAGTTACATGTGCTGTGGATAAAGGGAAACTGGTGGATGCATTGTACTTAGATTTCCAGAAAGCATTAGATAAGGTGCCACATCAAAGGTTATTGCAGAAAATAAAAGCTCATGGTGTAGGGGGGGGTAACCTATTGGCATGGATAGAAGATTTGCAAGCTAACAGGAAACAGAAAGTAGGCATAAATGGGTCTTTTTCTGGTTGGCAAGATGTAACGAGTGGTGTGCCACAGGGATCTGTGCTGGGGCCTCAACTTTTTACAATTTATATAAATGACTTAGATGAAGGGACCGAAGGTATGGTTGCTAAATTTTCTGATGACACAAAGATAGGTAGGAAAGTAACTTGTGAAGAGGACATAAGGAGGCTACAAAGGGATATAGGTGGGTTAAGTGAGTGGGCAAAGACCTGGCAAATGGAGTATTATGTGGGGAAGTGTGAAATTGTCCACTTTGGCAGGGAGAATAAAAAAGAAACATATTATCTAAATGGTGAGAGATTGCAGAGCTCTGAGATGCAGAGGGATCTGAGTGTCCTAGTGCATGAATCGCAAAAGGTTAGATGCAGGTGCAGCACCTAATCAGGAAAGCTAATAGAATGTTGTTTATCGGGAGGGTAATTGAATACAAAAGTAGGGAGGTTATGATTCAGCTATATAGGACATTGGTGATACCACATCTGGAGTACTGTGTACAGTACTGGTCTCCTCATTTAAGGAAGGATGTAAATGCGTTGGAGGCAGTACAAAAAATGTTTACTAGACTAATAACTGGAATGGGTGACCTGTCTTACAGGGAAAGATTGGACAGGATAGGCTTGTATCCGCTGGAATTTAGAAGAGTAAGGGGCAACTTGATTGAAACATATAAGATACTGAGGGGTCTTGACAGGGTGAATGTGAAATGGATGTTTCCCCTTGTGGGAGAATCTAGAACTAGGGGTCACTGTTTAAAAATAAAGGGGTCGCCCATTTAAGACAGAGATGTGGAGACAATTTTTCTCTGAGGGTTGTGAGTCTTTGGAACTCTCTTTCTCAAAAGGCGGTGGCAGCAGAGTCTTTGAATATTTTTAAGGCAGAGGTAGTCAAGGGAGTGGAAGATTATCGGGGGTAGGTGGAAATGTGGAGTAATCAGTTCAGCCATGAACTTATTGAATGGTGGAGCAGGCTGGATGGGCCGAGTGGCCTACTCCTCCTAATTCATATGTTCATATTAAAAGCTCCTTCGTTCCTTAGCCCTCATGCGCACGCACATACATTTAAAAAAATGTTTTACTGGGGAAAAAGGATTTAGGTTTACAGCTCTTTCTTAGGAATAGAAGGAATAATAAAAAAATGTCAGTTTGTTTCGTTCTGTTAGGTAATCTTTGGGTGAGGTGTCCCAGAGTCAAATAGTCAGGTGCCACTCATAGTCTCTCCAGGTGAGGCTGATGAACAGTCTTTGATGGGTAGACATTCAAGGCAATTGAACTACAGCAGGCGTCACACAGGTCTTTCAGCAGGGGTGCTGCAACTGGTCTGCTCAGGACTCACAGCAGCAACACAGCAGGAGAAGCTTTTTGCTGGTTCCAGGATTTCCCAAAACACAGGAGGCAACAGGAACCACACTGGATGCAGGAATTCTTCAGAGACAGGAGGCAAATGGAATCTGCCACCTTTCAATGCAGGATTTCTTTTCAAGTGATGCAAGTCTCCTTTACAGAGAGAGGTCTTTTTCTCCAGACTCCAGGCAGGTCAGGTCTAAGTTTGTCCAACTCAATGGTTTTTAAAAGTCCAAAGTGAAGGCGATATCCTGGAGCATATCAACATTACAAAGGTGGAGGTGTTGGAGGTTTTGAAGCGCATTAAGGTGGATAAATCCCCAGGGCCTGACTAGGTGTATCCTAGGATGCTATGGGAAGCAAGGGAGGAGATTGCTGGGGTCCTGGCAGAGATTTTTGTATCATTGTTAGCCACTGGTGAGGTACCGGAAGACTAGAGGATAGTTAATGTTGTGCCTTTATTTAAGAAGGGCAGCAGGGATAAGCCAGGCAACTACAGACGAATGAGCTTTACATCAGTGGTGGGAAAGTTATTGGAAGGGATTCTGAGAGAAAGGATTTATATGCATCTGGAAAGGCATGGTCTGATTAGGGATAGTCAGCATGGCTTTGTGCATGGGAAATCCTGTCTCACGAATTTGATTGAGTTTTTTGAGGAGGTGACCAAGAGGATTGACGAGGGCAGGGCGATGGACGTTGTCTACATGGACTTCAGCAAGGCCTTTGACAAGGTCCCGCATGGTAGGCTGGTCCAGAAGGTTCGAGCACATGGGTTCCAGGGTGAGCTAGCAAATTGGATACAAAATTGGCTTGGTGATAGGAGGCAGAGGGTGGTAGTGGAGGGTTGTTTTTCAGATTGGAGGCCGGTGACCAGTGGTGTGCCGCAGGGATCGGTGCTGGGCCCTCTGTTGTTTGTCATATATATTAATGACTTGGATGTGAATGTAGGGGGCATGATTAGTAAGTTTGCAGATGACACCAAAATTGGTGGTATAGTGGACAGTGAAGAAGGTTGTCTAAGGTTACAACAGGATATAGATAAACTGGGAAAGTGGGCAAGGGATTGGCAAATGGAATTTAACGCAGACAAGTGTGAAGTGATGCATTTTGGGAAGTTGTTTATGTTTAGAGATACAGCACTGAAACAGGCCCTTCGGCCCACCGAGTCTGTGCCGACCATCAACCACCCATTTATACTAATCCTACACTAATCCCATATTCCTACCACATCCCCACCTGTCCCTATATTTCCCTACCACCTACCTATACTAGGGGCAATTTATAATGGCCAATTTACCTACCAACCTGCAGGTCTTTTGGCTTGTGGGAGGAAACCGGAGCACCCGGAGGAAACCCATGCAGACACAGGGAGAACTTGCAAACTCCACACAGGCAGTACCCAGAATTGAACCCGGGTCGCTGGAGCTGTGAGGCTGCAGTGCTAACCACTGCGCCACTGTGCCGCCCATAAACCAGTGCAGGACATATACAGTGAATGGCAGGGCACTGGGGAGTGTTGTTGAGCAGAGAGACCTTGGGGTTCAAGTGCATAGTTCCCTGAAAGTGGCAACACAGGTAGACAGGGTGGTGAAGAAGGCGTATGGCATGCTTGCCTTCATCGGCCAAGGCATTGAGTACAAGAGTTAGGATGTCATGTTACAGTTGTACATAACGTTGGTTAGGCCGCATTTGGAGTACTGTGTGCAGTTCTGGTTGCTGTACTACAGGAAAGATGTGATTAAACTAGAGAGGGTGCAGAAAAGATTCACAAGGATGTTGCCTGGTTTGGAGGGCTTGAGTTATAAAGAGAGATTGGATAGGCTTGGTCTGTTTTCCCTGGAGCGAAGGAGGCTGAGAGGGGACATGATAGAGGTCTCTAAAATGAGACGCATAGATAGGGTAGATAGCCAGAGTCTGTTTCCCATGGGAGGGGTGACTAAAACTAGAGGGCATAGATTTAAGATGAAAGGGAGGAGGTTTAAAGAGGATCAAAGGGGTAAATTTTTCACTAAAAGAATAGTGGGTATCTGGAATGAGCTGCCAGAGGAGGTGGTGGAGGCAGGAACAGTCGCAACATTTAAGAGGCATCTGGACAGGTACTTGAATGAGCAAGGCATAGAGGGATATGGAATTAATGCAGGCAGGTGGGATTAATCTCGGCGGTGGGCCGAAGGGCCTGTTTCTGTGCTGTACGACTCTATGACTCTATGAAAGCAAAAAGCCTTCTTGAGCCTATCATGTGATGAGACAGAGAGTCTGCACTGTCTTTCTAAGTGTTGCTTTGAGGAGGTCAAACTCCTGGCTGGCTTCCTTGAAACTGCATGCTTTTCTTATTCTTGTATACAAAGTCAACATGCAAAATATCCAGCTATTTGCAGGTGTCCAAGTCCACTGAAAAACCTTTTTTTAGTTTTTTAAAACACACAGAAGTCTCAGATTTTTAGTACAAAAATAAAACCTTTTGTAACAATGTTATTTCTGAATTTAATTCAAATATGTTGTTCAGCTTTCTCAAAGCATATATTGCCATGGAATATTCTTTCTCTCTCTCTCCTATGTACACAATTTTACATATTTTAGTATTTCTGAAGAGTATAAATTGCAGTTTAATGCCATAGTCAATAAGTAAGATTTCCAGTGAGCAAATCTGCCAAGGTTACAAGGACATCATGCAGTACTGTATAATTTGAACTTATTTTTTAAAAAAGAAAAATGATTAGGTTTTTTTGTTGGGGGATTGGAACTAGCTAAACTGCTTTTCCAGAGAATTGACATGGGCTCGACTAGCCGAATTGCTTCCTTCTGTGCTGTAACCACTCTATGATTCTGTATTCAACAATTCCATTCCATTCAATGCACAACTTAACCTATTTCCATATTATTTAATGAAAACATAGTGACAGATCATGTTGATCCCATTCAAGCTTTTCAATAGGTTAGGGAAAATTTCTGTCTGCAGCAATAAGGAAATCTAAAGAAAAAGTAATTTTTATGTTTGTAGTTTCTTTTTAATAGGGATGAGGGGATTATGTAGTTCTCAGAAAATTGCAGGAGGCAAAATATAATACGGCACTACCTTAGGCTGGAAACCAGATAGCAAAAACTGCATTTCATTTATGAGCTTATTAGCAGCAAGTAGTTCCATAGTTTTCCACATAGTAGTCGTTCTGGTCCCCAAAGACAATTGAAAAGTATTTTGGCCTGAACGTTCAGTGCTCCCAGTTGGAACTGAGTACTGCAAAAAATAGGGAGTACAGTAGAAAATTATGGAGCCCACTGTTGCTCTTAGCTTGCTTGTATCTACGGAGCCAAGTCTCCAACCTGTTCTCTTGGAATTGGGTATAGTCGGTGCCTGATGCAGGACAGATGAAACTTGTAATATCTGATTACAACCTAACCTTTAAACAAATAATTTGGGGTAAAGGGCATTGGTTGATCTAATTCAAAAATGTATTAAACATGCTCATAGTACTGTATCAAATGCTTTACCGATTCCTTTTTATGGTTCAATGTTTATGGATTTATGCCAATATTTTCTTTTTGCCATTAAGAAAAATTCATTGAGTTGTATTACAATCAGTATGTCAGTGAAATCCTTGATTTTGCTGCATTAATAAAAACCCTTGATGAAAAATTAGTGAATAGTCCAGTAAATTGCCAATTCCATTATGTTCCTATCTGCACTATCTCGAATCTGCATGCCCTTTGAATCATCAATGGACACCAGGACAATGGGGAAGGCATATAAGAAAAGATTATGACTTGATTGCATAATAAATTTGCTAACTGTTAGAGGATTCTATGCTTGATAGTGAGGTTTTTTAAATAAAGGAACTTGGAGCATTTTTCTTCTCGAAAGGATGTACTGGTGACCGTTGCTGCCTCTAAGCTGTGAAGCTGCACAGCAACCCAAAGGTTCCTGTGCAGACGTTGGCCCCTTTAAGTTACCATGCATGCGCAACCATGCAAAAAAATTTAAAGGGCTTGAACAAATCGCCCATGCACTACAAAGAAAATTAGAGGGTATGTTGCTGGTGACGAGGAATAAACAGAGAATAGAAAATATTGTTGTTCTTCTTCTTTGGCCTTGTCTCGAGAGACAATGGGTAAGCGCCTGGAGGTGGTCAGTGGTTTGTGGAGCAGCGCCTGGAGTGGCTATAAAGGCCGATACTAGAGTGACAGACTCTTCCACAGGTGCTGCAGATAAAATTGGTTGTCAGGGCTGTTTCGCAGTTGGCTCTCCCCTTGCGCTTCTGTCTTTTTTCCTGCCAACTGCTAAGTCTCTTCGACTCGCCACACTTTACCCCTGACTTTATGGCTGCCCGCCAGCTCTGATGAGCACTGGCAACTGACTCCCACAACTTGTGTTCAATGTCACAGGACTTCATGTCGCGTTTGCAGACGTCTCTAAAGCGGAGACAGCTGGTGGGTCTGATACCAGTGACAAACTCGCTGTACAATGTGTCCTTGGGGATCCTGCCATCTTCCATGCGGCTCACATGGCCAAGCCATCTCAAGCGATGCTGACTCAGTAGGGTGTATAAGCTGGGGATGTTGGCCGCCTTGAGGACTTCAATGTTGGAGATACTGTCCTGCCACCTGATGCCAAGGATTCTCCGGAGGCAGTGAAGATGGAATGAATTGAGACGTCGCTCTTGGCTGAGATACGTTGTCCAGGCCTCGCTGCCGTAGAGCAAGGTACTGAGGACACAGGCTTGATACACGTGGACTTTTGTGTTCCGTGTCAGTGCGCCATTTTCCCACACTCTCTTGGCCAGTCTGGACATAGCAGTGGAAGCATTTCCCATGCGCTTGTTGATTTCTGCATCGAGAGACAGGTTACTGGTGATAGTTGAGCCTAGGTAGGTGAACTCTTGAACCACTTCCAGAGCGTGGTCGCCGATATTGATGGATGGAGCATTTCTGACGTCCTGTCCCATGATGTTCATTTTCTTGAGGCTGATGGTTAGGCCAAATTCGTTGCAGGCAGCCACAAACCTGTCGATGAGATTCTGCAGACACTCTTCAGTGTGAGATGTTAATGCAGCATCATCAGCAAAGAGAAGTTCCCTGATGAGGATTTTCTGTAATTTGGTCTTCGCTTTTAGACGAGCAAGGTTGAACAACCTGCCACCTGATCTTGCGTGGAGGAAAATTCCTTCTTAAGACTTGAACACATGTGAGAGCAGCAGGGAGAAGAAAATCCCAAACAATGTAGGTGCGAGAACACAGCCCTGTTTCACGCCACTCAGGATAGGAAAGGGGTCTGATGATGAAAATATTGTTACACCATCTAAAATTGAAGACTCGTCTGCAAGACTGGTGTAAGAGTGTGAATATCAAGTTTTGAAGCATAAGTTTTCATTCCTAACACTAGGCTCAAGCTCTCTTTCAAACCAGTGCCATTTCTCAACTGCTTTCATCCTTCATTAGTCAATCAAATGTCAGCTAGAGCTAATAATCTTGCTGGCTTCACTGTGTCCTTATCTTCTAATATTTCCTTTGTGAGCACTAATGCTCTGCTTCATCAAGATCCCACCCGTGTTTCCCCGCTGTGTTTCCATTGAAGCTTTTGGGGAGACCCTAAAAATGGAGGGAGGTAAAAGTGGTGGGTAAGTCAAATTGTTTTTACATTGCATTTGTGGCTGGCTCAACTCTGACATTGACAAGTGGTTGGAGAGGTCACGTGCTCATAGTTTGTTCGAAGAAAAAGAAAACTGTCAAAATTGTGATGGGAAGAGTACCAATGTGCTGCTGCAGCATGGTTAAACACGAGTGTTAGGGAGATTAATAGAAATAGTGGATGCATTGGTGGTCATCTTCCAAAATTCTATGGACTCTGGAGCAGTTCCTACAGATTGGAGGGTGGCAAATGTAACCCCACTATTGAAAAAAGGGAGAGAAAAAACAGGGAACTACAGACCAGTTAGCCTTACGTCAGTAGTGGGGAAAATGCTAGAGTCTATTCCAAAGGATGTGATAGCAGAACACCTGGAAAGCATAAACGGGATTGGGCAAAGTCAGCATGGGTTTACGAAAGGGAAGTCATGCTCAACAAATCTACTGGAGTTTTTTGTGGATGTAACCAGTAGAATAGATGAGGGAGAACCAGTGGATGTAGTGTATTTGGATTTTCAGAAGGCTTTTGGTAAGGTCCCACATAAGAGGTTAGTGTGCAAAAGTAAAGCACGTGGGATTGGGGGTAATATACTGGCATGGATTGAGAATTGGTTGACAGACAGGAAATAGAGAGTAGGAATAAACAGATCTTTTTCTGAGTGACAGGCACTGACTAGTAGGGTACCGCAGGGTGCTTGGGCCCCAGCAATTCACAGTATATATTAATGACTTGGGTGAGGGAACTAAATGTAACATTTCCAAGTTTGCAGATGACACAAAGCTGGGGGATAATGTGAGCTGTGAGGAGGATGCAAAGAGGCTCCAATGTGATTTGGACAAGTTGGGTGAGTGGGCAAATGCATGGCAGATGCAGTATAACGTGGATAAATGTGAGGTTATCCACTTTGGTTGTAAAAACAGAAAGGCAGATTATTATCTGAATGGTGACAGATTGGGAAAGGGGGAGGTGCAACAAGACCTGGGTATCCTTGTACACCAGTCGGTGAAAGCAAGCATTCAGGTGCAGCAAGCAGTTAGGAAGGCGAATGATATGTTGGCCTTCATTGCAAGAGGATTTGAGTACAGGCGCAAGGATTTCTTACTGCAGTTTTACAGGGCCTTGGTGAGACCACATCTGGATTATTGTATGCAGTTTTGGTCCCCTGATCTGAGGAAGGATGTTCTTGTCATGGAGGGAGTGCAAAGAAGATTTACTAGGCTAATTCCATAAATGGCAGGATTGACGTATGAGGAGAGATTATATCGACTAGGCCTATATTCACTAGAGTTTCGAAGAATGAGAGGCGATCTCATAGAAACCTAACCTAAAATTCTAACAGGACTAGACAGGCTAGATGCAGGGAGAATGTTCCCGATGGCTGGGGAGTCCAGAACCAGGGGTCACAGTCTCAGGATACTGGGTATGCCATTTAGAACCGAGATGGGGAGAAATTTCTTCGCTCAGAGAGTGGTGAACCTGTGGAATTCTCTACTGCAGAAGGCAGTGGAGGCCAAGTCATTAAATATATTCAAGAAAGAGATAGATATATTTCTTCATGCCAAAGGGATCAAGGGATATGGAGAGAAAATGGGAACAGGGTACTGAATTAGACCATCAGCCATGATCTTTTTTGAATGGCGAAGCAGGCTGGAAGTGCTGAATGGCCTACTCCTATTTTCTATGAGTTCTTACCTGTGGGTACCTGCTGTAAATCCTGTTGCTTAAGGAGATGCTGAGCAGCAGAATTTTCACTTATCTCACAAGGAAAAGCATGTCCTCCACAACTGACTTTTTAAGAAAAAAAATTTGAATGAAGAATACTTAAAATAGAATTGAAGAAACTGGTCTGCCAAAAAGCTTGCTTCAAGCCTGACTGTCACTCTGCTTCATTTGTTCCTGGCTATTCGGTAGGATCCCGGAGAGCAGAAATTAGCTGCATTTGTGTAACCTTTACCATTGCTTCTCTGAAAAGAAACGTACCTAGATTATGTTTGAAATGAGAATTTTAACAGATATGTCTCTATTGCTGTACCTCTTCATAAAATATCACTTCTCTGGACGTATTTGTGAACTGAACTCTGCTGCCAGTCGAGTTGTGATGAAACTGTGACATGTTGCCTGATCATTTAATGTATTTTGATATCTTCTGCCAAATTGATGAAGTACTGAAAAAATGAATAATGAAAACGTCCTCATTTGCATGTTAAGCTGTTCATACCTATGCTGCTCTTTTTACTTTGCCCCTTTGAAGGTTTCAAAATGCAGATTTCATGTCTGCGTTCCTCATACTCTGAGGAAAATATAAAAATTCTGTCAGTTTAAAACAAAGATTGTTGACAGGACTCTGAAAAGTCTGTATTCCTCTGCTTAGCAGCAAGATTATTTTCTTTTCATCGAAAGAATTTACACCATCTCGTGCATTACCTAAAGTCTAAATCAAGGTTTATGTGCATGTATGTAAATTCACAGAGTGTTGTTCATAAGATTGGTGAGTTACAGGTGCAGATTGACATGGAAATATGATGTTATGGCTATAACAGAGACCTGGCTCAAAGAAGGGCAGGACTGAGTGTTAAATATTCCTGGATACATGGTGTTCAGGAAAGATAGAAAAGGAAGAAAAAGTGGGGAGGGGGGAGATGGTGGCGGTATTGATTAAGGAGGGCATTGCAGTGCTGGAGAGAGAGGATATCCCTGAGGGTTCAAGCACGGAACCTATTTGGCTAGAGCTAAGGAATAAAAAAAGTGCAATTACATTGCTCAGTGTAGTCTATAGGCCACCAACTAGTGGAAAGGATGAAGAGGAACAAATTTGCAAGGAAATTACAGGGAGATGCAAGAATTATAGAGTAGTTATAATGGGGGACTTTAATTATCTAAATATAGACCGGGATAGTAGTAGGGTGAAGGGCAGAGAGGGGCAAGAGTTCCTAGAGTGTGCTCAGAAAAAATTTCTATAGCAGTATGTTTCCAGCCCAATGAGAGAGGAGGCACTGCTGGACCTGTGCTTGGGAATAAGGTGGGCCAAGTGGATCAAATCTCAGTTGGAGAGCGTTTAGGGGACAGTGATCATTGTATCATAAGATTTAGATTGGTTATGAAAAAGGGCAAAGAACAATCTAGAGTAAGAATAATTAACTGGGGGAAAGCCAACTTCAATTGGGCAAGAATGGATCCGGGTTGAATTAATTGGAATCAAAGGTTGGCAGGAAAAAGAGTAGCTGAGCAATGAGCTACCTTCAAAGAAGAAATATTTCGGGCACAGTCAAGGTATATTCCCTTGAAGGGCAAAGGTAGGCCAAATAAATCCAGAGCTCCCTGGATGACAAAGGAGATAGAGATCAAGATGAAGAAGAAAAAGTGTGCTTATAACAGATGTCAGGTAGATAATACAATGGAGAACCAGGATGTCTATAGAAGGTTCAGAGGGGAAGTGAAAAAGCAAATAAGAGAAGCAAAGAGAGAGTATGAAGAGAGACTGGTAGCTAACATAAAAGGGAATCCCGAAGTCTTCTGTAAGCATATAAATAGTAAAAGGAGGAGTAGGGCCGATTAGGAACCAAAGGGCATACGTGTGGAGGCAGGGGGAATAACTGAGGTATTAAATGAATACCTTGCATTTGTCTTTGCCGCTGAAGAAGATGCGACCCAGGCCACAGTGAAAGAGGTGGTAATTAATACGCTAGAAAGATTTAAAATTGATAAGGAGGAGGTATTAGATAGGCTGTCTATGCTTAAAGTTGATGAAGCACCAAGACCAGATGTGATGCATCCAAGGATACTGAGGGAAGTGAGAGTGGAAATTGCGGAGGCACTGGCCATAATTTTCCAGTCTTCCTTAAACTCAGGGGTGGTACCAGAGAATTGCAAATATTACACCCTTGTTCAAAAAGGGTAAAGATAAGCCCAGCAACTACAGGCCAGTCAGTTTAATTTTGGTGGTGGAGAAAGTTCTTGAAACAATAATTCAGGATCAAATTAATAGTCACATGGACAAATGCGGGTTAATTAAGGAAAGCCAACACAGATTCGTTACGGGAAAATCATGTTTATCTAACTTGCTGGAGTTTTTTGATGAGGTAACAGAGAGGGTTGATGAGGGCACTGCTGTTGATGTGGTGTACATGGACTTCCAGAAGGCATTTGATACAGTGCCGCACAACAGACTTGTAAGCAAAATTATGGCTCATGGGTTAAATGGGACAGTAGCAACATGGATGCAAAATTGACTGAGTGACAGGAAATAGAGAGTAGTGGTTAACAAATGTTCTTTAGGATGGAGGTTTGTAGTGGAGTTCCCCAGGGGTCAGTGTTGGGACCCTTGCTTTTCCTGATATATATTGATGACCTAGACCCTGCTGTACAGGGCACAATTTCAAAGTTTGCAGATGATACGAAACTTGGAAGCATTATGAACTGTGAGGAGGATAGTGTAGAACTTCAAAAGGACATAGACAAGGTGGTGCAATGAGCAGACAGGTGGCAGATGAAGTTCAATACAGAGAAATGTGAAGTGATTCATTTTGTTAAGAAGAACTTGGAGAGACAATATAGAATAAGGGGTACAACTCTAAAGGAGCAGGAGCAGAGGGACCTGCTTGTTTTTGTACCTAAGTCATTGAAGGTGGCAGGACAGGTTGAGAGAGCAGTTAATAAAGTATATAGCATCCTGGGCTTTATTAATAGGGGAATAGTGTACAAGAGCAAGGAAGTTATGTTGAACTTGTATAAGACGCTAGTTTCCCCTCAGCTGGAGTAATGCTTCCAGTCTTGTGCGCTGCACTTTAGGAAAGATATGAAGGCATTGGAGAGAATGCAGAAAAGATTCATGAGAATGGTTTCAGGGATGAGGAACTTCAGTTATGAAGATTGGAGAAGTTAGGACTGTTTTCCTTGGAAAAGAGGAGGCTGAGAGGTATTTGATAAAGGTATTCAAAATCATGAGGGGTCTGGACAAAGTCGATAGAGAGAAATTGTTGCCACTTGTGAAAGGATCGAGAACGAGAGTGCACAGATTTAAAGTGATCGGCAAAAGATGTAAGAGCGACATGAGGAAAAACCTATTGATGCAGCGAGTGGTTAGAATCTAGACTGCACTGCCTGAGTGTGCATTGGAGGCAGGTTCAATCAAGACATTCAAGAGGGAATTGGACTGTTATCTGAAAAGGAAGAATGTGCAGGGCTACAGGGAGAAGGCGGGGTAATGGCACTAGATGAATTGGTCATTCGGAGAGCCGGTGCAAACACAATGGGCTGAATGGCCTCCTTTAGCACTAACAATTCTGTCATTTTATGATACCCAATGTCTCAACAACACCTTGCGTTTATATAGTGCCTTTAACATAATAAAGCGTCCCAAGGCGCATGAAATATTAGGACAAGTACCAAAAGCTTGGTCAAAGAGGCAGGTTTTAAGGAGTATCTTAAAGGAGGGGAGAGAGGCAGAGAGGTTTAGAAAGGGAATTCTGGAGCTTAGGGTCTAGGCAGCTGAAGGCAGGAGGTTGGCCAGGAGAGCATTGGAATAGTCGAGTCTAGAGGTGGCAAAGCAACAGCATAAGAGCTGAGGTGGGGTGGGAGACAGGCAATGTTACAGAGGTTGAAGTACATAGCTTTGGTGTTGTAACCTCAGCTCAGGGTCAAATAGAAAATCACAGTTGCAAGCAGTCTGGTTCAGCCTCGGAGAGTGGCTAAGGAGTAACAGGTCTTTCCAATATTTAATTGAAGGAATTTATGCTCATCCAATGGATGTCATTCAAACAGCGAGACAAATCAGAGATGGCAGTGAGGTCTCAAAGCATCACATAGTGTTTTAGAGACAACTAATTAATTTTGAAGCACAAGCACTTGTTATATACCATCTTTCACATTGCAGGTATTTCCCAAAATGTTTCACAGCAAATTGATTTACTTTTTGAAGTGTAGTTACTGTTGTTACACAGGCAAATAGAACAGCCAATTAGCACACAGCAAGAAACCACAAAAGGCAACAAAATAAATGACCAGTTAATCAGTTTTGGTAGTATTTGTTAACAGATAAATGTTATCCAGGACACTGGGAGAACTTCCTGTTCCTCTTTGAGTATAGTGCCACAGAATCTTTTCCACCACTTGTAAGGGCAGATGAGGCCCCGGTTTAACGTCTCATCTGAAGGGTGGCACCTGCAAAAATGTGCCATTCAGTGTTGCACTGAAGTGTCAGCCTCTGTGCTCAAGTATTGGATTGAGACATGAACCTGCGATCTCCTAGCTCAGAGGCGAGAGCATCAACACTGTAGGGAATGCACAAAATAAGCAATAAGATGAATGGCGAGTTCATTTGTGTTTTGGGGAAGAATGCTGGTCAGGACGCCGAGAGAACATTTTGTTTTTCTTTGAATAGTACCGCAAGATTTGAAACATTCACCTGAGGCAGCAGATGTCTCATTTGAAGGAAGGAACTTCTGACAATGCAGCATTCCATAATGAATGCGCGTTCAGCCAGAATATTTACTTGAGTCCTGGGTGGAGCTTGAATCCACCACAATTTGTTTCAGAGGCAAGAGTGCTACCAACTGAGACACGCTGACACTAGAATTAAGCAAATGCCTAAGGAACACGTTTCTCAATTGAATAGTATGCTTAAATGAAGGGTAATGTTTAAATACATCTCTATTTTTAAAAAAATACATAAAGTTTCTTGTCAATCTGGCTTGCTTCCATTAGATCAGTTGTGTCTCTGTTTAGCAGGATGCAAACGATCCCATAGCAAAATTCTAATAAGACCAGAGAGATCTCCTGGTGTTGTGACTAGTATTCCCCCTCAACCAACACCACCAAAACAGATTAACTAGTAATTAATCAAATGTTATGCTTGTGGGATCTTGCTATACATAAATTTACTGTCACATTTGCTTGCAAAAACAATAGTGACTACACTTCAAAGGTATTTCGTCAGTTGTGAGTAATTTTTGGTTCATCCTAAGGATGTGAAAAGTGCTAGATAAATTCAAGTTCATCCATTCGCAGCATGGTCACTCATCTCATTCCAACGAGAAAGAAAAACTCCAAGGGGAGGACCCATGATCCATGGTTAACTGTAAAGTTAAAGATAGTATCGAACTTAAAGAAAAAGCATATAATTGGACAAAGCTGGGTGGCAGGTCAGAAGATTGGATAGAATATAAAAAGCAGCAAAGAACACCCAAAAGATTAATAAGGAGGGAAAAATTAGAGTACAAGAGAAAGCTGGCAAAAATATAAAGACAGATAGTAAGACTTACTTATAGATATTTAAAAAAGAAAAGTTAAAGTGAGCGTTGGTCCTATAAAAAGTGAGTGGGGAATTCATAGAAAATAAGGAGATGGCAGATGAATTAACAGGTATTTTGCATCGGTCTTCACCATAGAGGATACAAGTAACATACCAGAAATAGATGTAAATTAGGAAGTGGAAGGGAAGGAGGAACTCAAGAAAATTACAATCACTAGGGAAGTAGTACTGAGCAAATTGTTGGAGCTGTGGACTGACTATTCCCCTCTACCTGATGGACTTCATCCTAGGGTTTTAAAAGAAGTGGCCAGTGAGATAGTTGATGCATTGGTTTTAATTTGTCCAAAATTCCCTAGATTCAGGGAAGGTTTTATTAGATTGGAAATAGCCAATGTAACTCCTTTATTCAGAAAGGGAGGGATCAGAAAGCAGGAAACTACAGGCCAGTTAGCTTAACATCTGTCATAGGGAAAATGTTAGGAGCTATTACTAAAGACATTCTAGCAGGACACTTAGAAAAATGGAAGGTCATCACTCAGAGTCAACTTGGTTTTGTGAAAGGGAAATCATGTTTAACCAATTTATTGGAGTTCTTTGAAGAAGTAACATGTGCTGTGGATAAAGGGGAACCGGTGGATATACTTCACTTAGATTTTCAGAAGACATTTGATAAGGTGGAAAATAAAAGCTTATGGTGTAGGGGGTAACATTTTGGCATGGATAGAAGATTGGCTAGTTAACAGGAAACCGAGAGTAGGCATGAATGAGTCATTTTCTGGTTGGCAAGATGTAACGAGTGGTGTGCCACAGGGATCAGTGCTGGGGCCTCAATTTTTTACAATTTATTTAAATGACTTGGATGAAGGGACCAAAGGTATGGTTGCTAAATTTCCTGATGACACAAAGATAAGTAGGAAAGTAACTTGTGAAGAGGACATAAGGAGGCTACAAAGGGATATAGATAGGTTAAGTGAGTGGGCAAAGACCTGGCAAATGGAGTATAATGTGGGAAAATGTGAAATTGGCCACTTTGACAGGAAGAATAAAAAAGAAGCATATTATCTAAATGGTGAGAGATTGCAGAGCTCTGAGATGCAAAGGGATCTGCAGGTCCTAGTGCATGAATCACAAAAGGTTCGTATGCAGGTACATCAAGTAATTAATAAAGCTAATAGAATATCTTTTATTACAAGGGTAATTGAATACAAAAGTAGGGAAGTCATGCTTCAGTTATACAGGGCATAAATGAGACCACATCTGGAGTACTGTGTACAGTAATGGTCTCCTTATTTAATGAAGAATGTAAATGCATTGGAAGCAGTTCAGAGAAGGTTTACTAGATTAATACCTAGAATGGGCAGGTTGTCTTATGAGGAAAGGTTGGACAGGCTAGGCATGTATCTGCTGGAGTTTAGAAGAGTAAGAGGTGACTTGATTGAAACATCTAAGATTCTGAGGGGTCTTGACAGGGTGGATATGGAAAGGATATTTCCTCTATTGGGAGAATCTAGAACTAGAGGTCACTATTTAAAAATAAGGGGTCACCCATTTAAGACCGAGATGAAGAGAATTTTGTTCTCTGAGGGTCATTAGTCTTTGGAACTCCCTTCCTCAAAAAGTGGTGGAAGCAGAGTCTTCGAATATTTTTAAGGCAGAGGTAGATAGATTCTTGATAAACAAGGGGTTGTCATGCAGGCCCCCACCTGCCAAGAATGAGGCATATTAGTTTCGCCACAGACATTAAATTTCAAATTGTTGCTGGGAAGAAGAGAAGGCCTGTTACAAGGACTGCCAGACCTTGGCTGGAATTTTTTTTTTACATACATTGAAGGCAGGGAAATGCATTCTATTCCCTGCTCAGATTATACAATACACAGAGCCAAGACGTGGTCAGACCAGTTAGCCACATGACTAACCTGCTTGGTAACATGGGGGTTACTGAATTGTACAGTTTGAACTGAGAGCCTGCAAAAAGCAAAATGCTCCTGGACTGAGAAGAACTCTCCTGGCTGGCTCGCCACAGCCTCTCCTGTCTACTCTCATCTCTTTCTCACGGAACTCCAAAACCCACTGAATACACATGAACCCCAAGAGGGAGTCTCTTACAATGAACAAGGTTTAAGAAGAATGCTGGGCCCCAACGAAAAGCAAGATCTACCTACCATCAAGGACTGTACAGCGAGCTCAAAGCACAGTAACGAAAAACCCTCTTCAGATATTGCCTCAAACTTTTCCACTTTATTTTTCTTCTCTTTCTGTCCCCATTTGCATGTGTGTATCGTGTATGCATGCTACTGTGGGCACTTTGTGTATCCATAGGTGTTACCGAATTCGAGTTTAAATTTAAGAAATTTCAACTTTTCTTCTTTAAACCTAAGAAAGCCTGTTTGTGCTGGTTTCTTTGCCTTATAATTGGAAAGCAATGAACAAGGGTTCACCAAAGGGGAGCTAAAAACACCGTGTATTTAACATTAAATCCTGTTACAGTAAGACCAGGTGAAGGCTGAAAGGGAACACAAGACACCTTTCTCACTGTCGTAACAGGGTGAAAAGTTTATTGGGGGTAGGCGGGAATGTGAAGTTGACGTTGCAATCAGATCAGCCATGATCTTGTTGAATGGGGGAGCGGGGTCGAGTGGCCTATTCCTCCTAATTCGTATGTTCGTATGTTTGTATCTCAGTTCAGTCCCTCTCCCCAACCCACACCAATTCGGTTTTTGGTGGAATCAATCTGTTAAACAACTGCATTAACTCCTGAAAAGATTGAAGGTACTTTTAATATGTAAATATTAAAGAGATAATGCTCTGAGTTTTTCAAGGCCCTTTGACAATAGCAGGCTTCTGCACAGCGAACAGCTTATCAGCAAATAGCAAGTGTTTTGTCCACAGTTGATCATCCATTGACATCAATGGTTGGATAATTCTGCCCTCTATCTTTAAAGGCGTAGGTGTGGCTATAGTCACTTATACCCATTTTCGGTACTGGCTTTGCAAGGAGTTTGTGGGATTGCTAGCTGCTTATGTCTTTTATGCATACAGATTTTCCACATCCTATTGTTTGAAATGAATATATGTATATTTTTTCCCAAAGGTTGCTCACACAGACTGTTGGACTGCTATATGTCGGCAATTTTGAACGCCCTTTTGCACAGATGAAGGTAAGTGATAACAGCAGTACAGTGATTTGAAATTCAGTGGAACTTTTGTCCATTGACATTTGTGTTGTATGAAATCCTGAAAGTTCATGTTACCTTAGTAATGAAATTTATGTGGAGAAAATCAAACCCAAAGCTGAGTGACATTTCATATTAATGAAATGATTTTTGTTCCAGATATAATTGAAAAGAAAAGAAAAAAGAATGATCTTAAACATGCATCATTGTTTATGGGCATGTTGTGTTCCATACTGAAACATGCCGGTTGTGAATTTATTATTCACAGTAAGCATATTGATAGATTTGAGAATTTGGCACAAGTGAGAAAACCACAGTTTACAATATATTGAGGAAATCATATGTAGACTAAGTTGTCTGAGGCATTTTTCAGCTCTTTTTGTCAAGAATTAAAAGGTTACTTTTTGGAGCTGCGGCAAATACGGTCTGAATTAGCAGATATAAGGCCACAATCAAAGAACAGTACAGCACAGGAACAGGCCATTCAGCCCGCCAAGCCTGCGCCGATCTTGATGCCTGTCTAAACTAAAACCTTCTACACTTCCGGGGTCCGTATCCCTCTATTTCCATCCTATTCATGTATTTGTCAAGATGCCTCTTAAACGTCGCTGTCGTGCCTGCTTCCACCACCTCCCCCGGCAGCAGCTTCCAGGCACTCACCACCCTCTGTGTAAAGAACCTGCCTCGCACATCCCCTTTAAACTTTGCCCCTCGCACCTTAAACCTATGTCCCCTAGTAACTGAGTCTTCCACCCTGGGGAAAAAGCTTCTGACTACCCACTCTGTCCATGCCACTCATAACTTTGTAAACCTCTATCATGTCACCCCTCCACCTCCGTCGTTCCAGTGAAAACAATCCGAGTTTTTCCAACCTCTGCTCGTAGCTAATGCCCTGCAGACCAGGCAACATCCTGGTAAACCTCCTCTGTACCCTCTCCAAAGCCTCCACGTCCTTCTGGTAGTGTGGCGACCAGTATTGCACGCAATATTCTAAGTGTGGCCTAACTAAGGTTCTGTACAGCTGCAGCATGACTTGCCAATTTTTATACTCTATGCCCCAACCGATGATGGCAAGCATGCCGTATGCCTTCTTGACTACCTTATCCACCTGCATTGCCACTTTCAGTGACCTGTGGACGTGTGCGCCCGGATCTCTCCACCTGTCAATACTCCTAAGGGTTCTGCCATTTACTGTATACTTCCTACCTGTATTAGATCTTCCAAAATGCATTACCTCACATTTGTCCAGATTAAACTCCATCTGCCATTTCTCCGCCCACGTCTCCAACCGATCTATATCCTGCTGTATCCTCTGACAATCCTCATCACTATCCGCAACTCTACCAACCTTTGTGTCGTCCACAAACTTACTAATCAGACCAGCTACATTTTCTTCCAAATCATTTATATATACTACAAACAGCAAAGGTCCCAGCACTGATCCCTGCGGAACACCACTAGTCACAGCCCTCCATTCAGAAAGGCACCCTTCCACTGCTACCCTCTGTCTTCTATGATCAAGCCAGTTCTGTATCCATCTTGCCAGCTCACCTCTGATCCCGTGTGACTTCAGCTTTTGTACCAGTCTGCCATGAGGGACCTTGTCAAAGGCTTTACTGAAGTCCATATAGACAACTGCCCTTCCTTCATCAATCACCTTCGTCACTTCCTCAAAAAGCTCAATCAAGTTAGTGAGACACGACCTCCCCTTCACAAAACCATGCTGCCTCTCGCTAATAAGTTCATTTGTTTCCAAATGGGAGTAAATCCTGTCCCAAAGAATCCTCTCTAATAATTTCCCTACCACTGACGTAAGGCTCACCAGCCTATAATTTCCTGGATTATCCTTGCTACCCTTCTTAAACAAAGGAACAACATTGGCTATTCTCCAGTCCTCTGGGACCTCACCTGTAGCCAATGAGGATACAAAGATTTCTGTCAAGTCCCCAGCAATTTCTTCCCTTGCCTCCCTCAGTATTCTGGGGTAGATCCCATCAGGCCCTGGGGACTTATCTACCTTAATGCTTTGCAAGACGCCCAACACCACCTCCTTTTTGATAACGACATGGCCCAGACTATCTACACTCCCTTCCCTGGACTCATCATCCACGAAGTCCTTCTCTTTGGTTAATACTGATGCAAAGTACTCATTTAGTACCTCACCCATTTCCTCTGACTCCACACATAGTTCTCAAACAGTTCTCAATCATGTCAAAATTAAGTTAAATGAGAAACTGCAAGTCATGAGAAGTCTATGCCAAAATTAATTTGAAATGTTCTTTTAAAACAGGGATTCATATTTTTAAAAAATGTAGTAATTGAAGGAGCAAGTAGAGTTAAGATTTAAAAAAATGATTTACAAAGTATTCAATTTTTCCTTATTGAAAATTTTCTTTCCTGAATTGATGCCTAGGGTTTAAAATTGTTTTTTCTGCTTTTTGTACATTTTGATAAATTGAAATGCTAAGTTTCAGAACAATGTAGATATCATCAGAAATTAAAGCAGATACATTCTCAGATCTATGCATAAAATTGGAAGAATATTTAGACAACTAGGTTGTGCACATAGTGGAATTCCATGTTATTTAAAAAATAATATAAACATGACAATTAAAATAGGTGAGTGTTTGGTTCTCAACCATAAGATTGGCAGTAGTGGCGCAGTGGTTAGCACCGTAGCCTCACAGCTCCAGGGACCCGGGTTTGATTCTGGGTACTGCCTGTGTGGTGTTTGCAAGTTCTCCCTGTGACCGCGTGGGTTTTCGCCAGGTGCTTCGGTTTCCTCCCACAGCCAAAGACTTGCAGGTGATAGGTAAATTGGCTGTTGTAAATTGCCCCTCGTGTAGGTAGGTGGCAGGGAATATGGGATTACTGTAGGGTTAGTATAAATGGGTGGTTGTTGGTCGGCACAGACTCGGTGGGCCGAAGAGCCTGTTTCAGTGCTGTATCTCTAAAAAAAAAATAAATAAATAAAATTATCTAAGCTGTCACTTAGGCTCATTTGTACCGATTGGATGAGTTTTATCTGTTTTCCAGCAGGCCTTTCAATAAAGAGTGCCACATGAAAATTGAACTTAATGTTCATATTTGGACAAAGGAAGTAAATAAAATGTAGTGGCTTCACATACAACACTTCATAGCTCTGCACTTTAAAATAGTTGTCGGTAAATGCATAGCAATAACCCACAAACTGAAATATGTTCCGTGATCGGTTAATCTGCTTTCGGAAGATGGTTTGTCTGGACAGTGAGAGAGTTCCCTGCTCTTTTAATAATGTTGTTAGATCTTTATAACATCCACCTGAACTGCTGGAACAGCAGTAGGAGCTTTGTTTTAACATCTCGCCTGAAGGATAGCACCACTAACAATGCAGCACTTCTTCAGTACTGCACTGGAGTATCAACCTGGATTATGTGCTTTATTAGGCCTTGAACCCACATCTTTCGACTCAGTGAAGTACGGTACTAACTGAATCAAGCTGACACTTCACTTGCCTCACCATATAGAATTGAACAGATTGTAGATGCTTGAAAATTTCCAGCTCCAGATAAATCTGCAGACTCACTTCATCATCATCAAGAAACTTGTAATTAGCCTTGGCATGGAATATTTGACTGTCTTACACTTTTTATTAAATATGCTTAACTGGGCGGGATGTGGTGAAGTTTAGCTTTAATGAGAGTTTAGTGTTAGGATTCTTTCTTCAGTTGCAGTTGACCAAAATTATACTTGGGTTAAATTACTACATTATTGTACTTGTTCAACTTTGAGAAGCAAGCAACATAGAACGAGGGAACAGCTACAGTCTGTGATGTGAGAGATCCTGGCTATTTTGTGCATTCAAGTTGACCATGCGGGAAATGCATCACCAACTATATGCACTCCAGCTTTCAGAGTTTTGAGGGTGAAGTGTTTGAGGAATGTATATTTCAGGAGGTGATCAATCAACAAGTAGAACAAGATAGTGAGGAAAAAAAGTATGTAATCATCCATTGGAATTGGAAGAACAGACGGGAGACAGTATAGGCGGCACAGTGGCGCAGTGGTTAGCACTGCAGCCTCACAGCTCCAGGGACCCGGGTTCGATTCTGGGCACTGCCTGTGTGGAGTTTGCAAGTTCTCCCTGTGTCTGCGTGGGTTTTCTCCGGGTGCTCCGGTTTCCTCCCACAAGCCAAAAGACTTGCAGGTTGGTAGGTAAATTGGCCATTATAAATTGTCACTAGTGTAGGTAGGTGGTAGGGAAATATAGGGACAGATGGGGATGTTTGGTAGGAATGTAGGATTAGTATAAATGGGTGGTTGATGTTCGGCACAGACTCGGTGGGCCGAAGGGCCTGTTTCAGTGCTGTATCTCTAATCTAAAATAAGGATCACCTGAGAGTGTTGAATTAACAAACATATTCAGTGCTGAATACCTGTGACAATGACAGCACCTCAGAGAATGGCAACACGACTTATAATCTGGAATGCATTGCCTGAAAGGCTGGTGGAAGTCGTTTCAATAGTGACTTTCAAAAGGGAATTGGATATTTAATTGTACAGGAAAACTTTGCTTGGCTATGGTGAAAGAGCAGGGGAGCTTTTACAAAGCTGCACAGGCACAATGGACTGAATGGCCGCCTTTGCTATAGGAATCTATGAAGTGATTGTTTATCAAACTCTTGGTTCATTTGAAAAAAAAACTTTTAGAATAGGTTGAATATATTGTTGAAGGGAAGCTCACAGGATCCAAAGGAAAGTGGCAAGTTTGATCCAAAATTGGCTCAATGGCAGGAAATAATGGTCACTGGGTATTTTTGTGACTGAAAGCCTGTTTCCAGTAGTGTCCACAGGGTTCAGTACTGGGTCCCTTGCTGTTTGTGGTAAATATCAGTGATTTATACTTAAATGTAGGAGCATGATTAAGACGTTTGCAGATGATATGAAAATTGGTTGTGGATGATGGTGAGGAAGGAAGCTGTAGACTGCAGTAAGGTTTCAATGAACTGGTCAGGTGAGCAAGTGAGTGGCAAATGGAATTCAATTCCAGAAAAGTATGAGGCAATGCATTTGGGGAAGGCAAACCAGGGAAGGGAATATACAGTAATTGGTAGGGTACGGAGAAATGTAGTGGAACAGAGGGACCTTGAGGTGTATGCCCACAGATTCCCGACAGTAGCAAGGCAAGTAGTTAAGGTTGTCAAGAAGGCGTACTGGATACTTTCATTTATTTGTTGAGGCCTAGAGCATAAGAGCAGGAAAGTTAGCTGGAACTGTATAAAACATTAGTTATACCATGTTGTGATATTGCTTTAACAATAAGTATGCCACACAGCATCACAGGAACTGCTGTCAGTCAGCATGTGATCAGGTAGTTGGAGTTGAGCAAGGCACATGTCGCAGGTGTCAGACAGAACTCTCTTATAAATGTGTTACCACACAAATAAAGAATTCACAGTTTATGACTACTCAACTTAAGGTTGTTTGGTTACTTATTGCTATGGTGGCAGTGATGAGATCGATGGCATCGGTGACACCATTTGGTTTCTGAAGAATCACACCTTCGTCGACATCACAGCAGCGTATGGTGTCTGAAGAAGCACCCCATTCTCAACATGGTGATAGCGACATGCAGGGAAGATCACAGCTCCAAGGTAACAGTAATATAGAGAAGCAAAGGGACCAGTGATCTTGGGCAGGACATCGAGACCAGTGATCTCTCCCTTTGTGGTCCGGCATGGACGGGGCGGCAGCGATTTGGCATGGTAAGTTGACGACCTTCCATAAAGTGGGTGCTCAGGACACAGTGAGTCCATGAAGGGGGTTGTTCACATCAATGGTGGCTGGAAAAAAGCAGCAGGAATCAAGCGGAATCGTGCTCAGAGACAGCGAGCAGTGTCCGTTCTATTCGTGGCTGCAGATCGGCATCGCCATTATGCGCCGGGTGTTTTGCCACTGTTATTCCTTCGTGGGTGGGGCCTCCGCGATCACACGCAGAAAGCTGGGCATGGCTGAAGCTCAACTCTGCAGAAAGAGTAGACCTGCAAGATTTTTTCCCCTCCAGTGAAAGGCCCCCCCCAAAAAAGAGACTGCAAATTAAAGGGGAAAGCTGCAGCCACATTTTTGACCGTGGGAATTTGGCACCATGTCCACTAAATATCCCTCCATTGGAAACCCCAAGACCTCCTCCACGAGTTTCAACTTTTTAAACAACAAGTGGACTACACTGGATTAACACCTCAGGACTTTCTGAAGCTGAACAGAAGAACCCAGCAAGACTATGGTCTATGTTACAGGACCAGCTCGAGGTCAGGATTAATTTCAGATTCACCGCCTACACGCATCAATCGAGAGACCATTGACCAATTCAGGAACAGGTGCCGAGAGAAAGGCAAACTGTGATGTCTTCGAGGTATAATTATCAGAACGAATTATGGAGTTGGTGATTGTGTCTACCCCGATAGAAGCTTTTCAAAAAGAGCTACTAGACGAGGAAAAAGGGTATGATGTAGAAAATCTCCTAAGAGAAGGCAGGCAATTTGAAGCAATTGCTGCAAGTAGGCAATGCATAGGGGCACTTGGCACTACAGCTATAGGTGAGGAAATCAGGACACCTCAGCCAGGTAGGATATGTGGCAAGTGCCGCCTGATGCACCAACGAAGGAACTGCCCGGCAGTGCAGGAGCTCGAATAATGAAAAACTGGCCAGGAGTCACAGCAGACTGAGACCTGATAAGCAGACACCACCTGGTGAAAGAAACAGGAATACATCTGCCAAACGCCAAATCAAACGCCGACATGTCCTTGAGATTGACAGCGATGTGAATAGCACAAAGGGTACTGAAAGTGAGCAAGCTTTCCACACAGTAACCCTGATGCACCAGATGGATATGGCCACACAGAGGGAAGTGTTCACAACAATTGACATTGTGTGCCCAGAGAAGAGTGGTCAACATAGGTTGATACAGGGGCAAGTGCAAACATATTGCCACTGAGAATATTGAAGGACTTGCACCTGGTGAGATGGAAAGCTATGATGCAACCAATGAAGACAAGGCTCACCACATACAATGATACACCAATCAACTGCATAGGTACTCTAAAGCTGAAGTGCAGGTATGGAACCTTGGCTTGGTCACAAGTTTTTTCAACACAGATGGTCCAGCAGTTGCAGACCTGCCAGCCTGTAGTAAGCTCCAAATCGTAACGATCCATGGGATCAGTAGCGTACCAGAGACATGCAATCAGAACAGAATTGATCTTATTGAGTCCATCCGAGAATCACAAAGAATGTACCCAGACTGTTTGGACAGAGTGGGAAGCTTCAAAGGAGAAGCCGTCCTACATGTGAGGGACAATGTGGTTCCTTCTATATATCTGCCAAGGAAGCATAGCGTTCCCATCATGGACAAGCTGAAAACAGAGCCGGATACTATGGAGAGACAAAGAATCATTCGGTATGTTCAACAGCATATAGATTGGTGCAGCACAATAACAGCTGTAGTCAAAAAGGATGGCACCCTCCGAGTTTGTTTGGACACCAGAAGGCTGAACAAGGTGTTGAAATGCGGTCGCACAAGATCCCCACAGTAGAAGAGCTGAATCCGAAATTGACAAAGGCCAAGTTTTTTTTGAAACGAGATGCAAAGCACGGGTACTGAAAGATCTATCTCTCCAAAAGTTTGCAAGAATTAACAACTTTCAGGACTCTGGACAATGTTGCTTCTTGCGCCTACCGTTTGGATTATCAGTAAGCCAGGATATATTTGAGCAACACATTACAAGAAATGTGCCAGGGTGTATATGTATTGTTGTTGATATCGCAGTTGTGGGCCCCACAAAAGAACATGACAGGAATTAGCACATCCTGATAGAAAGAGCCAGGATAAAGGGCCTTGTATTTTACAGTAAGAAATGTGCCATAAACACAAGACACACTAACTTCTTTGGCTCCATTTATTCAGAAACAAGCATTAGACTGGGCCACAACAAGATAGAGGATATTCAGTCCATTCCAAACTCACAAAACAAAGAAGACCTGCAAAGATGTCTCGGCTTCTTCAATTTCTCAGCTCCTTACATTTCAATTTCTCTGAGAATCTTCAATTCTCGGGGAACTGCTCAGAAAGGAAACGCCATTTCTATGGTGTGAGGACCACCAGCATGCACTTGATTTGCTGAAGCAGTCAGTATCAACAGATGCATGTTGGCAGTGTTATGATCTGAGCAACGATACCATTCTCAAAGTAGATGTCTCACAAAACGGCCTTACAGCATGCTTGTTGCAGGATGGACATCCAATAGGTTTCAGTTCGAAAAGCTCATCCCCCACACAGACCAATTATTCCAATATAGAAAGAGAAACAGTAGCACTGGTGTTTGGAATCACAAGAATTCACACTTATCTCTTCAGGAAACACTTTGTAATCGAAACAGATCAGAAACCATTAGTGATGATCTGGCAGAAGCCGCTGACTAGTGCACCTCCCTGGCTGCAAAGGCCATTGATAAAAGTACAAGGAAATGATTGCGAAGTCAAGTACAAGCCTGGGAATTTCATGGTGACCTCTGATGCTTTAAGCAGATTACCTAATCCCAGAAAGTGCGAAGATGTTCCACTAGACATCCAAGTTGACACGGTTAACATCGAGCTAGAGGACGTATATCGGATAGATTTGATGCCTTTTGAGCAGAAGAAGCATGAAGAATTACAGGAAGAAATCTCAAAAGACCCAGTCTTGAAGATGCTATGGCAATTCATTGTTAAAGGATGGCCTGACAACATACAAGAAGTTCCTGCTGAGCTCAGAACTTTCTGGCCATACAGGGATGAGTTGGGCATTTCTAGCAGTGTTATTTTCAAAGGCAGGCAGGTAATAATTCCACACTTTGCCCTGACATCCTTTCACCATTATATATTAGCCATATGGGTGTTGAGAAGTCTAGAAAACCTGCACGTGAGACGTTTACTGGCCGGGTATGAATAGTGACATTGAGCGAGTGGTAAAATCATGTGATGCTTGCCAGCAGCACCAACCATGCTACTCCTTCCTCATGACATTCTGTCGCATCCTTGGTCAAGGATAGCAACCGATCTCTTCACAATCAAAGGCAATGATTACTTGTCGATCATCGATTATTACTCTAAATTTCTGGTAGTACATCAATTAAGGGACACTTGGAGTGCATCAGTTGCCAATAGTATCAGTGTAATTTTCAGCTTGTTTGATCCCCTGGAGGAGATAGTAGTGGACAATGGTCCACAATATGTTGCCAAGCCATTCCAAGACATGTGAAGGAGATGGAGTATAAATCACATCACCTCTTCGCCACATTACCCTAGGTTACTGGCCTAGCAAAGAGAATGGTGCGTACAGTCAAATCGTTGATTATAAAATGCTGTGAGATGAAGCAGGATCTACATGATTAGATTTTAGATTAGATTAGATTAGAGATACAGCACTGAAACAGGCCCTTTGGCCCACCGAGTCTGTGCCGAACATCAACCACCCATTTATACTAATCCTACACTAATCCCATATTCCTACCAAACATTCCCACCTGTCCCTATATTTCCCTACCACCTACCTATACTAGTGACAATTTATAATGGCCAATTTACCTATCAACATGTTACACCTGAGGGCAACACCAATCGACACAGAGCTACCATCCCCTGCAGAAATCATATTTAGAAGACAGGTTAAGTCAACACTCCCAAGTCATCATCTCATGAAACCCTCCTCAATACAAGATAGGCTCCGAGCAAAACCAGAAAAGATGAAGACAGCACATGATAAGCACGTGGGTGTGGAATTACCACCATTACAGATAGGGCAGAAAGTCAGGGTGATCAATCCACAAGAAAAAGTGTGGTTCCCTGCAGAACTGTCCAAAGTCTGTATCAAGAAAACCCTATATACCAAATGAGAAATATTGATTTCATTGGTTGGAAACTTACATGAGACTTTTGATGGAAAAATCTTACAAGTTAATTTAAAAAAAAACTAGCAGCCAAAATGGCCGCTGCATTTTGCATCTGAAATACCAGGAGATTGAACTGGAGACAAAAAGTCTAGCAAGAAGCCCAGCCAGAACAATGCTTTGGCTAACTGAGTAGATTAGCCAGAGCACCCTAGTTAGCGGGACATTCCAAACCATCTTGAGGCATTCATAAATGGAGATGTCCCTGCAGGGGGTAAACACTGCCAATCCCACCTGAAAAAGGTTTTAGGTTTTAGACTTCGGACCTCATTAAAAACAAAGGGGATTGAGCGAACCATGTGACTGTCTCTGAACAAACAGACGAGTTGTTACACGGACAAAGAAACGATCAGTAACTGAGTGGACAGCAGCAGGGAAGGCTACAGGCCTCCCTTTCTTTCTCTCTGTCTTCGCAGAAAACATTAAGTTTGAAAACCATCTGCGACTGGGGGACCCTCCAAGCCTACAGACTGCTACAGCCAGCGACTAGGGGATGAGACACAAATACAATTCTGCCTTCGGGAAAACCCTGAGCAAAGCAAGTCAGCCAAAGTGCACTTTGACCAGAAAGGACTTCAAAAATACAGCTTCAGTAGGAGAACCACTGGATCATCCACTTCAGGTTGTGTATTGAAGTTCCATTTATTCAGGACTTTAATTCAACCACCAAATCTATTTTTGCCTCTGTAATCTATTTGTGCGTGTGTGAGTCCTCTGTGAATGTGTAGCGTTTTTAAAAATCAGGTTAGAGTGTTAAGTATATTACTTACCTCTTTCATGTTTAAACTCAAGAAAACCTGTCTGATTCGTTCTTTCACAATCACAGGAAAGGAAAAAGGTAAAACACTCAGAGGTGGTAAGCACAACCACTGTTTAAAAAGGAATAAACCCTGTTGCGGTCAAATAAGAGGAAGGACTAGAGAGGGGAGCCTGAGACCCCTCCTCACCTGGCTGTAAGAGTTGGCAACGACCCAAGATCTTATGAAGTAATCACACCCAGTGGAGCAGTGCTAAGAAGGAATCGCAGTCAACTAAGAGAGCAGTGCGAATAACACTATACCTGATTATCCAATTGCTTTGAGAACACCGTCACAGTCTGATCAGCAGCACATAGCAAAAGAAGATGACCAGCATAACAATGGCACATAGGATGACTGCCAGAATATACACAAAGGTCAAGCAAAAGAAGCTGATAAGTCTAGATCTCCATTAAGCGACACTGTGACAAGATCAGGCCAAGTCAGTAGCCCGCCTGTACGGTTCCGAGTCACTTGACTAAAGAACGTTAGTCATTGCATGTGTAAATATTTTGCAAAGTCGTTTCAAAGACAGTAGGAAGGAACTTAAGCAAGGAGGTAGGAGGGCTAAAAGGGGTCATGAAAAGTCATTGGCAAACAGGATTAAGGAAAATCCCAAGGCTTTTTATACATATATAAAGAGCAAGAGGGTAACTAGGGAAAGGGTTGGCCCACTCAAGGACAGAGATGGGAATCGATGTGTGGAGTCAGAGGAAGTGGGTGATGTGTTAAATGAGTACTTTGCATCCATATTCACCAAGGAGAAGGACTTTGTGGATAATGAGCCTAGGAAAGGGAGTGCAGATAGTCTCAGTCATCTCATTATCAAAAAGGAGGAGGTGTTGAGTGTCTTGCAAAGCATTAAGGTAGATAAGTCCCCAGGGCCTGATGGGATCTACCCCAGAATACTGAGGGAGGCAAGGGAAGAAATTGCTGGGGCCTTGACAGAAATCTTTGCATCCTCATTGGCTACAGGTGAGGTCCCAGAGGACTGGAGAATAGCCAATGTTGTTCCTTTGTTTCAGAAGGGTGGCAAGGATAATCCAGGAAATTATAGGCTGGTGAGCCTTACGTCAGTGGTAGGGAAACTATTAGAGAGGATTCTTCGGGACAAGATTTACTCCCATTTGGAAACAAGCGAACTTATTAGCGAGAGACAGCATGGTTTTGTGAAGGGGAGTTCGTGTCTTACTAATTTGATTGAGTTTTTTGAGGAAGTGACGAAGATGATTGATGAGGGAAGGGCGGTGGATGTTGTCTATATGAACTTTAGTAAAGCCTTTGACAAGGTCCCGCATGGCAGACTGGTGCAAAAGGTGAAGTCACACGGGATCAGAGGTGAGCTGGCAAGATGGATACAGAACTGGCTCAGTCACAGAAGACAGAGGGTAACAGTGGATGGGTGTTTTTCTGAATGGAGGGATGTGACTAGTGGTGTTCCACCGGGATCAGTGCTGGGACCTTTGCTGTTTGTAGTATATATAAATGATTTGGAGGAAAATGTAGCTGGTCTGATTAGTAAGTTTGCGGACGACACAAAGGTTGGTGGAGTTGCGGATAATGATGAGGATTGTCACAGGATACAGATCGGTTGGAGACTTGGGCGGAGAAATGGCAGATGGAGTTTAATCCGGACAAATGGGAGGTAATGCATTTTGGAAGGTCTAATGCAGGTGGGAGGTATACAGTCAATGGCAGAACCCTTAGGAGTATTGACAGGCAGAGAGATCTGGGCGTACAGGTGCACAGGTGCACAGGAAAGTGGCAACGCAGGTGGATAAGGTGGTCAAGAAGGCATACGGCATGCTTGCCTTCATCGGTCGGGGTATAGAGTATAAAAATTGGCAAGTCATGTTGCAGCTGTACAGAACCTTAGTTAGGCCACACTTAGAATATTGCGTGCAATTCTGGTCGCCACACTACCAGAAGGATGTGGAGGCTTTGGAGAGGGTACAGAGGAGGTTTACCAGGATGTTGCCTGGTCTGGAGGGCATTAGCTATGAGGAGAGGTTGGAAAAACTCGGATTGTTTTCACTGGAACGACGGAGGTGGAGGGGCGACATGATGGAGGTTTACAAAGTTATGAGCGGCATGGACAGAGTGGATAGTCAGAAGCTTTTTCCCAGGGTGGAAGAGTCAGTTACTAGGGGACATAGGTTTAAGGTGCGAGGGGCAAAGTTTAGAGGGGATGTGCGAGGCAAGCTTTTTACACAGAGGGTGGTGAGTGCCTGGAACTTGCTGCCAGGGGAGGTGGTGGAAGCAGATACGATAGCGACGTTTACTAGACATCTTGACAAATATATGAATAGGAAGGGAAAAGAGGGATATGGGCCCCGGAAGTGCAGAAGGTGTTAGTTTAGGCAGGCATCAAGATCGGCACAGGCTTGGAGGGCCGAATGGCCTGTTCCTGTGCTGTATTGTTCTTTGTTCCATTATGTACATAGTTATTTTTTGTGTATTTCTGATTTAGTAAAGGGGGATGCTGTGATATCACTTTAACAATGTAAGTATTCCACACAGCATCACAGGAAGAGATGTCAGTCAGCATATGATCAGTTAATTGGAGTTGAGCAAGACACCTGGTCACGTGTGTCAGTCAGAGCTCTCTTGTGTAATCAAAACAGAAAATGCTGAAAGGTCACAGACCTGAAACATTAGCTCTGCTTCTCTCTCCACAGATGCTGCCAAACCTGCTGAGTATTTCCAGCAGGTTGTTATTTCAGATTTCCAACATCTGCAGTATTTTGCTTTTATTCTAGAGCTCTCTTGTAAATGTGTTACCAAACAAATAAAGAATCCACAGTTTGTGACTGCTCGACTGAAGATTGTTTGATTACTTATTGCTACATAAATGCAATCGTGCAACAGACCGCAGCTAAAGTACTGCATAGAGTTCCGGTCACGGCATTATAGGAAGGATGTGATCGTACCGGAGGTCTGAGAATATTGCCAGAAATGGAGAATTTTAGCGATGAGGAAAGATTAGATAGCTTGGAATTGTTTTCTTTGGAACAGAGAAGGCTGAGAGGAGATTTGAAACAAAAACAAGAAATGCTGGAATCACTCAGCAGGTCTGGCAGCATCTGTGGAAAGAGAAGCAGAGTTAACGTTTCGGGTCAGTGACCCTTCTTCGGAACTGACAAATATCAGAAAAGTCACAGGTTCTAAACAAGTGAGGTGGGGGTTGGGCAAGAGATAACAAAGGAGAAGGTGCAGATTGGACCAGGCCACATAGCTGACCAAAAGGTCACGGAGCAAAGGCAAACAATATGTTAATGGTGTGTTGAAAGACAAAGCATTAGTACAGATTAGGTGTGAATATACTGAATATTGAACAGCAGCAAGTGCAAACCTGAAGAAAAACAACCTGAAAAAAACAGTGGGTAAGCAAACTGAACAAACTAAGATGAAATGAAATAAATGCAAAAAAAGATTGTAAAAAATGTAAAAAGGAATGGAAAAAAAAGGAAGAAAAAATAACTAAAAATGACTAAAAATGAAAGTAAAGTGGGGGGCTGTCATGCTCTGAAATTATTGAACTCAATGTTCAGTCCGGCAGGATGTAGTGTGCCTAATCGGTAGATGAGATGCTGTTCCTCGAGCTTGCGTTGATGTTCACTGGAACACTGCAGCAATCCCAGGACAGAGATGTGAGCATGAGAGCAGGGGGGAGTGTTGAAATGGCAAGCAACCGGAAGCTCAGGGTCCTGCTTGCGGACTGAGCGGAGATGTTCCGCAAAGCGGTCACCCAGTCTGCGCTTGGTCTCCCCAATGCAGAGGAGACCACACTGTGAGCAGCGAATACAGTATACTACATTGAAAGAAGTACAAGTAAATCGCTGCTTCACCTGAAAGGAGTGTTTGGGGCCTGGGATAGTGAGGAGAGAGGAGGTAAATGGGCAGGTATTACACCTCCTGCGATTGCAAGGGAAGGTGCCCTGGGACGGGGACGAGGTGGTGGGGGTAATGGAGGAGTGGACCAGGGTGTCGCGGAGGGAACGATCCCTTCGGAATGCTGACAGGGGAAGGGAGGGGAAGATGCGACTGGTAGTGGCATCACGCTGGAGGTGGCGAAAATGGCGCAGGATGATCCTTTGTATATGGAGGCTGGTGGGATGAAAAGTGAGGACAAGGGGAACCCTGTCACGGTTCTGGGAGGGAGGGGAAGGGGTGAGGGTAGAGGTGCGGGGAATGGGTCGGACACGGTTGAGGGCCCTGTCAACCACAGTGGGGGGAAATCCTCGGTTCAGGAAAAAGGAGGTCATATCAGAAGCACCGTCATGGAAGGTAGCATCATCAGAGCAGATGCGTCGGAGACGGAGAAACTGGGAGAATGGAATGGAGTCCTTACAGGAGGTAGGGTGTGAAGAAGTGTAGTCGAGGTAGCTGTGGGAGTCAATGGGCTTATAATGGATATTGGTAGACAACCTATCCCCAGAGATGGAGACAGAGAAGTCGAGGAAGGGAAGGGAAGTGTCAGAGATGGACCATGTAAAGGTGAGAGAAGGGTGGAAATTGGAAGCAAAGTTGATAAAGTTTTCTAGTTCGGGGCGGGAGCAGGAAACGGCACCGATACAGTCATCAATGTACCGGAAAAAGAGTTGGGGGAGGGGGCCTGAGTAGGACTGGAACAAAGAATGCTCGACATATCCCACTAAAAGACAGGCATAACTCGGACCCATGCGGGTACCCATAGCGACACCTTTTACTTGAAGGAAATGCATGGAGTTGAAGGAGAAGTTGTTCAATGTGAGAACAAGTTCAGCCAGGCTGTGGATGGGGACTGGTTGGGCCTCTGTTCCAGGAAGAAGCGGAGAGCCCTCAAACCATCCTGGTGGGGGATGGAGGTGTAGAGCGATTGGACGTCCATAATGAAGAGGAGGCGGTTGGGACCAGGAAACTGGAAATTGTCAAAATGACGTAGGGCGTCAGAAGAGTCACGGATGTAGGTGGGAAGAGACTGGACCAGCGGAGAAAAGATAGAGTCTAGATAGGAAGAAATAAGTTCAGTGGGGCAGGAGCAGGCTGACACAATGGGTCTGCCGGGACAGTCCCGTTTGTGGATTTTGGGAAGGAGGTAGAAGCGGGCTGTCCGGGGTTACGGGACTATGAGGTTGGAAGCTGTAGAGGGAAGATCTCCAGAGGGGATGAGGTCAGTGACAGTCCTTTGGACGGTGGCTTGATGTTCGGTGGTGGGGTCATGGTCCAGAGGGAGGTAGGAAGAGGTGTCTGTGAGTTGGCGTTGAGCTTCTGCAAGGTGGAGGTCGGTACGCCATACAACAACAGCACCACCCTTGTCTGCAGGTTTGATGACCATGTCGGGGTTAGACCTGAGAGAACGGAGTGCCTCAAGTTCAGAGGGGGACAGGTTAGAGTGAGTGAGGGGGGCAGAGAAATTGAGACGACCAATGTCTCGCCGACAGTTTTCAATGAAGAGATCAAGAGCGGCTAAGAGGCCAGGGGGAGGGGTCCAGGTAGAGGGAGAATGCTGGAGGCGGGTGAATGGGTCTGCTGGTCGGGGGGAGGACTCCTGGTCGAAGAAGTGAGCCCGGAGGCGGAGGCGACGGAAGAAGAGCTCAACGTCATGCCGAGCGCGAAATTCATTGAGGTGGGGGCGTAAGGGGATAAAACTGAGACCTTTGCTGAGTACAGAACGCTCAGCATCAGAGAGGGGGAGGTCAGAGGGTATAGTGAATACCCTCGTGTCTACCAATATCCATTATAAGCCCACTGACTCCCACAGCTACCTCGACTACACTTCTTCACACCCTACCTCCTGTAAGGACTCCATTCCATTCTCCCAGTTTCTCCGTCTCCGACGCATCTGCTCTGATGATGCTACCTTCCATGACGGTGCTTCTGATATGACCTCCTTTTTCCTCAACCGAGGATTTCCCCCCACTGTGGTTGACAGGGCCCTCAACCGTGTCCGACCCATTCCCCGCACCTCTACCCTCACCCCTTCCCCTCCCTCCCAGAACCGTGACAGGGTTCCCCTTGTCCTCACTTTTCATCCCACCAGCCTCCATATCCAAAGGATCATCCTCCGCCATTTTCGCCACCTCCAGCGTGATACCACTACCAGTCGCATCTTCCCCTCCCTTCCCCTGTCAGCATTCCGAAGGGATCGTTCCCTCCGCGACACCCTGGTCCACTCCTCCATTACCCCCACCACCTCGTCCCCGTCCCAGGGCACCTTCCCTTGCAATCGCAGGAGGTGTAATACCTGCCCATTTACCTCCTCTCTCCTCACTATCCCAGGCCCCAAACACTCCTTTCAGGTGAAGCAGCGATTTACTTGTACTTCTTTCAATGTAGTATACTGTATTCGCTGCTCACAGTGTGGTCTCCTCTACATTGGGGAGACCAAGCGCAGACTGGGTGACCGCTTTGCGGAACATCTCCGCTCAGTCCGCAAGCAGGACCCTGAGCTTCCGGTTGCTTGCCATTTCAACACTCCCCCCTGCTCTCATGCTCACATCTCTGTCCTGGGATTGCTGCAGTGTTCCAGTGAACATCAACGCAAGCTCGAGGAACAGCATCTCATCTACCGATTAGGCACACTACAGCCTGCCGGACTGAACATTGAGTTCAATAATTTCAGAGCATGACAGCCCCCCACTTTACTTTCATTTTTAGTTATTTTTTCTTCCTTTTTTTTCCATTCCTTTTTACATTTTTTACAATCTTTTTTTGCATTTATTTCATTTCATCTTAGTTTGTTCAGTTTGCTTACCCACTGTTTTTTTCAGGTTGTTTTTCATCAGGTTTGCACTTGCTGCTGTTCAATATTCAGTATATTCACACCTAATCTGTACTTTTGCTTTGTCTTTCAACACACCATTAACATATTGTTTGCCTTTGCTCCGTGACCTTTTGGTCAGCTATGTGGCCTGGTCCAATCTGCACCTTCTCCTTTGTTATCTCTTGCCCAACCCCCACCTCACTTGTTTATAATCTGTGACTTTTCTAATATTTGTCAGTTCCGAAGAAGGGTCTCTGACCCGAAACGTTAACTCTGCTTCTCTTTCCACAGATGCTGCCAGACCTGCTGAGTGATTCCAGCATTTCTTGTTTTTGTTTCAGATTTCCAGCATCCGCAGTATTTTGCTTTTATTATAGCTGAGAGGAGATTTAATTGATGTATATAAAATTGAGGGGCCTGGATTGAGTGGCTAGGTAGGGACCAATTTTGCTTAGCGGAGAAGTCAATAACCAGGGGTCATAGATTTAAAGTAATTAGCAGAAGGATTAGAGGGGAGTTGAGAATTTTTTTTCACACAGAAGCTGGTGGAGGCCTGGTACTCACTGTCTGAAAGGGTGTAAGAGGCAGAAACTCTTTTTATATTTAGAGATACAGCACTGAAACAGGCCCTTCGGCCCACCGGGTCTGTGCCGACCAACAACCACCCATTTATACTAACCCTACAGTAATCCCATATTCCCTGCCACCTACCTACACTAGGGGCAATTTACAATGGCCAATTTACCTATCACCTGCAAGGTGGCAAATGTTATTCCCTTGTTCAAGAAAGGGAATAGGGATAACCCTGGGAATTATAGACCAGTCAGTCTTACGTCGGTAGTGGGCAAATTATTGGAGAGGATTCTGAGAGACAGGATTTATGATTATTTGGAAAAGCATGGTTTGATTAGAGACAGTCAGCATGGCTTTGTGAGGGGCAGGTCATGCCTCACAAGCCTTACTGAATTCTTTGAAGATGTGACAAAACACATTGATGAAGGAAGAGCAGTGGATGTGGTGTATATGGATTTTAGCAAGGCGTTTGATAAGGTTCCCCATGGTAGGCTCATTCAGAAAGTGAGGAGGCATGGGATACAGGGAAAGTTGGCTGTCTGGATACAAAATTGGCTGGCCCATAGAAGACAGAGGGTGGTAGTAGATGGAAAGTATTCAGCATGGAGCTCGGTGACCAGTGGTGTTCCGCAGGGATCTGTTCTGGGACCTCTGCTCTTTGTGATTTTTATAAATGACTTGGATGAGGAAGTGAAAGGCTGGGTTAGCAAGTTTGCCGATGACATGAAGGTTGCTGGAGTTGTGGATAGTGTGGAAGGCTGTTGTAGGTTGCAATGGGACATTGACAGGATGCAGAGCTGGGCTGAGAAGTGGCAAATGGAGTTCAACCTGGAAAAGTGTGAAGTGATTCATTTTGGAAGGTCGAATTTGAATGCAGAATACAGGCTTAAAGACAGGATTCTTGGTAGTGTGGAGGAACAGACGGGTCCATGTCCATAGATCGCTCAAAGTTGCCACCCAAGTTGATAGGGTTGTTAAGAAGGCGTATGGTGTGTTGGCTTTCATTAACTGGGGGATTGAGTTTAAGAGCCGCGAGGTTATGCTGCAGTTCTATAAGGCCCTGGTTTGACCATACTTGGAATATTGTGTTCAGTTCTGGTCGCCTCATTATAGGAAGGATGTGGAAGCTTTAGAGAGGGTGCAGAGGAGATTTACCAAGATGCTGCCTGGACTGGAGGGCATGTCTTACGAAGAAAGATTGAGGGAGCTAAGGCGTTTCTCATTGGAGCGAAGAAGGATGAGAGGTGACTTGATAGAGGGGTACAAGATGATGAGAGGCATAGAGTGGATAGCCAGAGACTTTTTCCCAGGGTGGAAAGGGCTATCACCAGGGGGCATAATTTTAAGGTGATTGGAGGAAGGTTTTGGGGAGATGTCAGAGGTAGGTTCTTTACACAGAGAGTGGTGGGTGCGTGGAATGCGCTGCCAGCGGTGGTAGTAGAAGCAGATACATTAGGGACATTTAAGCGACTCTTGGATAGGTACATGGATGATAGTAGAATGAAGGGTAGGTAGTTAGTTTGATATTAGAGTCGGTTAAAGGTTTGGCACAACATCGTGGGCCGAAGAGTCTGTACTGTGCTGTACTGTTCTATGTTCTAAACTCTCACTGCATTTAAAAAATACAAGGATGTACATTTGAAGTGCTGTAACCTGCAGGGCTATGGACCAAGAGCTAGAAAGTAGGATTAGGCTGGGTGGCTCTTTTTGGGCCAGCGTAGACACAATGGGCTGAATGGCCTCCTTCTGTGCTAAAAGTTTTCAATGTTTCTATGAAAGAGGAAATGAAGGAATATGGGAACAGGATGGGCCCATGGGATTCGGACTATTTCTTATGTGGGGGCTAAATACCAATAAGGACTGGTTGTGATGAATGATCTGTTTCTGTGTTGATAGTTTCTTTGCAACTCCATATGGATGTTGCTGTATTGACTAGATATCTTTGCACACTTGTCTACCAGTTCAACAAGTTATGAATCAGTTCATAAAACAAGGACATCCGCTTGTCAAATAAAATGACTTCCTCTCATCAGACTTGAGGTCTTTGTACCAAACATTGGAGAACCTGTTATTCCTAAACAATATGCTATTACTTCACAACAACTTACATTTATGTAATGCCATTAATGTAGTAAAATGTCCCAAGGTGCTTCACGGGAACAATATCAACCAAAATTTGGCGCTAAGCCACACAGATATTAGGACAGGCGACCAAAACCTTAGCCAAAGAGCTTTAGCACTTCAAAGAAAGAGAGAGATAGAGAGGCGGAGAGGGTTAGGGAAGAAATTCCAGAGCTTAGGACGTAGGTAGCTGAAAGCACAGCCATCAGTAGTTGGGAAATTAAATGTGCAAAAGAGCAGAATTGGAAGAATAACTTAGTTTAAGTATGTTGTTCAGTTTTCCCAAAGCTTTTATATTGCCATAGAATTTGTCTCTGTCTGTTTCATATATACATGTCGCATATTTCAGTATTTCTGAAGTTTCTATTGAAATGCACAATATATTGTGAGTAAAATTGGTGAGCTAGAACAATGGTTCTCACTTTTTGGGTTGAACAACTCCTTTTAAAATAGATTTGTAATCACGGACCCCCCCCCCCCCCCCCCCCCCCCCCACCCCAATCTAACTTACAAGATTGTATAATACTGGGGAAGCAGTGGCATCGTGGTCATGTCACTGAACTAGTAATGCAGAGGCTCAGGTTAATGCCCTGGGGACACAGGTTCAAATTCCGTCAGCTGGTGGAATTTAAATTCAATTAATTAATTTTAAAAATCTGGAATTGAAAGCTAGTCCCAGTAACAGTGCCACTAAACTATCAATTGTTGCAAAAACCCATCTGGTTCACAAATGTCCTTTAGGGGAGGAAATCTGCTGTCCTTACCTAGTCTGTCCTACATGTGACTCCAGACCCACAGCAATGTGGCTGACTCTTAACTGCCCTCTGAAATGGCCGAGCAAGCCCCTCAGTTGTCAAGGACAATTAGGAACAGGCAACAAATGCTGGCTTTGCCAGCAGTGCCCGCGTCCCATGAAAAAAAACTCAATATGGAAGTGCTACATTTAAGGAGTGTTTTAATCATGCTTTTAAGAAAGCAGGTATTTACTTTTAGATATCAGTGAGATTGATGTGCCTGCTTCTTACTGCAGTCTTTGTATCTTTGCAGTGATGTTTGACAGTGACACTTCTCCACTTCCAGACAGGACTTGTACTCTTATCTTTTTTGTTGCCATAGCAGAAAATTTTACAAATGTATATTGTTGGGAAAGCGTAGTAACACTTTAGTTGCTCCCTTGACTAATTCTGGGTACTCCACAGCAACAGATGGCCAAAACTGGAGGTGTTTGTCCCTGAAATGTAATTTTCAGCGAGTGGTCGCAGGACAGTTCCACTAGCTCCTGTTCTGTTTTTCCAGTCAGGCAACAAGATGACATAGCAACTGTTGGAAATGGATTCCAAACCAACCGTATTTATCTGTTTATATATTTAAAGTGAACACTGAAGTACTCTGCCAAGGTTGCAAGATAAACAATGGTGCTTTCTTCCCTTCTTTCATGCACTGAACTGTCATTCTGTTTGCATCCAGAAACTTAGTCTGTAATGGGTAGGTATCTGAAATTCCAATGCTCAGTCTAATTTTCCAAATCCCAATTTTCTTCCTAAATGTTGCAATCTTGTCACTCACTTCAAGTATTACCCCCTTGTATTGATAAATTTTGTGTACTTAACAGGTTAAAAATGTCAGCAATGTTTGCAAGTTTTGTTATCCATTATTAGTCAGAAACGTTTTCAGTTAATGCAGGATTGCGCACAGAAAGAAAAGCCAACAGCTCTTTATGAAGCTCCAAAACTCTTTCTAGGACTGTCACGAGATAACTAATGCACTTCGGTATAAAGCAATAACTTTTCATGTCCTGCATCCATTTCTGAATGCAGCTTTGCAAACAGGCCAGTTCTGGTGAGGCGTCACCGACCTTAACTCTGTTTCTTTCTCCGCATATGCTGCCAGACCGGCTGAGTATTTCCAGCATTTCTTGTTTTTATTTCAGATTTCCAGCATCTGCAGTATTTTGCTTTTATTATATTACTGAATTAACAAGTATGGACTTCACAAAATTTATAGCTGCATTTAGCATAGCATCGAATTCAGGTTTCATTCTTTTTGAAGCAAGGTCTTGGTGATGCAACATACGATGTATCATGATTACCTGTGGGTTTACAGCTCTTTCAAGAACACCACTCCTTTTGCCTATCTTAGTGCCAGTCTGTGCGAACAACAACACAGTTCTCCCACTTAAGATTCCAAGAAATTATCCAGTAACTTAAATATTTTCACACTCAGTGTTTGTTCTGGTAACTCCTGAAAAAAAATCTTCTGAAATTTCCCCCAGCCAAACATAGCAAATGTAAACTAATAATTGCATTGCGCTATCAACATCAGCCGAATTGCAAACAGCTTAAATTCATGAAACCTTTTTGTCAATTGGTATTTCTCTTGAAAGTTCATCAATTTTTCTTTTAACCACGTCATTAGAAAGTGGCATGGCCTTCAACTTTTGTGCTGCGTCTTCACTCGACATCAGTTTGCACATTTCTACAGCATCTTGAAGAATCAGCTGCTCTCCAATGGTATTGTGTTTCTTGCTTTTCGCAATAAGGATGCTTTCAGGAACATTTCTGAAACCGATGTTATGTTTGTCATTTGATGACTGTTCTTTTTTGTGTTCAAAGAAGTCTTTCGATTTTCTTTATATTGTTGTGAGGTGTCGCTTTAGTTTTGCTGCTTTGCATGAAATTTGTAAGCACACAACGCATTGTGACAATCTATCACTGAGCTCTATAAATCTGAATTTTGTATAACACTCCTCATGCTTTTTGTTCTTCATTTGTTTCTGTTACTGGGCTCAGGACTGTCCATGGCTTAAGTTGAAGTACTTGCAATGGCAGTATGAGGTCATTTCAAGTACTTTTCCATTTTAAAGTAACTTGCTTACACTCCATCATCGATCAACGTTTTTTAACGGTGCTTGTGTTGCACAGAAGTACTTAGTTGCCAGAATGACAAAAATGCTGTTAAGGTAAAAAAGGAGAAAGACCAGCATTTGTACAACGCCCTTCACAATCTCATGATGTCCCAATCTGCTTTACAGCCAATTAAGTAATTTTGGAATGTAGTCACTGTTGTAATATGTAAATATATTTGTATTTGTTTTTGTTTACTCTATATGACAACTGTGACCTTCCGCAGTTCACTATTGTGGAGTTTTCTGGCACTGTAAACAACAATTAGTTTGTACAGTTATACTGGGTAACAGGTCTGGCTTTAAGGAAACTGGCCCCCTGAGCAAACTTGAGTTTTGGCACCCTTTCTTTGAGTTTATGTATATGGCACTTAAATATTTTTTTAAAGCTCCCCTCTCTTGAACAAGGCTGTACTTACCTGGCACCCACTGACAGCCTTGGTAACTGTGGACCTGTTTGGCAATCTTCACGCCACTCTCAGTGCTCCTCCATGCACGCTCCCTTCCTAGGTGAGATAGCCAATCCAATCTGCACTGCACCAAACCTAACTCTGGCTGCCGCTCATTTGCTTGCTCAACTATTTTGCAGACCTCTGGAAAATCTCTACAATTCTGAGGGGCCCATGGACCCCAGTTTGAGAATCACTGAGCTAGTCTCAAATTTCCATGTATAGCTCAATGTGACATTTTTAAATTTTACATACTAGCCATCCTGTGACCTCTGTGAGTGAGATTTGTTAAATTAAAGGCAATTTTACCAAAATGGAGATAATTTTATCATATGGACCCATGCCCACTAGGAACTGGATTAACATTCCCCAAACTCGATTCAGTTGACTTATAGCCAGCAATTGTGGCAGACTTCAGTCTAATCAGTTTTGGGTCCGGTTTGAATTCACATTCCAAAGAACAATACAGCACAGGAACAGGCCATTCGGCTCTCCAAGCCTGCGCCGATCTTGATGCCTGCCTAAACTAACACCTTCTGCACTTCCGGGACCCATATCCCTCTATTCCCTTCCTATTCATGTATTTGTCAAGATGTCTCTTAAACATCGCTATCGTATCTGCTTCCACCACCTCCCCTGGCAGCAAGTTCCAGACACTCACCACCCTCTGTCTTGCCTCGCACATCCCCTCTAAACTTTGCCCCTCTCACCTTAAACCTATGTCCCCTAGTAACTGACTCTTCCACCCTGGGAAAAAGTTTCTGGCTATCCACCCTGTCCATGCCGCTCATAACTTTGTAAACCTCTATCATGTCGCCCCTCCACCTCCGTCGTTCCAGTGAAAACAATCCGAGTATATCCAACCTCTCCTCATAGCTAATGCCCTCCAGACCAGGCAACATCCTGGTAAACCTCCTCTGTACCCTCTCCAAAGCCTCCACGTCCTTCTGGTAGTGTGGCGACCAGAATTGCACGCAATATTCTAAGTGTGGCCTAACTAAGGTTCTGTACAGCTGCAACATGACTTGCCAATTTTTATACTGTATGCCCCGACCAATGAAGGCAAGCACGCCGTATGCCTTCTTGACTACCTTATCCACCTGCGTTGCCACTTTCAGTGACCTGTGGACCTGTACGCCCAGATCTCTCTGCCTGTCAATACTCTTAAGGGTTCTGCCATTTACTGTATACCTCCCACCTGCATTAGACCTTCCAAAATGCATTACCTCACATTTGTCCGGATTAAACTCCATCTGCCATTTCTCCGCCCAAGTCTCCAACCGATCTATATCCTGCTGTATCCTCTGACAATCCTCATCATTATCTGCAACTCCACCAACCTTTGTGTCGTCCGCAAACTTACTAATCAGACCAGCTACATTTTCCTCCAAATCATTTATGATTCCTGAGGTGAAAAGGCCATGTCAATAAATCGTGTTACAGATAATCTGAGGGTTGAATGTTTTTGTTGGTGGCAGAAGTCACTTATGTGGATGAATCAGCATTGAGAGAATTCATTATACTTCTGTGCTGCTAATGATTGCAAGTCGCAGCTTGGAATATTATCGAACACTTCTGATATATTTAGTGTTTCACCCATATAGGCATTCATTGGTCATCCAGTCACAGTGCCAAACCTATTTGAAATTATTAGTCTGTTTTCACTTCCAAAAGACAATGGAATAATTTGACATTTGTTACCACTGAGATGGGAGGAGTGCACTGTCTTTTCTAGTTCCACTTCTCCACAGATTACGACATATATTTAAATGTTTACCCAGTTACCAATGCGGTCAATCATATACTCTAGTCTTTATCCCAGCATAAAATAGACCAACCAGGTTTCTTTAATAAGCAATTTTACGGTGGGCAGACGGGAGCTGGCCAGAAGGATTAGAAAGGGAAGCTGTTAGTAGTGTTGCCTCGCTGATGGTTAAATCCTAAGCTAGAACACCTAGAAACTTTATTTTACATTGGGCGGACAGAAGCTGGCCCCCGACATACAAGTCAGTGGCAAACCCGCTTCTGCCTCGCTTGGGGATCCGTTCTGTATTTTACGGGTCCTCAGGCTTTAATTGTTCCGAGGCAGGACTTCCACCCACTTGAGGGTGGCCACTACTGGGACTGTAGCCCAGCATGAAGGGAAGATGCCTGGGAGTCGGAAAGACAGGTAGGTTTTGGTTGCCTCGCCAGGTGTAATCAGTCGGGCCCCGGCAAGGCAAGGGTGGCCAGTTGGGGGGCAAGGGGGATGTGTTGGGTGCTGGGGGTGGTTGAGGTAGCTGGGGCAGCCCTCCATTGGACACCCTGTGCCCAATGAGCAGGTCCCCCCCCCCACCCCCACCCCCAGGACGATAGCAGCCGCCTGGTTTTCACAGGCGGCTTTTCCCGCCTCCAGGATGCCCGCTTGCCACGCGTAAAATCCGCATGGAGGTGGGCAAAGGCCCTTAGGTGGCCGTTAAATGGCCACTTAAGGGCCTTGATTGGCCTGGGGTCGGGAGGCAGAGGAGGGAGCAGGTCGGGAAATCCTCCTGGAGACTTTCGCTCCATTTTATCCCCCCCCCCCACCCCCCTCAACCACCACCATCCGGCTCGTTGGGGTGGTGTAAAATTCCAGCCGTTAGTTTATTATAAAGCAAGATTTAACCAGTAACGAAGCAAAGCATTAACACACAGATTGAAATATGAAAGTCCCCTTTTTACCTTAGCCGCTCAAACCGGATAACTGAAAAAATAGAGATTTTCTCTTTAGAGCTCTGTTACAAAAAAACATTGGCCAAATACTTGCTAATTCTTGAAGAAAAAAAAAGAGATGTGGAAAGATGTCAGTTGTCCCTTTATTCTGGCGTCCCAGATATGTGTAGACGGCTGTCACTGGAATCTTTCTAGAACAGTTCTTTTTAGACAACGTTGACTATCAGTTTGACAGACTTTCCAGGAGAAATGCAGCATCAGTTTTCTCTATGTCTTACACTTGATTCTCAAAGAGATGGGAAAGGCTGAGCTGGGCTTTATCCTTGGCAGGTTGATTTTTAAACTCCTTTCAAAACACTGTCCACACCCCAACTCACTGTCCAAAGCGAAACCAAAAACAATATCTTGAGTCAAACCTCCTGACCTTGATACATCTTGACCTGTCACTTCCCTGTAAACGTCTTCACCAGGTCAACCCACCCCCCTCCCCCCCCAAAACTGGGTACTTACCTGAAGACAGGTGACTTCCAGTAAGGGTTGTTTACAAACCAAGTGCAAAAGACCTTCCAATGACCTCTTTTTTAAAAAAAAAACACAGTCCAGCATCTGTGGGATCCTTTTCAGTTTTAAAACCCAAGTCCTCAAAAAAATATTTAACAAAAAATGGAAGCACTTTTGTAACACATTATACATTGTTACGATTCGGTGAGGAGGGGTCGCATGGTTCCCCTTTTTTCCCTCCTTGTTTGACTGCAACAGGTTTACTTCTTTTTGGAAGTGGATATACTTGCCAATTCAGTGAGTGTTTAACTGTTTGTGCACAGTGATCATAAAAGAACCAATCGGGCAGATTTTCTTGAGTTTAACAAAGAAAGAGTTTACCTTTATTATACTTAAACCGATCTAAGTAAAATTACAAAATGCACTTCAACTTTCGTATCCACGCACACACGCAAATAGGTTACAGAGTGGGGAAGGAAAGATTGATCAAATTAGAGGCGAGCAATAAAAGGGATTTACAGTCTGTGGAGGTTGGTGACTCGGCTGGCTTTGGGCTGAATTCGATGGTGGTGCGACTTTTCCTCGGTGGTCCTGATGCTTCTGATTTGAAGATGTGGACGGCTGATTTGGCTGTTCTCCTTCAAGGAGTCTCTGTCTGCAGCTGAGGCATCCCTGGGTGGTCACAGTCAGCAAACAGGATTCAAAGATTGCAAGGTGGGTTCAAGGGAGAAGGAGGAAGGAGGGATCCCACTCAGGTCTTCTCTCGTCAGCGTCTAGCTGCTTGTCTTCCTGCAGAGAAGCATCAAGTCCTCTTTAGTCTCTTTTTTTTAAATTCAATTCCAGTTGGTGGATTAAAAATCATCATTCGACAAAAAGCACATTTTCATGTCAACGTATTGAGGTAAAATTAGCATTGCAAGTAACACATCAGAATATATTGGCCAAGAATAATGGACCTAAGATCGATAGTGTTTCAGAGCCTGATTTATACTAGAGTGACACAAAACTAGGTGAGGAAGATGCAGAGGTTTCAAGGAGATTTGGACAGATGTAGTGAGTGGGCAAGAACATGGCAGATGGAATATAATGTGGAAAAATGTGAGGTTATCCATTTTGGTGGATGAATAGATGTGCAGAGTATTTCTTAAATGGTAAGGGATTAGAAAGTGTAGATGTACAAAGGGACCTGGGTGTCCTCATCAGTAAGTCACTGAAAGCTAACATGCAGGCGCAGCCATCTTCCATCTTTGGTCTCCTTGTCTCGAGAGACCATGGGTGAGCGCCTGGAGGTGGTCAGTGGTTTGTGTAGCAGCGCCTGGAATAGCTATAAAGGCCAATTCTAGAGTGACAGACTCTTCCACAGGTGCTGCAGACAAAATTGGTTGTCGGGGCTGTTACACAATTGGCTCTCTCCTTGCGCTTCTGTCTTTTTTCCTGCCAACTGCTGAGTCTCTTCGACTCGCCACGCTTTAGCCCCGCCTTTATGGTTGCCCGCCAGCTCTGGCGATTGCTGGCAACTGACTCCCACGACTTGTGATCAATGTCACAGGACTTCATGTCGCATTTGCAGACGTCTTTAAAGCGGATATAAGGACGGCCGGTGGGTCTGATGCCAGTGACGAGCTCACTGTACAATGTGTCATTGGGGATCCTGCCATCTTCTATGCGGCTCACGTGGCCAAGCCATCTCAGGCGCCGCTGGCTTAGTAGGGTGTATATGCTGGGGATGTTGGCCGCCTCGAGGACTTCTGTGTTGGCGATACGGTCCTGCCACCTGATGCCAAGGATTCTCCAGAGGCAGCGAAGATGGAATTAATTGAGACGTCGCTCTTGGCTGACGTACGTTGTCCAGGCATCGCTGCCGTAGAGCAAGGTACTGAGGACACAGGCTTGATACACTCGGACTTTTGTGTTCTGTGTCAGTGCGCCATTTTCCCACACTCTCTTGGCCAGTCTGGACATAGCAGAGGAAGCCTTTCCCATGTGCTTGTTGAATTCTGCATCGAGAGACAGGTGATAGTTGAGCCTAGGTAGGTGAACTCTTGAACCACTTCCAGAGTGTGGTCGCCGATATTGATGGATGGGGCATTTCTGACGTCCTGTCCCATGATATTTGTTTTCTTGAGGCTGATGGTTAGGCCAAATTCGGTGCAGGCAGCCGCACACCTGTCGGTGAGTTTCTGCAGACACTCTTCAGTGTGAGATGTTAAAGCAGCATCGTCAGCAAAGAGGAGTTCCCTGATGAGGACTTTCCGTACTTTGGTCTTCGCTCTTAGACGGGCAAGGTTAGATTAGATTAGATTAGATATACAGCACTGAAACAGGCCCTTCGGCCCACCGAGTCTGTGCCGACCATCAACCACCCATTTATACTAATCCTACACTAATTCCATATTCCTACCACATCCCCACCTATCTATATTTCCCTACCACCTACCTATACTAGGGGCAATTGCTAATGGCCAATTTACCTATCAACCTGCAAGTTTTTGGCTTGTGGGAGGAAACCGGAGCACCCGGAGGAAACCCACGCAGACACAGGGAGAACTTGTAAACTCCACACAGGCAGTACCCAGAATTGAACCCGGGTCGCTGGAGCTGTGAGGCTGCAGTGCTAACCACTGCGCCACTGTGCCGCCCAGGCAGGTTGAACAACCTGCCACCTGATCTTGTGTGGAGGAAAATTCCTTCTTCTGAAGACTTAAACGCATGTGAGAACAGCAGGGAGAAGAAGATCCCAAACAGTGTAGGTGCGAGAACACAGCCCTGTTTCACGCCACTCAGGATAGGAAAGGGGTCTGATGAGGTGCCGCTTTGCTGAATTGTGCCTTTCAGATTGTCATGGAATGAGGTGATGATACTTAGTAGCTTTGGTGGACATCCGATCTTTTCTAGTAGTCTGAAGAGACTATATGAGTCCTCATCAGTAAGTCACTGAAAGCTAACATGCAGGCGCAGCAAGCAATTAAGAAGGCTAATGGTATGTTGGCCATTATCGTAAGAGGATTTGAGTACAAGAGTAGTGAAGTCTTGCTTCAATTCTGTAGAACCTTGGTTAGACCGCACTTGGAGTACTGTGTGCTGTTTTGGTCCCCTTACCTTAGGAAGGATATTATTGCCATAGCGAGAGAGCATTGAGACTTGTTCCCGGGATGGAGGGACTGTCCTATGAAGAGAGATTTGGGAAACTGGGCCTGTATTCTCTAGAGTTTCAAAGAAGGAGAGGTGATCTCATTGAAACCTACAAAATACTGAAAGGGTAGATGCAAGTAAGATGTTTCCCCTGGTTGTGGAGTCCAGAACCAGCGGACACAATTTCAAAATAAGGGGGAAGACACTTAGGACAGAGAAGAGGAGAAATTTCTTTACTCAGAGGGTTTTGAATCATTGGAATTCTCTACCCCAGAGGGCTGTGGAAGCTCAGTCATTGAGTATGTTTAAATCAGAGATTGCTAGATTTCTAAATATCAATGACATAAAGGGATATGGGGATAGTGTGGGAAAAAGGCACTGAAGTGGATGATCAGCCATGATCGTATTGAATGGAGGAGCAGGCTTGATGGGCTGAATGGCCTACTGCTGCTCCTATCTTCCTATATCATCCTAGAGTGCCTGAGGAAATGATAGCGGTCATGCATGAGGCATTGGTTGATGGTTTCAATAGTTTACTGTGTGTGGTTTAGTCCTGAGAATTGGAGGTTAGCTTGTATGTCCTGTTAAATAAAGAAAATAAATCGGACTGTGGAATCTGTTGGCTGCTAAGCTTAGCTTCATTTGTAGGTAAGATATTATATGAGGTACTATTAAATAAAAATGATCACTTCATTGATTATCACAGCTATTGGGAATACCCACAGCTCATGCCTTACTAACTTAATTGAGTTTTTTGAGAAAGTGACTCAACCAATTGATAATGAAAGTCCAGTAGATGTTGTTTATTTCGGGCTCCAGAGGATTTTTGATGAACTTCTGCAAAGATGATTATTAGAAAACAAAAGGTAATGTCTTATTAGAGCAAAAGAGCAGAGTCTTATTTGACACTTGATCAGCTCTCTAACATTTTTTTCAAGTTTTACTGCATTTCACTGTTGTGGCAAATTATGGTGCAAACATTTTACCTGGCACATTGTATTTCTGTTGAACAGGAGGGTCAGTAGTGGCTGGAGAACTCTGCAAGAGGGTGGGCATCAGATTTCTGAGGCATTGGGACCTGTTCTGGGGCAGGTGGGACCTGTACAAGATAGATGGGTTGCACCTTAGCAGGACTAGGACTAACATCCTCACCGGGACATTTGTTAGTGCTATTGGGGAAGGTTGAAACTAGATTGGAAGGGGGTTGGGAATCTGAGAGGGAGCTCAGATTAGAGGGAAGCAAAACTGGTAAGAGAAAGTAGTAAACAAATTTAGAAGGCATGCGAAACGAAGGCAAACATCAAATAGGCTTAGAATGAGCAATAATGTTAAGACAAAGTTAAGGGCACCCTGTCTGAATGCACGCAGCCTTTGCAGCAGGGTAAATGATTTGAAGGCACAAATAGAGGTAAATGGGTATGATTTGATTTCCATTACGGAGACATGGTTGCAGGGTGACCAGGACTGGGAACTGAATATTAAGGGATATTTGTCCTTTAGGAAGGACAGGCGCTGGGGACAAGATCAATACATCAGTGAGAGAGGATCTTAGATCAAAGGAGCAAATGTTGAATCAGTTTGGATGAAGCTAAGAAACAGCAAGGGGCAGCAAACGTTGGTGGGAGTTGTTTATAGGCCACTAAACTGTATTGGTAATGTTGGACATGGTATAAATCAGGAAATTAGAGCTGCATGTCGCATGGGCAATACAGTAATAATGGGTGACTTAATTTACATATAGACTGGGTAAACCTAATTAGCACTAATACTGTGGAGGATGAATTCCTGGGCCTGTATGAGTTGGGTTACTGGAGCGGTATGTTGAGGAACCAACTGGAGATCGGGCTATTTTAGATTTAGTATTACGTAGTGAGAAAGGGCTGTAAAGGATCCATTAGTAAATAGTGACCACAATATGATGGAATTTTACATTGCGTTTGAAAGCGATATAGTTCATTCAGAAACTAGGGTCTTAAATCTGAACAAAGGAATCTATGAAGGTATGAGGGGCAAGTTGGCTATGGTGGATTGGGAAAATACGATAAAAGATTTGATGGTAGACAGGCAATGGCTAGTATTAAAAGAAGTATTACACGGTCTGCAACAAATACATTCCTCTAAGACACAAAAACCCAACAGGGAAGATGAATCAACTGTGGCTAACAAAAGAAGTTAAAGATTGCATTAGGTCAAAGGAAGTCGCTTATAAGGTTACCAGAAAAAGTGATACGTCTGAGGATTGGGAGCAATTTAGAATCCAACAAAGGGGAAGCAAGAAACTTATAAAGAAAGGGAAAAGAGAATATGAATGTAAGCTAGCAAGAAACATAAAGGTGGACTGTAAAAGCTTCTTTAGGTATGTGAAAAGGAAAAGATTAGCAAGGACAAATGTGGATCCATTATAGGCAGAGACAGGAGAATTTGTGGCGAAGAATGGGGAAATGACAGAGAGAATAAACAATTAATTTGTCAGTCTTCACGGAGGAAGATACAGAAATACTAGGAATCCAAGGGACTTGTAAAAATTATCAATAAAGAGGGAGTGTTCGAAAAGTTAACAGGATTGAACACAAGAAATAGGAGCAGAAGTAGACCATATGGCCCATCGAGCCTGCTCCGTCATTCAATATGATCATGACTGATCTTGGGCTTCAGTTCCACTTTCCTGCCCACTCCCCATATCCCTTTATTCCCTGTGAAACCAAAAATCTATCTATCCCAGCCTTAAATGTATTCAATAATGGAGCATCTACAGCCCTCTGGGGTGGAGAATTCCAAAGATTCACAACCCTTTGAGTGTAGTAATTTCTCCTCATCTCAGTCCTGAATGATTGGTCCTTTATCCTGAGACTGTGCAGCCACATTCTAGATTTCCTGACCAGTGGAAACAATCTCTCAGCATCTACCCTATCAAGCCCTTTCAGAATCTTCTACATCTCAATTAGATCGCCTCTCATTCTTCTAAACTCCAGAGAATATAGGCCCAATTTATTCAGCCTCTCATCATATCCCAGGGATCAATTTAGTAAATCTTTGCTGCACTGCCTCCTTTCTTAAATGTGGAGACCAAAACTGCACACAGTATTCCAGGTGCGGTCTCAGCAAAGCCCTGTACAGTTTTAATAAGACTTCTTTATTCCTGTACTCCAATCCCCTTGCAATAAAGGCCAACATGCCATTTGCCTTCCTAATAGCCTGCTGCACCTGCATGTTAACTGTGCGTTCCTTGTACGAGTACCCCCAGGTCCCTCTGAACATCAACTTTCCAGTTTCACACCTTTTGAAAAATATTCTGCTTTTCTATTTTTACAACCAAAGTGAACAACTTCACACTTCCCTACATTATACTCCAATTACAATCTTGTTGCCCACTCACTTAGCCTGTCTATATCTCTTTGCAGCCTCTCTATGTCCTCCCCACAGCTTACCTTTCCACCAAGCTTTGTATCATCAGCAAACTTAGATACATTACTCTCTGTCTCTTCATCTAAGTCATTAATATTGATTGTAAATAGCTGAAGCCCCAGCACTGATCCTTGCAGCACCCCACTATTTACTGCCTGACAACTTGAAAATGCCCATTTATGCCCACTCTGCTTCCTGTATGTTAACCAATCCTCTAACACCAAGAGCTAAAGGCCTGCTACCCGACCTGAACCCGATGGGACCTGACGACGGGTCGGGTTCGGGTCGGGTTGCTCTTCCGGGTCCGGCTTTCGTGTTCAGGTCCGGGTCCGGGTCGGGCTGAGTCCGGTTCGGGGACACACAGTATTAATTGGACTTGAAAGGTTGTTTAAAAAGGTGAAGATTGGAACCACCAAGTTAGTGATCGTTTGGTCACGAGTTAAACAGAAACCCATGGAGTTGTGCCCAGACAGGTTGTGCCACACTGTACCAGTATCTGTATTGCTTAAAATAAACACAGCAATTGCCCAAAGGCTCAGAAAATATTATACATTACCTACACTATTGCTTTACAGGTTGAAATACTTGCTGCAAGTTTAACCAGTGAGCAGCTGAGATGCAGAGACCAGGAAGGTCCTGAGTGATTATTATAAAATATACAATATTTATATAAAAAATATAAAATGATCACTGTCAGGACTCTAGTCTACACACACAGTACAGTACGGGTCCCGGGTACTTGTCAGATTTTAGTCCCTCAAATTTCTCCAATACTTTTTCTCGGTTGATTTCCTCACTCTTTTTAGCCTCTAGGTTACTGCCTATTTCTGGTATGGAACTAATGTTTTCTACTGTGAAGACAGGCACAAAATATTTGTCCAATGTCTCTGCCATTTCCTCATTTACCATGATGATTTCTCCAGTCTCTGCCTCTAAGGGATCAACATCTACTTTAGCTACTCTCTTCCTTTTTATGTACTTATAAAAGCTCTTACAATCTGTTTTTATATTGCTTGCTAGTTTACTCTCATATTCTATTGAAGGCTGATAAATCCCCTGGACCAGATGATCTACATCCCAGAGTATTGAAGGAGGTGGCTGTAGAGATAGTGGATGCATTGTTGGTTATCTTTCAAAATTCTATTGATTCTGGAAGGGTTCCTGCAGACTGGAAAGTAGCAAATGTAACCCCACTATTTAAGAAAGGAGGGAGAGAGAAAACTGCGAACTATAGACCTGTTAGTTTGACATCAGTAGTAGGGAAAATGTTAGAATCTATTATAAAGGATTTGATAACTGGACACTTGGAAAATAATTATATAATTGGACAGAGTCAACATTGATTTATGAAAGGGAAATCATGTTTGACAAACCTGTTGGAGTTTTTTTGAGAATGTTACTTGTAGTGTAAAAAGGAGATCCAGTAGATGTGGTGGATTTGAATTTTCAGAAGGCTTTTGATCAGGTCCCACACAGGAGGTTAGTAAACAAAATTAGAGCACATGGGATTGGGGCTAATATACTGGTATGGATTGAGAATTGGTTAACAGACAGAAAACAGAGAGTAGGAATAAACGGTTCATTCTTAGGATGGCAGGCTATTACTGGTAGGGTACTGCAAGGATCAGTGCTTGGGCAACAGCTGTTCAAACACTATATTAATGATTTGGTTGTGGAGACCAATTGGAATATTTCCAAATTTGCTGATGACGCAAAACTAAGTGGGAACATAAGTTGTGAGGAGGATGCAAGGAGGCTTCAAGGGGATTTGGACAGGCTAAGTGAATGGGAAAGAACATGGCAGATGGAATATAATATGAATAAGTGTGAAGTGATCCACTTTGGTAGGAAAAAAAACAGGCAGAGTATTTCTGAAATGGTGAGAGGTTGGGAAGTGTTGATGTCCAAAGTGACCTGGGTGTCCTTGTTCATGAGTCACTAAAAGCTAGTATGCAGGTGCAGCAAGCAATTAGGAAGGCAAGTGGTATGTTGGCTTTCATTGCAAGGGGATTTGAGTAATGGAGTAAAGATGTCTTTCTGCAATTGTATAGAGCCTGGGTGAAACTCCACCTGGAGTATTTTGTACAGTTTTGGTCTCTTTATCTAAGGAAGGATATACTTGCCATAGAGGGAGTGCAACAGATGTTCACCAGACCAATCCCTGGGCTGTTGGGATTGTCTTATGAAGAGAGATTGCAGAAACTGGGCCTGTATTCTCTAGAGTTTAGAAGAATGAGAGGTGATTTCATTGAAACTTACAAAATTCTTAACAGGGCGTGACAGCGTAGATGCAAATAGGATGTTTCCTCTGGCTGGTGAGACTAGAACCAGGGGACACAGTCTCAGGATAAGGGGTAGGCCACTTAAGACTGAGATGAGGAGGAATTTCTTTACTTAGAGGATGGTGAATCTTTGGAATTCTCTACCCCAGAGGGCTGTGGAAGCTCAGTCATTGAGCATGTTCAAGACAAATCGAAAGACATCAAGGGATATGGGGATAGTGGGGAAAAATAGCGTGGAGGTAGATGATCAGCCATGATCTGTTTGAATGGCGGAGTAGGCTCCACATCTGCTGCTCCGATGTCCCCTAATATGCCTTTTATGTTGGTAAACTGAAAGACTTAGCAATCAAGCCAGTACTTCGTTTCCTTTAGGAAAAAGAACTTTACTAAACAGAGTTTAGTGTTTTATATCTCTCTACATTGCCTGGTGCTAGGTCAGGACCCACCAGGGAAAGTAAAAGCTCCTTTCACACTACTCCACTTAATTCAAATTATCTAATAATTTACATTTTTAAGCTCCAAACTCCCACTTTGAATTAAGCACATAACAAAACAGCAAATTATTAAATCGTACATTTTTTTCTTGCACAAAAAGTGTTTGAATTATTAGGAGTAAACTGTGTTTATGTATTGCTACTAGTTGCGGCAACTTTTGGAGGGTTGCACTGTAGACCATCTGTAAGGCAGATACCCCGAACGAAATATTTGTTTTATTAACCGTTACTGTCTTAAGTTTACTCTTGCCATTGCATTGCTTCTGATGAAATGAAAATGTGAGTTTTTAAAATCCCACCAACATTATTTGTGTGGCAAGAAATGCTCCTTTTTGTATAAAGGTTGAATATATGACGAAAATGTTAGCTAAGGCACCATTAGCAGAGAAATCCACTCTGTAGGAAGTTCAGCCTTTACATTCAAAGCTTTCACCCTGTCTCCCCCTTATTTTTTTTATTGTCCTGGCATGGCTTGATGTTTCTGTAGTTTTGTTTTATTGTTTTGGTGCTGTTGTTTCATTGTTTTATTTGTTCTCTAAATGTTGGTGATGCTTGAAAGTCATCAGTGAACCACTTGGGTTTTTATGTGCCAGCCCAAAAATGATCAGATTTATTAAATTCAGTTGTTGTTCATGAGCTCTGGGTTGCTGCTCCAGTACCGTAACCAATACAGTACTGAAGCCTTCTAAATTCTCAGCGTGGGCTCTTCTGTACAAGGAATTCTGGGATGTAGTCCAGAACAAAGTATTGCATTGAGTGTGAGAAGATCACCTGACTATTAGCATGCTTACTTAAAGCGGCAGTATCCAGATTCTTTTTCCTGTTATCAGGTGATAGCAATATCCTAATTTTATGTGAAGGCTGAACTTCTCTTAAAGTATGAGGAAAATTGTACCCCTGGTATGACATGCAGGTGTCAGCTGTTAAACTGTGGAGCTGATGTAATGGGGATGCCATAAACCTTTGGCTGGATCAACTGTCATTGTAGATCTCTGCAGTTGTCCTGTTTTCAGGTTGATTGGGGACATGCACAGTCCTTCCTCTCTCGATTTGTCAGAAATTCAGCCCCCACCCCACTAATATTCACCATTTAAAAATCAGATATTATTTAGAATTATAATTCTTCCTGGTTTATTCAGATTCTATTTAAATACATTTTAGAGAGTAGTTCAATCTTTTAACTTTCACTTCTGTGCTGTGTTATAACTACTTAGTGTTTAAATGAATATAAAGATATACAAAATTAATCATAATTATGTATTTTCACAGTTGGATTCCACAGGGCATTCAAGCTCCACAATTCCTAGCAGTGTGATGAAGTGCTAGTTGCTAGGGAATTGTGGAGCCTTACTAACCACTAGTGAGAAACATTATGGAAAAGTAACAGAAGCTCCTTTAACCAGCCATCAGAGCAGGTGCTGGGAACATGCAAGACAAAGAAATAGAAGTCATGGCTATTAGGAAAAACATATGTGGAAACATGAAAGATGATTAAAACTTGAGCAGGAGGAAGGCAAAGTGCTGATAAGGGATTATAACTATATATGTCCAAAAAATATAATGATGAATGGAGACCAGGAGAGGTACATCAGTAATATCTGTTACCTGACTGACTGAGTACTAATGGTTCAAGAAGGAAATAGAGGAAAACTGGAAAAACTGAAGATCTGTATGATAAACAAAACAAATAATAAAACAACATTGAATAACCAGAGAGGTGAAAGTTATCAGACTGAAAAATCAGACGTGAGAAGTGTGGCAGTGATTAAGGAACTACATAAAGGAGATGTACTGAAATTCGATCGGATGCTACAAGAAATCTGAGAGACTGAATTGAACATGATGCATATAGCATGTTTTGCAACTCTGGAATGGAGACATCCTGACACACACGGCTGAATTTTATGATATTGCGCGCGGGGGCTCATTTAAATGGAGGAGACAGAACGACTGCCCCCGATGACGTAGAGAGGGCTGCTGCTCCGTCCCCAGTAATGGCGTCTAGCGCCACCATGCAGGCGCCAGCGCCATTTTTAAAGGACTTCAAGCCCTTAGCAAAAATTTGAATTTTTAAAGGTATATTATTGTTCACTTCTTTAAAAAAAATATTAAAAGCTGGAGACCCTTTCCCAACTCCCACTAGCAACCACCCCCCCCCCCCCCCCCCCAAAAAACCTCAATGGTTTTTTTATTGGCCTATATGCAGAAAATTTATTTTCGTCCCAACCCGAACTTACCCCCGCAACCTCTTCACATTTGCCCTTCAACCCCTTCCCACCATCCCTACTGCCAATAAGAAGTGTTTTTCCCGCGTTCCCCCGCCCTAATAATTTCAGTCCTTCCTCCCCCTCCCCAATAATTTCAATTCTTCCCCCCCTCCCCACCAGTGTCTCGCCTCGGAACTTAGAATGTGCGCGAGTTGCGGCTGGCAGCCATAAAGTCGGCATGGGACGGCTGCCGGGGCCAGATAAGCTTATTTGCATTTTGTTTTAATATGTAAATGAAGGCCCCGTCACTTGGCGGTTAGGGAGGGTTCGCACCAAGGCCTCGCCGCCGCTGGTAAAAATTCAGCGGGGCCTTCATGGCATCGTGGGTTGTGGCGGGCCTCTCGCGCAAGTATTTTACGGGCCTCCCCGCCAAAACCCATGACGTTGAAGGGCTGGTAAAATTCTGACCTCAGTGTCACAGCTTATTGAAGCTTCAGTACAGTTTTCAACCATGGTGTTCTACAATGTCTGCTTCAGACTTGTATCTGCAGTGCACTGCAACAATTTTGACAAGATGGCAACAGCTGGTGATACATGGAACTATATTAGGAAAGGAAAGTAGTGTTCCAGTACTTCACTCATTCTTCCGATATGAGCTAAAACAGTAACTTTTGGCAAACGTCCAGCCATCACAGCCCTGTCCTTACCTACTCACTCACAAATGCACTTCCAGTGCCAATCACAGGAGTCGTTTTTGTCCCTCTCTGGACTGAGAGTGCTGTGGCCAATTTCAACATCTTTGCCTGCTAACCCATCTGACATTAACTCAGTACAGATGAAGGGTTTGAAATTGGAATCATGCTGGTTTGTAGAGCTCACTAGTCCACCATTAATTTATCCATTTATCGATTAGAAGACCAAACACTTCAAATACAGCCTTCAGAATCTTAAATCTATTCAGTGAAATGATGACATACGTGTCCACATTTTTTACATTTTCCAAGAAAGCATGAAAAGGCTGGGTCTCTTTTCTCTTGAAAAGTGAAGGCTGAGAGTTGACCCATGGAGTTCTTTAAAGCTAGGAAATGTTTTAATGGATTAGGCATAGAATGTTTCTCGTTGTGGGGAAAAAGCAAAACTAGAGGCCATTAATGTGAGATAGTCACCAAGAAATCAAATGGGAGATTCTGAAGAAACTTCTTTACCCAGCGAGTGATGAGAATGTGGAACTTGCCACCACAGGGAATGGTTGAGGCTATTTGATGCATTTAAGGGGAGGCTAGATAAGCATTTAATGGAGAAGGGAGTAAATGGTTATGCTGATAGAGTTAGATGAGGAAGGATGTGAGGAGGCTTGAGTGGAGCATAAATGCCAGCATGACCTGTTTGGGCTGAATGGCCTGTTTCTGTACTGTATATTCTATGTAATTCTCTAAGTAGTTTAATTTGGAAGTTTACTTGAGTGCAAAGCTAATCTGACATTAGTTACCACCCATAACCATTGTGTTAACATGATCAGGTTTACATGCAAATTTGGAGAGCTCATGCTTTGAAGGGTAGAACTACAAATTTAAGCTGGTACTTTGAACATAAAACTGGAGAGGGACACTACAAGAGAATGCAACTTTGAATTGACAGATCAAATCCAGGAGAAAAATCAGTTGTTTCAATGTAGACCACAGTGTTTGCACTAAATTTCACTTGGGTGCCCATGGTGCAGTGTTTAATTAATAGGTAATTTCATAGGTAATTAACTTGGACACAGTTAACCAAACTCTAATACAAGCAACAAAGCACTATAAAAAGGTGATATCTCACCTGCTGTGTAATAAATTACCTTGGGAAATGAATTAGCCAAATTTTTCACTTTGCATAAAGTGCACGAGAGAGGAGCAATGCCTGATGAATAGGAACAAACTGTAAATGCTGGAAATCGGAACTAAAGCCAAAAATTGCCAGAAATACGCAGCAAATTCACCAGCATGTGTAAAGAGAAGACAGGTTAACATTCAAACATAGACTGTTCTTCATAACTGGAAAACAGTACCCCAAGATGAGTCGGAAAGATTATGCTTTGTTCTTTAAGATCACCCCCAATCAACAGGACAGAAGTTTTCCAACAGTAAGAGAAACTAAGCAAAGCTTCATAACTTTACACTGGATTCTAGAATGAGGAAGGAATTTGTTGGAGATGCCAAATGGAGCAGTTTATATTATTTGCATTTTTAGCTCTACATGCCGTGAAAGTTGCCCAGCAACAAACTTTTAGTTTTAAGCTGGTTTCTTAAACTTTCCAACCTTCTTAAAAAAAAATTATTACAATATGTAAGCTTTTTTAAGGAAACCTGTCTTATTTTTATAAGGCTCAATCAGACAGTGATAATTTGGACTATCTTCCAAACAAGTTATCACAATCAGATTCCACAATAATTGGTTAGAGGGGGTACTCCAGTTATGGGAGGGTTTGATTATTTGCTTCAAATTACATCTCAAAACATCACACTGATACTGAAAGTAGTATGAGAGGTGAAATGGTGGATTTGACAATCCGAGGCAAAATTCTTTCCAATGAGTATCAGAAACTTTTTTTTAATATTTGAAAACATTCTTTTGAAGGCTGACTGACTCATTGCAGACTTTTATTATAATTAGTTTATGTAGTTTTTGTTAAACACAATTTTTCTAGTTAAAAGTTTAATAATTGTAAATATATTTTGTCTGTACACTCTAACGAGGGTAATGCTCACCATTTTGAAGAGAGTGTATTAGTGTAGTGTGAGACCAGTACAGTAATCGTATTACTGCAGTTAGATTAAAAGGTAAGAACTTATATTTATATAGCGCAATTCAGAACCTCATCCCAACGCATTTTACAGCCAATGAAGTACTTTTGAAGTGTAGTCATTATGGATTAACTGTTCAAAATTTGGTATTTCAACCCTGATATCTCCTCAGTAACTCAAATGTTTTGTTAGATTTTTATTCTTGGTTTCTTTAATACTTTAGTACTATTTTCTTTAATACCATAGAAAGCCTAGAGGAGTATAGAAAGTGAAGGGGTGAAGTAAAAAAGGAAATTAGAAAAGCAAAGAGAGGACATGAAAAATTATTGGCAGGTAAAATCAAGGAAAACCCAAAGATGTTTTATCAGTACATTAAGAGCAAGAGGATAACCAAGGAAAAAGTAGGAATAAAAACAAGAAATGCTGGAACCACTCAGCAGGTCTGGCAGCATCTGTGGAAAGAGAAGCAGAGTTAACGTTTCAGGTCTCTTTCCACAGATGCTGCCAGACCTGCTGAGTGGTTCCAGCATTTCTTGTTTTTATTTCAGATTTCCAGCATCCGCAGTATTTTGCTTTTATATAAGGAAAAAGTAGGGCCTGTCAGAGATGTACAGGGAAACTTGTGCATGGATGCAGAAGATGTGGGCAAGATTCTTATCTCTGACTTCACAAAGGAAAGGGATGATGCAGACATTGTAGTAAAAGAGGAGTGTGAAATATTAGATACGATAAAGCATAATGAGAGAGGAAACATTAGAGGGTCTGACATCCTTGAAAGTGAACAAATGGCCAGAGCCAGATGGATTGCATTCCAGGCTGTTAAAGGAAGCCGGGAGGAAATAGCGGACGCGCTGAGGATCATCTTCAAATCCTCACCGGATATGGGCGAGGTGCCCGAGGATTGGAGGTCTTCGAACGTTATACCGTTGTTTAAAAAGGGTGCGAGGGATAGGCCAAATAATTATAGGCCAGTCAGTCTGACCTCAGTGGTGGGTAAGTTATTAGAATCAATTCCGAAGGACCGGATAAACTGCCACTTAGGCATGGATTAATCAGAGATAGTCAGCATGGATTTATTAAGGGAAGGTCATGTGTACTTGATTGAATTTTTTGAGGAAGTAACAAGGAGGATTGATGAGGGTAGTGCAGTGGATGTGGTCAACATTAATTTTAGTAAGGCATTTGATAAGGTCCCACATGGCAGACTGGTCAGCAAAATGAAAGCCCATGGGATACATGGAATGTGGCAGGTTGGATCCAAAATTGGTTCAGGGACAGTAAACAAAACGTAGTAGTCGATGGATGTTTTGCGAATGGAAAGCTGTTTCCAGTGGCATTCCATAGGGCACAGTGTTGGGTCCCTTGCTGTTTGTATATATTAATGATTTGGACTTAAATGTGGGAGGCATGATTGGGAAATTTGCTGATGACACAAAACTTGGCCGTGTTAGTGAAGGTGATAGCTGTAGACTCCAGAATGATATCAATGGTTTGGTTGAGTAGGTGGAAAAGTGGCAAATGGAATTCAATCCAGAGAAGTGTGAGGTAATGCATTTGGGGAGGACAAACAGAGCAAGGGAATACACAATAAATGGGAGGATATTGAGAGGGGTCGAAGAAGTGAGAGACTTTGGAGTGCATGTCCACAGGTCCCTGAAGGTGGCAGGACAGGTAGATAGAGTGGTGAAGAAGGCATATTGGAGTGCTTTCCTTTATTGGCTAAGGTATAGAATAGAAAAGCAGGGATGTAATGCTGAAACTGTATAAAACGCTGGTTAGTCCACAGCTGGAGTATTGTGTACAGTTCTGGTCACCACATTACAGGAAGAACATAATTGCTCTGGAGAGAGTACAGAGGAGATTTACAAGAATGTTGTCAGGGCTTGAAAGTTGCAGCTATGAAGAAAGATTGGATAGGCTAGGGTTATTTTCCTTAGAACAGAGGAGGCTGAGGGGTGACTTAATTGTGGTGTTCAAAATTATGAGGGGTCTAGGTAGAGTAGGCAGGAAGGATCTGTTTCCCCTAGCGGAGAGGTCAATTATCGGGGACACAGATTTAAGGTAGAAGGATTAGAGGGGAGATGAGGAAAAGCTTTTTCACCCAGAGGGTGGTGGGTGTCTCAAATTCACTGCCAGGAATGGTGGTGGAGTCAGAAACCCTCAATTCTTTTAAAAGGTACCTGGACATGCACCTGAAGTGCTGTAACCTGCAAGGCTATGGACCAGGTGCTGGAAGGTGGGATTAAATTGGGCAGCTAGTTTTTTTGGTTCTATGGTTCAACATTGGATAGGCCAAAAACTGTGCTTCCATATGCTTCAAACATCCATAAATACTGTCCTGTGGCCTCAGTAATTGAAGACGTCACTAGATATTCCTCATTTAGATGATTCTACTGGATTTTAACCATAAATAGTATAAATTAATTTTCACAACAGAAATGCAGCACATTGGAACACATGTATAGCACCAGTAATTTCAATTTTTCACAGTATACTAAGGTCCATATTTCAGCCATGTAACCAAAGATGTGTCATCAAGTAAATTGTTAGAACAGCTATGTTCTGAATTACAAATGATTTTAGCCTAGAGAGAAAAATCACTTTTTTTTTTCATCAACCTGATCAGAGATTGGATTAGTTTTTTTTTGAAATGATACCACCAGGTGAGGAAGAGGTTTAGGGCTCCCTTTCAGCTTTCACCTGGTCTTACTGTAACAGGGTTTAATTTTTAACACACCGTGTTTTTAGCTCCCCCTTGGTGAATCCTTGTTCATCGCTCTCCAATTATAAGGCAAAATCAGCACAACAGATTTTCTCCGGTTTAAAGAAGAAAAGTGAAATTTATTAAACTTAAACTCTAATTCGGTTAATGCCTATGGATACACGACGTGGCCACGCTAGCATGCATACACGATACACACAAGCCGATAGGGACAGAAAGAGCACAAGAAAAATAAACTGAAAAGGTTTGAGGCAATCTCTGATGAGGGTATTTTTGTTACTGTGCTTTGAGCTCGCTGTAGAGTCCTTGATTATAGGTAGATCTTGCTTTTCGTTGGGGCCCAGTATTCTTCTTAAACCTTGTTCACTGTAGGAGATTTTTCTCTCTTGGAGTTCATGTGTCTTCAGTGGGTTTTGGCGTTCTGTGAGAAAGAGATGGGAGCAGGCAGACAGGAGAGGAGGTCTGCTTCAGTCCAGGAGCATTCTGCTTTCTGCAGGCTCTCAGTTCAAAACTGTACAATTCAGAAAAAACCCAGACTGCCAAGCAGGTTAGTCATGTAACTAGCTGGTTTAACCAGGTCTGTTTGTAAATTGTATTGGAGCAAGGGATAGATCCATTGTTCCAACACTGTCTGTTAATATGCAAAAATGTCTTTCCAGCCAGGGGCCTGGCAACCCCTTGTCACAGGCCTTCTCTTCTTCCCAGCAACAATTTGAAATTTAATGTCCATGTGGCAAAATTAATGTGCCTCATTCTTAGCAGGTGGGAGCCTGCATGACCATGAGTATAGTAAGGAACTCCAGTGTCTGCTGTGTGTGTGCCTACAGTTTAGCTCCTTTAACCTTGCACTAAGTTTTTGGTCATTCCATTTCAATAAAAGTTGGTTTCTAAAAAAATCAAGAATGCTAAATGAAAGCACGCTGATTTAAAACCACCTGTATGTACTTACAGCATTTTGAATGATTTCTATAAACTTATGCATATGAAAGGATTGTTGCTGGCCTGATTAGTTCCATTTTGCATTCACTGATTGCACTGAGCATTCTTGAATGAGGTTAGCACCAGATAATGTCTACATGTTGTATCAGTTTGGTTTGTTGGTAGCACTCCTGTCTGAGGCAAAGATTGTAGGTTTGAGCTTCACTATAGGATTTAAGCATATAATCTAGGTGTCATTTCAATTAAGGAATGAGAGGCTGCTGCATTGTTTCTTGAATGAGACATTAAACTGAGATTAAGTAAACCTGTTCAGATCACATGGCACTATTCAAAGAAGAGCAGGGAAGTTTCCCTGTGTCCTGGTCAACATTTATCCGTCAAGCGATACCATCCATAACAGATTAAGTGGTCATCATTCAATTACTGGTTTTGGGATCTTGCTTTATACAAATTGGCTGCTGTGTTTCTCTACAAAACGATAACCTCAGAGAAGTACCTAATTGGTTGTGAAGTATCTTGAAGCATACTGTAAATGTGAAGGGATTATATAAGTATAAGTTTTCTTTTCACCACACCGTCTGTTCTTCTAGATGCTGTGAGTGAGATTGCTCAAATTCATGTCCAATCAGTAGTTTTGTTTTCATAGAATTGTACAACACAGGAGGCCATTCAGCCCCTTGTGCCTGTGCTGTCTCTTTGAAAGAGTTATCCATTTAGTCTCACTCCTTGCTCTTTCTCCATAGCCCTACATCTACTTTCTCTGTGAGCTTATGAACATTCTGGCTTGAGAATACCCCTGCCCATTTTAATGTAGACTCTTAACAGAACATTTGAGAAAAAAGATTTAAATTCAAACTATCTGAGCATTCAAAATCAAAAGAAAGAACTGTTCTAAACTATTGTGTCACTCAGTGCAAGAATTCAAAGACTGTCAATTGCTACAGAGTAGCTTTTCCAATTTTATTGACTGCATTTGCTAAATTTCATCATCACTAACCCTTACCAAATGTTAAAAAGCTATTGAGAATTATGATTAAAATTCCTTTGCAGTTCTGGTAAATAATAGGAACGTAGAATTTGCAAGAGTGATTTAGATTATGAACCTATTTAAATACGAAACGCTATTTATTGTCAGTGAAATGTATCGGAGCAAGTTCTGAGACATTTGGTAGATCTGATTCTTTTAAACAAGTGAATTTTCCATGAAATTGTTTATGGTGAGTCAGAGGATGGGGAAATTTGTAGGGTTTAAGTTTCATATTTTGGAGGTAGGGAAGGACAGGAGGTATGGTTTGCAGAAATGGCAACATCTCTTTTCATTTCTCTGCAGTAAGATTAAAGGTGATAGATGTTTTGTGTGCCTGCAATAGGTCACAAATCGTTGAGTAGTGTTCTTTCCTGGTTTGGCAGAAATTGTAGACAGACAGCCCATTTACAGGTCAGTTGTGCTGATTTTAGCTGTGAAAAACGAGAGCCTCAAGCAGATTTTGTAGTGCTGGTCAGTGTGCACTGAACATAAAATGGAGAGGGAGAGAAGGACTGTGGGTGCTGTACATAATTAATGCTAGTTAGTAGGAATTGTAGTTTGTGGGTTGGGGATCGATCCCTTAGACAGCCAATAATATATGTTGAATCATGTAGGATAAGCAATACACTTATTAACAGAAGTGATTAAAAAATGAAGAATAAGTGGCAAGAAACAGGCCTGACTGGAAAGATAAGTACTAAAACCAACTGGAAAGGAAATCAGTAAAATGGAGAGTTTGCTGGTTCTGCAATGATGGAAGTAAATGAGCAGAAATTACCCCACATTGAAATAAATAAATCTAAGTAAAGCAAAACAATGCAGATAGGGTGAATAGAATGAATACGAATAGCCAAGAGGTGAGTGGAATCAAAAGAAGAGAAAAAGACCAATTTGGATACAAAAATGACTTGTGGGTAGTTGGAGGGGAGGGGGGATGGGATTGGTGGGGTGATTAATTTTAGAGATACACTGAAAGACATTAGGGCTGAAAATGCACAGCTTTTCCAGCACAGTTCCAACAGAAATTCTGCAAATTATGCTTGGGCCCTGGCCTACCCTGAGTATCCATTCACACCAAACAAGGACAGTGGTTTAAGAGTAGACATGATTGGGAAGTGGGCACTTGGAGATGGAGCTGGCAGACCTCTGAGATAAATATGCAAAAGCATCATCTACCCTGAAGAAGATTCATTCAGAAGTAAAATTATTAGGTCTGTTTAATGATGCATGAAAATTTTATGCATTTTAATAGTGCCTTTCATGACCTCAGGGCATCCCAAAGTGCTTTACAGCCTGTGAAGTCCTTTTGAAGTGTAGTTGCTGTTGCCTTGCAATCAGTTTCTGCACAGCAAGGTCCCACAAACAGCATTGAAAGAAACGACCAGATAAATCTTTTGGAGATGTTGGCTCAGCAATAAATGTTGGAGAACTCCCCTGCTCTTCAAATAGTGCCATGCGATCTTTTACATCCACCTAAAAGAAAGTGGGGCCTCAGATTAATGTCTCAACAGAATGACGCCACCTTCATTTAATGTAGCATCCCCTCAGTACTGCCCTCAATTGACGACCTAGATTTTTTTTCACTCAAGTCTCTGGACTGGCACTTGAAACCAGAACCTCCTTACTCAGGTGAGAATGCTACCACTGATCAAAGCTGACAACATCTTGGTAGGAAAGCAGCTACAGGAAGTATGTGTTGAATGCAGCAATTTTATTACGTTAAGAAATAATAGCCAGAATGTCTAACCGTTTTGTGTTCATGGACTACTTGGGTGCACACTATAGAATTTGAGAGACCACATATAGGCCGGAATTTTACGCCACCCCAACGAGCCGGATGGTGGCAGGGGGTGGGGTAAAATGGAGCGGGAGCCTCAGGAAGTCTTTCCTGACCCGCTCCCGCCTCCACCTCCCTTTACGTGGTTGGGGGGGGGGGCAGTGGTGAAATACGGCCTGCCCACCGCAGGCCAATTAAGGCCCTTAAATGGTCACTTAAGGGCCTTTGTCCGCCTCCGTGGATTTTATGCGTGGCAAGCGGGCGTCCTGGAGCCAGGAAAAGCCACCTGGGAAAAGCAGGCGGCTTCTCAGTGTCCCGGGGGGGGGAGGGGGGGTGCTGCTCATTGGGCACAGGGAGCCCGATGGAGGGCTGCCCCCGCTTCCCCAACCACCCCCAGGATCCAACATGCCCCCCATTTCCGACCCTTGCCTCGCTGGGGCCCGATCGATTACCCCCGGCGAAGCGACCAAAAGTTGCCTTAAATCCCGGCTCCATGTCTTCTTCTGCAATCGTCTGGGCTGCAGTTCCAGCAGTGGCCACCGCTCCCGATGATTGGCCAGCAGCTCCACGAGGCAGGACTTCCTCCCTCAAGCGGGTGGAAGTCCTGCCTCGGAAATATTAAAGCCTGGGGACCCGTAAAATACGGAACAGATCCGCAGGCGAGGCGGAAGTGGGTTCGCCACCAACTTTTCAGTCGGTGGCCAGCTGTCGTCCGCCCAATGTAAAATCCAGCCCATAAAGTTTGTTGTTTTGAAATACGTCAAGCTGCTGATTTTTAACAGGTGTTTTAGCTTAGGATTTAACCATCAGTGAGGCAACAGTACTAAGAGCTTCCCTTTCTAATCCTCCAGGCCTACAATATTCAAACCACAATATGAAATGGAATCTCAGATGGGACTTAATCACCTGGGAACTATGGACCAGATTGCCAGAGTTTGAGTTCTGATATTGCCAGCAGGCTGTAATCTTAACGTCCCTCGACTTTGCAGATAGATAAATAGCGATCACAGGAGTGATGATGGCTGGGACCAGTTAATAACTGTGTCAAAAAAAAAATTCCATATATACAGTTGAAATCATAGGGTTGTAGCATTGTGGGTTACTGACTGTATAAATTGTTAATCTGCCCTTTCCACTGTTAGACGCAGTCATTCCTTCAGTTCAGTTTCTGCAATGAAATCATTAGCAATGATTGTTTAGACAAAAATATAGACTCATTTTAAAAGTAGGAAGTTCAAATGTCATGCAGTAGTTCATAATTTTGCTTTTAAAAAGGTGAGCTGCCTTGAGTGCTGCAATGCATTAGTGTTCCAATGTGCTGCATTACAGCATTGATTGGATGTGAAAATGTGGCATTAGGTGACTACACAGTGACTTCTCTAATTTCAGGCAGGCCATCAGATGTGCTAAGTAAAGGATATGTACTTCTCCTGCATAGTGAGAAGGTGAAAAACAAGTTACACTCAGGCATTATTGCACAAAGTCTAATGGCCCATGCAGAGATATGGACATGTATCCCCCAGCTACCCTCATACTGGGAAATTGATTCACTTAGTAACATAGCACAGATGTGTGTGTGTTTTTTATCGAGTTTCCTGTTTGGTACTTTGACTTCAGTGATTATAAGGTTGTGGCAATTACTTAAACAATAAAATTGTCAAAAAAAATTCAGATCTTAGACCATATTTTTGAATCTGTAGTATTATATCACAGATCTAATTTATGTTCAAAGATATAATGTTTTATTAAAAAAAAATTATATATAAAGGGAAATTTATTTGCAGTATCCTGTTGTATGGATTTTATGTTGTGTTGCCTGTATCAATATCATGCATAGTTGCTTTGCAGTTGCATATTTCCCTAAAAGCTGATCTATTCTGTTTCATACATCACGCTTCAGATTATAGAAACAGGAGCAGGCCATTCAGCCGCTTAAACCTGTTCTGCCATTCATTTAGAACATGGTTGATCCAGAGCTTAACTCCTTCAATCCACTTCAGTTCCTAAACATTCCAGGAAATGGAATAGAAAAAATACTTGTCTTCACTGATCATGTGAGAACTTTATTAATAACCTGGTCCTAGTTATAAACAGTTTTCTTATTTCTCATCTGTGTTTGTATTTTAGGTGAACAAAGAACTGAGAATGTATGACAACAAGATCATTGAATGCAGGTTTGAGAACAACAGCTGGGTTATTATGCGAGAAAGAGTAGACAAGAGCTTCCCAAATTCCTATGACACCGCTTTGGGTAAGCAATTTTGGAAAAATTGCAAGTGGGCCAATCATCCAAAGAATATGTCGATAAAATTATTTATGCCATATGTAAATATCATTAAATTGTTCCCTTATATCACATTGCATTCTAATTAATGAAGCTATTTCTCTTTCAAAATGTCATGATGCTTTTAAGGCCAAGGGAATCATGGTGAGACGTGGAATATGCCCTTACAACAGAAACTGGGGGGAGCTATGGAAACTTGGCTGCAATAGACAATGCAATTTGAGATGACTAGCTTAAGTTGTATGCCAGGTGTACTTTGCCGTGTATAGTAATATAATACACATTCCAACACCTTGCTTTCAAATAAAAGCTGAATAGCTTCTGGCTACATGTGCACACTGTTAGGTATTTTGGCCCTGTACTTCTCAATCCCACAGGACCAACTGCAAGGCTACTTACCTTCCTACCTAGGCACACAGGGATGCTGGTGACGAGGAAGTTAGCCTCCCCCCCCAACCCCCCCAAACAACGACCACAAATGTGAATAAATGCGAGTTTGAATGAATAATACATAGACTATGCCTGGAGCTGACTATCTGTGCCCCTTTCTATTGGTTTAACATCCAGGCCAACCGTGGATGCGATTGATCAAACTGAGACAGAAGACACTGACCACTGAATCCCAGAAGTGCTTCCTAAAACTGTAATCTCAATCTAACCCACCATTGCACAATAAAAACATTCCTCATCCCTTTCCACACAAATTTCTGCTGTCATTGACCACCTTCATTGACTTCCTATGCCAAATGTATTCATTTCCAAACCCTTGTCCTCATTTACAAATCACTCCATGGCCTTACCTTGCTTGACCTCTGCAACTTCCAACAACCTTGTCTTTCTGCCTCTACACTTGCCTCTTGCCTTCTCACTTCCACCTTCAGTGGGAGAGCTTTCAACCACCTTAGCCCAATGCTGTGCAAAACTTTCCCTTAACTCATCTGCCTTAATTGCTACCTCCTTCACTTCAAACGCCTCCTCAAAACTGTAATATTACTTGTTCCTTTGATATGTGACCTGTTGCAAGACTCACAGAACTACAAGTATTAGCCAAAGAAAACGTGGGTTTTTATTATACTTTAACTAGCACATGTATATTCCCTGGTCATGTGTGATGGAACATCACTTCCTCCGGTGACCTTTACTTACAGTTTCTTAAGGTGGACTGCTCTTAAGGTCGTCCCACAACAAAAGCCATTCTCTTTGATCACATCTTCAGTCATACCCTGATCTTTCTCCCGGTGTCTTGTTACTTGTGCCACGCTTGAAATGCTTTGGATTTTTTTTTTAAGTACGAGCTGTTGTTATCTGAGAAATTCCATCACACAGCTATCACCATAATCATAGCCCTCTGCCAGCAGGCAGCAGGGTTGCTTCCCTCTAAGGTGTACCACCCTTCATACATATATAACTGTCTCTTTGATTTCATTTGGTGTTGAATTGTAGTCTTGAATGTGTTGTGTAAACAAAATTCACATGATTATCACTTATTTCCATCTTATAAGCATGAATAAAGGACTTTTTAAAAGGAAAAATAAGAAAATGTTTAAAAATATATATTTTAAACCCACGCAAGAAGCTAATAAGCATTCACACTGCCTCCAGTTTCATGGGAATCAAACTGCTAAGAAATATTGTGCGTCATTTAAATTCATCCTGTTAACCACCTAACCTTCTTATTTTACAGTGTAGGAACAGAATAAATGTATCCTGTTAAGATCCTGAACTTTATTGTTTTCAATTATTGGTTTATAGATGGACTACCAATTATATCTTGTAGGTATTCATACTTAAGGCAAGTGATTTGGTGTAGCTTAACATTCGGTGGCAAATCCGCAAATGTTTACTCGTTCTGTGTGGCATTATTTGCTGCTTGAATATCACAGCTTTACATAAAAAGTCCTGAAGGAAGTGAAATTGCAATTTTTGAGCAGATGCAAGTGATAACCAGTCACTGGCTGCAACACATTTCTTTTGTTCATGTTGCTTCCTCCATCACATGATAGAGTGTTAAAGCAAGCGGAGTAGCAAGACCCAAATATAATCCCTGAACTGTGCCAAGTTAGCTGATCCCGGACAGGGCACCAGTAAAGGTTGCACAATTTTCCTCACCACCATTAGGAACAGGAGAAATCAGCCTGCTCCGGGTTGTTACCCTGTGAATCCTAATGGAGACTGTGCTTTTTTTTATTTTTTATTTTTATTTTATTTAGAGATACAGCACTGAAACAGTCCCTTCGGCCCACTGAGTCTGTGCCGACCAACAACCACCCATTTATACTAATCCTACATTAATCCCATATTCTCTACCACATCCCCACCATTCTCCTACCACTTACGTACACTAGGGGCAATTTACAATGGACAATTTACCTATCAACCTGCAAGTCTTTTGGAGGTGGGAGGAAACCGGAGCACCCGGCGGAAACCCACAGGAGAACTTGCAAACTCCGCACAGGCAGTACCCAGAACTGAACCCGGGTTGCTGGAGCTGTGAGGCTGCGGTGCTAACCACTGCGCCACTGTGCCGCCCATGTTGTTCGAAGGACAACAAGGATAATAATCTAGGCTCTGATGCCATCCAAAGTCAAATAGCCTGCCAGCACTTGCCATTTAGGTTTTTGTGGACAATGGCCATTTGATTCAGGTAGTAGAGGGATCGCCATGTCCATAGAGCCTTCCGCCAGCAAGAGGGAAAAAAAATATACATCATTAAAGAAACCACTCAAATTAAGGAAGCAGAAGTAAATATATAGATATATTGTGGAAGGAATTGGTCCCAGGCAGTCATGCAAAATGGGTGATGCTGAATTAGCATTCCTTTTTACGTGTTTTGAAAGTAGCAAAACATTTTTTAAATAAAATGGATAACCACTTCTGAACATATTTTTAAATTTCTGGGGTTTTTTTGGCTCTTTGAACAATAAGTACAGATAATATTGTAGGTGTTGCCAAACGTAACAATATGAGAGAGCTGCAGCTCAGATAATCACTGGGTTACTGCCTTTTGTTCACTGTGTTCACTGTTCAAACACAAATATAATTGAAAACAGACAAAAATAGAGTAAAGAAGGACAAAAGGATGTTGATGATAATTCTTTGTTACTGCATGATTTGCGAAAGCATGGTGACATTTGCTCCCCTGCATTCCTTTTTCTAACTATTTCTATAAGCCTCTTCATCACTGGGGTTTCTCAGGATCCTGCTTAAATTAAATATTTTGCTACTGTTCAAGAAAGGAAAGATACAATCATATTATGCAGTTCACTGCGCACTGATATCATGTGTCCAGAAAAGATTACTTGTTTTACTGAGTTATAATTTGTCACTGTCATTTTAGTTGTCACTGTACCTCCAATTCGGGTAATGTATTTGCTTTCGCCAAACAGACTGTCAAACTGCTTTCCAAAAAATGAGCAGTTTCTTGTTACAATCATTCATTTGTTACTAATCATAGAGTCTATTAACCCAAGTCAGTCGACAAATCACAAGGACTGAGGCTTCTTTAAAACTATAGGGTCAAATTCCTCGGCCTTGTTTTCATGTGGGGTGGGGTGGTGGGTGAGGGATATGGCAATGCGAGTGCAACAGTCGGTAACACTAGCCATGGAAATATTTTAATACTGCCCTCTTTATAAGGGGGCCAAAAAGAATCATGCGGCAGTGTTTGTGAACATAGGAAATAGGAGCAGGAGTAGGGCATATGGCCCCTTGAGCCTGCTTCGCCATTCAATAAGATCACAGTTGATCTGATCCGTGGCCTCAACTCCACTTTCCTGCCTGTTGCCCATAACCCTTGACTCCCATGAGTATAGGCCCAACCTGCCCCGCCTTTCCTCACAAGACAATCCCTTCATCCCAGGAATCAGCCTAGTGAGCCGTCTCTGAACTGCCTCCAATGCCAGTATATCCCTCTAATAAGGAGACCAAAACTGTATGCAGTGCTCCAGGTGTGATCTCACCAACACTAAAACAGTAATGTGGTTATGGCCAGATAATCTGTACTTTTAGTGATGTTAGTTGAAGGATAAATGTTGACCAGGTCATCAAGGAAAATTGTCATTTACGTCCACCTGAGCGGGCAAATGGAGCCTCGGTTTAACACCGCTTTTGTGGAAGTGATCATAATTCAGCTAAATTTAGGGTAGTTATGGAAAAGGACAAAGATAGACTGGGAATCAGGGTTGGGGAAAAGCTAATTTTACGAAGCTGGGATGTGATTTTACTAAAATGGACTGGAAACAGCTACTTGAATGTCAGATCAGATGCAAGGCATTCGAATATGAGATGGTGAGGGTTCAGAGAAAGTATGTTCCTTTAAAGAAAAAGTCTGGGACCAACAAATCCAGAGCCCCCTGGCGGTCAGGGGGCTTAAAGGAGAGGATAAAGAAAAAAAGGGAAGCTTATGACAGATACTGAGGGTTCAATACTGCAGAAAACATAGAGGAGTATAAAAAGTGTAAGCATGAAATTAGGAAAGCAGAGAGGGCATGAAAAATATTAGCAAGTAAAATCAAGGTAAACACAGATTTTTTTAGAAATACATAAAGAGCAAGAGGATAACTATAAGAAAAGAGTAGGACCTATTAGGGACCATAAGGGTAACCTGTGTGTGGAGGCATAGGATGTTGATATGGTTTTTAATGAATACTTTGCACATGTTTTCACAAAAGAGAGGGACGATGCAGACATTACACTCAGAGAGGAGGAGTGTGAAATATTCAATGAAATTAACATAGTGAGACTGGAAGTATTTACGGGGTTTAACATCTTTGAAAGTGGATAAATCCCCAGACCCAGACAAAGTGTATGCTTGGCTGTTAAGGGAAACAAGAGACGAAATAATGGAAGCTCTAATCATTATTTTCCAATGCTCTCTGACTACAGGAGCAGTGCCTGAGGACTGCCGGACAGCTAACATTGTTCCATTGTTTATAAAGGGAGAAAGGAATAGACCAAGTAATTACGGGCCAGTCAGCCTAACCTCGGCGGTGGGAAAATTGCTGGAAAAATTCCTGAAGGACAGGATAAATCTTCATTTAGAAAGGCACGCCTTAATCAAAGACAGTCAGCACAGATTTGTTAAGGGAACGTTGTGTCTGACTAACACGATTTTATTTTTTTGGGAGGTAACAATGATGGTCACAGAGGGTAGTGCATTTGATGTTGTCTGTATGGATTTTAGCAAGGCTTTGATAAGGTCCCACGTGGCAGACTGGTCACAAAAGTAAAAATTCAATGGGATCTAAGCTAAAGTGGCAAGTTGGATCCAAAATTGACTCACAGGCAGGAGGAAAGGGGTCATGGTCGATGGATGTTTTTGTGACTGGAAAGCTGTTTCCAGTGGGGTTCCACAGGACTCGGTACTAGGGGCCTTGCTTTTTGTGGTATATATATCAATGAATGCAGAGGGTATGATTAAGAAGTTTGCAGATGATACACAAATTGGCAGTGTGGTTGATAATGAAGAAAGCTGTAGACTGGAGGAAGATTGGGAGAAGGCTAACAAGGCAAGGGAATACACAGTAAATGGAGGATACTGAGAAGTGTAGAGGAACAGAGGGATATTGAAATGCATGTCCATAGATCCCTGAAGGTAGATAAGAAGGCATACTTGCCATTATTAGCCGAGGCATAGAATGTGAGAGCTGGGAGGTTATGCTGGAACTGTATAAAATGGTAGTTAGGCCACAGCTGGAGAACTGCCTGCAGTTCTGGTCACTGCACTATAGGAAAGATGTGATTGCACTGGAGACGGTACAGAGGAGATCTATGAGAATGTTGTCTGGGCAGGAGAATTTTAGTTATGAGGAAAGATTGGATAGGCTATTGTTGCTTTCTTTGGAACATAGGAGTCTGACTGAGGGGAGACCTAATTGAATTGTGTAAAATTATAGTGTTTTCTTTGGATCAGGGGAGGCCTAATTGAAGTGTATAAAATTGAGGACTCCAGATAGAGTGAATAGGAAGGCCCTCTTCCTCTTGGTTGGGGGGTGGATAACTGGAGAGCATAGATTTAGGGCAAGAGGTCGGAGGTTTAGAAGGGATTTGAGGGGAATTTTTTCATCCAGAGGGCAGTGGGGATCTGGAATTCAGTGCGTGAAAGAGTGGTAGAGGCAGAAACCCTCATAACATTTAGAGAGTACATGGATGTGCACTTGAAGTGCCATAATCTGCAAGGCTACAGACCAAGAGCTGGAAAGTAAGGTTAGGCTGGATGGCTACTTGTCAGCTGGCACGGACATGATGGGCCAAATGGCCCCCTTCCGTGCTGTAAATTTCTATGATTCTATGCATTCTTTCTCAGTACTGCATTGGAATATCAGTCTAGATTTTGTGTTCCAGTCTCTCGAGTTATACTTGAACCTTCTGACTCAGAGGCAAGAGTGCTACCACTGAGCCATAGCTGACACCAGTAAAGTTCAAGTTACTCATGTCAGTTGGAGAGCTTAGACACAATGCGTGTATCAGACAAAGTTTGATTACCAACCCCCAAAATAGTCATTTGTGCGCACTAGATCACATATATTGGTGCCATACAGTACTGATATATCACAGTTTGAGACTGATAACATTGAATTGTGTGATGCTCTTAAGTCCCTTGTCTTGAGTGCACCCACTCAAAAATAGGTTTTCACCACCATCAGTGGATGATGCTTCTACTTTGCTATCTCTCTCGCCACCTTCAAAAACTCTCTGAAAATCTACTGTTCAGGCTCATAGATGAGAAATAGCCACTTGGGTGAGGTACCAGAGGGTGTCAGTATCTGTGGAACTCACCCAGCAATGATTTTTCAGGAGAGGAGAAAATTGGTGGAAAAATTGGAAGAAAAAAAACACTGCATTCTGTTAACTACAATATAGTCCTAGCTTCGGAAGTGAATTCAGAACAAAGAATTGAACTATGTTTTGGCAATCAGGCCTTCTGCTATTAGAGCCTTAGGGGAAGGAAAAATTGACATAGGGCTGAATTTTACAAGTCCGCCGCCGAAATCGTCGGCAAGCAGAAAAAAGACACCGAAGAATCGCAGTGGCTCATTTAAATAGACATGGCGGGCCACACGCCATTCCCCCCCCCCTGCCCAATCACGTGGAGGGGGTAGGCTGTCCGTCCCCAGCAATGGCATCAGTTACCTGTGCACAGGCGCTGATGCCCTTTTTAAATGGCTGTCAGCCCTACCGGGAAATTTAAATATTTAAAGTTAAGGGCCATTTAAAAAATACATCTTTTTTGCCCCACTCCCACCCCCCTCCCCCATAACAAATTAATTAATTGCCCGTCACCCCACCTCAAAAAGCACGCCTTTACCATCTGACCTTCCGCTCCCAAACTGCACAAACTTTCACCTACAACCCTTCACACCATCCCCTACACCCATGACTGTAATTTGACTCCATTTCCCCCCCCTCCCTGCACTGGTAAACTTGCCTCCCCACCCCCCCCCACCAACTTCCCACAATTGTTCCGCCACATTTCTCCGGACGGGGATCTGAAGGCTTTGCAGTGTTGGCTACCGAAGATCGTGGCGGGACATCAGGAGGTGACGTGAGAGTAATTAATATGTGCATTTTAATTTATTTAAAAATTTAAATTGCGGTCCCATCAGCGAGCAGCGGTGGGCTGCCATGAGGCCGGTCATATCAGGCCCCTGCCAGCATCTTGGTCCGTGGTGGGCCTCATCCAGGGCCATCTTCGGCCTCCCACGCCCCCCCCCCCCCACTACCACTCATCCTGACATCGAGGGCTCCTTAAAATTCAGCCCATAGTATCAATTAATATTAATAGTATAACCACAAAAGTGTGTTTCTGTTTGTTATATTAGTTAACATCGCAGTCTGTCGGTGATTCTGTCTTCCCAGATGTCAAGGTTAATATAGCATTACTTCTGCCCATCACTGTTAGGATATCTGGACTGCAACTCGCCATAGAAAATGGCTTTGGGAATTCTATAATCAAGCATGTGAATGTCGTGTCCAGACCAATGAAATAATTGTGACCTCAATTCCAGTTATACTGTATTGCTTGGAGACATCAGTATTGGGAACCTTGTCCTGTCACTTGATGCCAGTGATACGACAGGTGGGAATGGTCTAGCTGTTTGTGATAGCAGTAGCGGATCCACAGCTCTGATCCATATAGTGGGATGATGAGGACAATAGTTTGGTATATAGCGACTTTTTTTGGCAGACTAACCCCTCGTTCCTGCCAGCGTCTCTGCTCCAGTTTGCCAAAGGCAGAACTAGCCCTGCCAGTTCAGTGAGTGATAGTGTTGCTGATTGTGGGGTTCTGCTGCCAAGGTATCAGAATTTGCCTGTGATCTCAAGTGGCGCATTACTGATAGCAACCACAGGGAGTGTAGCAAGATGGCAATGTATGTGCAGTTGGATGTCCTTGAGTATGGGCGTGTGTCTGATGGGTGGGTTTGAATGTATTTGAGGTTGCTGAGCACCTGACATACAAAGCAACTCATCTATCCACCTCAACTGTCTTTTAATGTGATACATGTGACCGTATATGTGTGCTCAGGATAGGGCTCTTCTCCCAGCAGTGTGCTGATATAACTAAGACTCATCCTTTGAATCAACGGGTGAAATCATCCATCACAGAAAAACGTACACATCAGAACAATCAACTATGGAGGAGCCACCTTGGGTTTGATTATAATTGTAGTATAAATCTGATTATAAGCAGCAGGATCTGAATTTAACATTAATTTGAGGTAATTGCTTGCTCTCTGCTATGTTAAATTATCACCCATAATGGCTCTCCTGGGGATGTAAATTAAGCTCTGTCTTTAATCTGGCTACCTGCCAGCCGCACCTTGCCTCAGTTCCTTGGTAATACAGCAACTAACAAAATGTAGAGTAAGAGCCGGAAAGTAAAGTTAAGTTGATGGGTAATGGAGTCAGTGTGAGACTCCTAAAACAAAACAGATTAACAGGGGATTTGTGAAAATTGCCAGGGGATGTGGTCATAGAATTTCCAGCACAGAAGGAGGCCATCCGGCAAACTGCGCCTGTGTTGGTGCCACCTCTTCAACTGTAGTTGTCGACTTTTCTTTGCTCTTTCTCCTTATCTTTTTATAGTCTTCCTTTTCAAATACTCCACTCAATTCTGTTTTAATTGAGGTTAAAGTCTCTGCTTCAAAAGCCGGTTGTGGTAAAGTATTCTTGTATTCTAATGTATGAAAAAATTCTTCTAACCTCCTCCTTTATGCTTAATAATTCTTTGCCAATTATTTGAAGGAATCGTTTGCTATTTATCTTCTCAAAGAAGATAATTTTGAAAGTCTATTTTAGATCCCTCTTTAAAACTTATTTCATTTATTGCTGATAACTTTCTCATGACTCATTGGATATCGGTCTCGCCTCTGCGTCAAAGGGCTGTGGGTTCAAGTCCCACGCCAGAGTACAGAATCCAAGCTGATACTCCCAGTGTGGTACTGAGGAGGTACTGCACTGTTGCATGTGCTGCCTTTTGTATGGGATCAAGGTCCTGCCTGCTAACTCGGTGGATGTAAAAGATCCCATGGCTCTATTTGAAGATGAGCAGGGGAGTTCTCCCCAGTGTCATAGCGAACATATATCCTCAAGAAACATCGTTACAAGAAAACAGATTATCTGGTCATTATAACATCGCTGTTTGTGGCAGTTTGCTGTGCACAAATTGGCTGCCACATTTCCTACACAGCAACAGTGACTGGACTCAAACAGTACTTCATTGGCTGTAAAATAGTTTGGGTGGTCCTGAGGTCCTGTAAGGCACTATATAAATGCAAGCCATCTTTTAATATATAATGGGTTGCCAGAACTGCAGGCAATATTCTGTGGCCTAATCAGTATCATTACAAATTCAACATCACTTGCTTGTATTTATTCCCCCATATATAAAACCCAGAATTGCACTCTGACCTTTAAAGAAGTATGTATCCATACCCCCTAGATTTCTCTGTTCTTCACTTTGTTGATAGTTTACCATTTAATGTATAATTCCTTTTATTCTTTTTCCCAAAATATACCACTTAAAATGACATGGAAGTTGCAACTACTTCATACTTCTCTGTATTGGACTGCATCGGCCAGCTATTTGCTCACCTTGCTAACCTGCTTATGTCCTCCTGCAATCTCTTGCATTCATCCTCGCAGTTTTCCATACATGTGCCTATGGTATCATAAACAAACTTTAATATTCATTTTGTGCCAATGTCCAATCCTATTATATAAATGGAAAAAGGTCCCTGGAGACATTCTAGCAATTTAAAACATATCCATTTATTCCTGCTGTCTTCTTTCTGTCTCGTAGCAATGTCTCTATGTGGCTGCATTCTCTTGAATATCATGTGTCTTAGTTTTCAAACCAAGTCTTTTATGTGGTACGTTTATCAGAAGCCTTCAGAAAATCCTTATATATGGGATCCATTGTATTTCCTTTATTTGTGCATTCTGTGATTTCTTCAGAAATTCAATCCAATTAGTCAAACACAACCTATCCTTTAGAAATTCAGATGCCTTTTCTTGATTAGGCCATGCCTTTTGAAGTGTTCACTAATTTCATCCTATGGTAATGGACTCTACAGGCCTGATTTCTCAAATTTGCACTGTTTTTGGGAAACCTTGCTTACTAGCAATGCAAAATGTTTGAAAAACTGTGGTTCGTACACAAATATTTTCTCCCTAGTCACCTTAAATGTTTTAGGATGTATACTATCTATGCCTTGAGCTTTCTGTTTTCATTCTCACTAACTTTTTTATTAGTATGTTTTTTAGTACTTATGGATAATGTCTACATTTACCTCAGGTACTCCTACAGTCCTACTGCACCACCTACTGTAAAAGCTCACTCCCTTGCTGCCATCTGTACCTGTTAATTACCATAGATTTCTTCTGTTACCTTCCCTATATTTACGGTGTGCATCATTTTAATTTGTATTTTTGCTCCAACCTCTATCTATTTACCACTGCTTTTGACATAATCCCACTTTACTGCCGGTTGGAATGTATTCCAACAACATCTCATTCATGCCATAATTTAGATATCTCCCAATACAAGACTGCTATTTATTCTGAAATTATATTGTTACAACCGAGATGGGAGGAGTGCACTGTTTTTCTAGTTCCACTTCTCCACAGGTCACAACATATATTTAAATGTTTTCCCAGTTACTGATATGGTCAATCATGGACTCTATTTTTATTGCAGAATACAATACACCAGCCATGTTTCTTTACTAAGCAACACAATTATCAGTTTATTATAAAACAGATCTTAACCAGTAACGATGCAGTGCATTAACACACAGATTTAAATATAAAAGTTCCCTTTTTACTTTAGCCCCTCACATACACATATATCAGTTAACCAAAAAAGATTTACTCTTTAGAGGTCTATTTAAAAAAAAAAGAATATTTTGGCCAAATACTTGCTAATTCTTGAAGAAGAAAAAAGATATGGAAAGATGTCATACGTCCTTTGTTTTGGTTTGGCGTCTCAAATGCACATAGACAGCTGTCACTGGGATCTTCCTAGAACAGTTCTCGTCAGGCGACATTGAAGATCAGTTTGGGCAGGCTTTCCAGGAAAAACGCAGCAACAGTTTCACTCTGTTTCTTATACTTCTTAAGGAGATGGAAAACTGTTAGGCTTTTCAAAGAGCTGGAACAGGCTGAGTTGGGGCTTGTCCTTTGGCAAGTTTTCTGCAACTGTCTTTTTAACACTGTCCATATCACCAACTCTCTGTCCAAAGCGAAACCAAACACAATGTCACAAGAGACAAGCCTGCTGACCCCTATAAATCTTGACCTGTCACTTCTTTGTAAGCATCTTTCCTCAAGTCAAAAAGCCCCTGCTGCATAATTATCTGAAGATGGGTTTGTTCCAGTAAGGACTTGTTTTTAGCAGTCTTTGATTCTTCCAGTAACTGTTGCTTTACAAGCTGAGTCCAAAAGAGCTTCTGATGACCTTTTGTTTAAAAAATTCCAGCCAAGTTCCAGTATCTATGGAATCTTTTTCCAGTTTTAACACACAAATCCTCATAATTTAATAAAAAAAATAGAAGCACTCGTAACAATACCCAGCTAATTAATCTGGGTTAACATCCCCTTCAAGCCAAAAGACTTGCAGGTTGGTAGGTGAATTGGCCATTGTAGATTGCCCCTAGTATAGGTAGGTGGTAGGGATATATAGGGACAGGTGGGGATGTGGTAGGAATATGGAATTAGTGTAGGATTAGTATAAATGGGTGGTTAATGGTCGGCACAGACTCGGTGGGCTGAAGGGCCTGTTTCAGTGCTGTATCTCTAAACTAAACTAAAACTAATGTCACTGAAATTAGCTAATGATAACTCAATGTTTTGTTTGGACAACTTTTCTTTTACGATTTTTATTATGAACTCTGGTTATTTCTAAAATGTTCACCTATAGTCAAGTCACTTTCTTGCTCCTACTTTGTTACCCAGATCTAGTGCTGCACGTTTCCTTGCATGTGCCACATACTGGCAAGTGCTGGCAAATGGGATTAGGTAGACAAGTCAGGTGTCTTTAATGCATCGGTGCAGACTCGATGGGCCGAAGTGCCTCTTCTGCATTGTATTATTCTGTGATACTGATTAGGGAAATAGGCCTCGATATATTCCAAGAATCTTTTCCCACTTTGAAAACGCACTTTTGTCTTGTACCAGTCTAATTGTGAATAGTAACCAATGCAAGCCTACAAATCACATTGATTTATTTTTTTACTATATAGTGTAGTCCTAATATAGTAACAAACCCTTCCTTATTTCTTAATTCTACCCAGACAGATTTTCTATGCAATCTCTTCTGAAAATTTTGTACCCAAGAGTATTGGTTCTTGATCTTGCCCTTATTAAAGAAAACCAGGTGAGATCAAGACTGCAATATCATGCATTTTAATTAGTGCCTCCAGCTTCCCAATTTATTTTGAATGCTTTGTGCATTTGCATATAAACACTCCTACCCTGACCCATTCATATTCCTCGGAACCTTTTTCACTTCTTTTTCTACTTCTCTTCACTGCCTTTTTCCTTAACCTCCTATCTGCTCTGACACATTTATAACAACAAGCATAGCGCCTTTAATGTAATAAAACATCCCAAGGCGCTTCACAGGAGCATTCTAAAACAAAGTATGACACTGAGCCACAAAAGGAGATATTAGGTGAGATGACCAAAAGCTTGCTCAAAGCGATAGGTTTTAAGGAGTGTCTTAAAGAAGAAAGTGAGATGGAGAAGCTTAGGGAGGGTATTCCAGAGCATGGGGCCGAGGCAACTTAAGGCCCGGCCATCAGTGGGGCAGCAGTTAAAATCAGGGATGCACAAGAATTAGAGAAGCGCAGATATCTTGGAAGGTTGTCGGGCTGGAGGAGATTATAGAGATAGGGAGCGACAAAGCCATGGAGGGATTTGAAAACAAGGATGAGAATTTTAAAATCAAGATGTTGCTTGACCGAGAGGTAATGTAGGTCAGGTGCACATAGCCTTCAGCTGCTCCATCAATGACCGTCCTTCCGTCATAAGGTCAGAAGTGGGGATGTTAACTGGTGATTGCACAGTGTTCAGTACTATTCAAGACTCCTCGGATATTGAAGCAGTTCGTTCCCATGTGCCGCAAGAGCTGGACAACATTCAGGCTTGAGCTGATAAGTGGCAAGTAACATTTGCGCCACGCAAGTGTCAGGCAATGACCATCTCCAACAAGAGAGAATCTAACCATTTTCCCTTTACATTCAACTGCATTACCATCACTGAATTCCCCTACCATTAACATCCTGGGGGTTACCATTGACCAGATTGGCACCCCATCCACCACCTTAAACAGTCTCTTCCTCCACCATTGGTGCACAGTGGCAGCAGTGTGTACCATCTACAAGATGCACTGCAGCAACTCACCAAGTCTCCTTCATCAGCACATTCCATATCCGTGACCTCTGCCATCTAGGAGAACTAGGGCAGCAGACACATGGGAACACCACCACCTGCAAGTTCCCACACACCATCCTGACTTGGAACTATATTGCTGTTCCTTCACTGTCACTGAATCAAAAATCTGGAACTCCCTTCCTAACAGCACTGTGGGTGTACCCACACCAATGGACTGCTGCAGTTCAAGAAGGCAGCTCACCATCACCTCCTAAAGGGCAATTAGGAATGGGCAACAAGTGTTGGTTTTGTCAGCGACACTCGCAACCCATGAAAGAATTTTTTTTAAAACTCCCACCCCTGAGGTTTTTAGGCTGCTTTGGCCCTTGACTGTGCTCATTTTAGCCTCTCCTCGAGATTCTCTAAAATTTACCCTCCCATTTTAGTTTAAATAAAGAAAAGACTATTGAGGTGCACTTGGTAAACCATGAAGGATATGCACTAAATCCCAAATTTGAATATTGAGTTGTTAATTATCTGGCACCAGTAAATGGATTGTTAGTGTTTTCAGAATGTATCGTGTGCTTGTTTGAAATATAATGCTACTTTTGATGGCACATAAATTCATGAATAATTTTCTTTTGTAAGGGGAAGAGATTGAATATGTATAGTAGTCTTATTAATTTTGTCAATAGAAATGCTCACAGTGCATTCCATATACTCCTACCTTAGCAGTCACAATTTCATTGTTACATTTGTTCCATTTTGCAATGTTAGCATGAAGTCCAGAAAAAAAGAAATCTGTTTGGTCAAGTACATTCAACTTGTATAATAATTAAGTGAGCAAAAATGTTAATGAGTATAATTTTTCTGGATTTTATTACTTTTATCTTTTCCTTCATAACTTATTGCAATCTCCTCAGTCCAGTGTGAGAAAGTAATCAGTCATATTGGAAGAGTATTTCTGCTGATAAGGTTATAGCTCTATGACCAGTCCATCCATTTTTTAAGATATTTCAAATATGTATTTATGTGGGATAAGGTGGTAATATAATGTATGCAGCATCCAACACAGCCTCAAAGTTATGTTACTGTTCTGTGAGTATGAGTCATGGATACATGCAATGTGTATTAGAGAATGGATGAGCTCTTCAAGGCAAATAAATCTGTAAGTAACTGTTGCTGCTATCCCTTATGTAAGCGCAGTTTCTCTTGTAAAGATGTAATTCCATGAATTCCTAATGGTGACTCATGTCTGTTCAATTATTGAATGTAGTTTCTTTAAAATCCAGATGTCGTAAGTGGATAAAATGGTGTTTTATTTGTGTGAGGGTGATTTTTGGGTCAGCATTTATGTTACCTCCTGCTTTCTACCTAATGGAGCATGGTAATTTGATGTAATTGCACTTTTGATGGTATTACTGTTAAACCACATTTTCCAACAAGGATATGATTACCACTGCTTAAATAAAAACACCAATTAAGCCAATTATTAATGGTGGACCTCCTTTGAATTAATTTGTTTTCACTTTCTGCCTTTTTAAAAACCTGGCTGATCTTAGTTCATTGCAGCCAAAGACCGACAACACAAAATTCAATACAAGTGGGCATTAAGTTGACAATCTCGCTAGTTAGCTGGTTTGGAAAATGCTATAGTGGTGCAGTCAGTGTTTGTTCTCCAAGGATGGAGGGAAAGGGACATTGTTTCAACAGAGTAGAGGGAGCTTTACTCTGCATCTTTTTATTTTGTTTGTTCATGGGATGTGGGCATCGCTGGCTAGTCCAGCATTTATTGCCCATCCCTAACTGCCCTTGAGAAGGTGGTGGTGAGCTGCCTTCTTGAACTGCTGCAGTCCATCTGGTGTAGATACTCCTAGACTGCTGTTAGGGAGGGAGTTCCAGATTTTTGACCCAGTGACAGTGAGGAATGGTGATATAGTTCCAAGCTAGGATGGTGTGTGACTTGGAGGGGAACTTGCAGGTGGTGGTGTTCCCATGAGCCTGGTGCCCTTGTCCAAGGTAGTAGATGTTGTAGGTTTGAAAGGTGCTATTGAAGGAGGTTTGGCAAGCTGCTGCAGTGCATCTTTTAGATGGTACACAGTGCGGCCACTGTGCTCCCATGTGGGAGTGAATATTTTTAAGGTGGTGGGCGGTGCCAATCAAGTAGACTGCTTTGTCCTGGATCGATTTACAGAATCACAGAATTGTTGTCTGCACCAGCTCTCCAAATCAGCAATTCACTTAATGCAATTCCCCCACCTTCTTCCCGTAACCCTGCACATCCTTCCTTTTTAGATAACAGTCTAATTCCATTTTGAATGCTTCAATTGAACCTGCCTCCACCACACTCTCAGGCACTGGGGCAAATGGTACATACCACTGGTCAGCCATCCGCACATACGAACTAGGAGCAGTAGGCCATTTGGCCCCTCGAGCCTGCTCCGCCATTCTATAAGATCATGGCTGATCTGTTTGTGGACTCAGCTCCACTTTCCTGCCTACTCCAGATACCATTTGACTCCCTTGTTTGTCAAGAATCTGTCTACCTCTGCCTTAAAAACATTCAATGTTCCTGCCTCCACCACTGTCCGGGGAAGAGACTCACGACCCTCTGAGAGAAAAGATTTCTCCTTGTCTCTGTCTTAAATGGGCAACCCCTTATTTTTAAACTGTGACCCCTAGTTTTAGTCTGTCCCACAAGGGGCAACATCCTTTCAACATCCACCCTGTCAAGTCCTGTCAGGATCTTATATGTTTCAATAAGGTCACCTCTCATCCTTCTAAACTCCAAAGAGTGCAGACTCAACCTGTCCAACCTTTCCTCATAAGACAACCCCCTCATCCCAGGAATCAGTCGAGTGAACCTTCTCTGAACTGCTTCCAATTCAATTATATCCTTTCTAAAGTAAGGAAACCAAAACTGTACACAGTACTCTAGATGTGGTCTCACCAATGCCCTGTACAATTGTAGCAAAACGTCTCTACTTTTATATTTCATTCCCCTTGCAATAAACAACAACATTGCATTTGCCTTCTTAATCACTTGCTGTACCTACATACTAACTTTTTGTGTTTCATGTACTAGGACACCCAGATCACGATGCATCTCTGAGCTCTACAATATCTCTCTCTCTAAACAGTATGTTGCTTTTCTATTTTTCCAGCCAAGGTGGACAAATTCACACTGTCCCACATTATACTCCATCTGCCAAATCTTCGCCCACTCACTAGACCTATCTATATCCCTTTGCAGACTCCGTAGGTCCTCTTCACAACTTACTCTCCCACCTATTTTTGTGTCATCAGCAAATTTAGCAACCATACATTCTGTACCTTCATCCAAGTCATTGATATAGATTGTAAATAGTTGAGGCCCCAGCACTGATCCTTGTGGCACTCCACTATTTACAGCTTGCCAACCTGAAAACGACCCATTTATGCCTACTCTCTCTTTCCTGTTAGCTAACAAATCCTCTATCCTTGCTAATATGTTACCCCCATATCATAGGCACTTACTTTGCTTTGAGATTTTCTTTGATGTGGCACCTTGTCAAATGCTTCCTGGAAATCTAAGTACACCAGATCCACAGGTTCCCCTTTATCCGCATTGCTTGTTACTTCCTCAAAGAATAATACATTTCACAAAACCATGTTGACTCTGCCTGATTGCATTGAGATTTTCTAAATGACCTATTATGACCTCTTTAATAATGGATTCTAGCATTTTCCCTATGACGGATGCTAAGCTAACTGACCTGTAGTTTCCTGCTTTCTGTCTTCCTCCTTTCTTGAATAATGTTATTTTCCAATCTGATGGGACCTTTCAAGAATCTAGGGAATTTTGAAAAATTAAAACCAATGTATCCACTATCTCAGCAGCCACTTCTTTTAAGTCCCTAGGATGAAATCCATCAGAACCTGGGGACTTGTCGGCTTTTAGTTCTAATAATTTTCTCAGTATCCTTTCCCTGGTGATGGTAATTGTTTTAAGTTCCTCCCTTCCTTTCAACTCTTGATTCACAATTATTTCTGGGATGTTATTTGTATCCTTTACAGAGAAGACAGATGCAAAAAATCTGTTCAATTCCTCTGCCATTTCCTTATTTTCCATTATTAACTCCCCAGTCTCTCACTGTAAAGAACCGACACTCACTTTACTTACTCTTTTCCTTTTTAAATACCTGTAGAAGCTCTTACTATCTGTTTTTATATTTCTAGCTAGGTTTCTGTCACACTCTATCTCTCATTATTCTTTGTCATTCTTTACTGTTTTTCATTTTCTATCCAATCTTCTGACCTACCACTACTCATTGCTGAATTGTACACGTTTTCTTTTATTTTGATACTATCTTTAACTTACTTGCTTAGCTACGGATGGTGCGCGCTGACTAGGTTCTACTATAGGTTGGCATGGCATGCTTCAGTATCAAAGGACTTGTGTATGTAACTGGACACTGTAGAATTACTCCACTTCTGACCTTATGATGCAGTTGAGGAAGGTTGCTACATGGATTCTGTCCTGAAGAACTCTTGCAACAATGTCGTGAGCAGTGATAATTGGCCTTCAACAATCACAACCAACTTCCTTTGTGTCAAATATAATCGTAACCACTGGAGAGTTTTCCACTCAGCCGCCACCTCTGCATTGACCTCAGGATTCCTTGCAGCCTTACTCTGTCAAACACTGCCTTGACGTTGAAGGCAGTCACTCTCACCCTCCTCTGACAGTCAGCACATGCCCAAGCTTGGATCAAGGTCTGAGCTAAGTATTTCTAGCAGAACCCAAACTGAGTGTCAGTGGTGTTGCAGAGGTTGCTTTCTCACATTAGTGAAGACTCCTATCACTTTATTAATGATTGTGAGCAGACAGGTGATTTGGGCCAAGTGGGTAGATCTCAGAGTGCCAACCCAGAAGGCTGAATGTTTCCAAGCTTTCAATCTTAGCTGAGTAAAAGATAAAAATTGAAATCCACAAACACCAAATTTGTGTAATTCTTTAAAATTTGTATAATATCTTCATTTTTCAGTAATTGCAATACTTTTTTCAACTTTGATGCCATAGAATTTCTTAATTGTAAGCATAAATTGTTACGTCCAATCCTGCTGCAATCCCAGTGTTGACATTGTCATTGGAGCAGTTATAGTGCAGCAGGTGTAAAGCTGAAGTCATGTGGTGGTCTCACGTGATATGCTTAAATATGTTTTGTGTGACTTTGCACCAAATTAAAGTACACAGTTTGTATTGATGTGAAGCCAGACTCACTGTGAAGCTGCCGCGTAAATTGCATATAAATCACTGAATGCTTAAAAAAAATCCAGATCCAAGTGTAAAGGGGAAAAGAAATACTTCTGGAATCCAGCGCCAGGCTTTCTTTTTATTATCACGTGGATGCAAACGGCAGAAAAGCGATGAGAATTTATTCGGGGGTCTGTGTGAAAAGCTATTTGAACCTCAGATGGGGGAATTCTCACAAATGTTAGAAGTATTTTGTAAAATGGCAGTTCATAAACAAGAATCTGTTAACAATAGGGCTATATAAGCATCACAGAAACATCACACATGTATCATGAAGGGAGAAACCTAAAGGTGCATTTGAATAAAAATGTTTTGATTTTATTTTGCAAGATGTTATTTGACAAGTACTTAATCGTAGAAAGTACAATGGCAAAAAAAGAAAGGCTTGTTAGCCTAAGCATTTTTAATTGGTCTTTGATTTTCCTTTGCAAAAAGAAGATATTGTAGTGGTAACTGGACAATTTTCCCAAACTATAATCTTTCTGCAGCTATAAATTGATCAGGTCCTGTGCATTCACTTCACCTTGTCTTCTGGTGCAAGAACATTTAATAAAAAAAGTATTTAAATCAACAGATAAAATACCCATCACCTCTGTAGCTGCAGCTGGAATTCTGTTCCATTCCAACCAACGATATAAGTTTGAATGTTGAACATAAATTTGTGAAATTGGGTTTCAGCATAAGCAAAGTAAAAGACAAATCTTTATTCCTGAGATATGGCTTGCAGAGGTTATGATCACTGACAATTCAGAGTATATATTACCTAACCGTGTTTTTATGAAGGAAGCTATTTCATTACGGTATATTTATCTTCGACTGGTACATCGCATTTTCTTTTTGGACTAGCAAGGAAACTGAAATAATTATAATTTTCAGAATATGTTTTCAAGCACAAGTAAAGTATAGGCTTAAGTCTTGAGCATAACTTGGAATTAAATAGATGCAGATATTCCATCTCATTCAGGTGCATAAAGGTGGGGTGGTAATGACGCTTTAGAAAATTAAACTATTTCCATCTCACTGTCTGATTCCCATCTTCTTTTCTCAGCTGTCTGCAGCAGTATCTCTAATCCAGTTACGAAGGAATTCCTGTTTGAATTCATTGAAAGGGATCAGATGCAATCCCAAAAAGAGCCAAGGAAAAGGTCTTTGGATATGGACTCTGAGCTAATGCCACCACCACCTCCAAAGCGACCAAACCATACTTTGTAAGCGTCAGATTTGTAAACGTTACATCTCTGTAAAAAAAAAAATTCAAATACAGTGTCATTGTTTTTGCAGGTCTGCATCGACTGATATTAAAACTATCTTCTCTCGGGGTTGGTGGAGGGGGATAGATTGAGGTTGCTTTTAGCATCATTAGATTTTTCTCTCTGATTTCAACAAAGTGTAACATGTAAAAATCATTGCTTATTAGGAGCAGTTATTTTTTTATTTTTCTTTATATATACACAGGGCTCTTTATTTCAAAAGCTGTGGATTCTTTTACTATTGCATTGCAACCTTTAGTCCCCATTTTATATTTGCAAGAGACTACAAATATATAAATATTTCTTCTGTGGAGAAAATCATGCTTTTTCTTAGCTTTTCGCAGTCTAGATCAGTTGATTCAAAGTACCCAATGCAACAGAACCATTTTGCTCTCTCATTTTTGCAGTCTGTTCTGGATATAAGGTGGAGACTAAATTATCATACAGTTTTCCAGTTTTTATTTTTAACTTTAATTCACTTGATAGTTTTAACAGACAGACTATGCAGACCAAAAAATGAAAGAATCTTCTGTTCAACAGATTTATTTTGTGTACGAAGACAGTACTAGCGCGTTCTGTAAATTAAATTGAATAAAGATTTCCCCAGTCTTTTCTCCCCACTCCCCACCCACTACAAACACACACACATACACTACCATGTATTTGCTTTAATTTAAAAAAGGTAGGCTTATCAGCCTAAGTGCTTCTCCATTCCACTTCCCTTCTGCTGGATCACTAAGTTTTGTGTTTTCTCTTTTAAATTGTAGGGGACTTGATGTAAACAATTGCAATAAGTAAGAGACAGCACCTTCTACCTGCTTAAGATGGAGTGTGTTGGATTATGTAATTTTTAGAACTTTGTTGCATCTTTTTGTCTGTTAATTAAACAATTATAGATGTTTTGAGCCTGTTTGTCAGGTCCCTCATTTTTAACGTCTGTCTGCTAGCCTGCATAGACTAGCACTGTAACTTATCCAAAAAGCACACACTTGAAACAATTAGCATTTTTTAATCCACTCTACAACTGTTGTCTTAATTAACTAAAAGGTGTTTTTATATTATTGAAACTTTCAGGAAAATGAAAATAAATGAGCACATTTCGGGCAGTACTATATTCCAGCAAATTAACAAAGTTCATTTTTTATGGTTGCATCTAACCCAGCAAAAACAAACAGTATAGAGGCATATTTAAAATCAATTTGAAAATTCTGTCCATGCTTTGCCTGGATTCCACTTCTTCAGTAAAAATGGATAGAAAAAAAATGCCCTAAGATGTGACATTTTGTTTTGCATTGAGTTTTTACGAGATTTGGATTTTCCTTCGTTTGTTCAGAAGCTGTTGTAGAATGTAAATGGTGAATCACACTGTCATCTTTCAGATGAAACTATTGCTATGAGAGGTCAAAGTGTTTCCATAGGACTGAGTCACTCGTTAGAGGATGCCATATTCTGTTTTATGTTTAAAAAAATGTTTGTTTAGTGTTTTGTGTTTTACGTTCCAACCTAGGTAGGCTGCAAGAAAAAGATTCTGTCTTTCCAAATAATCTTACCTCCGTTCAGATTATTTTTGCTCAAAATGCAAATATTTACATAAATTTGATAGTGTAATTTTTTTCTATTATTCATTCTTGGATGTAGGCATTGTTGATGAAGCTGATATTTATTGCTAATCCCCAGTGGTCCTTAAGAAAATGATGATGGGCTGCCTCCTTCTTGGACCACTGCAGTCCGTGTGGTGATGGTACTCGCACAATGGAGTTAGGTCAGGAGTTCCAGTATTTTGACCGAGTGACAGTGAAGGAACAGGGATATCTGTTCAAGGAAGGACTTGGAGAGAAATCTGGAGGTCATGGTGTTCCTATGCGCTGCTACCCTTATATCCTTCCAGGTGGTGAAGTGTTTGGGAGGTTGCTACTGAAGAAGCCTTTGCAAGTTGCTGCAGTGTACCCTATAGATAGTATACACTGCAGCCACTGTGCACCAGTGGTGGGGGAAGTGTATATTTAGGCTAATGGATGGGGTGCCAATCAAGTGGACTGCTTTTTAAAAAATTAATTCTTGGGATGTGGATGTCACTGGCAAGACCAACATTTGTTGTCCATCCCTAATTGCCCTTGAGAAGGTGGAGGTGAGTTGCCTTCTTGAACCGCTGCAGTCCATGTGGGGTAGGTACACCCACAGTGCTGTTAAGGAGGGAGTTTCAGGATGTTGCTCCAGTGACAGTGAAGGAACAGCGATATATTTGCAAGTCAGGAGTGTGTGTGGCTTCAAGGGGAACTTGCAGATGGTCGTGTTCTCGTGTGTTTGCTGGCTGAATGGTGTCAAATGTCTTGAGTTTTGTTGCAGCTGCACTCATCCAGACAAGTGGAGAGTATTCCATCGCACTTCTGACTTGTGCGTTGTAGTTGGTGGAGAGACTTTGGTGAGTTACTCACCAGGGAATACTCAACTTCTGACCTGCTTGTAACCATGGCACTTAACATGGCTGGTCTACATTGAGTTTCTGGTCAGTGGTGATCCCCAGGATGTTGATGGTGGGGGCTCAGCAATTACAATCAGCCATTTAATGTCAAACAGATAGTTAGGCTCTCTTGTTGGTGATGGTCATTGTCTGGCAGTATTCTGGTGTAAATGTTACTTGTCACTCATCAGCCCAAGCCTAGATGTTGTCCAGATCATGCTGCATGCCAGCACAGACTGCTTCATTATCTGAGGAATTCCAAAGGAGCTGAAGACTGTAATCAATAGCAAACATTCTGATGTTATAATGGAGGGAAGGTGATTGATGAAGCAGTTGAAGATGGTTGAGCCTAGAACGCTGCCCTGGGGAACTCCTGCAGTGATGGCCTGGGGCTGGGATGATTGGCCTCTAACGGCTACAACCATCTTCCTTTGTGCCAGGTATGACTGCAACCATTGGAGAGTTTTTCCCAATCCTCGTTAACTTCAGCTTTACTATAGCTCTTTGTTGCCACACTCGATCAAATGCTTCACTGCTGTCACTCTCATCCTTCAGAATAGCTATCCTGCTATTGTCAGAATAGGATTTTTAAAACCTGATGAAAACCATTTTATAGTTTTATATTTTCTATAAAACTATTGTTGCATGACCTTGCATAGCTCAACAGTGGTAGCATAATAGGTCAGTGAAAATACTTCTCGCCTGTGGCGAAATGATAAGCTCACAATCTCATTGTTTTTAATGAGAGGCATGACTTCTCTGCAATTGTCAGTTCATCTTTTAGATGAAATTTGATTTCACATTTTTAGAAATAAAGCATATTTTAACCCCATACTCCTTATTAAAAGATAGGTAGTTAAAATCTTGCTGTGCAACATTATGATCTTGGCTGCGGATAAAATGCATCTACTCAGCCCTAAAAAGCGCTAGAAAATGCAGTAATTTGTTAATATAGTACATGTGAATAGTTCTGATTCTTCATTCGTCATTCTCTACATACAAATGAGATAAGCAACCGACAACAATTTGTCTTTATACAGCATCTTTAACGTCGTAACATGTCCCAAAGTACTTCACTGGAGGGCAGTAAAACAAAGCTTGATACTGAGACAAAAGAGATATTTGGACAGTAACCAAACGTTAAGTCAAAGAAGTAGGTTTTAAGGAATGTCTTAAAGGTGGAGAGGTTTAGGGAGGGAATTCCAGAGCTTAGGACCTACATGGCTGAAGGAACGGCTGCCAATTGTGGGGTAAAGGGAGTAGGGAGCATGTGAAAGGCCAGAGTTAGAGGACAGCAGAGTTCTCAGAGGTTTGTAGGGCTGGGTTTACAGAGATAGAGGCAAGACCATGGAGAGATTTGCCCAGAAAATCATCTGGAGATCCTGGGCTGGATTTTTAAAGCCCGTTGGCGGTGGGCGCAGGTGCAAGCGTGATTTAAAGATCGCGTTGTCAGCGGTCGGCACCAGAATGCAAAGCCATTTTTAAAGGGACGCCAGGAGAGTGGGAACGGCAACCCCGCACGCCTCCAATGAAGTCCTTGTTGAGCTCATTAACAGGCTTGTCAGCAGCAGTTTTCAATTTTTAAAGGAAGAGAATGTGGAAAATGCCATGTCTGGAACACGAGTGTACAAGTCATGAAAACTGCGGGGGGGGTGGTGAGGGGGCGGGGGGCCATGAGAGCTGATTAAAGTGATTCAGAGGTACAAAATAAAGTTCAGCTGCTTCAAAAGTGCCACAGAGTAGCCATTGCTGGAGCTGTAAGACTTGCTTTTCTCAATGGTGCGTGGCAGGCATCCAGAGAGGGACGTTGACCTGCTGGCATCACTTGGGTACTTGGGGTTGGCAGGGGAAGGCCTGATGAACGGACAAGTCTCAGCTGAGGAATTTCAAATGGGACAGGCTACTCTGACATTGGACAAAGCAGCCTGGATGAGCTGCAGCAGATGCAACTTCCTGGACAGCAGGAGACCAGAGGAACACAGCGGGGTGCTGCAAGGGGAAGAAGGTGCTATCCAGTCCTGCCGCATCCAGTCGTGAATGGTGGTGGACAACTAACTGGAGGAGGTGGCTCCACAAATATCACCATCCTCAATGATGGGGGAGCCCAGCACATCAGTGCGAAAGTTAAGGCTGAAGCATTTGCACCAATCTTCAGCCAGAAGTGCCGAGTTGATGATCCATCTCGGCCTTATCCTGAAGTCCCCAGCATCACAGATGCCAGACTTCAGCCAATTCGATTCACTCCGCGTGATTGTAGTAAAAGAGGAGGAGTGTGAAATATTAGATACGATTAGCATAATGAGAGGGTTTGACATCCTTGAAAGTGGATAAATTGCCAGGGCCGGATGGATTGCATCCCAGGTTGTTAAAGGAAGCCAGGGAAGAAATAGCAGATGTGCTGAGGATTATCTTCAAATCCTCACTGGATACGGGCAAGATGCCAGAGAATTTGCCGGATAGGTGCCAGTGTTGTAGCTATACCGGAACAGCTTGGCTAGTGGCGTGGCAAGTTCTGGAGCACAGGTCTTCAGTACTATTGCCGGAATATTGTCAGGGCCCATAGCCTTTGCAGTATTGGGTGGCGCAGTGGTTAGCACCGCAGCCTCACAGCTCCAGAGACCCTGGTTCAATTCTGGGTACTGCCTGTGCGGAGTTTGCAAGTTCTCCCTGTGACCGCGTGGGTTTCCGCCGGGTGCTCCAGTTTCCTCCCACCGCCAAAGACTTGCAGGTGATAGGTAAATTGGCCATTGTAAATTGCCCCTAGTGTAGGTAGGTGGTAGGGAATATGGGATTACTGTAGGGTTAGTATAAATGGGTGGTTCTTGGTCGGCACAGACTCGGTGGGCCGAAGGGCCTGTTTCAGTGCTGTATCTCTAAATAAATAAATAAATAATTAGAGGTCTGCGAACGTTCTACCATTGTTTAAAAAGGGTGCGAGGGATAGGCCAAATAATTATAGACCGGTCAGTCTGACCTCAGTGGTGGGTAAATTATTAGAATCAATTCTGAGGGACAGGATAAACTGCCACTTAGAAAGGCACGGACTAATCAGAGATAGTCAGCATGGATTTGTTAAGGGAAGGTCATGTCTTACTAACTTAATTGAATTCTTTGAGGAGTATGGGCGGCACAGTGGCGCAGTGGTTAGCACCGCAGCCTCACAGCTCCAGCGACCCAGGTTCAATTCTGGGTACTGCCTGTGTGGAGTTTGCAAGTTCTCCCTGTGTCTGCGTGGGTTTCCTCCGGGTGCTCCGGTTTCCTCCCACATGCCAAAGACTTGCAGGTTGGTAGGTAAATTGGCCATTACAAATTGCCCCTAGTATAGGTAGGTGGTAGGGAAATATAGGGACAGGTGGGGATGTGGTAGGAATATGGGATTAGTGTAGGATTAGTATAAATGGGTGATTGACAGTCGGCACAGACTCGGTGGGCCGAAGGGCCTGTTTCAGTGCTGTATCTCTAAACTAAAGTAACAGGGAGGATTGATGAGGGGAGTGCAGTGGATGTGGTCTACATGGATTTTAGTAAGGCATTTGACAAGGTCCCGCACGGCAGACTGGTCAGTAAAATGAAAGTCCATGGATACAGGACAATGTGGCAGGTTGGATCCAAAATTGGCTCAGTGACAGGAAGCAAAGAGTAGTAGTCGACGGATGTTTTTGTGAATGGAAAGCTGTTTCCAGTGGCGTTCCACAGGGCTAAATGTTGGCTCCCTTGCTGTTTGTGATATATATATTAATGATTTGGACTTAAATGTGGGAGGCATCATTGGGAAATTTGCTGATGACACAAAAATTGGTTGTGCAGTTGATAGTGAAGAGGATAGCTGTAAACTCCAGAATGATATCAGTGGTTTGGTTGAGTGAGGGAAAAGTGGCAAAAAAAGGACTAACAAGGCAAGGGAATATACAATGGATTGTAGGACCCTTGGAAGTACAGAAGGTCAGAGGGACCTTGGTGTACTTGTCCATAGATCACTGAAGGCAGCAGCATGGATAGATAAGGTGGTTAGGAAGGCATATGGGATACTTGCCTTTATTAGCCGAAGCATAGATTATAAGAGCAGGGAGGTTATGATGGAGCTGTATAAAATGCTAGTTGGAGTACTGTGTACATTTCTGGTCACCACACTTTAGGAAGGATGTGATTGCACTGAAGAGGGTGCAGAGGAGATTCACCAGATGTTGCCTGGGCTGGAGCATTTCATCTATGAAGAGAGACTGAAAAGGCTAGGGTAGTTTTTCTTAGAGCAGAGAAGGCTGAGGGGGGACATGATTGAGGTACACAAAATTATGAGGGACATTAATAGGTTAGATAGGAAGAAACTTTTCCCCTTCGTGGAGGGGTCAATAACCAGAGGGCTTAGATTTAAGATAAGGGGCAGGAGGTTTAGAGGGGATTTGAGGAAAAAGTTTTTCACCCAGAGGGTGGCTGGAATCTGGAATGCACTGCCTGAAGAGGTGGTAGAGGCAGGAACCCTCACAACATTTAAGAAGTATTTAGATGAGCACTTGAAACACCATAGTATACAAGGCTACGGGTCAAGTGCTGGAAAATGGGATTAGAATAGTTAGGTGCTTGATGGCCGGCACAGACATGATGGGCCGAAGGGCCTGTTTCTGTGCTGTATAACTCTATGACTATGACTATATCAAAAAACGACTGAAGGCACTGGATACTGCAAAGGCTATGGGGCCTGACAATATTCCGGCAATAGTACTGAAGACCTGTGCTCCAGAACTTGCCGCGCCCCTCGCCAAGCTGTTCCAGTACAGCTACAACACTGGCATCTATCCAGCAATGTAGAAAATTGCCCACAAATTGTACACAAAAAGCAGGACAAGTCCAGCCCAGCCAATTACCGCCCCATCAGTCTACTCTCAATCATCAGTGAAGCGATGGAAGATGGTATCAACAGTGCCATCAAGCGGCACTGGCTTAGCAATAATCTGCTCAGTGAAGCTCAATTTGGGTTCTGCAATGGCCACCCAACTCCAGACCTCATTGCTGCCTTGGTTCAAACATGGACAAAAGAGCTGAACTCAAGAGGTGAGGTGAGAGTGACTGCCCTTGACATCAAGGCAGCATTTGACCGAGTATGCCATCAAAGAGTCCTAGCAAAACTGGAGTCAATGGGAATCAAGGGGACAAGTCTCTGCTGGTTGGAGGCATACCTAGCGCAAAGGAAGATGGTTGTGGTTGTTGGAGGTCAATCATCTCAGCTCCAGGACATCACTGCAGGAGTTCCTCAGGGTAGTGTTCCAGGCCCAACCATCATCAGCTGCTTCATCAGTGACCTTCCTTCAATCATAAGGTCAGAAGTGGGGATGTTCGCTGATGATTGCACAATGTTCAGCACCATTCGTGACTCCTCAGATACTGAAGCAGTCTGTGCAGAAATGCAACAAGACCTGGACAATATCCAGGCTTGGGCTGACAAGTGGCAAGTAACATTCACGCCACACGAGTGTCAGGCAATGACCATCTCCAACAAGAGAGAATCAAACCATCTCCCCTTGACATTCAATAGCTTTACCATCGTTGAATCCCCCACTATCAACATCCTAGGGACTACCGTTGACCAGAAACTGAACTGGAGTAGGCATATAAATACCATGGCTGCAAGAGCAGGTCAGAGGCTAGGAATCCTGAGGCGAGTAACTCACCTCCTGACTCCCCAAAGCCTGTCCACCATCTACAAGGCACAAGTCAGGAGTGTGATGGAATATTCTCCACTTGCCTGGATGGGTGCAGCTCCAACAACACTCAAGAAGCTCGACACCATCCAGGACAAAGCAGCCCGCTTGATTGGCACCCCATCCACAAACATTCACTTCCATAACATATACGTGGGCTGATGTTCCCCTCAGTTATGTCCCTATCTGAATGTTGCCCCATATTCTGAGGGTAGCTGCTTCTCTGTATTGCGTCCTTTCACTTACTTTGACAATATGAGGGGGAACAATGGACATTCTGCGAGGTCAGCTCCCATGCTTTCCGGTGCTTAGAGAGTTGGTGCCTAATGAACCAGGTAACGCTAGCCAATCATCTTCCCAGACTGCAGGGGGTCATTGAACAGTTTTCTACACTGGACTTAGTTCCTTCCCATGGATTCCTGGCTGCTGATCTCCATGGCCATCTCCATCCATGAACTCTTGGTCTCGCTGGGTGGATTTCTCCTTCCTGAGGCTGTGAAGAGCAGGTCTCTCCTCTCTGACACTGCATCAACGAACCTCCTTAAAGCTCTGGTTAGGCCCCAACTGGAGTATTGTGTCCAGCCAGGTGTCAGAGAAACAGGGTGCCACCCGGGATGCATGCCCGTGCCCACAGAGGCCCTCTGATTTCCTGATGCTGCATTACTGAAGGCAATGGCAAGCCCAGTCATGGCTGCCGCTTGCCTTTTAAAATTGCCCTCGGTGACATGCTCCCGCCTCCAGGATGCTTCCAGTGTCCCTAACTGGACTCTGGACTCGCACCCAGGCCAATTAGTAACTTTGCTGGCACGGCGTGGGGTTGGGACCAGGAAATATTCCAGGCGTCAGGTTTCCGACCCCATAATGAAAATTCAGCCCCCTCTGTCTTTAGGAATTTCCTGCGTATACCCAATGGTCCTTCCAAACTCAGCTGCATTCAGGAGTTCAATCTGTGTAACATCCTCAGTTCTCTTTCTACCATCATTAGAACAAGACTCTGCTTTTAGTTAGTTCATCAGACATACATTGTGCAGTATTTCCTGATCACAGCAACAACTTATATTCATCTAACGCCTTTAACATAATAAAACGTCCCAAGGTGCATTCTAAAGCAAAATTTCAAACTGAGCCACATCAGGCAATATTAGGGCAGGTGGCCAAAAGCTTGGTCAAAAAGAAGCATCTTAAAGAAGGATGGAGAAGTGTAGGGAGGGAATTCCAGAGCTTAGGACCTAGGTAGCTGAAAGCACACTCACCAATGGTAGCGCTATTAAAAGCAGGGATGCTGAAGAGGCCAGAATTAGATGAGCACAGATATCTTGGAGGATTGTAGGGCTGGAGGAGATTACAGAGATAGGGTGGAACAAGGCAATGGAGAAAACAAGTATGAGAATTTTAAAATTGAGCTGTTGCTTGAGCGGGAACCAATGCAGGTCACGGAGCACGTAGGTGAGGGGTGAACGGGACTTGGTGCGAGGAAGGACCTGGGCAGCAAAGTTTTGGATGACTTCAAGTTTACGGAGAGTAGAATGTGAGAGGTCAGCCAGGAGTGAAATGGTCAAGTTTGGAGGTAACAAAGGCATGGTTTCAGAAGCAGATGAACTGAGACTTGGGTGAAGTCAGACGATGTTATGGAGGTGGAAATAGGCGGTCTTCCTTATGGCGCGGATATGTGATTGGAAGCTCATCTCAGGGTCACATATGACATCAAGGTTGCAAACGGTCTAGTTCAGCCTCAGACAGTTGCCAGGGAGAGGGATGGAGTTGGGAGCTAGGGAACGGAGTTTGTACCCATTTGATAGATGAATTGTTTGATTTTTTTTTTTCAGACTTTTCTTAATTTTGACAACTATTTTGAGAGCTCCAACTTGGCCAAATAGAATCTCTTGTGGTCAAGTTCCAGTCAACTCATTGTCAGCCTCTGGACCCCAAATTTAAAGTGTGTATTGAATATCATGAATCCTTCCCATGTTTGTGACTCGTGACTAGTACTAATGGTGTATGTCAACTCTGCATAGCTTTCTGTGATATGTCGTTCATCCCCAAGTATGGCAAGAGACTTCAGCATAACCATCTAATTTGTTGGAAAGCTATCCTGTTCAATTTTGATTCTCCCATGCTTAGAGACATTGAGAATAGGCCCTGTAAAGAAGCATCTTTCCAAGTCAGTAGATTATCAATTAGAGACTGGGATCATTTGTTTTCTGAAGGTGAGTTACGTTCTGCACTCACTCATGTCTGAAGGAGCAGGTGATTGATTCAGTTGGCATCTTTCGTTTTAATCTTCAGCTGCCAGGTCCTTATCCTAATTTCTCAGTTGAAGATGAAATATTATTGAAGAGAAAGATCTTATTCTTTTCATGGGCCTCAACTAGTTCATACTATGCCTTTGTTCATGACTTATCACCCAGAGGGGCATCCAGATTATTAGTGTGTTCTTCCAATAAAATTACATTGTCTGGCTGATGGATGTAACAGCTTTCAACTTATTTGTGGACTCCACAAAGATCCTTTAAAGCAGGCTGCTCCATTGTAATAGAGGAAGCCATGTTCCTGCATGCAGTTGCAAGTAAGGTGTGGAAATTTTCTCCATTCAAGGTAAGACTCTGAAGAAAACAAAAATACATATATGCCCCATTTATATTGCAGGACCACTTCCACATGAGAAGGAATGGAGAAGGCGAGTGCCAGCATGGGGTGAAAGAGCAGTGCCGGTATGAATTTGGAGCATTGGAGGAGAAGAAAATGTCTCCATGAAAGGATATGAAGTTGGATGGGTTGCAGTGTTTTGTGAACTGGGTCTGGAGAGAAGAGAAAGTGCGTTTTTGAAATGCGGGGGTGGGGGCAAGGGGGTCTGTGGGGGTGGTGGGTGGTGGACGTTGGGTATTGGAATGTGCCTGTTGAGGTAACCTTTGGCAAATTGCTGGTCTGGTTGAAAACCTAAACATGAATATAGATTGTTAACCTCTAAGAAAGGAAAAACAAATATTTGTGAAGTACAAGAGTATTTGAATTAACCAATATGCATCAATTTTAATATAAAATTTGAAAATTTTGTATGGAACATTGTTTCTAGAATGCCCCTCTTCGCCCTGCCTCTCCCCCTCCCTCTCCCCCTCCCTCCACTCTCCTGCCAATTGATTGGCATATATGCAAAATCTGTTAAAGTTCAAGCCAATTCTCATTTTTGGAGGGAGTTGACAGCTAACAACTTGAAAGTTATGACATTGAATTCCATGTTCTATGTTTGAGGGAAAAATAGAATTTTATTTTTTTGGAGAATTATCAGTTAGATGGTTACTGACTTGTTCTTCTGTGTAAACGGCAACTAGCTTAAATCTTGGTATGCTGTGGCCTTTAAGAAGATCAATGTGCAGAGGGTTCTCGGGTCTTTGTACTGCAAGCTGAAGCTCTCATGATGTCGTCATTGCTCTAAGCTGAGGATATGAGTTCACGTCATCACATTTCCATCTCCATTTCTGGCATGGGTTTGCAACATTCTCATTTGAATGTGAAGATTGATGAATTATAGAGTGTTGGATTATCTCTCAGGTGGTTATTCATTCCTTGAAAATATTCCAGTCTGTGTATAAATCTGTCACCCAGCCTACTCCTTGATTCTCTGACCTGCTCAGATTGGAACTATTGCAGCTTAAAATAATCACGTGTTATATTGCTTAGGCAATACATGCATGATCTCACTGCTGCATCCTCTGCTTGAAGAAACTGAATGTGTATCCGGGACAAGGTCTTTTTTTAACAGCTGAATGCAGAGTGTCACTAGGTGTGGAGAGTATGAGATCCTAAAGTGACTTCTTATGTATGTGATACTATTTGCATATTTGAAGAATACCACTGTATAGATAACCGAGCATTGTAAAAAATAGTTTCTCTGTATAAACTGCAAGTAGATTAAACTCCATTAATATAAAAATGACAGATGAAAGTTATCTGCAAGTTGTGTTTAAAATTTATGTAGGATAACTTGCTGTGCAGAAAGATATATGCTTCTTACAGTATATTTAGATAGTTCTCATTTGTCAGATTTATAAGAAAATAGTCTATCCATGGTGTAGATAGCACTTGTCTTTTCCATAGGGATAAAAACGTATCTGTCAAGCAAAATTCTAATGAATTTTTCATTTTGAATCATATGCATTCTGATCACTAACAAAATGTACTACTTATGTTGAGTCCAGCATTTTAACATTTCAAAATTCAGCCTTTGTTTTCAGTCGGATTATTTTTGCTGATGGAAAAGAGCATTTGTTTATGACAGTTACAGCTATTAGCAAAAATGTAGTGCTCACAAAAAAATAATAATGTTAAGTTCAAGACCTACCTTATTTTATGGAGTATTTATGGGCTGGAAGGACATACAGCTGAGCGTGCTCTCCATTTATTACAACAGTCACGTAATCCTTTTCTTTTCCAGTACTGCACCATATAGGAACCCTTCCAAATCACAGTTATAGGAGATATAAGGCTTCTGTGGAGGACCAGGAGGAGAATACAAATATCTACTTGGTATTGTATTTGGAAAGCTTAATTAAACAGCATGTTAGTGAATTGTGGGTAAACGCACAGATGTTTGACCTCTGGACAAGGGTGTGAATTATGTAACATCTGATTTACAGCACAGAAACAGGTTGTCTGGCCCAGTCAATCTGTGATTTTTATCCTCCATATGATCAGTAGCCATGTTCACCCTATTCCTATATTCCTATATGTTCCTTTTCTCAATCACCTATCTAGTTTATTCTTAAAAGTTGACATAGCCTCTGCTTCAATCACTAAATCTGGTGGTACATTTCACAGCCTCATAACTCTGTTGTTTAAAAAAGGTATCTCCTGCTTTTCTAAATCTCTTACATTTAACCTTGTATTTATGTTTCCCCATTCAACCACTGAAAGCAGTTTATCTACCCTGTCCCATTCCTTCATAATTTTAAACACCTCTGTCAAATCACTCCATAATCCCCTCTGTTCAGTTATAGCAAAAGTAGTGTGGAGCCCAAAACTACACACATTACTCCAGCTGTGGTTTTACATAGATTCACTGTTGCATATCAACTTTTATATTCTAAATGTATTGCCATAATCTACTCTGCAAAACTGTCCTTAACTCTTACTCTTTGTCTCCTTCCTAAAATGTGGGGACCAGAACTGGACACAATGCTCCAGCTGGGGCCTAACTAGAGTTTTATAAAGGTTCGGCATAACTTCCCTGCTTTTGTACTCAGTGCCTCTATTTATGAAGCCCAAGATTGGATATGTTTTACTAACCACTCTCTCAATATTGGGGTCAAGCGAGGTAGAAACTTGGGGTGCGACTTTCAATCCCCACTGAGAGCGGGAACAACAGTGAGCACAATTTGAAGATCACATTCTCGGAGGGTGGCACAGGGACACCGGCTCTGGAAGGTGATGCTATTTTTAAACTTCAGCCAGCAGGGAGGGAACGGGTTGGGTACCCACATCCAATTAATTGCCTATTGAGCTCATTAACAGGCTTGTCAGGAGCAGGGAGCTATTTTTAAAGTCTGGGAACAGGGAAAATGCCATAGTGTGTATACGGCAGGGGTGTGAAGACGTGAGGATTGTGGAGGGACAGAAGGGTTATGGGATGGGCTGATTAAATTAAAGCAGAGGCAGCAAATAAAGCTTAGCTGTTTCAGTGTGGATACTGTTGAAATTGGAACTGTTAAATGTTACATTGGAGAGTGCCATGAAACTGGATATGGAAGAGAGCCTGCTGGAATCGCAGTGGCAGCTAGGGTTGGCATGCGAAGGCCTGGTGAGGCAGTGAGGCCCTGGAAGGAGACAGCTCATCGGGGGAGGAACAGGAGGTAAGAGAGGAGGAGGTAGAGGGGGATAACACTGAACAGAGAGGTATCCTGGCTGCATGACGAGGTGGCTTCCTCCAGGGAGAGGACTTGGTGATGTGTCTAGAGGAAGCTATGACTATGTCCTTGACAAATATATATTTGTTGAAATAATAAACAAAAGCAATGTATTGGAGATGTTAATTCCAGCTAAAGGAGACGGACAGTGCCTGGGCCTGATTGGATACACTCAAGAATCATTAGGATAATGAGATGGTGCAGGCTATAGTGGATGTGGTGTACATGAACTTTGGCAAGGTACCATACAGGACACTACTGGAGACGATTAAGGAGCATACAATTAGCGGAAAGGCTTAGTAAATTGGATTAAAACTGGTTAAAAGAGAGGACACTTCTATCAGATTTCCCCTCAACCTCCTTTGTTCCAAGGACAACCCCAGAATCTCCAACCTAACCTTGGAGCTAAATTCCGTCATCCCACAAACCATTCTGGTAAATCTCCTCTGCATCCTCTCAAGAACCTTCACATCTTTCCTAAAGTGTGGTAACCATAACTGGACACAATACTGTAGTTGTGGCCTAACCAAAGCTTTATAAAGGTTGAGCATAACTTCCCTGCTTTTGTACTCAATACCTCTATTTATGAAGCCCAAGATTCCATATGCTTTGTTAACTATTCTCTCAATATGGCCTGCCACCTTCAAAGGTCCATGTACATTAACCCCAGGTCTTTCTATCCTTATGCACTCCTAAAACAGTACCATTAAGTATATATTGCTTCTCCCTAACCCTTCTGCCAAAATACATCACCTCATACTTTTCTGTATTAAATTCCATCTGCCACCTGTCTGCCCATTCTGCCAGCCTATTTCCTGTTGCTGTTGATTGGTATCATCCTCACTGTATTTTATTTTATTTTATTTACAGATACAGCACTGAAACAGGCCCTTCAGCCCACCAAGTCTGTGCTGACCAACAACCGCCCATTTATACTAACCCTACAGTAATCCCATATTCCCTACCACCTACCTACACTAGGGGCAATTTACAATGGCCAATTTACCTATCACCTGCAAGTCTTTGGCTGTGGGTGGAAACAGGAGCACCCGGTGAAAACCCACGCGGTCACAAGGAGAACTTGCAAACTCCGCACAGGCAGTACCCAGAATCGAACCCACATCCCTGGAGCTGTGAGGCTGCAGTGCTAACCACTGTGCCGCCCAATTATTGGCAAATTTTGAAATTTTACTCTGTAGTCCAATATCCAAGTCATTTATTTATATTAAGAGAAGTAGTGGTCCCAGCACTGAACCTTGGCGAACACCATCCTCCGGAGTGAAAAACAACCATTTACCGTGACTCCCTGTTTTCTGTCCTTAAGCCAATTTTTAATGCAAGCTGATACTGATAGTCCTATTCAATGAGCCTTAATTTTGTTAACCAGTCTTTTATGTGTTATTTTGTCAAACGCTTTCTTAAAATCCATATAAATAATATCCAGCACATTCCCTTCATCTGTTACTTCATCAAAAATTCAAGTAGATTAGTCAAGCATGATCTGCCTTTCACAAATCTGGGCTGGCTCTCCTCAATTAACCCAAAACTCTCCAAGTTCCTGTTAATTTTTCCCTCATTATTGTTTCTAAAACCTTGCCCACCTTTGATGTTAGACTGGTGGCCTGTAGTTATTAGGAATGTCATTGCACCCTTTCTTGAACAAGGGTGTCACATTTTCCATTTTCCAATCCTCTGGTGCCTCCCCCGTATCTAGGGAAGATTGGAAGATTATAGCAAGCCCTTCAGCTATCTCCACTACCACTTTCTCGAGGGCAATTAAGGACAGGCAACAAATGCTGGCCTTGCCAGTGACACTCACATCCCATAAACGAATAAAAAAAACACTTCCCTTAGCAGCCTGGGGTGCAAGCCATCCAGACCAGGTGACTTATCCACTCTGAGCATAACCAGCCTTACATCCCGCCTATCAATTTTCACCCCCTCCATTACCTCGACCATCTCTGCTTCTGATATTTTGTCAGCATCCTCTTCCTTCATGTCAGCATCCTCTCAGTAGATATAGCCTCTGACCTGCTCTTGTAGTCACAGTATTTTTGTGGCTTAGTTATGTGGAAAGAATAGAGTAGCTGGAGCTGTTGTCAGAAAAGTTTAAGGGGTGATTTAATAGAGGTGTTCATGAAGGGTTTTAATAGAGTAAATAAGGAGAAACTGTTTCATCTGGCAGAAGGGTTGATAACAAAGGACACAGATTTAAGGTAATTGACAAAAGAACCAGAGGCGATGCGAAATTATTTTACGCAGTGAGTTATCCAGATTCAATATTAACTTTAAAAAGGGATAAATACTTCAGGGATATGGGAAAAGAGCAGGGGAGTGGGATTAATTGGATAGCTATTTCAAAAAGCAGGCAAAGGCCTGCTGTCATTCTATGGTTCAACAGTAATGTATCTCACCTCAAACACAAAAGTTTACTCAAGAATAGCAATTTAAAAAGGGCTTCTATTAAAACAGGTTGATTTCAAAAACAATATAGTTCTTCTTGGACCCTTCTTTAAACAATGCAATCAAAACCATTGCCGTCAAATACGATTTGATGCTGTAATGACGTAGCACACTCCAGAACATGAACCATTATTCCAATTAAATAAGCAACAGTTGATTTTTTTTTTAAAGTGTGTGAAGAAATTAAATGTACAGACAAATCTGACTAGTTCATATTTATGATAAAATGTTGAATTTGGAGAGTTCTTTAATTGGAAACTCTGAACTGAATTCCTTTTCAGTTAGTAAAAGAAAAATACTAATCAAAATATTGAGAAACGGATTTGTATTCTGTCACATGGCATCCAAAAACAGATAAATTAACCTGCAACACTATTCTGTGCACTTTGTTATGGTTAATTTACTCACTTGTGGCTTCTATACGGTAGATTTACTTCAAATCTACTTTCAAATCCATTCTGCTGTCTGCTGTTAATATGAAATCTGTAGTTTGCATCAATCGATAGTGAGAATTTTGGTTCATGGTAGCAAAGCACTTTTAAATCCATTTCCTTTTTTTTGTTAAAATTCCCGGTTTCCACTTGAAATATTTTTTGAGTGGAAAAAATAACTCCTTCAATTATTAGCAAATGTACTAAATTGCCCTGAACAGGAGTAGTGATTATGGGATGCCGTATTGTGGAGTTAACCAGAAGATGGCACGCCAAAATGTCCAAGAGCACTTCAACGTCCAGCCATCTGGAAAAGCAGTCTTCACCTGCTTTGGATCATTACCAACCGTACATGAATAATTCAAAAAATGAAAATTGTTACAAAGTTGTTCTCTTTCCTGCATAAAGCAGTTTACATAGTTAGGTTCCTACACATAAACCTATTATACAAGAATGGTTGGTATCTGTATAAATCCAGGATTCTTACAATTAGATTTTAAACAGGGAAAGCAATCATGCAGTTGACCCCTGTCCACACCTGTGCGATGCTCATTATGGAACTCGGACCAGTAACAATATAAGTGTTCCGACCCGACCTCCAAAGGAAACTGTGACATTGTCACATGACCATTGAACTCTGTTCAATCAAATTACTGAGAGGTCAGATGACTCTGGTTTGAACTGCAACCTCAAAGTGGGAAGTCACTTACCAGTGCTCAACTTCCCTGCTCCAGGCTGTACATTCTATTTCAGCAATGGCATGACATCAACTGGTTTTATGTAAAAGTGCAAAATTTAAAATTTTGAGAATAGTAGTATTAATGTTAATCAGAAAAGCATTCCAAAGGACAAGAGGAAATGACAGATTCGGTAGAATTTGAATACCTCACTGATGGGGAAGTCATATCAGCACATTCACAATGAGGCAATGGCCTTCCTTCCTGAACTTTATTAATCTGTTCAGGCTATTAAAAGGCAAATTGATTTAGAACTTTTAATAAAGAATAAGCAAGTATTATTTGTCAGTTTTAACAAAATTTTATTAAAATTTCTAAGCACACTGAAGTATGCTTTATGTATTTGGGGGTTGAATAAAAAATGTTCTGAACTATGAAAGCAACATTAACTTGTGAACAAATATGTCAAGATAAATGTAGAACCTCAGTGCAAATAAAATGACCTTGGAATCCTCAAATTCTAAATTACAGTAATGGCACAAGCCATTTCCAGATTGATCCTTCTATTTATCCAAGCTTATATATTACAACAATAACTTGCATTTATATAGCACCTATAACAGAGTGTTATCAAACAAAATATGCCACTGAGACCCATGAGATGTGAGGACAGTTCACCAAAAGTTGGTCAAAAAGCTATGCTTTAAGGAGTGTTTTAAAAGGGAGAGGCAGAGGGGCTCAGGGAGGGAATTCCAGAGCTTAGGGCCTACATGGCTGAAGGCACAACTGCCAATGGTGGAGCAGTGAAAATCGGCGATATGCAAAAGGTCAGAATTGGAGGATCGCAGAAATCTTGGAAGATAGTAGAGTTGGAGGAGGTTACAGAAATAAGGGAGGGTTGAAACCATGGTTGATAATGAGGATGAAAACTTTAAAATCGAGGTGTTGCCGAACCAGGAGCCAATGTAAGTTGGTGAGCATAGGATAATCGTACCAATCACAGATAATCTCTGATCTCTGATCTCCTTGTATCGCTGTCCATCCACAACCCCCTTTCCCCTCCCAACCTTACTTCCTTCTGTGTCTGCCCCTGGAAAATCATCTTCCAATTCACTTATCACTGCACTTTCAAATCCCAACTCTCTAGCCTTTGGCCCTCCATTTACCATGGCATTTCTGCAGCTCCTGATCTGCTCAACCACAGCCTCACCTCCACCTTCAATGCACTTGTCTCCGTTAAAACCATTACTCTCTCAGCTTGGCCATTCCCCTGGTATGGATCTCATCTCCACTTCCTTACATCCAAGGGACACAGACTTCTATGAGTATGGTGAAGAACTGATTTAGCCATTCACAGCAAGATCTGGCTGGACCACATAAAATGCTATCAGGTACTGCTGTCATCTGCCAAAACTGCTCACTATTTCAAGATCATCCTGGAATGCTGTGATAACCACTGGTTTCTTTACGTGACTGCAAACTCTCCTCTTAGATAGGAAGAAACTTTTTCCCTTAGCGGCGGGGTCAATAACCAGGGTGCATAGATTTAAGGTAAGGGGCAGGAGGTTTAGAGGGGAGCTGAGGAAAAGTTTGGAAAAGAGGGTGGTTGGAATCTGGAGCGCACTGCCTGAAGGGATGGTAGTGGCAGGAGCCCTCACAACATTTAAGAAGTATTTAGATGAGCACTTGAAACGCCATAGTATACAAGGCTACAGGCCAAGTGCTGGAAAATGGGATTAGAATAGTTAGGTGCTTGATGGCTGGCACAGACATGATGGGCCAAAGGGCCTGTTTCTGTGCTGTATAACTCTATGACTATGACTTCACCATTTTCGCTGGCCTCGTCTCCAACAAGTGCAAGGAGCTCACGAACTTGTTCCCATTAAAACAACTCTCTCTCACCCTGACACCAAACCTGGAGGTGCGGAAAACAGTGAGGATGATATGAACCGCCTGCCACAGGGCATAAATAGGCTAACAGAATGGGCAGGGAGGTGGCAGATGGAATTTAATACTGACAAATGTGAGGTGATGCATTTTGGCAGAAGGAATGGGAAGAGGTAATTTATACTTAATGGCACAGTTCTAAAGGGGGACCTGGGGATGCATGTGCATCAATCTTTGAAGGTGGCAGGACATATTGAGAGAGTGGTTAGTAAAGCATATGGGATCTTGGCCTTTATAAATAGAGGCATTGAGTACAAAAGTAGGGAAGTTATGCTGAACTTTTATGAAGCGCAGTGTAGGACCCAATTGGAGTATTGTGTACTGTTATGGTCACCACAATTCAGGAAGGATGTGAGGGTCCTGGAGAAGGTGCAGAGGAGATTTACTAGAATGGTTCCAGGGATGGGGGATTTTAATTACAAGGTTAGGTTGGAAAAACTGGGATGTTCTCCTTAGAACAAAGGAGATTGAGGGGAGATTTAACAGAAGTGTGCAAGATTATGACAGGCTTCGATAAGTTAGACAAGAAAAAGCTGTTGCCATTACCGAATGGTACCAGGACTATGGGACACAGATTGAAGATTTTGGGCAAAAGATGCAGGGGGAATATGAGGAAGCACTTTTTTACGCTTTGGGTTGTAATGACCTGGAACTTGCTGCCCACAAGGGTGGTGGAAGCAGCGACAATCACTGACTTCAAGAGGAAGTTGGATGGCCATCTGAGAGAAATTGACTTGCAGGGCTATGGGGATCGAGCCTGGGAGTGGGACTGACTGCATAGCTCCATGGAGAGCCATAATGGACTTGTTGGGCCAAATGGCCTCCTACTGTGCTGTATATGACTCTATGATTTCTTTGTCATCCGATAAGCTGCTCTGCCACCTCCCTCACTTCCCCTAGCCAAGCAGACCAAACATTCTTTAAGGTTACCCCCCTCTATAGCCCTGAATTTGTATCATTCTCTAGTGTCTGTCTTACCTCCTCTCGTGCCTTCTCTCAGATGATCTTGTCCATGAGACCTAGCTCCTGTTCAGTTGACCCTACTGGACCTGGTATTGGGGAATGAGCCCGGCCAGGTGGTCGAAGTTTCAGTAGGGGAGCATTTCGGCAACAGTGTCCATAATTCCATAAATTTTAAGGTATTTGTGGATAAGGATAAGAGTAGTCCTCGGGTGAAGGTGCTAAATTGGGGGAAGGCTAATTATAACAATATTAGGCAGGAATTGAAGAATTTAGATTGGGGGCGGCTGTTTGAGGGTAAATCAACATCTGACATGTGGGAGTCTTTCAAATGTCAGTTGATTAGAATCCAGGACCAGCATGTTCCTGTGAGGAAGAAGGATAAGTCTGGCAAGTTTCGGGAACCTTGGATAACGCGGGATATTGTGAGCCTAGTCAAAAAGAAAAAGGAAGCATTCGTAAGGGCTGGAAGGCTAGGAACAGATGAATCTCTTGAGGAATATAAAGACAGTAGAAAGGAACTTAAGCAAGGAGTCAGGAGGGCTAAAAGGGGTCATGAAAAGTCATTGGCAAACAGGATTAAGGATAATCCCAAGGCTTTTTATACATATATAAAGAGCAAGAGGGTAACTAGGGAAAGGGTTAGCCCACTCAAGGACAGAGAAGGGAATCTATGTGTGGAGCCAGAGGAAATGGGGGATGTACTAAATGAGTACTTTGCATCAGTATTCACCAAGGAGACGGACTTGGTGGATGATGAGCCTGGGGAAGGGAGTGTCGATAGTCTCAGTCATCTCATTATCAAAAAGGAGGAGGTGTTGGGTGTCTTGCAAAGCATTATGGTAGATAATTCCCCAGGGCCTGATGGGATCTACCCCAGAATACTAAGGGAGGTAAGGGAAGAAATTGCTGGGACCTTGACAGAAATCTTTGCATCCTCATTGGCTACAAGTGAGGTCCCAGAGGACTGGAGAAAAGCCAATGTTGTTCCTTTGTTTAAGAAGAGTAGCAAGGATAATCCAGGAAATTATAGGCCGGTGAGCCTTACGTCAGTGGTAGGGAAATTATTATAGAGGATTCTTCGGGACAGGATTTACTCCCATTTGGAAACAAACAAACTTATTAGCGAGAGGCAGCGTGGTTTTGTGAAGGGGAGGTCGTGTCTCACTAATTTGATTGAGTTTTTTGAGGAAGTGACAAAGATGATTGATGAAGGAAGGGCAGTGGATGTTATCTATATGGACTTCTGTAAAGCCTTTGACAAGGTCCCTCATGGCAGACTGGTACCAAAGGTGAAGTCACACGGGATTAGAGGTGAGCTGGCAAGATGGATACAGAACTGGCTCTGTCATAGAAGACAGAGGGTAGCAATGGAAGGGTGCTTTTCTGAATGGAGGGATGTGTCTAGTGGTGTTCCGCAGGGATCAGTGCTGGGATGTTTGCTCTTTGTAGTATATATAAATGATTTGGAGGAAAATGTAGCTGGGCTGATTAGTAAGTTTGCGGACGACACAAAGGTTGGTGGAGTTGCGGATAGTGATGAGGCTTGTCAGAGAATACAGCAGGATATAGATCGGTTGGAGACTTGGGCGGAGAAATGGCAGATGGAGTTTAATCTGAACAAATGTGAGGTAATGCATTTTGGTAGGTCTAATGCAGGTGGGAGGTATACTGTAAATGGCAGAACCCTTAGGAATATTGACAGGCAGAGAGATCTGGGCGTACAGGTCCACAGGTCACTGAAAGTGGCAACGCAGGTGGATAAGATAGTCAAGAAGGCATACGGCATGCTTGCCTTCATCGGTCGGGGCATAGAGTATAAAAATAGGCAAGTCATGCTGCAGCTGTACAGAACTTTAGTTAGGCCACACTTAGAATATTGCGTGCAATTCTGGTCGCCACACTACCAGAAGGACGTGGAGGCTTTGGAGAGGGTACAGAAGCGGTTTCCAGGATGTTGCCTGGTCTGGAGGGCATTAGCTATGAGGAGAGGTTGGATAAACTCAGATTGTTTTCACTGGAACGACGGAGGTGGAGGCGTGACATGATAGAGGTTTACAAAGTTATGAGCGGCATGGACAGAGTGGATAGTCAGAAGCTTTTTCCCAGGGTGGAAGAGTCAGTTACTAGGGGACATAGGTTTACGGTGAGAGGGGCAAAGTTTAGAGGGGATGTGCGAGGCAAGTTCTTTACACAGAGGGTGGTGAGTGCCTGGAACTTGCTGCCGGGGGAGATGGTGGAAGCAGGTACGATAATGACATTTAATAGGCATCTTGACAAATACATGAATAGGATGGGAATCGAGGGATACAGTCCCTGGAAGTGCAGAAGGTTTGAGTTTAGGCAGGCATCAAGATCGGCGCAGGCTTGGAGGGCCGAATGGCCTTTTGCTGTGCTGTACTGTTCTTTGTTCTTTGTACTCCCACTGAACTACTGACCCCCTCCCCCACCCCCCCAGCTTACCTTCCTGGTTACCATGTTTGCTGATATTGTTAATGGTTCTCTGTGCTCAGGTACTGCCTCCCCACCCCTTTTGAAATCTGCCATCGTCACCCACTTTTCAAAAAAATCAACCCCTGACCCCACTGTCCTTGCAAACTACCATCTCCAACTTCTCTTTCCTGTCAAGGCCTTGAACGTGTTGTTGTCTCCCAAATCCATGCCCATCTTTCCTAGAACCCCATGTTTGAATCCTTATTATCAGGTTTACAGCGCTGTCACAGTACCAGAGCAGTTTTTTTAAAATATCAAAGTCAGAAATGACATCCTGTGTGACTGTGATAAAGGTAAACTATCCCTCCTTGTCCTTCTCAACCTGTCTGCAGCCTGACTCAGTTGACCACACCATCCTCCGCTAACGCCTCTCCACTGTCATCTAACTGGATGGGATTGCATTTGCCAGATTCCATTCTTATCTATCTAATTGTAGGCAGAGGATCACCTGCATTGGCTTCTCTTTCTGCCCCTGCACTGTTGCTTCTGGTGTTCCCCAAGGATCTATCCTTGGTCCTGGCCTATTTCTCATCTACATGCTGCCCTTTGGCGGCATCATCCGAAAATACAGCATCAGTTTCCTCATGTACGTTGACGATACCCAGCTTGACCTCAACACCACCTTGCCCTCCACCATCACCCCTCCCCCCCCCCCCCCCCACCCCACACACACACTGTCTGTAAATTGTCAGATACTTGTTCAATATCCAGTACCGGATGAGCAGAAATTTCTTTCTATTAAATATTGGGAAGAATAAAGCAGTTGTCTTTGGTTCCATGACAAACTCCATTCCCTGGTCACTAACTCCATCCTTCTGCCCGGCAACTGTCTGAGGCTGAACCAGACCCTTTGCTATCTTGGTATCATATTTGTCCCCGAGATGAGCTGCCAACCACATATCCATGTCATTACCAAGATGACATATTTCCACCTCTGTAACGTTGCCCAACTCTGTCCCTGCCTCAGCTCATCCTTTGCTGAAACCCCTATCCATCTAGACTTGACTATTTCAATGCACTCATCCTTCTTTTCCAAATCCCTCCATGGCCTGACCCCTCCCAATCTCTGTAATCTCCTCCAGCCCCAAAACACTCCATAATATCTACATTCCTCTAATTCTGGCCTCTTGAGCACTCCCTGTTACACCCCCAATATTAATTGCTCCAACTTTGGTGGCTGTGCTTTCAGATGCCTGGGCCTTCGGCTCTGGAATTCCCTCCCTCAACCTCTCCAGCTCTCTACTGCACTTTCCTTCTCTAAATCGCTTCTTAAAGCCTACCTCCTGACCAAGCCTTTGGTCATCTGCCCTAATATTTCCTTATGCGTCAGTGTCAAATTTTGCTTTGTAATGCTCCTGTGAAGTATCTTGTGACATTTTATTGCATTAAGATGCTATATAAACATAGGTTGTTGTTGCTGTTGTAATGGGTGAACAGGACTTGGTGTGATTATATACCAGGTATATATTGCTATTTAATCTTTGAAAAACATTTGAGAGTTTTCTCTTTTTGGCTTAACTGTAACACTCTCTTGGTCATCATAAGTGTCACTAAAGCCATCTTACGTTGCAATGAAGCCTCTAGTGTCCCAGTGGCTTATAATATGTACTTAGTAGGGAATTGAGGGCCTGAACTGGCTTCCAAAAGGGAACAACAATGGTACAATATCAGACCATATCCATTAATATAACTTTTATCAAATGAAACTATAGCAGAGAAGAATTCTAATGGGGTTCTCATATTTGAAATCTTGCATTGGATTAGACAGATTTATACAAGAATGGAGGAAAGTTCAGCCTCAGCAGGTATGTATCCACATCGAAATGCTGGAAATAATCTGCTGATCAGTCAGTTATGCAACGAAAAGGACAGATTAATGTTTCAGACTGGATCTTTTATCAGAGAATTCCCACAGACTTGGCTGGTTTGGGAAATGGAAAGTGTCAGATTGGTATAGCTGGAAATGCTGTCATCCTGTTGTGGCAGTGTTGTGGGAGCGTCACTCTTTCTCCAACCACGCCAGTCAAATGTTCCATGCTGTCACTAGGTTCCAGAACACCATTCCTTAACACGTTGGTAGATCAAATAAGCTGAATTGTCAAATAGTGCTAATAAATTATGTCACCAGGCTTTTCAATTGAGGTTGAATTCAGATGGTTTAATCAAATAACCTCATGAAATATTTTGCTAAAAAATCTAATATAACCTGCTCTCTGGTTGGTTCCAGAATGTGCTACTCGAAGAAACTATCTGAAAGCATTCTATGAACTCCACATCCAGGCTACTATTAGGGCGGCACAGTGGCGCAGTGGTTAGCACCGCAGCCTCACAGCTCCAGCGACCCGGGTTCAATTCTGGGTACTGCCTGTGTGGAGTTTGCAAGTTCTCCCTGTGTCTGCATGGGTTTCCTCCGGGTGCTCCAGTTTCCTCCCACAGCCGAAAGACTTGCTGTTTGATAGGTAAATTGGCCATTATAAATTTCCCTCAGTATAGGTAGGTGGTAGGGGCATATAGGGACAGGTGAGGATGTGGTAGGAATATGGGATTAGTGTAGGATTAGTATAAAATGGTTAATGGTCGGCACAGACTCAGTGGGCCGAAGGGCCTGTTTCAGTGCTGTATCTCTAAAAAAAAACATGATGAGACATGATGAACTAAATATCATCTGTGAAAATGTATTTAATAGTTGAGTGAGGCATTGACTAAAATACTTTCCTTAGCACAGAAGATAGATTTAATGTTATGGAACAAAGAGTTCTAAACTATAGGATTTAATGAAAACATAGAAAGCTGAATAACAGAGAACCATAACGAGGGAGATTTTTCAATTAGTGGGAATCTCCTAGAGATGGAACAGGGTCAACCTCTAAAATTAAGGAAAATACCTGTTTAAAAAAAAAAGTCCTGGGGTTTTTTCCTGCAACCGCACTTGAGTAGTCCTGGCACCTGAATCTGGTCAGGAAACCTGTCACACAAATCTTTTTTTCAACTGTTTCACATGTGGACACTTAGTTGGGGGTCCTGGAAGATTTTCTTGACATTATCAGTAAAATGATGGAATGGGATTTTATCCAGCCACCTGATGTTGCCAGCACTTGGTTGCATTATCCATGCAGGACCTTCTTGGAATATGATGGTTGGGATTTAAATGTGAATCCTGTTCTGCTTCTGGGAGGGTGGGAAATTGGAGTGGACTGCGGCAGTGGAAAGGTTGTTGCAGCTGAGATGGTCACTAGCACAGAAAGTCACGAGGGGGAGAGAGAGCAAGCTGGAATTGCACATGAACATTGAAATGAGCAGAATAGAGGGGCACCATCTGGGGCAATGGAGGAGGGTCTGCAATGACTCAGGAGCCAAATATTCTCAAAGTAATGCTGAAAGGGATAAGAATGAGATGACATGAGTTGATTAGCACACAAAAATTTCTATCAGAGAAAATGATTGTACAGTCTGGAGAAACTCACCTCATGAATACCAATTTAGTGTTTGAAACATTTCAATGACCCTCCCCCTCCCCACCACCAGACTCATTACTTGATTTAGTCTGTCTATGCCGCTTTGTAACTTCCTGCTAATATCCACACAACCTACTATGCCTCGTAACTCAGTGGGTAGCTTTGACTTTGTGCAATATTGTAAAATGGATGATCGGGAATCGGCAGTCTGTTTTACATGTCTCCGATTTTTATTTCCATTGAGGTCAATCAGGAGAGATGTAAAATGGGATGCCCATTCATTGTTTTGCACCCCTTTAGTGTAATTTGCAAACCTGGATATACCCCACTCCATTCCTTCATCTAAGTCATGAATATATATCGTGTAAATCTGAGGCCCCAACAGATATCCCTGCGGAAACATTATCTCCACTTGGCAACAGATGCTGCCTGATCTGCTGAGTATTCACAGCATTTTCTGTTTTCATTTCAGATTTCCAGCATCTGCAGGGGTTTGATTTTGTATTAATTGTTAACTTTATCCCTACTCTAAGTTTTAACTCTTTGGCTGAGGCAAAGGTATTTCTATCCTAGAACTCAGTTCACAATTGAACCTGCTCCAAAGGGCTTTGTAAACTGATGTGTTTGCAGTTGTACAAGATAACTCAGTGTCAACCTGTCCCTTAAGGATTGTCTTTAAATGAAAATAGCTTTTGGCCTTTTTGAAGGACAGGTTACTTCTCTTGCCTGCAATCTAATCTTAAAGTTATGTAGACAACTAGGTTCGATTTCCCTATGGGCAGCTAGTGGGATTCATGATTTTCTGTTGTACTCTGGGCCATTTTTCATATAAATTAACATGCTTACTTATACTACTACAGTTTTCTTTTTTGTTGGGATGAGATTGGAACACTGTTCCTTCACCACTTCCTTAGTATTGTTTCTCTCTCTCTAAATTCCTTGTTTTAATTCCTCCAGTCTTTGCTCCTACTGGTAGTACTAAGATGACTCTAGTTAAAGCCATGAATTATATCCTTGTGAGTATACTGCATTTGATATGATTGACCATGCCTTTCTCTTCTATTGCCACTTCTCCATTGGCTAGTTCTGTGGGACTGCCATTGCGTGATTCCATTCCACCCTATCCAAAAGTAGCCCTCGCCTCTCCAGTGGTGGCTTCTCGTTATTCTCCTGTCACCTGAAGAGTCCCATAATGTTCCATTCTTGATCCCCTCTTTTAATAAAGGATATGAAACTAAACATATCTGGAGGGTTTTACATTGGTTTATTGCTCCACTGCATTACTCATATGTGTGCTTACAATTAGGTTTAATTTACTTAAACAGCCTTTCCTTAATGATCCTTTCATTAATGTCTCAAATCATGTGGCCATGTGGATGGAGTTCATCACTTAAGATGCAGAGGTTTATCCCATCAAAGATGTTTTCCTTATAGAGCCTGAGTAAAACACTCAGTTTGAGATATGACAGAAAGAAACTCAGTCCTGTACAATGCAGTCACATTGCAAGTTCAGCTGTTTCTGTTTCATACCACTGCTACATTTGTGGAGATAAAATTAGGTGTCCAGATGTGAAATCACTGAAGTGAAATTACCTTTTTCAACAAGTTTTGCCCTAGTGTTTGTTTGGGCCTGAGCTCCAAAATAAGACTGCATTTGCATTGTGGAGACATCGGGGATACCAAATACAGATTGGGTGACCGCTTTCCGGAACACCTCCGCTCAGTCTGCAAACATGACCCCAAGCTTTCGGTTGCTTGCCATTTTAACTCGCCACCCTGCTCTCATGCCCACGTTTCTGTCCTTGTTCTGCTGCTGTGTTCCAGTGAAGCTCAGAGCAAGCTGAGGAACAGCATTTCATCTTCCAGTTAGGCACTCAATAGCCTTCTGGACTCAACATTGAGTTCTACAATTTCAGACAATGATCCCCATTTTGATTGTTTTTTTTACCATGTGCTGGTCTTAAACTCATTTTTCATGTTTTTGCTTTCGGACAGAGCTATTCATTATCCTGCCATTTGTACTCTCTCTGGACTAATGCATTGTCTTTTACTACAACTATTACCACTCCCTTTGCCTTTTGTTCCATGACAATTTTGCCATTTAATCTCTCCCGCCTTTTACCCTATCACAGACCTTCCCTTTTGTTCTTCATCCCCTCCCTCTATCAACAGCATAAAACACATCACATTTCTACCTTTCTTCGGTTCTGAAGAAGTCATATCCGACTCAAAAAGTTAACTCTGTTTCTCTCTCCACAAAGGCTGCCAGACCTGCTCAGCACTTTCTGTTTTTATTTCAGATTTCCAGCATCCGCAGTATTTTGCTTTCATTTTATGCATTTGTACTTTTACTGCAGTGTTATTGCAAAGTAGAACCACTTTGGCTCTTGGGTCATTGAAGGCTTCTGCCTAACCCCCCCCCCCCCCACACTATCCCCCAAGTGATGAGTATTCCGTCACGCTCCTGACTTGCGTCTTGTAGATGGTGGGCAGGGTTTAGGGAGTCTGGAGGTGAGCTACTCACTGCGGAGTATCCAGCCTCTGACCTGCGTTTGTATTTATGTGGCTGGTCCAGCTAAGTTTCTGGTTATGTTTCTATACTACTTGGTGCTTTTACTGTTTACAGGTAGTATGTTTTTTTTTTTCAGACGCTCATGCTATCCCTATTGGTGGAGATTGAAAAGTTTGGTTAACTATTAACTGGCTAAGCCTGTGGGCTGGATTGTTCTCTCAGTTCTGATGTCCTGCCTTATTCTAGAAATAGTCTGCGATATTTATGAGTTGCATTTTCCACTGGCTTGACTGTGTCTATTAATCTTGCCTACTTGCTGATTAAGATTGACATACTGAGGTGATAAAGGCCTTTTCTTTCTTCGTGAAGCCAGCTGGAAAGATTCAAAAAAATGGAATCATGCCAACCTCGAAAGCCAGCTAATGTTGATACAGTCCTCTGAGAGCTGATGGTTCTTAATAATGATCTATGATAGGTAAAGATAAAAAGTTAGACTGAGAGTGCAGTGGGGTTTGGGCTTGTCATCTGTGCTGCAGGTTCACCCAATATTCCATAATTCGTACTGCAGTAAACAAAAGCAGAGTTGGCATTGTGGAGATTTAGAAATTAGTGATTTGTATGTTAGTGCTGAAGACATGAAAAATACTTTCAATGGGGATATTTCTATCAGGATATTTACATTTTTGACTCTGGTTTTGGCACATTTATTGGCATTTCATACCTATTATAATTCTGAATGTGAATGTCAGCATAATTTTTTTTTTAATTAAGTAAAACATATCATCACTTCAGTCCTCCTCATTTTGTTTTCAAACCATGGCAACTTCAAATGTAATTGTCAAATAAAACCAGTTACATAGGAACTGGATAGGGACCCTTGAGCTTGTTTTGCCATTCAATGAAATCACTGCTGATCTGCGACCTAACTCCATATACCCACCTTTGCTCATATCCCTTAATATCTTTGATTAACAATCTATCAATCTCAGAATTAAAATTATCAACTGATCTAGCATTAATTGCCATTTGTGCAAGTGTTCCAAACTTCTATCCACCTTTGCGTGAAGAAGTGTTTCCTACTTTCACTTCTGAAAGATCTGATTCTAATTTCGAGACTATGACTCCAATTCCTAGACTCCCCAACCAGCAGAAATAGGTTCTCTGTATGTAAGTTACATTCATGCCACACAAGTGCAAGACAATGACCATTTCCAACAACAGAGAATCAACAATCCCCCCTTGACAGTAAATGACATTACCATCGCTGAATCCCCCACTAGCAGCATCCTGGGGGTTACCATTGACCAAAAACTGAACTGGCCCAGCCATATAAGAACCGTGGCTGCAAGAGCAGGTCAAAGGCTGGAATTCTGCGGCGAGTAACTCACCTCCTGACTCCCCAAAGCCTGTCCACCATCTACAAGGCACAAGTGAGGAGTGTGATGGAATAGTCTCCATTTGCCTGGATGGGTGCAGCTCCAACAACACTCAAGAAGCTCAACACCATCCAAGACAAAGCAGTCCACTTGATTGGCACCACATCCACCACCTTAAACATTCACTCCCTACACCACCGACGCATAGTGCCAGCAGTGTGTACCATCTACAAGATGCACTGCAGGAACTTGTTACGAAAGTGCTTCTGTTTTTGTCAAAAATATTTTTTGAGGATTCATAGTCAAACTGAAGAAATGTTGGATCAGTTTTTTTTCAAGAGGACACTGAAAAGACTTGTTTGAAAACAACATTTACTTGTCACATGACTCAAGTTAAAAATAGAACAGAAACCCTGGTAACTGGGGAAGATGTGTGCAGAGAAGTGACAGGTCAGAAGGTGGACTTTCTGTTCCTGGTTTCATTTTGAATTGTTTGGAGTTGGAAATGAACTGTATGAAAGGGGTTGGACGTTTTTTTTAAGACAACTGAAGGATAGAACCCAAGCTCAGACCAGCCTGTTCCATCTCTTTAAAAAGCCTGCAGAAGAAGGAGAGAAATTCCAAGGAGAGAAGAGAACTTCCAAGGAGAGAAGAGAATTCCCAAGGAAGAAGACCACAACCCAGTTCAGCTTTCCAGCACCCCTCTAAAAGATGTTGAAAAGTCAACTCATCTCGTCTCCTGTCTTTGAAGAAAAGCCTGCTAAATTAATTCTCAACGCCCCCTGAAAAGAACTGTTCTAAAAGATCCCAGTGACCCATCAGCGTTGTTATGACCAAGGTGGGAGAAATGCACTCTTAATTCAATCCCACTTCTCCATGTGTCACAGCATATCAATGAATTTTCCTACCTACTGAAGAATAGCCAAATTAAGCACTCGATTTGTAAAGCAGGTTTCTTTAAACAACAACAACACTAACTATTTATTATAAAAAAATAATAAGTCTTAACTACTAATGAGATAAATCTATATGTATGAAAAGCTCCTTAGTCCTCATGCATACACACATATTTTTTTTTAAATGGTTAACTGGGGAAAAGGGATTTTGGTTTACAGCTGTTTCTTAGGAAAAGAAGGAATAATAAAAAAATAATTCAGTTTGTCAATTTCTGGTAGGATGTCTTCGGTTGGGTGAGGTGCCCCAGAGCCACATAGTTGGATGCCACTTGCAGTCACTCCTGTTGAGTTTGATGAACAGTCTTTGATGGGTAGGTGTTCAAGGCATTTTGACTACAGCAGGAATCATACAGGTCTTTTAGCAGGGGTGCAGTAACACAGCAGTAGAGGCTTTGTTCAGGTCCCAGGATTTCCCAAAACACAAGAGGCAACAGGACTCTCACTAGATGCAGGAATTCTTCAGAGGCAGGAGGCAATAGGAATTTGCCAGCTTTCAAATGCAGGATTTCTTTTCAAGAGATGCAGGTTTCCTTTACAGGTCTTTTTCTCCAGTCTCCAGGCAGGTCAGGTTTTAGTTTCAAAGGCCTGCTCTTCGTCCAACTCACTGGTTTTTAAAAGTCCAAAGTGAAAGCAAAAAGCCTTCCTGAGCCAATAACGTGACCAGACAGAGAGTTTCCACTGTCTTTCAAAGTGTTACTCTTAGGAGGTCAAACCCCTGGCTGGCTTCTTTGAAACTGATTGCTTCTCCTATTCTTGCATACAAAGTCAACATCCAAAAATTCCAGCTATTTACAGATGTCCAAGTCCACTAAAAATCCTTTTTTCAGTTTTAAAAACTCACAGAAGTCTTAGATTTTAGTACAAAAATAAAAATTTTTGTAACAACATGTAATCGGAGGCCAGACTGTATGCCAGTTTTGGAACACAACATATCTAATCTGCTGTTTCTTCAAGAATGAGCAAATATTTAGCCCAACTGTTTTTTTGTCTGTAATAGAGCTCTAAAACAAAAATCCCTTTATTTTTCAGGTTAACGTGTGTGTGTGTGTGTGTGTTGCAAAGGTAAAAAGGGAACTTTAATATTTCGATCTGTGTGTTCATGCTTTACCTCATTACTGGTTAAGACATGTTCTATAATAAACTGATAATTTTGTTGTTTATTAAAGAAACCTGGTTGGTGTGTTTTATTCTGGGATAAAAATAGAATCTATGATTGACTGTATCGGTAAGTGGGAAAAAATTTATATATATGTTGTGACCCATGGAGAAGTGGAATTAGAATAAACAGCGCACTCCTCCTGCCTCTGTCGCAACAAACTCACCAAGTATCCTTAGACAGCATCTTCCAAACCCGCAACCTCTACCACCGAGAATGACAATGGCAACAGATGCATGGGAACACCACCACCTGCATGTTCCCCTCCAAGCCACACACCATCCTGACTTGGAACTATATCGCCATTCCTCACAGTCGCTGGGTCAAAATCCTGGAACTATCTTCCTAACAGCAGTGTGGGTGCATGTACACTACATGACTGCAGTGGTTCAAGAAGGCAGCTCACCACCTTCTCAAGGCCAATTAGGGATGGGCAATAAATGCTGGCCTAGCCAGCGATGCGCACATCCCATGAACAAACACAATAAAAAGATGGAGAGTAAAGCTCCCTCTACTCTTAAAAAAAAACGAGAGCCCCCTGCTGAAAATTAATCCCAATATAAAACCTTTCAATAAAAACATAGTGGTACAATGAAGTGAAAACATGGTGTACAGTCGGGAGGGAGTTGCCCTTGGAGTCCTCAACATTGACTCTGGTTCCCATGAAGTCTCATGGCATCGGGTCAAACATGTGCAAGGAAACCTCCTGCTGATTACCACCTACTGCCCTCCTTCAGCTGATGAATGAGTACTCTTCCAGGTTGAACACCACTTGGAGGAAGCACTGAGGGTGGCAAGGGTGCAGAATGTACGCTGGGGGACTTCAATGTCCATCACAAAGAGTGGCTCGGTTGCACTACTACTGACCGAGCTGGCCGAGTCCTAAAGGACATAGCTGCTAGACTGGGTATGCAGCAGGTCGTGAGGGAACCAACAAGAGGGAAAAACTGACTTGACCTTGTCCTCACCAATCTACCTGTCGCAGATGCATCTGCCCATGACAGTATTGATAGGAGTGACCACCGCATAGTCCTTGTGGAGACAAAGTCCCGCCTTCACATTGAGGATACCCTCCATCGTGTTGTGTGGCACTACCACCGTGCTAAATGGGATAGATTTTGAACAGATCCAGCAATGCAAAACTGGGCATCCATGAGGCGCTGTGAGCCATCATCAGCAGCAGAATTGTACTCAACCACAATCTGTAACCTCATGGCCCGGCATATCCCCCACTCTACCATTACCATCAAGCCAGGAGACTAATCCTGGTTCAATGAAGAGTGCAGGAGGGCATGCCAGGAGCAGCACCAGGCACATCTCAAAATGAGCTGTCAACCTGGTGAAGCTACAACACAGGACTATTTGCATGCCAAACTGAGTAAGCAGCATGTGAAAGACAGAGCTAAGCAATCTCAAACAACGGATCAGATCTAAGCTCTGCAGTCCTGCCACATCCAGTTGTGAATGGTGGTGGTTAGCACAGCAGCCTCACAGCTCCAGTGACCCAGGTTCAATTCTGGGTACTGCCTGTGTGGAGTTTGCAAGTTCTCCCTGTGTCTGCATGGATTTCCTTCGGGTGCTCCGGTGTCCTCCCACATGCCAAAGACTTGCAGGTTGATAGGTAAATTGGCCATTATAAATTGCACCTAGTAGAGGTAGGTGGTCGGGAAAATATAGGGACAGGTGGGGATGTGGTAGGAATATGGAATTAGTGTAGGATTAGTATAAATGGGTGGTTGATGGTCGGCACAGACTCGGTGGGCCGAAGGACCTGTTTCAGTGCTGTATCTCTAAACTAAACTAAACTAACTGGAGGAGGTGGCTCCACAAATATCCCCATCCTCAATGATGGGGGAGCCCAGCACATCAGTGCAAAAGATAAGGCTGAAGCGTTTGCAACAATCTTCAGCCAGAAGTGCCGAGTTGATGATCCATCCTGGCCTCCTCCTGAAGTCCCCAGCATCAAAGATGCCAGACTTCAGCCAATTCGATTCACTCCACGTGATATCAAGGGTGGCGCAATGGTTAGCACCGCAGCCTCACAGCTCCAGCGACCCGGGTTCAGTTCTGGGTACTGCCTGTGTGGAGTTTGCAAGTTCTCCCTGTGTCTGTGTGGGTTTCCGCCGGGTGCTCCGGTTTCCTCCCACAAAGACTTGCAGGTTGATAGGGGAATTGGCCCTTGTAAATTGCCCCTAGTGTAGGTAGGTGGTAGGAGAATGGTGGGGATGTGGTAGAGAATATGGGGTTAATGTAGGATTAGTATAAAATGGGTGGTTGTTGGTCGGCGCAGACTTGGTGGGCCGAAGGGCCTGTTTCAGTGCTGTATCTCTAAATAAATAAAAATAAATGACTGAAGGCACTGGATACTGCAAAGGCTATGCGTCCTGACAATATTCCGGCAATAGTACTGAAGACCTATGTTCCAGAACTTGCCGCGCCCCTAGCCAAGCTGTTCCAGTACAGCTACAGCCCTGGCATCTACCTGGAAATGTGGAAAATTTCCCAGTAATGTCCTGTCCACAAAAAGCAGGACAAGTCCAACCCGACCAATAACTGCCCCATCAGTCTACTGTCAATCATCAGTAAAGTGATGGATGGTGTCATCAACAGTGCCATCAAGTGGCACTTGCTTAGCAATAACCTGCTCAGTGACACTCAGTTTGAGTTGCGCCACTCAGCTCCTGACCTCATTACAGCCTTGGTTCAAACATGGACGAAAGAGCTGAACTCAAGAGGTGAGGTGAGAGTGACTGCCCTTGACATCAAGGCAGCAATTGACCGAGTATGGCATCAAGGAGCCCTAGCAAAACTGAAGTCAATGGGAATCGGGGCAAACTCTCTGCTGGTTGGAGTCATACCTAGCGCAAAGGAAGATGGTTGTGGTAGTTGGAGGTCAATCATCTGAGCTCCAGAACATCACTGCAGGAGTTCCTCAGGGTAGTATCTTAGGCCCAACCATCTTCAGCTGCTTCATCAATGACCTTCCTTCAATCATAAGGTCAGAAGTGGGATGTTCACTGATGATTGCACAATGTTCACCACCATTTGCAACTCCTCCGATACTGAAGCAGTCCATGTAGAAATGCAGCAAGACCTGGACAATATCCAGGCTTGGGCTGATAAGTGGCAAGTAACATTTGCGCCACACAAGTGCCAGGCAATGACCATCTCCAACAAGAGAGACTCTAACCGTCTCACCTTGACATTCAACGGCATTACCATCGTTGAATCCCCCACTATCAACATCCTGGGGGCTACCATTGACCAGAAACTGAACTGGAGTAGCCATATAAATACCATGGCTACAAGAGCAGGTCAGAGGGTAGGAATCCTGCAGCGAGTAACTCACCTCCTGACTCCCCAAAGCCTGTCCACCATCTACAAGGCACAAGTCAGGAGTGTGATAGAATACTCTCCACTTGCCTGGATGGGTGCAGCTCCAACAACACTCAAGAAGCTCAACACCATCCAGGACAAAGCACGCCACCACCGGCACACAGCGGCAGCAGTGTGTATCCTCTGCAAGATGCACTGCAGCAACGCACCAAGGCTCCTTAGACAGCACCTTCCAAACCCGAGACCTCTACCAACTAGAAGGACAAGGGCAGCAAATGCATGGGAACATCACCACCTGCAAGTTCCCCTCCAAGTCACACACCATACTGACTTGGAACTATATTGCTATACCTTCACTGTCGCTGGGTCAAAATCCTGCAACTCTCTTCCTAACAGCACTGTGGGTGTACCTACCTCACATGGACTGCAGTGGTTCAAGAAGGCAGCTCACCACCACCTTCTCAAGGGCAATTAGGGATGGGCAATAAATGCTGGCTTAGCCAGCGCCGCCCACATCCCATGAATGAAGTTGAAAAAATGAATAAATAAAAAAATCTACCCAAACTGTTCCCCTTAATGTCTTGAAAATTCTGTTTTAATCACCCCCCAACCTTATGAGGAATGCAGCCCCAGTTTGTGTAAGCTCTGCTTGTACTTTAACCCTTGGAGTCCAGATATCATTCGGATAAATCTACACTGTAGTCTCTCCAAGGCCAATAATCCTTCCTCACATGTGATGCCCAGAACTGCTTACAGTACTTCAGGTGTGTTCTAACCAGTGCTTTGTATAGCTGAAGCATGACTTTTACCTCCTTGTATTTTAGTCTTCTATATATAAAGCATTTCATTAGCCTTTTTGATTATTTTCTGTGCCTGTTAATGACATTTTAATGTACCTGGACCCCCAAGTCTCTTTGAACCTCCACATTTTCTAGCTTTTCACCATTTAGAAAGTAACACAAGGGAATATATTCTACCTCAAAAAGCAGCTGTAAACTTCACATAAAACAACAGGTAGGCATGGCCCATGAAGTTCCTATTGAAGAGAAGAAAAAGTTTTTAGAAGCTGCATTTTTATCAGCTCATTTGTTATAAATAACTCTTTTGTTGGGGGGACAGGAGGACACTAGCTAAACACCCCTGTAATTGGAAATCTCTGAAACCAATGGTTCAAATCTTTTCTGCCTCTTCTGCTGTGCACAATAAGCAATGGGACAAGTAACATGTTATTCTAGCCTATCTGATTCTGACAGTTGTAGTGATTTAACCTCCAACACCACTGAAAAGGCAGATTTTCTTGTACCATACTGACAAGCTGACTCAAGCGTTGTTAAGATGATGGTTGGCGTATACAAATCTGATACTGAGGCTTCAGTGTCTGTGACAACTTTTCCTTGTACAAGTTAGTATGGTGATCTTTACAAAGTCTAGCCCTATGACTTTGAAATTTGTTATAGCAATGGAGAAGAAAGGCTTTTGCTCATATGTTAAGGACATCAAGTAACTTGGGCCTTCCAAATGTAAGTTAATGCTGTTTAGAGTATCAGATTCGGCCACTGGTCCTAGAATTATTTGGATCCTTATTTGATGTGTGGAAGGAGAATTAAATAACAGTTCTTCACTGAGATCCGGCACCTTTAGATATAAAATGAAACTCTCTTCAGTTTGCCCGACATCAGAAAAACATTAATTAAAAACAAGAAATGCTGGAAATACTCAGCAGGTCTGGCAGCATCTGTGGAGAGAGAAGCAGAGTTAACGTTTCAGGTCAGTGACCCTTCTTCAGAACTGGCAAATATTAGAAATGTAAAAGGTTATAAGCAAGTAAAGCGGGGTGGGGCAAGAGATAACAAAGGAGAAAGTATAGATAGGACAAGGTCACAGAATAGCTGACCAGAAGGTCGTGGAGCAAAGGCAAACAATATGTTAATGGTGTGTTGATAGACAAAGCATTAGTACAGATAGGGTGTTAACGGACTGAAAATTCAACAGCCGCAAGTACAAACATGAAAAAACACTGTGGGTAAGCAAACTGAGCAAACTAAGATGAAATAAAATAAAATAAACACAAAAAAAATATTAAAAAAGGAAAAAGAAAAAAAAACTAAAAGTAAAATGGGGGGCCTGTCATGCTCTGAAATTATTGAACTCAGGCTGTAATGTGCCTAATCGGTAAATGAGATGCTGTTCCTCGAGCTTGCGTTGATGTTTACTGGAACACTGCAGCAATCCCAGGACAGAGATGTGAGCACGAGAGCAGGGGGGAGTGTTGAAATGGCAAGTAACTGGAAGCTCGGGAGCCTGCTTGCGGACTGAGCAGAGGTGTTCCGCAAAGCGGTCACCCAGTCTGCGCTTGGTCTCCCCAATGTAGAGGAGGACCACATTGTGAACAGCGAATACAGGATACTACATTGAAAGAAGTACAAGTAAATCACTGCTTCACCTGAAAGGAGTGTTTGGGGCCTGGGATAGTGAGGAGAGAGGAAGTAAATGGGCAGGTATTACACCTCCTGCGATTGCTGGGGAAGGTGTCATGGGAAGGGGACGAGGTGGTGGGGGTAATGGAGGAGTGGACCAGGGTGTCATGGAGGGAACGATCCCTTCAGAATGCTGACAGAGGAAGGGAGGGGAAGATGCGTTTGGTAGTGGTCCACATGGTTGTACTTGCGGCTGTTCAGTTTTCAGTCCGTTAACACCCTATCTGTCCAATTGCTAGGGATGTGTTAATGCTAAAGGTGTGCTTTTGTATCCTTTATGGGGTTCTGCACATTTTACTCATGTTTTATGAATATCTCCCTCTTTAAAGTATTAGAGGATCTTCTTCTATATAGGAAAGACTCAGAGAATGTTATGCAGTCTTTAGTAAATAGAAAAACATCTTTATGAAATGATCCTTCCATTATCTGCTTTATTACCTGGATCTGACAATTGAACATGTTGGTATTTTCGGGAAAAAAATACATTGAGCTAATAAACCTGAGATTAGCAAAACTAGCATGATCTTGATGTTCATAGTCTCTGACTGTGCTCTCATTAGATAATATATGCAATGTGGGGAGGCTGCAGGCCAACACTGGATTTATTCCTTTGTATCTCTTTACACATCTCAAATATCCAGAAGCATTAGTAAGCTGAAGTACCATTTATCACAGACTTGATACATCTTCTCACCGTTTATTCACAGAATTCACAGAATTGACAGAATTGTTACAGTGCAGAGGAGGCCACTCGGCCCATTGTGTCTGCACCGACTCTCCGAAAGAGCAATTCACTTAATGCCATTCCCCCGCCTTTTCCTCGTAACCTTGCACATTCTTCCTTTTCGTATAACAATCTAAGTCCCTCTTGAATGCTTCAATTGAACCTGCCTCCACCACACTCTCAGGCAGCATATTCCAGACCTTAACCACTCACTGCATGAAAAAGTCTTTCCTCATGTCGCTGTTACTTCTCTTACCCATTACTTTAAATCTGGGCCCTCTCGTTCTCGATTTTTTTTTATGTTGGAGTGATCCATTTCCATGTTTGAATACCTCCAATCAGGTTTCTGTGCCCCGCCACAGAACCAAAACTGCTCTTATGGAAGTCACAAATGACATCCTTTGTGATTGTGACAAAGGTAAGCTGTCCCTCCTTCTCCTTCTCAACCTGTCTGCAGCTTTTGACGCAGTTGACTACACCATCTTATCTAATCGTAGCCAAAGAATCACTTGCAATGGCTGCTCTTCCTGCCCCCACACCATTATCTCTGGTGTCCCCCAAGGATCTATCCTTGTCCCCTCCTATTTCTCACAAAAATCACAAAAAGTTAACATGCAGGTACAGCAAATAATTAGGAAGACACATTGAATGTTGGCATTTATTGCAAGGGGGATAGAGTATGAAAATAGGGAGGCCTTGCTACAACTGTACAGGGCCTTGGTGAAACTGCATCTTGAGTACTGCATACAGTTTTGGTCTCCATACTTAAGGAGGGATATACTTGCATTGGAAGCAGTTCAGAGAAGGTTTGTTAGGTTGATTCCTGGGACGAAGGGGGTGTCTTATGGGGAAAGGTTCAGCAGGTTGGACCTATACTCATTGGAGTTTAGAAGAATGAGAGGTAATCTTATTGAAACATCTAAGATTCTGAGGGGACTTCACAGGTAGATGCCGAGAGGATGTTTCCGCTTATGGGGGAACCTAGAAGTGAGGGGAACAGTTTCAAAATAAGGAGTCTCCCTTTTAAGACAGAGATGAGGAGAGAGTTCTTCCCTCAGAGGGTCATTAATCTTTGAAATTCTCTTCCCCAGAGAGCATTGGAGGCTGGGTCATTGAATATATTCAATGCTGAGTTCGGCATATTTTTGATCTACATTGGAGTCAAGGGTTATGGGGAACAGGAAGGAAAGTGGAGTTAAGGCCACAATCAGATCAGCCATGATCTTAATGAATGACGGAGCAGACTTGAGGGGCTGAATGGCCTACTCCTATTTTCTCCTATTTTTTATGATCTTATATTCTCATCTACATGACGGATCCTCCAGTAACGACACTTAGCAAGACTGAGATTTAACTCGCTTCACAGACTTTATTTAGTCATCTTTACAGATACAGTTCTTCAACATGTGCTTTATGACCTTTGAACCCCCAGGTCAGTGACCTCTTAACTAGTACAATTACTTACACTAGTGCAACATGTACCATATTGCATCTAATATGTGAGTACCATATTGTATCTAATATGCAAGTCCACACAATGCTCAGTTATCATCATAACATCCCTTCCTTATCAGACTGAAAACATGTCCATGATTTTCTGGCATTATACAAATGAATACATGCACATTAGATAAAATCCTCATATCTCTTGGGTGGTCTCCTCCGATGTTTGGCTCTGCCTGCCATCTCAGGAACTCTGGTTATCGTCCCTGGACTTGACAGTATCAGCTTCCTTTTATGCGCCTTCATCTGTGCCTCTGCACTGCAAGCTATCAGAAACGCTGGAGTCTCTGTTCCCTGGTCCAGGTGCCTCATCTCAATGTCAAACTGCTCTTTGTGTTCCACCATCTGTGCATCTTGATTTGGAATCAGATTTAGCTCAGATTCTGGATTCTGCATCACAAAACTACAATGATGCTGATATTTCTTGACATATGACCTATTTCTGTCATATTCTATTCCTTCTGGTGACCTCACATTCACCCTATTTCCAGTCTTGGAAATAATAACATTATGCGGTTCTGGAAAAAATTTTGTATCCATCTTGCTCAGACTCTCTCATTTAGCCAACACTTATCACCTGGCATCTCATCAGACTTTCAGGCACACTTTCCATGATCTGCATAAAACTTTGACACACCCTTCTTCTCAGCATAATGGTCTCAAACATCTTGATCATCAATTGTGTCTCTGACTTCCTTGGTGCGGAATTTATATCTAAACAGCAACTCTGCTGGCTCTTGCCTGTTGTAGTATGTGAAATTGTTCTGTACATAGCCACATATGATAGAACTGTCTCCTTCCAGTCTTTGCCTTCAGCTTGGGCAATTCTCATCTCCTTCTCTAGAGATTGGTTCTGACGTTCCACCTCTCCATTAGCTTGTGGCCATTTTGGTATCACTTTGTGGTGATGAATCCCTGTAATCTGCATGCAGTCAGCAAACATCTGTGAGATAAATTGCGGCCCATTCTCTGAGTAAAGATAACAGGCAAACCATGCCTCGCAAATATCTCAGTTAATGTTGTCACTGTTTTCTCTGCTGTTGTAGACTTCATCACAATATACTCATAGTAATACTGTAATAGTCAATCACAACCAGAATTGACCTTCCTGACGGAAACGGACCGAAAATCTTTATGGCTCCATCTTTCCATGGTTTGGCTGGTAGCAATCTGCTGTGTATTGGTTCAGGTGGGTTATGTCTGCTAACGTCTTGACATCCATGACAGGATTTGACAAATATTTCTGCATTCTTCTCCATTCCAGGCCACTAAACCTTGGTTCTCAGGTTCTGCTTTGAACCGACCACTCCTAAATGACCTTCATGAGCCAATGCCACCATTCTATTCCTAAGCTGCCCTGGCAGTAGAAGTCTCTGAGTACACATTTCCCCATTGTGCACAGTTTATCTCTCAGCAATATCGGACTTGTGTATACACTTCTCCTACTCTCCTGTCTGCCTCCTCTGCCTGATGTCTTCTAGTTCTGGATCTCTGTCTGACTCTCTTTCTATTTCCCCAGTTGTCATTGCTCTGGGTGTCGAGTGTACTGCTACAAATTACACAAACGATTCTGCTTCCTTCTCTATCATTGGCCATTCCATTTTGTCCACCTTCAGTAGTCTTGATAGCAAATCCGCAATGTTCATCTCCACAGTGTGACTAACCTTGTACTTGTATTGCTGAAGTCTAAGTACTCACCTCTCAATCCAAGCACATGGTTTTGACCTCAGGGAGTATATCGCCTCCAGTGGTTTATGGTCTGTCAACAACTCAACTTCAGTGCTAAATAAATATGCATGAAATCTTTCACGTGCCCAGACCAGTAGCCTCTCCACATCCGTCAAAGACTGGCTTGCGTAACTGATGAATCTTGGCCCTCTAGCCTGTGTCTGTACTAGCACCGCTTCTAGTCCAACTGGATTGACGTCAGCAATAGCCTTGGTTGGTGCTTGGGGATTGTAATATCCAAGAGTGTGAGCACTCATCAGACTTTCCTTCAGTGGTCTGAATGTATCCTCCTGCTCTTGGCCAAACACAAATCATTCATTCTTCCTCATTAACATCCTCAATTGATCAGTTTGGTATGAATTTTGCACAATAGTTTACAAGACGAAGACAACTCATTGGCATTTTGTGGTTCTCTTGCCTCTGCCACTGCCTTAACCTTCTCTCTTGCTGGATTAATGCCTTGGCTTGTCAACTTGTGACCCATAAATACCAGCTCTGATATTCCAAATAGGCATTTGGCTGCATTCACCATTAGACCCGTTGTTTGCAACCTTGCCAACACTAGTCTCAACCTCTCATCATTTTCTTCACGAGAGGCACCATGAACAATGATGTCATCTGAAATATTGGCTGCTCGTGGGACACCTTGAATTACTTTATGGATCCCGTGCTGGTAAATCTCAGGTGCTGTGTTTATGCCAAATAACAGCCTTTTGTATTGGTACAGTCCACAGTGTGCGACAAGCATCGTCACTTTCCTAGAATCTAGGTGTAACTCTAGCTGGTGGTACTCGCACTTTAAGTCCAACAGTGAAAAACACCTTACTTGTTGACATCTCCTGAAGTATCTCATCTACAGTTGGTATAGGATGGCGTTCTCTAACCACTGCCTCATTCCCCTGCCTCATTCCCCTGCCTCATGGCGATGCACAGTCTTATGTCTCCATTTGGCATGGGCATTAACACTACTGGGCTCACCATGTTGGTCTTTCTATTGGTTCAACAATATCTTGATCAATGAGCTCTTGGATCTTGGTTTCAACCTTACTCCTCAATCCAAAAGGTGTTCTTCACACAGGCTGAGCTATTAGCTTGATGTTGTCATCAATGGTCAGCTTCACCTGATGATCACGAAGCTTTTCTATTCCTTGGAAAATAAGTTTGAATTCCTCCTTCAGTTCAGCATATGACTTCACAAAGTTCACCTTCAATCCAATATGCAACACCCCAATGTTTGAGCCATCTCTCTGCTCATGAGTGATTCCACTTTCTCTTCGATGACCATGAGCTCTGCCTCTACCTTTTTGTCACTTACTTGCACTACAGCCTTGAAATATCCCACAGTTTGAAGCAGTATCTTTGAGATGTATGGGTACAACTTCTTCACACATTTCCGTGATTCTCTTCTGCAGTTCTTCCCACAATATCCTATCAATCACATTGCTATCTCTTCCAGAATCCACAATGATGTCCCCCTTCACCCCACCAATCAGCCATGGAACTGTTCCATGTTTCTCATCATTGACTGCAAACATGTATCCCTCATCACATTCACTATCATTCTTGCTGTCATCGTCTAATTGACATATATTTCTGCCTTGATCATTCCTCTGTCCTCCATTTTCCATTCCAGACTTTCTGCTCTTCTCCATTTTGCTTCTGCACTTCCTAACAAGGTGATCCTTTCTCCCACAATTTCTGCAGGTCTTGTCTTTAGCAAGGCAGCAAGAATCTTTCCCAAAATGTCTCAAATTTCCACATTTGAAGCACTCTTTATCAGTCTTATTTGCACTTCTCCTACCTTGCCCTCTGGAGGGTCTAAGCTTGTTCACTTGGCTTGAGTTTGATCCAGGACACCCTGAAGCTGAAGCATCTGCATCCAACTTCACCAACAGGAATTGAGCTTCCACAGCTTCAAATAAAGCCAACACCCTCAATGTTTCTGTCAAGGTCAACACATCTTTTTCAAGCAATTTGCGCTTCAAGTAGTTTGATCGGCAACTTAGTACCATTTGATCCCTGAGCTGATTATCCAAATCATTTCCATAATTGCATCCCTTAGATGCTTGGCGCAATCTAGTGACAAATTGGAAACATTTTCCCCCTTTGTCTGCTTCATCTGCTAAAAAATATGTTGCTGAAATGTTGCATCCATCTTCTCCGCGTAATGATTGTCTAATGCATCCATGGCCTGGTCATAATCATCCCGTTTCCCTGTGCCATTAAATATTTTGAATGTCTCTCTCACCGATGACCCAGCACGTAGAGCAACAAAGCCCTCCATCGCGCTTCCTGCATTGGTGTCGTACCATCGAGAAATAGGCCTCTGTTGTCCACGTAAGCCTCAAACTCTTCCTGCCATGTGACCCATTGTGCACTCACTACACTGGCTTCGCTGTTGGGTTCAAACAGATTTATGCCTCAAAGCCATATCGGACTGCAATGGTTCACTCACCTAATCCAATATTTTACTCCTCATCGCCACTGTCGGATCCTCCAGTAATGACATTTAGTAAGACTGAGATTTAACTTGCTTCACAGACTTTATTCAGCCATCTTCACTCGACAGATACAGCCCTTCAATAAGTGCTATCTGACCTTTGAACTCCCAGGTCAAATGACCTCCTAACTAGTACAGCATGTACCATATTGTATCTCATGTGTGAGTACTGTATTGTATTTAATATGCAAGTCCAAATCTACATACTAGCCCTCGGCAACATCGTCCTAAAGCACAGCATTAGTTCTCACATGTACGCTAACCGCACTCAGCTCTACCTCACCACCATCTCTCTTGACTCCTCCACTGTTGCTAAATTATCACTGTGAGAATAAGAAATACTGAAATGTTGTTTCTACAGCTTGTGGAAAATTACCGAGAAGTTATTTCTACACAACATAATGAAATCACTGAAAAAGAGAACTGATAAGGGTATGTAAGTAAAGACCTTGAGACAGTACAGCAGTTAAAAATTGTACTTAGGCAGAGAAAAGAAAAACAGCAAGAGTTAGAACAAAGGATGTAGTGAATAAGAAACTGCCCCACTAAGATAAAGGCTGACAGCTGCAAGTTAACACACACAATGGAGAGCCAAATAAGGTAAAACAAAAACAAGAGTTAGGGGCTAGAAAGTTAGAGTAGGGGGAGAAGTAAACATAGGAGGAGACTGTAGCAACCATAGGATAGGTTAGTGTCATAATACGTTATAACCAATAATGTAAAATAAAGGCGTGGACAAATGGATTTGTATTGTATAAACATGAACTGAATATGTTGATGGGTGTGCCTGCTTGTAGGACACCCGATCTTGCAAGAACGTTAAATAAACTTACTTCTTCAGAGTTTGACTTGGTGTAAATTATTATTAAGTGGGCTACGTTTCTCACATCACACTGCTTATCCGAGATCCAGTACTGGATGAGCAGAAATTTCCTCCAATTAAATATTGGGAAGACTGAAGCCATTGTTTTCATTCACCACACCAAACTCCATTCCCTAGCTACCGACTCCATCCTTCTCCCTGACAACAGTCTAAAATTAAACCAGTCTGTTCGCAACCTTAGTGTCATATTTGACCTTGAGATGAGCTTCTGACCTCATATTCGTGCCATCACTAAGACCGCCTGTTTCCACCTCCGTGATATCACCCGACTTCACCCTGCCTCAGCTCATCTGCTGCTGAAACCCTCATTCATGCCTTTGTTACCTCAAGACTTGACTATTCCAATGCACTCCTGACTGGTCTCCCACACTCTAACTCTACCCTCCATAAACGTGAGGTCATCTAAAAGCTCTGTTGCCTGTGTTTTAATTCACATCAACTCCCGTTCCCCTATCATCCCTGTGCTTGCTGACTAACATTGGTTCCGGTCAAACAATGTCTTGTTTTCAAAATCCTCATCCTTGTTTTCAAAACCTTCCATGGCCTCACCCCTCCCTACTTCTGTCATCTCCTCCAGCCCACAACTCTCCAAGATATCTAAGCTCCTCTAATAATGGCCTCTTGAGCATCCCCAATTTTAATCTCTTCACCATTGGTGGCCGTGCCCTCAGTTGCCGAGGCCGAAGCTCTGAAATACTCTCCCTACACCTCTCCACCTCACTTTCCTCCTTTAAGGCAGTCCTTAAAAACTACCTCTTTGATCAAGCCTTTGGTCATCTGACCTAATATCTCCTTATGTGGCTCGCTGTCATATTTTGTTTTATAATGCTCCTATGAAGTGCCTTGGAATTTTTTGTGACATTAAAGGTGCTATTTAAATATAAGTTGTTCTTGTTGTGGTGACATCTCCAACAGTGCAGTGCACCTTCAGTAGTGCACTGCAATGTCAGCCTATCAAGTGTCTGGATTGAGGCTATGAACCCACAACCTTCTCACTCTGAGAGTGTTATCCGGTTGACAATTAGGAGGACGAAAAGGGGCCATGAGATTTTCCTGGCAGATAAGATAAAGGAGAGTCCTAAAAGATTCTATAAGTATATTAAGAGTAAAGGGGTAGCTCGGGAGAGAGTAGGTCCCCTTAAGGATCAGTGTGGTAATCTATGTGTGGAGCCACAGGAAATGGGCAAGGTCTTAAATGAATACTTCTCGTCTGTATTTACCATGGAGAATGTCATGGAAGCTAGTGAGTTCAAGGGAGGGAACAGCGATATCCTGGAGCATATCAACACTACAAAGGAGGAGGTATTGGAGGTTTTGAAGCGCATTAAGGTGGATAAATCCCCAGGTCCTGACCAGGTGTATCCTAGGACGCTATGGGAAGCAAGGGAGGAGATTACTGGGGCTCTGGCAGAGATTTTTGTATCATCGTTAGCCACGGGTGAGGTACCAGAAAACTGGAGGAGAGCTAATGTTATGCCTTTATTTAAGAAGGGCGGCAGGGATAAGCCAGGGAACTACAGGCCGGTGAGCCTTACATCAGTGGTGGGAAAGTTATTGGAAGAGATTCTGAGAGACAGGATTTATATGCATTTGGAAAGGCAAAGTCTGATTAGGGAGAGTCAGCATGGCTTTGTGTGTGGGAAATCATGTCTCACGAATTTGATTGAGTTTTTTGAGGAGGTGACCAAGAGGATTGACGAGGGCAGGGCGATGGACGTTGTCTACATGGACTTTAGCAAGACCTTTGACAAGGTCCCGCATGGTAGGCTGGTCCAGAAGGTTCGAACACATGGGATCCAGAGTGAGATAGCCAATTGGATATGAAATTGGCTTGGTGACAGGAGGCAGAGGGTTGTTTTTCAGATTGGAGGTCGGTGACCAGTGGTGTGCCGCAGGGATCGGTGCTGGGCCCTCTGTTGTTTGTCATATATATTAATGACTTGGAAGTGAATGTAGGGGGCATGATTAGTAAGTTTGCAGATGACACCAAAATTGGTGGTATAGTGGACAGTGAAGTTGGTTGTCTAAGGTTACAACAGGATATAGATAAACTGGGAAAGTGGGCAAGGGATTGGCAAATGGACTTTAATGCAGACAAGTGGGAAGTGATGCATTTTGGGAAGTTATAGCAGGGCAGGACATATACAGTAAATGGCAGGGCCCTGGGGAGTGTTGTTGAGCAAAGAGACCTTGGGGTTCAAGTACATAGTTCCCTGAAAGTGGCAACACAGGTAGACAGGGTGGTGAAGAAGGTGTATGGCATGCTTGCCTTCATTGGCCGAGGTTTTGAGTACAAGAGTTGGGACGTCATGTTACAGTTGTACATAACGTTGGTTAGCTCACATTTGGAGTACTGTGTGCAGGTCTGGTTGCCGCACTACAAGAAAGATGTGATTAAGTTAGAGAGGGTGCAGAAAAGATTCACAAGGATGTTGCCTGGTTTGGAGGGCTTGAGTTATAAAGAGAGATTGGATAGACTGGGTCTGTTTTCCCTGAAGCGAAGGAGACTCAGAGGGGACATGATAGAGGTATATAAAATTATGACAGGCATAGATAGGGTAGATAGCAAGAGTCTGTTTCCCATGTTAGGGGTGACTAAAACCAGAGGGCATAGATTTAAGGTGAGAGGGAGGAGGTTTAAAGGGGATCAAAGGGGTAAATTTTTCACACAAAGAATAGTGGGTATGTGGAATGAGCTGCCAGAGGAGGTGGTGGAGGCAGGAACAGTAGCAACATTTAAGAGACATCTGGACAGGTACTTGAATGAGAAAGGCATAGGGGGATATGGAATTAATGCAGGCAGGTGGGATTAGTATAGCTAGGCATTATGGTCAGCATGGACGCGGTGTGCCGAACAGCCTGTTTCTGTGCTGTACGACTCTATGACTCTATGACAATGAGAATCATAGTGTTCAACAATGTGGCAGTAGTAGAAGTGAACATTGGAGTCAGCCCAGGCTGTTCTTCAAAAGCTAAAAGATCCTTTTACTGTGGTACGGGCAAAGCATTTGGGAGCAGATTACCATCCTTTCGATCAGAGATGATGAAGGATGCAGGACACCCAAGAAATGAGATCGGGAGAAAGTATTATTTTATTCAAAAAAGAAATGTTCAACATTAAACTTCAAAACAGTAGGCAATTCAATAAATCAAGAATGTTATCATAACAAAATGTACTTTGCCTTTGGCATCTTCGTTTGAGTTCAGGCAATAGATTCATGACCATGAAAACAAATTGTCTGTCTCACAACCTATTTTTTATTATGAACACAGGATAATTTTATGAATCTGATGCTGCTAAATTCCCAAAAGAATACTGTCTGCACAATCCCTTAGGTCTTACTGATTTTCTATACTGGGGTATATGTTTGGATTTTTCTGAAAAGTTCTCTTCTATGCTCAATGCACATGAGAACTACCCAGGAGGGGAATGCTGCCAATCAAATGTTGCTGAACAGAGACTTGAGGGGAGCTGAAGGTTGGAACAACAAATATAAAAGTTAGAAGATCAAATGACTGATGCTCACCACATTCACCCTTACTGTGAAATTTGAATTAATTCCTTCACTCCTGTGTTGTTTCGTATTTATTTGATGGATCTACATCAAATCACAGCAGACATTTGCTTTCAGGCCTTATTAATTGTCTCTACTGTGCTCTCCACATGTTTTTATTGAATAAGAAGGGCATTTTCATTTTGGATTTTATGGGTTCCAATTAAGATTTTGCAACTATCTCAACCTTGATTGTATTTAGTGCATCAGCACACAAATGAATCAACTCAATCCTTTGATCATAGGCGTCTCAGTAAATATAAATCTATACTTCTTGAACCTTGAAGGCATTTCTCTTATATGTCCATGGGGAGAATGGGTGGTCTTGCATAATTTTGTTTAGCGCTAGGCTCACCACCCCCATCCCCAATCCTCCCACCTTCCCATTCCACCTCACCCCCCACCGTTAATAGTTGAATGTAAATGTATTAGCAATCTACATAAATAGCAGAACCAGCAATTTCAATAGTCGAATCCTGAGCTGCTCATCTCCATCGGTAATAACAGACCATCATTATGTGTATAGTATATTACCTCAGGCTTTTTAATCAAATTTTGTCAAATGAAGTAGCAATGTTTGGACTAATAATTTATTCAAACATATCATTTGGCTACTTTGAGTGAAGTTAAGGTCAAAGGCACCATGTTAAATTGTAGCTGTCCTCTTAGGATGCCTGTCAATATCCACATGTATTACTTTCGTACACTTCTTTCCATTCTTTCATGGATTGTGAGCATTGCTGGCTAGGCCAGCATTTATTGCCCATCCCTAATTGCCCTTGAGAATGTGGTGGTGAGCCACCTTCTTGCACCACTGCAGTCCATCTGCTGTAGGTACGCCCACAGTGCTGTTAGGGAGGGAATTCCAGGATTTTGATCCAGCGACAGTGAAGGAACAGCAATATAGTTCCAAGTCAGGATGGTGTGTGACTTGGAGAGGAACTTGCAGGTGGTGGAGTTCCTATGCATCTGCTGGTGGTAGAGGTCGTGGGTTTGGATGATTCTATTGAAGGAGGCATGGCAAGTTGCAGCAGTACATCTTGTAGATGGTACACACAGCTGTCACTGTGTGCCAGTGGTGGAGGGAGTGAATGTTTAAAGTGGTGGTTGGGGTCCTGATCAAGTGGGCTGTTTTGTCCTGGGTGGTGTTAAGCTTCTTGAAAGTTGTTGGAGCTGCACTCATCCAGGGAAGTGCAGAGTATTCCATCACACTCCTGACCTGTGCTTTATAGTTGGTGAATAAGCTTTGGGAAGTCAGGAAGTGAGTTACTTGTCGCAGAATTCCCAGCCTCTGACCTGCTCTTGTAACAGTATTTATATGGCTGGTCCAGTTAAGTTTCTGGTGAATGGTTTAGAGGGGATTTGAGGAAAAAAACATTTCACCCAGAGGGTGGTTGGAATCTGGAACACACTGCCTGAAGGGGTGGTAGAGGCAGGAACCCTCACAACATTTAAGAAGTATTTAGATGTGCACTTGAAACGCCATAGCATACAAGGCTATGGGCCAAGTGCTGGAAAATGGGATTAGAATAGATAGGTGCTTGATGGCCGGCATGGACACAATGGGCCGAAGGACCTGTTTCTGTGCTGTATAACTCTATGACTCTATGACCCAGGATGTTGCTGGTGGGGCATTTTGCGACGGTAATGCTGTTGAATGTTAAGGAAAGATGGTTAGATTCTCTCCCGTTGGAGATGGTTATGCCTGGCCACTTGTGTGGCGCAAATGTTACTTACCATTTATCAGCCCAAGCCTGAATGTTGTCCGGGTTTTGCTGCATATGGACATGGACTACTTCCGTGTCTGAGGAGTTGTGAATGGTACTGAACATTGTGCAATCATCAGCAAATATCTACATATCTGATCTTATGATGGAGGGAAGGTCACTGATAATTTACAACCAGATTGCAAATTTAGTATAATGTATTTAAATGTTAAATTGAGATTCCAGCTCTCACAATTATTTTATTCAATTTCCATCTGATTGTGCTCAGAACAATGTTGTTTACCCAGGTTATACTTACTATAGATGTTATTACCAGTACAGGCATAATGGTCCAAATGGCCTCCTTCTGTGCTATATCATCCATGAGGTCAATGCATTGTGTTATCACCTCTGGGGACTGGGAATAAACCAAATACCTAATAAAGATGGATGTCTTCTCTGGTTGCTGACTACATGGAATGAATTTGATCAATCCCAGACCCAGATTACAATTCTATCTATAATTTGGTACAAATTGGAACTAAATTGGAGATCTTATGAAAAAACCTGTAAGGCTGATTTATTTGTTGCATTTACTTTATTTCTTTCCAATTCTCTTTTTTAAGAAAAATGTGGGTAAAATATTTTTAAAAATGTAACTTTAAAACTGCACCATGTTTAATTTTTCTGCTGTCTATTTTGAAAGTATAAGGGACATGAAAATACAGAGTACTCATTGAACGAAAAATCAGCTCTAAAAGATGTTTTTTAATTCTCTGTTGTCCCTACATTTACTTCCCCTCAAGGTATTGTCTAATGCTGGTGTATGGATCCCCAGTAGCTCACATAAGTCTCATTCTTAATGTAATGGTCTATATAGTTAGTGTGAGCAGGCTACTTGATCACAAGGCAAAACAAATATGAACATTCCAGCAGGAGCTACTGGATAGTGACCAAGCAGGGATCCTGGCAATTTTTGGCCCCTCACTAACCTTGAACTCAACAGGACACTACCTTAGCTTAACTTAATTCAGTATAGATCAAGAATTAAACAGGAGTCTTGCTGGTTGTATAGCTCGGTACCACATAAGACAGTGCTCATTATAAGGCTGAGATATTTAGGTACTACAGGCTATCTTTCAGCCAATTGAAAGCCTGGCCACTGGCAATGTTATTACGTTAATCAGGTGACTCTGGGCTGGATTTTAAGAGCCCGCCATTGCTCCCAGTAGCAAGCTAATTTAAATAGCTAGGATACCACCCCACCCCCCGCACCCCCCCCCCCCCAATCACGTGGAGGGGGGTGGGCTGTCCAACGCAGCAATGGTGTCAGCTGCCTGTGCACAGGCACTGTCCCCTTTTTAAAGGGCAGCCAGTCCTACGGCATATTAAAATTTTTAAAGTTACAGCCCCCCCCAAAGTTTATCAATTCTAACGCCCCTTTCCCAACCCCCAATAACAATTACATTAACGATTTGCCCTTCCCCCTCCCCCGCCAAAACGCTTACCTTTTAAATCTGACCTTCCTCCCCCAGCCTGCACAAAGTTTAAAGTTCACCCCTTCCCACCATCCCCCACACTCATTACATTTATTTGACCCCGTCCCCACCCCCCACACTGAAATTCTGAACTCCTACCCTCCCCCCACCAGTGTCACACTGGCTTTCCCCAGATGGGGAATTGAAGGCGTGGGAGTTCAACTCCATGGCAGGCCTCTGCCGGAACCATGTTCCGCATCCCCCCACCCTCACCATGGAGCCTGGCGTCGTGGGCTTGGTAAAATTCAGCCCTCTGTGTGTAAAAAATTCATCAAAACAGGGGGGCTTTTAACAAGTTACAACGTTCTCTTTTTTCCTCTTTTGGCATTGTTTACCAGCTGAGAGAGGGGACAAGCAACCAACATGAAGACCTCTGGCAGTGCTCCCAGTTTCCTCCTCATCTCTCTAAAATCTGTTTTAAACAATTCTGATATTCTAGTTTTTGTCCTGACTGTTCCCCTTTCTAGTTGGATCTTATCCTGATCACACTGTGGTTACTACTCCCAAGGATCTCATGTTCAGCTCATCCACCTGATCTATTCCATTACTCAGGAGCAGATCTAATAATCTTCTCTCTTCCTTAGAGCAGAGAAGACTAAGAGGAGCTTTGATAGAGGTGTTTAAAATCATGAAGGGTTTAGGTAGAGCAAACAAAGAGAAACTGTTTCCAATCAATACCCAGAGGGCACAGATTTAAGGTAACTGGAAAAAGAACCAGAGACGGAATGAGGAAAAACTATTTGATGCAACGAGTGATTAGGATTTGGAATACTCTGCCAGATAGGGTGGTGGACACAGATTCATTAGTAGCCTTAGAAAGGCAATGGATAAATACTTAAAGGAGAAAAGATTGTAGCGATATGGGGAAAGTGGACTAACTGGGAAAGTGGGACGAACTGTTCTTTGAAAGAGCCGGCGATGGGCTGAATGGCCTCCTGCTATGCTGTATACTAACCTATGATTCTACCAGATACTAACTAACTTATGTATTCATCTGGAGTCGATATGGCTACCAACTTTCTCTCTTCCCTTTTGAGAAACCCTTGACATTTTGAAATTTTCTCAGTGTTGAATTGTGTGTCCTGGTACTCCAATTCTCGTCACTCTCTTCCCTTTCCCCTCCAGTTGCATTTGTTGAGATTGGAAAAAGGTTGGCACTGTACTCTTTGTTTACAGCCATTCAATAAAAAATCTAAACTGTTTCCATTTTATATTTTCCATATGATTTTGCATTTTCACATTAATGATACATTCCACTAAATTCCGCGGGAGCTGGGACAAGCCTCCAGTGCTTTAATTGTGAAGCACACTGATTTATGTGACTTTATAATCTGGAATGGCACTGTAACAGCATTGAATCAGCAATTCTGACATTAAAATAGTATTAATTTAATAGTTTGAAATATAATATATGCAGTCCAGAGACAATCCAGAGTTTTGTTCCAATTTTCTATGACTACATCTGTGCTGTTTAGAAAAAAATGGTGATTAGAATTCTGGACTCGGCATACTTTCTGCACCATAGTCATTATTTAATTCAAACTGCTTGCCTAATTGTGCATGAAGTGAAGGCTGTGTTTATATATATATATATATATTCAATCTTAATTCCAGAACTTAGTGTTGCTTACTATGCTGATTGATAACCTGTATTTAGTGTCTCGATAAACGGCTTTCCTTTTATTCAGCTGCATTCTTTGCTTCATTCAAATTTAGGTCAGAATCCACCTTGATAAAATTGGCCTATGAAAATCAACAATTTATCCGTGGCACCAATGTTTAGTCCCCTACTAATTCTACTTTAAAACAAAAATATAATTGTTTTACATGAATTATATGGTAATTTTATCTGCAGCAATAAGATTATAGCAGTCTTTTACTGTCTTAAATCTGCATAATCTGAATTTGCCTCTTAATGTGCCTTATCTTGGTCTTTATTTGAGATTATAACTTCTTTGTTTAAAAAAGTACTAAACCATGAGTTATAATGTAACCTCAATCCCACAGACCATTTGAGCCATTTTGTTTCTTGTGATGATACCTGATCTCCCAAGAGAAAATGACAGCCTTATAATTCATTCTCAGTTACTTGGCATTCAATATGTCACTGCAGGTAGATTTCATGTTACTGAAGAAATAACACTACCATCCATACATAATTCAGTAAAATACCCTTGGGCCACCCATTTGTCACCCGTGAATTGCCAAAGTCTTCACAAACCCTGTAGTAATTAACTTAACATGGATGTCAGCACAACTCATGAATTGGGAATTACAGATCCCACAAACAAAAAAGGCTAGAAAATTCTTAAACTGCTGCTTCCAAAAATATTACAACACTTCAGTAATTTATCTTTACAAATGAGACATCTAGATGAAGGGCAAAAGCATGGTTTGTTTTGCATGTTGGACCCATTGTCACATGATACTATGCAATCTTAGCAGGATAACATTAAAATAATAGATCCAACAATGCACTCAACCACTTGTGTCTTATCGAATCGTGCTGAAGACTGCTGAACCCGTCTAGGGCTGTAAAGCTTCCAAAATTCAGTTTGCAAAAATAGTGCAACCGTGGTGGAGAAGGTGCATGCATTTTACAAAAACTTGCATGACCATTATAAAATGATAAATATGGGACATGAAATTGCAAGAAGAATAAAAAGAGATTCTTTGCGTAAATTCATAAAGCATTGGAGAACATTAAAAATGAAAAAGGGTGTGAAAGATTTCCTTTGTTATGTGTTAATAACATTGTGAACATAATGGGGAAATTTCCCATTCTCACTATTTTTAGTAAAATTATAAAACTATTCTAAAACAATGGGTTTATGATTTTCCTAGGACAATGATCAGAGCAAGTCTTTCCATTCTGTTTACAATATCACCAATGTGGCAACTGGAGGAAATCATCCTCCATTTTGAGCAAGGGAGAATTTGAAAAATGTGTTTTTTATACCACCACAGGAAATATGGGTAGGATTATCTTTCAGTACTTGTAGGATGGGGGATGCATCTGAGTTTGAAGAAAAATTGGAAATGATAAGATGGTCATTAAAAAGCTGTAGTGCTTGAATATTCATGAGTGATCAGACCAGATGGAGTGCATGCTAAACTACTTAAGGAAATGAGGGCAGAACTGGAAGGAGCTGTGGCTGAACATTCTCACAGCTCATTGAGCACGTGGGTGGTGGTTCCAGAAGAGTGGAAAATAGCTAATGTTCTAATTTAAATAAAACATTCGGAACAGAAAGCTGTGACTTATAATCTTGTTCATTTGACATAAATGGTGGGGAGAATATTAGAGCCTATTGTAAAGGAATCAATTAAAACATAATTAATGACAATAATATCAACATTCCCTTGGTAACATAGATCTAAGAAAGGTAAATTGTGATTCACAATTTTATTGGAATGCTTTGAGGCTGACTGGATTAAGATGATGTAGTGGGTACTGTGTATTTTGAATTTTCGTGGATAAAATGAAAGCTCTTAGATAAAGAAAGGTATTGTAAATTGGAAAATAAATTGGTAAAATAATGGGGAAAAAAGGGAATAATCAATGGTAGTCGATCTAATTAGACAGCTGTGACCAGCAGACTATCCTTGGGTTCAGCCCTGGGGCCCATGCTCTTCACTTATCTTGACATCTAGTTGGCAGATGATACCAATTCGTCTGGAAAAGCAGGATGTTTGAGCAAGGTGATAAAGTTCAGAATAATTTGCAGAGACTTCACTGGGCAGAGCAATGACAGATGGGATTTAAAAATGATTAATGCACAGCAGTGTTCACTGGTACTGAAGCAAGAAATATGATTACAATGAGGAGACATCATTTCCCATTTCTGTATTTTGAAAGTAGTGTTACATAAGCATTAAAATGTTGTGAAAGTATATTCTGGCACATAGTGCTGATCTGATATTTCTTCATGTCTCTGTTTATAAGAATTCATAGTTCTGTTAATTGAACACAACTTTTCTATTCAATAATATTCTCTTAAGGTGACAGAGAAATTAGGCTAACTTTTACCTGGACATTATACACACGAAAAGTAAGTAAACTGATTCCACATTTTCCTTTTGCAAAAGTAAAAATGATTAATAGAAGTAAAAAAAAGCAACAAACCAATAGAAACCAGACGCATAAGGATAAGGCTGAATGAGTTGTATTGCTATCAGTCGAAGCAATAATGCTGATGGACAACTTGAAATGAGAAAAGGTCATTTGAGGTAATTATGTGTGTACAGTGGAAGGTGTGCAGCTGATGGGCCAATTGTGGACTCCTTCTGCAGCAAGACCTAATCCTTTCTTCCAACAAACATATCTATTGCTTTCTGATTCCCATTTGTTTGTGGGTTTACTGCTTTCATTTAGGTTGGCCAACCTTTATCTTCTCTATGTAATTTTTATAGTGATTATTTTATATAGAATAGTTCAAGCATAAAATGCAATACTGCAGAGTTTAATTGTTTTTGACTATTATTTAGTACATTTGTTTTAATCAGGAAACATAATTCTAATCAAATTAATTGACAGATTTATTAAGGTATGTTACATCTTTCATTAATGTACCACATTAATTGTATTACTCCACTAAACGGTTATTTTTCTTCCAGTCCTGTTTAAATCATAATAGTTAATTTTATAGACTTGGCAAAATAAAACTGAATTGTAATCATGCAGAAATAAATAATTTTAACTAATTAGAAGTGAAAGCATATATTCCCTTGATGAATCAGTGGGTAAATGCAGTGCATGGTCTGGCACTAAACCACACAGGAAGGTCCCAGGTTACTGATGTGTGCTAAAGCAACTAATTCATCCAGTATATCTGTGGGGAATAGGCCACGACAATTGACATCAGGGCAGGAGGGAAACAAAAAAGGCAGGCTTGGATTCTGGTGCTGCTCACTCTCCAAGAACTGCCGCTGAAACGTTTGTGGGCCTGAAAATATACAGGCCACCCATCGAGTGCCCGCCAGAGGTTGGAGACCACAAAATCATGGAGGAGGGTACCAGGTCAGGGCAGATGCCAGGACTCCAACTCTTGGAAAGATCACACAAGTGTGTCTATCACCACCCTTTGAGAGGGCTACTAAATGCTGAAAGAAAGTCCTTCCATCCAGCAATGGAAACCGCTGCATGTGCTAAATGGCACAGGTTGGGAACATGGCAGATTAAATTTAATGCAAAGAAGTGTAAAATGATTCATTTTGGGAGGAAGAATGAGGAGAGACAATATAAACTAAGTGGTACAATTTTAAAGGGGGTGGAGAGAGATATGGGGTTGTAAGTACACAAGTCTTTGAAGGTGGTAGGACAAGTTGAAAAGGTTGTTAAAAAGGTATACATGATCCTTGGCTTTATAACCAGAAGCATAGAGTACAAAAGTACTGATGAGGCCCCAGCTGGAGTATTGTGGCCAGTTCTGGGCACCACACTTTAGGAAGGATGTTAAGGCTTCAGAGATGTGCAGAAATAAAATGGTACCCGGAATGAATGGCTTCAGTTATATGGTAGACTAGAGAAATTGGTGTTGTTCTCCATTTAACAGAGAAGGTTAAGGGGAAGTTTAATAGAGGTATTCAAAATCATGAAGTGTTTTGATAGAGTAAATAAGGAGAAACTGTTTCCAGTGGCTGAAGGATTGGTAACAAAAGAACACAAATTTTAAGGTAATTAGCAGAGGCAACATGAGAGAGAGAGTGAGACTAATTGGATAGTTATTTCAAAGAGCTGGCACAGGTATGATGAGCTAAATGGGCTCCTTCTGTGCTGTATCATTCTATGAATTTGATTCTGACCTAAATTTTTCTCCATGCCCAATTTGTGTGATTTCTATACCGGAACAATGAAGGAAATTCAGGGTTATGAGCTATTTAGCTTTTAATGGAGGTAACTGAGTGCACATACGAACTAGAAGCAGGAGTAGGCCATATGGTCCCTCGAGCCTACTCCACCATTTTACCTCAATTCCACTGGCCCACCTGATCACCATATCCCTTGATTCCCTTATAGTCCAAAAATCTATTGCTCTCATCCTTGAATACACTCATTGACAGAGCATTCAGAACCCTCTGGGGAGAGAATTCCAAAGATTTACAACCCTCTGAAGAAATTTCTCCTTATCTTAATCCAAAATGGCCGACACCTTACCTAAGACTATGGCTTCTAGGTCCAGACTCTTCAACCTCTTGTCATTTACCTTGTCAAACCCTCTTAGAATCTTATATATTTCAATGAGATCACCTCAATCTTCTAAACTGCAGAGTATTATATAGGGCCATTCTACTCAATCTCTCCCCATAGGATAACTTTCTTATTCCAGAAATCAAACTGGTGAAACTTCATTGCACCCCTTCTAAGGCAAGTATATCCTTCCTTAGGTACGGAGTCCAAAACAGTGCACAGTGCTCCAGATCTAGACTCACCAAGGCCCTATGTAATTGCATCGACTTCCTTACTCTTGTGCTCCAATCCCTTTGCAATAAAGGCCAGCATACCATTTGTTTTTCTAATTGCTTGCTGTACCTGCATGTTAACTTTCTATTTCATGTACAACCACACCCAAATCTCTCTGACTAGCAAAATTTAATAGTTTCTCACGATTTAAAAATGTTCTGTTTTTCTATTCTTCTTACCAAAGTGGATAACCTCACATTTCCCCATAATATACTCTACCATCTTCTCGCCCACTCGCTTAACCTATGTATTTTCCTTTGCAGCCTCTTTGTCTCCTCCTCACAGCTTACTTTCCCACCTAGCTTTGAACCATAGAACCATAGAAAGATTACGGCACAGAAGGAGGCCATTCAGCCCATCGTGTCCGTGCCGGCCGAACAAACTAGCCACTAACTTTGTATCATGAGTAGGAGATCTCATAAAGTTAACCATAATTCCCGTTGGTATTTTTAGTCTAAATTTTATGATGACCTATTTCTATTATAAATACCTTTGTCTACATTGGTAATGGAGACGCTGATGTAAACCTGTCCTATTAGCTGGAATTTTAGGCCACCCCAGGGAGCTGAATGATGGTGGGGGGGGGGGGGGGGGGTGGTGGGGGTGGCATAAAATCGAGCGGGAAGATCCGGGAGGCCTTCCCGACCCGCTCCCACCTCCGTCCCACTGTACATGGGCTAGGGGTTGGGGGGGGACAGGGAGCGAGAAACGGGTCGCCTGCCCCAGGCCAAGCAAGGCTTTTAAGTGGCCACTTAACGGCCACTTAAGGGCCTTCACCTGCCTCCATGGGGATTTTGCCCGTGGCAAGCGGGCGTCCAGGAGACGTGAAAGGCCGCCAAGTGAAACTTGGCAGCCTCTCAGCACACCAGGGTGGGGGGGCCTGGACAAACAGGCACAGGGTGCCCGATTGAGGGCTGCCCCCGCTTCTTCAACCACCCCCAGGACCCGAGGTGCCCCCCTTCCCCCAAAACGACCATCCTTGCCTCGCTGGGGCGTGACCGATTAGCCCGGTGAGGCAAACCCCAACTTACCTGGACTCCTGGCTCCATGTCCTCGGCTGGGCTGCAGTCCCAGCAGTGGCCACCGCTCCCACCGCTCCCACCCTCAAGCGGGTGGAAGTCCCGCCTTGGATCAATTAAAGTCCGGGGATCCGTAAAATGCGGGGCGGATCCCTGGGCCAGGCGGAAGCGGGTTCGCCACCGACTTTTATGTTGGTGGCCAGCTCCTGTCTGCCCAACATAAAATCCAGCCCATTGTAATTACACCGACCCACTAGTGATGGTGCTGTGGTATCTCAGCATCTCCTGGATTGTACACCAGAGAAAATCATGTTCGAACCAATGATACGTCTCAATATGCTTCTCATATTGCTATATATTAGATTAGATTAGAGATACAGCACTGAAACAGGCCCTTCGGCCCACTGAGTCTGTGCCGACCATCAACCACCCATCTTTATACTACTAATCCTACACTAATCCCATATTCCTACCAAACATCCCCACCTGTCCCTATATTTCCCTACCACCTACCTATACTAGTGACAATTTATAATGGCCAATTTACCTACCAACCTGCAAGTCTTTTGGCTTGTGGGAGGAAACCGGAGCACCCGGAGAATAGCTATTTGACTATAAATCTTTCTATTCTTACAGAGAGGTGGGAATGGGTGTAGGTGGTTCCCACTTTCACCTCCCAACTGACCACAATCGTGTTTTGTTAAAATGATGCTTTAGCCCCTGAGTGTCTTTAGGGTCAAATAAACAGACAAATGACAGGTTTCTCATAGGGAAAAACAACTATTTATTTTTAAATATATCCTGAAATGATTGCAATCGCACTCACACACATTCACCTGCACATATATACACAAGAAGCGATAGAGAGAGAGAAAAGGATAAAAGGTAGTTTAAAGTCCCAAGATAGGTAAGTGTTCATAGTTTACAGAAGATTATTGATTATTCTCGGGAGGAAAAGTTTTTTAACAGTTGCAGACCTGATTATTCACAGTCTTGAACTTGCGGAGGTATTTAGAGCTCGAGTGGTTGTAATACAGCTCAAATCTGGTAGTCAGTAGTTTTTTACCTTCACAGATGGTTAGTCTCAAAGCCACTTGTGATGTCTCTGTTGTGGTGACTGTTCTTGGTCAGCTGGTTTCTTCTCTTGTCTGCTGGATTCTTCTCACAAGCTTTCTGTGATGTTGGCTTGATCTCCCCCTCTCTCTCCAGACAGGTACCTTTTTAAGGTCTAAATTTAGCACATTGGAGTTCCTGTTAGGAGATGCATGGCCCTGTTGTAACCACACAATGGGCCAGGATGATAATCACAGACATTGTATGATATTTGGATGGGAATCATTCTGTTATGATATTGCTGCTTCACACCGTATTCATCTTGGTTTGGCTATGAGTCAGACTATCTCCAACATCCTCTGTTAATCCATTCCTGGTGATCAGATTCAATTTCAAAGGGATTCTCCCCAGGGCTATTTCAGATGAGGTTAACAAGCCTCATCTTTGTGAATGAGTTTGTGGATTTCCAGTACAGAGGGGTTCACATGGCCGCTACACCATTTTGACTGTGTATAAGTCTCCATGTTCTTGTGATTTTGTTTAGCAGTTGACTTTTTAAATTCATAATTCTTCCATTTCATTGTTTATTTAATCACGGCTCCCTCCATGGATGACATTATTATATGTTAAATCTTACCTCTGCACTATATTCAAATCTGCACAATTTGACTTCCTATAGTCTTTTTTAAAATTCGTTCATGGTGTTATGAAAACCCTACTTGCCAAATGGGAAATCTTAATTTCATTGATTGGAAATTTGCCTGAGACTTTTACTGAAAATTGTTACAAATAACTTTTCAAAAGGCACAGCAAAAGGAACAGATTCAGAGGCTAGAGAGAGAGAGAGAAAACAGAGCGGGAGCAGAGCCAGGGGAAAATTGAAAAGTGACATCAGTGTGATGTCACAATCAACAGAGCGAGCAGGGAAACAGAGAGCCACCGGGGTGAGTACACAGGTAAGCTTTTAATTTAATTGAAATCAAATATATAAGACTTAAATCGATTTATTAGTATATAAACTAAAAACTAAAGCGGATTTTATCATTTATAATAGAGTGAATGAGAGACTAGTAGGGAGTGTATTAGTTCTAATAGGACAACTTAGTACATAAGCTGCATTAAGTATTATTGGGTTTATCAGTATTTATAAGGTTTACTAATAGTAGTAAGGTTTATTCGTATTGGCAAAGCTTTATTATCATTGGTAAGTTCTATTGGACTCACGGTGTGCAGATTCCAAGCTGATTGTGGAGATTCGAGTTTGGTGAGTGGCGAGTTCGGTGACAGGGGGCGAGATGCTTTATTTTTCTTTTTTTTATACTTTTTAACCCTCCAGTATTTGGTTTTTGCTTTGGTGGAGTGGAAGGAGGTGTTTGGTGAGTACCTGGTTAGCTATTGTACTTATAATAGTCTGCAAAGTTAAGGTATCGCAGGGCAGCTTGGCCGAGTGGAATGTACAGCCTGTGGCATGTAAGAAGTCATGGATGCACCATGTGTCCTAGACAAACACATCTGCAGGAAGTGTCACCAGCTGCAGAAGTTTGAGCTCTGGATTTTGGAACTTGAGCGGCAGCTGGAGTCACTGCTGTGCATCACAAGGCGGAGGACTATTTGGATAGCATGTTTAGGGAGGTGGTCACACCACAGGTTAGGAGCATACAGGTAGACAGGGAATGGGTGACTACCAGGCAGTCGAAGAGAACCAGGCAGGTAGTGCAGGAGTCCCCTGATATGATATCACTCGCCAATCAGTTTTCCATTTTGGATACTGGTGAGGGTAATGCTTTCTCAGAGGAGTGCAGTCAGAGCCAGGTTTGTGGAACCACAGGTGGCTCAGCTACACAGAAGGGGAGGAAGTGGAGTGGAAGAGCAGTAGTGATAGGGGATTCGTGAGTTAGGGGAACAGACAGGCGTTTCTGCGGCACCAAACGTGACTTCAGAATGGTGTGTTGCCTCCCTGGTACCAGGGTCAAGGACGTCAAGGAGAGGCTGCAAGACATTCTTCTGCTGGAGGGTGAGCAGCCGGAGGTCATGTTCCACATTGGTACCAATGACATAGGTAAGAAAGGGGATGAGGTCCTGAAAGCAGATTTTAGGGAGTTAGGAAGGAGATTAAAAAACAGGACCTCAGAAACAGTAATCTCAGGATTACCCCCAGTCCCACATGCAAGTGAGCATAGGAATAGGAGAACTGAGCAATTGAACATGTGGCTGGAGAACTGGTGTGGGAGGGAGGGCAGGTGGGACTTGTACAAGATGGACGGGTTGCATCTTAGCAGGACTGGGACGAATATCCTCGCAGGGAGATTTGCTAGTGCTGTTGGGGTGGGTTTAAATTAAATTGTCAGGGAGATGGGAACCTGAGAGGGAGCTCAGATTGGACAGAAGCAAAACTGGTAACGTGTCAGAGGTGTGGGAACCAGGAGCAAGTATTAGAGACGAATAGCAAGCAGCACAGAATACTGGGGGAAATAGATAGCACGAGAGTAGGGAATGGTATGTTATTAGGTGGGGTCAGAGTAAGGGAGAAAGTAATGAAGTTTCAGTCAGGGTTAATGTGCATGTATGTGAATCCACAGAATGTGATTAATAAGACTGGTGAAGTACAGGTGCAGATTGCCATGTAGAAATATGATGTTGTGACTATAACAGAGACCTGGCTCAAAGAAGGGCAGAACTGGGGGTTAAATATTCCTGGATACAAGGTGTTCAGGAAAGATAGGAAAAGGAAAAAAGGGGGAGAAGTGTCAGTATTGATTAAGGAGAGCATTACAGTGCTGGAGAAAAAGGATGTCTTAGAGGGGTCGAGGAGAGAAACAATTTGGCTAGAGCTAAGAAATAAAAAAGGTGCTGTTACATTGCTCGGTGTTGTCTATGGGCCACCAGATAGTGGGAAGGGCGTGAAAGAACAAATTTGCAAGGAAATTACAGAGAGTTGCAAAAATTACAGGGTAGTTGTAATGGGGCACTTTATTCAAATATAGACTGCGATAACAGTACTGTAAAGGGCAGTGAAGGGCAAGAGTTCTTAGAGTGTGCTCAGGAAAATTTTCTACAACAGTATGTTGCTTGTCTAACAAGAAAGGAGGCACTGCTAGACCTGGTTCTTGGGAATGAGGTGGGCCAAGTGGATCAAGTATCAGTAGGAGAGCATTTAGGGGACAGTGATCATTGTATCAAGGTTTAGGCTGACTATGGAAAAGGACAAAGAGCAATCCAGGGTGAAAATAATTAACTGGGGGAAGGCCAACTTCAGTGGGGTAAGAATGGAGCTGGGGCAAATAAATTGGAGTCAAAAGCTGGCAGGAAAACCGATAGATGAACAATCTTCAAAGAAGAGATAGGTCGGGCACAGTCAAGGTATGTTCCCTCGAAGGGGAAAAGTAGAGCAAACAAATCCAGAGCTGCCTGGATGACAAAAGAAGTAGAGATTAAGCTAAAGAAGAAAAAGTGTGCTTATGATAGATGCCAGGTAGAAAATACTATTGAGAACCAGGAAGAATATAGAAGGTCCAGAGGGGAAGCAAATAAGAGAAGCAAAGAGAGAGCATGAGAGGAGACTGGCAGCTAGCATTAAAGGAAATCCCAAAGTTTTCTATAGTAAATAGTAAAAGGGTGGTAAAAGGAGGAGTGGGGCCAATTAGGGACCAGAAAGGGGATTTACACATGGAGGCAGAGGTCAAAGCTCAGGTATTAAATGAAGACTTTGCATCTGTCTTTACCAAGGAAGAAGATGCAACCCAGGCAGTGTTGAAAGAGGAGGTAAGTCAGACACTAGAGGGCTTTAAAATTGATAAAGAGGAAGTATTAGATAGGCTGTCTGTACCTAAAGCGGATAAAACACCAGGGCCGGATGAGATGCATCCAAGGGAAGTGAGGGTGAAAATTGCAGAGGCCCTGGCCATAATTTTTCAGTCTTCCTTAGATTCAGGGGTAGTGCCAGAGGACTGGAGAATTGCAAATGTTACACCCTTGTTCAAAAAAGGGTGTAAAGATATGCCCTACAACTACAGGCCAGTTAGTTTAACTTAGGTGATGTGAAAACTTCTAGAAAAGATAATTCGAGAGAAAATCAATAGTCACATGGACAAATGCAAATTAATTAAGGAAAGCCAGCATGGATTTCTTAAGGGGAAATCATGTTTAAAGAACTTGCTGCAGTTTTTGAGGAGGTAACAGAGAGGGTTGATGAGGGCAATGCTGTTGATGTGGTGTACATGGACTTCCAAAAGGCATTTGGTACAGTGCCACACAACAGACTTGTGAATAAACTTGTAGCTCATGGAATAAAAGGGACAGTAGCAACATGGATACAAAATTGGCTGAGGTACAGGAAACAAACAGTAGTGGTTAATGGATGTTTTTCGGGCTGGAGAAAGGTCTGTAGTGGAGTTCCCCAGGGATCAGTGTTGGGACCCTTGCTTTTCCTGATATATATTAATGAACTAGACCTTGGTGTACAGGGCACAATTTCAAAGTTTGCAGATGATACAAAACTTGGAAGCATTGTGAACTGTTAGGAGGATAGTGCAGAATTTCAAAAGGACATAGACAAGTTGGTGGAATGGGCAGTCAGGTGGCAGATGAAGTTCAATGCAGAGAAATGTGAAGTGATTCATTTTGGTAGGAAAAACATGGAGAGACAATATAAAATCAAGGGAACAATTATAAAGGGGGTGCAGGAGCAGAGGGACCGAGGTGTATATGTGCATAAGTCATTCAAGGTGGCAGAACAGGTTGAGGGAGCGGTTAATAAAGCATACAGTATCCTGGACTTTATTAATAGGGGCATAGAGTACAAGAGCAAGGAAGTCACAGATGCCAGACTTCAGCCAATTCGATTCACTCCGCATGATATCAAGCAACGACTGAAGGCACTGGATACTGCTAAATTTATGGGCCCTGACAATATTCCAGCTATAGTACTGAAGACCTGTGCTCCAGAACTTGCCGCGCCCATAGCCAAGTAGCTACAACACTGGCATCTACCCTGCAATGTGGAAAATTGCCCAGGCATGTCCTGTATACAAAAAGCAGGACAAGACCAACCCAGCCAATTACTGCCCCATCAGCCTACTCTCAATCATCAGTAAAGTGATGGAAGGTGTCATCAACAGTGCCATCAAGCGACACTTGCTTAGCAATAGCCTACTTAGTGACGCTCAGTTTGGAATCTGCCAGGGCCACTCAGCTCCTGACCTCATTATAGCCTTAGTTTAAACATGGAAAAAAGAGCTGAACTCAAGAGGTGAGGTGAGAGTGACTGCCCTTGACATCAAGGCAACATTTGACCGAGTATGGCATCATGGAGCCCGACCAAAACTGGTCAATGGGAATCAGGGGGAAAATTCTCCGCTGGTTAGAGTCATACCTAGCATAAAGGAAGATGGTTGTGGTTGTTGGAGGTCAATCATCTGAGCTCCAGGACATCACTGCAGGAGGTCCTCAGGGTAGTGTCCTAGGCCCAACCATCTTCAGCTGCTTCATCAATGACCTTCCTTCAATCATAAGGCCAGAAGTGGGGATGTTCGCTAATGATTGCACAATGTTCAGCACCATTCGCAAATCCTCAGATACTGAAGTGGTCATGGAGAAATGCAGCAAGACTTGGACAATATCCAGGCTTGGGCTGATAAGTGGCAAGTAACATTCGCGCCACACAAGTGCCAGGCAATGACCATCTCCAAAAAGAGAGAATCTAACCATCTTCCCTTGACATTCAATGGCATTACCATGGCTGAATCCCCCACTATCAACATCCTGGGGGCTACCATTGATGAGAAACTGAACTGGAGTAGCCATATAAATACCGTGGCCACATAAGCAGGTCAGAGACAGGGAATCCTGAGGCAAGTAACTCACCTCCTGACTCCCCAAAGCCTGTCCACCATCTACAAGGCACAAGTCATGAGTGTGATGGAATACTCTCCACTTGCCTGGATGGGTGCAGCTGCAACAACACTCAAGTAGCTTGACTCCATACAGAACAAAGCAGCCCGCTTGATTGGCACACCATCCACAAACATTCACTCCCTCCACCACCGGTGCACAGTGGCAGCAGTGTGTACCATCTACAAGATTCTCTACAGCAATACACCAAGGCTCCTTCGACAGCACCTTCCAAACTCGCAACCTCCACCAACTAGGAGGATAAGGGCAGCAAATGCATGGGAATACCACCACCTGCAAGTTCCCCTCCAAGTCACACACCATCCTGACTTGGAACTATATCGCTGTTCCTTCACTGTCGCTAGGTCAAAATCCTGGAACTCCCTTCCTAACGGCACTGTGGGTGTACCTACCTCCCATAGACTGCAGCGGTTCAAGAAGGCAGCTCACCACCACCTTCTCAAGGGCAATTAGGGATGGGCAATAAATGCTGGCCTAGCCAGCGATGCCAACATCCCATGAATGAATTAAAAAAAAGTTCTGTTGAACTTATATAAGATACTAGTTCATCCTCAGCTGGAGTATTGGGTCCAATTCTGGGTGCCGCACTTGAGGAAAAATGTGAGGGCATTGGAGACAGTGCAGAAGCGATTCACAAGAATGGTTCCAGGGATGAGGAATTTCAGTTATGAAGGTAGATTGGAGAAGTTAGGATTGTTTTCCTTGGAGAAGAGAAGGCTGAGAGGTGATTTGATAGAGGTATTCAAAATCATGAGGGGTCTGGACAGAGTAGATAGAAAGAAACTGTTCCCACTCGTGAAAGGATCGAGAACCAGAAGGGCACAGATTTAAAATATTAGGTAAGAGAAGCAAAAATGACTTGAGGAAAAACTTTTTCACGCAGCGAGTGGTTAAGGTCTGGAATGTGCTGCCTGAGAACATGGTGGAGGGAGATTCAATTGAAGCAGTCAAAAAGGAATTAGACAGTTATATGAAAAGGAAGAATGTGCAGGGTTATATGGAGAAGGCAGGGGAATGGAACTGAGGGAGTTGCTCTTTCAGAGAGCTGATGCAGACATGATGGGCTGAATGGCCTCCTTCTGCACTGTAATCAATTCTGTGATTCTGTGATTCTGTGAAAAAAGAAAAGCTAGCAGCCAAGATGGCCATGGAAATTTGCACAGAGCAGAGTGGAGACAAACATGATTGACTTAACTTACCCAGAACAATGGGGTGCTCTCTGATTCAATTACCTGAGATGGCGCTTTCAATGTGGTCGTTAAGAGCCATCGACATCCATGGACTCTGATAGAGCCAACATCACCACCAAGAACCTCATTAAAACACAAAGAGGTGGTCATGCCATGTGACAGCTGTACAGTTCTGGGGAGACTGAGAGTTTTTGTCAGTCAGAAAGTAGAACAGTATCTGAGAAGCCACCCAAAGAGCAGTTCTCTCTCTCTCTCTCTCTCCCTCTCTTCAGTAAAGATCCAGAGAAGCCTCAGCTGTAGCTGGTAAAGCCAAGTCTACAGACCACCACGACCAACAACGAGGATGCAAGGGTCAAAACCCCCTCTTCTGCCTTCCAGAGCCTGAGAAGCAAGACCAAACCCTGCACGTGGCCCAGCAAGGACTTCAGGTCTACAATTTTGACTAAGAACTCTAGGATTGCTGATCTGTATATAAATTCCATTTGTTTCAGACTCTACTCCAACTACCCAACTCCGTTTCCCTCTGTAATCTATTTTTGTGTGAGTATCTCTCGTGTGAACGTGAGCATGAATGCATAGTGTATTTTAGTAATATTAACCAGTGTAAAGTGTTAAGGATAATAAACTTACATCTATCTGGTTTAAACTCAAGTAAACCTGTCTGATTGGTTCTTTTGCAATTATATTGGAGGAACAGGAGCAAGCGCTCACTGAGGTGGTAAGTTCAATCACTGTGTTAAAAAAGGATAAACCCTGTTGCAGTCAGACCAGAGAAGGGGAGAAAGGGAGCCTCAGACCCCCTCCTCACTTGGTCATAACAATGGGATGCAGGCATTTCTGGTTCGGCCATCCCTAATTGCCCTTGAGAAGGTGTTGGTGATCTGCCTCCTTGAACCGCTTCAGTCCTTGGGGTGTAGGTACACCCAGAGTGCTGTTAGGAAAGGAGTTCCAGGATTTTGACCTAGCAACAGTGAAGGAACAGCTATATAGTTCCAAGTCAGGATGGTGTATGGCTTGGAAGGGAACTTGCAAGTGGCGGTGTTCCCATGCGTCTGCTGCCCTTGTCTTTCTAGGTGGTGGAGGTCGCGGGTTTGGAAAGTGCTGTTGCAGGAGCCTTGGTGAGTTGCTGCAGTGCATCTTGCAGATGGTACACACTGCTGCCACTGTGCATCAATGGTGAAGGGAGTGAATGTTGAAGGTAAAGGATGGGGTGCCAATCAAGCAGGCTGCTTTGTCCTGGATGGAGTCGAGCTTCTTGAGTGTTGTTGGAGCTGCACCCATCCAGGAAAGTGGAGAATATTCCATCACACTCCTGACTTGTGCCTTGTAGATGGCGGACAGGCATTGGGGAGACAGGAGGTGAGTTACTCGCCGCAGGATTCCTAGCCTCTGACCTGCTCTTGTAGCCACAGTATTTATATGGCTACTCCAGTTTAGTTTCTCATCAATGGTAACCCCCAGGATGTTGATAGTGGGGGAATTCATCAATGGTAATGCCATTGAACATCAAGGGGAGATGATTAGATACTCTCCTTTTGGAGATTATCTCTTGTTGGTCATTGCCTGGTGCTTGTGTGGTGCAAATGTTACTTGCCACTTATCAGCCCAAGCCTGGATGTTGTCCAGGTCTTGCTGCACCTGAACAAGGACTGGTTCAGTGTCTGAGGAGTCACGAATGGTGCTGAACATCGTGCAATCATCAGCGAACATCCCCACTTCTGACCTTATGATTGAAGAAAGGTTATTGATGAAGCAGCTGAAGATGGTTGGGCCTAGGACACTACCCTGAGGAACTCCTTCAGTGATGTCCTGGAGCTTAGATGATTGACCTCCAACAACCACGACCGTCTTCCTTTATGTTAGGTATGTCTCCAACCAACGGAGAATTTTCCCCTTGATTCCCATTGACTCTAGTTCTGCTAGGGCTCCTTGATGCCATTCCCTGTTAAATGCTGCCTTGATGTCAAGGGCAGTCACTCTCGCCATATTTTTTCTGTCAATTTTTTCCATTGTATAAAAGTACATATTTATGATGGGTTTTGTCGAAATAACATTGTTATCCTGTGATTGTATAAACTGGCCTGTGGTTTCAAAATGCTTTCTGAAAAAAAAATGTTTAGCACTTTTTTCCATAATAACTGAAATTTCTAATGTCCAAGCTAAGGATTGAAACAATATAACAAGTTCAAAAAATTACATATTTAACACTAACTTGATTAGATTTATGCATTGAATTGTCTTTTGTGTTTTTTTAAAAATCCTTTCATTTGAGTTTTACTTAAAAGCTTAAGAAACAGAGTTAGCTTTTCAGGTTGATTACTTTTTTATAACTCTTTGCTTGAAAGCATTATAACTCTTGCCACATGGCAACTGAGGATGAGAAATGCAAACTTTTTTTTGTGGTAGTGTGCATTCGTGAGAGTGATTTGTGCTACTTTTTAGGCAAAGGTGTACGTTTCTATTGGGGAGTGAGGCTGGGGGTCTCCGGTACAATGTTGCTGCATTTTCTGATTCTTATTAAATCTCAGATGCTGCTCTGAAGCCTCAGCCAGAACCAGAACACACACTTCTATTGAAAAGCTCCCTTTGCTGGTTTTATGAAGTGATCCATTGAAGTATTTTGCCATTCTTTCCCCAAAAAACCTTCCTTTTACTCCATTACCTAATTATAACAACCCCCATTCAGTTCTGTTCTCTTTTCATATGAGTGTGAAATATAAAGCCAAGACTTTTTCTCATTGATACAAGTATTGTTCTGAACAGCTAATGTTGTTATACTCGCCAAACAGTATAGCATTATGCACTGTTGGGTGAACTTTCAGCTGTGTGTAGGCGGAAGTTAAAGCCTATTTCTTCAGAGTTCTTGATTTAATAATATAGTTTAGCTATTACCTCCACTCTGTCAGATTGATGGGAATCTGAATCTACTGCACCAAGCCATAATAACCTTTTAACTCCCTCTCCTCATCTTTTATAAGTTCCACTCTCCTCCTCAGGGGTCTTTATTGTTATTTTCCTGGTGTTTGTCATTTCCTTTTAATGCTCTTCTGATATTTGTGTACTTTTTTTTTAAGTGTTGCCCCCAGTGTTTTTGTTTATGGCTATAGCTCTGTTGTTTCGTATTCATTCGTGCTTTTAATGTTTTTCTCTCACAGCTCTGCTATTATTAGTTTTTTTGCTGTCTATTCAGCTACAGTTTTAACTGCTGTTCCCAGTGCTTGTGTTTCCCTTCGTGCCACTCTGAGTCTTTGAGGGCAAAGTTCATTCATATAGCATCGCATCCTGTGGTGCCTCGCAGAGATACTTGAAGAGTTGAAGTGTGGGAAGTGCCGCTGGCCGCTTCCCACATGACCCAAGCAGCATGCGATGATTGGACCAGTGCACTCAGGTGTGTCCCCTGTGTGTGTCTGAACAGGTTGAAGGAGCAAGATCATGGCGTCATAGATGTCAATGGGCTGGTGCAATGCACAGATATTAAAATTGGCCAATGCATGTGCAGGGAATGTCTTCCTTATTTACTACTGAAACAAGAAGTGTTATCAAGCACGGTTGTCTCTGGGGCTATTTAAAGAGCCACTCAAAAAGTTGGAGGTGAGGTGCTTTTGATTTACTTGTGCTCGGGCAATATTCGTGGAAGTACTATGATGAGTTGCTGGAGGAGTGTGAAGGTTTCTGCTGACCACAGCAAGGCTGAGAGAATTGCATAGCCATTCATAAATGTGGGAGCAGTAATTGCAAGGGTGTTGTTCTCCTTAGAGCAAAGGAGATTGGGGGGAGATTTGATAGAGATGTTCAAGATTATGACAGGTTTGGATAAGGCAGACTAAGGGACACAGAATTTGGTTTCAAGCTAGAGATACAGGGGAATGTGAGGAAGAACTTTTTTACCTAGCGAGTGGTAATGACTTGGAACTCACTGCCTATAAGGATGTTGGAAGCGGAGACGATCAATGATTTCAAAAGGAAATTGGATAGGCACTTGAGGGAAATAAACTTGCAGGGCTATGGGGATAGAGATGGGGAATGAGATTGACTGGATTACTTTACAGACAGTTGGCACAGGAACTAATCACAGCTGTGCATTCCCTTACTGCCTGTTTTGTCGATGCCCTTACCTGGCCTAGTGCTTCTACAGTGCTAGCCCAGTGACTGCAGGATAGCTGGTGGAGGGCTGCTGACTTTCCCTGGTGGAGATTACGAATGACGTTGGAGGAGGCCCTTGAGCACTTCTGGGCATTGGGGGCCTGGCTTCGGAGGGCAGCACCTCAGCATGGGGGCTGAGAAGCACCAGTGAGGGCACTGGTGGAGTGTTGAGAGAGGACAGCAGGGTTGTGCTCCATGGTGCCGCTGCCACTCCCACAGATGGCACCTCAGCACTCCTCATCATCTGCTGGAGCACAGATTGCTGCACTGCTGTGAGAGCCTGCATTTTCCGTTGAGCATTGAAATCTGCATCCACGATGGCAGCAATCTGACCCAGGCAATCAGGAGCAGAGCAATGGCCAATTCACACTAATCCAGGGATGCTGAGACCAATTGCCTTTACCACAGCCCCAGTGGAAATTGGCTAACTCAGCATGGACCAGGCATCTAACTGTTAAGTATCATGATGAACCACATGATTTTTAATTGTTATAATGTTATATAATCAGAAGGAGGCCATTTGGCCTACTGTACCTGTGCCGGCTCTTTAATATAACTATCCAACTAGTCCCACTACCCCACTCTTTCCCTATGGACCAGTATGTTTTACCCTCAAATAATTATCCAATTCCCTTTTGAACATTACTATTGAATTTGCTTCCACTAACCTTTCAGGTGGTGCATTCCAGATCGCAACAACTCACTGCATTTTTTTTATTCATTGGATGTGGGCGTCATTGGCTCAGCCAGCATTTACTACCCATCCCTAATTACCCTAAGATGGTGGTGCCTTCTTGAACCGCGGCAGTCCATGTGGGGTAGATATACCCTCAGTGCTGTTCGGAAGGGATTTCCAGGATTTTGACCCAGTGACAGTGAAGGAACAGCGATATAGTTCCAAGTCAGAATGGTGTGTGGCTTGGAGGAAAACTTGCAGGTGGTGGGTTTCCCATGCTTCTACTGCCCTTGTCCTTCTAGGTTGTAGAGGTCATGGTCTTGGAAGGTGCTGTTGAAGGAGGCGTGGTGAGTTGTTGCAGTGCATCTTGTAGATGGTACACACTGCTGCCATTGTGCATTGTGGTGGAGGGAGGGAGTGTATAACATGGTGGATGGGGTGCTGATCAAGCCAGCGGCTTTGTCCTGGATGGTGTTGAGCTTCTTGAGTGTTGTTAGAGCCGCACTTATCCAGGCAAGTGAATGAAGGGTCACTGACCTGAAACGTTAACTCTGCTTCTCTCTCCACAGATTCTGCCAGACCTGCTGAGTATTTCCAGCATTTCTTGCTTGTGTTTCAGATTTCCAGCATCTGCAGTATTTTGCTTTTATATAAATTGTATTTAGTGCTGTGGATTTGGGGCTTGCAAGTAAGTTTTCCAAAAATGGATCAGAAATTCTAATCTGATGGGGATAAACTGAAATCCTTTAAAATGGTGGCAATGGATACTCCTAAGTTCTTTTGGGCCTCCTTATCTCGAGAGACAATGGATACGCGCCTGGAGGTGGTCAGTGGTTTGTGAAGCAGCGCCTGGAGTGGCTATAAAGGCCAATTCTGGAGTGACAGGCTCTTCCACAGGTGCTGCAGAGAAATTTGTTTGTTGGGGCTGTTGCACAGTTGGCTCTCCCCTTGCGCCTCTGTCTTTTTTCCTGCCAACTACTAAGTCTCTTCGACTCGCCACAATTTAGCCCTGTCTTTATGGCTGCCCTATGGATACTCCTAAGTATAGGATCATAAATAACAGAATAAAAAAGTCGCTGGAAATACTCTGCAGCCCGGCAGGATCTGTGGAGAAAACGGACCTTACAGAGTTGACCCTTCATTGGAACAAGAACATATTACAGAAGAAAAGCATTTTTAAAAAGGGCGGAGAAGGGCAGAGGAAATTAAAACAGGAGGGGAAATACAAAAGCACACATTGTCGAAGACAAAGAGCTGGAGAAAAAGTGGAATGATCTGTGAAGTTGTGCATTTGTGTTTTTTTTAACTCATTCCCCTTCCTTTTGCTCTCTTTTTAAATGCTACTCATCTGTAATATCTTGAGTTCTGATGAAGTGTCTACACCTAAAATGTTAATTTGCCTGTCCCCTCCACTGATGGTCACTGACTTGCTGTTTTTGTTCCATATTTTCCAGCATCTGCTTTGCTTGTGTTCACAGGGTCATTAATAATATAGACGAGAGGTGAAAATAAATCTAGAAGTTGAAAGGGATAGGATTAATCAAGAAAGAAATATTATTGTGAGAGCTTTATATGCAGCAAATGTGAGGAATTGGAAAGAGTTGGAACAGAAAGTGGAAGACTAAGGATGAGAATTTGGTGAATCTATATTTTGCTCATTTGGTGTCAAAAGTGGAAGAGATGCAAAATCGTGGTAGCAATAACAAAGGGAGCAAAGAACAAGGAGAAAGAGTGAATTTGTTATCATGGATACCAAAAACAGATAGACTGTGCTGCAAGAGAATGGTGAGAAGCAAGGAGGTGAGAGATCAATAGGCAGTCACATAGGTAATTGACTGCAGAAACAAAACAAACAGGATAAGGATAAGACAATGTGGAGGCCTGAGTAAAGTCAAGACAAAGACTCAAGCAAACGTTTGTAACTAGGGATTCTGTTGTAAGAGGGGTAAATTTGAGATTTGTTGAAATAAAGAAGTACCTGAAGCCAAACTTGAGGAAGGAATGGACAGTTATTGGATTCAGAAGATAAGCCAGTGCTTGTGCTGTGCTTTGATGAAAATTAAGTAGGAGAGTGTTTTTTAAAAATTCTTTCATGGGATGTGGGCATCGCTGGTAAGGCCAGCATTTGTTGCCCATCCTTAATTGCTCTTGTCAACTGAATGGCTTGCTCAGCCATTTCAGAGGGTAGTTAAGAGTCACCCATATTGCTGTGGGTCTGGAGTCACGTGTAGGCCAGATCAGGTAAGGATGGCGGATTTCCTTCCCTAAAGGGCATTAGTGAACTGGATAGGTGTTTATGACAATTGGTGATAGTTTCATGGCACCAAACTGAAACTATCTTTCAATTCCAGATTTTTATTAATTAACTGAATTTATTAATTAATTGAATTTAAATTCCACCAGCTGCCGTGGTGGGATTTGGATCCACAATGCCAGGGCATTAGCCTGGGCCTTTGGATTACTCAGTGACATTACCACTACACCACTGCCTTCCCTATAAAGCTGGAGATGATAAAAGGAAGTTAGAAGTCTGTAGTATGAGAGCTTAGGTATTTTTGATATTGATTTCACACGTATTTCGGATATGACAGGTAAGTAAATGCCACATGCCAAAGACTTGCAGGTTGATAGGTAAATTGGCCATTATAAATTGCCCCTAGTATAGGTAGGTGGTAGGGGAATATAGGGACAGGTGGGGATGTGGTAGGAATATGGGATTAGTGTAGGATTAGTATAAATGGGTGGTTGATGGTCGGCACAGACTCGGTGGGCCGAAGGGCCTGTTTCAGTGCTGTATCTCTAAATAAATAAATAGACTGAAGGGCAGGTAAAATTTTAATATAGCAATATAGGAACAGGAACAGGCCATTCAGTCCCTTGAACATGTTCTGCCATTCAATGAGATCATGACTGATCTGTATCCTAACTCCATCCACCTGCCTTGCCTAATACTCTTGGCAAGAAAAGTCTGTTAATCTCAGATTGAAATTATTAATTGAGCTAACATCTATTGCTTTTTGTGGGAGAAACTTCCACACCCCTACCACCCTTTGTGTGAAGAATTATTTCCTAACTTCTCTCCTGAATGGTTTGGCTCTGATTTTAAGGTTATGTCCCCTCATCCTAGACACCACCCCAGCAGAAAGTGTTTCTCTCTATCCCTTTCATAATTCTAAAAAATTCAATCAAATCACCCCATAGTCTTAACTAGCTTGAAATCCATCTGTCACAGTTTTACCCACTCACTTAATCTCTCAATTTCTCTTTGCAGTTCCATGCTTCTGTCTACATTACTTATTCTGATTGCCTCAGCTCCAATCTTCCAGACCCCGGAGCCCCATCACCGCTCCCTCCTTTTGGCCATAATCTTCAGGATAATTTACAAATTTTTGGTGAGCACCTCATAGGGTTACCACCTGGCATGGGAGGTAGCCAGTGCAAGAGATGGGTAGGAAATGGCTCCTGCTTTAGGAGTCTGGCACCTGCAGCATCCTCTCTAAAGAACAACAAGCAGCCTCTGCTAAAGAATGGGGAAGGAAACTGCAGAGAAATATTTGGAGACAGTCCCTGGACCATTGATATGCCTGCATTATATCTTTCGAAGTTTTGTTTGCTGTTCTTCCTCACCTAGCAACACTGGATGCCTATTGAATACTGACATTCCTCACAGCTTGCATTGCTGAGGTGATAATGATGGAATATGTAAGGTAATGGGGCTAGACATCCTTTCATTATCTTGCCTCAAAATCATAGAGTCATAGAGTTATAGAGCACAGAAAAAAATTCCAGCACTTGGCCCGTAGCCTTGTATGCTATGGCTTTTCAAGTGCTCATCTAAATACTTCTTAAATGTAGTGAGGGTTCCTGCCTCTACCACCCTCTGGGTGAAATTTTTTTTCCTCAAATCCACTCTAAACTTCCTGCCCCTTACCTTAAATCTATGCCCTCTGGTTATTAACACCTCTGCTAAGGGAAAAAGTTTCTTCCTATCTACCCTATCATAATTTTGTACACCTCGATCAGGTACCCCCTCAGCCTTCTCTGCTCTAAGAAAAACAACCCTAGCCTATCCAGTCTCTCTTCATAGCTGAAATGCTCCAGCCCAGGCAACATCCTGGTGAATCTCCTTTGCACCCTCTCCAGTGCAATCACATCCTTCCTCTAGTGTGGCAACCAGAACTGTACACAGTACTCCAGCTGTGGCCTAACTAGCATTTTGTACAGCTCCATCATAACCTCCCTGCTCTTATAGTCTACGCTTCGGCTAATAAAGGCAAGTATCCCATAGGTCTTCCTAACCACCTTATCTACCTGTGCTGCTGCCTTCAGTGATCTATGGGAAAGTACACCAAGGTCTCTCTGTACTTCCTAGGGTCCTACCATCCATTGTATATTCCCTTGCCTTATTTCTCTTTCTTTTGGGCCTCCTTATCTCGAGAGACAATGGATACACGCCTGGAGGTGGTCAGTGGTTTGTGAAGCAGCGCCTGGATTGGCTATAAAGGCCAATTCTAGAGTGACAGGCTCTTCCACAGGTGCTGCAGAGAAATTTGTTTGTCGGGGCTGTTGCACAGTTGGCTCTCCCCTTGCACCTCTGTCTTTTTTCCTGCCAACTACTAAGTCTCTTCGACTCGCCACATTTTAGCCCTGTCTTTATGGCTGCCCGCCAGCTCTGGCGAACGCTGGCAACTAACTCCCACGACTTGTGATAATGTCACAGGATTTCATGTCGCGTTTGCAGACGTCTTTAAAGCGGAGACGTGAACGGCCGGTGGGTCTGATACCAGTGGCGAGCTCGCTGTACAATGTGTCTTTGGGGATCCTGCCATCTTCCATGCGGCTCACATGGCCAAGCCATCTCAAGCGCCGCTGACTCAGTAGTGTGTACAAGCTGGGGATGTTGGCCGCCTCGAGGACTTCTGTGTTGGAGATACGGTCCTGCCACCTGATGCCAAGTATTCTCCGGAGGCAGCGAAGATGGAATGAATTGAGACGTCGCTCTTGGCTGGCATACGTTGTCCAGGCCTCGCTGCCATAGAGCAAGGTACTGAGGACACAGGCCTGATACACTCGGACTTTTGTGTTCCGTGTCAGTGCGCCATCTTCCCACACTCTCTTGGCCAGTCTGGACATAGCAGTGGAAGCTTACCCATGCGCTTGTTGATTTCTGCATCTAGAGACAGGTTACTGGTGAAAGTTGAGCCTAGGTAGGTGAACTCTTGAACCACTTCCAGAGCGTTGTCGCCAATATTGATGGATGGAGCATTTCTGACGTCCTGCCCCATGATGTTCGTTTTCTTGAGGCTGATGGTTAGGCCAAATTCATTGCAGGCAGCCGCAAACCTGTCGATGAGACTCTGCAGGCACTCTTCAGTGTGAGATGTTAAAGCAGCATCGTCAGCAAAGAGGAGTTCCCTGATGAGGACTTTCCATACTTTGGACTTAGCTCTTAGACGGGCAAGGTTGAACAACCTGCCCCCTGATCTTGTGTGGAGGAAATTTCCTTCTTCAGAGGACTTGAACGCATGTGAAAGCAGCAGGGAGAAGAAAATCCCAAAAAGTGTGGGTGTGAGAACACAGCCCTGTTTAGTCCTCCCAAAATGCATCATCTCACACTCTCAGGATTAAATTCCATTTGCCACTGCTCCGCCCATCTTACCAGCCCATCTATATCGTCCTGTAATCTAAGGCTATCCTCCTCACTATTTACAACAGCACCAATTTTCGTGTCATCTGCGAACTTACTGGTCATACTTCCTATATTCATGTCTAAATCATTATTGTACATTACAAACAGCAAGGGTCCCAGCACTGGTCACAGGCTTCCAATCGCAAAAACAACCTTTGACCTCAATGGGATAGTGGCAAAAATGGTCATATTTGCAAAACTTTGGATATAAGCTGTATTTGTTTAATTTAAAAAGTGTAGACAATGTTATTTAACGAATATTGGTTGTAAATGTCAGAACTTCATTTGTTAAACATCTACAGTGAAAAGGAGAGCATAGCAGCAAGCAGCTTACTAACTAGTCAAGAACAGCATAAGTGGGTTATTCTTTTTTATTCATTCAGGGGATGTGGGCGTCACTGGCAAGGCCAGCATTTATTGACAATACCTAATTGCCCTTGAGGAGATGATGGTGAGCTGCCTTTTTTAACTGTTGCAGACCATATGGAGTGGTTATACCACAGTACTCTGAGGGAGGGAGTTCCAGGATTTTAACCCAGTGACAGTGAAGGAACAGTGATATGGGTCCAAGTTAGGATGATGTGTGATGGAGGAAAACTTGTAGGTGGTGGTGTTCCCACGTGCTGCCCTTGTTCTTCTAGGTGGTAGAGGTTTGGAAGATGCCGTCGAAGGAGCCTTGGCATCCTGTAGATGCTTCACACTGCTGCCACTGTGCACCAGTGGTAGAGGGATTCAATGTTCAGGGTAGTGGATTTGGTGTCAATCAAACAGGCTGTTTTTAACCGTTGCAGTCCATATTAGAATTAGAATTAGAATTAGAACATTACAGCGCAGTACAGGCCCTTCGGCCCTCGATGTTGCGCCGACCTGTGAAACCATCTGACCTACACTATTCCATTTTCATCCATATGTCTATCCAATGACCACTTAAATGCCCTTAAAGTTGGCGAGTCTACTACTGTTGCAGGCAGGGCGTTCCACGCCCCTACTACTCTCTGAGCAAAGAAACTACCTCTGACATCTGTCCTATATCTATCACCCCTCAACTTAAAGCTATGTCCCCTCGTGTTTGCCATCACCATCCGAGGAAAAAGACTCTCACTATCCACCCTATCTAACCCTCTGATTATCTTATATGTCTCTATTAAGTCACCTCTCCTCCTCCTTCTCTCCAACGAAAACAACCTCAAGTCCCTCAGCCTTTCCTCGTAAGACCTTCCCTCCATACCAGGCAACATCCTAGTAAATCTCCTCTGCACCCTTTCCATAGCTTCCACATCCTTCCTATAATGCGGTGACCAGAACTGCACGCAATACTCCAGGTGCGGCCTCACCAGAGTTTTGTACAGCTGCAGCATGACGTCGTGGCTCCAAAACTCGATCCTCCTACTAATAAAAGCTAACACACCATATGCCTTCTTAACAGCCCTATTAACCTGGGTAGCAACTTTCAGGGATTTATGTACCTGGACACCAAGATCTCTCTGCTCATCTACACTACCAAGAATCTTCCCATTAGCCCAGTACTCTGCATTCCTGTTACTCCTTCCAAAGTGAATCACCTCACACTTTTCCGCATTAAACTCCATTTGCCATCTCTCAGCCCAGCTCTGCAGCCTATCTATGTCCCTCTGTACCCTACAACATCCTTCGGCACTATCCACAACTCCACCGACCTTCGTGTCATCCGCAAATTTACTAACCCACCCTTCTACACCCTCTTCCAGGTCATTTATAAAAATGACAAACAGCAGTGGCCCCAAAACAGATCCTTGCAGTACACCACTAGTAACTAAACTCCAGGATGAACATTTGCCATCAACCACCACCCTCTGTCTTCTTTCAGCTAGCCAATTTCTGATCCAAAGCTCTAAATCACCTTCAACCCCATACTTCCGTATTTTCTGCAATAGCCGACCATGGGGAACCTTATCAAACGCCTTACTGAAATCCATATACACCACATCCACTGCTTTACCCTCATCCACCTGTTTGGTCACCTTCTCGAAAAACTCAATAAGGTTTGTGAGGCACGACCTACCCGTCACAAAACCGTGCTGACTATCGCTAATGAACTTATTCTTTTCAAGATGATTATAAATCCTGTCTCTCATAACCTTTTCCAACATTTTACCCACAACCGAAGTAAGGCTTACAGGTCTATAATTACCAGGGCTGTCTCTACTCCCCTTCTTGAACAAGGGGACAACATTTGCTATCCTCCAGTCTTCCGGCACTATTCCTGTCAACAATGATGACATAAAGATCAAGGACAAAGGCTCTGCAATCTCCTCCCTAGCTTCCCAGAGAATCCTAGGATAAATCCCATCTGGCCCAGGGGACTTATCTATTTTCACACTTTCCAAAATTGATAACACCTCCTCCTTGTGAACCTCAATCCCATCTAGCCTAGTAGCCTGAATCTCAGTATTCTCCTCGACAACATTTTCTTTCTCTACTGTAAATACTGACGCAAAATATTCATTTAACACTTCCCCTATCTCCTCTGATTCCACACACAACTTCCCACTACTATCCTTGATTGGCCCTAATCTAACTCTAGTCATTCTTTTATTCCTGATATACCTATAGAAAGCCTTAGGGTTTTCCCTGATCCGATCCGCCAATGACTTCTCGTGTTCTCCTTGCTCTTCTTAGCTCTCCCTTTAGATCCTTCCTGGCTAGCTTGTAACTCTCAAGCGCCCTAACTGAGCCTTCACGTCTCATCCTAACATAAGCCTTCTTCTTCCTCTTGACAAGCGCTTCAACTTCTTTAGTAAACCACGGCTCCCTCGCTCGACAACTTCCTCCCTGCCTCACAGGTACATACTTATCAAGGACACGCAGTAGCTGCTCCTTGAATAAGCTCCACATTTCGATTGTTCCCATCCCCTGCAGTTTCCTTCCCCATCCTACGCATCCTAAATCTTGCCTAATCGCATCATAATTTCCTTTCCCCCAGCTATAATTTTTGCCCTGCGGTATATACCTGTCCCTGCCCATCGCTAAGGTAAACCTAACCGAATTGTGATCACTATCACCAAAGTGCTCACCTACATCTAAATCTAACACCTGGCCGGGTTCATTACCCAGTACCAAATCCAATGTGGCATCGCCCCTGTCTACATACTGTGTCAGAAAACCCTCCTGCACACACTGGACAAAAACGGACCCATCTAAAGTACTCGAACTATAGTATTTCCAGTCAATATTTGGAAAGTTAAAGTCCCCCATAACAACTACCCTGTTACTCTCGCCCCTGTCGAGAATCATCTTCGCTATCCTTTCCTCTGCATCTCTGGAACTATTTGGAGGTCTATAAAAGACTCCCAACAGGGTGACCTCACCTCTCCTGTTTCTCACCTCGGCCCATACTACCTCCGTAGACGAGTCCTCAAACGTCCTTTCTGACACTGTAATACTCTCCTTGATTAACAATGCCACACCCCACCCCCTCTTTTACCATCTTCTCTGTTCTTACTGAAACATCTAAATCCCGGAACCTGCAACATCCATTCCTGCCCCTGCTCTACCCATGTCTCTGAAATGGCCACTACATCGAGATCCCAGGTACCAACCCATGCTGCAAGCTCACCCACCTTATTCCGGATGCTCCTGGCGTTGAAGTAGACACACTTTAAACCAGGTTCTTGCTTGCCAGTGCCCTCTTGCGTCCTTGTAACCTTATCCCTGACCTCACTACTCTCAACATCCTGTACACTGGAACTACATTTTAGGTTCCCATTCCCCTGCTGAATTAGTTTAAACCCCCCGAAGAGCACTGGCAAATCTCCCCCCCAGGATATTGGTACCCCTCTGGTTCAGGTGAAGACCATCCTGTTTGTAGAGGTCCCACCTACCCCAGAAAGAGCCCCAATTATCCAGGAAACCAAAACCCTCCCTCCTACACCATCCCTGCAGCCACGTGTTCAACTCCTCTCTCTCCCTATTCCTCGCTTCGCTATCACGTGGCACGGGCAACAACCCAGAGATAACAACTCTGTTTGTTCTCGCTCTAAGCTTCCACCCTAGCTCCCTGAATTTCTGTCTTAAATCCCCATCTCTCTTCCTACCTATGTCGTTGGTGCCTATGTGGACCACGACTTGGGGCTGCTGCCCCTCCCCCTTAAGGATCCCAAAAACACGATCCGAGACATCACGAACCCTGACACCTGGGAGGCAACATACCAACCGTGAGTCTCTCTCGTTCCCACAGAACCTCCTATCTGTTCCCCTAACTATGGAGTCCCCAATGACTAATGCTCTGCTCCTCTTCCCCCTTCCCTTCTGAGCAACAGGGACAGACTCTGTGCCAGAGACCTGCACCCCATTGCTTACCCCTGGTAAGTCGTCCCCCGCAACAGTATCCAAAACGGTATACCTGTTGTTGAGGGAAACGGCCACAGGGGATCCCTGCACTGCCTGCTGGTTCCCTCTCCTTCCCCGACGGTAACCCATCTACCTACTTCCTTTACCTGAGGTGTGACTACCTCCCCATAACTCCTCTCAATAACCCCCTCCGCCTCCCGAATGATCTGAAGTTCATCCAGCTCCAGCTCCAGTTCCCTAACGCGGTTTTCGAGGAGCTGGAGTTGGGTGCACTTCCCGCAGATGCAGTCAGCAGGGACACTCTTGGCGACCCTTACCTCCCACATTCTGCAGGAGGAACATACAACTGCCTTAACTTCTATTCCCTCTATTCTAAATTCCCAACAAATCTACTGGAAAACCAAAAAAAATGTCAAAACTTGTAAGGTTAGCAATCCAACGGACAGAACTTCTTAAATAAAAAGCTTACCTTATCAACACAACAGAGCCCTTTTTTTTTGGTTAGAGGAGGAGGGTGGGTGGGAGACACTACACGTGGACTGTCTCGGGTACAGCCACCACCCAAATATATAGTTTTTACTTACCCAGCAGTCTCTGGTCCTCCGAAAACAAAAGGGAATTAACTTTTTAACTTCCACTGAAATTAACTTCCCAGCTGTAAGCTCGCTCTCGCACCTTCGCTACTGTCAAAGCTGCAGTCACCAAAACGAATATGGAGTAGTTATACCACAGTGCTCTGAGGGAGGGAGTTCTAGGATTTTTTCTAGGGCTGTTTTGCTCTGGATGGTGTCGAGCTTTTTGAGAGTTGTTGAAGCTGCACTCATCCAGGCAAGTGGGGAGTATTCCTTCACACTGGTATCTGGCTAATGGAGAGCAGACAGCAGGCAGCACTGGTGTGAACAGGAGCAAATGACTTGTTATTTGGAATATATGGTGATTGGGAAGCAATAGCTCTGCAGCTGTCAACATTGACAACCAATTGTATATTTTTTAAGGAGGCTTAATCTTCAGAAAATGTCTGACTGCACCCACGTGGCTTCCTGTTGTGTCCTGCCTGTGAACCTACTATTGCCTTACTGAAGAAGGTGAGGGATCTTCTTTGCTGTGAAAGGCTACACAGGAACAGATTTGATTGCTTCAAAGACAAAAGCAGAGAAGGGCATTTAGAGTTAGGAAAACAGCAGCAGACATTCATTGCTCCAGCAGCCACAAATCAAACCAACAAAATCCAGTTATGGGGTTACTTATCAAATTCTGCAACAGCGCAAGCTGTGTCGAGGAATATTTGTTTGATATGGTCAATAACCTGCATCCTAGGGATATCTCGAAATGTAATCTGTCAGCCTAAGGCAGCATACTGCTCAATAGGGAATATTAGTCGTGGCAACTGAGTATTTCCATTTTATTAGCATAAATTCTGGGGAAGATGGGAGCTATTCTACAAAGATGTGCTGCATCTGAACAGGAAGGGGCCAGCAAAATGGTTAAATGGAGAAGTGCAGAGTTATTTAAACTCGGAAAGAAAGGGTAGGGAAAGTAAAACAAGCAGAATAAGTAGAGAAGGTTAAAATAGCTGAGATAAATACAAAAATATAAAATGAATTTGCCAAAATGAACAGGATGCAGACAGAAACGTTAACAATTAGAATCGACCAACATGGATTTCAGAAAGGAAGATTGTACTTGGTAAACTTGATAGAATTCTTTGAGAGGGTGACAGGTGGAGGAAATGCAGTGGAAGGGGAGAATGCAATGAATGTGGGGCACATAACCTTTCAAATAACCTTTGACATCTACTAGAGGAGCCTGTAGGAGAAGGTTCACGGCTAGAAGTTGGATAGCCCTATTTTTTGGGCGTGGAGTTCGTAATTCATGACTTGCCCACACTGGTTATAAATGAAGTGGGCAGCATGGAGAATTGGTGCATGCACCTCATTTCAATAATTGTAGCATGGCCCCAAGCGGATCCCACACTGCATCCTCTCAGTAGCACTGACAGTGCCCTTTGCGCACCACAGGGGACTGAGAAGCATTCTAGAAACATAGCAAATTTACGGCACAGAAGGAGGCCATTTGGCCTGTCGTGTCTGTGCTGACCAAAAAAGAGCTAACCAGCCCAATCCCACTTTCCAAATCTTGGTTCTTAGCCTTGTTGGTTACAGCACTTCGAGTACATATCCAAGTAGTTTTTAACTGTTGTGAGGTTTCTGCCACCCTTTCAGGCAGTGAATTCCAGACTCCACCACCCTCTGGGCAAAATACTTCCCCTCAACTTCCCAGTAATCCTTCTTTAAGTTCCTTTAAATCTATGACTGCTGGTTATTAACATCTCAGCCAAAGGATCTATATCCTTCCTATCCACTCATCGGCCTCTCATAATTTTATACAACTGAATTAAAGCTCACCCTCAGCCTCTTCTGTTCCAAAAAAAACAACCCCAGCCTATCCAATCTTTCCTCATAGCTAAAATTCTCCATTCCTGGCAACATCATCATAAATCTCTTCTGTATCCCCTCTAGTCCGATCACATCCCTCTGTAATGCGGTGACCAGAACTGTATGCAGTACTCTCTCTAGCTGTTGTCTAACTAGTGTTTTATATAGTTCCAGCATTACCTCCCAGCTCATATATTCTTTGCCTCAACCAATAAAGGAAAGTATCCCTTATGCCTTCTCAACCACCTTATCTACCTGTCCAGCCACCTTCAGGGACCTGTAGACATGTACTTCAAGGCCCCTCTGTTCGTCTGCACTACTCAGAATCCTACCATTTATTGTGTATTCCCTTGTCTTGTCTGCCCTCCCTAAATACATTATCTCACACTTCTCTGGATTGAATTCCATTTGCCACTTCCCTGCCCACCTGACCAGTCCATTGATACCTTTCTGCAGCTTTCTTCCTCACTATCAACCACAATTTTCGTATCATCTGCAAACTTTGTAACCATGCCCCCGACCAAAGCAGCTTCAGGCAGCCTTCCCTTTTTAAAGGCACTGCTCCTATTAAAGGGAAGCTACACTAATACACCGCAGGCTGCAATGAACAATTTTGAAAGTCAGGGTTAAGGAGGCTGTTGTACTTGGGAAACAGCTCCTGCTTTAGTGGCACTGCCCTGGAGGGCACTGGTGAGACATGTGGAGGCCAGGAGAGATGCCATGTTTCCGTCAGGGTGCAGGAAGCCTTCCAGACAGAGCTTCAGAAGGGTTTGAGAACTGATTGTTGTGTCTTTTCTGTTACTACAAACACACCAACTACACAGGAGGATTGGTAGTTAAAATAAATGGGTTCTTTATTTGAAGATATGCAACTATGTACAACAGTAACAGATCTGGTCTCTCTCACTGCTCCAAACTGCTGCCTGATGATTATATCATATCCTGTCTGGTGATGGACAGCAGTTTTAGATATGCCCCTTAAAGGTATACGACGACAGTCCCCTTTTACTAAATCAAAAATATACCCTTAAACAATCAGAACTACATTATGTCATGAGAAAACTGTTGTGTTTCAATATATGAATATTGTTACGATCAGGTGAGCAGGGGTCACAAGGCTCCCCTCTTTTTCTTCTCCTTGTTTGACCGCAACAAGGTTTATTCCTTTTTAAACAGTGAATGTGCTTTCCACTTCAGTGAGTGCATAACCTTTGTTGTGATCATAAAAGTACCAACTGGACAGGTTTTCTTGAGTTTAAACAAGAAAGAGGTGAGTTTATTGTACTTAACCAAAAAACCCAATCTAAATAAAATACGCTACATTTTCACGCACGCAAACACATGAGAATCACACACACACATAGATTATAGAGTGATGAAGAATAGTTTCAGTTGGATTAGAGTCCAGAACAAATAAAAATAATATAAAATCTGTGGTGTCTGTTAATTCAGCTGCCTTCTGGCTGAATCTGGAGTTCTGATGTTCTTGGTTGGTAGATGTTCTTGGAGACAGTTGAGCAGGTGGTCTTCTTCCCAGGGATCTTTGTCTTGGATGTCTTGGATCTTTTCCAGCTGGCAGGCAAGCTTTGAATGCCCCAAGGTCACCTGGAGAGAGAGAGAGACCCCCTATGGGTTCACCTTCAAAGTTTCAGGAGCTTGTGTGTTTGTAGCAAAAGGCTGCTAGTTTTCCACAGATGGGGAGGCAGTCACATGATTGTTCCATATCCTTGGTGCAATTTAATTAGATTCCATCTAGGAATTCTCAATCTCTCTTGGATCTAATTGTTTTAATGTTTATCCCCTGGAGGTACGTCTCCACTCATGAATGCTTCAAGATGGCTTTGAATGTCCCACTAATGAGAATGATTCTGGATAATCTACTCAGTGATCCAAGCCATTGTCCTGGATGGGGCCTCATTAGACATGCGTCTCCAATTCGATGTCCTGGAATGTGAGGTATTTCAATGCAAATTGTGGTGGCCATCTTGGCTGCCAGCTTTTGAAAGGTTAAACGTAGGATCCCAACTTTCCGTTTTAAAAGTTTAATGTCAGTTTCCAACTGATGAATTAAAAATCCTCATTTGGCATTAGCATGTTTTCTTGACATTATACAAAATGATAAACTTATAAGTCTCTGAAGTATAATAGTGGATTCCTGATACAACCAGACTTGGTTACTGTGAAGTTTGTTTGTGATTGCTGTATGTTCTCACAACTCTGGTTAGATCATATCTTCAATCGTGTTTGACTCGTGATTAGGCTACTTGGTGATACCTGTTCTGGAACTTCCCTGATTTGACGCCGATTTCTTCACAGTGTCATGCCGTTAGGTGTTTATACTCGGTATGATCATGGTTCTGGACACATACTTAGATTTCTGTTGGATACCACGTTCCATCAGTTGGGTGTTGCACTTTTTGTCCGATGTTTAAATTGGGTAATTCTTTTAATTGAAGGAATTTCTTCTTCAGGGTATTGAGTTGCTGTGTTTGTGCTCTCAGTTCTGAGATGGTGTTGCTCTTCCTCCGAAGGTCATTTTGTCGTGCCTCGATCTTCAGATTAGTTTCCAGTTGGACCCTGTAATGCTTTGTTGGCTTCTTTAATCATCTCGATTTTGAGTTTTGACTCGCTGAGTTTGTAGCCCAGTTCCTGCAGTGCCTGCTCCTGTTCATCACAGATCATCTGCAGTTGTCCTGTGGTCTGTTGTCTTCGCCATTATCATGTCTTGCTATGAAAGGTAGCCAAGGTCAGGTCTCTGCATGCTGGATGGCCTACAATCGCTGGACTTGTGGTGTCCATGACGTAGAATATCTGGGCTGACCATGGTGAGTTGTTGTAGTGATATTCAAGTGCAATGGATCCCAGTGACGGAATCCCTGAGTCGTTGTGTGCTTTGAGCTTGCCAGTGGTTGGTTGAGCCATCACTGTGAGTACATGCTTTTCAGAATGCAAAGTGGGAAAATGTTAGCATTCTCACCTGTATCGATTTTTGTCTACAGCGTAGGCCTACCAGGCTTCTGTAGGCATATAATGTAAACAGTGGCGAAGGCTTCTGATGGTACCACAGTGTCAACATGTTCCGTGATGTTGACTGTATGGAATGCCTGCTCACTTTGCCATCGTCGTCATCCAACCTTGTCGTCTGGCATCGTTTCATGGATTTGCCACTTACGAACTTAAGTACTGTGTGCAGTTCTGGTCACCTCATTACAGAAAGGATGTAATTGCACGAGAGAGGGTGCCAGGGCAATTTACGAGGCTGTTGCCTGGACTGGAAAAATGCAATGATGAGGAAAGATTGGATATGCTGGCGTTGTTCTCCTTGGAACAGAGAAGGCTGAGGGGAAATCGGATTGAAATGTACAACATTTTGAGGGGCCTGGATAGAGTGGAGGTGAAGCATCTATTCACATCAGCAGAGAGGTCGATGACGAGGGGGCATAGATTTAAAGTGATTGGTAGAAAAATTAGAGGGGAGATGAGGAGAAAGTTTTTCACCTAGAAGGTGGTGGGGTCTGGAATTCACTGCCTGAAAGGGTAATTGAGGCAGAAACCCTCAACTCATTCAAAAGGAGTCTGGATATGCACCTCGAGTGCCATAATCTGCAGGGCTATCGACCAAATGCTGGAAGATGGGATTAGAATGGGTGGATTGTTTTTCGGCTGGCACAGACACAATGGGCCAAGTGACCTCTTTCTGTGCATTAAACTTTCTATGATTCTATGATATCTGGTACCCTCCTTTTGCCTGCTGGAATGCTGTACCTATCTTGCATCCAACTGTGGCTTGTCCTGGTGTTGAACCACCTGTTCTGGCTTTAGCTTCCTGCATTGGCGCTTCTAGTGTCCTCTGGTGCCACACGCCTTGTATATGTCGTGAAAAGCTGTACAATTTCCGGGTGCATGTATAAAGCCACACCTGCATGGCTTACCAGGTTTATTTGAATTGGCTACCGTGCCAATGGTGGACGTAGTGCACAGCGCCTGTAAACTCGGCCTACCCGTAAGGATTGCTTCATACTTGCATCTGCTTTTGAGCAATGCTTCTAAGCTGTAAACTTTGGGTTGGTCCAAACGTTCTTTTTGAAATGCCTCGAGTCGGGTAGAAGCCATCTAGAGCTTGATGATCCTCTGAGCCAGCTTTGCCTCTGAAAAGTTGCAATCATGCGCTTTATCTCTGCAGCAGCTCACAAACTGATCTATCGTCTCCTTGCGTTGTTGTCTGAGAGACGTAAACTCGAGATGGTGTATTCGAAAGTTGAGCTTCACCCTAACTGGTCTTCCAGTGAAGGCCATATTCTGCTTGGGTCTTTGAGTTCATCCTCCAACAACCCTGATATGTTCGGTCTGTGGAGATATTCTTTCCCTATGGCTATTTTAACCTTTATGGCTTGTCTGTTTGGTTTGGAGACAGCCATGTCCAGAAAACATAGCCTGAACAATTTAAATTTAATAAAGAGGTCTGCCACCTTCCAAAATGGATGGGAATTTTGTAGTCATCCTGTCAGTTTTCTGTGGCTCCATTGGCTTGCAGTACCTTGGATGGCCACACCTAATTGTTAGACTTGGGATCGATGGTGCTGTTGCTCCCGTCCTGCTCTTTTCCTAGACTGTGACCACAAAGCTGAGTTTTCGAGCCAAAGTTTTAATGGCGATGAAAGTCTTTTTCAGCCTTCGCACAGCTGTTGAAGGCTGCTGTTTGACAGTCGTCTGATTTTTTATTTTCTGGCCTTGTCTTGAATGTCTGGTCATTCCCCGCCCCCCCCCCCCCCCCCCCCAACCCCGGTGCTCCCAATCCAGTGCCTCGATCCCAACACCACATCTCATGGGGTCAGTTATATATATACTATTTCCGTGCAAGCTGTATCAGCAGTTGGACTCAGACTAGGCTCTCCCGATCTGCAGTTGTTTTACTAGGACCACGTGACTCTACTGTGTAATGGATGCCTACACTGTTGCAGAATCACTCACAGCGACTTCCGGGCTGCTGTAAGTACTACAGATGTACTTGTTACATGTTCAACCTTCCACACACTGGAATCCTATAGCATGTGGCGGGGTTCAGTGTTGCAGATTCGGCAAAGTCTTTGAATCAAATCTTCAAACACCACCAGCTGCCACCATAATGTGTTTCTATTTCTTTAACACAAACACACCAATCACACAAGGAGGACTGGTAACTAAAATAAGTGGGTTCTTTATTTGAAGATATGAAACTATATGTAACACTAACTAGGCAGTTCACTAACACATCTGGTCTCTCTGATTGCTCCTAACTTTGCCCGATGATGACAGGAATATATATATCATATCCTGTCGAGTGATAGACAGCAGTTTGAGACGCGCCCCTTAAAGGTATACCACAACACAGATCACAGCATGGACATGACGGGCTGAATGGCCTCCTTCTGTACCATTCTATGATTTTAGGTAGCAAGGGGGGTGTTAATGTTCAGATTGTTGCACCCAGGACATGGCAGCAGTGCAGAAAGAAGCTTCATGACCTCACTCAGGTGGTCAAGTGGGTGAATGCATCTGCACATCATGGGCTGAATTTAACGGGCTCCCTGGAGACGGGTTAGGAGCCGGGGCCCATAGAATTGCAATGGGAGGCAGCGGTGGAGGACCTGTAGCCTTCCTGTTGTAACATGATTAAGTTGGGGGCGGGAAAGGCCGAAGAAGGCCTTCACACCCAGAGGCTAATTGAGGCCTATAAGTGGCCTAGTATCAGCTACATAAGGGCCTCTTCCTGCCGCTGCTGGAATTAAGCCAGCGATGGCGGGGACCTCTCTCACGCAGGGAGGTCACCCAGTGAAACGTGACGACCTACCTGCGGACTTGGTGCGGGGGCCTCCTCCATGGACAATCTATGGCCCTTGGAGGGCCCCCCCTGGCAAAAAACCCACCTTCCTTAACACCAGCCCCCTGCACTCATCACCCACCCTTCCCCACCCCCATTTCCGGAGCCTGCCAGACTGGTTTGTGCAGTGTCAGTATCTAAGCTGGTGCCTGACAGACAACCTGCAGTCACCGGCTAGCAGCATGGAGGAGCCCTGCTCCAAAGTGGCAGAGGGTATCATGCAAAGTTTGAAGGCCATCCTATCCACTGTCAATGTGGTGACTATCTCCATGGCAGCACTACCAGACTGACCCCTGATGGAGGGTCTACTGGTTCTGTCTGAGCTTCCACTGCAGCACAGGCAGAGGCCTCCCGATGTATCAGTGCTGCAGTGGAAGCTCAGATGGAGGTCATGAGATCCCTAGATGCTGGCATGTAGGCACAGACTGCTGCCAGCATCGGTACGGATCAGAGTGTTCAATGGGGCATATAAGCTCTCACAGCATGCAGCAATCTGTGCTCCAACAGATTACTACAATTGTTGAGGTGCTGCCCAGTGAGATTGGCAGTGGCACTGTAGAGCACAAACTTGCTGTCCTCTCTCAAGGTGACCGCATTCATGGTTGTAGTACTGCCACTCGGCCAGTGCTCTTGCTATTGCCTCTCCAGCCAGCTAACCCGGACTGTTGCCATCCAAGCTGAGATAGTGCAGTCCGAAGCCAAGCCCACAAGATCCAGAGCTGATCAAGGGCCTCCTGCAAGGCCATCTGCAGTCTCTTCTTGGGAAAGTCAGCAGCTTCTGGGGTAGCACTGTGTAGTCGCACTAGGACAGACAAAAGTACCTCCTACAAGGCACTAAGGGGAGGCACAAGGGTGATTAATTCTGTTCTTTTTTGTATTATCAATGTGTTACTGGATAAAGATGTTGAGTGAAGGTATTTGCTCTTGACCTTTATTAAATAATGTTAGCCAAGGGGACTTTGTGATGGGGAGTCTGATATGAATGTATATTTGGGGGCTGGCGGGTCTGTGTTGGCGTAGGGAAGTTCCTTTTAACTGAAGCAAAGTCTCACAACGCAGTCCCTGTCTCTTTCTGCTCAGTTGCATGTGGTGGATGTGGTCACCTCCCTGCATCCTCCTCCCTCTGAGATAGCCTCTGGATCCCAGGAGGCAGTGGCGGGGTTATGGAGGACGCAACACACCACCACAAATATAGACACCTCTTGGGTGTGTACTGGAGAGAATCTCCCTCCCCCGCAAGCAATCTAAGCAATGAAATCATTTCTCAAGGAGGCCAATAGCTTGCTCCAGGGTGTTGTGAGTTAAGGCCCTCAAACTGTTGTGGTGGGATGGTGGAAGGGGATTGTCAGCCATATGTACAGGGGATATCCCTTGTTGCCGAGCAGCCTTCCTCTGATGTGGAGGCCCATGTATGATAGGTATTGTGGACCATTGCAGGATAAAAGCATCATGGGTGTTGCCAGGACAGGGGGCATTCACTGAGATAAACTTCTTGGTGTGGTCACATTCCAACTGCCCATTCACAAAGTGGTAGTCCTGGCAGATGCTCCAGAATATCGTCTGGAGCAGGGGTATCCAATCTTTTTGTGTGAGCAGCCACATTACCATTTTTGTTCTACATAGGGGGCTGGTGAGCAAATTTCAAAAAGATAAAGGCTTTGTAAATTTTTCTTACTATTAATCAAAACAACAAAAATGTGCATTTTTGTAAATAATATTTGAATGAGACTAATTTATTAACTTACTTTCTTGGCACTATGTTGTACACTGATTTAGTGAGATACCTGGCATTGTTTTTGCTTGCACAAGAAGTCAATGTCTGCCTGCACACTTGATATAGCGATGCAGAGTATTGGGATCAATGTCCATCTCAGGACTGATCTTGATCTCTTTCTATCCCTTCTCTCCTTCCCCTGTCTGTGTCCATCTCCCTTTCCCCTCTCTGTGCATCACTTTCCTCTCTCTCTGACAATCCCTCTCCCCTCTCTGTGTCCATCTCTCTCCCTCTCTCTCTCCCCTCTCTGTCCATCTCTCTTCCCCCCTCTCTCTTCCATCTCTGTCCATCTATCTCCCCTATCTCCCATCACTCGCCCCTCTCTCTCTCCCCCACCGTCCCTCTCTCTCCCCTTCTCTCTTCTCATTCTGTGTCCCTCACCCCTCTCTCTCTCCCCCCTCATGTTTCCCCTCTCCCCACTTCTCTGCCCCTTCCTCTCCCCCCCCCCCCCACCTTCTGTCTTACCTCTCTCTGTGTCAATCTCTCTCCCCTCACTCTGCATCTATCCCTCCCCATTCCCCTCTCTCTGTTTCTCTCTCTGCTTCCCGGGTCAGTGTTTGTTTAAAGAGCTGCCTGATTCTCTCTCTTTCTGTATGGTTGCTCAGCGCCACTCCACCCCGTGCCTCTGGCTGTGTGCTAGCCCACTTTCTGCTCTCCCCTCAGCCTCTCTTTTCCCGCAGCAACCATTCCCATTCACTTGCTCACTCCCTGGACTGCCCAACAACAGCAGAGGTGGTCGATCTCAGTGCGCCTGCACCGCGAACCACCAATCAGCGCTCACCCCGCCTGGATAACCTGCAGTCAGTCACAGACAGTGATCAATCACACACAGGCATCCATGGTCCATCAGATACGGGTCCCACCTACTCCCTCTGCACTTTAATAGGAGAGCCATCTATCAAAAACAAGCTATGTCCCTCCTTCAATAACTATTGGCCAGTCCCAGAGATCCTGACATCAATCAAAGCCAAACCATGGGCAGCCTGCTCTCAGTCACACAGGATTTGCAGGCCGGATCAAAACCTTTGGCCGGCTGGATTCAGGTCCATGGGCCGTATGTTGGACAACTCTGGTCTAGAGTGTCACAGAAGTGATCTTTGTATTTGGCTGTCCTCACAAGCTTCACAGTCTCATATGGTCCTTCCATGATAACGTGCACGGCACCATTCAGTTCGACAGCTCCAACTCTGACAGTTTTGAGATGAAGAATGGGATGAAGCAAGGCTGCATCTTAGCCCCACTCTGTTTTCTATCTTTTTCTCTGTCCTCCTGACCTATGCTTTCCCTGCTGACATGGAAGGAGTGTACCTTCACACATGATCAAACGGGAAACTCCTCAACCTATCAAGACTGAAAGCCAAGACAAAACTGCAACATGTCCTGATCAGAGAACTTCTGTATGCTGATGATGCTGCACTCATTGCTCTGAGAGAAGACTAGCTCCAAAGGGCTCATGATTGTCTGTCCCATGCCTGTGTCATATTCTCCCTCACCATCTGTGTCAAGAAAACTGCAGTTATAGGACAAGGTGTTGTGTCTCCACCTGTGATCAAACTCAACAACACACCACCGGAAGTAGTCAGCAAATTCTGCCAACTCGGATCTATGGTGACAGACAACCTATCTCTTGATGAGCAGCTCAGCATATGCATTAGAAAGACAGCTGCCAACCATGGCTGACTAACAAAATGGGCATGGAGAAACGACAAACTGACTCGCAGGATCAAGATGCTTATCTACAAGGCTTGTATCCTCAGCACATTGCTAAATGGCAGCAAAGTCTGTACAACTTACAGCTACCAAGAAAAAAGGCTCAATTAACTTCCATCTCCAGTGTCTGCAACGCATCCTTGGCGTCACATGGAAATACAAAGCAACCATTGAAGCAGTCTTTTCTAGGGCAAACGTGCCAAGAATGCTACCTCTAATCAAGCAAAGAAGGCTTCGCTGGCTTGGGCATGTACATGGAATATTGGGCCCGCATCCACAAGGATATGCTATACGGGGAGTTAGCCTGTGCCAAGAGACCAGCGGGGCACCCAAAGCTCTGATTCAAGGATGCTGTCAAAAGAGACGTGAAAGCCCTCAACATCAATCAAGACAAGTGAGTAACTCCAGCAGATGCTCTATGCAAATGGCGACACCAGAGTGGGCAGGAATTCGCCACCATGATGGCATGTGGTATCAGAAGCTCCAAAGTAGACGCCAGCCCTGCAAACATGGCATCAGCAGAGATCACACCGCATCACTGGCAAGGGATAACTTCATGAGTGGTACTTGTGCCAGACTTTGCCTTTCCAGAATCAGCTTGTTTAGCCATCAAAAGCAGTGCAGCAGATGATCTCATGTGACCTCATCAAAGTTCTGAGACTGCATTCCATCATCTCTCACAGATGGAAGGATGCCAAATTACCAATTAGTTCACCGTGTACATCAATGATTTGCATATAGGACTAGAAGGAATGATGCCCAAATTTGCAGACAATATAGGAAGCTATGTTTTAAAAAATGAGGACTAAACAAAGCTACAAGGAGATGTTGACAAGGTGTGCAATGGAAGACAAAAGTGACAGATGGAATTAAATGTAAATAAGTGTGAGGTGCAACATTTTTATTCAAAAATAAAGGTAGTAATTGCATTTTGAATAGGAGAAGATTGGGTCATATGGAAAAGTAGAATGGATAGGGGTTCAAGTTCACATGACCTTAAAAAGGAACAATTCAAGTGGGTATGGCTATTAAAAAAAACTAATGGAATATTGCTTTTATAGTAAGTGATATACAATATAAAAGTTGAATCTATATAAAAGCTTAGTAAGACCACAGTGAGAGTACTGTGGGCTGTTTTGGACTACACACTACAGGAAGGATGTTGAGGCAATAGAGAGGGTATAGCATAGATTTACTAGAAAGCTGCCTAGTAAGTGAGAATATAAATATGAAGGAAATCTTGTGTTACGGACAGGTGAGAAGATTACCCGTTTCTCACCTCTCGTCTGACCGAGGACAGCATGTTTTTTAAAAAGGTGTTTTTAACCCCTGAGTGCTTTAATTGTCAAAAGCAGGCAAATGACAGATTTTCTCGTAAGTTTAAAAGAAAGATAAATGTTTATTATATAACATCCAAAATATTTGCAACAACATCCACTCTTAGACTCATACAGATGCACACACACTCAAGAAAAGATAGCGACTATAAAGATAACATTCGTTAGGTCTGATGATTTGTAAAGAGTTCACTGTTAAACTTGCTTACTCCCAGGATAAAGACCTGAAATGTTGCAGGCCTGTAATCGTTTCCCTTGTTCACTGAAGAAAGACTTGGGAGGTTCAGACAGACGGATGCTCTATTGCAGACTTCTCTTGTTATATTCCAGCCAAAGGTCACTGGTGAAGACCCGGTATGCTTTCTCAGGTAGGGAATTCAAGGCCAACTCTAGTCGCTGCTACATGTAGTTCAAAACTGGTAATCTTAGGTAGTGTCCTGTATCTTCGATGGCATAGATGGATCTCCTTTGCCTGCCCAGAATATACCTTTATTAAAGTTCCTTATCAGAAATCTAGTTTCTGTCATGTGACCATAGTTTCTCTTTCCATGGCCCTCATAAATGGAGTCCAGGTATCATTCACGCTCATCTTGCCTTTGATAAAGTAGAGCTTTTCACATGCATTCTTTGGAATTTGAGTTTGACATCAAAAAGGTCTGCAACATCATTGTTAACCCAAACAGCTGGAGAAAAGCAGCTATTACTACAGAAAGGGTCATATGTGTTTTAATGATTTCTCAGGGATGTGTCCAGAAAGGTCATTTGTATTTTAATGACTTCTCTAAGACTTATCCATACATGAAAATTAGCTCAGGGTTCTTATAGTCCTACGTGTATTAGCAGGAAAGGAAGGGTTACCTGACATCTAAACTCCATTTTGTTTTACAAGCAAAGTATCTGTTTCGGGTTAATTTCATTAGTTCTTTTTATAGTTCATAAGATTGGATTGCGTGGGTGTGACAAAAATTGGAGCTATTTTCATTAGAACAGAGGAGATACTTGGAGGAATTTGATTGAGGCATTTAAAATTATAGGATTGTGGGATTAGAATGGGCGCTAGCTTTTTTCAGCAGGCACAGACACAATGGGCAGAATGGCCTCTTCTGTGCTGTAACTTTTCTATGGTTCTATGGTCCTATGAAGGGATGGGACACAACAGATAGAAATGGACTATTTCCAGGAGTGAAGGGGTCTAGGATACAAGATTAATCGTAAGAGATTTAGGAAAGAGAAATAGTAACCTTTTTACAGTGAGTTTTGTGATGCTATGGAATGCACTACCAGAGATGATGGAGTCACATCACTTTTAGCTGTGGTGAGAAACTGGCAATGGAAAGAAAAATGGGGCATATCATATAATGGGCAGCTGATCCACTAGCACCAGCCTTCCACCATCGCTGAAAGTGAAAATTACCCATAGTGATTGAAGCAGAGACCATGGCATACATTGAAGAATAGGGTGGAAAGGTGGTTGAAGGAAAGGAAATAAAGGGCAAGTACATGAGGTGAGCACTACAGCTCATGTAGGAGATAAAACACCAACATGGACTAGTTGAGCTGATTGGCCTATTTCTGTGTTGTAATTTCTATGTAAGTTTAGGCAAAGAATGTCCAAGTGCAATTGAATTAAGAAACAGACATTTTCCTTTTTTCCCCCATAGCATTTGATGAAAATACAGAAGCTAATGATGTGAGACATCAACGAGCAGTTTAAAACCTACATGACATGAAAGGGGTTCTTTTAAAAGTTTGAGTTCCAACAGGAAGCATTGCCTGTGATGCTTCCACAGGTTTCCTTCCATTAAAATGAATGGACGGAATATCCTAACAGGTACACCCAACTTTCCAATACACACTCCCAGTGGCGAGGCTCTGTGCCGGGAGCACAAACTCGTAAAATTGCTGCTGGCAGAGGAACTGGTATTGAAGATAGAAAACTAATGAGAACTAATAAATAATCAGGAAAAAGCTAGCTGATATAAACAAAGAAGGAACTAACATTTGATTCAATACAGTACAGAAAGAGCAAGCCTAATAATGAGCTATGCGTGTGAAGTAGCTACAAGAACAATATGATGATTCATCATTACAATATCATACATCGGAAGCATTGTGTGCTCAGGAGCTGCCAAATAAATATCAGTCAGTGACATCTGATTTTTTTTTCTAATATTAATTTACTGCATGGCCAAGCTCATCACTAATTTGGTCTTTTCATTGATGAAATGAAGAACAAATATTCAGACGGTTAGTTGTTTCAGGCAAAGTACTGAAACAATACTTACGTCTTCCAGGCAGAAATAATTACATTTCTTAAGGAAAAGGAAGGGGAGATAGGTTGGTGAAGCCTGCACTTGTAGTTTTGGCTTTCCTTGACTAGCTTAACAAATGCTAACAACAACTTTCATTTTTAAATTGCTCCTGGTGTCAGTAAAATGTTGCTGAATGCTTTACAGAAAAGGTAATGGATTGAATATCAAAACTTTAGGCGAGAGATACAAATAACTGCAGCTCATGGTGTTACTGTATAATGACTTTTGATGTGAGGTTGAAAAAAAATACTTTTTCAAAACTGGGGAAATGATGCTATGGTCAAACCATAAATGTGCAACAGGGTTGCAAAGGGGGTGGTTAGGAATTAACAAGTTTAATTCAACATTTTGCAGACTTCAAAACATTGCCACTCAGCTAGCTTTGAACTTACACACTTTTGAGAACAGATATAAGCAGTGTTGATGAATCCTTGTTATATAAATTGATTGACATCATGGCTTAGATGTAGCATTATACCTTACTGGACTGCTGGAGACAATCTCAATAGCCTGTAATCTCATGTACAGTGCCTGTTTTGATTACCTGGGAGCATATTTGTATTTGAACAAGTGATAAAGCACCATGGATGATGGCTGGATGCAAATCTTTTAAACTTGCAGCTTTTAGCTTCACTCCCAGCAGAGACAAGTTGTTGAAAGAGCTGGTGTCATGCTTTGCAGTGAAACTGTTAAAGAAAGACAAAAAGAGAACTTTAGTTTAACTTCAATAAGTAACATAAGTGTTACCTTTAATAAAGTTCTCCTTGCGTTTGGGGTTCTGTCTGTATCTGGCCAGGGTCAGCAGTTGAGTGGGACATATAGAGAAATGTTTGCACACTGCAGCCCAACTTTTCTGATTGTGAATGTTTTTCTGGCATATAGTGGCTGTTCCCAATTGGGAGCAAGAGGAACCCAATACTTAGTGGATGACTGCATGTTGTTACCACCAAGGTGGGAGAAGTGGATTGTTTTTCTAGATCCACTTCTTCACAGGTCACAACATATATTTAAATTTTCGCCCAGTACCGATACAGTCAATCATAGACTCTATTTTTATCCCAGAATAAAACACAGCAACCAGGTTTCTTTAATAAATAAAAAAAATCAGTTTATTATAAAACAAGTCTTAACCAGTAATGAAGCAATGCATAAACACACAGATCGAAATATAGAAGTTCCCTTTTTACCTTAACCGCTCACAAATACACACATACCCCGGTTAACTGGAAAAATAGAGATTTACTCTTTAGAGGTCTATTACAAAAAAAACCCCAAAAATACATTTGCCAAGATACTTGCTAATTCTTGAAGAAAAAAAGAGAAGATATGAAAATATGTCAAATGTCCTTTGTTGGTTTGGCGTCCTAAATACGTGTAGACAGCTGTTATTAGGATCTTCCGAGAACAGTTCTTGTCAGGTGACATTGAAGATCAGTTTGGGGAGGCTTTTCAGGAAAAAGTGGAGCAACAGGGGTTTAAGGCAGTTTCTTACAATTGCTTCTCAAGAGATGGAAAACTGGCAGGTTTTTACAATGAGCTGGAACAGACTGAGGTGGGGTTTGCTCCCTTGGCAAGTTTTCTCTAACTGTCTTTTCAAACCATTATCATATCCCAACTCACTGTCCAAAGCAAATCCAAAAACAATGTCACAAGAATCAAGCCTCCTGACCCCTATAAATCTTGACCTGTCACTTCTTTGTAAACATCCTTCCCCAAGTCAGAAAAGCCCCCTGCTGGTTATTTATCTGAAAACAGGTGCCTTCCAGTAACTGTTTACAATCCAGACCTCTCAGTGACCCTTGTAAAAAAAACTCCATGGACTCCTTTTCAGTTTTAAAACACAAATCTTCAAAATTTAACAAAAAAAAGCACTCATAACAATATCAATTGATGAATAATGAAGTGACAACATTGTTCATGTAAATTTCCATAATCTCCTCCGTTTTTCCTTGTTTTCTTTAGTTTCCCATATATTGGTCATTCAGTGGTGTAAGGTGCAAAGCTGTATATGGAAGTCAGTTTATAGAGACTAGTATTGAAATTGCCCATTGTCAGGAAGTTGCTGAATTGTTCCTTTTGTTTTGTTTCCCTGTTGTCACTGAGCAATTTGAAGATCCTTTATGGCTATTACTGTGATGCTGCCATTTTTCTACTCATAATGCCAGAGTGTCACAGTGAGTTTTTCACAGGGAATCATCTGCTTTTTGAAGGAAGAATACAAGGGCCATCAGAGTGATACCAGGCAAATCCAATTGGAACCAGCAACACTCTGTACTCACCTACTGGTCTTACAGGTTTTGAGTCTGCTTTACATAATATATAGATATCCTCTTCCCAGGTTCAGCGTAGCCAGTCAGTCCTGTAAGCCGGTCTGTTGCCTCTTGTGGTTAGGAGTACATCTGCAGTGCCCAATATCTGAATATGCACAAGCGTAAACAAGGGTTATTGGTGGGGATTTATGGATTAGAAACTGGACTGAAATAACAACATTTGAGCTGCTGTAGGTAGTTAGTTCTAAGATGTTCTTTGCACTTTTTAATTTGCACTATTGGTAGGTAGAGGTTTTTAATCACCGTTCTCACTGTGGATCCTGTTGTGATCAGAATTGGATATTGTGCCATTTGTTACTGCCCTCACATGCACCTTTTCAAATCTTCAGTGGGCAAACTGATAAACATTAGTGGAATGAGGAAGATTAAATTTATTTATTTTACAGAGAGCAAAGGAACACAAAGAGTGACAGTAATAATTCAAACTCAACTACTTTATTTAGCTCTAAACTCCTCCTTGTGAATAGAAAAATAATAAACCACACTATATTATCCCATATTAATGTGTTAACTTGCAGTATGATCTGCCTTCTGGTTCTGACTGGCTGTTACCTTAAGGTAAACGAATTTCCCTTCACTAGATCCGATTCCCTTCAAAGATCTAACTGGACTGACTAAGCCATATGTTTCTTGTTTTCTTTTGTCCTCTGCATCCATAGGATGTCTGGAGCTCATCTTCCCACTTCTCCGTTGTCACCCAATTAAGCAGTGTCACCATCCCCAGAATAGACTTCTGTCAGACAACCCCCGCTGAGATTGCAACCTACCATTTGTGAACACAGGCTGGAATCATCTGAACACTTACTTATTTCATAAGATCACAAGATAATTATGGATTAAGATGATCATTCTGGCCATATTAGTTCATCCAACCAGAAACACCTTACTATGTAATTGTTCTTAAATGCATCTAGGGCTTTCATTTCCATCACTCTATTTGAAATTCCATCTGAAGTATTGATCACCTGTTGTCTAAAAAAGAACTTCCTGATATCAGTGCTAAGCCTACCATTTACTTGATTGACCCTATGTCTCCTGTCCGACTCCTTATTTTAATTATCCATACCATTTACTATCTTGTACACATCCATAAGATCAATTCTCAGAAAGTTCCTTTCCAGGCTAAAAAACCCAAATCTCCCCTCAAATCTCAGGTGCCTGACACCCGGGATCAACTTCATGCCTCTTCTCAGCACTGCCTCCAGTATTTGAATGTCTCCCTCATGTCCTTACGATCAGAACAGGACACAATATGCAGGGTGTGGTCAGACCAGAGTCATAATATCGTTTGATCTTCTGACAGCAAGTTCAATTGTTGTTCTGCGTTGACTTTTGGGATTTAATTGTACTTCTAGCTTCAAGAAGAAGAAATCAATGTTGAAATGATGTAGGCTATAGGAAATAACAGGTAATGATGTTCCTTTAACCTGAAGGCTAGCAGCATCACATGAGGTACAGAGGTATAATATGCTTCCTCTACCCAACCAGAAGAACTTGCTTCTGACCTCTCATCTTGAGAAAAAATGGGCCAAGAGAACTTGATTCAACCTATCAAATCCACTCCTTTCAAAAGACTTTACAATTTGCACTCTTGTAGAATCGCAGTGTATTCAGTCTGCTGAGGTAGTCTAATAACACAGATAAACTCTGCAGTCTGTGAAATTTCCCCTGAACCTCTAAGGTAATTGAACAAAAACTCCAGATTATCAATGTTACATTATAATTTAAGTTATTAAACTTCTGACTAGCTTGCGTTCCGCAGCTGACATTTCTGTGCTCCCAAAAGGACTGCAAGCACTGTGTTCGGCAAAGTATTTCATCACATAATGTCTATATTTTTCTCTGCTTATCTGAGCTTTATTGCTGGGCTCCACTTTGCCCCCTACTATCCTCAGGAGTGAATCACAGCAAGCTCTGTGTGACAATTTACTTCGTTGAACAGAGCACTTAAGGAAACAATTCAAGAATGGGGCTCTGTATTTGACTTATAGTCATAGAGTCATAGAGAGATATAGCACCGAAACAGGCCCTTTGGCCCACCGAGTCTGTGCCAACCCTCAGCCACCCATTTATACTAATCCTACATTAATCCCATTTTTCCCCTCTCACATCCCCACCTTCCCTCAGTTCTTTTGAGGGCCATCCCTCTGAACTTTTCCATTGAAAAAATATGAAGAACACAACTGCTACCACGTATGAAATGCAGTATCTCTAAACTCAAAAGGTGGCAGTGCAATTAACAATACTGGCAGTAAAGGAAGAAATGAAGCTACATCGTGCAACACAATCACTGGGGGTGAATTTCCTCAGTGCTTCTCCTGATTTGTCACTGTAACTTCACCAGATATCCCATTTCTATGCAAAAGTTACAGCAGGAGAATCTTGGAGGAAATTCCTCCCCCCCTCCCCATTGTCTCTGATGATACCAATTTAAGGGCACAGTTTGCAGAGATTTATAAGTGTGAGATTCAGTTTCAAATGATTGAGATTGTTGGACTTAAGTGCATGTACGTGTGTATACACATATGCATGTATATACACACACATCTACATACTTAAAAAAAATCAGTGAAATTAGCAGAACTATTTATTATTCATTTGTGGGATGTGGGTGTCCCTGGTTAGGCCAGCATTTGTTGCCCGTCCCTAATTGAACTGAGTGGCTTGCTAGGCCATTTTAGAGTATATTTTAAGAGTCAACCACATTGCTGTGGGTCTGGAGTCACATGTAGGACATTAGTGAACCAGATGGGCTTTTGCAACAATCGACAGTGGTTTCATGTTCACCACTAGACTAGGTTTTCATTCCAGATTTTATTAATTGAATTCAAATTTCACCACCGGCCATGGTGGGATTCGAACCCATGTTCCCAGAGCATTAGCCTGGGCCTTTGGATTACTAGTCCATGACATTACCACTATGAAACTGCCTCCCCGTAAATGGATAGAAATATATTCGGCCAGTCCCACCATGGGTTAGGTTAACCTCAGCAATGTAATATTTAGGTCGTTCAATGCCACAGTCACCCCAAATTCAAACACTTAGTTGATGGCAGCCAAAGCACATGCTAATTGTGAGGTAGTTATAAGCTGCACATTTCTACAGCTGTCTTATCTGACATATTTGAAGCTCTATCTAAACTATTAATTTCGAAAAACATACTCAGATCTGCAACTGGCTGTGAGTAAAGATTATTCTGTTAAAAAGGTGTTCTGTGGAAAACAGGAAGGGCCCATCCATTGGAATTTGTTGATAGATCACACTTTAAAAAAAAACGTAAATTAAACAACCAAAAATTACTCGATGCAAAATGATGACTTTTATACAAAACATTCTTGAGATATGGGCATCGCTGGTAATGCCGGTATTTATTGTTCATCCCTAGATGCCCTGAGTAGGTAGTAGTGAGCATTCTTGTTGAACTACTGATAGTGGTTTTATGCAACTGAATGGCTTGTTAGGCTACTACAATGGGTAGTTAATAGTCAACCATGCTTGTGTGGGACTTGAATCAGATATAGGCCAGACCGAGTAATGAAGGTAGACTTCCTGCCACAAAGCACATTAGTGAACATGTCGGGTTTTTTATGACAATCCAGCAGCTTCGTGGTCACTTTTTCTGGTACAAACTTTTTACTTCCAGAAATTTTAAGCTAAATTTCAAATTCTCAAACTTCCACAATGGGATATAGTAGCAGATTTCCTGGTACACAGGTCCTCTGATACATTACTCCAAAATAACATGACTAACAGTAAATCCCAACCACACACAACAAAAAAGGGGAATTGTAATATAAGGCACATCAACAAACATTAGTCACCTCATCATGTTGACTCTGAGGGAGAAGGGAGGGGGGGGGGGTGGTGCGAAAAAACCCAAGACCACATCAAAAAGCTTAAAACTCTGTTTAGAAAAACACAGGCATCCTCTGAAGCTTCCTGATGCTGCTGGCTTCAGATATCAAAGCAGGAAGTAATGTGTAAGTAATATCCGAAAACAGAAAAAAAAGTAAATTGTTTATTAAAATTAAAAAGCAAAAATACTGGAGATGTGAAAATCTGAAATAGTAAAACAGAATGATGGGAAACACTCAGCAGGTTGATCGCTCATCTGACCTGCTGAGTGTTTCCAGCATTTTTTTCTTTTATTTATTAACATTGTTTTATACAACAGATTATATGGAATGGACACTAGCACCAAGGACTTCAAAGAAAAATAGGTTCATATATCTCATCTTTCAAGGCCCAAAAACAATCGAAGTCCGGAGTTGAATCTAACCAGGAAGTTCACTGTAACTTAGATTTGAGCACCAAGAATGGCATCTAGGAAAAGCCAAGCATGCTGATCTCCACTTTGGTCACTGGCAGACAGTTGAAGTAGACATGCCTGACTCTTTAATCTGAGCAATTTAGTTTTATTGCTTGCTTGTCAGATAATACATGAACCAGATCTCAGAAGACTGTTTTCATACCTGCGCCAAATGAAGTATGTCCGCTTCAAACCTATCTGAAGGTGTACTTCAGATTGACAGTCCTCCGAGAATGCATTCCCCTTCAAGTGGAAGGTGAGAGCGTAATTATTATTACCTCTCCTCCACCCCACTGCGCGTTACAAAAATACAAATTCTTTGTGAAATTTAACAAGTCGTTTTTACAGCACATTTCAATGAATGTTTGAATTTTACTAACAATCAGTAGCTAACTGTATGGTTGGTTAAAAACCTTGATTATAACTTGCACTTCCTGGCCACAAACCTTACTTTATTTTGTCACAATTTTTGGTCACGCTTCTCTGCCAACATTTCCCTTTTAACTTTGCTATGTCAACTGTCACAATGTACTAGCAGGCTCTAATCATCAAGAGGCTCTGTGCAGTGAGTTTCTTATCCCTCTCTTTCAATTCAGTTGCTGACTTGAACATATCAAAACTTCTATTCATCAATCCATCAACCTCATGGGTGAGTATTGGGTTTTCCTCTATATAGTTGATTTGGACTTAGGCATGAAGAACAGAATATCAAAACTTGCTGCTGACGCAAAAGTAAAGGATTTGGCAAACAGACAGGCTGTAAAAGACTTCAGGAGTTTAGCAGAATGGGTAGACAATTTAATGTGAAGAAGTATGAGATAATATATTTTGGGAGGAAAACCAATACAAGGTAGTACACACTCAATGGAAAGGCCTTCTGGGTATTGTTATATTTACATTGATATTGGGTAAGTAGATTCATAGAGAAAGTCCACTTAAAAGGAGAAACCTGTGACAGCAAAATGAACGATATAATAGGAACATAAAAACATAGAATTAGGAGCAGAAGTAGGCCATTCGGCCCTTCAAGCCTGCTCTGCCACTCGATAAGAGCATGGCTGATTTGGTTGTGGTGTCAACTCCACTTTCCTGTCTGCCCCCTCAAACCCTTGATTCCCTTGTGTATCAAAAATCTATTGAACTCAGCCTTGGATAAATTCAATGACCCAGCCTCCAGTGCTTTCCGGTGAAGAGAATTCCACAGACTAATGAACCTTTGAGAAAAAAAATTCTTCTCATCTCCATTCTTAAACTGTGTCCCCTAGTTCTAGTCTTGCCCACAAGAGGAAACATCCTCCCGGTATCCACTCTCTCAAGTCCTCTCAAGATCTTATATGTTTCAATAATATCACCTCTCATTCTTCAAAACTCCAATGAGTACAGGCTCAACCTGCTTAACCTTTCTTTATAAGATAAGCCCTTCATCCCTGGCTGGCCATCAAATGTAAAGCATTAAGGTAGATAGGTCCCCAGGGCCTGATGGGATCTACCCCAGAATACTGAGGAAGGCAAGGGAAGAAATTGCTGGGGCCTTGACAGAAATCTTTGCATCCTCATTGGCTACAGGTAAGGTCCCAGAGGACTGGAGAATAGCCAACGTTGTTCCTTTGTTTAAGAAGGGTAGCAAGGATAATCCAAGAAATTATAGGCCGGTGAGCCTTACGTCAGTGGTAGGGAAATTATTAGAGAGGATTCTTCGGGACAGGATTTACTCCCATTTGGAAACAAATGGACTTATTAGCGAGAGGCAGCATGGTTTTGTGAAGGGGAGGTCGTGTCTCACTAATTTGATTGAGTTTTTTGAGGAAGTGACAAAGATGATTGATGAAGGAAGGGCAGTGGATGTTATCTATATGGACTTCTGTAAAGCCTTTGACAAGGTCCCTCAATGCAGACTGATACAAAAGGTGAAGTCACATGGGATCAGAGGGGAGCTGGCAAGATGGATACAGAACTGGCTCGGTCATAGAAGACAGAGGGTAGCAGTGGATGGGTGCTTTTCTGAATGGAGGGATGTGACTAGTGGTGTTCCGCAGGGATCAGTGCTGGGATGTTTGCTGTTTGTAGTATATATAAATGATTTGGAGGAAAATGTAGCTGGTCTGATTAGTAAGTTTGCGGATGACACAAAGGTTGGTAGAGTTGCGGACAGTGATGAGGATTGTCAGAGGATACAGCAGGATATAGATCGGTTGGAGACTTGGGCGGAGAAATAGCAGATGGAGTTTAATTCAGACAAATGTGAGGTAATGCATTTTGGAAGGTCTAATGCAGGTGGGAAGTATACAGTAAATGGCAGAACCCTTAGGAGTATTGACAGGCAGAGAGATCTGGGCGTACAGGTCCACAGGTCACTGAAAGTGGCAACGCAGGTGGATAAGGTAGTCAAGAAGGCATACGGCATGCTTTCCTTCATCAGTCGGGGCATAGAGTATAAAAATTGGCAAGTCATGCTGCAGCTATACAGAACTTTAGTTCGACCACACTTAGAATACTGCGTGCAATTCTGGTCGCCACACTACCAGAAGGACGTGGAGGCTTTGGAGAGGGTACAGAAGAGGTTTACCAGGATGTTGCCTGGTCTGGAGGGTATTAGCTATGAGGAGAGGTTGGATAAACCCGGATTGTTTTCACAGGAACAACGGAGGTGGAGGGGCGACATGATAGAGGTTTACAAAGTTATAAGCGGCATGGACAGAGTGGATAGTCAGAAGCTTTTTCCCAGGGTGGAAGAGTCAGTTACTAGGGGACATAGGTTTAAGGTGAGAGGGGCAAAGTTTAGAGGGGATGTGCGAGGCAAGTTCTTTACACAGAGGGTGGTGAGTGCCTGGAACTTGTTGCCGGGGGAGGTGGTGGAAGCAGGTACCATAGAGACGTTTAAGAGGCATCTTGACAAATACATGAATAGGATGGGAATAGAGGGATATGGACCCCGGAAGTGCTGAAGGTTTTAGTTTAGGCAGGCATCAAGACCGGCGCAGGCTTGGAGGGCCGAATGGCCTGTTCCTGTGCTGTACTGTTCTTTGTTCTTTGTAAAGAGAAATAGAGGGTTAAACTGGCTTATCTCCAAGAATGGGAATGGGAATCACATTATGCAACTAAGAACATAAGGAAATAAGAAATATGAGCTGGAGCAGGCTATTTGGCCTTTCGAGCCCGCTCCTCCATTCAGTCAGATCATGGTTGATTGCCTACCTCAACTCCACCTAGCTGCCTTATCCCAATATCCCTTGAGTTTGTTGGTATCCAAAAATCCTATCCATTTCTGTCTTGAATATACACAATGGGCAGTATTTTTGCATCAGGCGGCATTTCTGATGGCAGAACCAGATGCTGGTGGCACTTCTGCTCCTGCTCTTTTTACCGGTTCCCAGGCAATTACAATTACAAATTTAAGTTCCAGCGGCGGGCGTGGGAGACACTTGCGATCATGCGGTGAGGAACGCTTTTCATTGGTGGAACCCACCATCGTTCTGCTGAGCACCATCACCGACAGGGTTATAAAACTGCCTTCATTGCAATCATGGAGGATCATCAGCTTTGCTGATTGTTTTCAGGAGGCAGAGATTTCTAGGTTCTTTCTCTTCAATCATTATAATTTCTTGCCCACCCTCATCCATTTTTCAACCTCTCTCACACATTCACCACCTCCTTTTTATTTATTTGTCATCTCTCCATCACCACCACCACCATGAATTGAGGGCATTGATTAGCACATGGGATTATGATATTATTGCTATCACAGTGACATGGCTGAGGGAGGGGCAGGACTGGCAACTCAATATTCCAGGGTATAGAATCTTCAGGCGTGATAAGGGAGGGGAAAAAAGAGGAGGTGGTATTGCACTGTTGATCAAGGGGTCAATTACTACAGTAAGGAGGGATGATATCTTAGAAGGTTCCTCAAATGAGGCCATATGGGTATAACTTAAGAACAAAAGGGGGGCAATCACTTGGCTGGGCGTGTACTACAGGCCTCCAAACAGTCAGGGAGAGATAGAGGAACAGATATGTAGGTAAATCTCAGAGAGGTGTAAAAATAATAGGATAATAATAGTAGGAGATTTCAATTTACCTAATATTACTGGGATATTCTTAGTGCAAAAGGCTTAAAGGGGAGGAACTCTTAAAGTGCATATAGGAGAGCTTTTTGAGCCAGTAATTAGAAAGTGCTACAAGAGAAGGGACGGTACTGGACCTAATCCTAGGGAATGAAGCTGGACAAGTGGTAGAAGTATCAGTGGGAGAGCATTTCGGGGATAGTGACCATAACTTTAAGGTTTGAGGTAGTTATGGAAAAGGACAAAGACGGGCCAGAAATAAAGGTACTGAATTGGGGGGAGGCCAATTTCAATTTGATAAAACAGGATCTGGCCAAAGTGGACTGGGAGCAGCTACTTGTAGGAAAGTCTACATCAGGCCAGTAGGAGGCATTCAAAAAGGAAATTGTGAGAGTTCAGAGCCAACATGTACCCTTTAAGGTGAAGGGTAGGACCATCAAGTCCAGGGAACCCTGGATGTCAAGGGATATAGAGGATTGGATCAGAAAAAAAAAGGAGGCTTATGGCAGATTCAGAGTGCTGAAAACAGTGGAGGCACTAGAGAAGTATAGAAAGTGTAGGGCATACTTAATAAAGTAATTAGGAGAGCGAAGAGAGGACATGAAAAAACATTGGCGGTCAATATAAAGGAAAATCCTAAGGCGTTTTATAAGTATATTAAGGGCAAGAGGATAACCAGGGAAAGAGTGGGGCCCATTAGGGACCAAAGTGGAAATCTGTGTGTGCAGCCAGAGGACATAGGTGAAGTTTTAAATGATTACTTTTCATCTGTTTTCACTGTGGAGAAGGACGATATAGGTGTAGAGATCAGGGAGGGGAATTGCGATATACTTGAACATATTAACATTGAAAGGGAAGAAGTATTTGATGCTTTAGCAGGCTTAAAAGTGGATAAATCCCCAGGCCCAGATGAGATGTATCCCAGGCTGTTGTGTGAGGCAAGGGAGGAGATAGCAGGTGCTCTGACACAAATTTTCAGATCCTCTCTGGCCACGGGAGAGGTGCCAGAGGACTCAAGGACAGCGAATGTGGTACCATTATTCAAGAAGAGTAGCAAGGATAAACCAGGTAATTACAGGCCGGTGATTCTATCATCAGTGGTAGGGGAAACTATTGGAAAATACTCCGAGGGACAGGATTAATCTCCACTTGGAGAGGCACGGAATAATCAGGGATAGTCAGCACGGCTTTGTCAGGGGGAGATCATGTCTAACTAACTTGACTGAATTTTTCGAGGAGGTGACTAGCTGTGTAGATGAGGGTAAAGCAGTTGATGTAGTCTATATGGACTTCAGTAAGGCTTTTGATAAGGTCCCGCATGGGAGCTTGGTTAAGAAGGTAAGAACCCATGGGATCCAGGTCAATTTGGGAAATTGGATCCAAAATTGGCTTAGCGGCAGGAGGCAGAGGGTGATGTTCGAGGGTTGTTTTTGCGATTGGAAGCCTGTGACCAGTGGTGTACCGCAGGGATCGGTGCTGGGACCCTTGCTGTTTGTAGTATACATTAATGATTTAGACATGAAAATAGGAGGTATGATAAGGAAGTTCGTAGATGACATGAAAATTGGTGGTGTCGTAAATAGTGAGGAGGAAAGCCTTAGATTACAGGATGATATAGATGAGCTGGTAAGATGGGCGGAGAAGTGCCAAATGGAATTTAATCCTGAGAAATGTGAGGTGATGCATTTTGGGAGGACTAACAAGGCAAGGGAATATATAATGATGGTAGGACTCTAGGAAGTACAGAGTGTCAGAGGGACCTTGGTGTATTTGTCCACAGATTACTGAAGGCAGCAGCAGAGGTAGATAAAGTGGTTAGGGAGGCATATGGGATACTTGCCTTTATTAGCTGAGGCATAGAATATAAGAGCAGGGAGGTTATGATGGAGCTGTATAAAATGCTAGTTAGGCCACAGCTGGAGTACTGTGTACAGTTCTGGTTGCCACACTATAGGAAAGATGTGATTGCACTGGAGAGGGTGCAGAGGAGATTCACCAGGATGTTGCCTGGGTTGGAGAATTTCAGCTATGAAGAGAGATTGAAAAGGCTAGGGTTGTTTTCCTTAGAACAGAGAAGGATGAGGGGGACATGATTGAGGTATACAAAATTATGAAGGGCATTGATAGGATAGATAGGAAGAGACTTTTTCCCTTAGAGGAGGGGTCACTAACCAGGGGGCATAGATTTAAGGTAAGGTGCAGGAGGTTTAGAGTGGATTTGAGGAAAAATGTTTTCACCCAGAGGGTGGTTGATTAGATTAGATTAGATTAGATTGGAGATACAGCACTGAAACAGAATCTGGAATACACTGCCTGAAGTGGTGGTAGAGGCAGGAACCCTCACAACATTTAAGAAGTATTTAGATGAGCACTTGAAACACCATAGCATACAAGGTTACAGGCCAAGTGCTGGTAAATGGGACTAGAATAGTTAGGTGCTTGATGGCCGGCACAGAAACGATGGGCCGAAGGGCCTGTTTCTGTGCTTTTTTTAAATTCATTCATGGGATGCGGGTGTCACTGGCTAGGCCAGCATTAATTGCCCATCCCTAATTGCCCTTGAGAAGGTGGTGGTGAGCTGCCTTCTTGAACTGCTGCAGTCCATGTGAGGTAGGTACACCAACAGTGCTGTTAGGAAGGGAGTTGCAGGATTTTGACCCAGCGACAGTGAAGGAACGGCGATATAGTTCCAAGTCAGGATGGTGTGTGACTTGGATGGGAACTTGCAGGTGGTGGTGTTCCCATGCATCTGCTGCTCTTGTTCTTCGAGGTGGTAGAGGTCGCGGGTTTGGAAGGTGCTGTCTAAGGAGCCTTGGTGTGCTTCTGCATGACTCTAAGACCATCAGAATGTCAGCCAGCAGGCAGAAATCAGCCACACGGTTCAGTGATGCCTCCCTGCAGGTGCTCCTCCAGGCCATCAGGGAAAGGCAGGAGGTCCTGGTCCCTGTGAATGGCCTCAGAAGACCCTACCACCTGACCAAGGTGGCCGGGATGGAGGTGGCGGAGGAGGTCTTGAGCCTTGAGGTTACATGGCAAATCTGGATGCAGTGTCAGAAACAGGTTAATGACCTGCTCAGATCGGTGAGGGTAAGTGATGTGTCTGAAGATTTACAGATGGTATCTCGTGGGGTCTGTAAAACTTTATGAGTCAGTGGGCATCCATGCCAGGCGGTTGAATGTGTGATCAGCCTTGGTGCCACACAACAGTTGTGTCCAGAGAATGTGCAAGTCTGCCCACAGCTCCTCCACCTTTCACCCCTCTCCTGCCACTTTCCAGCCTGCCCCCATCAGCCTTACCCACCCAACATTACCTTGAAATTTCCCTCTGTGACCCTTGAACCACCCCCTCTACCCTGGATCATATCAGTATTGATGTATACATGCCATCTCTCACTCCTGAGCCTATGCCCTTCACCATCGATATGCCCGCTCTCACCCTAGATCATCCAGTTCTCCACCTTAATGTAGTCATCCAATCCTGTGCCCCACCCAGTGATTCCTTCCAATACCCACCATGACTCTGGACCCACTCCCCTACTCAATCCCATTGTCCCCTGTGACTGCGACTGTTCCTTCTCCAGCCAGCACCCTGAGTTCACCCCACAGGACCCCGAAGTTGACAATACTCACCCCTCCCTTTAGGTCCATCATGAACCTCACCTACATTATCTGCTCCAACCACAAAACCCCCCCAACACTATCACCAGCACCATCGACTCCACTCGCTGAACACTAGACCATTCCCTCCTCCGTACCTCCACACACCCGATACCCCACCCTCTCAAACCCTTCCGCCCCACGAAAGATTCTCCTTTGCTGGCCCCGACCCTGGAGCCAAACGTCCATTCCAATGTTGCCCTTCCTTGAAGAGTTCAAGAAAGAAAACCACTGACCTCAGACACAACTGCACAAAGCCACCTTTAAACAAACATGAAATTGGTGGTGCGAGATTCTCGTGCTCCACTGACTGAATGTGGCAGGTAGGACTTAATTTCAAATAATTATAAGGTAATGAGTATTCATGGTATGTGAATGTATGAAAAGTTCGAACCTGCTGCAGGCCGGCGTGAGGGCTGGATTTTGTTCTTCCCAGGCATCAGGTTCCATGGTGGGGGGGTGGTGGGTGGAGAGGGGGTGGGGCCTGAAAATGGCTCTGGATGAGGCCCGCCATGGATCTTAACGCCGGGAGGGCCCGGCCCTATCATCCTGGTGGCGGCGAGGCTCTGTGTGACCTCCTCCCGCTGCTGGACAACAGGACCACAATTTAAATATTCAAATGAATGGAATTAATAAGTTTACACAGACTTATCTGAGATCTTGAGGGCCCAAGTGATCTTTGGTGTGGCAGCCTTCAGATCTGCACCTTCAGATCCCCGTCCGGGAAAACGCGGTGCCACACTAGTGTGGAGAGGGGAGGAGGTAAGTTTGTCAGTGCGGGGAGTAGGGGTGGGGACAGGGTCAAATAAACATAATTGTGCAGGGGTTGGTGGGAAGGGTTGCACCTTAAACTTTGTGCAGTTTGCAGGAGGGAAGGTCAGATGTAAAAGATAAGTGTTTTGTGGGGGAAAGGGTAAATAGATAATGTAATTGTTATGGGGGGGGGGGGGGATGCAAGAGAGGCGTTGTAAATGTATTTATTAATTTTGGGGGAGTTACCGCTTTAAAAATGTAAATGTGCAGGCAGGGCTGGCTGTCTTTTAATAATGGCACCAACGCTTGCGCACAGGCAGCTGATGCCATTTCCGGGGACGGACAGCTCGCCCCCTTCACGAGATTGGCGGCGGGGGGGGGGGGGGGGGTTGGTGGCGGGCGCGGGCTGCCCCGGCTATTAAATGAGCTGCAGCATGGGAGATTGCGGTGGCTCTTTGGTTTGTGGCCCGCACAGGCGGGCTGCCATTTTTTGAGATCGCCAGCGAGATCGACAGCAGGGTCTGAAAATCCAGCCCTTAATCTCTAAAATTAAACCCACCGTCGGGAATGCAAAATAACACCTCCTGCCTAATTAAGTCACCCTGCCCACCTCGAAAGCCGCTCTTGCAGGCCCCATAAAATTCCCCCAATGACTGAGCATCCACATTTGCTTTCCTAATTGCTTGCTGTACCTGCATGTTAACTTTCTGTGATTCATGTACAATGACACCAAGGTCCTTCTGAATACCAACATTAACCTGTGCCTGTTCATTGCATTGCAGGCAGCACCTTAAATTAGTGTTGTTTGCTGTTTTAAATGATTGCTGTGTGCAGCCAGTGCTACCTGCGCCATTCATTGGCTGCATGCATCAGCAGGGGAGCCTGATATCACGCATACAAAGATGTGTCTCCCAAGCCTTCCTTAGATGCCCATGTAAACAATTCCGTCTTCTCGCTCCTATAATCCTGTTGGCCTTTCCTGGCATGCCCTTACCATGTCATTGGGACCGTCATGACAACAAGCCAAGGCATACATAACACATTGACCTCAAACCGTCCAGACCCTTCCATGCTTCTCAAGAGCACTCCAGCTGTTAAGGGCCCAATAGTGCAGAAATGATTACAGGAGATCTTTTGTTCTGTTACACATCACCTTTTATTTGACACATTCAGCCAAAAGTGTGAAAGACCACAATAAACCATCAGTGATACCCAAGTGCAACCAGGTGGATTTAAATATCGCTTGTGGGTGCTCCTATGTTGTGTTCCCCCTGCTCAAGTAGCTGGTGTAGAAGCAGGCTGTTTGCCTTTTTGTTTTGTTGTTTTAGATGACCATGCTGGTCATCCTCTGGTTGCCGAAGGCTAGAGGGCCCCAGCACATGAAGTGGGGTGGGGGGTGGGAGGGGGTGGGGTGCTCCTGCATCTGTGCAGGAGCCGCCTCTGTCTTCATAGCTTCATAAGGCATGGCATGTGTGTCATGATTAGAGGGGCTGAGGCTGTACTGTGCATGCCAGGAAAGCCTTGAGAGGAGCCCCCAGGGTTTTCAGGCAGTTGCTGCTTTACCCTTTCAGGGCAAACTTGGAGCACCTGTGGAGCATGAACACCTGGTGAGGACTTCAGGCGTCTGAGGCCCCTCTTGCCCAGCCATTGCTCCACAGAGCTCACGGAAGATGTGATTGGATGTAGGTCATTGCTCATCTCCTGCATCCACTGGGTAGTATGCTGGATGTGGCTCTCCATGAAGGTCACCACTCTCTCAATGGAGGAGGCCAGGTGCACATACACCAGAGGCATTGCTGTACTCATGGCATGGTTGAACTCCTCCATCAACCACACATGGATGCGCAAAGTCTCTGGCATCTTCTGTCTTGATGATGCCTCCAGAGGCTTGCCAACACCCTGAATCTGAGCAATGCTCTGCCCAAGCACAGTCCTCGAGTGGGAGTGGCCCCAACTGTCACTGCCTCTGTCAGCTGCTCGGGCACATCTGTGCTGTGCTCACCAGATGGTACCACTGTTCCTAAATGTGCTCGAAAGCCCACCAACATGAGAGTACCTGCACTGGCTGAGTTTGCACTGGAATGATGTAACTCCAGTCAAGGTTAAATGGTGAAGCCCTGGTACAGTTCCTCAGGTGGAGAGGTCAGGACGAACTCGAATCTCTGCCTACATGTGGCTTAAAGCTGGTGGTCTTAGGCGAGGTCTTTATTCTTCATTGACATAGATTTTTTTTATTCCTGTCTGCCAAGAATATGCCTCATTAAAACCCCTTATCAGGAACCTAGGGCTGAATTTTACCAATCCCCACACCCGACATCAGGGGTCGTGGCGGGGTGGGTTGGGGGGTGGGTGCAGACTGTAAAATGGCTCTGGGACAGGCCTCCCACGTATTCCAACGCCGGGAAGGCCCAGCCCCATATTGCCAGCAGTGGCGAGGCCTCGTGGTGTCCCCCCCACGCTTGCCGATGGGAGCCACATTTAAATATGGCAATTAATGTAAATTGAGGAATTAATTAATACCTGGTCATGCCAGCCATCCCGCTCTGATATTGCGGTTGGTGGCTGGCACTCCCACGCCGTCGGTTTTCCGATCAGTGTTGTTAGGCAGAACACGGATGGGGAGAGGGGAGGGGAGAAGACGTAAGTATATCAGTGAGATGGGGGAGCGGGCTCTAATCTACCTGATTGGTCTAGAGAGTGATGGGAAGTGGTAAAGTTAAAAGTTTCTGAACGTTGAGGGCGGGGGAACGTCAGGCAGACAAGGTAAATATTTTGGTGGGGGGTGGGGAAGAGGGCAAGGAATGAAATGTAAGATTATTGGGGGTGGTGGGAAAGGAGCTGGGAACATTTATTTAATTAGTTTTAATAAATTTTAGGGCAAAGTGTTTAACAATTTAAATTAAATGTAAGGATTGGAAGCCCTTTAAAATTGGTGCCGGATGCTGTTGCCAGGGACGGATCACCCGACCCGGCCATGTAAATGATTTGCTGCGTTTAATGTCATGGCGGCTCCACAAAGTAAAGCCTGCGCGTGCGGGCCGCCATATTTTATGGCCACCGCGGACTATGGCAGTGGCAACATAAAATCCAGGTCCCAGTTTTTGTCGTGTGACTAGAGCATCTCTTTCCTTTGTCCTCATAAACAGTTTCTGATGGTTAGGCCATTGTCAGACAATGGAGTCTGGGTATCGCTCATCCAAATACCATCCTGATAAAATAGAGCTTTTTCTGGATTTCAAGTTTGGGGTCGCAGAGTCTGCAACTGTATTGTGAACACAGTTGTTCATTTACTTAGTTGGCAAAATTTATCCTATTTATTCATTCATGGGATGTGGGTGTCATTGGCTAGGCCAGCATTTATTGCCCATCCCTAATTGCCCTTGAGAAGGTGGTGGTGGGCTGCCTTCTTGAACTGCTGCAGTCCATGTGGTGTAGGTACATCCACAGTGCTGTTAGGAAGGGAGTTCCAGAAGTTTGACCCAGCGACAGTGAAGGAATGGCGATATAGTTCCAAGTCAGGATGGTGTGTGACTTGGAGGGAAACTTGCAGGTGGTGGTGTTCCCATGCATCTGCTGCCCTTATCCTTCTAGGTGGAAGAGGTTGTGGGTTTGGAAGGTGCTGTCAAGTGGTGTGATGAGTTACTGCAGTGTATCTTGTAGACAGTACACACTGCTGCCACTGTGTGCCGGTGGTGGAGGGAGTGAATGTTGAAGGTAGTGGATGGGGTGCCAATCAAGTGGGCTGCATTGTCCTGGATGGTGTCCAGCTTCCTGAGTATTGTTGGAGCAGCACTTATCCAGGCAAGTGGAGAGTATTCCTTCACACTCCTGACTCTTACCTTGTAGATAGTGGACACACTTTGGGAAGTCAGGAGGTGGGTCACTCGCTGCAGATTTCCCTGTCTCTGACCTGCTCTTGTAGCCACAGTATTTATGTGGTTGCTCCAGTTCAGTTTCTGGTCAATGGGAACCCCCAGGATGTTGGTAGTGGGGGATTCAGCGATGGTAATGCTGTTAAATGCCATGGGGAGATGGTTAGATTCTTTCTTGTTGGAGATGGTCATTGCCTGGCAAATGTGTGGCGCGACTTTAATTTGCCACTTATCAGCCCAAGCCTGAATGTTGTTGAGGTCTTGTTGCATTTGGACATGGACTGCTTCAGTATCTGAGGAGCTGCGAATAGTACAGAACATCATACAATCATCAGTGACTATCCCCACTTCTGACCTTATTATGGTGTGAAGACCATTGATGAAGCAGCTGAAGATGGGTGGGCCCAGGACACTACCCTGAGGAACTCCTGCAGTGATGTCCTAGGGCTGAGATGATTGACCTTCAACAACCACAACCATCTTCCTTTGTGCTAGGTATGACTTTAACCAGTGGATATTTTTCCCCTGATTCCCAATGACTTCAGTTTGGCTAGGGCTGCATGATGCCTCACTAGGTCAAATGCTACTTTGATATCCAGGGTAATCACTCTCACCTCACCTCTCGAGTTTAGCTCTTTTATCCATGTTTGGACCAAGGCTGTAGTTACTCTGGTGGAACCCAAATTGAGCATTGGTGAGCTGGTTACTGCTGTTTAAGTGGCGCTTGATGCAGCCATCAGCACAGGAAGGGTTGTTTGCATGTTAATGACTTAGTCAAGACTTGTCCAGACATAAAACTTAGCTCAGGTTCTTGTAGTTCAATGTGTATTGCCTGGAAAGAAAAGGTCACCTGACCTCTCAACTCCATTTTGATCTACAGGAAAGTGTCAGTTTTGGGTTTATACTTCATAAGTTCATATTCACAGTTCATTAGTTTATATTGCGTGAGTTTGACACCATTCTATGGGGTTGTGAGCTCTTTTCTCCTGCAAACACAAAAATACACATTGTCACTTGTCCATCAGAGCCATGCTGCATGCCTATGTTGGTGGCAGCCTCAATGTTCCTCACTCAAAACAAAATTCTGCCCTCTGCATCTGTAATTGGTGGCAGGAGGCTATCCAGATTTACTTCAGGAGGCAGCAGGAAGAAGTAGCAGCAGAAGTCAAGCCAGGAATGTTGCTTGAAGAACATGGATGCAGTGCAGTAAGATGTTTAACAATTTGACACAATTTGTCAAGGTGAGTGACTTCATTTTCAAATGGCATATCTTACTAACTGGAACACTAGCCTCATTCACTACAACCCCATTACTCACTTAGCTACAATCTCTATCAATCAATACTCAACCATTCAATTCTTATGCTTTCTACATGGCAACAGTGACTACACTTCAAAAGTACTTCATTGGTAGGGATAGGCAGCGCCACGTTGCACCATGGACATTTGACAAAATTATTGACTCATCCATGGACATGGGGGCAATTAATCTGTATATAAAGTGTATACCCAATCTAATGCCATCAAAACACAATTGGATTTAAAGGGACATTTCTCCCTTTTAATAAAGTAGCTAAGCATATATACATCAATGGAGAGCAGCACAAATGTATTAGCTAGCTATCAGGAAAAATAGAATGCAATGCCAATGCAAATTTCTTTTATTGACAGAATAGAGGTAGCTACACCATATCACGGGGTGGTAGGTGGACCTTATCGGAGGACCTCTGCGGATTCACACTGTGTCAGGAGTGCAAATTCATTCAACAACGCATGAAACTCAAGGAGAGGATTGTTATTGTGGTTATTGAGGTGAGGCAGTAGAAAAATCAGCAATAGGAAGATGGACCATTTCTCACACTGCTGTTGTCACAAGACGATGGTCAAAGTTTGTGCAACTTCTCCACCTGCTTGTAATATGTGCCTGAAGACAGCGCAGCCAACAAAAGGGCAGTGATCTCCAAATCAGGAGAATTTTATAGGGTGAAGCAGATAGTACTTCAGAAGTGTCATGTAAAACAGTTTGGGACAGAAAGATTAATTGTATATAGTCAAGACTAGTTTATTCATCTTGACAGGCTGTTAAACTAGGTCCTGGATTCTAAAATACAGAAACAACAAAATCTCTCATGAACAAAATGTCATTTGCCCACTAAAGCTAGTGACAAAATTAGATAAACACAATTACAAATAAAGAGTGCCCTTCAGTTCCTCCAATAAAGTGATTCTTTTAAATTCACTTGTGTCTATATCTCAGCCTATCACTGTTGATTCCCATTCAGCGCTGACAAGATAATTATTAACAAAAAGCTTTTCTTCAAAAGGTTGAGCAATTATTACTGCATGTATTATTCAGTTACAAAAGGTTTAGTCACTATCTGCAAGATTGTACTGTAGACTAACCAATCTATGTCCAAGCCAAATCTCTTACTTGCTGGCAAAGGTGCACTTATAACGTAATGTAATTATATGATACAGACAACTTTCAAATGACATTGGCCACTCAGGTTATCTGCCCTCAAACTGGATAGTAAATGATGTACATTGAAGTTACTGATCTTTGACTTATTTGTAAAATTTGTCCTCTAATCCAATTTGCAGCAAAAAAAACAGTTAATGACTGTTTCTAACATGGTCATTGAAACACAATAAATATTTACTGTGTTTTCCCCAACAGTTTTTAAAACTGTAAATGCAGTATGGATTTTGTTAATGAATCATAGACAGTTCATCATAGATTATGGTTTACTAAAGTTATCCATTACATTGTATTTGCTAACTATTGTATATGGGTCAGTGGCATCCTGTTTTTGCCAATATCACTCAGCCCCATTACATCATACTCATGCATTCATGAGGAACATACAGTGCTGACTTCTAGAGATTCCTTGGATTTTCATGCCTGTTTCCCCCTCAATACAAGTTCTGGAACAATGTGATTCCAAATGGATAGTAGCGGAATAGTGCCATTTATATAGAAGTAAAAGTCCAGCAACTTTCAATATGTCACTGAACCTATGTCCCAAGTGAAAGTAATGCATGCCAGAGTATAGAAATTTAGACATTCCCTAAGTGACTTTTGCCATTTTAAAATGAGTTTGCACAACACTACTAGCTGCTAGGTTATTTTATATAACACAAGGTTAAAGGACTTGGAGCAGGGGTGTCCAATCTTTTTGCGTGGGGGACCACATTGTAATTTTTGTCTCATTTAGGGGGCCGGTGAGACAATTTCAGAAAGATAAAGGCATTAAAAATGTACCTTGTTATTATTCAGACAACAACAATTGTACATTTTTGTGAAGATGCTTTAAATGAGAAGACTAATTTTTTGACTTACTTTCTCGTTATCATGTTGGACACTGATATCGTGAAATATCTGGCTTTTTTTTGCTTGCGTAATTAGTCCATGTCTACTCGCACACTTCTTGTAGCAATGCGGAGTATACTGGATAGATGTCCATCTATCCCACCTCTCTCTGTCTGTCTGTCTCTCTCCCCTCCCTCTCTGTGTCCCCCATCTGTGTTCCCCTCTATGTTGTCTCCTCCTCTGTGTTGCCCCCCTCTCTGTGCTGTCCCTGTTCTCTCTGTTCCACCCTCTCTCTGCCCCCTTTCTCTCTCTCTCTACTCCCCTCTCTCTCTGCCCCACTCACTCTTCCCCCTTTCCCTCTGCCTCCTTCTCTCTCTCTCTCTCTGTCCCCTCTCTTTCTGACCATTTCTCTCTCTGTTTCCCCAATCTCTCTCTGCCCCCCCTCTCTCTCTCTGCCCCCCCTCTCTCTCTCTGCCCACCCCCCCCCTCTCTCTCCCTGCAACCCTCTCTCTCCCTGCATCCCTCTCTCTCCCTGCATTCCTCTCTCTCTTTCTCTGCCTCCTCTCTCTGCCCCCCTCTCACTCTGCCCTCCCTCCCCCTCTCTCCCCCTCTATCTCTTTGCACCCTCTCTCTGTCTGTCCCCCTCTATCTGCCCCCTCTCTCTGCCCCTTTTACTTTTTCTCTATCCTCTCTCTCTGCCTCCTCTCTCTTTCTGCCCTCTCTCCCCCTTCCTCTGCCCCTCTCTCTCTCTGTGCCTCTCTCTGCCCCCCTATGTCTCTTCCCCCTCTCTCTGTGTTTCCCCCCCCCCCCCCCCCACCTTTCTCTCTGTGCCACTGTCTTTGCATCTCTCTCTCTCTCTGCCTCCTTCTATGTCTCTCTCTCTAACTGTTGCTGAGAGCAGGAACAGTGGTTTCCAAACTTCGGACATTTTTGTGGTTTCTAGTGGGCTTTTTAAAAAAAAAATTGGAATACCGCGAGGCTGCCCATAGTTTGGAAGCGCTATTCCTGCACCCAGCATCTGTCAGCTGTGAAACTGACAGCTGCGACATTTTTCAAGCCAGTCTGGTTGGAAAGGACAACGGATAATTTCTCATCCCTGAAATTACTAGTCATGGATCTCAATTTCTTTTTACCACAGACACGTTGCCAACCCCTGTTTATTGGCTGTAATGCGTTTTGAGACATCTGATGGTCATGAAAGGCACGATATAAATTCAAGTCTTTCTTTCTTTACCTCACCCTCATACGCTTAACAGTTACAAGCCTTGCATCCACAACTCACTATTCACACACACTAGCAGTTATTCAACCATGAAAGCCTCATCACCAAAACATATTGCAAGATAGTTACTGACATGCTTCCTTCTTTCTTGCATAATAACAGGCATCTATAAGGAACTGGAGGAGGACAAGCGCGCCTACCTGTTTTAACCCTACATGGAGGAGACGGTACTTTCCATTATGGGAAATGGCATCACTGAGGCTGTGACCACTGGAGGGATCAGTGATGGAGGATCTGCATACCCAATCCTTCTCTCATCCCACGTCTCGCTCATCCCACAATCTCTCTGACTCACAAGCTGCAGATGGTTAAGCATGGGCTTCTTACTTTCACCTCTCCCCTCACCACAACCCAACACATGTCCCTTTTTCATTTTAGAAACACAAGAACTGGAACCTTCAGAGTCAGAGGAGATGAGGAAGGAGACAATGATGACGAAGACACACGGTCACTCGATCTTATGTTCACAGTCACCAGCTCAGATATTGACACTGCATATTTTAAAGGATAGGATAGAGGTGGGGTCCAGATGGGGTGAGACACAAGGAACAGGTGCACAGGAGCCAGGGTTGGGGGGAAAGGATAGTGCAGGTGCCAGCTTGCTGGACGGCAAAATCACATGCTAGTTCTGCTGCACGGGTGTCAGATGAGGACTTTGATGGGCCAGGCTACAAAGTAAGCTGATGTATATACATAACCAAATGCTTGGTGCATTGGAAAGCCTGCCAGAAAGCCTGTGCACAATGTCAAAGAGCATGGAGGAGTTAAGCACCAACTTGGAATCAAGGCTTCGCACAGAGCTTGGAGCCCATCCTTTCCAGCATGGAACAGTGATCACCTTTAAGAGCAAATCTGTGGAACCCAACTGTGATACTGCATCTGATGGCTGATGTCACAGCTTACACTGCAGCACAAATAGCTTCTTTCAAAGGTCTGCGTACTGCAGTGGAAGCTCAGCCTGCTGCCTTGCTAGCCCAGAATGCTGCCGCGCTCTCAGGGTGGTGCCTGAGCAACCCTACTGATCTGTTGCAGAACAGATTGATAGACTGCTGTGACTCCTTAGAAGTCCTTTTGAACAGTAGTATCCATGGTGTCGTCTCCCTTTGTCTTCCAGTTCCTTCACTTCCTGTTTCACTTCCTCCTCCTCCTCCAATTCTGCTCCTCAGCTTCTTGCCTGATAGGTCTGTTCCCTCCCAATGGCCAAGTTGTGCAGCATGCAGCATACTACTACAAATCTTAATACTTGCTTAGCTGAGTACTACAGGGCCTTTACAGAGCAGTCCAGGCAGCATAAGTGTTGCTTGACGATGCTGTTTGAGTGCTCTACAATGTTCCTTGTGGCAACATGGCTTTCATTGTAGGCCTACAGCACACATGTGCATGGGTTCCAGACCGGTATCATGAGCCACGTTGTGAGTAGATAACTCTTGCCAGCCACTAGCCAGCCTTGACTTCCCATGCTGGGCCAAATACAGGTGACACAGAGGACTGCCGCAGAATGAAGGAATCATGACTCCTGCCAGGGAAACAGGCGTTCACCTGCACAATGCACTGCCTGTGGTCACAAACCAACTGCACATTGAAGGAAAGAAATCCCTTTCAGTTCATGAAAATGGTTGAGCTCACGTGACGGGCCCACAAGGCAATGTGCGCGCTGACAATTGCACCTGCACCATGGGGAAACCTGCAATCCATACAAACACTCATACTTACTCTGCCTCCTTGACTCTGGCAAGTGGGAATGGGATTAAACTGTTTCTCTGTGTATCGAGAGCCTCATTCACATCCGTTATTCAGCAGTGCACTGCAAACTGTGAGATGTTGTTTATATTTCCTGGAAGGCTGCATAAAAGTCAACAGCCACAGTCAGCTTGACTAATACAGGCAATGCTGTCCTTGTTCTGTTTTGAGATTGCAGGTGTGGCTATTGCAGTTGGCAGATTTCAGTCAGAACCTCTTTAGTGAAACGAAGACATCCCATGCATCGGTCCTCGCTGAATTTGAGGTAAGAGAATTATTCCCTAAAGACCTTGGCAGATCTGACCTCCTGTTGAGAGCCCTCCTCCTCCCCCTCCTCTCTTCTAGCAACTTGTCCTGCTCTACGTGGCCTCTCTTCATTCTCTCAGTCATATTCCAATCCCAGAGGAAGCCCTACCAATCATGTCTGGAAGCAACTTCTTTCAGCACCAGCTTTTAAGTGAATAGAAAGGTACTTCAGCACCATCCACGGTAAACTATTCAAACTTTCACATCATAAAGCTACAAAAACATGTACAATTGCACCAGCATCCAGAAAAAAATAATAATTCAGCAACTAGCTTGCAAGTAGTTTATGATACCTTTATATAAGGTTGGTTGGGGTTGAGGGAGAGTTTGGGGTGGTCCTTCATTCTGTTCAACATCGCATTCAGCTGTGAGCAGTTAAGATTATGTTGGCTGGGATGTGAAGTTGGAAAATAGCAGCTTTAAAATAGCAATAGCGTTTCACCCTGATTCACCTCATGATCTGCCTGCTCTGCATATTTCCCGGAGTCGTTAGGTATCCACCCAAACCCCTTTCACAAGATGGCATTCTGCACACTTCCTGTCAAAAGTATGGAAGCGCATCTCAGTCCCCATTTCTGAGTGTTTTAGTTTTAGTTTAGTTTAGAGGTATAGCACTGAAACAGGCCCTTCGGCCCACCGAATCTGTGCCGACCATCAACCACCCATTTTTACTAATCCTACACCAATTCCATATTCCTACCACATGCCCACCTGTCCCTATATTTCCCTACCACCTGCCTATACTAGAGGCAATTTATAATGGCCAATTTACCTATCAACCTGCAAGTCTTTGGCATGTGGGAGGAAACCGGAGCACCCGGAGGAAACCCATGCAGTCACAGGGAGAACTTGCAAACTCCACACAGGCAGTACCCAAAATTGAACCCGGGTCGCTGGAGCTGTGAGGCTGCGGTGCTAACCACTGCGCCACTCTGTTAGGTTGCTATATAGCACCTAAAACAATGTGTGCGACAGAGCTCAATTTAGCCCCATACAGTTTTTAGTTTTCTTTATTTTGGGATTTCTGCAAAGAAGTTTGGAACTATGTCTTGGGTATTTTTTCACAAAGACTGTAGTCAGTCTGATTCAATCAGAAATAAGGGGTAGGTCAGGGAAAGCCACATCAGAAGTAAATGATACCCTAAAAAATCTCCAAAACATAGCATCACTAATAAAAATGATAGTGCCCATGATTTTTGCTGCAGCTGATTTACGTAATGTGAAGTTGTTAACAGCTGTAACAGTTAATCAGCCAATCCTGACACATAATAATGCTCATTTCAGACTTCTGAGGCAACCAACTGGGCAGTTAACTGATGTACAAATGATCATCATTTCATTTGCCCAGCTGTGGAGTGCACAAAGCCTTTTAATACCTTGTAAGACCTTGTAACAGCCCAGTAGAAAATTTGAAGAACATGATTCACTGATGATGTTGACGGTCATAACAGATAACATAATTTAGAAAAAGAGTGGCCTTTTTAAAGTGGGTGTGGCAGCCTATAAGCATAGCTCTGAGGTAAAGAACACCATCCAGCATATGAAACAAAGACAGAAAATGCTGGAAACACTCAAAGTCAGTCAGTGTCTGTGGAGAGAGCAGGCAAGTTAAACCTTCAGGTGTAGACCGTCCATAAGCAGCATCTCCATATGCACTTGAGCTCAACTACTGTGAGGAGATCTAAAAGAAGTTTGAAAAATGTAAAATGTGTTATCTAGGTAAGGCAAGGGTATTGTAAAATAACAGCAAAGGATAGCTATGGCACTAAAGGAAATATATTGAGAGAAAGTTCTAGTATAGTGGTTCTCACCTGAGGAGATGAGCCTATATTTGTTGACTCCCAATTTGCTACAGCCTCTTGTGGCATTGAAGTTGAGGGTAATTGTCAGAGGATAGCTTTTATTTATGATTAGATGTTCTTTCTATTCCTCAAAGCCAATAATATTCTTGAACTGTTGAAGTCAAGCATTGATAGCTTTATTAAGCATACAGTGCATGCAATAATGCTTAAATGTACACTTAAAAGACAGTACTTACAACCTCATTTGATGGTTAGGCAATTCAAAAACATTAAGTTTTGAAGTCAGTATTTCAAGCTAATGAATCAAAATGCTATTACAAAGTGCCACTTTTTATACATTTCTCTTGCCCCTATGACTTGACAATTTCTACAGTATATGGTTATAACTAAACATATATTTATATATTCAGTGCAGATTTGATTATGTTCTGTACTTGCAGCTATAGATCTGTGCTACAGTGATTGACATGGGTAGAAAAACTCAACCTTCAAAGCACCTCTGTTTCTGACTCCCTTAACTTGACTGTGAGAAGCACACTCCCTAACTTTTTAGTTCCAGACTGTGGTCTTTCACAGCAGCTGCTTATCTCAAGTAATGCTTCAAGGCCTTCCTTGCTGGAATCTATTATTAAGGAAGTCTTAACAATGCACTTGGAAAAACATAGTGTGATTAGAACAAGTCAACATGATTTTACTAAAGGGAAATCGAGTTTCACAAATTTATTAGAGTTTTTTGAGGATGTAACTAGTAGGGTAGATAAAGGGGAACCAGTAGATGTAGTATACCTGGATTTCCAAAAGGCATTCAATAAGGTGCCACACAAAAGATTAATTGGCAAGATTAGGGCTCATGGAGTTGGGGGTAATATATTAGCATGGATAGATGATTGGTTAACAGCCAAGAAGCAAAGAGTGGGAATAAACAGAGCATTTTCAAGTTGGCAGGCAGTGAATCAGTGCAGAAGGATCAGTGCTGGTGCCTCAGATATTTGCAATCTATATTAATGACTTAGATGAAGAGACAGAGAGTAATGTATCTAAGTTTGCTGATGATACAAATGTAGGTGGAAAGGTAAGCTGTGGGGAGGACACAGGCGGCAAAGAGCTATAGACAGTTAAGTGAGTGGGCAACAAGATGACAGATGGAGTATAATGTAGGGAAGTGTGAAGTTGTGCACTTTGGTTGTAAGAATAGAAAAGCAGAATATTTTTTAAAAGGTGTGCAACTTATAAGTTTCGATGTTCAAAGAGACTTGGGTGTGCTTGTCCAAGGAATGCAGAAAGTTAGCATGCTGGTACAAAGCAATTAGGAAGACAAATGGCATGTTGACCTTTATTGCTAGGGGATTGGAGTACAGGAGTAAGGGAGTATTGCTACAATTGTGTAGGGTTTGGGTGAGACCACATCTGGAATACTGTGTGCAGTTTTGGTCTCCACATTTAAGAAAGGATATATTTGCATTGGAGGCAGTGCAGTGAAGGTTCACTTGATTGGTCCCTGGGATGAGGGGGTTGTCCTATGATGAGAGGCTGAGTAAATTGGGCTTATACTCTGGAGTTTAGAAGTATGAGAGGTGATCTCATTGAAACATATAAGATTCTAAAGGGGCTGGATAGGGTAGATACTGAGGAGATTATTTCTGCTGGTCGTAGAATTTAAAACATGGGGGCACAGTCTCAGATTAAGGGGCTGATCATTTAGGACTGAGATGAGGAGAAATTACTTCACTCAAAGGGTTGTGAATTTTTGGAATTCTCTACCCCAGAGGGTTGTGGATGCTCCATCATTGAATATACTTAAGGTTGGGATAGTCAGATATTTGGTATCTCAGGGAATCAAGGGGTATATCAAACGGGCAGGAAAGTGGAGATGAATCCCAAATCAGCCATGATCATTTTGAATGGAGGAGCAGGCTTGATGGGCCATATGGTCTATTCCTGCTCCTATTTCTTGTGTTCTTGTGTTTTACTGAATTACATTTCTCTTGTTCTCTTTGGTAAAAAGGGAACTTTTCTGCCTGTTGCTAAAGTCAGTAACCCTTTCTTCCTATCTCTCCTATTACCTTTTATCATTAAACAGGTCATTACTTCATATTATAACTTTCCAGAATTACAAGGGTCATACTTAATTCTAAAAATCAGTAGTCACTACCTTAAAATTATTTATGCTTGTAGTTGTTTTAAGATATCAGGAATCATACTTCCCTACTTCACAAACAAAGGCTAAAATATAAAGGAAAATCAATATCAGTATTGCATTAAAAGACCTCAAGTTAGTCTGATTAGCCCTTTCCTTACAGCAATGGTAGCCTTTACTGCCACTGTCAATGCAATATAGATGATTGAATGTAAATGCAAGTTTTCTTGAACTAAGTGGCACTTCATAGTCACACTAGCCCTGCTGAATTTAAACCTCCTCATGCACTGCTCCACCAACAGGCCCAGGTAACTGATGCAGACCAAGCCACAGAAACACTTTTTGTGTGTGTAGCGAGCAAACAAACTCATCAATATAGTTATTGCAAGACTTATCTTGAAGTATTTTTTTCTGTCAAAATATTAGAAAGGCAATGCAATTTATAGCCTCTTTTGTTTCCTCTACACATCTGAACTCCACAAGGTGTTAAGTTGCACACTTTCATTGAAATAATGTTTAGATTTTTAGATTTAGAGATACAGCACTGAAAGGCCCTTCGGCCCACCGAGTCTGTGCCGACCATTAACCACCCATTTATACTAATCCTACACTAATCCCATATTCCTATCACATCCTCACCTGTCCCTATATTCCCCTATCACCTACCTATACTAGGGGCAATTTATAATGGCCAATTTACCTATCAACCTGCAAGTCTTTTGGCATGTGGGAGGAAACCGGAGCACCCGGAGGAAACCCACGCAGACACAGGGAGAACTTGCAAACTCCACACAGGCAGTACCCAGAATTGAACCTGGGTCGCTGGAGCTGTGAGGCTGCGGTGCTAACCACTGCGCCACTGTGCCGCCCCATGGAATTTAAAAATCGGGTTTTGTAAAAGTAAGGGACAGAGAGTTGGGTTGCAGTTTTAATGCACACCCCAAACCCAGCAGACACATTGTTGACTTCCTGAAATCCTCATATCACTCAATGTAAGGTGATGGCAAATGGAGATCATATAGACTCCCAAGGGAGAATTGCCCTTGGGTTATCCTTAAACATCTTCTAACTGATTGTTCAGAGTGACATTGGAGGATATCTGTCAGCAGGTTGTCTACTCACTTGCCACAGTTTGTACATAACCTGACCTCAAAAATAGGGACAAAAATAGAGGGAATTTTCCATTATTTCACATCAAGAGAAGATTACCTTTGTACCAATGACCATCGGAGTGAAGGATTTTGGAAAGACTTCCAGCCATTAGGAATTGAGGTAGAACTAAATTGCTCTGTGAAAGAAAACCATTAACCTGTTTACAACATGACCTATTGTTGCTAAGGTACATGTTGCTATAGCAACTACAAGGTAATAGTTGCACAAAGCATTTTCGAATGGATAAAATTCTCATGAAAAACATAGATTTTAAAAGGCACAATTTCACTATTAATAATAACTTTATTCTGAAAATATTTCTATTCTGTTTGTTGCACACTTGCTGTTTGTCCGGAAACAAATTGAGTTCCTGACTGTGTACCTTAGGTTATAAAAAAACATTTTAATACTAAGTATATTTCTGTGAACATGATATGAGCAATCATGAAGCACAGATGAATTGTAGGAAAGCCTGTTGGATAAATTAGGACTAATCACCCCCAGTAATTTCCAGTCCCACACAGAGAGGTTACAACATGGAAATAATAGGTGTTGCATTGTGTTAACTGTGATACCTTAGTTATAACTTAGCAAGTAATCATTAAAAAAAATTCTTATGATTAAAGTGAAGATGCATTCATCTGAATAACCTTATGATCCTAAATGCAATAGAGAGAGAGATATCTTCACAATTACCATTTTTTCTTAGGCTACAGTTATACTGCCACTTATGTGTGCTGTGAAGCATTTCTGTTTTGCAGCAATAACAAACTCACTCCAGTCAGTCTGGAGTAGAACTCCAGAAAAGGGTTAGGACCAGACTCTGGTGCGGAGCAGTGTGGGTGCTCCTGGCGGAGCCCACCTGATGCTGCAATGTGATCTCAGTGAGGTGTCAAAAATCCTCAGTGGATCTGGACACTTCAATATTTAAAGCATGGTTTGTTTAATATTTATATGAATATTGTGAGAGTGCAGACATCCACCCTCTGTGATCTCAATATATTTAACATTTATCACTACTGGGGACATACATCTCAATCTGGAAAACCAGCAAAGCTGGTCATCAACTTCAAAAAAGCTGACACAGCCCTGAGAAAAGCAGATACGATTACCAAAAAACTGACAGCTCAAAAACAGCTCCAACTGTAGACCTATGACATGTGACAATAAGGAGTTAGACTGAAAATGCCGTGGGACTTGGGCTTGTCATAAGCCACACTGTCCAACACTCCATCACTTCTATTGTACAGAAAAGCATGGCTAGCAGCAGTGGTGATTTGTATTCCCATCAGAAACTTCTTAATTTTCCCACTGGTTTTGGCACATTTGGTGCATTCTCGAGCCTACTTTGAATCACAATGTAATTCTTTTTAGTTAAGTGAAATGTGCTATCACTGTTCTATTTGCAAATCTGGTCAATTCCATAAGTATGATGACTGGAGTTGTCAAATAAAGCCCAGTAACCGTCTTCACATAAGGGAACATCGACCTTATCTCAAAGAAGCAGCTGCAATGAGTATTAAAGAAAATTAAATTGAAATAAGCCACGCATGTCCAGTAAGTTACCTTTGATGAAAATGAAACGTTTTTAGAAGCTGCATTTTAGTAGTGTATTTGTTACTTATGACTTCTTTGAGATAGATGTTAAATAAATAGACTGGTAACTGGGCCTTCTGCACCAACAGCTCATTTTAATTTTCCTGCCTTATGTTTGTGTGCAATACCCGATAGGAAAAGTATCCCTGATTAGTTCTAGTCCTGGGCTTCCAACTTCTCTGGTTCTGATCGTCTTTAATTTCACCCTCCAAACAATCTGATTGGTTAAGACTGGCAAACCTACAATGCCAGCAAAAAAAAAGCTTGTTATGCTGGTTTCTATGTTATCTCCTCTCTTGTCCTCATCTTGTTCATGAGACCCACCTCCCGCTCGCTCAACCACATTCCATTTAAGGTGCTGACCCTTCCTGGTCTTATGTCAACAGACATTGTAAATAGTTCCCTCCTCTCAGGTACTGTTTCCCCTTCCTTTCAAAACTATCATCATCACTCCCTCTTCAGAAGAAAAACTCACCTTCAACGCCTCTGTCCTTGCAAATCCTGATATACTACTGCCCATCTGCAAAATCCTGAATGTGTTGTTGTCTCCCAAATCCATGCACATCTTCCCTGCCACTCTCTTCAATCAGGTTTCCATCCTGCCATAGCACTGAAATGACCCGAATCAAAGTCACAAATAAGATCCTCTGTGACTGTGAGTATGGGACACTTTCTCTTCTCATCCTCTTTACCTCTTGCAGTCTTTAACATGGTTGACAGCATCTGGAGGAGAGATATCCTCAATCCACAGGGAGCCAGGCGGCCCTCCAGCCAACCCTTGCAAAGACAGTGGGACCAGATAGCCGTGGCTATCCAGCAATGCAAAGAGTCTAGCCCTGAGGACCTGGATGCAATGCCACAAGAAGCTCAACAACTTCACACAAATGGTCAAGGACAGAATCCTTGAAATCAGGACAAAGTCATTCAGCATGTGCTACACCACTCCCTGTAAACTTCAGCAACTAGAAACAACTCTGGCAACCACCAATCACTTCTCCAGTTGCAGCAAGAGTCAGTAGAAGTCAATCAGCAACCAACCTGAAAGTAGTAGGTGATCCCTTTAAATAGCACTGGTAGGGGTGTCCTTCCTGTTGCTGAACGCACGTTCAGCTGTGTGAGGCTAAGGAGGGTGTTAGCTGGAGCATTGAGCACCAAAATGGCAGTGCTAGTGTCGAATCAGCACTGACTGACGTCATAACCTGCCAATTCTGCATACTTCTGGCAGAGACATCCTGCGCCTGCACTCACGCTCTCACCAAAATGACTTCTGGTGTGGCTAGCACCAAAAATGTATGAATGCCATTTTGGAGTCAAAACAGCACTCATAGCTCCAAAACACTGGGTGCTATGGAGCCAAACTTCCTGGCCATTATCTTTTTTACACCTTAATTAAATCATCCCTATTCATCCCGAGGTAATAAGCCAGATTTTTCCCATCTTTCATCCTATTTAAGTCCTTTTATCCCAAGTATTATTCTGCTGAGCCATCACTGAACTCCTTCCAAGACCATTTCTAATATTAATTCAAAGGATGTCTGATGCTAATTAGCTCCTTTGATCTCTTGTTCCTGTAAGTGTGTTTTTCTGTTTTTCACATTAACAGAAATCAATAGGCTAAAAGCAAAGGTGATCCAATGCATATTTTGCAGCATGTCTCCTCCCTTCACTCTCTCTGATATCTCACTTTGAACCTGAAGCATTCCATTCTCTCAGCTCCAACCCTGACATTGGCATTAAATCTGATGACAAGAGAGGCGTTGTTGTTTAGCAAAAAGAATTTTACCTTGTGGAGGCTGAACAGCATCTCGCTGATGACGCCTCTTACCTCTCCTGGACCCTGATCCCACCATTGAACATCAAATTACCATTTCCCAGACCATCACTGACCTCATCTCCTCTGGAAACCTTTCCCACCATGACTTCCAACCTCTTCATTCCCCAAGCTCTCATTGCCTGTTCCTGTATCATGGAACTTATTTCTTCCTATCTCAACTCTAGTTCTTCTCACCTTGTCCAGTTTCTTCCAACTTACATCCAGGTCCAATGTTCCCTATAAATTTTTCTTTGCTATGCACGGCCTGTTAGTTGCACTGTGCAGTACATTCCAAATTGCTGTGTGGTCACGGACCCATGCATCTTAGAAGGGACATTGTCTGATGTGCTCTGCCACTTTATACATTTCTAGTTTCCTGGCACTAATTGTCTCCTTTTCGCTATGGATGTTCAGTCCCTCTGCACCTTAAACCCTTACCAAGGTGTCCTGGGACCCTCCACTTCTTCCTTGAATGGTGATCCAACCACCACCCATCCATCCTCCTCCGCCTGGCTGAACTTTTCTCACATTGCACAACTTTTCGTCTAACTTTGCATACTTCCTCCAAATAAAAGGTGTCCTTTTGGGAACGTGAATGGGCTCTAGCCTGTTCATGTGATATATGTATCAGTCCATGTTCCAGTCATGGTCTATTCCTCTCCCTCACCTCTTTTGCTGGTGCATTGATGACTGCGTTGGTACTTCTTTCTGCTCTTGCTGTTCCAGTGAGTGAGGAGATGTCGAAGGGCTTCCCTCTTTTCTCTCTCCTTGTTTGACCACAAAAGGTTTAATTCTTTCTTACAGTGGATGTACTGGCCAATTCAGTAGGTGTTTGATTACTTACTTGCTATGATCATAAGAACCAATCAGACAGGTTTTCATGAGCTTCACAAAGACAGAGGTTAACTTTTGATTGTAGCTAAACTGAACTAATGAAAATAAAATAATAAATTATGCACCAACTTTCATTTACACACATACATACTAGAGGTTTACACACACACAAATAGGTTACAGAGTGGGGAAAGGTAATTCAGTTGAGTTAGAGTCCATAGAGAAAAGGGGTTTCCAGTCTGTGGAGTTTGATAATTCGGCTGGCTTCTAGCTGAATTTGGTGGTCCTGAGGATTTTAGTTTGAAGAGGTAGATGACTGGTTCGGTGGGTCTCTTGGAGACAGTGATACAGATGATTTCCCCGCTGAGGTTTCTAATTGTAGCTGCAGTATGCAAAGGTGGTCAGTCATCAAGCAGGATTTGAAAGCTTTCAAGCTGGAATGGAGCACGAGAGAGAGGCCCCACTTAGTTCTACATATGTCAGAGTCCAGAAGCTTCTCCTTTCAGCTGCAGAGAAACACAAGCATAAGAACATAAGAAATAGGAGCAGGAGTAGGCCATTCAACCCCTTGAGCTTGCTCCACCATTTAATAAGATCAGGGCTGATCTGATTATGGCCTTAGCTCCACATTCCTGCCTGCCCCCATAACCTTTGACTCTCTTGTACATCAAAAATCTGTCTAGCTCATGTTATGAGAGTTTCCATATATTTTTGATAAAATTTGGAATCTATATTTTTAAACTGAAGAGACTGACCTTTGGGTGTTTTTTTTTAAAGGAAGTTTGACCAGTAGTAAACATGCTTTTATTGGAAAGCAGGTGATTTCAAGTAAACATCACAGGGAGTTTGACTCAAGAGCTATTTGTGACAAGAGAGAATTTATGATTAACATGAGACTTGCCTGGAAAAAAGTTTTGGTTTCACTTTGAACTGTTAAAAGATGCTGGTTTTGGACTAAAAAGAGGCAACTGGAATTTGTTTATGGACCTGCCAGGAGTTCAGAAGAAAACTGTTACTCTCTTTGAAGAATCCCTGCTATTGAAAAGCAAAAGCCTGTATGAAGTGGTACTCTTGCCTCCCTTATTTTTTAAAAACCCTGAATATTTTCAGAAACCTTGCATCTTCAAATGAACTTTGCATCGAATGTGTGAGTACTGAAATCTCTGTTGCTGCAAACCTGATGGAAGCCTATGTGAAGCCTTCTGCAGTTGAATTTCTTTGAATGCCGACCTAAACAGACTGTTCATCAACCTCACCTGGAAAAATTCCGAGTGATAGCCAACTATTCGATCACATTAAACCACATTCCACCACATTCTATTAAAACCACAGATGGGGAGGGGCTTGTTACATGTCAGTCACTCAGTCACTCAAGCATTGTAGTTAGATGTATTTCTTCTTGCTAAAAGAATGGTAGCTCCCTTAAACTTCCTGGGTTCTTGCTGGGAAATAAGCAGACATTTCATCTCCCTCCTCACAGGCCTTGCATTGTCGGATACAGTGTTGAAAATTATGTAGGCATCTCGAGCTGCTAGCAAAGTCATCTTCTAACTGTCCTTTTTTAAATGTCTTGTAAAAGAAATATAAATTCAGATCTCCAGTCAGTGGATTAAAGAAAATTATCATTCAACGAAGTACTTGTCATGACATTGTGCTGAATTAGAAAATATAATTAACTTTGCTTCTGATTTCCACCCCTCCTTTACATTCACATCTCTGCCTCTTCCCTTCCCCTCCTCAACTACCCAACCTTCATTTTTGAGAATAGTCCACCAATGTCCACTACAAGCCCACTGATTCTCCAAGCTACAATCCTGTAAGAACTCTATTCCAATTTCCCAGTTTCTCTGAATCCATTACATCTATTCTGATGATGTGAACTCCCACATCAGAGCTTCCAAAATATATTTTCTTTTCCCTCAACTGAGGGGACTCCTCCACCGTGGTTGCCAGGTCCCTTAAATATGTCCAGCCCATTTCCCAGGGTTAAGGCCTCAGTCCTTCTCCTCCCTGCTAGAACCATGATAGGGTCCTTCTTGTTCTCCCTTATCAGCCCACCTACCTCCAGATTCAACAGATCATCCTCCACCATTTCTCCCACATCTAGCCTGATGCAACCACCAAACACATCTTCCCCTCCTGCCATTTCAGCATTCCGAAAGGGCAGTTCCATCATTAATTTCTATCATCCCAACAGCTGCTCCCTTTCCCCCTGCACTTTCCCATGTAAACACTCCCTCCAGTCCCACCATCCATTGCCCTAAACAGTCCTTCCAGGGAAAACAGCAATTTGCTTTAACTTGTTCCAACTTAGTAATTGTATTCACTGCTCACAGTGCTATATCCTCTATCCCTCTCTTCATCCCTTTTGTCATTTCCTACCCTCCACTTTATCACAGATCTTTCCCATTTGCTCTTTCCCTCCCTCCTCCTCCCTGGTTCTCTACTTGCTTAAAAGCTATTCAATTCTAACATCTTTCCATTCTGATGAAAAGTCATCGACCTGAAACATTGGGCTGCATTTTCCCAGGTGGGTGGTGATCCCGATGGTGGCCTCAGTTCTTGTTCAGAAACCCGAAAGTGGCTGTGGTGTCTTCCCAGAAGCAGCCAGTTAAGAAGCCACCTCCGGGAGCCCTGTAATTAGGGACGGCGGCCAGGTTCTAGCATAGAGATGTCCGTTTGATACGGCCCAGGAATAGAGCCACCGGCCACCCTCAGAGTGTGGGTGCTACTGAGGCTAGCGGTACCATGGAGGTACCTCCAGTAGGAGGGCCGTGGCTGCCATTGCAGCGAGAGCTACATTAGCAGAGACATCAGTCGCCATGAAGTGGCTGCAATGACATGCCTTTTACTTGGGAAGATTTGAGCACTACGATTTAATAACTTAATAGAAGGCCTCACATGGTTTGCGACTCACATCTCCCATTGTGAATCCACCTCTGCTCAATTTCTGGGCTCGTGACACAGTGGGGGTGGGGGGGCGGGTGGGAATGACTGTGCACCGCAAGAAAAATTACAATCCAATTCTACAATAGGGGCAAATATGTAGGAAACTCCAGGCGGGTAGCCATTGCCGCTGGGATTCTGCCTCCAGGAAAACTGCAAGGAGGCGGGAACAAGTTGCGGCGTCAGCCCGCAGCGAGTCAATCGCATCTTCCTCGCAACTCCCCCCTCCCGCCCCCTCCAAAGTTGCCTCCATGGGGCTGGAAAATTCAGCCTGTTACTGTGTTTCTCTTTCCACAGATGCTGCCTGACCTATTGAGTACTTCCAGCATTTTCTGCTTTTATCTCTGATTTCCAGCATCTGCAGTATTTTGCCTTTGTTTGCCATAAAGGCAAAAAATGCGCTACAACATGGTCAACTGGCCTCAGCAGTAACCAATTGCACCATTTTACACTATTACTGGCAGTTAAAGTTATCCCCTCTGCCTTTAATCTATCTTTGTATATGTCTGATCAGGTTGTTAGATAACTGTGCACTGGTTCCTGACTTAAATTCTCACAGAACTCTTGTTCAAATTGTCATTTTAATTCCTCCTGACAAGAACAAGCTGTTCTTTCTTCTGTGATAGTATACTAGAAAAAAATTCCAGCGCTTGCATAATTGTCACTGGCATTATCTTTGAAGGGCAGTTTGCTTGGAATACTGGATCAAACAATGAGGGAATCTAGCACCAAGAGTCACTTATTTCCCCCTGCTCATAATGTAATGCCGGCTCACAAGTAAAGTTAACATCAGACCAGCATTTGAAAACTAAAGCACACAAGGGAGGACTAAGCAATAGCAAAATTAAGTGTAGAGATCCTTCAATGTAACAGAATGCAGAGGCAATTTAGGTGAATACAGCTCTCCTTTTGAACACTTCTTCAGGAGGTGGGCATTGGGTCATTTTATGAGCCCAAGCAACAATGGAGAGCCTGGACAGCTGAGAGCATGGATTTGTAATAGAAGTCTCATTATGTTTGTTCAATATATGTAATTGAACATGTTTACTTCAAATGTGACTTAAATAGATCGATGCTGCAATTGTTTTCCTGGCCTGGGGAGAATCAGCTGCACTAAAATTATAATAATGATATCTGTCATTCTCAATTTCTAAAACATTGATTACATGATTTAAATTTATTTTGTGAACCAGCAAACATAAAAACACCACTGCAGATGCTGGAAAGCTGAAACAAAAACAGAAAATGCTGGAAATACTCAACAGGTCAGGCAGAGAAAAGCAGAGTTAACATTCCAGGTCGTGACCTTTCATGGAAATGTTAAGTCTGTTTTTCTCTCCACAAATGTCTTAAACACTTGCTTGACCCAAGATTGGCCTGGGGTTTCCGGCAGATTTGCATCCATATACAGGCGCAATCAGGGCACAAATCTAATACACAGCTTAAAAGAGGGCGGAATTGTAGGCGTAAGTGATTGTCAATCAATCCCTTCGCCGGAAAGCGACCTACACTTAATAATGGCCCTACCCCAAGTTACACAGCCTTATATGCAAGTTTAGTACAATTGTGCTTACTCAGAGGCTCGCCTCATATTACAATCAGATTTTGAGATGCAACAGGAAACAAAAGTCATTTTTTCTGCTGTTTTCTTGCCATTTTCTGGAGTGTTGTTAAGAAAAGTTATCCTCAATGAGACGGCACTGAATCTTTTGTTTCTTTAAATGGATTTTTATGGCATTAGTATCAGTCGCATTAGATATTGAAAAGCTTCCCGATTGCAGGTTCCTAAACATGCTGTGGCTAGTGTGCATGGCTGATGGTTAAGTGAGTTGGCACTTTAATTTTCATGCTGAAAGAAGAACTATATGGTGGGTGTTCCTTTGGCCCCAATTGTTTATGCTGATTTGTGCCCATTTTACGTTCAAGCATCTTCTACCGAGATTCACAGGAAATTTGAGAATACCTTTATATCGGCAGAATGGATATGGGAATGGCCGCATTGTGGGTTCTACCTTCCAGCTTGTGTCTATGGAGGAAACTCCAGGCCATTGTGTATAATACTTTCCCCCAATTGTATGTGATCTTTTCTTCCCCTTTCTTTCTGTATCCACAATGCATTTTCAAACCAAACCTGTTAAAACCTGATACTCGATTATTAAATAAATAGCAAATAGCAAAAGAAACGGGTATTAGAGGCCCTGTGGGTATTGTGCTAGTACACCAACTCAATAAGCCACATCATTCTCCATCCAGAAAGAACCCAGTCTCAGGCATCACAGGAAGTGGCCAAATGATGTCACCTCACGTAAAAGTAGAGCAAATTCAATGTGAAAGTTAACCAGGCCATCCTATTATTTACACTATGATATAAGGCTCTGAAAAGAAGAACCTAATGATCGTGAAAAAACTAAGAAAATGAGGCTTTCAAAATGTGAAAGACTTATTGTGAAAGTTGTTGTTGTGCCAAATATTATGATATGATTTTCTCTGTGTATCAGTTTATTATATTTAAAGACATTGGGGAGGTATTGTTCATTGTGCTTAGTTTTGGGTAATCATGGGGTGGAGCACATAGGGGGAAATTGGGTGGGGAGGATGGATTTATGTTAAGTGCAAGTTTTGGTTGTTGATGTTGTGCATGCCCATAATATTGCCTGATTTTCCATGAATTTAAATAAATGGGCCTTCTCCATTGTGGGCAAATTATCCTCTCAGACCTATCTTCATTTTTGTACTCCACCCAAGTTAGTATTTGCACTCAAGTAGAACAGAGGAAAAGCTGCCTGATTATTTTTAGCATCGCTATAGCTCAGTGGATAGGTGTATTGACTAGCTGATGTTAATCCACACAGATCAGAAGGGCCCCACATTCCCAAAGTTGGCCAAAGTAAACTGGGATGATGTGCTATAATTGAGTTTAGCAGTTCTGCACGAGTAACTGATGGACCCCTTATGAAAAATGGGTTTGCATGGACATCACGTAAGGACAGAGTCAAGATCCCCTCTAAGGGCCCTATCGTTGTAAAGCCTGCTGATACTTATTGATTAAAATAAGCAAGAGGCTGAAGCGTTGCTGATATTCATGCAGTAGAAGTCAGTGTCTTCAGAAGAAAAGTTGAGGGGCGAAAACATGACAAAAATGCAGCATTTGGTGATGCAATGATGTATGATGTCATCGGTCATCTTTCATCTATCCAACCAGTAAAATCGTATCCATATCCTGGTTACTATTGCAAACATAACAGAAAGGCAAAAAAAAACCATGAGACTGAGTGTTTAATTCTACTCTACCACAACTGTCAGCCACTGCAGAAGGTGCATTGCATATTTCTCATTTCAGTTTGATCAAGGCCCCCACTAAAAGCCAACGCTTGCCAGTAATTTTGTGAATTTAAAGAACGTTTTCGAGAAAAAACAAAAACTCAGTTTTCCACCCTGCATTTAAAATATAGCATCATAATAGTGTTGCCACTGTTTTCATTGTGTTGTGATTTTGACTATGCTAATGAGAAAGTGATAATATTTTCTTGGGGAACCTTGTATTTTTTGATGAGTGACATTGATAGAGTATCATGGATCAGTACGAATATTAAAGAGCAGAAGGATATCAAATTCCAATGGCTGTAGATCGTCATTGTTAACTATTCATGTAGGATATCCAACCTAAATTTATTGATACAATATATTATTGTCAAAAAGAGCACCCAAGAGAGCCTCATGTAGATGGCTCTCTCCCTTTCATTCTCTAGATGCAAACCAATTTATAATAAATCTCAAAACAGAATCCCACATTATATCAATAATGAATTCAAACGTTTTAACCAATGGATCAAATATACACACTACCACAGAAAATAATTTACTTCTCCAGATCTGTGAAGGGAATGGCAAGTACCATTATTTATAACTCAAGTTAATTGTGACAAGTGCTTCACATCAAAACCATTGAATGTTTTGTTCTTTTGCTTTTAAGTCGAATAATTGTTCAGTCCTCCGGGGAGGCTCAGGGAGACAAGTTTGACAAGTGTATCTTGAGAAGTGCAATCATTTTCATTTGGATGTCTCTCTTTTGAAGCCTAGGCTTGCTGGTGGTGTTTTTGCAAGTGTTGTGCATCACAACAGTTGGAAATGGAAATTTTACAGATTGCATTCAGGTCCAACATTGAGCGACCTTACTGCACCAATTCACGCCTTTCCTGTTAGAGTAATCGCCATAAACTTTGGCCTTAGGTTTACACTGTTGGATCATGCCTGATGCTTCTCTCAGTCAGTTAGGAGCTTAGGGAGGTGCGATCCACAGAATTCATAGAATTGTTATAGCGCAGAAGAAGGCCATTCGGCCCACCATGTCTGCACCGGTTCTCCTAATGCACAATTCACCTAGTGCCATTCCCCTGCCTTCTCCCCATAATCCTGCACATTCTTCCTTTTCATATAACAGTCTAATTCACTTTTGAATGCTTCAATTGAACCTGTCTCCATCACACTCTCAGGCAGCACATTCCAGACCTTAACCACTCGCTGTGTGAAAAAGATTTTCCTCATGTTGCTTTTTCTTCATTTACCAATTACTTTAAATCTGTGCCCTCCTCGTTCTCGATCCTTTCATGAGTAGAAATAGTTTCTCCCTATCTACTCTGTACAGACTCCTCATGATTTTGAATACCTCTATCAAATCTTCTCTCAGTCTTCTCTTCTCCAAGGAAAACAGTCCCAACTTCTCCAACTTCTCCAATCTATCTTCATAACTGAAGTTCCTCATCCCTGGATTCAGTCTCATGAATCTTTTCTGCACCCTCTCTGATGCCTTCTGAAGTGGGGCATCCAGAACTGGACTCCAGCTGAGTTGAACTAGTGTCTTATACAAGTTCAACATAACTTCCTTGCTCTTGTACTCTATGCCCCTATTAGTAAAGCCAGGATACTGTATGCTTTATTAACTGCTGTCTCAACCTGTCCTGCCACCTTCAATGACTTATGCACATATATGCCCAAGTCCTTCTGCTCCTGCACCCCCTTTAGAATTGTACCTTTTATTTTATATTATCTCTCCATGTCCTTCCTACCAAAATGGATCACTTCACATTTCTCCGCATTGAACTTCATCTGCCACCTGTCCACCCATTCCACCAACCTGTCTATGTCCTTTTGAAGTTCTACACTACCCTCCTCACAGCTCACAATGCTTCCAAGTTTTGTATCATCCGCAAACTTTGAAAATGTGCCCTGTACACCAAGGTCTACAGGTCCCTTTCAAAAAAAGAAATGTGAAAGGTGTAATGCTTTTGTGAATAACTATTGGCAAGCCTTTCCCTTTTATTTAGAAATACATTAAAAATTAAAATGAGCAGATTAGAACCTGTGGGAAATGGGTAACTGAATTCCCAATATGTGCTCCTGGTGTGTGATGCTCCGCTCCTGGAATGCAAATTTGTAATATTTCCCTTTAATGCCGTGATGTAAATTGTAACAGGATGCATAATTCTTTTACTTTCTTGTGGTGTCATTGCATTTCAAGGCATTCACAAATACTCATTCATACTCCTTTATAGAACACAGAGAACATGCCAAATGGCAGCAACTCTTACCCACACTCTTCAATAAAATGATTTAATCTACTTTATCAAGCATGCTCCTGTTTTGTCCCGTGTATTATGTACTCCTAAATTTGAGTAAATGCATTGTGGAGGAGACTATACAGAGATTTCATTAGGCTAAGGAGCATGGCTATTAACATCTAGCCCATTGGATTCTGCACTGCAATTTTCTTCAGCAGAGGCACAATAGAATTTCTATTGGATCAGCTGATTATCTGAAATGTATACAAATCCGTTGCTTTGTTTTATAGTCTCAAAACCAAACAACTGAGAAATCATATAAAGGAGGGTTTCCATTTACTTGTTATGGAGCAGTTTCCTTTGATGGCTCGAGCTCTCTATTAATAGATGCTGAGTAGACCTGTGCTGTACACAGCAGCTGATGAAGATCACAAAAGTGTGTGGGATATTAGTGTCTTGGGCATCTGTGTGCAGACCCATTAAGGACCTGGGTTTCATGGAAGTGAAGGGAGTTGCCCATAATGCAGCTGCAGTGTCAGAAAAGATGTTCAGACAGTTGGTGCCTGAATCACTTGGGCAGTTTCAGGGAAGACACATTCAATTAAGTTATTTCTTTTTTCTAGGTGGCTCTCCATTGCCATCCTTTATTCTTGGTCTTCCTGTTGCTTGGCCAATCTGTCGATGATGCCGTTCACTATTTAATTGCTAATGGTGCACAATAACCTGGCCCCCGAACCCTGTGGCATTCCCAGTCATGTACTAAGTTCCAACATTTTTGACACAAATTAAGATGCACCAAGAACATCAGATTTACTGTTCCAACTTTGTGAATACTTTAGTCACTGAGCTTTTCTGATCTTTAATTCTTCTGTACTGAGTGCGTACCTCTGGAAGGTATTAACAAGGATATTTTAAAATTGGAACAGATATGGGCTGGTCTTTGTGCTGGAGGCGGGGCTCCCGGAATCGGGCTGAAAAGGTGGGGGTGGGGGGGGATCTCCACCTCTGCCTTTTCGTGTCCCTCCAGAGCGATTATCTGGTCCTTTTAAATCAAAGCTTCAGGAGCTGAGATCCCGTCCCTTTAAAGATGGGGATCCCGCCTCCAAGAGCTTCCGGCCAATCAGACAGCTCAGCAGTATCGGCAGCGCCATCGGGAGCGGTGGCCACTGCCAATACTGCAGAGGTCTCAGGCTCAGGTCCAGTGCTGGAACCCTGGACAAGAGGTAGGTGAGGCGGGGTCGCCGGGGCCAGTCCGGAAGGCGAGGGAGGGTGGGGGGATGGTTCCCAGGGGGGTAAAGTTGTTCCCAGTGGGGATCCTCCATGGCTCACAAATTGACCAGGGAGGAGGGACACCTACCCCCCCACCAAACAAGCCTGCAGGAAGGTCGCCTCGTGTTACAAGGTGACCTGCCCACGTGGTGGAGCCCCCCCGCAACTCGCCCGCTGGTAAGATCCTGGTAAGATCCTAGGCAGGAGGAGACAAGTATTTGGCTATTAATAGGCCACTTAAGGGTCTCAATTGGCCTCTGGGTGGGAAGGCCGTCGTTAGCCTAGCCTGCCTGCGGGATGATCGCTGGGTGAAGGGGAGGTGGCAGACCCTCTGCCCCCCCGCCCCACAACCCATCAAGATACTCTGTGACCACCCCCACCCCCACCTCCAACCCCGCTTCAGGGGACCACACAAACTCCTGGCCTATAAGACAACAGGAGAAGTTACATTAAATGCCACTTCAAAAGTACATCTCTGGCTCATATTGATAGATTTGGCTAATTTATTTAACTAATAATATGTAATTGATTTTAGATTAAAATACAAAATAGAGAAAAAAATAAATTGGGGGCAACATGAATTTGCAGTTATATAGTTTCTTCAATATCATCTCCCAAACCCATCACCTCTTAGCAACTAGAGAGACAAAGGCAGCAGGTGCATGGGAACCGATACTTTCAAGTTCCCCTTCAAGATACACACCATCCTGACTTGGAAATATATCGTTGTTCCTTCATCATTGCTGGGTCAAAATCCGAGAACTGCAGCAGTTCAAGAAGACATTTCCCCACCACCTTCTCAAGGACAAATAGGCATGAGTAATAAATGCTGGCCTTGCCGATAAAGCCCACATCTTGTGAATGAACAAAAATAGTCTTTAGCATCAGCATTACATGTGCCCGTGCCAGTTCTCTGTGAGAGCAATCGGGTAGTCCCACCTCCCCGCCCTCTCCCCGTAGCCCTGCAAATTTTTTTTTCTTCAGGTGCTTATCCAATTCCCCTTTGAAGGCCATAGTTGAATCTGCCTCTACAATACTCTCAGGCAGTGCATTCCAGATCCTAACCAATTGCTGTGTATAAAAGGTTTTCCTCATGTTGCCATTGGTTCTTTTGCCAATCGCCTTAAATCAGTGTCCTCTGGTTCTCAACTCTTCTGCTAACGGGAACTGTTTCTGTCCACCTACCCTGTCCAGACCTCTCATGATTTTAAACACCTCTGTCAAATCTCCTCTTGACCTTTTCTTCTCTAAGGAGAACAACCCCAGTTTCTCCAGTCTAGCCACACAACAGAAGTCTCTCATTCCTGGAACCATTTGCTAAATCTTTTCTTCACCCTCTCTAAAGCCTCCACATCCTTCTTCGAGTCTGGTGTCCAGATCTGGACACAATACTTCAGTTGAGGCCGAACCAGTGTTTTACAAATGTTCATTACACCTTCAGAAAATGCTGGAAATACTCAGCAGGACAGGCAGCTTCTGTGGAGAGAGAAACAGTGTTACTAGGCAGGATTTTATGGGCCCCCTGAGACAGAGTCAGAGGCAGGGGGCCCATAGAATCACCACGGGAGGCAGAGGGCAGAGTGCCCATTACCACCCCGTTGCCAAGCGATTTTGCTAGGGACAGGATAGGCCAATGACGGCCTTCCCACCCTGAGGCCAATTGAGGCCCTTAGCCCACTTAAGAGCCTCTTCCTGCCACCATAGGGACCTTGTAAAATGAGGCGCCACTCTGCGGGCTTGGGAGGGGTCCCTCCTCCGTAGGCAATCTGTGGCCCAAGGAGGACATCCGCTGGCAAAACCTTGACCTCCTAGACATCCCTTCCCCCTGGACATCACAGCCACTCCCCCAACCTCCCTCGCTGGGGCCTTACAGACTTGCCCCAGCGACCTTGTCCCACTTACCTGAGATCTGGGGTTCCAGTGCTGGGCCTGGGTCCAAGGCCTCTGCAGTATTGGCAGCATCACTAGGAGCAGTGGCCACTGCCGACACTGCTGTGCTGCCAGCCCTGTGATTGGCTGGTAGCTCATGGAGGCGGGATCTTCGTCTTTAAAGGGATGGAGGTCCCGGCGCTGGAAACTTCGCCTCCGGAACAACAGAGAATTGCGCCGGAGGGGCGCAAAAGGCCAAGGTGGGGTTCTCCCTGCCTTTTCGCCCCGGTGCTGGGAGTCCCACCACCTCCACAAAATCCAGCCCAGTGTTTCAGGTCAATTCATCAGAACTGTGAAATGTTAGAAATGTAATAGGTTTGAAGCAAGTGAAAGACAGGAGGGTGGGGAAAGAACACAAGGGAAGGTCTGCAATAGTGTGGAAGACAGGAGAAATTAAATGACAAAAGAGTTGGAGATTCTGTGCCAAAGGGAGTGGTAATGGGACAAGTAAAGAAATAAAAAGATGTGTCTAGAAGAGGTGTGAATGGCACAATGGTGAACAGCTACCATCTGAAAGCAGAAACAAGGGAAAAACAAAACTAAAATCAAAACCTGCAAAGTAAAGGAAACAAAAGAGAGATTGGGGAAACTGGACCTGTATTCTCTAGAGTTTCAAGAATGAGAGGTGATCTCATTGAAACCTACAAAATACTTAAAGGGATAGACAGGGTAGATGCAGTATGATGTTTCCCTTGGTTGGGGAGTCTAGAACCAGGGGACACAATTTCAAAATAAGGGGGAAGCCACTTAGGACAGAGATGAAGAGAAATTTCTTTACTCAAAGAGTTGTGAATCTTTGGAATTCTCTACCCCAGAGGGCTGTGGAAGCTCAGTCATTGAGTACATTTAAAGCAGAGATTGACAGATTTCTAAATATAAATGATATAAGGGGATATGAGGATCATGTGGTAAAAAAGCATTGAAATGAGTGATCAGCCATGCTCGTACTGAATGGCGAGGCAGGCTCAATGGGCTGAATGGCCTACTCCTGCTCCAATGTTCCTAAAATGGGGGCAGAGATGACAGTCTGAAATTGTTGAACTCACTGTTGAGTCTGGAAGGCTGTAAAGTGCTTAATTGAAAGATGAGGTGCTGTTCTTATACATTGAGCTTTATCGGAACACCGCAGTAGGCTGAGGACAGAGAGGTCAGCGTGAGGGCAAGGTGGAAAATTCAAATGACAACTAACCAGGAACCCGGGTCATGCTTGCGGACTGAACAGAGGTGTTCCGCAAAGTGCTCACCCAATCTGCATTTGGTCCCCCCATTATAGAGCAGACCACATTGTAAGTGGAGAATTTTTTAAAAAAAATTCTTTCATGGGATGTGGGCTTCGCTGGCCAGGCCAGCATTTATTGCCCATCCCTAATTGCCCTTGAGAAGGTGGTGGTGAGCTGCCTTCTTGAACCACTGCAGTCCATGTGGGGTAGGTACACCCACAGTGCTGTTAGGAAGGGAGTTCCAGGATTTTGACCCAGCGACAGTGAAGGAACGCCGATATAGTTCCAAGTCAGGATGGTGTGTGTATAAAAGGTTTTCCTCATGTTGCCATTGGTTCTTTTGCCAATCGCCTTAAATCAGTGTCCTCTGGTTCTCAACTCTGGTTCTCAATACAGTATACTAAATAAAAAGAAGTGCACATAAATCGCTGTTACGCCTGGAAGGAGTGTTTGGGGTGTTGGAGAGTGAGGAGAGAGGAATTGAAAGAGCAGGTGCTTCATCGGCGGCGACCTTGGTAAATATACCCTCAGTTGGCCCTCTACTTGGCTAAATTGGCCGCTCACCTTTGGTTGTCGAGCCACTGCGGTTCCCACTGCTGATAAAATGGCCCAGTAGCAGAACTGCGTTGAGCAGCCCTCCCAGCACGCCTCCACAGCATTTTACTGGCCACCTGCCTCCTAGCCCATCGCCCAGCGGCTGGTAAAATCTCACTGAGGTGTCAGCAGGGATAATGAATGACATGCCTAGTGGAAGGTGATATGGCATATTTTAGATGATTATTCATAATTTTCTGCAGTAGCCTTCCCTCAGATTAGAACAAATGATAGTGATGGAAGTAATAAAGACATGCCTTACTTTCAAACAGAAGTATCAAGGATAATAAGGACTGAGTTTTAAATGCCTATAAAGTGTCACTAACTATACTGTTAAGAGAATCTGAGATCAAACTTTTTCTTACATATAACAAGTATGGCCAATGTACATTTTTAAATGCTGATGTGTCTTATTAGTATATTGTTACGACCAGGTGAGAAAGAGGACTAGGGATCCCTTTCAGCCTTCATCTGGTCTTACTGTAACAGGGTTTTATTTTTAAACACACTCCCCCTTGGTGAATCCTTGTCCACCGCTTTCCAATTATAAGCTAAAGAAACCAGCACAAACAGGCTTTCTTAGGTTTAAAGAAGAAAGGTGAAAAGGTGGGCGGCACAGTGGCGCAGTGGTTAGCACCACAGCCTCATAGCTCTAGGTACCCGGGTTCGATTCTGGGTACTGCCTGTGCAGAGTTTGCAAGTTCTCCCTGTGACCGCGTGGGTTTTCGCCAGGTGCTCCGGTTTCCTCCCTCAGCCAAAGATTTGCAGGTTGATAGGTAAATTGGCCATTATAAATTGCCCCTAGTGTAGGTAGGTGATAGGGGAATTGTGGGGATGTGGTAGGAATATGGGATTAATGTAGGATTAGTATAAATGGGTGGTTGATGGTCGGCACAGACTCGGTGGGCCGAAGGGCCTGTTTCAGTGCTGTATCTCTAAATAAATAAATAAAAATTAAAGTGGAAAGGTTTGAAGCAATATCTGAAAAGTTGTTGTTACAGTTCTTCGAGCTGACTGGAGAGTACTTGATTGTAGGTAGGTCTTGCTTTTCGTTGGGGCCCAGTATTCTTCTTAAACCTTGTTCACTATAGGAGACTTTTCTCTCTTGGGGTTCATGTGTCTTCAGTCGGTTATTGGAGTTCCGTGAGAAAGAGATGGAAGCAGACAGGAAAGGCTGTGGTAAGCCAGCCAGGAGAGGTCTTTTCAATCCAGGAGCAAAGAGCTTTCTGCCAGTTCAAATACTGCCTCTCCAATTTAAAACTCTCAGTTCAAACTCTGCAACAGCCAGATAGCCATGTGACTAACTGGTCTGACCACGTCTGTTTGTGGATTGAATTGAAGCAGGGAGTAGCTCCTTTGTCTACAAGCACTGTTGGTTAATATGCAAAACTGTCTTTGCAGCCGGGGCCTGGCAACCCCTTGTTACAGGCCTTCTTTTCTTCCCAGTAACAATTTGAAATTTAATTTCCAAGTGGCAAAAGTAATGTGCCTCATTCTTGGCAGGTGGAGGCCTCATGACAGTATGATGACCATTTAAATGCCACTTGTCAGGTGCTTCATTAGTTATAGAATGCCTTTGTCTTTACCTCACAGTTTTTTATGCTTTCCCTTTCAGGACTACTTCGCAAAATCATTTATCACTATAATTATTCTCATTAATTTTCAAAAACTGCCTTGACAAGGTAATTCCTAACAAGATCAGTTTATGCAAAGATATTGTTAGGATGTTCCACTGGACAAGGTTCCTTCAGCCATCTGTACTATACCTTCATTAGTTATCACATTTTCTTCATTATGTAAATACTTACAGACCCATAAGAAGACTAACAAATACATACAACATCATTGAGGAATCTAATTTATTGCAGTTTGTTCAGAAAACAGTTCTAGATAATTTAATGAAGAAAGCTCAAGCTTTTAGAGCACAGAGCATTTAACTTTGATCCCGTATAACGTTTTCTCTATCTGGGAATAACTAAAACTAGGTGCTGTATGTGGATGAGTGCAGTCAGTTCTTCAGAAACCCACTCTAGTGAGAATATCTTCATCTAGGGATAATGCAATGAATAGAGCTTGCAAACAGACTCATCATACTTATTCATCCCAATCTGAAGCAATATCCTTCAAACTGCAGTTGAAGGAAAAAGATTGATTTTTAGATGACAATAATATTCATGCTCATAAAGATGAAAGATGGCAGTGCTGGAAAATGGAATAAAGACAACATGAGATGTCCAATGTCAGGTGTACTGCGGGCCATGTTGTGTATTCACAGAGTAAATCTGCATAAGGTCTTTCTGGGAGCAGCCATGTTGAAAGTTTTATTTACACCTCCCAATAGAGAAGGCAGCAGAGATGCAGTATACAATTGCTTAGCTATCATAGTAAAGTCAGCCTGTTAAATACAGCACACTACACTCCTTCCCAATTAAAAATAACAACTTATACAAAATGGTACTTGTACATAATTTGCCAGAATACAATAACAATACTCGGAAATTTAACAGGTTGGGTTGTATGCTTGGTTGTTACCAACTAAAACATATGTAACCAATATTTCCAGAGTCATTTACATATAAAAAAAATTGTTCTTCCTTAACACCAGTATGTCTTTAACAAAAATATCATCATTGTCAAGAAGTAATGAAAAGAACAACTTATTTCTTCTTCCGTCCTACATACTTTCAATTAACCTATCTCGCTTCATTCACTTTCTGTCTGGGTATCTTCATCCATTTCCATTAGCATGATTCTGCTCTCTCAATATCTCAGACTGTGTCAATGAACTTTGACTTTGACTACCAACTCCACTTAATGGTTAGGACTGTGAAATTGATTGATTAGTCTTAATCAAAGTCTCTGTCTCACTTTGCTCTATTGGTGGATTCTGTGATACCAGCAAACTTTCAATTTCTTTGTGACTTTCATTTTCATTCTGACTTTCCCGCCCCTTGGCAGCGAGCCCTACAACTAAATATTTAAATTCACAATAATAATATGTAATTGAAGCAAGCTGCAGGCGTCGCCCGTCCCACACCGATTTTACGGCTGCCGAACACAGCTCACGCGTCATCGGAACTTCGTACCGAGTTCCGAGACGAGAACCTGGTGGGGAGGAGGAAGGAATAAAATTTTCAGGGTGGGGGGGGGGATGGGGGAGTGGGGAGATCACTTTTTATTGGCTGTGGGGATGGTGGGAAGGGGTTGAAGGGCAAAAGTTAGAAGGTTGGGAGGGGAAGTTCGGGTAGGGAAAAAGGCAAGCTTTGTTAAGATCAGACAATGAAATGACCATTGGTGGGGGGTTGGCGATGGGCCTCCATATCATTATTATTTGTTCATAAAAAATAATGCATACTGTACCTTTAAAATCTTAAAGCTTTGCTAAGAGCTTAAAGCCCTTTAAAAATGGCACTAGCACCTGCACAGTGGCGCTGGACACCATTGCCAGGGACGCGGCGACCGCCTCCTCTATGTCATTGAGAGCAGTCGCTCCACCCCCTGTATTTAAATCAGCCCCCGCGTGTAATATCACAGAGACTGTGCGGCGGCACTTCCGTGTCGGAAGTGCTAGCTTGTCACCTAGCAAATACTTTTACAAAGACCTCTTCACAATTTGTACACTTCTTTCTACAGCACCATTCGATGCTCGGTGATCTAGTGGTATTAGGAACTTAGGAACATAGGAGCAGGATTAGGCCATTCAGCACATCAAGGCTGCTTTTCTATTCAATGAAGAGTGTGTTTACTGTGAGTCATTATCTGACACCAACACTTCTGGCAACCCATAAATTGCAAACCAACTTCTTAAAACCTCAATAGTTTTGGCACTTGTGGTATTGGGCATAACCTCAACATTTATCCACTTGCTATAGCTATCGACCAAAACAAAATACTCTTTCCCTTCCACTTCAAAGAAATTGACATGTACGTGTTCCCACGGTTTTCTTGTGTTTGACCATGGAATGAAAGGAACCTTGGTTGGATTATTTCTCATTCTGAGACACACTTCACAACTTTTCACCAACTCTTCAATATCTCTATCTACCTTTGGATACCAAAAATAGCTTCTTGCTACTGCTTTCATACGGACTATCCCTGTGTGCTCTTGATGAAGTTCCTCTAACAATCTCTCCCTAAACCTTGGCGAATAATAACTCTTAAACACCACAGGAGACAGCCTGGATTTACACTCAGTTCATTTCTACATGTGAAATACTCCTGCAATTTCTCATCATCACACTCTTTAGGCCAGCCATTCATAACATAATTGAACACTTTACTGAGCATCATATCCGTGCGAGTTTCTTCACTAATTTCTCTGGCAGACACTGGCATGGCATTTGTGTGTGTAAAATAATTCACAGGTAACTCATCTGCTAAAAATGAATCAGTCTTCATGGGGAAATCTCAAAAGAACATCCCCATTTGCATGATTTGCTGACTTACGATATTTAATATCATACTGATGGGCCATCAAAATCAATGCCCATCTCTGAAGCCATGCTGCCGCTAGAAATGGTATTCTCTTCTTTGAACCAAATATGATCGTAAGGGCTTATGGTGAGTTAACAAAGTGAACTTTCTACCGTACAGGAATTTATGAAACTTTGTCACACCATATATGATCGCTCATGCCTCTTTCTCAACATGTGAGGAATTTTGTTCTGACTTTGTTAAAGTACATGAAGCATATGCTACAGCATTCTCCACACCATCTTCCATTATGCGTGATAACACCACACCTAACCCCTGTGGTAAGGCATCACACACTAAAATCAATGGTTTCTTGGGATCATAGTGGGTCAAAACAGCATCACTAACCAGTCCTTTCTTCATTTCTTCAAATGCTTTCTGACACTCCACAGACCACTCCCAATCTATTTCATCTTTGAGCAGTTGATACAATGGAGCGAATGTATTAGCTAAGTCGAGGATGAAGTTAGAATAATACACAACAATTCCTATGAATGTTCTAAGTTTTTTTTTGTTCTCTGGTCCCTTAGCTTTCAAAATCCCCTCAACTTTCTCCTGTGTTGGGTTAATACCTTCACCATCTATTTGGTGACCTGCTTATGTTGCACTTGACACCATGAAGCAACACCTTTTAGCTTTGATGTCATACTCTTGAAGTTGATCTAGGACTTTGTTCAAACTTAAAATGTGCTCTTTCTCTGTCGTACTGCTAATTAAAAATCCAAGAAGCAGCACACATCTTTCATCCCACTTAGTACCTGATCCATCATGCTCTGGAACACTGCAGGATCAGTAGACCCCCCCCCACCCCAACCCAAATCATAACCTTTTGTACTGGTACAACCCTTCATGCATATGAATGGTGAGTACTTCCTTGCTCTTGTCCGTTAATTCTAATTGCAAATATGCATTTTACAGATCTATCTTACTGAACACCACCTCATTTGCTAAATTAGAAAACAAATCATCACTAGTCGGCAGTGGGTAAGTATAACTTTCAATCACTTTAATTTAGTGCTTGTTTATAATCACAAATCCGAATGGACCCATCTGCTTTTTGACCTACCACAATGGGTGCAGCCCATTCACTGCTCTACACCTTTTTAATTGCCCCTGCTGTTTCTAATCTATTCAGCTCTTTACTTACAGTTTTTAACTGTGCATTAAGCATTGGCCTAGCTTTACAAAATGTCAGCTGTACATTGTCCTTTATCTTGACTTTGGCCTTGTAATACCTAATTTTAACATTTGGTCCTCCTTGCTTAAAGATTACTTTGTGCACTCTTAGCACTTCCTCAATGTCAGACCTACTCTTACTGATCCCTACTGTAAACAACTCGGCCCATTTTAAACGTATTTTCTTAAGCAAATTTCTTCCCATCGGGGAGACTTGGTTCCCTCATACTACTACCAATGGCAAGTAATGGAATACATCATTGCATTCCGCTCTAACACTAACTTCACCTAACACTGGAATAACTAGTCAGTTTCACACCAGCTTTTCATAAGGGAATGTGACTTAGGGACTTCTTGTACTCTGCTTCTGAGACAACAGACACTGCTGCAGCTGTAGTAACTTCGAAAGTAAGTTGTGAATCTCTGACTTTCATTTTTACTGTGGGCACTGGAATTATATCTTCAACCCTTTTTCCCTGAACTTCCAAGTGCTGTTTTTCTTGCTCTATGACTGAGTACAACTCTTGATCTTCCTGCTCAAGAACATCACTTCTGTTTCAGCTTCCATCATATACGTATTCGAGGACTTCCAAGAGCCTGAGCTAGCTTTAGGTCTACCTTGACCTGGTGCATTGCTGCGACCTGGAGATTTTCCGTGACTTGGACTATTACTGTTTTCTCTATTCCTGTGTGCCGTCTGGATATAACCCACTTTCCCACAGGCATAGCACTTTGACTGGAAATAGGAGCAATTAGATGGTTGGTGGCTACCATAGCAGCAATAACATCTAAATTTCAGACTCTGAGTTTGTGAACTTACCTGCCGTAGCCTGGTTCCTGATGAAATTCGGTGGACCTCCCCTGCTGATTCAGGAAAAGAATTTCTTTGCTATCTGCCACTATCTCTTCCTGTCATTTACATAGCAGTGGCTTCAGCGCAGGCCTCCTTTCACCTCAGCGTATTGCCTTTACTCAAAAGCTTGAGCTGGATTTTATTGTTCTTTACAGCTCCAATGAACATGTCTCTAAGGTTGAATTCTAAGTTCATGCCATAACCACAGTGACGAGAGAGTTACTTTAATTCAAGAATATAATCTGCAATAGACTCACTTATCAACTGTTTCCTTCCACGAAATGCAACTTGGAGTGCAATTTCATTCTTCGTTGTGCCATAATATGAGTCCAGAAATTAATTGCAGAATAGTCCAAAGTACTGAGGTCTCACGGCAACATTGGCTAGACACCACCTCAAAAGCATCTGGCCCCATCATGGCGAGGAAAGCATTCATTTTATCTTCATCTCCTATTTTGTCAGCTTGCAGCCAAATGTGTAACCTTCATTCATAATTATGCCAGTCCTCTTTGTTATGGTTGAATTCCCCCATTGTCCCAAAATAAGTCTTCAGTTATTTTTAAAATAATGTACCTTGCTGATTCATTGAGTTGAACCTGAGCACAAATTGCAGACACACCCAAGCAATCTTTCAAATCGCCCAAACTTACTCAAAATTGACTTTGGGAGTTCCAAAAAGTGTGTAACAATGTTCTTCAGACTGTAACCTTACGAATGAATGTAAAGAAAAAATTCAATCCCATCCTTTTGTCATCAGGTTTCTGTTGTGTATACACAGAGTAAATCTACATGTAGTCTTTACTGGGAGCAGAGAGGCATTATAGCAGTATACAAATGCTTAACTATCACAATATAATCAACCAGTTCAATACAGGTCACATGCTTCTCTTGTCCTGCAGTGACAATTAGGTTTCATTATTACATCAATGTTTCCATGGCTGAAGTAATAATACAAGGCGGAATCTTGTGGACTTAATCCCTGCTGGAATGGCGGGACAGAAGAACATAAGAAATAGTAGGCCATTCAGCCCTTCGAGCCCGCTCCGCCATTCAATGAGTTCATGGCTGATCTGCTACTTCAACACCATTTTCCTGCACTATCCCCGTAACCCCTGATGTTTTTAAAATGTAGAAATCTATCGATCTCAGTTTTGAACATACTCAATGACTGAGCCTCCACAGCCCTCCGGAGCAGAGAATTCCAAGGATTCACCACCCTTTGAGTGAAGAAATTCCTCCTCATCTCAGTCCTAAATGGTCTGCCCCTTATTCTGAGATTGCATCCTCTGGTTCTAGACTCCCCAGCCAGGGGAAACATCCTTCCTGCATCAACCCTGTCGAGCCTGGAAGAACTTTGTATGTTTGAATGAGATCACCTCTCATTCTTCTAAACTCCAGAGAATAAAAACCCAGTCTATTTAATCTTTCCTCATAGGAAAATCCCTCTATCCCTCTATCCCAAGAATTAGTTTGGTGAACTTTCATTGCACTCTCTTTATGGCAAGTATATCTTTCAGGTTGGGAACCCACTTAACTAATTTGTGCAACTTGCTGTGGCTCTTTAACTCAAATACGGCATTAACATCCCATCTCCGGGCCCCCCGCCCCCCAACTAATTAGGGAGGGTAGGTGGAATGACACGTCCAATCTGTTATATCTAATTAAAGAGACCATGGCACGGCTTATACGGGCTCACCAACATTTGGATTGCTGAGGCTGCAGCAACCACAGGAATGAAGAGGAGAGCTGGGAAGGCTGCAGCCGGACTGTGTTCCCTCTAACCTGGAGACAGTGCACCAAGAGGATCCAGGACATCAGGAGGGCAGGAAGGGTGAGCGGCATAACACATTGAGGTGCCAAGCCCCACACTCAGACTTTCCTAGCATTCTCCTGCACAGCACTCCTCAGATCAACACACTTTGCAGCTCCACTCATTCCTCTCCCTGCAGGCACCTCACATCCCCATCTCAACAGCCAACACTCACACTCACACTCCTCCTATTGCTCTCTCGCACCCGTGCCTCAGTCACCCTCCACACATGTCCTTTCCTCTTCTCCACACAAACCATTACGAACGCTCACACCTCTCTGCTTTCTCTCCTTGCAGAAGAGAGCACACAACTTGGCGAGAGGCAGAGATCCCGGGGTGGGGGGAGTAGCTGTGTGGGGGTGGGGGGGGGGGGGGGGGAGGGGGCGGTGGCCATTCAGTGATAGGTGTGCCCAGCTAGCCCACTGGGAAAGAGTTCTTGTTCCAGGAGGCTGCAGATGTCAACAGCAACCTGCCATGAGAGCCTGAGCTCCTGTGGCACTGGTGCTTACACATGTTGAGAGAGGTGCCAGTAGATCTTGTGTTGGAGGTCTCACCTCCTTCCATTTGCTGGATCTTGGCATCCCTCCCCTTTGCCCCGTGGAGAGGCATGCGACTGAGGAGAAGGAAGCTGGTGCTGCTGCTGGTGTTGTCCCTAGATGGGTAGAGTTGTCACCGGGATTCATCCCACTCATCTCCAGATAACCTTGCAAGCTAGTGGCCTAATAAGTAGGGTGGTCCTCATTGGTGAAGTAGTGCTTAGCTTACTGGCACTCTGTGCTGGTAAGTTGTGTGATTTTTTTTTGCAGGTTAAATTCTAGATGTAGCCCTATGCATGCTTGAGATGCTTAAGACCTGGCCTGCCAACCAGCATCTGAGCTTTCTGTAGTTAAGTAACAGAAGAGTGTGTGCCTACAGCAGGGGTTCTCAAAGTGTGGTCCATGGATCACTGGTGGTACGCAGGGGTCCTCCAGGTTGTTCACGGGCAGGTCCAAAATGCAAGTGATTGATGTGCAGTGCCACAGCCGAGGCCGTACGAGAGAACAGGCAAGAACCCTCATCCCCAGCACTTGCGTGATGTCACACAACCAGACCAGCTCCCGCGTGCAAGGCACGAGTCGTCATAAGAGCGAGCAACAACAATGTAGTTTTTAAAGCAAGATTTATGCTACTGTTGATTTTGTTTGATTACTATAGAAGTAAGTTAAATATTAGTTTCTCAGAAGAAGATTATTGTGATGATTTTATAACATATATAAGAATGTTTCAAATAAACGTGTTCTCTTGTAGTATTAATGTTTATAATATGAAAATGTCTATACTTTTGTTTTTGGCATGAATTAATAATTTACTTATATTTAATTAAAAAAATTAATACACATAAGTTTATTACTTTGAGAAAAAGCAGCGAAGTTTCCATCAGCATATACTGGTCAGGTTGTGTGACGTAATATGGCAAGGAGTCCGACCTGTTCTCTCATATGGCCTCACCACAGAACAATCACAACAATTTATATAGCACATTTAATGTAATGAAATGTTTCAAGGCACTTTACAGGAGAAATATAAAACAAAGAATAACACCGAGCCACATAAAGAGATATTAGGTCAGATGACCAAAAGCTTGGTTAAAGAGGTAGGTTTTAAGAAGTGTCTTAAAGTAGGAAAGCGAGGGGGAGAGGCGGAGAGGTGTAGGGAGGGTATTCCAGAGCTTGGGGCATAGCAACTGAAGGTGTGGCCACCAATGGTGGAGCGATTAAAATCAAGGATGCACAAGAGGCAAGAATTAGAGGAGCGCAGATATCTTTAGGGGGTTGCAGGGCTGGAGGAGTTTACAGAGATAGGGAAGGCGAAGCCATCGAGGGATTTGAATACAAGGATGAGAATTTTAAAATCAAAATGTTGCTTGACTGGGTGCCAATATAGGTCAGCGAGCACAGGGGTGAAAGGGGAATGGGACTAGTGCAGTGTACAATGAAGCGGAATGTGTTTTTGATGTGAATGACTTGCCTAGTTACGAGTATGAGAAGAACGGTAAAGAGATTGTTTGTGAGGTTATTGTAAAAATAGGGATCAAAAGTAAAACTACAATAAGGGTATTCAAAACAGCAAGAACAAAGTGAAAAGGAATTTTAGTAATGACTACTTGAAAATGGGATTTTTCGAGATGGACAATAAAGAAAATCTCAACCCTCATTGCGTTTTGTGTTACAAAACTGGCTAATGAAGCAATGAAACCCTCTAAGCTGAAATGCCATTTTGAATGCAAACAAGGAATATATTGGAAAGCCCATTGAATTTTTTAAGGACAAATGCAAAGAACTGATCTACAATAAGAACACTATGCATTACAGGTGGGGAAAATGCTAATGCCACAGAAGCTTCATACAAGGTATCAATGCTGGTAGCAAAGACTGGGAAAGATCATACTGTAGCAGAGGACTTGATCAAACCTGCTGCAAAAATAATGGAAAACATCATGCTTGGGAAAATGCAAAGAATACCATTGACAAGCTACCCCTTTTGAATGATACTGTTTTAGCGTATTGTTGTATTAATAGTGTTGCAGGGCATTCTGGAGAAAGTCTCAGGCTCGGGTAAAGATTACCTCAGAACTGTTTCTTATTTACATTATACTATATACTCACGCTACCTGAGCTGGCATCCTCTGTGCTACTCCTTGTTCTTCTCCAGCCGATCTCATGTAGCTGTTACATCATCCCTCTTACAGTGGGAGGGGTCTCTCACCGTCTTCGGTATTAACCCTTTACATCCTTATATTACATCTCCCCCAAGTCTTTATTCAACATTTTTCCAAACACATATACATTTATGACTTAACTACTACTCTCTCTCCCCGCAAGTCTCTGACTTTAGATTCAGGCTTATCGCAGGTTTGACAGCTCTCCCCGATCTGGCTGTAATCTGTTTGGAACGATCAGTAGTCTTTGTAGCAAGTCTGGGTTGTTGACTTGGTTTTTCATTTCTATGGGTTGTAGTATTCTGTTCTGTTTGGGTTTGTTCATCTTCATCTGGATCTTGCAGATGGATTATTGGCTGTTGCTTTTGAGGAATAGGAATGATATTCCTACGATTCCTTCATATGTTCCCTTCATTTGTTCATATAAAATACAATCACTGATAGTCCTCACGTTTATGGATTACTGTACCTTCTTGTTCCAGGTCACATATTCAAACTTTTTGACCATTGTTTAATTTGGGTAAGCTTCTCGCTCGAAATCGCCTATTGTAATTCCACGTTTGTTTCCTTCTGTAGGAGTTTCCTCTTTCTCGAACTTTCTCATAGTCTTGAGTCTAATCCTGGAATTAATTGTTGAGGCAATACTGGAAGCTGTGTTCTTAACTTCCTTCCCGTTAATAATTCTGCTGGTGATAATCCACACAGAAATGGCATTGAATGATAAACTAGGAGTGAGATAGGAAGATTTTCATTTTTCTTGAGTATAGATTTTATGGTTCCCACACCTTGTTCTGCCTCGTCATTGGACTGCGGATACCTCAGTGAGCTCGTAAGATGCTGAAAGCTCATCTTCACGGCAAACAGTGTGAAACATTCAATAAAAGCAAAATACTGCGGATGCTGGAAATCTGAAATAAAAACAAGAAATGCTGGAACCACTCAGCAGGCCTGGCAGCATCTGTGGAAAGAGAAGCAGAGTTAATGTTTTGGGTCAGTGACCCTTCTTCGGAACTGGATCTTCGGAACTGTAAAACATTCAATGGTGACCGGTGGTCCATTGTCTAATAATATTTCATTCAGAATCCCATGTGTCGCGAAGATGTCCTGAAGGATTCTGGTAACTACCGCAGTGGTTGTAGAACATAATCATTGGACCTCTATTCACCTGGAAAAGTAGTCAATGATGATGATATATGAGTTCCCACCAAACATGAATAAATCCATGACTAGCCTTTTTCCAAGGTCTAGTTGGAAATTGGGTAGTCAACAGTGGTTCTGGCCTTTGTATCACGCATGTTTGACAGTTAGTCATAGAGTCATAGTTATACAGCACAGAAACAGGCCCTTTGGCCCATCATGTCTGTGCCGGCCATCCAGCACCCAACTATTCTAATCCCATATTCCTGCACTTGGCCTGTAGCCTTGTATGCTATGGCGTTTCAAGTACTCATCTAAATACTTCTTAAATGTTGTGAGGGTTCCTGCCTCCACCACCTCTTCAGGCAATGCGTTCCAGATTCCATCCACCCTCTGGGTGAAAAGATTTTTCTCAAATCCCCCCTAAACCTCCTGCACCTTACCCTAAATCTATGCCCCCTGGTTCTTGACCCCTCCGCTAAGGGAAAAAGTTTCTTCCTATCAGACCTATTAAACCCCCTCATAATCTTGTACACCTCAATCATGTCCCCCCTTAACCTTCTCTGCTCTAAGGAAAACAACCCTAGCCTTTTCAGTCTCCGTTCATAGCTAAAATGCTCCAGCCCAGGCAACATCCTGGCAAATCTCCTTTGCACCCTCTCCAGCGCAATCACATCCTTCCTATAGTATGATGACCAGAACTGTACATAGTACTCCAGCTGTGGCCTAACCAGCGTTTTATACAGCTCCATCATAACCTCCCTGCTCTCATATTCTGTGCCTCGGCTAATAAACGCAAGTATCCCATATGCCTCCCTAACCACCTTATCCACCTGTGCTGCTGCCTTCAGTGATCTATGGACAAGTACACCAAGGTCCTTCTGATCTTCGGTACTTCCTAGGATCCTACCATTCATTGTATATTCCCTTGCCATGTTAGTCCTCCCAAAATGCATTACCTCACACTTTTCAGGATTAAATTCCATTTGCCACTGCTCCGCCCATCTATATCTCCTTGTAATCTAAGGCTTTCCTCCTCACTATTTACAACACCACCAATTTTCATGTCATCTACGAACTTACTGATCATGTCTCCTATATTCACATCTAAATCATTAATGTACACTACAAACAGCAAGGGTCCCAGCACCAATCCCTGTGGTACACCACTGGTCACAGGCTTCCAATCGCAAAAACAGCCCTTGACCATCACCCTCTGCCTCCTGCCACTAAGCCAATTTTGGATCCAATTTGCCAAATTGCCCTGGATCCCCTGGGCACCTTCTTAACCAATCTCCCATGCGGGATCTTATCAAAAACCTTACTGAAATCCATGTAGACTACATCTACTGTTTTACCCTCATCGACACATCTAGTCACCTCCTTGAAAAATTTAATCAAATTAGTTAGATACAATCTCCCACTGACAAAGCCATGCTGCCTATCTTTGGTTAATCCCTGCCTCTCCAAGTGGAGGTTAATTCTGACCCCCAGAATTTTTTCCAATATTTTCCCAACCGCTGATGTTAGTGGCCTGGTTTATCCCTACTACCTTTCTTCAATAATGGTACCACATTCGCTGTCCTCCAGTCCTCTGGTACCTCTCCTGTGGCCAGAGAGGATTTGAAAATTTGTGTCAAAGCCCCTGCTATCACCTCCTTTGCCTCACATAACAGCCTGGGATGCATCTCATCTGGGCCTGAGGATTTATCCACTTTTAAGCCTGCTAAAGCATCTAATATTTCCTCCCTTTCAGTGCTAATATGTTCAAGTATATCACAACCCCCCTACCTGATCTTTACACCTACATCGTCCTTCTCCATAGTGAACACCGATGAAAAGTAATCATTTAAAATCTCACCTATGTCCTCTGGCTCCACACACAGATTGCCACGTTGGTCTCTAATGGGCCCGACTCTTTCCCTGGTTATCCTCTTACCCTTAATATACTTATAAACGCCTTAGGATTTTCCTTTATCGTGCCCGCCAGTGTTTTTTCATGTCCCCTCTTGGCTCTCCTAATTACTTTTTTAAGTGCCCTCCTACACTTTCTATACTCCTCTGGTGCCTCCGCTGTTTTCAGCGCTCCGAATCTGCTGTAAGCCGCCTCCTTTTTCCTGATCCAATCCTCTATAGCGCTTGACATCCAGGGTTCTCTGGGCCTGTTGGTCCTACCCTTCACCTTAATGGGTACATGTTGGCTCTGAACTCTCACAATTTCCTCTTTGATGTGATGTAGACTTTCCTACAAGTAGCTGCTCCCAGTCCACTTTGGCCAGATTCTGTTTTATCATCTTGAAATCGGCCTTCCCCCATTTCAATACCTTTATTTCTGGTCCATCTTTGTCCTTTTCCATAGCTACCTTAAATCTTACAGAGCTACGGTCACTATCCCCGAAATGCTCCCCCACTGACACTTCTACCCCTTGACCAGTTTCATTCCCTAGGATTAGGTCCAGTACTGCCCCTTCTCTTGTAGGACTTTCTACATACTGGCTCAAAAAGCTGTCCTGTATGCATTTTAAGAATTCCGCCCCTTTTAAGCCTTTTGCACTAAGACTATCCCAGTCAATATTGGGGAAGTTGAAATCCCCTACTATTATTACCCTATAATTGTTACACCTCTCTGAGATTTGCCTACATAACTGCTCCTCTGTCTCTTCCTGACTGTTTGGAGGCCTGTAGTACACACCCAGTGATTGCCCCCTTTTTGTTTTTAACTTCTACCCAAATGGCCTCATTTGAGGAACCTTCGACGATGTCATCCCTCCTTACTGCAGCAATTGACTCCTTGATCAACAGTTCAATGCCACCTCCTCTTTTTTATCCCCTCCCCTGTCACGCCTGAAGTTTCTATACCCTGGAATATTGAGCTGCCAGTCCTGTCCCTCCCTCAACCATGTCTCTGATTTAGCAATAATATCATAATCCCATGTGCTACTCAACACCCTCAATTCATCTGCCTTACTAGTAAGACTCCTTGCATTGAAATAGATGCAACCCAACCTTGCATTTTTCACTTGTGCCTTACCAGGTCTATATTTGCTCTGTCTTCCAGGCAGACTCACTTTCTGTTCTATATTACCCCCTACTGTACCTCCACTCTGTATCCTATCCCCCTGCCAAATTAGTTTAAACACCACCCCCCCAACAGCACTAGCAAATCTCCCAGCAAGGATGCTTGTCCCATTCCGGTTCAGGTGCAACCCGTCCAACTTGTACAGGTCCCACCTTTTCCAGAAACAGACCCAGTGATTCAGGAAACTAAAGCCCTCCCTCCTGCACCATCTCCTCAGCCACGCATTCATCTGCTCTATCCTCCTATTTCTAAACTCACTAGCACGTGGCACTAGGAGTAATCCAGAGATTACAACCTTAGAGGTCCTGCTTTTTAACCTGCTACATAGCTCCCTAAATTCTTGTTGCTGGCCCTCATCCCTTTTTCTACCCATGTCGTTGGTACCAATGTGTACCACGACCTCTGGCTGCTCACCCTCCCTCTTCAGAATGTCCTGCAGCCGCTCCGTGACATCCTTGACCGCTAGCACCAGGGAGGCAACATACCAACCTGGAGTCACATTTGCGGCCACAGAAACACCTATCTGTACCCCTTACAATGGAATCCCCTATCACTATAGCTCTTCCACTCCTTTTTCACCCCTGCTGTGCAGCAGAGCCATCCTTGGTGCCACGGACCTGGCTGTTGCTGCTTTCCCCTGGGAACCCATCCCCCCAACAGTATCCAAAGCGGTATATCTGTTTAAGAGCAGGATGGCCACAGGGGACTCCTGTACTACCTACCTGTGCCTACTACTCCGTCTGGTGGTCACCCATCCCTTTCCTGCCTGTGCTGCCATTACCTGCGGTGTGACCACATCACTAAACGTGCTATCCACAACGTCCTCAGCATCGCGGATGCTCCACAGTGAATCCACCCGCAGCTCCAGCTACGTAATGTGGGTAGTCAGTACCTGCAGATGGATACACTTCCTGCACACATGGTTGTCAGGGACACTGGAAGCATCCCTGATTTCCCACATAGTGCAGGAGGAGCATACCATGGGTGTGAGCTCTCCAGCCATGACTTACCTTTAAATTAATTTAGTTACTCCCTTTAAAAAATACTAATTACACTAGGGGTCTTGTTCTACTCCACACACTGCCCACTGCAATATAAAGTCTTTAATAAATTACACTAATTTAAGTAGTACTACTCACCTTATCACTTGAGGTTTTTTAAAAAAAACTTTCCCCTTTTTTAAGCAATTTAAATGCACTAACAGCTGTTACTTACCCAACCAATCATCTTGCAGAATTCCCGTGATGTCACTGTAAGTTTTTGTTTTCCTCTTTTCGAGTCTCAGCGCACACCGAGAGGCACGGAGTGTGTACCGCTGCTCCGGATCAGGTTCCTCGCAGGTCCGCCAGCCGCCACTCCGCTCTGCTCCCAAGTAAGTGAAAGAGGGCCTCGAGCCCCGCTCTTTATTTCCAGCCGCTGCTCTGGATCAGGTTCCACGCAGGTCCGCCATGGTCATGATCATGGTCTCAAAATCCTTAGATATCCCCGACCACCATAGTAAAGATTGTGCCCTCGCTCTGCTCTTGGTTATACCCAAATGGCCTTAGTGTAGACGATCTAAGATATTGATTTCATTGAAGTAGGAAAAGCAATTCTGTCGTTGCAAACTAATAAGCCATCAATTATGGTAAAGTATTACAATACTCATGAGATGTCTTCATTGTTCTCCCTCCTGGACTTTCTTGTGGCCACCCATGTGTACAATATTGTCTCAGGTGATGCATTCTTCTTCATTCTTCTGTGCTTGTTGTATTTCTCGCAATTTCTGTGTACTTGCTGAACAACATTGTGCTGTGTGTTGTGAATATGATTCGACGTCACATACGAACTTCACATTTTCCTCTGTTGGATGGTTTAATGTTGCCCTCAATAACACATCGACTGATGACTGGAAGGAATTTATTTGCCTTGTTTGCTCGACTTCGGCTACCTTCTTAATCAACTGCAGTTCTAAGCATGCATTTCTGCTCAGTAAGGAAATTTCTTGATTATGTAAGACATATTATGGGAAGGCGGTAGCGTAGTGGTAATGTCACTGGACTGGTAGCCCAGAGACCCAGGCTAATGCTCTGGGGATGTGGGTTCGAATCTCACCACAGCAGATGGTGAAATTTGAATTCAATTAATAAAATCTGGAATTAAAAAGCTAGTCCAGTGTGACCATGAAGCCATTGTCGATTGTTATAAAAACCCATCTGGTTCACTAATGTCCTTTAGGGAAGGAAATCTGCCTTTCTTTCCTGGTCTGGCCTACATGTGACTCCAGATCCACAGCAATGTGGTTGACTCTTAAAATGCCCTCTGAAATGGCCACTCAGTTCAAGGGCAATTAGGGATGGGCAATAAATGCTGGCCTAGCCAGCGACGCCCACATCGCATGAACGAATAAAAAAAAAATAAGGTCTCTACCGGTTGCCTTCCTTTATGCTGAAGAGTTGCTTGGAGATTGCCTTTATGCTTAGTTGTGTCTTGCCTGGACCATGTAACTGTATATCTGTTGCAGGAAATGTCTCCTAACCCATGGCTCTTGGTCAGACAATGCTGTGACACTAGCACCTCTGTCAAGCTTAAAATTCATGAGGTGTCCATTCATGTAGCTATCTGCCTTCCAGAAATCTTGGTCTAGGTTATTGATTTCTCCCAAGAAATCTCCTGGTTCTTTCTCTTATGGATATTGTTGTACTTGATTCACTGCTGTTTGAGTGAAGGTCTTTTGCTGTGTAACCTTAAGCGAAGAAATTTTGCTGTGGGCATCTTCCCATAGTGTCCAGTTTTTTCACAATTAAAACACTCAGCTTTACTTGCTGGGCACTGCTCTCATTGGTGAACCTTCCTGGCTCCACAACCTTGGCAAGGTTTGAACCTTTCTCATCTGTATGTTTTCTCTGTTCCACAAAGTGGCTTTGGCTTAACCAGCTGGACAGGCATTGGACTCCTTCTCATCCACGGTTTGTCTTCAGCTCGTAGGATGTCCCTATTCTGTTTGCGAACTTCGGCCTGTCTTACAATTTGAATGGCGTTTTCCAGTGTAAGGTCTTCCTTGGATTGCAACAAGTCTGACAAGGATTCATCCGCTATGCTGATGATTATCCTGTCTCTGCCTTTAATTTGCCATATTCGCAACCTTCTGCCAATCTATAAAGGTCATTAATATAGGAGTCTACAGATTCACCAATCATCTGCGCCCGCTTATTTAATTCGGCCATTTCCAAGATTTTATTGCTACGAAGATTAAAATATTTGCCAAAGGTTTGAACTACCTCTTTGAATTTATTGGAAGCCTCATTGATCCCTTGTCGGACAATTACTGCAATCTTACCTACTGAATATAAAAGGGTGTTGATCTGTTTAACTTCTGAATTTGTATGGAGCTAGAGTCATAAAGTCATAGAGTTATACCGCACAGAAACAGGCCCTTCAGCCCATCATATCCATGCTGGCTATCAAGCACCTATCTATTCTGATCCCATTTTCCAGCACTTGGCCCGTAGCCTTGTATACTATGGCATTTCAAGTGCTCATCTAAATACTTCTTAAGTGTAGTGAGGGTTCCTACCTCTTTCTGGGCGGCACAGTGGCGCAGTGGTTAGCACTGCAGCCTCACAGCTCCAGGGACCCGGGTTCGATTCTGGGTACTGCCTGTGTGGAGTTTGCAAGTTCTCCCTGTGTTTGCGTGGGTTTCCTCCGGGTGCTCCGGTTTCCTCCCACATGCCAAAGACTTGCAGGTTTATAGGTAAATTGGCCATTAGCAATTGCCCCTAGTGTGGGTAGGTGGTAGGGAAATATAGGGACAGGTGGGGATGTGGTAGGAATATGGGATTAGTGTAGCATTAGTATAAATGGGTGGTTGATGGTCGGCACAGACTCGGTGGGCCAAAGGGCCTGTTTCAGTGCTGTATCTCGAAACTAAACTATCACCCCTTCAGGCAGTGTGTTCCAGATTCCAACCACCCTCTGGGTGAAAATTTTTTTCCTCAAATCCCCTATAAACCTCCTGCCTCAACCAACCTTGAATCTATGCCCTCTGGTTATTGACACCTCTGCTAAGGGAAAAGGTTTCTTCCTGTCTACCCTATCTATGCCCCTCATAATTTTGTATACCTCAATCAGGTCCCCCCTCAGCCTTCTTTGTTCTAAGGTAAACAACCTTATCCTATCCAGTTTCTCTTCATAGCTGAAATGCTCCAGCCCAGGCAACATCCTGGTGAATCTCCACTGCACCCTCTCCAGTGCAATCACATCCTTACTATAGTGTGGCGACCAGAATTGTACACAGTACTCCAGCTGTGGCCTAACTAGCATTTTATACAGCTCCATCATAACCTCCCTGGTTTTATATTCTATGCCTCCGCTAATAAAGGCAAGTATCCCATATGCAATCCTAACCACCTTATCTACCGGTGCTGCTGCCTTCAGTGATCTATGGACAAGTACACCAAGGTCCCTCTGACCCTCTGTACTTTCTGGGATCCTACCATCCATTGTATATTCCCTTGCCTTGTTAATCCTCCCAAAATGCATCACCCCACACTTCTCAGGATTAAATTCCATTTGCCACTGCTCTGCCCATCTTACCAGCCCATCTATATCATCCTGTAATCTAAGGCTTTCCTCCTCACTATTTATGACACCACCAATTTTCTGTGAACTTACTGATCATACCTCCTAAATTCACATCTAAATCAGTAATGTTCACTACAAACAACAAGGGTCCCAGCACCAATCCCTGCGCTACCCTACTGGTCACAGGCTTCCAATCGCAGAAACAACCCTCGAACATCACCCTCTGCCTCCTGCCACCAATTTTGGATCCAATTTGCCAAATTGCCCTGGATCCCATGGGCTCTTACCTTCTTAACCAATCTCCCATGCGGGACCTTATCAAAAACCTTACTGAAGTCCATGCAGACTACATGAATTGCTTTACCCTCATCTACACATCTAGTCACCTCCTCGAAAAACCTTAGGAATCTCTTCCTCCAAACAGACCAATTTTGAACCTGATTGGGTCCTTCTAGATCTTGAAAACTTTCTGACATTCCAAATTGTGAATGCATATTACTTTCTTTGCTGTAGTATGGCTTTCTAAGGTGTTCCTCTTTATTTTTAAATCTTTCTTTCAGGCTTGAATGGAGGTTTTCACAGTCTTTTGGGGATTTCCCACACTTTCTGACTTAATGGCTGCCAACTCCACCCAATTCCCAAGTCATCTCTTCGCCTGAGATTGATGTCTCTACCTGTGGTTTTGGCTGTGTGTGCCATTAATCATTACTGGCCCCCATACACAATCTCTCTCCTGATCATGGACCGTCACCTGGTACTGAAACTCATACCCAATCCCTGGACTTGGATGTACCAATGCAGATCCCCACACTTCTGTGGTGCGCTCTGAGAGACTGCAGGGCTTTCTCACCGACTGTCCGCATCATCTGTGGCACTGGAGCAGCTCCTGAGTTTTTTGCAGTCCGCTGACTAGATCTGCTGTTTTCCTTGCGCTTCTCCATGAGATAGGGAGATCTTCACATTTTCTTGGTCGTTTTAACTGCTGTTGTTTTACCGTTGCTTTACCGCTGCCACCATGCTGCATGTTGTTGTATTAGTTGTATTGCAGGGCATTCTAGAGAAAGTCTCAGGCTCAGGCTCAGGTTAACTCAGAACTGTTTATTGTTTACATTATACTACATAAACACTCCTCAAGCTTCCTAAGCTAGCATCCTCTGCGCTGCTCCTTGTTCTTCCCCAGCTTAGTGACATTATCCCTCGTACAATGGGAGGGGTCTCTCTCACTGTCTTGTGTATTAACCCTTTACATCCTTATACTACACTGTTCAGTGTTGAATGACATTTATGGTGAAAATGTGAAATACCTGCATCAGAGCCAGTACTTCTTGCTCCAACTTGACAATTCCACCGATGGAGTGTGACTGATGCTAACCTTCTGGTGTATGTCAGATATGAATATTCAGGGGAAATACATGATGAATTTTTGTTCTGCCAATCTCTGCCTACCAACATGACAGGCAAGGCCATTTTCGAGATACTGAACTATTTTATTGTGAAAAATAAAGTGTCAGTGTTTTGTACTGGTGGCGCTTTGACAATGACTGGCAGGATGAAGATCCTATCTGCATGTGTCTAAGCAGTTGCACCATTTGTGGCAGCAATGCATCATGAACAGCTCACTGTGAAGAAGAAGCCTTAAGACAGTCCTGGGCGAGGCCTTAAACTGTCCTGGTCGAGACAGTAAAATTTGTAAACTTTATCAAAGAATGCCTTCTGAACGCATGCATATTTAAAGCCCTGTGCAAAGAGATGGGGAGTGAACACATGAAACTTGTTTTCCATACTGAAGTTCGTTAGTTGTGATGGGGCAAAGTACTCACCTGCCTCTTTGAACTGCACAAAGAGGTCAAAATCTACCTGCCGAACAGTGACTGTTGAGTGTGTGATCTCTCGGACCGCATGCATGATTTCTCCTCCTAACTAGCATACATGGCTGATAGTTTTAGCATCTTGAACAGTCTGGACCTTGCCTTGCAGGGAAAATCTGTCACTGTCTTTAATGTCCAGGACAAAGTAAAACCTTTACATATGAAGGTGGAACTGTTGTGTGGCCACCTCGACCATGGAGAGTTTGACTCTTACCTATTTCCTGCTTACATCCAAGGAAGAAATTGATAGGCAGATTGTTGAAGACTTCAAAGACATGGTCTCCACTAGCAATTCAGGAGTTATTTCCCAGAACCAGCAACAGGATTTGTGTGGATTAGAAATGCATTTGCAAGCATGGGCCTCATTGGAGACATGGTGGACAATTTTGCGGAGCTTGCATTGGACAGATTATTGAAGCTGGTATTCGGTGAGGAAGGTTTGATGAGCTTTTGGCTCCACAGACATGCTGAGTATCTTGGACTTGCTAACGCAGGTCTGAAGCACCTGCTGCCATTCCCAAAAACATTCAACCGCGAGACTGGATTTTTAACACTTGTGAAGCTGAAAACAAAGAAGAGGAACTGGCTGAACATGGAGCCTGACATGAGACTGAAGTTCTTGAGCTTGGAACTAGGCATCACCTCACTGGTGTCTCATCAAAAGCAATGCCATTCTTCCCATTAATGTTGATTAGTTTTTTGCGGTGGCAAGTGGAAGTGGTTAGAGTAGGACCGGTAGGTGGTCCACGAGGTCCTTTGCCTCACCTAAGTGGTCCATGGATGAAAAAGTTTGAGAACAACTGATCTACAGGGAGAGAGAGCACTCTGTACTGGGTAAACAGACATTTTACATGGTATAGATTTTTCATTGGCTTAGTTTGGAGATTCTTAAACAGGTGATGGATTTTTTCATATATCATGCATTCAACTGACAAAAACAAATTATTACAAGTGCATACAAATATATGAAAGAAAAGCCAAGTGCCCACCTAGCTCATCTGTTGTTTAGGCCTATGCATAAATTCTAATTCATTTTCCTCCTCCTTTGGCACCAGACTATATCCTTCCTCCTCTTTGAAATCCATCATTTATACATTTTTAATGTTCTAATATCAAATTCATATGTTAATAACTCTTGATCTGAATCTTTTATTTGTTCATGGGATGGGAGCATCACTGGACAGGCCAACATTCATTGCCCATCCCTAATTGCTCTTGAGAAGGTGGTGGTGAGTCACCTTGAACACAACTGAGTGATTTGTGAGGCCATTTCAGAGGGCAGTTAAGAGGCAACCACATTGCTGTGGGTCTGGAGTCACAAATAGGCCAGAGCAGGTAAGGATGGCAGATTTCCTTCCCTGAAGGATATTAGTGAACCAGATATATTTCAAGGTAAATGTTGCTGATACTAGCTTTTTAATTCCAAACTTTATTTACTTAGGTGAATTTAAATTCCCAGTTGCCATGGTGGGATTTGAATTCCTGTCTGTGGATCATTAGTCCCACCCTCTGGATTACTAGTTCAGTAACATGAACACTACGCTACCATATTTACTATTTACTATTTTTATTTAACTTGATGTTTTCTTAACTTGTAATCAAAACTCCCAGTTCTCCCATCCAGGTGCAGGACAAAGAATTTTTCCGTGTCTATATTAATGATTCCTTGAATAAGGATCCCTTCCATTTTTTTTCCATTGAATGAGCTGCATCAGTCTCTCATCACAGTTGATTGTTTTACTATCTGAGTTGTTCTACTTTAATGGGCACTCTTTTCATTTGATGAGTATTAAGGAATGAACACTCTATATAGCTCCACTTTACTAGTCAATTTTGTAAACTGCTTATATTTACCATTTGTCGTAATACCTCAGATTCGAGAAATCACAGAGAATCCAGAAAAGTTATTCATATTGACGTATATGCCAATAAAAACTGTATAGTCCTGAAAAAACTCCTTATCAAATGTGCTGATGTTGACATCACCTTCCAGAAAGGTCTTCCGAGTAACCTGAATGTACCTGGACAAAGGAGCTTCGTGTACTGGAGTAAAGTATTTTGATTTATGGAAATGAGGAACATCATTGAGATTTCTAAACAAAAACAAGAAATGCTGAAAATACTCAGCAAGTCCGGCAGCATCTGTGGAGAGAGAAGCAGAGTTAAAGTTTCAGGTCTGACCTGAAATGTTAACTCTACTTCTCTCTCCACAGCTTCTGCCGGACCTGCTGAGTATTTTCAGCATTTCTTGTTTTTGTTTCAGATTTCCAACAGCTGCAGTATTTTGCTTTTGTTATTATTGGGATTTCTAAAATGCATTTCACACAGAATTCATCTCGCTAACAAAGAACGGATACTTTTATCTTGTTGAACTGCACTAGATTTGATCTGCAGGTTAATTAAGGCTTTAACATGTTTGTATGGCTTCCATTTTATGAAACAAGATCAATGGATGGGATGCATGGTTGAAAACGATTTGTGATGAATTTAGGAGAAAATCTCAAGCTAAATATCACAGTAGGACAATAATTTCAGTGCATAACATGATCTCTAATATGTGCACAGTAAAACCAAAGGCGAGATTGTAACTCATTCAAAATCCATCCACTTGCACTGAGTTAAAATCAGCCCCAAAACACTGGTAAAAGTTAGATAATGCTCAATTGACCTACTTCTTTTGTGCTATCTCTTAGTATTCCTGATAATTCCCTTGTATACTTGTCTATTTTTTTTTGTTTTATTCAGCGTTATTCCTCCTAAATTTATTATATAGGAATGTAAAATGCTAACATTATTGATGTTTTAAATTTTATATGGTGAGCTTTTATGTGGAGGAGTGACTGCAACTGGTCACAGAAGTTCACATTGAACATCCACAATGAGGATTTTTCCTAAAATATTGATGGAAGTATTATTAAAAATGATTGTAAAAATTGATTGAATTAACTCTTGCAGTAAAAGTGATGAGCTTTTGCAGTAAAAACAGATAAGCCCTGTACTTGTAATCTTGAATGTCTGATTTAAGATACCATTGTGGCCAACCTCGTTTAAATTGACAGAAATATGTTTTGCCCCCTATTAAGAATTTAGCACATATTAAATAAAACAGTACTTTAAAATTAACAATAACACAGTCAGTGAAAAGAGCCCTGAGGCTGATCACTGGTGTCAGGTCTCTGAGATATGAGGAAAGGTTGGGGAAACTCAGGGCATTCTGCCAAGAGTTGGGGCAGGGTAGGTTTTGCTTTTGTCCAATTGTATCAAATGGATTTGCTGATTCACTATCACCCATTTTATGCTATCTCACAAAGCCAAAGTCTACCCTGAGGTGTCTGAGAGGTCATCTTATAAAGAGATGTAAAATAGTAAGTAGTGCAGAAAGGATAAATTCTGAAGAATATTTTAAATTAAATTGTGGGAATGGAGCAAGGGGACATGGGTTCAAATTAGTAACAGGTAACTTCAGGACTGATATGAGGAAGTTCTTTGTCACACAGAGAGTGATCAACGTTTGGAACAGACTTCTGGGCAGAGCACTGGAGGAAAAAAGCCTTTGAATCATTTAAGAAATAATTAGACATTGCAATGGGTAACTGTGTGATGCTTCCAGATGGATGAACTAATATGGATTGAATGGTCTTCCTCATGCATAGTTATCTTGTGATCTCATGAAGAATATTACAGCTCTTTAAACTATAATCAGCTTATAATCGACCCACAATGGGCTTTAACTGTTTTATCCAGCTTCTTATTTCTTTCCTTACCTGCTGTGCATGGAGTACAACACGGCAGGTGGGGCTCGAGAGATGCTGACATTCTACAAGAGATCATGATGATGCCAATTGGGAAGCAACCTATTGACAGAGCCAGCTGGTACTCATTTTACGATTTACAGAGATTTGTTCATCATTCTACAGAAGCCACAGAGAGAAAGAAATTCTCCCAGACTTTCAAGACAAATTTACAGCTTTATGGAAAATAAATTCACGGGGAATGTTGTAATTATGTGTAGTATATGATTTCCTGCTAAACACAGTAGTATATTATTGTGGCACAGTATGGTTGCATTAGTGAACTAAACTGTAATATTCAAATATTTTAAAGCCACTTATGTTCTTTCATGGGTTGTCATTCTAGTTATAAAACCATGAAGCATTAGCAATGAATTCTTCTGATCTAGTGACCAGTAAACTGTAATGATCAAATGCAGGCCTTCTCAAATGGATGACAATGATTGAAATTCACTATACTTTTTGTAAACCCCAAGTGTTACCATTAATTTACAGAGTAATCTATTTAAGATGAGGATTGAATTATTTCCTCTTCACTCTGATTAAGAAATTCGAGTCAGTCCTGAAGGAACATTCTCACTGTGATCTGGACTTTATATCACATCGGACTGACATCATTTCAAAATGAAAACAGAAGACACAATATTACACATTTTATTTAACTAGTGCCTCTCCCCTTGTTCATCTGAAACCTTATTCATCCAAATCTTTCAGGACAAAAGATAACCTGATTTTTATGTTTCTGAACATGCAAAAGCAAAAAAAAAACAGACACTGAAGGGAAACAATCCACAAGGAAAGTAATGTATTAAGATCTTTGGTGTAATCCAGGATTTCAGTAAGACTTGGATCAGTGAGTCGTCATATAGAAAGGGTTTGGAGGTGGAAGTATATTAACTTGAAATGTCCATAGTTCAATTCTCAATAATGTATTTGACAATATTAAACCTAGACAACTATTTGAAGTGATAAAATAAGGCTCTGGACCTATTAAAATTATAGTAACGGATTTGAGATTGTTCACCTCTAACCAGGTCATTCAATTAAAAGGAAACTGATCACTTTGGGTGGGATTTTATGTTCTTCCCCCACGGCAGGTGTGGAAGCGAGGACAGCATAAAATTGAGTGGGATGGTAGCGGGGTGAATGGCCTTCCTGCCCTGCCACAATTGAGGCCCTTAACTGGGCAATTAATGCCCAATTAAGGGCCTCAACCTTCCGCTGCTGCAATTAGCCGTGCAGCGGGCAGGCCTTTGGCGCACAGAAAGCACGGCATGATAAACCGTGCAGGTAGCTTCCTGGCTCCGGGGGGCAGTGGGGTCCTTCATTACAAGACACTTGGTGTCTGAACCAGGGACCCTGCAATGGAAAGGGGGGGGGCTGCTGAGAGCCACCCCCTGCCCTTGCTAATAACTCCCTACACCCCCTTCCCCCAAAACCCCCACCCTGCGAGACCCTCCTGTCCTGACTTACCTGTGGCCTGGGTCCAGCGATGCTCCTGAGCCTCGGGCTGATGTTCCACTGGCAGCAGCCACTGTTTCCACATTGGCGTTGCTCTGTGGAAGAGCTGCCAGCCTCTGATTGGTTGGCAGCTTTCCAAGGGTGGGGCCTCTGTCACCAGGGTCCTTGACTCCATGGAAGGCCCACCGCTGTCCAATTAAGAGCCTATTTGGCACTTGATTTGGTGGGCCTTCCACAGAAGAAGCAACGTGGGGTTCTCGGCATTGCTTTTTCTGGATTGAGACCCCCGTCACCAGCATAAAATTCCGGTCTTTGATTTTTAAGATACTATTAACAAACAAAAGTAACTAGAGCAGAATCCACTTCAACTTTCTGCAGAATCACCCCATGATGGTTTAAACTCCAGAAAGCTTGTTGTGGAAGGATGATGCTGGAGCCTATCTTTACTCAGTTTCACATTTATTGAGCGGAGTAAACAGATTACATGTAAGTCCTCATTCAAAAACCTCCAATAGTCTCAGTAAGTGTCTGCTTATATGTGTTCAAGCAAGACCCCAATTAACACTCCCGACCTGCATATAAACAATTGATACCCAATTAACAGATTTCTTTTACTTTATAATTAAACATAGATTAACATGCCCAAACAACATTTCAATATAAATTTTATACTATGTACAAAGTATTAACATGCTCAAAGAACATTTCAAAATAAATCAAAATAAATTCCATATTGGGTACAAAGTATTACATTGCGAGACGCCTCTCCTCTGGCACCCCTAACAATTCCTTTGTACTCACATTTCTTTTTGTGAAACAATCAGATAGCTGATGACTTGCAACAACCTATTTAAGTTTAGAGATTTCCATTCTCTCCAGCATTTGTTTCAATCCAGGAAGGTCAATACGTAATCTTTTCTCACTCACGTTTTTTGTAGCGTGTACATTGTCCCACAAAGAATGATCATCCACAGAATGGGTATCCTATCTTCAGTATGTCCCTTGTTCAGAATTTCACCTAAAATATTTGACAAGTAAAATTCCGTATCCACTGCCTCCACAAGATCCAGTGTTTCTGCAGCTAAAGTGCTTTTAATGACCCGTTTTATCTTCTTAGCCTCCCAAGCTAAAGGACAAAATGTTTCATTTTCACCCATCAGAAATATTATGAAACCAGCTGCACTTGAATACCCATCAGGAAGATTAGCATGTTAAGCATCACTAAAAATTATTAGCTTCATCTTCTTTGGGTCACCTAAGGTTGGGAACTTCAGTAAACATTTCTCCAGATTTAATTTTTTTAGTGCTTTATTTTCCCCCCTTAAATATTTTCAACTTTTGGGTGTTTCATCATCATACTTAGCTCCAGCATATCAAAACTAGCATCAGGGCTAGTCTGAGTGCACAACCAGTTTAATTGACCAATCAAGTTTCGCAATTGCTCAGTCTCTTCTTTAGATATATCATCATCTTTTTGTGGTGACGTAACATGATTAACTGGGATGGGGGTAACATTCTCTCAATAGGATTGTTGATTTAAAGTTATTGCTGACTTAGTCTGCCTAATATCTAAACCAATATATTTAAAGGCCCCACAAGATGCCTGACTCCCAATCTTAAGTTCTGCCCTAATCCTATTAATAACATATTTCTCAAAATCCACAGTACCAACCCATAAGAACTCATCAACATGCATCATGAAGATGCCTGAAAGTTTCCCTTTGTGATACCAATAAAAAAAATTGCAGGATCTGCTTTTAGATGAACGCAACCAATTTTCAACAAAACAGATCTCACCGAGAAATACCACACCCTGGAAGCATCATTAAGGCCACAGACACATTTCTTCAGTTTCCATAGTTTTCCTTCTGCATCTGCTGCTTCTTTAGGTGGTTTCAGAAACACTTCTCTCTGAAAATTATCACCCTGCAGAAATGTGGCTTTTATGTCAATGGACCGACACTCCCATGAATATGTGGCCAAAAGAGCTAAAAAAAATTTCAAAATTACTTTTCCAGTTGTGGGAGAGTCCAGTCTGACATCTGTATCACCCAGTAGCTCTTCAAAACTCCTCGCAACTAGCCTCGCTTTAGCCTTATAAGTCCCATCCAGAAGGACTTTTTCAGTACAAATCCATCAATATGACAAGGCTGGCTGTCCCCTGTCTGGTAGCTTAGAATAAACACCAAACTCTCTCCAACTCTCTAATTCTTTATGTTTTGCTTCTCTTATTAGTTTATCCTCAAGTTTATTGGCAGCCACTAAAACTTCAGGGTCATGAGGACTTCTGCTTCTAGTTCTATTCCGAGACTGCTCTCTAGCCTTCGTTTTATTGTCGAATAAGTTCAAACTATGGCCTCTATTAGCACTTTGATGTCTTCCGGGTCTACTGCTATAAAATCTCGCTCTGACACTATTGGAGGCTCTTTCTTCAGTATGGGGTTGTTTCCTGATGTAAGTGTCACTTTCAGACACACTATTAGAACTTGCACTGCTATTTCTTACTCTCCACTTTTTCACCCTATTATTCCAGTCGATGGACCTTGCTTCTTGGCTATCAACTTGAATATTCAACCAATATTTAAATTTGCAAGTAGATTTTCATGCATGTCCCACAATTGTAGCATCCTTCCATTTATTAGACCCCTCTGGAATATATGTCACCCAATCGGGGCAATTGTCCTTTGGATGCGATAGCTCTTTCCTGAGCATCATAATCGCTCACATTACTATCCAACCCTTGATCTACCTTATTCTGTTCCTCAGGACCTTCATCACAAAACGCATGATCATTTGAGGTACAAGGTGCCTCATTTCCCTCTATCAGCTGCTCAGATTCTGAGATTTTGTATTCAACCCTGATTAATCATGAGGAATGAATCTGAACAGTTTGATTTCCATGCTTGATAACTACGGTCTTACTATCACGATCTATTACCTTACTAGGGCCCCTCCATTCCCTATGACCCTCTCTTTCATAATACACCAAATCTCCTGAATTAAATTCTGTCTCAGATGGTCTTAACTGATGCCTTAGAGGTCTCCGAATTTTCTGCGAGACCTCAGCCTTGATGAAAGCTCATTTCCTGCATGTAAAGCATTCAAATGTGCAGAAAAAATTGAACTAATTGTAGTACCTTCCAGAGCAGGAGGATCGTCATACAATACAGAAGGCAATTTGGGATTTAGCGCATAGACCAATTGATAGGGACTATATCCTCCAACCATCTGAAGCGAATTCTTTACGTGAGCCGCCCATGCTGGGGTGGTTTTCAACTTGCAGATTGGTTGGTCAGCTAAGATTTTATGCAGCATTTCAGCAATCACTGCATGATTCCTTTCACAGAGCCCACTGCTGAAAGTCTTTTTCACAAAGCGTTATTCACAACCATAATGTTCATGGGAGCGAAGCAGCGGGAGAGGAGAGGATTTAAAAGGCACGCCAAACCCTGGTGACTGGGAGAGAATCAGCGGGAACGGAGAGAATTTTTAAAACGTGCCAAAAGCTCGGAGATTTGGAGAGAAGCAGCAGGAGAGGAGAGGACTTAGAGTGAAACTTGAATAGAGTGCTGGGTGTTCTGGGAAGAAGGTAGCTGTTTGGTGGGTATCTGGTAAGTGGTTAAGGTTTATTCTATTCCTAAGATTTAAAATAGTACAGGAACTGGTGGTAAGGTTAATAAAATATATAAAAAAGGAAAATAAATAATTGAATTAAAATAATTAAGTAGTTAATTAAAACACATTAAGGATGGCAGGACAGATGATGTGTTACTGCTGCAGCATGTGGGACCTCCTGGAATGTCAGCGTGATCCAGGGCAAACACGTCTGCAGTAAGTGTTTGCGGCTCGAACAGCTTCAACTCAGAGTCATTGAACTGGAGTCTGAGCTGCAGACACTGTGACACATCAGGGAGGGGGAAAGTTACCTGGACATTTTGCACCAGGAGGTGGTCACACCCTTTAGCATAGGGTCTTTTGATTTGCTCAGTGGCCAGGGTCAGGAGAGTGTGGCTGCAGCTGAGGCAGGTAAGGAGACCCAGAGGGCAGGAATGCAGGAGCCTCAGCCTTTGTGATTGTCCAACAGGTTTGAGGCCCTTTCAGCTTGTTTGGGTGAGAGTGGGGGCTGTAGGATGGATGAGCTAACTGTCCATGGCACTGTGGTACGGGAAGCCATTCAAGTGGGGGGAGCAAAAAGGAATAAAAGCAAAATACTGCGGATGCTGGAAATCTGAAATAAAAACAAATGCTGGAATCACTCAGCAGGTCTGGCAGCATCTGTGGAAAGAGAAGCAGAGATAACATTTCGGGTCAGTGACCCTTCTTCGGAACTGACAAATATTAGAAAAATCACAGATTATAAGCAAGTGAGGTGGGGGTGGGGCAAGAGATAACAAAGGAGAAGGTGCAGATTGGACCAGGCCACATAGCTGACCAAAAGGTCACGGAGCAAAGGCAAACAATATGTTAATGGTGTGTTGAAAGACAAAGCATTAGTACAGATTAGGTGTAAATACACTGAATATTGAACAGCAGCAAGTGCAAACCTGAAAAAAAACCTGAAAAAAACAGTGGGTAAGCAAACTGAACAAACTAAGATGAAATGAAATAAATGCAAAAAAAATTGTAAAAAAGTATGTTAAAAAAAGGGAGAAAAAATAACTAAAAATGAAAGTAAAATGGGGGGCTGTCATGCTCTGAAATTATTGAACTCAATGTTCAGTCCGGCAGGCTGTAGTGTGCCTAATCGGTAGATGAGATGCTGTTCCTCGAGCTTGCGTTGATGTTCACTGGAACACTGCAGCAATCCCAGGACAGAGATGTGAGCATGAGAGCAGGGGGGAGTGTTGAAATGGCAAGCAACCGGAAGCTCAGGTGTCGCTATGGGTACCCGCATGGGTCCTAGTTATGCCTGTCTTTTTGTGGGATATGTCGAGCATTCTTTGTTCCAGTCCTACTCAGGCCCCCTCCCCCAACTCTTTTTCCGGTACATTGATGACTGTATCGGTGCCGTTTCCTGCTCCCGCCCCGAACTAGAAAACTTTATCAACTTTGCTTCCAATTTCCACCCTTCTCTCACCTTTACATGGTCCAGCGATTTACTTGTACTTCTTTCAATGTAGTAGACTGTATTCGCTGCTCACAGTGTGGTCTCCTCTACATTGGGGAGACCAAGCGCAGACTGGGTGACCGCTTTGCGGAACATCTCCGCTCAGTCCGCAAGCAGGACCCTGAGCTTCCGGTTGCTTGCCATTTCAACACAAGATGGGTGGCAGGTAAGATGGTTGGACAGAGTATAAAGAACAACAAAGAATAATTAAATATTGATCAGGAGGGAAAAATTGGAGTATGAGAGAAAGTTAGCTAGAAATGTAAAAACAGATCGTAAGAGTTTCTATAGATATATAGAAAGAAAAGACTTAACAAAGTGAGCATTGGTCTACAGAAAGTGAGTCTAGAGAATTAATAAGGGGAAATAAGGAGATGGTAGATGATTGCACAGGTATTTTGCATCAGTCTTCACCATAGAGGATACAAGTAACATCCCAGAAATAGATATAAGTCAGGAAATGGAAGGGAGGGAGAAACTCAAGAAAATTACAATCACCAGGGAAGTAGTACTAAGCAAATTTTTGGAGCTGCGGGTTGACAAGTCCCTGGATCCTGATGGACTTCATCTTCGGGTCTTAAAGAAGTGGCTAGTGAGGTAGTTGATGCGTTGGTTTTAATTTTTCAAAATTCCCTAGATATGGGGAAAGTTCCATTAGATTGGAAAATAGCCAATGTAACTCTTTATTCAAAAAGTGAGGGAGACAGAAAGCAGGAAACTACAGGCCAGGTCTTAACATCTATTAAGAAAATGTTAGAAACTATTATTAAAGACTTTTAGTGGGGCACTTAGAAAAATTCTGGGTAATCAGGCAGAGTCAACATAGTTTTGTGAAAGGGAAATCATGTTTAGCCAATTTATTGGAGTTCTTTAAAGAAGTAACATGTGCTATGGATAACAGTGAACCGGTGGATGTACTGTATTTAGATTTCCAGAAGGCATTTGATAAGGTGCCACATCAAAGGTTATTGTGGAAAATAAAAGCTCATAGTGCAGGGGGTAACATATTGGCATGGATAGAAGATTGCCTAGCTAACAGAAAACAGAGAGTAGATATAAATGAGTCATTTTCTGGTTGGCAAGATGTAAGAGTGGTGTGCCACAGGGATCTGTGCTGGGGCCTCAATTTTTTACAATTTATATAAATGACTTGGTTGCTAAATTTGCTGATGACACAAAGATAGGTAGGAAAGTAAGTTGTGAAGAGGACATAGGAGGCTTCAAAGGGATATAGATAGGTTAAATGAGTAGGCAAAGATCTGGCAAATGGAGTATAATGTGGGAAAATGTGAAATTGTCCATTTTGGCAGGAAGAATAAAAAAAGAAGCATATTATCTAAATGATGAAAGATTGCAGAGCTCTGAAATGCAAAGGGATTTGGGTGTCCTAGTGCATGAATTGCAAAAGACTAGTATGCAGGTTCAGCAATCAATTAGGAAAGCTAATAGAATGTTATTGTTTATTGCAAGGGGAATTGAAAACAAAAGTAGGAAAGTTATGCTTCAGTTATCCAGAGCATTGGTGAGACCACATCTGGAGTACTGTGTACAGTATTAGTTCCTTACTTAAGAAAGGATGTAAATGCGTTGGAAGCAGTTCAGAGAAGGTTTACTAGACTAATACCTGGAATGGGCGCATTGTCTTATGAGGAAAGGTTGGACAGGCTAGGCTTTTATCCAATGGAGTTTAGGAGAGTAAGAGGCAAGTTGACTGAAACACATAAGATTCTGAGGGGTCTTGACTGGGTGGATGTGGAAAGGATGTTTCCCCTTGTTGGAGAATCTAGAACTAGGGATCACTAGTTAAAAATAAGGGGTCACCCATTTAAGACAAGGATGAGGAGAAATATTTTGTCTCAGAGGATCGTGAGTCTTTGGAACTCTCTTCCTCAAAAGGCAGTGGAAGCAGCATCTTTAAATATTTTTAAGGCAGCGGTAGATTGATTCTTGATAAGCAAGGGGTGAAAGGTTATCAAGGGTAGGCGGGAATGTGGAGTCAAGGTTACAATCAGATCAGCCATAATCTTATTGAATGGCGGAGCAGGCTCGAGCGGCCGAATGGCCTACTCCTGCTCCTAATTCATGTGATCGTATGTTCGTATGTTTTCACACATGTCTCTGAACTTGTCATTGGCAAATTCCCCTCCATTATCAGTCAGAGACTTATCTGGTGCCCCAGGTCCAGTCTCTATCCATTTCTCTATGATTTTGGCTATAATCATCCTTTGGCCTTGCTATGTATTATCGTAGAAAGACTAAATCCAGGTCTAATCTAGGTCTATAAAATGTAGAATGAAAATATTCTTGTCTTTGTTCCATACGTTTGAACCCATGGCAATTACCTCATTAAAGTCACGTGGCAATGGAAGGCTTACAATAGGATGTGAGGGCTTCCTCCGATACTTTTTACACATTTCACTAATCTCTTCTATTATTCTCGTATATGCTTCATCAATCACACTTGCATCCTTTAGCAGGGTTTTTAATCTTTGACAAGAAGGATGAGCAAATTGTCTGTATAACTTTAAGACAATTTGTTTTTTTCTCTCTAATTCATATCACCTGATGCCAATAATACTTCTCTAACACTCTCACTAGAAACATCAGGGTTTGTTAGGGGGATACAATGATGCCCTGGCTGGGAAAACTGCAAATTCAATGACTGTCCAAAAAAAATTGCCTTATCATGCTCGATATCAAGTTTCATCTGTGCCTTTTTCATTGAAGATTCACTCAACAGTAAAGTTATCTTACTCGAGGCTATATCAGTACTGATAAGGTGGCTTACTCCAGCTATTTTACAAGGAATTACTACTCTCTTCCGTGAGTTCAATGTGTTGTCATCAGCAAACCTAAAGCTGGTAGTACATTTATACTCCGTAACCTTGTGTTGATCCTCACTACTGAGTGAATCCAGATAACATTGTAACCAATCTGGTCCACATACTGTCGATGTGCAAGCACTATCTAATACAGCACAGTTGAATGAATCCGCAACTAACATATTCATCACAGGACTGAAACTCCTTGTGACTAGTACAATTTGTTCAGATTCATCAGTATCCCTCTTCTGCCTCAGCATTCTCTGTGTCATGTGTTATTTCAAGGACTGTGCCCCTCCTCTTTGGGCAGTTCATTGCATAATGATACTTTGAGTCACATGTGAAGCAACTATTAACTTTTCCTTGGGCATTCCTGGGATTAATTTGCCTGTGATTACTGTTACAATTCTGTCTTCTGTTGTAATAGTCAGACCAGTTAAAGGTGCTTTCATCCTTATTCCTCCTGTCTTTAACTCTTCCACTGTACTTATGCCTGCATCCAGTATCTGGACCATTTCAAAATCCAGTAAACATCGAGTCCTTCATTCTTTGTGTCATCACAGAATGCAGAATGCCCTGTTTGTTCTACCAGGGCTGCAGGTAATTATTGTTTCCCCAAGAATTTCTTGAAGGCAGCAGACATCAGATCTAACAGGGACTCTTTGTCCAAGAACTGAACCCCAGTTAGAACCAGGAGCTTGTCCATATGCGACACCCTAGCACAATCTAGCAATTTAACTGCTAGCACTGAACCAGAGATCTCCAAATGGAATTTCCTCAATCTTCTATACAGTCTGTGAAAGTCCATGATATATTCCTCCATTGAATAAACATCTGTTTTCCAAAATCTATCAAAGTCTGACCATGCCTCATACACATTCAATAGGTCATCTTTCTTGTAAATTTTGTCCAAGAATTCTAACAGAAGATTCAAAACTTCATCAGTATCCAACTGGCAAGCATCCAGTTCACAAAATAATTTACTTCTGATTTTACTTTTGGTAGGAAGTGGCAACACCAAGGCCATACTTTGTTTCCTCTTTGGTAGGGACGTAACCCATTTCCACATATCCACTTCATTCTCCCACTGTCATATGATACAGACTCAGAGAACATCAGAGGGTAATCATACCCTGACAAATATAGGGACAGGTGGGGATGTTTGGTAGGAATATGGGATTAGTGTAGGATTAGTATAAATGGGTGGTTGATGTTCGGCACGGACTCGGTGGGCCGAAGAGCCTGTTTCAGTGCTGTATCTCTAATCTAATCTAATTTACCTTTGCTTTCTGCCATATTTTCCACAGCAGCCAGTGAAATTTTAGTTTTCTCTGTCAAAATAAATCTTAATTTCCAACCTTCAGATTTAGGCAACCATTCTCTGCTACCATGTTAAACTCCTGAAAGCTTATTGTGGAAGGATAATGCCGGAGCCTAACTTTACTCAGTTTCACATTTATTGTACAGAGTGAAAAGGATTGCAAGCAAGCAGCTGCTCACTTAAAAACCTCCACCAGTCTCAGTAAGTGTCTCCTTATAAGTGCTCAAGTAAGACCCCAACTAACACCCTCCACCTGCATATAATTAAATAATTGATACACAATTAACATGATGTACCTTATTTATCCACTACAGAACCATCCACTGTGCAGCTCAGCATAACTACAGAACGACACAAATGTGTTCCTCAACATAAATAAAGAGTGGCCAAACTGTGCACTTCTGCTTTACTACAGAAACACCCACTGTGTACCTCAATATTACTAAAGAGTGGTCAACTTTGTACATCAACATTATGACAGAACGATCCAACTGTAAACCTCACAATTACTACAGAACGACCCAACTGTGTACCTCAACAATACTCCAGAATGACCCACCTGTGTACCTCAGATTTACTACAGAATGACCCAACTGTGTACCTCAGAGTTACTACAGAACAACCCAACTGTGTACCTCAACATTACTCCAGAATGACCAAACTGTGTACCTCAACATTACTACAGAACGACCCAACTATGTACCTCAGAAATACCACAGAACAACCCAACTGTATACCTCAACATTTACTACAGAACGATCCAACTGTGTACCTCAACATTACTACAGAACGACCCAACTGTGTACCTCAACATTACTACAGAACGACCCAACTGTGTACCTCAACATTACTACAGAACGACCCAACTGTGTACCTCAACATTACTACAGAACCACCCAACTGTGAACCTCAGAAATACTACAGAACAACCCAACTGTGTACCTCAACAATACTCCAGAACGACCCAACTGTGTACCTCAGATTTACTACAGAATGACCCAACTGTGTACCTCAACATTACTCCAAAATGACCAAACTGTGTACCTCAACATTACTCCAAAATGACCCAACAGTGTACCTCAACATTACTCCAGATCGACCCACCTGTGGACCTCAACATTACTACAGAACGACACAACTGTGTACCTCAACATCACTACAGAACGACCCAACTGTGTTCCTCAGCATTACTGCAGAACGACCCAACCGTGTACCTCAGCATTACTACAGAATGACCCAACTGTGTACCTCAACATTACTACAGAACGACCCAACTGTGTACCTCAACATTACTACAGAATGACCCAACTGTGTACCTCAACATTACTACAGAACGACCCAACTGTGTACCTCAACATTACTACAGAACGACACAACTGTGTACCTCAACATCACTACAGAACGACCCAACTGTGTACCTTAACATTACTACAGAATGAACCAACTGTGTACCTCAACATTACTACAGAACGACCCAACTGTGTACCTCAAAATTACTACAGAACGACACAACAGTGTACCTCAAAATTACTACAGAACGACACAACAGTGTACCTCAACATCACTACAGAATGACCCAACTGTGTACCTCAACATTACTACAGAACAACCCAAATGAGTACCTCAACATTACTACAGAATGACCCAACTGTGTACCTCAGCATTACTACAGAACAACCCAAATGAGTACCTCAACATTACTACAGAATGACCCAACTGTGTACCTCAGCATTACTACAGAACAACCCAAATGAGTACCTCAACATTACTACAGAATGACCCAACTGTGTACCTCAACATTACTACAGAACGACCCAACTGTGTACCTCAACATTACTACAGAATGACCCAACTGTGTACCTCAACATTACTACAGAACGACCCAACTGTGTACCTCAACATTACTACAGAACGACACAACTGTGTACCTCAACATCACTACAGAACGACCCAACTGTGTACCTCAACATTACTACAGAATGAACCAACTGTGTACCTCAACATTAATACAGAACGACCCAACTGTGTACCTCAAAATTACTACAGAACGACACAACAGTGTACCTCAGAATTACTACAGAACGACACAACTGTGTACCTCAGAATTACTACAGAACGACACAACTGTGTACCTTAACATTACTACAAAACGACCCGACTGTGTACATCAACATTACTCCAGAATGACCCAACTGTGTACCTCAGCATTACTACAGAACGACCCAACTGTGTACCTCAAATATTACTACAGAACGACCCAACTGTGTACCACAACATTACTACAGAATGACCCAACAGTGTACCTCAACATTGCTACAGAACGATCCAACTGTGTACCTCAACATCACTACAGAATGACCCAACAGTGTACCTCAACATTACTACAAAACGACCCGACTGTGTACCTCAACATTACTACAAAACGACCCAACTGTGTACCTCAACATTACTACAGAATGACCCAACAGTGTACCTCAACATTACTACAGAACGACCCAACTGTGTATTTCAACATCACTACAGAACGACCCAACTGTGTACCTCAACATTACTACAGAACGACCCAACTGTGTACCTCAACATCACCACAGAACGACCCAACTGTGTACCTCAACATGACTACAGAACGACCCAACTGTGTACCTCAGCATTACTACAGAACGACCCAACTGTGTACCTCAACATGACTACAGAACGACCCAACTGTGTACCTCAGCATTACTACAGAACGACCCAACTGTGTACCTCAACATGACTACAGAACGACCCAACTGTGTACCTCAGCATTACTACAGAACGACCCAACTGTGTACCTCAACATTACTACAGAACGACCCAACTGTGTACCTCAGCATTACTACAGAATGGCTCAACAATCCATTCCAACTCTCCTCTTGGAAACAATCTGACAATGATCAGCTATCCTCTCTAAATTATCCAACATTGCCTGCCAACTACAACAAAAGCGAAATACTGCAGATGCTGGGAATCTGAAATAAAATCAGAAACTGCTGAAAATACTCAACAGCTCAGGCAGCATCTGTGGAGAGAGAAACAGAGTTAATGTTGCAAGTCGATAACATTACATCAGAGTTGGAACAAGTTCGAGATGTAATAGGTTTTAAACAAGTACAGAGGCAGTGAAGGTGGGGGGGGGGGGGTCGGTGGTGGTGGTGGGAGGAAAGAATAAAAGGTAAGATCTATGATGAAGTGGAAGGCAGGAGAGATTAAATGACAAAAGGTTTGATTGCACAAGGCAAAAGGAGAAAGTAAAGGAACAAGTAAAGAAACAAACGATAGGTCTAGAGAAGGTGTAAATAGGAATTACAAGAATAATTGCCAACAGCTGCTGTCTTAAAAAATAGGGGAGGAGGTTAAGATCTAAAATTGTTGAATACAATGTTGAGTCCAGAACACTGTATAGTGCCTGATTGAAAGATGAGGTTCTGTCCCTGAAGCTTACGTTGAGCTTCATTGGAGCAGTGTCGGAGGCCGAGAACAGAGAGGTCAGAGCAGGAGTGGGGCGGAGAATTAAAATGATAGGTGACTAGAAGGTTGGGTTGCAATTGCATCTTGATTCTCAATTACATTACCTCCCAACTTTCTGCTATGGAACTATCTGACTATGGTATTAACCCAGACTGGATAAATGCTTTCTTTCTTGGATCAATACTGTGTTTCTATTCCCCATTGTTCAGTTCAAGATTTAAAGACTATTTTATGACTTAGAAAATGTTAGTTCTACCAGCATTTTATTACCAATAAAATTAATAACATACATTGGTGAATACAATTATTTCTAAGTTTAAAGGAATAGAACCATAACAAAGTTCTGTAGTGTTAAGTCTAACTGTAATTGAGCTCAATTGTTAAGTGAATTTGACCAAAGCTGAATGGAAACACTGGACAGTGCACCTCTATAGTAAACAATGTAAATGTTATTTCCCAAATTGGAATGACATTCTCTTTGTCACTCTCTGTTGTGTATGTCTGGCGATTTTTGGCAACTTGATTCTCAACTGCATTATGTTCTGGATTAACATGTGACGGGGGCGCTGGGGGGGGGGGGGGGGGGTTAATCTGATTTATTGCCGGCATCAAAAAAAACCTGGAAAATAAAAACGTGAAGCCATACCTGGAAGTGGTCATTATAGAAATCCAGGAGCTTTCTCTTAAATCAAAACCTTTTTAAAGTTGTCACTTTTTAAAGTTCTTAATGATGATGAATGAATGTTCCCATTATAAACCTCTTTTTGAAAAGGCAGCAATCGAATAGTTCCGGCTCAGGGCTCCTATCCAGATGGTTCTAGGTTTGAATCCCAGGGGTTGCCTGTCAGTATCTACCTGTCACCATAGGAAAAGTTTACTCAGCCATAACCATGCTTGTTGGACCATCTCATTGCACCGTGCACCTCGAGAGAGGGGCCAGTCTCATCTTGTCCGGTTGCGCTGCAGGTCCGCCTCCTATCGGCAAGTCACAGCGCAGCATTGCCGTAACTGTGGGGAAACAGCTAATCTGTGACTGTGTCTGCCTCATAAAAGGATGGGATCCATGAAACATTTTCTGTTAATGCTCAGTCTAACCCAAAGGTACCAGCCGGCGCCGTGGATTAGGAGACTGTCCATTTACCTCAGGGACTGGGATTTAAATCCAACTCAGACAGATGGGGTGAGAATCCCCTCTATCTTTAACAGATGCAATGGGCTTCAAATATAATTAGCTTAGGCGACTAAGATAAACTAGTTCCCTATGGGTACAATTCCTTGCATAATTAAAACTGCCTTCACAATTTGCACTAGCAAAATTATTTTTAAAAGATTCTAAATCAATGTCTCATATTACCAGGGCTAAAAATCCTTACAAGACAATTTGGATTCCGTTTAAACTATGGCATACACAGGTAACAGCATAAGTGCAAGGATAGCTATTAGCACAGATAGAGAGCAAGAGAGAAGGACCTTTATAGACAAAAGTGTTGGTATAATGGCTAAATATTCATAACTATTCGATATAAAGGTCATAAACAAGTTCTAGGCAGTTGGAAACTTCCAAAGTTACCTAAATTTATCGCAATGGCAGGAATGAAGATGCATCCAACACCTTTACTTTGCACAGCTCTTCTACTAAAGTGACAATGCAAAACAGTGTGTCTCATTTCTTTCATCTAATACCAATCGTGATTTTATTTTCATTTTTTCAATACATCATTTAAAAGGACACCAATCAGGAGGACAGGAAAATGAAAAAGAAAAACCTACAAATTTTGAAAATCTGAAACAAAATTAGAAAATGTTGTAATTGCAAAGCAGGTCCTCAGCAATGAGGAGAAATTTCTTTACTCAAAGGGTTGTGAATCTTTAGAATTCTCTACCCCAGACGGCCGTCATTGGGTATTTTCAAGATAGAGGTCGATAGACTTTTGGTACTAAGGGAATTAAAGGATATGGGGATAGGGCAGGAAGGTGGAGTTAAGGTAGAAGATCAGCCATCTTTGAACTGAAGGTGGAGTTATGGTAGAAGATCAGCCATCTTCGAACTGAAGGTCGGAGCATGCTCGAAGGGCCTACTCCCACTCCTATTCCTTATATTTTTAATGTTCTTATGTTCATCCGTAAGGAGAAAAGACAGGTGATTGGCTCGAAATTTGCGATAAGAATAATGGTCGGGCTGATCTGATATCGCGCCCGAGACAAATTTCTAACCCCATTTGTCTCAGTGAGGTTTCTTTAAAATGATTAGTTAAAGAGATGCACTCTTGCTTGTTCTAGTCACATATGCCACAGATCCCTGTCGGGCTCCCCGCTGAAAAGGATCTTGAGTAACCATGAATTGCCCCTCAAAAGCCCGCGAAAAGTCTGTCGGCAGCTGTAAGTGTAATAAACAGAGAATGCTGTTCCTTTGCTGCTGACCACAAGCTCTAGGTCTATCTTTTTGGTGTCTACCTTTCATTTGTCATCTTGGTGGACATTATGAACAAATTTGAGTTGGCAGAATTTTCAATTTTGGACAATTTTGACCGACTTCTTTTATTTTAGAACAATAATAGCCCCAAACACAATCAAATTGCATTGGAAGGGTTTTCTTTCTGCACACTGAAAACAATTCAGAGGGAAAAGAAAGAGGAAAGGCAGAATATGATTCCAGTATGATTGGTTGGGCTGAAGAGTCACGTTCACGCCATTTACTTATCTTTCTCTTTCAGATCTTTATCTTACTGTGCATTTCTGGTATTTTCTAAAGAAAGAAAGAACTTACATTTACAAAGCACCTTTCACATCCTCAGGGTGTCCCAAAGTGCTTCATTGCTAATGATAATATTTTTGCATTGTCGACGGTATTGTAATGTAGGCAAACTATTTTCATTTTAGATTTTTCGCATTCACAGAATTTCCTTTCATAATTCTTTATATTTGATTCATAATTTTATGACGACAGAGGAGTAGTTCAATGTATACCCAATTCAAAATCTCTTATCAGGTAATGAAAATTTGCAAAGGAAACTTACCTAAGAACAAGGTAATTCAGTACATATAATTTATTCGGATTTTCAAAAGCATTCAACAAAGCCCCTTTGTGATATTAATAAAACTATGTGCTATAACCATAAGGTAGTCACTAATAAATCCAACAAAGAATTTAGGAGAAACTTCTTCACTCTAAGAGTGGTTGTAATGTGGAACTCACTACCATAAGGAGTGATTGAGGCGAATAACATAGATGCATTTAAGAGGAAGCTAGATAGATACATGTAGGAAAAAGGAATAAAAGGGTATGTTGATAGAGTTAGATAAAGTAGGATGGGAGGAAGCTCCTGTGGAGCATAAACACCAACATGGACCAGCTGGGCTGTAATTCTGTGTAACAGGAAAACGTTACAAATTCAGATCTGCCATGGATACCTTTTCTGTTTCAGTGGCATCAGTTGCTCCCATTATTGGGCCTACGTTACAATCTGGAGTACTTAACCACAGTAAAAGAGGCCTCAGCTTCTCATATACAGGTGTAGAAGTACTGCTGAAGCAACAAATAAGGAAGGCCCTGTTTGAAATGCAGCAGTGGAGGTCTTCAAGGAGAGCTACTCCAGCGCAGTAGAGGAAGGAAACTAGGACAGTGAGTTCTTACTTCAACATCTAATGAGTAGCCAATCATTGCCAGAAAAGTTAATGTCCTTACTAGGTAAAGCAAGGTAAATACTACAACAACAACTTACATTTTTATACTGGCACTCTTCTCCCTCTCACTTTTCGATTCAACTTGGCATTCTTCTTTCCCCTCCAACCCAGTTAAGCTGTCACTTTTCTTTCACTCCCCTACATTTCATGCTCATACACTCCATCCCAGTTAATGTAGGAACTCTCTTTCCTTCCGTCACCCTAATGTGCCACTCCCAGCTTCTCCACTCCTTCTCAAAGCAACATTATTTACTTCTGCCCCCTTCCCTTTGTCCTTCATTGTCATGCATTTCCCATTCTCCCGTACAGCTTCAGTTACACACTTCCATCTTCCCTTCATTTGCCATCTATTTCCCCCATTCATTTGCCACTTTCGTTGCCATTTATTTGCCCCCTTTTATTGCCAATCATTCCCCACTGCCTGCTTAGTCCCTCTTATAGTTATGTTCAGCTACTAATGTACCATATTAAGTCCCTATCCTCTCTAACCGTAGCTCCTAGAGCTAATGGCAGGAACTCTGACCTCTGTATAGTGTGGGGAAGAAATGTCACATGAATATGAGCTTTTGTCTGTTACAAATCCTGCCACTAGTGCTGGGTGTAGAGAAGGGCCTGGTCCAGTACAACAACAAGTCAGACTTTTAATGAGGAGGCAGTAAGCAGTCCATTCTGTCGGATTTTTGATAACCAACTCTGGCTGCCAGTGTATGCTTTGACAGGTCTGGCAACTAGTTGCAGACAACTGTGAAGCAGAGCTTTGTTGCTTTCCATGGTACCATTCAATCTATTTTTCCAAAAATTAGTGGCCAAGCTGAGTCACTGTCTAGTAGTGACATGACAGGAATGCACAGAGACAATGGCACTGTCTTTCAGGGTAGCAAAACATGTGGGACCTCCCATCAGACTCCACCGATGCCCACACATATGGAGGAAAGACACAAAGCCAATTTACCCATGCAGCAGCACAGGTGGAGCAGTCTAAAGCAGGTCCATCTCAGGACTTATCTGCAATAGGTAGGGCCCGACCAAATTCACACTCAAAGTTTACAAATCTCATGGCCACAGCATTTTAAGAATCATGAATTTAATGATTTCATGTATTTAAATCATAAGTTGCACGGTGTTGCAACAAACCATGAAAATTATCTATTTAAAACAAAAAAAAGACAAGGGAGGTTTCTGGTTTCAGATGGCATTTATTGTATACTCAAAAGCTATTGTACAAAGTTGATTATAAATGGATCACATTCTTTATTCACTGAAGTGTGGTTAAATGTGAGCATGGAGCACTGTGAACACCTGCCCGTGTTTAGACACAGCTCTCTTCTCGTCCAGAGTTTGTTGGAATTGTCAGACAGTGCTGTGCTAGCCTTCCAAGGTGGGGAATTCTGCATTCTACAGAGTTCCAAAACTGCAGCACAGGTAAAGTACAATCTGCTTCTTTTGCAATGCTTTTGTAAGCAGGAAGTTCCAGTCTGCAGTTCTTGTCAATGCTAGGAATTGCATCAAACGAGGTTAAATCCATCAGCAACAGATGTATTTGTACAGTGTCAAAGATATGCACAGCTTTCAGAAACACCGCAGAAGGTTGTTGAAAACTCTGAGCCGCTTTTTCTTCACCTCTTTTTCTTCCCCGTAGCAGTAATATTGTTTGAGCTTCTTTGCCATGAAAGAGAACATATATTGAGCACAGGCATTTTATTCAGCACCATCAGCGTGTTGTTTGTTTGACTGTACTTCAGCCTGTCACTCCAGAATTGGCCTTTATAGCCACTCCAGGCGCTGCTTCACAAACCACTGACCACCTCCAGGCGCGTATCCATTGTCTCTCGAGATAAGGAGGCCCAAAAAGAACTTCAGCCCAGAACAGTACATACATTACTTTACTGTAAGCTTTGTGGATTATGATATGTCAAGATTCAAATTAAGTGATTAAATGCATCACTCATGTAGTATTCTTGGCAACACAGTGAACAACCTCCTCGATAAACTGAGCATCATTTAGAAGGGTTACATGTCTGTTAAAACCTGTGTTTTTGGTGTCAGTGTGAACTCTTCTGAGACAAAGTCTGAGTAGTATTTCAGGTGAGTGGCATGCATGATACTGTACTGTCCGAAACCAAGAATTCCATCATGTAATTACTGGCTCTGGATGAAGAGTGATGTTTTCCCCCAATTTCAGTCATTTCAGGTGCATTTGCGATGTGTTGCCTGTATTGAAGCTTGCGACTAGGGCAGTGTTTGATGATCTTTTTAATGTAGCTGACCAGTTCATTGACTTTACCAAACTCTCTTTTCCACAGCTCACTGACAAGAGAAATTATATGTGCATTACATGTAATATGCATAGCATTGGGCATACACCTTGAAGCATAGATTTGAAACATTTTGTCATGTAAGTTGCATTGCCATTAATGAAAGCAGACACTTTATTAAAATCTGCATCGTATTTTGAAATGGTTTTACCTCTTGGAAACTGTGGTGTATTTAACTGCTTCTAAGTGGGCACAGTCTGCAAGCACTGTTGTTAGCTTTCCTGACTTTTCCTTACATTTTTGGCCTTACCAAACATAAAATCAAACAAAACATGCAGCACATAGTTGTCTTGCTCATCGGTGGACTCATCACAAATAATTGCAAAAGACTCACATATGCTAATCTGAGACTTCATCTCCTCACAATGAATAGCAAAAATCTTCGGTAAGTCATCCTATCATAGTTTAGTTGAACTTGGCAAGCAACCACCATATTGCACATTATGTTGAATGAATACCTGCAGCTGTAGGTAATCAAATTTTTCCAATGTTATGTTGGCATTTGTAAAAGCTGCCATAAATTCCATTGTAACCAACTGACGATTTTCTGAACTCTCTGTCAACTTCTTAAAAAGAGATGAAATTGTTGCCTTTTTTTTGCTTGCTTGTTTTCTAGCTGTGCGGTGTTGGATGCTTTCTTTCTGCTGCGTTGGCTTTCAGACTCTAAGTGACACTGAACTGTTGCCCGCTGTGTGTGATGCAATGAAACACTGCAGCTTGTATAAAACAGTACTCCACCATCAAATTGCAGAACTTGGCTTCCAAATTCTTTCACTCAATGTGCTGCAGTAATGGTTGTGGTCATTTTTGAAAAGCACATGGACCTTCCTTTGTTTCCAGGTGGTAAAAATTGCAACTCAAATCTGCAATTGAGAGCCCCTGGTTCCCTGTTTATAATCTGAGAGTCTAGGAGAGTGAAACCCATTGTCCTTTAGGTGTTACAACCTTGCACCCTGCTTTCAATAGGGTCATTAATCTGGGTTTCTTGTTTTCATGGTAACCAAGATTTTCTGCTTCTCTCAGGGCATATTTTACACTGCATTAAAGATCACAGTTTTTAATACATAACCATACTACAAAGCCCAGCACTCATAACACATGGAATGAAACGGAGAATAATGGGTCTGTAGTTGCCTGTGTCTGATTTGTCATGGTTTTTGAATGTGGACACCATAGATGTTTGTTTGTAATCAGCTAACACAATCCCAATGTCTATAATGATTGTCGTTGCTTCACAAATCTTCTCCCTAATCTCTTTCAATAGTCAGATAAATATTATCTATCCCCAGCAATTTATTTGTTTTGAGCCCTTTTAACCTGCCTAGGATTTCAATCTCATTTATATGAAAGTAATGAATTTTACATTGGTTACAAAAACAGAAAATTCTGGAAACACTTAGCAGGTCTGGCAGCATCTGTGGAGAGAGAAATTGAGTTAATATTTCAGGTCGGCGACCTTTCGTCAGACCTAAAACATTAACTTTGTTTCTCTCTCCAGAAATGCTGCCAGATCTACTGAGTATTTCCAGCATTTTCTGTTTTTATTTCAGATTTCCAGCAACTGCAGTATTTTACTTTTTTTTTAAATTTAGTTATCATGCTTGCAAGTATACATACAGGCCTTTGTTCGTGGAAGGGTTCGTAAGTTGCTTTCGAATGCGAGCATGATTAGGAGCCATGTGAACTTTTATGTGGAATGGAAGATCCGTAGATGATGCTGCATTTGTGGAGGGAAGGGAGAAGATTCACGGACAGCTGTTAATATATTTGCCAGAAAGATATAGTAGTTAAGATTAGATCTTCTGTGAGTGTAACACAAACATCTCTTGTTAGTAACAGGTTGTCCTCTGCACCGCATTCAGCCTCCTGTCCCTCTTACAGATCCTGTGTGATCCATGGGTTCTTTCCACCTCTGGGACCTCCACGATAAGGCTGCTTTGTGAGGCACGTAGTGCTCAACTACTACTTCTGAGACCTAAGAGGGGTTATATTGCAAGGTGCCTCCAATTCAATCCAGGCACCTGAAGCATGCCTTCAAGATTCCAAAGATGTGCTCAATTATGAATCCCTAATTTTACTGACACTCAGCTGGTGTCATCCGAGACCACATAGAGATCAGCAGCCACGGTTGCAGAGGATAGTCTTGGTCTCTCATAAATCACCAAGAGACTTGCTATTGTGGGTCAAAGAATGACTAAAAAAAAGGTATTGTGTCAATTTTCTGGAAAGTAAGTATTTGAACTAATGCCATTTTGCAAGATGCAAGCAAGCTGGACATTGAGAGAATGGAATTCTTCCCTGTTGTCATGGGCGGTGGCATCAAGTAGAGCATGGCTACCCGACCCAAACCCAATGGGACCCAACGACATGTGTTGGGTTCGGGTGGGATCGGGTCGCTCTTCCGGGTCCGGCTTTCAGGCTCGGGTCGGGCCAGGCCGGCTCGGACACACCGATACGTGGCTGCAATCTTAATGTACTTTTTAAACAACCTTTCAAGTCCAGTTACAGTTTTTGTTGCTTATCTGCACAAGCTTAAAATGTAAAAAACGGAAGCTAGGTTAACTAAGCATTCCGGTGGTCGGGTCGGGTTAGGTCAGGCGCGGGAAAAAATGAAAGGACTCGGGCCGGGTCGGGCTCGGGTCAGATGTGGTTCTATCGGGCTCAGGTCGGGTTTCATTTGCAGACCCGAGCAGGCCTTTAGCATCAAGGATGTATATAGGTGTAATGTTCCTTATGTGACAGCTGGGAAACCCCACCCCTGCTCCCACTCTATATAATTGTAGTGACCTGTCATGCTGCTGCCATGGGGAAGGAGATTAAATTACTTATGCAAGCAAAACAATGCATCTGTGAGTTGTCTAATGCATCTGTACACAGTTGATAGGCTAATGCTTGTGATCTCCCCAGTGGCAATCTGGTAGTTTGGAATGATTCAGTGGTGTAAAACCTACAGGCATTTATGAACTTTACAGCCAATGACAGTGTTGCATTACCTGTGCTGGAAGTGCATCGTAGATTGGGTTGCAGCATGCAGCATAACTCAGTGACAGCTTCCTTTTTAAAGTGCAGTCCTTGCAAGCACAGCCCTGTGACAAATGGAAGTAAGAGTACCTCTGTCTGTATATTCTGATATGGGGAAGCTGCTGGGGGTTGGGTCCCTTGCTCCTCTAGTGCTACCTACCATCTAGTCATTGATTCTCTCCCCCTTTCTCCAAAAAGTAAAGGCACAGAAGAATTTGCAAGAGAAACCCATGATGCGTCATCTGAAATGGTAGTTAGGGAAAATGGCAGAAAACCACTCCCCACTCTCTCCAGAAAATGGCATAAAGGCAGATTAGGAAGCTATTGCTAAAAGCAAAAAATGAAATGAGCACACCACTATCAAGTTAGAAAGTTTGCCAATAATCTTCCAAACATTGCTGCTGGTTCCCTTAACTTCACTTCTACCTTCTGGACAGCAGCCCAGAAGACTGGCTTTACACAACGACTATAGGAACTTCTGCAAGTGAAGCAGAAATGACAGAAAGCTAGACATATGGTATCACCATGTCATTAGCAGCTCATTTGCATGCGTCCCACCAAAAATGGGTGGGTGCTTCCCCCTGCTGATGGTGGAAATGTGGGTGGCATCTGCTTATAAAATGGGCGATTGTAGCCAGTTCAATTGTAGTGAACCCTTTACAAAAATGCATTGTACAAAAGAAATATTGCAAAGATTCTGAAAAGCTAATGATTAATATAATTCCAGCAGCAACAACTTATATTATATGGATTGCTAAGCTAACAAGTTTTGACTTTTTTTTTGGTTTTTCAGTAGATTTGTTGGAAATTTAGAATAGTGGGAATGGAGGTTAAGGCAGTTGAATGTTCCTCCTGCAGAATGTGGGAGGTAAGGGTCGCCAAGAGTGTCCCTGCTGACTGCATCTGCGGGAAGTGCACCCAACTCCAGCTCCACGTGATAGCGAAGCGAGGAATAGGGAGAGAGAGGAGTTGAACACGTGGCTGCAGGGATGGTGTAGGAGGGAGGGTTTTGGTTTCCTGGATAATTGGGGCTCTTTCTGGGGTAGGTGGGACCTCTACAAACAGGATGGTCTTCACCTGAACCAGAGGGGTACCAATATCCTGGGGGGGAGATTTGCTAGTGCTCTTCGGGGGGGTTTAAACTAATTCAGCAGGGGAATGGGAACCTAAATTGTAGTTCTAGTGTACAGGATGTTGAGAGTAGTGAGGTCAGGGATAAGGTTACAAGGACGCAAGGGGGCACTGGCAAGCAAGAACTTGGTTTAAAGTGTGTCTACTTCAACGCCAGGAGCATCCGGAATAAGGTGGGTGAGCTTGCAGCATGGGTTGGTACCTGGGATCTCGATGTTGTGGCCATTTCGGAGACATGGGTAGAGCAGGGGCAGGAATGGATGTTGCAGGTTCCGGGATTTAGATGTTTCAGTAAGAACAGAGAAGATGGTAAAAGAGGGGGGGGTGTGGCATTGTTAATCAAGGAGAGTATTACAGCGGTAGAAAGGACGTTTGAGGACTACTGAGGTAGTATGGGCCGAGGTTAGAAACAGGAGAGGAGAGGTCACCCTGTTGGGAGTCTTCTATAGACTTCCGAATAGTTCCAGAGATGTAGAGGAAAGGATAGCGAAGGTGATCCTCGACAGGAGCGAGAGTAACAGGGTAGTTGTTATGGGGGACTTTAACTTTCCAAATATTGACTGGAAATACTATAGTTCGAGTACTTTAGATGGGTCAGTTTTTGTCCAGTGTGTGCAGGAGGGTTTTCTGACACAGTATGTAGACAGGCCAACCAGGGGCGATGCCACATTGGATTTGGTACTGGGTAATGAACCCGGCCAGGTGTTAGATTTAGATGTAGGTGAGCACTTTGGTGATAGTGATCACAATTCGGTTAGGTTTACCTTAGCAATGGGCAGGGACAGGTATATACCGCAGGGCAAGAATTATAGCTGGGGGAAAGGAAATTATGATGCGATTAGGCAAGATTTAGGATGTGTAGGATGGGGAAGGGAACTGCAGGGGATGGGCACAATTGAAATGTGGAGCTTATTCAAGGAGCAGCTACTGCGTGTCCTTGATAAGTATGTACCTGTCAGGCAGGGAGGAAGTTGTCGAGCGAGGGAGCCGTGGTTTACTAAAGAAGTTGAAGTGCTTGTCAAGAGGAAGAAGAAGGCTTATGTTAGGATGAGACGTGAAGGCTCAGTTAGGGCACTTGAGAGTTATAAGCTAGCCAGGAAGGATCTAAAGGGAGAGCTAAGAAGAGCAAGGAGAGGACACGAGAAGTCATTGGCGGATAGGATCAGGGAAAACCCTAAGGCTTTCTATAGGTATATCAGGAATAAAAGAATGACTAGAGTTAGATTAGGGCCAATCAAGGATAGTAGTGGGAAGTTGTGTGTGGAATCAGAGGAGATAGGGGAAGTGTTAAATGAATATTTTGCGTCAGTATTTACAGTAGAGAAAGAAAATGTTGTCGAGGAGAATACTGAGATTCAGACTACTAGGCTGGATGGGATTGAGGTTCACAAGGAGGAGGTGTTAGCAATTTTGGAAAGTGTGAAAATAGATAAGTCCCCTGGGCCAGATGGGATTTATCCTAGGATTCTCTGGGAAGCCAGGGAGGAGATTGCAGAGCCTTTGTCCTTGATCTTTATGTCGGCATTGTCAACAGGAATAGTGCCGGAAGACTGGAGGATAGCAGATGTTGTCCCCTTGTTCAAGAAGGGGAGTAGAGACAGCCCTGGTAATTATAGACCTGTGAGCCTTACTTCGGTTGTGGGTAAAATGTTGGAAAAGGTTATAAGAGACAGGATTTATAATCATCTTGAAAAGAATAAGTTCATTAGCGATAGTCAGCACGGTTTTGTGAAGTGTAGGTCGTGCCTCACAAACCTTATTGAGTTTTTCGAGAAGGTGACCAAACAGGTGGATGAGGGTAAAGCAGTGGATGTGGTGTATATGGATTTCAGTAAGGTGTTTGATAAGGTTCCCCACGGTAGGCTATTACAGAAAATACGGAAGTATGGGGTTGAAGGTGATTTAGAGCTTTGGATCAGAAATTGGCTAGCTGAAAGAAGCCAGAGTGTGGTGGTTGATGGCAAATGTTCATCCTGGAGTTTAGTTACTAGTGGTGTACCGCAAGGATCTGTTTTGGGGCCACTGCTGTTTGTCATTTTTATAACTGACCTGGAAGAGGGTGTAGAAGGGTGGGTTAGTAAATTTGCGGATGACACGAAGGTCGGTGGAGTTGTGGATAGTGCCGAAGGATGTTGTAGGGTACAGAGGGACATAGATAGGCTGCAGAGCTGGGCTGAGAGATGGCAAATGGAGTTTAATGCGGAAAAGTGTGAGGGAAGGAGTAACAGGAATGCAGAGTACTGGGCTAATGGGAAGATTCTTGGTAGTGTAGATGAACAGAAAGATCTTGGTGTCCAGGTCCATAAATCCCAGAAAGTTGCTACCCAGGTTAATAGGGCTGTTAAGAAGGCATATGGTGTGTTAGCTTTTATTAGTAGGGGGATCGGGTTTCGGAGCCACGAGGTCATGCTGCAGCTGTACAAAACTCTGGTGAGGCCGCACCTGGAGTATTGCGTGCAGTTCTGGTCACCGCATTATAGGAAGGATGTGGAAGCTTTGGAAAGGGTGCAGAGGAGATTTACTAGGAGGTTGCCTGGTATGGAGGGAAGGTCTTGCGAGGAAAGGCTGAGGGACTTGAGGTTGTTTTCGTTGGAGAGAAGGAGGAGGAGAGGCGACTTAATAGAGACATATAAGGCTGCGGTGCTAACCACTCGGACTGCTGTGGGACGGGAGAAGATTACAGAGATAGGGAGGGGCAAGGCTATGGAGGGATTTGAAAATAAGGATGAGAATTTTAAATCAAGACATTGCTTGGCTGGTTACAATGTAGGTCAGCGAGCGCAAGGTTGATAGGAGAATGGGACTTGGTGTGAGTTAAGACACAAGCAGCAGAGTTTTTAGATGACCTCAAGTTTACAGAGGGTAGAATGAGAGAGACCAACCAGGAGTGTATTGGAATAGTCAAGTCTGGAGGTTAACGAAGGCATGAATGAAGGTCTCAGCAACAGATGAGCTAGTCAGGGGTGAAGGGCGGCACAGTGGCGCAGTGGTTAGCACCGCAGCCTCACAGCTCCAGCGACCCGGGTTCAATTCTGGGTACTGCCTGTGTGGAGTTTGCAAGTTCTCCCTGTGTCTGCGTGGGTTTCCTCCGGGTGCTCCGGTTTCCTCCCACATGCCAAAGACTTGCAGGTTGATAGGTTAATTGGCCATTAAAAATTGCCCCTAGTATAGGTAGGTGGTAGGGAAACATAGAGACAGGTGAGGATATGGTAGGAATATGGGATTAGTGTAGGATTAGTATAAATGGGTGGTTGATGGTCGGCACAGACTCGGTGGGCCGAAGGGCCTGTTTCAGTGCTGTATCTCTAAAAAAAAAAATTACAGAGGTTGAAATAGGCAGTTGTGATAGCACGAATAGGAAGTCGGAAGTTCATCTCAGGGTCAAGGATGCAAATGGACTGGCTTAATCTTAGAATGTTGTCAAGAAGAGGGGCAGAGTCAGTAGCTAGGGAATGGAGTTTGGAAATGGGGTCTGAAAACACAGGCTTCAGTGTTCCCAATATTTAATTGGAGGAAATTTCTGCTCATCCAGTACCGGATGTCAGATAAGCAGTCTGATAATTTAGCAACAGTGGAGGTGTTGAGCGAGGTGGTGGTGGTCAGCGTACATGTGAAAACTAACGCTGCGCTTTTGGATGATGTCGTCAAGGGGCAGCATGTAAATGAGAAGTAGGAGGGGGCCAAGGTTAGACCCTTGGGAGACACCAGTGGTAATGGTGCAGGTGCAGGAGCAGGAACAGAAGCCATTGCAAATGATTCTCTGGTTACGATTGGTTAAGAATGGAACCAAGTGAGAGCAGTCCCACCCAGCTGGATGACAATGGAAAAGCATTGGAAGAGGATAGTGTGGGCAGCCATGTCAAAGGCTGCAGACAGGTCGAGAAGGATGAGGAGGGAAGGATGCCATTTGTTAATTCCATTTAGGGCAAGGTTAGAATAGACAATGGAATCTTTCAATAATGAAAAATGAGAGCAAGACTCAAAACATTACTAGAAAACAGTAAGGAATGTCGCAGTAATGTTAGTAAAAATGAGAAATATTAGATACAGGAACTTAATTTGGTCCAACAAGCATAACGCCAGGGAATTGAAATGAAGTATGTGATAATGAAAGGAGACTATCAAGTGAAAATTCAATTCTTAAATTCAAGGGACCTCTGCAAAGGAATAGATAAATTAGAACAAATAAGTAAACAAGAAAGAATTCTGGAAGAAAGATGACATTGGAGTAACAATTAACAGGTAGGAGGGAATAGAGAGAGAAACAAGATGGAGTGGGTAGACTGGAAAAAGAGGGAGTATTGGCCATTGCAAGGGAAGGGAAAAGAGCAATCAATTAGTAATCAAATTTAAACAAAGTATAACAAATATTTATGGATGTGGTTGTTACAATTGCTCATTTTATCTAAATGTAAAATCAGTGACAGAATACTATTTATAATATGTGAACAGTATGATCAAATGGAAATTTATGGTGATGGATATACATGGAGAACTGAATAAGCCCAGAAGAAGCTTAAATGCGACAAAACTGTTTATGTGTATTGCATTATTAATGTGAATACTGTGCAATGGATAAAATATGAAAAGGGTTGATGCAAATAAGATTATCAGAGATTTGAAACCCCAGCCTCTCTCAGCTACTCAAAGGGAAAGGATAAACCCCACTGCTCAGAAAAGAGGAGGGGGGGAGCATTAATTCATGATTTATTATAATGATTTATAATTAGGGTGCTACCAACTGACTGGGTAGAGACAGAAAACAAGGGGAGAGGCAATCAAAGAGTCTTTTATATTCTTGAATATTAAACAGCCAAAATAAAAGAGGTTAAATCACAGATAGGAACGAAATGATTGCTAAATCCAGAAATCAGATGGTAAACTTTTGCTTAACCCCTAGATGGCTAACAGTTTAGGAAACTTAAATTTCCTGGCCTTGTTGGATATTTACGTTTTCAAGTTACATCTAAACAAAGTCTAATATTACAGATATAAAGTTCCTTGGATGGCAGAAATGACCATGTTAGTTGAATATTAAACCTGTACAAATACATTCTTAATTATAAAAGACAATTTTAAAAGGTTCACTGCATTTTTTGTGCATTTTTCTTACTCTCTGTTTCCCATTTACTTTCTTTTTTTTTTCTCTACTTTAAATTTGCTCTAACTTTATTTCTGACTAATAATGTCCCAAATTCTAACTTTGTTTTCATACCTTTCCCCAGTCAATCAAGCCCCAGGACTCAAAGAACTGTTCAGACATGCATTGAAATAACTGGCTTAACTTCTGATTATTATTTTCATGGGCTAAGCTGAGAGCATTGATGTCAGATGAATCATTGGAGGATCACATAGTGAGATTGCATTCTGGCAAAGTAACTCCTTGGTCATGCTGTAAGGGTTAATATATAGAAGCTGTGGGATTTTCTGCATCAGACTATACAATAATTGCTAGTATCACCTGTCCTCATCATTTTTTTAATGTTAACTCATGGATGTGGGCGTCGCTGGCAAGACTAGCATTTATTGCCCATCCCCAATTGCCTTTGAGAAAGGTGGTGCTGAGCTGCCTTCTTGAACTGCTGTAGTTCTTAGGGTGTAGGTACACCCACAGTGCTGTTATGAAGGGAGTTCCAGGATTTAGACCCAGTGACAGTGAAGGAATGGCGATATAGCTCCAAGTGAGGATGATGTGTGACTTGGAGGGAAACTTCCAGGGGCTGGTGTTTCCTTACGTCTGTTGCCCTTGTCCTTCTATGTGGTAGAAGACACAGGTTTGGAAGATGTTGTTGAAGGAGTCTTAGCAAGATGCTGCAGTGCATCTTGTAGTTGGTACATACTGCTGCCTCTGTGTGCTGGTCGTGGAGGGACTGAATGTTTAAAGTGGCGGTCGGGGTGCCGATCAAGTGGGTCGCTTTGTCCTGGATGATTTTGAGCTTCTTGAGTCTTGTTGGAATGGTACTCATCCAGGCAAGTGGAGAATATTCCATCACACTCCTGACTTGTGCCTTGTAGATGGTGGACAGGCTTTGGGGAATCATAAGGTGGGTTACTCATTGCAGAATTTCCAGCCTCTGATCTGCTCTTGTAGCACAGTACTTACGTGGCTTGTCCAATTAAGTTTCTGGTCAATGGTAACCTCCAGGTGGTTGATGATAGAGGCTTCAGCAATGGTAATATCATTAAACATCAAAGGGAGATGGTTAGATTCTCTCTTGTTGGAGATGGCCATTGCCTGGCATTTGTATGATGCGAATGTTACTTGCCATCTATCAACCCAAGCCTGAATGTTGTCTAAGTCTTACTGCATGTGGGCACAAACTGCTTCAGTATCTGAGGAGTTGTGAATGATCCTGAACACTGCAATCATCAGTGAACATGCCCACTTCTGACTTTATGTTGGAGGGACGTTCAAGCAGCTGAAGATGATTGGGCCTAGGACACTACCCAGAAGAACATCTGGAGCAATGTCCTGGGGCTGATTGACCTCCAACAACCACAACCATTTTCCTTTTGCTAGGTATGACTCCAACCAATGGCGAGTTCTCCCTTGATTCCCATTGACTTCAATTTTGCTAGGTCTCATTGATGTCACACTCAGTCAAATGCTACTTTGATGTCAATGGAAATCATTCTCACCTTACCTCTGGAATTCAGCTCTTTTGTCCATATTTGGACCAAAACTGTATTGCGGTCTGGAGCCAAGAGGTCCTGGCAGAACTCAAACTGAGCATCAGTGAGCTTGTTATTAGTGAGTAAATGTTGCTTGGTAGCACTGTCAGTGACACCTTCCATAATGTTGCTGATGTTTGAGTGTACATTGATGGGGTGTTAATTGCCAGATTGGATTTGTCCTGCTTTTTGTGTACAGGACATACCTGGGCAATTTTCCACATTGTCGGGAAGATGATGGTGTTGTACAGGAATAGCTTGGCTCGGGGCACAGCTAGTTCTGGAGCATGTCTTCAGTATTACAGCTGGGATGTTGTCAGAACCCATAGACTTTGCTGTATACAGTGCCTTCAGCCATTTCTTAAAGTCACATGGAGTGAATTGAATTGGCTGAAGAATGCTACCTGTAGGTATCTCTGGAGGAGACCAAGATGGATTAACCACTAGGCACTTCTGGCTGAAGATGGTTGCAAATGCTTCAGCCTTGTCTTTTGGTGAGCTAAGTGGTCACTCCTATCAATACTGTCATGGACATATGCATCTGTGACAGGTAGATTGGTGAGGACAAGGTCAAGTAGGTTTTTCCCTCTTGTTGGTTCTCTCACCTCCTGGTACAGACCTAGTCTAGCAGCTATGTCCTTCAGGATTCAGTCAGCTCGGTCAGTAGTGATGGTACTGAGCCACACTTGGTGATGGACATTGAAGTCCCCCACCCAGAATACATTATATGCCCTTGCTACCCTCAGTCTTTTTTCCAAGTGGTGTTCAACATGGAGGAATACTGATTCATCAGCTGAAGGAGGGTGGTAGATGGTAATAAGCAGGAGGGTTCCTTGCCCATGTTTGACCTGATGCCATGAGACTCCATGGGGTCTGGAGTCAATGCTGAGGATTCCCAGGGCAACTCCCTCTCAACTGTATACCACTGTGCCACCTCCTCTGGTGGGTCTGTCCTGCCAGTGAACAGGACATACCCACAGATGGCGATGGTGGAGTCTGGGACATTGGCTGTGAGGTATGATTCAGTGAGTATGACTTTGTCAGGCTGTTGCTTGGCTAGTCTGCGGTAGAGGCCTGCTTTAGGTCGGGAAAAAGAACCCGACCCGAACCCGACCGAACCACAGCAGACCCGAGCCCGACCCGACCATCCTTTTACTTCCCTTTCAGACACCGAACCTGCAAGAAGCTGCAGCGCATGTGCGATGACGTCATAGTGATGTCACTCGACTCCCAGCTCAGGTAAGTTTTTTTATTTTTAATATTTACCAGCAGAGCACTTACCGTGTTTGTCCGTCCCGACCTGACTCGACCTGGACTTGACCCGACCCAAGCCCAAAAGCCGGCCCCAGAAGATGGGCCCGATCTGACCCGAACGCGACACATGTCATCGGGTCCCGTCAGGTTCGGGTCGGGTCGGGTAGCAGGCCTCTAGTCTGTGGGACAGCTCTCCCAATTTTGACACAAATCACCAAACGTTAGCAAGGAGGACTTTGCAGAGTTGACTGCCCTTTGTCGTTTCTGATACCTATGTTGATGCCAGGTGGTCCGTCCAGTTATATTCTTTTTTGACTTTTCTATAGCAGTTTGATACAACTAGTGACTTGCTAGGCCACTTCCAAGGGCGATTAAAAGGTAACCACATTGCTGTTGGTCTGTACTCACATGAAGGCCAGACCAGAATAAGGATGGCATATTTTCTTCTCTGAAGGACATTAGTGAACCAGATGGGTTTTTACAACACAAGCAGGAGCTAATGTCTGCAAAACAAAAAGAAAACAATTAATCCAGAATGGATAGCAAACTGGCTGCAAAACAGAAAACAGAGCGTATAGGGGTTAAAGATTTGACTCAGACTGGCAGAATGTAGGAATTGGTGTTCTACAGGGATCAGTGCTGGGACCACTGTTGTTCACCATTTGCATAAACAATATGAATTTGGGAATTTTAAGTACAATTTTAAGATTTGCAAATGACATCAAATTGGGGAGGAAGACTGAAAAAATGTAAGATGTTAATAAGCTTGGAGGTAGGCAGCCTTGGTGATGGAGTGAATATGTGATTAGGAGCTCATTCATGGTCACATATGAAAGCAAGGTTGTGAGTGGTCAGTTCTGATGAAGGGTCACAGACCTGAAACAGTAACTCTGTTTTTCTCAACACAGATGTTGCCAGACCTGCTGAGAATTTCCAGCATTTTCTGTTTTTGTGTAAATGGTCTGGTTCAGCCTCAGGCATTTGTCAGGGTGAGGGATGAAGTCAGTGGTTAGGGAACAGAGTTTGTGGTATGGACTCAAAACTTTGGTGTTCCCGATATTTAGTTGGAGGATATTTCTGCTCATCTAGTACTGAATGCCAGATAAGAAGTCTGACAAATCAAAGACAGAGGAGGCATGGTGATGAGGTAGAGCTGGGTGTTGTCAGTGTACATGTGGAATTTGATGTTATGATTTTAGATGATGAGGATGAGAATTTGGAGGGGACCAAAGATAAATCCTTGAGTGAGGTCCAGAGATATCTGTGTGGGAGCAGAAAGAGAAACCATTGCAGGTGATTCTCGGGCAGATAAGAATGAAAGGAGGCGAGAACAATCATATCCAATTGGATTACAGAAGAGAGCCGTTGGTGAAAGATGGTGTGGTCCACTGTGCTAAAGGCTGCAGATAAGTCGAAAAGGATGAGGAGGGATAGTTTACTATAGTCACAGTCACATAGTGTGTCATTTGTGACTTTCATAAGGGCTGTTTCAGTACTGTGACAGGGGCAGACACCCAATTGGAGGGATCCAAAAGCAGACATGTATTTGAGAGGCACCAACACATTCAAGAATTTTGGTGAGGAAAGAGAGGTTGGAGGTGGTGTCGTAGTTTGCAAGGACAGAGGGATCAAAGGTAAGCTTTTTGAGGAGAGCAGTGATGATGGATGATTTGAAGGGTGGGGAAAGTAGAGAAAATGTTTCTGCATGTTGAGGAATCCAAAACTAGGTGTCATAAATATATGACAGTCATTAATAAATCCACAAGAAATTCAGGAGAAACTTCTTTTCTCAGGGATTGGTTAGAATGTGGAACTTTCTACCATAGGGAGTATTTGAAGTGAGTAGCGTGGATGTACACAAGGGAGTTTGGATATGTATCAGAGGGAGAAAGGCATAGAAGGTTGTGCTGAAAGGGTGAGAGGAAGTAGTGTAAGAGGAGGCTCATGTGGAGTATAGAACAGTTGGGCCAAATGGCCTGTTTCTGTGCTGTTAATACTATGTAATCACACAGGAAAAAGGTAAGAAAACACATTTCTGCATATCATTATTAGCACATGCTCGAGGATGTTCAGCAGTACATTCTGGAGTCAGGTTTTGCCCTTGTGGACAACCAATATCATATCTTCACTCTCTATATACTACACACCACTGTGTTGCTATGAAATTCTGGGTGATGCCTTAGCATGTGAGAAAATAAAACATCCAAATACTGATGAAAAATCTGGAACTGTGCTATGTCCCTGTTGCAGAAGAACTTCAAAAAAAGGAAAAGATATATTTCATTTCTGGGGGATAGATTAGGTCTTTTTTTTTTGGCAGGGCATAACATTTAAAATAGAATACCTGCAATCTAATTAACCAAGGAATGCAATTCAGTATGATGAAAGCAATCCTAAACTAGAATGTGCATTCAGCAGGGATTGACCAAAAACAGGCAGCCCTGCATGGAGCTGAACGAAAGCAATCATACAATGTCCACTATAATATGGGAACTTCTGTTTATATTGAAGAATGATACGTTGAGGAATCGGAGAGTAGTGTAAGTGACAGGCTGGAGCTATAACCCAATTATAGGAACAATTAGGGAGAAGGAATTATTTATAGCTGTCACTGCATGGTGTCAATTTGGTGAAAATGAGTATCACCCTCAAGATGAATTATTTCCACACAATGATTACTATTCTCTTGTGATTTTTTTTATGTAGCTAATTCAATAAGATGGTTAAATGTGTTTTTGACTGAGTAAAAAGAATAGCAAAAAGGAAATTATATGAATACAACAATCTTCCATGGCTTCCACATTCCTGTACCATCCTTCCCCCCATTATAAATAAATACTGATATGGAAAGATAACGGAAATCAAAATAAAAGCAAAATATGCTGGAAATGGATAGCAGATTGATCAGCATCTGAAGCAGAAAAAAAAACAAATCTGACAAGTAGAAACCACTGTCAGTCCCATTTTGGACATTTCTTGCAGCCGTCATGATAATGGGACTGGGAGGGATAAACAGCATTAGAATGAAGAGTAGTTCATAAATAGGAGAAATCATTCAGGGGGGAAACGCAAGGCAGACTTAGATGGGTTTGGGGTGCATGTGCGTAAATGCACAGAGCATGGCAAATAAGGTTGGTGAGCCACAGGTACAAGTAGCCACGTGGAATTATGTTATAGTTGCCATACAGAGATCTGGCCTTAAACAAGGAAAGAAATGGGCCAAGTATTCCTGGTTACAATGTATTCAGGAAAGATAGGGATGTCCTTTGGAGATGTTAATGAGGTATTTTTAAATTGTTTTTAACTTAGCTCCAAATGTAACTTGTGCAGCACAGGTTTCCCAGGGCTGTTACAACAGATCCGGGAAACAGCAGGGAGTTTGAGCAGCAGTTCAGGTGGGTATTTAAACTTGTCTTTGTTCCATCTGAACAAAAGATTGCTTATTGCAACTGGTGCCTCAGTTCCCTCTGGTAAATGTTTGGCAGAGATTACATGTGTGGATACAGCTTTCTTCAACCTTTGAGGATTTCAAATTGACAAGATGAAGATGGGAGGCGCCTTGGTTATGTTTGACAGCACATCAGAAGAGGAAAACCATCACCATCCAGGGCTGTGACAATGTCTGGCTGTGGGACTAGTACGTGCACAGGAGGGAAGTGCACTGAAAGGAATCACACGGGAGGAAGGTGCAGTAGAGAGGCGCAAAGGAGAGAAACCAAGGTCGGATGAGGCATCACCCTTGTCACAGGGTATAGAGACAGAAGCTCAGCTTCCTTGACCTCTCGGAAGAGCAGTGTTTCAGCCGGCTGACGTCGTCATATCATATGGAAGTCATATAGGAATCAGGGGTAAAACTTTCCACTGGTTGGAGTCATACCAAGCACAAAGGAAGATGGTCGTGGTTTTTGGAGGCTAATCATCTCAGCCCCTGGACATCACTGCACGAGCTCCTCAGGGTAGTGTCTTAGGCCCAACCATCTTTAGCTACTTCATTAATGACCTTCCCTCCATCATAAGGTCAGAAGTGGGGATGTTCACTGATGATTACACAGTGTTCAGTATCATTCGAGACTCCTCAGATGCTGAAGCAGTCCATGTCTGCATGCAGCAACACCTGGTCAACATTCAGGCTTGGATGTTAAGTGGCGAAACATTTGCGCCACACAAATGCCAGGCAATGACCATCTCCAACAAGAGAGAATCTAACCATCTCCCCTTGATGTTCAATAGCATTACCATCGCTGAATTTTTTTTTGTTCATTCAGGTGATGTGGGCGTCGCCAGGCCAGCATTTATTGCCCATCCCTAATTGCCCTTGAGAAGGTGGTGATGAGCTGCCTTCTAGAACCGCTGTAGTCCATGTGAGGTAGGTACACCCACAGTGCTGTTAGGAAGGGAGTTCCAGGATTTTGACCCAGCGACAGTGAAGGAACGGCGATATAGTTCCAAGTCAGGATGGTGTGTGACTTGGACGGGAACTTGCAGGTGGTGATGTTCCTATGCATCTGCTGCTCTTATCCTTCGTGGTGGTAGAGGTCATGGGTTTGGAAGGTGCTTTCTAAGGAAAACTGGTGCATTGCTGCAGTGCATCTTGTAGATGGTACACACTGCTGCCGCTGTGCGCTGGTGGTGGAGGGAGTGAATGTTTGTGGATGGTGTGCCAATCAAGAGGGCTGCTTTATTCTGGATGGTGTCGAGCTTCTTGAGTGTTGTTGGAGCTGCACCCATCCAGGCAAGTGGAGAGTATTCCATCACACTCCTGACTTGTGCCTTGTAGATGGTGGACAGGCTTTGGGGAGTCAGGAGATGAGTTACTCGCCACAGGATTCCGAGCCTCTGACCTGCTCTTGTAGCCATGGTATTTATATGGCTACTTCAGTTCAGTTTCTGGTCAATGGTAGCCCCTAGGATGTTGATAGTGGGGGATTCAGTGATGGTAATGCCATTGAATGTCAAGGGGAGATGGTTAGATTCTCTCTTGTTGGCGATGGTCATTGCCTAGCACTTGTGTGGCGCGAATGTTACTTGCCACTTATCAGCCCAAGCCTGGATATTGTCCAGGTCCTGCTGCAATTTACATGGACTGCTTCAGTATTTGAGGAGTTGCGAATGGTGCTGAACATTTTGCAATCATCAGCGAACATCCCCACTTCTGACCTTATGATTGAAGGTAGGTCATTGATGAAGTAGCTGAAGATGGGTGGGCCTAGGACACTACCCTGAGGAACTCCTGCAGTGATGTCCTGGAGCTCAGATGATTGACCTCCAAAACCACAGCCATCTTCCTTTGCGCTAAGTATGACTCCAACCAGCAGAGAGTTTTCCCCCTGATTCCCATTGACCTCAGTTTTGCTAGGGCTCCTTGATGTCGTACTCGGTCAAATGCTGCCTTGATGTCAAGGGCAGCCACTCTCACCTCACCTCTTGAGTTCAGCTCTTTTGTCCATGTTTGAACCAAGGCTGCAATGAGGTGAGGAGCTGAGTGGCCCTGGTGGAACCCAAACTGAGCATCGCTGAGCAGGTTATTGCTAAGCAAATGCCGCTTGATGGCACTGTTGATGACACCTTCCATCACTTTACTGATGATTGAGAGTAGACTGATGGGCGGTAATTGGCCGGGTTGGACTTGTCCTGCTTTTTGTGTGCAAGACATACCTGGGCAATTTTCCACATTGCCGGGTAGATGCCGGTGTTGTAGCTGTACGGGAACAGCTTGGCTAGGGGTGCGGCAAGTTCTGGAGCACAGGTCTTCAGTACTATTGCCGGAATATTGTCAGGGCCCATAGATTTTGCAGTATCCAGTGCCTTCAGTCGTTTCTTGATATCACCCGGAGTGAATCGAATTGGCTGAAGTCTGGCATCTGTAATGCTGGCGACTTCAGGAGGAGGCCGAGATGGATCATTAACTCAGCACTTCTAGCTGAAGATGGTTGCAAATGCTTCAGCCTTATCTTTTGCACTGATGTGCTGGGCTCCCCCATCATTGAGGATGGGGATATTTGTGGAGCCACCTCCTCCAGTTAGTTGTTTAAATGTCCACCACCATTCACGACTGGATGTGGCAGGACTGCAGAGCTTAGATCTGATCCGCTGGTTATGGGATCACTTAGCTCTGTCTATTGCATGCTGCTTGTGCAGTTTGGCATGCAAGTAATCCTAGGTTGTAGCTTCACCAGATTGACACCTCATTTTGAGGTATGCCTGGTGCTGCTCCTGGCATGCCCGCCTGCACTCTTCATTGAACCAGGGTTGGTTTCCTGTCTTGATGGTAATGGTAGAGTGGGGGATATGCCAGGCCATGAGGTTATAGATTGTGGTTGAGTACAATTCTGCTGCTGCTGATGGCCCACAGCACCTCATGGATGCCCAGTTTTGCATTGCTAGGTCTGTTCAAAATCTATCCCATTTAGCACGGTGATAGTGCCACACAACATGATGGACTGTATCTCAACGTGAGACTGTCACTTCTACCAATACAGTCATGGCAAGAAGGATCTGCGGCAGGCAGATTGGTGAGGACAAGGTCAAGTATGTTTTTCCCTCGTGTTGATTCCCCCACCACCTGCCGTAGACCCAGTCTAGCAGCTATGTCCTTTAGTACTCAGCCAGCCCGGTCAGTAGTGGTGCTACCGAGCCACTCTTGATGATGGACATTGAAGTCCCCCACTCAGAGTACATTTTGTGCCCTTGCCACCCTCAATGCTTCCTCCAAGTGGTGTTCAACATGGAGGAGTACTGACTCATCAGCTGAGGGAGGGCAGTAGGTGGTAATCAGTAGGAGGTTACCTTGCCCATGTTTTACCTGATGCCATGAGACTTCATGGGGTCCGGAGTCGATGTTGAGGACTCCCAGGGCAACTCCCACCTTAATGTATACCACTTTCCCGCCACCTCCGGTGGGACAGGACATACCCAGGGATAGTGACTGCAGTGTCTGGGACATTTTAAGGTATGATTCCGTGAGTATGACTATGTCAGGCTGTTGCTTGACTAGTCTGTGGGACAGCTCTCCCAACTTTGGCACAAGTCCCCAGATGTCAGTAATGAGGACTTTTCAGGGTTGACAGGGCTGGGTTTGCCATTGTCATTTCCGGTGCCTAGGTCGATGCCGGGTGGTCCGTCCGTGTTCATTCCTTTTTATTGACTTCGTACCAGTTGGGTACAACTGAGTGGCTTGCTAGGCCATTTCAGAGGGCATGTAAGAGTTAACCACATTGCTATGGGTCTGGAGTCACATGTAGGCCAGACCAGGTAAGGACAGCAGATTTCCTTCCCTAAAGGACATTCGTGAACCAGATGGGTTTTTACAACAATCGACAATGGTTTCATGGCCATCATTAGACTAGCTTTTAATTCCAGATTTATTAATTAAACTCAAATTCCACCTTCTGCTGTAGTGGGATTCAAACCCATGTCTCCAGATCAATACCCTGGGTCTCTGGGTTACTAGTCCAGTGATAATACCACTACGACACCGCCTACCCTACTCTATCTGAATCCCCCACAATGAACATCCTGAGGGTCACCATTGACCAAAAACTTAAGTGGACCAGCCATATAAGTACTGTGGCTATGAGAGCAGGTCAGAGGCTTAGAATTCTGAAGCATGTAACTCACCTCCTGACTCCCCAGTGCCCATCCACCAAGGCACAAGTCAGGAGTGTGATTTTGTTTATTATTCTTTCATGGGATGTGGGCATCACTGGCAATGCCAGCATTTGCTGCCCATACCTAACTGCTCTTGAACTCAGTGGCTTGCTAGGCCATTTCAGAAGGCAGTTAAGAAGTCAACCTCATTGCTGTGGATCTGGTGTCACATGTAGGACAGCAGATTTCCTTCTCTAAAGGACATTAGTGAACCAGATGGGTTTTTACGACAAATGATGATAGTTTCATGGCACCATTACTGCGACCAGCTTTCAATTCCAGATTTTTTATAAATTAATTGAATTTAAATTCTACCAGCTGCCGTGGTACGATTTGAACCTGTGTCCCCAGGACATTAGCCTAGGCCTCTGGATTACTAGCTGTGACATTGCCCCTACTCCCCCATCTCCCTACTGATGGAATACTCTCCACTTGCCTTGGTGAGTGCAACTCCAACAACACTCAAGAAGCTTGACACCATCCAGCCAAAGCAGCATCGGTGCACAGTGGCAGCAGTGTGTACCATCTTCAACATGCACTGCAGCAACTCGCCAAGCCTCCTTCGACAGCACCTTCCAAACCCGCAACCTCTACCACTAGAAGGACAAGGGCAGCAGACGTGTGGGAAAACCACCAGCTGTAAGTTCCCCTCCAAGTCACACACCATCCTGACTTGGAACTATATCACAGTTCCTTCACTGTCACTGGGCCAAAATCCGGGAACTCCCTCCCTAATAGCACTGTGGGTGTAGCTACACCACATGGACTGCAGCAGTTCAAGAAGATGGCTCATCACCATCTTCTCAAGGACAATTAGGGATGGCCAACAAATGCTGGTCTTGCCAGTGATGCTCACATCCCATGAAAGAATAAAAATAAAAAGGTAGATACTGCAGCCTCATACAGGAACACCTGCTCCCTGCTCCATCTGGTGGTCATGCATTACCCGTAGCCATGAAAGTGACCACCGCCCTCAAATGTCTCACTCCTGGATCCTTCCAGGGTGCTACCAGACATATCCAGGATCTTCGGGTCAGCTGCACACAAATGCATAAGGCAGGTGGATTGTTTGCCAGGCCTGACAATTACATAAATCTATATACAATAGCCAGAATGAACAGTGCTCGGATTTGCTTCTCTAGCTGGATTCCCCCAGGTACGGGGTGCCATTGACTGTATACACATGGCAATCTGAGCACCATTGCAGCAACCAGCAGTTTTTATAAACCACAGGGGATATTTGTCTGTCAACATGCAGCTGATGTTCAACCCCAAAAAGAGGTTCGTGCAGGTCTGCACCAGACCTTCATACTGAAACAGATCAACGTCCTAGATTTTTTTGATCCAGGCAGCAGGTTTAAGGGCTGGATGCTAGGTGACAAAAGATAACCATTCAAACTTGGCTCAAGACACCTTTGAGGCACAGAAGCTACATCGAGAGCCGCATGACCATCAGATCATCAAGCAAGCCATTAGACTGTTGAAGATGTGCTCTAGATGACCAGAGAAATCAGAAGGTACCCTTCAGTAGTCACCAGCAAAACTTTCTTGAATGATAGTGGTGTGCTACGTCCTGCAGTGGGGAATGAAATTGGGTAAGTGGAGCATGTTTCAGTGGGGGAGCATTTAGGAAACAGTGATCAAAATATCATCAGGATCAGCGTAATCAGGAAAAGGAGGTTGGATAGCTCCATTCATAAAGGATGAGATCTGGACAGTAGTGAGAAATGATCTTACTCAAAAGATCAAGATGTAAAGTCAGTTTGGGTGGAGATAAGAAATAGCAAAGGAAAGATTCACTGCTGGGAGTAGTTTATTGGCCACCTAACATTAACTACACTGTAGAACAGAAAATAAATCAAGAAATAATGGAGGCCTGTAGAAAAGGTACTGCAATAATTGTGGGCAATTTTAATCTTCATATAGATTGGACTAATCAAATTAGCCAAGGTAGCCTGGAGGATGAGTTCAGTGTGTATTAGGAACAGTTTCTTCAAACAATACATTCTGGGACCAGGCTATTTTAGATCTGGTAATGTGTGGCGAGGCATGATTAATAAATGACATCATAGTAAAGGAGCATCTGGGCAAGAGTGATCATAACATGATGAATTTCACATTCAGTTTGAGGGTGAGAAGTTTGGGTCTGAAACTAGATAGGATAAAATGAATAAAGAGGAACTACTTAAAAGATTGGCAGAAAAATCACATAGTCTGACGTGTTCCATCCAAGGTTGCTGAGGGAAGTAAGGGTGGAAACTGCAGAGGCTGAGGCCATAATCTTTCAATCCTGCTTAGACATGGGAGTCATTCCAAAGGACTGAAGGATTCCAAATGTTATAACCCTAATTAAGAAAGGGGAGATGGGTCAACCTGACAACTACAGAGTAGTCAGCCTAACGTCAGAGGTGAGGAAACCTTTAGAGAGAATAATCTGAGACAAAATTAATTGGCACTTGGAAAAATATGAGTTAATAAATAAATGCCAGCAAAATTTGTTACTGACACATTGTTTTTGACTAACCTGACTGAGTTCATTGATAAAGTAATGGAAAGGGTGGATGAGAGTAATGCGATTGATGTTGTCTGTATGGACTTTCAAAAAGCGTTTGATAACATACCACATAATAGATTTGTGAGGAAAATTGAAGCCCATGGGATTAAATGGGCAGCAGCTACATGGATTCAAAATTGGTTAAGGACAGAAAGGGGACAGCAGTGGTTAACAATTACCTTTCAGACTGGAGAGAAGTGTCTAATGGTGTCACTCAGAGATCGGTATAAGGACCACTCTTATCTCTGTTGTATATTAATAACCTGGACTTGGGTATGCAGGGTATAGTTTCAAACTTTTCAATTAACACAGAATTCAGAAATGTTGTAAATAGTGAAGAGGATAGTAACTGACTTCAGGAGGATATAGACAGACTGGTAAAATGGGCAGACAGATGACAGATGAAATTTAACACAGAGCAGTGTGAAGTGATTCATTTTTGTAGGAAGAATGAGGAGAGGCAATGTAAATTAACTGGTACTATTTTGAAGGAGGTGCACGAACAGAGAGACCTGGGAGTGTATGTACACAAGTCTTTGAATGTGGCAGGACAAGTTGAAAAGGCTGTTGAAAAATAGAACCATAGCAAAGTTACTGCACAGAAGGAAGCCATTCAGCCCATCGTGTCTGTGCTGGCTTGAAAAAAATAGCCACCCAATCTAATCCCACCTTCCAGCACCTGCTCTGTAGCCTTGCAGGTTACAGCACTTCAGGTGCATGTTGAGGTACCTTTTAAATGAACAGAGGGTTTCTGCCTCCACCATCCATCCCAGTGGCAGTGGGAAGACGCCCTTAATGGGCCACTTAAGGGCCTCAATTTGCCCTGGGAAGATCACTGGGTGACAGGGAGGTGACAGGCCTTCTGTCCAGTCACCTCCCCCGCCGCCAACCACAATTCCTCATGCCCCCCACCTCCCACCCTCCGATCCCGCCTCAGGGAGGCCCGTAAAATCCCAGTCAGGTATTCCAAACTATGAAGGGTTTTGATAAAGTTAATAAGCAGTAATTGTTTCTCATGGAAGAAGGGCTGGTAACCAAAGGATGCATATTTTAGTAACAGTAGGGAAACATTTTTACACATCAAGTTATTATGATCTGGACTTTCCCTCTGGGGGGCTGGCACACGAGTCACCCTTTCCCACTGGCCTGGCTGCTACCCGATGATGCCCGGTTATCTCACCACATGCTGATTCCCACTCTATACAAGCCTCCAAAGTTTGAGGCTTGCCAGTATCTGAGCTGGTGGCTGAGATTGTAAGATGAAGTGATGGTGCCTCCTCATCACTGTCATGTTGTTGCTCCCCTTTTCTTCTGTGTGCTCTGAAGCTGACCAGGTGGTAGTTCTTGGGTATCTGAAAGCATAAAAGCAGAAGGGGAGGGTTGGGATGAGGGAAGAGATGTGGGGAGGAATGCAGGAGGTCCATGGTCACACCATCTGCAGCTTCCACTTGATGCCACATCTCAGGATAAGGGTGAGGAGAAACTTGCGAAGGGGCATAAGGCAGTCACTTACCGTATTCCTGGCAGCCTCTAAGGTGCTAAATGCATGGGCTCTGCTGCTTCCTGACCCATGATTTGGAGGACCATCTCCTCGTGAGGATGAAGGGGATGGAGTAGTAGAGACCCCCCCTGGTTTTCTGGACCTCTCTGGTGTCGTGTGCGACCTTCTCCGCAAGACAGAGGGTGGAATATCACTGATTGTGTGAAACTGTGCTTGGGTGATGGGCCTGCCATAGCTGAATAGCTGGAGGTTTGTGGAGGCAGCAAGAGGTGGGCAACCTTGGAATGTATGTGTGTGGATGAGGTGGAGTATGTGAATGTTATAGCTGTGAGTCATGTGTACCAGGGAGTGCTGTTGGATGAGTGATGGCAGTGTGGTGCATTGATCAGAGTAAGACATTGGTGGTGTGGTGGGTAGAAGATGTCACGTGAGGATGCATTCACTGACCTTGACTACCCATGTGAGATCATTGTACTTTTTTCTGGCCCTGCTGCCATGTCCTTGGAGCCAGACTCTGGGTAATGTCTTCCCTGATGACGTGCTCTCCCTTCTGAGGCTAATGCCGGAGGGCTCCCTGCCCCTCCCCCCACCCACACAACCCAGAGAAACATTGCCTCCCTCCTGGACTCTACCTGGGTCACCAGAGCCTCCAAGGCGGGGTCAATAAATCGGAGAGCCCACTACCTTGTCTGGTGTGCCTTTCTCCTTCACCACCAGTCTCCCCAAATTATTTTCCAGCAGCCTTAAGCTCAGGTGTGCAGACTTCCTTTAATAGGGAGTAAAGCTTTAAGAAGAGCAGGCTGGTTGCACAATGTGGTTTGTGAACAACGCGACTTGGCTCCTCTGCTGAGCGCAGAGGAAGCCGGCATTGTTAGGGCATAGGAAGCAGGGCAGGACCCACTCGGCCAGTTGCTATAATCATGCAGATGAGGTGGGTGCACCAAGTTTGCGTGTTACCCACCTCAATCTGAATGAGTGCCCAAAAAAATGATGTAATCCAATTTTTAGCCCTCTGATTCTCTGAAATGAGCCTGAATTGTATCAATGTAAAGAGAGAGATAACTAACTCTAGTATTTCTAAATCTAATCATATGCAATGATTGATCTCCCCAAAAAAATCGCATTAAATTCATTAGGAGCGATTTTAACCCCTCCTACCTTGTGGGAAAGGAGAAGGCAGTTAAAATCACTAGATTTTATCATTACCGCTATGTTTCCACCGACTGTCATTTTAAGTAGGCAGTTTTGTTAGTTGGTTAAGGCAGGCAGTGGCCTTGTGAATACATGTAAATATGAGTCCGATGGTGCCATTGGGGCCCCAACTCCATTTTAACTTGAAATCACAGCCCTCCTCTCCAGCAATAAAGTGGGATTGGTATCTCACAGCCACTAGAAACAGTATTTAATAGGCCACACAACTGCGGATAATTGGATCACAGGGTTTGCGTGCCATTGTGCTTTTTGGATTGCCAGGTGAGTTTCCAGCTTCCAGATCTCTTCCTTCTGATATATTTTACCTTACTTACCCTCAATAAACTTTATTGGCTTATCATAAGAGCTATTATTGCCAGTTTGATTTGTATGGAGGAACAGTTGGCAAAAGAGCTTAAGCAGCAGCTGCATGTATTAGAAGACAGCAGGTGAGGGGGCTGTTTGTAAGATGCCATACCCAGCACACAGACTATACAGACACAGAGTCATTTTATTGGATCTATATGAAGAGCAGTGCATCAAGAGGCTGCCCTTCTCCAGAAAGGCTGTAGAGGACCTCTGCAGCCTCTTGTAACAGGACCTGCTGCCACTGGACCAGAGGGCCATGCTTTGCCAAAGTTGGCTAGACTCATTGCAGCCCTTAATTTCTTTGCCACTGGCTCCTTTCAAGAGACATCAGTCACATATCCCAGTCTGTAGTAGACAGCTGCACTAAGTAGGTCATCAATGCCCTGTTAGCCAGGGTGAACCAGTAATTCACCTTCCTCATCGACCTCACAGTCAATGCGAGACATCTCGGGAATTTGCAGCTTCTCTCACAACCAGGGTGTCATTGAATGTATACATGTTGCCATTAGGACACCAGAAGATTAGCCAGCAGCAATCATGAATAGAAAAGGCTACATGTCCAATAATGTTCAGCTAGGTCTTTGATCACATAAGTAGGGTAATGCTAGTTTATGCAAGGCTCCCAGGCAGCAGTCACAATGGTTTTAACCTGCAACCTTCAACTATGCACCCAATATTGTATCCTTCCAGAAATGTGGCAGCTGTTGGGGGACAAGAGATACCCCACACACACTAGGCTCATGACATTCTCCTCCAACCCCACTCTGCCTGAGTAACACAGGTGTAATCATAGCTAGGAGAACACCGGGATCATGATTGAGCACAGCACAGTATGCCCCACAATGAGCCTCCTGCATAGCAGCATGCAACCTTGCCACACAGGGATGCATGGGTTTGGATGGGGCAGAACAGCAGCAGCAGCAGTCCCCATCAAATAAGGAAGACCGGGGTGCAGGCCAACTTTGATATGGATGATGTACCGACAATGCATAATTAGAAGCTGTTACAAAACCACACTGTGGACCAAAGTGCCAAATGTAATTAAGATGATGAATTTAATGCCAAACACAATAACTGCTTTGAATTCATTTTCACCCAAGTATCAACTTATGCTGCCTTTCTTAAAAGGTTTACTAACTCTACTACTCCAATGGGGTATTCCCCTAGTGGCCTCAGCAAAGTTGGTGGAAGGTTGCCGTTATTCATGTTGGGACCTTCGAGATGCTTTTGGTCAGTGAATTTTGAGTGCTCAAGCCAAGCACAGACTATTTGCAGACCATCTGCAAACCATGACCCCTCTAATTTACTGTCTAGCCCATGCAGAGTGCCAATCTCTCTGCTTATGCTTGGGAGGAATGGAAGGCATGACGGTGCTTCCTCAAGAGGATTTTGCTCCACTGAGGTTTCTGCTCCTTTGGGGTTCATATGCTGAGAAGGGCCTAGAGGAAAGACAAAAGGGACAAGAGACAAGAGTTAGCAGGGCACTGACAGGCTGGATATTAGCAACTGTCAGTCTTCTGATTGCACCTTGAAGTGTCAAACTGGCTGAATAAATACTTCACTAAGTTTTCTTATTTTTTGTGATTATTTCTGGTTTAGAATGTGCAACTGCACTCTAAGCTGTCTGAAGCACAATTGTATTTTACTTTATTGTTGCCTGCCATGTTTCATCAAATATTTCTTGTCACTCTACATCTTGGAAGGGGAGGTTTAATAGAAGTGCTCAAAATTATGAAGGCATTTGATAGAGTAGATAAAGGGAAATTGTTTCCATTGGTAGGAGTGTCCGCAACCAGAGGAGACAGATTTAAGATAGTCATAGTCATAGAGAGATACAGCACCGAAACAGGCCCTTTGGCCTATCGAGTCTGTGCCGACCAACAAGCATCATTTATACTAATCCTATAGTAACCCCATATTCCCTACCACATCCCCACCATTCTCCTACCACCTACCTACACTAGGGGCAATTTACAATGGCCAATTTACCTATTAACCTGCAAGTCTTTGGCTGTGGGAGGAAACCAGAGCACCCGATGGAAACCCACACGGTCACAGGGAGAACTTGCAAACTCCGCACAGGCAGTACCCAGAACCGAACCCAGGTCGCTGGAGCTGTGAGGCTGCGGTGCTAACCACTGTGCCACCCGGAGATAATTGGAAAAGAACTACAGGGGAATGAGATTTTTTTTTTTGCAGTGGGTTGATATGATCTGGAATACACTGCCTGAAAGGGCAGTACAAACAGATATAATAGTAACTTTCAAAAGGGAATGAAGCGCTCCGTGCCTGCATGCAATTAGACCTGGATAATATTCAGACTTAGGCTAAGAAGTGGCAAATAACATTCATGCCATACAAATGCCAGGCAATGACCATCTCCAACAAGAGACAGTCTAACTGCTTCCCCTTGACTTTCAATGGTATTATCATTGTTGAGCTCCCCACCATCAACATCCTCAGGGTCACCATTGACCAGAAGCTTAACTGGATCAGCCACATAAATACTGTGGCTACAAGAGCAGGTCAAAGGCTGGGTATTCTGTGGTGAGTGATTCACCACTTGATTCACCAAAACCTTTTCACCGTCTATAAAGCACAAGACGGAATTGTGATGGAATATCCCCCACCTGCCTGGATGAGTGCAGCTCCAACAGCACTCAAGAAGCTTAATACCATCCAGGATAAAGCAGCCCGCTTGATTGGCACCTCATTGACTACCTTAAACATTCACTCCCTTCACCACTGGTGCACCAGATCTGCAGTGCGTATCATCTACATGATGCAGAGCAGTAACTCACCAAGGTTTCTTCAATAGCACCTCTCAAACCCAGGACCTCTGGAAGGACACGGATAGTAAGAGCATGGGAACATTACCACTGTTGTATGTTTGGTTAGTCTAGCTAGGACAGATTACTGAGTCTTCAGTAAGGTTAACATTACTTTATTTCATATTAACTAGATACAGATTTATACAAGTCTGTCCAATGCCACGCTACTTCTCCTTCAAGACACTTTTACAGGTGATCTCTTACATCATCACACTGGGAGGTATTACTCTCACTGTCCCAAAACATTAACCCTTTCAAACCCTTATACTACCCTTATACCCCAAGTCCTTGTCCATATATATGTTTGTACACTCATTTTTATTTTTATTTACTACTCCATCTCCCCCAAGTCTCTGGAATCACAGATTCAATCTGTCAGGAGGCTTCACAACTCTCCCTGATCGTGTTGTTGTTAGACTCAGATGATCAGTAGTCTTTCTCTGAGCTCTTGTTTTTTGACTTGGATGGCCTTCATTGAGGTTTGTAGTATTTGGTGCTTTCTGAATTTTAGGTTCAACATTTGGTTCATCTAAATGTATGACTGATTGCTATTCATCAAAAAAATCAATAACAACCAGGATTATGTGAGGCCCACTGGAGGTGGGGCTGGAGGCTGTGGTGGGGGGGGGGGTGGGGGGTGTGGTTGGAGGGCATAGACTACCATGACGGCTGGCAGGAGGACAGCAGGGTGGAGGGCCCGTTGGCCAGCGATCTTCGTGGGGATGGGATAGGCTGACGACGGCCTTCTCGCTCAAAGGCCATTTCAGGCCCTTAAGTGGCCTATTAACGGCCAGTTAAGCGCCTCTTCCCACCGTCATTGGGATCTTACCAGCGGCAGGTGGGGGGGGGGGGGGACCTCTGCCATGTGGGGAGGATGCCATAAATCAAGGTGTCCTCCCTGTGGGCATGGCGGTAGTCCGTCCTTCGTGAGCAATTTGTGGGCCACGGAGGACCCCCACTGGGAACAACTTTATCTCCCTGGATTGCATGACCACCCCACCAACCCCTCTCACCTTGGCCTTCCAGACTGGCCCCAGCAACCCTGCCTCACCTACCTCTGTTCCAGAGTTCCATCACTGGGCCGTGGTCCGAGGCCTCTGTAGTACCGGCAGTGGCCACCACTCCTGGTGGCCCTGTGATTGGCCGGCAGGTCTTGGAGGCGGAATCCCCGTCCCTTTAAAGTCTTTGAAGGGATGTCGATCCCGCCTTCTAAAACTTTGACTGAAAAAGACCAGAGGATTGCTCCGTAGGGGCGCTGGGAGATGGTGGCACTGCAGATGGTGGCGTAGTGGTAATGTCACTGCACTAGTAACAGAGGCCAGGCTAATGCCCTGGGAACACGGGTTCAAATCCCACGATGGCAGCTGGTGGAATTTAAATTCAATTAATAATAAAAAAATTGAATTTAAAGCTAGTCTCAGTAATGGTGCCATGAAACGATCATTGATTGTCGTAAAAAAAATTTGGCTCACTAATGTCCTTTAGGGAAGGAAACCTGCAGCCCTTACCTGATCTGGTCTACATGTGACTCCAGACCCACAGCAATGTGGTTAACTCTTAACTGCCCTATAAAACGGCCTAGCAAGCTATTCAGTTGTCAAGGGCAATAGGGATGGGCAACAAATGCTGGCCTTGCCAGCGATGCCCACATTCCAGGAATTTGAAAAATGCACAAAATCCAGCCCAACGTTTCTCCTGTTTCTTCTTATAGTACCTTCTGAAGTATGGACTAAATAAAATCTCTGCGATTATCATCTCTCTGCCTTTGTCTCGTACTCAGACCTTTTCTCCTTCTATCAACTAGTGTAGATTCCTGGTACAATATCTCCTACTATAATTATAAGCTTGTGGTTTTCAATAAGACTTTGGTCTGTGCACTGCGCATACCTGGCAATTAGAAATAATTTCTTCTATATCTCTCGATATTCCCGGCCACCACACAGATGACTGAGCCTATGCTTTGCATTTCATGATATCCATGGAGGCAATGGGAATCAAGGGAAAAACTCTCTGTTGGTTGGAATCATATCGAGGACAAAGAAAACTGGCTGTGATTGTTGGAGGTCAACCATCTTAGTCCCAGGACATTACTGCAGGAGTTCCTCAGGGTAGTGTCTGAGGCCCAACCATCTTCAGCTGCTTCATCAATGATCTTTCATCCATCATAATGTCAGAAGTGGGGATGTTCGCTGATGATTGCACAATGTTCAGCACCATTCGTGACTCCTCAGATACTAAAGCAGCCAGTGTCCATATGCAGCAAGACCTGGACAACATCCAGGCTTGGGCTGATAAGTGGCAAGTAACATTCGTGCCACACAAGTACCAGGCAATGACCATCTCCAACAAGAGAGAATCTAACCATCTCCCCTTGATGTTCAATGGCATTACCATCACTGAATCCCCCACCATCAACATCTTGGGGGTCACCATTGACCAGAAACGGAACTGGACCTGCCACATAAATGCTGTGACTACAAGAGCAGGTCAGAGTTGGGAATTCTGCGGCAAGTAACTCACCTCCTGTCCCCCAATACCTGTCCATCATCTACAAGGCACAAGTCAGGAGTGTGATGGAATACTCTCCACTTGCCTGGATGGGTGCAGCTCCAACAACACTTGAGAAGCTCGACACCATCCAGGACAAAGCACCCTGCTTAATTGGCACCTCATTGACAAACTTTAACATTCACTTCCTCCATCACCGACACACAATGGCAGCAGTGTGCACCATCTATAAGAAGCACTGCAGCAACTCACCAAGGCTCCTTTGATAACACCTTCCAAACCTGCGACCTCTACCACCAAGAAGAACAAAGGCAGCAGATGCGTGGGAACACCACCATCTGCAAGTTCTCCTACAAACCACACACCATCCTGACTTGGAACTATAATCGCCATTCCTTCACTGTCACTGGGTCAAATTCCTGGAACTCCCTTCCTAACAGCACTGTTTGTGTACCTACACCCCAAGGACTGCTGCAGTTCTGGAAAGCAGCTCAACACTACCTTCTCAAAGGCAATTAGGGATGGGCAATAAATGCTGGCCTAGCCTGCGATACCCATATCCCCCGAACGAATGAAAAAAATATAGCCCTGGTGTATTTTTTCCAAGATGTCTGCCCAAAGTGAGTCCGAAATCATCAGCCTCTCGTCATATACCAGCAAATCATCCACAACAGTAAAGTGCTTTCTGTGCTCAAAGAAGATTTTCATCATTTTACCACTGGGACGCTGCTGTGGTCAACCTTGCGCGCAATATTGGCGTATGCGAATGCATTCCTCATCTTGCATCTGATCATGACGAATTTCTTGGAGCTTTTTTTGAGCTTGCCAACCATTGTGATACAGTGAACTGAGAATATAACTCAATCTCATTATGAAGTTAGCATCCTGTTGTGTAGAATGAGCAACAGTAGCTTTGGACAATGTGTTTGTCGATTGCCCTGTACACACAGTGTTTCATACGTGAATCTCATTCGCCTCAACTGGAATGTCTGGATTCTCGAAGACATTCTAGTGAGTTCCTTTCCATCAAGCAAGCGAACTATGGTTTGTGGTCTGTCTCTAACCATCTTTAAGTCGATAATATAATCTGAGAACTTCTCACAAGCTCACGTGACTGCGAGGGCTTCTTTCTCTATGATGGCGCACTGCATCTCAGTCACGAGATGCATATTAAATCGGTCTTCAACAACCATTTGGCTGTTCTTGGAAAAATACTGTCCCTATCCCTGTAGATGAGGCATCTGCTGCAATTGGGGTTGGTGGCGAGGGGTTATAATGAGCTAAGCTATCGGGCAAAATCAGCATTTCCTTGGTCCTTTGAAATGCTTGCTCCTGATGTGTATTCCAAAACCCTGCTTGAGCTTTCCTTAATAGTTGTCTTAGATTGGCAAAACTTTTGCCAACTGATCAACGATTCCTTGGAATGATTAAAGATCTTGGACAGAAGTAGGAATTGGGAATTCATAACGGCTTTCATCTTTTGCAGGTGTGCCATTATACCCTTACTACTAACGATGTGCTGTAGGAAACAAATAGATGTTTTTGAGAATTCACACTTTTCATTAAGTGTCAGGCCGCCTTCTTGTCGATGATTCAAAACCGCTCTAACCCTCAGGTCATGTTCTTCGATGGATTCATCATGGACTAAGATGTCATCCATATGAAATCTTACTCCCTTAAGGCCCTGTAGAATGTTTAACATAGTTCTTTGGAATATTTCAGGTGTTTATATTGTACTGAATGGTAAACGATAACAAAATCTTCCAAACAGAGTAATGAAGGTTGTCAATAACACTAACTTCACATCCAAAGGGACTTGCCAAAAGCCACTATTCACATTCAGCTTTGTAAACATGGTACTTTTGGATAACTTTGCCAAGCTTTTGTCTGAAGACATCGAATGAACTTCTCTTCCCACAGCCTTAAGTTAAGTCTACAGTTACGATCAGGTGAGAAGGGGTCTAGGGGGTTCCCTTTCAGCCTTTGCCTGGTTTAACCGTAACAGGGTTTAATTTTAGAAACACTATTTTTAGCGCCCCATCAGTGAATCCTTGTTCACTGCTCCAAGTGTCAGGCAAAGAAATCAGACAGGTTTCCTGAGATTTAAACAAGAAAGGTGGAAGTTTATTAATTTTAAACTCTGATCCGGTTAACAACTACGAATATACAACATGACCATGGATATGCGATAAACACACACGCAAATAGAGACAGAAAAAGTAGAAAATAATAAAGGGGAAAAGTTTGAGGCAATATCGAGATTATAATTACAGTCCTTGCAGTTCAATGTGGAGTCTTTGATTACCGCTAACTCCTGCTGTTCGTTGGGGACCAGTTCACGCTTCAACTTGTTTCAATGGTGGTGTCTTTTCTCTCTTGAGATTTACATGTCTTACGTGGGTCCAGTGGCTTGGGAGAAAGTGAGAGAGAGACAGCCAGGAGAGGGGCTTTCTTACTCCAGCTTCAGTTGCAAACTCTAGTCTCAATTCAAACTGTCCTGTGTCTCATTCAAAGTCAGGACCAGCCAGTTAGTCATGTGACCAGCTGGTATAACCAGTCCTGTCTTTGTGGATTGTATCATCTTAGCAGTCCCTGGAATGCACTTCCTTACACCTTCAATGTCTGGTGATCAAAATCCATTTGGATTAATCAGCCCTGGGAATAGTTCTTTCTCTCCACAAGGACCATCTCTTATTATGCAAATGGCCTCCAGTCAAAGGTCTGGTGATCTCTTTAACAAGGCATTTCTTCACTCCAGCAACAGTTTAAAATCAATGTTCATATGACAAGATTAATATGCCTCATTCTTGGCAGGTAGGGGTTTGCATGACACAAATGCAAAGTGTACCGTTAGGTTTAGCAACTGGAACCATTCCAGAGTATCACTCTGTAGTTTTAATGGCAGGAAAAATTACTCCCAACCTGATCATCTCTGCAGGCTGATGTTGGACTTGCTTCATTAGTGAGTGTGGTATCTTCCTACATGTGATAAGACATACAGGTATAGCATCTTTCCACAAAGTAATACAATATTCGGTCTTAAGTCTTCCTAGACCAGTAAATCATTTCAGAAAGTCTTTTGGGAAGTGACTCATGAATTCTTGCTGCATAACTTCTTCCACTTTCCTGATAAGATTAAGGTATATACAAACTCTTCTCTTAAAAGTGAAAATTCTTGATTCTGTAGAACATAGTGTTTCCAATACCTGCTTTCCCTTGCACTGGAAGCCTGTACCTTCCCCTTGACTTTCAGTTCAATCCCTCCTGGACCGTGTAACTGAGCTTCTGTTGGTTGCAGGCAATGCATTGATAACCATGGTTTGTTGTCTGATAAAACTGTTACACTTGCTCCAGTGTCTAGTTTAAAGTTGGGAATGTGTCCATTGACATATATATCTGCAGACCAGAATACATGACTAGGGTCTTCCCAAAATGCCCAACTTTCTTGCAGTGAAAACATTCTGCTTTGTTTGCAGGACACTGTTCGCACCTGTGGGTCTTTTTGGCACCACAGCGCTGGCAGCATCTCATGGTGTCTTGCACCTTCCCGACCGAGTGTACCTTCTTTACCGGTGTTTCTTTCACGGTCCTGTGCTTAAGGAGGTTTCCTGAACTAAGGTTGTACTTCACCTCTCAGGTTTGCTCTGTCCTGCTTATGAACCTCTGCTTGTCTCACCAGCTGTATTGCTTTTCCAGGGAGAGGTCTTCCTTCGACTGCAATAAATCTGCTAGGGATTCATCAGCAATACCTACTACGATGCAGGCTTGTATTAATTCTGCTTTTAGGTCTCTATATTTGCATTCTTCAGCTAGCCTGTAAAGGTTATGAATAAAAGCATTTACTGGTTCACCTGATTTCTGGGCCCCTCTGTTGAATTTGGCCCTTTCTAGACTCTTGTTACTCCTCAGGTTGAAATAATTATCAAAAGCTTTTAAGACTTTGTCAAATTTATCTGATGCATCATTGATGCCTTGTCTTGCAATAACATTGTCTGCTATTGTTCCTATGGAATAAAGTAATGTGTTGACATTTTCTGCTTCAGACTTGTTGTCTAATTTTGAAGCAATTCTCTACCTCAAAAATCTTTTTCGCCAAAGGTGACTAGTTTTGAGTGCGATTTGGTCCTTCCCTGTGTTTAAACCTCTCCGGTAGCGTAAATTTAATATACATGATTTTCTAAGCTCTCTTGGCAGTTAACTTTCTTCTTAAAATTCTCACTTCAGTACCTGAAGTTTCCCCGTGCTTCTCCAACTCGCACTGACTCCCGCTGCGGTCACAGTCTTTCCTGGGAAAATCTCTCTGCCAGACTATGTATTTGTTTTTGAAGAATGCAGTTTTGCAGCAAGGAGTAGAGTATTTGTAGCCTTTTTCTTTCTTTTTTCCCCTCACGGTCAACATGTGTAATTGAGCCGACCTGAAATCTGCCCTTTCTAGGGATTTTGTCTTCCTGGTGCTAGATGCTCAGTGCGACATCAGAAACAAATTTTCTACTCTTTTTGAGGGTTGCTCACCAGATCACTGACCATTGCTTGGGTCTCTGACTCGAAGCCTGCGATTTCTAGACTGGGATTTTTTTCCTCAGTATCCGCTATGCCTTTGTGGTGCAGCCTGGATGCCTCTGCAAGCCAACTCCCTGACTCGCCGTGCCTCACTTCATCCATGGATCAGCTCTGGAGCTTCTCAAGTTCTGCAGTTTTGATGTCGTTTTGGCACCACCTTTTTCAGGTCAACCTTCTACAAAATATTTTTTTCAAAATTTTCTGTTTTTTTTTAAAGAGATACAGCACTGAAACAGGCCCTTCGGCCCACCGAGTCTGTGCCGACCATCAACCACCCACTTATACTAATCCTACCCTAATTCCATATTCCTACCACATCCCCACCTGTTCCTATATTTCCCTACCACCTACCTACACTAGGGGCAATTTATAATGGCCAATTAACCTATCACCCTGCAAGTCTTTGGCATGTGGGAGGAAACCGGAGCACCCGGAGGAAACCCACGCAGACACAGGGAGAACTTGCAAACTCAACACAGGCAGTACCCAGATTTGAACCCGGGTCGCTGGAGCTGTGAGGCTGCGGTGCTAACCACTGCGCCACTGTGCGTTGTATGGTAAGCATCACCTCTGTTCTCCATATTGTATGTTTGGTTAGCTTGGAGAGATTACTGAGGCTTCAGTAAGTTTAACATTAGTTTATTACATATTAACTAGATACAGATGCATACAAGTCCGTCTAATGCCATGCTACAGAGACAGAGCGAGAGAGAGGAGCACGGCGGGAACGGAGGTTTATAAAGACTGCCAAAAGCCCAGAGTCTGAGACCAGAGAGAGAGCGAGAGTAAGAGCGAGGAGCACAGCGGGAGCGGAGGTTTAAAAAGCACGCTAAAAGCCCAGAGTTGGAATCAGAGTGAAAGAGGAGCACGGGGGATAGAGGGGGGAGAGAGGGGGGCGAGAGGGGGACGAGAGGGGGGCGAGAGGGGGGAGAGAGGGGGGAGAGAGGGGGGAGAGAGGGGGGAGAGAGGGGGGAGAGAGGGGGGAGAGAGGGGGGAGAGAGATCAAAAAGTGACATCAGAATGACGTCACAATCAACAATGAGAGCAGGGAAACAGAGAGCCACCAGGGTGAGTATTAATTTAATTTCATACAAATCGAACATAGCATCAAACATCACAGGCAAGCAGGTAGGTGATTGGTTTGGGAAGAAGCTACCTGTTTGGTGAGTATCTGGGTAAGTGATTAAGCTCCATTCTAATCCTAACATTTAAAATAGTAAAGGAACTAATGGTAAGCTTAATAAAATATATAAAAAAGGGAAAATAAAATAAATAATTGAATTAAATAATTAAGTAGTTAATTAAAACACATTAAGGATGACAGAACAGGTGATGTGTCATGGCTGCAGCATGTGGGAGCTCCTGGATGCCACTGTGATCCAGGGCAAACACATGCAGTCAGTGTTTGCGGCTTGAAAAGCTTCGGCTCACAGTCATTCAACTGCAGACACTGCGACACAGAGAGGGGGAGAAAGTTACCTGGATATTTTGTACCAGGAGGCGGTCACAACCCTTAGGATAGGGTCTTCTGATTTGGTCAGTGGTCAGGGACAGGAGAGTGTGGCTGCAGCCGAGGCAGGTAAGGGGACCCAGAGGACAGGAGCACAGGAGCCTCAGCCTTTGCAATTGTCAAACAGGTTTGATGTTCTTTTAACTTGTTTGGATGAAATTGGGGGCTGCAGGGTGGATGAGCAACCTGACCATGGCACCATGGTTTAGTTTAGTTTAGAGATACAGCACTGAAACAGGCCCTTCGGCCCACCGAGTCTGTGCCGACCATCAACCACCCCATATTATACTAATCCTACACTAATCCCATATTCCTACCACATCCACACCTGTCCCTATATTTCCCTACCACCTCCCTATACTAGGGGCAATTTATAATGGCCAATTTACCTATCAACCTGCAAGTCTTTTGGCATGTGGGAGGAAACCGGAGCACCCGGAGGAAACCCACGCAGACATAGGGAGAGCTTGCAAACTCCACACAGGCAGTACCCAGAATTGAACCCGGGTCGCTGGAGCTGTGAGGCTGCGGTGCTAACCACTGCACCACTGTGCCGCCCATGTACAGGAAGTCATTCAAGTGGAGGGAGAAAAACGAAATGTAGTGGTGGTAAAGGACAGTATAGTGAGGGGGATTGACACTGTTCTCTGCAGCAACGAGCAAGAGTCCAGACGGCTGTGTTGTCTGCCCGGTGCCAGGGTTCGGAACATCTGCTCAGGGCTGGAGAGAAACTTAGAGGAAGGGGGAAGATCCATGTAGGTAGCAATGACTTAGGCAGGACAAGGAAAGAGGTTCTGCAAGGTCAGTATGAGGAAGTAGGCGACAAATTAAGAAGCAGAACCTCAAATGTAATAATCTCTGTAATACCCGAACCACGTGCAAATTGGCATAGGGCAAATAAGATTAGAGAAATTAATGCGTGGCTCAAAGACTGGTGTGACAAAAGTGGGTTCTGGTTCAAGGGGCACTGGCCCTGGGAAAAATGGTGGCTGTACCATTGGGACGGTCTACACCTGAACCATGCTGGGGCTGGTGTTCTAGCGAGCTGCATTACTAGGGAAGTAGAGAGGGTTTTAAACTGAATAGTGAGAGCAAAGGATCAAATGTGGGAAGATATGGTATATCAAGGCAAGAGAGAAAGGTATTAATATAGGAAATGATAATCAGACTGTGACAGGGAGGGGCAGAGTGTAAGAGTAAATCAACAGATAAGGCTAGAGGTTACAAAAATAATAAAAGAACACAACTAAAGGCTCTGTATCTGAAAGCACATAGCATTCGAAACAAAACAGATGAACTGAGAGCACAAATAGAAATAAATAAGTATGATCTGATAGCCATTACAGAGACATGGCTGCAGGAAGACATAGATTGGGACCTGAATGTTGAAGGGTGCATGCCATTTAGGAAGGACAGGAAGCTAGGAAAAGGTAAAAGGGTAGCTCTGTTAATTAATGGTGGTATTAGCGCAATAGAGAAGGATGACCTAAGTTCAGGAGACCAGGATGTAGAAGCAGTTTGGGTAGAGATGAGAAATCATAAAGGCAAGAAGTCACTTGTGGGAGTGGTGTACAGGCCACCTAACATTAACCACACTGTAGGACGGGGTATAAAAGGAAGAAATAATGGTAGTTTGTCAGAAAGGTACAGCGATAATTATGGGGGATTTTAACCTACATAAAGACTGGAAAAATCCAATGGACAGAGGTAGCCTACATGAGGAGTACATAGAATGTTTTCAGAATAATTTCCTGGAACAATACATTCTGGAGGTAACCAAGCAGAGAGCAGGTTATACTAGACCTGGTATTGTGCAACGAGATAGATCATTAATTAATGACCTCATAGTTAAGGCGCCCCTACGTAACAGCAATCATAATATGATTGAACTTTACATTCAGTTTGAGGGAGAGAAGAGTGAGTCCAAGACTAGTATTTTAAACTTAAATAAGTGCAATTATGAGTGCATGAAAGCAGAGCTAGCTAAAGTGAACTGACAAATCAGGTTATGTGATAGGTCAATAGAGATGCAGTGGCAGACATTTAAGGGGATATTTCAGAATACACAGAATAGATACATTTCAATGAGAAAGAAAAATTCCAAGGGTGGGTCCCGCCATCCATGATTAACTAAAATAGTTAAAGATAGTATGAAACTTAAAGGGAAAGCCTATAAATTTTGCATAAAGATGGGAGGCAGGTCAGAAGATTGGACAGAATATAAAAAACAGCAAAGGATGACTAAAAGATTGATAAGGAAGGTAAAACTAGAGTACGAAAGAAAGCTAGCTAGAAGTATAAAGACAGAAAGTAAGAGTTTCTATAGATATTTCAAAAAGAAGAGTTAACAAAGTGAGCACTGGTCCTATAGAAAGTGAGTCTGGGGAATTAATAATGGAGAATAAGGAGATGGCAGATGAATTGAAAAGGTATTTTGCATCAGTCTTCACTACTGAGGATACAAGCAACATCCCAGTATTAGCTGTAGGTAAGGAAATGGAAGGGAGGGAGGAACTCAAGAAAATTACAAATCACCAGGGAAGTGGTACTGAACAAATTGTTGGAGCCGGGAGCTAATTGACTTCATCCTAGGGTCCTAAAAGAAGTGGCTAGTGAGGTACTTGATGCGTTGGTTTTAATTTTCCAAAATTCCCTAGATTCTGGGAAGGTTCCTTTAGATTGGAAAATAGTGAATGTAACTCCTTTATTCAAAATGAGAGGGAGACAGAAAGCAGGAAACTACAGACCAGTTAGCTTAACATCTGTCTTAGGGAAAACGTTAGAAGCTATTATTAAAGACGTTATAACAGGGCATTTAGAAAAATTCAAGGTAATCAGGCATGGTTTTGTGAAAGGGAAATCATTATCAACCAATTTATTGGAGTTCTTTGAGGGAGTTACATGTGCTGTGGATAAAGGTGGATGATTAGTACTTAGATTTCCAGAAGGCATTTGATAAGATGCCACATCAAAGGTTATTGCAGAAAATAAAATCTCATGGTGTTGTGGGTAACATTGGCATGGATAGAAGATTGGCTAGCTAACAGAAAACAGAGAGGAGGCATAAATGGGTCATTTTCTGGTTGGCAAGATGTAATGAGTGGTGTGCCACAGGGATCTGTGCTGGGGCCTCAACTTTTTACAATTTATATAAATGACTTAGATGAAGAGACCAAAGGTATGGTTGCTAAATTTGTTGAAGACACAAAGATAGGGAGGAAAGTAAGTTGTGAAGAAGACATAAGGAGGCTACAAAGGGATATAGATAGGTTAAGTGAGTGGGTAAAGACCTGGCAAATGGAGTATAATGTGGGAAAGTGTGGAATTGTCCACTTTGGCAAGAAGAATAAAAAAGAAGCATATTATCTAAATGGCGAGAGATTGCAGAGCTCTGAGATGCAGAGGGATCTGGGTGTCTCCTTATTTAAGTAAGGATGTAAATGTGTTGGAGCAGTACAGAGAAGTTTTGCTAGACTAATACCTGGAATGGGTGGGCTTTCGTACGAGGAAAAATTGGCCAGGCTAGGCTTGTATCCGCTGGAATTTAGAAGAGTAAGAGGTGACTTGATTGAAACATTTAAGATCCTGAGTGGTCTTAACAGGGTGGATGTGGAAAGGATGTTTCTCCTTGTGGGAGAATCTAGAACTAGTAGTCACTGTTTAAAAATAAGGGGTCGCCCATTTAAGACAGAGATGAGGAGAATTTTTTTCGCTCAAGAGGGTCGTGAGTCTTTGGAATTCTCCTCCTCAAAATGGCGGTGGAAGCAGAGTCTTTGAATATTTTTAAGGCAGAGGTCGATAGATTCTTGATAAGCAAGGGGGGGGGTGGAAGATTATCAGGAGTAGGTGGAAATGTGGAGTAATCAGTTCAGCCATGAACTTATTGAATGGCGGAACAGGCTCGAAGGGCCAAGCAGCCTACTCCTGCTCCTAATTCGTATGTTCGTATGTTCTTCTTCAAGTCTCTTTTACATGTGATCTCTTACATCATCACAGCGGAAGGTATTACTCACACTGTCCCAAACATTAACCCTTTCAGACCTTTATACTACAGCCACCTCCCAAGCTCCCCTCCAAGCCACACACCATCCTGACTTGGAATTATATCATCGTTCCTTTACTGTTGCTGGGTCAAAATTCTTGAACTCCCTACCTAAAAGCATTATTATGACAGTGATTCCAGAAGGTGACACGCCATCTTCTGAAGGGCATTAGGGATGGACAATAAATGCTGGCATTGCCACCGACATTCACATCCCATGAATGAATAAAAGAAATTCAATATATACCGATAAAGTAAATATTTGCAGGACTACAAGGAAAAAGTAGGAGAGTGGTGCTAATTGGATAGCTCTTTCAAAAAGTAGGCGCAGGCCTGATGGGCCCATTGGCCTCCTGCTGTGCCCTAGGATTCCATGATTCAATTTGGCTCCAGGTTTCAGCGATCAGCCGGAGTGGGTGGGGGGGGGGTGTCACCTAATTTGCACATGGTTAATGGGCACCCACACAAATGCAGCTGTATCTCTGGTGTCCACATGCCCCATGTGGCTGAATAATCCTTCACTCGCCTACCATCACATTGGGTACACAGGTCTATCCCTCACTAACACTTCTCCCTTTTGGTTCTCTTGTAAAGTAGCCAATACAGATTTTCCAAAAGAAAGCTTTTGCTTTTTTTTTTAAAAACGAGGGTAGGGGCCAGTAGGGTGGAATCCAGACCGTTCCTCTCCTTGGACTTTCCCTGGCAATGCATCCCTTACCACATGTTGTAAGCTAAAACAAGCTAGAACAGCCTAAAGATACATTACTGGTATCACAGACAAGAATGTCACTGGCAGACAAGCTTCTATGTGTCATCTTTTGACGATTTACCTTTCTTATCCTGTTGATGGTATGAAATCTTCAATTTATTTCTAGTTCACCTGATTTCCCAGGGGCACAGGCAAAACCTAGAAGGTAGACTTATGATTTAAGCTTTCTCCACAGCTTTATCTTGTGCAAACAACTTGATAACAGATTCTGTAAGCCGATCACATCTCCTATAGAAAAAGAACCCTGCATCTATTAGTTTCTGCTGCATCAAGCTAACCGCGTAGCTCAGGTCTAACGATTAACCCCGATCACAGTATTAATTGATCCATGCTATCAGCAGCGTAGCTGCATTTAAAGGTAACACAGGTTAGAGAGTCAGGGCTAAACAGTTGTAGCCCTATCTATGAATTGTGCTGTCTTGTGTGTCATTGAGTTTACCTTTCTACTTTGTGATCAAATCAATGTACATTTTAATGGGGACAAGCGTAGATCATCATTCACAAACTGTGATGTATTTCTTTTTTCTGATTGAAGTAAGTTTCATTATTCTATTGTGTTGAAAATCTATTCAGAACAAATGTTAATTAAATTAGAAAAAGAACCAGTTACCCTGATGCCCCAGTGAGTTGCTGAGCTATGCTGATGAGGAAAGACTGTGTTGAGCTTGTTGATCTCAGCAGTGGCAGAAATGCATTGTGTGGACAGTAGTTGAGGACAGGGTTGGTTCTAACTGCAAAGGCCCCACAGTGTTAGTTTGCCACACTCACAGAAAGCCTTGAGCCTCGATAAAAAATTAGTAGTAGCACTGGAACGACAAAGGTGGAGGGGCGACCTGATAGAGGTTTACAAAGTTATGAGTGGCATGGACAGAGTGGATAGTCAGAAACTTTTTCCCAGCGTGGAAGAGTCAGTTACTAGGGGACATAGGTTTAAAGTGCGCGGGGCAAAGTTTAGAGGGGAAGTGCGAGGCAAGTTTTTTTACACAGAGGGTGGTGAGTGCCTGGAACATGCTGCCGGGGGAGGTGGTAGAAGCAGGTACGATAGAAACGTTTAACAGGCATCTTGACAAACGCATGAATAGGATGGGAATAGAGGGATACGGTACCCGGAAGTGCAGAAGGTTTTAGTTTAGACAGGCATCATGATTGGCACAGGCTTGGAGGGCCGAATGGCCTGTTCCTGTGCTGTACTGTTCTTTTGTTCTTTGATGTGCATCAGGCACAAATGATTCATGTTATTGGGCACTGAGGCATATTTTCTATCTATTGCTCGTAGTTTCGGATAATATGGTAGGGATTTGAATTCCAGGACATGCATATGGCTCATTAAGGCCTCAAAAATGAAGTAACAAATTCTAACCCAAGCTGGAACTCAGCGTCCATGTGAACTAGGCACTGTATGCTTAGTCCATCCAGCCATGTTGGATCCTGTTCCTTAAAGAGGACTCTTCTTGGTAGCTGCATCTAGTAGCTTCATGTTGGCTCACAGATTTCAGTGCTTTTTCATGCTGCCCTTGAATTTCAGTACTGTGGCTATTCACATCTTTTAAAATCTGCACCCCATCTGCTATCAATTGGCGTTAGCCAAAGGAGCTGTACACATCTCTGTGACCAAGCTTTTAGTCACTTTTCCTAATAGCTCCTTCTTTGCCTGGTGCTGATTTTTGTCTGATCTTAAAGATGCTTTATAAGTGTAAGCTTTTATTGTTGTTGCCTTCTCTCGCTCCACCTGGTGGGATTGGAAGAGGGTGAGCAGAATCAGAGAAAGCATAAGAGGCTGGCATAGCTATCTGAGGTGAATGCAACATAAAATACCTTACATGACCTCGCACTTCAGAGGCCACTGTAAGGGAACAGGTGGGGAAGAGGAGAACCAGGAGCAGAAGAGGACCCCAGCCAACAACTAGCTCTGTAAGCATGCGAGGTACTTTGTTTTTGCTTTTTATTCATTCCTTGCCACATTTCACAGATTACAGAGGAAATGCATTGGTATGGCAGCAAGATAGAGTACAGTGTTAACATGGGCATTCTTGTGCTTTTGGAAATCAGGTGAACGGTTGCCAGAATGTTGTGTATTCTCCCTCTGTGATGCTACATCTAGCTCACAGTAGAAAGCTGTTAAGATGCATTGTAAGGCAACATTGTGAAATTAAGCAAGGTGTGAGCACACATGCTTTGGCAACCTTGCTGAGACTAGCAAATTTATTTCTCACCCGCTCCTTGGATCAGGTGACAGGTGAGACAGCATTCACTTGCTACGGCCTCCAGCAGGCTGTACTTACACTACTCTTCAGAGGGATTGCTCTCCTGCTCCAAAAATCACCATCCTACTCTCCAGTAAAGCCTACAGCAGGGCCAGCAAGGCTGTATCCTCGAAGGGTGTCATGCATCATTTTAATCTTGCAAAAGCCATTTCTACCTTTTGGTAGCAATGTCATTTTAAGATGACCAACAGCCCTTTAAGAGTTACCAGCACTAGATATCGCACCCCTTTCTTTTGAGCACTGAGCACCAGAGTGCTATTAAGCAAAGTAGCTATTCTTGTATTATGTTGCCAGTATCTACAGCAGCAGAACTGTATTATTTGTTCGACCAAAAAGATGTGATTTTCTGATTTTGCATCAAACAAAATCCCAGTGCCAAGGCTTGCCTTCCAGGGCCCACCTTTCAGGAATGCTCCCCATGATTTGCATCTATACAAACATATGAGTAGTACCGGATGATTGGAGGGTGGCAAATGTTATTCCCTTGTTCAAGTAAGGGAATAGGGATAACCCTGGGAATTATAGACCAGTCAGTCTTACGTCGGTAGTGGGCAAATTATTGGAGAGGATTCTGAGAGACAGGATTGATGATTATTTGGAAAAGCATGGTTTGATTAGAGACAGTCAGCATGGCTTTGAGAGGGGCAGGTCGTGCCTCACAAGCCTTACTGAATTCTTTGAAGATGTGACAAAACACATTGATGAAGGAAGAGCAGTGGATGTGGTGTATATGGATTTTAGCAAGGCGTTTGATAAGGTTCCCCATGGTAGGCTCATTCAGAAAGTAAGGAGGCATGGGATGCAGGGAAAGTTGGCTGTCTGGATACAAAATTGGCTGGCCCATAGAAGATAGAGGGTGGTAGTAGATGGAAAGTATTCAGCATGGAGCTCGGTGACCAGTGGTGTTCCGCAGGGATCTGTTCTGGGACCTCTGCTCTTTGTGATTTTTATAAATGACTTGGATGAGGAAGTGGAAGGCTGGGTTAGCAAGTTTGCCGATGACACGAAGATTGCTGGAGTTGTGGATAGTGTGGAAGGCTGTTGTCGGTTGCAACGGGACATTGACAGGATGCAGAGCTGGGCTGAGAAGTGGCAGATGGAGTTCAACCTGGAAAAGTGTGAAGTGATTCATTTTGGAAGGTCGAATTTGAATGCGGAATACAGGCTTAAAGACAGGATTCTTGGTAGTGTGGAGGAACAGAGGGATCTTGGGGTCCATGTCCATAGATGGCTCAAAGTTGCCATCCAAGTTGATAGGGTTGTTAAGAAGGCGTATGGTGTGTTGGCTTTCATTAACAGGGGGATTGAGTTTAAGAGCCGCGAGGTTATGCTGCAGCTCTATAAGGCCCTGCTTCGACCACACTTGGAATATTGTGTTCAGTTCTGGTCACCTCATTATAGGAAGGATGTGGAAGCTTTAGAGAGGGTGCAGAGGAGATTTACCAGGATGTTGCCTGGATTGGAGGGCATGTCTTACGAAGAAAGATTGAGGGAGCTAGGGCTTTTCTCATTGGAACGAAGAAGGATGAGAGGTGACTTGATAGAGGGGTACAAGATGATGAGAGGCATAGATAGAGTGGATAGCCAGAGACTTTTTCCCAGGGTGGAAAGGGCTATCACCAGGGGGCATAATTTTAAGGTGATTGGAGGAAGGTTTCGTTGAGATGTCAGAGGTAGGTTCTTTACACAGAGAGTGGTGGGTGCATGGAATGCGCTGCCAGCGGTGGTAGTAGAAGCAGATACATTAGGGACATTTAAGCGACTCTTGGATAGGTACATGGATGATAGTAGAATGAAGGGTAGGTAGGTAGTTTGATCTTAGAGTAGGTTAAAGGTTCAGCACAACATCGTGGGCCGAAGGGCCTGTACTGTGTTGTACTGTTCCATGTTCCATGTTCCATGTTCCATGTTCTAAACTAGGAGCAGGAATAGGCCAGTCAGCCCCACGAGCCTGTTCCGCCATTCAATAAGATGATGGCTGATCTGATTGTAACCTAGACTCCACATTCCCGCCTACTCCCATAACCTTTCATTCCCTTGCATAGCAAGAAACCATCTATCTCTGTCTTAAAAATATTCAAAGACTCTGCTTTTACTGCCTTTTTGAGGAAGAGGGTTCCAAAGACTCACAACCCTCTGAGAGAAAAATATTTCTCCCATCTGTCTTAAATGGGCGACCCCTTATTTTTAAATAGTGACCCTTAGTTCAAGATTCTCCCACAAGGAGAACATCCTTTCCGCATCCACCCTGTCAAGACCCTTCAGAATCTTACATGTTTCAATCAAGTCACCTCTTACTCTCCTAAACTCAAGTGGCTACAAGCCTAGTCTGTCCAATCTTTCCTCATAAGACAACCCGCCCATTCCAGTTTTTAGTCTAGTAAACCTTCGCTGAACTGCTTCCAACACATTTACATCCTTCCTTAAATAAGGAGACCAATACAGTGCACAGCACTGCATATGTGGTCTCACCAATGCTCTGTATAAATGTAGCATAACTTCTCTAATTTTGTATTCCATTCCCCTCACAATAAACGATAACATTCTATTAGCTTTCCTAATTACTTGCTGAACCTGCATACTAACCTTGTGAGATTCATGCACTAGGACACCCAGATCCCTCTGCATCTCGGAGCTCTGCAATCTCTCACCATTTAGATAATATGCTTCTTTTTTATTCTACCTGCCAAAATGGACAATTTCACATTTTCCCACATTATACTCCATTTGCCAGATCTTTGCCCACTCACTTAAACTATCTATATCCCTTTTTAGCCTCCTTATGTCCTCTTCACAACTTACTTTCCTACCTATCTTTGTGTCATCAGCAAATTTAGCAACCATACCTTCAGTCCCTTCATCACATAAATAGTAAAAGGTTGAGGCCCCAGCACAGATCCCTGTGGCACACCACTCTTACATCTTGTCAACCAGAAGTGACTCATTTATGCCTACTCTCTGTTTCCTGTTAGCTAGCCAATTTTCTATCCATGCTAATATGTTACCCCCAACACCATGAGCTTTTACTTTCCGCAATAACCTTTGATGTGGCACCTTATCAAATGCCTTCTGAGAATCTATGTACCGTACATCCACCGGTTCCCCTTTATCCCCAGCACATTACTTCTTCAAAGAACTCCAATAAATTGGTTTAACATGATTTCCCTTCCACAAAACCACGTTGACTCTGCCTGATTACCTTGAATTTTTCTAAATGCCCTGTTATAACGTCTTTAATAGCTTCTAACATTTTCCCTAAGGCAGATATTAAGCTAACTGGCCTGTAGTTTCCTGCTTTCTGTCTCCCTCTCTTTTTGAATAAAGGAGTTACATTTGCTACTTTCCAATCTAATGGAACCTTCCCAGAATCTAGGGAATTTTGGAAAATTAAAACCAACGCATCAAGTACCTCACTAGCCACTTCTTTTAGGACCCTAGGATGAAGTCAATTAGGACCCGGTGACGTGTCAGCCCGCAGCTCCAACAATTTGCTCAGTACTACTTCCCTAATGATTGTAATTTTCTTGAGTTCCTCTCTCCCTTCCACTTCCTGATTTACAGCGATTTCTGGGATGCTACTTGTATCCTCAATAATGAAGACCGATGCAAAATACCTGTTCAATTCATCTGCTATCTCCTTATTTTCCATTATTAATTCCCTAGACTCACTTTCTATAGGACCAATGCTCACTTTAAGTATTCTTTTTGAAATATCTATAGAAACTCTTACTATTTGTCTTTATACTTCTAGCTAACTTTCTCTCGTACTCTAATGTTTCCCTCCTTATCAATCTTTTAGTCATTCTTTGCTGTTCTTTATATTCTGTCCAATCTTCTGACCTGCCATCTTTCTTTGCACAATTATATTCTTTTTCTTCAAGTTTCTTGCTATTTTTAACTTCTTTAGTTAAGCACGGTTAAGGTGTCCTCCTTTTGGAATTTTTCTTTCCTATTGGAATGTATCTATTCTGTGTATTCTGAAATATCCCCTTAAATGTCTACCACTGCATCTCTATTGACCTATCCCTTAACCTAATTTGCCAGTTCACTTTAGATCGCTCTGCTTTCATGCCCTTATTTAAGTTTAAAATACTAGTCTTAGGCCATTCTTTTCTCCCTCAAACGGAATGAAAAATTCATATTATCGCTGCTAACTGGTGGCGCCTTCACTATGGGGTCATCAATTAATCCTATCTCATGGCACAATACTAGATCTTGAATAGCCTGCCCCCGGTTGGCTCCAGAATGTGCTGTTCTAAGAAACTATCCCGAAAACATTCTATAAACTCCAGGCTACCTTTGCCTATCTGATTTTTCTAATCTATATACAGAATAAAATCCCCCATGATTATAGCTGTACCTTTCTGACCAGCTCCCTTATTTGTTCCTGTATACTCTGTCCTACTATGTGGTTACTGTTATAGGACATATACACCACTCCAACGAGTGACTCCTTGCCTTTATCATTTCTCATCTCTATCCAAACCACTTCAACATTCTGGTTTATTGAACTTAGCTCATCCATCTCTAATGTGCTAATAACATAATTAATTAACAGAGCCACCACTCCAACTTTTCCTAGCTTCCTGTCCTTCCTAAATGTCATGTACCCTTCAATATTCAGCTCCCAATCTAGGTCATCCTGCAGTCATGACTTGATAATGGCTATCAGATCGTACTTATGTATTTCTATTTGTGCTATCCATTCATTTGTTTTGTTTTGAATGTTACATGCATTCAGATACAGAGCCTTTAGTTTTGTCCTTTTATTATTTTTGTAATGTCTAGCCTTGACTGCTGAATTACTTTTAGATTTGTACTCTCTATCCCTTCCTGTCACGGTCTATCATTTCCCATATTAATACCTTTCTCTGTTACCTTGTCTCTACTCTTTGATTTACTGCATCTTTCCAAATTTGATCCCTTGCCCACACTAGAACAGTGTCAGTCCCCCTTACTATACTGTTCCCTACTACCACTACATTCCTTTTTGGTCCCCCTACTTGAATGGCTTCCTGTACCATGGTGCCATGGTCAGGTTGCTCATCCACTCTGCAGCCCCCACTCTCATCCAAACAAACTGAAAGAACCTCAAACCTGCTGGACAATCGCAAAGGCTGAGACTCCTGCACTCCTGCCCTCTGGGTCCCCTTACCTGCCTCAGCTGCTCCTGTCCCCGACCAAATCAGAAGACCTTATCCTAAGGGGTGTGATCACCTCCTGATGCAAAGTGTCCAGGTACCTTTCCCCCTCCCTGATGTGTCGCAGTGTCTGCAGCTCAGCCTCCAGCTCAATGACTCGGAATCGAAGCTCTTCAAGCCGCAAACACTTACTGCAGATGTGTTTGTCCTGAATCACACTGGCATCCAGGAGCTCCCACATGCTACAATGGATGGAAAATCATGTTGAGCATGGGCTCAACATCCTGGAATAGGCTTTTCTGCAATCCAGCATGGTGCTGCCATGGAGCACTCCTTGGGAAATTGCAGGCATGTAGCACATGACTTTCCTTCCATTTATTTAAAAGACAGGAAAATCACAGTCTCCACAATTTTCACAGATGCTCTTCCTGCGAGTGCCAAATGCTGGACTCACCTTTGACCTGTGCTCACATTAAGCGAGGATCTGTGCCAAGAGGAAGATTTTGTAAAATTACCCGTCAAAATGTATTCACATAAATTACAGGCACTAATTTGAATTTCTCCAGTCCATGGAACCATATGAGTGTAATAAACAGGAACTGTAACAATTTCTATTGTCCTTAAAATGATTGAAATAACAGAAGCAGTCTGTTCGGCAACCTCAGTAACAATTAGCATGTGCTGAGAACTTGCTAAACTGAATATTTTCACACCTTATACAACAGGATCTCTTCACTATCTTTGCTCATTTTTATTTAGATGACTGTTTTGAGAGAGATGTTCTCTTGGAGAATATAATTTTAACAGTTTACAGAGGAGAACACTTGCTGAATTAATGATATTGTGATGTCACACATTTTTTGTAGTTGACGATGTCACATCTGGTATTGTTAAATAGATACTAGAGGACAAGATTTTACAATGTGGTGCCTCTAAAGGTGCTTATGTGGGCAGTGGAAGAGTGGAGTGTCCTTGATGGACAAATGTTTCTATGGTCCCTTCAGGAGTGCATGAAAGGAGATAGGTCTGCAGAACGGGTATCTGCAAGTCACTGTCTCTTGAACTAGCAAATGTCCCACAATTGTCCACATGTTCATTGTGGGAGGTGTTGAGCTGCGTCACATATAGAGATGCAAAAATGGGTGCTCCTGAATTTCTAGGCCATTGCAATGTAAGAATGAGTGCATAATAAATACCTCATCTTATACCACTATGACATCGATTTCATTAACTGATACTTGTTTTTTTTAAAAAAGGCATCAATACTTTAAACAGGTGTGGCATTACCAAAACTGTAACTTATTCAGGGTAATCACACAAAGATCAATTGATGCCACCTATGAATTCTATATTTGCCCACAGTCTTTTAACTCTTACCTTTATTAGTTGTGCCTTTTCAAGTACAGTACGCTTGACAAAACAGATCAAATAAAATAGATGGGATAAAAATGCATCTAAATGTTCAGTAATTTTCCTTTTAGCGTTAATGAATGCCTTACCAGCTGAAACTCATTCAGTAAAAGTGGCATTCCTCAAAATAAGTATCCTTTCTTCACATCATATTCTACATTAAAACATAAACGGAGGCATGAGTGGTACAAGTTTTCCTATGGTACAATAAGAACCATTTATAAATTGTAAGCTGTAATAAATATGATCAAATTAATAGATGAAAGGAATAAAACAATTGTGCAGTAGAATTTATACACCAAATTTTCAACCAAGTAGCTGAAGACATGAAGGCATAATGAGTAATGTAATTCCCATTAATCACACAATAGTTATCAAAATACCATCTGTGATTTTCTGCCTGGTTTAAGCAGAATTCTCTTTATTTTCTGGCTCTACTTAAGTTGTTCTATTCTCCTTCATATCTTTATGGATTTGTATTTCCCCTCATAACTGGTTTGATTCTTGGATATGCTCTCCCAGTCTTTTTTCACACTGTTCTAAGTTGCATATTTTCACTCTCAGTTCTGTCCCAAGGTGTGGGATTACCCTTCTGGCTCTTCTGCACTCTGCTTAAGCCCGCTCCCATTCTGTGTCACTTGACGCCTACTAAGCTCTCTGTTTCCTTTCCTGGCTCTATCCCAAGAACTCTGTTTCCTCTTCTGGGTTTGTGCCAAGCACCATCTTTCCAGTCCCAGTTTTGCCTTAAGTTCTATGCTTTCTTCCTTAGCCATGCCTAGAAGTTGTGGTTTTACCACAATACAATTTGCCTTTGTTTCCTGATTCCAGTTGCACACTTGCTGAATCCTTTCTGACTGATTAACAATCTAAAGCACTTTTTCACTTACTCATCTCGGACTGATGTTTTGTGTTGATGAACTTGTACTGATTTAGCTTTACCGAACACTGGAAAGACCCTGAAAAGTTTATATTAACCAAAAAAGATGAAGGTATGGATTGATTATGAATGGTCACCGAGGTCTCAGTAAAATATAATGGTTGGCATTGCCATGTGTGACACTATGTATCACTGCCCAGTATTGCATGTCCCACCATACTAAATGGATTCCACCATCCACAAAATATAGGTAAGAAAAAATGCTACAGAGAAAAGAAAAGCTCTTTTGCCTCATGTATACATAATACAAATAGTGTACTTGGAACCAGCTAGGAGCATGTCATTAGAATCAAGGTTGTAGGAAGGGAAAGGCTAAGGGAATTGATGCAGTGGGAAGTCACAAATAAAAAATGCATTTGTCTCCTTTACAGGTTTACCTTTAAAATATTAACAGCATTTTCTCACAGTAGGGGAGCTCAAATTCACTAGCCATTCATTTCCTATGTGACATTATCACCCTTTCCATTGCAATGTCATTGTAATCACCACTTGATTTGATGCTTTAAAAATCTATGAACTCTCAACATTTGATATTTTGTTTCTTGATAAATAAAAAAGTGCTGTTATTTAAAGTCATTTCCCTCTCCCATAATGTCATTTAGATGGTCAGAATAATAAATAATCCATTGAAAGGCCTGCATTTTTTATATTGCATGTCATGGCATCACAAAGCACTTTGTAGCCAGTGAAGAATTTTTGAAGCGGAGGACATGCAACAGTCTCTGGAGTGGGGCTTAACCCCACAACTTCCTATCTCAGAGGTGAGAATGCTACCACTGAGCCAAGGTAGCTCGTATTAACAGTATTAGTGGGGAACCTTTTGGAGCAGCCAACAGCTGTACGACTCTAAAGGTGTGCCTGAAGAACACCATAATGTGGCAATTCTCTGGGACACAGAATGCCAAACTTTTGCATTTCACCCACTTTAATGACTGATGAGGACATGGATTAACCATTGTCATTCAATTACAATGCAGCATTTGTACCACATGGCTTTATGACATCATAATCAGTGTGGCACTTACTCAGTGTAGCATATTTACATATAACTCAATTCCTTATAGTAGCAATACAGAAGTGGTGTCAGCGTTGATAAACCTTTACTCTTTACTCTCCCGCTCCCTTGGTAATCATGAGCATATACTTCTAGCAAGCAAAGATTATCGCTGAATAGTATTATCTTAACAGGAACATTTCATGATTGTGTCAATTCTAAGATAGATTAAGGATAGGGAAATTTTGTAGCCCAACTGATATCCAAGTGTTTTAATCAGCTCAAGATTCCTTGTTGAAGAAAAGAAGTTTCACCTGCAGGCCCTTGGACAGACATTAGGATATAACTGTGTTCAAATTCTCCGAGGGGTGCACATTTGAATCAGAAGTAGACATAAACATGCTGTGTTTTAGGAAAAAAAACAAGACCGTTGATCTTACTAATGAGGATTGGTGGCAGTTTTAATGAAGAAGAGACAGCCGCATTATGTAAAGTTGGAAATAAATCATTGTAATTGTTATGAAGTTCCAATCATGATGTACTCATCTATTAGAATGATATTTTTGTAACTTTCCTCATTTGTGAGCATCCCCCTTTCCTCATTTATTTTTTGATTAAAGTAAACAGGAGCTTTCCTTTTGCAATAACAATGCGCTTTTTATGACAGTCACCCCCATTTTAAAGGGGGGGGGGGGTGGTGAGGTTGGTACCGTGCATCGAGCCCTAGAATGGGCAGCAAACACAGAGGGCTTGATTTTCAATCCAGTGTTGGGAATCCAATGCCCGGCTCATTTCTGGGTCCTGAACCCCGCCTTGTCAGCATCACTGACCCAACGCTATTTTCAAATGGAAAGCCACTAATTGGGCCAGAGGAGAGAGCGGTGCCCAATTAGTAGCAACAGGCACTGCATGAAGGCAAGAGTCAGATTTGCATTGAAATGCTCAAAAGGTAGGGCTTGCCATTGCCTTGCAGAATGGAGCAGGCAGGTGATCAGAGGGCCAGCAGCATCACTGTGCATCAAGTGGCCAAACAGAAGGCTCTTTTACCACTCTTTTTGAATCACCTTATTTTTCACTCAATTTTTCTCATCGGCAACAGCACATTATGGCTCCCTGCTGTGCTCCCGATAAGTGTGAACGAATATGCCCCTGACACTGCTTTTTCCCCAATCCTGGCAATCAAAATTTGAAACTGCTCCTTGGGAGCCTTTTAATGAGCTCAGCAACGAGCTCAACAACCACTTAATTGGAGGTCTGTGGTTTCAGGTTCCCCCACTCCTGCTCTCCCTTTGAAAATCACTGCATACCAGAGGCATCGAGATCCAGTGATGCTTTCCAGGAACGTGATTTTCAATGCGAGCCTGCGCCCCTGCTCGCCCCCAAGGCCAATCGAAAATCCATCCCACAGAGTCCGAGGATGTGGAGACTCGACTGATCTTAATGGGCCACCATTTTCATAAATTTTCACAACGACCCACCTGAATGGGGTCAGATCCGCCACCTAGCCAGAAAGCGGGAGTGGAAATTCAGTTGTAGCAGGCCACAAACAGGGATCTGTGGGATCGCTCCCCAACAGTCAGGTATCTGGTGAATGGGTTTCTGGATGAGCCCTAAGCAAGCAAGGGGCTCTTGCTCTTTCTGACCCATATAAGAAAACTGAAATTTAAAATTTTAAAAAAACTTACCTGTTGGGCCTCTTCTGGTCTACAATCCACCTGCTGGCAGAATCCCTGTCAGGCCGGGCCTGTCACTGCTCCCTCCACTCAGGCATTCAACTAAAATTGTAGATCTGCTTATTTCAAGAAAGACCCTGCTTGTGTCCAGTTCGCCTGCTCAAAGGAACAGGTTAACAAGGGGAGATGACAGTAAGGCAAGTTGGGATCAGTGGAGGGTAATTCGCTACCCTTGTTTTAATGGGGGATGTTAAAATCGGGGCCATAATATCTTACATAGAATTACATAGGGTGTACAGTATTGAAAAAGGAATTCACCCAACTAGCCTATGCTGCCATATATGCTGCACACAAATCTCCTCCTATCCTTCCTCGTCTAACCCTAACAGCATATCCTTTCTTCCTCATGTGCTTATCTAGCTTCGCCTTAATACATCTATGTTATTCACCTCTACTACTCCTAGTGGTAGCGCGTTCCACATTCTTACCACTCTTTGGATAAAGAAGTTTCTTTTAAATTGACCATTGGATTTACTGGGACTATCTTATATTCATGTCACCAAGTTTAGTCTCCCCCACAAATTTTCTCAATGACTGCCTTATCAAACCCCCTTCATACATTTAAAGACCTCTATCCTTCAGCCTTCTGTTTTCTAGAGAAAGGAGCCCTGGCCTGTTCAGCCTTTCCTGATCTGTATATCCTCACAGTTCTGGTATCATCCTTGTGAATCTTTTTTGCACTTTTCCAGTACCTCTCTGTCCGTTTTATAATATGGAGACCAGAACTGTGCACAATACTCCAAGTGAGGTCTAGCCAAGGTGCGATACAAGTTTAACATAATTTATCTTCCTTTTCAATTCTATCCCTCTTGGAATGAGCCCCACTGCTTGGTTTGCTTTTTTTTTAAAAATGGCCTTATTGACCTATGTTGCTACTTATTGTGATTTGTGTGTCTGTACCCCCAGATCCCTCTGTTCCTTTATCCCATTAAAACTCTTATTATCCCAGCAGCAAGTGGTCTTGTTCTTCCTACCAAAATGTTTGACTTCAGACTCCTAGAATATGTCAATCCCTAAATCTCAGCACCTCTCTTTCCTTCTTTATGATGCTCCTTAAAACGTACCTCTGAGCAAGCTTTTGGTCATCTGCCTTAAATCTCTTTATGCGGCTCGGTTTCAAATTTTGTTTGATAATGCTCCTGTGAAGCACTTTTGGACTTTTTACTACATTAAAGGTGCTATGAAATACAAGTTGTTGTTGTAACAGTGATTAAAAATCAGAACATGCACCAGACAATGCAGCAGAGTAGAACACATGCCACAGCACAATGGGATAAAGGTTCAATCATTAACTCCTTTGACACTGCATCATAACACTGGGTGACAAAACAAAAAAAATCATTTCTGTCACTGACATGTGATGAAGAAAAGATATTGACAAAGTTTTTAAAAATGAGCAGGGTTCGATTCAGAATTAGTGCTCACTAGCCAGCCTACTGCAATAATCTTCGTTAATACCTTGCATTGTACTGCATTTTCAATATCATTGCCTACATGGATTTCATCTTTCTACAAATTCCACAAATGAATGATGTGTCAAGAGTGATTGCACTTCCTCTGTAGCATCCCTACTCATGGAGGAGATTAATTATTTTTCCACCTTCTGCTAGATGCTTTGAAAATGATATCCGCCCACAGCTACTTTGCAAATTACGGAGTGGTTTATTTCAGTGCATTTTAACATTCTGTGAACAGCATAGTGATGCCTGTCTGTAATTATGTACAGTGTAGCTTTTGGGTTCAATTATGATATCAGGTAACATATTATTTTCTTTATACCATGTCTGGCATCATCAAATGTGCAAGCAAAGCATTTTAGAAAAGGAATTCTTGATATGCCTTCCCAGTTTAATTCTGTGGAATGTCTTAATAAATGTAAGATTTCTCCAGGACAGTGACTAGTAAAAGCTATTGGTCTCTGACTCATTGTATTCAGGATATTGAGAAATTTGACACCAGACATTCAATTGATTTTGAACATGACAAACCAATAACCCTGTGCACCATTACTAAACGGAAATGAAATGAAACCTTTTACACGTAATTTGGGAGAACAGTCATTGCACTAAAACCTCAAATAGGTAAGGTAACTTCACACAGATACAGAATAGCATAGGCAAATAATGTATTCAAGCGATGCATTAAAGCTACAGCAGCAGTAAGTAAAAGAATTAATAAATATGCAGATAATAAAAGAAATCCTATCGATGAAAATTGCTGGTGAAGTGTAACAATTCATCTGCACATAGAAGTATTTAAAGCTCCAGCAGAGGTAAACACACACACACACACACAAACAAATAAGTCGTAACTAATATCAAATGCTAACGCAAAAAGTGCTGTTCCAACAGAACTTTCCCACTGTGACTCACAAAAGCTATTGTCAAGGTTCAAGACAACAAGAAAGTTCTGAAAAATACCATCTCCAGAATATGAATTGGATGGTTTTCATTCAAGGCAAGCCCAGATTTAGGCTATAGAAAAGCACAATAGTAACGAGATATTCCAGATTTGAAACATTTGAAGCACAGCAGATTTCTCAGATGATGTGGAGTTTTTCACAACCTCTGTACCTGATGGAACAGAACACAGTAACTGTATCATGGAAGTTTAATATCTCAGTGCTTATGTTTACTGTGAGTACAAAGAATTCTGCTCCCTCCCCAACCATTTCAGCAGCAAGCATTCTCAACATCAAATCTGAGTTGAATATTTTATTTTACTGCAAACATTGTTAAATATTGCAATGAAACTTTCATTTGAACAATCAATGAAGCAAAATTAAAATTCTGTACTACTCCCAGTTCCATCATGAGCAAAGACATGGAGAAAAGATAAATTCCTGATAATCTGATGTCAACAATTTTGCAATGAAAAATTAAATGAGGGGTAAATAATATGATGCAAATAAACTGTGCTATACATTTGCAACATGCCAGTGAAATAAATCTCAATACTGCTGCAAATCATATTTTTAAAAAAAATTTGTTTCTTTTTCTGGGATGTGGACGTCGCTGGCTAGGCCAGCATTTATTGCCCATCCCAATTGCCATTGAGAAGGTGGTGGTGAGCCGCCTTCTTGAACCGCTGCAGTCCTTAGGGTGTAGTTACATCAACAGTACTGTTCGGAAGGGAGTTCCAGGATTTTGACCCAACGACAGTGAAGGTACGATGATATAGTTCCAAGTCAGGATGGTATGTGACTTGGAGGGGATCTTGCTGGTGGTGGTGTTCCCATGTATTTGCTGCCCTTGTCCTTCTAGGTGGTACTGTTCGCAGGTTTGAAAAGGCGCTGTTGAAGGAGTTGCTGCAGTGCATCGTTTAGGTGGTACATACTGCTGCCACAGTGCGTCAGTGATGCAGGGAGTGAACGTTGAAGGTGATGAATAGGGCGTCAATCAAGTGGACTGCTTTGTCCTGGATGGTGTTGAGCTTCTTGAGTGTTGTTGGAGCCGCACCTATCCAGGCAAGTGGAGAATATTCCATCACACTCCTGACTTTATAGATGGTGGAGTCAGGAGGTGAGAATTCCCAGCCTCTGACCTGCTTTTGTAGCCATGGCTTTTATGTAGCAGGTCCAGTTCAGTTTCTGGTCAATGGTGACCCTCAGGATGTTGATAGTGGGGATTCAGCAATGGTCATGCCATTGAATATCAAGGGGAGATGGTTAGATTCCCTCTTGTTTGAGATGGTCATTGCCTGGCACTTGTATGACGCGAATGTTACTTGCCACATCAGCCCAAGCCTGGATGTTGTCCAGGTCTTGCTGCATATGGGCATGGCTGCTTCAGTATCTGAAGAGTCACAAATGGGGCTGAACATTGCACAATCAGCGAACATACCCACTTCTCACCTTATGAAGTGGAGGGAAGGCTATTGATGAAGCAGCTGAAGATGGTTGGGCCTAGGTACCCTGAGGTACTCCTGCAGTGAATGGTGGTGAAATGTCCTGGGATTGAGATGATTGACCTCCAACAACCACAACCATCTTCCTTTATGCTAGGTATGACTCCAACCAGTGGAGGGTTTTCTCCCTGATTCCCATTAACTCCAGTTTTGCTAGGGCTCCTTGATGCCATACTCAGTCAAATGCTGCCTTGATGTCAAGGGCAGTGACTTTCACCTCATCTCTGGAGTTCAGCTCTTTTGTCCATGTTTGTACTAAGGCTGTAATGAGGTCAGGAGCTGATTGGCCCTGGCAGAACCCAAACTGAGTGTCAGTGAGCAGGTTATTGTTGAGCAAGTGCCGCTTGATAGCACTGTCAACAACCCCTTCCATCACTTTGCTGATGATCGGGCGTAGACTGCGCGGTAATTGGCCAGGTTGGATTTGTCCTGGTTTGTGCATACAGGACATACCTGGGCAATGTTCCACATTGCCAGGTAGATGCCAGTGTTGCATCTGTACTGGAACAGCTTGGCTAGAGGCATGGCTAGTTCTGGAACACAAGTCTTCAGTACTATTACCAGAATGTTATCAGGGCCCATAGCCATTGCAGTATCCAGTACCTTCAGCCTTTTCTTGATATCACATGGAGTGAATCAGATTGGCTGAAGACTGGCATCTGTGATGCTGGGGACCTCAGGAGGAGGCTGAGATGGATCATCAACTCGGCACTTCTGGCTGAAGATAGATGCAAATGCTTCAACCTTGTCTTTTGAACTGATGTGCTGGGCTTCCCCATTGTTGAGCAGGGGGATAATATTTGTAGAGCCTCCTCCTCCTGTCAATTGTTTAATTGTCCACCACCATTCACGACTGGATGTGGCAGGACTGCAGAGCTGAGATCTGATCCATTGGTTGTGGGATCACTTTGCCCTGTCTATCGCATGCTGCTTCTGCTGTTTGGCATGTAAGCTTCACCAGGCTGACACCTCATTTTGAGGTATGCCTGGTGCTGCACTCTTCATTGAACCGGGGTTGGTCCCCCGGCTTGATGATAATGGTAGAGTGGGTGATATGCCAGGCCATGAGGTTACACATTGTGGTTGAGTACAATGCTGCTGCTGCTGCTGCTGGCCCACAGTGCCTCATGCTTGCCCCAGTAATAGAAGAACATAGAAACTAGAGTAATAGAAACAGAAAATGCTGGAAATCTGGTCCGCAGTTTTCTTTCATTCTTCATCTCATCTGGCACTTTAACAAAAATCTTTACTTCCTTTCAAATGTGAAGAACTAAGTTTCAACATCTCCAGGGTATCAACAAATCTCTGGCTCCTCCTCCCCCCTCACTTCCCTCTGACTCCATCTCTTCTTCCAATCTCACCCTTTGCTGTGTATTCACGATGCCCTTCAACCTTCCGCTTTCTGACCCTGAGCGATCTGTCCTGAGCAAAGCCCTCAGCTTCATCCCCTTACACTCCCACCTCAAATGTATTTTGAGCTTGATACAATGCTGAGTGCTTCTTCTATTACCTTCACCTCCGTGCCCACTTCAGCCAGGAGTCTTCCCCCAACACAGCGGACCCTCTTACCCATCTCCAGTACTGTCCCTCCACCGGGACCCTTCCCTCTGGCCTCTTACCCTGTCTAGATCATTTCAATGAGAACTGCCAGCATGACATCAGCCATCTCAATTTCTCTGCTCCCCTCACTCACTCTAATTTATCTCCCCCTGAAATTGCAGCAGTTCGTTCTCTCAGGTCCAATCCTAACATTGTCATCAAAACTGAGGACAAGAGTGGTGCTGTTGTTGTCTGGCATACCAACCTCTACCCAGCAGAGGTCGAACACCAACTCTGACACTTTCTCCTACCTCCCCCCATGATCCCACCACCGAACATCAAGCCATTGTTTCCATATTGTCATTGATCTCATCTCCTCTAGAGATCTTCCCTCCAAGGCCTCTAACCTTGTAGACCCCCCAACAGCCCACTTCTACCTCCTTCCTAAAATCCAGAAATAGGACTTGCCTGGTGAACCCATTATTTCAGCTTGTTCCTGCCCCACTGTGTTATTTTTTAGATAGCCAGTTGGTGAATGATCGTACTTTGCATCGGTATTCACCGAGGAGAGGGACATGACGGATGTTGAGGCTAGGGACAGATGTTTGATTACTCTAGGTCAAGTCGGCATAAGGAGGGAGGAAGTGTTGGGTATTCTAAAATGCATTAAGGTGGACAAGTCCCCAGGTCCGGATGGGATCTATCCCAGGTTACTGTGGGAAGCGAGAGAGGAAATAGTTGGGGCCTTAACAGATATCTTTGCAACATCCTTAAACACGGGTGAGGTCCCGGAGGACTGGAGAATTGCTAATGTTGTCCCCTTGCTTAAGAAGGGTAGCAGGGAAAATCCAGGTAACTATAGACCGGTGAGCCTGACGTCAGTGGTAGGGAAGCTGCTGGAGAAGATACTGAGGGATAGGATCTATTCCCATCTGGAAGAAAATGGGCTTATCAGTGATAGGCAACATGGTTTTGTGCAGGGAAGGTCATGTCTTACCAACTTAATAGAATTCTTTGAGGAAGTGACAAAGTTGATTGATGAGGGAAGGGCTGTAGATGTCATATACATGGACTTCAGTAAGGCGTTTGATAAGGTTCCCCATGGTAGGCTGATGGAGAAAGTGAAGGCGCATGGGGTCCAAGGTGTACTAGCTAGATGGATAAAGAACTGGCTGGGCAACAGGAGACAGAGAGTAGCAGTGGAAGGGAGTTTCTCAAAATGGAGACATGTGACCAGTGGTGTCCCACAGAGATCCGTGCTGGGACCACTGTTGTTTGTGATATACATAAATGATTTGGAGGAAAGTATAGGTGGTCTGATTAGCAAGTTTGCAGACGACACTAAGATTGGTGGAGTAGCAGATAGTGAAGGGGACTGTCAGAGAATACAGCAGAATATAGATAGACTGGAGAGTTGGGCAGAGAAATGGCAGATGGAGTTCAATCAGGGCAAATGCGAGGTGATGCATTTTGGAAGATCCAATTCAAGAGTGATCTATACAGTAAATGGAAAAGTCCTGGGGAAAATTGATGTACAGAGAGATTTGGGTGTTCAGGTCCATTGTTCCCTGAAGGTGGCAACGCAGGTCAATAGAGTGGTCAAGAAGGCATACGGCATGCTTTCCTTCATTGGACGGGGTATTGAGTACAAGAGTTGGCAGGTCATGTTACAGTTGTATAGGACTTTGGTTCGGCCACATTTGGAATACTGCGTGCAGTTCTGGTCGCCACATTACCAAAAGGATGTGGATGCTTTGGAGAGGGTGCAGAGGAGGTTCACCAGGATGTTGCCTGGTATGGAGGGCGCTAGCTATGAAGAGAGGTTGAGTAGATTAGGATTATTTTCATTAGAAAGACGGAGGTTGAGGGGTGACCTGATTGAGGTGTACAAAATCATGAGAGGTATAGACAGGGTGGATAGCAAGAAGCTTTTTCCCAGAGTGGGGGATTCAATTACAAGGGGACACGAGTTCAAAGTGAAAGGGGAAAGGTTTAGGGGGGATATGCGTGGAAAGTTCTTTACGCAGAGGGTGGTGGGTGCATGGAACGCATTACCAGCGGAGGTGGTAGACGCGGGCACGATAGCGTCTTTTAAGATGTATCTAGACAGATACATGAATGGGCAGGAAGTAAAGAGATACAGACCCTTAGAAAATAGGCGACAGGTTTAGATAGAGGATTTGGATCGGCGTAGGCTTGGAGGGCCGAAGGGCCTGTTCCTGTGCTGTAATTTTCTTTGTTCTTTGTACTGGAGACAATCCTTACTCAATCTTACATTTATTTACAGAGCTAACATTACAAACATACACCTCTTAACTCAACCACACCGCAGTTTCAATAAGTTTCTCTTTGTATGTGCTGACCACCTTAATACAATTAAACACAATTAATATACAATTAACACACTGAATATTTTTCTTCCTATCACAACTTTATTTTTTTCTCCTCTTGTCTAGTCTTTTCCCATCTACATCCCTGACTCTTCTGATGCCCTCCATCACTTTAACAGTTTCCAAGTTCCTGGTTTTAACCATCTCCTTTTCACCATGGATGCCAAATCCTTCTACACTTCCATCCCCCACCAGAATGGTCTGAGGGCTTTCCACTTCTGCTTAAATGAAGGCCCAACCAGTCCCCATCTACCACCACCCTCCTCCACCTGGCTGAACTTGTTCTCACATTTAATAACTTCTCCTTCAACTCCACTAACTTCCTCCAAATAAAAGGTGCTGCATGGGTCCCAGGTTTTGGGATATGTGGAACATTCTTTGTTCCAGTCCTCGCTCATCTCTTTTTCTTATACATTGATGACTGCACTGCTCTCGCTTGAACTGGAAAATCTCATGGACTTTGCTTCCAATTTCCACCCTTCTCTTGTTTTCACATGGTCTATATCCAACTCTTCCCGTCCCTTCCTTGACTTCTTTGTCTCCATTTCTGGGGATAGGCTATCAACCGCTTGATATCAAGAAATGGCTGAAAGCACTGGATACAGCAAAGGCTAAAGGGCCCAAACAACATCCTGGCTGTAGTACTGAAGACATATGCTCCAGAACTAGCCATTCCTTTAGCCAAATTGTTCCAGTACAGCTATAACACTGGCACTACCCGACAATGTGGAAAATTGTCCAGTTATGTCCAGTCCACAAAAAGCAGGACAAATCCAATCTGGTCAGTTACCATCCCATCAGTCTACTCTCAATCAGCAGCAAAGTGATGGAAGGTGTCGTTGACAGTGCTGTCAAGTGGCACTTATTCAACAATAACCAGCGGACCGATGCTCAGTTTGGATTCAGCCAGGACCACTTGGCTGGCAGATGAAAGAAATTTCATCTGTACTTATTTTATACATCATAAAGAATTATACAAGCTGTAAGGCATCTTCTAACTTTGCAATCTATACATTATCCTGTAAATGTCCAAATGTCAACTTTCCTTCTCTTTCACACATACATCCACACACATGCACAGTTATATATACTGATCACAGCATTTGATCAGTATATATAACTGTGCATGTGTAAGGGCCTTGTTTAACAATTCATATTGGATTGGATAGAGGGATAAAGATGATGAGTTATCATGTTACGCGTAATGCCAATCTGTCTTTCCTAACAGAAAAAAATACATTTTCCAAATTTATTAAAAATATATTGAGAATGAAAACTGTTGGAAACTGCATGCAAACATAAGAAAAATCAAAAATAAACAATGACCATTTGGCTCATTCTAATATTTTTGACCTTACTACCTTGTATGCCAGATTATTCCAAAATATTTAATATCCTTTGAGCAATGATTTATTTCTAATATTTATATCTTTTTTACTTTACTTTTCCTCAATTTAAATATATATCCTCTACTCCTGGTGGTTTGATTAACTTTGTGTATTCTGCAGTATATCCGCAGTATTTTGCTTTTATATTTGTGTATTCTGTGTTCATCTTATTTACAGCACTCATTTAATGCTTTTGTCATGAAAACCCCCACCTGCCAAGAATGAGGCATATTAATTTCATCACATGAACGTTAATTTTAAACTGTTGCTGGACTGAAGAGATGACTTGGTTGAAGAGATCGGCAGTGGCTGGAAAGTATTTGCTTGCTAAGAGACAGTGCTTGGAACTGTTCACTGATTCAATTAACAGAGATTGGTCTGGGCAATGATGATCCACATCTTGTCAGTGTAACAGACAACACTACACGCACCCCCCACCACCACCCCCTCCACCCCCCCCACCCCATGCACCCACCACCAAGAGCTTTGAAATTCACAAACTGTAGGAGTAGTTGTTCCCAAATAAGGGGTTGTCACATGACTAACCTGCTGGCTAACTTGGAGTTTTGAATTGTGATCACAGAAAAGTTTGAAGACAGAGACTGCAGATTGCAACTGAACTTGGAAGAAATCCTCTCTCCTGTCTGGCTTTTTCTCTCTCATTCACTAATCTCCAGATCCACTGAAGTCACTTAAACCTCAAGAGACAAAAGACTCCTGCATCAAAAGTTTTAAAACGTGCACTGGGCCCCATTGAAACGGCAAGACTTAGCGGCAGCCAAAGACTCTACATCGAACTTAAATGACTGTAAATAGAAACCCAGCTATTGCTTCAAACTTTTCCCCTTTATTCTTTCTACTTTTTCTGTCTCTATCTGCGTGTGTTTATCACGTATGCATGCTAGCATGGTCGCGTCTCGTATTCATAGTCATTAACCAAATTGGAGTTTAAGTTTAATAAGCTTCCACCTTTCTTATTTAAATCTAAGAAAATGTGTCTGATTGATTTCTTTGCCTTACAACTGGAAAGCAGTGAACAAGGATTCACTGAGGGGGAGCTAAAAACAGTGTTTTAAAAATTAAACCCTATTATGGTTAAACCAGGCAAAGGCTGAGAGGGAACCCCTGGACTCCTTTCTCACCTGGTTGTAACACTTTATATACCTTAATGAGGTTCCCTCTCCAGACTGTACAGAGTAAATGTCTCCAATTTTTCTTCATGGCTCAGTTCCCTTACACTTGGGATGATTCTTGTTGCTCTTTTCTGTGCTCTGTCGAATACAGCATGTCTCTTTTGGAGTATTTTAATCTAAATCATATACAGCACTCCAATGTGGTCTGATTTGGCATTACAAGTTAACATAACCTCTGTGGACTTGTACTACTATTCATTACACTACAATTGTAAAAGATATCTGGTGGAGAATACCTGTTGCACATGCCCACGTAACAGCTGCTATAAAAGTAATTCACTCTGTGAAGTATTGTAGGAAGTTTTAACTTTATAAAGGTGCTAGATAAATGCAAGTATTATTAGTTAGGTTAATTTGTTTGGGTTTCACTGATTTTGCACACCTTCTTGATAAAGTGTTGAGGCAATACCCATAGTTTCCTTTCTGTGTCACCATGCATAAATATTTATTGTTACAAATTAGGTCTCTTCCCAACACTTTTATATCATGCTCATAACAAAAAGGCTGTTTTTGGGGTGTTGGGAGGGGATTCTTGACTTCTTCCTGCCGCCATTCCATTTTTCCAGCAGTGGGAAAGTTGACAGATCTGCTGCCCACCAGGAGGCCAATTGAGCCAGTGAAGTGGTTAATTAAGGGCCACTCCCCCCCCCCCCCCCGCACAGGCATTTTACCCACGTCAGGGTCCAATCACCATGTGGGGAGACCATCCAGTGAAACCTAATGCCCTCCCAACAGGTTCCGGGGGGAGGGGGACTTCCTTTATGGGCACTCCATGGCTCACAGAGGGGCCCCCCAGCAACAATGGCCACCCTCATGGCAACGGCGCCACCAGTGCTCAGCAACACCCACCCCCTCATAATTGCCAGGGCCTGCCTGCCTGTCCCGCACACCCTGAACCCCATTTACCTTTCTTTGAGGGGGCCTGGCCAATGAGGCATCCTTTCCCTGATGTTGCAGCCTCAGCAATGGCCGCCATTAGCAGAGGCGACGCTGCTGAGCTGCCGGCCCTCTGATTGAGCCGCTAGCTTTTGGGGGCTGGCTACCATCCTTACTTGTATGCCGGCTCAGGCGGCCACTTAATTTGCGCTGTTGGTAATATACCTCCCTGGGTCCCACTGTTGGCTTAAGTGGCATCGCCTTCCACTTTTAGGTCCTGCTGCCTCCACAAAATTCAATCCAAAGGCTCAAAACATGCTTTAGTCTAAGTGACAGGATTCTTGGATGAAACAATGTCTTGTAGATCTTCATAATGCAAATTTGCTAATGGACGATGCAAACATACCATCCAAAGAATTCAGTGCTATGAAATTTTAAAAGGCCAGACAATGGGTTCAGGGAACACGATGCGCGATTAACCCATGCCTGTTGTTTCCACTGTAGACAGAACGCAAGCCTTTCTGAAGTTGAGATAGCAAAATTGCTCGCTGGGCAGATACGGGCCTATGCTGGGATTCCCTTCTCCCCCTCCTTCCTCTTCCTCCTTGAGCAGCTTGTTCTCCTCTGTGTCACCTCTGTTTATTCTTCCTGTCATGCTGCAGGCCAAGGGGCATACAAACTACTGCATCCATGTCTGGGAGCAAGTGGTCTGAGCAGACCTCTGAAGTCAGAACCAAAGACTTCAGCAACTTGAAAAACCAGTATAAACCACCAAACACTTCCACAAGTTCAGTAACAGCCAGTAGAAATAAATCAGCGACTAACCTGAAGTTAATTGATGATCCTTTAAATATCACTGGTGGGAGGATCCTTCCTGCTGCTGATTGCATATTCAGCTGTCCGACGTTAAGAGAGAGTTTTATCTGTAATATTCACGTTGAAAATGATGCCGATGGTGTCAAATCAGCGTCACACTCTTACATCACAAGCTGCCTACTCTGCATACTTCCGGTGCATGCTCCATTCACCTGCACTAATACACTAACCAAAATGGTGCCCAGTACGTCCAGCATCAGAAGTGCGCAATGGGCATCAGTTTGAACCCAAAAGTGTGCACCCAGGGCTAAAAATACATACACTATTCAACCAAATTTTGCAGCCCAGGTCTCCAGACACAACTGAAGCTGAATAGCCTAATCTGTGGTTCATTGCCATGAGATCCTTTTGAAGTTATAAACATGCCATTGAAATTCACAGTCAAAGAGCACAACAAAACTCGAAAATTATGGGGAAGATACTAATGTCAGGGTGTTACTGTTATCCTCCAAACCTCTCCTGTTAACGTTTCAGTCATCAGCATAATTGAATTAAACTATCCCAATCTGTTAATATGCATACTTTCCAGAACAGTTAGTGTCAGCCATTGAGGAGGACATAATTAATTTCTGGGCATAGATATTGACACTGTTACAGAACATTTATCTAAGACAGAGATCTCCTTTGCCATGTATAATTGTGCAGCCAGTTACAAGTATCAACCCCACCCCCCTTGTTACATAATAAGTTTCTGTTACAGTTGGCTGTTCTCAATTTTTAAATCATATTTTCTCTAACTATCTGAGCCATACAAAACTATAATGCAGAAATACTCCATTTTATTATACTCACCTTGCTCATTTCTCATGCAGTATACAATCCTTTGGTATTAATTTTGTTTGCTTTTCACTGCTTGATAACTGATCTAAATCGCTCTGCAAATTATATTCTCTATCTCCATTGCTCTTCCTGTTTTAGTGCAGTCTACGATTTACAATTAGTTTTACTACCCAGTTACCGGTGTAAATAAGGACAGGTGTTCAAGCACTAACAATGCAGTGCACCATTTCACCCCTCCCAACCCTGAAATTACATCTTACAAGTGCTCCCCATTTCTTACCCCGCCCCTCCCCCAACTTCTTACCCCCGCTCCCCCCCCCCCCCCCCCAACTTCTTACCCAGTCTCATGTTTTATCCTGGATTACTGCAATTTTGAGTTTAATTAGAAGTCTTTCAGGTGGATCAAATATAGAATTCCATCAGGACCCAATGATTTTTTCATGGCTATAGTGAGTGCCCCCAAAATTTCTGCTCTAGGTTCCTTAAACACCTAGGATATATACACCTGGCTCAAAAGATAAAGGTTTGTTGATTGTCAGTCAACTTCAACATCTAGAATATCCATGCACAATAATATTCAATAGCATGTCAGCATTTCAATCTCTAGTGAATACTTTTTAAGAATAATTAAGTCAATTCAACTATTATCCCTTCATCTCCAATTTCTTTGCTACTCTTACATTAATAGTTCTAACATCCCTCAATTTTTCAGCATGCTGATACAGCAGATATTTGTTTTATTACCGTGTTTTGCTTATTTGGCTATATTCCTCTCATGGGTCCTGATTGTGCCACTCATATTAATTTATTTCAATAATGTATTATATTCCTTCCGGCATTCTACCCTTGCTTTCCTCGATAGATTTTTTATTTGTAAACTTCCAATTTAGTTTTTAATTCATCTATTTTGGAGTTTCTTTGTTTAGGTTACACCTACGTTATATTATGTATTTGTTTTGCAATTTTATATCATGGTTTTTAAATTTATCAATAACTTGGAAAATGTACTGTAAAATATTGGAAGTTTACTAAAATAGTTAAAGTACACTGGACAATGTGCTCTGTCTCCATTGTTTCTGGATTTCAGAACCAGATCATAGTCTGACTATTCTCAGCTTGTTAGTAATAAACGGATCGGTCAATTATCAAACAAACACAGCCATATTCAATTACAATGGTATATCATGCTACTGCCTATAAATTGGGACCTTTGGGAGAATCCTAAAACTTACAAAAAGTCTCGATCGTCAGTACAATTATAGTCAGAGTTTAAACTTTCACCTCAGCATTTGATATAAAATCGCTTTTCTGCTATTTTATGATATCATCACATAAATCAATGTGAACACTAATCTCGTCGCAGGTAATCGAGATAGATCAATTCTGTTAATGGCATGATCCGAGTCAATTCATTCTGGTGCAGACAATTGTCCTTTACCGTTGAGTGCTTTCAGGTTTAATGTTTTAACTGTAAATCGCATAAACATTTCTCTGTTGTTTCATTTGGAAAGACATTTTAGTTCGAGTGCAGTCTTTGTGTCTAATCCGCATCCTAAAATTTATGTCAGCCAGAGGTTTCCGTGGGATTAATGCATATTGCAATTTACTAAAAGCAGCATTCTGAAATCCTGACGTTTACTTGGAGCCGATGTTAATGACCATTCGTACTGTCGAGTGACACTAACGCACAGCTTCAGTCAGACAATGTGTGACAGGAGACAATGGAAGGGCTCAGAGGCTGCAGTTGACAGCAGCAGTGCGATGCACTCTCGGTCAGCGATGCTGCTGCTTTTTCACTTCCAGATGAGCTGTTGGTAAATTTACTATCCATTATATTTACCACGTACAGTCGGAGGCTCTGGTCTGATGAGACAGGCTCCGGGGTGTTGCTGAGAGACAAGGGTGGGGGCAGGGGGTGTGATCAATGAAGGCTCAGTGTCCGGCCAGCCTCCTCGGTACAATCTGTCTCAGCACTGGAGATGTTACCTATTGATTCATTTTCACAGGAAGAAAGCGGATGGGGATGGAGAGTACACGACTTCGCAGTGCAATGAATTGTCAAAATAACCAAACTTTTATATATATATATATATATGAACAGCTCATGCTGCTCCTTCCCTGGCTAGGTAAAACAAGCTATAATAATGTTGATGAGTGAGTTACTCTTTGACTACCACCCCCACCCCGCCATATTCCAAAAGATTAGTTTACCAGGTTGTGCCTGGATGAAATTACAGACTCTGGTCTGTAATAAAAGCAAAATACTGCGGATGCTGGAAATCTCAAATAAAAACAAGTGCTGGAAATGCTCAGCAGGTCAGGCAGCATCCGTGAAGAGAGAAACAGAGTTAACGTTTCAGGTCGATGACCTTTGAAATGTAGCTAGGATACAAGAAGGGTCACTGACCCGAAACGTTAACTCTGCTTCTCTCTCCACAGATGCTGCCAGACCTGCTGAGTGGTTCCAGCATTTCTTGTTTTTATTTCAGATTTCCAGCATCCGCAGTATTTTGCTTTTATTATTAGGATAGAAGTGGGTTGCCTAGAATTCAAAAAAAGAAGTGATACAAAGTGGGGGCGGGGTGGGTGTGTCTTTTTAATGGAAGGGGTTTGGTTTCAGAAACACTGGACAACAGCTTCCAGATGTAAAATAAAAGGAAAATACTGCGGATGCTGGAAATCTGAAATAAAAACAAGAAATGCTGGAACCACTCAGCAGGTCTGGCAGCATCTGTGGAAAGAGAAGCAGAGTTAACGTTTCGGGTCAGTGACCCTTCTTCGGAACTGACAAATAATAGAAATGTGAAAGGTTATAAGCAAGTGAGGTGGGGGTGGGACAAGAGATAACAAAGGAGAAGGTGGAGATTGGACCAGGCCACATAGCTTTTGGTAGATACCTTATCAAACACCAGGAGGGACATAGAAAGCAATGAAGGTGAACAAGGTAAAAGAGACAAACGAAAATCCCGTCGGAGAGAAGAGCAGAACTTCTTCAAGGTAGGCATTCCTGGAAGAGAAGTGGCAGTGAATTAAACACTAAAATAAAAGCAAAATACTGCGGATGCTGGAAATCTGAAATAAAAACAAGAAATGTTGGAACCACTCAGCAGGTCTGGCAGCATCTGTGGAAAGAGAAGCAGAGTTAACGTTTCAGGTCGATGACCTTTGAAATGTAGCTAGGATACAAGAAGGGTCACTGACCCGAAACGTTAACTCTGCTTCTCTCTCCACAGATGCTGCCAGACCTGCTGAGTGGTTCCAGCATTTCTTGTTTTTATTTCAGATTTCCAGCATCCGCAGTATTTTGCTTTTATTATTAGGATAGAAGTGGGTTGCCTAGAATTCAAAAAAAGAAGTGATACAAAGTGGGGGCGGGGTGGGTGTGTCTTTTTAATGGAAGGGGTTTGGTTTCAGAAACACTGGACAACAGCTTCCAGATGTAAAATAAAAGGAAAATACTGCGGATGCTGGAAATCTGAAATAAAAACAAGAAATGCTGGAACCACTCAGCAGGTCTGGCAGCATCTGTGGAAAGAGAAGCAGAGTTAACGTTTCGGGTCAGTGACCCTTCTTCGGAACTGACAAGGTTATAAGCAAGTGAGGTGGGGGTGGGACAAGAGATAACAAAGGAGAAGGTGTAGATTGGACCAGGCCACATAGCTTTTGGTAGATACCTTATCAAACACCAGGAGGGAAATAGAAAGCAATGAAGGTGAACAAGGTAAAAGAGACAAACGAAAATCCCGTCGGAGAGAAGAGCAGAACTTCTTCAAGGTAGGCATTCCTGGAAGAGAAGTGGCAGTGAATTAAACACTAAAATAAAAGCAAAATACTGCGGATGCTGGAAATCTGAAATAAAAACAAGAAATGCTGGAACCACTCAGCAGGTCTGGCAGCATCTGTGGAAAGAGAAGCAGAGTTAACGTTTCGGGTCAGTGACCCTTCTTCGGAACTGACAAATAATAGAAATGTGAAAGGTTATAAGCAAGTGAGGTGGGGGTGGGGCAAGAGATAACAAAAGAGAAGGTGTAGATTGGACCAGGCCACATAGCTTTTGGTAGATACCTTATCAAACACCAGGAGGGAAATAGAAAGATGTTGGTGTGTATTGTATTGTGTCTGGCGATGCCCAATGGAATATATCTTATCGATAGCTGGAGGTTGTACTGGGGTCAGCGTTAGATTTCTGTTAATTGCCTTTAGCCAGCGCTTTATGTTATTAGACTCGATTCAGATAACAACAAATAAAGCATTGGCCGAAGATCATCTGACAACAAATAGCACGCCGCCCTTGTCTGTCTTGTAATTCTCAGACAGGTCTTCAGCTTCATTGTTTTCTGATCTTCTCGACACTTCCTACCTTCAGCATCGTGCGGTTTTCAGCCCCATTCTCTGAAGGAAACTTGGACCGGGGCATTTACATGAGCAAAATAAAACCGCTTTGCCACGTTAAATGACATTTGAGGAATTTGTTCCGGGGACGATGCTGAATTACCACTGGGAATGGGACTTGGTATTCCCTCCACCCTGAGCAGCCGAATCCAACAAACCCACCCCAGAGCTGATCCTCACTCTGCTGCGATTCGCTCCTGCTTCCTTCAGAAAGTCTTTATTTAAAGGTCACCCGTCTGGGACTGAACATCAAAAACACAATCAAATTAACAGATCGGAAGCAACATTTTAGATACATGTGCACAACTCTTTTTTTTTTACAGATCTTTCTTTGTAGATCATTCCAAATTAAAATGGGTTGTTCCCAGGATGTCAGGAAAATAGGGGAATGCTTCTGTGAAAGGAGCTGGACATAGGTCAGCGGGTTTATTCCTTGGCTAATGTGGCAGATGCATTTCACATTTTGTTTTTTTTGTGTGTGTGTGTTTCGTCCTCTCTTCACCACTCCCCCCCCCCCCCACCCCCCCCAACCCCTCTAAAAACAACATTGATTTACATGCGAGTTTCACAGTCCTGCGGATAGCTCCCGGCGCGTATTGAGCCTGTAAGAGTCTCCTTGACAGGGTGTCAACACGTGATAAGGTGACAAGAGCTTCATAAATGTGCTGGAGAGAGAAAAAGAGGCTGAAAGAGAGGGAGAGAGTGAATCCCAAAGAAAGCACAGGTCGGGCGGGGGAGTGGTGTGAGACCCCGGGAGACACAGAGAAGAGAGTGTGTGTGTGAGGGAGAGAGAGAGAGAGAGATCATCCAGCAGTGGCACCAGCTCAAAGCAAATAAAACTATGGAAATCAAATCGACCGAGCGCAGTATGGGAGGCAGCAGCGTTATAATCCAATCTCCAATTCCTTTCACTAGAGAAATCCCTTGAAGAGGAGGGAAAGGACAGAACACAAAGTGGCTTGAGAACCGAATCAATCCAGCCTGACAAAAGAGATCCCGAAGCTGTAAATGCAATCCGAAAATTAAAGGTAAGTTCATTTTGAGTGTGTGCTTATACATATCTACATATTTATAAAATAATATTGTTAACTTTCGAATGTAATATGGTCGTGAATTATATTTTCCAGAGGAGAAAGGTATTTCAACGCAGTTTCACACTCGTTGTGATACAGGGGAGTGCGTTGTAGTTTAACGATGTTTGTTAATGATTACGAACTTGATTAGATGTGAACTACAGAGTTTTCTTTTATAAAAAAGATAAATTACTGATGCAATGTTCATTTCAACTTTGCCAGCTGAAAAATTTAAGTATCCCACCCACTGCAAGAAGGAATCAGAAATGGAAAACCTTTAAAGCGGCATAATTTCAAAGGTGATCTTCTGCACTGGATTTTTCTTGCTCTCTTTGTGACTGAATGCCTTTTTGTCTGAAGACCCCCCCCCCCCCCCCCCCCACCCTACTTGGAGGGCAGGTGCGAAGAATTCATCCACCTCTTTCTTGTCTCCTATACTAAACAATTATATTTTTGTAGAGGATCCCTGATGCCTGAGTCGAATTAATGGATAAACTATAGCTGAGTAAATAATTAAATAATTCCTATGATTAAAATTATGATAACGTAGGCACCTTGGTCAAAAGAACCTTTCAACCTTTTAATTTAAACAAATCTACGAATTCAAACCTTAATAATCTAAGCAAAATATTTGAAAGAACTTTAGATACAATGAAGAAAATAGCACAAAGTAAGATTAAGTTATTAACTTTTTATAAAAGGACTTCGCGCCCTGGATTTTCGTTTCAAGAACTATCACCCTGGGCTTACGTTGAATTTAAAACTAAGAAGCTGTAGAATTTTCTCCATATAATGAAAAAATGTTTTGTAGCATGCAAAATATAGATTTTTAAAAGTCATCTGACGCAAATGCTATAACCATCGAAAGTGTAAGATGTAGTAGGGAAAATCATCCCGTACATATATCTAACTCTTCCCCACTTAATGCACTCCATCACTTCAAGTAATTCAGTCCCTGGGACCCAAATGTTTCATGTCACCAAAACAATCAATCATCACATGATCTGATTTTGGCAATAATCAGCCAGCCACTGAATGAGTGGGCGAGTCACCCATCAACCTTCAAACCAAAGAGATTGGATGGCACTTCAACAAAAAAAAATCTACATCAGGCAAGCTACCAGCAATTAAAATGGGTAAAATCGTGTTTAATATCTGTGTAGCAATTTCCTTTTTTTTTACTAATTAATTATTCTTGCTTCTATCAAAAATCGACGGACAGCTTGCCGCTCCTTGGGTGTCTGAGCTCTAATGGACTGGCCCTAGTTAGTTCTAAACAGTATTAACTATGTCCTGGCATGGCGTGCAAGTTTGTGAGTTGTCACAGACACTACAGAGCACATTAATCATCAGTGTGAATCGTGAATCAGAAGAATGACATCCTTCACGACTGGCGATTTAAGGCAGCTCACATAACATCCAGATATGGTTATTAGCTTGACTATATATTCGTATATGTATTTAAAGAGACTTTACAATTCATTTACTCAGAATACACGTACAATAGGAAAACATTTAATACTGAAGGAGAGCGCTCAATTTACTTCATAACATCTGTGCCCCTGTGAATTCTGCAGGAGGAACTGGCTGTAAAGACATTATTTGTTTATTTAGAGATACAGCACTGAAACAGGCCCTTCGGCCCACTGAGTCTGTGCCGACCAAGAACCACCCATTTATACTAACCCTACAGTAATCCCATATTCCCTACCACCTACCTACACTAGGGGCAATTTACAACGGCCAATTTACCTATCACCTGCAAGTCTAGTCCACTGCCTATTTAAACCTGTAGCTAACTATAAAACTTGTTAATCGCTGTTAATACCAATAAATACTTCACCAGTAGCGATAAGACAACCTAAATTGACTGATGAAGGTGCAAGTGTAGACTGATAGAGCAAAAATCATCGGCTTCAGAAATTGTACATGGCATCAGTTGAGTGGCTGCAGGTCATCGATGCTGTGGTATGGGCTGAATTATGTTAGAACAATAGGATTTACAGAAGGGTAATTTAATCCTTTACGAATGTCACCAGAAGAATAAACATCACATCATCTTATGCAATATATTCTTCACACTGTAACTATATTTGTGTAGATTAATAATCCAAGTTTTCATACATCACTCTAATCAGTTGAAAAACACTTTGCAATGCTACTTATTTTACCTCTTCAAGCATACCGTAATCCTTCACATCCATTAATTAAGTGAAGTACTTTCCCTCTTAAATCAGTTGGCAATAGGAGACAGCACACAAAGAAAACCTCAAGTGACCCAATATATTGCAATTTAGCATTATACATGGCAATCATTTATTTTGCCCATTGAGGGTCACTTGCTGATTAGATGCATCATCTGGTGCTTGGAGGCACAGACAATAATTGAAAGGTAGCATAGGTACATTTTATACCCGTAATCCAGGAGAGGAGCATTTAATTTCCAATACTGTAGAGGGGAGAAATTTTAAGATTTTTGCTTGTCACGTGGGATATGAAAGCTATGACTCTTAATTCTCCATAGGTGCTGAGTGGGGGCAGTTGTTGGGCAAATGGGCTGGTTCCTATGATTTCTGGTTGAGTATTTGGCGCATGTGATTCCTGGTCATCTCTTGTGGCAGTCATATGCTTCCTGAGTTGGCTACCAGTCTTGGTTCATTGGTAGCACTCTTGCCTTTGAATTAGAAAGTTGTGGGTTCAAAGGAACACTGCAGAGACCTAAGCATATAATCTAGGCTGACACTTCAGGGCAGTACTGAGGCAGTGTTGCACTGTTGGAGGTGCTGTCTTTTGGATGTGACATTAAACTGAGGTCTGTCTTCTCTCTCCGATGGGAATAAAATATCTCATAGTACTTTTTGAAGAAGAGTAAGGATTCTCTTGGTGTCCTGGCCAGCATTTATCCTTCCACCAACATCATTAATATGGATTATCTGATTATTTATCTCATTTGTGCATATGGGATCTTGCTGTGCACACGTTGGCTGCTGTATTTTCCTACATTACAACAGTGATGACACATCCTGCGATTATGAAAGTTATTGCTTTCCTTTCATGGTTCTCTAATGGGAAATGTGGTGCAGTGCATTTTGATTGTTCTGATGTGGGAGTAACGCTTGCTTGTTGCATTACAATTGAAGGATAGGGTGCGTGGGGGGGGGGGGGGGGTGGGGAGCATATGATTCTTAATAATCTAATGAGTGGGCATGCAACCTGCTGGTTTCCATTGCAGGGTCTCCCCTGTTTTGTCCTATTTTTGTGATTCCTTCTCTTCATTTGAATTCCTCACTTCCACCACTTCTTCCATCTTTCCTTTAAGATCCTTCTCCTTTATTGACACAGATTACTACTCATTCTAAACTTCCCCATCCCTTCCCCACCAACTCCATGTTTGCCTCTTTCAGCTTCACCCTGCACTTCAACCTTCTCTCTGACATTCATGACCAGCAATTCCAATCGTGTTGCCACATGGTAGTCTCACCAACAACAACAACTTGCATTTATATAGAACCTTAAACATACATAGTAAATCATTCTATGGTGCTTCACAGGTGCATTATCAAACAAAATTTGACACCGAGCCACATAAGGAGATACTGCGACAGTCGTTGAAAAGCTTCATCAGTTTTCCTTTTTGATATCAATCTCCATAATACATCCAACTCTGTCTCTGTAACATCTTAAGTTGAAGCCTAATCCATGCCTCCAGTACCTCAAGGGTTGATTTTTCCAATATCCTCCCATCTGGATTCACAAACTTCACTTCATCCAAAGTGTGCAGCCTCTGTCCTCACCTACACTAATTTCCACACACTTGTCACCCGAGACTGCTCCAGGCTCCAATATATGCATATGGTACAGCACATCAAGTTCAAAATTCTCCATAGCCTTGCTACACCCTTACTTTGTGACCCCGCCCCCCCGCCCTACTTTCCTGCATGCAACCTCTGTTCCGCTAACATGGACTTTGCCTAGACTTTTGCTCACTCTGTTCAACTACTGGAAAATGCTTCTTCAGTTATTATGCTCTGACCTTCTTGGAATTATTTATTCAGATCCCTCTGTTTTCTTCAGATCCCTGCTTATTTTGACAAACCTCCTCAAAAACCTCCTCTTTGACTTTGCCTTATTTTCTCGTTCTGGTCTAGCCATTTGTCTTTCGTTTCCCAATACTCAATATCTGCCAAATCCCTTTCCTTCTTATTGTAAAGTGTTTGGTATATCTTGTATATGTGAAGAACATACAATCATGCAGCACAGCAAGAAGCCATTTAGTCCACAATCCCTGTCCAAGATCTCCGACTAGTTCCATTCCCCTGCTCTTTCCCCAAAGCCCTGCAATTTTTTTTCTTATCGCATATATATCCAATTCCCTTTTGAAGGTTGCACAGGCAGTACATTCCTGATCATAGCAACATGCTGAATTAAAACAATTCTCCTCAGCTCCAGTCTGGTTCTTTAGCCAATTATCTTAAATCTGTGTCATTTGGTTACCAACACTCCTGCCCTTGGAAACAGTTTCTCCTTATTTACCCTATCAAATCTATCAAACATCCTTGCTTCTCTATTCTAAGGAGAATAATCCCATTTGCTTCAAACTCTCCACATAACTGAAGTTCCCCCATCCCTAATACAATTCTACTAAACCTCCTCTGCATCCTCTCGAAGGTGTTGACATCCTTGCTTTAGTGTGATGCCCAGAATTGGACACAATACTCCAGCTGAGGTCGCCAGTGATTTACAAAGGGTTAACACTATATAAATACAAGCTTCCATTGTAGTGATAGCAGGACCTCAGTTTTCGATTTATTAAATGACTTTGGCCCTTGTTGAAATGCAATACTCAATAAGTTCAAATAAGATAGGAATAGAGGGTTATGCTGAATGGGTTTGATGAACAACTTTGGCAGGAAGCTTGTATAGAGCATAAGGATTGGCAGTTGGACTAAATGGCCTGTTTCTGCATTGTATATTTTATGTAGTAATCTATGTAAATATCCAATCCTAATTTGACATGATTTTCGCCTTTGGAAGAGAACTGAAAAAATAACTAATAGTCGGATGTTAGGTTCGCAACATTGAATATTATTTTGATAATAGCAGCAAAATGTCAGAAGCTATGTCTATCAGTAAACTTAGTCACTTCTTCGAGCTCACCAACTATTGTCACTACATCTGCACCACTGAGCTTACATAAGAAATGAATAGCCGTTCACTCAAGTCTTGAGGAAATTGAAAAACAGTTTTAAAAGTAGCATTTTTTTTTAATACTCCCTTCCATAGTTCTATCATTGAACTCAGGAGGAAACTATACCCAAATCTCTACAACGCCCTTTGTGGGTGTCCCATTTATCATTTAATTACTCCTGCCTTTCACCATATCACAGATCTTCCCTTTTGTTCTTTCTCCCTCCTTTTCCTGCCTCTATTGTTGCTTAAAACCTGTTACATCTCCAATTCTGATGAAAGGTCATCGACCTGAAATGTTAACTCTTTCCCGCTCCACAGATGCTGCCTGACCCGTTGAGTATTGCCAGCGTTTTTTGGTTCCATTTCAGTTTTAAAGCAACGCAGCATTTGTTAAAAATTAGCCTATTATTTTGGCATCTGTCATAAAATGGCTGGAAGGGAGTTAAAAGGTGCAATTCAGTCTCCGTTTGCTGATAGTCCCTATCAACGATTTGAGATTTATTTCTGTGATTTTATTTTTGGATCTAAATGCCCAAGACAAACAGATTTTAACTCCCTTCCATAGATCCATCATTGAACACAGGAGGAAATTATAGCTAAGTGTCTGCAACTCCCTCTGTGGGTGTCATTTAGTAATCGCAGAGCAGTACCAGACTCCAACGTCATACACAATGAAACTGAATATTATATGATTGTCACACAATGTATGGAACTAGCTATAGATAATCACACGGTAAAGTAGGCTACACAACCAGCAATGCATAGTTAAAAACAGCTGGATATCAATGTGTTGAAAGCTTCTTCTCAGCAATTACATGGTAACACCAAGCTATATAGCCAGCAACGTACAGCTCAGAAGAGCAAACTATTATACATCAGGAGTGTCTGCAGCTATCCGGATCTGGGTGTGAGTGTACTTTGATAATTGCATCCTAATAATTTTCAACTGCACACCATACGACATCTGAGGAAGCTTGGATATCACTCTGAGAGACAATTAAACACAGTGAAAGCAAAAGCTGCGTGCATTTGTTTTCTATTAGACAGCATGTGTACTGTGTTGGTTTCGCAGTCAAATCAGTAGTTTCCTGCAACCGCCCCATGAAGGGCGACCTCTAGTGACTGCGACACAAACAATATTCCAAAACACCAATCAGTATTTTCAGTTTCCGCAGGATGCAGCTGTTGCTGTTTCCTAATTATCCTCCAGATTGCACATTTATCATAGCAGCCAGTTTCCCGAAGGCACCTAAGTAGTATTGCACTAATTTTTACATTATTAGTGTTTTTACTGCAGCTTAGCATCTTAACACTTCAGTAACTTTGAGGAGATGTGTACGAGCTGTTACCTATTGCTTTCCAAGATGGTGCATAGCTTTTGAGATTTAATATATTTGGTTAATATTGCTACATGTTTTTTCTTACATGATATTTGGAAGAATTTACAGGTGTTCACTAGTATATTGAGTTTGCCCATGCTACTACAATGCCATGTAGAAAGGGCCCCGACACATCTCACTGCAGAACTAACGCTTTACCCTTTGTGAGGGTCTCTGCTTTAAACAACTACGCCACTGCCTTTAATGCCATAACACATTTTATTTTTTTCTTTAAAAATATTGTAACAGAGAAGCTGCAAGGAACAGATAAGTTATGTCGATGTGATCAAGAATGATCTCATTCAATTATTTTCTGTTGCAAGGTCTTTTGGAGTTTTTTCCTTTTTCCTCTTTTAGTTCTCACACTGTTCATATCACAGTTAATGAGAAGGTGACCCAACCTCTCCCAGCTGTACACCATAGTCATCTTGTCACTGGATGCCTGATGCAAGATAGTGGCCTATGCTGACTGGCCCCACTGCTTCTTCCTTCCCCCACCATGGGACTGTACCTGCTCTCTGCTTTTTGTCTGCTGCTGACTACAAAAATGAGATTGAGGAGCTTATAAGTAATAAATAGGAGCAAGAATAGTTCCCCGAGATGGCACCCCATTCAATAAGACAATGGCGGATCTTCTACCTCCACTTTCCTCTCTATCCCCATATCCTTCGATTCTCTTACTACCCAAAAATCTATCAATCTCTGTCTTGAATATACTAAACGACAGAGCATCCACAGCACGCTGGGATAGAGAATTCCAAAGATTCCAAAGACCTTCTGAGTAAAGGCATTTCTCCTCATCACTGTCTTAAATGGTTAACCCCTCATCTTGAGACGATGATTCCTATTTCTAGACTCTGCAACCAGGGGAAGCAGCCTCTCAGCATCTATCCCTTCAAACTCTATAAGAATTTTATAAACCTCAACGAGATTTGTACATTTCAATGAGATAATGAGCATAGTATATGAGGAACAGCAGCCACGATTCAAACACTTGCACCAACACATTTGAGCACTAGTACAATCTTGCCAGCTTTTAGTTGATTTCTGAAACTGAACACAAAATAACACAAACACACGACATGTTGAGGAAAGAGCTATCCAATTAGTCCCACTCTCCTGCTCTTTTCCCATACTCCTGCATTTTTTTTCCCTTTCAAAATTCCTATTGAATCTGCTTCCACCACCCTTTCAGGCAGTACACTCCCAATCATATCTATTTGTTGTGTAAAAAAATGTCTCCTATTGGGGAAAATGGAAAGATAAACTGGTGAGTCCATGCTCTAATCCAAGAGTGCAATTCTCTGTTCGAACCATCTTTATTATTTGTTTCAATGGTCACTCCTGTTGGTTGAAATTTTACCTGGCACTTTCATTCCTGTGCATTATTTTAACTAAGTCATGTAAAATACATTTTCCTTACTCTCTTCAAATTTGTTCAATTTGTATCATCGCTGATAAGGCAGCTCTCCCTTAGTACCTGGTGCCAAGTACCTTATTATGGAAAAGGACAAAGAACAGCAGTAAAAGTTCTAAATTGGGGAAGGCAAATTTTACAAAGCTGAACTGTGATCTGGTGAAAGTGGACTGGATACAGCTACTTGAAAGAAATCAGTGGGAGGCAATCAAAAGCGAGATTCTGCAGGCACAGTGTAAGCATGTCCCCACAAAGAAAAATGGTGGTACTGCCAAAGCTAGAGCCTCCTTTTTATCTAGAAGCATACAGGGTAAGATAAAGCAGGAAAAGAAAGCTTATGACAGTCACAAAAAACTTAATGCTTTAGAAAGCCTAGAGCAGTATAGAAAGTGCAGGAGTGAAGTAAAAAAGGAAATTAGGAAAGCAAAGAGAGGACATGAAAAAATATTGACTGGTAAAATCAAGGAAAACTGGAGGATGTTTTTCAATACATTAAGAGCAAGAGGATAACTAAGGAAAGGGTAGGGCCTTTCAGAGATGTACAAGGTAACTTATGCATGGATGCAGTAAATGTGGGCAGGCTTCTTAATGAGTACTTTGTTTCTGTCTTCACAAAGGAGAAGGATGATGCAGACATTGTACTTAAAGAGGAGTGTGAAATATTAGATACAATAAGCATAATGAGAGAGGAAGTACTGGAGGGTCTGACATCCTTGAAAGTGGATAAATCACCAGGACTGGATGGATTGTATGCTAGGTGTTAAAGGAAGCCAGGGAGGAAATAGCAGATGCCTTGAGGATCATTTTCAAATCCTCACTAGATACAGGCGAGGTATCAGAGGATTGGAGGTCTGCAAGCATTGTACCATTATTTAAAAAGGGTGCGAGGGATAGGCCAAATAATTATAGGCCTGAGGAAGTGACCTCAGTGGTGGGCAAATTATTGGAATCAATTCTGAGAGATAGGATAAACTGTCACTTAGAAAGGCAAGGATTAATCAGGGATAGTCAGCATGGATTTGTTAAGGGAAGGTCGTGTCTTACTAAATTAAGTGAATTTTTTGAGGAAGTAATAAGGAGGATTGATGAGGGTAGTGCAGTGGATGTGGTCTACATGGATTTTAGTAAGGCATTTGACAAGGTCCCACATGGCAGACTGGTCAGAAAAGTAAAAGCCCATGGGATACAGGGGAATGTGGCGAGTTGGATCCAAAATTGGCTCAGTGACAGGAAACAAAGGGTAATGGTCGAAGGATGTTTTTGCGAATGGAAAGCAGTTTCCAGTGGCGTTCCACAGGGCTCAGTGTTGGGTCCCTTGCTGTTTGTGGTATATATTAATGATTTGCACTTCAATGTGGGAGGCATGATTGGGAAATTTGCAGATGACACAAAAATTGTCCATGTGGTTGATAGTGAAGAGGATAGCTGTAGACTCCAGAATGATGTCAATGGTTTGGTTGAGTGGGTGGAAAAATTGGCAAATGGAATTCAATCCGGAAAAGTGTGACGTAATGCATTTGGGGAGGTCAAACAAAGCAAGGGAATACACAATAAACAGGAGGATATAGAGAGGGGTAGAGGAAGTGAAGCCCTTGGAGTGCATGTCCACAGGTCCCTGAAGTAGAGTTTGGCTACCCGACCCGAACCTGACGGGACCCGACGACATGTGTCGGCTTCGGGTCAGTTCAGGTCTCTCTTCTGGGTCCAAAATTCGGGCTCGGGTCGGGTCGGGCTGGACGTGGACAGAGATCAGTACAAACAGAAATCAGAGATGAGAAGACTGGGGGGGAAAGGAGGGGAAAGAGACAGCAACAGGTTCCAACATAAAGCACTCGAGTGAAATTAACCCAACCCCTTACACTCTGAAATCTATCAAGTCCAGGAGAAACTGACAAGCCCGGGGAAGATACCAGTAACTGCAGTATGTAAAGAAACATCAGCTGAGCTCCTGCTTTAATCTATACTTGGCTCAAGGATTTAAAATGATCTGGAAACAGGGAGATTAATCTTCCCAACCTGAGTTCTCCGCAGAGATTTTTTTTGTTGATGACATCGGAGCTTGATACAGCTCAGAAGCTTGTTTGTTCCATTGCATGATGTCCTGAAGTGGATACTTTTTTTCCTGCGAGTGCTCAGGGTCGCAACGCCTTCGCCTGTTTGAACTCAGTGTTTGTTGTTTTTTTTATACTTTATGATGTTAATTGAACACGGGTACATCAACAACTGGCACCTGTACTCAATCACTGGTCTAAAGCCTGGCTACCCGACCAAACCCGAATACATGTGTCGGGTTCAGGTTGGGTCGGGCATTTAAAAAAATTAAAGGACTCGGGCTCAGGTCGGGTTTTTATTTTATACCCGAGCCAGGCTTTACCCTGAAGGTGGCAGGACAGGTAGATAGAGTGGTGATGAAGGCATATGGAATGCTTTCCTTTATTGGCCGAGGTATAGACTACAAAAGCAGGGATGTAATGCTGGAACTGTATAAAACGCTGGTTAGGCCACAGCTGGAGTATTGCGTACAGTTCTGGTCACCACATTACAGGAAGAACATAATTGCTCTGGAGAGAATACAGAGGAGATTTACAAGAATGTTACCGGGGCTGGAAAATTGAAGCAATGAGGAAAGATTGGATCGGCTAGGGTCCTTAGAATAGAGGAGGCTTAGGGATGACTTAATAGAGGTGTACAAAATTATGAGGGGCCTAGATAGAGTAGACAGGAAGGACCTGTTTCCCCATAGCGGAGAGGCCAATTACCAGGGGGCACAAATTTAAGGTGATTGGTAGAAGGATTAGAGCAGACATGAGGAAAAACTTTTTCATCCAGCAGAAACCTCAACTCGTTGAAAAAGGTACTTGGACATGCACCTGAAGTGCTGTAACCTGCGACGCTGTGGACCAGGTGCTGGAAGGTGGGATTAGAATGGGCAGCTAATTTTTTCAGCCGGCACAGATACAGTGGGCTGAATGGCCTCTTTCTGTGCTGTAACTTTTCTATGGTTCTATGATTGGTGCAGACGGCTTTAACTTCAGGTTGCTCCAGTAGTGGTCATGGTGGCTGAAGGGCTTGCCATAATCTTCCAATCTTCTCTAGATATGGGGGAAATGCCAGAGGATTGGACAGTGACAAATGTGACACCCTTATTCCAGAAAGGGTAAATACAGGCTGGTCAGCTTAACATCAATGGTGGGTAAGGTTTTAGAAACAATAATCAGGGAAAAAAATCAATAGGTACTTAGAGAGGTTTGATTTAACTAGGGAGAGCCAGCATGGATTTGTAAAAGGCAGATTGTGCTTGACTAATCTAATTGAATCTTTTGATGAAGTAACAGAGAAGGGTGATGAAGGGAAAGCAGTGGATGTTGTCTATATGAATTTTAAGAAAGCATTTGACAAAGTACCACTTAAAAGGCTGGTTAACAAAATTGAGGCTCATGGAATAGGAGGGTCAGTGTCAGCTTGGATAAAAAATTGGCTCAAGGACAGAAAACAGTGAGTCATGGTAAATGGTTGATTTTCAGACTGGAGGATGGTAGACAGAGGTGTGCCCCAAGGGTCAGTGCTAGGACCAATGCTTTTTAAAAATATATTGTTACAGACAGGTGGGAAACGATAGGATGGTTTCCCTTTTCCACCTCTCAACAGAACACAGATTTTCTCCGAGGTATAAAGAAAAATAAACACTAATTACACAACACCCAAAAATATTCATAACTGCCCTCGCTCTCACATGCACACAGAGACACACACACACAAAAAAAGATAGAGATTAAAAGATAACATGCATTTAGGTCTGATGGGTTTTAAAACTTTGCATTCTTCCCCGGGGTGAAGATTTAAAAACAGTGCAGGCCTGTTTTTCCATTTTCCTGGTTCACTGAAAACAAAACTGGGGAAGTTTCAGGAGGGCAAATGCATTGTTGCCGACTTCGTTTTGTTGTATCTCAGTCACAATTCAATGTCGAAAACCCTGGTACAATTACTCAGGTATGGAGTTCAAGGTTACTTCCAGTCACTGCCTACTTGTAGTTTAAAGTTGGTGTTCTAGGCAGGGTCCTTCTTCTGCTGGTAGACCAGATGGAATCCTTCTCTTTTTCTGGCTCTCTGCCTTTGTCTGCCCAGCATATACTTTTATTAAGTTCCTTATCAGACCCCTGGTTTCTGTCATGTGACCATGGGTTCTCTTTACCATTGTCCTCATAAATGATGTATGATGGTGGGGCCATTGTTAGACAATGGGGTCTGGGTGTCACCCATCATCATTTTATTTTGATAAAAGTGGATTTTTTCACATCCATTCATTTGAGTTTGAATTTGGAGACACCATGTCTACCTGGCCATTGTTAACCCAGTTTGTTGAGGACAGATAGCCATTAACACAGAATGGTCCAGTTGCATTTTAATGCCTTTTCCAGGACTGGTCCAGTCATGAAGATTGACTCAGAGTTCTTGTAGTTTCTATGTGTATTGGCAGTACAGGATAAGGTCACCTGGCCTCTCGACTCCATCTTGTTTTTCAGGAAAAAGGTCTGTTTTGGGGTTTGTTTTATGAGTTCATTATATAGTTCATAATTTCTCCATGCGTGAACATGACAATATATAAATGACTTGGATATTGGAATATCGAGTAAAATTTCAAAATTTTCCAATGATACCAAACTTGGAGGTGTGGAAGACAGTGAGGATGATACCAATCGATTGCAACAGGACACAGAATGGGCAGACAAGTGGCAGATGGAATTAAATACAGAGAAGTGTAAGGTGATAGGAACATAGGAGCAGGAGTAGGCTATTCAGCCCATCAAGCCTGCCCTGCCATTCAATACGATCATGGCTGATCATCCACTTCAATGCCTTTTGCTCACACTATCCCCATATCCCTTTGTCACTGGTATTTAGAAATCTGTCAATCTCTACTTTAAACATACTCAATGACTGAGCTTCCACAGCCCTCCAGTGTAGACAATTCCAAAGATTCACAATTCTCTGAGTAAAGAAATTTCTCCTCATCTCTGTCCCAAGTGGCTTCCCCCTTATTTTGAAATTGTGTCCCCTGGTTCTAGACTCCCCAATCAGGGGAAACATCTTACCTTCATCTACCCTGTCTATCCCTTTAAGTATTTTGTAATTTTCAATGAGATCACCTTTCATTCTCTGAAACTCGAAGAGAATACTAGCCCAGTTTCCCCAATCTCTCTTCATAGGACAGTCCCGCCATCCTGGAAACAAGTCTGGTGAACCTTTGTTGCACTCCCTCTATGGCAATAATATCCTTCCTAAGAACCAAAACTGCATACAGTACTCCAGGTGCGGTCTAACCAAAGTTCTATACAACTGAAGCAGAAACTCACTACTCCTGTACTGAAATTCTCTTGCAATAAAAGCTAACATACCATTAGCCCTCTTAATTGCACCTGCATGTTAGCTTTCAGTGACTTATTGACGAGAACACCCAGGTCCCTTTGTACATCTACACATTCTAATCTCAAAGTATTTAAGAAATACTCTGCACATCTATTCCTCCTACCAAAATGGATAACCTCACATTTTTCCACATTATATTCCATCTGCCATATTATTTCCCACTCACTAAGTCTGTCCAAATCCCCTTGAATCTGCTTTGCATCTTCCTCACAACACACATTCCCACCTAGTTTTGTGTCCTCTGCGAACTTGGAAATATTGCATTTGGTCTCTACATCCAAATCATTGGATATTGTGAACAGCTGGGGCCCAAGCACTGATCCTGTGGTACCCCACTAGTCACAGCCTGCTGACATGAGAATGACCCGTTTATTCCTAGTCTCTGTTTTCTGCCTGTTAACCAATCCTTAATCCATGCCAGTATATTACCTCCTATCCCATGTGCTTTAATTTTGCCAACCAACCTCCTTTGGGGGACTTTATCAAAAGCCTTCTGAAAATCCAAGCGTTCTACATCCACCAACTCCCCTTTATCAATTCTGTTAGTAACATCCTCAAAAAACTCCAACAATTTTGTCAAACATGATTTCCCATTCATAAATCCATGTTGACTGTGCCCAATCATTGCATTGTGGCAGAAGGGATAGGGAGATGAATTATAAACTAAATGGCACAGTTCTAAAGAGTGCATATGGACAGAGAGACCTGGGAGTTCATGTGTATAGATCTCTGAAAGTGGCAGGACATATGGAGAGAGTAGTTAACAAAGCATATGTGATCTTGGGCTTCGTAAATAGAGGTATTGAATACAAAAGCAGGGAAGTTACGCTGAACCTTTATGAAGCTCTGGTTAGGTCATAACTATCACATCCAGTTCTGGTTATCATAGTTTAGGAAGTTTGCCATTCCTTCACTGTCGCTGGGTCAAAATCCTGGAACTCCCTTCTTAACAGCACTGTGGGTGTACCTACACCACATGGACTGCAGTGGTTCAATTAGGCGGCTCACCATCACCTTCTCAAGGGCAATTAGGGAGGGGCAATAAATGCTGGCCTAGCCAGCGATGCCCACATCCTGTGAAAGAATAAAGAAAGGAAAGATTTGAGGATTGCAGAGGAAATTTACCAGAATGCTTCCAGGGATGAAGGATTTTAGCTACAAGGTTAGGTTGGAGAAGCTGGGGTTGTTCTGTTTGGAGCAAAGGATATTGAGGGAAGATTTGATAGAGGTGTACAAGATTATGACAGGTTTAGATAAGTTAGACACAGAAAAGCTATTTCCATTATCTGACGGTACTAGGGGACACAGATTTAAGGTTTGGGGCAAGAGATGGAGTGCGGGAATGTGAGTAAGAACTTTTTACACAGTGAGTGTTAATGACCTGGAACCTGCTGCCTACAAGGGAGGTGGAAGTGGAGACGACTGATGATTTCAAAAGGAAATTGGATGGGCACTTGAGGGAAATAAAATTGCAGGGCTACAGAGATAAAGCAGGGTAATGGGACATGATTGGATTGCTCTACAGAGAGCCGGCATGGACTCAATGGACGGAATGTGTGCTGTAATGACTCCATAGCTCCATGGCTCTTGCAAGTTGCCATTATGACGATTCTTTATTTCTTGGGTTTGAGCCAGTTTCCTATTAATCACTGTAACCTCTCCTCTATTTACCTTAGCTGTTATTTCTGATCTGGAGCCACATCAAACACTTTTTGAAAATCTAACCATACAACATCCACTGCAATTTCCCCTGAGGACGATGGGGGTTACAATATCATCATAAATTCAGTATTGAAATATAATATCCCCTTCTATACTCATTATTTTATATCCATCTCTGCTTTTTCATTGGTTTTCATACTTGAGCCCTTAAAAGCATTAAAAAGATTTTCTCCACAAGTGATAGGCAACTGACTGGTATAATTTCTAGGTACACCCTCTGACAATTTTTAAATAATGGTCTTATGTACACACTTTCTAATCCTCAGGAGACCTTCTAAAATCTTGGTGTGTTCTGATGGGGAAAAGGAACTTTAAGAGAAACATAATACAAAACAACCCAGAAAACAATACAAATAATTTAAATGCTAGAAATAAATATATCCTCCATTAATATGCTGCTTATCTGCCAGCATCTTTTTCTAATCCTTTACCAATACATTGCTAACACCCAGACATACATTGCAATGCTTTGACATATAGGACAGACATTCTGAGAATCCACTTGTAGCTTAGAGTATTAATGAATATTGGCTTGGGACACAGGATTGCGGCTACAATACGAAAGCCCTATCTCTGACCTTGACTTGATCTAACGAGACTCTTTACCCCAGTGGACCCTTGTGATTTATTCCCAATGCATCCACAAAAAACTTCAATGCATTCTGCTGGTACTCCAATATACTCTGTGAGTACTTTGACCTATCTTATTAATGCATCCACATTCATGTCATATACTCCGATGTATGCTGCTAATACTTTGATGCACTCCACCATGTCTATATTTTGTACTAGTAGTTTTAATATTCAACTAAAATACTGGGGGGAATTTTATGCTCCTCCCCACGACTGGTTTGGAGGCAGGGAGAGCATATAATCGGGCAGGATGGTGGTGGTGGGGCGACCCCACCACCTTCCTGCCTCCACCCAAATTATGTCCGGGTTGGGAAGGCCTCTGAATGGCCTTCCCACCCTGGTGCCAACTGAGGCCCTGAAGTAGGCTATTAATGCCCAATTAAGGGCCTCACCCCCCCCCCCCCCCCCACCACCACCGAAATTAGCTGAGTGGCGGGCAGGCCTGTCGCTGCATGAGGAGCATGCCAAGCAAGCCCGTGCCGCCTCCTGGTGGGTGGGGTGGGGTTCCTTGTTAAAAGGCACAGTGCCTGAACAAGGGAAGGGACCCAGCATTGGGAAGACGGGGTCCCACTGAGAGCCACCCGCCTGTCCTTGCTGCTGATTCCCCCCTACACCACCCCTCCACTGCGTCCCCCAACCTGCAAAACCCCTCCTGCTGGTAATTACCTGTGCCCTGGGTCCAGGGCCTCGGGTGAGTGCTATACCAGTAGCAGCCACTGCCTTTGCAGTGGCGCTGCTCAGTTAAAGAGCTGCTGGCTTCTGATGTCCGGCAGCTCTCAGCAGGTGGGACTTCCGCCTCCAGGGTCCTTGATCCCGGGGAAGACCTGCACTGTTCACTTAAGTGCCTAATTGGCACTTGATCCAGCGGGCCTTCCCCAGGGGAGGCAACGTGGGGCTCTTCCCGGCACTTTTGCTGGTGATCGAGACCGTCACCACGATAAAATCCTAGCCATTCATTTTATCTGTCAATATTCCTAAGGCACTAGTATTTCACGCTGCAGATATTTGTGCAAAAATTCAGAAAAATAAAATGCTGTTCTCCTACTGCCAGTGTCGAATATGTTTCTGTGTGCTGGCATGGCAGTGGCACAATCTTTAAGTTATCTTTGCCACGAGCTGCCGGGGGCAAGGTGTCCACAACTCGCTGGCTTGATGAAAATGAACCCCATGGCCCAATATCATGTGTGCCTCGGTCCTATCCACTTATTCTCTGCACCCCAATGGTGGGCATGCTCAAATTTGTAGGCCAATGTCTGTGCATTTCTGGGACTCAGTTCAAAACTAGCCAATGCTGATAGGATCAGCTCCTGATCTGTTGGCTGTAAGGATTCTGCATGCAATGAGATTGGGTAATCTTAACTCATTTCCTAGTGTGCATGATTGCACAGTACAAAACTATCTTAATTTTGACACTAAATTGCAATTCTGTCACCTCTTATTACACTTGGATTTCAAAGTCACATTCATCTAACTGATTCTAAATAGAATTCATTCTGCTGCTCTTCTCTGTGCTAGCACTAGTGAGATGTCTACTCACAATGAAATAGGTAGTTCTAATCCAAACATCCCAGAAACCATTAAATATCGTGGTGTCCTGGCATCACAGGATCATGACGTGTATCAGTGTTGTCATTGTGCTTAACGCGATTCCGACTCCTTCGGCTGCCAGTATTGCTAACATTAGGCTGGTCGCACAGCCTTGGGTTCCACTGGACTTCGGAGCTTGTGTTTGTACACACGTTGCGACAAGATTCAGAGAAAGTATGGGGTGGATGGCAAGTACAGCCTAACTGGCACAAGTGAACTACGCAAAGCAGAAGATGAGACTCATGCTACACAGTAACTATAGCACTAGAGCAGTTGTCCATAAGCTTAGTGATTCAGCAGTGATTCATGCTGCTAGCCCAGAGATGGAAATGTGTTGAATTCCCCAGCACTGATATCCCTCACCTTGATGAACAATTAAAACTAACAAAGAATTATTCGTCCCAGAAAATCATTTGAGTAAACAAAACATTTATTATCTTGTTCCAGAGCTGGCAGATGCTATCTCTAGACAGCACATAAAATATATTAAAGTAACTTTAATTGAATGCTAGCATATTTTAGTTTTTGTTGCTCTGCTGGTACAATGCGCAGAATATTCTTTTATAGCCTATTTGAGATGGCAATTTAAAGTTACAAAATATTTTGTCTTTAGTTTATGGCCTATTTCAATAATTACTGACTGATTAATCTTTAAATGTTCATTAAAATGTGAGCCTTGTTATCACTTGCACAGGCATGATTTTTGGTCATCTCGGATGCTCAGCATTGTAAAGTAGAATAAGGGTATAATTGGAACCTGAAAATTTAGCAGAATTAATTTATTTGCTTCATTTTTGTTTTCCTGTGAATTCCATGTTCATAAAGAAAGTAAGATTTATATCTAAATTGTGCCTTTCACAATCTCTCAGCACATTTCAAAGAACTTTTCAACGTAGCCACTGTTTCAATGTAGGTGTTATGACTGGGTGAGGAATGCGTCTCAGGCACCCCTCTTGTCCCTTCCCTGATTTGGCTGTAACAGAGTTTATCTTTTAAAATACAGTTTTTAGCGTAACCCTTCAGTGAGTCCTTTGCTCACTGCACTCTAATTGTAATTGCAAATTAACTAATCAGACAGGTTTTCTTAGGTTTAAACAAGATGTAAGTTTATTAACCTTATCACTCTAACATGGTTAAAATGACTAAAATACGCGACGCAACCTCGCTAGCACGCATATGAGAGAAACAAACACACAAATGGATACAGGAGGAGGAAAGAATTGTGGCTGGTGGGGGGGGGGTAGTTTGTAGTAGAATTCATAATAAAGGAAATTCAGTTACTGGGTGGAAATGTTCTTGATAAAAGCTGAAGTCTTGGAGTTCTCGCTGGGGCCCAGTGCACAATTTCCAACTTGCTTCTCTGGTACCAGAAGGCTGAAGAAGTGCTCTGTCTTGAGGCTGAAGCTGCTACCCTGGGTCCCTGGGACTTTGATGGAGAGAGAGAGACAGGGAGAGACCTTCCTTCTCTTTTGTCTTCCAATTGCACCTTTCCGTGTAGCACAATTCAAACAGTCCCCAGTTTGGCCAGCAGGTAAGTCATGTGCCCATCTCTTTGTTTCAAATAGCAACTTCTTGGAGGGTTGCTGGACTACAGAGTCTCCCAGACAGTCAGTGTGGGGGGGGTGGGGGGTGGTGGGGGGTGGATGGTGGAGTGCTGGCTCTTACACAGACAAGATGTGGATCGTCACTGCTTCCCAGACCAATCTTGTTAATTGAATCAGTGAGCACTTCCAATGTCTCTCTATTCAACTGTCTCTTGGAATGCAAATATGTAACCATGTTTTCAACCACTCAGTTCTGTTTTTTTAAACAAGTTCTGTGCAATGTCCAGTTAAAAAAAAAGTTCAAATAGTGCCCCGTATGACCAAATTAATATGTTTCCATTTGGCAGGTGTGATTTCCGTCACACCTCCACCCTTGCTGAATGAAATGTGACATTAGGCGAGCATTTCAATATAAATTAGAAGGGAGAGAAAATACAGGAAAGCACACATGCATTTCTCTGATTCATTCTCATTCATTCAGAAATCTTAAAATCATTACAGTCTGTCTTTTCCTTGTAGCAGTGCTGCTTTAAACTGACCCTTTTCCCTTGAGGTGGGTCTGAGATAGTAATGTGTTGCCCGAGGGGTTTAAAGTTTCTTTAATATCGTTGGGGAGGTTTGGGGTTTGACATTTCCATGATTGTCTAGGGTGCCTTTGTTCCTGTTGGGATCTGCAGGGGGATGGTTAGATTTAATTAGCCCTGGTTTGGAGCTCTGATCATGGGAGTCAGCAGTGGGTGGATCCACTCTTTCATTGCAGCAGCTTTTTCGGGAGCAGAGTGTGAGCGAGTGAGCAGCTGGGAAGGTCAGTTTGAAAGTAAATTTAATTTCCTTTTGTTTTTCGGCGGAGGCCAGGGGGCTGCTGGGTAAGTAAAACACTATATATTTGGGCGGTTTCTGAACCCGAGACACCACACTTGTCGTGTCTCCCACCCGCCCTCCTCCTCTAACCAAAAAAAAAGGACTCGGTGGTGGGGTATTTATAAGGTAAGGCTTTTTCGATTTCTCTGATTTTATTGTGATTGGTAAAAACTTTTTGTTCCTTTTTCATTTAACTAAGTTAAGCTTAAGATTAAAAATGGCAGGAGATCTCAGACCCGTGTCATGCTCCTCTTGCTCAATGTGGGAGCTCAGGGACATGGCTGATGTCCCTGACTCCTTCACGTGCAGGAAGTGTGTCCAACTGCAGCTCTTGTTAGACCGCATGACGGCTCTCGAGCTGCGGATGGACTCACTTTGGAGCATGCGCGATGCTGAGGAGGTCGTGGATAGCACGTTTAGTGAATTGGTCACACCGCAGATTAGGATTGCTGAGGGAGAAAGGGAATGGGTGACCAAAAGGCAGAGAAAGAGCAGGAAGGCAGCGCAGGAGTCCCCTGCGGTCATCTCCCTCCAAAACAAGTATACCGTTTTGGATACTGTTGAGGGAGATGGCTCACCAGGGGAAGGCGGCAGTAGCCAGGTCCATGGCACCGTGGCTGGCTCTGCTGTTCAGAAGGGCGGGAAAAAGATTGGAAGGGCTATAGTCGTAGGGGATTCGATTGTAAGGGGAGTAGATAGGCGGTTCTGTGGTCGAAAACGAGGCTCCCGAATGGTATGTTGCCTCCCAGGTGCACGGGTCAGGGATGTCTCAGATCGGCTGCAGAACATTCTAAAGGGGGAGGGTGAACAGCCAGTTGTCATTGTGCACATAGGCACTAATGATATAGGTAAAAAACGGGATGAGGTCCTACAAGCAGAGTTTAGGGAGTTAGGAGCCAAGTTAAAAAGTAGGACCTCAGAGGTAGTAATCTCAGGATTACTACCAGTGCCACGTGATAGTCAGAGTAAAAATGAAAGAATAGTCAGGATAAATGCGTGGCTTGAGAGATGGTGCAGGAAGGAGGGGTTCAGATTTTTGGGACATTGGGAACGGTTCTGGGGGAGGTGGGACTATTACAAATTGGACGGTCTACACCTGGGCCGGACTGGAACCAATGTCCTTGGAGGTGCTTTTGCTAACGCTGTTGGGGAGGGTTTAAACTAATGTGGCAGGGGGATGGGAACCAATTGAGGTCAGTTGACAGTAAGGAGGTAGTAACAAAAGCCTGTAAGGAACTAGATAATGAAGTCAGTGTGACTAAGGGGAAGAGCAGGCAGGGAGCAGATGATGAATATAAAGGGACTGGTGGTCTGAGGTGCATTTGTTTTAATGCAAGAAGTGTAGTAGGTAAGGCAGATGAACTTAGGGCTTGGATTAGTACCTGGGAGTATGATGTTATTGCTATTACTGAGACTTGGTTGAGGGAAGGGCATGATTGGCAACTAAATATCCCAGGATATCGATGCTTCAGGCGGGATAGAGAGGGAGGTAAAAGGGGTGGAGGAGTTGCATTACTGGTCAAAGAGGATATCACAGCTGTGCTGAAGGAGGGCACTATGGAGGACTCGAGCAGTGAGGCAATATGGACAGAACTCAGAAATAGGAAGGGTGCGGTAACAATGTTGGGGCTGTACTACAGGCCTCCCAACAGCGAGCGTGAGATAGAGGTACAAATATGTAAACAGATTATGGAAAGATGTAGGAGCAACAGGGTGGTGGTGATAGGAGATTTTAATTTTCCCAACATTGACTGGGATTCGCTTAGTGTTAGAGGTCCAGATGGAGCAGAATTTGTAAGGAGCATCCAGGAGGGTTTTCTAGAGCAGTATGTAAATAGTCCAACTCGGGAAGGGGCCATACTGGACCTGGTGTTGGGGAATGAGCCCGGCCAGGTTGTTGAAGTTTCAGTAGGGGACTACTTTGGGAATAGTGATCACAATTCCGTAAGCTTTAAAATACTCATGGACAAAGACGAGAGTGGTCCTAAAGGAAGAGTGCTAAATTGGGGGAAGGCCAACTATACCAAAATTCGGCAGGAGCTGGGAAATGTAGATTGGGAGCAGCTGTTTGAAGGTAAATCCACATGTGATATGTGGGAGGCTTTTAAAGAGAGGTTGATTAGCATGCAGGAGAGACATGTTCCTGTGAAAATGAGGGATAGAAATGGCAAGAACCATGGATGACAGGTGAAATTGTGAGACTAGCTAAGAGGGAAAAGGAAGCATACATAAGGTCTAGGCGGCTGATGAAAGACGAAGCTTTGAAAGAATATCGGGAATGTAGGACCAATCTGAAACGAGGAATTAAGAGGGCTAAAAGGGGTCATGAAATATCTTTAGCAAACAGGGTTAAGGAAAATCCCAAAGCCTTTTATTCATATGTAAGGAGAAAGAGGGTAACTAGAGAAAGGATTGGCCCACTAAAGGACAAAGGAGGAATGTTATGCTTGGACTCAGAGAAAATGGGTGAGATTCTAAACGAGTACTTTGCATCGGTATTCACCGAGGAGAGGGACATGACGGATGTAGAGGTTAGGAACAGATGTTTGATTACTCTAGGTCAAGTCGGCATAAGGAGGGAGGAAGTGTTGGGTATTCTAAAGGGCATTAAGGTGGACAAGTCCCCAGGTCCGGATGGGATCTATCCCAGGTTACTGAGGGAAGCGAGAGAGGAAATAGCTGGGGCCTTAACAGATATCTTTGCAGCATCCTTATACACGGGTGAGGTCCCGGAGGACTGGAGAATTGCTAATGTTGTCCCCTTGTTTAAGAAGGGTAGCAGGGATAATCCAGGTAATTATAGACCGGTGAGCCTGACGTCAGTGGTAGGGAAGCTGCTGGAGAAGATACTGAGGGATAGGATCTATTCCCATTTGGAAGAAAATGGGCTCATCAGTGATAGGCAACATGGTTTTGTGCAGGGAAGGTCATGTCTTACCAACTTAATAGAATTCTTTGAGGAAGTGACAAAGTTGATTGATGAGGGAAGGGCTGTCGATGTCATATACATGGACTTCAGTAAGGCGTTTGATAAGGTTCCCCATGGCAGGCTGATGGAGAAAGTGAAGGCGCTGGGGATCCAAGGTGTACTAGCTAGATGGATAAAGAACTGGCTGGGCAACAGGCGACAGAGAGTAGCAGTAGAAGGGAGTTTCTCAAAATGGAGACGTGTGACCAGTGGTGTTCCACAGGGATCCGTGCTGGGACCACTGTTGTTTGTGATATACATTAATGATTTGGAGGAAAGTATAGGTGGACTGATTAGCAAGTTTGCAGACGACACTAAGATTGGTGGAGTAGCAGATAGTGAAGGGGACTGTCAGAGAATACAGCAGAATATAGATAGATTGGAGAGTTGGGCAGAGAAATGGCAGATAGAGTTCAATCAGGGCAAATGCGAGGTGATGCATTTTGGAAGATCCAATTCAAGAGTGAACTATACAGTAAATGGAAAAGTCCTGGGGAAAATTGATGTCCAGAGAGATTTGGGTGTTCAGGTCCACTGTTCCCTGAAGGTGGCAACGCAGGTAAATAGAGTGGTCAAGAAGGCATACGGCATGCTTTCCTTCATCGGACGGGGCATTGAGTACAAGAGTTGGCAAGTCATGTTACAGTTGTATAGGACTTTGGTTCGGCCACATTTGGAATACTGCGTACAGTTCTGGTCGCCACATTATCAAAAGGATGTGGATGCTTTGGAGAGGGTGCAGAGGAGGTTCACTAGGATGTTGCCTGGTATGGAGGGCGCTAGCTATGAAGAGAGGTTGAGTAGATTAGGATTATTTTCATTAGAAAGACGGAGGTTGAGGGGGGACCTGATTGAGGTGTACAAAATCATGAGAGGTATAGACAGGGTGGATAGCAAGAGGCTTTTTCCCAGAGTGGGGGTTTCAATTACGAGAGGACACGAGTTCAAAGTGAAAGGGGAAAAGTTTAGGGGGGATATGCGTGGAAAGTTCTTTACGCAGAGGGTGGTGGGCACCTGGAACGCATTGCCAGCGGAGGTGGTAGATGCGGGCACGATGGAGTCTTTTAAGATGTATCTAGACAGATACATGAATGGGCAGGAAGAAAAGAGATACAGAACCTTAGAAAATAGGCGACATGTTTAGAGAGAGGATCTGGATCGGCGCAGGCTTGGAGGGCCGAAGGGCCTGTTCCTGTGCTGTAATTATCTTTGTTTGTTCTTTGTTTGTTCTAACATCACTCTCAGTGCTCTGGTGAGTCATGCAAGTGTTGTTCACTTCAGGGCATTGTTGGTTCCCTTTTCTCCTGACTGTGGGTGTGGATTCTTTGCTAATGTTCCCTTTGTCCTCTGGGACATTCCTGCTTACAGGTATTTGTCCAAATTCTACTGCACTCCCCTGTGGAAACTCAACTAGGTGCGGCATCACCCTCACTGTTTCTCTGGCCTCTTGAGGACTTTCTTTGTCCCTACACGTTTCTGCAAACGCTGTTAGCAACCTTGGTAAGGTGTTTCGGTTGTCTGCATTTACATAGGAGGTTGTGGGGTATAATTTTTCCAACATTTCGGGGTTGGCTGACCGGACAGTAGGGGGTTTCATTTAGGAATCCTCCCAGACCTCCTTTAACCTGTCTTCTTTGTCCCTTTTCCCCCTTTCCTCTCTAACTTTTTGCCAGCCCTGTGCCTATCTGTCTCCTTTTGTTCTTGGCAGGGGTCCTTTACAATTCACCAGCCCTCTGCTGGAGGATCCTCCAAATGCCAGTACAGGAATTAGGGGTGCAGGTTTCACTGCAGGTTGGGGCTTCCCCTCAACCTGGCACACGTGGCAACTCCTACAGTACTCCACCACATCTTTGTGGAGTTTTGTCGAGTCAAGCTGCTGCCTTATGCGGGCTTTGGTTTTTCGTATACTGACATATACAGCCATTGTCAACTCAAGGGCCATTCTTAATATTTCTCTCTGGTACCTCTATGGCACCACTAACTGGTGAACCACTGTCCACTCTTTGTCCTCAGGTCAGTGAGGAGAACTCCACTTCCTCATCAGTACTCCATTCTCTAGATAGTAGCAATCAGGGACTCCCTCTGCTTCAATTTCAGTCTGGGCAGCCTGTGCTAAGTCGCTCAATACTGGGTCAGCTCGCTGAGCCTCAGCTAGGGAAGATCCATATAATCCATTACCGGGGTCCTCTAACTTTCCAAAGAAAGTTTCAGACAGACAGACCTCATGGTCATCTGCCTGCAGTGCCACTTCATTCTCCTCTGGGGGAATTGGTTTAGTCATGGCTTGATTCACGACACATTCAGGGGAACTGCAGGGAACTCCCAGTCTCCTGCCACTGTCTTGTCTCTCTGACCTCCTGCGGTCTCTCTTTCACTACTGGGGAAGCTACCACCTTCACCCCCACCAGATCATTACATAGGAGCAGGTCAAGCCCTGTCCACAGCAAACTAGAGACAATCCCAATGGTCAATGAAACTCGGTCGCACTCCAAGTGCATCTGGTGTAAAGGTACAGGGGTACACTGTCCTCCAATACCATTCACCACCATTCTGGTATTTACTGCATTCTCTGGTGGAAAGGTCAGTCCTTTTTTCGGATTAGTATGGGCTTGCTTGCCCCACTTGAGGGGTATTGGGTTACTCTCCCTTCAGATACAAAATCCTGATAACCTTCAGGAATCCTATTAAATTTTCCTCCACCCGCAGCAGTATGTTTTCTGGGTTTTACTATTGCTGCAGTTTAAGCCACTGCCTGCTCGGCTGTGCTTTCCATCCAAGTCCTTTCTCCTGCACTGAGCAGGTGTGCCCTGATTAACCCTATAGGCTTTCCCTGTAGTTTCCAGCAGTCAGCACTTATATGACCTGCCTTATTATGATGGAAGCACACAGGCGTCCAGGTCTCGCTCCTGCTTTCAGCACTGTCTCTTTTGGTTTGAGAAGGGCCCCCTGTGTGTCCTGCTTTTCTTTCTCTCCCAGGACTGCTTGTCACCTTCCCACCCTTTGTCCTTTATGGGTTTGACGGGGTGACTAGGAAAGGTTTTCCCTGGGGAACTGACTTGTATATTAGAGCAAACTCATTAGCCAGAACTGTTCTATGTACTTTTCGTTCCTCCACATGGGTCTTCATAGAGAAGGGGAGAGAGTTTTCAAATTCCTCAAGGAGAATTACCTCTCTGAGGTTTTCATAGCTGGGTTGCACTTTAAGAGCCCCCAACCATTGGTCAAAAGCCAGCTGCTTACTTCTTTCAAACTCCAAGTAAGTTTGATCAGCTTGTTTCCCGAGGATTCGGAACTTCTGGCGGAAGGCTTCTGATATGAGCTCATATGCCCCGAGGATAGCATTTTTAGTCAGTTCATAATTTGATGAACTCTCATCTGGCAATAAACCTCATGAGCTTTTCCTGTTAACTTAACAGTAGTGTCCAGCTCTCGGCCGGCCATTTTAACTGTCTAGCAAGTTTTACAAAAGTTACAAAAATGCTTCCACGTCTCTCTCATTGAATTTTGGAATCAATTGGGAAAATGTTATAAACTCAGCACACAGCCCCACATTACTTGTATACTCCATGCTTTTACTGGGGTTACTCTGTCGCCCCCTAGCTAACTCAAGCTGCCTCAGCTCCCTTTCCTGCTGTTCCTTCCAGAAGTTTCTTTCTTTCTGTCTTCCAATTCAAGATAGAGGGATATGGAATTAATGCAGGCAGGCGGGATTAGTATAGATAGGCATTATGGTCGGCGTGGACGCGGTGGGCCGAAGGGCCTGTTTCTATGCTGTACGACTCTATGATTCTAAGATCCCTTTGTTCCAATTGTATCTTTGCTAACATTACCCTATCTGACTCTAATTCTAACCCTGTCTCTGATTCTTTGGGTTCAAGGGAAAAATAGTTGGCCACAAGTCTGAGGAGTTCCGATTTCCTAGCTTTGGCACGGAATGTGATCCCACACTGCTGAGCCACATTCCTGAACTCTTCCAAAGACAGTGCCTTTAGCTTATCCCAAGCTACTTCACCCTGGCTTGGGAGTGTACTGGCTTCAGTCATGGACATGTTAGTATTCTAGCACACACAACCACAAGAAAACCTGTATAGAAATCTTTTCTCTTTTTGATTAGGATTCATTTGATTTCCCACTTCCAATTTCTTGTTTGATGATGGGTCCAATTGGGACACTAGCCCCCAAATTTCTGTTACGACCGGGTGAGGATGGGGTCTCAGGCTCTCCTCTTGCCCCTTTCTTGGCTTGGCTGCAACAGAGTTTATCTTTTAAAATACAGTTTTTAGCTTACCCCTCAGTGAGTCCTTTGCTCACTGCACTCTAATTGTAATTGCAAATTAACCAATCAGACAGGTTTTCTTAGGTTTAAACAAGAAAGATATAAGTTTGTTAGCCTTATCACTCTAACATGGTTAAAATTACTAAAATACACGACACAACCATGCTAGCATACATACAAGAGAAGCACGCACAAATAGATACAGAGGGGAGGAAAGAATTGGGGGGGGGGGGGTGTCGGGGGGGTGTTTGAAATAGAATTCATAATAAAGGAAATTCAGTTACTGGGTGGAAATGTCCTTGATAAAAGCTGAAGTCTTGGAGTTCTCGCTGGGCCCAGTGCACAATTTCCAACTTGCTTCTCTGGTACCAGAAGGTGGAAGAAGTGCTCTGTCTTGAGGCTGAAGCTGCTACCATGGGTCCTTGGGACTTTGATGGAGAGAGAGACAAGGAGAGATCTCCCTTCTCTTTTGTCTTCAAATTGCAGTCTGTTACCTTTCTGTCAGGCATAATTCAAACAGTCCCCAGTCTGGCCAGCAGGTAAGTCATATGACAATCTCTTTGGATGAAATAATAACTTCTTAGAGGGTTGCTGGACGTCAGAGTCTCCCGGGGGCGGGGGGGGGGGGGGGGGGGGTGGTGGGTGGGGGGGGCTGTGGTGCGGTGCTGGTGGTGATGGAGTGCTAGCTCTTATACAGACCAGATGTGGATCATCACTGTTGCCCAGACCAATCTTGTTAATTGGTTCAGTGAGCACCTCCATTGTCTCTCGATTCAACTGTCTCTCAGAATGCAAATGTGTAACCTTGTTTTCAGCCGCTCAGTTCTTTTTTTTTAAAACAAGTTCTGTGCAATGTCCAGTAAAAAAAAAGTTTAAGTAGTGTCCCATATGACAAAATTAGTATCTTTCCATTTGACAGGTGTGATTTCCGTCACAGGAAATGCAGCAGCCAATTTATGCACAGTGAGATCCCACAAACAGTATCACGATAATGATCAAACAATCTGGTTTCTTTTCATGGTTTTGGTCGCGGGATAAATATGGACAAGGACACCAAGAAGAATCCCCCTGCACTTCCTCTGAATAGTGCCATACGATCATATATGTCCACCTGAGAGCACCGATGGGGCCTTAGTTTATTGTCTTATCCAAAGGATAGCACTTCTGACAGTGCAGCACTCTCTCAGTACTGCTGTGGGGAGTGAACCTATATTATTTGTGCTTGTGTCTCTGGAGTGGGACGTAACCAACAACCTTCTGACTCAGGCAAGAGTGCTACCATTCAACAATGACAGACATTAAGGGGCGGGGGTATTAGAAGTTTCTCAGGAACACGATCCTGGGAGATATACCATGGTAGTGTGCACCAGTGATCTCTGCCACTGGGGACGGTGCATGAGGACTGGGTCTTGGGCATAATGTGGACACACATGAAGCGCCCATCTCTTGTGGCCAGAAGCGCTAGCTGCAATTTGATGGGCCAGGGAAAATGTCAGGTTCATGACAACATTGAAATAAAAACTAGGATCAGGGCCTGGACCCCATGTGGGACATATTTCTACCAGCTCTCAGGGAGATACGCCTGGTGAGATCTTTGCCAACACTATGCCTATTTTCAATTGAAATCCGGGGACTAGAACACAAACCTATGGAGTCCCCATCCCTGGCTTCATTCCATCCTTTACTTCTGTGGCCTGATAGATGGGCAGTGGCACCACCCTACAAGGCCATTCCAAACACAACAAAGAACAAAGAACAGTACAGCACAGGAACAGGCCATTCGGCCCTCCAAGCCTGCGCCGATCTTGATGCCTGCCTAAACTAAAACCTTCTGAACTTCTGGGGTCCGTATCCCTTTATTCCCATCCTATTCATGTATTTGTCAAGATGGTGTTACCGCAAGGATCTGTTTTGGGACCACTGCTGTTTGTCATTTTTATAAATGACCTGGAAGAGGGTGTAGAAGGGTGGGTTAGTAAATTTGCGGATGACACGAAGGTCGGTGGAGTTGTGGATAGTGCCGAAGGATGTTGTAGGGTACAGAGGGACATAGATAGGCTGCAGAGCTGGGCTGAGAGATGGCAAATGGAGTTTAATGTGGAAAAGTGTGAGGTGATTCACTTTGGAAGGAGTAACAGGAATGCAGAGTACTGGGCTAATGGGAAGATTCTTGGCAGTGTAGATGAACAGAGAGATCTTGGTGTCCAGGTACATAAATCCCTGAAAGTTGCTACCCAGGTTAATAGGGCTGTTAAGAAGGCATATGGTGTGTTAGCTTTTATTAGTAGGGGGATCAAGTTTCGGAGCCATGAGGTCATGCTGCAGCTGTACAAAACTCTGGTGAGACCGCACCTGGAGTATTGCGTGCAGTTCTGGTCACCGCATTATAGGAAGGATGTGGAAGCTTTGGAAAGGGTGCAGAGGAGATTTACTAGGATGTTGCCTGGTATGGAGGGAAGGTCTTACGAGGAAAGGCTGAGGGACTTGAGGTTGTTTTCGTTGGAGAGAAGGAGGAGGAGAGGTGACTTAATAGAGACATATAAGATAATCAGAGGGTTAGATAGGGTGGATAGTGAGAGTCTTTTTCCTCGGATGGTGATGGCAAACACGAGGGGACATAGCTTTAAGTTGAGGGGTGATAGATATAGGACAGATGTTAGAGGTAGTTTCTTTACTCAGAGAGTAGTAGGGGCGTGGAACGCCCTGCCTGCAACAGTAGTAGACTCGCCAACTTTAAGGGCATATAAGTGGTCATTGGATAGACATATGGATGAAAATGGAATAGTGTGGGTCAGATGGTTTCACAGGTCGGCGCAACATCGAGGGCCAAAGGGCCTGTACTGCGCTGGAATGTTCTAATTCGAATTCTAATTTGTGTCCTCCTTTGTGAAGACAGAACCAAAGTATGCATTTAGTTGGTCAGCCATTTCTTTATTCCCCATAATAAATTCCCCTGTTTCTGACTGTAAGGGACCTACATTTGTCCTATCCAGACCTCCTACTGCCTGTGGGGTGTACAATCCAGGAAACTTTTCTGCTCTCTGATGCTCTGCAGTGATTCCAGCAGCCCTCAAGCTGAGAAATCCTGAGCTCAATTTGAAGCAGCTGGAGACACTTCCTACACACATGGTCACCCAAGACACATGAAGTGTCTTGAAGTTCCCACACGGCACAGGAATTGCAAGCAACAGGTCACAGCTGCCCATCCATGATCTAAAGAAAAGTCTCTATTTCCTTTTTAAACAATCTATTTAGTACCCTGTTTAAACTATCGATTTTAATACCTCTAGTCCTGCTCTGTGCTTATTCTATTATTTCAACATTTGCGATGACATTACCCCAGTTGAATATTTTTAATTTCCCAGCTCCTAATTTGAAATAATACCTTCCCTGCTGGTCTCACTTTCTCTAGCTCTCTGCTGCTGCTCTTTTAAACTCCCCGCTGGTCTCCTTAAAAAACAGTGAACTCATGCAACGTGACTCCTTGTCCTGTGACATCACTTCACAATACATTCTAGCCTCTCGGCACTGTTCCTCTCTCCCGCAGTGCTTTGCTGCTCTTTGTAGAGAGATTGGACGTCCATGGTGAAAAGGAAATGTTTAAGGCCAGGAAATTGGAAACAGTTAAGTAATTGAGAGCATCAGAAGAGTCACAGATGTAGGTGGGGAGAGACTAGACAAGGAGAAGGAAAATAGAATGAAGATAGGAAGAAGTCAGTTCAATGTGGCAAGAACAGGCTGAAACAATGGGTTTATTAGGGTAGTCCTGATGTGGATCTTGGGAAGGAGGTGGAAGCAGACTGTACGGGTTTGGCGAACGATGAGGTCAGAGGCCATGGAGGGAAAATCTCCAAAGAAGGTGAGGTCAAGGACAGTCCTGGCTTGATGTTTGGTGGTGGGGTCATGGTCCAGAGGGAGGTAGGAAGAAGTGTCGGAGAGTTAGCACCCAGCCTCTGCTAGGTAGAGGTCAGTTCGCCAGACAACAACAGCACATGCTTGTCGGTAGATTTGATAACAATGGTCCTGAGAGAATGGAGTAGAGCAGGTTCAGAGGGAGACATATTAAAGTGATTGAGGGGAGCAGGGAAGTTGAGACAGCTGATCAAGCCAGCAGCTCTCAATGAAAAGATCAAGAAAGGGTAAGAGACCAGTGGGAGGATCCAGGTGGAGGGAGAATAATGGAGACACTGAAGTCCTTTGGCATTGTGGTATCACACCAATGAAAATCTGATTTTGGTCATGTCTCCATTAGTCTCAAAGAACAGTACAGCACAGGAACAGGCCATTCGGCCCTACAAGCCTGCGCCGATCTTGATGCCTGCCTAAACTAAAACATTCTGCACTTCCAGGGACCGTATCCCTCGATTCCCATCCAATTCATATATTTGTCAAGATGCCTCTTAAACGTCTCTATGGTACCTGCTTCCACCACCTCCCCCGGCAACAAGTTCCAGGCACTCACCACCCTCTGTGTAAAGAACTTGCCTCGCACATCCCCTGTAAACTTTGCCCCTCTCACCTTAAACCTATGTTCCCTAGTAACTGACTCTTCCACCCTGGGAAAAAGCTTCTGACTATCCACTCTGTCCATGCCACTTATAACTTTGTAAACCTCTATCATGTCGTCCCTCCACCTCCGTCGTTCCAGTGAAAACAATCCGAGTATATCCAACCTCTCCTCATAGCTAATGCCCCCCAGACCAGGCAACATCCTGGTAAACCTCTTCTGTACCTCCACGTCCTTCTGGTAGTGTGGCGACCAGAATTGCACGCAACATTCGAAGTGTGGCCTAACGAAGGTTCTGTACAGCTACAGCATGACTTGCCTATTTTTATACTCTATGCCCTGTCTGATGAAGGCAAGCATGCCGTATGCCTTCTTGACTACCTTATCCACCTGCGTTGCCACTTTCAGTGACCTGTGGACCTGTACGCCCAGATCTCTCTGCCTGTCAATACTCCTAAGGATTCTGCCATTTACTGTATACTTCCCACCTGCATTGGACCTTCCAAAATGCATTACCTCGCATTTGTCCGGATTAAACTCCATCTGCCATTTCTCCGCCCAAGTCTCCAACCGATCTATATCCTGCTGTATCCTCTGACAATCTTCATCATTGTCCGCAACTCCACCAACCTTTGTGTCGTCCGCAAACTTACTAATCAGACCAGCTACATTTTCCTCCAAATCATTTATATATACTACAAACAGCAAACATCCCAGCACTGATCCCTGCGGAACACCACTAGTCACATCCCTCCATTCAGAAAAGCACCCTTCCACTGCTACGCTCTGTCTTCTATGACCGAGCCAGTTCTGTATCCATCTTGCCAGCTCCCCTCTGATCCCATGTGACTTCACCTTTTGTATCAGTCTGCCATGAGGGATCTTGTCAAAGGCTTTACTGAAGTCCATATAGATAACATCCCTTCCTTCATGAATCATCTTCGTCACTTCCTCAAAAAACTCAATCAAATTAGTGAGCCACGCCCTCCCTGTCACAAAACCATGCTGCCTCTCACTAATAAGTCCATTTGTTTCCAAATGGGAGTAAATCCTGTCCCGAAGAATCCTCTGTAATAATTTCCCTACCACTGACGTAAGGCTCACCAGCCTATAATTTCCTGGATTATCCTTGCTACCCTTCTTAAACAAAGGAACAACATTGGCTATTCTCCAGTCCTCTGGGACCTCACCTGCAGCCAATGAGGATGCAAAGATTTCTGTCAAGGCCCCAGCAATTTCCTTCCTTGCCTCTCTCAGTATTCTGGGGTAGATCCCATCAGGCCCTGGGGACCTATCTACCTTAATGCTTTGCAAGACACCCAACACCTCCTCCTTTTTGATAATGAGATGACTGAGACTATCTACACTCCCTTCCCTAGGCTCATCATCCACCAAGTCCTTCTCCTTGGTGAATACTGATGCAAAGTACTCATTTAGTACCTCGCCCATTTCCTCTGGCTCCACACATAGATTCCCTTCTCTGTCCTTAAGTGGGCCAACCCTTTCCCTTGTTACCCTCTTGCTCTTTATATACGTATAAAAAGCCTTGGGATTTTCCTTAATCCTGTTTGCCAACGACTTCTCATAACCCCTTTTAGCCCTCCTGACTGCTTGCTTAAGTTCCTTCCTACTGTCTTTATATTCCTCAAGGGATTCGTCTTTTCCTAGCCTTCCAGCCCTTATGAATGCTTCCTTTTTCTTTTTGACGAGGCTTACAATATCCAAGGTTCCCGAAACTTGCTAAACTTATCCTTCTTCCTCACAGGAACATGCTGGTCCTGGATTCTAATCAACTGACGTTTGAAAGACTCCCACATGTCAGATGTTGATTTACCCTCAAACAGCCGCCCCCAATCTAAATTCTTCAGTTCCTGCCTAATATTGTTGTAATTAGCCTTCCCCCAATTTAGCACCTTCACCTGAGGACTACTCTTATCCTTATCCACAAGTACCTTAAAACTTATGGAATTATGGTCACTGTTCCCGAAATGCTCCCCGACTGAAACTTCGACCACCTGGCCGGGCTCATTCCCCAATACCAGGTCCAGTACGGCCCCATCCCTAGTTGGACTATCCACGTATTGTTTCAAGAAGCCCTCCTGGATGCTCCTTACAAATTCTGCCTCATCCAAGCCCCTAGCACTAAATGAATCCCAGTCAATATAGGGGAAGTTAAAATCACCCACCACTACAACCCTGTTACCTTTACGTCTTTTCAAAATCTGTCTACATATCTGCTCCTCTACCTCCCGCTGGCTGTTGGGAGGCCTGTAATAAACCCCCAACATCGTGACTGCACCCTTCCTATTCCTGAGCTCCACCCATATTGCCTCGCAGCATGACCCCTCCGAGGTGTCCTCCCGCAGTACAGCTGTGATATTCTCCTGAACCAGTAATGCAACTCCCCCACCCCTTTTACATCCCCCTCTATCCCGCCTGAAGCTTCTAAATCCTGGAACATTTAGTTGCCAATCCTGTCCTTCCCTTAGCCAAGTCTCTGTAATAGCAACAACACCATAGTTCCAAGTACTAATCCAAACTCTAAGTTCATCTGCCTTACCTGTTATACTTCTTGCATTGAAACAAATGCACTTCAGACCACCAGTCCCGCTGTGCTCCGCAACATCTCCCTGCCTGCTCTTCCTCTTATTCTTACTGGCCTTATTTACTAGTTCCCCCTCATTTATTTCACTTGCTGTCCTACTGCTTTGGTTCCCACACCCCTGCCACACTAGTTTAAACCCTCCTGGGTGACGCTAGCAAACCTCGCAGCCAGGATATTTGTGCCCCTCCAGTTTAGATGCAACCTGTCCTTCTTGTACAGGTCCCATCTGTCCCTGAAGAGATCCCAATGGTCCAGATATCTGAAACCCTCCCTTCTACACCAGCTGTTCAGCCACGTGTTTAGCTGCACTATCTTCCTATTTCCAGCCTCACTGGCACGTGGCACAGGGAGTAATCCCGAGATTACAACCCTAGAGGTCCTGTCTTTTAACTTTCTACCTAACTGCCTAAACTCCCCCTGCAGGACCTCATCACTCTTCCTGCCTATGTCATTGGTACCGATGTGTACCACAACCTCTGGCTGTTCACCCTCCCCCTTCAGAATGCCCCCTGTCCGCTCAGAGACATCCTTGACCCTGGCACCAGGGAGGCAACATACCATCCTGGAGTCTCTTTCACGTCCACAGAAGCGCCTATCTGTGCCCCTGACTATAGAGTCCCCTATAACTATTGCTCTTCTGCGCTTTGTCCCTCCCTGCTGCACAACAGTGCCAGCCATGGTGCCACTGCTCTGGCTGCTGCTGTTTTCCCCTGATAGGCCATCCCCCCCAACAGTATCCAAAACGGTATACTTGTTAGAGAGGGGGATAGCCACAGGGGATTCCTGCACTGACTGCCTGCCCCTTCTAGCGGTCACCCATCTATCTGCCTGCACCTTGGGTGTAACCACTTCTCTAAAACTCCTGTCTATGACGCTTTCTGCCACCTGCATGCTCCTAAGTGCATCCAGTTGCTGCTCCAACCGATCCATGCGGTCTGTGAGGAGCTGCAACTGGGTACACTTCCTGCAGATGTAGTCGTCCGGAATGCTGGAAGCGTTACGGACCTCCCACATCTCACAGGTGAAGCACTTCACCCCTCTAACTGACATTTCTAGCACTAATTAATTAATTAATATAAAATAAATAAATACTTATTAAATCCTTACTAAATTGTTATCATTAACTATATGGTCCCTAGTGCTAGATTCCTACTATAAATATTAAATGCGAACTAAATACAGTAATCTCCTCCCTCTGGTTTAGTTACAAATGCCAGGCTCTGTCGAATCTAGGTCCCAATGGAGTTTGAGGCTGTTTTGGTGGACTCCCGCTGAAGTTACATTTGAAATTCATAAGAATGGTGAGGAACGTCAGCCCTAAAATCTTTAAAATATACAAGTCGTCCTCAGCATCTGAAAAGGGTTTAGGTATAGACCCTTTACCAAACATCTAGTTCTGATTGTAAGTTTACACCTGAAAAGCTAACCTTTCTTTTCTCTTTTCCAATGATGACAGACCTGATGTATATTTTGAAATTCTATGTTTTTATTTCAGCTATGAAGGAATGGCTATCAGTGGAATGAAATTCAGACAGCTTCTATAAAGAACAAATGACTCATTCCACTAGATTATTACCCAGGAAGTTACCCCTGCTGTGAATGTCAAACACACTCAAGACATGTTTAGCGGAATAAAGCTCACCGTAATCTGCCCAATGATGTGTTCTAATTCCAACCTCGGAAGAACACTCCATGCATCGACGTTTTGCTTTTGTTTTCCAACCATCCTGTGCCCTCTCTGACTAATATTAATAATTAGTGGTAATCAGAGCCAAACTCGTGGCAATTAGCTCTATGGGCACATATCCATTAGAAATTAATAATTTCTCTGCCCGTCTTTTAGGTGTCCCTGCAGGATGCACCACTTCCAGCTAAGGAAAGGGAAATGTCTTCTAATTCTCGGTCACTGCCATCTCTGCACAACATAGGAACAGGAGTAGTCCAGTTAGAACCCGCGCCCTCCTCCACCAGCCTATTCCACCATTCAATGAGATCATGGCTGATCTACAATCTAATTCCATATACTTTACTCCCTATCCTTTAATATCTTTGATTAACTAAAATCTATCAATCTCAGATTTAAAATCAATAATTGATCATGCATCAATTACCATTTGCAGAAGAAAGTTCCAAACTTCTACCACCCTTTGTGTGTAGTGTTTCCAAATTTCAATCCTAAAAGGTGTGACTCTTAAGGCAGCATTTGACCGAGAATGGCATCAAGGAACCCTAGCAAAACTAAGGTCAATGGGAATCAGGCGGAAAACCCTCTGCTGGTTGGAGTCATACCTAGCGCAAAGGAAGATGGTTGTTGTTGGAGGGCAATCATCTGAGCTCCAGGACATTACTGCAGGAGTTCCTCAGGGTAATGTCCTCGGCCCAACCATGTTCAGCTGCTTCATCAATGACCTTCCTTCAATCATAAGGTCAGAAGTGGGGATGTTCGCTGATGATTGCACAATGTTCAGCACCATATGTGACTCCTCAGATACTGAAACAGTCCGTGTAGAAATACAGCAAGACCTGGACAATATCCAGGCTTGGGCTGATAAGTGGCAAGTAACATTCGCGCCACAGAAGTGCCAGGCAATGACTATCTCCAACAAGAGAGAATCTAACCATCTCCCTTTGACATTCAATGGCATTACCATCGCATTACCAACAAGTTTTAGACCATGACCCCTAGTCCTCTCTATCTACCCTATCTGTATCCCTTAATATCTTGAAAACTTAGATCAAATCAACTCTTAACCTTCTATATTCCAGGGAATAGAACCCTAGATTGCGTAATCTCTCCTCATAATTTAACCCTTTAGTCCAGATATCATTCTGGATACCCTGCACTCCCTCCAAGGCCAATATATTCTTCTTAAGGTGTGGTGCCCAGAATTGCTCACATTACTCCAGGTGTAGCCTAACCAGGGCTTTGTATATCTGAAAAATGACTTCTACCCCCTTGCATTCTAGTCCCCTAGATATATATAGGACAGCATTCCATTAGTCATTTCGCCTTTTTATTATTTTCTGTAGCTGTTCATGACATTTTCATGATCTATGTATTCTTTTTAAGTCCAAAGCGGATTACCTCTCTTTTGCCTACATTAGCATCCGTTTGCCGCTGTTTTCTGCTCATTCACTTAATCTATCAATAACTTTATAATTTTATGCTTTCATCTGTGCTGCTTCTGTTTCTTCCAATCTTGGTGTCATCAGCAAATTTGGATATGTCGCTTTCTATTCCATTATCTAAGTTGATAAGAAATATGGTGAATAGTTGAGGCCCCAAAACAGATCCTGTGGATCTGCACCCATCATGATTTACTCAATGGGTTCCTCATTCTTTTAAGATATTTGTTGGACTGACAGTCCAGCCAACACCAGAATTTAGCAAGTAGTGAATCATGAGCATGAATTCTCATCCCATGCCAACATAAGACAAAAAAAAAATCATGTTATACATATTTGATTAGATTGCAAACCTTTATAAATTTCAAACTTTTGTTTTAGTACTGGAAGTGTTGTTGAAGAATATACTGAATATGAAACCAGTTTTATCCTGTAATAGAATTAAAGTGCATGCAATATTAATATATTTTACTGTGTCAATGCACTAGTATGAACACACTGTCAATCTGTTGACATCTGAAATCAAATATCAAAAAATAAAAAACACAGTCTTGCTCTCCTCATCCAAATCCTCTCACATTATCCTAGAGGTTTGGAACAAGCCAAGCTCCTCCATTTCTAAGTGATAAACCATTTGTTCATACCTTTCATCTGTTTGCTCCCATCCACATCTTCTACATCAATTAGTTTAGTTTATTTTAGAGATACAACACTGAAACAGTGTTGTGCCGGGTCTGTGCCAACCATCAACCACCCATTTATACTAATCCTACACTAATCCCAACCACATCCCCACCTGTCCCTATATTTCCCTACCACCTACCTATACTAGGGGCAATTTATAATGGCCAATTTACCTATCAACCTGCAAGTCTTTGGCATGTGGGAGGAAACCAACGCAGACACAGGGAGAACGTGCAAACTCCACACAGGCAGTACCCAGAATTGAACCCGGGTCGCTGGAGCTGTGAGGCTGCGGTGCTAACCACTGCGCCACTGTGCCGCAGTGTGAGGACCTCTTAGATTTCTTTATTTCAAAGCTCAGCTCCATTCTTAACTACCACACCAACCTCAACCTCCCCATCCTCTGTAAAGTCTTCAATTATCCAATCACTAACTATCTCCATGCCCACCTCCTTCACTGCCTTTTTGTATCATTCATGACACTTTCTGTGTTCCGATGAAGGGTCACTGACCCGAAACGTTAACTCTGCTTCTCTTTCCACAGATGCTGCCAGACCTGCTGAGTGGTTCCAGCATTTCGTGTTTTTATTTCAGATTTCCAGCATCCGCAGTATTTTGTTTTTATTATTATGACACTTTCTGTCCTGTCTAAAGCAGCAAAACTACCATTGTCAAAATAATCAAAATGTATGCTACTCCTTCTCAGCCTACTTAACTTGGCCCCCCACCCCCAACATTCCAGACAGTCAACTACTCTATCCACCTCCATCATCTCTCTTATGAATATTATTAGTTTGGTTATAGTCTGTTAAACATGTATAGAACCTTCACCACACTTGGAGTACTGTAAATAGTTCTGGCCTATATAGAGGCCCTGGAGAAGGTACAAAAAAAAAATTAGCAGAATGCTAGCAGAGCTGAGAGGTTATACCTATCAGGAAATATCGAACAGGCTGGGGATCTTTTCTCTAGAAAGGACCTGATAGAGGTCTTTAACATTATGAAAGGGTTTGATAGGGTAGACATTGGGATGTTTCCACTTGCAGGTGAGACCAAAACTAAGGGTTATAAATACAAGATATTCGCTCATAAATCTAATAGGAAATTCAGGAGAAACGTCTTTACCCAGAGAGTGGTGAGAATGTAGAACTCGCTATTATAAGGAGTGTTTGAGACAAATATCATAGATGCATTTAAGGGGAAGCTAGATAAACACAAGAAGGAGAAAGAAATAGAAAGTTATATTGATGAAGTTAGATGAACAAGGGTGGGTGGAAGCTTATGTGGAGCATAAACACCGGCATAGACTAGTAGTGGGCCGAATGGTCTGTTTCTGTGCTGTTAATTTTTTTGTAATGCTTTGTAAGAAAGAAAGCTTTCATGATCTAAGGACATCCCAAATTGATTTATAGCCAATGAAGTACTTTTGAAGTGTCGTCACTGTTGTAATCTAGGCAATGTGGCTGCCAATTTGCGCACAGCAAGCTCCCACAAATAGCAATGTGCTAATGACCAGATAATCTGTTTTTGCGATGTTGGTTAGGGGATAAATATTGGTCAGGACACTGGGGCTAACTCCCCTGCTGTCCTTTGAAATAGTTTCATGAGATCTTTACATCCACCTGAGAAGGTAGATGGGGCTTCGGCTTAATATCTCATCCGAAAGATAGCATCTCCGAGTCCCTCAGTACTGCACTGGAGTGGAGTGTCAGCCTAGATTTTTGTGCACAGTTCCTGGAGTGGAACTTTGAACACACAATCTGCTGATGCAGAGGCAAAAGAGCCATGGCTGAAACAATAATAATAATGCTGCAGCTTTACTGGGTACCACTTCAATTTTATGTTCTGTGATTAGATGTATTTAAAGCAGTTTGGACTTTAAATTACACATGGGATATTGGTGCTGAGAGTCTTGTCTATTGGCACTGTGGTGTCAGCCAATGAGTTGGAGGTGGGGCTGGACTTATGGCAGGACTCGCAACAAAGAGCCTATTTTACAGCAAAATCTGTTTACACAGAAAACAGAGTCTATTTAAACAGCACACTACAGCAGTTTATAGAGTCTGTTTAAAAAGAGTTGGTACAAACAACAGCAAACAGAACTTATGACTAAAACAGGGTGATTATATCTCCTGATAAATGCTGGGTGAGTGGAGGATAATTACAAAATTCAAATTGATAATTTCTCCAACATAGGGGGTGAGTGGAGAATAGTTACAGATAAATTACTGCATAAAATCAATCCTAGTCGCTTACAGCAGTACTGCCCTCATGCGTGATTGACAGGGGAATTACCAGCATTTCCATACTGGACAGGAATAGTGGTGTCATTATATGCAGTCACAAAGGCTTAATGTCTTCAAATGAAATTCCTCCCTCTATTATTTTAACAGAAGTGTCAGTTAAGATTTCGAAAGAGCAAAACTTAATACAACAAACTAAAAGAATGTATTAAGATTTAACAAAATCTATTGGTAATTAACATGTCATTTAAAAGATTATGCTCATGTGTTTATATATTTGTTCAATAATTTCTATTTTTCTTTGTCCTAGCTTTTTCCCAGTTTAATTTATAGCCTGTTGGAAAGAAACAGCCTACAGGTTTCACACATTGAAAGCTATTATGAAGTCTCTACTAGAAGCTCTTTCGGATACGACTTTCCGAACAATCACAACTGATCTCCTTTATATTGCATCCAATGAAGTACAGTATGATGACACTAAAGTAGACCTCAACATGACAAAACTCAGTTATGTCACTCAGAATCTGCATTCTCCCTTAGGAAAAGGCAACGCTTATCTAGAAAAGATGACAGCAGGGGAGGAGCTTTTATCCAATGCCAACCTTCACGATTCAATGAATGCTACTAATTACCTGTACAACCAAACAATTATGAACGATGAATCAACGATAACGTGTGGAGAAAACTTCATGGATATGGAATGCTTCATGATTCTGACCCCAAGTCAACAGATGGCGATTGCTGTATTGGCTTTGACTTTGGGGACTTTCACAGTACTAGAGAATGTATTGATTCTATGTGTTATAATCCGATCTCGCAGTCTCAGATACAAGCCGTCTTACCACTTTATAGGCAGCCTGGCAGTGGCCGACCTCCTGGGCAGTGTGATCTTTGTGTATAGTTTTGTAGACTTCCATGTATTCCAAAGGAAAGACAGCCCCAATGTCTTTCTGTTCAAACTTGGTGGTGTTACAGCCTCTTTCACAGCTTCAGTGGGTAGCCTCTTCCTTACAGCCATCGATAGATATATCTCTATACATAAGCCCCTTGCCTATAAGAGGATTGTCACGCGGCCAAAGGCAGTCATCGCTTTTACTGTTATGTGGACCATATCAATTATAATTGCCGTGCTTCCTCTGTTAGGCTGGAACTGTAAAAAACTGAACTCTGTCTGCTCAGACATCTTTCCGCTCATTGACGAGACTTATCTGATGTTCTGGATTGGTGTAACCAGCATTTTGCTGCTTTTCATCATTTACGCCTATGTGTATATTTTGTGGAAGGCCCATGCTCATGCTGTCCGCATGATCCAGCGTGGCACCCAGAAGAGTATAATTGTACAGGTGACTGAGGGTGGCAAAGTGCAAACTGTTCGCCTCGATCAAACACGCATGGACATTCGACTGGCCAAGACGCTTGTCCTTATCCTTGTGGTCCTCATCATCTGCTGGGGTCCTCTCCTAGCCATCATGGTGTACGACGTCTTTGGGAAAATGAATAAGCTGATAAAGACGATATTTGCCTTTTGCAGTATGCTGTGCTTACTCAATTCAACAGTCAATCCTATTATCTACGCTCTGCGGAGCAAAGATCTGAGGCACGCTTTCCGCAGCATGTTCTGCTCCTGCAAGGGAGCATCGGCTCAACCATTGGAAAACAGCCTTGAGTCAGACTGCCAACAGAAACAGGGGAACCATCCTGGCACCATGCAAGCAGCTGCCAGGAACTGCATCAAAAGCACTGTAAAAGTAGCTCAAGTGGCCATCTCAGTCTCCACGGAGACATCAGCTGAGGCCGTGTGAGTGTAGGGATCTGACAATTCACATTGACAATAATTCTTAATGACTAAATCGCATTCCTCTAAAGATCTTTAAAAAGAACATAGGCAGCCATGACATCATTCACACTTAGCTTGGGATATGCAGCAAAGCCAATTTAGGAATCGCACCCATCCAACTGGTTCATGCATGTCAAATGAAAACCAAGCTTTCGATTGAAGAACTTGGTTTGCACTGTAAGAGTGAAACAGAAGTATGTGTGGGAATATAGCAAGTCTCACTAAAAAGCCATTCTCAAGGACAATCCCTAATCTATCTGGAAATGAAGATGTCCTTTTAAGAATGTCAAGGAAGTTAATATCTGTCACATGTACAACAATGATACAGGTATTTCTAGGAAGTTCAAGGGAATCCACTTTGTACTTTATGAATGATGTCACCTCTGTGTTGCTGCTTCTCTGTCCTGGTCCTGGTGTTGTATTTGGCTGAGTTGCCCATGTTTAGATAGGACTGGACCAAATTTTGGCCAAGCCTATACCTTCCTAATTGCAGCTGATCAGAACAAAGCAACATATGAGAACACATAACAACATAGTGGGCTGCTCTATTGCATATGCTGATTATAAGAACCAACTCTGATTAATTGGTTCATTATTGATGTAATCAGAGGTGCGTCCCCTGTTAGATTAATATTTAATTTACAAATTAATGATCTGCTTATTAAAAATGAAATAATTTATTCATTGTCTACCAGCTGCTAAGTTTAACTTTTCCTTCTGTCTTGGTCATGTGACAGATATTGACCCGATCGATTCCTTTTAATGCGCAACGCTGCTTATTGCACGTATATGTAAGGATACACAGCTTAACATATGATATGTGACATAACCCTAATTGACAGCTTCATTACCTTTTAAGTATTGGAGTAAGCAACTTGCAAAAAAAAATCAATTGTGAAACTATCTAATAGTGTCAGTGCCATTGGGCCATTTAGCAGCCCAGTTCACTTTTTACTGGTTGCCACAGATTGTTTTTGTAATCTGAATTCAGATGCCTTGGTAGTGGAGATTAAAGTGTTCAGTATGGCATCAATTAGGTTCAATTAATTAGGAGCAATTTAAATGTAAGTAAAGGTCCAATTATTTAATATTTTAGTAACGCTAACCAAAATGTGATAGTGATAGTTAAACTTTCTTTCTAAACGTGGTTGTTGATTGGAATAATTACTCAGGTGGTTTTGAGACTTTAACTGTGGGCACAGCTCTTTTTTAAAGTTACCTGAAGCTGCTTTTTTGAAACAATATTGTACAGATGGGGTGAGAAATTGGGCTCGTTTGCACTCGTTTTTTGGACGCTGTGAGTGCCCTTAGAGCTCCAAGGCGCCTGTGCACACTTGTGGGATGCATCATGTTAGATGGTGCAGGAGTCAATATGCACAATGACCATCCACTGGGAGTATGCAGAGCAGGAAGATCATGATGTGCAATGCTGATTTGATGCTAGCGGTGCCATTTTGGAGCATAATCCTTCAGCTAATGCCTTCTCTTAAACTCGCACTGCTGAATACATGTTCTGCAGCAGGAAGTACCCCCCACCTCCACTCTCTGCACCCCACTAGAGCTATTTAATGGGATCATGAACTACTTACAGGTTGGTTTCTGGTTAATTTCTTCTGGATGTTGCTGTGATTCTACAAGTGTTTGGTGCTTTCTATAGTTGTTAAAAGTTGCAAAACTCTACAGGGAGTGGTATGGCCGTTGCTCAAGAACATTTTGTTGACTTCAAGGCCTCTGCACAAACCAGTTGCTCCCAGATAATTGTGCACTAATAGATATTACCCTTGCAACACAGCATGACTTGGAGAATGAACAGAGGCCATGCAGAGCAGCACAAGCTGCTGGAAGAGGAAGGAGAAGGAGGGGAGAAGGGACCTTGCTAGGATGTCATATCCACCTATGGTGTTCAGGGAGCAATTCTCCTAACTGAACCTCAGCAATGAACAATGTGTGAGATGTCTGCACTTCAGTAAGTCCTTATTGAAATATGGAACATGCTGCAACCTCAGAGCAGGACAAGGACTGTATTGCCAGTCTGTAAAGGTGACTGTGGCAATGAACTTTTATGCACCTGCCTCCTTCCAGGTTGGAGCTAGAGATATTTGTGACATCTCCCAGTTTGTCATTCACTGTTGTATAAGGGAGGCCATTGAGACTCTTTATTCAGAGAGCTAAATAAATTTCATTCACTTTTGCCAGAGAGCAGCAGGCGGAGCAAGCACAAGGTTTTGTGAGGACTTCAGGCCTCTTCGTGGTGCAGGGTGCCATTGACTGCACACACAGTGCTTAGTGGCGCTGCATGTCAACTCTGCCCTATAATGAAACTGATAGGATTTCACTCCCTCCAACTCTAGCTGATTTGTGACATTAGGCAATCAATCATGTGGATCAATCCCTGGTATCCTAGCAGCAGTCTCAAACAAGAGAGAATATATCCATCTCCCCTTGATGTTCAATGGCATTACTATCGCTGAATCCCCCACTATCAACATTCTGGGGGTTACCATTGACCAGAAACTGAACTGGACCAACCACATAAATACTGCGGCTACAAGAGCAGGTCAGAGGCTGGGAATTCTGTGGCGAGTAACTCACCTCCTGGCTCCCCATAACCTGTCCACTATCTACAAGGCACAAGTCAGGAGAGTGATAGAATACACTCCACTTGCCTGGATGAGTGCAGCTCCAAAAAAACTCAAGAAGCTCGAAACCATGCAGGACAAAGCATTCTGCTTGATTGGCACCCCATCCACCACCTTCAACATTCACTTCTTTCGTCACCCACGCACAGTGGCACAGTGTGTACCATCTACAAGATGCACTGCAGCAACTCACCAAGGCTCCTTTGACAGCACCTAGCAAACTCTGAACCTCTACCACCTAGATCAACAAGAGCAGCAGATGCATGGCAACACCACTGCCTGCAAGTTCCCCTCCAAGCCACACACCATCCTGACCTGGAACTATATCGCTGTTCCTTCACTGTCGCTGGGTCAAAATCCTAGAACTCCCTTCCTAACAACACTGTGTGTATCTACACCCCAAGGACTGCAGAGGTTCAAGAAGGCAGCTCACCACCACCTTCTCAAGGACAATTGGGGATGGGCAATAAATGCTGGCATAGCCAGTGATGCCCACATCCCATAAACGAACAAAGAATTATGATGCCTTCATTTTGCGGCAGACCACTGCGTCAGCTGTATTTGAACCACCATGCCAAACCAACGGGTAACTAATGGGCGATAAGGGCCATCTGCTGACCACATGCCAGATGACCCCAGTGCACAACCCATGCACATATGTCCAGCATGCATATAATGAAACCCATGCTGCCACACATAGTGATTGAGCAGACCATTGGGGGTGCTTAAACAATGCTTCCGCTGCCTGGGCTGTCTGCAGGAGCATTGCAGTACTTGGCAGGGCACATGCCAAGATGTGTGGTGGTATGCTACCTAGCCTTGCCATCATGACGGCAGAGCCCTTGCCATAAGCTATACAGCAAGCAGCTGAAGAGCAGGAGGAGGAGGGGGGAGAAGACGAAGTGGAGGAGGAAGAGGAAGGGAGGAGGCAATCTAGCCAGCCTCTTTCTGCGGGCTGTCTGTGAACAACTCATCTGAGTGTTACACCAGTAACTGCTTCCCCATTTCTCCATTTACCAAAAATCCCATACCTTATTTTCCCCCTGTTATTGACCATCACAGCATCCACTTGGACAAAATGCAAAAATAAAAACCAATACAAAATAAACATTTTAAACCAAATTTATAAATGAAATTATGCCTCATAACATAGAAAAGACATCATGTCACCCTTGTGCATTCCCTGAGTTTCTATCATCCATGTGCCTTAGCCTGTCCTAGTGCTCCTATGTAGTGCTACCCCACTGGCTGCAGCATAGCTGGTGGAAAGCTGATGAGCTTCAGTGGAGGAAACTAAGGATGGCCTTGCAAGACGACCTCAAGCAACTCTAGGCCTAGAAGGCCCTACTGCGGACTGCGCCATCTCGGCATGGACAGCTGCCATCTGGAGTGGCAGGCTGACAGGCAACAGCAAGGGAACAGGTGGAGTGGCAGGAGTAGAAGGATGAATGCTATCTTCCTGAGAGAGGGCAGCAGGTTTGCGCTCCAAAGAGCCACTGCCATTCCCCTGGGTTGGCACCTCAGCAATCTGAGAAATCTGTTGGAGGACAGATTGCTGGACTGCTGTGACACCCTACAAGTCACTTTGAACAATAATCCAGCCATGATGGCAGCAGCGTGAGCTTTCCTGGCAGCAAGCTGACCGTGTATGATAGCAGTCTGAGATTTCACTGCAGTACTCAGATGTTGGGTGGTTGCTGCTTGTGCTATAATGGAAACTGCAACATCGGCCATCAAACACGGCATCATGGTTGGGTCCACAAAAGTGCAAACTTCCACCACTTCCATGCTGGAAAGGATGGGCTTCAAGCTCTACGCAAAGCCCTGTACCTACAAGAATTCTGTTGTGCATACATCAGCCAACTTCAGTAGGCTGCCCCATTAAAGTGATTATCATTGAAGTGAAATGGTCCTCTGCAGCAGAACTCATGTGTGACCTCACCCTCCGGCAAATTGCTTTTGTGCTATCTTTGTTCCCCTGCCCTGACTGCAGCCCCTCATGCCTGGTGTCTCACCGTGTCTAGATCTCACCTCTGTGCTGTCTTCAAAGATATGTGCTATGTCAGTATTTGAGTGGGTGGCTGCGAGTGTGAAATCAAGTGACAGTGATGATGAAAGCACATTGTCTTCTTGGTGCTCCTTAGCTGCCTGGCTAGGTTGCAGTGGTTTGGTATTTGAAATGAAAAAGGCACAAGAGTAAGGTTGGGGTGCAGGGAAGGAGGGAAAGTATATCGTGCATGTTCATACCAACTGCAGCATTTAAATCAGAGGAGAATGTTGCATGAGGTGGAAGTCGAATGTGAGAGGGATGATTCACTATGCAGATATCCTGATTTTTTTTCTGGTTTCAGTTCCGCTCCTGGCCACAGCCTCAGCAATGGCAGTCCTAATGATGGTCAGCACCGCCTTCTCCACGGGGTTTAGGACATGCAGTCATGTCTGTTCCTCTCCAGTCAGTTCCTGCTGCCTTCAGTTGTGCGCCACCTTGTCCTGCAAGCAAGAGGGAAATGTGTCAGTGTCGTGCAATCTGTTTGGCTGATGCAGCTGCCATGGTTAAATAACTGACAATGTGTAACCTGTGAGATGTGGGTGTGAAGCTTGCAGCAGTGCTAAGTGTATGAATGTTAGATATCAGTCCTGATTGATAGAGATTGTTAGGTGAGTGATGGGGAGTGTGGTGAATTGAGCAGTGGCTGAGGCCAGTGGTGCAGTTGATAGGATATGGCATTTGAAGATGCATTCATTGACCTTGACCACTTGTAAGGTCATTGAATTTGCAGCACTGCATTCATAGGGGTTTGACTCCTTGCTTTGGCCTCCATGGCTATCTGCTCCCACTGTCTTTTGAGCAGATATCTGGAAGGCCTGGCCCCCTGTGGATACAGGGCATCGTTCCTCCTTTCCACCTCCTCCACAAAGACCTCAAGTGCACTGTCTGAAAATCTTAGAGCCCAATCTGTTCACTTTTCCTCCATTCTTTCCCAGGTTATATTCTCTTTAACCTTGACTCCCAGCACCAGCTGTAGCCACAATGCACCTCCTCTTTCAGAGGTGCAGGTTAGCTTTTTAGCAAGCTGTAAGTGGTATTAGTCACTCACGATATTGGCCCTCTACTGATGCAGCCAGATAATGAACAGTACGATTAGTGTGGTGGATGCTGAGATCATTCAAATAAGTAGGCAGCACAAAGTTGGGGTTCTGCCTGCATTGCAATCAATAGTTGGAAGTTAATCATCCATTGCAATCCCCACATCCGTTTTCGGGTGCTATCCAATTTAGCCCCAAGGTGTCAGTTGATGCTAGGGTATGGTTTGGTAAATACACACAGATGCCACACGCTAACAAAGTTGCTTCTTTCCATTCTCCACTCTTGTTCCTAATGAGAACACACAAAAGGGGATTTTTAAAACATTATTATTGAGCTTTTTGAATTGTTCCACTCTGTTAAAGGATCAATGGGACACACCAGCCTGTTTTCTAATAATTACACTGGAGAGTTTGACATATTCGCAGATTATTGGTTTTCACATTTGTATGATACTTTTCTGCCTATTGTCTTTACTCAGGCATTAGTAATTTTATTTTATGTGGCTCACTGCCTCCATTCAAATAGCAAAGTGATGAATGTCATACAAATGCTTTAAGATTCCTTACATTATTATCATACAATAATTTCTAGGCTAATGTGTCTTTTTGACGCCATATGCAGGCAAAATGGTTGATACTTGTGGAATGATGTTGCCATGTGAGTTGTCTTAAGCAAACAACATGGGGCCTTTATTAAGGTAGGTTACTTACTCATCACAAGCTCTTTATTGTTGGATCCCAACAACTGAAATGGATTCTTACCTCAAAATCTTACTGCCAGACAGTTGGTTTACAAAGATCAACATTTTGTTTTGAATACAGAAGGTATCTTACAACTGCAAATTGTAACACAATCAGTTCATGGTTCCACGAATAATATTTTGTATAATAGAGAATGCTTATAGGTTTATTTATGCTCATAGTACTCCTGACTATTCAAGAATGTCATTGCCTTACATTGTTAGTCAGGCTCAATCAGCTGAGGAATACTCGAGAGTACTCGTCCAAAAAAACAAAACATTGCTTTCCAGGTAACACTTAAATTATTACCTGTCAGGAGAAAGAAGAACACACATTTAAGTCAAAAGCAAAATATTGTGGATGCCGGAAGTCTGTCATAATGGCAGAAAATGCTGAAAACACTCAGCAGGTCAGGCAATACCTGTTGCAAGAGAAACAAAGTTAACATTTTAAATCAATGACCTCTCATCAGAAGTGAGAAAACTTAGAGATGTAACAGGTTTTAAGCAAGTACAGAGGCAGGGCAAGAGGGGAGGCAAGGAAAGAACAAAATAGAAGGTCTTTGATAGGGTGGAAGACAGGCGATTAAAAGACTTTTGCTCTTTCCGTCTGAGTATTTCCAGCATTTTCTGCTTTTATTTTCGTCAGCTGATGGATGCATTTGGTTTCTATGACAAAGTATAGCTGTGATTATTCTGTGTTTAATTTGACAATTCAAGATTATTTGGTAACTTCTTGAGTATATAAGTCTAAAATGACACTTGGTGGAGGAACCACTTATGACAAAATGTTTAGAATTGTCCACAAGATTAAGTACCTTTGGTGAAACTGGCCCTTCTCCTGGAACTCTGGCTAATGTATTCAGCTTACAGTTCCACAGAATGGATAGGAATATCAGGAAAGCAGTCACATTATGAAGGTAAATACTTTCAGTTACTTAAATGATATCATGAAAATTATTATTCGCTGTCTTAGAGGAATATCTACATCAGATGCTGACGTGAAGCAGCCAGCTGTTTTAAAACAGCTGTTTCATTTTTACAGTGGATGTGTTGTCTCAAATAGGAAAGTAGTCTGTTTAATTCACAGCTGAGGAAGACAGCAAAGAGGTGTTGGAGGAGGATGGTGTGGTCGACCATATCAAAGGCTGCGGACAGGTCGAGAAGGTTGAAGAGGGATAGTTTATCCTTGTCACAGTCACATAGGATATCATTTGTGACTTTAATAAGAGCCATTTTGGTACTGTGGCGGGGGTGGAAACCTGATTGGAGGGATTCAAACAAAAGCTCCAGGAAAGATAGGCACGGATTTGGGAGACGACAACATATTCAAGGACTTTTGGAGAAAAAAGAGAGGTTGAAGATGGGGCAGTAGTTTGCAAGGACGGTGGGATCAAGGGTTGTTTTTTTAAAGAGACGAGTGATGCCATCAGATTTAAAGGAGGGAGGGGTAGCACCCAAAGAAAGAACCGTTAACAATATCGGCTAACATGGGGACCAGGTGGAGAAGTTGGGTGATCAGCAGTTTAGTGGGAATAGACCATCAAAGGTGGAGGTGAGTGTACAGTTGAGCAAACCAGTAGCTGCACAAATGTTGTGACGAACGGGGGGTCAAAGGCTAGATAGTTGGGATTTTGAAAGCACAGTTGTAAGTGAATTCTTCCCTAGTAGATCATCTAGTCTATGGCCCTCATCACAAAAGCTCACCTTGATCCTCAAAGTCCTTTCAATATATTAGACTTCAAAATTGCACTTTTATTCAGACAAGGCATACTAATTTCTAATTAAGATATAATTCGCAATTAAGACACTTTGCAATGTCAGGAAAAAATATTATGACAGGTGAGAAGCCAATAAAACTGTGCACATGTGGTAACTTAAAAGTGGCCAACATATATACGGCCTGCCAGGGAACTTTCAGGTTGTTTTTTTGATATGCAGCTTAGACGGAACATTGATCACAAGATAGAACCATAGAAGTTTACAGTACAGAAAGATGCCATTTTGCTCATCGGGGGAATTTTCCCAGGCAAGGGGAGGTGGTTTGGGTGCCTGCAGGGAGTTAAATCCCCTAAGAGTGACGTTGGGTCGGGATCCGGACATTGTCCCACCCTGTTCTGGGTTTCACCCGAGCAAGCAGGGACACCCCCTGGAGCTGTCAGGAAGTTCATGAGATTAAACAGGCAATTAAGTGTCTCATTAACCCTGTATTCTGGTGTTAACAGCCACCGGACCTATTTCCTGAGCTGTCAGCAACTTGCTGTGCTTCTTCAGTGAAACTGGGAAATCTTTGATCAGTGAAAGTGCTGCAGCCATGGCCAGTTGAGAGATTGCTGCTCACAGCACTCCTTCTCAGGGAGTGCTTTCACTTCTTGACAGGTAATTGCCAACTTCTTTGAAGTCATTTCACCTATCTTGCACTTTATTCACATTCAGCTGCACTTCCCTGCTGCCAGCCTTCACTGCATGGGAAGAGTTTATGCAGTTCTGCCTTCCACCTTGCTTAGTGAGGAGAAGCAGCAACAGCACCAGCAGCATCAGGAGGAACACCAGCACCAGCTTCATGCCGCTTTACAGAGCAGAGGGGATGGACGCCGAGATCCAGCTGGAAGGAGGAGAGACACCCAACCCATGGTAGACAGGCAGAGAATCAGCTCTCATGAGATGTGTGAGCACCAGTGCCTCAGGAGGCTCAGGTTTTCATGGTCTCTGCTGACATCTGCAGCCTCCTGGAACAAGATCTCCTTCCCAGTGAGCCAGATGGACATGCATTGCCAGATTGCACACCCCCACCCTGGGTCTCTGGCTCTCCCTGAAATTGCGTGGTCTCTTCTCCTGCAAGGAGAGAAAGCAGAGAGTTGTGAGTGTTAGTAATGGTTTGTGTGGAGAGGAGGGAAGGACAGCATTTGTGGAGGGTGACTGTGAGGCATAGGAGTGACGGGGCCATAGGCTGAAAATGAGTGTGAGTGTTGGCCGCTCAGATGGGGATGTGAGGTGCCTGGAGAGAGAGGAATGAGTGGAGCTGCAAGGTGTGTTGACCTAAGGAGTGCTGGGAAAGTCCGAGTGTGGGGTTTGACACCTGAAAGTTTTCTGCCGCTTATCTTTCCGCCCTCCTGAGATTCTGGATCCTCTTGGTGCACCATCTCCAGGTTGGAGGGAACACACTCCGGCTGATCACTTCCTTGGTCACTTCCATCCATGCCTGCTTGGTTGGAGAGGTTGTCCTCTTCTTCTCATCCTTGAGAAATATCATCTTACTGCTGTTCCTCAGATCCCTCAACAGGACCTCCAGATAAGAGTGAGAGACCTAGGGAGCAGCCTTTCCAGGTCTCCTCTTCATTCCTGTGGCTATTTATTTATTTAGAGATACAGCACTGAAACAGGCCCTTCGACCCACCGAGTCTGTGCCAACCATCAACCACCCATTTATACTAATCCTACATTAATCCTAGATTCTTACCACATCCCCACCTTCCCTCAATTCCCCTACCTATACTAGGGGCAATTTATAATGGCCAATTTACCTATCAACCTGCAAGTCTTTGGCTGTGGGAGGAAACCGCAGCACCCGGTGAAAACACACACGGTCACAGGGAGAACTTGCAAACTCCGCACAGGCAGTACCCAGAATCAAACTCGGGTCGCTGGGTCTGTGAGGCTGCGGTGCTAACCACTGCGCCACTGTGCTGCAACTGTGGTTGTTGCAGCCTCAAATCCTAGTGCGGTTCAGCCTTTCTAACCTTTGCTGGGGCCCTTTAATGAGCAATTCTTTCTTTGACGGATCCAATGTGCAATCCCGCCCACCATACCTGATTGGTAGAGAAACCTGGAACCAGAATACTAATGTAGTGGCTCAGTTAGACAACCTTGACAAAGCTTGTTGAAGCTGTTAATGTGTTCCCGACCCACTAATGGTCCTGTCATTTTGGCAGGGATCATCAGTTGAAACTTCCACCCACCGGGCTGGATTTTACCAGCTCCCTCCTGGGGAGTCGTGGCGGGGGGTCCCGTAAAATACTTCCGGGAGAGGCCTACCGCAGGCCTCGACGCCGGGAAGGCCCTGCACCATTTTACCGGCAGCCGCAAGGCCTCGTGGCAGCCTTCCTACCACTTGGCAACAGAACCTTCATCTAAAAATTTAAATAAATGCTAATCACTGAATAATTACTCACCTTTCCTTGACGTCTGTCCCACACTGATATTCTGGCCAGTTGCCAGAGGTCTGCCATCTTCGGGGTGGAGGGGTGGAGGAGCAGGTAAAAGCTTTACTATTGGCCGAGGCGATGGTGGAAAGGGGTTGAAGGGCAAAGGTAATAAAGTTCGGGGAGGAAAGTTTGGGGAGAGAGCAATAAATGAATTGTTAGGTCATTGGGGAAGTGGGAGAAGGGCTTTGATCTTTTATTAAACTTTTAAATGTTATGTACCATCCATTCCTCTTGAAAAATTAAAATTACCTATAAGGGCTTGAATCCCTTTAAAAATGGCACCGGCGCCTGTGCGGTGGCGCCGGATGCCGTTGCAGGGGACTGAGTGCCTGCCCCCTCTATATCATTGGGGGCAGGCTTTCCACTCCCTCAGTGTTAATAAGCCGCCACGCGAAAGATCACGGCGGCTCCGCTGTGCACATCTCACGCGTTTGCTACACCGTTCTTGAAGCTCGCCACCAACTTTCAAAATTCAGGCTATCGTGTCTGTGCTGGCTCTTTGCTAGAGCAAATGAAAATTAATCTCAATCCCCTTCTTTCTTTCTATAACCCTGTATCTTCCTCTGCTTTAACTATTTTTTCCCAAGAAAGAAGCAATGGTCTCTACTTCATAATTTTAAAATATCTCGATTAAATATTCTCTTTTAGCCTTATCTGCTCCATTGAAATAGTCCCAGTATCTCAAGTTTCTCTTCGTCACTATAGTTTCCCATCCCTGGCATCATCCTGGTGAACCTAAATTGTAAGCTGCTTTAATGTCCTTTCTATATAGGAGTGCCCAGAACTCCACACCATACTCTTAACTGTAGCCTAATCAATGATTTGTACAAATTTATCTTTACTCTTGTCCTCTATGATCCAATCTATAAAATTCCAAATCTGTTAGCCTTTTTTATTGCTTGTTTGGAATTGCCATGTTAGTGTAATACATAGAATTCCATAGAATATACAGCACTGAAACGAGTCATTCAGCCCAACCAGTTCATGCCACCATTTATGCTCCACTTGAGGCTCTTCCCATCCTTCATCATCTAACTCGATCAGCATAATCGTCTATTCCCCTTCTCCCTCGTGCTTATCTAGCCTCCCACTCAGTGTATCTATGCTATTTGCCTCAACCAATCTCTGCGTAGCGAGTTCCACATTTTCACCACCCTCTGGGGGTAAACAAGTTTCTTTTGAATTTCCTAGTTGATTTCTTGATGACTATTTTATATTGATGGCCTTTAGTTTTGTTCTTCCTCACAAGTGGAAACAATCTCATAGCTATTAAATTATGCAATTTTACGCCATAGTACACATGTCCATTAAAAGCTGGAGATTGGCCAAACTCAAATCATTATTCTATTATCACTATTGACTCTTTTGACCTGTCAGAGAGATCAGACTTTCATCCAGTAAAGTTTGAGCTGGATCTGAAACCAGATTCTCAGAGATAAAGTAACAGCACTGTGACTCTGTGATCCTGAAACATAATGACTTTTAAATAATGGGGTCTGTGTGATTTCACCATATGCATCAGGAAGGAATACTTTAAAATTAGCCTGATGGACTTAGCTTTAATCATTTATATATAAATCTAAAATAATTATTATAGTCCATAGAACAAAAGATATTGAGGGGAGATTTAACAGAAGTGTACAAGATTATGACAGGCTTAGATAAGTTAGACAAGGAAAAACTGTTCCCATTAACTACTGGTACAAGGACTAGGGGACACAAGTTGAAGGTTTTGGGCAAGGAATGCAGGGGGGAATGAGGAAGAACATTTTTATGCAGCGGGTGGTAATGACCTGGAACTCGCTGCCCACAAGGGTAGTGGAAGCAACAACAATCAAGAACTTCAAAAGGAAATTGGATGACCGCTTAAAGGAAATAGACATGCAGGGCTACGAGGAACATGTGGGGGAGTGGGACTGACTGAATAGCTCCATGGAGAGCTGGCGTGGACTCAATAGGTCGAATGGCGGCCTCCTGTGCTGTAAATGACTCCATAACTCTATGCTACTGGAGATGGTCATTGGCAAGGTAGTACTGGATGTGTATCAGTTGACCTCAGCACATTGATAGGAAGAACAGGTATCCTATGGAAAACTTCTTTTCGTTCAGTTTTTCAGACTTTGTCTCTGTCACTGAAATTCTGGTTATTTTTAACAAAGTCCCACAATTTGTCTGCTGCAATAATAATATTTTTTAAATGGTTAAGGTTTTCAGAACACTGATACACCTGAGCATTTGTTGACTTATTTATTAGTGCTGTATCGGTACTAACTGCTAAATAGGACTATTACTGGCAACTGTCATCACTTTTGTTTTTGCTAGTGTTAACCATCATTCACACAAAATACAGTTTGGACTAAAAGCTCAAAGGTAACTCATAAAGAGGCTTAAGATTGTCCCTTACTGATTATTTGTAAAATTGAATCTTAAATGAAATTGTTCTGCTGAATAGAAAAGAAAGAGTGGAGAATAAAGAGTGCAACAAGAAAAATATTGCTAATGGCAGTGTCCACTGAATAAATTGAAATCATTTAAGCTTTTTTTTTAATGGATAAAAAACTTTTCGGCAGCAATGCAGCCCCTAACATGCTGCACTTGCATGGGCCTGCAGTCTCCTGGAATGTGATTTTTCAATCTCAGTTGGGCTGTTGGAGGAGGAAGGAAAGTCAAAGAATGAGTCACTCAGGATGCTGTTATGTACCTGTCAACAATTAGCTTAAGAGCAGTATTGGCAGAAACCTTGGGAGCAAATCACCTCTGCCTATCCTCATGGTTAGGGAATGGAGGGAGGGGGAAATAGTTCTTTTAAAAAAGGAAAATATAAATAGTAATTTTAAAAATTGGTTAGTAGCAATGGCTATAGAAATTTTAGGAGAATTAAATGAGTGAATTATGAAATGGAGAGACCAAGAGACCTGTGACCTATGTATTGGAAAAACGTTCAATGAGGAAAAGAATCATGCAGCCAGATTACTGGTGTCTGATGCTGCCATCCTTAATGTTAATGGTTTCAACTTTCTATCAAAACATATGGATAAAGCACAAGGTAAAAGTTTTTTTTCAGTTTACTCAAAGATATCTAGATGATAACATCTCCAACATTTAAAAAGTGTAATAGAACAATTGTTATCAATACAAATGTTACCTACTATAAAATGTGCATTATCTTTGATCAATGTGAAAATGCAAGTGTAATAAGGGACTCATTACATTACAAAGGCTGCATTGTCAGCAATTTACATTTCAGTTGCTAGGATGAACAATATTAAGATGGATAGAAGTACAAGGGCATTCATTTCCCATCTGTTATTGTAAAATATTTTGTTGTGCTTTTTAAAAGTATTTGCTCTGTACATCAACTTAGAATGTGGAAATTTTGTGTTTTTTTTCAAACCTGGTTATGCAGTGGCAACTGAATCTTAGATCAGGGTAAATTTCGGATTTATACAGTTCACTCATAGCAAAACTGAGAGAGATAGAGAGATGAGAGAGAGAGAGACTGCTGTGCAGCTGCAATATGATTCACGAGTGTTACGGAAGAGACAGCATCTCTTTTAATATAGTAAGAAAATTGTACTCAATAATTGCCAACAGTTGGCAGCTGTGTGACACAGTGGGTTTCCATACTGTTCTACTTCGGGGATTTAGGTTCATATCTAGCCCAGACTGATGAGACAAAGGGTACTTAAATTTGCTGCCTGTAAAGGTCCTAAGAGAAATGAGTTTGAACCGTTTCAACTCAGTTCCTAATGGGTATGAATCCACAGCACAAATGGCTCTTAATTTGTCACTAAATTGGCAATCTCACTCAGGGAGGTCACAAGAATAGCTGCTATGGGAAATGGGGAGAACAATTACACTGATGCATTAGGTTTTGCTCTTCCGAGGTAAGGGTTAAAGGACCTTGTAACTCTGCATCTAGCTGTGCTGTACCTCACCTAGGAGTGTTCTATACTGCCACTGGATGTAATTAGTGGAAAAGTGTTTGATTTACCAGTATTGACATCCATCACCATTTTTTTAAAGGTATGGCAAAAATAAAGTCCTCAATTGTTCACTAAGACGCTAATGTTTCACACTTTACTCAGCCTGGTAACAAAATTGGCACAGAATTATAGAAAGAATGGGATATTTTATGAAAAACTGTCAACCTCCTTTGTTCAGGGCTCTTTAAAAGTACAAAAATAAAACATAAAAACAGCTCCCAAAATGTCAATGTTTTCGAAAAGTGTTCTTATAGACTTTGTTTTAAGCACATTTGACAGAAAAAGTAGAGAAACAAGCAAGTGGTACTGCCTGTTAGTAAAGCAAATGTGAATTGTGACGAGTTATTCTTAAAACGACAGACTAGCTGAGATTGGTAGATGTATTAGGTGTGTGCAACCTGTAACCTGAGATACAGAGTTCTTTAGCAGGTAGGATGTGATTTTGCTTCCTGGTTTTTAATCCTTTTCCTTGTATTATTCCAATGGGAAGCAATGTTATTTATTTGTAAAATCTACTGTCAATCTCTGGTCGTGACCTGTGTACCAGGATGTAATTGTATCTGCACTTTAAGACTGGTGAATTTGCATGTTAACAGTATAAATCAGATAAACTCCTGGTTTTGTAGGACAAAGCCAACTGCTATTTGTGATTTTTCATTGATGCCTGACATCTTATGTATTCGTCTTTGACATCCTGTAAAATAAAGATATGTTTGATGGCTGAGAATAGTGTGTTATTTTCTGGTGAAAGTGTACATGCTTACATAGTAATATACTTACCAGCCTATGTTTTAAACAGGTAAAGTACCCGCAAAACATCCAATTGGAATGTTACTAATCTGCATTTGTCACTGTCATGTCCCCACTGCTTTGATGGAAATTATCATTTAATGCGTGAATCATTCTGAATTCCTAATGTTTTATGTAGATATTTATGTAGCCTTTCAATTTGCAGATATTTAATAGTATATGTGCTAATGGAGTGAAACTTTTCAGTTTTTTATTAAGTATCTGTAAAGGAAGTCACATATTACCAGATAGTTCCCCCAATAGGGTAATGTGTAGGATAAAAAAAACAAGCTGCAAAGCTTTACAACGCAGCAACACATCAATGGCTGGAGAACATAACATTCACCATAAGCATGAAACTCAAAATGACTTGTCAAACTGATTTCAACCTAAAGGTGTGCTACAACCTTCTGTATAATTTATAGGTGGGAGTCATGGACAGGAGCACTTTATTAACCATTTTTGCCAAGTCCTTTTTTGCCAGTGCTAGGTGTTTTATAACAGTGATGGACAGAAGACTTCTCAGACTGAATCATGTGTCAAAGTGAAATGCTATTGTTCCACATAATTTGAATTTAATGCTTATATTTCTATTTAATTTAATGCATCATAGAGAAATATTATACCCTACGTAATATAGTCTGGAATACAAAAGGGGATGGGGAGTTGGTTCAGAGGGACGGAATGAGGTTGAATTTTTTTCAGGTAAGATATAGAATTGAGAATGATTTTTTTAAAATTTTAAAGCAAAATAAATTAAAGTTTAGTTTAGAGATACAGCACTGAAACAGGCCCTTCGGCCCACCGAGTCTGTGCCGACCATCAACCACCCATTTATACTAATCCTACACTAATCCCATATTCCTACCACATCCCCACCTGGCCCTATATTTCCCCACCACCTACCTATACCAGGGACAATTTATAATGGCCAATTTACCTACCAACCTGCAAGTCTTTTGGCTTGTGGGAGGAAACCGGAGCACCCGGAGAAAACCCATGCAGACACAGGGAGAACTTGCAAACTCCACACAGGCAGTACCCAGAATTGAACCCGGGTCGCTGGAGCTGTGAGGCTGCGGTGCTAACCACTGCGCCACTGTGTTTTTTAAATTTTCATTATTAATGAAGGTACTGTCATAGCTCCATCCAACAGCATTTTTGATGCTAAGAATGTATATAGTTTGAAATTGAAAGATTATTTTACTATTTAAAACATTACTGATTAACAAACATAGATTTTTCTGAGAACAGTTCACCAGGGAATGGTCCTGTGTAATATTCAATATTCTTCTTCTTAGGCAGCCCCTCGGTATTGAGGATAACTTGCTTCCACTTCAGTTCGATGGGTTCTGAGATGCCTGCTAAGTCCAATGTAGGCTCTGCCACATGAGAGGCAGGTGGTGCTTGAAGGGTCAGGTAGATGAGTAGTTTGGAGATTTGTGCACTCTGTCCTCACCTCTGCATGTTCCCAGCAAAGTCCCTCAAGGTGTACGATGCCTTCCCAAATGAGCCTTCTCCATCTAGAATGGTCACAAGCCAGGAACTCCCTCGAGTTGAAGGGGATGTTTGATCTCTTCATGGATGCTTTGAACACATCTCTGAAGTTTTTCCATTGTTCGCTCCGGAGTGTCCTGCCGCAACCAACTTCTGAGTAGAACAACTGCTTTGGGAGTCTGGGGTCAGGCATGTGAATGACATGTCCCACTCAACAGAACTGGTTTTGGGTGATTCGCACCCCAGTGCTGGGCAAGTTGGCTTGTGTGAGGTTGCTGCTGTTGGACTGCCTTTTTTGCCACTGGATTTGGAGGATCGTGTGCAGGCAGCTCTTGTGGTACTTCTCTAGTGCTTTGAGGTGCCTGGTGTAGGTTGTCCAAGTCTCTGAAAATAGACAATCTGGTAACAGGACAGTTTTGCACATAGTTTTCAATGTATGTATTGATTAGACTTCAATGATTCTCATTGACTTTTATATTTTATTATATATTGGGACTCCACTGCAAAACAGAATTAGTTTTTTCATGCTCCACTATATCAGCAAGTTGCTTTCTGCAAATCCAGTGTGAACAAAGCCAATATTTTTGGAAAAAATATGTGGAAATGCATCCCCCCCCAAAAAAATCAGACATTTATTTTGTCCAGGCATTTTGTTAAAACAAGTAAAATACAATCCTGGAAAATATTGCACCTAACATTCAATAGCAGTTACAACAATCATCAGAAATGCTCAAACATTTTCCTTGTAGCCTTGGTGTCATATTTAACCCCGAGCTGAGCTTCAGATCACATAACACTGCCTATTTCCACCTCCGACTATGCCCCTGACTTAGTTCATCTACTGCTGAAATCTTAATCCATGCCTTTGTTACCTATAGGCTTGACCATTTCAAAGAGCTCCTGCCGGCACAGACACGATGGGCCAAGTAGCCTCCTTCTGTGCCTTAAACTTTCTATGATAATCAGGTTCAGTTACAGACTTACCTTGGTAGCAACCTAGGACCATTGAAAGGAAGGAGTTCCTGTTTAACTCCCTGAAGTTTTAGTTGTATGGTGCGCCATTACCGATATCTTCTTTCCTTTCCCTAAAGTAAGGTAAGCTATCCCTCTTTATCCTTCTTGACCTGTCTATAGCCTTTGACACAATTGACTGTACCATCCTCCTTCAATGCCTCACTACTGTCATCCAGCTGCTCTCATTTGGTTCCATTCTTATCTATCTAATCATAGGCAGAGGATCACCTGCAATGGCTTCTCATCCTGTTCCTGCACTGTTACCTCTAGTGCCTGCCAGGGATCTATCCTTGGGCTCCTCCTATTATACATCTACATGCTGCCCCTTGGTGACATCATCCAAAAACACATCCGTTTTTTTTTATTCATTCATGGGATGTGAGCATCGCTGGCCAGGCCAGCATTTATTGCCCATCTCTAATTGCCCTTGAAAAGGTGGTGGTGAGCTGCCTTCTTGAACTGCTGCAGGCCATGTGGTGTAGGTACACCCACAGTGCTGTTAGGAAGGGAGTTCCAGGATTTTGACCCAGCGACAGTGAAGGAACAGTGATATTTCTGGTGCCTAGGTCGATGCCGTGTGGTCTGTCTGGTTTCATTCCTTTTTATTGACTTCGTAGCAGTTAGATACAACTGTGTGGCTTGCTAGGCCATTTCATAGGGCATATTAAGAGTCAACCACATTGCTGTGGGTCTGGAGTCACATGTAGGCCAGACCATGTAAGGACAGCAGATTTCCTTCCCTAAAGGATATGAGTGAACCAGATGGGTTTTTACAACAATTGACAATGGTTTCATGGCCATCATTAGACTAGCTTTAAATTCCAGATTTATTAATTGAATTCTAATTCCACCTCCTGCTGTGGTGGGATTTGAACCCATGTCCCCAGAGCAATACCCTGGGTCTCTGGGTTACTAGCCCAGTGACAACACCACTACGGCACCGCCTCCCCATGTTGCCACATGTATGCTGACGACACCCAGCTCTACTTCACCATCATATCCCTCAACCCTTCCACTCTCTTTATTTTGTCAGACCGCTTACTGAATAAACAGAAATTACTTCCAACTAAATATTGGGAAGACTAAAGCCATTGCCTTTGATTCCCCACTATAAAATTCACTTCCTAGCCACTGATTCCACAGCAACTGTCTGAGGCTGAACCAGACTGTTTGTAACTTTGGTGTCATATTTAACCCTGAGATGAGCTTCAGATCACATAACCGCACCATCACTAACACTGCCTATTTCCACCTCCGTAGCATTGCCCGACTATGCCCCTGACTTAGTTCATCTACTGCTGAAACCTTCATCCATGCCTTTGTTACCTGTAGGCTTGACCATTTCAAAGAGCTCCTGGCTGGCCTCCCATGTTCTACCCTCTGTAAACTTGAGACCATCCAAAACTGCTGCCCATGTCCTAACTTACACCAAGTCCCATTCACCCGTTACCTCTGTGTTTACTGACCTACATCAGCTCCTGGTTAAGCTACACCTCGATTTTAAATTCTCATCCTTTTTTCAAAGCCCTCCACAGCCTTGTCCTTCCCTATCTCTGCAATCTCCTCCAGCCCCACATCCCTTTGAGATATCTGTGCTCCTCCTAATCTGGCCTATTGAGTAACCCCGATTTTAATAACTCCACCATTGGCGGCTGTGCTTTCAGCTGCTGAGGCCCTAAGCTCTGCAATTCCCTACCTAAACCTTTCCCCCTCTCTACCTCTCTTTCCTATTTTATGACGTTCCTTAAAACCTATAACTTTGACCAAGCTTTCAGCCATCTACCCTAATGTCTCCTTATGTAAATTGGTGTCCTGCTTTGTTTTATAATGCTCCTGTAAAGTGCCTTGCAATGTTTTATTACATTAAAAGACAGTATAAATGCAAGTTATTGTAAAGTACTACACAACCAGTTAGTTGCTAATGAAGTGTAGGGATCGCAATGTAAGTAATTACTATAGTCAATTGCAAATGAGGCAAATGAATAGTTAATGAGTTAATATTTTCTGTGTGACATTTATTGAGGGAGAACATGATGTTATAATTGACATAGTGCCATGGGATCCTTTGTATCTAATAAAGCCTTGGCTAAGCAGGTTATAATTTGGAATGCATCACACTATTTGTATTGCCACATATATCAACTGTCTGCATTATGTGGAACTGGTCAGTAGTTCAGGCACAAGTCTTCACATGCCCACAGTTGTGTTTAGAAGTCCAAGGGATTCAGGGAACTTCCTAGATCACCCCATAATGTACCTGTTCTGGACTTGTGGGGCTGCTTTGGTGGCTCACTCATTGGTGTTGTTTGGACTTTGAACCACAGTGCAGAAAGTGAATGATGAATGTCAGTGCCACTCCTGCCAGCAATGGAATTATTCCTAGGTAGGTGTCAGGAAATTGGACTGAGAATGGGTTTACGGTAATGCATCCAATCATCAAAGCAAATGGAACTGAATGAGAAGAAATATTAACATCAAGGTTGACAAATAACACTTTGGCCGAGGTGCCAATGATTTTCAAACGCCAATGAGTTATTCCAACGAAAGTGCACTGACGATCTCTATATTTCCTACCTATCTTCCAACACTGGCCTTTTGCACATTCCCACTTTTCATCGCTTCACCATTGGCGTACCTGCCTTCAACTTTCTGAAATTTTCTCCCTAAACCTTTGTCTCTCTCTTTCTCCTTCTTTAAGAAACATACCTCTCTTCTGTCCTATTATTTACTTATGTGGATCAGTGTCAAATTTTGTTTAATAACACTCCTGTAAAGCACTTTGGGATGTTTTACTATGTTAATGGCGCTATATAAATGCAAGTTTTTCTTTATTTCATGGGTTGTGAGCATTGCTGGCAAGGTCAGTATTTGTTGCCCAATTTGCCCTTGAGAGGTGGTGGTGAGCCACCTTCTTGAATCACTGCAGTCCATGGGTTGCAGGTACACCCGCAGTGCTGTTAGGAAGGGAGTTCCAGGATTTCGACTCGGCGACAGTGAAGGAACGGCGATCTAGTTCCAAGTCAGGGCGGTGTGTGGCTTGCAGAGGAACATGCAGGTGTTGCTCCCATGCATTTGCTGCCCTTATCTTTCTAAGTGGCAGAGGGCATGAATTTGGAAGGTGCTGTCAAAGGAGCCTTAGTGAGTTGCTGCAATGTGTCTTGTAAATGGTACACACTGCTGCCACTGTACATCGGTGGTCGAGGAAGTGAATGTTTAAGTTTGTAGATGGGGTGTCAATCAAGCAGACTGCTTTGACCTGGGTGGTGTGGAGCTTCTTGAGTGTTGTTGGAGCTGCACTCATCCAGCCAAGTGGACAGTATTCCATCACACTCCTGACTTGTGCCTTGTAGATGATGGACAGGCTTTACGGAGTCAGGAGGTGAGTTACTCACTGCAGAATTCCCAGCCTCTGACCTGCTCTTGTAGCCACGGTATTTATATGGCTGACCCAGTTCAATTTCTGGTCATTGACAACCCCCAGGATGTTGATAGTGGGGGATTCAGTGATGGTAATGCCATTGAATGTCAAGGGGAGATGATTAGATTCTCTCTTGTTGAAGATGGTACTGACAAAAGCCTGGGACTTTTGTGGTGCAAATGGTAATTGTCACTTTTCAGCCCAAGTCTGAATGTTGTACAGGTCTCACTGCATATGGACACAGACTGCTTCAGTATCTAAGGAGTTGCAAATGGTACTGAACATTCTGCAATCATCAATGAGCACCCCCCCCCCCCCACCTTCTGACCATATGATGAAGGGAAGGTCATTGAAGAAGCTGAAAGTGTTTGGGCCTAGGACACTACCCTGAAGAACTCTTGCAGCGATGTCCTAAGACTGAGAGGATTGATCCAACAACCACAACCATCTTCTTTTGTGCTAGGTATGACTCGAACCAGCAGAGAGTTTTCCCTTGGATTCTCATTGACTCCAGTTTTGCTTGGGCTCCTTGATGCCACACTTGGTCAAATGCTGCGTTGATGCTAAGGGCAGTCACTCACCCCAATCTTGAATTCAGCTCTTTTGTCCATGTTTGAACCAAGGCTGTAATGAGGTCAGGAGCCGATGGCCCTGGCTGAACCCAAACTGAGCATCATTGAGTAGGTTATTGCTATGTAAGTGCCGCTTGATAGCTCTGTTGACGACACCTTCCATCACTTTGCTAATGATTGAGAGTAGGCTGATGGGGTGGTAATTGACTGGATTGGATTTCTCCTGGATAGGACATACCTGGGCAATTTTCCACATTGTCGGGTAGATGCCAGTGTTTTCGCTGTATTGGAATGGCTCGGCTAGGGGCGTGGCTAGTTGTTGTATGTTATTCTCCGTGTAGTTATTTTGCATCATCTGAGATGGAAGCTTTATTCATTAACCAAACTTATACAGAAGTTCCTAGTAACCAATCCTACAGTTACTGGAAAAGAATAATATAATTTCAAACTATTCCATGATTAACCTCATCTCCTGCACTGTATTTAGTTCTTTAAGTAAAAAAGAAGTTAATTTGCACCTAATTGTTTGTTTAATTGATCAGCAAGGGATGTTGAATAATGTGGAGGACACAATCAGTGACCTTAAAACAGGCAGTATTTTTCCTTGAAGAAATGAGAAAGGAAGAGAAGGGGGCTGAAGGTAAAGCAATGCAGGAGGGAGATAGATTTTCTTTATATTTGTTCTTTTAATATACTGTTAAAGCATTTGTAGCTTTTAGTTTCTTTGTCATATATTGCTATTTTTAAAAAATGTGCAATATTTGATTTTCTGAGTACTTATGACTAGAATGTGGTTTCTCCCTTCTCATTTTGAGCACCTCGATAAAAATGCCCTGAATTTCTGATTCAATGTACTGCAGTGACCAAGATGAAGAATAAAAAAAGAATTTTAAAAAATCATAAAATTAACAAGGATTCATAAATTTCTTACTTCCTCCAATAGTGCCAAATTCAGGTTTACAAGAATCACAGCGGGAAATCATTTCAATCTGAGGTCCTTCACTGCTGACACAATTTAGAGGACTCGAGCATGGAGGAGATTATCTTAGTTTCATTTTTAATTTTCAATTCTGTGGAAGACTTGCCATTTTGAATTCCTCCTTGCAGCAGGAGTGGTTCCAGTCAAGTCAGTTATAGAACAAAAACAAGAAATGCTGGATTCACTCAGCAGGTCTGGCAGCATCTGTGGAAAGAGAAGCAGAGTTAACGTTTCGGGTCAGTGACCCTTCTTCCGAAGAAGGGTCACTGACCCGAAACGTTAACTCTGCTTCTCTTTCCACAGATGCTGCCAGACCTGCTGAGTGAATCCAGCATTTCTTGTTTTTGTTTCAGATTTCCAGCATCCGCAGTATTTTGCTTTTATTTAAGTCAGTTATAGATGTATTTACACGCAATTAATTTTAATGGGATGAAAATCAGGCTGGTTCTACAACAGACAGGTGATCCGCTCCTCCAGGTCAAACAACAAAGGTGAAAATTACCCCCATTTAGCTCTCTGCCATTTCTCTACATTGCTTTGTAAGAAGCAGAACTTTTGTTTGTCCCTTAAAAAGCAAATTAAGTGCAAGGGGGGGAGACTCCCTAAACCATGAATTCTTGCCCCGGACACTAGATAATGACTTGATGTACTGGCCTCTTCAAGATTATGTGCGGCTCCCACTGGTGGGATCCAGACCTGGGTAAGTGATCTGCACTCTCAGACAGATCGATTTTAAAAAGGAATAATTTCCAGGATCATCCCCCTTGTTCAGGGGCTGATTAGATCGCCGGATCTCTACAGACAGGCAGCCATCCCAGTTTCCTGGCATTCGGAGCAACAGAGCACCAGAAAAACACCCAAGTGCCACATGTGTGCCCACCAGCCTCATGCAAAATGTACCAAACCACTAGAGAACAGTCTAAAAGGAATTAAACCAGACAGATCACCCGGCAACGGAAATGACAATGGCATGCCCAGCCCTGTCAACCCTGGAAAGTCCTCCTTACTAATATCTGGGGGATAGTGCCAAAGGTGGGAGAGCTGTCCCACAGACTAGTCAAGCAACAGCCTGACATAGTCATGCTCATGGAATCACACCTTACAGACAATGTCCCAGACACCACCATCACCATCTCCAGGTATGTTCAGTCCCACTGACAGGTCAGACCCACCAGAGGTGGCAGCACAGTGGAATACAGTCAGGAGGGAGTTGCCCTGGGAGTCCTCAACATCGACTCTGGATCTCATGAAGTCTCATGGCATCAGGTCAAACACGGGCACGGAAACCTCCTGCTGATTACCACCTACCGCACCCCGCCCCCTGCTGATGGATCAGTACTCTTCCACGTTGAACATCACTTGGAAGAAGCACTGAGGGTGGCAAGGACACAGAATGTACTCCGGGTGAGGACTTCAATGTCCATCACCAAGAGTGGCTCGGTATCACCACTGCTGACCGAGCTGGCTGAGTCCTAAAGGGCATAATTGCTAGACTGGGGCAGCATCAGGTGGTGAGGGAGCCAACAAGAAGGAAAAGCCTACTTGACCTCATCCTCACCAATCTACCTGTCGCAGATGCGTCTGTCCATGACAGAATTGGTAGGAGTGGCCACCACACAGTCCTTGTGAAGATACCCTCCAATGTGTTGTGTGGCACTAGCACTGGGCTAAATGGGATAGATTTTGAAAAGATCTAGTAACTCAGAACTGGGCATCCATGAGGCACGTGGGCCATCAGCAGCAGCAGCAGAATTGTACTCAACCACTATCTGTAACTTCATGGCCTGCATATCCCCCACTCTACCATTACCATTAAGCTGAGAGATCAACCCTGGTTCAATTAAGAGTGCAGGAGGACATGCCAGGAGCAGCACCAGGCATAGCTAAAAATGAAGTGCCAACCTGGTGAAGTTACAACACAGGACTTTCTGCATGCCAAACAACAGAAACAGCATGAGATAGACAGAGCTAAGTGATCCCACAACCAATGGATCAGATCTAAGTTTTGCAGTTCTGCCACATCCAGTCAAGAATGGTCATGGACAATTAAACAACTAACAGGAGGAGGAGGCTCCACAAATATCCCCATCCTCAATCATGGGGGAGCCCTGCACATCAGTGCAAAAGGCAAGGCTGAAGCATTTGCAACCATCTTCAGCCAGAAGTGCCAAGTTGATGATCCATCTTGGCCTCCTCCTGAGGTCCCCAGCATCACAGATGCCAGTCCTCAGCCAATTCGATTCACTCCATGTAATATCAAGAAACACCTGAAGGCACTGGATACTGCAAAGACTATGGGTCCTGACATATTCCGGCAATAGTACTGAAGACCTGTGCTCCAGAACTTGCCGCAACCCTAGCCAAGCTGCTCCAGTACAACACTGGCATTGACCCGGCAATGTGGAAAATTGCCCAAGTATGTCCTACATACAAAAAGCAGGACAAATCCAACCCGGCCAATTACCCATCCCATCAGTCTACTTCCGATCATCAGCAAAGTGATGGAAGGTGTATTCGATAATGCTATCAAACGGCATTTGCTCAGACATAACCTGTTCACCGATGCTCAGTTTGGGTTCAGCCAGGGCCATCGGCTCCTGACCTCATTACAGCCTTGGTCCAAACATGGACAAAAAAGCTGAACTCAAGAGGTGAGGTGAGAGTGACTGCCCTTGACATCAACGCAGCATTTGACATCAAGCGTGGCATCAAGGAGACTGAGCAAAACTGGAGTCAATGGGAATCAGGGGTGTAACTCTCTGCTGGTTGGATTCATACCTACCACAAGGGAAGATGGTTGTGGTTGTTGGAGGTCAATCATCTCAGTCCCAGGTCATCACTGCAGGAGTTCCTGAGGATAGTGTCCTAGGCCCAATCATCTTCAACTGCTTCATCAATGGCCTTCCCTCCACCATACGGTCAAAAGTAGGAATGTTCACTGATGATTGTACAATGTTCAGCACCATTCACTACTCTCAGATACTGAAGCAGTCCCTGTCCATATGCAGCAAGACCTGGACAATATTCAGGCTTGGGCTGATATACTCAAGTGCTAGGCAATGACCATGTCCAACAAGAGAGAATAAAACTATCTCCCCTTGACATTCAATGGCATTAGCATCGCTGAATCCCCCACTATCAACATCCTGGGGGTTACCATTGAACAGAAACTGAACTGGACCAGCCATATGTAGGTACAAGAGCAGGTCAGAGGCTGGGAATTCTGCAGCAAGTAACTCAACTCCTGTCTCCTCAAAGCCTTTCCACCATCTACAAGGCACAAGTCAGGAGTGTGATGGAATACCATCCACTTGCCTGGATGGGTGCTGCTCCAACAACACTCAAGAAGCTCAACACCATCCAGGACAAAGCAGCCTATTTGATTGGCACCCCATCTACAAAAATTTACTCCCTCCACCACCAACGCACAGTGGCGGCAGTGTGCACCATCTACAAGATGCACTGCAGCAAGGCACCAAGTCTCCTTCGACAGCACCTTCCAAATCAGTTGGCCTCTACCGCCTAGAAGGCCAAAGGCAGTAGATGCATAGGAACGCCACCACCTGCAAGTTCTCCTCCAAGCCACACACCATCCTGACTTGGAACTATATCGCCGTACCTTCACTGTCGCTGGGTCAAAATCCTGGAACTCCCTTCCTAACAGCACTCTGGGTGTACCTACCCCACATGGACTGCAGTGGTTCAAGAAGGCAGCTCACCACCACCTTCTCAAGGGCAATTAGGGATGGGCAATAAATGCTGACCTATCCAGCGATGCTCACATCCCATGAATGAATAAAAATAAAATGAGATGGTCTGCTATAGCTCCTGGTGCATGTCAGGCACAGATGGGCGAAATCCTGGTACAGATGCTGAGATCATCGCACATGCAATGTTAGGGAATTATGCCAATCAACAGAATTAAACTCATCCTAAGTGAAACAATTGCTTAAGTGTATCACAATCTTTCACTTGCATGTCTGTGTTGTTTCATAAAGGATAAATGGGAATGGAGAGGAGCAGCTGGGAAATCAGGTGATGAATTTTGTTGAGCTCAAGATATTGGGCTTCATGGGGGGGGTGGGGGGGGTGTGGGGGGAATGCCAGAAGATCGCCGAGGCAGCGACTCACCACTGAGCCCGACACCGGGAATGCCGGGCCTGATCTTCCTGGTGGCGGCGAGGCTCCGTGGCAGCCCTCCACCGCTCTGCAACGAGACCTAACTTTAAATATTTAAATATAGGACATGAATATATTAACATACCTTTCACTGCAATCTTGCCGGCTGCCCGTGATCTTGCGTGCAGTGGCCGGAACTCACACGCTATCACTTTCTTGTCCAGGGAAAGCTGGTGCCACCGAGGTGGGGAAGGGAGGAACTTAGGATTTTTAGTGCAATGGGGGGCAGGGGCAAATCTGCATGTGTAGTGTAGAAGACGGGGAAATGGTGACCTCTGCTCTTTGTGCAGTTGGTGGGGGAAGGTCACATATTCGAATGCAAGTGTTTTGGCCAAAGGGGGGAAATGAGGCAGCCATTTATTTTCTTTGTATTGAGGGGCAAGTTCAGGCCAAAAATCAATTCAGTGTTTTTGGGTAGGATGGGGGTGGTGGAGGGGGAGGGGAGTAAGGGCTTCAACTGTGCAGGTCATCGAGTCATAGAGAGATACAGCACTGAAACAGGCCCTTCGGCCCACTGAGTCTGTGCCGACCATCAACCACCCATTTATACTAATCCTACATTAATCCCATATTCCTTACAACATCCCCACAATTCTCCTAACACCTACCTACACTAGAGGCGATTTACAATGGCCAATTTACTTATCAACCTGCAAGTCTTTGGCTGTGGGAGGAAACCGGAGCACCCGGCAGAAACCCACACGGTCACAGGAAGAACTTGCATACTCCGCACAGGCAGTACCCAGAACCGAACCCGGGTTGCTGGAGCTGTGAGGCTACAGCACTAACCACTGCGCCACTGTGCCGCCCATAAAGGTCTGGCAGCCCTTTGCGCAGGCGGGGGCGCCATTTTCAGAGGTAGCTGATGTTGTTGGCGGCGTTGCAGAGCCCACCCCTGCCATGTGATTGTGGGGGGGGGGGGACTGCCCAGCATTTGCAGATAAGCCATCGTGCACTAGATCATGGCGGCACGTGGCCCATAAGTGCGGGCCGCCATTTTTTTGCCGGTGGCAGGAGAATAACATTCAGTCCCAGATGGGATCCAGAAACAGCAAGGGTAGACTATCATCCTTACTGTCTGGGCATTAAGTATTTCCTAGGCAAAGGATGCAAAGTAAAATCTAACGGGGAGCAACACACATTGGTAACAGGACTTGCCTGATTTCCCTTGCACTGACATTAATGTAATGATAATCCAGCAGATTCTGTAAGCGGCATCCAATCCTTGACACCAGATTTTAATTTTGGCACTCTACCCAAGAAATGCCACTTGTTCAGGTAGTAAAGACAAAATTCTACTCCCAGGTCAGTACCATGAAGACCATTGCATGGAAATACCCACTTGGGGTCGGGGAGGGCAGTTATTTTGTCCACCCCAGAAAAGACCTAATGGTTAAAGTGAACTGGGAGCAGAGCAATGACATTGCCTGCCAATTTTCCAATTGTCATTATTGCCTAAGTGACCAGCAACCTAGACACTGGCATCCAGGTCAATACCTGAGGCAAGTAGTGCCAACAGAGGAATCTAGGCCCAAGTCTTGGTCTAGAACATTCCAGAAGATTGCAAGCAGATACAGTATGAACTCTTTGCTCAGAGGGCTGTGAATCTTTTGAGTTATCTGCCCCAAAGGGCTGTGGATGCTCAGTGGTTGAATATATTCAAGGCTGAGAGACAGATTTTTAGCTGCTAAGGGAATTGAGAGATATGGGGAGAGTGTGGAAAGGTGAAGCTAAGGTAGTAGATCAGCCATGATCTTGATAAAGGGTAGAGAAGACTCAAAGGGCTGAATGGCCTACTGCTCTTATTTCTTATGTTCTTACGAATGGATCCTGTTGTCTGTCACAGAAGACAAACAGAGCCTGTGCTGATGCTAGTCATTAGCCAGTTGCTAGAAGGTGCATGAAAGTGATCTATGATGCTCTGCTTCTGATTTTCCATCTTCCCCCTGCAGAGAAGCATGTACCTCCTATAGAGTATTTCTCCGTGACATGGTTGAGATTGGGGAACTGTGGGCATGAATCCATGCTGTGCCAGTCTGTAGCACAGCATGTTGGAGCTGTGCCATTGTGATATTACTGGAATTTTTGTGCTAAGATATAGTGAAATGTACATTGGCATAAATTTTAAAGAAAGTTTCATTGCAGGATGCAAGCGTAGAGAAAGCTGCCTGCACAGCAATAGGAATAATGACTTTATTCAGGAAGTGAACTCAGTACACTGCAGGTGATGGTCAGAATGGTATTATCGTGTCACTTCGGAATCATAGGTATAGTGTAAGAATTATACCAAAAAGTTTTTTTTGCATTTAATTAATCATATAATTAAAATGGAAGAAAATAGTAAATTCACTGAAGCAAGAGGCCAAAGAAAGAAAAGACTGATTTGCACTTACATAGCACTTTTCACAACCTCAGGATGTCTCAAAGCACTTTACAGCCAATGAAGTACTTTTTAAACTGCAATTACTATAGGAATATAGGAATGTTGTATTGAGAGCTAAAGCCTGGCTACCCGACCCAAACCCGACCACATGTGTCAGGTTTGGGTGGGGTCGGGTCTGTATTCTATGTCCAGCATTCGGGTCAGGTCGGGTCAGGTCGGGCTGGACTGTACTGTTTTCTTTTGTATTGTTTTCTTTTTAATCTATGTTTTGATGCGATTTTTTTCTGCCTTCAATAAAATGTTTGATATTGTCAGGTTGGGCATGAAAAGAAATTAAAGGACTCGGGCTCCAGTTGGGTTCGGGTTGGCTGTGGTTGGATCGGGCTCGGGTCGGGTTTTAATTTTATACCTGAGCCAGGTTTTATTGAGAGCAGTACAGGAGCATTATTATGATTCCACTGCAACTGCCACTGTCAAAGCATTGTGCAGTTGCTGCACGCCCCCATGTTGAATATTACGATACTAAATCATATAAATAATTTAAGTACGCTCCGTGCATGGCTGGGCATTTGTCCAGGAATACGGCTATTTAAAGGCTGCAGTGCCAACTTAAAGGGATTGCATTCAGTGAAAGGAAAGTGCTCACTTCCAGGAACAAAGTAAAATCAGTGAGCATTTTTAAAGGCTGAAATATAACTGAAAAAAGGTAATCTTTGTAAAGACTGCAGAGGAGAAAGTAATTGTGGCTGAAACTGAAAGAAAGGAAAAGCTAACAGGAAGGCTTGAAATGCAGCTTGTGGCTGTGGCAGAGTAGCACTTCACCAGATGCCCTGTTTGATGCCTGATGAGGTGAATATCCTGCTGCAAGGTGGGTTGAGGATAGTTGCCCTGTTTGGCCCTTCAGTGCACCCTCCCAGAGGCTGGCATCATGCCTGACTAGAAGTGGCAGCCAAGCTCAGGAGCTACAGGGCATGGAAGTAGATGAAGGAGACGATGGCACACCTTTGTGTAATCTGTCAAGGTAAAATTGCTCAATAATGACATATAGCAGATAGAAGGCCCAAGATTCAATTGGGATTCAATTGTTCTCCTATGTCTAGCATTAACATGACCTGACCAGTCTTTCATTGCATCTCATTCATATCCATTTCTCAACATGACACAAAGTCAAGATCTAGCATAGAAGTGAAAACTTTATCACACTCACATCTTCCATGGGTTTCAGACATCAAAGCACTGAAACATAACCTAGCCGTTTGATGCATGATCACTTTCTGAAACATGTGGGCCTGCAGGTGGGGCATGTGTGTGTCACTGGTCATGGACTCCGTCAACTTGCATGTTAAAACTACTTTGCTGCTTGTATGGCAATCATACATAATGGGATTCCCACAGGAAATTGGATATTGCAGGATTAAATGATGTTTTCATGAATTCCCCTGAGGGGCAACAATGGATGGGGAAGGGGAATTATAGCTGAAGGTTTGAATGTACACAGAAAAATATTCAAAATTCAGCTAAGCAATGTAAAGCTTCGGCCAAACTTTTTTTTTAAGCTCACATGAATGTGGCAACAGTTTGCCTTTTAAGAAACCACTTCCAACTTAGTCGGTTGATCCTGGCAAGAGGGCCTGCTTTGTACGAGCATTCATTAGAAGGGTGGATGGTAAGGCAGATATGATAGAACTTTGAATGGAGGATGTCAACATGTTATAACTCTGCAAGTTATCTGCATGGAGCTTCTTCAACATGCCACCATTTCCACAGGAATTTGGATCATCACGCAGTTGCGGTGAAAACCGAGCAGATCTAGAGTCTGCCCCAAACTCTACCCACCTCCCCCCCACCTCACCCCCCCATGAGAAAAGTGCTTGATCTGTGCTCTTCCCCATTCCAGTTCTTTTGGGCCTATGGTCTCTGTTCCTTGCTTGATGCCTTTGTGTAAAACATTTGAAACAAACAAGTCCTTTGGCACAAATAAAAACAGGAAGTGCTGTAAATACTCAGGAGATCAGGCAGCATCCATGGAGACAGAAACAGACTGGACATTTCGGGTCGATGACCATTCATCAGAACTGGGAAAAGTAAGAAATGTAACAGGTTTTGAGCAAGTGAAAGAGGCAGAGAGTGGGAAGAAGAACAAAAGGGAAGGTCTGTGATAGGGTGGAAGATGGGAGATATTAAATGACAAAACCATTGGTTCTGCAGAGCAAAAGGCAGTGAAAAGGAAAAGATTAGTAAAAGACAAATGTGGGCCCACTACAGGCAAAGATGGGAGAATTTATAATGGGGAATAGAAAATGGCAGAGAAACTAAACAAATACTTTGGTGGGGGGTAGGTTTGGAGGCGGAGAGTTCATAAAATTGGGTGGGATGGTGGCGGGATTCTCTTTTCCTCCCACCACCGCCTGCGTCAAAATTTAGTCTGAGGCAGGAAGGCCTGTGAATGGCCTTCTGGCCTCACCACCAATTGAGGCTGTTAACTGGGCAATCAACCCCAATTAAGGGCCTCATCCTGCCACTGCAAATAGCATGCGGTGGGCAGCCCTGTCGCCGCATGGGCCCTGACCTAACTGTGGCTTGGATCCAGCACCACTCCTAGGCCTCCAGTCGGTGCTCCTCCAGCAGCAGTCATCGCCTCCACGGTGGCGCTGCTCAGTGGAAGAGCTGCTGGCTTCTGATTGGCTGTGAGCTCTCCAGGGGCGGGCTTCTGGCAACGGGGTCCTTGATCCTGTGGGAGGCCCACCGCTGTCCATTTAAGTGCCTGATTGGCACTAGATTCAGCCGGCCTTCCGGAGAAGAGGTGACTCGGGGTTCTTGGTGTCATTTTTTCCAGAAGTCAAGAACCCCATTGCAAGAATAAAATCCTGGCCCTTGTGTCTGTCTCCATGGAGAAAGATACAAAAAAAAACAGGAATACTAGAGAACCAAGGGGTTAGCGATAATGAGGAACTGAAAGAATTTATCATTAGTAAAAAAAAAAGTAATACTGGAGAAATTAATGGGATTGAAAGTTGATAAATCCCCTGGACCTGATGATCTACATCCCAGAATGTTGAAAGAGGTGGCTGTAGAGATAGTGGATGCATTGGTGGTCATCTTACAAAATTCTATGGATTCTGGAACAGTTTCTGCACATTGGAAGGTAGCAAATGTAACCCAGCTATTTAAGAAAGGAGGGAGAGAGAAAATGGGGAAGTACGGACGTGTTAGCTTAACATTAGGAGTAGGGAAAATGCTAGAATCTATTATAAAGGATGTGATAACTGGATACTTCGAAAATAATAGGATTGGACAGAGTCAACATGGATTTATGATAGGAAAATCATGTTTAACAAACCTGATGGAGTTTTTTGTGGATATAACAAACTGAATAGATAAGGGGGTGTGGTGTACTTGGATTGTCAGAAGGCTTTCGACAAGATCCCACACAGAAGGTTAGTAAACAAAATTAGAGAACATGGGATTGGGGTTAATATGCTAGCATGGATTGAGAAAAGAGAGAGTAGGAATAAACGGGTCATTCTCAGGTTGGCAGGTTGTGACTAGTGGGGTACCGCAAGGGTCAATACTTGGACCCCAGTACTTACAATCTATATCAATGATTTGGATGTGGGGCACCAAATATAATATTTCCAAGTTTGCTGATGACACAAAACTAGGTGGGAATGTGAGTTGTAAGGAGGATGCAAAGAGGCTTCAAGGGGATTTAGACAGGCGAAGTAAGTGGACAAGAACATGGCAGATGGAATATAATGTGGAAGTTATCCACATTGGTAGGAGAAACAGAAATGCAGAGTATTTCTTAAATGGTGAGAGATTGGGAAGTATTGATGTTCAAAGGGAACTGGGTGTCCTTGTTCATAGGTCATTGAAAGTTAACACGCAGCTGCAGCAAGCAATTAAGAAGCCAAATGTTATGTTGGCTTTTATTGCAAGACAATTTGAGTACAGGAGTAACAAAGTCTTGCTGCAATTGTATAAAGCCTCAGTGAGACCTCACCTGGAGTATTGTGTATAGTTTTGGTCTCCTTACCTAATGATGGATATCCTTACCATAGAGGGAGTGCAACAAAGATACACCCTGGAATGTCCTATGAGGAGAGATTGAAGAGACTGGGCCTGTATTCTCTAGAGTTCAGAAAAATGAGAGGTGATCTTATTGAGAGTACAAAATTCTTACAGGGCTTGACAGGGTAGATGCAGGAAAGATGTTTCCCCTGGCTGGGGGATCTAGAACCAGGGGACACAGGCTCCGAATAAGAGGTAGTCCATTTAGGACTGATATGAGGAGGAATTTCTTCACTCAGTCATTGAGTATGTTCAAGATTGAGATGGATAGATTTCTAGATATTAAAGATATCAAGGGATATGGGGATGGTGCAGTAATATGATGTTGAGGTAGAAGATCAGCCATGTTCTAGTTGAATGGCAGAGCAGTCGCGACGAGCCGAATGACCTACTCCTGCTCCTATTTCCTATGTTACTATGTAATAGGACATGTAAAGAAACAAAAGATGTGTCCAGAAGAAGTGTGTAATAAACAGCTGCCATCCGAAAAACTGGAGAAAAACAAGGTAAAAACTGTTACAACCACATGATGTGATGTGGGTGGTTCCCAATGTTCAACTCCCCAGCTGACCACAGCAAGTGTATTTGTATTAAAATTTAACCCCTTTGCTGTTTTATTTTTCAAATAAACAGAGAGAGGCAGGTTTTCTTCTAGGTTTTACAAACAGAAAGTCAATTGTTTATCGATCAATACGCCTTATCCTGAAATTGTCGCAACCGCATCCACTCACGCATTCATTTGTGCACACACACACACATAAACACAAATACAAACACACATACACAAGAAGAGACAAATAGAGAAATGAAAAAGGAAGGTGACTTTTAGTGGGGGGAAGGTGACCATAAGCCTGTTGAATTCTTTTGGAAATCAAGTTCTCAATGGATGCAGGACAGAGATGAGTGTAGATTTCTCTCTTGATTTTAGGTTCAATTGAAGATGGTGAGTTACTCTAGATCGTGCTGCTGTATAATGTAGATGTCAGATTCTGCAGCAGGGTATGTGCTTTTTCTGGCTTGGCCAGAACACAAGCTGTTAGAATATTACTTTTTCTCTCTTTCTTTCTCTCTCTCTTTTTCTCGCTCTTTCCCTCTCTCATTCTCTCTCTCTTTTTCTCTCTCTCTTTCTTTCTTTAGAGTCATAGAGTTATACAGCACAGAAACAGGCCTTTCAGCCCATCGTGTCCATGCTGGCCATCAAGAACCTATCTATCCTAATGCCATTTTCCAGAACTTGGCATGTAGCCTTGTATGCTATGGCATTTCAAGTGCTCATCTAGATATTTCTTAAATGCTGTGATGGTTCCTGCCTCTACCACCCCTTTAGGTAGTGCGTTCGAGATTCCAACCACCCTCTGGGTGAAATTTTTTTCCTGAAATCCCCTATAAACCTCCTGTCCCTTACCTTAAATCTATGCCCCCTGGTTATTGACACCTTCGCTAAGGGAAAAGTTTCTTCCTATCTACCCTATTTATGCCCCTCATAATTTTGTATACGTCAGTCAGGTCCCCCTCAGCCTTCTCTACTCTAAGGAAAACAACCCTAACCTATCCAGTCTCTCTTCATAGCTGAAATGCTCTAGCCCAGGCAACATCCTGGTGAATCTCCTTTGCACCCTCTCCAGTGCAATCACATCCTTCCTATAGTATGGTGCCCAGAACTGTACACAGTACTCCAGCTGTGGCCTAACTAGCATTTTATACAGCTCCATCATAACCTCCCTGCTCTTATATTCTATGCCTCGTCCAAGGGGAGGCGGTGGCGTAGTGGTATTGTCACTGGACTAGTAACCCAGAGACCCAGGGTATTGCTCTGGGGACATGGGTTCAAATCCCAGCACAGCAGAAGGTGGAACTTGAATTCAATTAATAAATCTGGAATTAAAAAGCTAGTCTAATGATGGCCATGAAACCATTGTCAATTGTTGTAAAAAACCCATCTGGTTCACTAATGTCCTTTAGGGAAGGAAATCTGCTGTGGTTGATTCTTACATCCTCTGAAATGGCCTAGCAAGCCACTCAGTTGTATCTAACCAATACAAAGTCAATAAAAACAGCACTGTGGGTGTACCTACCCCACATGGACTGCAGCGGTTCGAGAAGGCAGCTCACCACTACCTTCTCAAGGGCAATTAGGGATGGACAATAAATGCTGGCCTGGCCAGCGATGCCCACATCCCATAAATGAATAAAAAAAAATAAAGGCAAGTATCCCATATACCTCCCTAACCACCTTATCTACCTGTGCTGCTGCCTTCAGTGATCTATGGACAAGTACACCAAGGTCCCTCTGACACTTTGTACTTCCCAGGGTCCTACCATCCATTGTATATTCTCTTTTCTTGTTAGTCCTCCCAAAATGCATCATCTCACACTTCTCAGGATTATATTCCATTTGCCACTGCTCCGCCCATCTTACCAGCCCATCTATATCGTCCTGTAATCTAAGGCTTTTCTCCTCACTATTTACGACACCGCCAATTTTCATTTCATCTGTGAACTTACTAGTCATACCTCCTATATTCATGTCTAAATCATTAATGTACTCTTCAAACAGCAAGAGTCCCAGCACCTATCCCTCCTGTACAGCACTGGTCACAGGCTTCCAATCGCAAAAACAACTCTCAACCATCACCCTCTGCCTCCTGCCACTAAGCCAATTTTGGATCCAATTTGCCAAATTGCCCTGGATCCCATGATCCCATCCTGACCAATCTCCCATGAGGGACTTTATCAAAAGCCTTACTGAAGTCCATGTAGACTACATCAACTGCTTTACCCTCATCTACACATCTAGTCACCTCCTTTAAAAATTCAATCAAGTTTGTTAGACATGATCTCCCCTTGACAAAGCCTTGCTGACTATCTTTGATTAATCCCTGCCTCTCCAAATGGAGATTAATCTTGTCCATCAGAATTTCTTCCAATAGTTTCCCTTCTACTGATGTTAGACTCACCGGCCTGTAATTTCCTGGTTTATCCCTGCTACATTTCTTGAATAATGGTACCACATTCGCTGTCCTCCAATCCTCTGGCACCTCTCCTGTGGTCAGAGAGGTTTTAAAAATTTGTGTCAGAATCCCTGCTATCTCTTTCCTTGCCTTACGTAACAGCCTGGGATACATCTCATCTGGGCCTGGGGATTTATCCTCTTCCCTTTCAATGCTAATTTGTTTGAGTATATCACAATCTCCCTCCCTGATCGCTACACCTACATCATCCTTCTCCATAGTGAACATAGATGATTTTCTTTCTTTTTTTTCCTTTTCTTTCCTTTCCTTTGCTTTTCTTTTCTTTTCTTTCCTTTCCTTTGCTTTTCTTTTCTTTCAAAAGTTAAACTGTTATCTCTCACCTCCTGTTAGGAGATCTCTGATCTTTTCCGCATGGTGTTTTATACAATGGCCAGGACATGACTACTCCACACCACCTTTGTTTCAGAAGACATTCAATTATGGAATGTTTTGGGATAGGTGTAGGATGGGTTCAATTGATACCTCTTAGCTTTGAAAACTTGTCCTTTGTATTTGTCAGACAGTTTGAATACACAAAAGGCCGATCCATTTTCCTTTGGTGGCCATTTATTTATTTTAAAATAAAGGTTCATTTTCTTAAAGGCAGACAGTTTTGCATACTCTTCAGAGTTGGTCCATGATTGTTATATCGTCACACTCCTGGTGTGTGTGACACGTCCCCAAAAAGAAAAAAAATGAAATTCCTTGGATTTCATTTTTATGTTGTTTGTTTTTTGGGTTGAGAAAAAGGGAACAAAAAACTATCGGAAATTTTAGGGTCATACCACTTTATACAGTCATTCCATTCACTCGCCAGGCTTCACGTCCCGAGTCTGATATCAATTTGATTTACGTTGTGTTCTTTACATTCTGGACAGTGCGTTGGCGAGGACATTGTCTTTTCCCACTATGTGTGAAATATTTGAATGGTTGGAGGATTACATTCCATTGAAATAAGCCTGGCATGTTTACTTTGAATTTTTCCAGCAAGGTGAGTGGATTGTGATCCATGTGAATTTGAATCTCTTTGTGCCTCTTATTGGCATAGACTTTGAAACGTTGAAGAGCACAGAGGAGTCCTAATGCTTCCTTTTCTATCGTGGAGTATTTCTTTAGTGTCTGTTCAGTTTTTTATAGAGTAATAGCCTTTCTAAACCTGAATCATCATCCTGGAGTAGGACGCGCCTACTCCAACATCACTGGCATCAATGGCCATTTTTAAAGATTTGTTGAAAGTCGGGGCTGCCAATACTGTGTCATTTGTGAGAATTGCTTTCAACTTTTTGAATGCTAGCTGGCACGGCTCTGAGGTGTTCCTTTGCTACCACACAGATCTGGGAAAGTCTCTCCCGGAAGGTGGTCACATAGTTTAATATTGAGGTTTCCCCCCTTTGATCTAGGAACTTTTCCTTATCAGTTTTAGGGAGCCTCTCACCTCATGTACGAAAATCAATTCAAAGGGAGTAAAACCCATGGATTTATAGGGGGAATTCCAGGTAGCAAAGAGCAAGAAAATTACTCCTTTATCCCACTCATAGGGGTATTTACTGCAATATGCTCGAAGCATAGTTTTTAGTGTCTGATGTTACCGTTCCAGTGCCCCTTGTGATCGTGGGTGATTTCAGCTGGTCAATACTGAGGCTTTGTATGACCTCCTGGAACATTCGGGACATGAAATTAGTTCCCTGTTCGGACTGAGTTTCTTTGGGGAGTCTATATCTGGTGAAGAACTGGGTTAACCCCTTGACTATGGTTTTGGTAGTAATTTTCCTAAAGAGTATGGCCTCTGGGAATCTGGTGGCCATATCCATGATAGTTAACAGGTACTGATGACCTGTTTTGGTTTTGGGTAGCAAATTCCAAGCAATCGATTACAACTCTACCGAAAGGTTCTTCGAAAGCAAGACTGGGGATCAGTGGCACAGGTTTAATGGTAGCTTGGGGGTTTCCCAATAATCTGGCAGAGATGGCAAGTCTGGCAGAATTTAACCACATCCTTGTGGAGTTGTGGTCAGTAAAAGTGTCAGCTAATTAGGGCTTGGGTCTTTTGGGTGCCTATATGCCCAGTCATAGGTATTTCGCAGAATCTCTCTGCGATACTTAGGGGCAATCACTATTTACATACATACATAGATACATACATACAAATATATATACGAACTAGGACCAGGAGTAGGCTATTCTCACCAAACTTATTCCCCATATTTGGTGTGTTTACACACATGCATTTTAATGCTGTCTTTGTATTCCTCATATTCCTTCTCAGTCCGATCCCATCTAATACGGAACTATTCCCTTCTCTTGTACTGCCTAACACTCTCACATTATGCACCTTATTCCTCTTTTCTACTTCTATATGCTGGTGCCCATCCCCCTGCCAGTTTAGTTTAAACCCTCCCCAACCACACTAGTGAATCTCCCCATGAGGATATTGGTCGTAGTCCTGTTGAGGTGCAACCCATCCCATTTGAATATGTGCTTTCTGTCTCAGAACTGGTCCCAATGCCCCAAGAATCTGAAGCCCTCCCTTCTGCACCATGCTTCAAGCCACGCATTGATCCTCCTTACCTTCCTATTTGTACCCTTGCTAGCGGTGACTCTGGGTGTAATCCAGAGATTACTACCTTCGAGGTCCTACACTTTAATTTTCTCCATAGCTCCTGAAAACTTGCCCTTATTATGTCGTTGGTTCCAACGAGCACCACAACTTCTGGAACACTCCCTTCCCCCTGCAGAATATCCTGCACCCCCTCGGTGATGTTCTTTACCCTAGCACCAAGGAGGCAACACACCATGCGAGACTCAGGTTACAAAAATGCCTATCTGTCCCCCTGACTATGGAATCACCTATAACAACTGCATTTCTGCACTTTGCTTCTTCATCCTGTACAGTCCCATGCCCATTGGTGCCATGGTCTGGACTGCACTCCTTCAAGGTGTCGCCACTCCTCTTCAAAGCTGAGTACTGGTTTGAGAGTGACACATATCCTGATGACTCCTGCACTTCCTGCCTCTTCCTACTTTAGATTAGATTAGATTAGAGATACAGCACTGAAACAGGCCCTTCGGCCCACCGAGTCTGTGCCGAACATCAACCACCCATTTATACTAATCCTACACTAATCCCATATTTCCCTACCACCTACCTATACTAGTGACAATTTATAATGGCCAATTTACCTATCAACCTGCAAGTCTTTTGGCTTGTGGGAGGAAACCGGAGCACCCGGAGAAAACCCACGCAGACACAGGGAGAACTTGCAAACTCCACACAGGCAGTACCCGGAATCGAACCCGAGTCCCTGGAGCTGTGAGGCTGCGGTGCTAACCACTGCGCCACTGTGCCGCAGCACTCTTCCGGATGAAACATAGAAACATAGAAAATAGGAGCAGGAGTAGGCCATTCGGCCGTTCGAGCCTGCTCTGCCATTCATTATGATCATGGCTGATCATCCAACTCAGTAACCTGTTCCCGCTTTTGCCCCATACCCTTTGATCCCTTGAGACCTAAGAGCTATATCTAACTCCTTCTTGAAAACATACAATGTTTTGGCCTCAACTGCTTTCTGTGGTAAAAAATTCCACAGGTTCATCACTCTCTGGGTGAAGAAATTTCTCCTCATCTCAGTGCTGAAAGGTTTACCCCGTATCCTTAGACTATGACCCCTGGTTCTGGACTCCCCCACCATCGAGAACATCCTTCCTGCATCTACCCTGTCAGGTCCTGTTAGAATTTTATAGGTTTCTATGAGATGCCCCCTCACTCTTCTGAACTCCAGCGAATATAATCCTAACCGACTCAATCTCTCCTCATACGTCAGTCCTGCCATCCCAGGAATCAGTCTGGTAAACCTTCGCTGCACTCCCTCTATAGCAAGAACATCCTTCCTCAGATAAGGAGACCAAAACTGCACACAATATTCCAGGTGTGGCCTTACCAAGGCCCTGTATAATTGCAGCAAGACATCCCTGCTCCTGTACTCGAATCCTCTCGCTATGAAGGCCAACAGACCATCTGCCTTTTTTACTGCCTGTTGCACCTGCATGCTTACTTTCAGCAACTGGTGTACGAGAACACCCAGGTCTCGTTGCATATTCCCCTCTCTCAGTTTATAGCCATTCAGATAATAATCTGCCTTCCTGTTTTTGCTACCAAAGTGAATAACCTCACATTTATCCACATTATACAGCATCTGCCAAGCATTAGCCCACTCACTCAACTTGTCCAATCACCCTGAAGCCTCTCTGCATCCTCCTCACAACTCATCCTCCTACCCAGTTTTGTGTTATCTGCAAATTTGGAGATATTACATTTAGTTCCCTCATCTAAATCATTAATGTATATTGTGAATAGCTGGGGTCCGAGCACCGATCCCTGCGGTACCCCACTAGTTACTGCCTGCCATTCGGAAAAAGACCCATTTATCCCTCCTTTTTGTTTCCTGTCCGTCAACCAATTTTCTATTCATCGCAATAGACTGCCCCCAATCCCATGCGCTTTAATTTTACACGCTAATCTCTTATGTGGGACTTTGTCGAAAGCCTTCTGAAAATCCAAATAAATCACATCCACTGGCTCCCCCTCATCAACTCTACTAGTTACATCCTCGAAGAATTCTAGTAGATTTGTCAAGCATGATTTCCCTTTCGTAAATCCATGCTGACTCTGTCCGATTCTACCACTGTTCTCCAAGTGCTCTGCTATAAAATCTTTGATAATAGACTCTAGAATTCTCCCCACTACCGATATCAGGCTGACTGGTCTATAATTCCCTGCTTCCTCTCGACCTCCCTTTTTAAATAGTGGGGTGACATAAGCTACCCTCCAATCTGTAGGAACTGTTCCAGAGTCTATAGAATCTTGGAAGATGACCACCAATGCATCCACTATTTCTAGGGCCACTTCCTTAAGTACTCTGGGATGCATACCATCAGGCCCTGGGGATTTATCGGCCTTCAATCCCATCAATTTCCCCAACACCATTTCTCTACTAATACTGATTTCTATCAGTTCCTCTCTCTCACAAATCCCTGTGTTCCCCAACATTTCTGGTATGATATTTGTGTCCTCCTTTGTGAAGACAGAACCAAAGTATGCATTTAGTTGGTCAGCCATTTCTTTATTCCCCATAATAAATTCCCCTGTTTCTGACTGTAAGGGACCTACATTTGTCCTATCCAGACCTCCTACTGCCTGTGGGGTGTACAATCCAGGAAACTTTTCTGCTCTCTGATGCTCTGCAGTGATTCCAGCAGCCCTCAAGCTGAGAAATCCTGAGCTCAAGTTGAAGCAGCTGGAGACACTTCCTACACACATGGTCACCCAAGACACATGAAGTGTCTTGAAGTTCCCACACGGCACAGGAATTGCAAGCAACAGGTCACAGCTGCCCATCCATGATCTAAAGAAAAGTCTCTATTTCCTTTTTAAACAATCTATTTAGTACCCTGTTTAAACTATCGATTTTAATACCTCTAGTCCTGCTCTGTGCTTATTCTATTATTTCAACATTTGCGATGACATTACCCCAGTTGAATATTTTTAATTTCCCAGCTCCTAATTTGAAATAATACCTTCCCTGCTGGTCTCACTTTCTCTAGCTCTCTGCTGCTGCACTTTTAAACTCCCCGCTGGTCTCCTTAAAAAACAGTGAACTCATGCAACGTGACTCCTTGTCCTGTGACATCACTTCACAATACATTCTAGCCTCTCGGCACTGTTCCACTCTCCCGCGGTGCTTTGCTGCTCTTTGTAGAGAGATTGGACGTCCATGGTGAAAAGGAAATGTTTAAGGCCAGGAAATTGGAAACAGTTAAGTAATTGAGAGCATCAGAAGAGTCACAGATGTAGGTGGGGAGAGACTAGACAAGGGGAAGGAAAATAGAATGAAGATAGGAAGAAATCAGTTCAATGTGGCAAGAACAGGCTGAAACAATGGGTTTATTAGGGTAGTCCTGATGTGGATCTTGGGAAGGAGGTGGAAGCAGACTGTACGGGTTTGGGGAACGATGAGGTCAGAGGCCATGGAGGGAAAATCTCCAAAGAAGGTGAGGTCAAGGACAGTCCTGGCTTGATGTTTGGTGGTGGGGTCATGGTCCAGAGGGAGGTAGGAAGAAGTGTCGGAGAGTTAGCACCCAGCCTCTGCTAGGTAGAGGTCAGTTCGCCAGACAACAACAGCACATGCTTGTCGGTAGATTTGATAACAATGGGCCTGAGAGAATGGAGTAGAGCAGGTTCAGAGGGAGACATATTAAAGTGAGTGAGGGGAGCAGGGAAGTTGAGACAGCTGATCAAGCCAGCAGCTCTCAATGAAAAGATCAAGAAAGGGTAAGAGACCAGTGGGAGGATCCAGGTGGAGGGAGAATAATGGAGACACTGAAGTCCTTTGGCATTGTGGTATCACACCAATGAAAATCTGATTTTGGTCATGTCTCCATTAGTCTCAAAGAACAGTACAGCACAGGAACAGGCCATTCGGCCCTACAAGCCTGCGCCGATCTTGATGCCTGCCTAAACTAAAACCTTCTGCACTTCTAGGGACCGTATCCCTCGATTCCCATCCAATTCATGTATTTGTCAAGATGCCTCTTAAAAGTTGCTATCGTACCTGCTTCCACCACCTCCCCCGACAGCAAGTTCCATGCACTCACCACCCTCTGTGTAAAGAACTTGCCTCGCACATTCCCTCTAAACTTTGCCCCTCGCACCTTAAACCTATGTCCCCTAGTAACTGACTCTTCCACCCTGGGAAAAACCTTCTGACTATCCACTCTGTCCATGCCACTCATAACTTTGTAAACCTCTATCATGTCACCCCTCCACCTCCGTCATTCCAGTGAAAACAATCCGAGTTTATCCAACCTCTCCTCATAGCTAATGCCCTCCAGACCAGGCAACATCCTGGTAAACCTCTTCTGTACCCTCTCCAAAGCCTCCACGTCCTTCTGGTAGTGTGGCGACCAGAATTGCACACAATATTCTAAGTGTGGCCTAACAAAAGTTCTGGGCAGCTGCAGCATGACTTGCCAATTTTTATACTCTATGCCCCGACCGATGAAAGCAAGCATGCCGTATGCCTTCTTGACTACCTTATCCACCAACATTGCCACTTTCAGTGACCTGTGGACCTATACGCCCAGATCTCTCTGCCTGTCAATACTCCTAAGGGTTCTGCCATTTACTGTATACTTCCCACCTGCATCAGACCTTCCAAAATGCATTACCTCACATTTGTCCAGATTAAACTCCATCTGCCATTTCTCCACCCAAGTCTCCAACCGATCTAAATCCTGCTGTATCCTCTGACAATCCTCATCACTATCCGCAACTCCACCAACCTTTGTGTCGTCCGCAAACTTACTAATCAGACCAGCTACATTTTCCTCCAAATCATTTATATATACTACAAACAGCAAAGGTGCCAGCACTGATCCCTGCGGAACACCACTAGTCACATCCCTCCATTCAGAAAAGCACCCTTCCACTGCTACCCTCTGTCTTCTATGACCGAGCCAGTACTGTATCCATCTTGCCAGCTCACCTCTGATCCCATGTGACTTCACCTTTTGTACCAGTCTGCCATGAGGAACCTTGTCAAAGGCTTTACTGAAGTCCATCTTACTGAAGTATAGACAACATCCACTACCCTTCCATCAATCCTCTTCGTCACTTCCTCAAAAAACTCAATCAAGTTAGTGAGACACGACCTCCCATTCACAAAACCATGCTGTCTCTCGCTAATAAGTTCGTTTGTTTCCAAATGGGAGTAAATCCTGTCCCGAAGAATCCTCTCTAATAAATTTCCCTGCCACTAACGTAAGGCTCACCGGCCTATAAGTTCCTGGATTATCCTTGCTACCCTTCTTAAGCAAAGGAACAACATTGGCTATTCTCTAGTCCTCTGGGACCTCACCTGTAGCCAATGAGGATACAACGATTTCTGTCAAGGCCCCAGCAATTTCTTCCCTTGCCTCCCTCAGTATTCTGGGGTAGATCCCATCAGGCCCTGGGGACTTATCTACCTTAATGCTTGGCAAGACGCCCAACACCTCCTCCTTTTTGATAACGACATGACCGAGACTATCTACACTCCATTCCCTAGGCTCATCATCCACCAAGTCCTTCTCCTTGGTGAATACTGATGCAAAGTAAACATTTAGTACCTCGCCCATTTCCTCTGGCTGCACACATAGATTCCCTCCTCTGTCCTTGAGTGGGCCAACCCTTTCCCTGGTTACCCTCTTGCTCTTTATGTACGTATAAAAAGCCTTGGGATTTTCCTTAATCCTGTTTGCCAATGACTTTTCATGACCCCTTTCAGTCCTCCTGACTCCTTGCTTAAGTTCCTTCCTACTGTCTTTATATTACTCAAGGGCTTCAGCTGTTCCCAGCCTTCTAGTCCTTACAAATGCTTCCTTTTTCTTTTTGACGAGGCTCACAATATCCCGTGTTATCCAAGCTTCCCGAAACTTGCCAAACTTGTCCTTCTTCCTCACAGGAACATGCTGGTCCTGGATTCTAATCAGCTGACGTTTGAAAGACTCCCACATGTCAGATGTTGATTTACCCTCAAACAGCCGCCCCCAATCTAAATTCTTCAGTTCCTGCCGAATATTGTTATAATTAGCCTTCCCCCAATTTAGCACCTTCACCCGAGGACTACTCTTATCCTTATCCACAAGTACCTTAAAACTTATGGAATTATGGTCACTGTTCCCGACAAGCTCCCCTACTGAAACTTCGACCACCTGGCCGGGCTCATTCCCCAATACCAGGTCCAGTACGGCCCCATCCCTAGTTGGACTATCTATATATTGTTTCAAGAAGCCCTCCTGGATGCTCCTTACAAATTCTGTCCCATCCAAGCCCCTAGCACAAAGTGAGTCCCAGTCAATATAGGGGAAGTTAAAATCACCCACCACTACAACCCTGTTACATAGAACATAGAACAGTACAGCACAGTAATGGCCCTTCGGCCCACGATGTTGTGCCGAACCTTTAACCTACTCTAAGATCAAACTACCTACCTACCCTTCATTCTACTATCATCCATGCACCTATCCAAGAGTTGCTTAAATGTCCCTAATGTATCTGCTTCCACTACCACCGCTGGCAGCGCATTCCACGCACCCACCACTCTCTGTGTAAAGAACCCACTTCTGACATCTCCCCGAAACTTTCCTCCAATCACCTTAAAATTATGCCCCCTGGTGATAGCCCTTTCCGTCCTGGGAAAAAGTCTCTGGCTATCCACTCTATCTATGCCTCTCATCATCTTGTACTGCTCGATCAAGTCACCTCTCATCCTTCTTCGCTCCAATGAGAAAAGCCCTAGCTCCCTCACTCTTTCTTCGTAAGACATGCCCTCCAGTCCAGGCAGCATCCTGGTAAATCTCCTCTGCACCCTCTCGAAAGCTTCCACATCCTTCCTATAATGAGGTGACCAGAACTGAACACAATATTCCAAGTGTGGTCTAACCAGGGCTTTATAGAGCTGCAGCATAACCACACGGCTCTTAAGCTCAATCCCCCTGTTAATGAAAGCCAACACACCATACGCCTTCTTTACAACCCTCTCAACTTAGGTGGCAACTTTGAGCGATCTATGGACATGGACACCAAGATCCCTCTGTTCCTCCACACTACCAAGAATCCTGTCTTTAAGCCTGTATTCTGCATTCAAATTCGACCTTCCAAAATGAATCACTTCACACTTTTCCAGGTAGAACTCCATCTGCGACTTCGCAGCCCAGCTCTGCATCCTGTCAATGTCCCGTTGCAACCTACAACAGCCTTCCACACTATCCACAACTCCAGCAATCATCGTGTCATCGGCAAACTTGCTAACCCAGCCTTCCACTTCCTCATCCAAGTCATTTATAAAAATCACAAAGAGCAGAGGTCCCAGAACAGATCCCTGCGGAACACCACTGGTCACCGAGCTCCATGCTGAATACTTTCCATCTACTACCACCCTCTTTTTTAGAACATTACAGCGCAGTAGAGGCCATTCGGCCCTCGATGTTGCGCCGACCTGTGAAACCATCTGACCCACACTATTCCATTTTCATCCATATGTCTATCCAATGACCACTTCAATGCCCTTAAAGTAGGCGAGTCTACTACTGTTGCAGGCAGGGCATTCCACGCCCCTACTACTCTCTGAGTAAAGAAACTACCTCTAACATCTGTCCTATATCTATCACCCCTCAACTTAAAGCTATGTCCCCTCGTGTTTGCCATCACCATCCGAGGAAAAAGACTCTCACTATCCACCCTATCTAACCCTCTGATTATCTTATATGTCTCTATTAAGTCACCTCTCCTCCTCCTTCTCTCCAACGAAAACAACCTCAAGTCCCTCAGCCTTTCCTCGCAAGACCTTCCCTCCATACCAGGCAACATCCTAGTAAATCTCCTCTACACCCTTTCCAAAGCTTCCACATCCTTCCTATAATGCGGTGACCAGAACTGCACGCAATACTCCAGGTGCGGCCTCACCAGAGTTTTGTACAGCTGCAGCATGACCTCGTGGCTCCGAAACTCGATCCCCCTACTAATAAAAGCTAACACACCATATGCCTTCTTAACAGCCCTATTAACCTGGGTAGCAACTTTCAGGGATTTATGTACCTGGACACCAAGATCTCTCTGCTCATCTACACTACCAAGAATCTTCCTATTAGCCCAGTACTCTGCATTCCTGTTACTCCTTCCAAAGTGAATCATCTCACACTTTTCCGCCTTAAACTCCATTTGCCATCTCTCAGCCCAGCTCTGCAGCCTATCTATGTCCCTCTGTAACCTACAATATCCTTCGGCACTATCCACAAAACCACCGACCTTCGTGTCATCCGCAAATTTACTAACCCACCCTTCTACACCCTCATCCAGGTCATTTATAAAAATGACAAACAGCAGTGGCCCCAAAACAGATCCTTGCGGTACACCACTAGTAACTAAACTCCAGGATGAACATTTGCCATCAACCACCACCCTCTGTCTTCTTTCACCTAGCCAATTTCTGATCCAAAGCTCTAAATCACCTTCAACCCCATACTTCCGTATTTTCTGCAATAGCCTGCCGTGGGGAACCTTATCAAACACCTTACTGAAATCCATATACACCACATCCAATGTTTTACCCTCATCCACCTGTTTGGTCACCTTCTCGAAAAACTCAATAAGGTTTGTGAGGCACGACCTCCCCTTCACAAAACCGTGCTGACTATTGCTACTGAACTTATTCTTTTCAAGATGATTATAAATCCTATCTCTTATAACCTTTTCCAACATTTTACCCACAACCGAAGTAAGGCTCACAGGTCTATAATTACCAGGGCTGTCTCTACTCCCCTTCTTGAACAAGGGGACAACATTTGCTATCCTCCAGTCTTTCGGCACTATTCCTGTCGACAATGACGACATAAAGATCAAGGACAAAGGCTCTGCAATCTCCTCCCTGGCTTCCCAGAGAATCCTAGGATAAATCCCATCTGGCCCAGGGCACTTATCTATTTTCACACTTTCCAAAATTGCTAACACCTCCTCCTTCCCATCAATCCCATCTAGCCTGGTAGTCTGAATCTCAGTATTCTCCTCGACGACATTTTCTTTCTCTACTGTAAATACTGACGAAATATATTCATTTAACGCTTCCCCTATCTCCTCTGATTCCACACACAACTTCCCACTACTATCCTTGATTGGCCCTAATCTAACTCTAGTCATTCTTTTATTCCTGATATACCTATAGAAAGCCTTAGGGTTTTCCTTGATCCTATCCGCCAATGACTTCTCGTGTCCTCTCCTTGCTCTTCTTAGCTCTCCCTTTAGATCCTTCCTGGCTAGCTTGTAACTCTCACGTGAACCTGCCACGTGATAGTCAGAGTAAAAATGAAAGAATAGTCAGGATGAATGCGTGGCTTGAGAGATGGTGCAGGAAGGAGGGGTTCAGATTTTTGGGACATTGGGACCGGTTCTGGGGGAGGTGGGACTATTACAAATTGGACGGTCTACACCTGGGCCGGACTGGAACCAATGTCCTTGGAGGTGCTTTTGCTAACGCTGTTGGGGAGGGTTTAAACTAATGTGGCAGGGGGATGGGAACAAATTGAGGTCAGTTGACAGTAAGGAGGTAGTAACAAAAGCCTGTAAGGAACTAGATAATGAAGTCAGTGTGACTAAGGGGAAGAGCAGGCAGGGAGCAGATGATGAATATAAAGGGACTGGTGGTCTGAGGTGCATTTGTTTTAATGCAAGAAGTGTAGTAGGTAAGGCAGATGAACTTAGGGCTTGGATTAGTACCTGGGAGTATGATGTTATTGCTATTACTGAGACTTGGTTGAGGGAAGGGCATGATTGGCAACTAAATATCCCAGGATATCGATGCTTCAGGCGGGATAGAGAGGGAGGTAAAAAGGGTGGAGGAGTTGCATTACTGGTCAAAGAGGATATCACAGCTGTGCTGAAGGAGGGCACTATGGAGGACTCGAGCAGTGAGGCAATATGGACAGAACTCAGAAATAGGAAGGGTGCGGTAACAATGTTGGGGCTGTACTACAGGCCTCCCAACAGCGAGCGTGAGATAGAGGTACAAATATGTAAACAGATTATGGAAAGATGTAGGAGCAACAGGGTGGTGGTGATAGGAGATTTTAATTTTCCCAACATTGACTGGGATTCGCTTAGTGTTAGAGGTCCAGATGGAGCAGAATTTGTAAGGAGCATCCAGGAGGGTTTTCTAGAGCAGTATGTAAATAGTCCAACTCGGGAAGGGGCCATACTGGACCTGGTGTTGGGGAATGAGCCCGGCCAGGTTGTTGAAGTTTCAGTAGGGGACTACTTTGGGAATAGTGATCACAATTCCGTAAGCTTTAAAATACTCATGGACAAAGACGAGAGTGGTCCAAAAGGGAGAGTGCTAAATTGGGGGAAGGCCAACTACACCAAAATTCGGCAGGAGCTGGGAAATGTAGATTGGGAGCAGCTGTTTGAAGGTAAATCCACATGTGATATGTGGGAGGCTTTTAAAGAGAGGTTGATTAGCGTGCAGGAGAGACATGTTCCTGTGAAAATGAGGGATAGAAATGGCAAGATTAGGGAACCATGGATGACAGGTGAAATTGTGAGACTAGCTAAGAGGAAAAAGGAAGCATACATAAGGTCTAGGCGGCTGATGAAAGACGAAGCTTTGAAAGAATATCGGGAATGTAGGACCAATCTGAAACGAGGAATTAAGAGGGCTAAAAGGGGTCATGAAATATCTTTAGCAAACAGGGTTAAGGAAAATCCCAAAGCCTTTTATTCATATATAAGGAGAAAGAGGGTAACTAGAGAAAGGATTGGCCCACTCAAGGACAAAGGAGGAATGTTATGCTTGGACTCAGAGAAAATGGGTGAGATTCTAAACGAGTACTTTGCATCGGTATTCACCGAGGAGAGGGACATGACGGATGTTGAGGTTAGGAACAGATGTTTGATTACTCTAGGTCAAGTCGGCATAAGGAGGGAGGAAGTGTTGGGTATTCTAAAGGGCATTAAGGTGGACAAGTCCCCAGGTCCGGATGGGATCTATCCCAGGTTACTGAGGGAAGCGAGAGAGGAAATAGCTGGGGCCTTAACAGATATCTTTGCAGCATCCTTAAACACGGGTGAGGTCCCGGAGGACTGGAGAATTGCTAATGTTGTCCCCTTGTTTAAGAAGGGTAGCAGGGATAATCCAGGTAATTATAGACCGGTGAGCCTGACGTCAGTGGTAGGGAAGTTGCTGGAGAAGATACTGAGGGATAGGATCTATTCCCATTTGGAAGAAAATGGGCTTATCAGTGATAGGCAACAAGGTTTTGTGCAGGGAAGGTCATGTCTTACCAACTTAATAGAATTCTTTGAGGAAGTGACAAAGTTGATTGATGAGGGAAGGGCTGTCGATGTCATATACATGGACTTCAGTAAGGCGTTTGATAAGGTTCCCCATGGCAGGCTGATGGAGAAAGTGAAGGCGCTTGGGGTCCAAGGTGTACTAGCTAGATGGATAAAGAACTGGCTGGGCAACAGGAGACAGAGAGTAGCAGTAGAAGGGAGTTTCTCAAAATGGAGACGTGTGACCAGTGGTGTTCCACAGGGATCCGTGCTGGGACCACTGTTGTTTGTGATATACATTAATGATTTGGAGGAAAGTATAGGTGGACTGATTAGCAAATTTGCAGACGACACTAAGATTGGTGGAGTAGCAGATAGTGAAGGGGACTGTCAGAGAATACAGCAGAATATAGATAGAAGAGTTGGGCAGAGAAATGGCAGATGGAGTTCAATCAGGGCAAATGCGAGGTGATGCATTTTGGAAGATCCAATTCAAGAGTGAACTATACAGTAAATGGAAAAGTCCTGGGGAAAATTGATGTCCAGAGAGATTTGGGTGTTCAGGTCCACTGTTCCCTGAAGGTGGCAACGCAGGTAAATAGAGTGGTCAAGAAGGCATACGGCATGCTTTCCTTCATCGGACGGGGCATTGAGTACAAGAGTTGGCAGGTCATGTTACAGTTGTATAGGACTTTGGTTCGGCCACATTTGGAATACTGCGTACAGTTCTGGTCGCCACATTATCAAAAGGATGTGGATGCTTTGGAGAGGGTGCAGAGGAGGTTCACCAGGATGTTGCCTGGTATGGAGGGCGCTAGCTATGAAGAGAGGTTGAGCAGATTAGGATTATTTTCATTAGAAAGACGGAGGTTGAGGGGGGACCTGATTGAGGTGTACAAAATCATGAGAGGTATAGACAGGGTGGATAGCAAGAGGCTTTTTCCCAGAGTGGGGGTTTCAATTACTAGAGGACACGAGTTCAAAGTGAAAGGGGAAAAGTTTAGGGGGGATATGCGTGGAAAGTTCTTTACGCAGAGGGTGGTGGGCACCTGGAACGCATTGCCAGCGGAGGTGGTAGATGCGGGCACGATGGAGTCTTTTAAGATGTATCTAGACAGATACATGAATGGGCAGGAAGTAAAGAGATACAGACCCTTAGAAAATAGGCGACATGTTTAGATAGAGGATCTGGATCGGCGCAGGCTTGGAGGGCCGAAGGGCCTGTTCCTGTGCTGTAATTATCTTTGTTCTTTGTTCAAGCGCCCTAACTGAGCCTTCACGTCTCATCCTAACATGAGCCTTCTTCTTCCTCTTGACAAGCGCTTCAACTTCTTTAGTAAACCACGGCTCCCTCGCTCGACAACTTCCTCCCTGCCTGACTGGTACATACTTATCAAGGACACGCAGTAGCTGCTCCTTGAATAAGCTCCACATTTCGATTGTGCCCATCCCCTGCAGTTTCCTTCCCCATCCTACGCATCCTAAATCTTGCCTAATCGCATCATAATTTCCTTTCCCCCAGCTATAATTCTTGCCCTGCGGTAAATACCTGTCCCTGCCCATCGCTAAGGTAAACCTAACCGAATTGTGATCACTATCACCAACGTGCTCACCTACATCTAAATCTAACACCTGGCCGGGTTCATTACCCAGTACCAAATCCAATGTGGCATCGCCCCATTGAATGTATTCTATGGGCCAGCCAATTTTGCATCCAGACAGCCAACTTTCCCTGTATCCCATGCCTGCTTACTTTCTGAATGAGCCTACCATGGGGAACCTTATCAAACGCCTTGCTAAAATCCATATACACCACATCCACTGCTCTTCCTTCATCAATGTGTTTTGTCACATCTTCAAAGAATTCAATAATGCTTGTGAGGCAGGACCTGCCCCTCACAAAGCCATGCTGACTGTCTAATCAAACCATGCTTTTCCAAATAATCATGAATCCTGTCTCTCAGAATCCTCTCCAATAATTTGCCGACGTAAGACTGACTGGTCTATAATTCCCAGGGTTATTGCTATTCCCTTTCTTGAACAAGGGAATAACATTTGCCACCCTCCAATCATCCGGTACTACTCCAGTGGACAGTGAGGATGCAAAGATCATCGCTAAATGCGCGGCAATCTCTTCCTTCGCTTCCCGTAATATCCTTGGGTATATCCCGTCTGGCCCCGGGGACTTATCTGTCCTCATATCATTCAAAATTTCCAGCACATCCTCCCTCTTAACCTCAGCCTGTTCGAGCATATCAGCCTGTTTCACACTGTCCTCACAAATGACCAGGTCCCTCTCACTAGTGAATACTGAAGCAAAGTATTCATTTAGGGCCTCCCCTACCTCCTCCGACTCCAGGCACAAGTTCCCTCCACTATCCCTGATCGGCCCTACCCTCCCTCTGGCCATCCTCTTGTTCCTCACATCAGTGTCGAACGCCTTGGGATTTTCCTTAATCCTCCCTGCAAAGACTTTTTCATGTCCCCTTCTAGCTCTCCTAAGCCCATTCTTCAGTTCCTTCCTGGCTACCTTGTAACCCTCTAGAGCCCTGTCTGATCCTTGCTTCTTCAACCTTAAGTAAGCTTCCTTCTTCCTCTTGACCAGCTGTTCCACATCTCTTATCATCCAAGGTTCCTTCACCCTACCATCCCTTCCTTGCCTCAACGGGACAAACCTATTCAGCAGTCGTGGCAAGTGCTCCCTAACCAACCTCCACATTTCTGTCGTGCGTTTTCCTGAGAACATCTGTTCCCAATTTATGCTCCCCAGTTCCTGCCTAATAGCATTGTAATTCCCCCTCCTCCAATTAAATATTTTCCCATCCCGTCTGCTCCTGTCCCTCACCATGACAATAGTAAAGGTCAGGGAGTTGTGATCACTATCACCGAAATGCTCTCCCACTGAGAGATCTGCCACCTGGCCTGGTTTGTTGCCAAGCAACGGTTCGTTACCTTTACATCTTTCCAAAATCTGTCTACATATCTGCTCCTCTACCTCCCGCTGTCTGTTGGGAGGCCTGTAGTAAACCCCCAACATCGTGACTACACCCTTCCTATTCCTGAGCTCCACCCATATTGCCTCGCTGCATGACCCCTCCGAGGTTCCCTCCCGCAGTACAGCTGTGATATTCTCCTGAACCAGTAATGCAATTCCCCCACCCCTTTTACATCCCCCTCTATCCCGCCCAGAAGCTTCTAAATCCCGGAACATTTAGCTGCCAATCCTGTCCTTCCCTCAACCAAGTCTCTGTAATAGCAACAACATCATAGTTCCAAGTACTAGTCCAAGCTCTAAGTTCATCTGCCTTACCTGTTATACTTCTCGCATTGAAACAAATGCACTTCAGACCACCAGTCCCGCTGTGCTCAGCAACATCTCACTGCCTGCTCTTCCTCTTAGTCTTACTGGCCTTATTTACTAGTTCCCCTTCATTTATTTCACTTGCTGTCCTGCTGCTCTGGTTCCCACCCCCCTGCCGCACTAGTTTAAACCCTCCCAAGTGACGCTAGCAAACCTCGCAGCCAGGATATTTGTGCCCCTCCAGTTCAGATGCAACCCGTCCTTCTTGTACAGGTACCACCTGTCCCTGAAGAGATCCCAATGATCCAGATATCTGAAACCCTCCCTTCTACACCAGCTGTTCAGTCATGTGTTTAGCTCTCGGGGGAAAAATCTGTAAACTGAAGCAATACAAATTTCTATTCTTGTATGTATTTTGTGCACAGTTAGGTTGTCCTGAATGTAGCCAGCCCAGGAAAATTGGGATAACATGCAGGTCAATGAATGGTCGTTACATGAGCCACTGCAGGCCACAATCAAAGAGTTGACATGAAGTAAATTTGTAAAAAAAAACCTGAATTTGGAGCTGGGAGGAACAGAAGTGCTCCTCTTGACCCCACATTAAACCATGGGCTGCTGCTGGACCTTACTCACCATCCACCTGCACCCCCCCTCCCCTCCCAACTCTGCCCACTTCCTGATTGCTGCCTCAACCCCTGTTCCAGTGTTTCAATCGACCCAGTCCTGATCGTCGCCCGCAGGCTGATGATTTTTAAAATATTTTTCTTGGGATGTGGGCGTCACTGGCAAGGTCACGATTCATTGCCCATTCCTTATTGCCCTTGAGAAGGTGATGATGAGCTGCCTTCTCTAACTGCTGCAGTCCATCTCGTGCGGGTACACCCACAGTGCTGTTAGGGAGGGAGTTCCAGAATTTTGATCTAGCAACAGTGAAGGAACGGCGATCTATTTCCAAGTCAGGATGGCATGTGACTTGGAGGGGAACTTGCATGTGGTGGTATTCCCATGTGTCTGCTGTCCTTGTTCTTCTAGGTAGAAAAGGTCGCAGGTTTGGAAGGTGCTGTCGAAGGAGCCTTGGTGAGTTACTGCAGTGCATGTTGTAGATGTTACATACTGCTGCCACAGTGTGTTGGTGGTGGAGGGAGTGAATGTTTGTAGATGGGGTGCCGATGAAGCAGGCTGCTTTGTCCTGGATGGTGTCATTGAGCATTGTTGAAGCCACACTCATCCAGGCAAGTGGAGAGTATTCCATCACACTCCTCACTTGTGCCTTGTAGATGGTGGACAGGCTTTGGGAAGTAGAAGATGAGTTACTCATGGCAGAATTACCAGCCTGTGACGTGTTCTTGTAGCCACAGTATTTATCTGGCTGCTCCAGTTCAGTTTCTGGTCAATGGTAACCCCCAGGATGTTGATAGTGGGGGATTCAGTGATAGTAATGCCGTTGAATGTCAAGGGGAGATTGTTAGATTTTCGCTTATTGGAGATTATCATTGCCTGGCACCTGTGTGGCACGAATGTTACTTGCCACTTATTCGCCCAAGCCTGAATGTTGCCCAGGTCTTGCTGCTATGGACAGCGACTGCTTCAGTATCTGAGAAGCTGTGAATGGTCCTGAACATTGTACAGTGATCAGCGAACATTGCCACTTCTGACCTTATGATGGAGGGAAGATCAATGATAAAGCAGCTGAAGATGTTTGGGCCTAGGACACTACCCTGAGGAACTCCTGCAGTGATGTCCTGGGACTGAAATGATTGGCCTCCAACAACCACAACCATCTTTCTTTGCGCTAGGTATGACTCCAACCAGTGGTGAGATTTCCCCCTGATTCCCATTGACCTCAGTTTTGCTAGGGCTCCTTGATGCCATTCTTGGTGAAATGCTGCCTTGATGTCAAGGGCAGTCACTCTCACCTCACCTCAAGTTCACCTTTTTTGTCCATGTTTGGACCAAGGCTGTAATGAGGTCAAGAGCCAAGTAGCCCTGGCAGAGCCCAAATTGAGCAACGGTGAGCACGTTATTGCTGTTTAATGATGCTTTCTACCAAATGACAATTTGTATTAACTGTAGTTGGGGGGAGCTCTGTGGACCAGCCAAACCATCTTGCCTGTCTGGCTAGGGATTCAGGTAGAAATGCTACTTTATAATGTAAGGAGAAGAAAAACAGGCGGTGCCTGATTTTCCCTGAAAGTATCACAATCTCAACAGTTGGGTTACAGAGAGACATTGGTAGTATTTAAGAACTAGTGTCAATCTTACCAGTATGGGAACATGCTATGAATACTCAGTTTTACGGGAGAAACTTATTTGCATAATTTACTGTCAGTGCGCACATGGTTTTGTGCACAAAGCATCACAGTTGTTGGTACAGAAGATTGCTAATAATTGCTAACTTCCTGCTGCTGAATGCACGTTCAGCTGTGTGAGGTTAAGGAAAGGCTTCATCTGGAGTGTTGAGGTCAAAATGTTGCAGGCTGACTAACGTCACAATTAGCCTGCTCTACATACTTTTGGTGCACACTCCCAGCACCATGCTAACAAACTATCCAAATTGGCAGCCACTGCCTAAAATATGGGTTAAATAAAAACAAAGCTTTGGAAATATTCAGCAGGTCTGGCAGCACCTGTGGAGAGAGAAACAGAGATAACGTTTCAGTTCAGTGACCTTTTATCAGAACTGGCGAAGGTTAGAAATGTAATAGCTTTTGAACAAGAGAAAGGGGAGGGAAAGAACAAAGGAAAGGTCTGTGGTAGGGTGGAGGGCAGGAAAGATTAAATGGCAAAGATGTTATGGAACAAAAGGCAAAGTGAGTCGTAGCAGTTGTAGTAAAAGACAAAGCATTTGTCCAGAGGGAGTGTTAATGGCAGACTAGCTTTGTCCGAAAGCAAAATATGAAAAACAAGTTCAAAATCAAAATGGGAGTCATACTCTGAAATTGTTGAATTCAATGTTGAGTCCAGAAGGCTGTAGAGTGCCTAATCGGAAGATGAGGTGCTGTTCCTCGAGCTTGCGTTGAACTTCACTGGAACACTGCAGCAAGCCAAGGACAGAAATGTGGGCTTGAGAGCAAGGTGGTGAATTAAAATGGCAAACAACCAGAAACTTGGGGCCATGCTTGCAGACTGAGCAGAGGGTGCTACGCAATAGTCTTTTGCAGCACAGCGATCATTCCACATCTGAAGCAAAATGAATTTTGCCACAGATGGTATGAAACATCAAAACCAGGAGGTTGGGCTCTTGAATCTGTCGGTAAATAAGCATCGGCTATGTTTGAAGCTTGGCCTCACCACCTGGTCCACCTTGGAGGAATGGCCCAAAGGGGGTGATGTTTGCTAAGCGGATGGCTCAGTGGATTAAACACACGTGCCATTATGCCCTGTTAACTGACAGACACAGGGCACTAAAACTACAAACTTGATCCTAAAATATCTTTAAAAACTGACAATTGGAATGTTTTTTACACTTTATATTGATCATGGACTGCAACAAGGACTTTTTTTTCCAACAAAGCTTTTTTTATTCAGTCAATACTCCTTGATTATATTTCAACAAGATTATGTTATACATAGAACGAAACTGGTCTGTCACATTCTTTGCTTAGTTTGAACTTACAACTATTTCAGATATTTACTGTTGTCCAAAGCTGAGATATATTCATCTAAAGTTAGATCTTCCATGTGGGAATTATTGTAATTGTCTTTGCACCGTAATTCTTCTGCTGAATGTAATATGTTCGGGTGTGATGTTTTTCTTGGCGATGGCATCCCATGTGGGAGTGTATTCAGCCGTGGTGTTGATTCGTAGGGACATGGTGGAGGTGCCCCACTTGGATGTGGAACTGTTTTCGGGCGTAGCACTTGGGCATGAGGAGGCATGCATGGACGCGGCGGTGGCGGCCCACGCGGGCGGGGTGGCTTTCTGCGTGGTGATGAGGGTCGTGACGATGACGGTGGCGGTGGGCGAGGTGGCGGGTTGGTGTGCTGTGGCACAGAAGTAACCAAATTTGCCTCCTGTTTCCTCATATGTTTTTTTCCTCCTTTTCTCCTGTCATATTGGCTTGGTAGTGGAGGTCGAGGAGGGGGTACCTTTTTCTTCGCATGCTGCTTAGATCTCCTGTAACAGAAGAAGAGGATAAAAGGAACTGACAGAACTACATTAGTCCACATGCCTACGTTTAGTTATTTTGCCTCCATTTCTTGTCCTTTTTGTTCCATACCGAGTTTATGGTTAAAAAGATGTGGATACATCTGGTTACAGCCTTTACAATCATAAAGGGGTTTGATAAGGTAGACGTAGAAAAAAGTGTTTCCTCATGGGGAGCCCAGAACTAGAGGCCATAAATATATGGTTCTTTACTCAGAGAGTGTTGAGAATGTGATACCTATTACCTGATAATGTGATTGAGGCGAATAAAAGATATACATTTAAGGGCAAACTAGTTAAGGATACTGTTATGAAAACACCACGTGCCAAATGGGAAATGTTAACTTCATTGATTGGAAGTTTGCCTGAGACCTTTACTGGAAATACTTAGAAATAACTTCTTTCAAAAAGAGTAACCTGGCAGCCAAGATGGCCACGGCAATTTGCATATGAAACAGCAACAGAATTGACAGGAGACAACATGACTGAAGCAACCCAGTCAGAAAAATGGGGTGCTGTCTGATTAAATTACCTGAGATGGCTTTGTCAACACAGTTGCCAAGAGCCATCGACACCCTTTGACTTTGAAAGAGTCAACCCCCTCCAAGTGTGACTGAACAGCTTAAGGGGTAGCACCTTGAATCTCAGAGAACATTCTAGAAGGCCTCATTGAAACACAAAGAGGTTTGGGAATGTCATGTGATGGCTGTGCAGCTCTGGGGAGACTGAGTTTTTGTGAGTCAGAAAGCAGAACAGTAACTGTATTTTATCAAGGAGGCAGCTCTCTCTCTCTCTGTCTCTGAGATAAAATGCTTGATGTGTATTTTTCAAGTGGTGATCAATGTTGTCTTCTATATATCAGCAGATCTTCTGTGGTGTTGCTGACAGCGAGTTGGGGCTTGCACTATTGTGGGGAGTGGGACAGTATAGTGCCACAGAAAGAATTTATAGAGAAGCTTGTGGGAAGCACAAATTTTTTTTGAAACATCCTGGAAAATACATGCTGTTTTCAATATCTACTGCATAATTATCTATCAGATAAATAAAATAAAGAAGCAAATCATAGTTAGTGATATACATATATCTGTGCATCTAATCACTGTCATTGCATAAGTAAACCATCCCTTGGAAGGTATATAATGGGGTAGAGCTTCCACTTTGAACACAGTCAGGCGTAATCATGCACAGAAATTCTTCCATGAACCATCGCAATCAGACAATGTGAGAGAATGCACTATTGTTTTTCTTTCCATAAATATGTATTCCTTGATTTATCTAGAAGTGGGAACCCGTTGCAGTTTTATTAATATGGATGAAAATGGGTTTATCACCAAAAATAATATATGTCCTGTCCTCCACCTGTGAGTAACCTTATTTAAAATAACTGAAAACATACGAATTAGGAGTAGGAGTAGGCCACTTGGCCCTTTGAGCCTGCTCCGCCATTCAATATGTTCATGACTGAACTGATTACTCCACATTCCCACCTACCTCCGATAACCTTTCACCCCCTTGCTTATCAAGAATCTATCTACCTCTGCCTTAAAAATATTCAAAGACTCTGCTTCCACCGCCTTTTGAGGAAGAGAATTCCAAAGACTCACGACCCTCTTGAGAGAAAATAATTTCTCCTCATCTCTGTCTTAAATGGGCGACCCCTTATTTTTAAACAGTGATCCCTAGTTTTAGATTCTCCCACAAGGGAAAACTTCTTTTCAACATCCACCCTGTCAAGACCCCTCAACATCTTACATGTCTCGATCAAGTCACCTCTTACTCTTCTAAGTTCCAGTGGATGCAAGCTTAGTCGGTCCAATCTTTCCTTGTAAGACAGCCCACTCATTCCAGCTATTAGTCTAGGAAACCTTCTCTGTACTGCCTCAAATGCATTTACATCCTTCCTTAAATAAGGAGACCAGCACAGTAGCCAGTACTCCAGATGTGGTCTCACCAATGCCCTGGATAGCTGAAGCATAACATCCCTAATTTTGTATTCAATTCCCCTCGCAATAAATGATAACATTCTATTAGCTTTCCTAATTACGTGCTGTATCGGCATGCTAACCTTTTGCGATTCATGCACTAGGACACCCAGATCCCACTGCATCTCAGAGCTCTGCAATCGCTCACCATTTAGATAATAGGCTTTTTTATTCTTCTTGCCAAAGTGGACAATTTCACGCATTCCCACATTATACTCCATTTGCTAGGTCTTTACCCACTCACTTTACCTATCTATATCCCTTTGTAGCCCCCTTATGCCCTCTTCACAAATTACTTTCCAACTCTAATTTTACCTTCCTTATCTATCTTTTAGTCACTCTTTGCTGTTTTTTACATTCTGTCCAATCTTCTGACCTGCCTCCCACCTTTGCGCAATTATAGGCTTTTTCTTTAAGTTTGATACTATCTTTAACTGTTTTAGTTAACCACAGATGGCAGGTCCCACCCATGGAACTTTTCTTACTCGTTGAAACGTATCTGTTCTGTGTATTCTGAAATATCCCCTTAAATGTCTGCCACTGCATCTCTACTGACCTATTTGGGCAACACAGTGGCGCAGTGGTTAGCACCGCAACCTCACAGCTCCAGCGACCCGAGTTTGATTCTGGGTACTGCCTGTGTGGAGTTTGCAAGTTCTCCCTGTGACCGCGTGCGTTTCCGCCCGGTGCTCCGGTTTCCCCCCACAGCCAAAGACTTGCAGGTTGATAGGTAAATTGGCCATTGTAAATTGCCCCTAGTGTAGGTAGGTGATAGGTGAATGGTGGGGACGTGGTAGGGAATATGGGATTAATGTAGGATTAGTATAAATGGGTGGTTGTTGGTCGGCACAGACTTGGTGGGCCGAAGGGCCTGTTTCAGTGCTGTATCTCTATGACTATGACCTATCCCTTAACCTGATTTCCCAGTTCACCTTAGCTAGCTCTACTTTCATGTCTTCATAATTGCCCTTATTCCCTCAAACTGAATGTAAAATTCAAAGATATTATGATCACTGCTACCTAGGGGTGCCTTAACTATGAGGTCATTAATTAATCCTATCTCATTGCACAATACCAGGTCTAGTATAACCAGCTCTCTGGTTGGCTCCAGAACATATTGTTCCAAGAAATTATCCTGAAAACATTCTATGTTCTCCTCATCTAGGCTACCTCTGCCCATTGGATTGTTCCAGTCTATGTGTAGGTTAAAATCCCCCATAATTATCGCTGTACCTTTCTGAGAAACTGCCATTATTTCTTCCTTTATACTCCATCCTACAGTGTGGTTAATGTTAGGTGGCCTGTACACCACTCCCACAAGTGACTTCTTTCCTTTATGATTTCTCATCTCTACCCAAACTGTTTCTACAACCTGGTCTCCTGAACTTGGGTCATTCCTCTCTATTGTGCTAATACCATCATTAATTAACAGAGCTACCCCTCCACCTTTTCCTAGCTTCTTGTCCTTCCTAAATGCCATGTTCCCTTCAATATTCACATCCCAATCTATGTCGTCCTGCAGTCATGTCTCTGCAATGGCTATCAGATTGTACTTATTTATTTCTATTTACGCAAATGACTTGAATGATGTTAAAAAACTATACTGAACTACTTAATAATTTATCGGTGTATACTACTCAGTTTCTTAGTAAACCAGATTTTTTTACTGTGAAAACTTTAGAAATGTGCCAACTAATTCCTGTGCACCTAAGAAATTGAATGCAATTTGAAGAACTTTCCTGGACCAGTGTAATCGGCAGAATCTCTCAATTTCGAACTGAGGCTTGATCAGTTTTTTGGGCTTATTTAGGTGAACTGAATTCTGAACCTGTGCATAAATCACAAACATAGGTGGTTTTGGGCTAGATTCACTTGCATGTAAAATTCCAATCTTTTGCACTGGTTTGGCCAATTCCGCCCGAATTACTAGCGTAAACAAGCAGAAATTTGACCCCATTTACCTAAAAGAATTCAAAAGTTCATGCTTACACTGCTTTGAGATAAACAAGTTCACCTTTAAAATATTCCCTGCTGCTAATTAAGCTTTCACTTTTTTTTATTGTTGCCATTCCTCTATTATCCCTGGGACCAGGGAGAGGGAGAAGATGCCACATTAACAATAGCAAGTCAAGGCATTCTCTGTGAATGGCTGATCTTTCTGTCAACCATAAAAATTCCCCCTGGACTCAAATGCATGGTTGTGTTCATTAGGTTCAGAAAGAAAGCAGTCACAGTGACTGCTGGGAATTTTATCTTCACACAGTTTATCTCATACAGTCACACTGGTATAGGCTGAGACCTGTAGATTGCTGTCTTGTTGGGATTTCTTTTAAGGTGACAGGTTGATAGTTCTGGCGAACCCATAGGTTGGGACTTCCGGGGTGAGTGTAGTCACCCCAGAGCTTAAGAGAGCACAGGCAGGACTGGGTGGCTGCCAGACAGAGGAGAAAGTCAAGGCAGGTCGTGCAGGTGTCCTCAGAGGGCATCTCGCTTTCTAAACGGTATTCAGTTCTGAGCACCAATGGGAGAGAGGGTTCCTCTGGAGAGTGCAATGAGAGTCATGACCAGAGCACCACGGGTGCCTCAGCTGTGCAGGGAGGGAGGAGAAAGGACAAGAGAGCAATAGTGATAGGGGATTCGATAGTTAGGAGAACAGATGGGTGTTTCTGTGGTCGCAGACGTGATTCCAGGATGGTATGTTGCCTCCCTGGTGCAAGGGTCATGGATATCACTGAGCGGCTACAGGGCATTCTGGAGGGTGAGGGTGCACAGCCAGAAGTCGTGGTCCACATTGGTACCAATGATATAGGAAGAAAGAGGTCCTGCAGGCTGTGTTTAGTGAGTTAGGAATGAGATTAGCAAGCAGAACCTCAAAGGTAGTAATCTCCAGTTTACTCCCAAGGCCACGTGCTAGTGAATATAGAATTAGGAAAATACACCAGATGAATGCGTAGCCAGAGAGATGGTGCAGGAGGGTGGGCTCCAGATTTCTGAGGCATTGGGACCAGTTCTGGGGAAGGTGGGACCTGTACAAGCCAGACAGTCTACACCCGAACAGGACTGGGGCAAATATCCTTGCAGGAAAGTTTGCTAGTGCTGTTGGGGATGGTTTAAACTAGCTTGGCGGGGGATGGGAACCTGAGTGCAGTCTTAGATAGGATAATTTCAGGGCAGGGAACAGGAGGCAGAGAATCAGCGAGTGATTCTGAAAGACAGAAGAAGCAAAGGTTAAAAAGTGTACATAGAGCACAGGAATTTGGCAGTGTTAAAGGGTATTTATTTAAATGCAAGGAATATAGTAAATAAAGACTATGAGCTGAGGGCACAAGTAGACACATGCCAACATGATATCGTTGCTATAACGGAAACTTGGCTTAAGGAGGGGCAAGAATGGCAACACAACATCCCTGGATATAGAGTTTTCAGGCAGGATAGAGAGGGAGAAAAGAAAGGAGGAGATGTAGCGTTATTAATTAAGGAATAAATAACAGTTTTGAGGAGGGATGATATGCTAAATGAATCATCAAATGAGACCATATGGGTGGAGCTCAGAAATAGAAAAGGGGCAGTCACACTACATCAGTGCACTATAGACCCCCAAATAGTGAGAGGGAGGTAGAAGAACAAATATGTAGGCAAATTTCTGAGTGCAAAAACTACAGGGCAATAATAGTTGGGGATTTCAACTACCCCAACATCAACTGGGATACAAAGTGTGAAGGGCACAGAGGGGACAAAATTCTTGAACTACGTTCAAGAGAACTTTTTTAGCCAGCAAGTAACAAGCCCAATGAGAGGGGGCGCAGTTCTAGATTTAGTCTTCAGTAATGAAGCTGGGCAAGTGAAGGAAGTAACAGTGGGTGACCATTTTGGAGATAGTGACCATAATACAGTAAGTTTTAATATAATCATGGAAAAGGACAAAGGTAAAACAGGAGTAAAAGTTCTAAATTGGGGGAAGGCAAATTTTAAGAAACTGAGAGGTGGCCTGGCAAAAGTGGACTGGATACAGCTACTTGAAGGAAAATCAGTGGCAAACCAGTGGGAGGCATTCAAAAGTGAGAGACTACAGGCACAGTGTAGGCATGTCCCCACAAAGATAAAGGTGGTACTGCCAAATCTAGAGCCCTCTGTTTATCTAGAAGCTTACAGGGTAAGTTAAAGCAGAAAAAGAAAGCTTATGACATTCACAAAAATATTAATACACTTAGAAAGCCTGGAGGAGTATAGAAAGTGCAGGGGTGAAGTAAAAAGGAAATTAGAAAAGCAAAGAGAGGGCATGAAAAATTATTGGCAGGTACAATCAAGGAAAACCCTAATATGTTTTATCAGTACATTAAGAGCAAGAGGATAACTAAGGAAAGGTTAGGGCCCATCAGAGACATACAAGGGAACTTATGCGTGGATGCAGAAGATGTGGGCAGGGTTCTTAATGAGTTTTCTGTCTCTGTCTTCACAAAGGAGAGGGTTGGTTTAGACATTGTAGTTAAAGAGGAGGAGTGTGAAATATTAGATACGATAAGCATAATGAGAGAGGAAGTACTAGAGGGTCTGACATCCTTGAAACTGGATAAAATGTCAGGGCTGGATGGATTGCTTCCCAGGTTGTTCAAAGAAGCCAGGCAGGAAATAGCAGATGCACCGACTAGATACATGAGAGGTACCAGACGATTGGAGGTCTGCGAACATTGTACCATTGTTTAAAAAGGGTGTGAGGGATAGGCCAAATAATTATAGGCTGGTCAGTCTGACCTCAGTGGTGGGCAAATTATTGGAATCAATTCTGAGAGATAGGATAAACTGTCACTTAGAAAGGCAAGGATTAATCAGGGATAGTCAGCATGGATTTGGTAGGGGAAGGTCATGTCTTACTAAATTAATTGAGTTTTTTGAGGAAGTAACAAGAAGGCTGGATGAGGATAGTGCAGTGGATGTGGTCTACATGGATTTTAGTAAAGCATTTAACAAGGTCCCACATGGCAGACTGGTCAGTAAAATGAAAGCCCATGGGATACAGGGAAATGTGGCAGGTTGGATCCAGCATTGGCTCAGGGCCAGGAAAGAAAGGGTAGTAGTTGATGGATGTTTTTGTGAATGGAAAGCTGTTTCCAGTGGTGTTCCATAGGGCTCAGTGTTGGGTCCCTTGCTGTTTGTATATATTAATGATTTGGACTTAAATGTGGGAGGCATGATTGGGAAATTTGCTGATGACACAAAACTTGGCCGTGTTAGTGAAGGTGATAGCTGTAGACTCCAGAAAGATATCAATGGTTTGGTTGAGTGGGTGGGAAAGTGGCAAATGGAATTCAATCCAGAAAAGTGTGGGGTAATGCATTTGGGGAGGGCAAATAAAGTGAGGGAATACACAATAAATGGGAAGATATTGAGAGGGGTAAAAGAAGTGAGAGACCTTGGAGTGCATGTCCACAGGTCCCTGAAGGTGGCAGGACAGGTAGATAGAGTGATGAAGAAGGCATATGGAATGCTTTCCTTTATTGGCCGAGGTATAGAATTCAAAAGAAAGGATGTAATGCTGGAACGTTATGAAATGCTGTTTAGGCCACAGTTGGAGTATTGTGTACAGTTCTGGTCACCACATTACAGAAAGGACATAATTGCTCTGGTGAGAGTACGGGAGAGATTTATAAGAATGTTGCCAGGACATGAAAGTTGCAGCCAAGAGGAAAGATTGGATAGGCTAGAGCTGTTTTCTTTAGAACAGAGGAGGCTGAGGGGTGACTTAATTGAGGTGTACAAAATTGAGGGGCCTAGATAGAGTAGACAGGAAGGACCTGTTTCCCCTAGCGGGGAGGTCAATTACCAGGGGGCACAGATTTAAGGTGATTGGTAGAAGGATTAGAGGGGACATGAGGAAAAACCTTTTCACCCAGAGGGTGATGGGTGTCTGGAATTCACTGCCAGGAATGGTGGTGGAGGCAGAAACCTTCAATTCTTTTAAAAGGTACCTGGACATGCACCTGAAGTGTGGTAACTGGCAAGGCTATGGACCAAGTGCTGGAAGTTGGGATTACATTGGGCGGCTAGTTTTTTTTTCTGGCCGGCACGGATACGACAGGCTGAATGGCCCCCTTCTGTGCCATAATTTTTCTATGATTCTATAAACTTATTGGTCAGGCTTCTCGAAGAGGGATATACATCTGCCTCAAAACATTGGCTCAAGAAGCTCGACACCATCCAGGACAAAGCAACCCGCTTGATTGGCACCCCATCCACAACCTTAAACATTCACTCCCTATGTTTTTCCAAAATTCCATAGATTCAGGAACAGTCCCATCAGATTGGAAGCTGGCAAATGTTACACCCCTTTTCAAGAGGGAGGGAGAGAGAAAACAGTGAACTTCAGGCCAGTTAACCTAACATCAATCATTGGGAAAATGCTGGAATCTATTATTAAGTAAACCTTAACAATACACTTCGAAAAGCACAGTACGATTAGAACAATTCAACATGGTTTTACTAAAGGGAAATCCTGTTTGACAAATTTATTAGAGTTTTTTGAGGATGTAACTAGTAGGGTAGATAAACTGGAACAGTAGATGTAGTATACCTGGATTTCCAAAAGCCATTTGATAAGGTGCCACACAAAAGGTTAATAGGCAAGATAAGGGCTCATGGAGTTGGGGGTTATATATTAGCACAGATAGAGGATTGATTAACGGACAGGAAGCAAAGAGTGGGAATAAACAGGGCATTTTCAAGTTGGCAGGCACTGAATAGTAGAATACCCCAAGGATCAGTGCTGGGGCCTCAGCTATTTACAATCTGTATTAATGATTTGGATGAAGAGACAGAGGGTAATGTATCTAAGTTTGCTGATGATACAAAGGTAGGTGGAAAGGTAAGCTGTGGAGAGGATAGAGAGAGGCTGCAAAGAGATATAGACGGGTTAAGTGAATGGGCAACAAGATGGCAAATGGAGCATAATATAGAGAAGTGTAAAATTATTCACTTTGGTCATAAGAATAGAAGAGCACAGAATATTTTTTTAAAGGTGTGAAATGTGTAAGTGTTGATGTTCAAAGAGACTTGGGTGTGCTTGTATAAGGAAGGCAGAAAGTTAGCATGCAGGTGCAGCAAGCAATTGGGAAAACAAATGGCATTTTGGCCTTTCTTGCAAGGGGAGTGGAGTATAGAAATAAAGAAGTCTTGCTACAATTGTACAGGGTTTTGCTGAGATTACATCTGGAGTATTGTGTGCAGTTTTGGTCTCCACATTTAAGAAAGGATACACTTGTATTGGAGGCGGTACAGTAAAGGTTCACTAAATTGGTCCCTGGGATGAAGGGGATGAAGACAAGCTGAATAAATTGGGCCTATACTCTCTGAAGTTTAGAAGAATGAGAGGCGATCTTATTGAGTCAGAGTTATTTAAGGCACAGAAGGAGGTCATTCGGCCCATCGAGTCCATGCCGGCTCTCCATGGAGCAATGCTATCAGTCCCACTCCCCGTAGCCCTGCAAGTTTATTTCTCTCAGGTGACCATCCAACTTCCTCTTGAAGTCATTGATCATCTTTGCTTCCACCACTCTTGTGAACAGCGAGTTCCACGTCATTATCACCTGCTGTGTAAAAAAGTGCTTCCTCATATTCCTCCTGCAACTTTTGCTCAAAATGTTCAATCTGTGTCTCCTAGTCCTTGTACCATTTGCTAATGGGAACAGCTTTTGCCTGTCTAACTTATCTAAGCCTGTCATAATTTTGTACACTTCTATTAAATCTCACCTCAATCTCCTTTGCACGGAGGAGAACAAACCCAGCTTTTCCAAGCTAACCTTGTAACTAAAATCTCCCATCCCTGGAACTATTCTGGTAAATCTCCTCTGCACCCTCTCAAGGACTCTCCCACCCTTCCTAAAATGTGCCACATTTCCTCTTCAGTTGCATGGGTGAACAGAGGAAGAACATTTGGCTGGACATCATTTTGACAGCTCCCCACCATTGAAAAATACAAGATTCTGAAGGGGCAGGATAGGGTAGACACTGAGAGATTGTATCCATTGCTTGGGGAATCTAAAACATGTGGGAACAGTCTCAGGATAATGGGCCGATCATTTAAGACAGAGATGAGGAGAAATTACTTCAATCAAAGGGTTGTGAATCTTTGGAATTCTCTACCCCTCTGGGATAGACAGATTTTTGGTGTCGCAGGGAATCAAGGGATATGGTGAGCAGGCGGAAGAGTGGAGTTGAAGCCCAAGATCAGCCATGATCGCATTGAATGGTGGAGCAGGTTCGGTGGACCATATGGTCTACTCCTGCTCCTATTTCTTGTGCTCTTGTGTTCTTTTTCCCTCCACCACTGACGCACAATGCCAGCAGTGTGTGCCATCTTAAAGATGCACTGCAGCAACTTGCCAAGCCTCCTTCAACAGCACCTTCCAAACCCGTGACCTCTACCACCTAGAAGGACAAGGACACTTATTTTCACAGCAGGTGATAATGACCTGGAATTCACTGCCCACAACAGTGGTGGAAGCAAAGATGATCAATGACTTCAAGAGGAAGTTGAATGGCCACCTGAGACAAATAGACTTGCAGGGCTACGGGGATCAACCCGGGAGTGGGACTGACAGCATTGCTCCGTGGAGAGACTCCATGGACTGAATGACCTCCTTCTGTGCCTTAAATGGCTCTATGACTCAATTAGATCGCGTCTTGTTCTTCTAAACTTCAGAAAGTATAGGCCCAATTTACTCAGGCACACGGGAACACCACCACCTGCAACTTCCTCTCCAAGTCACACACCATCCTGACTTGGAACTATATCGCCGTTCCTTCACTGTCACTGGGTCAGAAACCTAGAACTCCCTTCCTAACAGCACTGTGGGTGTACCTACACCACATGGACTGCAATGGTTCAAGAAGGCAGCTCACCACCACCTTCCCAAGGGTAATTAGGGATGGTTAACAAATGCTTTTCTTGCCAGCAATACTCACATCCATGAAAGAATAAAAAAAATTGTCAGATACATTTCAAGCACATAAGAGGCAAGTACAGATCCGTTTGTCTTTATTGTGTTACAAACCTTGGTGCGGCTGTTTATTCTAGATTGCTTGTTTTTCTACACCCTCAGTAATTCTTTTGTCGGAAGCTTATCTATCTATTTTTGCTGTTTTGCATGGCTAGCCTCTTTTGTTGTGATTTATTTACTGTTTCATGAATATGAAATCAGAGTCAAGCATGTAAATGTGATCCGTATGTTGACATCATCTGTGATGCTTCAAATGTGATGTCTGAAGTATGTCATCTCACGTGTGATTGCCACAAATGTATTCTAGATGTAAGACTATCTATTTATATACAAACTGCTGGACCTCCTGGTGTAGAATTTTTGTGGAAATTCTCACAGTTGTAACTTTGGTGGAAAATCAATAGAAACATCTGGAATGATGGCTGAAATAGCTACTGAAAATCCAGGCACCCATGATGTTGCTGACAGGACGTGATGTGGTACAGGTGTTGATGGTAGGTAAGATGGTATTTGGGAGGGAGCGTTGGATTTGTGATGATTCAGATGATGTGATAATAGTCTAGGGGACCAGGCTGGTAAAGTGTACTATGGGACAGTAACTAGTTTGGGGGTGACTAGTGGCCAGATGATGAAACAAAGTATTAAAGATCTGGATGGAGGAATGGTAGTTGAGGTCAATAAGTAGAAAAGGAGCAGGGAAAAATAATTAGCAGTTGAAGTGTTAGTAGTACTGTTGATAGTGAATACCTGGGGTAATTAATCCAGATGAGTAGCCTGAGCTACTAAGAATTGATTTGGGGAAGTGAGTACTTGTGGAATGAATAGTTAGTATGTGGAAGAAAGATAATATGTACAAAGGAGCAGGAGTAGGCCGTTCAGCCCATCAAGCTGACAATTCAGTTAGATTATGGTTGATCTGTACTTCAAGTTCATTTACCCGTCTTTGCTTCAAATGCTTTGATACCCTTAGTCATCAAAATATGGTGACCTCAGTTCTAAAAATATTAATTGACCAAGCATCCACAACCTTCTGGAGGAAGAAAGTTCCAGATTTTTACTACCCTTTGTGTGGAAATGTGCTTCCTGATTTCACTCCTAAATGGCCTAGCTCTAATTTTAAGATTGTGTCCCCTTGTTCTGGATTTTCCCTAGCAAAGGAATTAGTTTATCTATATGGACCTAGTTGAATCCCTTTTATCATTTTAAAGATCTCCATTAGATCACCTCTAAACCTTCTGAACTTAAGGGAATACAAGCCAAGTTTATGCAACTTTATATGCTCATAATTTAACCCCTCAAGCCCTGGTATCATTTTAGTGAATCTACACTGCACCGCAAAGGTCAATATATCTTCCCTAAGGTTCAATACCCAAAAGTAAACACAGTACTCCAGATGAGATCTGGCCTAGAGTCTGTCTGACTTAAGTCTAACTTCCTCACTTTTGTATTCCAGCCCCCTTGAGATCACAGCTAAATTCCATTAGCTTTTTAAATTATTTTGGTACTTTTGCAACTGCTTCTAGTCCCTTTGTCCCTCTCCAGCTCCTATTCTCTTACCACTAAGAAAACATTTGGATTTGTCATTCTTGGATACAAACCTGACACTTGTCCACTGTTATGCCAATGTGTTTTGTTGAATGATAATTTTATTTAATCCACTGGCTGGAGATCTGAATTAATATATTTTTTAAAAGACATTTTTAATAGACAAGCTGCCAGCAAAGTCATCCTTTTAGCTTAAGATGATCACCTAGTTTGCTACACTCTATCCTACATTGCAAAGGACTGTGAGGAGAGAGACGAAATGTCTGCTCAGTCCCCAGCAGGAACCAGGACTCAGAAAGTTTAAAGTCTGCACTGAGTACTGCTGGTGGGCACAGAGTGTGAAGAAGGGAGTTTGGTAACTGAGGGGATTTTAAGGGTTAATCTCTCTAAAATCTAATTTTTGTTTTGTTTACATTTAGCAATTACCTGAAATTACTATTTAAGTTAAGAGGCAACTTAAGTTTCTTACAGTTTCAAACAGGGGTATAGAAGCCATCTGAAAATAACTGTTGCTAGTTAATTAGGTAGCTAGCTTAAATTGGGTTTTGAGCTCTAGCAAACCTGACACAGCATTGTTTTCAGAGAGAATAAGTTTAGGGGACTCTCAGTGCTGCTTGACTGTGTTGAGTGCTGCTGGTGGGCACAGAGTGTGAAGAAGGGAATTTGGTAAGTGAGGGAGTTCAGTAAGGAGGAGAAATATAAATTAATTAAGAATAAATGTAATTAAATTCACACAATAAAGATGGCAGGACAGGTGATACATCGCGGCAGCTCTACGTGGGAGCTCCTGAATGCCATGGCAATCCACGGCAACCATATCTGTAGTAAATGTCTGTGGCTTGAGGAGCTTCGGCTCAGAGTCATTGAGCTGGGGGCTGAGCTCCAGACACTGCGATGCAACAGGGAGGGGGAAAGTTATCGGGACACTTTTTTCCAGAAGGCAGTTACACCCCCATAGGACAGGGTCATCTGTTTTGATCAGTGGTCAGGGAGAGACAGGTAGGGGGATCAAGAAGGTGGGAGTGGAGGAGCCTCAGCCCTTGCAATTGAACAGCAAGTTCGAGGTTCTTACAACTTATATGGCCAAGAGTGAGGGCTGTAGTGTGGATGAGCAGATGCACCATGGTACAGGAAGCCATTCAAGCAGGGGGAGTAAAAAGCAATGTAGTGTAGTAGGGGACAGTATAGTGAGGGGGATTGACACAGTCCTTTGCAGCAAAGAGCAAGAGTCCAGAAAACTGTTGCCTGCCTTGTACCACAGTTCGGGTCACCTGCTCAGGGCTGGAGTGGAACTTAGTGGGAGAGGGAGAATCCAGTCATCATGGTCCATGTAGGCACCAAGGACATAGGCAGGATAAAGAAATAGGTTCTGCATAGTCAGTATGAGGAGCTAGGCACCAAAATAAGAAGCAGAATCTCAAAGGTAATAATTTCTGGATTACTACCTGAGCCATGTGCAAATTGGAGTAGGGCAAATAAGATTAGAGAAATGAATGCGTGGCTCAAAGACTGGTATGGTATAAGTGGGTTTCAGTTCATGGGGCACAGGCACCAGTACTGGGGAAAGTGGGGGCTGTACCATTGGGATGGTCTACACCAGAACCATGCTGGGTCCAGTGTTCCAGCGAGCCACACAACTAGGGAAGTAGAGAGGGTTTTAAACTAAATAGTGGGGGCAAGGGATCAAATTCAGGAAGATGTGGTAAATCAAGGAGTAGAGACAAGGCAAGAGAGAAAGGTATTAATATGAGAAATGATAAACAGACCGTGACAGGAAGGGACAGTGATTACAAATCTAAAAATAAATCAGCAGTCATGGCTAGCGGTTACAAAAATAATAAAAGGACAAAACTAAAGGCTCTGTATCTGCATGCATGTAGTATTCGAAACAAAACAGATGAACTGATTGTGCAAATAGAAATAAATAAGTACGATCTGATAGCCGTTACAGAGACTTGGTTGCAGGATGACATAGATTAGGACCTGAATATTGAAGGGTACATGACATTTAGGAAGGACAGGAAGCTGGGAAAAGGTGGAGGGGTGGCTCTGTTAATTAATGATGGTATTAGTATAATAGAGAGGGATGACCCAAGTTCAGATAGGAAATAGGGATGTAAAAGTGGTTTGGGTTGAGATTAGAAATGATAAAGGCAAGAAGTCACTTGTGGGAGTGGTGTACAGGCCCCCTAATGGTAACCATGGTAGGACAGGGTATAAAGGAACAAATAATGAGTGCTTGTCAGAAAAGTATGGTGATAATTATGGGGGATTTTAATCTACACATAGACTGAAAAAATCAGATGGGCAAAGGTAGCCTAGACAAGGAGTTCATAGAATGTTTTTGAGATAGTTTCTTAGAAAAGCATATTCTGGAGCCAAGCAGAGAGCAGGCTTTACTAGATCTGGTATTGTGCAACGAGAGAGGAGTAATTAATGACCTCAAAGTGAAGGCGCCCCTAGGTAGCAGCGATCATAAAATGTGATTGAATTTTACATTCTGTTTGAGGGAGAGGAGAATCGGTGCAAGACTAGTATTTTAAACTTAAATAGGGGTAATTATGAGGGCATGAAAGCAGAGCAAGTTAAAATGAACTGGCAAATTAGGTTAAGGAATAGGTCACTAGAGATGCAGTGGCAGACATTTAAGGGGATATTTCAGAATACACAGAATAGATACATTCAAATGAGAAAGAAAAATTCCGTGGGGAGGACCCACTGTCTGTGGTTAGTTAAAACAGTTAAAGATAGTATCAAACTTAAATAAAAAGCATACAATTGTGCAAAGATGGGTAGCAAAGCAGACGACTGGACAGAATACAGAGAACAACAAAGAATGACTAAACGATTGATAGGGAGGGAAAAGTTAGAGTACGAGAGAAAGCTAGCTAGAAATATAAAAACAGATAGTAAGAGGGTCTACAGATATTTAAATAAGAAAAAAGTTAACAAAACGAGCATTGGTCCTATAGAAAGTGAGTCTGGGGAAATAATAATGGAAAATAAGGCGATTGCAGATGAATTGAACAGATATTTTGCATCTGGTTTCACCAAGTAACATCCCAGAAATAACTGTAAATCAGGAAATGGAAGAGAGGGAGGAACTCAAGAAAATTACAGTCACCAGGGAAATGGTACTGAGCAAACTGTTGGAGCTGTGGGTTGACAAGTCCCGAGGTCCTAATGGACTTCATCCTAGGGTCTTAAAGGAAGTGGCTAGTGAGATAGGTGATGCGTTGGTTTTAATTTTCCAAAATTCCCTAGAATCGAGGAAGGTTCCATTGGATTGGAAAATAGCCAATGTAACTCATTTACTCAAAAAGGGAGAGAGACAGAGAGCAAGAAACTACAGGCCAGTTAGCTTAAAATTTGTCATGGGGAAAATGTTAGAAGCTATTATTAAAAACGTTATAGCAGGGCACTTAGAAAAATTAAAGGTAATCAGGCAGAGTCAACATGGCTTTGTGAAAGGGAAATCATATTTAACCAATTGTCATGCAGACCTGCACCTGCCAAGAATGAGGCATATTAATTTCATCATATGAACATTGATTTTAAACTGTTGCTGGAGTGAAGAAATGACTTGTTAAAGAGATCACCAGACATTTGGGCTGGAAAGACATTTGCATGCTAAGAGACAGTGCTGGAGAGACAAAAGAATTGCTCACTGATTCAATAAACAGAGATTGGTCTGAGCAATGGTGATCCACATCGTGTCGGGGTAAGAGACAGCCCTACACCCCCCCACCAAGAGCTTTGAAACCCTGTTACAGTTAAACCAGGCAAAGGCTGAGAGGGAACCCCTAGACCCCATCTCACCTGGTTGTAACACAATTTATTGGAGTTTTTTGAAGAAGTAACATTTGCTGTGGATAAAGGGGAACTGGTGGATATACTGTACTTAGATTTCAAAAAGGCATTTGATAAGGTGCCACATCAAAGGTTATTGCGGAACATAAAATCTCATGGTGTAGGGGGTAACATATTGGCATGGAAGAAGCTAACTAACAGGAAGCAGAGAATAGGCATAAATGGGTCATTTTCTGGTTGACAAGATATAGCGAGTGGTGTGCCACAGGGATCAGTGCTGGAGCCTCAACTTTTTACAGTTTTTATAAATGACTTGGATGAAAGGACTGAAGGTATGGTTGCTAAATTTGCTGATGACACAAAGATAGATAGGAAAGTGAATTATGAAGAGGACATAAGGACGTTACAAAGGGATATAGATAGATTAAGTGAGTGGGCAAAGATCTGGCAAAAGGAGTATAATGTGAGAAAATGTGAAATTGTCCATTTTGGCAAGAAGAATAGAACAGAAGCATATTATCTAAATTGTGAGAGATTGCAAAGCTGTGAGATGCAGAGGGATCTAGGTATCCTAAATGCATGAATCACAAAAGGTTAGTATGCAGGTACAGCAAGTAATTAGGAAAGTTAATAGAATGTTATCAGTTATTTTGTGAGGGAAGTTGAATACAGAAGTAGGGAGGTTATGCTTCAGTTATACAGGGCATTGGTAAGACCACATCTGGAATACTGTGTACAGCTTATGATCCCTATTTAAGAATGGATGTAAATATGTTGGAAGCAGTTCAGTGAAGGTTTACTAGATTAATACCTGGAATGGGTGGGTTGTCTTATGAGGAAAGGTTGGACGAGCTAGGCTTGTATCCGCTGGAGTTTGGAAGACTCTGGACTCTGACATGAGCAGATCCTAGGTGGGGGTCTCTTTCTCTCTCTCCATTCCAGCTTGAAAGCTTTCAAATCCTGCTTGTTGACTGACCACCTTTGCATAATCCGGCTACAATCAGAAACCCCATTGCAGGAAATCATCCGCATCACCATCTCCAAGGGATTCACTGAACCAGTCATCTACCTCTTCAAACTAAAAGCCTCAGGACCACTGAATTCGGCTAGAAGCCAGCCAAATAACCAAACTCCATAGACTGTATACCATTTTTTTATTCATGCATGGGATGTGGGCATCACTGGCTATGCCAACATTTATTGCCCATCCCTAATTGCCCTTTAGAAGATGGTGGTGCGCTGCCTTCTTGAACCGCTGCAGTCCATGTGGGGTAGGTACACCCACCGTGCTGTTAGGAAGGGAGTTCCAGGATTTTGACCCAGCGACAGTGAAGGAATGGCGATATAGTTCCAAGTCAGGATGGTGTGTGACTTGGAGGGGAACTTGCAGGTGGTGATGTTCCCATGCATCTGCTGCTCTTGTCCTTCGAGGTGGTAGAGGTCGCGGGTTTGGAAGATGCTGTCTAAGGAGCCTTGGTGCATTGCTGCAGTGCATCTTGTAGATGGTACACACTGCTGCCACTGTGCGTCGGTGATGGAGGGAGTGAATGTTTGTGGATGGTGTGCCAATCAAGCGGGCTGCTTTGTTCTGGATGGTGTCAAGCTTCTTGAGTATTGTTGGAGCTGCACCCATCCAGGCAAGTGGAAAGTATTCCATCACATTCCTGACTTGTGCCTTGTAGATGGTGGACAGGCTTTAGGGAGTCAGGAGGTGAGTTGCTCGCCTATGGACGCTAACTCAGCAAGTCTACCTTTCCCCACTCTGTAACCTATTTGTGTGTGTGTAAACCTCTAGTGTCTATGTGAGAGTGAAAGTTGGCGCATTGTTTTTTATTTTATTAGTTCAGTTTAGGTGTATAATAAAGTTAACCTCTTTCTTTATTAACTCAAGAAAACCTGTCTGATTAGTTCTTGTTATGATCATAGCAATTAAGTATTCAAACACTTACTGAATTGTCCAGTACATTCACTTTAAGAAAGAATTAAACCTGCTGTGGTCTAACTAGGAGAGGAAAAGAGGGAAGCCCTTCAACCCCTCCTCACTTGACCATAACACCACATTGAACTCTATCCGCTTTGGTTTCTTTGCAGCTTTCTGCTCCAGTGTACACATCTTTCTGTGTATGGTCATAATGAATAGCTGAGGCTAATTACCGCCCCATCAGCCTACTCTCAATCATCAGCAAACTGATGGGAGGTGTCATCAACAGTGTCATCAAGCAGCACTTGCTTAACAATAACCTGCTCAGTGACGCTCAGTTTGGGTTCTGCCAGGGACACTCAGCTCCTGACCTCATTTCAACCTTGGTTCAAACATGGACAAAAGAGCTGAACTCAAGAGGTGAGGTGAGAGTGACTGCCCTTGACATCAAGGCAGCATTTGACCGAGTATAGCATCAAGGAGCCCTAGCAAAAGTGAAGTCAATGGGAATTGGGGGAAAACTCTTCGCTGGTTGGAGTCAAATCTAGCGTAAAGGAAGATGGTTGTGGTTGTTGGAGGTCAATCATCTGAGCTCCAGGACATCACTGCAGGAGTTCCTCAGGGTAGTGTCATAGGCCCAACCATCCTCCGCAGCTTTATAAATGACCTTCCTTCAATCATAACGTCTGAACTGGTGAAAGTTCGCTGATGATTGCACAATGTTCAGCACCATTCGTGACTCCTCACATACTGAAGCAGTCCGTGTAGAAATGCAGCAAGACCTGGACAATATCCAGGCTTGGGCTGATAAGTGGCAAGTAACATTTGCACCACACAAGTGCCAGGCAATGACCAGCTCCAACAAGAGAAAATCTAACCATCTCCCCTTGACATTCAATGGCATTACCATCGCTGAATTCCCCCACTATCAACATTCTAGGGGCTACCATTGACCATAAACTGAACTGGAGTAACCATATAAATACCATGGCTACAAGAGCAGGTCAGAGGCTAGGAATCCTGAGGCGAGTAACTCACCTCCTGACTCCCCAAAACCTGTCCACCATCCTCAAGGCACAAGTCAGGAGTGTGATGGAATACTCTCCACTTGCCTGGATGGGTGCAGCTCCAACAACACTCAAGAAGCTTGACACCATCCAGGACAAAGCAGCCCGCTTGACTCCCCATCTACAAACATTCACTCCCTCCACCACCGATGCACAGTGGCAGCAGTGTGTACCATCTGCAAGATGCACTGCAGCAACGCACCAAGGATCCTTAGACAGCATCTTCCAAACCCGCAACCTCTACCAACTAGAAGGACAAGAGCAGCAAATGCATGGGAACACCACCACCTGAAAGTTCCTCTCCAAGTCTTACACCATCCTGACTTGGAACTATGTCACTGTTCCTTCACTGTTGCTGGGCCAAAATCCTGGAACTCCCTTCCTAACAGCACTGTGGGTGAAGCTACCTCCCATGGACTGCAATGGGTCAAGAAGGCAGCTCACCACCACCTTCTCAAGGGCAATTAGGGATGGGCAATAAATGCTGGCCTAGCCAGCGACGCCCACATCCCACAAATGAATAAAAAAAATCTCAGTTTTAAATGAATGTCCCTTTATTCTGTAACTATGTCCCCGAGTTCGAGATTCCCCCACTAATGGAAACATCTTCTCAACATCTACCCTGTCAAGCCTCCTCAGAATCCTGAATGTTTCAATAAGATCACCCCTCCTTCTTCTGAACTCTGATGAATAAAGGCCTAACCTGTTTAGCCGTTCTTGATAAGTCAACCCCTTCATCCCAGGAATCAGCCTCGTGAATCTCTTTTGAACTGCATCCAATACCAGTATATCCTTTCTTAAATACGGGGACCAAAACTGTACACAGTACTCCAGGTGCGGCCTCATCAACACCCTCTACAGTTGTAATAAGACTTCCCTATATTTAATCTCCAACCCCCTAGCAATAAAGGCCAAAATTCCATTTGCCTTCTTAATTACTTGCTGCACCTGCATGCTAACTTTTTGTGTTTCATGCACAAGAACATCCAGATCCCTCTGTGTTGGACTTTTTTGAAGTCTCTCTCCATTTAAATAATAGTCTGCCTTTTGACTCTTCCTACCAAAATGCATGACCTCACACTTTCCTACATTAAATTCCATCTGCCAAGTTTTTGCCCACTTACTCAACCTATCTATACCCCCTTGCAGATTCCTTATGTCCTCATCACAACATGCCCTCCCACCTATTTTTGTATAGTCAGCAAATTTGGATATATTACACTCTGCCCCCTCCTCCAAGTCATTAATATATATAGTAAATAATTGAGGTCCTAGGACTGATCCTTGTGGCACTCCACTAGTTACGTCTTTCCAACCTGAAAAAGACCCATTAATCCCGACTGTCTGTTTTCTGTGAGTTAACCAATCCTCAATCCATGCTAATACATTACCCCCAATACTGTGAACAATCTTGTGCAATAATCTTTTATGTGGCACCTTATCGAATGCCTTCTGGAAATCTAAATACACTACATCTACCGGTTCCCCTTTAGCAACTCTGCTTATTATATCCTTGAAGAACTCTAGCAAATTTGTCAAACACGATTTCCCTTTCACAAAACCATGTTGACCCTGTTTGACTGCGTTAAGCTTTTCTAAATGTCCTGCTATTTCTTCCTTAACAAAGGACTCTAGCATTTTCCCAACGACTGATGTTAGGCTGACTGGCCTATAGTTTCCTGCTTTTTGTCTCCCTCCTTTCTTGAACAGTGGCATCACATTAGCGGTTTTCCCATGCGCTGGGACCCTCCCGGAATCCAGTGAGTTCTTTTTATTTGTTTATTTTTTATTTAGAGATACAACACTGAAACAGGCCCTTCGGCCCACCGAGTCTGTGACGACCATCAACCACCCATTTATACTAATCCTACACTAGTCCCCACCTGTCCCTATATTCTCCTACCACCTACCTATACTAGGGGCAATTTATAATGGCCAATTTACCTATCAACCTGCAAGTCTTTTGGTGGTGGGAGGAATTCCGGTGTACCCGGCGAAAACCCACGCAGACACAGGGAGAACTTGCAATCTCCACACAGGCAGTACCCAGAATTGAACCCGGGTCGCTGGAGCTATGAGGCTGCGGTGCTAACCACTGCGCCACTTGTGCCGCCCTGTTCTGAAATATTTCGACCAATGCCTCCACTATCTCTACAGCTACTTCCTTTAAAACCCTTGGATGCAGGCCAGCAGTCCTGGCGACTTGTTTACCTTTAGTTCCATTAGTTTGTCAAATACTTTGTCCCTCGTGATACAGACTGTTACAATATCTTTCCTCCCATTAGCTCATTGCTTATCTGATATCTGTGGGACGTTTATAGTGTCCTCCACCGTGAAGACCGATGCAAAATATTGGTTTAAATTATCCGCCATTTCCCTGTTCCCCATTATCAATTCTCCAGTCGCATCATCCAAGGGTCCCATGCTCACTTTAGCTACTCTCTTTTTATATACCCGTAGAAGCTCTTGCTGTTTGTTTTTATATTTCTTGCCAATTTATTTTCATAATCAATTTTCTCCCTCTTTATTAGCTTTTTAGTCATCCGCCGCTGGTTCCCCAAAAAACTCCCAATTCTCTGGCCTACCACTAGTTTTTGCTACTGTGTATGCCTTAGTTTTTGATTGGATACTCTCCTTGACCACCTTTGTTAACTACAGGTGGTTCATCCTTCTCGTCAAGTACTTCTTTTTGACTGGGATAAATTTTTGCTGAATGTTATGAAATATCTGCTTAAATGTCTGCCACTGCTCATCCACTGATCTTCCCCTTAGTCTATTTTCCCAGCCTGACTTAGACAACTCTTTCTTCAGACCTCTGTAATTGCCCTTGTTTAAGTTGAGGACACTGGTTTGAGACCCGAGTTGCTTGCCCTCAAACTGAATTTGAAAATCTACTGTGTTGTGATCACTACCCCCTAGAGGATCCTTAACTATGAAATCTCTTATTAATCCTACGTCATTACACATTTCTTTTGGGCCTCCTTATCTCGAGAGACAATGGATACGCGCCTGGAGGTGGTCAGTGGTTTGTGAAGCTGCGCCTGGAGTGGCTATAAAAGCCAATTCTAGAGTGACAGACTCTTCCACAGGTGCTGCAGAAAAATTTGTTTGTCGGGGCTGTTGCACAGTTGGCTCTCCCCTTGCACCTCTGTCTTTTTTCCTGCCAACTACTAAGTCTCTTCGACTCGCCACACTTTAGCCCTGTCTTTATGGCTGCCCGCCAGCTCTGGCGAACGCTGGCAACTGACTCCCATGACTTGTGATCAATGTCACAGGACTTCATGTCGCGTTTGCAGACGTCTTTATAGCGGAGACATGGACGGCTGGTGGGTCTGATACCAGTGGCGAGCTCGCTGTACAATGTGTCTTTGGGGATCCTGCCATCTTCCATGCGGCTCACATGGCCAAGCCATCTCAAGCGCCACTGACTCAATAGTGTGTACAAGCTGGGGATGTTGGCCGCTTCGAGGACTTCTGTGTTGGAGATACGGTCCTGCCACCTGATGCCAAGTATTCTCCGGAGGCAGCGAAGATGGAATGAATTGAGACGTCGCTCTTGGCTGGCATACGTTGTCCAGGCCTCGCTGCCATAGAGCAAGGTACTGAGGACACAGGCCTGATACACTCGGACTTTTGTGTTCCGTGTCAGTGCGCCATTTTCCCACACTCTCTTGGCCAGTCTGGACATAGCAGTGGAAGCCTCACCCATGCGCTTGTTGATTTCTGCATCTAGAGACAGGTTACTGGTGATAGTTGAGCCTAGGTGAACTCTTGAACCACTTCCAGAGCGTGGTCGCCAATATTGATGGATGGAGCATTTCTGACGTCCTGCCCCATGATGTTCGTTTTCTTGAGGCTGATGGTTAGGCCAAATTCATTGCAGGCAGCCGCCATTACACATTACTCAATCTAAAATTGCCTGTTCCTGGGTAGGTTCTGCAATGTATTGCTTGTAACAATCCCTGATGCACTCTACAAATTCGTCTTCCATGTTACCTCTGCCAATCTGATTTGTCCAGTCAATATGCAGATTAAAATCACCCATGACAATTGTAGCACCCTTCTTACACGCCTCTGTTATTTCCTGATTTATACTTTGTCCTACAGAGGCAACTCTTTGGGGGCCTATAGACGACTCCCACTCTTGACTTCTTTCCCTTGCTATTCCTAATTTCCTCCCAAACTGATTCCACATCATGATCTATTACACCTATATCACTACTCACCACTGCACTGATACCTTCCTTTATTCACAAAGCTACCCGACCCATTGTTCCTTTTTGCCTATTTCTCTGGAACGTCGAATACCCTTGAATATTGAGTTTCCAGTCTTGGTCACCCTGCAACCACATCTCTGTAATAGCTAGATGGGTAATGTGTCATAGAGTCATAGTCATAGAGTTATACAGCACAGAAACTGGCCCTTCAGCCCATCGTGTCTGTGCCGGCCATCAAGCACCTATCTATTAAAATCCCATTTTCCAGCACTTGGCCCATAGCCTTGTATGCTACGGCATTTCAAGTGCTCATCTAAATACTTCTTAAATGTTGTGAGCGTTCCTGCATCTACCACCCCTTCAGGTAGTGTGTTCCAGATGCCAACCACCCTCTGGGTGAAAAATGTTTTCCTCAAATCCCCTCTAATCCTCCTGCCCCTTACCTTAAATCTATGCCCCCTGGTTATTGACACCTCCGCTAAGGGGAAAAGTTTCTTCCTATCTATCCTATCAATGCCCCTCATAATTTTGTATATCTCAATCAGGTCCCCTTTCAGCCTTCTCTGCTCTAAGGAAAACAACCCTAGCCTATCCAGTCTCTCTTCATAGCTGAAATGCTCCAACCCAGGCAACATCCTGGTGAATCTCCTCTGCATCCTCTCCATTGCAATCACATCCTTCCTATAGTGTGGTGCCCAGAACTGTACACAGTACTCCAGCTGTGGCCTAACTAGCATTTTATACAGATCCGTCATAACCTCCTTGCTCTTATATTCTATGCCACGGCTAATAAAGGCAAGTATCCCATATGTCTTCCTAACCACCTTATGGACTGGGGAAATAGTGGGCATACAGATTGATTGCTGGTATTGGTAGAGTAGTGGGTATGGGGTATTTGGTGGAAGCAGAAGCTCTAAAAAGGCATGAGCTTTCTGGCGCACTCCTTGGATGGATGTCCTTGGGGGCCTTCTTGAAGCGGTATGGCAGATGAGGAGTGGATTCCTAGGCCAGGAGAGTCCTTGGCCCTGGCCTATGATGTGCTACATGGCTGACATGCCAGGTGAAAGGAGACATGCCAGCCTTCTGACCAGCAAATATTTGGAAAACCTAAGGGTGCAGGACTCTGTCCTGGCCAGTAACCTACCCCTTGCAACACAAAGAACACAGCCAGCACAGAAGAGGAAGATCACTAGGCACTTTTCAAATTGTGGGATGAGCAGCTGGTTGTGTCCATTTCTCCTGCTCCCTCTGGCTCTGGCAAGTGCCCAAGTTAGGGTCCAGAGTGGTGTAACTGCTGAGTCTGGCATTGTACACCAGGATCCAAAGCTGCTCAGGCCCAGAGTATTCAATGGGAGATAGATATGGGCAGCAGGCTGATTATGGTTATAAATGGAGAGGAGTAAAGTTGGATCAGTGAATGAATATGGAAAAATGGAGGGAGAAGAGAACCTTAGGGACATAGGGAGACATAAAGAACTGGCGAGAACACATGGGAAAAGCAGAAACAGGTACCCATGGAGGAGCAGAGAAAGGGCAGGGCGGCAGGGAATGAAAATAAATACATAAATGGAAGCAATGGAGTAGAAATAAACAAGAAAAAAATAAAGAAAGGACCTGGATGGAAATAAGTAAGTGGAAATGTCAAAGAACCGATATATAATTAGGATGAAATAAATAGAGAGCCAAGGAGAAGCAAGACCAGAGAGGAAGGAGAAAGCATCCTTTGTGTATTAAGACAGGGGCTTGAGCCAAATGAAGTAACAAAATAACAACTCTCAGAAAATAGGCTTCATCCAAATGAATTAATCAAGTAAAGTGAGCCTTCAGCAGGCTGGCAAGCATCCCCAAAATTAATAAATTCATCAAATAAAGTTACTGCTCAGTGGACCAGACACACCCAGAGTTAAGAAATTAAACAAACAAAATCAGGCCAGAGACAGTGGATCCCAGAACAAATTAATTGAATAAAAAGCTAATTAATTGTTCAAATATAAAAGCTTCTATATAAAATTGAACAGGCCAGGCTGGCAGATATCCCCAGTGATAGAAGGAATTCAAATCTACTAGCCAATTCTCCCATGGGGTCACACATGAGAAGTCAGGACCACATCTTCAAATGAAGCATGGTAAAATGAAGAGGGATATTCTGGACCAACCCAGTCCTATATTATTCCTCATTTTAAAGGCAGAGAATCCATCTCTATTTTTCTATAATGCTTTATAATTTTATGTTGCTTATAGTTAAATAGCAAAACATTTGGGAATCGGACTGGCAAAGAAGTAATGAGTGATTGAACCACAGAGGTTTCTCTGTGGTACAGGCTGACAAGCTGGGAGATGTAAAACTGAAGCACTAAAGTGTTGCGGTGTAAATATAGTGCAACAATCGTTCACATTGGCAGTTTCCAACGTGGGTACGGATACAAGAATTTATAATGGGGAAAAGTTGGTCCAAAACGTGACAAGAGGAAATAGGATTTTGTAGATGGGAAATCTGTGCAGATGTAAGACTTTTAAAGTAATAGATACAAAATTTTTTTAATTGAAAGGGATGTTCGATGAGGTTTTTAAAAACTAAAAGGATTAGAAAATGGCCTACAGTTGGCGGCAAATGGCACCACGACACAGTTTGAAGGCACTACGGTGTGAGTAATAAGCAGTTTGGAGGACTGCAAGATAAGTAGTGGTAAGGAAAGGAAGTAATTCTCCATTTGAGTGGGTGGAAGAAGAGGTGAGGGATAGGGCCTGAGTAGGACTGGAACAATGAATGTTCGACATATCCCACAAAAAGGCAGACATAGCTAGGACCCATGTGGGGACCCATAGCAACACCTTTTATTTGGAGGAATTGAGTGGAGTTGAAGGAGAAATTGTTCATTGTGAGAACAATTTGAGAATATTTTAAGGCATTTTAAAAGTATTCTGGTCATTACTCAGGTGGTATAGAGTCATAGAGTCATTTATGGCACAGAAGGTGGCCATTCGGCCCATCGAGTTCATGCCAGCTCTCCACGGAGCTACTCAGTCCCACTCCTCCACTCGATCCCCATAGCCCTGACGCTGGTTACTGGACAGAGGAAATAAGTGTGACAACAGGAACTGTGTGCTAGATAAAGGACTATTAATATAGTAATAGATTCCAGTGTATCTGTCATGGCAATGCTTAGGTCAGGTCAGAGAATATGCAGATAGTTTCTCCTCTGCTGAATAACTTCCAAAGTACAGGCTCAATGCAGAGGGAAAGTGGGTGCTAATCTTTTTCTCTTGTTCTGCACTTGAACAGTGCTGCCACCAAACTTGATCTATGGCTTTTTTTTGGTACCTGTGTGTGTTTGTGTCTGAAGAAGATGCCATAATTTAAATTACATGAAATGAATGGGAAATAGGTTTGCATCCAAATGTTGACTTTGTAGTGCTGTATGCAGGCCAGGGGCAGAGAACCCCACAAAAAACAGGCACTTGCTGAGCTACCGCTTAGATGCTATGGGGTAGAAAATTGTCTGGCCTGTCTTTAGGGCCAAATAATGCCTTGTACAGACAATGTGCATCAACCAAGGGCTCCAAGGCTAGCCCGAAATCAGTTCTCAGGCTTCAGTAACACTTTATGCGTGAGCTGCTGGTGCCTGTTGCACCTCCAGAGGGTACTTACACATTTGAGAAGACTGATGTTGGGCCACATGCCTGGGAAGTGAGCTGAAGGTAAGTTCTGGAAGAGGCGGGGGAATAGTGGGGTGTGGAGGGGATGGAGTAGGAATCTGTGGGGAAGCAATTGTGACAACTGTGAAATTGGGAAAGCACTCTCTTCCTTATGAAAACATTTCTCAAAACATTTAGTTGGTGGCCAATGTGGCTGCTTAGGAATCCTGAGTTACCGAAGGTACATCTAAGCACTTACACCAGGATGCTGTCTCCATGGATTTTCAGGGCCTGAGTGCTGACAGGCAATTTGAACTTGAAGGATCACAGCTGAGCCCAATTCTGACCACAGAATGCAATTTTCAGTGGAAGTATGACAGGATAATGATGTTTCAGTGCATGTAGCTTAAATCAATAAAATAAATCCTTCTACATACTTCCTTCACCAGCTCTAATCCTAGCTAGGGCAGTGATGGGCATTGGCTAAGCCAACTGGTGAACTGCCTGTGACTTACAAGCCTTCGCTTGTGTTTAGTTACTTAGCTACTCTGTGTATGCCACTACTGGTCACCATCTCCTCACAATGCCTGTTGAACTGTGTGAGGGTCGAACAATGAGCCTTTTTAAACCTCTTCCTAACTACTATCTATATGCATTATCCAACAAGTTGAAGCAAGCCTTGTTTGTTCTGTAATTCCACCAGATTTACTAGGTACCTAAAACAAGACTTGAGATTGCTCTATCAATCTCCCGTGGTGCTTTGGGCCTCATTCTATATGTTTTTCACCCTCTGTCTGAGGAAGCTTTATGAGAGTCATAAACCATGACTGCAGGGGATAGCTGTGATTATCAACCAACCTTCCTGAGACATGGCTTTGATTCATCAGGACAGATCTGGTAGATTGTGACACAATGTGAACATAATGGCAATCTCCTTGGTACCTGGCATTCACGAGCAGGATGAGGTAAGTGTTGTTGGAAACTAGTTGCACATTACTAGAAAGAAAGCATTTCCTGTTCATAAAATTGTCATATGAGACTTTGAGTGGCCCATGTGCTTCATCAATTGTTCTTTACACTTGTAGGAGCACTGTCAGTCTGTAGAGCTGGATCTCTCTCTCTTTGTTTGGCTCGATTGGGAAGGATATGAATTGTGCCGCCCTCCCGAATAGAGTGATATTCCTGACATATTGATGAGTAGTTGTCTGACTAATGTGGCAAAGATTAACTGATACAGCCTGGAAGAATTCAGACACAAAAAAATTCAAAGTAGTGGTGACCTTGAGTGATATAGATAATGCTGCTTCTCCCGGTGAAAGTGTGTTGCAAGGCTTCAACCAGCAGCTAACACATTTCTACAACAGCGGAGAGATCTGGCTTCTTCTGTCTTTAATCTCTTCATAGCAGTAGAATAGAGGGATTACCATTGGAAAATCCTTGTCTTCATTGAAAAGCATTACTATGAACAGAGCTGAGTAAACATAGCAGCAAAAGTCCTGACTGAACCTCCAAAGTACCAAAGAGATTGATGTGCAGGCTCCAAACCTGATTACAACCTTAGTCCAAATATGGACAAAAGAGCTGAATTCCAGAGGTGAGGTGAGAGCGACTGCCCTTGACATAAAGGCAGTATTTGACCGACAGGGCATCAAGAAACCCGAGCACAATTGAAGTCAATGGGAATCAGGGGCTAAAATCTCTATTGGTTGGAGTCATACCTAGCACAAAGGAAGATGGTTGTGGTTGTTGGAGGACGATTATCTCAATCCCAGGACATCGCTGCAGGATTTCCTCAGGGTAGCGTCCAAGGCCCAACCATCTTCAGCTGCTTCATCAATGACCTTCCCATCATCATAAGGTCAGAAGCGGGGATGTTCACTGATGATTGCACAGTGTTCAGTACCATTTGCAACTCCTCAGATACTGAAACAGTCCATGCCCGCATGCAGCCAAACCTGGACAATATTCAGGCTTGGGCTCTAAGTGGCAAGTAACGTCCATACCACATAAGTGCACAAAATGACCATCTTCAACAAGAGAATCTAACCATCTACCCTCGATGTTCAACAGCTTTACCATCACTGAATCCCTCACCATCAATATCCTGGGGGTTACCATTGACCAGAAACTGAACTGGACCAGCCATATAAGGATTTAGGGAGGCAGTGGCATAGTGGTATTGTCACTGGACTAGTAACCCAGAGACCCAGGGTTTTGCTCTGGGGACATGGGTTCAAATCCTACCACAGCAGAAGGTGGAATTTGAATTCAATTAATTAAAATCTGGAATTTAAAAAAGCTAGTCTAATGATGGCCATGAAACCATTATTGATTGTTGTAAAAACCCATCTGGTTCACTAATGTCCTTTAAGGAAGAAAATCTGCTGTCCTTACCTGGTCTGGCCTACATGTGACTCCAGACCCACAGCAATGTGGTTGACTCTTACATGCCCTCTGAAATGGCCACATCCCATGAATGAATAAAAAAAATTATATATATATCTAAATACTATGGCTATATGAGCAGGTCAGAGGCTTGGAATTCTGTGGTGACTAATTCACCTCCTGTCTCCCCAATGCCTGTCTGCCATCAACAAGGCACGAGTCAGGAGTGAGATGAAATACTCTCCACTTGCTTGGATGAGAATTTTCAAGAGGCTCAACACCCTCCAGGACAAAGCAGCCTGCTTGATTGGCACCCTATTTACCACCTTCAACATTCACTCCCTTCACCACCGATGCACAGTGGCAGCAATGTGTATCATCTACAAGGTGTACTGCAGCAACTTGCAGGCCTCCTTCGGAAGCATCTTCCAAACCCACGACCTCTACCGCTTAAATGGACAAGGGCAGCAGACGCATAGGAACACCACCACCTGCAAGTTCCCCTCCAAGTCACACACCATCCTGACTTGAAACCATATCGCCATTCCTTCACTGTTGCTGGGTCAAAATCCTGGAAGTCCCTTCCGAACAGCACTCTGGGTGTACCTGCAACCTATGGACTACAGCGGTTCAAGTTGGCTCACCACCACCTTTTAAAAGGCAATTAGGGATGGGCAATAAATGCTGGCGTTGCCAGTGACGCCCACATCCCACAAACGAATATTAAAAAAATGTACCCCAGTAGCAGCAAGCAAATTGGTAGCCACCTCAGGGATATCTTATTGCAGCTCCCAATTATTTGGGGGCAGAGTTTGTAGAAATGGATCAGAAGTGTTCCCTTGAGCCTACTTATGCATCCCGCAGCAGGCTACCCCCAGTCCTTAAAGGAGACTAGAAATATTTTTGAGAGGATAATTCTGGTTCAGTATTTTAGCAGAGCATTTCAGTCAGTAGCCTTTGGGAACCCATTTGCTCCATTTAACGGCCCAAAATTAATAATACCAAGTCAATTCATTCTTTCCTCCCCTCTCAGCTCAAAAGGATTATTGGCCCTGAAAAACCATGGGCTGCACTCACAGCACTAAAGCTGGAATTGCACCCATTTCAGTCCTCCAACATTGACCCCACCAGCATTTGCAGTTTGGAAGACATCTAATTTGCATGAGGCTTGTGGCACCCATGCACTAGGGGCACATCACTGGTGCCTGCATGACGCATGTAGCCTAACAACCTGGTGCCTCTTTGTCTTGTCATCCCTCAACCGTGCTGATTGCCCTATCTATATTTTTATTTTAGAAAGGCAATTGGCTGCCCATCTGGAGGTTGGCACACCTTGGGCTGAATGTTGTGCTCCCATTTAAGATGGATTTAGTGGTGTGGGGGAGGGAGAATAGTGCTGCGGAGCTGGCCGCTCTGAAACCCAGTGCTGTTCCACAGTGTTCCGATTTTGTCAGAGGCAGAAGTACCATGGCAGTATTGATTGCCCGATGTGATGGAAACCTAATTAAATTGATGAAATGCTGTCTAACATTAATTTAAATGTAATTATTCCTGATTTATTGGCTGGACCATGACTTTATGGATGGCGTGTGGCATTCACGTGCCTTTAGCTTTACGGCTATTAAAAGCTGGCGGCACCGAGATGAGAGTTCTCAGTGCCACAACAGGGAGGTATATTGAACATTGCATCATAGGGGAAGTGTGTGGTTCTGTGGCCATTTACTGCTTTGCTGATTTAGGGTCTGCAAGGGGGCTGTGTCTCAAGGGCTCCGCAAGTGTCTAGGTTGTGTGTATCGGGGGGGGGGGGGCACGGCAAGTGTCTAGGTTGTGTGTATCAGCAGGTAATAAAGGGTTCATAAATTATATTGTAATGTGCGTGGTGTCTCACACAGCTGGAAAAGATTGGAGCCCAACAGTAAGCTTTAGCCTTGAGGTACATCAAGTGTTTAGATGAGCAAAGATTGATAAGCATAGTTTCCAAGGCAGGCTCATCTCTACATCTGAAGCGATCAGAAGGCCCCAAGATACCTGCTATGGGTCTCATACACCCTGTGTTTTTGGATTCCCTTAGTGTGTTGAGGCACTTCAAACGGAAGCAGGCTCAAGAGATAGCTGCACCCTCACTCTGAAGCTCCACAACGAGAACAGCAGCCGGCCAGGCCAAGAAGGGCCCAAGTATGCCAGAGAGTCAGAAAGTACAGGATTCACATCGCCTACCTCCAAATGTCTGAGCGACAGTGTCAGCGAAGACTATGGCTCTCCAGCGAGGCTGTCACAGACTTATGTGGCCTTATGCAGGACGATTTGCGACCTCTAGAATTTGGGGGTCACCTTATGCCAGTGGCCCTGAGGATCATCGTGGCACTGAATTTCTATGCATCTGGATCTTTTCAGTGATTCACCTGAGTGAATGACCTCTCACATGCCACCCCGCCATGTGATTTGGGGTGACCACCACCTCCATTATGTTAAATGGCCGCCCGCTACGTAATTGTGGTGGCACGCTTCACATATGATGCACAGGACCATGCCGTTTTCTGAATCTGCCACCCACCCCAGTGGTGAGCCCATTAACTCCAGTCCCTCATCTTTCAAACGCATTGGCCTCCAATCTTAGAGTCCTCACTAAGCCAGGGAAATGAGAACTGCTAGTATAGGAAGGTATTGTCCCCATCTTCATATCTGGTACCATTCTCTGACATCATTGGCCTTATAAGGATCAGGCAGAGGTTCCACCCCTTATAGGGCCAGCCGGGAAATCTCGGAATTAATAAAATCACACAAAGGCACACATTTGACTTCTTTCCTTTTTCCTTGATGCCTGGTTTATTCATTACTCAGCATTTAGCAGCAGATTTAGTTGTGCTGGATTACAGTATAACTGTCCAATTCTGAGAGTTTGGGCTGCTTTTATCAACCAGACAGCATATTCAAAACTACTTGCAAATTACGCATTTCACATAATGAGATGAGATGCAAAACATTCCAACTCACAGTCCAAAAATGGAATGGGAAGGGATCTTTCTGTGGAATTGACAGATTAAAATACACAACTGGGAGGCAGATATGAGGTATGAAAAAGACAAGTGCAGGTGCAGGCCAAGGTCCTCAAGAGCCACTGTGAATTGTAGGGAATTTTTGGAACTCCCTTAGTATGAGGAAGGCGAGGTACTTCTCACAAAAACAGACTTCAGGTGTGCCAACCTCCATCTAAACAATTGGAGTCACTCTGGGATGCACTTGGCCTGTAACCATATTGTCAGGCAAGCCCCCCACCTGCCAAGAATGAGGAAAATTAATTTTGGCACATAAACATTGATTTTAAACTGTTGTTGGTGAAGAAAGAACTTGCTTAAAAAAAATTGGAGACTTTGGCTGGAGAGAGATATTAGCATATCAACAGACAGTACTTCAAAGGACAAAGGGGCTTTTCCCTGCTCCAATTAAATCCACAATGGACTTTTGATTACCAGAGGTTGAAGCATTCCAGGTTAACTACTAAGATGGCCAAATACACAAACAGATGTGGTCAGGCCAGTTTAGTCACATGACTGACTGACTGACTTGGAGTTTTTTGAATTTGAACTGGCCACAGCTCAGAAAGCTGTTTGCTCCTGGACTGGAAAAGACCTCTCTCCTGTCTGCTTTCATCTTGCTCACACCAGCTTCAAAATCCATTGAAGACATATGAACTGCGAGAGAGAAAAGTCTCCTACGTGAACAAAGTTTAAGAAGAATACTGTGCCCCAACGAAAAGTAAGAGCCGTCTACAATCAAAGACTCTACAGCCAGCTGGAAACACAGAAACAGTAGCAAGAAAACCCCTTCAGAGACTGCCTCAGACCTCTCTATTTTTCTTCTCTTTTCTGTCCCTATTTGCATGTGTGTATCACATGTGCATGTTAGCGTGGGCGCATCGTTTATCCGTAGGCATTAACCGAATTAGAGTTTAAGTTAAATAAATTTCACTTTTCATCTTTAAACCTAAGAAAACTTGGGCGTACTCATTTCTTTGCCTTATAATTGGAAAGCTGTGAACAAGGATTCACCAAGGGGGAGCTCAAAACACAATGTGTTTAAAATTAAACCCTGTTATAATAAGACCAGGTGAAGACAGTATAAGACCCCTAGATACCTTTCACACCTGGTTGTAACAATATCTGAATTATCTAAGCTGCTATGTGTACAAGTGATGACCTGAAATATCAGGTTTCCTTGAAAGGAAGGCAATGGATTAAATCAAGTTTAGTTGGGGCTCTAAAAATGTCTTTAAAACTCTACAGTCCTTGCAAACGGTGGCATCTTACATCAAAGGATTTGAAACTTAATAGGCTGAATTTTACCACTGGCTTCAGGACCCCGACATTGGGCTGAAAGGCAGGTCTTGAGCTCACACTTGCTGGTAATGGGCCCGACTTGGTGATTTTATCACAGGTGGCCTCCTAATGGGCCACCTATGCGTCCACCATCCAATTAAGGACAGTGGTCGGGCTCTTGATGCTGCCAACCCAATCAAAGGGCCAGCAGCTCTGAAAGATCAGCCCCACCAGGAGAGGTGGGCACTGCTGAGGCAGGTCGGAGACCTCCATCTTGAGGCTCCTCGTAGAGGTAAATGCAAATTCAAATTCAGGAGAGCTGACGGGGTTGGGGGTGGGGGGGTGGGGTGGGGTGGCCCTGGGAGGCCCCTCTGATCACAGGGAAAAACCCTCGGAGCTAACTGTTGGGGTTCCTGCCCACAGTCTGTTCTGGGGGTCATGGAGCCTCCAGCTCTGATGGTCCCCCAGACTGCTGCAGGGAGGCCGCCTCCATGCAGCTGGCAGCCTCCCCAAGCAGGGTCTTTAATTAAGGAAATTGGCTGCCCACCTCCTTGGAGCAGGCAGCCGATCCACCTCACAGACCGCCACTGGGAAATGTGCCTGGCAGCGGGACTGCGTCGGGAAGCTATCCTGACATGACTTCCTGCTATTTTACTGCTCCCCCCACCACCCCACCCCCAACCCCACCTCCATTCCTGCCACTCGGCAGGTAAAGTTCTTGCCAATAGTTCAGGAACAAACTTGTGAAATATGGCAACAATAACATCAACAGCTTGTATTTATATAGCACCTTTAAAGTAATAAAACATCCTAACATGCTTCACAGGAGTATTAAAAAATAAAATAAGACACTAAGCCACATAGGGGATATTAGGGCAGGTGACTAAAATGTCGGTCAAAGAGATAGGTTTTAGGAGTGTCTCAAAGGAGGAAAGAGAAGTAGAGCAATGGAGAGATGTAGGGAGGGAGTTCCAGAGCTTAGGGCCTAGGAAGCTGAAGGCACAGCCACCAATGGTGGAGCAATTAAAATTGGGAATACTCAAGAGGCCAGAATTAGAGAAGTACAGAGATCTTGGAGGCTTTGGATGCTGGAGGAGATTACAGAGATAGGGAGGGATGAGGCCACAGAAGGCTTTCAAAAGAAAGATGTGAATTTTAAATTTATGGGGTTACTTAACCAGAGTCAATGTAGGTCAGCGAGCACAGGGGTGATGTGTGATTGGGACGGTGCGAATAAGGACACAGGCAGTAGAGTTTTGGATGACCTCAGGTTTACAAAGGGTAGAATGTGGGAGGCTGTTCAGGAGTGTGTTGTGATAATGGCAAAATAATTTACATCAAACCATAGGAACACAGAAACATAGTAAATTTACGGTACAGAAGGAGGCCATTTGGCCCTTCGTGTCTGTGCCATAGAACATAGGAACAGGAGAAGGCCATTTAGCCTCCCCAAGTCTGTTCCGCCATTCAATGAGGTCATGGCTGATCTGTGGCCTAATTCCACACATCCGTCTTTGTCCAAAATCCCTTAATATCTTTGGCTAACAAAAATCTATCAATCTCAGTTTTAAATTTAACAATTGATCGAGCATCAGTTGCCATTTGCGGAAGATAGTTCCAAACTTCTACCACTCTTTGCCTGTAGAGTGTTTCCTAATTTTACTCCTGAAAGGTCTGGCTCCCCTAATCTTAGACTTCCCAACCAGTAGAAATAATTTTTTATCTCTATCCACCCTAATTGTTCCCCTCAATATCTTGAAAACATCGATAAAATTTCCCCTTAACTTCCTAAATTAGAGGGAATACAACTTTAGTTGGTGTAATCTCTCCTTGTAATTTAACCCTTGGAGTCCAGCTATCATTCTAGTAAATCTACGCTGCACTCCATGCAAGACCGAGATATCCTTCCTAAGTTGCGGTGTCCAAAACTGCTCACAGTGCTCCAGTTGTTATCTAACCAGGGCTTTGAATAGCTGATTTTCAGACGCTGTTCATGATATTTTAATGATCTATGTATCTGGACTCGGACTCCCACCCCCACCCCCAAGTATCTTTGGACCTCCACTGTTTCTAGGTTTTCACCATTTAGAACATGGTTGTCCAATCTTTTGACATGGGGGGCCACATTACAATTTTTGTCTTACATGGGGGGGCCAGTAAACAATTTCAGAAAGGTAAAGGCATTAAAAATTTATCTTACTATTAATCAAAACAACAACAAATGTGCATTTTTGTGAAGAAGCTTTAAATGAGAAGATTAGCTTATTAACTTATTTTCTCATCACTATGTTGGACACTGATTTAATGAGATAGCTGGCATTTTTTTGCTTGCGCAGATAGTCAATGTTTGTCCACAATTCAGAGTATTCCAGATAGATGTCCATCTGTCAGGAATGATCTTGATCACTCTCTCTCCCTCTCTGTCTCCCTGTGTTCCACCTCTCTGTGTTCCCCTCCCCGCCCCCCCCCACCCGGGTGTTACCCTTGCTCTCTCTGTACCCACACCCCCCCCTCTCTGTTCCCCTCTTTCTCTCTCCCTTCCCCTCTTTCTCTCTCTGTCCCCTCTCTCTCTCTCTGTCTCTCTCTCCCCCTGTTTCTCCCCTCTCTGTGTGGTTCCCCCACCTACGTGTCGTCTTTGCTTTGTGGCCCCACTCTTTTTCTCTCTGTCCCCCCCCTTCTCTCTTTGTCCCCCTCTCTCTCCCTCTCCCCTCTCTCTCCATCTCTCTTTCCCTCCATCTCTCTCTTTCTCTCTCTCCCTTTCTCCCCTCTTTCTCTGACTTTTGCAGAGAGCAGGAGCACTCAGCACAGCAGCTTTGTGCTTGATCTTTTTTTAAAAATCATGCTGAGTTTCACAGCTGCTGACATTGGGAACAGCGGTTTCCCAACATTGAACAGATTTGGGGTTTTCCAGCGGCCTTTTAAAAAAAAATATGGAAAACCCCAAACGTGTTCTAAGTTGGGAAGCCACTGTTACCGCTCTTATGCAGCACCTGTCAGCTGTGAAACTGACAGCACGATGTTTTGAAAAGCCAGTTTGAAAGAAGAAGACAATGGGAAATTTCTCATCACTGAAATACATCTGCGGGCAGGATGGATACCTTTGGCGGGCCACCAGGCTGTATGTTGGACAGCCCTGATTTAGAAGGTAACCTGCTCTATATTTGTAGGTCCAAAGTGGATAACCTCACATTTGCCTACATTGAAATCCATTTGCCACAGTTTTTCTCATCCACTTAACCTATCAATATCTTTGTAATGTTACACTTCCATCCACACTGCTTACAATGCCGCCTATCTTTGTGTCATCAGCAAATCTGGATATGCCCACCTTACAGAAAAAGACTGAGGGTGTCAAATTTCCTCTTCAATTGCTTGAGTGGACAGAGGAAGAAAATTGGTCTGGATGCAATTTTGACAGCTCCCCACCACTTCCTGGGATTTCCTGCCAGAAGTGACATGGGTTGCAACATGTTTGCCCAAATATGGGAAGACTCATTGTAATTAGATGCAATTGACGAGAATATCTTAACCAATGTATCTCTCGTTTTCTCCCTAGCAACACTGGACAAAAGAAACACCGGTGTGTTCTTAGCGACCAAGGTTGCTATGCACCATGGGGGAGTTGGGGGGGAAGGGGAATTTAAATGTTAAAAAGCTGCTTTGACTAGTGCAAACAATAGCACTGGCAAAGTGGAAAATCCACTGCCTGGTTCCCATAATAAAACATGGCTAAATACATTGCTTTATGAAAAACATTATTCAAACCTTTTCTGCAAGGTGAATGCTATAACTTCAGATTTTTCCCTTATTTGCTTCAGAATATTAAAAACAAAAAAGCAATTTGAATTTGTAGTAGGTCCATTAAAATAGGGCTTTTTAACATGTTACGTAGAACAATACTTAAATCCATAACAGAACAAAGTCTCATCCATGGCTTCAAACGTCTGTCCATATTTCATCTCTAATTTTTTTTCCTTGAAGCGTACATATAAAAGTTACTGCTGTTATTTATGTGCTTCTACAGCCCTTGTGTTGTCAATTTGATTGCTTCCAGCAGAAGTAGCAGATGGTGATTCGTGACAAGGACATAAGGTTTGAGTTCAGTAATTGAAAGACAGTGATAGATCAGGCATGTTACAATTATGTAAAAATTTGTTTTAAGCATTTGCAATCAATTAGAAGGGAGCAATCAATCCAATGCAAAGCCTTCCTCCACCTGCACCCTTTACCAATCACAATTTTTTTGTTTTGCTCTACATACTGGAGTCCGCTGCCTCTCAAGTCACAGGAACAGAATTTTATGATCCAGCAACGGGACTGATGCAGCCTGTTTGGCAATATACCTGCCTGACCTGCAGAAACTTTGAGCATTGGTTTCATTAATTCCACATTGCAAACTCTTGCTGTTGTTTGCATCTGTTGCTGCGAACCTGCACTGAGGTGAGAGAGGAGAGAGGGGACGGGGATTTTCCCGTGACTATTCCTGTTCTGCAAATGACCACTGCTGCCATTTAATGTAAATGGCACAACATTTCTAGAAAGCAAACAGAAGTGGCTGGGATCTGGATAACAATATGTTGGAGGCAGGAAAAGGAGGAAAAGAATGAAATGGAGCCTCCTGGCCACTAGATATAGTAAGGAACCCATTTTTTCTTTCCTCCTTCCCCATGTGATAGACAATGAAGTGGACAAATTGCTGCATGGCGTAAGTGCAAGGAATGTCACCCCTGAGCATCTCCCATGGGAGAGCGGGGCAGGATGCCTGCTAAGGGGTAGCGGCCAGGGTCAGCACAGTCTGCTATCTAGCAACAGATATGGAAGAAGACGGCAGGCATCAAGAAATCTGCCAAGTTAAGGCGACTCAACAGTGACGTGTACTCAGTAGATGCCCAGCATTTAGCCACAAATTGTTGCCTGTCTATCCACTATACATTTACTACTGGCCCATGGAAAGCCCTGAAGCAATCTTGCAGCTCTCCCCTAGATTACCATGCATGCTCATATTCCAAAAGGGCAAACATTCAAGCTATAACTTTCAATCAAAATCATTGACACACTGACATCTTAAAAAGTCTTCAAAGACCAAAATGTTCCTATGCAACTTTACCCACCTGATGCATAGTTAGTTACTGACACAGAGGATGAGAAGGACCAACTTTAGGTTGGTCATATTACATAAAATTGCATAGAATTTACAGCACAGAAACAGGTCATTTGGCCCAACTGGTCTATGTAGGTGTTTCTGCTCCACATGGGTCTCCTTCCACCCCTCTTCAGCTAACTCTATCAGCACATCTTAATTCCTTTCACCCTCATGCGCTTATCTAGCTTCCCTTTAAATGCATCTATGCTATTTGTCTCAACTGCTCCTTGGGGTAGCCCATTCCACATTCTAACCACTCTTTGTGGAAAGAAGTGCCTCCTGAATTTCCTATTGGATTTACTGGTGACTATCTTAAATCTATGGTCCTTAGTTTTGGTCTCCCCCGCAAGTGTAACAAATATATGCCTTAAAAAGACAACACTTCATTCTAACTTTTATGCTTGTGGGTCAAGATGGTATGTAACGTAAAGGAATTCACTCAACTGGAGTACTGAGAAATTACAAGCTCTTGATTCCCTTTGAGGAGCCTACCCTGGATATCTTGGTTAGTAAAAGAACATTAAAAAACATTGAAAGGTGAAGCCAGATGCCTGCCCCAAGCTCAGGGCTTGTACCATGCTGCCTGGATATGTCTTGTCTCTCTACCCATACATTAACAAACAAGTATACACATAACCACAAAAACACAGGATCTCCCAAGCTTTGTTTCAAGGTGTCTCTTAAAGCCAGTTGTGTAACCTAAGTTCCTCTTCTGTCTTCTCCCTTAATGAAAGTATCATTAGATGTGACCACCACACAGTCTTTGTGGAGACAAAGTCCCATCTTCACACTGAGGACACTCTCCAACATGTTGTGTGGTGCTACCACTGTGCTAAATGTGATAGATTCAGAACAGAACGAGCAGCTCAAAACTGGGCATCCATGAGGCGCTGTTGGCCATCTGCAGCAGCAGAATTATATTCCACCACAATCTGTAACCTTATGGGCTGGCACTCTACCATTACCATCGAGTCAGGGAACCAACCCTAGTTCAATGAGGAGTGTAAGAGGGCATGCCAGGAGCAGCATCAGGCATACCTAAAAAGGTGCCAACCTGGTCAAGCTACAATACAGGAATATATGCATGCTAAGCAGCATAAGCAGCATGCTATAGACAGAGCTTAAGTGATCCCACAACCAATGGTTGTGGACAATTAAATAACTAACCAGAGGAAGAGGCTCCAAATATATCCCTATCCTCAATGATGGGGGAGCCCAGCACATCAGTGCAAAAGACAAGGCTGAAGCATTTGCAACAATCTTCAGCCAGAAGTGCCGCGTGGATGATCCATCTCGGTTTCCTCCTGAGGTCCCCAGCATCACAGAAGGCAGTCTTCAGCCAATTCAATTCACACCATGTCATATCGAGAAATGGCTGAAAGCCACACTGGATACTCCAAAGGCATTGGACCCTGACAACATTCCGGCAATAGTACTGAAGACTTGTGCTCCAGAGCCAGCTGTTCCAAATCAGCTACAACACTGGCATCTACCTGGCAATGTGGAAAATTGCCCAAGTATGTCCTGTACACAAAAAGCAGAACAAATCCAGTCCGGCCAATTACTGCCCCATCAGTCTACTCTCAATCATCAGCAAAGTGGCATATACTCAGCAACAACCTGCTCACCAATGTTCAATTTTGGTTCAGCCAGGGACGCTCAGCTCCCGATCTCATTACAGCCTTGGTCCAAACAGCTGAATTCCAGAGGTGAAGTGAGGGTGACTGCCCTTGACATCAAGGCAGCATTTGACCAAGTGTGGCATCAAGGAACCATACAAAATAGAAGTCAATGGGAATGAGGGAGAAAATTCTCCACTGGTTGGAGTCGTACCCAGCACAAAGGAAGATGGTTGTGGTTGTTGGAGGCCATTCATTTCAGTCCCAGGACATTGCTGCAGGAGTTCCTTAGGGAAGTGTCCTAGGCCCAACCATCTTCAGCTGCTTCATCAATGACCTACCCTCCAACATAAGGTCAGAATTGGGATGTTTGCTGATGATTGCACAGCGTACAGAACTATTTGCAACTTCGCATATACTGAAGCATTCTGTGCCTGCATGCAGCAAGACCTGGACAACATTTAGGTTTGAGCTGGTAAGTGGCGAGTAACATTTTAGCACACAAGTGCCAGACAATGGCAATCTGCAACAAGACAGAATCTAATCATCTCCCCTTGTCAGTCAATGATATTACCATCGCTGAATCCCCCACCATCAGCATCCTGGGGGTTGACATTGATCAGAATTGGACCAGCCATACAAATACCATGGCAGTGAGCAACTCACCTCCTGACTCCCCAGAGCCTGCCCAACATCTACAAAGCACAAGTCAAGAATGTGATGAAATACTCTCCACTTGCCTGCATGAGTGCAGTTCCAACAACACTCAAAAAGCTCAACGTCATACAGGACAAAGTAGCCCGCTTGATCAATACCCCATCCACCACCTTAAACATTCACTCCCTCCACCACTGGTGCACAGTGGCAGCAGTGTGTACCATCGACAAGTTGCACTGCATCAACTTGCTCCTTCAACATCACCTGACAAACCCATGACCTCTTCCATCCAGAAGGACAAGGACAAAAGACACATGGGAACACCACCACCTGCAAGTTCCCTTCCATGTCACACACCATCCTGACTTGGAACTATATCGCTGTTCCTTCACTATCGCTGGATCAAAACTCTAGAACTCTCTCCCTAACAGCACTGTGGGTGGACCTACACCAAATGGACTGCTGCAGTTCAAGAAGGCAGCTCACCACCGCCTTCTCAAGGGCAATTAGGGATGGGCAGTAATTTTTTTTTATTCTTTCATGGAATGTGGCTGTCACTGGCATTTATTGCCCTTGAACTGAGTGATTTGCTAGGCCACTTCAGAGGGCAGTTAATGATCAACCACATTGCTGTGAATCTGGAGTCACAAATAGGCCAGACCAGGTAAGGACAGCAGATTTCCTTCCCTAAAGGACATTAGTGAACCAGATGGGTTTTTACAACATTCATGATAGTTTCACAGCACCATTACTAAGAGACTAGCTTTCAATTCCAGATTTTTTTTAATCAATTAATTGAATTTAATTTCTATCAGCTGCCATAGTGGGATTTGATCCCATGTCCCCAGGGCATTAGCCTGGGCCTCTGGATTACAATCCCTATGACATTATGACGATGCCACTGTCTCTTTGCCAGCGATACTCACATCCCAAGCACAAAAAAAAAATTTAAAAATTGTAGGCCTTGAAGAGCAATCTCCAAGCACTGTTAGTGACCTGGAACAAGGCAACACCTCACAGTTCCCTGTGTCTTTTTCATTAACATTTACAAGCAGCAGAACAGCTACCAAGCACCCATCAGATGAAATTAATGAACTTGAGGAGAGTTACAGTACAAAGGTGAAGTGGAGTAAGGGGTGACCAAGAACAAACAGGAACCCATTGCCCAAATGACCACAAGAATGCTATGAATGACTCTGTGTATTTTGGCAAATGCAGTGAAATTGGAGAGCTGTGTCATGCTGTTCAGCAGGCAAGAAAAGTGTTGATCTGCTCAATAATGAACCAGTCAGTTGTTTATTAAGTCCACGTGCAAAATATTTGTTGATACTGCAGATGATCTGTATGCTGGCTTGAAGAAGGTAGAGAGAGAAAAGTTGAGGGACAAGGTGACATTACTGCACATGCTGAATTGAGCCCTATTGCAGAGTTTCAAGATCTCACTGTTATAGGAACATTAATACGATGTTCGGCATCAGCAGTGCATCTGCTCATCAGGCATGAGGGAGCCATAGTATTGAACACTGAGGCAGAGGCCTGCTGTTCACTCAATGTACATAATTCATCGGGCAGTGAGGCAGTGCCTTTGGCACTGAGGGCCTATTTCCGCTTGGCATGCACCAGCATCATTAAAGCACTGAAATTTTATTTAATTAAGTTGATGCCAATGACATGTTCTGAGTAGCACTACAGCCAATCAATACCAATGTAAAAAGGGGACTGGCTGAAAAACCCTCCCAACCATAATGGATCCTCTTTCTTAAAGGGGATCTGCTTGGCAGCCGTCACAAGTATTTGTTGCCATTAAGACTGAATGAATTGCTGCTAGGGGGCCAAGGATATCTATCCACTGGAGCCATGGCCTATTATCCCCTTGCAAAAGACCACCAAGGCTCACAGAGCTTCCTGGATCTTGGTGGCATAGACAATCAGAATGTCAAAGCAGAAATTTAATCACTAAGGGAGAACCTTGCAGAATAACCAGTTAAGATGTCCAAGATTATTGTAACCAGCTGCCTTTACATAACGGTCAAAAAATAGAACCAGCATCCGCCAGTGGTAGATGTGGCTACCAGTCAAGAGCTGTAAGAGATGGCTGCAGAACCAATGGTTCACTGGGTAAGAGTCTTAAGACAGGCTGTAATAAATGACAGCCAGATGGGTTCTGACAAAAGGTCATAGACCTGAAACGTTAACCCTGTTTCTCTCTCCACAGATTCTGCCTGACCTGCTGAGTATTTCCAGTATTTTCTGTTTTTATTTCAAATTTCCAGCATCTGCAGTATTTTCCTTTTGTTCTAAAAGAAAAATGCAGTTTTTGAAAGTACCTTTAACATGTGATGCACAACAGTCATTTCTACATGTGCCCAAAAACAGAATCTCCAACATTGACCTCAGCCTTACATCCCAAATAAACTCTCAGAATACACCAAAGTTCCAGCTAAACCAAATGTAAATCATATAAACAGTGGGAAATGCAGACTTGTTTCATCCGGTGCATTTGTAACGGTGAGTGGTTTACATTTTCTATTTCTTAAATGTGTGCTCCATTAAGTGTTTCTTCAGTAAAAGGAGGAATTGTTAGTGGCTGCCTCTCGGGATGGAGGCAGCCTCCTTGGGCTGGGTCAGAAGATTACCTTAAGTACTCAAGGTGTCAAGGGCTTTGCTGGGATGACTACCTGGGCCTACACACTTGCAGACACATTTAAAGTTATTTGAATGGGGCGGCCGGGTGATGCTTATCTGTTATTGCCTTGAGAGACATTTCCCTTATCCATGTCAGGTCTTACCATTTCTTGCTGTGCACCCTCTTGGTCTAGAAAACTGTTGGGCAAAGATAAGGTTGTTGAGATTCTGCATTATGGGTCTGTCTCAGTTTGACTCCCCAAAGTGGTGAATCCAGACCAAACAAACTGTTGTAGATTTCAGCCCAAAGTCTCCAGAGCCAGTTAAAGCCGCAGTATAGTGTGTTCCACTTTCCCTGAACTAGACCTATCCATATTTGCACATTCAGTCATTACCCTAGGCCCAACCCACTCCAGGTGGACACTCATCGCCTGGCAGGACCTTGTTCCTGGAAACTGATACATCCTCTGGAGTCTGCAGCAGTGGTAATGGTTGCCAGCTTGAGGGGGGTCAGTTGGCTGCTTGTTCCTTTTTTCTCTCTTGGACAGCACTCAGCTGTCTTTCAAAAAGCTTTATTATGCTACCTACATGTTGATTACTCTTTATGGGAAGCAGAATTTCCTGATATTAGTCCTAAATTTCGCTTTCGGTAGTTTGAACCTGCAACCCTTTTGTCCTGCTGTTATGGTTTAACTTGAAAGCAAAATTCTGGATTTACATTTTATTAGCACATATCGTTCTATGAGGCCTCTCTTGTGTCCTGGTGACCGGAATTAAGCACAGGACTTGTGGTGTGATGAGCACTGTGCAGTTTCAGCATGACGTCCCCCAATTTGAATTCTATGGTTTAGCTATACAATGCTCTATTTGCTTTGTTGATTGCTGAAATTCTCAATGAGGCGCCCCGCTATAACCTGCAACATCTGTTTTAGCACCTTTGGTGCGATAATCAAGTCTTAACAGCTGAAGGATTCTCTAAGATTGGGGTTGTACAATGTAATTAGAAAAAAAACAAAGTTCAAAATGAAGCCACATTTGGAGGATTTCCAAAGACAAATTTTGCTAAAGTTGAGTAAGAAAGACTGTTAACAAAATTGAACCTTTTAATGCTTGCCACTTTACATTATTATAAATTCCAGTTCCCAAAGCTGTGATACATTTGCAAATGAATTGTCAAATCAGCACTTAAACAGACAAATCCTGAAGCTTGTTATGCTGTTTATTAAACATGTTGGTCACTTACCGTCTAAGGCAGAAGAAGACAATTCCACAGATTATGCTTATAACAACCATAACTGCGCACCCGGCAACAGCCATCAAAACTATCTGCGACTTGATTCCCAAACCAGGATTTCCAGATCTCGTTAAAGCCTCTGAAGAAAGTAAAATCTAGGTAGTAGGACTCTCTGACCAGAAAATGATAAATGGAAAGCAAAAAAATACATAATGGCTCCACTATAATTAACAGCCCTAATTTTCTTATACATATCTAAATGCTTAAATATCTAACAATAACTTGCATTCTTATAGAAGCTTTAACATCAAAAAGTCCAACAGCACAACTTACTGGATGTGAAAATGTATGCTGAGCCAGGAAGAAAAAGATTAGTGAGAATGAACAAAAGCTAGGTAGAAGAGATAGGTATTGAGGACTTTTTTAATGGTAAAGAAAGAGATGCAAAAGCAAAGAGGTTTGGGAGGGGAATTCTAAAGAATAGGACCTAGGTGAGTGAAGCCCTTGTACCAATGGTGGGGGTGCTAGGCCCCAGAGAGACTTGCAGTCAGAGACAAAGAATTGAATTTGAATGCCCTGGAGGTTAGGGAGCCAATATGGTCAGTGAGAAAGGGGTGATAGGCCACTGGGATTTCATACAGGACAGGATTCGTGCAGAAGAGTTTTGTACCAGTTGGAGTTTATTGATGGTGGAGGAGAGGTGCTCAGGAAGAATGGAATAGTTGATGGTAAAGAAAGTGGGGCTGGAACTATGTGGCTGATTTGGCACACTCATTGTACGTCAGGCAGGAATGCGACTAAAGAGCCAAAAATTAAGTCCAGATGTAGATATGCTGAGTCCCAGCCTTCCGTGCCAGTTTCTGCTGGGTGGAGCCTCTACATACTTCAAACAAGGACATAGGTATAAGAAAAGGACTCCTAGGCCAGGTGTTTCCTCATTTTCTACCTGGCAGAACATTGGCAGGCTAGGGCGCCCTGTGAAAATAGGCAAACTGCCGGCCAAAATAGTGGATTTGGGATGATATCATCAAAGGACTACATGTTGATAAGGAAGGAGAGGGAACAAATGGCAGATCCTTGAGGACCCTGGAGGTGATAGGATGGAGAGAGAAGGAAGGAGAATACATTACTGGAGATATTCTGGCTGTGTTCAGATCAGCAGGAATAGACCCTTGCAAGAGCAATCCAGTAGAGTTGGGCGATGGAGGAGAGGCACTATCGAAGGATAGTGTGATCAACTGTATTGAACACAATGGAAAAATTAAGAAGGACAGGAACGGATTTGCTGAAAAAAAATTTGAAGGAATCAGTCAATCAAAATTACCCAATTTAAATGAACTAGCACAGGAGCTGTGCTTTTTTTTTTGCATAATGTCATTTTGAATTAACACAGAATTCCAGTTAAGCAACTTTTTTGAAGATGGGGTGATAGTGACAGTTTTGAAGGGGGGAGGGAAGATTCCTGAGTAGAGATCACCATTGATGATGTCCGCTATCATGGGGCCAGGAAGGGGAGTGAGTGGTCAGGAATTGAGCAAGGAATTGAGCAAGCAGTTAAAGTGCTCACATCACACCATTTCCATTCAGATTGGTCGGTTCGATATAATCCTGGTCTATTCTGGTTTGGGACTTCTTGGAAGGTGTTTTGGAAACATTTCAAGTGGTAGTGTGAATGCTAGACCTATGTTGATTATCCACAGTGTGGTATCCTTCACGGAATCTTGCTGCTCTTCATTGTGTTTGAAGGTGTTTCAAAAACAATCCTGCAGAGTGTTGATCCAGGTTTTCACATCAACAAACCTGATCAGTTTTCCTTTGAGGTTGCAGTGTGGGCAATGGTATTAGGACACCAGATGCTGGGACAAAGTGCCATCTTTATCAGTATGCATAAATTCACCTGAGCCTTATACCTGTATTTGGCCATGAGCACATGTATAAGAGTCACTGCTAAACTTCAACCTAATTACTAATGACCAAGGAGTGCAATGAAAGTAATCAAATATTCATATAAAGTATTTTTGGTACATTTTGCATATTAATGTTTGTTCTGTATACTGTTCAGCATATTTGCTCATCTATCCTTTCCATCCCTTTGAAAGGTATCCAGTTCCAATCTAATCCTTGTCCATCACTGCAGACTTTTATCTAACAAAATGATACAATTCTGCAAGGCGCAGCAGAAGGAGAAAATGCAGGATTTAGGGGAACCAGAGACTTGTTAGTAATGTTTTGATGCCCTAGGATTCTGGTGGGGGAGGGGTGCAGTGCATTTGCTAAACCACTTTCTGAGGCTGCCTTTGAGAGGCACAGAACATCAGGTAGTGCTGCCAAGGAGTCTGGCTGAGAACTTGCAAACATAATGTATCATGAGTGTTAAAACTGCTCTGGTGCCAGGCAAAACTAGAATGCGGATCAACATTGATGGGTTATATATGCATATCAATGATAATTCCACAGTCCAGGAATGAAATAATTAACTGGAATGAAAAATGCAGCTCGTAGTCTTGGTCTTTCAGGCCATTTTATGGGAAACAATTCAGACTATATCCAAAAGCAAACCCCTGAAGTAACCCACCTCCAAACATTCAATCGATGTGTTTCCGCCAAATGTTAACAGACCTTCATAACCATAACAGTTGTGGAAGGATTTGGGATTTACCATCTGTCACTGGTGTCACTGTACAACAGTTGCATGCAGTGCTTAGGCTTTCTGTGTGTCATTGGGCTTAATGTCAATACTTTTAAAATTGCTATATTTAGGAATTCTTCATATTTCCCCAGTTTAAGAACCAGAATGCAGAAGGGTGTTTGTTTAGAAGTGGATATCTTGTATTATATTCCCCCCTTACTCCTCAATGTTGCAAAGAATTTGTAAAAATAAAATTGCAATTTTTTAAGAAATAGTCAGGAACTGGAATTAATGCATAGACAGTGATTTGTCTACCAGTTTAATATGTTACAATGTGTGTGTGCGCAGGAGCTCGCTGTCAGTTTCTGTGCAGACTACAGCTGTGGCATCTGCATAATTGAAAGGACTAAAATGGAGGCAATGATCCATCTAACTTATTAGGTAGTGTAAATAAATATTTGTCAAGTGCAGATCAATTCCAGGGCCCTATGCACCAGCTCACTAGAATTTAATTGATGTATTAGGATGAAAATGGCATCAACAGAATTTGAAGCCTTACAGGTTTCCCATCTCCATGATAAATAGGGGAGAATTTATGTTGTGGCTAAAATATTTGCTGCTGCAGCAAAAGTCAATTGAATTTATTACTCATCGAATTCACATACATCTTTGGCTACTAATGACTGGTAAATATCTTCAAAGTGTTAGCACTGTGAACTATAAATGTGGAGTTTGTATTGCAGTGGCAGTGCACCATGAAGTTTGTGGGGAATCTATTGGTATCTTCCAAGGTTCTCTAATTTAAATAAGTTTTAAAGTCTCTCAAAGCATACATGGGAGTAGGGAGGCTGAGGAAGAAACAGGACATCCAGGGCAGCAGCAGAAAAGAGTTGCTGCATAGCCTTAAAGAGGCACCTGTACTTTCTGTGCCTTACAACAGCTGTGTTTGGAAACTAGATATCTTAGGATAGCTAAGGTGAGTGCAAGGGCCCAGGAATGAGGGAGGATTGCTTTTTTTTATTCGTTCATAGGATGTGAGCGTTGCTGGAAAGACCAGCATTTATTGCTCATTTCTAATTGTGCTTGAGAAGGTGGTTGTGAGCTGCCTTCTTGAACCACTGCAGTCAATGTTGTGTAGGTACCCTCAGAGTTCTGTTCGGGTGGGAGTTCCAGGATTTTGACCCAACGACAATGAAGGAGCCCTTGAGTTAATATAAGAGGTGAAGCAAAGAAGGATTGGTATCTTTCTTTTGGAGGTGCACTTTCCTTGGAAGGCAACAGTGTTGGAATAGGTGGTGGAAGAGTTGAATGCAGTTTCTGTGGAAAAGTGGATCTTAGCTCAGATGTCAACAAGGTCTAACACAATGAAGAAGAGGCCACCATCAACTCCTGTATTCTGTGATCTGTGTACAAAAAGTACTACTTCTTGAGCATATAATGCACCATGAGTGAAATTTCTTCTTAAAGCCATACCTCTGAAACAAAGTAGAATTTCTTGAATATCTCTTGAGAAGCACTGTATCAGGAGGGTGTGCTTCACCAGGCATGCTGTTGCTGATCTATGCAGCCTGTTGTCTGCTGCCAATATCACTACCACCCTTAACATTATCCTTCCAGGCTGCTGTTTCTCATGTGGGGATCCTTAAGATGCCCGTGGTCAGTGACTCCAGAGCACTCAAGCCTCTGAGGCTTTCTGGCACTTTAGTAGGTATCGGCTGAGAGAATAGCAAGTGAGCAGATGTGTTGACTCCCTGACAGAGGGCAGCACTCTACCACTTCCACTGATCTGTGGGAGATAAGCCAGCACAAGATAAATGACACCTTGGAAACCCATATTCATTACTTCCACCAGTCTCTCCGAGGTGGATGTTTGTCTCTCCAAAGCTAAACACAGCTTTCAGCCCAGAGTCTGCATGGCAGCCATTTGAACTTCCACCTAAGTTGTAAAGACTGTGAGCATTGACCGCTGTTGGCAGGGCCCGGCTGTAGCTTCCCTGGATGCGGCCGATTATTTAGGTAAACTGCAGAATGCTGATGCCATGTGAGATGACACCACACAGGCTGGAAGCAGATTCCTCCACACCTTCAACCATTGTGCTGAAATTCCTGGGCTGATCTTTCAATAGCTGGTATAAGTCTATGAGACAAGCAATTTTTTCTCATTGCTAGAACCTTGAAATCTGCATCGCTCTCCTCCTGAGCAGAGTTGGGAGAGGGCCTTGACTCGGGTAAGCTGTCATCTCGGCTTTCTCTGCCACTAGTCCCTGCTGCTGCTCACTAGTGTGTGCATCACTACATACAGTCAGACCCTTCTAATTCACTCTCTAACCCAACCAGGATGCTAGTATCTGTGCTGGTGCTTGAAAACAATGCAATATGTGATGGTGCCTCCTCAGATGAATTCTCCTCCTCTGAGGTGTCCTCTTCTATGGGTTATAGCTACTGTGAAGGGCCTAGAGGAAGTAGAAGAGGAATAAGAGTTAGCATGGCTCTTAGAGAATTGGCAGGAATAAGTGACAGGCCTTGCAATGTAACTTGATGCAGTCGAGCTGCCTGATATTGTGTTTGTCTCAGTTTCATGCAAGGGTGCAACTAATAATCAAAGACCATGTTCAGAGAAGCTCCCAACTTTGAAATATCTTTTTTTGACATTTCTGGAGAGGCCACTGATTTCCAGGTTGGAAGGTTGCGCCACCTCGGGAAGGTTGAAGATGTTTGCTGGCACCCCCACCAACCGCACCCCAGTCTTACCCCTCTCCCTTGTGTTGTGTCATTTTCTCCTGCTGGGAGGGTGAGAGTTAGTGAATATCTCATACAAAGGAGAATCTAGATTTGTGAGGCTTCTGCTTGTTGTGTAGGTGCTGAGAGGGGAAAGAAGCAAAACTGAAACAGGGTGAGGGGGTCTTTAATGGAAAGCATATGTCTGGAGTGTGAAGTGAGGAAGGAGCCATGAGAGAGGTTAGTCATTCTGCAAGGATTAGCAAGTGAGAAGAGAGAACGCTGTTAATGTGAAGAGAGAAGGAAATAGGTGATTGCGTATTTGCAATGAGAATGAGAAGTGGAGAAGTCATGGGCCGGAATTTTACACCACCCCAATGCGCCGGATGATGGTGGGGGGTGGGGGGGTGGCATAAAATCCAGTGGGAGGCTCTGGGAGGATTTCCCAACATGCTCCTGTCTCCACCCGCCCATTATGTAGGGCTGGGTGGGGAAAAATGGGCTGCCCGCCCCAGGCCAATCAAGGCCCTTAAATTGCTACTTAATGGCCACTTAAGGGCCTTTGCCCATCTCCACACCGATTTTATGCGTGGCACGAAGGCATCCTGGAGTCGGGAAAAGCTGCCTGGGAAAAGCAGGTGGCTTCTCAGCGCCCCAAGGATGGGCCCTGATAATCAGGCACAGGGTGCCCGATAGAGGACCACCCGTGCTTCCCCAACCATCCCCAGGACCCAACATGCACCCCCTTCCCCCCAAACAGCCACCCTTGCCTCTCCGGGGCCCAACCAATTACTTCCGGCGAGACAACCAAAACTCTCCTTAATTCCCGGCTCCATGTCTTCCTCTGCGGTCAGCTGGGCTGCAGTCCCAGCAGTGGCCACAGCTCCTGGTGGCGCTGCTGAGACTAACAGCTGCCGGCCCACTGATTGGCCAGCAGCTCAATGAGGCGGAACTTCCTCCCTCAAGCGGGTGGAAGTCCCGCCTCGGAACAATTAAAACCTGGGGACCCATAAAATGCAGGACGGATCCCCATATCTAAAATCCATATAGACAACATCCACTGCATTCTCTTCATCAACCTTCTCTTATACTTCATCAAAAAATTCAATTAGATTAGTCAAACATGATCTGCCTTTTACAAATCTTTGCTGGCTCTCCTTAATTAACTTGAACCTCACCAATTGTTTGTTGATTTTTTTCCCCCCTGATTATTGTTTCTAAATCTTTACCCACCACTGATGTTAAACTAACTGGCCTGTACTTGCTAGGACTGTCCTTACACCCTTTCTTGAATAAGGGTGTCACATTTGCCACTCTCCAATCCTCTGGCACCTCCCCCATATCCAGGGAAGATTGGAAGTTTATCGCAAACTCTTCTACTATCTCATCCCCACTTCCTTTAGCAACCTGGAATGCAAACCATCTGGATCAGGTGACTTACCTATTGTAAGCACAGTCAGCCTTCTTAGTACCTCCCCCCTCTCAATTTTTACCCTATCCATTGCCTCTACCCTTTCCGCTTCAACCGATATTTTGTCAGATTCCACTTCCTTAGTGAACACTAATACAAAGTACACATTAAGTGTATTAGCCTTGCCCTGCGCCTCTAAACATATATTCCACTCTTTGTCCCTAATAGGCCACACTCCCCCTCGCTTACTATTTACATGCCAGCAGAAGATTTTTGGGTTCCCTTTTATGTTGACTGCCATTCGATTCTCATATTCTCTCTTTGCCAGTCTTATTTTCCTCTTCACCTCCCCTCTTAACTTATTCTATATGGCCTGGTTCTCACTTGAAGAATTCACTGACATGCATTATACACCCTCTTTGTTTTGTTTCATCATAATCTCTATCTCCCTCATCATCCAAGGAGCCCTGTTTTTGGTTCCCCTACATTTCCCCCTTATTGGAATGTTCCTAGCCTGTACCTGAAGCATCTCTTCCTTAAAGATAACCCATTATTCTTACAGTTTTTCTGTTTCTTTGGCTCCATTTTATCCCAGTTAGATCCCTTCTCTTCGCATTGAAATTAGACCTCTTCCAATCTAGCCATTCTACCTTATATTGTTCCTTGCTTTTCTATGTGTTCTGGTGTTCTAGATGGTGAAAGATGTGATGGAAGGGAGGAAATTGTTGAGAGGATTGGAAGAGTGGGGAAAAGACTCTTGCCAGGTGTTCTTGAGAGAGAGAGATAGCAAAATGAAGAGCTGTACTCCTTCTTCTCTTGTGAACTTATTGAAGTGATTCCTGTTGTGGGGTTGGCTTGGAGTTGACACTCCTTGAAATGACTATCTCAGCATTCTCTCTCCATGTCTACAGCCTTAATGTATCGGGATCCTTCTCCCACTGTCTGGAAGGAGAGCTTCCATACTTACCTTGACCTCTTCCAGCAGGACATCTAGAGGAGCTTCAGAGAACATGCAGGCTTGCCTATGATTCATGCTGGCACACTTTCTTCCTCCACCACTCCAATGCAACTCTTTCAGAAAATAAATCTACCTTGCTTTAAGCAGTGAATTCACTGACGGTCTCTCTGGAAATTGTGTTAATTGTCGGGTTTCCCATTGTGTCAGCAAATCGGGTAGGAGAAACGGCCCATCGGATTATATTGAAGCTTAGCAGTTAAAATACCCCCCAGACTGTTTTCTGGTCCATGAGTGGGTTTTGAACTCATCTTGGTAGCCATCCGCCCAAAACGTATCCAGAGTTAAAACTGGGACCCTAAAAAGGGAGACAAAGGATGGACAGGCTCCCCTGGTTAAGTGTAAGCTATCTATGTCTAGAGAGAGAGAGATGATCAGATTGAGTAATGGGCTGGCCAGAAAAAAAGTCAATTGTGGCCTCTAATAGGAATAGTATGGTACATTGTTTTTATTATCTTTCTTGTTTCATGAAGGAAGAAGTATAATTAATTGGATTAAGATAAGATTTGAATATAAAAGTTACTCTCCATACTTTTCACTTGCTGTCCATAAAACAAAGCATATTCATACCCAACCTTGACTTAAAGTAGTATCAGTCTTCATATGAACGATTGAAGCAGCACACATGAGAGCATGTCAGAAAGACACAATTTCCAGTTAGGTTTACAGGGGATCACTATTGTTATGACCCGGGTGGCATTATTATATGATAATGTATTGAGTAGGGTAGGTGCACTCCTGAACAAAAAGCACAGGCCCTGTTTATGAGAGTGACCTACGATACTGAGCTTCAGAGAATGTCTGAGGCAGACGTTATAACAGAGTGCCTTGAGAGTGGCTGAAGCATCCTGCAAGATGTGATTCTTAATATGCTTGTGAGTTCTCTACCTGAACCTGTGAAATAGTGTTTGACCACTTCACTGAACTACAGTCCACCCTGGAGAACATGCCATCTCTAGGGTTATTTGCTGCAGAGACCACCACCTCTTTCCCCCTGCCACACCCCTTATGAACAAAGGTCCTGTCAAATATCTAATTGAATAACGGATAAGGCTTAAGGCTCAAGGGGTTGAATGGCCTACTCCAGTTGTTATGTTCCTAAGCACACCTCTTACTAACAACACAAGTGATATCACAAGAGACCTCGGACTCTAATATCACAGAATCACAGAATCATTACAGCGCAGAAGGAGGCCATTCAGCCCATCGTGTCTGCACCAGCTCTCTGAAAGACCAATCCCTCAGTTCCATTCCCCTGCCTTCCCCATAATCCTGCACAGTCTTCCTTTTCATATAACTTTAATTCCCTTTTGAATGTTTCAATTGAACCTGCCTCCACCACGTTCTCAGGCAGCGCATTCCAGACCATAACCACTCGCTGTGTGAAAAAGTTTTTCTTCATGTCACTTTTGCTTCTCTTACCAAATACTTTAAATCTGTGCCCTCTCAGATCATTCCACAAGTGGGAACAGTTTCTCTCTATCTACTCTGTCCGGACACCTCATGATTTTGAAAACCTCTATCAAATCACCTCTCAGCCTCTATTCTCCAAGGAAAACAGTCCTAACTTCTCCAATCTATCTTCATAACTGAAATTCCTCATCCCTGGAACCATTCTCGTGAATCTTTTCTGTACTCTCTCCGATAATACCCTCACGTCTTTCTTCAAATGCGGCGCCCAGAATTGGATGCAATACTCCAGCTGAAGCCAAACTAGTGTCTTATACAAGTTCAACATAACTTCCTTGCTCTTGTACTCTATGCCCCTATTAATAAAGCCCAGGACACTGTACGCTTTATTAACTGCTCTCTCGCCCTGTCCCACTTTAGAATTGTACCCTTTATACTGTCTCTTCATGTTCTATGTTCTTCCTATCAAAATGAATCGCTTCACATTTCTCTAAATTAAACTTCGTCTGCCACCTGTCTGCGCATTCCACCAACTTGTCTATGTCCTTTTGAAGTTCTACACTATCCTCCTCACAGTTCACAATGCTTCCAAGTTTTGTATCATCTGCAAACTTTGAAATTATGCCCTGTACACCAAGGTCTAGATCATTAATATATATCAGGAAAAGCAAGGGTCCCAACACTGACCCCTGGGGAACTCCACTACAAACCTTCCTCCAGCCCAAAAAACATCCATTAACCACTACTCTTTGTTTCTTGTCATTCAGCCAATTTCGTTTCCATGTTGCTACCGTCCCTTTTATTCACAGAATCACAGAATAATACAGTGCAGAAGAGGCCCTTCAGCCCATCGAGTCTGCACCGATGCATTAAAACACCTGGCCTGTCTACCTAATCCCATTTGCCAGCACTTGGCCCATACTCTTGAATGTTATGACGTGCCAAGTGCTCATCCAGGTACTTTTTAAAGGATATGAGGCAACCCGCCTCTACCACCATCCCAGGCAGGGCATTCCAGACTGTCACCACCTTCTGGGTAAAAAAGTTCTTCCTCAAGTCCCCCTTAAACCTCCTGCCCCTCACCTTAAACTTGTGACCCCTCGTAACTGACCCTTCAACTAAGGGGAACAAGCTGCTCCCTATCCACCCTGGCCATGCCCCTCATAATCTTGTACACCTCGATCAGGTCACCCCTCAGTCTTCTCTGCTCCAGTGAAAACATCCCAAGCCTATCCAACCTCTCTTCATAGCTTAAATGTTCCATCCCAGGCAACATCCTGGTGATTTGCCTCTGCACCCCATCCAATACATGAGCTACAAATTTGCTCACAAGTCTGTTGTGTGGCACTGAATCAAACGCCTTTTGAAAGTCCATGTACACCACATCAACAGCATTGCCCTCATCAATCCTCTCTGTTATCTCCTCAAAAAACTCCAGCAAGTTAGTTAAACAATCTATGCTGGCTTTCCTTAATTAACTCACATTTGTCCATGTGACTATTGATTTTGTCCCTAATTAATTGTTCTCGAAGTTTTCCCACCACCGAAGTTAAACTGACTGGCCTATAGTTGCTGGGCTTATCTATACACCCTTTTTTGAACAAGGGTGCAACGTTTGCAATTCTCCAGTCCTCTGCCACCATCCCCAAGTCTAAGGAAGACTGAAAATTTATGGCCAGTGCCTCTGCGATTTCCACCCTCACTTCCCTCAGTATCCTTGGATGCATTTCAGCGGCCCTGGTGCCGTATCCGCTTTAAGTTCAGACAGCCTATCTAATACTTCTTCTTTATCAATTTTAAACCCCTCTAGTGTCTGATTTACTTCCTCTTTCAACATTGCCTGGGTTGCATCTTCTTCCTTGGTAAAGACACATGCAAAGTATTCATTTAATACGTCAGCTATGCCCTCTGCCTCCATGTGTAAATCCCCTTTCTCGTCCCTAATTGGTCCCACTCCTCCTTTTACCACTCTTTTACTATTTATATTCCTAGAGAAAACTTTGGGATTTCCTTTAATGCTAGCTGCCAGTCTCCTCTCATGCTCTCTCTTTGCTTCTCTTACTTATTTATTCACTTCCCCTCTGGACCTTCTATATTCAGCCTGGTTCTCAATAGTATTTTCTACCTGGCATCTGTCACCAGCACACGTTTGCTTCTTTATCTTAATCTCTACCTCTTTTGTCATCCAGGGAGCTCTGGATTTGTTTGCCTTACTTTTCCCCTTTGAGGGACCATACCTTGACTGTGCCAAACGACCTCTTCTTTGAAGGTAGCCCTTTGTTCATCTATCAGTTTTCCTGTCAGCTTGTCTAAATCAGTTCTGTCCAAATGATCCTGACACATTCCCTCAACCAGCTCATGGCAGGTATTGATCATTGGATATACAGAAGGAATGACCAGCAACAGGTATGAGTCGGCACAAATCAGGGAAGGCACTGTTCAGGAGGCTTTATTGACAGTGGTATCCAGGGAGAATTTCTCCTACATTGACTTTTCAAAGGAGCAATGTATGAGGCTCCTTCACTTCACCGAGGCGGCTGTCACCCAGCTATGTCACCTGCTGCAGCTGTAACCCAAGCATCGCACCAGGGCATTGAGAGCACTGCCTATCGCTGTCAAAGTCACTGTGGCCCTTAACCATTATCCCATGGGCTTCTTTCAGGCTACAGCAGGTGACATCAGTGTCATATTGCTCCCCCAATGTCTAGCTGGTTTGCAACCACAGGTAATGCATCCTGCACGTCTCTGCCTGATTTCCTGTCAGCAATCATGAATCATTCATCCTGCGCAAGCCCTCAGTACCACCTTTGTTCTGACCAGGCTGTCAGATTGCAGGCTGTCTACTGGATGACAAAGTCCTTTCAGACATGGCTCATGACTTCTGTCAGGAACTCGGGCACAGACGCAGGCTGTGCCTACAAGTAAAGCCACACTGACACCAGAAACGTTATCGAACAAACAGTTGGTATGTTCAAGCAAAAAATACATGGCCTAGAACATTTCAAACAGAGCTTTGCAATACAGTCCTGAACAGGTATCCAGATTTGTAGTTATATGCTGCCTGTTCAATTAGTTTGACATCATGAGGGATTAGCCGATAGCACCAACTGAGCTCAACACATACAGCAGAAGGAGGAGGAACAAGTGAGGCATTGACTACCAGTGCCCCTAGCTGCCAGAGCTTTCAGATTGCAGCTAATTGAAGATCTAACCATCCTTCTCATCCTCAATGCACTCCAACAATCCTCACTACCAGTATCTAATTGCCGTCCGTCAGTTCAGCTTTATGGGTCTTGCCCTCATTTCACTACAAATATAAAAACAAACACAGAATCCAGAACAAAAAACAAATTCATCAAACAATTTAATTTGATCTGTAGCTAAGAATGAACAAAAGTAATTATGGATTACTCTTGTGCCAGCCCTTAGTGCATGTCTTGTATGCTTGTTGACCTATCTAGTGCTCCTACGAAGTGGAAGCCTACTGAGTTTCTATTGAGGCCACTTCAAGTGACAGTAGTAGGCAACTTTGCGCAGTTGTGGACTTTAAGGGCCCAGTTACAGACTGCAGTATCTGTGCATTGGTCGGGACAGTCTGGCCCAGTTGGCTGTGTAGCACTAATAAGGGCACTGGTGGAGTGGATGGTGGGGGTGCAGAGGATAGCAGTTGCCTCTCCCATGGAAACAAGGCCACTCTCCTGGTACTGTGCCTTAGTATTCCTGTGGATCTGCATGTAAAGAGAGTGCAGGACCGATGCAACACACTGGAAGTCCTATCAACAGTGGCCCCTAGTGTTGATGGAGCTGACCGCTTGAACCGTGTTGGACAGAAAGATCTGCAAGCTTTCCTCAAAGTCTTGACATAAATTGGATTCCTCTATGCACTGTGATATTGTACTTAGCATTTCCTGGTATATGTCCATCAGTCTTCTTCAGTAGCTAGGGCCCTTGAGGTCAGTATTTTGAGGCCTCTGCAGCAGATCTAATAAATGATCTATACCTCTGATGATTTGGTAGCTGTGGCACCCTATTTCTCTGCCCTAACTGCTGAACACTTGTGCCCGGTAGTTTACCATGTGAAGATCCCTCCACTGGACTAGCCTCTAAAGTATATGTGGTGCCAGTCTCTGAGCTGGTGTTGTGAAGGTGAGATTGAGTGGCACTGCATTATGACTCCTCCTCCTGATGTGACAGAAGTATTTCCACATCTTCAGCACCTGAAATGAAAGAGAGAAAGAACGGTTAACTTTTAATATGAAGGAAGAGCAGAGAGAAAACTGGCTAATTAAAGTTGCAATTTGTCATGCAGAGTAGAGGTAATAAGGAAAGAACGGGGAAGAAACCCTGCAGGACATCACCGACAGTGTTGCCAGTTATCACACTGGTGCCTCTGTCCTTGTCCATGATGCCCAGCAGCTTTCTTTCAAGAGGGTGAGGGCATGCAGAGGGGCTCAACTCCTCTGCTGGCAGCCTGCTGTCTGGAGTCGAGGGTGACCTTCTGCAAGAAATAAGGGAGCATGTTAGTGACAGTCTTGTGAGTACATGACTGTAATGGTGGAATAGCTGGTTCGTGGAATGAGGTGAGGTGTGAGTAAGTGTGGATCGGAATAGTGTTGAGTGTGTGAGCAAAAGGAGTTGGAGGTGTGGTGAAATGTGATGCACTGATTGTAGGAGAGTGAAGGGAAGTGGGGGAGGAGGTTTTGTATGTAGTGAGGCTGGAGCTGGTGGAGATGCGAGCAGAGAGTAAGTGAGCAGTATTGTCCCTTTGACAACTCTGGTGAGGTCTTTGAAGTTTTTTTGGCATTGCAACCGAAGCCTGAGAACTAATCTTCTTGTACTGACCTCCTCTGCGATCTTCTCTTGTTGATGGCAGTGTTATCGATTGAAAGTCTTTCTCCCTGCAGCGGGTGGGAGGGGGGGGGGAGAGTTTTTACACCAGCGCATCCTTGGTGCCATTTCAGTGCTTTTTGCAGCTGTACCTGTGTAGAGAACTGTCACCCTGTTGACAGCAGCCAAAGTGCACCTCCCCTTTAAGAGGCATTGGCTGCCTTTAATTGGCCTTAAAAAGATGGCGGTTACCCCCAAAACAGACATGCAGCCACTGAATTGCACAAGAAGTGCTGGTTGCATATCTGACTCATGATAATGAGCATGCAGCATGAATATTATTCGTTGCCTGGGACAACACTAACAGGCACGTGCAGTGCGAATCCTAGGCCCGAGATTTTCAAAGCTAGAAAGTCAAATTACAAGTACAGGGGCTGAACTTCACCATGGGCTTTGAGAGCCCAACATCAGGACGAAAAGTGGGTCCTGATCTCGCACTGGCGGGCGGCAAGACCAGCTTGGCCAATTTACTGCAAGCAGCTTCCCAAATGTCTGCCTCTGGGCTCGCCATCCAATTAAGGATGGTAGGCAGGCTCCTGATGCTGCCAAGCCAATCAGAGAGCCGGCAGCTCTGAAGCCTCAGCAGCATCATTGGGAAAGGTGGGACCTGCTAAGGCAGCTCAGAGACCTCGGGGCACCTGCGGGTAAGTAAATTAAAAATTAAAATTTCAGGGGGCCGAGGCTCGGAAGGGAAACCCCTCCAGAGAGATCGTTGGATCTGTGGGGGGGCTACCTTCCCTTCCTGTGGCCCCCTCTTTGGGATATGGAGCCTCCAGTTCTGATGACCCCCTCGGACTGCTCCATGAAGCCGACGGCCTCCCCACATGGCAAGGCACCACACTGCCATCGGCAAAATGACGGCAGCCCCGTAAAATGGCCCTTAATAGGGCCTTTAATTTTTCAAATTGACTGCCCACCTCCTTGGAGCCAGCTGCTGGGAAACTACCACAGCGCTAGGACGGCTTCAGCTCTTTTACCAACACCAACAACCCCACCACCAACCACCCCCACCCCCCCCCCACCCCCCGCCACCACCTTCCAGCTCGCCACCTGGGGGCCGGTAAAATTCTGCCCTGTTGATTTCAGGCAAAACCAGTAGAAAGTGTAAGGAAGTGAAACCCTGCCTCTATTTACAGATTTTTGTGAACTTTAACAAGGTTAGTGCTCCTAATAATACAAGCTCTTGAACCGACCCCCCCTCCAGATGGAAAATACCAGATCTTGACTTATTTTCAGTGCATTCACTCTGCCCTGAAATCTCAGGCTGAATTTGAAAGTGAAGGCGTGGTACCAGAGGCAGGGACTGTCGCCACACGAGTGAAATGCAGCCATCTGACCATGATTATGTGGCAACCAGCCAATTATGGATAGGGAGTCCTGGGGTCAGTGCAAGCAAGGACCTGAGATGAGGAAGGAGACGCCGATGGCGCCTCACGCTACAGATGATGGCCCCATATTTAAAGCTGCCAGCCCTGCATTCACTCCTGCCTGGATGGAAAGAAAGCCTTCCTCAGTGCCCTCTGTTCCTCTGAACCTCATCTGCTGCCTGTCCAGTCCCTGGACCTTGTCTGCTGCCTGTCCAGCCCCTGGACCTTGTCTGCTGCCTTCACAGCCCCTGGACCTTGTCTCCTTCCTATCCAGTCCCTGGACCTTGCCTGCTGCCTGTCCAGCCCCCGGACCTTGTCTCCTTCCTGTCCAGTCCCTGGACCTTGCCTGCTGCCTGTCCAGCCCCCGGACCTTGTCTCCTTCCTGTCCAGTCCCTGGACCTTGCCTGCTGCCTGTCCAGCCCCTGGACCTTGTCTCCTTCCTGTCCAGTCCCTGGACCTTGTCTCCTTCCTGTCCAGTCCCTGGACCTTGCCTGCTGCCTGTCCAGCCCCCGGACCTTGTCTCCTTCCTGTCCAGTCCCTGGACCTTGTCTGCTGCTTGTCCAATCCCTGGACCTTGTCTGCTGCCTGTCCAGTCCCTGGACGTTTTTTTTTATTCATTCGGGATGTGGGTGACGCTGGCCAGGCCAACATTTATTGTCCATCCCTAATTGCCCTTGAGAAGGTGGTAGTGAGCTGCCTTCTTGAACCGCTGCAGTCCATATGGGGTAGGTACACCCACAGTGCTGTTAGGAAGGGAGTTCCAGGATTTTGACCCAGCGACAGTGAAGGAACGGCGATTATAGTTCCAAGTCAGGATGGTGTGTGACTTGGAGGGGAACTTGCAGTTGGTGCTGTTCCCATGTATTTGCTGCCCTTGTCCTTCTAGTTGGTAGAGGTCGTGGGTTTGGAAGGTGCTGTCTAAGCAGCCTTACTGCATTGCTGCAGTGCATCTTGTAGATGGTGCACACTGCTGCCACTGTGCGTCGGTGGTGCAGGGAGTGAATGTTTGTAAGGTATGATTCCGTGAGTATGACTATGTCAGGCTGTTGCTTGACTAGTCTGTGGGACAGCTCTCCCAACTTTGGCACAAGCCCCCAGATGTTAGTAAGGAGGACTTTGCAGGGTCGACAGGGCTGGGTTTGCCGTTGTCGTTTCTGGTGCCTAGGTTGATGCCGGGTGGTCCGTCCGGTTTCATTCCTTTTTAGTGACTTTGTAGCAGTTAGGTACAACTGAGTGGCTTGCTAGGTCATTTCAGAGGGCGTGTAAGAGTTAACCGCATTGCTGTGGGTCTGGAGTCACATGTAGGCCAGACCAGGGAAGGACAGCAGATTTCCTTTCCTAAAGGACATTAGTGAACCAGATGGGTTTTTACAACAATCGACAATAGTTTCATGGGCATCATTAGACTAGCTTTTAATTCCAGATTTATTAATTAAATTCAAATTCCACCTTCTGCTGTGGTGGGATTCGAACCCATGTCCCCAGAGAAATACTCTGGGTCTCTGGGTTACTAGTCCAGTGATAATACCACTATGCCACCGCCTACCCTTGTCTGCTGCCTGTCCAGGCCCTGGACCTTGTCTGCTGCCTGTCCAGTCCCTGGACCTTGCCTGCTGCCTGTCCAGTCCCTGGACCTTGCCTGCTGCCTGTCCAGCCCCTGGACCTTGTCTGCTGCCTGTCCAGTCCCTGGGCCTTGTCTGCTGTCTTTGCTGCATACTAGGCAAGGTGTAGAATCACAAGCCTGAGCTGGCCATGACTGAAGGAAGACCCAAGGTGGCCCCACAGTTTAGTAATGCCTCTCTGCAGGTTCTCCTCCAGGTGCAAGGGCAAGGCAGGAGGTGCTGTTCCCCAGGAATAGGTGGAGACCTGCCCGCTTGTCCAAGCAAGCCTGGACAGAGATTGTGGAGGAGGTCAGCAACCATGGGGGTCACCCTCAGTACATGAATCCAGTGCAGGAAATGGGTCAATGACCTCATCTGGGCTGCTAAGGTGAGAACTCCAAACACTTTGGACCCTTTGGGCATTGCATGTAGCTCAAAAAGGGGAGCGGTTGCTTTTAAGGGCGTGGGTGCCCAATCACGTTCATTGGGGAAGAGCAGAAGGACATGCTGCCTCTGGCCTGGCTGCATCTCAATGAGGGGCCACATGTCAGTCAGTGTTAAACCCTACACAGTCCCTCGAGAAGGCCTGCATGCAGGAGACATATGCATGCTCCACCATCTGAGCTCTGGGGCATTTCCACGCTGGGAGACTAGCATTGTCCATCATTGTGATTGCAGGAGAAGGCAGCAATAGGAGGAAGCATGCCAAGACTGGCAGTGGAGTGTCTTATCTATGTCCTCACCTCAGTGGATGAGGAAGTCATGGAACTGGCAGAACAACAAGGTGATGGCGAGACAGGGGCCTACCCAAGAGAGTGCGTGGGCATTTCCTGGGGCACAAGGGTGCTTCAGCTACTAAAGAGCCATGCTGCTCATGTTATCACCACTGCATCAATGGAGAAGCACACTCGGGGTGGCAGGAATGTCACAATAAGCAGACCCTAACCCTTAAGTGTCTGTGATATCTCATGCAGGTCAAGATGAAGAACAAGAGAGAGTAGCTGAAGAGACTGGGGACAGTCGGTCACCTCTAAGGAGGAGGAGGGAGCCTCAGAGGGTGCACTGTCACATCATTCCCCCATACCCTCCACCAGTGCATATACTCTCATGTTGGTGGGTATCCGGTCACGTTTAGATTTGTTCACACAACCTGGTGAGACAGCACAGACATGCTCGGGCAGCTGACGGAGGCTGTGAGAGCCCAAGCCACTGGCAGTTGGAGGACTGTAAGAGGCCAGGCCTATGCTGAGCTCCAGGCTGATGACATGCCACTGGTATCAGCAGCAACATGGGAAATACTGCACCTGCAGTGAGAGGTGGGGCACATCTGGCAGAGATACCAGAGGCTCTGCGTACATAAGTTCGGACAATGGAAGAGTCTATCCAGGCCTTGGGTGCTGCACTGTCTGTGCTGATTGTGCATCTGGCTTCCTCCATTGAGAGATTGGCTACTCTCATGTGGAGCCACATCCAGCAGACTGATCAATGGCTGCTGGAGATGCGCACAGACCTGCACTCCATTGCTTTGTCAATGAGCTCCATGCAGCGGTGGCAAAGCAAGAGGGAGACAAGACTCCTGGAGTCTCCACCAGGTCCAGGACCCTCTCAGGTCAGCAGGGAGCTACAAGTGGGGCTTATAAGGGGGGAGAAGTGGCTGGCTGCTGCATCAGGGGGTTCCTCTCAGAATGCTCCTGGTGTTGACAGTGGTTCCAAAGTCCGTCTGCCCGTGACACTAGTACCTCCATCATCCCTGACAGTAGAGGTGGTCCCTGCATAATGTGCTGGGGTCCTCCAGGCTTCAAGCAGTCAGAGAACAGCCATCAAGTTCATCCCAAGCCAAGGGGCAGCAGGGTCCGCAGCTGATAGCACAGGGGGAGCACTATGTAGGAGCAGCCAGAAAATGTTTAAAAAGAGCACCTAGGAAGAGATGTGAAGATGCAGTCGAAATGGGTAGCAGTTTGTTTGGTGTGACATGAAATAAACAAATGATGTTCACTCACTACATCTCCTTTCTGTTGTTGATGCCCTTTAGGAATTCATTTAAACCCTTCCTCCCAAGGGACTGGAAGCAAAGGACCAAGCCCCAAGTGCTCAATACTTCAGCCTTGCCACTCTGTGATGTGCACCCAGGTGCTGCAGTACAGAAGGAAGGAGGCGATAACAGGACTGTTTAAAGGTAAGGCTTTATTGTTGCAGTTGCAGGAGGTGGTAAGGCTTAAAGGAAAGAGGATTGTATCTCGTGCCTCCCTTGTGCGTATCTCATGGCGTCTTTCCTGCTGTGCCTGGGGTCCTTCATCTGGCACTGCCTGAGCAACATCCTCCTCTGCATCCTCATCGTCGGAGGAGGCATCACACTCCACGATATCCTCACTGGTTAATGCCCCTTCTGTAGCGCCAGGATGTGTACTGCACAACAGACCACCACAATGCACAATACCCTCACCAGGGCATACTGCAGGCCACCACCAGATTGATCTAGGCACTTGAATCTCATCTTCGGTAGATTAGTGGCCTGCTTGATGGTCGCTCGGGTTGACCTGTGGCAAGTGTTGTACCTCTCCTCTGCATCCATACGTGGGTTCATTGCAGTCGTCAGTAGCCATGTTCTCAGCGGGTATCCCTTGTCTCCAATAATCCATCTCGTGGGGACATTGACAAGGTCTGGCAGCTGGGACTGTCTTTGTATGTAGGCTTCGTGGCAGCTTCCCAGGAATAGTGCATATGCCTGTGAGATCTATTTGTGGTGCTTGCAGATCAGTTGCACATTGAGCGAGTGAACGTCCTTCCTGTTGATAAAGGCAGCAGGCTGGTCAGTGGGAGACTTGATGGCCACATTCATATAGTTGATTATCTATTGCACCTGGGACAATTCAGTGATGGACCCTAACCCGATAGCCCTCTCAGCTTGACTATTTGGATCAATGCGGAAGCGCACATAATCGCCCGCCCTCCTGAACATGGCATTGGTGACCTCTTTGATGTAGTGATGCGCCACAGACTGAGAGATTAAACACATATCTCCAGTGGATCCCTGGAATGAACCAGTGGCATAGAAACTTAGTGACGTTGATGATCTTCAGTGCTGTTGGCATCAGGTGCCCACCAAGCCCAGAAGTGTCTTTGGAGACACTTCCTCTCGGACATCTGCAAGTAGTTGAGCTGTGGTCGATAAACTTTCTTCTGCGTGCAGGAGGCAGTTGGCATCCCCCTCTGTGTCCTTTTCCAGACTCCCGTGACCAAGGCTGGCCATCGTGTGTGCCCCCAAACTGCAGTGGTGTCGCTGCCAGTTCATGTGTCTCCCTCCCTCTCTGCCACTCCTCCTCCTCCTCAACAGGGGGCTTGAAGCCAGGGTGAATGAGGCCCATGAGAGGTTGCCTCCCCGAGTGCAAGGTCTTCAAGGCAAATGGCACCCCACCCCACCCCCACTTCCCTCACTTGTGATCTCTGATGAGGTGGCATTGAGCTGATGGTACTCTGATATGGCTTGCTCACATTGCTGGCACATTGGCCCCCATCTCTAACAGTGTTTCCCGATGCCCCCACCCTCCCATCCTTGCTGCCAAGCTGACACTACCGAACCTAATGGCTTCCCAATGAAGCCAATACTGAGGTCCCATCTCCTTGTTGCCTCCTTTCACCAGGCGAGGTCCTGAAGCCCTGTGGGTCCCCTGCGCCATCAGATAAATGCAAAATAGTGAATAAAAATCACTGTCTATTGGGCCCTTTAATACCTTAATTGCCTTCCTGCGAAGGCCGCCCTCCATGTCAGCTGCCGACAGCAAAATCCAGAAGGGACGTCACAATGTTAGACGTACTATCCAATGTCTTCTGTCCCTATTTTATAGCCCACTGCCTCTGTTCTTGTATCAAACGGTCTCTTAAAATTCAGCCCCTTCACTCATGCCACCCACCCCCCCACAAGCCCCACCCTAACGTCCATGTGCATATGTGTTACAATGGAAAATCTCAAGCCCACCATGAATGTCATGTGTTTCAAACTGGAATTTCAGGAAGATGATGTCACAGTGCAGAGTAGAGTCCAGATTCAATTCCCAGCACTGCTGAATTCCTGATCACAGGATCCTGTTGTTGGAAAAGAATAAAAATAGGAGGAGCCTTTCTAATGGACAGTTTTCTTAGAATTGTGTCCAATTCTGGGCAGCACATGTTAGGAAGGAAATTAAGCCCTTAGAGAGGCTGCAGAGGAGATTTACTGGAATGGTATCAGGGCTGCGGGACTTCAGTTAAGTGGAGAGACAAGAGATGCTCGGGTTGTTCTCCTTACAGCAGAGACGTTTAAGGTGAGATTTGATGGAGGTGTATAAAATTGCAAGGATTTTGATAGAGTTAATAAGGTGAAACTGTTTCCATGGGCAGATGGGGAAAGAGCAGGAGAGTGGGATAATAGGATAGTCCTTTTAAAGAACCGGCACAGGCACAATGTACTGAATGGCCTCCTTCTGTGCTGTATCAGTGTATGATTCTATGACTCAACAACAACAACTTATATGTATATAGTGCCTTTATTATAATAAGATGTCTCAAGGCACTTCAGAGGACCATTATAAAAAAACTTGTGACACCGAGCCACAAAAGTCAAAGAGGTAGATTTTAAGGAGTGTCTTAAAGGAGAAAAGTGAGGCGGAGAGGTGTAGGGAGGGTATTCCAGAGCTTAGGGCTGAAGCAACTGAAGACACAAGTGGTGGAGCGATTAAAATCAGGGATGCTCAAGAGGCTAGAATTAGAGGAGCCCAGATATCTTGGAGGATTGTGGGGCTGCAAGAGATTATAGAGATAGGGAAGGGCGAGACCATGGAGAGATTTGAAAACAAGGATGAGAAAATTAAAATCATGACATTGCTTGACTGGGAGCCAATGTAGGTCAGCGAGCACAAGAGTGATAGGGGAATGGGAGTTGGCATGAGTTAAAACATGGGCAGCAGAGTTTTGGATGACCTCAAGTTTATAGAGGGTAGAATGCAGCCAGGAGTGCATTGGAATAGTCAAGTCTAGAGGTAACAAAGGAATGAATGAGGTTTCAGCAGCAGATGAGCTGAGACAGAGCGAAGTCGGGCGATGTTACAGAGTTGGAAATAGGCGGTCTTAGTGATGGCACAATTCCTGGGGGGTGGTATATGTGCACAAATCTTTGAAGGTGGCAGAACAGGTTGAGAAAGTGGCTAAAATGGCATACGAGATCCTGGGATTTATAAATAGAGGCACAGTACAAAAGCACAGAAGTTATGACAAACCTTTATAAAACATTTCTTTGGCCTTAACTGGATATTATGTCCAATTCTGGAACTTCACTTTAGGAAGGACAGAGTAGATAGAGAGAAACTGTTCCCATTGGCAGAAAGGTAGAGAACCAGAGGACACAGATTTAAGGTGATTGGCAAAAGAACCAATAGTGACATGAGGAAAAACATTTTTACACAGTGAGTGGTTAGGATCTGGTATACACTGCCTGAGAGTGTTGTGGAGGCAGATTCAATCGTGGCCTTCAAAAGGGAATTGGAGAAGCACCTGAACAGGTAAACTTGTAGAGCTACTGGGAAAGTGGGGTGAGGCTGTGGGGTGAGGCAGTGGGCCTAGATGAGTTCCTCCATTAGAGAGCCAGCGCGGACTAGATAGGCTGAACAACCTCCTTCTGTGCTGTAACCATTCTATGATTCTGTGAATTGGTCTGACAGAAGGTCAACTGCCTACTTCTAGGTTAATAACTTCAACAAAAATGTGGATATGGATAACTGGATATTACATTTCAAGGTACTTAGTGATATGGCAACATTTTGAAAAAATATGAAAATATTTTCATTGAAATACATTAACTACTAGACTTTATGCACAAATAACTGTGCCATCGGTAAGCAAGCATCACCCATAATCCATGAGATCCTGGCAGCTACTGTAAGGCCAGGATGGTTTGACGTTAAAAGGCTTTGCAGTATGCATGCAAAAACAAACCTCTACTTCAGATAGTCTTCCTAGAGATAGTTGGAGGCATGCTTATATTCCCAAATAATTAAAACTATCGCAGAGCATGTTTGAAGAAGAATATTTATTTATAAAAATCAACATCGATGGGCAAGATAACAAGAGTGCTTAAATTAACCACTATACTTTGATTCTAAAAAGAGTTCCTACTGTTGATGGACAGTTGTCACATGCACAGCTTTGAGCTCAGCAAGACTGCCAGGGTCAGGCACCTAAAGCAGATCAGCCATCTCTTAGTGCTGTCAGACAGTTGTTGGTCAGTTACCAAGTGATATTGGAAAAGACTTGGGAGCAGATCAATTTCTTCCTGCTCGGCCAGAGGATGGTGTGTACCAGGAGTTATGGTACAATGTAGTGGTTATGTTATTGGACTAATAATCCCGAGGTCTGGACTAATAATCTAGAGTTCAAATCCTAAAATGGTGTCAGTAAAAGTGACCATGAAACTGTTAGATTGTTGTAAAAACCCAACAGGTTCACTGAACCTTGGCTATATGTGACTCCAGACCCCCACCAATGTAGTTTACTCTTAACTGCCCCCTGAAGTGGCCTAGCAAGTCACTCAGTTCCAGGGATTGGCAATCACTGTTGGCCTTGCCAGCAACACCCACATCCTGAGAATTAATGTTTTATAAAGCACAATGGCATCTAAAAGAATGAAAATAGTAAAAGGACAGTGACATTTATAAAGGGAAATCTTCACAGCAAGATTCCCACTTTAAACACTAGTCCTTCACTGCAGCATTGATACACAGTGCACTCGAATATAATGTGCATTCTTAGACAATAGAGAAGATATACAAAACACCCTCTCTCTCCGTTCCTTTATTGCAAGAACAAGGGTTAATCTTACTCCCAGAGAAAGAGTTATGGTGAAAATATTGCTGCAATCCAAAGGGAATTGCTGTTTCCCAGAAGTTATTTAGAATTAGGTATTGGCTAACAAGATGTTTTAAAGTGAATAATGTGACATTAATTCAATCAAGTAACTATGATTTCAGAACCACAAGGCAGAAGAGCAAGATTTAATTCAATCAAAACCCATTCGCTTAGACAGAGTTAAAATTGGGCCCCTTTTTATAGTTCCTACCAGAAATTTGCTATTATACATTTTTTCCAAATTAATCACTTTTTTGCTGTTCATTTTAACCTTTGTGCACTGGTTGCATTGACAAATGTCAATGTACAGATGATAGGGGATAGGTTTACATTACAGGAATATAGAACAGGTAGGTTATCTGACATAACAGCTCTGATTGTAAAGGTGGGTGGGGAGGTGGGTATGGTGTGTTGGAGGCCCAGAGTAGACGGCACCCTCAGCAGTTTTGAAGGAAGTGAGTCCAGCTGGTTTAAATTTAAGGACCACATTTGAATAATTGAGATCGGTTTCCTGCTTGAAGCCAGGGCAAACACTGTCATGGCCAACAGGCAGGAACGGGAATTGAGGCAGGAGCCAGCTGCCTCTGGGGATCTGAGGGAATGAGCTCTGGCATAAAGTAAATGCTGGGGTGGGGGATGGTTCCCAAAAATGTGCTAGTATGGAGAGGGAGAGAGAGGCAGGACTGGGACAAGGGAAGGAGGCCCAATTATTTCTTCCTGTTCCTTCGAAAGTCAATAATGTTACTTATCTCGGCTTCTTCTGGCCACTCTGCTACATCCCACCAGCTTTCTCTGGTGGCTTAGACACCAGGTGGACCTCCCAGTCTTTGTGAGGTTATCAACTGTGACCTTTGCAGTTAGTGTGACCTTTGCTTGCCTGCAGTAGCTGACTTCAAAGTTGGTGAAGATCAGATGTCAGAGAGTGGGAACATTGTGGTCTTAGGCCCGTAAGTGAATTTGACCTGATTTTAACCCCCTCCCCACCGCCCCCCCCCTCCACACCATTCTCAATGACCCCAACATGTCTAAATAGTATAACTAGTTATATTATAGCAGTAAATCACTAGAAAATTCTCTATGCGCTTAACAGTATGACCAACGTAGTCTTTCCTTAATACATACCAGTATTAGTATATACTGAGTACTTTATAGATGCCACAACATCACCTTCAAGTAGCGTGTCACACTGGTAAGCTACAGGCTGGTCGTCTTTTTCAACGTGGATGGTGGGTTGATCTTCTTTAAGAATAATCGGCTCCTGGCCAGAGGTGAAACCGTCAGCTTTAAACAGAGCTGGTACAGACAATCAAAGATATAAAAATACACATGTCTCACACTGGCACCTGCCTCCCACCCAGATGGCTTTGCATATAAGCCCCAGGACTGTCTGTCACTTGAACTCTCTTGTCACCATGATGAGTGACTGTTGCAAATTTGCAACTGGATGCCAGATGGGTTGTCATGCCATGGTCAAACACTCCATCTCAGGCCGTAAGGGAAAACAAATTTGGACAGCTTGCAATACTACTGGCTGTGCCAATTATAATGTGTCACTGATGGTTGTTGGATCAGATTATCCTAGCCTGATGCCTAGAGGAAGCTGAATGTGATAAGCAGTTCCTGCAGGGCCAAAAAGGGACACTACCAATCTTCAAATAACATAGCAAACAATTCTAAAAGAACTCACATTCAAACACCATATGTGTATCAACATGAAGGGGACAATTTCTTTGGCTAACAATGGGAGCAGTGTCACATGATCAAATCTTGCTGTTCTCACCAGGCTTTCAAATGCCATTTGTAGGGAACAACCACTGCAGGTTGGGGAATGGGGCAAATCAGTAATCAAGCCAACCCACACCCACATTTCTCCTTTGGTGCAGAATGCTATCAGTGGCAGAAACAAAGCAAGTTGGTCCTTTCTTCACTATGATGGATGGAGATGAAACCATGTGATTCTCACACGCTTATTAATAAGCCAGTGAATTTCTGATATCAGGAAGACATATTCCAGATGTGTTTCCAGAGCAATTGGGAATGCTGATTTAGAATCCACAACTGCTGGTAGTTGTAATGCTAGAGTCTTGCTTCCTCATTGACTCAATCTCAGGCTCTCCCTTATATGCCAGTTTTAGCTGTAGTGTCTAGGGAACGTTATATTAACTGCCCGCACCACTCATTGGTAGGACAGTCTTGGTAAAGCTGTCCCTCAGCTGCCTCTAGACAGAGGATAGCATGTATGGAGAAACCTGAAGAGACAGAAGCAGTGGCAGGGGGTGGATTAAAATTGGAAGGTAGTGAATTAATAATTTTTTAAAAATTATGGTGTTTTTACCACAAGTTGAAATATGTGTTCAATTTTGTCTGTGGTAATTGTGTAAATCAAGTGGAAAAAAATTAGAAATTGAAATACAATACTTTACTTGTTCATATGCCTAAGAAAGCTTTAAACCAATAGTGGAATCATGGGTTGATTTACAACATGGTAACAATGAACATTTCAACATGTTTTACGTTGTAGTGGGAGACTAAGAACTCCTTAAAGCACAAAATCAATCAGATTGCTCGTTTCATTAAATCTGCTAGGAAACAAGTTTCCCAACATTAACATTTGCCCAATGTACAGTGAAGAATAAATTGCATTGCTGGAAATTAATTACGGTTTCTGTACTAAATATGACACCATTAAATTTAGCCATTAAGATGCCAATTTCTTTTTCTGTTAGCTTTCAGGATCAAATAGATGCATTCACTCTTTCACTCAGCTTTATTTCAGCAGACTATTAGATAGCAATCATATTTACCCCAGTGAAGCTTATCCACATTACTTTGGCTGAGCTTGTTCAGACTGATTAAAATAAAGTGTTGAGAAGCAATCTTCTGAGTAAAAGAAAGAACGACTTGCATTTATATAGCACCTTTTACAACCACAGGATGTCCCAAAATGTTTCCAGCCAATGAAGTACTTAGGACGTGTAGTCCCTGTTGTAATGTAGGAAATGCGGCAGCCAATTTGCACACAGCAAACTCCCACAAACAGCAATGTGATAATAACCAGATAATCTGTTTTTGTGATGTTGATTGAGGGATAAATATTGGCCAGGGCACCAGGAATAATTTCCTGCTATTTTTTTTAAATAGTGCAATGGGATCTTTTATGTCCACCTGAGAGGGCAGATGGAGCCTCGGTTTAATGTCTCATGTAAATGATGGCACCCCGGACAGTGCAGCAGTCCCTCAGTACTACACTGGAGTGTCAGACTTGACTTTGTGCTCAAGTCCTGGAGTGGGACTTGAACCCATGACCATTTGACTCAGAGGTGAGAGTGCTACATACTGAGCAGTAGTCCAGTATCTCAGGTCAGATACCTCATGACCACAGATTAAAGGTGTCTGAAACTTGCGCCACAGATCAGTGAACATTGGTGCTTCAATGGGAAGTGCCATGGAATCCTACAACGTAACTTCCTGCCCACTGTTCCTCGTGTGGGCAAGTTTGCAATTGATACTGAGCCATTGAGGAGAGGCATTTCTCCCTATTGGGACAGACAGAGAATTGGAGAGTGGGCCATCTGTTAAGTCCTGCACTGTTCATATTTAATATGTATAGAATTTGGTTAAAGTGAAAAGAACTCTTCCCCATCCCATCACACCAATGCCCCCACCCCCTTCACTTCCCATTTATTGATATGGAAGTGCATTCTGTTAACCGCACAGCAATTAAGGAGCTTTCCTTTCCATTCCATTCCACATTGCTTTTCTCACTATTGCAAATAAGCTTTAATTGCTAATTCCTGAACATTAGAATGTAATCAGCACCTTCTACATTGTAATATTTACCTTACTCTGTAACTTTTAGTGTCTTAGTATACTATTATGCAAGAATCTTTCATAATTACCAGCAGATGTCAGGATGCGCAGTGTACTACCCTTCCCAGGAAGATTATGGAGGAGTAAATGCAGAATCATGCTCATGGTATCTCACACTCCACTAATTTGATTTGGCTGTGTCTGGGTAAACAGCAGGTGTTTTCTCAGAGAAGGAGAACATACAGAGCATGCATGTAGCCCAGGATGGTCTTGTGCAGCTGCTAACAGTCGGTTACCCCTCCTAGTATCTTCTTCTTTCGCTTATTATCCATTTCCGCCCATTATACTTCTGTGAAGCACCTTAGGATATGTTTTCCACATCATATAAAGGCAAGCTATTGTTGTATAGAACATAGATCGACATGCATTTGTTTTATGTAGCAGTCTTTAAAAACTCCTCAAATGATAAAGTACAAAGTCTTTTTAAATTTACTAAGATCATTCATCCCTGTCGGCAGCTGAGTCTAAATCAGCAGAACTGGAGCAGCAGTCAGTACCTCACCCAGGTGCCCCCCACTCCCCCCACACCCCACAACACACACAGACATAAATCATTATTTTAAGAGACGTGTCGACCCATTTAAAATAAATTGATTTTAAACGTGCTAACATCTTCATTAAAATAATGAACAGGGGAATGACATATCATCGGCCAATATCACCAATAGTAATTTCTTGTTTATGAGAAAAGAAAATGAGTTTCAGTCAGAAACTCTAAAGCTTTATTTTATAATTTCTGCATATTCTACTCAAAATGTATTTGCAATAAATAAATTCTCTGTCTATTTTCATTAAAAAAGGTGTCTGTCAAATCTTCCTTCTTGACCCAATGCACCTCGAAATTCATCGCTGCTTCACTTAATGCATAATATCATTTTGATGAAAATGATGCAAGGTCCTAAAGCAAAAGTAGCTTCTGCAAACACTTTTTTACATGATGATGATGGCACGTGAAGAAGTTAATAAACTTTCATGTTGACTTTGCTTCAATCAAGGAAGGTAGGTTGGGCACATTGAAACGGTTCTAATATTGTAAATTTTGAAGAGGTTGTAGGACTGAAAGCACTCAAAATATTTACAAATAAACAGCTTTTTCTAGCGTACTTTCTGTTAATAAGGTTTTTCCTTTTGAGAAATGAAGGTGAAGAGCCAAGGATAATAGAGCAAGGCACCAAAGTTGGAAAGACTAAGAGGGAAGATAAGATAAATCAAGAAGTAGTGAATGCTCAACCACTGATAATATACCGGCTTCAACTGCATTTTAATGAAACACTATGGCCATATTAGTCCCTTGGACTAGATTTTTTTTTTGCTGTTTGCATCAATGCTTTACACAGTGCTATAATCTGCTATTGTAGGGTGCCTCAATGTTCAAGTGCATTTTTATTCTGCAGCATGTCATAAACTGCACCAGCACTGCAGTATGACATCTTAGAAAATGCATGTTCATGAAACAGCTGTGGCATTTATACATGGGTGAAGTTTCATCTGCGCCATGGTAGCATATGATGCAGATATGGCATATACGAACATCTCCAGCGATAAACACATTGATCCGGTGGTAGCTTATGACATGAAAATATATCATTCTCAAAGATATGTTGACTTGGAGTGTCTGGCAAAGTGCAGCTCAACCCTAAAATCAAACAAGTATCATCTGAAGGGCCAAAAGGGATAGCGAAATAACTAAATTTTAACTTCACTGCAAAAAATATGTCGGCAAAAATTGAGACAATGCCACATCTAAAGGTGAGGACATAATAGTTCACATAGTAGCTGCAAGACAAATTCCTCCATTTAGGAAAGAGGGACCTTGAGGCTTTAGAAGGTTTTTCGAGGACCCACAGCAAAGCCTCTCTGATAGAAAACTTAGAGGAATGGTGGAGACCAATGTTACCACTAAGTTGCATTGGTGTACGGCCTTACAGTAGCCTGGGACCATGCACTTAGAAAACAGGCCACGAACAACAGCTAAATTTTAAAGGGAACATTGGTGGAGACCTGCAAACCTCTCAAGATCAGAGAGGAGCTTTCAAACAGACGGCAAATAGGTGTAATAAATGCAAATGTATAGCAATTTACGAGTCATTGTAAATGGACGAATTTCTCATCTGGGACAAAAGAATGTGCCATTTCACTGCCACAAAGACTCTGAGCTGTCTTCTCTGATAATAGAAGACTAATCTCCTCTCCACAGTGACCAAACGTAAGAAGAGAGAGGTAACAACACGTGGTTACCCATGAGCAAAATCTCTTAGCCTATGACAAAAAGGTTTCACAGATCTGAGTTGGAGGCTGGAGGATTTAGGTGAAGCAGTGAGGGACAGCATACAAAGATCATGTGTGAAGACAAAAAGGAGAGTCTAAACAAGATAAACAAAAGTACTTGTACCCTATCAAATGCAATGCCCCTTTTCGCTTCCCCATATCCTCCAGCAGCAAGAACACACTGACCTTAACAGATTCCACTACTGGTCCAAAGACTCCTTCTCAGGGGTCTCAATGTTAGGCTGTGGGCGATTCCCAGGAATCTATCAGCAATCGAAGTAGCAGTCATCTACCTAAAAAAAAAAATCCCTCTTGTAAAATCAGTAGATATGCTTGCTGTTAACTGTTATGTTTCAGCTCCTGTCCCAATACTTCTAACACGTTCACAGCAAAAATGCAGCTTTCTAAGAAAGCTATGAACCAAAACCCACACGCCTGGAATGAGATAGCGTGTCAAATGTAGGAAATAACATGCACCAAGTAACATGCACATCTCAAGGTTCCTGAATGCCACACGGTCACACACGCACATAAGGTTTCTAGTATCCCGGGCCTAGTGGCACATATCTTCTCTCACCTTCCTCTTTCCAACATATGTCTCTTTTATATTTACTTGCAGGAGAAGGCTGCATATAATAGGAGGCAGCACATGTAGATGGTAGTGAGGTCACCAAAGCTGCAACCTTAGACTCCTAAGCAGGGCGCCATGGCAATGCTAAGTCTTTTGACAATTGAGAGAAGCTGCCATCTGAGGGTTCCGCCAAGGTCGTGGCTGGTATCCTTTGCTTCTCATTCACTATCTCACACTACAGTACGTGTAATGTGCAATGTCTTGTCATGTGAAGCAATGTTTCAAGGGGTGTCTTACAGTAAGCATTGTAAATTACGATCTTATTCTTTTCCTCGAGATGCCGAAGAGGAGAAGGTGGCCAAACCCAATGCACAGCCACAACAGAGCAATTCGTAGTACACTGTCACTCATGCTGACAGTGGCAAGCACCATCACAAATTTATCCACCCCAGGGTTGTGCCTCAGTTACTGAGCTGCAGGAGAAAGAACTTGATGAAGAGTGAAGGAAGAATGATTGAAGAAGAGCAAGTGCAGATGAACTTGCAGGCAATGCAATCTATTAGCCAGAGGGCTAGGTTGAGGGCTTCTTTAGTTGTTAATCCCACAGATTCAGACCTCACACGATCTTTGCATAGGCATAGTTTAGTAACTCAACATCAGGAGTTTGTAGAGTTATTTGGCAGTATGGCAAACAGCCTGTGCAATTTGGGGAAGTCAACATAGCAGTCCGCAATCTGCATCTGTGCAATACTGCACGACCACTTGATTTAGCTGCAGAGTACCACAGAGAACCACAAGACATTTTGCAGCAGATCCCCCATCGGCAGATGTGGTAAGTACAGGCATAACTACCATCATGAATGTAGTTTCAAACTTGTACTCTAGAGACCTTGAGCTCCATTGTCTTATCTGGACTCTTTAGTCCAACAATGCTCCCCTTATTGCCTGGGGAATTCTCATTTTACAAGTGTTATGTGAGGAAATGGAGATTTAATCACCTACATTGGTCCCTATCCCCTTTCCATTGCCCCAGAATTGCACAAAAGGGTGAGCCTAGACCTCTAACTGAAAAAGATGCACTTCCTGGCCCTTCCAGTCAATTGCCACATTTTGCAACTGAAGGGTTCCCATTTGCAGTGGCATCTGAAGAAGTTGGCGGTGGGCCTTGCACTCTGAATCCCCTCAGATCAGAGTTGGGGCAGGTAACAAGACTGAAGAGGGCCCAAAAGCCTTATCTATTTATTGCAAGGATCTTTGAGTTTGGGGCCTTCTGATTTGCTGTTCCAACAGCAACAACCAGCAACCTCTCCTTACATAGTGCCTTTAATGTAATAAAAAGTCCCAAGGTGCTTCACGAGTGTTGTAAAAAAAATTTGACACCGAGCCACATAAGGCGATATTAGGACAGAAGAGGTAGATTTTAAGGAGCATCTTAAAGGAAGAAAGAGAAGTAGAGGGGTGGAGAGGTTTAGGGACATAATTCCAGAGCTTAGGGCCTTGGAAACTGAAGACACAGACACCAATGGTGGAGTGATTAAAATCAGGGATGCTTAAGAGGCCAGAATTAGATGAGAAAATATCTAAGAAGGTTGTGGGCTGGAGGATATTATAGAGATAGAGAGGGGTGAGGCCAAGGAGGGAATTGGAGATGAGGATAATTCTAAAATTGAGGCGTTGCTTAACTGGGGTAGGCACTGAGGCAGTGGCCTCATCCACAGCTGCAGACCTGTGCTTGGCAGGGTGTGACTGGGTCATGCTAATGATTTGGTTCACCAAAGTCAGGCACTTTAAGGCTTGTGGGCATTGAACACACACATCTGGTGCGCTCCACCTATTACGTGTTCAGGAAAGGGTTTGGGGGGAGGAGCAACATTGGGGCCAGTATGTTGGGAAATCTTCTTGAAACGTCCATTACAATGTTGTTTTCACAGCTGCCCCTGTCCTGGTACTGGTTTGCAAGTCGGGCTGCAGGAAAGTGAATAGTTCTATGGCTGTGACGACAATGAAGTATTTTTGTCTAGAATTTAGCTTGGTGTTAGCTTCTTTAATTCTACTGCAGTATATAAGAGATTAAAACCCAGTTTCACCTACAAAAATCGTAAACCAGTTTAAGTCAAAGCAATCTGATAACAATTGTTCAGTTGGTTGCCAAGCAATGTGTTTGAGGTGATGATTCAAGCACCACAATCCAATTAAAAACATGCTGTACAATTGCTTCAGCTGCATGCCTGATAGGCAGCTCAATTATAACAGATAGTTATTCAAATAACTGATTGGTTCTGGTTACTGGGTCTGGAGGTGTTTATTAACCTATGCTTTTCAACTCACTGAGTTTAATTTAGAGTTTTCAAACTCTGACTGATTGTCTAACTGGAACCTTTGAAGAGAATTAGATAAGCCAGACAATTTCCATAATTGGAAAGGAAAGGATTAATAAAACATCGATATAAAAAGTAACGTGTCATAAATTTAGCACTAGAGTTGTGGACTGTTTATTTTCCATTCTACAGGTAGCAAAGTAATCGCTGTAAATTTAATTGCTGTAATATATATGTTATGTTTCTGCTATTGCTCGCTTGTTTGTTTAATGTTTAATAAATTGTTTGGCATTTAAAGACAGAAAGAAGGTCTGGTGTAAGTGTTATCCTGCTATTTTTGAAGACAACAGATTCTATGGAGGCATGGGAGAGGGCTAGTAGTTGTAATAATTTGGAAAAGAATACTCTGTTCATTAACCTGGGTGTGTTAACTGAAGGCCTGCTTGGGTCTGGAAAAAAAAACCTGACCCGAACCCAACAGAACCACATCGGATCCGAGCCCGACCCAACCCAAGTCCTTCCATTTTTTTCCCGCGCCCGACCCCGACCCCGACCCAACCATAGTGCACTCATTGTACTTCCCACTTTTGGATGGATGGAATGGAAGGAAGCTGCACTGCTGCAGCATGAGCACGATGACGTCATAGAGACGCTGACTGCGCAGACTCAGAGTCTATGGAGTACTGTGTGTGTTCGACCCGAGCCCGAAAGCCGGACCCGGAAGAGCGACCCAACTGACCCAAACCCGACATATGTCGTCAGGTCCCGTCAGGTTCGGGTCGGGTAGCAGGCCTTTAGTGTTAACGATATTTCATCAAGGCAAATAAGTCTACTCTTGAGGAGCTTACCTATGAATGTAGTCTGAAACAGTGAAGCCAAAAATATCTGCAGTAAAAAGGGTAAAAGAAGCCAAGTAAAGGTTGCATCCTTCACTATTGTTAGTCTATCCAAATGTTGTGGCCTTGGCTGATAGCACTCGCACTTCAGAAGTTTACGGGTTCAAGCCCTACTCCTGATTTGTAGCACATAGTCTATGCTGGCACTACAGTGGAGGACTGCATCTTTGGAGGTGCTGCCTTTTGGGTAAAATGTTTAAGTGAGGCCTATGGAGGAACTTTATACTCTTCCCCACAGCTGATTTGGATGGTGGAGCAGTGGGGGGGAAACCAGGCACCTTCTCGCCTCTGCCAAAATTAAGTCCAGACCTTTCCACCCTGCCACCAATTGAGGCCCATAAGTGGGCAATTAATGCCCAATTAAGAGCCTCATCCCACCTCTGCTGGAATTAGCTGAGCAGCGAGCAGGCTTAGCGCCGCCCAGGAAGCACGGAAAGAAAAACTGTGTGGGTTGCTTCCCAGCTCTGGTGGGGGGTGAGGGGAGTGCGAGTGGCGAGGGCTTTGTTAAAACGCACTTGTGCCTGAATGAAGGACCCAGCACCTGGAAAGGGGTTCCTGCTGAGAGCCAGCCCCCTGCCCTTGCTGTTGACTCCCCCTACACCCATACTCCCCCACAACCCCGACCCCATGAAACTCCTCCCGCCCTGACCTACCTGTGGCCGGAGTCCACAGCTGCTCCTCGGCCTCAGGAGGGTGCTCCACCAGCAGCAGCCACCGCCTCTGCAGTGGCACTGCTCAGTGAAAGAACTGTCAGTCTCTGATTGGCTGGGAGCTCTAGAGGGCGGGACTTCTGTTGCCGAGTCCTTGATCCCATGGTAGGCCTGCTGTTGTCCAGTTAAGTGCCTAATCGGCACTAGATTCGGCGGGCCTCCCACAGAAGAGGGCAACATTGGTTTCTTGGCGGCGCATTTGCCAGAGGTCGAGACCCCCTTTGCCTGGATAAAACCCCAGCCTCTGTCTGCCCTCTCAGATGAACGTAAAGCATCCCAGGAACTAGTTGAAGAAGAGCAGCGAGATGTCCTAGCCAACAATTATCCCACAACTACCAAAAACATACATTCATCCCCTTGTAGTTTGTAGGAGCTTCTGTGTACAAATTGGCTGTGCTGTAGTTGCCTATAAAACATTAGTGACTACACTGCAATAGTAATTAATTGGATGTAACATCCTTTATCATTGCCAAAGATATGAAAGGTGCCTTATAGATGCAGCTGTCTTCAGACATGTCCAGTTAAGACACCTTGGCTTTCTATACACAATTGGCAATGCAAGTATATATCCTACTGGAGCACCCAACATGTAAATTCATGTGACTTACCCGCTCTAATCCTTCACTCTCTTCAAATTTTCAATAGAGAGGTATGCCCACAGAGGTACATATAACTCCACATAAATCAGTACAATAGCAGCTTTAGCTGTACAAAGGGGTACACACAAGAGCTGCTATGCAGCTTTAAGAAGCTGTGTTGAAGGTGCCAAGATGTTTCCTTATCTTTTCCTTGCCCAACAAGACCAATATGAAACATAAAGGGGTGAGTTGCTGACAGATACTGCAAAAAAAGCAATGTACTTTTAATTGCGAGGGCACAAATTACATGACAAATGAATAAGACCTTCATTACAACTAGTATTCTTTATTTAGGCACTTAGCCTATTGGGGCACTGTTCAGGAGTAGGCATTGCGTTGTGAGGGCCTTCCTCTCATTTGCATTTGAATTGGGTCTTTAATGAACCTTGGACATAATGAATGTAGAGATTCCAAGTGCTCAAAGCATTTCTTGGGTCACATTGACATGTGAAGTGTGCATTCAGCATTGAGTATGGAGTAGACTTCGGGTTGCAGCAATGGTACAAGTGTCTCAGATAATATTATCGGCTCCATCTTCTTAAGAGCTTATTTCTTAGCAGATGCTGAATCATCCAGTCCACAGTTCTCCTCTGCTGTATAGAAGCCTCTCAGCAGCTATAGATGCAGTGGTTAACCTGACTCCCAAGAACCATCCACTCAATTTTTCTTGTTCAAATAATTTAGGCACAGTAGATTATAGATCAAAGGCATCAAATATTCACTCTGGATAATGGCACCAGATGCATGAAGAATTATTTATGGTCAGTGAATATCAACTGAAAATGGAAATGCTTTCTCTTCATGCGGTTGACACGAAGAGCATGATGACCACATAGAAAAAAGACTTGCATTTCTATAGCAACTTTCAGAACTCATAACATCTCAAAGCTCTTTACAGTCAATGAAGTACTTTTGAAGTGCACTTACAATTGGCAGCACAGTGGCGCAGTGGTCAGCACCGCAGCCTCACAGCTCCAGCAACCCGGGTTCAATTCTGGGTACTGCCTGTGCGGAGTTTTCAAGTTCTCCCTGTGACTGTGTGGGTTTTCGCCGGGTGCTCTGGTTTCCTCCCACCGCCAAAGACTTGCAGGTTGATAGGTAAATTGGCCATTATAAATTGCCCCTTGTATAGGTAGGGGAATTGTGGGGATGTGGTAGGAATATGGGGTTAATGTAGGATTAGTATAAATGGGTGGTTGTTGGTCAGCACAGACACGGTGGGCTGAAGGGCCTGTTTCAGTGCTGTATCTCTAAATAAATAATTGTAATGTAGGAAATGTCATAACCCATCTGCAAGGCCCCACAAACAGCAATGTGATCATGACCATTTCATCTGTTTTAGTGATGTTGGTTCAGGGTTAAGTACTGACCAGGACACTGTGGAGAACTCCCCCCTGCACTTCTTTGAATGCAGCCATGTGTTCTTTTCAATCCACCTGAGAGGGCAGATGGGATCTCAGTTTAACACCTGATTCAAAAGTCAGCACCTTGGTGCTGCACTGATGTGTCAATCTAGATTACGTGTTCAAGTCTCTGGAGTGGGCTTAAACAGTCTGATTCAGAAGCGAAAGTGCTACCACTGAACCAAGCTGACACCATAGTACAAAGTGTGACTCTACTCAAAAGAGCTCTAGCACACTGTGAGAGTTGTGCAATCTGTCGAACTGCTTTCACAGGAAACGTGATGAAGGTGTTATCCTTGCAAGTATAGCAGTTGTCACTTCTCTGATAATAAGTCAGCACTAGTGGTAGCTGAGTCAACACCCGAGAGAAGATACCCATCCTGAAATCTGTATGAGGTGCGATCTCACAAGCAGCAGCAACCAAAAATAATGAAGAAAAGTATTTGCAGAAAAAAAAACAAAATGCCGAAGTGGAGGACGATCCAATAAAAGCAACTCATGCATGCAACATAATGAGGCAAAGCGTGCAAGCAAAGTTCATAGTAAAAGAAAAATCAGGGCCAAACTCACCTTTGTACTTTAAGGCGAGTGCTTCAGCAGGTGTAATCCTAAGGACAGCCATTGGTCCACTTTAGATGCTGAGATGCATGATACAGGTAAAGCCATGTCCAAACAAGGCACAAAAAAAGCATTCTTTATGGTTTAAATTTTAAATATTGTGAGACACAACTAAAGCACAAATAATGAGGCTGTGGATGTCACTGACATGGCCTCACATCTTACACCTAAAGTTGTCACTTGGAGAATTGGTTGCACATGGTCAGGCTCCCAATTTTCTGACCTAAGACTGCTGCATTATGAGGCACAGGGTCTCACAATTACTACCCTTTGTTATTATGAAAATTTGCTCCAAAGAATGACAAGCATACCCAGAGCAGATGAGAATTAACATGGATGAAATGAAGATACAACATTTGCTGCAGGTGCCTAAAACAGCAATGAAGGAGGAAAATGTAATTGCACTGGAAGATTAAGAAAAAAAATCTCAAAAGCTCCTGACTTGCAGGAGTGCTTGTGTTGTTACTTTTTTGGCTGCTGTTTTTTAAAGTTCTGCATTTTCAATACCCATCCCTCTTCTGCCTTGTTCAACTAATATTGTTTGGGAAAAGAAACCACCAGCCTGGTTTAAAGGCTGCACTCGGCATTTTGGGCATATTTTATTTCCCATGAGTTTTATTAATTTGAAAGCCATTTTTTCCTTGGGATTTGGGGTGTGATTTTAAGATGCTTAATTTTTATTTCAATGCTGAAATGTGAGGATGTACAACTAATTGCTCTCTCCTGGGTGCAGCCTTGGCTTATTCAGGAAGACTAGGCAAAAGGCTTGGAGGTAGGTGGATAGTGTTGGATATTTCTCATTTAAGCAGTATTTAAGCCACTCTATGTAGCATGAAATGTAAAACAAATATAGGATTTATGGTCATTAATCCTGTTGGACAATAAGTAAAAAGCAAGAGGACAGGGTAAATTGCTGTAAGTGATTAGGTACTATGTGCCAATGAGAAACTTGATTAAACATGGCCAGTCATAATGGAGGACACAACAAAGGGCAAAATAATAATGGGCCAGAATTTGCTGCAAATTCGCAATGGTTCATCTAGTGCACACACCATTACTGTATTGAAAAAATTGCAGAAAATTATGAGTGACTTATGCCGCATCATAATTTCCTGGAATTTTGTGCCAGTCTGCTGAGACCCTTACCAGAACAGTTAAAAAATAGCTTACTACAGCACACCACCGCTCCCCACCCCCCACATCAAAATTAATGGCAATTTTGAATTTGCTGAAATACGACCTTGATCGTCCCTGCCACTTAGACCATTAAAGAATGGTGCTGGTGGGTTATGCAATGGTGTTAGAGGGTTTAGGGTTTGGGTTTCATGATTTATCACATCTCCCAAACACTACAGGCTTAGTGTTAACTTGCAAAACTTAGAAATAGATGAACGAACACAGCCAGGCAGTGCAAAAAATGGCCACAAACCAGTATGATCAGGTTATTAGGTTAAAAGTCAGTAATTTCTGCCCTCTCCCTTCAAAAGTACTGATTTATTTAGGGAGAGTAAATTTTCTTGAATTACGCACTAAAGGTATTGTATGCATGGTACAACAGCCAATATATGACCAGCTCCAACCAACTCTCTTGTCCGGTTTGATGTGTCTTGCTTTTAAGAAACTTTTATTTGTGATATCATTTTTGAAACCAACATAATTGGCTGGATCATGCAGGAAAAATAACTGTGTGTTAACGGCAGGCACATTATTAATGCACAAATTATATAGAAAGGCCAGTGGCTTAAGAAATATGTCACAAGTTGTGAATCTCCAGAAGTTGTTGGTCGAATTATGCAGCTCCAACATTTGCTTTGCATAAACAGAATCTTGCCCTCAACCTCCCCATTAGTTTTAAAAACATTTTGAATTTGTACACTAATTGAGCTTTAATCTTGCTGCAGAAAGTTAGGGCTGGAACTTAACAGCATAAGTATCTTTTTAACTGCATGATTATTGTTAATACAATGCCAATCAACCTCTCTGACCTAGATAGGTGACAATTTAAGCCATTCAATATTACTCCTGCAGATAGTAAATTGTTGTTAGAGATATTAACAATGTCAAATTTTGGTGATTTACTTTTTTTTTACTTTTCCTTTCTGTCTCTTTTCTCTCTCATTGGAATTGTTCTTTCCTTCACTTTGTTTCTCTTTCTTAACATGATCTGATTCAAATTCACCCTCCTTCTCCATCAATGTGAACATGCGAAACTGACAGGCAAGAAAAGACCAGTTGGTCCATTCAGCCCTCCTCTCACGATGATGGCCAGAGCATCATGACTAAACACTTCCACCCCCTGGCTCCTCCCCCCCTCTACACACTCCCCCACCCCACCCACAGCCATATAATCATATGGTAGAGTCAAAATCCCAGGGCCAATAAGGAACAAAATACCCTGGAAAATTACACTGAGACCCTTGGGCAATCAGAACTCATTCCTCTGTTTCCTTATCAATTCTTAAATCTCATCAGTTAAGGACAAATACAGTTGATCCCACCATTCATAGATGCCCTCATCCCTCCATCATAAATTCACATTTTCAGCAAGTTACAGCAAAAAAAGAATTCAAATTGAAGGTAAACACCTAAGTAAGGGCAGACACTACAGGAATCCCCCTTCCAGCAAGATCTCGCCCAAGTGTCAGTTCCATAAAATTCAGGGTTAGCCACATATCCCTGGCATTTGGTTCCGAGAATAATTACGTCAAGATGTGCATCAGCTGCAGGATCTTCAATCCATTCCACTTAACAATAAACCACAGGCCAATAATAGTTCTTAGAAGAAAAGTGAAGGAAAATTAATTGAAAACAGGCCATTGAAAAGAAAGATAGATTGATTGCCACTTGCACTGAACTCCATCATTGGAATTGGAGTTGTACAGAATGGGTTCTGAATGTGGAAAATAAATGCAATTCACTTACTGACAAGCGAGGCTGTAAGAAATGAAATTAACTAGACACTGGGATATGCAACAATAATGAACAGCCCTTGTTTCTGCACCCTCTTAATTATAAGCAACAAGCATTAATTACAAAATAAGAAAACAAAGCTATCTCTATTTATAATCAGGTCAGGTAAAGTGTTACGACCGAGGTAGGAGGAGTACACTGTCTTTTCTAGTTCCACTTCTCCACAGGTCACAACATATATTTAAATGTCTATCCGGTTACTGGTACAGCCAATCATATACTCTATTTTTTAAACCCCAGAATAAAATACACCAACCAGGTTTCTTTAATAAACAACAAAATTTTCAGTTAATTACAAAACAAGACTTAACCAGTAATGAAGCAAAGCATTAACACATAGATTGAAATATGAAATTTCCCTTTTTAAATTCCCCAATTATACTCACACACACACTGGAAAAAATACAGAAATTCTCTCTGCAGCAGTCTGTTACAAAAAAAAAAGACTACTTTGGCCAAATATTTGCTAATTCTTGAAGAAAAAAAGATGATATGGAAGGAAGTCAGTTGTCCCTTTTTTGATCTGGCGTCGGGTATACGGAGACGGGTCACTGGGATTATTTCAGAAACAGTCTGTTCTGGAGATGTCAAGAATTATTGTAGTAGGCTTTCCAGGAGAAATGTGGCATCAGGGTTTTTCCGCCAGTGCACATTTGAATCGCAGGATTTTTCTCAGCTTCTCAGGAGCTATGCAGCACCAGCGATTTTAGCTCTCTCACACTGCATCTTTGCAGGATTTCTTCAAAGATGCAGAGAAGGTGGTGAGCTGGGTGGTTTTGTTTTCCTTCACAGGAAAACACCAACTGTCTTCAAACAGTTCACACCCCAACTAAACTGAAAACAATTTCCAAACCCCAAACAGAGAGTCGACCTCCTGACTTCCATAAACCTTGACATGTGGCTTCTCTGTAAATATCTTCCCCAGGTCACCAAGAGTTCTGTTCTTTATTGAGCCCAAAACACATGACTTCCAGCACAGGTGGTTTTCAAACAACATCTCAAGTGTCCTTTCGGTGAGCTTTTCAGTTTTAACACAAGTCCTCAAAAAAATATAAATATTTAAAAAATGGAAGCACTTTCGTAACAAAAGTTATAAAGATTTTCAATCTGGGGAACCTGCAATAATTGTTGAGCTCATTTACTTTTATCCAGGTGTTAAATAACATGTTCGGCCCTATGTCTGGTCCAGGCAGCTTGGATGTGTATTGGACTTTAGCTGCCCCACTTTAGACTCACCACTGTGCACGTTGCAACTCATTCTATGCAGTTTGCCAGCAAATTTTGGCATGAATTCACCACCAGAGGATCAGGCAGCACAACAGCCTAATTCATGGCATTTATCATCAATATGTTTTAAGATGTTTACTTGATGGTTTACATATTCAAGTTGCAGCGAATTCTAGGCTATTGGTAAACTCACTGGAATTGCAATACAATGTGCAGATTTTAATGGCAATGGTAATTCAGCTTCGGCTTGTGCCCATAATTCTCCATGAAAGAAGTTTACAACCTCAGTTGGGCTCTAGGGAAGAACCATGCAAATATTAGGGAACAAATAATTTATGCAGCACTAATTACTGCGTATATGGGTATTAACTTTCCACCACCCTCGCACCGAGGAGAAGAGTGACACATGAGGCCTAAGAATCATTATGGAGAACTAGATGAATTATAGTCAAGAGCAATAATTGAATTCTCCAACCAATGTGCAACAACAGGAACTAACTGAGCTATTTCTCCTTGATGACCTTGAAACAAGTCATAATAAAGATTCCTACCTTCACTCCCTTGGATAAAGCCCCATGAATCACAAATGTAAAATATTCAGAAGGATCCAATTACTGTAGTTAATAAACCACTTGCTGTATAATTTTTTTAATTCCTAGAGAGCAATTAAAATGGTTTTATTGTTAATTAGCACTTAATGTTTTGCTGTGTTAAGCAATTTGAAAAGACGAATATGGCAAGAGGGGTATCGGCTAAAGGATCAGAGGGACTAGATTGTGTTTGCCTGGCAGGATGTTCCAAACCAAGGAATCTTGAGCTGGGTGCAGGGGGCTCTACAGAATATATTTGTATATTGTCCCAGGGACGCACACCGAGACAAACATCAACTGCTGCTGGAGGACTATCAATTCGGTGAAAGACGCCCTTTGGTCTGCCCGAAACTTGCTGGTCTTCCAGCGCAAAGAGTTGTCCACCACCGAATGTTGCAGACTGGCACATTCCAAGGTCCAGGACTACTGAGGGACGCACTAAAGCTTGGGGCAGCCGCAGCAAAGGCTCAATGGGGAAAGACCACAGTGTAAGGTCCCCCCACCAAGCTGAACTGAGGGGCTGGATCCATGGGAAACCCCTCGAACTGTATCGTTAATATTTTCATTTGCTGTAAATGTAAAACTGTAATTGGCATGACAATAGTGAAATGGAAGGGTTGTGAAGAAACTCATGATAGTATTGAAGGAAACTGATCTGCCTTGCAATGTTTGTATTTTTTGGTGCTAGTTTAGTTTAGTTTAGAGATACAGCACTGAAACAGGCCCTTCGGCCCACCGAGTCTGTGCCGACCATCAACCACCCATTTATACTAATCCTACACTAATCCCATATTCCTATCACATCCCCACCTGTCCCTATATTTCCCTACCACCTACCTATACTAGGGGCAATTTATAATGGCCAATTTACCTACCAACCTGCAAGTCTTTTGGCTTGTGGGAGGAAACCGGAGCACCCGGGGAAAACACACGCAGACACAGGGAGAACTTGCAAACTCCACACAGGCAGTACCCAGAATTGAACTCGGGTCGCTGGAGCTGTGAGGCTGCGGTGCTAACCACTGCGCCACTGTGCTGCCCTGTTTGAAACTGTTTGGCAATGTAATTTTTACAGAATTTTATGAATGAAGTATATTTTGGAAATAAAAAAAAAAGTCTGTGGAACTTTCCTTGTTGCTTCTTCAGTTCAATCCGTTCCCAGTGTTGCAAAGTATGGGTCTGGTTATGTTGCTGAGGGACGCTCCATTCAGTTGGACCATGCCACGTCCCTCGTGGAAAAGTTTGTACAGGAAAACACCTTTGACCACAAATCCATCAGGCTGTATTCCACATGTAATGTCCTCAAGGCCCTCAGGAAAAGGAGATAGTGGATTCTGTTGGATGGTTCCCCAAGCAGACTGTCAAACTCATTTGCAGAATACTTAATCGCCAGAACTTTCAAACAATAACCAAAATGTAGCTTGGCTGGTGGTGAGAAGGGCTCTCTCCGTCAGATCTTTCCTGCACTCCCGGAGTCTCACTGTCTCACCGTGTTGACCTTGAGGAGGCTGTGATGGGGAAAAGACCATTGTCCACCTCTTTCTGGAATGTGCCTTGGCAAAGCAGGTCTGGAAAGAGATGCAGTCATCCTGAGCAGCTCTGTAACGCAGGACTCTGTGCTGTACAGGCTGTTCCCAGTGACGCACACTGAGATAAACATCAACTGCTGCTACAGGACCATCAACTTGGTGAAAGATGCTCAACTTGCTGGTCTTCCAGTGCAAAGAGCTGTCAACAACTGAATGTTGCAGACTAACACATTCCAAGGTCCAGGACCACGTGTTGAGGGACGCACTAAAGCTTGGGGCAGCCACCACAAAGGCTCAGTGGGGAAAAGCCACTGTGTAAGGCCCTCCCGCCATAGTATACGGAGGGGCTGGAACCTGCATAAAACCCCTTGGGCTGTATGCACCAGAGAATGTGTGACATGAAATGTAAATGTACATTGTAATTATAACCTGTAGTGGCAAGTGTAGTGAGGCACTTCATATTGAAAGAAACTGATCTGTATTGCACTTTATGTAATGTCAAATTTGAACTGTTATATAATGTACTTTCACAAGCAGGCACCGAGTCACATGACTGCATTAGCTCATTAGCATACTAAGCTTTTTAAGGGACATCACTCTTAATGGCAATCATACAACATCTTGGTGAAACCGTACCTGGAGTATTGTGCACAGTTTTGGTCTCCTCATCTAAGGAAGGATATACTTGCCATAGAGGGAGTGCAATGGAGGTTCACCAGACTAATCCCTGGGATGGCAGGGTTGTCTTATGAGGAGAGATTGCAGAAAATGAGCCTGTATTCTCCAGAGATTCGAAGAATGAAAGGTGGTCTCATTGAAACTTAGACAATTCTTACAGGGCGTGACAGGGTAGATGTGGATAGCATGTTTCCTCTGGTTGGTCAGTCTAGAACCAGGGGACACAGTCTCAGAATAAGGGGTAGGCCATTTAAAACTGAGATGAGGAGGAATTTCTTTAGTCAGAGGGTGGTGAATCTGTGGAAGCTCAATTATTATGCTCAAGACAGAAATTGATAGATATCTGAATACTAATGGCATCAAGGGATATGGGGATAGCGCAGGAAAGTGGTATTGAGGTAGATGATCAGCCATGATCTAATTGAATGGCGGAGCAGGCTTGATGGGCTGAATGGCCTACTCCTGCTGCTATTTCCTATGTTCCTACTATTAAATAAAAGCCACCCACATTTCATACAGCACTCAATCATGTTGGTTTTCTTTCAACAGTGAGTAAAATATGATCATTTTCATAATGATTACTTGCAACATGCTCTTATCTTGCCAGCACTAATGCAAGTCTTTTATCTCCGATGGGTTCTTCACCAACGCTCCCTCTAAGCTGTGTGCCACTTGGCTGCATGGCAACCCTAAAGTTCCTGTTCAGGCCTCACACAATTTGGCCACTTTAAGTGACCACGCAAAAAAATTTAAAGGGGTCCTTCAAGTGCCCATCCAATTTCCTTTTGAAGTCCTTGATTGTCTCTGCTTCCACCACCCTTGTGGGTAGCAGGTTCCAGGTCATTACCACTCACTGTGTAAAAAAGTTCTACCTCACATTCCCCCTGCATCTCTTACCCAAAACCTTCAATGTGTGTCTCCTAGTCTTTGTACCATCAGTTAATGGGAACAGTTTTTTCTTGTCTAACTTATCTATGCCTGCTATAATCTTTCACATTTCTATTAAATGTTTCCTCAATCTCCTTTGTTCTAAGGAGAACAAATCCAACTTTTCCAATCTAACCTTGTAACTAAAATCCCCCATCCATGGAACCATTCTGGTAAATATCCTCTCACCCTCTTAAGGACCCTCACATCCTTCCTAAAGTGTGCTGACCAGAATTGGACACAATACTCCAGTTGGAGCCTAACCAGAGCTTTATAAAAGTTCAGCATAACTTCTCTACTTTTGTACTCAATGCCTCTATTTATGAAGCCCAAAATCCATATGCTTTTCTAACCACTGTCTCAGATATGTCCTGCCACCTTCAAAGATCAACGTACATCCACCCCCAGGTCTCTCCTGCACACTCTTTAGAACTGTGTCCTTAAGTAAACATTGCCTCTCCCAATTCCTTCTGCCAAATTACATCACCTCACACTTGTCAGTATTAAATTCCATCTGCTACCTGTCTGCCCATTCTGCTAACCTATCTATGACTGGAGTTTTACTGTGTATTTCAATATCCAATCATATATAGCAAAAAAGCAGTGGTTCCAGCACTGACCCTTGGGGAACACCATTGTTTATCATCCTCCAGTCTGAAAAACAACCATTTACTATGACTAGCTGTTTTCTGTCCTTAAGCTAATTTTTTATCCAATTGGGCACTGACCCTCCTATTCCATGAGCCTCAATTTTGTTAACAAGATTTTTATGTGGTACCTTAACAATCACTTTCTTAAAATCCTAATAGACAACATCCACCACATTCCCTTCATCAACCTTCTCTGTAACGTCATCAAAATAATTCAGTTAGATTCGTGAAGTATGATCTGCTTTTTACAAATCCATGCTGGCTATTCCTAATTAAGTCAAACCTATCCAAGATAGTTGCGTTTTTACCTGGTGGCTCACACTTCATAAATAGGTAAAAGCAGATGGTGGCGACAGGGACAACAGCGGTGAGTCCGTGTTGGAGAGTGCATCTCTCTCCCAGCTCTACTCATCTGGACACTGATGCTATATGCCGCGGGTTGTCAATGGAAAGGAGAATCATTGAGCAGCAGCAGCTAATGTGTAATGTGCTGATAGGCTTTCCAAGCACTCTCACTGTGATTGTTGAGAGAATGGAGGAATCTATCCCAAACAGGAAGGACAGACAAAAAGCAAAAGGCGGTGGAGTTGCATTGCTGGTTAAAGAGGAAATTAACAAAATAATGAACAAAGATATTAGCTCTGACAATGTGGAATCTGTATGGGTAGAGCTGAGAAACACTATGAGGCAAAAAATGTTAGTGGGGATTGTATATAAACCCCCAAACTGTAGTGGTGATGTTCGGAATGGCATTAAACAGGAAATTAGAGATGCATGCAATAAAGGAACATCTGTAATTATGGGTGACTTTAATCTGCATATAGATTGGGCAAATCAAATTTGTCATAATACGATAGAGGAGGAATTCTTGGAGTGTATATGGGATGGTTTTCTGGACCAATACGTTGAGGAACCAACTGAAGAACAGGCCATCCAAGACTGGGTATTGTGTAATGAGAGAGGAATAATTGACAATCTAGTGGTGCGAGATCCCTTGGGGATGAGCGACCATAATATGAGAGAATTCTTCATCAAGATGGAGAGTGGCGTAGTTGATTCGGAGACTAGGGTCCTGAATCTTCGTAAAGGAAACTGCGAAGGTATGAGGCGCGAGTTGGCAATGACGGATTGGGAAATGTTACTTAAAGGGATGACGGTGGATAGGCAATGGCAAACATTTAAAGAGCGCATGGATGAACTGCAATAATTGTTTATCCCTGTCTGGCGCAAAAGTAAAATGGCAGTCGCTGAAGTAAGCATGCAGGTGCAACAGACAGTAAAAAAGGCAAATGGTATGTTGGCCTTCGTAGCGAGAGGATTCAAATACAGGAGCAGGGATGCCTTGCTACAATTATACAGGGCCTTGGTGAGGCCACACCTGGACAGTTTTGATCTCCTTATCTGAGGAAGGATATTCTTGCTATAGAGGGAGTGCAGCGAAGGCTTACCAGACTGATTCCTGGGATGGCGGGACTGACGTATGAGGAGAGATTGAGTCGGTTGGGATTATATTCGTTGGAGTTCAGAAGAGTGAGGGGGGATCTCATAGAAACCTATAAAATTCTAACAGGACTTGACAGGGTAGATGCAGGAAGGATGTTCCCGATGGTGAGGAACCCCAGAACCAGGGGTCATAGTCTCAGGATACGGGGTAAACCTTTCAGGACTGAGATGAGGAGAAATTTCTTCACGCAGAGAGTGGTGAACCTGTGGAATTTTTTACCACAGAAAGCAGTTGAGGCCAAAACATTGTATGTTTTCAAGAAGGAGTTAGATACAGCTCTTGGGTCTAAAGGGATTAAAGGGTATGGGGCGAAAGCGAGAACATGTTACTGAGTTGGATGATCAGCCATGATCATAATGAATGGCAGAGCAGGATCAAAGGGCTGAATGGCCTACTCCTGCTTCTATTTTCTATGTTTCTGTTTCAAACATGAGTGGGTTGATGCTGTGTTCTTCCATTTCTCCCATGGATAGAGTGGCCAGCGCCATGGGACACAAAATGCTGCAATCAAATGAGTGTATGCATGCCTTGACCACCGTCATGCAGAGTCCGGATGCCAATATGGCTGCCACCTTAAATGGAATGACAGATATCTTGGCCTTGGCCTTACAGTAATCCACTGATCTGCACCAAAGTACCCTCCAGCACAGTGGTAGCAGTGAGGTGTGGCTGGTTCATGAGGCAGAGATGACGAATGGGGACATGGAACTACTCAAAGTGCTTCCACTTCTCACTTGCTGCTCTCCATTCCCCACCCCCCACCATCAGCATCCAACACACTGCCTCATGTCCCTGTTACGACCAGGTAAGAAAGGGGTCTCGGGGTTCCCTCTCTGCCTTCACCTGGTCTTACCATAACAGGGTTTAATTTTAAACACAATATGTTTTTAGTTTCCCCTTGCTGAATCCTTGTTCACTGCTTTCCAATTGTAAGGCAAAGAAACCAGCCAAACAGGTTTTCTTAGGCTTAAAGAAGAAAGGTTGAGCTTTATTAAACTTAAACTGTAATTTGGTTAATGCCTATGGATATGCGACGCGGCCATGCTAGCATGCAGATAGAGACAGAAAAGAGCAGAAGAAATAAAGTGGAAAAGTTTGAGGCAATATCTGAAGATGGTTTTGATTACTGTTCTTCGAGCTCACTGTATAGTCCTTAATTGTAGGTAGGTCTTGCTTTTCACTGGGGCCCAGTGTTCTTCTTAAACCTTGTTCGATGTCGGAGACTTTTCTCTCTTAAGGTTCATGTGTCTTCAGTGGGTCCAGAGGCTTGTGAGAAAGAAATGGGAACAGACAGGAGAGGTCTTCTCAGTCCAGGAGCAAACAGTCTTTCTGAGTTCAAAATCTTAGTACAATTCTGAAAAACCCAGTTTGCCAAGGAGGTTGGTCATGTGACTAGCTGATCTGACCATGTCTGCTTGTGGATTCGGCCATCTTAGCAGTCATTCTGGAATGTAAGCTCCCTTACCTTCAATGTCTGGTGCTCAAAGTCCATTGTGGGTTTAATTGGAGCAGGGAGTAGCCCTTTGTCCTTCCAAGCACTGTCTGTTAGTATGCAAATGTTTTTACAGTTAAGTTTCTGGTGATTCTTTAACAAGTCCTTTCTTCACTCCAGCAATACTTTAAAATCAATGTTCAAATGACAAAATTAATATGTCTCATTCTTGGCAGATGGGCGTCTGCATGACATCCCAATGACCGAACCTGCCTCTCCACAGGTGCAGGTGGAGAAGTCTCTGGTGGGGCCTTCAAAGGCTCCAAAACTCAGAGATCATCAGCCAAGAGCACCTCAACAGTCAGAGCAGGGATGTCAACATCCTGCCTATAGCTCTGCTGAAGTCACAGGGGTTGGAACATGCAGGAGTGGCAGGAAAAGGAAGAGTAAGGTTTTGTAGTTGCACAAGAGTATCTGAGAAAATGTTGTGTTGATAAGTTTCTGTCGTTTAATTATGTCACATAAATATTAGTCTTTTCCACCACTTTCCTGTCTTGACTATTTTTGCGTGCTGGGTGGTAAGTCACTTTTTGACCAAGGAGGTGGTGCTGCACATCATGGAACTGGCTGTGACAGAGCCCAAAGCATCAGTGGAGCATCCAGGATAATGCTATATTCCTGCCTTCTGCCCCTTCTGACCTCCAACCCCAGCCTCATCCTGCTTTCTGGCATGAAATTCAAGCTGCAGATGGTGTGACTATGAACCTCTTGCTTTACACTCCACCCATCTTCCCTCACCCCAAACCTCCCCTTCTGATTTTATGCTTTCAAGATGCCCAAGAACTGCCACCTGATCAGCCACGGCAGCCTCAGGTGGAAGAGATAGAACAACACCAGACCTCCATGGAAGAAGCACCATCACTTAATCTGACACTCACAGTCACCAACTCAGATACAGGCACTATGCAAACTTTAGAGGTTAATACAGAGTTGGGACCTGCATGTGGTGAGTTATTGGACATGAGTGGGCTGCAGCTCCCTGGAGGCTGAGATCACGGACAAATTCTGTTAGTGGTGACTCGGATGAGGACTTCAATGGGGCAGCATACAGGAGAACGCTAATGAACAGGCACACCAAAATGCTTGGTGCATTGGTAGGCCTGTCAGACAGCCTCCTGTCACGGTCAACGAACACAAAAGAGTTTGGCTCCAAATTGACACAGGGCATTGCACAGAGCTTGGTGACCGGCCTTTCAACCGTGGAAGTGCTGACAATCTCCATGACTGCAGCCAGCTGTGATGGATCGTCTGGTGACCATTGTTTCAGCTTCCATTCCATTACAGATAGAAGCCACACAACATCTCAGTGCTGCAGTGGAAGCTCAGACAGATGTTATGAGATGCCTGGCTGCTGCTATGCAATCATGGCTGCGGATCAAAGGAGCATGTAGGCTCTCCCACTAGCTGAGCAATCTGTCCTCCAGCAGATTACCAGTATTGTTGAGGTGCTGTCCTGTCAGGGTGACAATGGCTCTGTGGTGCACAATCCTTCTGTCCTCTCTCAGAATGATAGAATTCATTCTCCCACCACTGTCACTTTGCCAATGTCCTTGCCATCACCGATCAGCCAGCCAGCCCAGACTGCTCCTGCTGATACTGAGGTGGTGCAGTCCGAATCTGGGCCCTCAAGGTCCAGAACTGCTCAACGGTGTCCTGCAAGGCCATCTGCAGTCTCCCCTATTGAAAGTAAGCAGCCTTCAACCAGCCATGCTGCAGCCACAGGGGTAGGACTGTGTAGGAGCACTAGGACAGGCAAAGGCACCTGCAAGACACACCTAAGGGAATGCACAGGGGTGCATAGTTCAGTTTTGTCCAGATAGTTGTATGTGTTGTTGGATAAAGATGTTGATGAAAAGGTTTTTGTTGGTGGCTTTTATTGTAGGATGTTAGCCAAGGAGACGCTGCGATGAAGCATCTCAGATAGTGAATCCATGATGGTAAATGGAAGCTGTCCTGTTGAAACTGGAGTCAGCGCAAGTGCTCTCGGACAGTTCATCTGGTGCAAAAGGGTTCAAGATGCCCCCCACCAACCCTCCTCCCCCTGCCCCACTTCCCCCTCCTCCTCCCAAGGTGGCCTCCAGATTCTTGGTGGCAATGGCTGCACCCTCAGGATGCAGCAGATTACCACAAAGTTGAACACCCACTCCAGCATGTACTGGAGGGCTAACCGCCTCCCCCCCCACCCCCCTCAAGCAGTCTAGACATTAGAAGCATAGCTTCAGTACACCGATGGTCTGCTCCAAAATGTTCCTGGTGGTTTCATGGCTCTCATTATAGGCACATTGTCCTCACGTGATCAGGTGGTGACAGGAATCATGAGCCATGTGTGGTCTTTGTCCCCAAGCAGCCAACACCCTAGTTCTTTGTGGAGGCATGAAGAGAATGGCAGACTGCCTCAGAATGAAGGCATTGTAGCTGCTGCCAGGATAGAGGGCACTCACTAATGTGATGTACTGTGCTTGGTCGCATACCAACTGCACATTAATTGAGTGGTAGCTCTTGCAGTTCCTGTGCTTTCCCCATTGACATGGGGTGCCCACAGAGCCATGTGCATGCAGTCAATGCTGCCCTGTACCATTGGGAATCCCACTTTCCTGGCTAAACCAAGTGCCCTCTCATTATGCTTCTCCCTGTTGAGGGAGAAAATAATGTATTTGCCTCTCCTGGCATAGATGGCCTCCATCACCTCCCAGATGCATTGATGGACAGCGTACTGGGAGATGTTGGATATGTTGCCCATTCCCACCTGGCAAGATCTGGGTGCATTGAAGTACAATGCCACTGTGACCTATACAGCCAATGGCAATGCTATCCTCACCCTGGTGCAAAGCTGCAGGTCCTTTGGAAGGATGTGGCTAAGTTCAGTGGCCACCTCCTTGTTGAACCTGAGTCACCTCAGGCATTGCTCCGAGGTTAGGTGGAGGTAAAAGTGCTCTCAAAAAACCCATCATGGGTAACGCATTCTGTAGAAAGCCCTCTTCTTCCTCCCTCTTCACAGAGCTTCCTCTCTCTACAACCTCTGCTCTGTTTGTTGGTCATATTGCAGACCCAGAAGCACGACAAGCACAGCTTCCATACCCTGTGTAAAGTTGGATTGTCAGATCTTCTGACCTCCCTGTATGTATGTAGTAGCTCACCCACGGACCTCCAAAACAAGCCACAGGACATACACTAACATTGTCAAAGCCAAAGTAAGTCAAAAAGCACCTCACCTGCAAATTGGATCTTTAAATAGTGGGCTAGTGGGAGTTCCCTCATGCTGCTGATCACACATTCAGCTGGAAGTGATTAACACAGTAATTAACATGTCCACGTTTCTGAAACTGTGTCAAATCAGGTGGAACAGCTGAATTACATCATGATAGGAACTTTCCTGATGCTTCCAGTGCATGCACGGAGCGCCTGCACTAATGCCCTTCCCAGCATGGTCCACCTGTGCTCATGCCCCTTCCAGCATAGCATGCCTGTGCTAGTGCCCCTTCCCAGCATGGCATGCCTGCGCTTGTGCCCTTCCCAATATGGCATACTTATGCTAGTGGCCTTCCCAGCATGGCACACCTTAGCTGGTGCCCTTCCCAGCATGGCACACCTGAGCTAGTGCCCTTCCCAGGATGGCGCACCTGAGCTAGTGCCCTTCCCAGGATGGCACACCTGGATTAGTGCCCTTCCCAGTGTGGTGTGCTGTGAAAGCCGCTGCAGAAGTGTCTGGAAGCATGGCCCGCCCTTTTTGGCCTTTGGGACTTCTGAAGTACTGGTACCAGCAAAGTTACCGAGCACAGTTTCAGAGCCCATATACCAAAAGTAAGCGAAATGTCAATACACTTATCTTAGCAACTCTCCTCTGCTCTGAAAGTTTCTTCCTCATACTCTGCCATGTTCTATGTACTTGATACTGCCTTTACGAATGCTGCCACCTATAGCCAGGCTTTGCTTACATTGGTAAGGCTTTGAAGCTGTTCCTAAGCTCCAGGAACTCAAGAAGCAAGATCTCCAAAGCAGCATCTGCAAATAAAAAGTCTTGCTTCGCGCTACAAACAGAAATGGTGAAGAAGAAAATTGATGGCACATTCATCTGCAGGAGCAGCCCTTAGAGGACACTCCAGCCAATGACGTCCCCTGCCCACCAAACAATCAGGACAGCGGGTATTGTGAAAATATTTAAATGATCTGACTGTACAAGTCTAAGGGTCTATGTACAAGTAGAATGTAGCAGGAAGCGCAGTGAAGTCTGACACCACTGCAGTATCTGACCCAATGCAAGATCTGGTGCAGACCTTCGATATTTGGAAGTGGAAGTCAGCACACTCCATACAAATTTTAATGGATGGGGAATCAAATTACACTGAGTTTACATACGGTTACATTGAGTCCACAGTACGAAATAGATTTTTCGGCTGTAATGGTCTATGCTGGTATTTATGGTCCACATGAGCCTCCTCCCCTTTTCATCCATCCCTAGGAACATATCCTTCTATTCCTTTCTCTGTCATGTGCTTATTTAAATTTCCCTTAAATGCTTATGTGCTATAAGTTGATGACAAATTGGGTGTGATCAACATACCCAATTTGTTACACACACCATTTCCTATTACTTTTATCCATTAATAGACTGGAAAAGGAAAAAAATGCAGGGCTATGGGGAAAGAGCAGGGGAGTGAGACTAAGTGGATAGCTCTTTTAAAGAGTTAGTACAGACTCGATGGGCTGAAAGGTCTCCTTCTTTGCTGTATCATTCTATGGAGGTTAATGGCTGGAAACCCATTTGCGGCACACTAACCTTTATGCACAAGTTCCCAATATACCTTCCTGGTTCAGAGCTGTACTGGTTCGTGCTAAATCATTAAATTTACCCTCTTCCTTCCTGGTCTTTTCAGTCACGAATAATCTTAGTGTTATGCTATATACTGCTGAATGAAAGGAAATTGTATATGTTGCCAACATAATTATGTCCTGTTAAATAATTAATATTTAATGCATTTTGAAGTTTATTTGATTTTGAAACAGTCCAGAACACCTAGTAATCCAAAACTGGGCAACCAGAGCAATTTCATCAGTTCAAAATAAAAATGAATAATTTCACAGCTGTTACAGACTGCAAGGCACCAAGGAAATTCTTCTCCATTGATTTGTTACCGAGCACAGTTTCAGAGCCCATATACCAAGACCACCCTATCCTCTAGCTGGAATGCCTGGACCCTTCTTTTGATGGCTGGGCATATTAGCATTTCATTGTGCAGGTTGTCCATGCGTTCGGACCGATGATGGGCAGCCTACACAATGAGGGGGGTTGGATTTCCACCGGACATCCTCGATATTGAAAGAGTGAATGCACCTTTTAAAGAAGGAGGTGTCAATGCACTCCAATATCGATATTGAGTCTTTTCTGCTGGGAATGCAGAGCCAGCATTGCATAACTGAAGTCACTCTGCAAAACTCTTTGACCTACTGTTCCTCCACTTGCTTACAACGAAGGCAGAAATGTCCAAACAAGAAGCTCTGATATTGAGTGAGCTGGCAATAGAGATATCGCTACAGGGAACAAAGGTACAAATGTACCAAAACAGACCCAACAGTAATGCTGGAAGGAAATTGTAGAAGCAGTGAGCACACAGAGCATCACCCCGTGGTCCTAGATTCAGTGCTGAAAGAGGTTTAACAACTTGACCAGGACAGTGAGGGTAAGATTCAGGTTGTCCTACTACTCCTCGATTATATCTGACATCTTTCCATGACACGCCACCCACCCCCCCCCACCCCCCAACCCCCCTCACAATTTGCACCCTTCTTCAAAACTCACAGCAGGTCAGGGCAGCAGCTCTCCTTATTACAAACAAACAGTCACCTGCTGCTTGCACCCTCACAACAGTCACCAACAGCACCCGGTGTTTACCTGCTCACATCTGGAAGCCCCTTCACTAAGCTCCCCATTGCTTGGACCTTTTCTCACTGCAGCCCCTGAGCAACACAAGAATACTGATGCCCCTATCCTTCTCCAACTAGCTGCTTCTCCCTTTCGGCATGCTGACGAGAGGAAGGAGTATTGCACAGTTGTTCAGCATTTTACAACGAAAGAAATACTAAAAAGGCGATTGTAACCCTGGCTGCTCGGTGGAAACCTGCGACTCAGCTGCTGGTGTCCCACAAGGATCTTGCAGGCTACGATTTTAACCTTCTCCTTTGAGCAAGCAAAAGGGAGAGCCACTGGAAACCAATGGACTCTTCCTTTAAATGTGCAGATCTGGCATTGAGGACATCATCGGAGCCCAGCTGTTATTCTAACTGTGGGCCTGAGCAGGGAAATTGTTGTGGCTTTTCCACCAGGTCCACCTAGCTGGAAGAGAAGTTGAGGCCAGAAGAGGCCAAAAGGTAAGACGTTTTACTTTTTTTGATTTTCCTGTCATGTTCCTCTGGGTCTCATGGGAATATTTAGGCTTCTCCTGACCTAGTATCCTACATTTCCTGTTCCTCCACCCCCTCTTACATCAATGTAACTGTGTTGTGGACTGTTTCATTGGTTTCAGGTAGGAAATTGAGCATAGACTGAACCTGGGTGGTGTTGGGAGGGGGTGGTAGGGTTGGGGGTGGGGGCAGGGGCGAAGGGGGGTGGTGGATGTGGGTCTGCTTCCATGCACCATCAATATGATACAGGAAAAATGATGCAGCTTTGGTGGGAGGAAGGATGAGAAGCACTTGGAGATGGCAAGGCTGGTTCATGCTCCCAGCAGGGTATCAGACATTTTTAGCAAAGCTTCTCACTCCGCTCACATAGGCTGAGGGCCACCTTGGTGTTGTCTAACACTTCGAGTCAAACATACCATCATTAAGTGTAACTTTCTCCCCTCCTCTAGGTTCTCCTCATCCTCTAGAAGCTGCCACAGAAACCTTGGGGAAGAAGAACCTTTTTCAAGAACCACCATCAATTGCTTTAATTCTTTTAGTTCAAAGGGCATCATAAGATGCTGGTTTTCATAGATTCACAAAGCTCTCAGCCTACCTGGAGCTAATGCCATGGCCGCCTCCAAAAAGTGTGGGTGAGAGCAAATCAGGAGCACACTGGTAAATATTCAATCGCAGAGTTAACCACCCGCCCACCCTGATCCATTGGGTGGGCAGGTTAAAATTGGGGCTTGAAACACAGCCGTCAGACCTGATTTGCCTGACTGCAGGAATGTTACATGAAGTGACAGGTACTGGATACTCACACAAACTGTGACAGTTGACATAAACATATGACATAGAAGTAAAATTCATCATACTGTTGTCAGGTGGTTTTCTGCCACCGCCCAAAGGGAGCATTCACAATGGTTGGCTTTTCATAAGAATAAAACGAATACTACGATGCTCCAACAGCTCAATGAAAAGATCACAGATAAAGCCACATTTATTCCCATCTTAGCTGCCCTAACAATTGAGTAGGCCAGTAAGAATCAGCCAAGTCAACCAAAGCAGGTAAGGATAGCCGGATGCCTTTCCTGAACAATAGTAGTTGGAATTTTAAAGCAACCTGACAGTTACATGGTCATTTTTCCCCAGTGTTTTTTTGTTGAACTTCATTTCACAACTAGCATTGATTTATTTTCAATTTGCAGGTACTAGGTTATTAATTTAGCATCATAGCTACATCATGAGTATATCCTTATAATCTGAATCAAACCAAATTTGTATGCGATCATATATACCCCTATACCTACTTCGAAGAAATATTGTGGGTAATTTTCCACCTATTGTAGAAGCCACCTGAATTTGAAAGTGAAAATCGCCCTATAATGCTCTTCTAACTATCAATTTGTGAGACTGTATTAACAAGAACGGGTTTAGCTAGATATCCCTGCAAGGATGCCTCACTGAGAAAAATGTGATGTAGCAAAAAGGCAGAAAAACACACGGTAGCAATCTGCTATCCACTGCACAAACCAACTACCTCAGCTCACCTTTATTGGAAAGGAATATTGGCTATGATGTATAACAGGCAGCTGATTTGCTACCACCCATTTCCTGCCACCACCCAAAGGAGGTATTGACATGCTTGGTTTTTCATAAGAGTGAAGAAAATACTGCGATACTTCAACTGCTCAAAGTATCACAATTTTTCAAACAACCATTAGTTAAATGTACACACATTTATCTTACCCATGCTGAAATGAATATATAAAACTGTGCACAAAGTACAAAACTCTTCCACCTGCCTCGCACCATTTGTACTCTAAGAAAATACTGACAATTGGGGAGGAAGTAATCATTGTTCAAATGCAATTGATCTGTTATGAACATAGGAAGAAAACTAATAAATTATTTTAAGATGCTGTAACCAAATGGAATTGACCATCACAGTGAGATAGCTTGTCACCTTGGGGTCTTGGAGCCCAGACTAAGTGGAATGTTTCTTCTTCTTAGTTGGCTGTACATCCTGTTTGGGCATCTTAAATAGGACATCATCACAGTGGCCTTAAATATCCACAGAGATTCTGTTGGATTCCTAACATAATTTGGCAGAATCCAGCAAAATATATTGGAAAATGGCAAGGATCACTTCAGAATTTCCCAGCCAATGTTGCAAAGGAGATCACCCCTTGAAGAGGCCAGCACGGATTTGTAAAAGGGAGATCATGCACGACTAATCTAATTGATTTTTTTCATAACGTAACAGAGTAGGTTGAAGTACAGAAAGCAATGGATGTTGTCTATGTGGATTTTAAGAAAGCCTTTGGCAAAGTACCACATAAAAGGCTGGTTAACAAAATTGATGCTCATGGAATAGGAGGGTCACTGTCCAACTGGAGAAAAAAATTGGCTTAAGGACAGAAAACAGCAAGTCATGGTAAATGGTTGTTTTTCAGACTGGAGGTTGTTTTTCAGACTGGAGGATGTTTGACAGTGGTGTTCCCCAAGGTTCAGTGCTAGGACCACTGTTTTTTTATATATATATAAATGACTTGGATATTGGAATACACAGTAAAATTTCAAAATTTGGCAATGATACCAAACTTGGAGGTGCGGCAGGCTGAGGTTGATACCAATCAACTGCAGAAGGACATAGATAGGTTAGCAGAATGGGCAGACAAGTGGCAGATGGAATTTAATACGGAGAAATGTGAGGGGATGCATTTTGGCAGAAGGGATAGGGAGAGGCAATATAGACTAAATGGCACAGCTCTAAAGAGTGTGCAGGGACAGAGGGACCTGGTAGTTCATGTGCATAGATTGTTGAAGGTGGCAGGACATATTGAGAGAGTATTTAGCCAAGCATATGGGATCTTGGGCTTCATAAATAGAGGCATTGAGTACAAAAGCAAGGAAGTTTTATAAAGTTCTGGTTAGGCCACATCTGGAGTACTGCATTCAGTTCTGGTCATCACACTTAAGGAAGAATGTGAGGGTCCTTGAGAGAGTGCAGAGGAGATTTCCCAGAATGGTTCCAGGGATGAGGGAGTTTAGCTACAAGGCTAGATTGGAGAAGCAAAGGAGATTGATGGGGGATTTGATAGAGGTGTACAATGATAGGTTTAGATAGGGTAGACAAAGAAAAGTTGTTCCCATCAGTTGGTGGTACAAAGACCAAGAGACACAGATTTAAGGATTTGGGCAAGAGATGCAGAGGGAATGTGAGGAACAACTGTTTTTACGCATTGAGTGGTAATGACCTGGAACTCGCTGCCTACAAGGGTGGTGGAAGCTGGGATGATTGATGATTTCAAAAGGAAATTGGATGGGCACTTGAGGGAAATAAACTTACAGGGCTAGGGAGATAGAGTAGGGAATGGGGCTGATTGGATTGCTCTGTGGAGAGTCGACACGGACGCGTTGGGTCAAATGGCCTCCTTCTGTGCAGTAATGAATCTATGACCCTTTGACTCCACGACAAGGCACATTACACCAAATGGACAGCCTGGGGGCAGATCTGAGGGGTTGGGGGGTATTCCCTACACCACAAACTCCCACTTCTCCAGCTAAGTTGGGACACGGTGTTGAACTGGAGGCCAGTAGACAAAGTGTAATGAAGCGTACATACCTCCAGATACTAGTAGTTGGCCCCTTTGGGGAGAGGAGGGTTCAGGCTAGGGTATGGACAGAGTTGACTGCTTAAAAGCATGTTGGGGTTTTTAGAGTTGGTTGAAATTTTTGGCTTACTTTAGTTGCACCAGCATTTTCATTGGTACATTACTTCCTGTAGCTGTATCTCCAGAATTCTTTGCATTACAAAGCTTTGATCTATCATTCATTTTCCTACAATGGTCTGGCTTGCAGTTCAGTCAAGTAAGTCAAGTGCTCTGGTTGAGAATTCCTCTGGGAGTTCCAATGACATTCCATGATTTGAAGGAAAAATCACTTCATCTGGGGACAAAAATGGCACCTGGACCATCTTTCCTGAGCATTTCAGTGGGGACACATCTTCAGCATCTCCCTTTCACAATGGGAACTGTCACACAGCTATACAATCTCCCAGTGAAAACTGTGAAGGAATGGTCTTCCCTCTGGTGTGATAGTCAAAGTATTATAGGTGTATACCATTGGATCCTTCCAAGTCACTACTGGGTGTTATTTCTTTCACATCTTAATGCTATTCTCTTGGAGAATACTATAAAGTAGTGGAAGGATTCACAGGCGGATTAACCATTTGACAGGTTAACCGTATGAAAGTTCCTTCCAATGTCATGACCATCTTTATACCAGCAAATAGGGTGATCATTCCTACAGAGTGGGCATGTATTCCATATGATGAGTGTGGTTACCCACTCACACTGAACACAAGTATCCTGCTGAAAATCAATGCAGAATTCAGAGCCTGAGCTTCAGTCTTTATTGTGGAGTGGGGATTAATCTCTGCACCTTCTGTTTTAGAGGCAGGAATGTTACCACTAATCCAAAGGCTTAATCCAGTATCTACTAGTGACATGCACCAAATGAATGAGTTGATTGTCTGGAGGTGCATCAAGCAAAAAATCGAAGTCTTTGTTTGCGTGAGGCAATGTTCATCATTTTCCCTATGGAAAGGAGGCACCAGCTTGGCAGAGCACAGAAGATTTTCTGGATAGGTGGTGAAAGGGTAGGAAGTTCCCCAAACTGCAGAGCATTGAAGATAGAACCAATGTGGCCATCTGATTAGTACATTTCTGCATCTCCACTGCCACCACATCCTTTTTTTCACCATGGCACTCAACTGGGGTCACCTTAACAAACTCACTACCTGCATCCTCTGATGTGTGTACAGCTGTGCTGGTGCTTGCAAATATCAGTGAGAGGGATGAGGGAAGCTAGGTGGTGCTGCCTTGCTCTGGCCATTACTGACAAGCTGTTCTTCCAGGCCTATAATGACAGAAAAGGTTATTTTGTTAACAAATGTTGGAATGCTGGTTTCCTGATACACTTTGAAAGAGACGTCACATTGGATGATTTGTGTGTTGTTTGTGTGGTTGTGGCAACAGGTAAGAAGGGGGACAAAACAAAAGACAGAATAATACCAAGCTACAGCTTCGGGAGCATCACTGCTACATCTACTCTCTACTTGCTTGATATACCTTTATGTCCAGGCAGGCAAAGGCCAGTGATTTTTGAGCCCTTCTCCAGTTTCGGTCTGTAGAATTAATTTTGCTGCTAGCAAGAAGCCTTGTTTGCCAAAAGCCTACATTGAAAATTTGGTTGCATGCTGTGCTAAATTTTCTGATAGGCATTCCAGCAGGCAAGATTCCCTGCTGGGCCGGTGGGGTGGGGAGTGGGGTGTGGGTGGGGGGGGGGGGGGGGGGGGAGGCGGCAAACTGCAGTTTACCCTTTATTAGCCTCATACATTGTGATATACAATGCACCCCTTATATATTGTTGTGAAAGCAGAAAAGTACTTTTGAGATATAAATTGAAGGTCCAAATGCACAGTGACAGATATGTGCCCCACCTATAGGTCAATCTGTGTGTTAGTAATTGGCTATGCAGCATAACTACATTTTGTTACAATGATTTAGTGTGTGAAATCCATGGTAGATGTGAGTACTCCAAGGATATTAATTTTACATTGAATGCATGCTGTGTTGAGGTATAGATTTGCATGAGATGCATTGAAGGCCCGGGTGAATTGCATGACAACTTGCCATGGATGAGCAGCAAATGTGGAACATATTAATAGGCAGAGTTTTGTGGTGCAGTCTTATGCCTGTGATTGGTACTGTACCTTGCCTTGCCACTTGCTTAAAGTCTGATGACTTCTGCTGTAGTTTCCAGGTCCTGCAAGCCATTGAGTCTGGCCACCATCTCCGAACAAGTATAATGCACTGCTGTTCTGTGGAGACAGTACGTGGGATGCCAAAAAGGTCAATACTACTGTACCAACTTCATGTACCAGCACGTCCAGTCAGCTCTGTCACCTGGCTACAGACTGGACTTTGAGTCTTCAGATTAGTTTCCATTTACTTGATTTTTGGATAGCCCTGGAAATTTGTGGCAGTGAGCTTCATACGCTTTTGGCTGGCTTTACACGAGCAGTTAGGCATTCCTGGCACCATTTCACCAGGTTTGGAAGATAGGCTTTTATATTTCCAGCAGCATGAACTAGTTTTCATATTTTCATGTAAGTTACTATTCATATAAATTCACAAAATTAAAACATTTGCGTGACGGAGGTAATCAATGCAATGCACAATTAATTACGACAACAATATGCATTTAAGTACTGCTGCCCTCATGCAGGAAATTATCTCAGAGTTTGTTCCAATAGGGAAGAAAGCAATCTAATGGACAACAGACATAGGGATAGGAGAGGGGAATGGAGAAGCGAAGAGAGGGAACTAAAATCACAGCCAAAAGAGAGGTTTCTGAAAATGACGGAGGAATTATTTCTTGTCATGCCCAGTTTCTGGGCAAGAGTTAGGAGTTGAGGGAATCCATTTCTGAGCATGATCAACTGTGCCTGATTGTCCCCAGGCCAGAGTGCCCCTAACACAGATGTTAGGCCCTTTGAATATGTTAAGCAAGGGACTAATACTTACTTATTCTAGGGCCATGCTGCCAAATTTGGCATAAACTAGGCCAAGCATGCTTTTGCAGGCATACCTTAGCCTGAATAGCGGCTCTTTAGGGGACCTCTAGAAGTTACCAAAGAACCAAAGGGATTCTTACTTTTTCTTTACCTCAGTGTAGAGCTCATCATCTCACTCCCCTCACCACCACCCACCCCGCCAGGACGTAGATGCAGGCCAGCTTGGTGTCCAAGACAGCTAATTTTGAGAAGGAATTAACCATCAAGCTACAATGGGAACGCCCAATTGGCATCCACACTGGTTTTATGGAATGATGTCTGATGCCCAGTTTTGAGCAATCTTCAGGCCTCTGTATTCCAGACAGGGTAGGCAGTGGCGTAGTGGTATTATCACTGGACTAGTAACCCAGAGACCAAGGGTATTTCTCTGGGTTCGAATCCCACCACAGCAGAAGGTGGAATTTGAATTTAATTAATAAATCTGGAATTAAAAGCTAGTCTAATGATGGCCATGAAACCATTGTCAATTGTTGTAAAAACACATCTGGTTCACTATTGTCCTTTAGGGAAGGAAATCTGCTGTCCTTACCTGGTCTGGCCTACATGTGACTCCAGACCCACAACAATGTGGTTAACTCTTACATGCTCTCTGAAATGGCCTAGCAAGCCACTCAGTTGTACCTAACCACTACGAAGTCAATAAAAAGGAATGAAACCGGACAGACCACCCGGCATCGACCTAGGCACCGGAAACGACAACGGAAAACCCAGTCCTGTCGACCCTGCAAAGTCCTCCTTACTAACATCTGGGGGATTGTGCCAAAGTTGGGAGAGCTGTCCCACAGACTAGTCAAGCAACAGCCTGACATAGTCATACTCACGGAATCATACCTTACAGACAATGTCCCAGACACTGCCATCGCCATCCTCGGGTATGTCCTGTCCCACCGGCAGGACAGACCCACCAGAGGTGGTGGCACAGTGGTATACAGAAGGGAGGGAGTTGCCCTGGGAGTCCTCAACATCGACTCCGGACCCCATGAAGTCTCATGGCATCAAGTCAAACATGGGCAAGGTAACCTCCTACTGATTACCACCTACCGCCCTCCCTCAGCTGATGACTCAGTACTCCTCCATTTTGAACACCACTTAGAGGAAGCACTGAGGGTGGCAAGGGCACAAAATGTACTCTGGGTGGGGGACTTCAATGTCCATCACCAAGAGTGGCTTGGTAGCACCACTACTGACCGAGCTGGCCAAGTCCTAAAGGACATAGCTGCTAGACTGGGTCTGCGGCAGGTGGTGGGGGAACCAACACGAGGGAAAAACATACTTGACCTCACCAATCTGCCTGCCGCACAGTCCTTGCGGAGACAAAATCTCGCCTTCACATTGAGGATACCATCCATCATGTTGTGTGGCACTATCACCGTGCTAAATGGGATAGATTTTGAACAGATCTAGCAATGCAAAACTGGGCATCCATGAGGCGCTGTGGGCCATCAGCAGCAGCAGAATTGTACTCAACCACAATCTGTAACCTCATGGCCCGGCATATCCCCCACTCCACCATTACCATCAAGCCAGGAGACCAATCATGGTTCAATGAAGAGTGCAGGAGGGCATGCCAGAAGCAGCACCAGGCATACCTCAAAATGAGGTGTCAACCTGGTGAAGCTACAACCCAGGACTACTTGCATGCCAAACTGCGTAAACAGCATGCGATAGACAGAGCTAAGCAATCCCATAACCAACGGATCAGATCTAAGCTCTGCAGTCCTGCCACATCCAGCCATGAATGGTGGTGGACAATTAAACAACTAACTGGAGGAGGTGGCTCCACAAATATCCCCATCCTCAATGATGGGGGAGCCCAGCACATCAATGCGAAAGATAAGGCTGAAGCATTTGCAACAATCTTCAGCCAGAAGTGCCGAGTTGATGATCCATCTCGGCCTCCTCCTGAAGTCCCCAGCATCACAGATGCCAGACTTCAGCCAATTCGATTCACTCCGCATGATATCAAGCAACGACTTTTAAGGGACTGGATACTGCAAAAGCTATGGGCCCTGACAATATTCTGGCAATAGTACTGAAGACCTGTGCTCCAGAACTTGCCACGCCCCTCGCCAAGCTGTTCCAGTACAGCTACAACACTGGCATCTACCCTGCAATGTGAGAAAATTGCCCAGGTATGTCCAGTACAGAAAAAGCAGGACAAGTCCAACCCGGCCAATTACCGCCCAATCAGCCTACTCTCAATCATCAGTAAAGTGATGGAAGCTGTCATCAACAGTGCCATCAAGCGGCACTTGCTTAGCAATAACCTGCTCAGTGACGCTCAGTTTGTGTTCTGCCAGGGCCACTCAGCTCCTGACCTCATTGCAGCCTTGGTTCAAACATGGACAAAAGAGCTGAACTCAAGAGATGAGGTGAGAGTGACTGCCCTTGACATCAAGGCAGCATTTGACCGAGTATGGCATCAAGGAGCCCTAGCAAAACTGAGGTCAATGGGAATCAGGGGGAAAACCCTCCGCTGGCTGGAGTCATACCTAGTGCAAAGGAAGATGGTTGTGGTTGTTGGAGGTCAATCATCTCAGCTCCAGGACATCACTGCAGGAGTTCCTCAGGGTAGTGTCCTAGGCCCAAACATCTTCAGCTGCTTCATCAATGACCTTCCTTCAATCATAAGGTCATAAGTGGGGATGTTTGCTGATGATTGCACAATGTTCAGCACCATTCGTGACTCCTCAGATACTGAAGCAGTCCGTGTAGAAATGCAGCAAGACCTGGACAATATCCAGGCTTGGGCTGATAAGTGGCAAGTAACATTCGCGCCACACAAGTGCCAGGCAAAGACCATCTCCAACAAGAGAGAATCTAACCATCTCCCCTTGCAATTCAATGGCATTACCATCGCTGAATCCCCCACTATCAACATCCTAGGGGCTACCATTGACCAGAAACTGAACTGGAGTAGCCATATAAATACTGTGGCTACAAGAGCAGGTCAGAGGCTAGGAAACCTGTGTCGAGTAACTCATCTCCTGACTCCCCAAAGCCTGCCCACCATCTACAAGGCACAAGTCAGGAGTGTGATGGAATATTCTCCACTTGCCTGGATGGGTGCAGCTCCAACAACACTCTAGATGCTCGACACGATCCAGGACAAGGCAGCCCGCTTGATTGGCACCCCATCTACATTCACTCCCTCCACCACCATTGCACAGTGGCAGCAGTGTGTACCATCTACAAGATGCACTGCAGCAATGCACCAAGGCTCCTTAGACAGCAGCTTCCAAACCCACGACATCTACCAACTAGAAGGACAAGGGCAGCAAATGCATAGGAACACCACCACCTGCAAGTTCCCGTCCAAGTCACACACCATCCTGACTTGGAACTATATCGCCGTTCCTTCACTGTCGCTGGGTCAAAATCCTGGAACTCCCTTCCTAACAGCACTGTGAGTATACCTACCCCAAATGTACTGCAGCGGTTCAAGAAGGCAGCACACCACCACTTTCTCAAGGGCAATTAGGGATGGGCAATAAATGCTGGCCTGGCCAGTGACGCCTACATCCCATGAATGAATAAAAAAAAAAGACACATTATTCACTTTGTGCTGGTAACTGGAACAAACCCAATTTCTCAGCTCTTGTTTCCAAGCCATGGCTTATAGATAATAAAGAGGAGGTTGTGAATTTCCTTGTCAATCAATGTGGAAAAAATGAAATGCAATTCACTTTACTAGGACAATGTGCCACTTTTAATCCAGTTCCTAATAAGGTCAAGTCCACAGCACAGGGCAAATTGATTTATGCCAAGTTTTGTAATCCAGCTCTGGCCAGCCATAACATCGAGTCGGGTGGGAAATGGAAATGTTACACTTGTGCAGTACATCTGGCCTTCTGATGTAAGGAGTTAAGATACATTACTGCAGCAAGTAAATGGAGCTTTCAGGAAATCTGACTCTGCATCTGTGCTACACATATGATGAGAATCCTTAAAAGGCAGAAAGGCTGGAAAAAGTTCCACTCAACATTACAGAATCTTGATATGTACAAAATATAACAAAAATGTCTTGGAAGTGGACAGTTAAATAGTAACGTCCCTGTAAACTGTTCAAACAGAAAAAAACCCTAAAAACTACAGCAACTGAAATCAGTTATCCAGCTGTCCCATTCTGGGCCGGCAGTATCCATCAGTGCAAACTTTCTAAAAATGAGTTGGATTCTTTATTTGCATCTTCATCCCTGCTAACTCTCAGGAAGGAAAACTTAAAAAGAAACAGGCTGCTTGTATTGGAAGAATGCCAAAAGGCAAGTACTTAGATTACCCTTAGTATGTCAGAGATGGACGCAATCCTGCAATCCGTGCAGGAAATAGGACTGAGTGACCATGTCCTCCTGGATATATATTTGTTTTTTAAAGTGCATGGTACTTTGTCCAAAGTTTTGATTTCTCTGATGCATAAATATGAAAAAGGTCCAATGGAAGGAAGAAGTCTATGAATTTGGTGATGTAGTATAATTGCATGCACAGCACATGTTGTAGTGTGGACACATTTATGCAGTGTACAAAGTGTTGTATTGCACCCGCCCCAGCTGGTGGTGACATAATGCGCATTGCTAAGGAAAGGATGAAGACAGTGTTGATGTATTTGTTACAAGTTTCGTATCTGCCTTAGCTTTCTCTCATACAGTGGTGCTAGTCAGTTCCGTAAGCAGTCCAACATATGGGAATATACCCTTCCTTTCCAATATTTACAGACATGATAGCATATCCTAAGATGTAACAATACGACTCCTTGTGATCTGAACTGGCCATCACGTTATTCACATATGTCCTTGTGTACACTTCTCCAATCTTTCCAAAGGCAGACTGAACCATTTATTGACACAAGGCCATTTATGAATCATTAAGCTGTTTTATTTTACAAATGACTAAAGGATGTACGGAATAAAGATGCAATCAAATCTCACATCTGCTAACTAATCAGGTGGGTATAAAGCAATGCCAACACATTACACTGGATCTTTAATAAACGTGTGCCATCGAGCCACCATCTAAGATCTTGAGAGTAGTCAAGAAAGAGATAGGATCATTTGGTCTTTAAGGCAACTACCCATGAGAATGTTTTTTGTGACAGGATAACCAATTCGTTTGTAAGCTAATAACAAAAACTTCCTTGACTATTTTGTATAATAAGACGGAGAGACCCATTATTATAAAATCTATCTCCTTTAATGAAGAATATCAGAAGAATAAGAACAATTGACAATGCAGAGAATGGCTTTGATTGGTTACAGATACTGTACACTCAACAAGCACAATTGCTAAAATGATCTTCTTTGTTCCATACCTGCTTTTACAGCGTACATTCCTGTGTAAACCTTGGAGCACAGTTAGCAATGTGAATGCTAGTAACCTTTCTAATGCCCAGTGGATTTGTTTATCAAATGTGTGACATACATTGGCATTCAAGGCTAATGCACAATCTCGGACAGAGCTAATTTATCTGTGTAATTAAATTCAGCAGGTCAAAGTGTGCCAAATAAATATTAATTACCTTATTATAATGAATTTCTAGTCTACTTCTATCTTGGCACACAAGTCTAGAAGGTGGAGGGAAAATACCTTAAACAACGCATCACAAATCTTGAGGCAGTTTTGTCTCTTAGGCAACAATAATTAAGACCTGGTTTTCTTATTTTACCTTTGACATTTGTTAATCTTTTTTTATTTTAAGTAATAGCCGAAGATGTTTCCTTTCCTTTTAAGCAGCCTTTTTAACACCTGGTTTATGAGGGATGATTTTATCCCATTCAGTGCAGAGTTTCACACACTGGTAGCCATGTATGGGGGGATGGGAGGGGGGAGGTTTCCTAACATTGCGCACAACTGGCAGGCACTTGTTGAGCCTGATTTTAACATTTGGCATAAAATGGGTGGCTGGTGGGCAGAATGCTCCTGCCACCTGCACATTTTTGCTGCTGTGAGGCCTGAGCCATTTTAAGGTGGGAGTCACATTTGCATGGATCTGGCCATGAGGAGCATTACTGTTCCATCTGGCCCCACAAAAATAAAAGATGGAAAGGGTTTACAGCTGCTTTTTTAAAAACATATTCAATGACTGCTGGATACATGCTGCATTCATATGCACCTCTAAATTGCAATTAGGTTCCTATGTACATCATAGAACCTGAATTTGCCTATTAAAAATTGCCTCCTGCCTGAAACATCTTACCTGCCAATCTAATGGGCCTTACCCCAATCTCAGAGTAAACAGGGCAGTAAGTGACTTGATGCCATTTTCAGGTCACTACTTTATCACTTAGGCCAGGTGGCTACAGTTAAATTCAGTCCCATTCACTAACTTAGAAAATGGTAGTTCCCTTGCATAATTCAAATCAATGGACAAGAAACTATGGGAGGTTCACCTATGGTTACACGATAAGCTGCTTGCTATGTGAAAGCCCCCATCAGTAGTGCAGATCCTCAGAAATTTTCATCCACCTGAGCATGAAGGCCATTGGGACCCATAGGCTTTTCCAATCAAAAATCTACCCTATGAAGGAAGTAGTTGAAATTGTTCTTAAAGATGGTTACAGCAAATTATCACTGCCTCCCTCATCACAATACACCACTGAGATGAAAGTGATGTGGGCAGCTTAGCCAAGACTTCCAATTGGTCATGTAGGCTCTCCACCCACTTAGTGCAACATTTAATTTTGCAATCAGATTTCACCTTGGCCGCTGAAGCATCCATCAATTTGCTGCTCATAATATTAAAATGAAGCTAGAGTTACTTAAGTGCATCCTGCACACAACCTGCTGGTGTCTCTGTGGGACGGTTCACCATCATCTGCCCATTCAAAATGGGTGCCTAGATTTGCTGAGTGATTTCCCAAAGTGAATGTAATCTGCAATAGCATTTTATGGGCATTTCTGAACCTTTTTCCTTTGTTTCTTTTTATGTCCAATTATTCAAACCAATTATTGCAGCACTGCCAATTTATGGCAACACCAGCAATGAGTCTCCCTACAGAATCGTACTTTCCTTGTGCTTTTCAGAGGAAGAACAGCACCAATGCAGAGATGGCAGGCAGATCAGGTTACACCAAAGATTCTCTGTGCCTGCCCATCAGTACCCTCACAGGCATAAATGTCTCCATTTGTCAAAGGAGCAGTGCAGCTGGAGGCTTAGATTCATCAGAGTAATGCTGTATGTTGCAAGATGACCTGCACCTAAACTCCTCCACAGCCACAGTACTGCCAGTGTCTATCAAGGTTGTAGCCACCCTTAATTTTAATGCTTCTGAGTCTTTTCAGGCTGTCACTGGGAACATCAACAGGAAAAGCCAATCAGCTGTCTAACGACATACAAAGGCAAGTGCTATTTTAATTTGCTCTTGGGATGTGAGCATCACTGGCAAGGCCAGCATTTGTTGTCCATCCCAAATTGCTCTTGAGCAGGTGGTGGTGAGCCACCTATAACCAAATGGCTTGTTAACCATTTCGGAGATCAGTTAAGCGTCAGTCACATTGCTGTGGGTCTGGAGCTACATATCGGCCAGACCAGGTAAGCACATTTCCTCCCCTGAATGGCATGATTGAACCAGATGGGTTTTTAGGACAATCTGGTAATTTCATGGTCACTATTGATGAAATTAGCATTTTATTCCAGATTTATTAATTAATTGAATTTAATTTCCTCCAGCTGCCCACGGTGGGATTTGAACTCATGTCTCTAAAGCATTAGTCCTAGCCTCTGGATTACTAGTCCAGTAACAGTACCACGATGCTACTGTCCTCCTTTATGCCTTACTTGCTGCAGCAAACAATTTAATTTCTTTTCCCATAGACAGATACCAGCAGAACGAGTGGGCTACACAAGTTTAGAGTAGTGTACTTTAGACTGCACTCAACATGCTGCACTGCACAATTCCAATGTAAATCAGAAAAAGCTTCCACTCTGAATTTTCAGCTTATTAGCAACCACCAACACCAGTTGATGCAAGTCAATGCTCACATCTCAGGCAGTTGTCACAATGCCTTCATTTTAAGGCAGTCTACCATCCTACCAATATGTGACCCGTAAAGGCAAGTGGTCGGGTGGCTTTTGGGTGATAATGTTCACCCTTTAATGAGATGGGAAATGACACCATTGCAGCAGCCAAGAACTGTAGAATAAAACCTCCATTATAAGGTGCATATAATAGAGCACACTTTGGCACAACACAGGTACATGATACCCATTCCTGTCAGCTAACTGCAACATGGTTTGAAACCATGTTAGAAAGAGCACTTTCTATACTGCAATGCAACCAATTTTTTAAATAATCCTACACATGATGTGTGCAATTTCCTTGAGTTTGGTTCTCCAATGTTTTCCCTTGGTGATGATATATCCTCTTCCACCTAATCTAGTACTTTATCTAGGTGTTCTCTCAAAAGTAGAGTGTGTGAGGTGTCTGGCTAGCAGTGTGCCCACAGGAAGGAGAACCATTTCATGCCCTGTGCACTGGAGGCAAATGCTGCCTCAAGCCCACGGGATGGTTCGCACCCACCACCCAGCAGTTTATTATTTGAAAGTAGAGAGACTACAGAACTCAACTGTACAGAGGGATCTGGGTGCCCTGGTACATGAATCACAAAAAGTTAGCATGCAGGTACATCAAGTGGTTAGGAAGGCAAACGGAATATTGGTGTTTATTGTAAAGGGAATTGAGTATAAAAGTAGGGAAGTTTTACTGCAGCTGTCGTTCGACCGCATCTGGAGGACTGCATACAGTTTTATGTCCTTTCTTAAGAAAGGATATAATTGCATTGGTAACAGTTCAGAGAAGGTTCACTCGACTGATTCCTGGGATAAAGGAGTTATCTTATGAGGAATGGTTGAGCAGGTTGGGCCTATACCTGTTGGAGTTTAGAAGAATGAGAGGTGGTCTTATTGAAATATAGAAGATCCTGAAGGGGATTTAACATAGTGGAATGTGAGAAGATGTTTCTCCTTGTAGGGGAGTCTAGAACCAGGGGACACAGTTTAAAAATTAGGGTCTTCCATTTAGGACTGGGATGAGGAGAATTTTTTTCTCTCAGAGAGACATTAGTCTGTGGAATTCTCTCCCCCAGAAAGCAGTGGAGGCAGGGCCATTGAATATATTCAAGGTTGAGTTAGACAGATTTTTGATCAACAAGGGAGTCAAGAGTTATGCAGGAAAGTGGAGTTGAGGCTACAATCAGATCAGCCATGATCTTATAGAATGGTGGAACATGCTCGAGGGGCCAAATGGCCTACTCCTACTCCTAATTTGTGTGTACACTGGCTGGGGCTGGAAATGACCCCACTGTCGGTTGCATCACTTCTTCAGCTGCAGGGGCAATCTGGCCCTGCATGCTACCTGGCACATTGGCAGACCTCCAAGGGGACAGGTATGAGAATGTTGGCTTGTGGCCTAAAAGGCAGAACCATCATCCATGCCCCTTGCTGCTGGACATTGTGTCATTACAGTCACTGATCAGAGTGACAGCAGATTTAATGGCACTAAAGACCTGCCTTTTCAGGCATCCCCAAAGTTTTATCAAAACTGGAGGAGATGATCTGTTGCAAACTAGAATTATAGATTTCTCCTGCAGCACTCTAAACATGTGCAGGGGCATCACTGACTGCCTTTAGAGCCTCTGGTGTGGAGATACTCCACTGCAGAGAGTCCTGGAATTGTCACATGCTCCAAGGTGGATTGCAGTATTGTGAGAGGATCATACAGAGCTCTCCAAATGTAGTCACCATTCATGGCTGATCTGTGACCTAACCTCATATATGTGCCTTTGCCCCAGATCCCTTACCACCTTTGGGTGACAGATTTGAAATGAACAAATGATCGAGCATCAATTACCATTTGCAGAGTAGAGTTCCAGACTTGTACCATCCTTTGTGTGTGGATGATTTTCCTGACCATTCCTGAAGGGCCTGGCTCTAAGACTATGTCCCCTAATCCTGGACTCCCCAACCAATGGAAATATTTCATCTCTATCTACTGTGTCAGTTTTCCTTAATATATTGAAAACTTCGGGAAGGAGCAAGAGTTGAGCAGGTATAAAGAGCGACAGAGAGAGCAAGACTTCACTTCGGGAAGGAGCGAGGGCTAAGTGGGGCATACAGAACGGTGGAGAGTAAAGGTCTGCTACATGTCGTCGGGTCCCGTCGAGTTCAGGTCGGGTTGCTCTTCTGGGTCCGGCTTTCGGGCTTGGGTCGGGTCTGCCGGGTCTGGGTCGAACACAGTCCCACAGTATTACATTTTGCTCGGCTGGGAAGTTGAGTTTAGTAAGTGTCAAAAGTTGAAAAGCCTGCCTGAGCTGGGAGTCCGGGACATCAAGGAGGCAGACTTTGAGTCTGCGCAGTGAGCGAGTGAGCGTCTCTATGATGTGAAGCCCACATTCTCAAAGGTGTACATGTCATCAACGAACCAGTGCTCTTGTACCATGTCCCCTTCTACTGAGCTTTCCTCGGTGCCCAGTGCCACCCTCTGCCTCATGTATGGAAGAAAGAGCTCTCGCCGCCGGTATCGCGCTGTCCCCGGACTCAGCACCCTAGAGCCGCACTGCTCGCACACAACCGCCTTCCCATTCATGCCTGCAGCGCTCACTAGGTTGGGAGATCATGCTGCAGCTTCCTTCCATTCTATCCATCCAAAAGTGGTAAGTACAGTGAGTGCACTATGGATGTAAAATGAATGCTGTCAACTGGAGAATGTTTAGCAGTGGAAAGTCCTGTAGGTGGAAATGGTAAATCTCCTGTTTGGAAACATTTCAAAGCTGTTGTTTTCTGCAATAATAAAAGTTCAACTGGATTTGTACAATGCAAATCATGCAAACTTCTACTAAAATATGACAGCAAAAAGACTGGAAATTCATCATTGCAGCGACACACTGAAAAAGGTTGGACTCAACCCGCAGCAGGGCCAAGTCAGTTGTCCATAACTCCGTTTGTACAGATGAGCCATGCAGAAAAAACCATACCAACTCGCAGGAAATCACAAATTACAGACAAATGCATGAGTCTCTATTGCAAGGATATTCGAGCTTTCCAAACTGTCTCTGGTGAAGGGTTTGTGGAGCTAGCACAAGAGTTTATCAGTGTGGGTATTACATACGGTCGAGTATCAGCATCAAGTGTGTTACCAAATCCAATTACAGTTTCAAGTAGGTGTCGTGACGTGGCTGAAGAAAAGAGAAAACAACTAAGTTCTCAGATTACTGACATACTGAAAGATGTGACTGAATTAGAATTAGAATTAGAATTAGAACATTACAGCGCAGTACAGGCCCTTCGGCCCTCGATGTTGCGCCGACCTGTGAAACCATCTGACCTACACTATTCCATTTTCATCCATATGTCTATCCAATGACCACTTAAATGCCCTTAAAGTAGGCGAGTCTACTACTGTTGCAGGCAGGGCGTTCCACGCCCCTACTACTCTCTGAGTAAAGAAACTACCTCTCACATCTGTCCTATATCTATCACCCTTCAACTTAAAGCTATGTCCCCTCGTGTTTGCCATCACCATCCGAGGAAAAAGACTCTCACTATCCACCCTATCCAACCCTCTGATTATCTTATATGTCTCTATTAAGTCACCTCTCCTCCTCCTTCTCTCCAACGAAAACAACCTCAAGTCCCTCAGCCTTTCCTCGTAAGACCTTCCCTCCATACCAGGCAACATCCTAGTAAATCTCCTCTGCACCCTTTCCATAGCTTCCACATCCTTCCTATAATGCGGTGACCAGAACTGCACGCAATACTCCAGGTGCCGTCTCACCAGAGTTTTGTACAGCTGCAGCATGACATCGTGGCTCCGAAACTCGATCCCCCTACTAATAAAAGCTAACACACCATATGCCTTCTTAACAGCCCTATTAACCTGGGTAGCAACCTTCAGGGATTTATGCACCTGGACACCAAGATCTCTCTGTTCATCTACACTACCAAGAATCTTCCCATTAGCCCAGTACTCTGCATTCCTGTTACTCCTTCCAAAGTGAATCACCTCGCACTTTTCCGCATTAAACTCCATTTGCCATCTCTCAGCCCAGCTCTGCAGCCTATCTATGTCCCACTGTAACCTACAACATCCTTCGGCACTATCCACAACTCCACCAACCTTCGTGTCATCCGCAAATTTACTAACCCACCCTTCTACACCCTCTTCCAGGTCATTTATAAAAATGACAAACAGCAGTGGCCCCAAAACAGATCCTTGCGGTACACCACTAGTAACTAAACTCCAGGATGAACATTTGCCATCAACCACCACCCTCTGTCTTCTTTCAGCTAGCCAATTTCTGATCCAAAGCTCTAAATCACCTTCAACTCCATACTTCCGTATTTTCTGCAATAGCCTACCATGGGGAACCTTATCAAACGCCTTACTGAAATCCATATACACCACATCCACTGCTTTACCCTCATCCACCTGTTTGGTCACCTTCTCGAAAAACTCAATAAGGTTTGTGAGGCACGACCTACCCGTCACAAAACCGTGCTGACTATCGCTAATGAACTTATTCTTTTCAAGATGATTATAAATCCTGTCTCTTATAACCTTTTCCAACATTTTACCCACAACCGAGGTAAGGTTCACAGGTCTATAATTACCAGGGCTGTCTCTACTCCCCTTCTTGAACAAGGGGACAACATTTGCTATCCTCCAGTCTTCCGGCACTATTCCTGTCGACAATGACGACATAAAGATCAAGGACAAAGGCTCTGCAATCTCCTCCCTGGCTTCCCAGAGAATCCTAGGATAAATCCCATCTGGCCCAGGGGACTTATCTATTTTCACACTTTCCAAAATTGATAACACCTCCTCCTTGTGAACCTCAATCCCATCTAGCCTAGTAGCCTGAATCTCAGTATTCTCCTCGACAACATTTTCTTTCTCTACTGTAAATACTGATGCAAAATATTCATTTAACACTTCCCCTACCTCCTCTGATTCCACACACAACTTCCCACTACTATCCTTGATTGGCCCTAATCTAACTCTAGTCATTCTTTTATTCCTGATATACCTATAGAAAGCCTTAGGGTTTTCCCTGATCCGATCCACCAATGAGTTCTCGTGTCCTCTCCTTGCTCTTCTTAGCTCTCCCTTTAGATCCTTCCTGGCTAGCTTGTAACTCTCAAGCGCCCTAACTGAGCCTTCACGTCTCATCCTAACATAAGTGGGAATGACAACTGACATGTGGACGGACGACTACCGTAAAATCCATTATATGTCGATAACTTGTCATTGCATCACAGTAGATTTTAAACTTAATGCCAAAGTTTTAACAACAGCTATGTTTCCACTGGAGGACACCAAAACTGGCAAAAACATCTGGCATGAGATTTTAAAGCTGCTTGTGAATACTTTTGGATTCAATCCAGCAAATTTAAATAAATTAGTCTGGGTGACAGATCAAGAAGCTAACATAGTGCTTGCTCTTAGACCATATCAATGCCTGGATTGTCAGGACCACGTATATAACACGGTCCTTCGACATTTACTTGATCCAAAGGAATTAGCTTCCGAAGCTCTGGATGTTGTAGAAACTATATATCATGCCAAAGCCTTGGTGACATACGTTAAGCAGTCTGGTCTTGCTGCACAGTTGTCTAAAACTTTCAAATCCAATGGCAGAAACGAGGTACAGTACTGTGTATCTGACACTGAATTCAATTCAGGATATTTATCATGAGCTGCACGAGAAACTGGAACAGCATAGGGAAAACTACCGGCTGGAAAACATCGCCCCCGATGTCTTGCAGTTTTTGTTTGATTTCCTCCAACCATTTTATGAAGCTCAGAGGGAACTCGTGGGAGCCCAGTATCCTACATTGAACCTGATAATTCCGTGGTTTGAGAAACTTAAACGACTCGGTATGCCACTTCAGATACTCCAATGCAAGCAGTTGTCAGGCAACGCACAGAGAGTGGCTTCTGAAGAAAGTTGAAGTAAATGACGTGCACAAGATAGCAACATTTCTCTGGCCTAAATTTAATCAGCTGTGAATGTTGCCCAGCCATGATAGAGAAGTCGTTCATTCTGAAGTGTGCAGATGTATCAACAACTTTAAAACAGAAGACCTTGTGAAGGAAGCGAAAGTGGCTGACGATGAACCTATAGCTGCCAAAAAAATCACTGACCGAATTTGCTGAATGGGAGAATGTTCATGAAGAAATGAACACAATTGATGAAATGCAGCAGTACACAGCCTGCTGTGTCGGTGATGGCAAGTGAGCGTGATCTGTTGGGCTGGTGGAAGGAACACAAAGTTGCATACCCTAAATTGGCCAGGCTGGCTAGAAGCATACTTTGCATTCTGGTGAGCAGTAGCAGCAGTGAGAGGAACTTCAGTGTAGCTGGTAGGACAATCAACCAGCGGAGAACTGCCCTTAAGCCTTCCACTGTTGACTCTATTCTTTTTTTACATGTCAATTTCTAACACCTTTTGTTCTTTTCTTTTTTTTTGCCATGTCTGTAACTGAGATTACTTACTTGCTATGTCTGTAACTGAGACTACTAAATGAAATGTTCACCTAACTGCCTATTGGGTACTTCTTTGAAGTAGGCTATTTGTTGTCTTTTCAATCTACATTTTGACACGATTTGTTTCTGTTTTATCTGGTTATTATCACAGTGCTGTTTGTGGGAGCTTGCTGTGGGCAATGGCTGCTGCGTTTCCTACTTTACAACAGTGACTACAATTCACAAAGACCTTCATTGGGTGGAAAGTGGTTTGAGATGTCCTGAGGTTATGAAAGGTGCTAGAGAAGAGCAAGTCTTTCTTTGTAGAGAGAAAATAGATAATCGCACGAGAAGACTGCTTAAAAATCATGAAGGAGACAAGATGTTGTTTGAAAGTCTCAGAAGAGACAGGTTGATATTTCTGACAGAAAAGAGAAATATTATGTGTATTTGAAAGTTATCTACAAAAACTTAGTTCAGCTCCTAGAGGTGGGATCTTTAATTTTGTGTACTCAAGGAGTTGGAAGAAAGATGTTCAATAAATACATAACTATTTGATCACTGTTACATTATTTGTTTTGCATTTTAATACTTCAAATCAGGGCTTCTGGGATGCTTTATATCTTCCAAGACTGAACTTTAATCCTACAGAGGAACAAGACAGTCCAGTGTGTAAAAGCAATTAACAAGCAGCATTTGCTGATTGTAAGTTTTTGCAGCGCTGCCAGATGAACAAAGATCTCAAAGGATAGATGGACACTCAGAGCTTTGGATGGTTGAGATTCATCCATGACATCAAATAATCTAGGGTAAGAATATTTTTTTTGAAAAAAGTGATACTAACCTTTATGTAAGATTGTATTAACTGTCAATGCGAGAAATTGTTCAACATACTTTGTTAACATTAACATATCTGTTTTTTTTTGCTTTGTAGGCTATTCTAGGTGCTGGTGGTGTGTATGCTGATTAACCACCAGAAGTCTTCAATCAAACAATACTGCAGATCTGCACTTGCAGTAAAGGTCTGCTCTGGTCTGCAAAGGAAACCTGACCCGAGCCCGACAGAATCACATCCGACCCAAGCCTGACCCAGCCCGAGTCCTTTCATTTTTTCCCGCGCCCGACCCGACCCGAGCCCAACCCAACCACCGGAATGTTCACTTTACCTACCTTCCATTTTTCACTTTTTCGGTTTGTGCAGAGAAGCAACAAAAACTGTAATTAGACTTGAAAGGTTGTTTAAACAGATGAAGATTGGAGCCACGAAATCAGTGATTGTTTGGTCACGGATTAAATCCAGTGAGCAGCTGAGATGCAGAGACCAGCAAGGTCCTGAGTGATTATTATAAAATGTACAGTATTTATATAAAAAATATAAAATGATCACTGTCGGGACTCTAGTCTACACACAGTACTGTACTCAGCTGCTCACTGGATAAACTTGCAGCAAGTATTTCAACCTGTAAAGCAGGAGTCTAGGTAATGTATAATGATATTTTCTGAGCCTTTGGGCAATTGCTGTGTTTATTTTAAGCAATAGAGATACTGGTACAGTGCGGCACAACCTGTCTGGGCACAACTCCATGGGTTTCTGTTTGTTTATCTGCACAAATTGAAAAAGTGAAAAATGGATTCGGAATTGGAAGGTAGGTAAAGTGAACATTCTGGTGGTTGGGTCGGCCTCGGGTCGGGTCGGGCACTGGAAAAAATGGAAGGACTCGGGCCGGGTCGGGTTCGGGTCTGATGTGGTTCTGTTGGGTTCCAGTCGGGTTTTTTTTCCTGACCTGAGCAGGCCTTTAGCAAGACTTCACTTCGGGAAGAAGTGAGAGCGGAGTGGTTATAAAGAGCTAGCCTAACCAGTTTGTAGGTTCAGAGCCCGTGTTCGGAAAGAAAAATTGAGGTATGACATCCAGGGAAGCAGGTAGGTGTTTGGCTGGTGCGTATAGCTGCTTAGGGACAGAATCTAAACAACATACAGACTAAAATGTTAACAAATATTAAGTATTAATAACAAGTAACAAGTGAGCAGCTGATGAGTCTGTCTTTTTCAAAGTAAGGTTTATTGCTACTGGTAAGGGGCATTAAGTATTAGTAGGGTTTATCAGTATTAGTAAGGTTTATTAGTATTGCTAAGATTTATTAATAGTGGTAAGGTTCATTGGTATTGGTGATTTATATTAGCATCAATAAGGTTTATTAGCAGTAGCAAGGTTATGAACTAATTGATTTGGGAATGGCAGGGCTGCTCCAACCTCTACAGTGCACATCCTTGTGCTATGTGGGAGCTCCAGGACACTTCTCATTTCCTGGATAATCATTTGTGCTGGAAGTGTTACCAGTTGCAGCAGTTATTAGGTGAGGCCAGGGTAAAGGGAGAAAGTAATAATGTCTAAATCAGGGTTAATGAGCAGATATGTGAATGTATGGAATGTGGTTAATAAGATTGGTGAGTTACAGGCACAGATTAATGTGGGAATATAAAGTTATGACCATAACAGAGACCTGGCTCAAAAAAGGGCAGGACTGGGTGTTAAATATTCTTGGATACAAGGTGTTTAGGAAAGGTAGGAAATGAAGAAAAGGGGGTGGAGTGGCAGTATTGATTAAGGAGAGCATTGCAGTGCTGGAGAGAGGATATCCCAGAGGGGTCAAGGACGGAATCAATTTGGCTAGAGCTAAGGAACAAAAAAAGGTGCAATTAATTGGACTATAGGCTACCAACGAGTGGAAAGGGTGTAGAGGAACAAATTTGCAAGGAATTTACAGAGAGGTGCAAGGATTATAGAGTAGTTATAATGGGGGAATTTAATTGTCTGAATATAGACTGGGATAGTAGTGATGTAAAGGGCAGAGAGGGGCAAGAGTTCCTAGAGTGTGCTCAGAAAAATGTTCTACAGCAGTATGTTTCCAGTCCAATGAAGGTGAGGCACTGCTGGACTTGGTTCTTGAGAATAATGTGGGGCCAAGTGGATCAAACATCAGAAGGAGAACATTTAGGGGACAGTGATCATTGTATCATAAGGTTTGGCTATGGAAAAGGACAAAGAACAATCTAGAGTAAGAATAATTAACTGAGGGAAAGCCAACTTCAGTGGGATAAGAATGGATCTGGGTGAAATAAATTGGAATCTAAGGTTGGCAGGAAAAACAGTAGCTGAACAATGGGCTGCCTTCAAAGAAGAGATAGTTCGGGCACTGTCAAGGTATATTCCCTCAAAGGGGAAAGGTAGGGTAAACAAATCCAGAGCTCCTTGGATGAGAAAAGAGAAAGAGATGAATATGAAAAAGTGTGCTTATGACAGATGTCAGATAGATAATACAATAGACAACCAGGCTGAAAATAGAAAGTTCTGATCAGAGGTGAAAAAGCAATTAAGAGAAGCAAAGACAGAGTATGAAAAGAGACTGGCGGCTAATATAAAAGGGAATCCCAAAGTCTTCTATAGGCATATAAATAGTAAAAGGGTGGTAAAAGGCAGAATAGGGCCAATTAGGGACCAAAATGAGAATTTACGCATGGAGGCAAGGGGAATAGCTGAGGTATGAAATGAATACCTTGCATCTGTCTTTACCAAGGAAGAAGTTGCTACACAGGCCACAGTGAAAAAGGAGGTAATTAACACACTAGAAGGATTTAAAATTGTTAAGGAGGAGGTATGAGATAGGCTGTCCTTAAAGATAATAAGACACAAGGACCAGATGACCCTTGTTCAAAAAAGCATGTTAAGATAAGTCCAGCAACTACAGGCCAGTCAGTTTAACTACAGTGGTGGGGAATCTTCCAGAAACAACAGTTCGGGACAACATTAATAGTCACTTGGACAAATGCGGGTTAATTAAGCAAAGCCAAAATGGATTTATGAAGGGACAGTGTTTAACGAACTTGCTGGAGTTTTTTGAAGAGGTAACAGAGAGGGTTAATGAGGACAATGCTGTTGATGTGATGTACATGGACTGCCAAAAGGCATTTGATACAGTGCCACACAATATACTTGTGTGCAAAGTTATAGCTCATGGAATAAAAGGGACAGTAGCAATATGGAAACGGAATTGACTGAGTGACAGGAAACAGAGAGTAGTGGTTAATGGATGTTTTTCAGGCTGGAGGAAGGTTTGCAATAGAGTTCCCCAGGGGTCAGTGTTGGGACCCTTGCTCTTCCTGATATATATGAATGATCTAGACCTTGATGTACAGGAGGATAGTGTAGAACTTCAAAAGGACATAGACAAGTTGGTGAAATGGGCGGACAAGTGGCAGATCAAGTTCAATTTTTAAGAAATGTGAAGTGATTCATTTTAGTATGAAGAATGCAGAGGGACAATAGAAAAGAAAGGGTACAATTCTAAAGTGGCTGCAGGAGCAGAGGGACCTGGGTGTATACGTCCATAAGTCATTGAAGGTGGCAAGACAGGTTGAGAGAGCAGTTAATAAAGCATACAGTATCCCAGGCTTTATTAATAGGGGCACAGGGTACAAGAGCAAGGAGGTTATGTTGAGCTTTTATAAGACATTAGTTCGGCCTCAGCTGGAGTATTGCATCCAGTTCTGGGCTCCGCACTTTAGGAAAGATGTGAAGGCATTGGTTCCAGGGATGCGGAACTTCAGTTATGAAGATAGATTGGAGAAGTTAGGACTGTTTTCCTTGGAGAAGAGACGACTGAGAGGAGATATGATGGAGGTATTCAAAATCATGAGGGGTCTGGAGAGTAGATAGGAAGAAACTGTTCCCACTCGTGAAAGGATCGAGAATGAGGGCACTGATTTAAAATAGAAAAGAAGCAAAAGAAGCAAAAGTGACACTAGGAAAAAGTTGTTCACGCAGCAAGTGGTTAAGGTCTGGAATGCATTGCATGAGCCTGTGGTGGAGGCAGGTTTAATCGAGGCTTCAAAAGAGAATTAGACTGTCATCTGGAAAGGAAGAATGTGCAGGGTTACGGGGAGGAGGCAGGGGAATGGCATTCGGTGAATTGTTCATTCCGAGAGCCAGGGCAGACATGATGGGCCAAATAGCCTCCTTCTGCACTGTACTAATTCAGTGATTCTGCAATTTTGTGGTCCACCAAAGCCAACAACTGCAGCATGTTGCATAGTATGGTCCCCAGTAATTGCAGTCATGCTCACAAAGTATCCTTTTCAAAACAGACACCCTGAGCTCTAAATCCCCAGGTTCATCAGTCAAGCTGAACTGCACGTTGACTGGCTAGTCAGCAGGCTTGTGGTCTCACCCAGTGTACTCCCCTCCAAATCTCCCGGGATGAATGTATTTGGGGCTTAAGAGAGTTAAAGCTTGCATGGCTGAAGCCCTAGACTCTGGCTTTCTTTCCTGTTGAGCTCCTGGAGAAACAGAGGATCAGCAGTTACAAAGGAGTCCTTAAAAGTAGGCCTGATATGTGGCTTGCAGCACAAGGAGTGACTTAATAAAGGTGGTTTAGTATAGGCTTTAGTTCAGATGAGTAAATAGAATGAGAAGGTGGATGAGGTGAAGGTTCTCCCCAATCTATAACTGGCAGCACTCTTTCAACTTCCCTATCACTGACCCCCAGCATGGGTAATCTGCTGCAATTTTAACATTCCTCCTCACATAGGGGTTCATTTGCTTTTGTTTGGGGGGTCCTCCTCCAATTCTTGTTTTTTTCTCTTTTGTTCTGGGCTGCCTTCTGCAACCAGAGTACAATAGTGAGAAGTTCCTTTTATCATAGTTACCACAGAACAATAGAACCATAGAAAGATTATGGTACAGAAGGAGGCCATTCAGCCCATCATGTCTGTGCCAGCTGAAGAAACTAGCCGCCCAATCTAATCCCACCTTCCACCACCTGGTCCATAGCCTTGCAGGTTACAGCACTTCAGGTGCATGTCCAGATACCTTTTAAATGAATTGAGGGTTTCTGCCTCCACCACCATTCCTGGCAGTGAATTCCAGACACCCACCACCCTCTGGGTGAAAATGTTTTTCCTCATGTCCCCTCTCATCCTTCTACCAATCACCTTAAATCTGTGCACCCTGGTAACTGACCTCTCCGCTAGGGGAAACAGGTCCTTCCTGTCTACTCTATCTAGGCCCCTCATAATTTTGAACACCTCAATTAAGTCACCCCTCAGCCTCCTCTGTTCTAAGGAAAACTACCCTAGTCTATCCAATCTTTCCTCATAGCTGCAACTTTCAAGCCCTGGCAACATTCTTGTAAATCTCCTCTGTACTCTCTCTAGAGCAATTATGTGCTTCCTGTAATGTGGTGACCAGAACTGTATGCAATACTCCAGCTGTGGCCTAACCAGCATTTTATACAGTTCCAGCATCACATCCCTGCTTTTGTATTCCATACCTCGGCCAATAAAGGAAAGCATTCCATGTGCCTTCTTCACCACTCTATCTATCTACCAGTCCTGCCACCTTCAGGGACCTGTGGACATGCACTCCAAGGTGTCTCACTTCTTCTACCCCTCTCAATATCCTCCCGTTTATTGTGTATTCCCTCACTTTGTTAGCCATCCTCAAATGCATTACCTTACACTTCTCTGGATTAAATTCTGTTTGCCACTTTTCCGCCCACTCAACCAAACCATTGACATCATTCTGGAGTCTACAGCTATCCTCTTCACTATCAAATACATGGCCAATTTTTGTGTCATCAGTAAATTTCCAAATCGTGCCTCCCACATTTAGTCCAAATCATTAATATATACAAACAGCAAGGGACCCAACACTGAGCCCTGTGGAACGTCACTGGAAACAGCTTTCCATTCACACAAACATCCGTCAACTACTGCCCTTTGTTTCCTGTCACAGAGCCAATTTTGGATCCAATCTGACACATTCCCCTGTATCCCATGGGCTTTCATTTTACTGACCAGTCTGTCATGCGGGACCTTTTCAAATGCCTTATTAAAATCCATGTAGATCAAATGCCTTACTAAATTCCATGTCAGTTACATAAAGTGATACCCAGATTACAGCACATAAGCAATTGTGGCTGTCGGAACATAGAGTCATAGAGTCATAGAGGTATACAGCACAGAAACAGGCCCTTCGGCCCATCATGTCCGTGCCGACCATCAAGCACCTAACTATTCTAATCCCATTTTCCAGCACTTGGCCCATAGTCTTGTATGCTATGGTGTTTCAAGTGCTCATCTAAATACTTCTTAAATGTTGTGAGGGGCCCTGCCTCTACCACCTCTTCAGGCAGTGCGTTCCAGATTCCAACCACCGTCTGGGTGAAAAAAATTGTCCTCAAATCCCCTCTAAACCTCCTGCCCCTTACCTAAAATCTATGCCCCCTGGTTATTGACCCCTCCGCTAATGAAATGCTCCATCCCAGGCAACTTCCTGGTGAATCTCCTCTGCACCCTCTCCAGTGCAATCACATCCTTCCTATAGTGTGGTGCCCAGAACTGTACACAGTACTCCAGCTGTGGTCTAACTAGTGTTGTATATAGCTCCATCATAACCTCCTTGCTCTTGTATTCTATGCCTTGACTGATAAAGACAAGTATCCCATATGACTTCCTAACCACCTTATACATGTACACATATCATGCAGCTACATTGGAAAGGGGAATTATTCTGTGCTAAATGTATGCAAGGGTTGAATGAAGGAATGTTTCAAGGTGAAAGCCAGGGGTTCAAAATGCACCATGCCATGGTAAGTAGCGAAAGGCTTTGTGAGGGGATGCAAATCGAATGTATGTTACAAGGGGTCAGCAATCAGCTCCACCAGTTTACCAACTCAAGAAAGTGAACATTAGCCCCACAAGAACCAACTTCCAGTCAACTACACATCAGACCGGAAAATATGGCTAGTAAGTCCAATTATTTGCAATTTTGCCAAATTAACACAAGCAAGCTAGAATTTCACTCACAACTGAGAAAATACAAACGTATTTAAAAATATTCTCTCCAAAATGAATCATACAGCAGCTGGCAGGCATGAAAAAAAAGGTTGGGTTTTTATTGATACTCATTCTGAGTTCTATAATTTGCTTCAGAGTAAAGATTTGCATCATAGCTCGTGTACAGCAACCCACGGCTATATTTATTGCATTCTGCATATGCATGTTTTATTAACACTCGGATAAGCTCCTCAACTGCGAAAAGAATTATACATTCATTTTGTGGCATTTGTGTAAGTTGCATACATAATTTTTAACCATACACTTGTGATTTTACTTCCTCTTTTATATACTTTTTTCTGTGCCCTGCACCACGGTTCAACTTTGTTCCCCACCTCAGCAATCTTTAGAGTTTTGCTTTCTATAGTGAAGTCCTATGATCTTGAACAGTAACAGTTGGCAGGGCAATGCTGCACAGTAAGCAATCAAAGGAGGACTTAAGATTCGACTGGGCTTTACAGTTATCAGCTAATAAGAGCACAATATCTCACAAGTGACAGCAAGTTCCAAGCATTCCTTTTTTAAAAAAAAAACTACGCAAAAGCTGGTCATAAGACAGCACTTGTGAAAGGGCTGTGTTAACCTCATGAACTCACCTGATCTGTAGCAATCAACTTCCAGACAAAGTCATACTTTTTTGATGGATTAGTGAAAATGCACTGAAGCTCTACCACATCATCAGATATGTACACAGGTTTGCCCCCTGAGTGAAGAAAGAGTCAGACATTTCATTTTAGTCATTATTCCTCAGAACTCATGATGACATATTCAGTACTGGTCCACCCACTAATTGTCTGGGAGTTTTCACAGCCTTACCCTTCTCCCTTCCTGCTTCTCCCTCCTGCAAGCTAGCACTTGCCAGACCAGTTGTACATCTAACAGTGGCCAGTATCTCTCCCATGAACTGTCTTTTATTCTACCTACATTCAAGGTTTTATTGATGTTTGTTCTAAGAGCTTAATAACCACAGGTTTGATAATGTATTTCAAGTGCAATTAGTAATCATCGCTCAGGCCCCAGTTGGAACCCCCACCTCCTTATCACCCCACCCTGTGGGAATGGTGCGTGGAAGGGGCTAAAATTATGAAATTCTACCTCCCCGCTCCAGCCCGCCAGTTTCCGGTCGTTTAACATTTTACTATTCCAGATCAGGCTGTTATCAAGGCTCCTTCAAAAGGCAGTTGGGGCCTAGCTAACATTCAAAAGTCATGGCCCAATGATATTATCAACACCACAACATGGAATTAACTGGAAGGCAAGATTAGTCCCGTGCTCTCGGCTGCCCAGCAACAGATCCAATGTGTGAGGTGCTGACTGATTTAGGTAAACATTAATGAACTGCTCCTTGTGAGCCAGTTTGAGCAGGAGTGCTCCCCCTGCCAGGTATCTTAAGAAGTCTTCAACCTCTCCACTCCCAGCCCCAACCTCCCTGCCATGATCTTGCTGGAACCCCCCCAAACTCTTGCAAAGCCTTCCTTCCACTGACTGATGGGGACTGGCCCCATGGATTCCCTGGCTGCAGCCTTCTGCTTAAATGTCTACACCCACCCACCAGCCAGACAGACAACATGGCCAGGTGTCAGATGAGAGCCAGCAAAACATTATGTAACCAAGGCCCTGCTGTTAAAATCAGCAGGACCTCCACGTCCCTGGCCTTGCCGCGTTTGTTCTCCACTACCGGGCTCTCTTACAACCTTTCAGCACTCCCATTATTATTGAGGCCATTATTTCTGTCACAATTCTCACCATTATCATATCCAGCTTTTGAAGGAAAATGAGAATACAACATTCTTTCTTCCCTATAGCAACAAATTCCCATTAACATATTTGTGACCTGCCCCAAGCATATTTTTAGTCATTTACTTCAGATTTATTGCTTCTTGGTGGTCAAGGATTTTTGGACTTCTCTATACCAGTTTTAAGGAAGCTAAAAGATTGACTAGAACCCTGGATTAATTACCTACTAAAGGAGCTAAATTAATTTAAAAGAACTGTTAAACTGGCTGTTCAAGAGCCATGCTGAAAAAGTGGACCAAATGAGAAAAGTGTTATGCAGACTGTCTTGGAGGCTACAGATAAGGATACCTTGAAAGACTGTGAGAACCCATCATAAACACAAGGGGCTGGATTCCATCTCAGCGACGGAAGTCTCAACGACAGGCTGGAAGTGGGGTGGGGGGGGAGGGGGGAAGGTGGGTGTCATCCCGCCTCGGCCCTTTATCGGACCCCCAGCCGAATTCAATGACAGGCAGGTAATTAACTGCCTCCCGTCGGGGATGCCATCCCGTTTAAGGACATGGATCCCACCCCAAGAGCAGCCAGCTAATCAAAGGGCAGCAGCTCAGCAGTCCCAGCAGCACCACCGAGAGCAGTGGTGACTGCTGGTACTGCAGGAGGCCTGGGACCAGAAGCCGCAATGGAGCCTCGGACTGCAAGTGAAGGCGGTTTCGCTGGGGCCAGTCAGGCAGGCCCTAGCGAGGGGTGGAGGGCGTTGGTTGTTGAGGGCAGGGGGATTGGTTATGGCGCAGGGGTGGCCTTTGCCATTGGAGCCCTCCGTGGGTCACCAATTGTGCTAGCAAGAGGCCCCCCTCCCCAGCCTGGTTTTACTGGGCTACCTCCCCACGTGCCGGAGGGCCCATCCTGTCGGTGGTTAAATGGCAGTGACATTGGGAAGAGGCCCTTAAGTGGCTATTAACTGGCCACAAGGGCCTCAATTGGCCTCTGGGTGGGTACACCGTCCTCAGCCTTCTCCGTCCCAACTAAATTGAATGGTCGGAAAAGCAAAGGGGAATTCCACCCCACCCCTCCGCCTTCCCTCTTTATTTTATAGGCCACCTCCGCCTCCCTGCCCAACCCTATAGGGCTGATAAAATTCATCCCCAGGTGCTGTTTGGTAGCACCAGTCAGATTAATCATGGGGGAGAGAGTTACTGAAAACCTTGTTTACGTCAGCAAGAATGGTACAAGAACAGCCATTCAAAAGTGAAACAGAGAGACTGTCCAGAGACAGACTAGAGTCAGAGCAGCCACAGACCAGAGACAGTTCACAAGAAAGTCCAGACACAGACCAGAAGGAATTTAAGAGTCAACCACATTGCTTTGGGTCTGGAGTCACATACAGGCCAGACCAGGTAAGGACGGCAGATTTCTTTCCCTAAAGACATTAGTGAACCAGATGGGTTTTCACGACAATCGACAATGGTTTCATGGTCACCATTACTTAGACTAGCTTATTTTTAAATTCCAGGTTTATTATTTGAATTTAAATTCCAACAGCTGCCACGATGGGAGACGCTCCAGAAACAGTCCACAAGACAGACCAGAGACTGTCCATGAGACAGACCATGAGATAGACCAGAGACTGTTCAGAGACAGACCCAGAGGATGTCCAGAGACCTTCCAGACACAATCCACAAGATAGTCCAGAGACAGTCCTTGAGATAGACGAGAGACTGTTTAGAGACAGACCAGACTGATAGGGGAAGCAGTGGCATAGTGGTAATGTCACTGAACTAGCAATCTACAGGCCCAGGCGAATGCTCTAGGGACACTGGTTCAAATCCCACCATGGCAGCTGCTGGAATTTAAATTCAGATAATAAACCTGGAATTTAAAAATAAGCTAGTCTAAGTAATGGTGACTATGAAACCATTGTCAATTGTCATGAAAACCCATCTGGTTCACTAATGTCTTTAGTGAAGAAAATCTGCCGTCCTTACCTGGTCTGGCCTGTATGTGACTCTTAAATGGATGGTTGACTCTTAAATTCCCTTTGAAAGCCATTCAGTTGTATGAAACCGCTAGAGAAAGTCTCAAAGGAATTGAACCAGATGGACCACCCGGCATCAATCCAGGCAACAGAAATGACAATGGAACACCCAGCCCTGTCAACCTTGCAAAGTCCTCCTTACAAATATGTGGGGGCTTGTGCCAAAATTGGGAGAGCTGTCCCACAGACTAGTCAAGCAACAGCCTGACATAGTCATACTCACAGTATCATACCTTATAGACAATGTCCCTGACACCACTATCACCATCCCATTGGTGGCAGCACAGTAGTATACAGTCAGAAGGGAGTTGCCCTGGGAGTCCTCAATATTGACTCCGAACCCCATGAAGCCTCATAGCATCAGGTCAAACATGGGCACGCAAACCACCTGCTGATTACCACCTACCGCACCCACTCAGCTGATGAAGCAGTAATCCTCCATGTTGAACACCATTTGGAGGAGGTACTGAGGGTGGCAAGGGTGCAGAATGTACACTGGGCGGGAGACTTAAACGTCCATCACCAAGAGTGGCTCGGTAGCATCACTGCTGTATGAGTCCTCAAGGACATAGCTGCTAGACTACGTCTGTGGCAGGTGGTGAGGGAACCAAAAAGGGGGAAAAAACTTACCTGAACTCATCCTCACCTGTAGGAGATGCATCTGTCCATGATTTGCCAGTTCACTTTAGCTAGCTCTGCTTTCATGCCCTCATAATTGCCCTATTTAAGTTTAAAATACTAGTCTTGGACCCACTCTTCTCTCCCTCAAACTAAATGTAAAATTCAATCATATTATGATCACTGTTACCTAGGCGGGCCTTAACTATGAGGTAATTAAATAATCTTGTCTGTATTGCCTGCTCTCCGATTGCTTCCAGAATGTATTGTTCCAGGAAATTATTCCGAAAACATTCTATGTACAGTGTGGTTAATATTAGGTGGCCTGTACACCACTCCCACAAGTGACTTCTTGCCTTTTTGATTTCTCATCTCTACCCAAACTGCTTCTACATCCTGGTCTCCTGAACTTAGGTCACTGCTCTCTACTGCGCTAATACTATCATTAATTAACAGAGCTACCCCTCCACCTTTTCCCAGCTTCCTGTCCTTCCTAAATGGCATGTACCCTTCAATATTCAGGTCCCAATCTATGTTGTCCTACAGCCATGTCTCTGTAATGGCTATCAGATCATATTTATTTATTTCTATTTGCGCTCTCAGTTCATCTTTTTCGTTTTGAATGCTACGTGCATTCAGATACAAAGCCTTTAGATGTATTATTTTATTATTTTTGTAACCTCTAGCCTTATCTGTTGATTTACTCAGATTTATGCTCTGTCCCTTCCTGTCACAGTCTGTTTATTATTTCTCATATTAATACCTTTCTCTCTTGCCTTATCTCTACTCCTTGATTTACCATATCTTCCCAAATTTGATCCCTTGCCCCCACTATTCAGTTTAAAACTCTCTCTACTTCCCTAGTTATGTGGCTCACTAGAACATCAGCCCCAGCACAGTTCTGGTGTAGACCATCCCAACAGTACAGCCACCATTTTCCCCAGTACTGGTGCCAGTGCCCCACGAACCGGAACCCACTTCTACCACACCAGTCTTTGAGCTACGCATTAATTTCTCTAATCTTATTTGCCCTTTGCCAATTTGCACGTGGCTCAGGTAATAATCCAGAGATTATTACCTTTGAGGTTCTGCTTCTTAATTTGGTGCCTAGTTCCTCATACTGACTATGCAGAACCTCTTTCCTTGTCCTGCGTATGTTGTTGGTACCTTAATGGACCACGACGACTGGATCCTCCCCCTCCCACTGTAAGTTCCTCTCCAGCCCTGAGCAGATGTCCCGGACCCTGGCATCGGGCAGACAACACAGTCGTCTGGACTCTCGCTCTTTGCTGCAGAGAACAGTGTCAATTCCCCTAACTATACTGTCCCCTACTACCACTACATTCCATTTTTCTCCCTCCAATTGAATGGCTTCCTGTACCATGGTGCCATGGTCAGGTTGCTATCCACCCTGCAGACCCACTCTCATCCAAACAAGCTGAAAGAACCTCAAACCTGTTGGACAATGGCAAAGGCTGAGGTTCCTGCATTCCTGCCCTCTGGGTCCCCTTACCTGCCTCATCTGCAGCCACACTCTCCTGTTCCTGACCACTGACCAAATCAGAACTCCCTATCCAAAGGGGTGTGTCCGCCTCCTGGTACAAAATGTCCAGGTAACTTTCCCCCTCCCTGATGTGTCGCAGTGTCTGCAGCTCGGACTCCAGTTCAATGACTCTGAGCCGAAACTCTTTGAGCCGCAAATACTTACTACCGACGTGTTTGCCCTGGATCACGCTGACATTCCAGGAGGTCCCACATGCTGCAGCAGTGACAAATCATCTGTCCTGCCATCCATAATGTGTTTTAATTAACTAAATTATTTATTATTTATTTTATTTCCCTTTTTTAATGTATTTTATTAAGCTTACCACTAGTTCCTTTAATATTTTAAATGTTAGGATTAGAACGGACCTTAATCACTTACCAGATACTCACCAAACAGGTAGCTTCTTCCCTGCTCTCTCTCTGTTGATTGTGACGTCACTCTGCTGTCATTTTTCGATTTTTCCCTGCTCCGCTCCTGCCGTGCTCCTCTCTCTCTCTCGCTCTGTCTTTGGTTTCCGACTCTGGGCTTTTGCGCACTTTTTAAACCTCTGCTCCCACCGTGCTCCTCTCTCTCTCCCACTCTGACTCCAGTCTCCGACTCTGGGCTTTTGGTGCACTGATTAAACCTCTGCTCCCGCCGTGCTCCTCTCTCTCGCTCTGTCTCCGATCCTTCTCAGCCTCCTCCAGTCCCCAGCATCACAGAAACCAATCTTCAGCCAATTTGATTCACTCCGCATGATATCAAGAAACGACTGAAGGCACTGGATATTACAAAGGCTATGGGCCCTGACAACATTCAGGCAATAGTACTGAAGACCTGTGCTCCAGAACTTGCCGCGCCCCTAGCCAAGCTGTTCCAGTATAGCTATAACACTGGCATCGACCCAGCATTGTGGACAATTGTCCTGTATGTCCTGTACACAAAAAGCAGGACAAATTCAACCCAGCCAATTACCACCCCATCAGTCTACTCTCAATTATCAGTAAAGTGATGGAAGGTGTCATCGACAGTACTATCAAGAGGTACTTGCTTAGCAATAACCTGCTCAGTGACGCTGAGTTTGGGTTCTGACATGGCTACTCAGCTCCTGACCTCCTTACAGCCTTGGTTCAAACATAGATTAATATGTAGTCTACATGGACTTCAGTAAGGCTTTAGATAAGGTCCCGCAGAGGAGATTGGTTAAGAAGGTAAGAGCCCAAGGGATCCAGGGCAATTTGGCAAATTGGATCCAAAATTGTCTTAGTGGCAGGAGGCAGAGAGTGATGGTCGAGGGTTGATTTTGCAATTGGAAGCTTGTGACAGGTGGTGTACCGCAGGAATCGGTGCTGGGACCCTTGCTGTTTGTAGTGTACATTAATGATTTATACGTGAATATAGGAGGTATGATCAGTAAGTTCTCAGATGACACGAAAATTGGTGGTGTCGTAAATAGTGAGGAGGATAGCCTTAGATTACAGGACGATATACATGGGGTGGTAAGATGGGAGGAGCAGTGGCAAATGGAATGTAATCCTGAGATGTGTGAGGTGATGCATTTTGGGAGACCTAACAAGGCAAGGGAATATACAATGAGTGGGGTAGGACCCTTGGAAGTACAGAGGGTCAGAGGGACCTTGGTGTACTTGTCCACAGATCACTGAAGGCAGCAGTACAGGTAGATAAGGTGGTTAGGAAGGCATATGGGATACTTGCCTTTATTAGTCGAGGCGTAGAATATAAGAGCAGGGAGGTTATGATGGAGCTGTATAAAATGCTAGTTAGGCTACAGCTGGAGTACTGTGTACATTATTTGGTCGCCACACTATAGGAAGGATGTGATTGCACTGGAGAGGGTGCAGAGGAGATTCACCAGGATGTTGCCTGGGTTGGAGCATTTCAGCTATGAAGAGAGACTGAAAAGGCTAGTGTTGTTTTCCTTAGAGCAGAGAAGGCTGAGGGGGGACATGATTGAGGTATACAAAATTATGAGGAGCATTGATAGGATAGATAGGAAGAAACTTTTTCCCTTAGCGGAGGTGTCAATAACCAGGGGGCATAGATTTAAGGTAAGGGGCAGGAGGTTTAGAGGGGATTTGAGGAAAGAAATTTTCACCCAGAGGTTGGTTGGAATCTGGAACACACTGCCTGAAGGGGTGGTAGAGGCAGGAACCCTCACAACATTTAAAAAGTATTTAGATGAGCACTTGAAACACCAGTAGCATCCAAGGCTATGGGCCAAATGCTGGAAAATGGGATTAGAATAGATAGGTGCATGATGGCTGGCACAGACACGATGAGCCGAAGGGCCTGTTTCTGTACTGTATAACTACACGACTCAATGGACAAAAGAGCTGAACTCAAGGCGTGAGGTGTGAGTGACTACCCTTGACGTCAAGGCAGCATTTGACTAAGTATGGCATCTAGGAGCCCTAGCACAGTGGTGCAGTGGTTAGCACCGCAGCCTCACAGCTCCAGGGATCCAGGTTCAATTCTGGGTACTGCCTGTGCGGAGTTTGCAAGTTCTCCCTGTGTCTGCGTGGGTTTTCGCCGGGTGCTCCGGTTTCCTCCCACCGCCAAAGACTTGCAGGTGATAGGTAAATTGGCTGTTGTAAAATGCCCATAGTGTAGGTAGGTGGTAGGGAATATGGGATTACTATCGGGTTAGTATAAATGGGTGGTTGTTGTTCGGCACAGACTCGGTGGGCCGAAGGGCCTGTTTCAGTGCTGTATCTCTAAAAAAAAAATCTGGAGTCAATGGGAATCAGGGGGAAAACACTCCGCTGGTTGGAGTTATACCTAGCGCAAAGGAAGATGGTTGTGGTTGTTGGAGGTCAATCATCTCAGCTCCAGGACATCACTACAGGAGTTCCTCAGGGTAGTGTCCTGGGCCCAACCATCTTCAGCTGCTTCATCAATGACCTTCCTTCAATCATAAGGTCAAAAGTGGGGACATTCGTTGATGATTGCACAATGTTCAGCACCATTTGCGACTCCTCAGATACTGAAGCAGTCCGTATAGAAATGCAGTAAGACCTGGACAATATCCAGGCTTGGGCTGATAAGTGGCAAGTAACATTTGCGCCACCCAAGTGCCAGGCAATGACTATCTCAAAGAGAGAATCTAAGCATTTCCCCTTGACATTCAATGGCATTATCATCGCTGAATCCCCCACTATCAACATCCTAAGAGTTACCATTGACCAGAAACTGAACTGGAGTAGCTATATAAATACGGTGGCTGTAACAGCAGGTCAGAGGCTAGGAATCCTGAGGCGAGTAACTCGCCTCCTGACTCCCCAAAGCCTGTCCACCATCTACAAGGCACAAGTCAGGAGTGTGATGAAATACTCTCCACATGCCTGGATGGGTGCAGCTCCAACAACACTCAAGAAGCTCGACAGCATCCAGGACAAAGCAGCCCGCTTGATTGGCACTCCACCCACAAACATTCACTCCCTCCACCACTGACGCACAGTGGCAGCAGTGTGTACCATCTACATGATGAACTGCAGCAACGCACCAAGGCTCCTTAGACAGCACCTTCCAAACCTGCGATCTCTACCACCTCGAAGGACAAGGGCAGGAAATGCATGGGAACACCACCACCTGAAAGTTCCCAAGTCACACACCGTGCTGACTTGGAATTATATCAATGTTACCTCACTTTCGCTGGGTCAAAATCCTGGAACTCCCTTCCTAACAGCACTGTAGGTGTACCTACCTCACATGGACTGCAGAGGTTCAAGAAGGCAGCTCACCAGCACCTTCTTAAGGGAAATTAGTGATGGGCTATAAATGCTGGCATCGCCAGCAACGGCCACATCCCATGAATGAATAAAAAAAACTTGGAACTATATCGCTGTTCCTTCACTGTCGCTGGGTCAAAATCCTGGAATTCCCTTCCTAACAGCACTGTGGCTGTACCTACACCCCAAAGGACTGCAGCGGTTCAAGAAGTCAGCTCATCACCACCTTCTCAAGGGCAATTCGTAATGGCCAAGCCAGCGATGCCCACATCCCGTGAAAGAATAAAACAAAATCCATGAGGCAGACCAGAGACAGACTGGAGACTGTCCAGAGACCGTCCACGAGACTGTCCAGAGACAGTCCATGAAACTGTCCAGAGACAGTCCACGAGACTGTCTACGAGACAGTCCACGAGACTGTCCAGAGACAGTCCACGAAACCGTCCAGAGACAGTCCACGAGACCGTCCAGAGACCGTCCACAAGACTGTCCAGAGACAGTCCAAGAGACCGTCCAGAGACCGTCCACGAGACTGTCCAGAGACAGTCCAAGAGACCGTCCAGAGATAATCTATAAGACCATCCAGGGACAGTCCACAAGACAAACGGAGCCTGTCTGGAGATTGTCCAGAGATAGACCACAAAACGGGCAAGAGACTGTCCAAAGACAGTTCAGAAACTGTACAGAGACACTCCACGAGACCCACTAGAGATAGATCAGAGATTGTCCACAAGTCCCAATTGAGACAGACCAGAGACAGTCCATGAGACGGACCATGTAACAGACCAGTGACAAACCAGAACACCAGTTAGTTAAAAAATAAAAGTCTTGATTGATTCTTCTTCTGATTACCTGAAAGAGAGTATCTTTAAAACCACTACAATGGAGTGTAAAGTTTTCAGGAGTAAAATATGCATTGAGTGAATGAACAAAGTCTAAGTATGCTGCATTACACATCACTTATTTTAAACTGAGACGTAAGCAGAATTCTTTAAATAGCTTCAGCTGATGTAATGAATAGTAGCTTTCCCTTTTTCAAAGATTGCAATCAATCATATAAACAAGCCCAAGGCTGATAAAACATTAATATCAGCTTCCTCTCTACAATAATTGAAAATCATTACAGAGGAATATGAGAAATAAGAGCAGGGATAGGCGATACAACTTCTCGAGCCTCTTCTGCCATTCACTAAGATCATGGCTGATCTTCTACCGCAACTCTACTTTCCCTCCCTACTCCATAACCTTTGATCCCTTCCTAATACAACAAGTGATTAAAAACAGGAGGAATTTTGCCATAATCTGACAATATTGAAAATTGTGACATCAGAATTGAGGATAATTCTTTGAGGACCTAATTGCATACCAGACTTCCCCCCTCCCCAAAATATTCCTTCCCTTTAGATTCTGTTTCACAAATGTCTGTGGGACACAGCAGATAACTAGTTCTACTGAAGTGAGTGATGGAGGTTTATTTTGCCTTGAGATCCCCCTCCCCGCCTAGCCCCCAACCTTTCCCTCCCCCCTCCCCACAACCACCTGAGAGCAGTTGTGTGAATTTGAGTCCTATTACACTGTTGCATAGCATATGCAAAAATATTTCACTATCACAATAGATACACATGGGTAGTTTATTTAGTCCATCTCGATCATCCATTCGGAAGGGAGCTGGATTCTCCTCTTCAGGGCGGAATTCTGGTGGCACAGAGCTTCTACCCACTTCTCCAAACCTGGCTTGACCCCAATACATTTCCCTGGCTCAAGGGCCATTTGATAGGCACAGCCGGGTCCTGGTGGGATTCCTCCCCAAGAGGGAGCCCGCCCCTGCAAAGTAAGAAAAACCTGGTGGTGCTGCAAAGATGTTACACAGGCTCATGGAGGAAAATTTTGCACCATCTAGTCGGGCCATAGAGTATAAAAATTGGCAAGTCATGCTGCAGCTGTACAGAACTTTAGTTAGCCACACTTAGAATATTGCGTGCAATTGTGGTCGCCACACTACCAGAAGGACGTGGAGGCTTTGGAAAGGGTACAGAAGAGGTTTACCAGGATGTTGCCTGGTCTGGAGGGCATTAGCTATGAGGAGAGGTTGGATAAACTCGGATTGTTTTCACTGGAACGACGGAGGTGGAGGGGCGACATGATGGAGGTTTACGAAGTTATGAGCGGCATGAATAGAGTGGATAGTCAGAAGCTTTTTCCCAGGGTGGAAGAGTCATTTACTAGGGGACATAGGTTTAAGGTGAGAGGGGCAAAGTTTAGAGGGGATGTGCGAGGCAAGTTCTTTACACTGAGGGTGGTGAGTGCCTGGAACTTGCTGCCGGGGGAGATGGTGGAAGCAGACACGATAATGACGTTTAAGAGGCATCTTGACAAATACATGAATAGGATGGGAATAGAGGGATACGGTCCCCAGAAGTGCAGAAGGTTTTAGTTTAGGCAGGCATCAAGATCGGCGCAGGCTTGGAGGGCCGAATGGCCTGTTCCTGTGCTGTAGTGTTCTTTGTTCTTTGTTCTTTAGTCACTTCTTAAATGGTTCCAGCTTTTTTGTCTCCCCTACTTTATGCTGAAATCTATCCACATTTGGATAATGTTTAGTGTAAAGAACTACTTGCTGACAGTTTTCCTTTTACTAGTTTGAACCTGCGTTGCCTTGAAATTTGGCTTGAAGTAGTTACCATTTTAAATATCTCTATGTGGCCTTCTCTTAGCTGCTTCCTTTCAAAGTTAAACAACCTATCTTTGTCCAGTCTTATCTTAAAGTCAGTGCTCTGATGCGAGAGGTCAATCTCATAGGAATAAATATATAGAATTGGCTATGTGGCCCATCTAAACTCCTCCACCATATTGTTAGTCATGGCAACTCTGCACTTTTATCCACCTCTCTTTTAACCACCTTAATTGATTTGCATCTGTGGTCTTCTAAGGCAATGCATTACACATCCTGTCAATCCTATATATGAAGACTTTTCTTCTGGATTTGTTTTTAACTGGCTCAGTTTAAATGTTAAAATCCTGTCTCTTTGCAGTTCATTCCATTACTGGAGGAAGAATAACTTACTGTCTACCTGGTTCACTGGCTTCATTGTCCATTGATCCTCATTGTTTCTCTCTGCAGCATCTCTAGCCTTGAATACTCCTCCACTGTTCTGATGACCAAAACTGCACACAATACTCCAGGTACAATCTGAACACATCGCTGTACAGTTTAAGCACAACTCCCTCCAGCTTGCATGAACTCTGTTATTTTGTTCAGCATTCTGTTTGCTTCGTTCATTACTGCTCCACAGTTACCATGCATGTTCAGCAGAATTTTCAGTTGGAATTCCATCAGCTCGCTGACTTAACTCCAGTCAGCAAATGCTGACAGAACCTTGGGCAGGAAGCAACTCCAGTTGCTTCTTTGCCACTTCCAGGATTTTCCACTGGAATTGACGGGGAACGTTGCATTTGTCTGATCCAATATGGTCAGGTGTACCTTAATGTTGCATATTACCTGTCATTTTCACTCCAGCAACAGGCACTGAAAATATCATTGTGTTCCTGGTATTCCCAGTGGCAAGAGTAACATTTATCTTCAGTACCTGAACTGAATTTTGTTAATCTATAATATTTCCATAACATTAAAATTCAGTATTTAATCTCAACAATGGCCAGTAGGTCTGGATACTCCAGTGTTTTGGAACATTGCTTAACAAAGTGAAGATCATCATCTACAGTTTCATGCATTTCATGCCATGATGAATAATAAACGAACAGGTGCCCCAGATACTCAGCAGTCTGTCTTTAAATGCATTCCATTTGTTCTCTACTGAGGTGTTCATGAACAATCCCCTCCAATCATTCCAGCTTTTAAAGCATCACACCTATTTCTTTCAAGTTGGCCTTTTTAAAATTGCTTACCTGGATGTTAGTTTATTTTATTTTTATTTTTTTTTATTTAGAGATGCAGCACTGAAACAGGCCCTTCGGCCCACCGAGTCTGTGCCGACCAACAACCACCCATTTATACTAACCCTACAGTAATCCTATATGCCCTACCACCTACCTACACTAGGGGCAATTTATAACAGCCAATATACCTATCACCTGCAAGTCTTTGGCGGTGGGAGGAAACCGGAGCACCCAGAGAAAACCCACGCAGACACAGGGAGAATTTGCAAACTCCACACAGACAGTACCCAGAATTGAACCCGGGTCCCTGGAGCTACGAGGCTAACCACTGCACCACTCTGCCGCTAACATGCAGCAACATGTCTTTATTTTTTAAAAATTCTCCTCCTTTCTTGAATTGGTGATTCATTATAGCTCCACATGATGGGAAGCCCTCTGGGAACCACCCCAAGTGGCTATTTTTCATGCCTCATGCTTCAATATAAACAGTGAGGGCTATACTTTCCTCCAATTGGGAGGTTAATTGGAGCCAAAATAGGTCAGTGAGGACAAGGGTAATGGATGACCTGCACTTGGAATGGGATGGAATGTGGGTAGCAGAGTTTTGGATGAGCTGAAGCTTTTGGGGTAGAGAGTGGATGAGGAGAGATACTGTCCATCATCATGGTCATAGAGGATGTCATTCATGACTTTGGTCATGACCATTTCAGAGTTGTGCCAGTAAGGAAACTGATTGAAACAGGGAGTTGCATAAAAAATGAGAACAGACTTGGGAGGTGACAACACATTCAAGGATGGCTCATTGGTGGAGGTTGCACTTACTGAATTTATTGAAATAACTCAACATAAGAACATAGAAATAGCAGGTGTAGGCCAAATGGCCTTTTGAGTCTACTCCACCATTCAATAAGATCATGGCTGATCTGATCATGGCCTCAGCTCCACTTTCCTGCTTGATCCCCGTAACCTTTGATTCCCTTATAGATCAAAAGTCTGTCTAATTCAGCCTTGAATATACTCAATGACCCAGCCTCCACTGCTCTCTGGGGTAGAGAATTCCAAAGATTAACAACCCCCTGACAGCAGAAATCCTTCTCATCTCCATCTTAAATGGGAGACCCCAAGTTTTAGATTCTCCCACGAGGGGAAATATCCTCTTAGTATCTACCCTATCAAGCCCCTCAGATTCTTATATGCGTCAATAAGATCATCTCTCATTCTACTAAACTCCAATGAGTATAGGCCCAACCTGCTCAACCTTTCCTCATAAGACAATCCCTTCAGTCAAGGAACCAAGTAGTGAACCTTCTCTGAACTGCTTCCAATGAAAGTAAAACTCTCCTTCAATAAGGAGACCATAACTGTACTCTACGTGTGGACTCACTAACGTCCTGTATAGTTGTAGCATGACTTCCTCATTTTTATATTCCATCCCCCTTGCAATAAGTTGGATGAACTTCGGATCATTCGGGAGGCGGAGGGGGTTATTGAGAGGAGTTATGGGGAGGTAGTCACACCTCAGGTAAAAGAAGTAGGTAGATGGGTTACCGTCAGGGGAAGGAGAGGGAACCAGCAGGCAGTGCAGGGATCCCCTGTGGCCGTTTCCCTCAACAACAGGTATACCGTTTTGGATACTGTTGCGGGGGACGACTTACCAGGGGTAAGCAATGGGGTACAGGTATCTGGCACAGAGTCTGTCCCTGTTGCTCAGAAGGGAAGGGGGAAGAGGAGCAGAGCATTAGTCATTGGGGACTCCATAGTCAAGGGAACAGATAGGAGGTTCTGTGGGAACGAGAGAGACTCACGGTTGGTGTGTTGCCTCCCAGGTGCCAGGGTTCGTGATGTCCCGGATCGTGTTTTTGGGATCCTTAAGGGGGAGGGGGAGCAGCCCCAAGTCGTGGTCCACATAGGCACCAACGACATAGGTAGGAAGAGAGATGGGGATTTAAGACAGAAATTCAGGGAGTGAGGGTGGAAGCTTAGAGCGAGAACAAACAGAGTTGTTATCTCTGGGTTGTTGCCCGTGCCACGTGATAGCGAAGCGAGGAATAGGGAGAGAGAGAAGTTGAACATGTGGCTGCAGGGATGGTGTAGGAGGGAGGGTTTTGGTTTCCTGGATAATTGGGGCTCTTTCTGGGGTAGGTGGGACCTCGACAAACAGGATGGTCTTCACCTGAACCAGAGGGGTACCAATATCCTGGGGGGGGAGATTTGCTAGTGCTCTTCGGGGGGGTTTAAACTAATTCAGCAGGGGAATGGGAACCTAAATTGTAGTGCCAGTGTACAGGATGTTGAGAGTAGTGAGGGCAGGGATAAGGTTACAAGGACGCAAGAGGGCACTGGCAAGCAAGAACCTGGTTTAAAGTGTGTCTACTTCAACGCCAGGAGCATCCGAATAAGGTGGGTGAGCTTGCAGCATGGATTGGTACCTGGGATCTCGATGTAGTGGCCATTTCGGAGACATGGGTAGAGCAGGGGCAGGAATGGATGTTGCAGGTTCCGGGATTTAGATGTTTCAGTAAGAACAGAGAAGATGGTAAAAGAGGGGGGGTGTGGCATTGTTAATCAAGGAGAGTATTACAGCGACAGAAAGGACATTTGAGGACTCGTCTACTGAGGTAGTATGGGCCGAGGTTAGAAACAGGAGAGGTGAGGTCACCCTGTTGGGAGTCTTTTATAGACCTCCAAATAGTTCCAGAGATGTAGAGGAAAGGATAGCGAAGATGATTCTCGACAGGGGCGAGAGTAACAGGGTAGTTGTTATGGGGGACTTTAACTTTCCAAATATCGACTGGAAATACTATAGTTCGAGTACTTTAGATGGGTCAGTTTTTGTCCAGTGTGTGCAGGAGGGTTTTCTGACACAGTATGTAGACAGGCCAACCAGGGGCGATGCCACATTGGATTTGGTACTGGGTAATGAACCCGGCCAGGTGTTAGATTTAGATGTAGGTGAGCACTTTGGTGATAGTGATCACAATTTGGTTAGGTTTACCTTCGCGATGGGCAGGGACAGGTATATACCGCAGGGCAAAAATTATAGCTGGGGGAAAGGAAATTATGATGCGATTAGGCAAGATTTAGGATGCGTAGGATGGGGAAGGAAACTGCAGGGGATGGGAACAATCGAAATGTGGAGCTTATTCAAGGAGCAGCTACTGCGTGTCCTTGATAAGTATGTACCTGTCAGGCAGGGAGGAAGTTGTCGAGCGAGGGAGCCGTGGCTTACTAAAGAAGTTGAAGCGCTTGTCAAGAGGAAGAAGAAGGCTTATGTTAGGATGAGACGTGAAGGCTCAGTTAGGGCGCTTGAGAGTTACAAGCTAGCCAGGAAGGATCTAAAGGGAGAGCTAAGAAGAGCAAGGAGAGGACACGAGAAGTCATTGGCGGATAGGATCAGGGAAAACCCTAAGGCTTTCTATAGGTATATCAGGAATAAAAGAATGACTAGAGTTAGATTATGGCCAATCAAGGATAGTAGTGGGAAGTTGTGTGTGGAATCAGAGGAGATAGGGGAAGCGTTAAATGAATATTTTGCGTCAGTATTTACAGTAGAGAAAGAAAATGTTGTCGAGGAGAATACTGAGATTCAGACTACTAGGCTAGATGGGATTGAGGTTCACAAGGAGGAGGTGTTAGCAATTTTGGAAAGTGTGAAAATAGATAAGTCCCCTGGGCCAGATGGGATTTATCCTAGGATTCTCTGGGAAGCCAGGGAGGAGATTGCAGAGCCTTTGTTCTTGATCTTTATGTCGTCATTGTCGACAGGAATAGTGCCGGAAGACTGGAGGATAGCAAATGTTGTCCCCTTGTTCAAGAAGGGGAGTAGAGACAGCCCTGGTAATTATAGACCTGTGAGCCTTACCTCGGTTGTGGGTAAAATGTTGGAAAAGGTTATAAGAGACAGGATTTATAATCATCTTGAAAAGAATAAGTTCATTAGCGATAGTCAGCACGGTTTTGTGACGGGTAGGTCATGCCTCACAAACCTTATTGAGTTTTTCGAGAAGGTGACCAAACAGGTGGATGAGGGTAATGCAGTGGATGTGGTGTATATGGATTTCAGTAAGGCATTTGATAAGGTTCCCCACGGTAGGCTATTGCAGAAAATACAGAAGTATGGGGTTGAAGGTGATTTAGAGCTTTGGATCAGAAATTGGCTAGCTGAAAGAAGACAGAGGGTGGTGGTTGATGGCAAATGTTCATCCTGGAGTTTAGTTACTAGTGGTGTACCGCAAGGATCTGTTTTGGGGCCACTGCTGTTTGTCATTTTTATAAATGACCTGGAAGAGGGTGTAGAAGGGTGGGTTAGTAAATTTGCGGATGACACGAAGGTCGGTGGAGATGTGGATAGTGCCGAAGGATGTTGTAGGGTACAGAGGGACATAGATAGGCTGCAGAGCTGGGCTGAGAGATGGCAAATGGAGTTTAATGCGGAAAAGTGCGAGGTGATTCACTTTGGAAGGAGTAACAGGAATGCAGAGTACTGGGCTAATGGGAAGATTCTTGGTAGTGTAGATGAGCAGAGAGATCTTGGTGTCCAGGTACATAAATCCCTGAAGGTTGCTACCCAGGATAATAGGGCTGTTAAGAAGGCATATGGTGTGTTAGCTTTTATTAGTAGGGGGATCGAGTTTCGGAGCCACGAGGTCATGCTGCAGCTGTGCAAAACTCTGGTGAGACCGCACTTGGAGTATTGCGTGCAGTTCTGGTCACCGCATTATAGGAAGGATGTGGAAGCTTTGGAAAGGGTGCAGAGGAGATTTACTAGGATGTTGCCTGGTATGGAGGGAAGGTCTTACGAGGAAAGGCTGAGGGACTTGAGGTTGTTTTCGTTAGAGAGAAGGAGGAGGAGAGGTGACTTAATAGAGACATATAAGATAATCAGAGGGTTAGATAGGGTGGATAGTGAGAGTCTTTTTCCTCGGATGGTGATGGCAAACACGAGGGGACATAGCTTTAAGTTGAGGGGTGATAGATATAGGACAGATGTCAGAGGTAGTTTCTTTACTCAGAGAGTAGTAGGGGCGTGGAACGCTCTGCCTGCAGCAGTAGTAGACTCGCCAACTTTAAGGGCATTTAAGTGGTCATTGGATAGACATATGGATGAAAATGGAATAGTGTAGGTCAGATGGTTTCACAGGTCGGCGCAACATCGAGGGCCGAAGGGCCTGTACTGCGCTGTAATGTTCTAATTCTAATTCTAATTCTAATAAAGGCCAACATTCCATTTGCTTTCCCAATTACTTACTGTACCTGCATGCTAACTTTTTGTGATTCATGTACAAGGACACACAGGTCCTTCTGTACCACAGCATTCTGTAGTCTCTCCATTTAAATAATATTTTGTTTTCCTATTCTTCCTACCAAAGTGGATAACCTCGCATTTTCCCAAATTATATTCCATCTGCCAAATTTTTGCCCACTCACTTAACCTATCTATATCCCTTTGCAGATTCTCTGTGTCCTCCTCACAACTTGCATTCCCATCTATCTTTGTATCATCATTAAATTTGCCAACAATACACTCTATACCTTCATCTAAGTCATTGATATAGATTGTAAATAGTTGAGGCCCCAGCACTGATCCCTATGGCACTGAACCGGTTACAGCTTTCCTACCAAAAATTACCTATTTAACCAGACACTCTGTTTTCTGTTAGTTAGCCAATCCTCTATCCATATATTACCCCCAATACCATGATCTCTTATCTTGTGTTGTAACCTTTTACATGGCACCTTATCAAATGCCTTTTGGAAATCCAAATACACTACATCCGCTGGTTCCTCTTCGTCTACCCTGCTCGTTACATCCTCAAAGAACGCTAATAACTTTGACAAACACAATTTCTCTTTCATAAAACCATGTTGACTCTGCCTGATTGCATCATAATTTTCTAAATGTCCTGCTACTCTGCCTTAATGATGAATTCTATCATTTTCCCAATGACAGATGTTAGGCTAATTGGCCTATAGTTTCTTGCTTTCTGTTTACCTCCTTTCTTGAATAGGGGCATTGCATTTGCGGTTTTCCAATCTGCTGAGACCTATCCAGAATCTAGGGAATTTTGGAAGATTATAACCACTGCATCTATTATGTCTGCAGCCACTTCTTTTAAGACCCTAGGATGCAAACCATCAGGTTCAGGGGACTTGTCAGCCTTTTGTCCCATTAGTTTCCCTAGTACCTTTTCTCTAATGTTAGTGATTGTTCCGCCCTCCCTTTTTCTCCCTGATTTTCTACTATGCTTTTAGTGCCTTCGACCATGATGACAGATACAAAATATTGGTTCAAAGTCTCTGCCATTTCCTTGTTTCCCATTATTAATTCCCCAGTCTCACCCTCTAAGTGACCAATATTTACTTCAGCTACTCTCTTCCTTTTTCATATATTTGCGGAAGCTTTTACTGTCTGTTCTTTTATATTTCTTGCTAGTTTACTCTCATATTCTCATTCTCCCTTTTTTAATCATCCTTTACTGGTTTCTAAAATTCTCCCAATCTTCTGGCTTATCACTAATATTTGCAGCATTGTTTGCCTTTTCTTTCAATTTGATACCATCCTTAACTTCCTTAGTTAACCAGAGGTGACTTATCCTTCTCATAGAGTCTTTCTTCCACAACGGAATATATTCTTGTTGTGAGTTATGAAATATCTCCTTAAATATCTGCCACTGCCTATCTACTGGTGTGACCTTTTAACCTATCTTCTCAGTCCACTGTAGTCAACTCTGTCTTCATACCTTTGTAATTGCCTTTATTTAAGTTTAAGACACGAGCTAGCCAGTGCCCTCAATTCTCAGCAGCCGAAATCGTCTGCACCTCAGCATGCTAGCAATCCAAAACACCTGCACTGAAGACTACTAACAAAGCTTCCTTGCTTCTCCTGACCATGAAACACTCTATCAGATAATGTCACCTCCCGAGATTCTGTCTCCTAAAAGAGAGATGTTCAAATACCAAGGCTTAGATTGTCCGGTGGTAATGATGGCAAAATTGACAGTGTTTACTGTCATTACCCCACTTAAGCTGACAACAAATCATTTGCCGGAGTCTGTACGTGCACAGAAATCCAGAAGTTGCTGTCAACGATTCTTTGCTCCTCCAGAAGGTGCATTGTTGAGGTACCCCCAGAGTGAAATTCCTAAGCAATCAGTGAATTGCTGAGAACTTCCACTTTTCTGCTGTTAGTCTCACTGTAAAAAGCTTGGCAAAGCTACACCTTGTCGCATGAGGTGTAAGTGGGTTTTTAAAGGCAAACTAACTTTATAATTACTGCTAAACATTACCACTGGCCCTAAAAAGTTAATTTTATATTTGTGGAATTTCAAATTTCTCCATTATGATAAAAAAATATCCATATATTTTTTAAATAATATATTTTCTTAGAAGTTTCCTTATATTGATATTTTAGCTTTCATCAAATTTAATCATAATCATTTATTTCGCTGTCTGTAAATTTAAATTAAAAGTGAAGGATAAAATGCTTTTAACTTACTGGTTTGGCATGTGTGTGGATACTTCATTATGATTGGTTGCTTACCCTGCTTGCTGACATCACTGCTGCTGCACACCTGGAGATCCCCTTGACTTGGTGTCAGATTTAAACAGCCATCAGGAAAGGGGAAGTCCACTCCACAGAGATCGCTTTGTGGGCAGCCTTCTTGGAAGTAACAGCGAGCGCTGTTGCTTCACTGTTGACCACACAATCTGGGCCTAAGTTAACTAACATTTGCTGGACTCAGCATCGTTGGCTTATGAAACAGCTATGGGAAATCTGACCTAGCCCCTGATACTCCAATGTGGAGTAGCCTGGCGAAGTGGCAGAAAGAATGTATCATGACATTTGCAAGGGTGATGGCATTCATGTGCATGACTTTGTACCTAAGATCACACACAGCTGTGCATTCACGCCATGGATTTACTCACTGCTCTTGAAGGCGGGACTGGGGGGAGGGTTTAGAATTAGGGGTCGGAATCATCTGGTTACATGTATGTGATCAATAACGCCCTTTACTTTAGGGATTCCAACCAGACTGTAAAAGTGCGGGGCTCTAATGGTGCGGCAATTTTTCGAGGGTTAATAACTGAAATGAGTAGCACAGGTATCTGTGACCAGCATTAGGCAACTGTGCACTGCGGGTTGGGAAATTTGGTAGCTATTGCCTGCTGCTGACTGGAATGACCCAGTGGTGTAAAAGTTCAAAGCAACTGTAACATTGATGGCCACTAATTGCCATCCCTGTGCTAGAACTGCTCTCTAGGCCTGGCTTCAGGAATATGCACAGTTCTGTGATGGCCTCCTTGGGAAATCATAGTTTACACAGGGATATTTGGACATGTCCCAGTATAATCATCTTGCCCTGTGCACACAAGTGATGGACTAAGGGCTATATTGAATGTCAAAGTGTACATATCTGACATGCCTCCCTTGGTCTTCCTCCTCATCTACCTCTGCCAAAGCCTGCATTTACACAGAATGCCCAGTGGAATACCCATTAATGCAGTATACTGTAAAATATTACTGAAAATAGGCAAAACTAGCAACCAGAGTGCAGCTTTAAGGAGTTTGATTGTAATTTTCTTTGTAGGAAAGCAGTTACACAGCAAAATATCAAAAAAGCCACACAACTCAATAGCAAAATAGATGGAAACTAAGTGGCAAGTATTGACATCAAGAAGAGTGTTGATATAGCACTTTCTCATTGAGATGTTTCAAAGTACTTCAGAATCAATTAAATGAAATACTTTTTGTTATGTAGATAAAAGCAGCAGTGGATTTTCAGATGTCCAAGTCTTGCAAACAGCAATTGCGTGAATAAACAGTTCATCTTTTTCTGGTGATACTGAGTTTCTGGAACACTATTCAAGTATTGTAGCCAAATTATAGGGTCTAACCCTAACTTAAATTTTGTGCAGCTTTAACGAGCCTATCGCATAGGACATGCACAGGCTCTGAGCACTACAAGCACAGTGTGCATCAGACCTCACCCCTTTAACCCGACAAGTCAGGGTACCAGAACCTGACACACAGCAGAACTACAAGTGGACATTCTTGTATTCTTAGGTACGATAGTTTGATGGTTGTGGTACTAGACTAATAACCCAGAGGTGATAAGATCAAATCTCACCATAGCAAGTTGGGAACTGAATTCAATAAATTTGGTCATTTGAAGACTGGCAAAAAATAATATTGGATGTTATGAAAACTCAGCTGGTTTAGTAATATCCTTCAGGACTGGGATCTTATCACTTCTATCCTGTCTGGCATCCACATGATTTCAGCTCCACATTATGAGGTTGACTCTTAGGGTGGAATTGTGCGGTGGCAGTGTGAGTCTTGACGTCGGGGGAAACCGACGCCGAGATCCCCGCATTGGCTCTTGTATGGAAGGCCCGCCAAATTTAGTGGCAATCCGGCACCTAACTGGACAGCGGCGGGTGTTCTGTATGATTTAGAACCTTGCCACCAGAAGTCCCAGTCTTGCAGAGCTGCCGACCAATCAGAGACCAGCAGCTGCTGCGCCACTGAGGAGCGGCGCTGGAACCAGGTTCAAGGTAGGTCAGAGCGAGAGGGGTCTTGTGCGGTAGAGGTCACTGGGGAGTTGGCAGCAAGGGCAGGGGGGGTGGCCCTCAGTGGGCCCCACCTTTCTCGATGCCAGGTCCCTCGTTCAGGCACTGTGCCTTTGAACGAGGGTCCCCCCCCCCACCCCACCCCACAGTCCGCATGGTTTTTCGTGCTGTGCTTCCCTTGCGGCGTCAGGGCCGCTCCCGCATGGGTAATTGCAGCTGTGGAAGAGGCCCTCAATTAGGGGTTAATTATCCAGTTAAGGGCCCCAATTGGCTGCAGGGTGGGAAGGAACCACAGAACCCCGCCCCCACCATCCCCGCCACCATCCCACCTGATTTTATGCTCTCCCCACCTCCAAACCCGCCATGGGGGAGAGCTTTAAATTCTACGCTTAATGTTCTTTGCCACCCACCAATTAAACAATTGCCACTTGAAGGCCCGCCATCACTGTCACCTCGTCAGGGAAACAGGTGTCATGGTCCTGTAGCTTTTTTTTCGACATATGCGGTTTGCCTTTAAGGCTTGCAAGGGATCAGTATTGCTTTAAGAGCCGTCAAGCCTTAGGGGTTATAGGAAGGTGCATTATTGTTGCCTTAGAAACAGCCATTTGGAAACTGCGGTTCAAAGGGCGCATTCTCAATACCATGGAAACAGCCACTGGGAGCCTGATGAGATACATTTCTTACAATTCAGTTTGAATTGCAGTTAGTAAGACATTTTGAACAGACAGACAGAATACACAAAGGACACAGCAGTGATGAGCACACCTGAAAAAGAACTCTCAACCATTTAAACTAAAGGAAGAGGATTTCAGCCTGATTATTATCTCTCAAAATTCTAAAACCATCAAGCAAAGACAGACATATGAGTTGATATAAATTGAAGAAAGGTAAGTTAGACTGTGACAGTCTTTTATCCCCAAAATCTCTAAAGTCAGATTGATTCTGTTGAAAGTGTTTGCAAGTTGTTAATTGTTGAAATTCGCTGAACTTCGAACAACATTCTGCGAGGACTTTGAACAACATTCTGCGAGGACCTCGAACAACATTGGACTGTAAATTTGCAAGGACTCTAATTTTTCTATTTTCAAATGTTCATAGTGTTTAAGAATTTAATTCTTTTAATTAAACAGTTAATTTGTTGATTTAAAGACATCTGGTTTGGTTATCCTCATTTGGGGGTTAATAGATGGTACAATTTGGTGGGTCTTTCTTTAATTTGGAAAGTTTTTAAATGATATGTTAGCCGATCTGTGGAACGATGGGATTGAATTAACAGTGCGTTGGTCCCACCACAATCAGAATCGTATATTTTGATTGGGGGGCTTTGACAGGAGTGGTCAGTCGTGTGGGAACAGAATTTTCGAGAACAGAATAATATGGGGACATTTAAGGTGAAATAATTAATCAATCATGTACTGCTAATAAACTAACTTCGGAGCTGCAGGGAGGGACAGCTTATCAGAAATGACTTCATAGCTTCAGGGCTGCACAGACAGCTTATCAGTAGGAGTAGACTGACAAGAGAAAAATAACAGGACAGTTGTAAGCCGCTTCATAATAGCCTATTGTATAGCAATCAGCCTAACATTCCAAGGAGATAGGGGAATAAGAAACTGCTTGAGGAGAGGGTGACAAGGCAGTACCCTAATCAGGCCCTGACACCAAGAAACTGCAAAGTTTGTAAACCAATTGGGAACATAAAGGGGGTGTCACTGATGTGTATGAAGAACTATAAGGAAAGGCTTGTTTTCCCTGCTCGGGCAGGAGAGAGACGGAGAGGAGAGAAGAGAAGAGCCCAGGTGTTGTTGTTGTTTGCTTTGCTGATGATGTAACCAAGAAGTACTGCAATAAAGTTTCTTAAAGCTACAGTCGGACTTCGTCTTTCTTTGTGTAACTAATGGGATCCAACAACTTGGCGTAGTCGGCAGGATCGCTGGAGGACTCAGACCGAAGCCACAGACATCGGACCAATATCGGCGCCCCAGAGGTAAGGACTCCTCTTTATGTTAAAAGTCCTTGGTCGTTGTCTAAATTTCGGTTCCCTGCCACGCGATCCCGAACTTGGCGGTATTTGACGGAAATACCCTTTCTTGTACGGCTCGAGACCCCCTTTCTAGACGTCTAACCTGGCGGTATTTGACGAAATACCTATTTGGCCAAAAGCATGACGGCTCGAGACCGATTTCCCTACCTGAATGGATAAGATGACAGACGAAGGCAACTGACAGTTACCAACTACCGTCAAAGGTGGGCGGGCCCCACCTGACGTTCCCGAAGATGAAATACTTTGGCAGTTAAAAGAAAATGTAGAGCAACAGTTTAATCTAGCTAAAACGTACACCGAAATTGGGCAAAAATATGGCACCTCCACGGGACAGTGGTCCTTGGAAGATATAAAGAGAGTCTGGGGAAAAACAACCCGTTTAAATGATAAAGAACGGACCAAATGATCCCTAGCCGTGATGGGCCAGATTCGGCAGCGCAACGAGATTATGCGACAAGCCCAATGTGATCGCGACCTAACGAATGCAAAGGAACAATTGAAGGCGGTCTGCGAACAACTGAAAATTGAAAAGCTTGCAAAGGAAAAGCTAGAGGCTGAAAAACAATCTGAAAAGGAAAGGCTACAGATTGAAATTAAAGAGCTTAAAAAACAACTACAAGACCAGCAGACGCCACAACCGAACCCCGCCGGCCACCTCCAACTAACTTGTATCCGAGTTTGAAGTCGTTACAAACGGAACAACGGAAGATGCAACTGCGTGAAGCAGGTCTAGCCGAGTCTTCCAGTGAAGAAAGTGACAATGATGATGGGTTACTGTTTCCGCGACTAGCTCCCCTTAAACAGAAACGCGTTAAGGTCAAGACGGAAAAGAAGACTGTGGATGATAGCAAGGTCACCACAGCCGAGCACAACACGTACTGGACACACGTCCCGGCTTCCCCTAAGAAAATCGACAAGTGGTCCACAAGATTGCCCAACCCAAAAAATGGGGGTCTGAAAACGTGGGAGGAGCTGGAACGATTAAAGGGAATTTACGATCTCCATCCATGGGACGGGGTATAGATTCTGACCGTAATAGTGCCCGGGCGAGCGAGCCGAAAGCTAAGGAGAGAGGTCCAAATTGCTTTGAGTGAAGATGGTCAGCTACTTGACGCCAGATGGATTGCGATTAACACGTGGTTGCGAGAGTTTTGTCCTGTAAAAACGGACTGGGGCAAAGTCGCAGCCTGTCAGCAGAAGAACTCCAAGGACATGCGGGAGTATGAAGAGAGGTTTAGGTCCACCTGGGTGGAATACTCAGGGATAGTAGACCCTACTCCAGAGCCACGTTTTGGACCTTTAAAATCCGCTTTTGTTGATGGACTAAAGCCAGAACTGTATGAAATACTGAAGGCCACTCTACCGGAGTGGGACGCGATAAGAGTAAAATACTCAGTGTTAATTGACAGATGCGCTCAGCTGGACAGGGATATGGGAGTCAAGCTTCGAGCCGTGCAGACGGATCCAGTACCGAAAGAGCCTGACAAAGAGCAAGTTAGGTGACCCGGCCCCTGTTACTACTGCGGGAAGGAAGGCCATTGGGCTAAGGCGTGTAGAGCGAGAGAACGAGGCAGAGGACGCCAAGGACGCAACCCGGCACCCAAACCAGCTCCCTCCACTGATGCCAACGACCTCTTTGAGAAGTTCAAACAATTGACGCCCCAGCAACAGAAGGAGATGTCCTCCTTATTTGATGCGACAAAAAACTAGAGGAGCCCTCCCTTGCCCTTTCGGTGCCTCTCCAAGCACTAGTAGAAAATAGAAAAGATGAATTGTATGTAACTGCGATGGTGGGCGATCAAGACATTGACTTCTTATTGAATACCGGAGCCAAATTAACGTGTCTACCTCAACAATACGGAAACTCCCTACCGACGGACGGTAAGACTAAAAGAGCTTACGCAGCTGGGGACAATGGGTTGGTAATTAAGAGGACCCAGCCCGTACGCATCGGTCTTGGTCCGCACGAATTGATAACACCGGTCTGGGTAGGTCCGGTGGATCAAGCACACCCCGTTACGGACATTCTCACTCAGCTGAACTCCTCGTTGCATTTCGAAGGCGGCCAGGTAACTTGGTCTATCAGAAGTTTGAAGAAAGAGCAGCTGAGGGAGCACCCAATATGGGCCCAGGATAAGAACAATTGTGGGATACTTCAGATGGAACCATCAACGTTTATGGGATCCGCTCCGCCCTGTACTAAGCAATACCCCATCAGTCAAACATCTATTGCAGGAATCCTACCCGTAATTAGACAGCTAGAGGAGCGAGGCGTGCTGGTTAAAACACACAGTACGTCAAACAGCCCTGTGTGGCCAGTACTGAAGCCAAACGGGACCTGGCGGCTTACTATCGACTATAGAAAGGCTAACCAGTGTATTGAGCAAAAGGCCCCTATGGTAGCTGACCCCTCTATGGTATTTAATGCCCAGAAGCCGGAACATGAATGGTTCTCTGTTATCGATATGGCCAACGGATTTTGGTCGGTGCCACTGGCACCCGAAGTCCAACCGTGGTTTGCCTTTACCGTACAACAACAACAGTACACCTGGACTCGCCTGCCGCAGGGTTTCCACAACAGCCCCACGGTATTTCATATGGCCCTACAAAACCATTTGAGGGAGTTACATTCCATGTATTCCATGGTCATTCAGTACGTGGACTATATTCTGTTAGCCTCTGAGACAGAAGAACAGCACGAACAAGATCTGTGTATCCTGCTGGGCCACCTTCATCAGAGAGGACATAAGGCCAGTATTGACAAAGTGCAGATAGCAGAAGGAGAGGTCGTGTACCTGGGACAAAATATTTCGAAAGGAAAGAGGGAACTCACCCAGGACAGGACCGCCGCCATTCGAGCTGCCAAACTGCCCACCACTATCCAGGAGCTTAGGTCCTTTTTGGGTTTGTGTAACTTCAACAGAAACTGGATAGACTCCTACACACAGCTGGCCCAACCATTAACCGATCTCTTGAAGGGAAAGCAGGCCTCTAAAGAATCAGTTACCCTAACCAAAGAACAACAAGAGGCTTTTGAAAACTTAAAGAGGGCTTTGTGCTCAGCGCCAGCCCTGGGAATCCCCGACAACGGGAAACCGTTTACCCTGTTCGTACACGAAAAAGAGGGATATATGACTGCCATACTGACACAGGAACACGGGGACAAACAGAGACCTATTGGATACTATTTGAAAAGACTGGACACCGTCACCCTAGGATGGGGCAGTTGTTTAAGAGCCATGGAAGCTACATGCCAAGCGGTAATGGCTACTGCAGGTCTGGTGTTAGATCAAAAGTTAACCGTTAAGTGTCCGCACACAGTCCACACATTGCTATCCATGAACGGAGTATCCCAAGTGACAGCAGCCAGATGGACCCAATGAACAACAGTCCTAGAGGCTCCCAATCTCCACATCGTCCGGGCCAGTCCGGTAAATCCAGAAACTATGCTCCCGTGGCCTGAAGAGATGGAGGAAGAAGAACATGATTGCGTGTTCTAGGTAACCCTAGCGGCAGAGGAAGCATTGCTCAACCCAGATTTAATCCTTTTTACAGACGTCTCATCCTTTGTTGACAACGGTACACAGAAAGCAGGATGGGCAGTTACAACCTTACATGAAGTTGTGGAAGCGGGATGCCTGCCTTCAGGGACATCGGCTCAACAAGACGAACTGCGAGCCCTGTCGGAAGCATGTGGAATAGCAGAGGGGAAGACAGCTAATATTTACACAGACTCACGGTATGCTTTTGGAGTCACTCACGACTTTGGTCAGCTGTGGCGCAAAAGAGGATTTCTCACTGCTGCTGGTACACCTATTCGAAATGGGAAAGAGATCCGAGACCTATTGGAGGCGATGCAATTGCCACAAAAGGTATCCATTTTGAAATGTAAAGCCCATACGAGAGACAACACCATAGAGGCAAAGGGGAATGCCCTAGCCGACAAGGCAGCCAAGGAAGTCGCCTCGCAAGGTGATCCCCCGGACGCACGGACGCAAATATGTAAACTGAATGCGTCCCATCTGACACAAGACCTACAAGAGATGCAGAGTGAATGTTCCAAAGAGGAAAAATGGACCTGGATAGAAGCAGGGATGAAGATATGTGACAATGGCATCTGGAGACAAAGAGACACCGAGAAACCCGTCACATCACAGGTATCGGCAGCTTGGGGTGACCCACCAGAAGGAGGGCACGACATCGCCCCGGGAATCTGGGTCTACGTGAAGAAAATACACAAAGAACCTTTGGGCGCCAAGTGGGAGGGACCTTTCCAAGTGCTACTGACCACCCAGTCAGCAGTTAAAGTCGAAGGAAAGAAAGCCTAGATACACGCCTCTCACGTAAAACAAGCAACCCGTGATTGAATGCCGAATTATTAATTGCTGCTAATTATTAATTGCTGATATGTTTAGAATTTGTATTATCTTCTTTGCATGTATTTTAAGTAGTTGCTCACTTTTGACTTGTAATTCTGTATTTGATGTTTTTGCTTATGAAGTGTTGTTGTAAACAAGTAACTGAAGCCCCTGCAAAAATTATGCCTTTACAGAGCTCCCGCGGGCCCCTCTTGTGGCACAAGCAGGCAACATATTGAGTGCGACCCCTCTGGGTGTTGAAGGCTGTTTCTAGACAACTAGAGACCATTAAAGGCACCTAGGTGGGATCAAGGGAATGATTCTTAAAAGTGTTTTGAAGAATCAAAGGGGGGACTGTGGGAACAGAATTTTCGAGAACAGAATAATATGGGGACATTTAAGGTGAAATAATTAATCAATCATGTACTACTAATAAACTAACTTCGGAGCTGCAGGGAGGGACAGCTTATCAGAAATGACTTCATAGCTTCAGGGCTGCACAGACAGCTTATCAGTAGGAGTAGACTAACAAGAGAAAACTAACAGGACAGTTGTAAGCCGCTTCATAATAGCCTATTGTATAGCAATCAGCCTAACATTCCAAGGAGATAGGGGAATAAGAAACTGCTTGAGGAGAGGGTGACAAGGCAGTACCCTAATCAGGCCCTGACACCAAGAAACTGCAAAGTTTGTAAACTAACTGGGAACATAAAGGGGGTGTCACTGATGTGTATGAAGAACTATAAGGAAAGGCTTGCTTTCCCTGCTCGGGCAGGAGAGAGAAGGAGAGAGAAGGAGAGAAGAGAAGAGCCCAGGTGTTGTTGTTGTTTGCTTTGCTGATGATGTAACCAAGAAGTACTGCAATAAAGTTTCTTAAAGCTACAGTCGGACTTCGTCTCTCTTTGTGTAACTAATGGGATCCTTGGGGACTCATCCGGGACTTGAATAACATATTAATTGGGGGCTCACTCAAGATTTGAATCACATATTAATTGGGTTTCTGGATTTGAATCATATCTTAATTGGGGGCTCGCTCGCTGTTGAATCTTATTTAATTCGGTGGCTCGCGACAAATTTGGAGGGCTCACATTTGGAATCATAGTAATTACTCGTCTCTGGGATAACATATTTAAATTGGGGTCCTGTGTTTGGCATCAGAGTCTGGGATCTTATCAATTGGAAACCTGATTGTTGGGATCTAAATCTGACACCAATTACAAAGAAGTTAAAAGAACCAAGTCTCTTGTATAATAAGATACAATCTATACCATTGTTATGGCATTAGTGGTTGTAGCAGAGTTTTTGGGAAAGCAGAATATTTCCCTGAGTGACTTGATAATTTTAACTAAGAACAAATTAGAAGAATTGGCAGCGAAATTGGGGTTGGAATTGAAATCAGGTGCCAAAAAAGCAGAGATAATTGACATAATTGTCGAACATCTGGAATTGGTAGAAGAGGATGATGATGATAGTAATACAGATGAAGGGCAACACGAGGAACAAGAAAGCGAATACAAGAGACAGGAGGGTAGTAGGTCCAAGAGTGATGCAGTGGAATTGGCTAGGATTCAGTTAGAAATGAAAAAACTGGAGCTTCAGCAGGAAAAAGAATTAAGAAAACTTGAATTGGAAAAAGAGGAAAGGGAGGAAGAGAGGGAATTTAGGCTAAAAGAGATGGAACTAAGACAAAGGGATAGTCTTAAATCCAGGGAAAATTTGGGTCAGGAAGAACCTGAATTTAGATCAGGACCCAGCGAGAAGTTGTTTAAATTTGTACAGGCTCTTCCTAAGTTTGAGGAAAGGGACGTAGAGGGATTTTTCATATCTTTTGAAAAAAATGGCCAAACAGATGAAATGGCCGAAAGAAAGCTGGACATTGCTCATGCAGGGCAGGCTGGCAGGCAGAGCTCATGAAGCTTATGCCATGCTTTCTGAAGAGGCTTCTGCAAATTATGAGATGGCAAAAAAGGCTATTCTCAGTGCGTATGAGTTAGTCCCTGAAGCTTACCGTCAGAAGTTTAGGAACTTTTGGAGATTGACTGAGCAGCCATATTTAGAATTTGAGAGGGTGAAGCAAATGAATTTTGACCGTTGGATATAGATATTAAAGATAGAAACCACGTATGAGAACCTTCGAGAATTAATTCTCTTAGAAGAGTTTAAAAACTCCATTCCTTCAGTAGTGAGAACTCATATCGATAACCTGAAAGTTTTGAAAGCTAGGCAAGCAGCAGAGATTGCTGATAATTTTGAGCTTGTGAATTTTTTTTTTTTACCAACCTATTTTGTCCGTCACCCTCATAAACCTGAGAAGGATAGAAATTGGGAGAGTGAAAGGAAGGCAAGTAGCCAGGGACAAGAAGGAACAGCTGGGAATGTCCCAGGATCACCTCCTCAGGTCAGAAAGGAAGGTGCAGAGGGTAGAAATGAGGTTTGCAAGCCAAAGTGTTATTATTGCAACAAAACAAGTCATCTTCGTTCAGAGCGCTGGAAATTGTGAGGTAAACCCATAGGACTTGTTGGGGTACGCAAAGTTAGTGCAGAGGAAAAGACTCTGACTGAGAGGATAGCAGAGCAGACTATAGCTTTAACGACAGCTGTGAATGTGAAATCAGATACTAAAACTAAGAGGAGTATGGAGGTTAAAAATAAAATACCTCAGAGTTATAATAAATTTTTGTCAAAGGGGAGAGTAACTCCGTATCCTGTAAGTGAAGCAGGAAAACCTATCATTATGCTCAGGGACACAGGAGCAACCCAAACACTCTTGCTGGGAAAGATATGAGGTTTCCACCAGAGAGCGCCTTGAACGCTAAAGTTTTAGTAAATGGAATTGGCGGGGTGTACTATCTGGGATAATAACTGTAGGTGTTGTCCACAGTTTACCAGTAAAGGGAATTGATCTACTCCTAGGAAATGATTTGGCAGGATCAAAAATATCAGTTTCTCCTATGGTTACAGAGGAACCATGTGAAATTAAGGAAACAGATCAATTACAGGAGCAAGTTCCAGGAATACTTCTTGCATGTGTAGTTACCCAAGCAATGGCTAAACAGGATCCATTGTCGGAGGTAAAAGGGACACCACAAATAGATAATTAGGCATCTGAAACTTTATTTGGGGATTTAGATAATCTAAATGAGATGTTTAACAGATCGTCTATCATTGCAGCACAGCAAGCTGATCCAGAGATCTACCAAATAGCACAGACGACTCTGTCAGAAGCTGAGGTGAAAGGAGTTCCGGAAGGCTATTATATGGCAAACGGGGTTTTGAGCAGGAAATGGAGAACGCCTCATAGACCTGCCGACGAAGACTGGACAGTTGTTGAACAGATAGTGATACCACCTAAATATCGCCAAGGATTATTAAGGTTATCACATGGCATTCCTTTTTTAGGACATAGGGGAACTCGGAAGACCAAATCACACGTAAGCAATCATTATTACTGGCTGGGTCTTACAAAGGATGTGAGACAATTTTGTAGGGCGTGCCACACCTGTCTAACGGTGGGAAAACCACACAACCTACCATAAAACCAGGGGATGAGGTATTAGTGTTGTTACCATCACAAGGAGAACCATTAAAAGCACGGTTTCATGGCCCACATAGAGTGATCAAAAGAGTGGGTAAGGTAGATTACTTGATTGACACCCCTGATCGCCAGATGAAGAACCAGTTGTGTCACATTAATTTGCTCAAACCATATTACCACAGGGAGAAGGATAAACCAGTACAGGTATGTCAGATAATCGGGACTGTGGAGAAGAAAAAAGATAGTGAGGATGAGGCAGAAGTAGGCCTAGGAAATTCTCAGATTGAACCTCCAACTATCCAATTAGCGAATGCAGAATGGCTAGGAAAATTAAACAATAGGCTTTTACACTTAGAGGCAAAGCAGCATGAAGTCCTAACCAGGGTTTTCACAATGTATCAAAACGTTTGTGGGGATAAGCCAGGATGTACAACCTTAGCCACACATGATGTGGGTATAGGGGGAGCCATTCCTTCAAAACGACATCCTTATTGCTTAGGTCCAGACAGACAGGCCCAAGTGGAAGCAGAGGTACAATGCATGCTGAAAGGCAACTTAGTTGAACCTAGTCAGGACAGCTGGAATTCGCAGATGGTCTTGATGACTAAACCTGGTGGGACGGCTCAAACTTGCATGGACTCTAGAAAAGTCACTGTGGTAAAGAAGGCAGACTCCTACCCAAATTCTCATTTAAAGGACCAAAGTGATTATTGACAACGCAGCCAGCAGCTGACGTCATCAGTATGCGCCAATCTGCTCCAACCCTCTGTGCATGCGCTGCTTTCCGCATTGCCAGGACTGGCTGGCGCATGTGCAGATGACGTCATCGCGTAACGCGGGCAGAGAGCGGGGAGAGAGTGGGAGTGAGGCAAGCGGGCAGAGTGTGGGGGTGGGAGAAGCGGGTGCGCTCTCCTCTTTCCCCCCACTCCGCTCACTCACTCCCGCCACCCCCACCCCTCCCGGCCCGCTCGCTCTCTCCCTCTGGCCATTGTGTGCTGCCACGTGTTTAGGTTGCCTTTGTGTGATTATTTGAGCAGCGCCATCTTTAGTCCTGGCAGCTGCCTGACGTCACAGACTGTGACGTTTTAGTGGCACAGGCTGCATTTGCGCAAGTGCCGCTACAGTGCCACCTAGTGGTTGCGTTGTCAGCAAATGCAGCCGGATCAGTATTGCTTTAAGAGCTGGCAATCCTTAGGGGTTATAGGAAGGTGCATTTTTGTTGCCTTAGAAACAGCCATTTGGAGACTGTGATTCAAAGGGTGCATTCTCAAAACCATGGAAACAGCCACTGGGAGTGAGTCTGATGCGATACATTTGTTACAATTCAGCTTGAACTGGCAGTTAGTAAGACATTTTGAACAGACAGACAGAAGACACAGAGGACACAGCTGTGATGAGCACACCTGAAAAAGAGCTCTCAACCATTTAAACTGAAGGAAGAGGATTTTAGTCTGATTATTATCTCTCAAAATTCTAAAACCAGCAAGCAAAGACAGAGATCTCTGGCAATTTAAATTGAAGAAAGGTAAGTTAGACTGTGACAATCTTTTATCCCTCAAAAACTCTAAAGTCACATTGATTCTGTTGAAAGTGTTTGCAAGTCGTTAATTGTTGAAATACGCTGGACTTCGAACAACATTCTGTGAGGACTTTGAACAACATTGGTCTGTAAATTTGCAAGGACTCTAATTTTTCTATTTTTAAATGTTCATAGTGCTTAAGAATTTAGTTCTTTTAATTAAAAGAGTTAATTTGATGATTTAAAGACACCTGGTTTAGGTTAGCCTCATTCGGGGGTTAATCAGTCCTTGGCCTCCTTATCTCGAGAGACAATGGGTAAGTGCCTGGAGGTGGTCAGTGGTTAATAGATGGTACAATTTGGTGGGTCTTTCTTTAATTTGGAAAGTTTTTAAATGATATGTTAGCCAATCTGTGGAATGACGGGATTGAATTAACAGTGCGTTCTTCCCACCACAATCAGAATCATATATTTTGATTGGGGGGCTTTGACAGGAGCGGTCAGTCGTAACACAGAGGTGATTAATACATGCAGTTTTATCTACCCTTAAGAACAAAATAAAATTCTTGGCCCCTATATTTTTAGAACTAATTTTCGTTAAGAGTAACTGCCAGAAATTGGTGGATGATATGAACATTGTTTTCTATTGATGTACAAACTTGGCTGTAATTCTTGAGAGTATGGACAATTACATTTTAAAGCTTAATTTTCACAATGCTCAAGATTGTCATGTCAAGGTGACCTAAGTTAATTGCAATTCCTCCAATATCAGTGTAATCCTTGTACCAGGTTATCCTTCCGACACACTATGCCCGGTTTTGCTTTCCATCAGAAATATGCTGAGGTTTCAAGTCAGCTACACATACCAGTCTGAAACAAGCTCCTCCTTCACAGCCCTCTTCAACAAGAGTAAATGTTGGAGTTTTTACTCCAGTTGACCATCGGTGTCATTTTCAATCTCACCACCTGGTCAATATTTTGGCAGAGAGGATCGTCTGGCCCTTATAGAACCCACCCAAAATCAATGGGGTAAAAATCAGGCAGATCCTGCAACAGTCGAGTGATCTGCTCTGCCAGGATAGCACCCAGGCAAAAATTAGCCCAATAGCTCAGTACCATTACACTGAAGCAATATCTACCATTTAACTGTATATTTGCAAATTGCAGTTTGAATAGAAAACAGGGCACGAATTACAATTTCAATTAGTAGACAGGTTTAAAAAAATTAATTATTTGATTGGCTAACATGGTAAACACTAATGTTGGTTAAAAAGTTTGCATTCCTAAATAGACTGATCTAAACGTTAATTAACAAATACTTCAGCATGTTTTATGTTGGAAGAGGGATGAAGCAATGATTAAAGTATTTGTCAGTGTTTTACTCTTTAATTAGTTTTCCGTCCCCTATTTCAACATAAGGCATGTTGTAAAATTTACTACTGCCATATGGTCTCATTAGACTAATGCACTCCCCAACTAGAAATGAAAAAAAATTCCATAATATATGTGACGGCGAATGATACAATGGTATGATTCTGTAATGCTGATATCATAGTAGCCTCTCAATAAATCTCATTTCAGACACAAAAGATCACAATTCAAATGTCACATCCACGCAATCGGAACTTAGGAACTATAAAATGAAATTATGAAGTAAACCTGAAATGGACACTTTTCTTGTAAACAAAATGGAGTAACAGGTCAGGTGACCTTTCCTTTCCTGCCAATACACATAGAACTACAAGACCCTTGAGCTAATTTTCATGTCTGGACAAGTCTTGGCGAAGTCATTAAAATACCAATAACCTTTCTGGACACATCCCTGAGAACTCAACACAATGCAAACAGTCCTTCCTGTGGTAATAGCTGCTTCTCTCCAACTGATGGAGGTAACAATACTGTTGCAGACTTTTGGACTCCAAACTCAAATTCCAAGGAATGGGTGTGAAATTCCCTACTTTATCAAGATAAGATGAGGATGAATGACACCCGGACTTCATTGTCGAACAATGGCCTCACCATCAGAAACATTTATGAGGACAATGGAAAGAGAAACTATGGTCACATGACAGAAACTAGGTTTCTGATAAGGAACTTTAATAAAGGTATATTCTGGGCAGACAAAGGAGATCCACCTATGCCATCGAAGATAAAGGACCCTGCCTAAGATTACCAGCGGTGAACTACATGTAGGCAGCGACTGGAGTTGGTCTTGAACTTCCTACCTGAGAAATCATACCAGGACTTTGCCATTGACCTTGGGCTGGAATATAACAAGAGCAGTCTGCAAAATGGGGTTGTATAATCAACATTTATCTTTCTTTTAAACTTACAAGAAAATCTGTCATTTGTCTGTTCTTGACAATTAAAACACTCAGAGGTTTAAAAGCACCTTTATAAATAGGGTTACAGATAGCTGAAGTGGGTGGGCAAAATTTGCCAGATGGAGTACAATGTGGGAAAATGCAAACCTGTCCACTTTGACAGGAAGAATAGAAAAGCTGTATACTATTTAAATGGATAGAGATTGCAGAACTCGGTGCCCAGAGGGATCTGGGTGTCCTGGTACATGAATCACAAAAAGTTAGTATGCAGGTACAGCAAGTGATTAGGAAGAAAAATTGAATGTTGGCATTTACTGCAAGGGGAATTGAGTATAAAAGTAGGGAGATTTTCCTGCAGCTGTACAGAATCTGGAGTACTGTGTACAGTTTTGGTTTTCTTATTTTAAAAAGGATATAATTGCATTAGAAGCAGTTCAGAGAAGGTTCACTCGACTTATTGTAGGGATTAAAGGTTTATTTTATGAAGAAAGGTTGAACAGGTTGGGCCTATACCCATTGGAGTTTAGAAGAATGAGAGGTGATCTTATTGAAAGATATAAGATCCTGAGGGGACTTGATAGAGTGGATAGCGGGAGGATGTTTCCTCTTATGGGGGAGTCTAGAACTCGGGGACATCGTTTAAGAATAAGAGGTCTCCCTTTTAAGATGGAGATGAGGAGAATTTTTTTCTGTCAGAGTGTCGTCAGTCTGTGGAATTTTCTTCCCCAGAGAGCAGTGGAGGCTGGGTCATTGAATTTATTCAAGGCTGAGTTAGATTTTTGATAGACAAGGGAATCAAGGGTTATTGGGGGCAAACAGGAAAGTGGAGTTGAAACCACAACCAGATCAGCCATGATCTTAACGAATGGCGGAGCAGGCTTGAAGGGCCGAATGGCCTACTTCTGCTCCTAATCCTATGTTCCTATAAAAACACATTATCTTTGGTCAGTCGAGAGGTGAAAAAGGGGGAACCATCCCTATCATCTCTCATCTGTGCGTAACAGATACAAATCCCCTTTTAGTTTATTTGTACAGAAAAAAAAGCTTTCCTTTCAGAGTATCAGGCTGTCTCTTGAATGTGCCGTGGCTTTTCATTGCTGTTGCTTTACCCAAAAGTCCATTTCAAGTGTTGGTCACTTTTTGTATGAAGAAGTGCCTTACTTGAATTATCACTTTCTATTTTGCTAATTTGAACTTGCATTCCCCCACCCCACCCACCCACCCTTGTCCTGCTGCAATAGCCTAACTTGAAATAACCTTCTGCTTTTATTCTTTCAGTGTCATTTACTATTTTATACATCTCCATGAAGCCTATCTCCTTTCAGGGAAAAAGAACAGATCTTCCCAGTCTTTCATTAGAGGTCAGACCCCTTATGCTGGAGACCAGCTTCATAGTTCTTTTCACTATCTCCAGGACCTGAATGTCTTCCTACATCTTGGTAACTAAATTTTAACACAATACTCAAGGTGCTGTCTGGAGGCACTTCTGCACAGTTTTAGCATGGAACTTTCTGGCTTGTAATGCATTGATCATGAACATTATTCTCATTTTATGGATCCACAATCTTTTACTTAAAAAGCCTTCCTTCCCCCTTTGTGGTGAAGGCAATCCTTGGTGTAACAAAAGCACCTATGGACCATGTTATACATGTCCTCTAGCTGGAGTGCAGAAATTGAGCTGTTAAGCCTTCTGGTGATTTGTTTGATGCCAACCTTCAACCTTCCCAACATCCAGAAAATGGTCGACGCAAACCAACATGTTAATAATGGACCCAAATTTCAGCAAAGGGCAAATAATTTAGTCCAAGACTACTATTTCATAGAGACAGGACCTATATTTGACCTCCTGGGGGCTCAGCTGAAACTCTAGGGACCAACCAGCACACCCCACACCAGCAAACACACAATCCTACCAGTATTGTACCCCTTTCCAAGTAGCAAGTGATAAAACTTTACAGAATGGATGCATGGAATCTTTTGAGTACAGAATTTGGAAAAATCTTTGAGGAAGTAACAAAGAAGATAGATGAGGGTAGTGCAGTTGATGTGGTCGACATGGTTTTTAGCAAGGCTTTTGACAAGGTCACACATGGCAGACTGGTTAAAAAAATAAAATCCCATGGGATCCAGGGAAATACAACAAGGTGGATACAAACAGGCTCAGTGGCAGAAAACAAAGGGTAATTGTTGACGGGTGTTTTTGCGACTGGAGGGCTGTTTCCAGTGGCCTTCCGCAGGGCTCAGTACTGGGTCCCCTGCTTTTTGTGGTATATATTAACGATTTGGACATAAATGTGGTGGGCGTGATCAAGAAGTTTGCAGACGACACAAAGATTGGCCGTGTGGTAGATAGCGAGGAAGGTAGCTGTAGGCTGCAGAAAGATATTGATGGTCTGGTCAGATGAGCAGAAAAGTGGCAAATGGAATTCAACCCAGAGAAGTGTGAGGTGATGCATTTGGGGAGGTCAAACAAGGCAAAAAAATACACGATTAATGGGAAAACACTGAGAGGTGTAGAGGGAGTGAAGGACCTTGGTGTGAATATCTACAGATCCCTGAAGGTAGCATGACAGGTTGATAAGATGCTTAAGAAGGCATATGGAATCCTTTTTTTTATTAGCTGAGGTATAGATTACAAGAACAGGGAGGTTATGCTGGAACTGTATAAATCATTGGTTAGGCCACAACTTGAGTACTATGTGCAGTTCTGGTCACCTCATTACAGAAAGGATGTAATTGCACTAGAGAGGGTACAGAGGAGATTTACAAGGATGTTGCCGGGACTGGAAAAATGCAGCTATGAGGAAAGATTGGATAGGCTGGGATTGTTCTCTTTGGAACAGAGAATGCTGAGGGGAGATCTGATTGAAATGTACAAAATTTTGAGGGGCCTGGATAGAGTGGATATGAAGGGTCTATTCACCTTAGCAGAGAGGTCAGTGACTAGGGGGCGTAGATTTAAAGTAATTGGTAAAAAGATTAGGGGGGAAATGAGGAAATGTTTTTTCACCCAGAGGGTGGTGGGGGTCTGGAACTCACTGCCTGAAAGGATAGTTGAGGCAGAGACCCTCAACTCATTCAAAAGAAGTCTGGATATGCACCTCAAGTGTTGTAATCTGCAGGGCTACGGACCAAATGCTGGAAGGTGAGATTAGAATGGGTGGAACGTTTTTCGGCCGGCACAGACACGATGGGCCAAGTGGCCTCTTTCTGTGCTGTAAATTTTCTATGCTTCTATGATTTAAGTGATAGATAGTGAGTAAAAGATATCCAAATCACTGGGCTTGGGATGATTTGTGGCTTCTCTCTTATGCTTTATAACTTCCTCTCAACTCATCCATTGGAGAAGAAAACTGTAGAGGCAGCGTTAGGACTGTGCAACCATATAATTGCAGGGAGCCCCAAGCCAGTCAACAGGCCCAAGCTCATCCAGTGAAGCAAGGCTAAAGCAATGGTAATGGCTGAGGAGAAGGTATTTTGAGAAGCTAATCCTTTCCTTCCTTTGGCCTCCTTGTCTCGAGAGACAATGGATAAGCGCCTGGAGGTGGTCAGTGGTTTGTGGAGCAGCACCTAGAGTGGCTATAAAGGCCAATTCTAGAGTGACAGACTCTTCCACAGGCGCTGCAGGTAAAGTGCTCCCACTGGCATTTGTGTTTCTTTCACTTGTTGCTGTGCCCTTTGCCACTTCTTGCTAAAACTGTAAATATTGACACATGACACCGGATGTGTGAGATTCCATTCTTTAATGGCAAAACTCAAGAAGAGGGGCAAAGTGGTGAAAGGAACCAGAGGTCTTTGAAGGGGGAGAGTGAGGCACTGGACGGACGTCCATCATTCATTGGCAGTAAGAGTGGATCTAGTCAAGGCTGTATCCTCAATAGAAGTGTTCTCAGAGGCAGCTCAAAGTGAGTTCCAGAACATGCAGCCCTGCAGGGTTGGAAGTGCTCAGGTGAAACATTCCTGGATCAGATGTTCCCTGGCATTAACACCGTCCTGATGAGACCTTTGAGTCCAGCGCTGGCTCCGGCTATCTCTCTGCACAGCCTGGGAACCTCTCAGCTCTGCATCCTCAAATTCTCCTCCTCTTCATCCACCTCCTGCTTCTCTTCTTCCTCCGATGAGCTATGTCATTCCAGGGCCTCACCCTCTTCAAGTCCCACACCTCTCTGGAGGGCCATCTTATGGAGAGCACAGCAGACCACCACAATGACAGAGACCCTGCAGTACTGCAGGGTACCACCTGACTGGGCCAGACACCAGAACCCCATCTTCAGAAGCCTGATAACTTGCTTGATGGTGGTCATTGTGACCAGATCGCTGTAGTTGTAACACCACTGTGTCTCTGTCTCAGGGTTATGTAAAGTTGTGAGTAACCATCTCTTCTAGGGATATCCCTTGACCCTAAAATCCATCCATGGAGTTTTGGTGGTGACATGAAGAGCTATGGCACCCTGTACTGCCAGGGGATGAAGACATCATGGCAGCTGCCAGGATAGTGAGTGCACACATGCATAAAGCTGCTGTTGTTGTCACAGACCAGCTGAACATTGAGGGAGTGGATGCCCTTCCTGTTGATGAATCTCACTGACCGCTCTCTCGGCACCTTGATGGCCATATGGATGCAATAGATGATGTACCGCACCTGCGGCAATCCAGCGATGGAGGCAAATCCCACTGCCCTTTGTGCCTGCTAGGCCCCATCTGTTTGAAATTGTATGTACTATCCAGTTTTCACAAATAGGATATCAGTGACCTCTGAGATGCAACGGTGCACTGCCGCTTGAGAAACACCACCAAGATCCACAGCTGATCTTTGGAAGGAGCCAAAAGTGTAGACATTCAAGGTCATAGTAACTTTAATGGCAACTGGTAGGGCACGACAAGCAGTGCTGCGAGGTGTGAGGTCTTCCGTTACAAAGGCACAAATCTCATATACCATCGGCCTGGATAGTTGCAGTGTCTTTTTCTCCGACATGTCCAGATAGCTTCATTTTCAACGGTACATAAAATGCTGCGGGTATGGCCTCTGTTGTCTTCCTGCCCCTTGTTCCTCTCCTCTGCCCTCCTCATGCCGTGGGCTCTGCCTCTGCTAATAAGAATGTTGATCCTTACCACTGCACAATACAATCTCTGAAAACCTTAACCCCATGTCCCACTATTAACTTGCTTGCACTCAGTTTCACACAATAATCTCTGGATATTCCCCCCCCCCCCCCACCTCCTACCATGGTCCCACAATCCCTGGAGGGTCAAGACTCCCTCCACTGCCTGACCGCATATTGACCACTCGCTCCGCTACCTCCACACACCCGATGGCACCTGTGTGCCAATGGCTGAGTGGCCCTCTCAGCCATGCTCCCTTTTATGGGCCAATTTAATTTCATGGTACTGCCTTGACTCGCTCCCTGCTGTGCTGCCAGCACCTTGCACCTGGACTGTCCCTGATCCATCGTGCAACCCATGCTCCCCCACCAAAATTCCAAACTTTCCCTTAATTAGCTGACAACAAGCTCATTAACAACATCTTATCCAAATTGGGTGGGTTTCCAGGTCCCGTCTTCCCCCATCCTGAGCAAAATCGCCAGTGACAGGAACGGTGATGTCAAGCCAGCCATCACCCGGTGGCACTAATTTCCGCGCCTGCCCATCTTCACACTCGCCTCCATCAGGGCCTAAAAATCCTAAACCAAGTCTCACAAAGAGATATTGGGGCCAATGACCAAAAGCTTGACCAAAGATGTGGCTGTCAGATCCTCCAGTAATGACACTTAGCAAGATTGAGATTTAACTTGCTTCACAGCCTTTATTTAGCCATCTTCACTCTCTAGATACACCCCTTCAACATGTACTCTTTAACCTTTAAACCCCCTAACTAGTGCAGAATATACCGTATTCTATCTAATATACAAGTCCACATAACACTAATTTGTCGTCTTGACAGTAGGTTTTAAGAAAGCATCTTAAAGGGGAAAGAGGGGTAGAGAGGTTGAGACATTTAGGGAGGCAATACCAGAGCTAAGGGTCCAGGCAACTGAAGGCACTGTCACCAATGGTTGAGTTAGTAAAATCAGGCATGCACAAGAGGCCAGAATTGGAGGAGCACAGATATTTCGGAGAGTTGTAGGACTGGAGGAGATTACAGAGGTAGGGAGGGCGAGGCGAATCCATGGAGGCATTTGAAGCCAAACTGTTGCTCAACCAGCCAATTGCCATTGTAGTGTAATGAGCACAGGGGTGATGGGTGAAAGGGACTAAGTTTAAGGAGGATGGAAGATGGAGGTTGTTTGCCAGGATTGCATTGGAATAGTCAAGACTAGAGGTAACAAAGTCATGAATCAGCAGTTGAGCTGAGGCAGGGATGGAGTCAGGTGCCATTCTGGAGTTGGAAACAGGTAGTTTTAGTGATGCTGCGGTAACGTGGTCGGAATCTTGCGGTAACGTGGTCAAACCAGGGGTGCAAACCGTCTGGTTCAGCCTCAAAGAGTTGTCAGGGAGAGGGATGGCACCCGTGGCCAGAGAATGGAGATTGTGGTGGAGGCCGAAGACAATGGCTTATTTTCTCCCAATATTTAGTTGGAAGAAAGTGGGTTGAAAGAGGTGATGGTGAATGTCATGCAGACCCCCACCTGCCAAGAATGAGGCATATTAATTTTGTCAGATGAACATTGATTTTAAACTGTTGCTGGAGTGAAGAAATGATTTGCTTGAAGATCACCGGACACTGGGCTAGAAAGACATTTGCATACTAAGAAATGCTGCTTGTAGAGACAAAGGACTATTCCCTGCTCCAATTAACCCAAATGAATTTTCATCACCAGACATTGAAGGTGTAAGGAAGCACACCTTCCAGGGCCTGCTAAAATGATACAATCCACAGAGCCAGCACTGGTTAAACCAGTTGGTCACATGACAAACTGGCTGGTCCAGGTTTTTTGAACTAGCCACAGGACAGTTTGAATTAAGAAGGCAGTTTTGCAACTGAAGCTGGAACAAGCAAGTCTCTAGCCTGGCTGTCTCTCTGTCTCGTTTTCTCCCAAGACACCGGACCCACAGAACACACGTAAACCTCAAGAAAGAAATGACGCCAACATCGAAACAAGTTGAAGCGTGAACTGGGCCCCAGTGAACAGCGGGATTTACCAGCAACCAAAGACTCCACATTGAACTTAAAGGATAATAAATACCTAACAGATATTGCCTCAAACTGTTCCCCTTTGTTCTTTCTACTTTTTCTGTCTCTATCTGCGTGTGTGTTTATCGTGTATGCATGGTAGCGTGGTCGCGTCACAAATGTGTAGTCATTAACCGGATTAGAGTTTAAGATGAATAAACTTCTACCTTTCTTGTTTAAATCTAAGGAAACCTGTCTCATTTCTTTAACTTACAACTGAAGCAGTGAACAAGGATTCACTGAGGGGGAGCTAAAAACATGGTGTTTCTAAAATTAAACCCTGTTACGGTTAAACCAGGCAAAGGCTGAGAGGGAACCCCTAGACCCCTTCTCACCTGGTCATAACAGTGAGGTAGAGCTGGATGTTGTCAGCATACATGTGCACACTGAGGTATTTTTGGATGACATCACCGAGGGGCAGCATGTAGCTGAGAAATATGGGGGGGGGGCGAGGGCTGGGGGCAGCGTGCAAGGATAGATCCTTGGAGGACACTAGAGGTAATGGTGCAGGAGGAGGAAGAGAAACCATTGCAGGTGATTCTCTAGCCATGACTGGATAGATAAGAATGGAGCCAGGTGAGTGCAGACCCACCCAGCTGGACAATGAAGGAGAGATGTTGGAAGAAGAAGGTGTGGTCAACCATGTCAAAGGCTGCAGAAGGTTGAGAAGGACAAAAGGAGATGGTTTACCTTTGCCAGTCACATACGATGTCATTATTGACTAGGATCAGCGCTGTTTGGTTCTGGGGCAGGGGCGGAACCCTGATTGGAGGGATTCAAACATGGAGTTCTGGAAAACATGGACATGGATTTTGGAGGTGATAGTACATTCAAAGACGTGGGAGAGGAAAGGGAGGTTAGAGATGGGTCAGTGGTTTACAAGGATGGGGGGGATGTCAAGGGTTTTTTTGCAGAGAGGGGTGATGCCATCAGATTTGGCTGAGTCATGGCTGAAGTGGGATAAAAAGACAAAATTCTTCAGAACTGTAAGTGTCACTCAACTACTCAGATATTGTACAAGATGTTGCTGCAGCTAAAGCATGAACAGCTTGTTCTGAGTTGTCAGATGGCACATACACTGAAATAACATTGATGTTTCAAGATCTTTGTACTTCCTCAATGGCATTAACTCTCGTGTTATCTCTCATCATTTTGTCGACTATTTTTACATAGAATGACATGAAATTACACAGAATGCACCATACAGAAGCAGGCCTTTCAGCCTAACTGTTTTATGCCAGTGTTTATGCTCCACATGAGCCTCCAACCACCTTACTATCAGCATATCCTTCTATTCCTTTCTCCTTCATGTAGTTATCCAGTTTACTCTTAAATGCATCTAAGAATTAAGTGCCTTTTTATACTGCCTACTGCAAGCATGCATTTTCATGATCATATATGTGTGGAGTTGACACCAGATTAAGTGAGTAGTATTTAGTATCTGTGTAGTGAGTTGTAGCAGCCCCAAAATGGATCTTTGCACAAGGCTCCGGAAGGCAAACGCTGCCCCTGGTTAGCTGTATAGGTGAATTCTATTAATTATACGTATTCATTCTGAATATTCAAAAGCAATTCAATTGAGCAGTTTTTTGGGCCTCTGAGGTGCTGTGAAATAGCACACAGGCTTATGCTGCGACCCATCATGCTCTTGAACTCTAAGCACCGAGTGAAGAGCAGGTGCTCTCCCAAAGAAGTCTCACTCCTTACCAACTGTTGTACACTTTCTTGGTGACCAGTTTTACAGTGGCACTTGTGGAACCCTCATAGTGAAGTGCCTGCTGGCCTGAATGACTATTAGTGTTGAGGAAGACCCAACTGGGAAAACGTGAGAAAATATTCCTTTTAAAGCTGGAGTGACAAAGGATCTCCATTGTAGTTTACCACATGCCCTTTGAAAACAGTGAAGCAGCCACACATAACATGTAATCCCTGGGATTCCACTTGGACCCCAACTCGAAGCAAAAAAAGAATTTGCCTTTATATAGGGCCAATCGCATCCACAGGACATCCCAAAGTGTTTCACAGCCCATGAATTACTTTTGGAATGTATTTACTATTGCTATGTAGGTAAGGGCAGACATTTTGTGTCCAGCAACATCCCACAAAACAGCAATGAGATAAATAACCAGTTAAGTGTTTTTGATGGTATTGGTTGAAGGATAAATGTTGACCAGGAAAACAGGGCAAGTCCCCTGCTCTTTGTCAAATAGTGCCACGGGATCTTTTACATCCACCTGAACAGGCAATCAGGGTCTTGGTTTGACATCTCATCCAAAGACAACACCTCTCACAATATAGCACTTTCTCAGTACTGCGCTGAAGTGGCAGGCTAGATTATGTGCTCAGGTCCTGGAGTTGGAATTGAGATAAAAGTGCTACCACAGAACTGAGCCGACACAACATAAAAGAGCGTTTACATCTGGAGATGAGATACTTATGAAACTGTCCAAATATTGAGCCGTCTTTTTTTAACTAAATAGTTGCAAGATGTGGGGCAGATAGCTGAACAGACCAATCCTGATGACAGAGTTATTAAGAAATGGATATTCTCCAAAGGGATCTGTTGCTGATATTGCTCCAGTAAGTCTACTCTACTGTTTGTAGTACAAAATGGTCACTATAAAGAGTTTTAAGGAGAACTGTGGAATTAGAATATTTTATAAAGTAATGATTCAAGTAGTACTATATGTTCAAGGTCATTTTCTTGCATCTATATGAAGAGCAGTGCATCAGGAGGCTCCCCTTCTCCAGCCAAACTTCTGTAAAACTGCAGCCTCCTGCAACAGTACCTGCTGGTTCAGGGGCCCATGCTTTGCCAGTGGCTGTCAAAGTCACCACAGCCTGTAACTTCTTTGCCAAGGGCTCCTTCCAGTCTGCTACAGGGAGCATCTCCCTCATATTCCCAGCCTGCCGTACACAACTACATTAAATAGGTCACCAATGCCCTGTTCATTAGGGACTAAACAGTTGTTTCCCCATTGGCCTCCACAGTGTCATGGTCCTGTAATTTTTTTTCGGGAATATGCAGTTTGCCTTTAAGGCTTGCAAGGGATCAGTATTGCTTTAAGAACCGGCAACCCTCAGGAGTTATAGGAAGGTGCATTTTTGTTGCCTTAGAAACAGCCATTTGGAGACTGCGATTCAAAGGGTACATTCTTGTTACCATAGAAACAGCCACTGGGCATGAGTCTCATGCGATACATTTGTTACAATTCAGTTTTGAACTGGCTTTTAGTTGAAGACAGTTTACTCTAACAGAACACAGAGACATACAGACACAGCTGGTGTTGGCACCTGAAGAAAGAGCTTGCAACCATTTAAACTGAAGGAATACGATTTTAGTCTGTTTATTATTATCTCTCAAAATTCAAAAAAAAAGTCAAGCCAAAACAGAGATCTCTGGTAATTTAAATTGAAGAAAGGGAAGTTAGACTGTGACATTCTTTTATCCCTCAAAAAACTCTGAAGTCAAATTAATTCTATTGAAAGTGTTTGCAAGTCTTAATTGTTGAAATTCACTGGAGAAGGAAAGCATCACCGACTGCTGAAGTTAGACAAGGGACTGTTCTACTGTGGAAGAACCTTTTTTTTTGCATTGGACAACTGTGAGGACTTCAAGCAACATTGGATTGTAATTTTTTCTATTTTAAATGTTGTTTATATCTTCATAGTGCTTAAGAATTTAGTTCTTCTAATTAAAGAGTTAATTTGCTGATTAGAAGACACCTGGTTTGGTTAGCCTCATTCGGGGGTTAATAGATGGTACAATTTGGCTGGGTCTTTCTTTAATTTGGAAAGTTTTAAATGATATGCTAGTCGATCTGTGGAGCGACGGGATTGAATTAACAGTGTGTTGGTCCCACCACAATCAGAATCATATATTTTGATTGGGGGCTTTGACAGGAGCGGTCGGTCATAACAACAGTCAGCTGGAAAGTGCTTGAGAGTGTGCCACAGTGGCTGTTTTCTCTATCACCCAGGGTGTCACTGGCACCAGAAAATCAGCCAGCAGCATTTGTGAGTAGAAAAGGCCACCACTCCATGAATGTCCATTAGTTGCCAATCATTGAAACAGGAACATGCAAGTTTATGCAAGGTAAACCGTGACAGTCAACTATCATTCCAATATTTGGTCCTTTCACCAACGGGGCAGGATGGCTGCTGCAGTACAAGAACGACCCCCTACACACATGGCTTATGACAACCCTCCACAATCTCACTACACCTGAGAAATGACACTGAGAAGCTACTAGAGAGCCATTGCAGACCAAAGTGCCAAATGTGATAAAGGTGATGAATTTAATTCCCAATACAACGATTGCCATCTAGTCGTTTCTCATTCAAATGTCAACCCATAAAAAAAAAGGGTTTACCTAACATCACACTTCGAAAACTACTTCATTGGCTGTAAACCACTTTGGGACAGCCTGAGGTCATGAAAGGTGCTACATAAATGCAGGTCTTTCTTTTCTTCTTAACTCCCTGACTCTGACGATGGGCTCCCCTGGAAGCCTCTGCGAAGTCGTTGGGAGGCTGCTGTTGTTTGTGTGGGGACTTGAGAAGCTCCTGGTAAGTGACTTTGGGGTGCTTGGGCCTGTGAGGACCCAGTTGCAGACTGCAGCATCTCAGCTGCTGCCGGGAAGTCTGACCCAACTGACTCGCTGGCAACATGGCAGGTATTGGTTCAGCAGGTGGCAAAGTATCAGACCTCCTGACAAAGGGCAATATGTCCTGCTTCCATCTTACCGCAGCCACTCCTGTGGGGCTGGGGTCACCAGTGCCACTAATCTGCTGTGGAACAGTTTTCATATTAAAGCCCCTATCCAATTGCTCCACCAATTTCTCATGGTGGATGGACGTCACTGTGAGCTGGAGCAAAAGTTTGAGCCCAGACACTGTATATCAGCCGTCTGAGCTTCCCCCAAAGCTGCAAAGGCTGGTGACACTGACTCCCATTGTGAGGGCCCAGCTGCAGCATCCCTGGAAGTGGCTGCAGTCTCCAGAGTAGACTGTAGTGTGCTGTTGCTATGCGACGTGACACAACACAGGCTAGAAGTTAACACATCCGCACGTTCAGCCATGGTGCTGAAACTCCTTGTCAGCCTTTCCAATACCAGGTGTAATGTCCTCAGGACTGGAGTTAGGTTTAGCCGAATTTAATATAAGGTATGAGGCAAAGACAGACACAGCAGGCTGCTGAACAAAGGCTTCTTCTTTATTCTGTTTTAGTTTCACTTTCCCTTTGTTAGCATGTATGTTCTACAGCAGCCTCTCGAGTACACAATGCAATTGCAATTTTAGAACACTACAACACTACATCCATCCCCTTAGTAAATAAGAGGCATAGCATGTTTCAATGATTTGTTCCTAAAAATGTAAACAATAAACTTAAATAGTTCACTTCGTAACATAGTCACTTAAATGTTTTTTCTCACGGGTAGGATATTGGCTGATGTCAGAGGCTGGATTTTGTGAAGGAGGTGGGGCTCCCGGCGTCGTGCCAAAAAGGTGAGGGAACCCTGTCACTGCATTTTTCAGCCCCACCCCGGAGTGATCCTCCGGACTTTTGGGGTTAATGTTTTAGGAGGAGGGATCCCTGCCCATTTAGAGACTTTATAGGGACGGTGATCCTTTCTCCAAGAACTGTCGGTCAATCACAGCTCAGCAGTATCGGCAGCATTACTGGGAGCGGTGGCCACTGCCGGTACTGCAGAGGCCTCGGACCCAGGCCCAGCGGTGGAATCCCGGACCAGAGGTAGGTGAGGTGGGGTCACCGAGGCCACCGCTCCCAGAAGGCCCAGTGGGGGGAATGGAGGGGGTGGGGGCAGTCGTTCGGTCCAGGGGGAGCGAGGTCCCGGGGGGTACAGTTGTTCCCGGGGGCGGGGGGGGGGGGGCGTCCTCCATGGGCCACAAATTGCCCACAAAGGAGGACACCCCCACCCCCCAAGCCCACAGGGAAGGCGCCTCGTTTTACAAGGCATGCTCCCCGCATCGCGGAGGCCCCCCCCCCCACCCCGCCTTGGCGGTAAGATCCTAGCAGCAGCAGGAAGAGGCCCTTAATTGGCCGTTAATAAGCAACTCAAGGGCCTCAATTGGCCTCTGGGCAGGAAGGTCGTCGTCAGCCTACCCCGCCTCCAGGAACATCGGAACTGGGAATTCTAGTGTCAGGTTCCATGGCGGGCTGTTCCTCTCCAATTCACCGACCCCCCCTCGCCATGAAAACCACCTTCCAGACGAGCACAAAATCCGGCCCCTGATTTGGTCTCATTTGACTCATATTCTTCATCTGAGGTGTCAATGTTGGAATCAGATTCAATGCTTGCAAGTGGCATTTTCAGTGCTTTGAAGATTGATGAGTTTCTTGTGATGATTAGTGAATCACGCTTAGCAGTGATTATTGATCCTTTTGTGTTGGCCACAACAAATGGTTGGATGTCATAAGGGGTTATTTGTTTTCCAATATGACCATCACATTTCACAAGTACATTATCTCCTGGCTTTAGCGGTGTAGCTCGAAATTTCATGTTTTGTTCTGCATTTTCTTTCATTTGATCCTTCTGTTCTTGATCGTGTTTGTGTACACGTTGATCAATAGCTCCGTGGGGTAGCTCAGGAAGACGTGTGTGCATAGGATGTGCAAAGCTGAGTGTAACTGGAAGTTTTCCAGTAGTCGAATGAGGTGGCACTCTGTAATTACAAAGGAAGTGATATAGCTCTTGCTTCCATGACTTCTTCTCAGCTGTAGCTGTAGTCATAGAGTCATAGAGTTATACAGCACAGAAACAGGCCCTTTGGCCCATCGTGTCTGTGCCAGCCATCCAGCACCTAACTATTCTAATCCCATATTCCTGCACTTGGCCCGTAGCCTTGTATGCTATGGCGTTTCAAGTGCTCATCTAAATACTTCTTAAATGTTGTGAGGGTTCCTGCCTCTACAACCCCTTCAGGCAGTGTGTTCCAGATTCCAACCACCTGCTGGGTGAAAAAAAATTTCCTCAAATCCCCTCTAAACCTCCTACCCCTTACCTTAAATCTATCCCACCTGGTTCTTGACCCCAACACTAAGGGAAAAAGTTTCTTCCTATCTAACATATCAATGCCCCCCATAATCTTGTACACCTCAATCATGTCCCCCCTCAGCCTTCTCTGCTCCAAGGAAAACAACCCTAGCCTTTTCAGTCTCTCTTCGTAGCTGAAATGCTCCAGCCCAGGCAACATCCTGGTGAATTTCCTCTGCACCCTCTCCAGTGCAATCACATCCTTCCTATAGTGTGGTGACCAGAACTGTACACAGTACTCCAGCTGTGGCCTAACTAGCGTTTTATACAGCTCCATCATAACCTCCCTGCTCATATATTCTATGCCTCAGCTAATAAAGGCAAGTATCCCATATGCCTTCCGAACCACCTTATGTATCTGTGCTGCTGCCTTCAGTGATCTAAGGACAAGTACACCAAGGTCCTTCTGACTTTCTGTACTTCCTAGGGTCCTACCATCCATTGTATATTCCCTTGCCTTGTTAGTCCTCCCAAAATGTTGGGCAGCACAGTGGCGCAGTGGTTAGCACCGCAGCCTCACAGCTCCAGCAACCCGGGTTCAATTCTGGGTACTGCCTGTGCGGAGTTTGCAAGTTCTCCCTGTGACCTTGTGGGTTTTCGCCGGGTGCTCTGGTTTCCTCCCACATGCCAAAGACTTGCAGGTGATAGGTAAATTGGTCATTATAAATTGCCCCTAGTGTAGGTAGGTGGTAGGGGAATATTGGGAAGGTGGGGATGTGGTAGGAATATGGGATTAGTGTAAGATTAGTATAAATGGGTGGTTGATAGTCAGCACAGACTCGGTGGGCCGAAGGGCCTGTTTCAGTGCTGTATCTCTAAATAAATAAAAATAAAATAAAAATGCATTACCTCACACTTCTCAGGATTGAATTCCATTTGCCACTGCTCCGCCCATCTTACCAGCCCATCTATATCGTCCTGTAATCTAAGGCTTTCCTCCTCAATATTTACACCACCACCAATTTTCGTGTCATCTGCGAACTTACTGATCATACCTCCTATATTCACGTCTAAATCATTAATGTACACTACAACAGAAAGGGTCCCAGCACCGATCCCTGTGGTACACCACTGGTCACAGGCTTCCAATCCTAACAGCCCTCGACCATTAACCTCTGCCTCCTGCCACTAAGTCAATTTTTGATCCAATCTGCCAAATTGCCCTGGATCCCATGGGCTTTTACCTTCTTAACCAATCTCCCATGCAGGACCTTATCAAAAGTACGTATCACTTTTTTCAAGGTTCACATAAATCTTTTCAACTTCTCCATTAGCTCTTGGCCAATGGGGTGTCATTTTCCTATGAGTGAACCCTAGGTAGTTTGCAAATTTGCTGAACTCATTGCTGTTGAATGGGGGTCCATTGTCACTTCTTACCATTTGAGAGATTCCAAACAATGCAAAGATCTGATCAAGCTTCGGGATGACCGCTTTTGTTGAAGTTGACATAACTAATTCCATGATTGGGAATCTGCTGTAATCGTCAGTGACAACAAGCAGGTGTTCACCTGTTGGCAAATCTGTGAGTCAATGCTGACTTCAATCCATGGTCCTGGAGGTAGTTCGGACATCTTGAGAGAATCATGAAGATTTGACATTCTGGTTGCTTTACATGCCAAACACTGATTGATTTTGTGCTCTATCATACGGTCAATTCCTGGGAATCACACTTTTTCCCTAAGGCGTGGAAGTTCCTTCCCTGTCTGTTTCCTGACGTGAATGGTATTCATCGCCATTGATGCGCAACTAGAAGAACATTAGAGTCAACATGCATCCTGTATGTAACACCTTTCAATTTGCCGTTACCAGTGCAGTGATCAGCATACAGTTCAAGAATGTTTTTGTTATGCGAAGGCATCGCATATGTGACTGCAGTCATGTGCAGAGCTGTTGCTGTGTGGAAACTGATAAGCGTGTCACATTCTCCAGATATGACACAGAATAGAGCTTTCATTCTGGTGTCTTTGAATGAGACTGGCGTTTCAAACATTCTGAGGATTTTCAGCGGTTTGTCACTGTTGTAAGGAAAAAGTTTTGTATTCCCTGGTTTACAGAGAATGGGGAAATCCAGAAGTTTGTTGAATGTTTTGTCTCCCATGACATTGACAGACACTCCTGTGTCTAAGAGAGCATATATGTCTGAGCAGCCAATGGTCACTGTCACACATGGCTGTTTACTGTGTCATGAGTTCTTTTATGTTGTCTGATGCAACATAAATGAGATGCATGGAGTCCAGTTGGTTGAAGATCTCAAAACAGGATTATTACAGCTGAACTATTATTTCCAGTACAGAGTAAACTATTTAGAGAACCTTACTCTAGGTGTTACAGTGCAGAGGGATCATGCTTTGAGTCACATGACTATGTCTGGCACTTAGCGCATTAGCCTACTAAGATTTTAAAGGGACATCACTCTTAAAGGCAATCATACAACATTCCCTTTCTTTCCAAAGATAAGTCTTGTATGCTAAAAGTAAAAACACATAAATTAGATAACAACAAAATGTAGAGATTTTGAACTTTACATGTGCAGAAGCATAAACGTCCATGTATCATTTCAGTGGTTTGACAACTCAACCAGATCTGCTAATGGTATAACCTTCTGGGGATGTGGATTTCATCCTTGGCTGTTTTGGGTTTGCAGTCATGTTGTCACTGTGTTGGTTGTTGTCCTGTTGTTCCATCACACCCTCATCTTCGTAGTGTGTTCTTTCAAGTCTGCTGTGCGTAATTGGAGTATTGCACACTTCTCTTAGCTGGATACAGTTCCTTCTCAACACCGCTCCACTAGGTGTTGTAATCTCGTCCTGTCTACTTGTAGATCCAGTGGAACTTCTTTATTCTTGCTTAAGTTTGGCAATCTACTAAGCATATCTGAAGTGACCATTTTGGTATCCGGTTTGTAGCAGACATCGAAGTTGTACCCCTGTACTTTCACTAATAGCTGCTGTAGTCAAGGTGGTACGCTTATCAATGGTTTGCGCCAGATCATCTCCAGTGGTTTGTGGTCAGTTTCCACCATGAACTGCTTGCCATATAGGTAGGTGTGGAACCTTGTGATCCCAAACACCAGAGCAAGTGTTTCACGCTCTCTGTTTGAGTAATTGGATTGTGCTGAGGATAAACATTTGGACCCAAATGCAACTGGCTTGCCATCCTGCAGGATGCACGCTCCTAGCCCTTTCTGTGAGGAGTCAACTTCCAGGATTGTCTTCTTTCTTGGATCAGAGTACTGCAGGGTACAGGTTTCTGCTGACAATGGTTGTTTGAGAGACTCAAATATATGCTGATGGTCCTCCTGCCATACAAATAGTATGTCTTTCTTTAGGAGCTCTCTCAGCGATGATGATATGTCAGAAAAATTTGAAATGTATGGTGCCAAAAAGTCAAAAAATCCAAGACATAGACACATAGAAACATAAAAAATAGGAGCAGGAGTAGGCCATTCAGCCCTTCAAGCCTGCTGCACCATTATGATCATGGCTGTTCATCCAACTCAGTAACCTGTTCCTGCTTTTTCCCCATATCCTTTGATCCCTTTCACCCCAAGAACTATATCTAACTCCTTCTTGAAAATATGCAATGTTTTGGCCTCAACTGCTTTCTGTGGTAGCAAATTCCACAGGTTCACCACTCTCTGGTGGAAGAAATTTCTCCTCATCTCAGTCCTGAAAGGTTTACCCCATATCCTTAGACTATGACCTCTGGTTCTGGACTCCCCCCACCATCGGGAACATCCTTCCTGCATCTACCCTGTCAAGTCCTGTTAGAATTTTATAGGTTTCTATGAGAACCCCCCTCACTCTTCTGAACTCCAGCGAATATAATCCTATCTGACTCAATCTCTCCTCATACGTCAGTCCCACCATCCCAGGAATCAGTCTGGTAAACCTTCGCTGCACTCCCTCTATAGCAAGAACATCCTTCCTCAGATAAGGAGACCAAAACTGCACACAATATTCCAGATGGGGCCTCACCAAGGCCCTGTATAATTGCAAGATCTCTGGAGGTCTTCCTTGACTTGTGGGGTAGGCCTTACATAGAACCATAGAAAAATTACAGCACAGAAGGAGGCTATTCAGCCCGTTGTGTCCGTGCTGGCCGAAAAAACTAGCTGCCCAATCTTATTCCACCTTCCAGCACCTGGTCCATAGCCTTGCAGGGGTGACAGCACTTCAGGTGCATGTCCAGGTACCTTTTAAAAGAATTGAGGGTTTCTGCCTCCACCACCGATCCAGGCAGTGAATTCCAGACACCCACCACCATTTGGGTGAAAAAGTTTTCCCTCATGTCCCCTCTAATCCTTCGACCAATCACCTTAAATCTGTGCCCCCTGGTAATTGACCTGTCTGCAAGGGGAAACAGGTCCTTCCTGTCTATTCTATCTAGGCCCCTCATCTCCTGGATCAGGACGGATTCCGCATCCGGACTAGATGGAGCCAAAGAAATTAAGCTGACTTAAATTCACCTGGCACCTCTTGCTGTTAAAAATGAGCCCTTTGCAAGGAGCTACTGTCATCAGTGAATAGAGATTTCAATCATGTTCTTCTTTGGTTTTGCCCATCACCTCAATGTCATTGGCAATGCATGTGCAGCCAGGCATGTTTTCTATAATTTGTCCATATGTTGCTGAAACAGATATTGATTGACAGATAAGCTGAAGGGTAGTCTCTGGAAGCAATATCTTCCAAATGGTGTTCTGAAGTTGGTGGCTTCTTGAGATTCCTTAGCTAGGTGTACCGACCAATATCCATGTTTAGCATCCAACTTGGAGAAGAATTTGGCTCCTGTGAACTTGGGATTCAATTCCTCTAATGGTGGAATCTTGTGGGGGCATCTCTTTAAGGAGAAGTTTAGATGCCTCTGATCTAGACATACCCTGATTGCTCCATCCTTCTTCATGACGCACATGATTGAGCTGCACCAGTCTGTGTGATGATGCATACGACGGATGATGCCATTACCTTCCATGTAATCCAACTCGCGCTTAAGCCATTCTTTTATGTTCATGCTACACTTTCTGGGAGGGTTGACTGATGGAATTGCATCCTCTCTGAGGTGCAGTATGGCATTGCCTTTGAAATCTCCTATGACGTCAAACCTGTTCGGGTACATTTGTTATAGTTTGTGGACTGACCCAATACAGGTACACTTGGTCTCTTCTGCTGTAATGGGTACCCTGATGACCTTGTGGATGGACATGATATTGAGGTCCTTACATACTGGTAGTCCTGCCACTACTGGTCCACTCGTGTCTACTAGGTAGAATATTTGTGGTTTCCATGCCGACTTACCATATTTGCCTTGTTTGCCTTTGCTCCACGACCTTCTGGTCAGCTATTCTGTGACCTTTGTGGTTGACAGGGCCCTCAACCGTGTCCGGCCCATTTCCCACACCTCTATCCTCACCCCTTCCCCTCCCTCCCAGAACCGTGACAGGGTTCCCCTTGTCCTCACTTTCCACCCCATCAGCCTCCATATCCAAAGGATCATCCTCCACCATTTCCGCCACATCCAGCATGATACCACTACCAAACACATCTTCCCCTCCCTTTCCCTGTCAGCATTTCGAAGAGATCATTCCCTCCGCGACACCCTGGTCCACTCCTCCATTACCCCCACCTCCTCGTCCCCTTCCCACGGCACCTTCCCCTGCAATCGCAGGAGGTGTAATACCTGCCCATTTACCTCCTCTCTCCTCACTATCCCAGGCCCCAAACACTCCTTTCAGGTGAAGCAGCGATTTACTTGTACTTCTTTCAATGTAGTATACTGTATTCACTGTTCACAATGTGGTCTCCTCTACATTGGGGAGACCAAACGTAGACTGGGTGACCGCTTTGCGGAACGCCTCCGCTCAGTCCGCAAGCAGCACCCTGAGCTTCCGGTTGTTTGCCATTTCAACACTCCCCCCTGCTCTCATGCTCACATCTCTGTCCTGGGATTGCTGCAGTGTTCCAGTGAACATCAACGCAAGCTCGAGGAACAGCATCTCATTTACCGATTAGGCACACTACAGCCTGCCGGACTGAACATTGAGTTCAATAATTTCAGAGCATGACGGGCCGCCCCATTTTACTTATATTTTTAGTTATTTTTTCTTTTTTCTTATTTATATATGTTTTTTGTGTTTGTTTTATTTTATTTCATCTTAGTTTGTTCAGTTTGATTACCTTTTATTTCATGTTTGTACTTGCGGCAGTTCAATTTTCAGTCCATTCACACCCTATCTGTACTAATGCTTTGTCTTTCAAGACACCATTAACATATTGTTTGCCTTTGCTCCATGACCTTCTGGTTAGCTATTCTGTGATCTTGTCCTATCTACACCTTCTCCTTTGTTATCTCTTGCCCCATCCCCGCTTTACTTGCTTATAACCTTTCACATTTCTAATATTTGCCAGTTCTGAAGAAGGGTCACTGACCTGAAACGTTAACTCTGCTTCTCTCTCCACAGATGCTGCCAGACCTGCTGTGTATTTCCAGCATTTCTTGATTTTATACCATATCTGCATTGCATTGTTAGTGTGCCACTGCAAGGAATGGGTGACCCATTGTATGCAGATAGCTTGGCAGTTGTCGGTTATATCATTGATTTCAAATGGCTCCAGTACATAACTTTGAGGATTTGGACTGGTAGGGTATTTGTACTAGTGCCAGTGTCAATCTTGACCCTGAGTGTATGTTTGCCAGCTTTCTTTGGGCACATAATGTTGAGAGTGGCAAAAGCTTCCAGTTGTTTGATTTCATCAACATGATGGGCTGAATTTTTCCAGATCGCTGCCGATCTCATCAAACTTCAAAAATGGCGGGGCGCACATGCGACAAATGCTCCATGGAGCCGCCGCAATATTTGGCGCGGTAGCTCAGTTATATTGCCGGGGCGGTCGGCCCACTCCCGATGACATGGAGGGGGTGGGCACTCCATCCCTGCCAATGGAGTCCAACGCCACTGCGCAGGCACCGGTGCCATTTTTAAAGGGCTTCTAGCCCTTCAGTTCAATTTAAATTTTTAAAGTAACTGGTCCTGAAAAATTAAAATGAAAAATGTATTAAAAGTTTTAATCCCCTCTCCCACCCCCTCAATGAGTAAGCAGTTTATTAGTTCCCCTTCCCCCCACCCCCACCCCCGCCAGAAGCACTGACATTACCGTCCCGACCTTTCCCCCACAAAGTTTATTAACTCTGACATTTACCTCTTCCCATCACCCCCTAGACCAATCAGGAAGTTTTCACCCTGCTCCGCCCCCGCCCTGAAAACGTAACTCCTCCGCCCCCCCGCCCCCCCCCCCCGCCATCAGCATTCCGCCTTGGATCTCTGAATGGAGATCCGAAGGCACAGGAATTCCGGCAACTGGCTGTGATATTGCAGCGAGATGGCTGGTGCAACGAGGTAAGTATTCATTGATAAATTAAAATAAATTTACACATTTAATTGAATTTGCTGTCGCTGAACGGCAGGGGGAGGGGGTCCGCCACGAGGCCTCCCTGCCGCCGGTAATATGGGGTGGGGCCTTCCCAGTGTCTTGGCCCATGGTGGGCCTCTCCCGGAGGTATTTTCCGGGCCCCCCCACCATGACTCCCGACATCAAGGGGCTGGTAAAATCCAGCCCGATGTGACAGGTTCACAATGTGCTTGCAGGTTCATTTTCTGACTGAGAATTACTTCTCTCTGGGTCTTGTCTTAGGTCTGTTTCACTGTGGACCTTGTGTATCGGCTTGCATTTCTGCAGGTCTCTGAGGCACTCCTTACTGCTGTTGCCCTGTTGTTGCACCTGTCATCTGTTTGTTTGTACCCTACTGTGGCTTTTGGGCTGTGTCTTTGGAGCCAGGTTTCTTGCATAGGCAGGCCCAGTGTCCTTTTGCACCTCACGCCTTGCACAGGTCTTGAAATGCGGGACAACCTCACCCTGAGTAGGACCAACCATACTTACCACACAGCTTGCTTACTCTTTTCGACCTGGTTATCATCCCGATACTGTTGGCTGCATCTAGTGCATTCAGGTGCTGTTGTCCAGCTACAATGGCTTCGTATTTCCTGCCATCATCGAGCAGCACATCAATGTTGTGACCTTTCTTTTTCCACGAGAAGTCTTCTTGAAACGCTTCAATGGGTGTTGATATGATCACCAGCTCCATTATTCAGTCCGACAGCTCAGTTTCTAAGATGTCGCATTCATTGCCCTTACTGCGGCATCTGCTGACGAACTGATCTATTGATTCCTGTGGCTGTTGCCTGTAGGACATCAATTCCAGGTGGTGAATTCTAAATTCACTCATAAATGGAGTTGATCTTCCAACATTTTCCATATTTTTGTGGGATCTTTCTGGTCCTCATCAAATAATCCAGAGGTGTTGATGCTGTGTAACCCTCATTTCCAACTGCTGTAAGTATTTTCACAGCCTGTTTTTATGGTTCTACAATGAGTTGGTCTGTGAAGCTTAACTGCATTCTTTGTTTGAACAGTTGCAGCTCAGACAGGATAGACAGTTCATGCTGGGAAATTTGGAATCCATCTTCCTGTTGTTCTTTTGTTTTAAGCTTGCTTTAAGATTTGTTCTATAACTCTGTACTGTATCCCCTTTAAGAAACTGTCTGTAATTTACACTAGCTGCTTTGATTGATAGGAGCAGGTGTTTGCTAATGCTGTGTGTTTATCTTGCTTCCAGCACTTAAGCCTGTTCTGTTTACACAGCTGTTCAATAGACAGTTCAATAGCTTTTTTTAGAGCTTATTTATGTTGTTCACACTGGAGTGGTTTTAATAGTTGTTTTCACTGTGGCTTAATGAATGGAAGCTCTTATTCAAGCTCAAGTGATTTAATGGTTTTTTTAAACTTTGGCTGAGTGGATGAAGGCTATGCTGTGATTGGATTTTCCCATGCTTTTTGCTATCGGGTGCCCCCAGTAATGGCGCCAACCTCGATCAGCCTAAGATAAAAATTGGGTCTTCCCCATTTTTCTTCTTATGGATCCCATGACTTGGATGCAGGGATAGAAGGTACTATAGCCAAATTTGTAGATGACACTAAAATAGGTGGGATAGTAAGTTGCAATAAAGAAATAAGAAATTTACAAATGGATATGGATAGGTTAGGTGAATGGGCCAAAATTTGGCAGATGGAGTTTAACATGGATAAGTGTGAGGTTATACATTTTGGTCAGAAGAATAGAAAGGCAAATTATTATCTAAATGGAGAGAGACTTCAGAGTGCTTCGGTGCAGAGGGATCTGGGTGTCCTCGTGCATGAATCACAGAAAATTAGTATGCAGGTACAACGGGTAATAAGGAAGGCAAATGGAATTTTGGCATTTATTGCTAAAGGCATTAGTGAGTCCGCACCTGGAGTATTGTGTACAGTTTTGGTCCCCTTACTTGAGGAGGGATGTAGTTGCATTGGAGGCAGTTCAGAGGAGGTTCACTAGATTGATTCCAGAGCTGAGGGGTTTGTATTATGAAAAGATTGAGCAGTTTAGGCCTTTACTCTCTAGAGTTTAGATTAATGAGAGGAGATCTAATTGAGGTATATAAGATGATTAAGGGGATTGACAAAGTAGACGTAGAGAGGATGTTTCCTCTGGTGGGGCAATCTAGAACGAGAGGTCATAGTTTTAGGATAACAGGTAGCAGATTTAAAACAGAGGTGAGGAGAAATTACCTCTCAAAGGGTCGTGACTCTGTGGAATTCACTACCCCAGAATGCGGTGGATGCCGGGACATTAAGTAAATTTAAGGAGGAGATAGACAGATTTTTAATTACTAATGGGTTGAAGGGTTATGGAGAATGGCAGGAAAATGGAGTTGAGGATGAGATTAGATCATCCATGATCGTATTGAATGGCACAGCAGGCTCGAGGGGCTGAATTGCCTACTCCTGCTCCTAGTTCTTATGTTCTTAAATGAGATGCATGGAGTCCAGTTGGTTGAAGATCTCAAAATAGGTTTATTACAGCTAACTATTATATACAGTACCAAGGTAACTATTTACAGAACCTTACTCTAGGGTGTTATAGTTGTCGAGGGATTCAGGCTTTGAGTCACATGACTATGTCCTGGCACTTAGCTCATTAGCATACTAAGAGCTTAAAGGACTTCGCTCTTAAAGGCAATCATACAACATGCTGTGTCTGAGAGAGAGGACTAAAGTATGTTCAGGCTCATCCACCTCTATTTTGGCTACATTCTCTCACCTTGGTGCTGTGATATGCATACATGGCACCCTTTGTTGGTATTGGTCTTAGTAGTTGATTTTGCTGATGAGCGACAAACATGAGCAAAGTGGTTGTATTTTCCACAGGCTTTACACTGTTTACCAGTAACAGGACACTCTGTCCAGTGTGGGTAAACACCACCACAGTGGAAACATTCTTTGGATGAGTTGCAACTCTGTGAAACGGCTTTTTTCGCTTTGCAGGTGCTTTACTGGCATGTGAGTGATGAACAGGGTCACAGGAGTTGAGATTGGAGTATGTTAGTTTTTGTTAGCATCCTCGATTTCAGTAGCTCTGGACACTAAGGGTGATAGTGATCTTGCTAAATCCAACAGCTCTGACAGCTTTCTGTCTTTCTCGAGTGCTTTTCGGCATTGTTGACTGAAGAGACCGCCTTCGATAATTTGTGTTTTGATTTCCCTTTTGTCATGTTTGTTGTATCTTATTGCTAGCATTTCAGATGCTAGGTTGAGCTTGGTTTACAGAGATCGCAGAGTCATTGTAAATCTAAGCAGTAACTCATTTACATGGGCTATGTACATTTTCCATAAGCCTGCCTAGCTTTTACTCTGCATGATGCTTATTGCTTCTCCCCAAGCCCATTACACATGTGATCTCTTACATCATCATCACAGTGGGAGGTGTTCCTCTCACTATCCCAAACATTAACCCTTTCAGACCCTTATACTACAATGTTCAACATCACCGAAATCACATCTGATAGCTAGTTGCCCCAATCAGGTACAATAGTAGTCGATTGTCTCATTTGCTCCTTGCTTAGTGCATCGAAAGTAAATGGTTTCATTTATGGTGTTTTTCTTGGGCGTAAAGTAGGTCGTCAGCGCATTTTTTGCTGAGTTGTAGTCATTTTTCTCAGGCGTAAGTGTCTCAAAGATATCCTCTAATTCTTCACCTCCATAGTGTAGAATAGAATCATACAATCATAGAATATGGGGGCCTTTTGGCCTTTCATGTCTGTGCCAGTTCTCTGAAAGAGCAACCCAGCAAGTTCCACTCTCTTGTTCTTTCCCCATAACCTTGCAATTTTTTTCTCTGCAAATGTTTTCTCTTCAGATAGTTATCTGATTCCCTTTTGAACGCCATGGTGCACTCTGACTCCACCATACTCATAGGCAGTGGATTCCAGATCCGAACCACTTGCTATACGAAAAAGTTTTCCTCACATTGTCTCTGGTTCTTTTGCCATTCACCTTAAATTGGTGCCCTATGGTTCTCGACCCTTCCGCCAATGGGAACAGTTGAACAGTTTCTTCCTATCTTCTCTATCCAGATCCCTCATGATTTTGAACACCTCTATAAAGCCTCCTCTCAACCTTCTCTAAGGAAAACAACCCCAGCTTCTCCTATCTATCCATGTAACTGAAATCCCTCATTTCCAAAACCATTCGTGAATCTTTTCTACACCCTGTCTAATGTCTTCACATCCTTCCTAAAGTGTGGTGCCCAGAATTAGACACAATACTTCAGTTATGAACCAGTGTTTCATAAAGGTTCACTTCCTTGCTGTTGTACTCTATGCCTCAATTTATAAAGCCCAGGATCCCATATGCCTTTTTAACCACTGTCTCAATCTGCCCTGCCACCTTCAATGATTTGTGCACATATGCCCCTAGGTGCCTGTACTCCTGCACACCTTTTAGAATTGTATCCTTTATTTTATATTGCCTCTCCTTATTCTTCCTACCAAAGGGTTTCACTTCACACTTCCCTGCATTAAATTTCATCTGCCACGTGTCTGTCCATTCAACCAACCTGTCCATATCCTCTTGAAGTCTGTCTCTGTCCTCATCACAATTCACAATACTTCCAAGTTTTGTGTCATCTGCAAATTTTAAAATTGTGCCCTGTACACCCAAGTTTGGATCATTAATGTAGATCAAGAAAAGCAGTGGTAGAAGTAAGGCCTTTTTCCTTGTATCGTCTGTGATTGCAGAACTTGTTGCAACCCCTTTTGCCAACATGGGGATACAGATGACGGCTGTGAATGTACATCAAAAGTTGAGAGATTGGGCATAGAAAATGCTATACTGATCAGCAATGCAGTGATAATGTGTGATGAAGGATTTGGGATTGCGTTTCTTTCAGAGGAAACTTCTCTGCAATGATCCGAGATTATATATTTTTTTGATTGGACGGGTATTTTGGAGAGATCGGAGTGTGAATATACGCTGCGCAAGCTTCCTGTGTGTCACGCTAACATGTTCTCCAACTTAAAATGCTGTCTGTAAAAGCAGACAAAAACCTTCCAAAAGTTACATAACTGAAACCAATGTTTCGGAGTTTTTTCCCCATCCTTTGCTATTTACCTTGTTGTCATTGTGATGTCCTTGAGACTAGAGTGAGGTTTAGCCGAGTTTAGTATATGATATGGGGCAAAGACAGACACAGCATGTTGCTGAGCACAAAGGCTTCTTCTTTGTTCTGTTTAAGTTTCACTTTCTTTTTGCCACTATTGTTCTACAGTAGCCTCTAGAGTACACAATGGACAATGCAATTACAATTTTAAAACTCGCCAACACTGCACCAGGTATAACTACTCTGAGGGGTGAGTAGTGTTCTTTTCATGGCTGAGTCCTGGAAGTCCTCATCTCTGCTCAACAGAGCTAGGAGAAGACCTTGCTCTCCGGTAAGGCATCTCACTAGTGTCTGTTGCTGCTCACTTGTGCTGGGCCTTTCATCATATGCAGACCCCTCTGCCTCACGATCTAACCCACACAGAGGGCCAATATCTGTACTGGTGTATGAGAGGGATGGAATGTCTGTAGGTGCTTTCTAAGGAGGATTGTTCTCCTCTGTGCTGTCTTCTTTGTGAAGCTCTTGCTGCTGAGAAAAAGTTAGAGGAAAGAGAAAAGTGACCGTGCTGTTTTGGCACTGAGGGACTCTTCACTGACAGGTGACACTTTTGAGCATGTAGCTTGAAGTTGTGAATTTGAAGTTGTAAAGCTAAGTGTGTGTAATTTGAAGTGATAAAGGTGTGTTGGGAGTAATTGATGGTTGTGCAAGTTCTAGGATGTGAGAAGAGGAATAGTGTTAATGTGAGGTATGAAGAAAGGAATGGAAGAGTAGTTGGAATGAGAAAATGTGATCTTGTGACTGATTCTTGAAAGATGTGATGGAGAGGAGGGAATTATTGAGAGTTGTGGGAATGAAAGGAGTGTTGTTAGATGTTGTTGAGGGAGATGGAGAGATGAAGAGCCATACTCACCCTTGCTGCTCTTGAGGTTATAAAGTTTCGTAATACGATAGGTTGAGCCCATCAATCATATTGAATTGAGGCCCAGGAGTTAAAACTGCCTGGGCCTCATGCTGCCAATGTCTTGCGGGCTTCCCGCTCACCCAGTCCCTGCCTGCCTGTCCAATCTGCACCCCAAGTTAAAATCGGGGCGCAGGTGTCTTTAACTCCTCCTAGCTACAAATTCTCTTAACAGTCCTGAAGAACATTTTTCACTGGCCTTATCTCCGAAGCAAGATATGTTGCCTCAATGAGTCATGGAGCTAGGAGTAATTTTTAGCTCTGTGACTTGGTATAAACCAATAACAATGTAAAACAGCCTTTATATCCGGAGGTGAGTCATGTATAAAAATGAGGAGGTAATAATGCATTTTACTTCCACGCAATAACCATGTTTATTTTTTTGAGAATAAATTATCATTGTTTCCTTCTCTGTAATTGTATTTTTGAAGCTGAAGCAGTGATACCAAGGACCAGTTAGTTTAACTAGATACTCTAATGATTTATTCATGATGCACATTCATACAATATTCGGTCTGGAGCTGGGAGTCTGCCAAAGGGGTAGGCAGGAAACTGAGCACATCAGGCATCCTTAAAGGGATGCAGCCATAATTTAAAGGAAAGGGCCACTTAAAGGAAGTGGCTACACAAGGCAAACAAAATGGTTTCTGCTTTTCAATTGGTTAGAACATGGCAATATAGGAATTGAAGACAAGAAAAGACCAAAGTCCATCTCGTTCACATTCTATCATCCTGCTAGTCACATAATAAAACAATAATGTAATTGTTGACTAATCATAGCAATCAATCCCTATCAATTAGTCTGCAACAGACCCTGACATGAAGTAAGGAAAACCCTAGGGTTGGAGAGCTTTGGGAAGCATAGGTGCAGAGTCACCTGCTCTTCCCAGCATGCTACACTTGCCAATGTTATGTCTCAAGTTACTCAGATCTGAATCCCAAAATGTTATTTTCTGAAAGAAATCTATCTAACTTGCATTTGAATGAATCAATACTATCTGCTTTGACTATTTCCATAGGGAGCCAGTTCCATCGATTGACCATACACTCACTGGTCACGTTGAAATGTAGTTTTCATTTTTTCCAAAGGCAATGTGGAGAAAACAAAGCAGCTGGGAAAACCCAAGAGTAGGCAATATAAACATGAAAGCAAATGTTTGATTCCACTTAAACATTTTGTATTTTAGGAGAAAATAAAACTCAATTTTTAAAAAAAGAAAACATCTTTTATAAGAACACAATATAAATGAATAATAACAAAATATGGAAAATGAATCTTCCCTGAAGCTCATCCCAGATGGGCAAAGAGAGAGCCGAACACAATCTCATCCTGAGCAGAAAGGAAAATCAGCCTAGACTTCATTTAAATGCATTGTAATATTTAAATTAGCTATGGCTCATTTTCAGTGAAGCCTCCATGTAAGAGACATGGCAGAAGATTGCACACAGTGCTAAAATGACACTGCAGCAGCCAAATGAATCTGCGCCAAGTTTTTCTGCCCCCCAGCCCTTATTCCTGTCGTCAGTTAACAGTCATCAGCCATAGCAACTGGAAAGAACATCTTAGTACCTCGATACATTCTAATTTGCAGCAAAACAGAGATGTGAATGTAATTCTTCATTCCCATCAAGAAAATTTCCAAGAGGCACAATTGTGGAAATGATCAAGACAGATAGAATTCTCATGACGTACTAAGGGGTGTTAAAATCCCCTTCACAATTGTAACAGTCCTTATTAATTCAAAAGTCAAGAACTTTTGTTTCATGTATTATGCATGAATGGAATGCTCAATGGGCAGACATGGAACACAGAATTTATCTAGTGTACAAGAAAGACCTTAATAACTCATTTCTGAACATCCCACATTAGTTATGAGATGTTCCTTAACTCTGGAATACATTAGTTATTACTGATTAATGGAATAATTCACAGCTTTTTATATGTAGCAGGTGGCATAACAGGGTCCAGCCAGAATCGACGGTAATGACAGCAAATGTCTTTTGAATACAACCCCCTGGGGTGGTGTTGAAAGCACAGGAAGGCTATGAATTATTACCAGGGGTTCTAATGAGCAAGTCATAGGTGACCCCACAGCTCAATTTATCTCCTAGCAGCCCTGATTTGCCAATTAGCAATGAAGTCTTTGAATGGCTGCATACAAGAGACAAAGTTCCAGGTAACAGTATTGGCTGGGTCTAAGCACAGACAGGAGAGGCATTGTGTGAAGTTCTCGCTCTCCCACTGATATTCCACACTGGTTTTTTTTAGATTACTTTGCATCGGTATTCACCGAGGAGAGGGACATGACGGATGTTGAGGTTAGGAACAGATGTTTGATTACTCTAGGTCAAGTCGGCATAAGGAGGGAGGAAGTGTTGGGTATTCTAAAGGGCATTAAGGTGGACAAGTCCCCAGGTCCGGATGGGATCTATCCCAGGTTACTGAGGGAAGCGAGAGAGGAAATAGCTGGGGCCTTAACAGATATCTTTGCAGCATCCTTAAACACGGGTGAGGTCCCGGAGGACTGGAGAATTGCTAATGTTGTCCCCTTGTTTAAGAAGGGTAGCAGGGATAATCCAGGTAATTATAGACCGGTGAGCCTGACGTCAGTGGTAGGGAAGCTGCTGGAGAAGATGCTGAGGGATAGGATCTATTCCCATTTGGAAGAAAATGGGCTCATCAGTGATAGGCAACATGGTTTTGTGCAGGGAAGGTCATGTCTTACCAACTTAATAGAATTCTTTGAGGAAGTGACAAAGTTGATTGATGAGGGAAGGGCTGTCGATGTCATATACATGGACTTCAGTAAGGCGTTTGATAAGGTTCCCCATGGCAGGCTGATGGAGAAAGTGAAGGCGCTTGGGGTCCAAGGTGTACTAGCTAGATGGATAAAGAACTGGCTGGGCAACAGGAGACAGAGAGTAGCAGTAGAGGGGAGTTTCTCAAAATGGAGACGTGTGACCAGTGGTGTTCCACAGGGATCCGTGCTGGGACCACTGTTGTTTGTGATATACATTAATGATTTGGAGGAAAGTATAGGTGGACTGATTAGCAAGTTTGCAGACGACACTAAGATTGGTGGAGTAGCAGATAGTGAAGGGGACTGTCAGAGAATACAGCAGAATATAGATAGATTAGAGAGTTGGGCAGAGAAATGGCAGATGGAGTTCAATCAGGGAAAATGCGAGGTGATGCATTTTGGAAGATCCAATTCAAGAGTGAACTATACAGTAAATGGAAAAGTCCTGGGGAAAATTGATGTCCAGAGAGATTTGGGTGTTCAGGTCCACTGTTCCCTGAAGGTGGCAACGCAGGTAAATAGAGTGGTCAAGAAGGCATACGGCATGCTTTCCTTCATCGGACGGGGCATTGAGTACAAGAGTTGGCAGGTCATGTTACAGTTGTATAGGACTTTGGTTCGGCCACATTTGGAATACTGCGTACAGTTCTGGTCGCCACATTATCAAAAGGATGTGGATGCTTTGGAGAGGGTGCAGAGGAGGTTCACCAGGATGTTGCCTGGTATGGAGGGCGCTAGCTATGAAGAGAGGTTGAGTAGATTAGGATTATTTTCATTAGAAAGACGGAGGTTGAGGGGGGACCTGATTGAGGTGTACAAAATCATGAGAGGTATAGACAGGGTGGACAGCAAGAGGCTTTTTTCCAGAGTGGGGGTTTCAATTACTAGAGGACACGAGTTCAAAGTGAAAGGGGAAATGTTTAGGGGGGATATGCGTGGAAAGTACGCAGAGGGTGGTGGGCACCTGGAACGCGTTGCCAGCGGAGGTGGTAGACGCGGGCACGATGGAGTCTTTTAAGATGTATCTAGACAGATACATGAATGGGCAGGAAGAAAAGAGATACAGAACCTTAGAAAATAGGCGACATGTTTAGAGAGAGGATCTGGATCGGCGCAGGTTTGGAAGGCCGAAGGGCCTGTTCCTGTGCTGTAATTATCTTTGTTCTTTGTTCTTTGTATTAAGGTGCAGCTGCAGTTCCCCCCAAATTGTTGGCACAAAGGTGGAGGCTAGCACCTTCCGTGGTGTTACTCTAGACATCACAGTCCAGGTCTAGTTCTGAATTCTGGCATGCAGCATGGCATTGTTAACAAATTCAATTAACTTTATGGCTCCAGGTTTACAAATGTACGAAGGTACTCCCAATAATGATGGCAACATTGCAAAATTTCCTTATGCTTTGGTTGTCTCTGGCCTTCTATCCTCACCCTCCATAAAGACTAACTTGTTCAAAGTTCAGCTGTCTGGATGTATCCTGCCACCCTGTAAGCCATGTTCAACCATTAGTCCCATCCTCGCATGCCTGGGTTAGCTCCCCCGCTGCAATTCTCTGAACTTAAATCCTCAACCTCATATTCAAATGGCCTTTCTCCACCTCTATCTCTGCAACCACTTCAAGCCTTACATCCACTGTACAATTCATCGGGATCACATATATAACCTTGGTGCCATGCGTCTGGCACACTCCAGGACAATTTGGGTTTGCCCATCCAACAAGTCTAACCGTTTCATTGTTTTCAGAAAAATTGCCAACACTGGAAATACTATGCTTTGCAGAAATGGTCAATCCTTCACTGTGTCTTGTGTTTCATGCCATATTGCATGGCTCCCACACTCAGCAGGAAAGGGATATTTGTCAGTGTCTAGTGCTGGCAACTATATCCCAGTTTGCAGATACCTGGCCCAAGTGGGAGTGAGCATCTCTGGCCTCTGGTCTGCTGCTGTCTGTCGGTAAATTCTACTCTCAACCTATTGCACACCCACAAATACTTTGCCTAATAATCTGCTATGTATTTACTGTTAGCCATTGGAAAGCCCTTAGACAACCTTAAAGCTTTCTTGCATGCAGGCTGCATGTTACAACTTGGCACATTCACATTTTCAAAGGGTGTCGAACATTGCACCACAGCCCAGGCAGGGCAGGACAGTTAAGATTGACCCCATAGTGTCAGTTTAGATCATGACTTTAAGTCCTGGAGCAAGACGTGAACCTTCACCCTTTTAGCTCAGAATACAATGCTAGCAAACAGTCTAACATAATGCACTTTCTACCTGCAACACTGCATAAAATCATTTGCACCAGAAAGTAAATAGTGACTTTAATGTTAGAACCTACAATAATAGGTCAATAATCTGGGCCTTCTGTCCCTTCTGTCTGTTTATTTGGTCTCTATGTGGTCTGCTGTAAGAGTAATGATAACTTCAGAGAGTTTTGTTTATCTGTTAACATTCTCATATCAGTAAGTAACCAGACGGCATGCATTTATTAAGGCTTTTGCACATCCGGTATAATCAGCCTGAGCTTTGCCTGCTTTCCACTAATCTACTGATATGGTGTGATAATGAAGTCAAAGGTGCACATATATCAGGGGCTTTACCACACCAGTGGACATTTTAGTAGCTAGCTTTGCCTTGATGTGATAAAACCTTAATACACACAGCTCACTGTTCATTATTTCCTAAAGATACACAGTGTTCTTATTAGACCTCATCCCTGCTCACTGGCCTGTTAGTAAAAAAAAAATCAATAACCATTTGAAACTCATGCTTTTAACATTGTCTGAAGCTCTAACTGCAGAGATTCAAGGCAGAGTTTCAGCTTCCATTACAAGAGGAACATTGGCAGTAGGAGCATCTAAGGCAGCATATAGGACAGAATTAAACTTCTAAAATTGATAGTCCATGTGTGTACTCCTGGAGTTTTATAGTTGCTGTAGTTTATCAGAGTGACCAAACAAAGCAGCTTCCCCCAGTTATTACAACAGGCTTTCTTACATCACAAAACACACCATCAATTTGCAAGTGCCTCTATTCCGATAACAAATGCACTTGACTGAGTGGACAGCAGTCTCCTGGAGTTGTAACTGCACATGAATTGGGTATTCGCTTAAGATGACCATCCCAGTTATGGCCAAAATTACATTGTCTTTTTCATTAATATGATGGTGTATATATTTTGGACCAAACTTTTATTTTAAAAGTAGAATTTTGAATGCCAAATTCAGTAAAGAAACAGATATCATATTATAAGATGCAGATTATATTTGATATTTGTCCAGCCAAAATTAATATAGAAACATTAAACAGAAGAGGCTGGTCTGATCATCAGGCCATCCAATGAAAGAGAAATGTAATTGGTGCTATAGACTGCATAGAAATTCAATTATCTCCAAAGTAGGTTTGTACAGTTTCATTCATAGATTTTTCTAGCAGTTTTTATTTGCTCTTTTTTAAAAAGTATTATTGTCTCCCATCCTTCTCCTTAGAGCCTTGTCACTTACCATTCCTTGGACAACATCTTGATTTGCTTTGCAAAGCTGTGTCAACGTGAGAGAGTGAATATTGAGAGAGAGAGGTGCAGCCTCTTACCCTCTAGTTTTTCCTCCCTTACTCCCTATGGCAAAGTGACTGTTCTCTGCTCAGCAACTCTACATGACAGCACAGTTAAGGTCACTAACTTGTGTGGAAAACCAGGGCCACAAACTCTTAGGCCTTATCACTCGATAGAACCTAGGAATAGAAGGAGACCATCCAGTCCCTTGGGCCCGTGGAACCCTAACGGATGTTTCTTTTCCCTCAAAACCCTCAATTTCTTCCCTCTCCTCACCTGAAAACAGCGATTCACAACCGACATCGCTAAAACAGATTATCCATTGCAGTTTGAGGAAACATGCTGTGCACAGATTGACTGTCACATTACAACAGTGACTATGTTCCAAAAGTACTTCATTAGCTGTAAGACACATTAGGATGGTCTGAGGACATGAAATATGCTATATAATTGCAAGTTCTTTCATTTCTGTTTCGCAAGTGGCTCTTATGCCATGCCATCTTCAACCAACTTCCATATGTGTCCCTTTAAACAGGGGATCATTAGATATTGATTAGGAATCCCAAGTGAATTTTCCAGTCCTTAGCCAAGGCCAATTATCATGGCATTACTGCCACCTCAGCTGAGTTCAGCTTAATCTGTACAATGCATTGAATCTGGCTCCTTCTAGATCTGTATGGCTGAGTAAGATATGAGACATGATACATTTAGCTGACACAATTTTAATGATATACAGGAGCAATACAACAAACGATTCCTCTAAAATGGGGATTTCTTCTATGTTGCATCTTTTTAAGCCAAATATCTGAACAGTGGTCTTGTCTGACACCCAGTGGCTAAATACAGCACTGCAGCCCAGTTATAGTTGGCTTTCACACATCCACAAATAGGGGGAATCTTAACTCTCCCCAATCAGTGAGACAGCAGCAGTTAAAATGGAGCAACTCCATTTCCTGCTATGTTCCAGTCAATTCCCTATTTAGCACCACTGGTTCTGTTGGAAGGGGAGGCTCCCTCTAGAGTCTGGTGGGAGCCTCATTATTAAAAGCAAATTCGGGTCTCATGGGATAACCCAGCTCAGCAGAGAATCAGCCCCATCCCACCTGATAAAGCTGTCAGGAAGTTAGTGAGGTCCTCTAAGGTAAGTTACTAAACCTTCCTTAGTGGGGCCAGGATGAGGGGGAATATTCTGCTGCCACGAGACTCTAACAACAACTTCCTCCTGGAATTACATTGCTGCCAGCAGCCTTCTCTTGGTGTTAGCAGAAGGAGTCCACCACCCTTCCCACTGCTCCCACCACCCCACCTCATCCCACCCCACCCACCCCACCATGAGTTAAATTCAGCCCCATAACATTTTCAGACCACATTTAACAGGTCAATCTTTCTGACCTTTGCACCCAGTGAGTGTTCACATACCCAACACAAAGGTCAGGAATAAAGGAGTGGAGACCTTTTTTCATTCTTTCGCGGGATGAGGCCGTCACTGGCAAGGTCAGCATTTATTGCCCATCCCTAATCGCCGTTGAGAAGGTGGTGGTGAGCTGCCTTCTTGAATCTGTACCACCAGGGCCCACTAACAATTTCCGGGAACATTTCCTGCAGGATGGACTGTTGAGCACGAGCCCAATGCATTGGTGTAAATGAGACAAGCAGGAGCATCGCTGACCTCCCACCTTCAGTACAAAAGTCCAGGACTGGGAATCATTGCTCCTGGGCCTGGACAGGAGAGGGGCATTTCTGGCACACTCCTACTGCCCAACACCAGGGCATGGAGATAGGGATCTGGAAAATCTACCCTGTGCACTCATAAACATAGAGCTGTCGAATCCAACCTGGTTCTGCATGTGCGACTCTATTGAGACCTATCTGTTGGTGAAATAAAGTATTGTCTCCAGTCTAACACACGGAGTCAACACCACATTTCAATACATGTTAGAGTCACAATTTACACGAGAGGGTGCAGATGTGGGTATAAGGCATGGGCAGTCATGTTATACTGGCCTTAGTGGCTTCCTCAGAAATGTAGGGTATTGTATCAATAACAATTTTAACATATTTAGAACTTCTTGTGTAACATGTGTCGGAGCACTTTACAAGGGAGACAGGTGAACAGAGAGTAAAAAGTAAAAAGATCTGTTGGAGGGTTGGGAGAGCAAAATCCAGGGGGTACAGACATTTTTTTTAAGAAAAGCTTTGAAGGCATATTACCTTTCAGGAGAGTTCTGGAAGGCAGATGTGTAATGCCGAAAAGATTGGTCTCAAATCAGAGGTTATGGGGAAGAGCAATAATCTGGAGTAAGAGGAATTTGTGCAGGGTGGGGATGAGGGAACAGAGAGTTCAAGCTCTGATATATGGCTGAAGAACATTTCCCAAAAAGGGAACAGTGAGGATGAAAATGAGGATGAGCATCTTGAAATTCAAAAACTGGGTTACAGGGATCCAGAGATGAAGAATGGAGGTGATGAGTATGGAGGGACTCTGTGTGGAAGAAGGGTAGTAACACAGAGCTCTGGATTAGCTGGAGGCTGTGAAAGCCCAGAGCACTGGAGAAGTTAATCTGCAAGCTAAAAGATGTAGATGAGAATTTGAGCTGCAGAAGTGGTGAGTTGGAGGTGGAAGAAGCCAGTTTTGGCAGTGAATCAGATGTGGAGTGCAAAACTCAGCTCAGAATCAAAAGGCCTGCTGGGATTATCACCAATGAGCTCAACCTGAGTGTATACATTTGATAGCATAGAAGCTTGCAGGTGCTGATGACAGTCGTGCAGGATGGTTGCAATTTAGCTAACAATGAATGTAAGAAATGTTAATTAATTCAGCACTTCCTACTGATCAGGGGGTCTGATAGTACAGCAACTGCCCTTGAGCCAATGGTGATGGTGGAAAAACAGAGTTGGGTGTTATTTGCATACATGCTTGTGGATGATACTGCCGAGGGGTACTAACATAAGAATATAAGATATAGAAGTAGGAGTAGACCATACTGCCCATCGAGCCTGCTCTGCCATTCAGTATGATCATGGCTGACCTTGAGCTTCTCTCCACTTTCCTACCCGGTCCCTATATCTGCCTGAGACCAAAAATCTGTCTATCCCAGCCTTAAATATATTCAACGATGCAACATCCACTACTTTCTGGGGTACAGAATTGCAAAGATTCACAACCCTTTGAGTGAAGAAATTTCTCCTCATCTCAGTCCTAAATGATCGGCCCCTTATCCTGAAACTGTGCCCCTTGTTCTAGATTCCCCAGCCCGGGGAAACAACTTCTCAGTGTTTACCCTGTCAAGCCCCTTCATAGTCTTGAATGTTGCAATGAGGTCACCTCTCATTCTTCTAAATTCCAGAGAATATATTCTCAATTTACTCAGTCTCTCATCATAGGACAATCCTCTCATTTCAGGGATCAATCGAGTGAACCTTCGCTGTACCGCCTTCCATGCAAGTCTATCTTTCCTTAAACATTGAAACCAAAATTATATTTAGTATTCCAGGTGTGGTCTCAGCAAAGCCCCGTACAATTATAGCAAGACTTCTTTATTCTTGTACTCCAATCCCCTTGCAATAAAGGCCAACATGCCATTTGCTTTCCTAATTGCTTGCTGTACCTGCATGCTAACTTTCAGTGTTCCTTGCATGAATACATCCAAGTCTCTCTGAGCATCAACATTTAACATTAATTGCCCACTTAAGGGCCTCAACTGGCAGCAGTGGGGGGGGGGGGAAGGCCATTCACAGGCTTTCCCGGCTCAGACTTAATTTGGGTAGAGGCGGGAAGGTGGTGGGGTCCCATCACCATCCTGCTCGATTATATGCTCTCCCCGCCTTAAAAGTTGCCGCGGAGGAGACCATAAAATTCCCCCTGTATCTGCACATATGTGGCTTACAAGTGTACTTTCAAAACCCTAACTTTCCAGCCTTTGGCCTTCCGTTCACTACAACATTTCTGCAGCTACTGATTTGCTCAAATGCACCTTCTACTGCACCTTTGATGCCCTAGTCCCCAATAAAACCATTACTCTCTCTTACCCTGGGCATTACCTCCCCCATTATGGCCCTCATCTCTACTCCCTTAAGCATGGGATACAGATTTGAAAGGATATGGCGAACAACTGGTTTAGCCATTCACTGCCAGATCTGGCTGGACCACTTAAAGCACTATCGGGCTCTGCTAAAACTGCTCACTATTCCAGGATCACTTTAGAATGCAAAGATAACCCCCGGCTTCTTTTCTCTACTACAAACCGTCTTCTTAAAGAGCTCTCCCTTCTCCCCTCCACCCTCACCTCCAACAAGCGTGAGAAGCTCCTGGATTTCCTTGTCACTAAGATTGAGACCCTCCTATCAGCTGCCTCAGCCACCTCCCTCCCTTCCACCAGCCCACCAGGCCAAACTTACTCTAAAGATCCCATCTGCCCTAGCCTGAATTTGCATCTTTCTCTAGTTTATCGCCGAGCTCATCTTATCCATGAGAGCCACCTGCTGCTCCCTCAACCCAATTCCTGTTAAACTATTGACCACCCAACTTCCCCTCCTGTTCTCCATGGCCGGAATTTTACGGTGGGTGGGGGGGGGAACCCATCCACCAGCCAAAAAGTCGGTGACAATGCCACCTTTGCCAGCCCTCTGGGGATCTAGACTGGATTTTATGATCCCCAGGCCCTTAATTGTTCTTGGGCGGGACATCCACCTCATTGAGGCGGGATGTTCCGCCTGTGGAGCTGTCAGCCAATCAGCGGGCTGGCAGCTCTTAGTCCCAGCAGCGCCACTGGGCGCAGTGGTCACTGATGGAACTACATACAGCTACAGGAGGAAGATGATAGACCTTCTGGAAAAAAGGTAAGGTTTTATGGCATCACCAGGGACAATTGGTAAGGCCCTGTTGAGGCAAGGGTTGGGGGGGCCGGGGAAGCTTGTTGTGCAGTGGGGGCAGTTGGGGCTGGCACTTCAGGCACCCCCCCAGCCCGCCAGAAGGCCGCCTTGTTTTATCAGGCAGGTTTTCTGAGCCCTCAGCCGCCCGCCTGCCAACTGTAAAATACCCATGGCGGCAGGAGGAGGCCCTTAAGGGCCTTGATTGGCCTGGGGTGGGCAGGCCATATCTCGCCAATGCCACCCCGTGTAAATTGGCAGCAGAGGCGGGAGCAGGTCAGGAAGGGACCCCCCCACCCCCCCCCCCCCACCAACTTCCCATTCCATTTTATGCCCCCCACCCGCCACCAGCCCGCTGTCTTGGGGAGCATAAAATGTTGGCCCATGTTAGCCGATATTATGAACAGGAAGAGCAGGCAGGGAAATGTTGCTGAGCACAGCGGGACTGGTGGTCTGAAGTGCATTTGTGTCAATGCGAGAGGTATAACAGGTAAGGCAGATGAACTTAGAGCTTGGATTAGTACTTGGGACTATGATGTTGTTGCCATTACAGAGACTTGGTTGAGGGAAGGACAGGATTGGCAGCTAAATGTTCCAGGCTTTAGAAGCTTCAGGCGGGATAGAGGGGGATGTAAAAGGGGTGTGGGAGTTGCATTACTTGTTAAGGAGAATATCACAGCTGTACTGCGGGAGGACACCTCGGAGGGGTCATGCAGCGAGACAATATGGGTGGAGCTCAGGAATAGGAAGGGTGCAGTCACGATGTTGAGGGTTTTCTACAGACCTCCCAACAGACAGCAGGAGGTAGAGGAGCAGATATGTAGACAGATTTTGAAAAGATGTAAAGGTAACAGGGTTGTAGTGGTGGGTGATTTTAATTTCCCCTATATTGACTGGGACTCACTTAGTGCTAGGGGCTTAGATGGGGCAGAATTTGTGAGGAGCATCCAGGAGGGCTTCTTGAAACAATATGTAGATAGTCCAACTAGGGATGGGGCCGTACTGGACCTGGTATTGGGGAATGAGCCCGGCCAGGTGGTCAAAGTTTCAGTAGGGGAGCATTTCGGGAACAGTGACCATAATTCCATAAGTTTTAAGGTACTTGTGGATAAGGATAAGAGTAGTCCTCGGGTGAAGGTGCTAAATTGGGGGAAGGCTAATTATAACAATATTAGGCAGGAACTGAAGAATTTAGATTGGGGGCGGCTGTTTGAGGGTAAATCAACATCTGACATGTGGGAGTCTTTCAAGTGTCAGTTGATTAGAATCCAGGACCAGCATGTTCCTGTGAGGAAGAAGGATAAGTTTGGCAAGTTTCAGGAACCTTGGATAACGCAGGATATTGTGAGCCTCGTCAAAAAGAAAAAGGAAGCATTCGTAAGGGCTGGAAGGCTAGGAACTGACGAATCCCTTGAGCAATATAAAGACAGTAGGAAGGAACTTAAGCAAGGAGTCAGGAGGGCTAAAAGGGGTCATGAAAAGTCATTGGCAAACAGGATTAAGGATCATCCCAAGGCTTTTTATACATATATAAAGAGCAAGAGGGTAACTAGGGAAACGGTTGGCCCGCTCAAGGACAGAGAAGGGAATCTATGTGTGGAGCCAGAGGAAATGGGCGAGGTACTAAATGAGTACTTTGCATCAGTATTCACCAAAGAGAAGGACTTGGTGGATGATGAGCCTAGGGAAGGGAGTGTAGATAGTCTCAGTCATCTCATTATCAAAAAGGAGGTGTTGGGTGTCTTGCAAAGCATTGGTAGATAAGTCCCCAGGGCCTGATGGGATCTACCCCAGAATACTAAGGGAGGCAAGGGAAGAAATTGCTGGGGCCTTGACAGAAATCTTTGCATCCTCATTGGCTACAGGTGAGGTCCCAGAGGACTGGAGAATAGCCAATGTTGTTCCTTTGCTTAAGAAGGGTAGCAAGGATAATCCAGGAAATTATAGGCTGGTGAGCCTTACATCAATGGTAGGGAAATTATTAGAGGATTCTTCGAGACAGGATTTACTCCCATTTGGAAACAAACAAACTTATTAGGTGAGGCAGCATGGTTTTGTGAAGGGGAGGTCGTGTCTCACTAATTTGATTGAGTTTTTTGAGGAAGTGACAAAGATGATTGATGAAGGAAGGGCAGTGGATGTTATCTATATGGACTTCAGTAAAGCCTTTGACAAGGTCCCTCATGGCAGACTGGTACAAAAGGTGAAGTCACACAGGATCAGAGGTGAGCTGGCAAGATGGATACAGAACTGGCTCTGTCATAGAAGACAGAGGGTAGCAGTGGAAGGGTGCTTTACTGAATGGAGGGCTGTGACAAGTGGTGTTCCGCAGGGATCAGTGCTGGCACCTTTGCTCTTTGTAGTATATATAAATGATTTGGAGGAAAATGTAGCTGGTCTAATTAGTAAGTTTGCGGCGGACGCAAAGGTTGGTGGAGTTACGGATAGTGATGAGGATTGTCAGAGGATACAGCAGGATATAGATCGGTTGGAGACTTGGGCAGAGAAATGGCAGATGGAGTTTAATCCGGACAAATGTGAGGTAATGCATTTTGGAAGATCTAATGCAGGTGGGAAGTATACAGTAAATGGCAGAACCCTTCGGAGTATTGACAGGCAGAGAGATCTGGGCGTACAGGTCCACAGGTCACTGAAAGTGGCAACGCAGGTGGATAAGGTAGTCAAGTAGGCATACGGCATGCTTGCCTTCATCGGTCGGGGCATAGAGTATAAAAATTGGCAAGTCATGCTGCAGCTGTACAGAACCTTAGTTAGGCCACACTTAGAATATTGCGTGCAATTCTGGTCGCCACACTACCAGAAGGACGTGGAGGCTTTGGAGAGGGTACAGAAGAGGTTTACCGGGATGTTGCCTGGTCTGGAGGGCATTAGCTATGAGGAGAGGTTGGATAAACTCGGATTGTTTTCACTGGAACGACGGAGGTGGAGGGGCGACATGATAGAGGCTTACAAAGTTATGAGCGGCATGGACAGAGTGGATAGTCAGAAGCTTTTTCCCAGGGTGGAAGAGTCAGTTACTAGGGGACATAGGTTTAAGGTGCGAGGGGCAAAGTTTAGAGGGGATGTGCGAGGCAAGTTCTTTACACAGAGGGTGGTGAGTCCCTGGAACTTGCTGCCAGGGGAGGTGGTGGAAGCAGGTACGATAATGACGTTTAAGAGGCATCTTGACAAATACATGAATAGGATGGGAATAGAGGGATATGGACCCCAGAAGTGCAGAAGATTTTAGTTTAGGCAGGCATCAAGATCGGTGCAGGCTTGGAGGGCAGAATGGCCTGTTCCTGTGCTGTACTGTTCTTTGTTCTTTGTTCTTCAGGTGTGTCCCTCTCCCCTTTAAGACTGCCATCAACTCTCCTCAAAAAAGTAAACATTGGCCCCTCTGTCCTTCCAAACTACTACTCCATCTCCAACCTCCCTTTCCTCTCCAAAGTCCTTGAACATATTATCGCCTTTAAAATCCGTGTCCATCTTTCCCAGAATTCCATGTTTGAATCCCTCCAATCAGGTTTCCACTCCACCACAGTACCGAAACAGCTCTTATCAATGTGAACAAATGGCATCCTATGTGACTGTGACAATCGTAAACTTTCCCTCCTCGTCCTTCTTGACCTGGCTGCAGCCTTTGACATGGTTGACTACACCATCCTCCTCCAACACTTTTCCACTGTCACCCAGCTGGGTGAGACGGTTCTCACCTAGTTCCATTCTTATCTTTCTAATCGTAGCCAGAGAATCACTTGAAATGGCTTCGCTTCCCGCTCCCACATCATTACCTCTGTTATTCCCCAAGGATCTTGGCCCCACCTATTTATCATCTACATGCCGCTCTTGGTGAAATCATCCGAAATCACAACATTAGTTTTCACATGTACGCTGACTCAGCTCTACCTCACCATCACTTCTCTCGACTTCTCCACTGTTGCTCAGTTATCAGACTGGCTCTCCAACATCAAGTACTGTATGAGCAGAAATTGCCTCCAATTAAATATTGAAAGCCTGATGACTAGTAGTTGTGACACTGGATGGGCTAAAAATTGAAAAAGAGGAGGTATTAGATTGGCTGGCTGTATTTAAAGTTGATAAGTCACCAGGACCGGATAGATGCATTCAAGGATGCTGAGGCAAGTAAGGGTGGAAATTGCAGAGGCACTGGTTATAATCTTCCAATCCTCCTTAGATAGAGGGGTGGTGCCAGAGGGCTGGAGAATTTCAAATGTTGCACCCTTGTTTAAGAAAGGGTATAAGGATAAAGCCAGTAACTGCAGGCCAGTCTGTTTAACCTCGGTGGTGGGAAAGCTTTTAGAAATAATATTTCAGGATAAATGTCAATTAATTAAAGAAAGCCCACATAGATTTGTTAAAGGAAAATTATGTTTAACTAACTAGCTTGAGTTTTTTGATGAGGTTACAGAGAGCATTGAAGAGGGTAATGCGGTTGATGTGAAGTACATGGACTTTCAAAAGACATTTTAGGGCGGCGCAGTGGTTAGCACCGCAGCCTCACAGCTCCAGCGACCCGGGTTCAATTCTGGGTACTGCCTGTGTGGAGTTTGCAAGTTCTCCCTGTGTCTGCGTGGGTTTCCTCCGGGTGCTCCGGTTTCCTCCCACAAGCCGAAGACTTGCAGGTTGATAGGTAAATTGGCCATTAGCAATTGCCCCTCGTATAGGTAGGTGGTAGGGAAATATAGGGATAGGTGGGGATATGTGGTAGGAATATGGAATTAGTGTGGGATTAGTATAGATGGGTGGTTGATGGTCGGCACAGACTCGGTGGGCCAAAGGGCCTGTTTCAGTGCTGTATCTCTAAACTAAACTAAACATTTGATAGTGCGCCACATAAGAGGATTGTTGGTAAAGTTAGAGCCCTTGGAATAAAAGGGACAGTAGCAGCATGGATATGAAATTGGCTGAGTGAGAGGAAACAGAGAGTACTGGTGAACGGATGTTTTTTTGGACTGGAGGAAGGTATACAGTGAAGTTCCCCAGGGGTCAGTGTTCAGACCCCTGCTTTTCCTGATATATTTTAATGACCAAGACCTGAGTATATAATGCACCATTTCAAAATTTGCAGATGACACAAAACTTGCAAGCAATGCGAACTGCGAGGAGGATAGTGATAAACTTCAAAAAGACTTAGACAGTATGGTGGGTTTGGAGGACAAGTCCGCTCACCCTAGCCGAGGAAGTGTCCTTGGAATTGGCGGTGACCCAGGGCAACCGCGCAATCTCGGAGAGACTGGAGTCTGTGCAAGAGAGTGAGGATTGTCTTCCATCGACATAATCATTAATGTTGGAGACCCACATCACGCATGGTTGGAATGACAAGATCTGCACAGCCTAACTCACACATGTTTGTGTTCTCTCATGCAGGTCAACGTGCGCAGGAGACTTCAACCACAGGGGGACAGCTTTCCAACTCTGAGGAGGAGGACCACTCAGAGGATGCACCATACCATGACTTTCCTGCACCTTCCATCAGCGCAGATACTTTCACCTCCGTGGGTTTCCACTCGGCTGTAGAATCAGGGTCACAAGCTGGTGAGAGCACCACACACGTGCCCGAAGCGCTGGCTGAGACGGAGACAGCCGAGGCCTCTGACAGTTGGAGGACTGTGGGTGGCCAGGCCCAGGCTGAGCCCCAGGCTGATGATGAGCCTCTGTTGTCGACAGCACAGGGCATGCTGGAGTTCCAGAGAGAGATAAGGCAACATCTGGCGATGCCAGAGGCAAAGCACATCCATGAGCGGACGATGGAGGAGTCCATCCATTGCATGTGGGCTGCTATGTCTCAGATATGTAAGCACATGGCTTCGTCCATCAAGAGGTTGGCGACCCTCATAGAGAGCCAGATCCCACAGATGAACCATCGGCTTGGCCATGAGTTCAATGCAGCAGTAACAAGGCAAGAGAAGGAACAGGAGCCTGGAGATTTCTCCCACCTCTTGTCCTTCTCTGATCAGCAGGGAGGATTAAGTGAGCCTTGAAAGGAAGGAGGAGAGGCTGCCCTCCACATGTGGACACCAAGTCCTCAGCCAGTGAGCCCAGCTTCAGCAGCCACGACACCTGAGGAGAGTCCTGCACCTGTGCAGGAAGCCTTCACGCAGCCAGAGAATGCCCACCAAAGTCATCACAGGCCAAGGGAGAGCCTGATCAGCAGCCAGTCTCCAGCCCAGCTGCTGTTGCAGGGATCACACCTCATAGGAGCACTCAAAAACATATCAAGAAAATCACCTAGCCACACATGGAGACTCACAGGTGTAGCTAATATTTCATGTATTGATTAATTAAAGGTTCTTCTGTGCAAATCATTAATAATCATTGTGTGAAAGCCAATTATGCCTTAATTGTGAGCTGCTGGCTTCCCCTTCCCCTTACTGCAGTGCCAATGTGACCACAGCCCTCATTAACATATGGTCTCCCATGGGCACGAGTGTAGATTGCAGCTGGTTACAGGTCAGATAACGCAAATAGAGGGGAGGCGACAGACTAGATGCGTTAAGGTGAATCTTTATTGGATATCGGGTGGCTGGAAGCAAGTGATTATAGGAACGCAGGAGTAGGCCATTCAGCCCATCATGGCTGATCATCCACTTCAATGCCTTTTTCCCACACTCTTCCCATATCCCCTTATGTCATTTTCATTTAGAAATCTGTCAATCTCTGCTTTGAACATACTCAATGACTGAGCTTCCACAACTCTCTGGGGTAGAGAATGCCAAAGATTCACAACCCTCTGAGTAAAGAAATTTCTCCTCATCTCCATCCTAAGTGGCTTCCCCTTTATTTTGAAATTGTGTTCCCTGGTTCTAGACTCCCCAACCAGGGCAAACATCTTACCTGCATCTACCCTGTCTCTCCCTTTCAGTATTTTGTAGGTTTCAATGACTTCTTCGAAACTCTAGAGACTACAGGCCCAGTTGCCCCAATCTCTCTTCATAGGACAGTCCCGCCATCCCAGGAACAAGTCTAGTGAACCTTCGGTGCACTCCTTCTATGGCAAGAATATCCTTCCTGAGGTAAGGAGACCAAAACTGCACACAGTACTCCAGGTGCTTTCTAACCAACATTCTGTATATTTGAAGCAAGACTTCACTACTCCTGTACTCAAATCCTCTTGCAATAAAGGCTAACATAACATTAGCCTTCCTAATTGCTTGCTGCACCTGCATGTTAGCTTTCAGTGACTTATTGACAAGGACACCCGGGTCCCTTTATACATCTACACTTTCTGATCTCTTATCATTTAAGAAATACTCTGCACATCTATTCCTCCTACCAAAATGGATAACCTCATATTTTTCCACGCTATATTCCATCTGCCACATTCTTGCCCACTCACTAAGTCAGTCCAAATCCCCTTGAAGCTGCTTTGCATCTTCCTCACAAAACACATTCCCACCTAGTTTTGCATCATCTGCGAACTTGGAAATATTACATTTGGTCTCCACATCCAAATCATTGATATATATTGTGAACGCAGGGGCCCAAGTACTGATGCTTGCAGTACCCTACTAGGCACAGCCTGCCAACGTGAGAATGACCCGTTTATTCCTACTGTCTGTTTTCTACCTGTTAACCAATTCTTAATCCATGCCAATATATTGCCTCCTATCCCACGTGCTTGAATTTTGCTAACCAACCTCCTGTGGGGGACTTTATCAAAAGCCTTCTGAAAATCCAAGTATACTATGTCCACTGACTCCTCTATCAATTCTCTTAGTAACATCCTCAAAAAACTCCAACAGGTTCATCAAACATGATTTCCCATTCATAAATCCATGTTGACTCTGCCCAATCAGATCATTATTATCCAAGTGTCCATTTATCACATCCTTTATAATAGATTCTAACATCTTCAGGCGTGGGGGGGAGGGGCTGTAAAAGAGGAGGTGGTATTGCACTATTGATCAAGGAGTCAATTACTGCAGTAAGGAGGGCTGATAATAGGGTAATAAAGTAGGGGATTTCAACTTCCCCAATATTAACTGGGATAGTCTTAGTGCAAAAGGCTTAAGCTGCATACAGGAGAGCTATTTCAGCCAGCAAGTAGAAAGTCCTACAAGAGAAGGGGCAGTACGGGACCTAATCCTAGGGAATGAAGCCGGACAAGTGGTAGAAGTGTCAGTGGGGGAACATTTTGGAAATAGTGACCATAACTCTGTAAGAATTAAGGTAGTTATGGAAATGGACAAAGATGGACCAGAAATAAACGTACTGAATTGGGGGAAGGCCGATTTCAATATGATAAAACAGGATCTGGCCAAAGCGGACTGGGAACAGCTACTTGTAGGAATATCTACATCAGACCAGTCATTCAAAAAGGAAATAGTGAGAGTTCAAGACCAACATATTCCCATAAAGGTGAAGGGAAGGACCAACAAGTCAAGGGAATCCTGGTGTCAAGGGATATAGAGGATTGGATAAGGTAAAAAAGGAGGCTTATGGCAGATTCAGGGGGCTGAAAACAGTGGAGGCCCTAGAGGAGTATAGAAAGTTTAGGGGGGTACTTAAAAAAGTAATTAGGAGAGCAAAGAGGGGGCATGAAAAAACACTGGCTGCCAAGAGAAAGGAAAGTCCCAAGGCATTTTATAAGCATATTAAGGGCAAGAGGATAACCAGGGAAAGAGTAGGGCCCATTAGGGGCCAAAGTGGCAATCTGTGTGTGGAGCCGGTGGACGTAGGTGAGGTTTTAAATGATTACTTTTCATCTGTCTTCACTATGGAGAAGGACGATGTAGGTGTAGAGATCAGGGAGGGGGATTGTGATATATTCGAACAAATTAGCATTGAAAGGGAGGAGGTATTAGCAGTTTTAGCGGGCTTAAAAGTTGATAAATCCTCAGGCCCAGATGAGATGTATCCCAGGCTGTTACGTGAGGCAAGGGAGGAAATAGCAGGGGCTCTGACACAAATTTTCAAATCCTCTGTGGCCACAGAAGAGCTGCCAGAGGACAGGAGGACAGCGAATGTGGTACCATTATTCAAGAAGGGTAATAGGGATTAACCAGGTAATTACAGGCCGGTGAGTCTAAGTTCAGTGGTTGGGAAAATATTGGAAAATATTCTGAGGGACAGGATTAATCTCCATTTGGAGAGGCAGGGATTAATCAAGAATAGTCAGCATTTCTATAGTGTCTTTCATAGTTTCAGGATGCCTCAAAGTATTTTACAGCCACTAAAGAAATTTTTGAAGTTTAGTCACTTTTTTTTTAAATGTAGAAAACACAGCAGGTAATTTGTGCGCAGCAAGCTCCCATAAATAACGATGTGATGATGATCAGTTTGTGATCTGTTTTTAATGATGTTAATTTAGGGATAAGAATTGGTCAAGACAGTAGGGTGAACCCACCTGCTCTTCTTTGGAGATCATGTCTAACAAACTTGATTGAATTTTTCAAGGAGGTGACTAGATGTGTAGATGAGGGTAAAGCAGTTGGTGTAGTCTACATGAACTTCAGTAAGGCTTTTGATAAGGTCCCACATGGGAGATTGGTTAAGAAGGTAACAGCCCATGGGATCCAGGGCAATTTGCAAATTGGATCCAAAATTGGCTTAGTGGCAGGAGGCAGAGGGTAATGGTCGAGGGCTGTTTTTGCGAGTGGAAGCCTGTGACTAGTGGTGTACCGCAGAGGTCGGTGCTGGGACCCTTGCTGTTTGTAGTGTACATTAATGATTTATACATGAATATAGGAGGTATGATCTGTAAGTTCGCAGATGACACGTATGTTGTTGGCATCGTAAATAGTGAGGAGGAATGCCTTCAATTACAGGACGATATAGATGGGCTCGTAAGATGGGCAGAGCAGTGGTAAATGGAATTTAATCCTGACAAGTGTGAGGTGATGCATTTTGGGAGGACTAACAAGTAAAGGGAATATACAATAGATGGTAGGACCCTAGGAAGCACAGAGGGTCAGAGGGACCTTGGTGTACTTGTCCATAGATCACTGAGGGCAGCAGCACAGGTGGTTAGGAAGGCAATTGGGATACTTGCCTTTATTAGCCAAGGCATAGAATATAAGAGCGGGGAGGTTATGATGGAGCTGTATAAAATGCTAGTTAGGCCACAGCTGGAGTACTGTACATTTCTGGTCGCCACACTATAGGAAGGATGTGACTGCATTGGAGAGGATGCAGAGGAGATTCACCAGAATGTTGCCTGGGCTGGAGCATTTCAGCTATGAAGAGAGACTGGAAAGGCTTGGGTTGTTTTCCTTAGAGCAGAGAAGGCTGTGGGGAGACCTGATAGAGGTATACAAAATTATGAGGGGCATAGATAGGGTAAGATAGGAAGAAACTGTTTCCCTTTGCAGAGGTGTCAATAACCAGGGAGCATAGATTTAAGGTAAGGGGCAGGAGGTTTAGAGGGGATTTGAGAAAAAAGATTTTCACCCAGACGGTAGTTGGAATCTGGAACACACTGCCTGAAGGGGTGGTAGAGGCAGGAACCCTCACAACATTTAAGAAGTATTTAGATAAGCACTTGAAACGCCTTAGCATTAGAGGTTATGGGCCAAGTGCTGGAAAATGTGATTAGATTAGATAGGTGCTTGATGGTAGGCACGGACATGATTCGCCGAAGGGCCTGTTTCTGTGCTGTATAACTCTATGACTCTATTTTCCCTGCTACTGATGTAAGGCTAACAGGCCTGTAATTCCCTGTTTTCTCTCTCCCTCCCTTCTTAAATAGTGGGGTCACACATGCTACCTTTCACTCTGCAGAAACCACTCCAGAATCTATAGAATTTTGGAAGATTATCACCAATGCATCCACAGTCTTCACACTACCTCTTTCAACACTCTGGGATGTAGAATATCAGGTCCTGGGGACTTATCAACCTTCAGCCACATTAATTTCTCCAATACAACCTTCTTACCAATACTAATTTCCTTCAATTCCTCATTCTCCCTCATCCCTTAAATCTCTAATTCTGGGAGATTTCTTGTATCTTCCTCAGTGAAGACAGACACAAAGTAATTGTTTAGCTTCTCTGCCATTTTTGTATTCCCCATTATAAATTCTCCTGACTCTGCCTGTAATGGACCCACATTTGTCTTAGCCAAACATTTCCTTTTTATGTACCAATAGAAGCTTTTACTGTCCATTTTTATGTTTTTTGCTAGTTTACATTCATATTCTATTCTCCTTTTCTTTATCAGTTTCTTGGTCCTCCTTTGCTGTATTCTAAAATCCTCCCAATCCTCAGCTTTACTACTATTTCTGACAACTTTATAGGCCTTTTCTTTTAATCTTATATAATCCTTAACTTCCTTTGTTATCCATGGTTGACTGCCTTCACTTTTAGGGTTTTTGTGCATTGAAGGAAAGTGTAGTTGCTGTAAACTATGTAATAATTCTTTGAAGACTAGCCATTGCCTATGTACTGTCATACCTTTTAATGTATTTTCCCAATCCACCTCAGCCAATTTGCCCCTCATACCTTCATAATTTGTCTCTTGCCTCCTTGTAACGTCGCTCAATCTGCCTGGCCACCAGCACAAGATCTTCACCATCCAGATCTGCCTGCTCCTCTCCCTCCTCCCCATCATCCTCATTGGTGGAGGAGTGTCGTTCAGGCATCTCATCGTCATGTAAGGTGGTCCCCCTCTGCAATGCACGAGACCTTCGCTGGGACATACTGTAGGTCTCCACAAGATTGATCGAGGCAGCAGAATCTCATCTTCAGCAGCCCAATGGCCTGCTTGATGGTTGCTCGAGTAGAGCTGTGGCAAGTGTTGTATCTCTCTTCCACTGCATTGCAAGGGTTCTTCACTGGCGTCAGAAGCCATGTTTTCAATGGGTAGGGCAAGCGGGGGGGCCTTAAAAGCTGTGGTATCTGGGACTGTTGAAGTATATAGTATCGTGTCTGCTTCCCAGGAAGCAGGCACGCACCTGCAGGAAACACTTTCAGTGTTGCAGACCAGTTGAGCGTTGATTGACTGGAAGCCCTTCCTGTTGATGAAGGCTACTGGCTGGTCAGGTGGAGCCTTGATGACCACATGCTTTCAATCTATCACAACTTGCACCCGGGGAAATCCAGTGATGGCCCCGAATCCGATGGCCCTCTTGGTCTGACTGTCAGGGTCGGTCCAGTAGCGCGCACAGTCCCCGGCCCTCTCGATCAAAGCATTGGTCACCTCCTTGATGCAGCAGTGGACTGCTGCCTGGAAGACCCCACACATGTCCCCGTTGGATCACTGGAAAGATCCAGACACATAGACGTTTAGTGCTACAGTGATCTTCAGGGCCACTGGCATAGGGTGATCCCCAAATCTCAGAGGTTGCAACTCGTCCTGCAGCAGGGCGCATAAGTTGATGACGGCCTCACTGGAGAGCCATAGTCTTTGTTGACAATGGCACTCAGACATTTGGAGGTAGCTGATTTGGCTCCAGTACACGCTCTGGCGCTGGTGGACCCTTGTTGGCATGGCCAGCTGCTGCTGCTCTCATCATGGAGCTTCACGGACAGGCTCAGCAGCCTGTTATCCCTCCCTCCATCGAAGGCGCCGCATCATGCCATGGGGTCCAGAAATACAGGGTGTATGAGACCCATGCCAGGGGACCAGTGGGCCTGCAGATCACTGTTGATGCACAGACGACCTTGCCTTGGCAACTGACCTTTTGACAATTCTCTCGGCATATTCCTGAAGGACCTCAGAGCCCAAATTTGCTGATAGCCGACCCTCTCTTCCAGTAGTGTGAGTGCCCAAACACATCACACGGCAGTCTAGCAACCCAATACAGACCCCCCCAAATCCACACTAAACCCTTGCAGAGCCCCCGAGCCCCCTTGCAGAGCCCCGCGAGACCCCGAACCCCCTTACAGAGCACACAGTAACACAGTTCGACCATGGCCTCTGAACCCCGCTCTTCCCCTATGCAGCAGTGTTCAGGGCTGCCTCCCCGTCACAGCAATGAGAACTCTCACCTCAGTGCCGCTAGGTTTTAACAGCCATGAACTCAAAGGCACATGAGTGCTGCCTGCCGTCCACTAAATCAAAAGCCAACCATTAAATCGAGGATAATTTGATGTGAATTGCATTAAAATTGCTGCTCAACAACTTAAAATAGCTTTCCCTTGCATCGGGGCAATAATGCCGCCTTGGTGCTTTCCTGCCGCTGACAAAATTCAGAACCGATGTCACGACGCCGGATTTCTGGGCGGACGGATCCAATGCAATTCTCCATTCCCCCCACGCCACCATTCCTGCTTTAAACAGCCGCATTAAATTCTGCCCTATAAGTGCACAAATTATTGAAGGTGGCAGGGCAGATTGAGAAAGTGGTAAATAAAGCCTACAGGATTCTGTGCTTTATAAGCAGGGGCATAGATTACAAAAGCAAGGAAGTTATGATAAACCGGTATAAAACATTGGCTCAGCCTCATCTGGAGTATTGTGGCCAGCTCTGGGTACCACACTTTAGGAAGGATGTGAAAACATTAGAGAGGGTGCAGAAAAGATTCATGAGAATGGTTCCAGGGATGAGGAACTTCAGTTATGTAGATTGATTGGAGAAGCTGGGTCTGTTCTCCTTGGAGAAGAAAAGATTAAGAGGAGATTTGACAGAGGTGTTCACAATCCTGAGGGGTCTGCACAGAGTAGATCGGGAGAAACTGTTCCCATTGGACAAAGGATTTGAACCAGAGGACATCAATTTAAGAGGATTGGCAAAAGAAGCAATGGCAACACGAGGATAAACCTTTTTATGCAGCGAATGGTTAGGATCTGGAATGCTCTGCCTGAGAGTGTGGTGGAGGTAGATTCAATCGTGGCTTTCAAAAGAGAATTGGATAATTATCTGAATTTGCAGGGCTACAGGGAAAAAGCAGGTGAGTGGGACTAGGTGAGTTGCTCTTGCAGTGAGCCGGCACAGACACAATGGGCCAAATGGCCTCCTTCTGTGCTGTAACCATTCTATGATTCTATGATTCATTGTTTTCTGTCCCCACTCCAAACTCCATAGTTCCATAGCTACTGACTCTATCCCTCTCCTTGGAAAAAGTCTGAGACTAAAACAATCTGTTTGCAACCTTGGTGTCATATTTGACCCTGAGACGAGCTTCCAACCATATATTCGCACCATCTGTGCCTATTTCCACCTCCGTAGCATCACCTGCCTTCGCCTCTGTCTCAGCTCAGCTGCTGCAGAAACTCTCATTCATGTCTCTTTTACCTCTAGACTTGGCCATTCCAATGCACGCCTGGCTGGTCTCCCACGTTCTACCTCCCGTAAACTTGAGTTCATCCAAAACTCTGCTGCCAGTGTCTTAACTCGCACTAGTTCACTCATCAGTCCTGTGCTCACTGACCTACACTGGCTCCCGGTCAAACAATGTCATGATTTTAAAATCCTTTTTCTTGTTTTCAAATCCCTCCAGGCCCTTGCCCCTCGGCCCTCCCTATCTCTGTAATCTCCTCCAGCCCCCAACACCCACTGAGATGTCTGTTCCTCTCTAAATCTGTCTTCTTAAGCATCCCCGATTTTAATCGCTCCACCATTGGTGGCCGTGCCTTCAGTTGCCTAGGTCCCAAGCTATGGAATTCCCTCCCTTCACCTCTCTGCCTCGCTTTCCTCCTTTAAGATACTCTGTAAAACCTACCTCTTTGACCAAGCTTCTGGTCATCTGACCAAATATCTTCTTAAGTGGCTCAGTGCCATACTTTGTTTTATAATGCTCCTGTAAAGCACCTTTTCTTATTCCATTAAATGTGCCATATAAATATAAGTTGTTGTTGTTGCTGTTGACATATTACAGCGCACACATGCTTCTAAACTGTAATAATGCTGATAGCTAATTGTGGGGTAATGTGGCTGGTACAGCTAAAGTGACATTTAACGTATTTATCTCAGGCTACAGATTAGTACAAGCCATCACCAAGAACCATGTTAAAATATTATTTTCATATATTTCAGGTGTTTCATTGTATAAGTATTTGTGGATTGAACAGGCTTGATGTTGGAGCAAAGTAAAATAACTTAGAATGAAAAGACCAAAGAAAAAATAGGTCAAAGTACTCTGCCCTATAATAATTGTAATTTTTTAGACTTGCTTGCCAGGGAGAGCAGAATGCAAGCTGCAGGGCAAAACCTCCTACATGGTGAGCTCCTGCTGCCTCCCATACAATCTACAGGAGGCAACAAACTGAGGAAAAAGAACACTTCACTATAGGTAGGAAAATTGATGCTGTCACATGCTTCCTATTGGCACATAGGAACAGGAGACAGCTATTCAGCCTCTCAAACCTTCTCCACCATTCAATTAGATCATGTCTGATCTGTACCTGAACTTTATTTACCCATCTTCGCTCCATATCCTTACCTATTGGCTGTTAGCTGTAGAGGGCTATGCTTGGTCAAGCGGGAAGACTTCTCTCGCCATCACTGGGGAAGAAAACCTCCCACCTTTCCATTGCAGCCTGGAGAAGAATCTGCAGGGAGGCATCACTGACTGTGGAGCAACCCAGTGTCTTGCTCAGGCCATCCTGTGCTGTCTCGGCCAGGGGTTGGGGGTTCCATGAATGTTCACAAGTGAACTGAAAGCTGCCAATGATTCTAATGCAGGACTGGAGGCTTTTAACTATGGCACCAGCACTTGCACCGGAGTCAGCTGACACAGTAATCAGCAATCACCTCCCGCCCCCGCTACATGACTGGGAGGGACCTGCGCCTCCACTGTGCAAAATGGCTGTTCGCCTGTGTGATTGCAGTGGTTCGGCCGTCCATGGGAATGACATCCTTTTCCGAGTGCGCCAGAGCCATTAAATTCGGCCTTTATAGTGCACATCTTGCATAGCTGTTGGCCACATCAAAATCAACTTTTTTAAGATCAATAGCCGGGAGGTTCTGTTTTTCCCCTTGACTGTTCATTGCTATTCCTGGGAACAGTAACTTTGCCGCTGCAGCAGACCTCGATGATGATATGATGACACAACATCATGCCACCTCTATTCACAGTTCATGCACCAGTCAGAATAAGGTCACAGCAAGTCTGGCACACGTGTGCTGATTGGCAAGCTCCTCAGTACAGCTGATTTACAATGAAGACCAGCTGTACATGACAACTATAAATATGGAATAATGATGCAGTTAGCTCACTTTCCTGAAGGTATATTACAAAAACAGCTCTATTGTTCCCTTAATATGCACCAGACCTCATCAGAAACCGATAATTGTTTCTTTAATCAGATCCTGGAGGGAGTCAAGCCTGCAGTACTGTTACTTTAATCAGCCTGGAGTAAGTCAGTGTTGCAGTAGTGTTAGTTTAATCGAGCTGAAGCAGAAACTGAAGGCTGGAACAAACCATGGGGCAAAAATTCAACTTATGACTGTCCAATTTGTACCCAGTCCGTCACAACCTATCTGGATAGGAAGTGCGGAAAACACCATATTGGCAACTGTTAGTCTGCTGGGGTGTCCACCTGAAATAGACATTAGAAGCAGGCATTCTCCTCTTCAACCCACAAAGAAACTCTAGGCCACTGCCAGCACCTTTAAGGACCCCTGTCATCGTCCTGTACACCAAACCCCACCACCCCACCCACCCCATCGAGCTACCCGCCAAACCCTCTCAGATGGCAAGCTGAAGCAGGGTGCTCACTTGGCACACACAGCTTGCTGGCAGCATTTAAATTTTGGCTCAGGCCTCACAATTTGGTTGCACAGTTTAGGTGAGCAGCTGAGAAATTTCACTTTGAGTATTAAAATTCCAAAAGAAATGGGGGCAAGTGCTTTGTATAGACATCACTAAAAGAGCAAGCCTGTTATTCATCTGCATTTCTGTCAGTTTCGCCTCCATTCCCCCTTGAACAATCCTCCCCATTTACATATGACTATGTAAAGTCATAATCTACACATTTCACAGCTTTAATTTACACTCTGCTTTTGCCAATGCAAATAGCCCTGATTTACGCTTCTCCATCTCTGAGGCTTCCTATTTTGAATCTTTACATCATATCCCCCTCAGTCTCTTCCTTTCAAACGTTGCTATCGTCATATGCTTTATTGTTCAAGTAGCTGTTTTTTGTAACTTTTGCATTTCTGGTTCTGGCTTTTATATGATATGGCAAACATATCTTGTAGGTAGTACATGTAAGATTAAAAGAAGGATGCTAGCAGAGCACCAAACTTATATGAAGGCATACAAAGCCACTCTGTATTTGTACAGCAGAATGCAGAGCAGCCTGAAGCAAATGACAGCTGCACGAGCTTCAGTTTACATTCCAGAGAACACAGAGGTCTGGAGATAAATCATCACTTCAAATGTGCAGCCTTTGACTGGTGGCATGCAGACCTTGAGTGGTGTAGGAGAGAGAATGGAGAGAGGAATATCCACCAGATTCTGAAATCAGTACGTCAGAGCGTTTGCAGGATATTTTGGATGGGATATTGGTAATTCCAGAAGGACTGTTTTTCCTCAGATCAATATGTCAACCAATATGTTAATCCCATGAAGTCCTGTGACATTGATCACAAGTCGTGGGAATCAGTTGCCAGTGATCGCCAGAGCTGGCGGGCAACCATAAAGGCGGGGCTAAAGCGTGGCGAGTCGAAGAAACTTAGCAGTTGGCAGGAAAAAAGACAGAAGCGCAAGGAGCGAGCCAACTGTGTAACAGCCCTGACAACCAACTTTATCTGCAGCACCTGTGGAAGAGTCTGTCACTCTAGAATTGGCCTTTATAGCCACTCCAGGCGCTGCTGCACAAACCACTGACCACCTCCAGGCGCTTACCCATTGTCTCTCGAGACAAGGAGGCCAAAGAAGAAGAAGAAGAATGTTAATCCCATGTTTAGTGGGAGAGCGAGAGATGGCACCAAGGATTCTGCCTTGACTCAGGTCAACAGTACAGAGAGTTTTATGTTCAGTCCCTTCAGATGTTTTCACAGTTGAAAGAAAGTCAGCAGGCTAAGACTGTGGAGATTTCAAGCCTCCTTCCTCCCAAGAGACTAACATAGAGCACATCTCAGGCCCCAGGCTCTCAGGTGGTACTGAGAAAAATGTGAGAATAGAACTAAGAAAAAAACAAAAAGTCACAAATAGATTGGACAGCGATGATTCTAAAAAAAACCTCTCAGCAATTAGGTACCAGAATCTTCATATGATTTTTCTTGTCAGAAATACGGTTACAATGTTAATGGGGTTTTTTTTGCTGGAAACATAAAATTGCACTGGATTTGCAAAAGATGTTTGTGGACTCGGAACCCTCATGGAAATTCTGCATTTAATGATGTATAGAGTGTTCTGAAAGGTTGTAAACTTAATGGAATGGAGTATCCTGGTTATTACAGATGGATATAACTCTAATCAGGCATTACTGATAGTCTCTTTGATTCGTTTGCCACAGCTTTCTCCCAGCAGCTATCTGTGACCCTGCTCATGCTTGAGTTCCTTGCTCTTTAAGGCATTCAGCTTCTGACGCTCTCTCAGCCTTGGCAATCTCAATCTCCATGCCTTTCTAAACAACAAAACTGTGAAGGACCCAGCAAGCCACCACAATTTGTGATACAACATTGGGATTTACTGGCGGGAGGTCCCAGATCTATTTATGCACCTAAATCTTCACTTCAGCATGCCAATGGCCCATCTAAAATCTTTGATCTAATCCTGGAAGATTAAATTGAGTTAATTGAAAATTGGTACAGATTTAGAAGAAGGCATGAACCTCTTACTGAAACTGGAAAGGGGGTATTTGGTGAGAAGAAAAGCATTAAATGAATAAGAAATAACAATTAGGGTTCTGAAAATCTGCAGGTCGGTATTCCCAACACGTACACCAGCATTGTGCTTGCCAATCAATAAGCTCCACCATTAACCCTGCCAAAGTATGTGACGTCAAGGAAAGAGCCTTTAATCTAGAGGTCATCAGCAGGTGCCCGCACCATTAGTGGTGTATTTAAGACATCCTTCTCATGCAGCAGGCTGAGAGGTGCAGTAAAAATTCATAGCCTGGGCAATGTTGGACTCCTTGGCTGTATAGCCACTGATTTTGCTTTTTCAAATTTGCTTATTCTACAAAGCCCAGCCTGGACCTCAAGTGGGCCCCAACAACATCATTGGTCCCAGCTTGGGAAACCCTGCCCCTTCCTATGTCGATGAACATGTTTTGGGCTTCACACCCAAACAGGCCATTGCAGATACTTTGATGCTCAGCCTGGAGACTCGTCATATCTTTGTGCTGATCTAGTATCCAACCATTCAAACACACACTTGTTAAACTTATCATGGGAGTACACCAGAGGAGCTGTGAATTTTCAGGAATTCTAAGGAGGGAGGTCAGGCATTAAGTAATCCAAGGTCAAAATTAATAAATAAGTACATGGTAGCAGGGAGATATTTTTATTATTCATTTATGAGATGTGGACATCACTGGCAAGGCCAGCATTTATTGCCCATCCCTAATGGCCCTTGAGAAGGTTGTAGTGAGCCACTTTCTTGAACTGCTGCACTCCATGGGGCAAAGGTGCACCCACAGTGCTGTTAGGGAGGGAATTCCAGGGCTTTGACCCACTGTTGATGAAGGAACAGCGATATAGTTCCAAGTCAGGATGGTGAGTGACTTGGGAGCGGACTTGTAGGTGATCGTGTTCCCATGCATCTACTGCCCTTTTCCTTTTAGGTGGAAGAGGTCGAGATTTTGGAAGGTGGTCTTGAAGGAGGCCTGACGGGTTGTTGCAATGCATCTTGTAGATTGTACACACTGCTGCCGCTATGCGCCAGTGGTGGAGGAAGTGAATGTTAAGGTGGTATATGGGGTGCCAATCAAGCAGGCTGCTTTGTCCTGGATGATGTCGACCTCCTTGAGTGTTTTTGGAGCTGCACCCATCCAAGCAAGTTTTGGATTTAGGGAGTCAGGAGGTGAGTTACTCGCTTCAGAGTTCCCAGCCTCAAACATTCTCTTGTAGCCACAGTATTTATATGGCTGATCCATTTATGGTGTTGATGGCAGGGGACTGGGCAATGGTAATGCCATTTAATGTTAAAAATCTTGTTGAAGATGGTCATTACCTGGCACTTGCATTGCATGATAGTTACTTGCTACTTATCATCCCAAGCCTGAATGTTGTCCAGGTCTTGTTACAGGCGGGCACAGGGTATGCTTCATTATTTGAGGAATGATTAAGCTCAACGTAAGTTTGAGGAACAGTACCTTATCTTTTGGTTAGGCACTTTACACCCTTCCGGACTCATTGAGTTCAACCATTTCAGACCACAAACTCTGCCCCCATTTTGTTTGGGTTTTTTTTTTGCTGGTTTTGGTTTTGCTCTCTTGCTTTTCCACTTTACTTTTGCTTTTGGATGGCAGCTGTTCATAATTCTGCTATTCACACCTCCTCTAGACAAACCTTTGTTTCTTTACTTGTCCCGTTACCGCTCCCTTTGGCCTTGCACCACCAAGTCTTGTGTCGTTTAATCTCTCCTACCTTCTACCCTATCACAAACCTTCCCTTTTATTCTTTTTCCATCGTCTCCCTGCTTGCTTGCTCAAAATCTATCACATTTCAAACTTTTCTCGGTTCTGATGAAAGATCATCAACCTGAAATGTTAACTCTGTTTCTCGCTCCACAGATGCTACCTCATTTGCTGAGTATTTTCTGTTTTTATTTCAGATTTCCAGCATCTGTAGTATTTTGCTTTTGTATTAATAATTAATTAGCTCTGATTGCATTCTTGATGTTAAGGGCATGATGAGCATGACAGTAAAGCTTGAAGACTGAAATGAAAGGCAGATATAATTGACTTAAATAAGGCATAATTAAACCTGTACAAGTTAAATTTAACAAGGATTAAAGAGTTGGATTTTATAATGGGTGATCAATGCCATCAACAGTAAGTCAAATCCTTATTGCGCTACATCCCACTGCCAAGTGTCAAACCACATATTAGATTAATGAGTTCTTTGACATTATTTTGCTGTCATTTACAGCAGCTATATGGATGCTATGATGCTGGTGTAAGACATCCAAGCCAGTGACTCAATTCAGGTAAGATGTACAAAATACTTCAACCATATTTTCCCCAAATGCAGTTTAAACACACAGATGGAATCACAGAATCACTGAATCTTACAACACAGAAGAGAGCCATTTGGCCCACTGTGCCTGTGTCAGCTCTTTGAAATAGCAGTCCAGTTTAGTCCCAGACCCCAGCTTTTTCCCCTTAACCCTGAGGGTTAGTTCCCTTCAAGAACATGTGGGGGATTCAATTACAAGGGGACACGAGTTCAAAGTGAAAGGGGAAAAGTTTAGGGGGGATATGCGTGGAAAGTTCTTTACGCAGAGAGTGGTGGGTGCATGGAACGCATTGCCAGCAGAGGTGGTAGACGCGGGCACGATAGCGTCTTTTAAGATGTATCTAGACAGATACATGAATGGGCAGGAAGTAAAGAGATACAGACCCTTAGAAAATAGGTGACAGGTTTAGATAGAGGATTTGGATCGGCGTAGGCTTGGAGGGCCGAAGGGCCTGTTCCTGTGCTGTAATTTTAAAAAAACATGTCCAATTGCCTTTTGAAAGTTCCTCTGGAATCTGCTTCCACCACCCTTTCAGATGGTTTGTTCCAGATTTTAACAACTCCTCTGTGTTGAAAAATTTCTCTTCAATTCCAATCTAATTCTTTTGCCAATTATTTTAAAGGTTTGTAGTGGAGTTCCCCAGGGGTCAGTGTTGGTACCCTTGCTTTTCCTGATATATATTAATGACCTAGACCTTGGTGTACAGGGCACAATTTCAAATTTTGCGGATGATACAAAACTTGGAAGCATTGTGAACTGCGAGGCAGATAGCGTAGAACTTCAAAAGGACACAGACAAGTTGGTGGAATGGGCAGATAGGAAGCAGATGAAGTTCAATGCGGAGAAATGTGAGGTGATTCATTTTGGTAGTAAGAACATGGAGAGACAATATAGAATAAAGGGTACAATTCTAAAGGGGGTGCAGGAGCAGAGGGACCTGGGTGTATCTGTGCATAAGTCATTGAAGGTGGCAGGGCAGGTTTGAAAGAGCTTACAGTATCCTGGGCTTTATTAATAGGAGCATCGAGTACAAGAGCAATGAAGTTATGTTGGATGTATGTAAGACACTAGTTTGGCCTCAGCTGGAGTATTGCGTCAAGTTCAGGGCATCACACGTTAGGAAAGATACGAGGGCATGGAGAGAATATAGAAAAGATTCACGAGAATGGTTCCAGGGATGAGGAATTTCAGTTATGAAGATAGATTGGAGAAGTTAGGACTGTTTTCCTTGGAGGAGAAGGCTGACAGGCAATTTGATAGAGGTATTCAAAATCATGAGAAGTCTGTAGAGTAGATAGGAAGAAACTGCTCCCACTCGTGAAAGGATCAAGAACAAGAGGGCACAGATTTAAAGTATTTGGTAAGAGAAGCACAAGCGACATGAGGAAAACCTTTTTCACGCAGAGAGTGGTGAAGGTCTGGAATGCACTGCCTGTGAAAGTGGTGGAGGCAGGTTCAATTGAAGCATTCAAAAGGGAATTAGACTATTATATGAAAAGGAAGACTGTGCAGGGTTATGGGGAGAAGGCGGAGGAATGGCACTAAGTGAATTGCTCTTTCGGAGAGCCGGTGCAGACACGATGGGCCAAATGGCCTCTTTCTGCACTGTAACAATTCTGTGATTCTGTTAAATCTATGACCTCTAGTTACAGATCCACTTGCCAGAGGTACGAGTTTCTCCCTACCTGTTTCATCAAAATCCCTCTTAATTTTGAATATCTCTCCTAGGTCTCCTCTTAACCTTTCCTGCTCTAAGGAGAACCATCCCAGCCTCTCCAATCTCTCCACATAACTGAAGTTCCTCATCCCTGGTATTGTCCTGGTAAACCTCCTCGGTAGCCTCTCCAAGGCCTTGACATACTTCCTAAAGTGTGATTGCAGAATTGTAATTCCAAACAGTAATTTGTAAAGGTTTAGCATGACTTCCTTGATTTTGTATTCAATTTGTATTTACAAAGCTAACTATCCTGTACAGCTTCTTAACTGCCTTATCAATTAAAGCCTGGCTACTCGACCCAAACCCGACTACATGTGTTGGATTCGGGTCAGTTCAGGTCTGTATTCGGCGTCCAGCATTCGGGCTCGGGTCGGGTTGGGCTGGACTGTACTGTTTTGTTTCATATTGTTTTTGTTTTAGTCTATGATCTTTTTATGTTTCAAAGATATGTTTGTTATTTTCGGGTCGGGTTGGGCATTTTAAAAAATTAAATGACTCGGGTCTGGGTAGGGTTCGGGTTGGCTGTTATCGTGTCGGGCCTGGGTCAGGTTTGAAATTTACACCTGAGCCAGGCTTTATTATCAACTGCCACCAATGGCTTTTTTTGTTATGCGTGTCCTGCTTCTTTCAATGTGTGCTACCTTTAAATTTTTTTGCATGGCTGCACGAGCATTATCTTAAACGGGACAACTTGTGAGCAGCTTGAGTGGTACGTCATGGGTTGCTGTACATGCATACATCTTAGAGGGAACATTGCATGCCACCTTCAAAGATTTGTGAATATGCACCCCCGTGTCCCACTGTCTTAAAATAGTATCATTTTGATTATGCTGCCTCTCCAAGTTGTTCCTCCCAAGGTCTGCCTCTTTGGAAAGCCCCCTGAAATTCTAGTGCATCATAAAAGATGTCAGTCCCTTTTGCCTCTCCAGACACCCTGGGAACTGAGTATTTCCTTGGCATGCCAGGAAGGGCCCCCATGTCCACATTTAGACATTCCAGAGGAGTCATGGATAGAGCTCGGGAGCTGGAACTCTCCACTGAATCCATGGCATTGAGGCTAATTATACAATCCCTACTGCCATCCAGGCTGAAAACAGCTTCAAGCATGACTGGGAATGAAACCTAGGACTTTCCTGATCTGTTTGGCTATTTCTAATTAAAATAGAGTAGTTGGGGATCTACTAAAGGACACGGATAAGTTCATGGAGCTAATGCAGAATTTTTAAAAAGGGCCAGGGAAAAGGTTATAATTCATAGTCGTGTTTATATATTAGTTGACAATACTACAGTAATAAAAATCGATCCCAGAAATTGCTAATGTACAGAAAGATCTGAGAAATTTGCATTGAGAACCCAAATGCACAAGCCCCTTCACCAACAAGGGTGGTTCGGCAAATGATGGTCAACACTGGATTTGAGCTTCAGCATAAATAGAGCGACACAGGCTATGGAAACAGCACTCCTGTTATTTCAAATATCACTACTTGGACATACTGATGTGCAGCTACAACAGCTCTGTGTTTCTCACAGTAAACACAACAGTTTGGCTTAAAGACTAGCATCTTTTGATGGTGGTGTTCTGGCACTAATCTAGGAAAGGCCAGACAGCTGGCCACATCGCTGCATTACTCCAGAGTTCAAACACTGGCCACCATCATCTCGTTCATGGCTTAATGGCGTTGGACTGCACTAAGTTCTGAAGCAAAAAGTTTTTCTTTTTGGACAGCTTGCCAAACAAACCCACAACATTCCATCAGTTTTAGCTTGAAGTTGTGGCCTATGACAAACAGAGCTAAGCCTCCTTGAAAATTCTCACTTTTCCACCAACCCTTCCAGCCATTTTTGCCATGTTTTCCTTATTTTAAATGAGCTGAGGAAATGGGTGTTTGCAACTGAAGGAAGCTTGGATTCCTTGGTGCTGACTTTGCTCTGCTGTTCCAAGAGACTCCTGCTGCAACTCCAGTGGAGCATCCCAGAAACAGGCCATGACGTGGCCCATGCTGGGGTTTCCCACTAGGGCTTGAAAGGGGTAAAAGCTACAGAGCCAGTGGGCACAGCAGAAAGGAGGCAGAACTGGGGGCAGGGACTCCCTTTGCTGACTGTTCCCGCTTCCCCAACCACAGTGGTACGCAGCAGTGGAGGCCAGTATGCCCAGTGAGATAAGGTGTACCAACCTCCAAAAGCACTTGGTACCATAGGGGTCAGAGAAGGGCTTCATGTGCTCCCCAAAAATGAGATGCTCTTTTTTTTTGAAACAATAAATTATATCAGTCACAAAGTGGGGTGGGCTGGGGGGCAAAGCTAAGAGGGGATAGAAATTGGGGCTAGCAGCCAGAGGTATTGGCACTGGCATGGGAGCCCACCAGCTAAATGCTGATTTGGATCCTTCTAACTAACCTCACCTACTTCAGTGGTGTCTGTGCTGGAGCACACTGGCAGGCATGGTCCCTATATAAATGGTAAGATTGCGACCTGCGCATTTTCAAGGTCTGTATCTTTATTTACTTTAGTTACTTCTAGTATTTTAGGTGGGGGTGGAGGGGTGGTGTCATCAGCAGAAAGAATAATGTCACTTTTGATAAAAGATGAGGAGCAGGCATTTGATAGATTGGAGATGTTACAAACCAAAACACGTACCCTAAAGAAACTGGAAGTCAACATAGAATTTCAAGCTAAATACAGCCATAAATAGTCAAGCAAATTCAGAAATGTATTCAACATGTTAGAGAAACTGGGAAGGAAGATTGAAAATGCATAAAAGTAAAGCAAGAATTTTTTTTAAATGTGGCTGTAAAGGACATATTGGATTGGCAAATCACAGTAAGGCATAGGGGAAATAGGAAGAAACCATCTAGGCATGTCCATTGTAGGGAAAGTATTGAAGAACAAGACAGCCACCTTAAAGATTAGGGAGGCAAGATACTGGAGAAGGACAACTGTATGACAGAGAGTTTCAATCAGTTTTCTCCATGACTGATTTGCTGTGGTTGATATTTGTCATACTCCCAGCTGAGCAATTAAAGTTTTGGAAGAGTGCTCAGACAGAATGGAGAAAACAGTCATCAGAAAGGAAATGATCATTAAGGAACACTTGAAACTCCACAATGTGCTGGTTCCATATGGAATACGTCAGAGTACAAAAGAAAATACAGACAGAAGTAAAGGGAATCATGCAAATAACTGTGTGAGGCTTATGGAACACAATGGTGGAAACAGGACTAGAAAATTGCTATAAACTTTGATTCTGGACATTATATCTTGTTCACGTCTATATTAGAAAACACTAGCTTATCAAAAAAAGGAAATTTAGCACATCTAGAGGTGGATTTTCCTACATTATCCCACTTGAAATTGAGCAGGATAGCAGTGAAAAATGGGACACAATCAGGTGGTAAGGCTTACTAGTGATTTCCCACCCTGAACTCGATTTCCCTCCTCCACCTCCACAGCCCCAACCCCCTCTCGGCCCCACTAGAACCTCCGCTTGCTGTGCCTTTCGCACCCACCATGTCGAAAATGCCAACAGGGTAGAAAGGCTCGGATTCATGCCCATTTCCCTCCACAGTGTCCTCCGTCCCAAGGGACTGCCGGAAGAGGGTGGCAGTAGACTCTGGGCAGCAATGCTAAGTCGCCAAAGCCAATGCACGGAAGGAGGGGACTTAACAGTGTCCTCCTCTCCCTTTGTAGTGGCCCAAGATGTGTTATATTAGTTCTTGGCCTTAGCTGAGAAAAATATTGGGCTAGGAATTAGTGTGCGCGGCTTTTATATTCTATGCCTTGACCAATAAAGCAAAATATCTTGTATGCCTTCTTAGCCACCTTATCAGCCCGTCCTGCTACCTTCAGGGATCTGTGGACATACACTCCGAGGTCCCTCTGCTCCTCTACGCATCTCAGTATCTTACCATTTATTGAATATTTCCTTGCCTTGTTTGCCTTCCCCAAATGCATTACCATACTCTTCTCCGGATTGAATTCCATTTGCCATTTTTCTGCCCACTTGACCAGTCCATTGATACCTTCCTGCAGTCTACAACTTTCTTCCTCATTATCAACCACACAGCCAATTTTTGTATCGTCTGCAAACTTCTTAATCGTGTCCCCTATATTTAAGTCTGAATCATTGATATACACCACAACAAGCAAGGGACCCAGTAATGAGCCCTGCAGAACACAAAAGCATGCTGCAAAAAACCTATCAATGCTGCCGGCCTGACACCTACCTCTCACAGCCTCCACGCACCTTCAGCTATGCCAGCCACATCACCCAAACATAATGCGAACACAATAACTGACATTTTGTCCTCTCTCTTGCAGGACAAGATGACACACAATAGAAGGGAGCAGAGCAAAACTGGCAGGGACATGGATGCTTGCATCTCCTGAGCCCTACAGAGAAGTTTGTTCATAGTGCTGGCTGTGACAGGACCTGTGGCATCCCATGTCGCTGAGAACATCAAGTATAACAGTATGTTACAGCTTTATGCCCATTCTCAATTCACAATACACCCTCATCCTGCTAGCTGGCACAATGAGCAAGCAGCTCATGGTGTGACCATGGACCTCTTACTTTATACCCCATCTCTCTTTCTTCAAACAAACCTTCCCTTTCCTGCTTTCAGTCACCCATAAACTACAGCCTGCCCAGCCACAGCAGCCCAGGGAGGAAGAGAGAGAACAACAGCACAGCACTAATGAACAGGCCCCATCACTTGATCTGACACTCACAGCCACCTGCTCAGATACAGTCACTACACATATCTTGGAGGCTAGTATAGAGTTGGAATCAGCATGTGGTGAGTCACCTGAGCACGAGTGGGCTGCAGCCAGGTCAGGGAAAAAGGATGGTTTGTTTGCCAGCTCACCCCTGGAGGGCAAGTTGACGGACCGGTCCTGCTGCTAAGGACTCAGATGAGGACCTTGATGGACTGATGTACAGGAAAACTGATGATGAAGCACAGCGAAATGCTGGGTGCATTGTCTGACCTGCCAGACAGCCCCTGTCACTGTCAAAGAGTATGGAGGAGAGTGGCTCCTAGTTGGCAGAGGGCACGGTGTAGAACATGCCCCCCACCGCATCCTCTGCTCCATCTTCCTGTCATGTTGCAGACCCAGAGGCACTACCACTGCAGCTCCTACACCTGTTGCAGCCTTTGAGTAGAAAGGTCACCTACTCCTCTGCCTTCCTTATGAGGATGGAACAACACTCTACAGCAAATCAGCACAAAAGACCTCCAGAAAATGTCCAGAGTACTTCCATACACCTTGCAATAGAAAATCTTGTCAAAAATTACCTTACCTGCATGGTGCATAGACCTTTAAGGAAAACTACTGCAGGGCCCATCTTGCAGCCTCATGCCCAATCTTTGCGGAGCGACATGTGAATTTGTTGCCAGGGCGTGTTGTCCAAATTCAGGATCCTGGCATCACATCAGCCAGTTAGGCTCTGTGACAACAAGGTTGTGCTGCTTCACAGGCTTCTGGCGATGCTGGGGATGCCCGCACAGGCGCTGTTTAACAGACGCCAGAATCCACTAACAGCCCTGCGCACCACCGAAAAGGCCTCTCTACCGCCACATGGAGCGGCGCCACAGAACTGAATTTCACAACCGTTGTTTCTTCTTCTGTCCCCTTTAACTTTCCTGGAACTTCTTTGGCACTGGCAGGCTACCTACTGGTGGGGCAATAGATACCCACCAAGAGTCTGTCCTGCTTTTGAATTGTCTCCCAACCCTGGGCTATGGTGGGGGTTACGACAGGACTACAGCCATTGGTGCAATCCCAGGATACTGCAAGGAGAATCTCCCCATCCCCTGCCACCCCCACTATTCATTTGCCATATTTCTACTTTTACACAATTCAAAGATGAAACAAATGTTTCTTGAAACAAAATGGTGCACCCTGTTTAAAATAAAAGCCAATGTAATTTGTAAACCTACAAACAAATATAATTGTCAACAGTAGTAAAGGGTTAAATTGTCAGATTTGGAAATAAAATATATCCACCTCTTTTGCAAAGGTATTTCTGAGGACTAAATAGTTTTTCAGAAATGCTTTACAATTTCTTTGAACAGAGACTGTGAAAACACAAAACATGTATGATATCCACAATAGCAATAATTAGGCTGTCCACTGTATTTGCAAAACTACTTTTGTTCTTCACAATAGGAAGTTACTCACAGCCACATCTCACAGGTCCTCTGCATTCTTCAACGCGTATAACACACTTTTTTTCTTCACCTGGACATCCTTTAGTCAGCAAGACCTCTCTCACTCCAATACCTATCATAAACAGGCCAAAGTTAATCGTTTGAGATAAAGATTTCTTCTGCTACAATACAACTAGTTTTGGACAGTTGGTTTTTCACATAGTATAGTAGCTTGAAGGATGGTTTTAATGGTTCTCAGCTTGTTTGCTTCGCAAAATTGTAGCCCATGGGATTAAAGGAACAGCGGAGGTGTTGCTATGAAGTTAGCTAAAAGACAGAAAGCAAAGAGCGGAGAATAGTGGTGAACAGTTGTTTTTCAGACTGGCCGGAAGTATACAGTGGTGTCCCTCAGGGGTCAGTATTAAGACCACTGCTCTTCTTGATATATACTAATGACCAGGACATGGATATAGGGGGTATAATTTTAAAATATAACACAAAATTTGTAAAAGTAGTAAACAGTAAAGGAGGGTAGTAGTAGACTTCAGGAGGAACACAGACTTAAAATGGGCAGGCACAAAGCAGATGAAATTTACTGCAGAGAAGTTTGAAATGATGCATTTTGGTAGGAAGAATGAGGAGAAGCAATAGAAAATAAATGATATAATTTTAAAGGGATGCAGGAACAGAAAGACATGATGGTTCAGATACTCAAATTTTTAAAGGTGGCAGGATAAGCTGATAATTTGTTAAAAAGGCATGAGGGATCTTAGTCCTTATAAATAGAAGCATAGAGTCAAAAAGCAAGGAAGTTATGCTAAACCTTTATAAATCACTGGTTAGTCCTCAGCTGGAGTATTGTGTTCGATTCTAGACACCACAATTTAGGAAGGATGTCAAGGCTGCAGAAAGAATGCAGAAGAGATTTAACAAAAAATGTAACAGGGGATAAAGAACTTCAGTTATGTGCAGAGACCAGAGATTGTTCAGCTTACAGCAGAGAAGATTAAGGGGAGATTTAATAGAAAATTATGAAGGGTTTGGTAAATTAAATAACGGGAAGCTGTTTCCACAGAGAAGAGGATCAATAATTAGAAGACAGATTTTAGGTAATTGGCAAAAGAACCAGAGGGGAGATGAGTAGAAATTGTTTTACACAGTGAGTTGTTGGCCCAGAATTTGTGATGAGAATTATAGTGAGGCTATCAGTGCTTATTGTTATAACGGAAGAAATGTGACATGGTCAATTTCTGGAGTATCCATATGTGCAGTTAAACACAGAAATCCAGAAGTCGCTGTCAAAGATACCCTGCTCCTCCACAGGTGCGATGTTGCAGTCCTTGCTGATTGACTGCAACAGCATGATCCCACTATACTTACTCATTAGTTTCACATTAAAATGGCTGAAAATGTTAGGTCTGGTGCATTCAGATGTAAGTGAGTTTTTTTTATCGGCATAATAAGTGATAATTACTGCTAAACACTTATCTGGTCCTGAAAAATTAATTTTACAAGTGTGGAGTCTCATTACCTCTGAAGAACATTAATGCTGGATGTCATGCAGGCCCTCACCTGCCATGAATGAGGCATAATAATTTCGCCACATGGACATTAAACTTCAAATTGTTGCTGGGAAGAAGAGAAGGCCTATTATAAGGAATTGCCAAGCCCCTGGCTGGAAAGACATTTTTGCATATTAACAGACACTGCTTGGAACAAAGGACCATTCCCTGACCCACCCAATACACAGAACAGACCTGGTCAAACCAGTTGGTCATGTGGCTACCCTTGACCATTTGGGGAGGTTTAAATTATAGAGACAATGTTTGAACTGGCAGAAAGCTCTTTGGTCCTGGACTGAAAAAGACCTCCTTGTCTCCTGTCTGCTCCCATCTCTTTTTCACGGAACCCCAAAACCCACTGAAGACATGTGAACCCCAAGGGAGAGAAAAGTCTCCTACAGTGAACAAAGTTTAAGAAGAATACTGGGCCCCAACGAAAAGCAAGACCATATCTTCAATCAAGAACTCTACAGCGAGCTCGAAGCACAGTAACAAAAGCCCGCCTCAGAGATTGCCTCAAACTTTTCTACTTTACTTTTTCTTCTGCTCTTTTCTGTCCCTATCTGTATGTGTGTATCACGTATGCATGCTAGCATGGGCGTTTCGTGTATCTGTTGGCATTAACCGAATTAGAGTTTAAGTTTAATAAAATTTCACCTTTCTTCTTTAAACCTAAGAAAGTCTGTTTGTGCTCGTTTCTTTACCTTTTTATTGGAAAGTGGTGAACAAGGATTCACCAAGGAGGAGCTAAAAACACAGCATGTTTAAAAATAAAACCCTGTTACAGTAAGACCAGGTGAAGGCTGAAAGGGACCCCTAGACCTCTTTTGCACCTGGTCGTAACACTGGATTTTAAAAAAAGTAAAAATTACATACTTTTTTCCCTCTTATCTCTCTCTCTGTCTATATTTCCCAATCTTTATTTCACTTTCTGTACATCATTTAAATCTAATTTATATTTCCTGTTTTATACTTCCTGGTTTGGACAAGGCATGTTTAGAGATACAGCACTGAAACAGGCCCTTCGGCCCACCGAGTCTGTGCCGACCATCAACCACCCACTTATACTAATCCTACACTAATCCCATATCCCTACCACATCCCCACCTGTCCCTATATTTCCCTACCACCTACCTATACTAGGGGCAATTTATAATGGTCAATTAACCTTTCAACCTGCAAGTCTTTGTCTCAGTGATGTTTCTTCAAGCTGATTGGTTGAAGAGCCTCACTGTTGCTTGCCCACAGATAGATGTTCTGTAGAGGGTACAGCACTAAAAAAAGAAGCTGGATTAGTGGATATCTCCACTGAAAAGTCTGAAAAGGTTGTGGCCAGTTGTTAACGAGCTGAATGGAAAAAGCCATTCCTTCACTACTAAGAGCAAAATCCAGGCCATTATTACCTGGAATCTGCAGCCTGATAATGTGGTGGAAGCAGATTCAGCAGTAACTTTCAAAAGGGACTTGGATTAAATCTTGAATAGGAAAAGTGTGATAGACTGTGGGGGAAGGGCAAGGGAGCGGGACTAGTTGGATAGTTCTTTCAAAGATCTGGCATAAGTGCAACAGACCAAATGTTCTCCTTCTGTGCTATATGATTATGATTCTATGTTGGCCTTCAATTTCAGAATAGAATAATAACGATATGCTGACCGTGCAACTGTCCTGAGAGAGCTAGAACTAAGTTGGTTATGCTCATAATTTAAATGATGCAAGGAATTGTTATTTAAGCTTACATTATTATGCTAGACATAAAATGGAACAAGGTTCACATTTTAAAAAAAATTGCAACAGGTATTAAAATATCAATGAAAAATAAAGGTTATTTTTAGTCATCCGAATCTATGGAGTGCCTCAGTGCCACTTACAGTGTAATGTTAAGAGGAACAATATTGGCACATGGATAAGCTTTGAGTGACTTTTGGGGCAGGCCTTGTTATCAAGCCTATTGACAATCACTGATGGTTTCCAAACATCCCCCATCAATACCTATTCAGGCAATCTGTCTGAGTTCCCAACCACGTACAACCAAGAGATATTTTTTGATCAATAAATCTATAACTAGTTCCTGTTGAAATAAAGGATGGTTTCAATATGTTAATATAGGTTGAATGCAGGGCCATTAAGTTGTACTTAATAAGAATTAGGAGCAAGAGTAGGCCATTTTGCTCTTCAGGCCTGCTGTGCCATTCAGTATGATGGCAACTCTGCCTTCCCACACGATTCCCAAATCCCTTAATTTCCTTAATATCCAAAAATCTATCAATCTCCGTCTTGAATATACTCAATGGCTGAGCATCCACAGCCCTCTAGGATAGATAATTCCAAAAATACACAACCCTTTGAGTGAAGAAATTTCTCCTCACCTCTGTCCTAAATGGCGGACCCCTTATTCTGAGTCCCCTAGTTCCAGACTCCCCAGCCAGGGAAAACATCCTCCCAGCATCTACCCATTAATCCCCTCAAGAATTGGTTATGTTTCGGTGAATCACCTCTCATTTTTCTAAATTCTGGGGAATATAGGCATGGTCTTCTCAATCTCGCTTCATAGAACAATCCCTCAATCCCAGGAATCAGTCGAGTGAATCTTCGTTGCTCTCCCTCCAAGGTAAGTTTAGATAAGGAGACGAAAACTGTACACAGTACTCGGGGTGTGGTCTTAGCAAGATGTGTAAGACTTCTTTACTCATATACTCCAATCCTTTTGTAATAAAAGCTAACATGCCATTTACTTTCCTAATTGCTTGCTGTAACTGTATGTTAACTTTCTGTGATTTGTGTTCAAGAACACCCAGGTCCCTCTTGTTTTATCGTACTTTTAATGGCTCAATGATTTGTATGCTTCCCTTCAGCTTGCAGCTAGTAGCAACAGATCTTAATCCTATGTTTGCTGTTAGTAATTCAAATGAACAATCTAATAGGGCAGAAATGCATTGCACCATAATTGTATGCCTTATGCCTACACATCTTGCCATTTTCTGTACAGGAGTCTCCCAAGATGACAACTGACACCAAGGACAAGCAGGAAGCAGTTCTATCACATGAGCACTTGCCCAAGAATATCCACTTCAGAGGAATCAATTAAGGGGAGTCAGTGAATCACTGAGCACTAGTACAAAGGAGCAGATGGAAGCCATCACAGTAAACCAGTAGTAAGCAGGTTAGACCAGAAGGACAGCTGTTGCAGGAGCCACACATTCACATATTACAAAGTGCTTCATATTTGTCTGCACTGATTAACTAGCAAAAGTTCATGTGTACATTTTTAAGAACCTTCAGAGCTCCCTACAGAGACTGGTAAACAACATGAAGCAGTGCTGCTGCTTCAACAATTGTGTGGGCATGCAAGACAGTTTCACAAATATGAAGAGCACCATAGAATGAATGACAACTCTGGGGCAACCTGCAGAGGAGCCGCCAGAACAGATGGCATCAGCACTTTGCCGACAATGCACCCTGCTTTTGTTGAGACCTTGAGCTCAACTTAAAGGAGGTTCTCATTATTGATTCATATAGACTAGGGAATCAGCTTCAGAGGATCTTGGTAGCAGGCTTCATATACTGTAGTGGTGGATGTAGGGTCTATCCCTGCACAGATTTCTGGTTATCTCCAAGGTGCAGTCAGCAGCTGAGCTAGCATTTCCAAGCATTGACTGAAAGGGCAGAAAATCCCATTCATTTTTATTCTAATCTAGGAGCTTGATAATCGGTTCCTTTCTGGTCCCTGTTTAACATAGACAATAAACACAAATAAAAGTCAGTGTTATATTATTAATTCATTATACCTGACAAAGGAAAATGTTGCAGAATTGAACAATAAATTAACCAAATATCCTTCTCTATCTCCCACGCTAACGTCTCAGAAGGCAGATGTAAACTTAGGGTTCGAACTGATAGGGCTTAAGGAGCATGGCCCCTACTGAAATATTACCTTAGGTTATTCACCCAGACTGTCAAAATGAGTGCAATACAAGGTGAGACTAATGTCTGAATGAGTTTGTTATGAGACTACATTGTGGGATATATTACTACACACATTTGTGCAGTGACATGCAAAGCAGGCTAAGCATATGCCCAATGTTTTTGTTAGTTTAAAGTTTGTGAGGAAATGTTACAATTTCAAGTCTGCTCTAGATATTCTCTTAGGTGTCACCAGTCTCTCCTTACAATCAGGAGCTTAAGTATCTAGTCCAATATCTACTCCAACTATAGCATGATTCAAGAGCTTACAACAATCAAACCTCCTCATTATATGAACTGGACACTATAATCTCAGTCGTGCCTCCACTTGTCTTCAGATGGTGTTGCCTAAGGGCTGCATGAAGAAGATGAAAGAAGAGGTGGTCCAGAATACATGAGAAAGAAACTAGTAAGAATTGTGGGTTGAGGACTACACAGCCTGGGAGAGGTATAGCTTTGTGGACAAAGGGAAAGGGGAAGAAGCAAAGGCAGCCGAATAAATAGTATTAAATTCCAGAAAGCTTGTAGTGGATGGATGATGCTGCAGCCAGTCTTTACTCAGTTTCACATTTATTGTGTAGAGCAAAAGGATTACAAACATATAGCTCCTCATTCAAAACCTTCACTAGTCTCAGTAACAGTCTTCTTATAAGTGCTCAAGTAAGACCCCAATTAACATCCTCCACCTGCATATAATTAAACAATTGGCACACAATTAACAGATTCCCTTTCTTTCATAATAAAATGTAGATTAACATACTCAAACAACATTTCAAAATAAATTCCATATCGTGTACAAAGTATTGCTGAAAATAGAGACATGTTGTAGAAGCTTTTCGTCTTGCACTCATCAGGACAATCCGCAAGAATACCAATGTAACGAAAAACAACAACTTTATACTGAATGAGAAGAGAGTGCTAATCGGTTGGCAAGTGAACTCTGGTAGACACGTTGCCATGGAGAATGTACCTATTTACGGTGACTGACAGTTAACTGCCAAGCTTTGTTTTAAATTTAAACCAGGCAGCTTGACCCTGATTGGTCAAGGCATTTCCCTGAGGAATGAACCAGCAAAAGGCTGTCATTAAAAGCTAAAGTGCTTTTAACAACCCTCTTATTTTCTTAGCTTCCCAAGCTAAAGGAGAACATTTCCTATTTTCACCCATCAGAAACAGTATGAAACCAGCTGCACTCGAATGCCCATCAGGAAGATTAGCATGTGAAGCATAAAAATGACTAGCTTCATGTTCTTTGGGAACTTCATAAGAACATAAGAAATAGGAGCAGGAGTAGGCCATTCAGCCTTCGAACCTGCTGCACCATTCAATGAGATCATGGCTGATCATTTATTTCAACACCATTTTCCTGCACTATCCTCATATCCCTTGATGTTTTTGTTATGTAGAAATCTATCAATCTCAGTCTTGAACATACTCAATGACTGAGCCTCCACAGTCCTCTGGGACAGAGAATTCCAAAGATTCACCACCCTCTGAGTCAAGAAATTCCTCCTTGTCTCAGTCCTAAATGGCCTGCCCCTTATTCTGAGACTGTGTCCCTTGGTTCTGGACTCCCCAGCCAGGGGAAAAATCCTTCCTGCATCAACCCTGTCAAGCCCTGTAAGAACTTTGTATGTTTGAATGAAATCACCTCGCATGCTTCTATACTCCAGAGAATAAAGGCCCAGTCTATTTAATCTTTCCTCATAGGACAATCCCTCCATTCCAGGAATTATTTTGGTGAACCTTCGTTGCACTCCCGCTATGACAAGTATATATTTCCTTAGATAAGGAGGTCAAAACTGCATGCAATACTCCAGGTGCGGTTTCACCAAGGCTCTATATAATTGCAGTAAGACATCTTTACTCCTATACTCAAATCCTCTTGTAATAAAGGCCAACATACCATTTGCCTTCTTAATTGCTTGCTGTACCTGCATGTTAGCTTTCAGTGACTTATGAGCAAAAACACCCAAGTCCCTTTGAAGTTCAACACTTCCCAGCCTCTTGCTATTTAAGAAATACTCTCTATTTCTGTTTTTCCTACCAAAGTGGTTAACCTAATATTTCTCCACATTGTATTCCATCTGCCAAATTTTTGCCCACTTGCTTAGCCTCTCCAAATCCCCTTGAAGTGTCTTTGCATCCTGCTCACAACTCACATTTCCATCTAGTTTTGTGTCATCTGCAAACTTGGAAATATTACATTTAATCCCCAAATCATTGATATAGATTGTGACTAGCTGGGGCCCAAGCACTGATCCTTGCAGTACCCCACAAGTCACAGCCTGCCAATCCGAAAATGAACCATTTATTCCGATACTCTGTTTTCTGTCTGTTAACCAGTTCTCAATCCATGCCAGTATATTCTCCCCAATCCCATATGCTCCAATTGTGTTTACTAACCTCTTGTGTGGGACCTTATCAAAAGCTTTTAGCAAATGCGAGGTGATGCATTTTGGAAGATCCAATTCAAGAGTGAACTATACAGTAAATGGAAAAGTCCTGGGGAAAATTGATGTCCAGAGAGATTTGGGTGTTCAGGTCCACTGTTCCCTGAAGGTGGCAACGCAGGTAAATAGAGTGGTCAAGAAGGCATACGGCATGCTTTCCTTCATCGGACGGGGCATTGAGTACAAGAGTTGGCAGGTCATGTTACAGTTGTATAGGACTTTGGTTCGGCCACATTTGGAATACTGCGTACAGTTCTGGTCGCCACATTATCAAAAGGATGTGGATGCTTTGGAGAGGGTGCAGAGGAGGTTCACCAGGATGTTGCCTGGTATGGAGGGCGCTAGCTATGAAGAGAGGTTGAGTAGATTAGGATTATTTTCATTAGAAAGACGGAGGTTGAGGGGGGACCTGATTGAGGTGTACAAAATCATGAGAGGTATAGACAGGGTGGACAGCAAGAGGCTTTTTCCCAGAGTGGGGGTTTCAATTACTAGAGGACACGAGTTCAAAGTGAAAGGGGAAATGTTTAGGGGGGATATGCGTGGAAAGTTCTTTACGCAGAGGGTGGTGGGCACCTGGAACGCGTTGCCAGCGGAGGTGGTAGACGCGGGCACGATGGAGTCTTTTAAGATGTATCTAGACAGATACATGAATGGGCAGGAAGAAAAGAGATACAGAACCTTAGAAAATAGGCGACATGTTTAGAGAGAGGATCTGGATCGGCGCAGGCTTGGAGGGCCGAAGGGCCTGTTCCTGTGCTGTAATTATCTTTGTTCTTTGTTCTTTCTGAAAATCTAAATATACCACATCCACCGGTCCTCCCTTATCTATTCTGCAAGTTACATCCTCAAAAAACTCCAATCGGTTTGTTAAACATGATTTCTCTTTCACAGATCCATGTTGACTCTGCCCAATCCTACCATTATTTTCTAAGTGGCCTTAAGTTATCACATCCTTTATTCTAGATTCTAGCATCAGGTCTAGTCTGAGTGCATAACCAATTTAATTGACCAATCAAGCTTCAAAATTGCTCTGCCTCTTCTTTAGATATTTCATTATCTTTCTGTGATGACCTAGTACGATTAACTGGGATGGGAGTAACACTCTCTAAATAGGATTGCTGATTTAAAGTTATTCCAGACTTGGTCTGCTTAATATCTAAACCAATGTATTTAAAGGCCCCACAAACTTGACTCCCAATGTGCCTTAATCTTATTAATAACATATTTCTCAAAATCCGTAGGACTGCAACATGAGAAATAATCATCGTGCATCATGAATATGCCTGAAAGTTTCCCTGTATTATACCAATAAAACATTGCAGGATCTGCTTTTAGTTGAACACAACCAATTTTCAACAAAATAGATCTCACTGAGAAATACCACACCCTGGAAGCATCATTAAGGCCATAGACACATTTGTTTAGTTTCCATAATTTTCCTTCTGTATGTGCTGCGTCTTTAGGTGGTTTCAGAAACACTTCTGTCTGAGAAGTATCACGCTGCAGAAATGCAGCTTTTATGTCAATGGATCGACCACTCCCATGAATATGTGGCCAAAAAAGCTAAAAAGATTTTCAAGATTATTTTTCCAACTGTAGGAGAATCCACTCTAACATCAGTATCACCCAGTCGCTCTTCAAAGCCCCTCGCAACCAGCCTTGCTTTAGCCTTCTATGTCCCATCGAGAAGGACATTTTCAGTACAAATCCATCTATGTTACAAGGCTGGCTGTCCCCTATCTGGTACCTAGAATAAACTCCAAACTCTCTCCAACTCCCTAATTCCTTATGTTTAGCTTCACTTGTTAGTTTATCCTCGAGTTTATTGGCAGCCACTAAAACTTCACGGTCATGAGAACTTCTGCTTCTAATTCTATTCTGAGGCTGCTCTCCAGCCTTCGTTTCATTGTGGAATCTGTTCAAGCTACAGCCTCTATTTGCAATGTGATGTCTTTCGGGACTACTGCTAGGAGATCTCCCTTGAGCACAATTGGAGGCTCTTTCTCCAGTACATGTCGCTTCCTTACGCAACAATCACTTCCAGACCCACAATTAGAACTTGCACTGTGCTTTCTTACCCTCCACTCTTTCACCCCATTCTGCCAATATTTAAACTTGCCAGTAGATTTTCCTTAAAGTCCCACAATTGTTGCATCCTTCCATTTATTAGACCCCTCCAGAATATATGTCACCCGAGTACCTACTTGGGGCAAATGTCCTTTGGATGTGATAGTTCTTTCTTGAGCATCATGATCCCTCACATTACTATCCAACCCTTGTTCTACCTCATTCTGTTCCTCAAGAGTAGTCCTCGGGTGAAGGTGCTAAATTGGGGGAAGGCTAATTATAACAATATTAGGCAGGAACTGAAGAATTTAGATTGGGGGCGGCTGTTTGAGGGTAAATCAACATCTGACATGTGGGAGTCTTTCAAATGTCAGCTGATTAGAATCCAGGACCAGCATGTTCCTGTGAGGAAGAAAGACAAGTTTGGCAAGTTTCGGGAAGCTTGGATAACGCAGGATATTGTGAGCCTCGTCAAAAAGAAAAAGGAAGCATTCGTAAGGGCTGGAAGGCTAGGAACAGACGAAGCACTTGAGGAATATAAAGACAGTAGGAAGGAACTTAAGCAAGGAGTTAGGAGGGCTAAAAGGGGTCATGAAAAGTCATTAGCAAACAGGATTAAGGAAAATCCCAAGGCTTTTTATACGTATATAAAGAGCAAGAGGGTAACCAGGGAAAGGGTTGGCCCACTCAAGGACAGAGATGGGAATCTATGTGTGGAGCAAGAGGAAATGGGCGAGGTGCTAAATGAGTACTTTGCATCAGTATTCACCAAAGAGAAGGGCTTGGTGGATGATGAGCCTCGGGAAGGGAGTGCAGATCGTCTCAGTCATCTCATTATCAAAAAGGAGGATGTGTTGGGTGTCTTGCAAAGCATTAAGGTAGATAAGTCCCCAGGGCCTGATGGGACTACCCCAGAATACTGAGGGAGGCAAGGGAGGAAATTGCTGGGGCCTTGACAGAAATCTTTGCATTCTCATTGGCTGCAGGTGAGGTCCCAGGGGACTGGAGAATAGCCAATGTTGTTCCTTTGTTTAAGAAGGGTGGCAAGGATAATCCAGGAAATTATAGGCGGGTGAGCCTTACGTCAGTGGTAGGGAAACTATTAGAGAGGATTATTCGGGACAGGATTTACTCCCATTTGGAAACAAACGAACTTATTAGCGAGAGACAGCATGGTTTTTGAAGGGGAGGTCGTGTCTTACTAATTTGATTGAGTTTTTTGAGGAAGTGACGAAGATGATTGATGAAGGAAGGGCAGTGGATGTTATCTATATGGAATTTAGTAAAGCCTTTGACAAGGTCCCGCATGGCAGACTGGTACAAAAGCTGAAGTCACACGGGATCAGAGGTGAGCTGGCAAGATGGATACAGAACTGGCTCGGTCAAAGAAGACAGAGGGTATCAGTGGATGGGTGTTTTTCTGAATGGAGGGATGTGACTAGTGGCGTTCCACAGGGATCGGTGCTGGGACCTTTGCTGTTTGTAGTATATATAAATGATTTGGAGGAAAATGTAGCTGGTCTGATTAGTAAGTTTGCGGACGACACAAAGTTTGGTGGAGTTGCGGATAATGATGAGGATTGTCAGAGGATACAGCAGGATATTGATCGGTTAGAGACTTGGGCAGAGAAATGGCAGATGGAGTTTAATCCGGACAAATGTGAGGTAATGCATTTTGGAAGGTCGAATGCAGGTGGGAGGTATACAGTAAATGGCAGAACCCTTAGGAGTATTGACAGGCAGAGAGATCTGGGCGTGCAGGTCCACAGGTCACTGAAAGTGGCAACGCAGGTGGATAAGGTAGTCAAGTAGGCATACGGCATGCTTGCCTTCATCGGTCGGGGCATAGAGTATAAAAATTGGCAAGTCATGTTGCAGCTGTACAGAACCTTAGTTAGGCCACACTTAGAATATTGCGTGCAATTCTGGTCGCCACACTACCAGAAGGACGTGGAGGCTTTGGAGAGGGTACAGAGGAGGTTTACCAGGATGTTGCCTGGTCTGGAGGGCATTAGCTATGAGGAGAGGTTGTAAAAACTCGGATTGATTTCACTGGAACGACGGAGGTGGAGGGGCGACATGATAGAGGTTTACAAAGTTATGAGCAGCATGGACAGAGTGGATAGTCAGAAGCTTTTTCCCAGGGTGGAAGAGTCAGTTACTAGGGGACATAGGTTTAAGGTGCGAGGGGCAAAGTTTAGAGGGGATGTGCGAGGCAAGTTTTTTACACAGATGGTGGTGAGTGCCTGGAACTTGCTGCCAGGGGAGGTGGTGGAAGCAGATACGATAGCGACGTTTAAGAGACATCTTGACAAATACATGAATAGGAAGGGAATAGAGGGATATGGGCCCCGAAAGTGCAGAAGGTGTTAGTTTAGGCAGGCATCAAGATCGGCGCAGGCTTGGAGGGCCGAATGGCCTGTTCCTGTGCTGTACTGTTCTTTGTTCTTTGTTCTTAGGACCTTCTTCACAAAACACATGAGTATTTGAGGTACAGTGTGCCTCATTTTCCTCCAGCAGCTGCTCATATTCTGAGATTTTGTAATGAACCCTGATTAATTATGAGGAATGAACCTTAACAATTTGATTTTCATGCTTGTTCACTACTGTCTTACTATCATGACCTATTACCTTACCAGGGCCTTTCCATTCCCTATGACCCTCTCTTTAATAATACACCAAATCACCTGAATTAAATTGCACCTAAGATGGCCTTATATGATGTCTCAGAGTTCTCTGAATTTTCTCAGAGACCTCAGCCTTGATGAAAGCCCGTCTCCCTGCATGTAAAGCAGGGTTGTCCAACCTTTTTGGGCGAAGGGCTCCATTACCATTTTTGCTTGGCCTAAGGGGCCGGTGAGTAAATTTCGAAAGATAAAGGCATTAAAAATTTATCTTACTAATAAAAACAACAAGAAGTGTGGATTTTTGTGAAGACGTTTAAATGAGAAGCCTAATTTATTGACTTACTTTCTCAACACTATATTGAAAACTAATTCAGTGGCATTATTTTTGCTTGCAGAAGTAGTCAATCTCTGTCCGCAGACTTGATGTAGCAATGCAGAGTATTCTGGATAGATGTCCATCTTTCAGGAAAGACCTTAATCTTTCTCCCCCTTCTCCCCGCGCTTTGTGTGCGTGTGTCTCGTTCTCTCTTCGCCCCCTCCCCCCTCCCCTCTAGGACTAGCAGACAGATTGAACGTTTTGTGCAAAAGTTGCATGGGGAATATGAGGAAGCACTTTTTACCCAGCAGGTGGTAATGACTTGGAACTCGCTGCCCACAAGGCGGACGTGGAGACAATCAATGACATTGAGAGGAAGTTGGATGGCCACCAGAAAAATAGACTTGCAGGGCTGCGGGTATTGAGCCAGTGAGTGGAACTGAAGGTATAGCTCTGTGGAAAGCCGGCATGAGCTCAATGGACAGAATGGCTTCCTTCTGTGCCGTAAGTAAATGACTCTCACCCCTACTCCCCTCTCCCTCTCTCTGTCTCTGTGTCTCCTCTCTCTCTGTCTCCTTCTCCCCCTCTCTGTCTCCCTCTCCACCCACCCTCTCTCTGTATCTCTCCCCCCCAACTCTCCACCCCCATGTCACCAGTGTTCCCCACTCCCCGCTCAGTGTTGCCTGCTCAGTGTTCCCCTTTCCCCACTCAGTGTTCCCTATTCTCTCTGTCCCCCCCACTCTGTTTCTCTGTTCCCCCTTTCTGTCTCTCTGCCCCTCTCTGTCTCAGTCTCCCTCTCTCTCTCTCTCTGCCCCTCCTGTCTCTCTCTCTCTGTTTCCCCCCTCTCCCTGTTACCCCTCACCCTCTGCCCCCTCTCGCTCTCTGTCTCCCTCTCTCTCTCTGCCCCTCCTGTCTCTGTCTCTGTCTCTCTCTCTCTCTGTTTCCCCCCCCCTCTCCCTGTTCCCCCTCACCCTCTGTCTCTTCCCCTCTCTCTCTCTTACACAGTTGCAGGGAGCGGATGCTCAGCAGATGGTTGGACAGTACTCTTTAAAAACATCGCGCTCTCAGTTTCAAGCTAACAGCTGCTGACGTCAGAAACAGACGTTTTCCAACAGAATCGGGGTTTCCTGATGGGCTTTTTTTTTAAATGTGAGAACCCGCTGGAAAACAGAGTGTTGGAAAACAGCTGATCCTGATGTCAGCTTGAAACTGACAGCGCAATGTTTTTAAAAAGACTGCTTTGTAAGAAGAAGACAAAGGGAAATTTCTAATCTCTAGTCATGGCGATGATGAGGAATGGCCCCAGGAATAGTTTACATCCGCGGGCCGGATGGAAATGTTTGGCAGGCTGGATGCTGGCCTATGGGCCGTATGTTGGACAACCCTGATGTAAAGCATTCAAATATGCTGAAAAATTTAACTCAGTGTAGTTCCTTCTAGAGCAGGAGGACTGTCTCTCAGTACAGAAGGCAATTTGGGATTCTGCCCATAGACCAATTGATAGGGATTATATCATCCAACCATCTGAAGCAAATTCTTTGCATGAACCAGCCATGCCAGGGCAGTTGTCAACTTGCAGTTTGTTTGGTCAGCTAAGATTTTATGCAGCATTTCATCAATCACTGCATGATTCCTTTCACAGAGCCCACTGCTGATAGGACTTTCAGCTGCAGTATTCAGCACCATAATGTTCATATTTTCACACATGTCTCGGAACTAGTCATTGGCAAATTCCCCTCGATTATCAGTCAGAAACTTAGCTGTTGCTCCCTGTCCAGTCCCTATCCATTTCTCCATAATTTTGTCTGTAATCACCTTGTCTTTGCTATTTATTATTGTAGAAAGACTAATTGTAGTTGCTCGGTCTATAAAATGTAGAATGAAAATATTCTTGTCTTTGCCCCATACCTTTAAATCCATGGCAACTACCTCGATAAAGTCATGTGCCAATGGAAGGCTTTCAATTGGACGTGATGGTGTCCTCCAATACTTTTTACAGATTTCACACTTTTCACTAATCTCTTCTATTATGCTCGTATACCCTTCATCAATCACACCTTCATCCTTTAGCAGTGCTTTTAATCTCTGACAAGAAAGGTAAGCAAATTGTTTGTGCGACTTTAAGACATTTTGCTTTTTACCGCTCTGATTTTTATCACCTGATGCCTTTAATACTTCTTTAACACGTGTACAATTTGTTCAGATTCATTAGCATCTTCCTCTTCTGCCTCAGAATTCTCTGTGTTATTTGTTATTTTAAGGAGTCTGCCCCTCCGCTTTGGGCAGTTCCTTGCACCGGGGAGGCAGTGGCATAGTGGTATTATCACTGGACTAGTAACCCAGAAACCCAGGGTATTTCTCTGGGGACATGGGTTCAAATCCCACAACAGCAGAAGGTGGAATTTGAATTTAATTAATAAAATATGGAATTAAAAGCTAGTCTAACGATTGTCAATTGTTGTAAAAACCCATCTGGTTCACTAATGTCCTTTAGGGAAGGAAATCTGCTGTCCTTACCTGGTCTGGCCTACATGTGACTCCAGACCCACAGCAATGTGGTTAACTCTTACATGCCCTCTGAAATGGCCAAGCAAGCCACTCAGTTGTATCTAACCGCTACGAAGTCAATAAAAAGGAATGAATTCGGAAGGACCACCTGGCATCGACCTAGGCACCGGAAACGACAACGGCAAACCCAGCCCTGTCGACCCTGCAAAGTCCTCCTTACTAACATCTGGGGGCTTGTGCCAAAGTTGGGAAAACTGTCCCACAGACTAGTCAAGCAACAGCCTGACATATCATACTCACGGAATCATACCTTCCAGACAATGTCCCAGACACTGCAATCACTATCCCTGGGTATGTCCTGTCCCACCAGCAGGACAGACCCAGCAGAGGTGGCGGCACAGTGGTCTACAGTAGGGAGGGGGTTGCCCTGAGAGTCCTCAACATCGACTCCGGACCCCATGAAGTCACATGGCATCAGGTCAAACATGGGCAAGTTAACCTCCTACTGATTACCACCTACTGCCCTCCCTCAGCTGAGGAGTCAGTACTCCTCCATGTTGAACACCACTTGGAGGAAGCAATGAGGGTGGCAAGGGCACAAAATGTACTCTGGGTGGGGGACTTCAATGTCCATCACCAAGAGTGGCTCGGTAGCACCACTACTGACCGAGCTGGCCGAGTCCTAAAGGACATAGCTGATAGACTGGGTCTGCGGCAGGTGGTGGGGGAACCAACACAAGGGAAAAACATACTTGACCTTGTCCTCAACAATCTGCCTGACACAGATGCTTCTGTCCATGACTGTATTGGTAGGAGTGACCACCGCACAGTCCTTGTGGAGACGAAGGCCCGCCTTCACATTGAGGATACCGTCCATCGTGTTGTGTGGCACTATCACCGTGTTAGATGGGATAGATTTCAAACAGATCTAACAATGCAAAACTGGGCATCCATGAGGCACTGTGGGCCATCAGCAGCAGCAGAATTGTACTCAACCACAATCTGTAACCTCATGGCCCAGCATATCCCCCACTCTATCATTACCATCAAGCCAGGAGACCAACCCTGGTTCAATGAAGAGTGCAGGAGGGCATGCCAGGAGCAGCACCAGGCATACCTCAAAATGAGGTGTTAACCTGGTGAAGCTACAACACTGGACTACTTGCATGCCAAACTGCATAAGCAGCATGCAATAGACAGAGCTAAGCGATCCCATAACCAACGAATCAGATCTAAGCTTTACAGTCCTGCCACATCCAGCCATGAATGGTGGTGGACAATTAAACAACTAGCTGGAGGAGGTGGCTCCACAAATATCCCCATCCTCAATGATGGGGGAGCCCAGCACATCAGTGCGAAAGATAAGGCTGAAGCATTTGCAACAATCTTCAGCCAGAAGTGCCTCCTCCTGAAGTCTCCAGCATCACAGATGCCAGACTTCAGCCAATTCGATTCACTCCACATGATACCAAAAAACGACTGAAGGCACTGGATACTGCAAAGGCTATGGGTCCTGACAATATTCCAGCAATTGTACTGAAGACCTGTGCTCCAGAACTTACCGCACCCCTAGCCAAGCTGTTCCAGTAAAGCTACGACACTGGCATCTACCCGGCAATGTGGAAAATTGCCCAGGTATGTCCTGTACACAAAAAGCAGGACAAGTCCAACCCGGCCAATTACCGCCCCATCAGCCAACACTCAATCATCAGTAAGTGATGGAATGTGTCATCAACAGTGTCATCAAGCAGCACTTGCTTAGCAATAACCGGCTCAGTGATGCTCAGTTTGGGTTCCACCAGGGACACTCAGCTCCTGACCTCATTACAGCCTTGGTTCAAACATGGAAAAAAGAGCTGAACTCAAGAGGTGAGGTGAGAGTCACTACCCTTGACATCAAGGCAGCATTTGACCGAGTATGGCATCAAATAGCCCTAGCAAAGCTGGAGTCAATAGGAATCAGGGGGAAAACACTCGGCTGGTTGGAGTCATACCTAGCGCAAAGGAAGATGGCTGTGGTTGTTGGAGGTCAATCATCTGAGCTCCAGGACATCACTGCAGGAGTTCCTCAAGGTAGTGTCCTAGGCCCAACCATCTTCAGCTGCTCCATCAATGACCTTCCTTCAATCATAAGGTCAGAAGTGGGGACATTCGTTGATGATTGCACAATGTTCAGCACCATTTGCGACTCCTCACATACTGAAGCAGTCCGTGTAAAAATGCAGCAAGACCTGGACAATATCCAGGCTTGGGCTGATAAGTGGCAAGTAACATTTGCGCCACACAAGTGCCCTGCAATGACCATCTCCAACAAGAGAGAATCTAACCATCTCCCCTTGACATTCAATGGCATTACCATCGCTGAATCCCCCACTGTCAACATCCTAGGGGCTACCATTGACCAGAAACTGAACTGGAGTAGCCATATAAATACCATGGCTACAAGAGCAAGTCAGAGGCTCAGAATCCTACAGCGAGTAACTCACCTCCTGACTCCCCAAAGCCTGTCCACCGTTTACAAGGCACAAGTCAGGAGTGTGATGGAATACTCTCCACTTGTCTGGATGGGTGCAGCTCCAACAACACTCAAGCAGCTCGACACCATCCGGGACAAAGCAGCCCGCTTGATTGACACACCATCCACTAACATTCACTCCCTCCATCACCGACGCACAGTGGCAGCAGTGTGTACCATCTACAAGACGCACAGCAGCAACACACCAAGGCTCCTTAGACAGCACCTTCCAAACCCACGACCTCTACCACCTCAAAGGATAAGAGCAACAGATGCATGGGAACATCACCACCTGCAAGTTCCCGTCCAAGTCACACACCAAGCTGACTTGGAACTATATCGCCGTTCCTTCACTGTCGCTGGGTCAAAATCCTGGAACTCACTTCCTAACAGCACTGTGGGTGTACTTACCTCACAAGGACTGCAGCGGTTCAAGAAGGCAGCTCACCACCAACTTCTCAAGGGCAATTAGGGATGGGCAATAAATGCTGGCCGAGCCAGCGATGCCCACATCCCATGAATGAATAAAAAAAAATAATGGTACTTTGAATCACATCTGAAGCACCTATTAACTGTTCCTTGGGCATTCTTGGGATTCATTTGCCTATGATTACTGTTACAATTCTATATTCCACTGTAATAGTCAGACCTGCTAAAGATGCCTTCATCCTCATTCCTCCTGTCTTTAACTCTTCCATTGACTATTGCTGAAAATGTTGTCAAAGCTTTTTGTCTTGCACTCATCAGGACAACTCACAAGAATACCAATGTCAGAGAAACAACAAATTTATACTGTATGAGAAGAGTGTGCTGATTGGTTGGCAAGTGGACTCTGATTGGTAGAGGTGTTGCTATGGAGAATGCACCAGTGTATGGTGACTGACTGTTAACTGCCAAGCTTTGTTTGAAATTTAAACCAGGCAGCTTGACTCTGATTGGTCAAGGCATTGCCCTGAGAAATGAACCAGCGAATGGCTGAAACAGGTGCAATGTGTACATGCTCTTTCTGTCTGCAAAGAACAGGGTCCTGTGTATTAATATATGTAGCTTCCAGTACGTGCAAATGCACCACACTGCGAGCCCTACTGACAATCTTAAATTGGTTATCAGCATAATTCTTAGCACACTGAGGATTATATTGAAAATGTTGTTTAATTGCAGAATCATATCTCATGTTGGACACTGTGTTTTGAGTTTTGCAAGCATGGGCTGGAAGGGTACAGCCTGTACCTTGCCCATTACGAACAACCAATTTAAGATTGTAGGTTGGGCTCGCAATGCGGCAGCACATCCGCATCTAAAGACTGCCGACATCAAAGTGCTGCGGCACGCTAATAAAATTTAGCCCACTATTTTTCCCCAAAATAGAACACACTAACCAAGTTTCCTTACTGAACAACAAAATTATCAGTTTATTATAAAATTATTCTTAATTCGTAATGAAGTAAAACATAAACACACAGATCAAAAATTTTTAAGTCCCAACATTAAAGTTTAAAAGTTCCCTTTTTTACCTTTACCAAATTTTAAACTTCCTTTTTACCTTAGCCCCTTCACACTCACACACACATATATACATATACCAGTTAACCGAAAAAATAAGAAGGGATTTTTGGATCAGAGCTCTGTTACAGACAAAAAGCATTTGGGTGAACTACTTGCTCGATTTTGAAGGAAACAGCAGATGAGATATGTTGTTCCAAACTGGCATACAGTCTAACTTCTGAGCACACGTAGACAGGTTACTGAAATCTTTAGAACAGTTCTCTTTAGGCGGCGTTGAGAATTATTTTTAACAAGCTTTCTTGAAATACAGGAAACATGATGAAGCGACACAGTGGACTTCACAGGGTCTTTTCCTGGGAGTTTCTGGAAAGTGAGCTGGGTTGTGGTCTTCTGTCCTTTTTTGACACTTCAGCTGCAGACTTTATCTCCTTCCAGAAGGATAAACACAAGCGCACTGACTGACAATCAAAAAACTTGTCCATTTTTTTCTGCCCTTCCAGGTGCTCTCTGTTACTACTGGGCTTGTCCAATCAAAGGAGCACTTGTCACTTTTCTGCCCCTGTTACCAGGGTTTCTGCTCCATCTCCAACCTGAGTCATGTGACAACCAGCAACAATGTGGCCAATCCAGCTTCCTCAGTGTCCTCTTGCTGGTTCTCTTTTTTTTTTGAAAAAACTGGTCCAACATTTATTCAACTTAACCATAAATTCCTTTAAAAATATGTTTTAACAAAAAAGAATCACTTTTATAACGATATCCACTTCATTCATCCACTGGTCATATGATTCAGACTCAGAGAACATCGGAAGGTAATCATGCCCTGACAATTTACACTTTCTTTCTGCCATATTTTCCATGATAGCCAGTGAGATTTTAGTCTTCTATGTAAAAAAAAATCCTGGTTTCCAACCTTCAGCTATAGCTACCATGTTAAATTCCAGAAAGCTTGTTATGGAAGGATAATGCTGGAGCCTGTCTTAACTCAATTTCACATTTATTGTACAGAGTAAAAGGATTACAAACATATAGCTCCTCAATCAAAACCTCCACCAGTCTCAATGTGTCTCCTTATAAGTGTTCAAGTAAGACCCCAATTAACACCCTCCACCTACGTATAATTAAACGATACACAATTATCAGATAAGAGAAGGGTATTCTGGCACCAGGAACCTGATGTCTAGGTCCTTTGAGTAGTAGAAGTGAGACCCACCTGCGAGTCCAAGCTCGAATCACCCTAAAAATAATGGTGCCAGTATTCGTTTTGGCCCCCTCGTAAAGGGGGCAGGTGGGGCAGCTGTGTAAGAATCTTGCTAGCTGTGGCATTAGTAGCTGATCATGTTGTTTTTAACCGGCTCTCGTTCCCAAAGTGGCAGGTTTGTCTGTTGCTGGCCTGTAAATGAGGTGACCATCCACTGACCAGATACTGTGATGGGATGAGGAGCTCCCACACTTTACACTTCTGCCATTGGAGTTAGGTCGAGGATTTTTGGTGCCATACTCTCTGAGCAAGCAACCAGGAATGTAATTACTCGGAAGATTTTGAACTTCAGTAGGTGTTTAGAGATCCTGATCTGAAGGATACATAGCTTCATTTACCAACCATTTAGAGATAGGCAAATAGATATGTTGTAAAGCAGGGGATGGATTCCATGGTGGTTCTTCCATCCATCCATTTACACTGTTCTTCTGGGGTTTTTTGCAGCTCTTCCACCAAACATGTGCCAGACGATTAGGGAAACCCCCCCACCCACCCTTCCTACCCCCACCCCACCCCCACCACCTTGCAGAAATTCATCCCCATGATGTCTTGATGTGATGTCCTCGTCTTTTTCAAATTCTTTAAATTTGAATCAGATATTATGACTGAGAAATTTAATTGCATGCAAAACAGGAGAGAAGGGGTGAGGTGCACGATGCAGGCTGGTCTCAGGAACTATGTGAAATTGGTGCTGGCACAGGCATGCAGCCAGTGCTATCCATGCTGTTCATTGACTTCTACCTATTGTTAGGGTTGGGGGGGGGAGGAGGTGGCAGGAAATCATGCATCATTGACATCATTTAAAGGCAGCCTGCACCTCTTAAAGGGAAGGTGCATTGTGGCAGCACGAGATGCTGGAAACTGGCAGACAGAACTGAAAGAGCTGCAGATAGGGCACTCATAATATTTAAAGCACTTTGGAGGCCCTTGCGCAGGCACATAACAGGATTTTAATCCATGGGGTGCAGTGGAGGGGGGAGGCAGAAAACATCATCCTCCACACAATATGACAAACTGCAACGGCTCTTAGCAGCCAGTTATCTCTCTCTCTCTCTCTCCCTCTGTTGAACTTCAACACTAAAAGCTAACCCTTGCCTTTCTCTTTTGTTTCAGGTGCAGAAGATATCAAGGTCCCTATGGCACTGAGGAACGGAAGGGCAACCTTTGTGAAGATTCAGCTCAATCTGATCCGAGCAAGCACCGTGGTATAATATGGCATACTGAACATTGGGTTGTTACTGGGTTAAATATGCTAATCATGCTGTATACCTCATCACAGGAAGTGATGAAACAACACGTGTGTGGAGCCCTCATGTACGGGCTTGGAAAATGTAAACAGTAGTAGTAAGACATGTTTAATAAAGCTCCCATTTCTTTTAACCCATCTGACTCTTCAGATATTCAGTACTAGTTTAACAGTAAGCAGAATATTATAAGCACCAGCTCGGAGACTGGCACCACATTTAGTTTAGAGGCTAGACTAGAGGCTGGGGTCTTCACAATGTGAATCACTGAGCACTAATGTGCAGGAGCTACAGCAGGGGAATTTAATGGCACAGGAGCTAGCTTACAGATGCCGAGTGGGCTGGGTGCAGAAAACACCTCCACAGATAGTGGGAAGAGTTAGGAGAGATTGTATCTCAGTTTTGCTGCAGAAGTGTAAGGACTAAGGGACATGGACATAAGGTTTTAGACAAGTACAAAGGGGATGTACGGAAGAACTTTTTTACATAGTGAGTAGCAATGACAACAAAGAACAAAGAACAAAGAAAACTACAGCACAGGAACAGGCCCTTCGGCCCTCCAAGCCTGCGCCGATCCAGATCCTCTATCTAAACATGTCGCCTATTTTCTAAGGGTCTGTATCTCTTTGCTTCCTGCCCATTCATGTATCTGTCTAGATACATCTTAAAAGACGCTATCGTGCCCGCGTCTACCACCTCCGCTGGCAACGGGTTCCAGGCACCCACCACCCTCTGCGTAAAGAACTTTCCACGCATATCCCCCCTAAACTTTACCCCTCTTACTTTGAACTCGTGACCCCTAGTAATTGAATCCCCCACTCTGGGAAAAAGCTTCTTGCTATCCACCCTGTCTATACCTCTCATGATTTTGTACACCTCAATCAGGTCCCCCTCAACCTCCGTCTTTCTAATGAAAATAATCCTAATCTGCTCAACCTTTCTTCATAGCTAGCACCCTCCATACCAGGCAACATCCTGGTGAACCTCCTCTGCACCCTCTCCAAAGCATCCACATCCTTTTGGTAATGTGGCGACCAGAACTGCACGCAGTATTCCAAATGTGGCCGAACCAAAGTCCTATACAACTGTAACATGACCTGCCAACTCTTGTACTCAATACCCCGTCCGATGAAGGAAAGCATGCCGTATGCCTTCTTGACCACTCTATTGACCTGCGTTGCCACCTTCAGGGAACAATGGACCTGAACACCCAAATCTCTCTGTACATCAATTTTCCCCAGGACTTTTCCATTTACTGGATAATTCACTCTTGAATTGGATCTTCCAAAATGCATCACCTCGCATTTGCCCTGCTTGAACTCCATCTGCCATTTCTCTGCCCAACTCTCCAATCTATTTATATTCTGCTGTATTCTCTGACAGTCCCCTTCACTATCTGCTACTCCACCAATCTTAGTGTCGTCTGCAAACTTGCTAATCAGACCACCTATACTTTCCTCCAAATCATTTATGTATATCACAAACAACAGTGGTCCCAGCACGGATCTCTGTGGAACACCACTGGTCACATGTCTCCATTTTGAGAAACTCCCTTCCACTGCTACTCTCTGTCTCCTGTTGCCCAGCCAGTTCTTTATCCATCTAGCTAGTACACCTTGGACCCCATGCGCCTTCACTTTCTCCATCAGCCTACCATGGGGAACCTTATCAAACGCCTTACTGAAGTCCATGTATACGACATCTACAGCCCTTCCCTCATCAATCAACTTTGTCACTTCCTCAAAGAATTCTATTAAGTTGGTAAGACATGACCTTCCCTGCACAAAACCATGTTGCCTATCACTGATAAGCCCATTTTCTTCCAAATGGGAATAGATCCGATCCCTCAGTATCTTCTCCAGCAGCTTCCCTACCACTGACGTCAGGCTCACCGGTCTATAATTACCTGGATTATCCCTGCGACCCTTCTTAAACAAGGGGACAACATTAGCAATTCTCCAGTCCTCCGGGACCTCACCCGTGTTTAAAGATGCTGCAAAGATATCTGTTAAGGCCCCAGCTATTTCCTCTCTCGCTTCCCTCAGTAACCTGGGATAGATCCCATCCGGAATGGGGACTTGTCCACCTTAATGCCTTTTAGAATACCCAACACTTCCTCCCTCCTTATGACGACTTGACCTCGAGTAATCAAACATCTGTCCCTAACCTGAACATCCGTCATGTCCCTCTCCTCGGTGAATACCGATGCAAAGTACTCGTTTAGAATCTCACCCATTTTCTCTGACTCCACGCATAACTTTCCTCCTTTGTCCTTGAGTGGGCCAATCCTTTCTCTAGTTACCCTCTTGCTCCTTATATATGAATAAAAGGCTTTGGGATTTTCCTTAACCCTGTTTGCTAAAGATATTTCATGACCCCTTTTTAGCCCTCTTAATTCCTCGTTTCAGATTGGTCCTACATTCCCGATATTCTTTCAAAGCTTCGTCTTTCTTCAGCCTCCTGGACCTTATGTATGCTTCCTTTTTCCTCTTAGCTAGTCTCACAATTTCACCTGTCATCCATGGTTCCCTAATCTTGCCATTTCTATCCCTCATTTTCACAGGAACATGTCTCTCCTGCACGCTAATCAACCTCTCTTTAAAAGCCTCCCACATATCAAATGTGGATTTACCTTCAAACAGCTGCGCCCAATCTACATTCCCCAGCTCCTGACGAATTTTGGTATAGTTGGCCTTCCCCCAATTTAGCACTCTTCCTTTGGGACCACTCTCGTCTTTGTCCATGAGTATTCTAAAACTTACGGAATTGTGATCACTATTCCCAAAGTAGTCCCCTACTGAAATTTCAACCACCTGGCCGGGCTCATTCCCCAACACCAGGTCCAGTATGGCCCCTTCCCGAGTTGGACTATTTACATACTGCTCTAGAAAACCCTCCTGGATGCTCCTTACAAATTCTGCTCCATCTGGACCTCTAACACTAAGTGAATCCCAGTCAATGTTAGGAAAATTAAAATCTCCTATCACCACCACCCTGTTGCTCCTACATCTTTCCATAATCTGTTTACATATTTGTCCCTCTATCTCACGCTCGCTGTTGGGAGGCCTGTAGTACAGCCCCAACATTGTTACCGCACCCTTCCTATTTCTGAGTTCTGCCCATATTGCCTCACTGCTCGAGTCCTCCATAGTGCCCTCCTTCAGCACAGCTGTGATATCCTCTTTGACCAGTACTGCAACTCCTCCACCCCTTTTACCTCCCTCTCTATCCCGCCGGAAGCATCGATATCCTGGGATATTTAGTTGCCAATCATGCCCTTCCCTCAACCAAGTCTCAGTAATAGCAATAACATCATACTCCCAGGTACTAATCCAGGCCCTAAGTTCATCTGCCTTACCTACTACACTTCTTGCATTAAAACAAATGCACCTCAGACTACCAGTCCCTTTGCGTTCATCATCTGCTCCCTGTCTACTCTTTCCCTTAGTCACGCTGACTTCATTATCTAGTTCCTTACAGACTTTAGTTACTACCTCCTTACTGTCCACTGACCTCATTTGGTTCCCATCCCCCTGCCACATTAGTTTAAACCCTCCCCAACAGCATTAGTAAAAGCACCCCCAAGGACATTGGTTCCAGTCCGGCCCAGGTGTAGACCGTCCAATTTGTAACAGTCCCACCTCCCCCAGAACCAGTCCCAATGTCCCAAAAATCTGAACCCCTCCCTCCTGCACCATCTCTCAAGCCACGCATTCATCCTGACTATTCTTTCATTTCTACTCTGACTATCACGTGGCACTGGTAGCAATCCTGAGATTACTACCTCGGAGGTCCTACTTTTTAACTTGGCTCCTAACTCCCTAAATTCTGCTTGTAGGACCTCATCCCGTTTTTTACCTATATCATTGGTGCCTATGTGCACAACGACAACTGGCTGTTCACCCTCCCCTTTCAGAATGTTCTGCAGCCGATCTGAGACATCCCTGACCCGGGCACCAGGGAGGCAACATACCATTCGGGAGTCTCGTTTTCGACCACAGAACCGCCTATCTACTCCCCTTACAATCGAATCCCCGATGACTATAGCCCTTCCACTCTTTTTCCCGCCCTTCTGAACAGCAGAGCCAGCCACGGTGCCATGAACCTGGCTACTGCTGCCTTCCCCTGGTGAGCCATCTCCCTCAACAGTATCCAAAACGGTATACCTGTTTTGGAGGGAGATGACCGCAGGGGACACCTGCGCTGCCTTCCTGCTCTTTCTCTGCCTTTTGGTCACACATTCCCTTTCACCCTCAGCAATCCTGATCTGCCGTGTGACCAATTCGCTAAACGTGCTCTCCACTACCTCCTCAGCATCACGGATGACCTGGAACTCGCTGCCTACGTGAGTGGTGGAAGCGGAGTTGATCAATGATTTCAAAAGGAAATTGGATGGATACTTGAGGGAAATAAACTTGCAGGGCTACAGGAATAGAAAGGGAGAATGGGACTAACTGGATTACTCTACAGAGAGCCAGCATGGACTCAATGGGCCAAATGGCCTCTTTCAGTGCCACTAAGACTCAGATGTTGACTTTGAGGGCCCAGAGAAAGCTGATGGACAGACAGCATGAAATACCTGCCTACCAGCAAGCTTGCACGCAACAGGTCAGAGTAAATAGTAGTTCTGCTCCTACTTGTGTTGAGGCTTCACATGCAGCATTGAGACCATGCTGTCAACCATGGAGTGAGTGTTCAACTCCATGAGCACTGCAGTGGGCCACACCATGACGGTGCCTCTGGTGATAGATTTGACAGTTTCCCTGGCAGCACTTTCCTCTTAAGTATATTGTGGTCCAAAATAAGCCAATGGTACCTATCGGATTGCAGGATTATATTTGAGTTCTATATCCAAACAAATCCTAATTACCATACCATTATAAATGTGAAAAATGAAGGCATCCAAAGTAATATTTACCACATGTTACTGAACAGGGTCCAATCTCCTCATATTCTTGAGCAGCAAAAGCATCTGTGTCATCTGAAATGTAAAAAAAACACAGTATAAAGCGACTTGCAATAAACAGATGTAAACCACATGTTTCTTCTTAGCGTTCCTTTACCGCTGAACCTCTGAGGTCTTTGCAATTTCCTGTTACTGAACACAATAAATTTGTTTGCAAAGCTTACACAACTGATGTTAAGTTTATTGAATTCATTTTCAAATTGGAGTCCCCAAACCCAAGATGGGTTTGTAAGGGAATACTAAGCACTTTACAAGATCATCTATATCTGTTGACCTACGGGTACAATATTTTTTCTTGTGTTCATTAATAAAAATGACTTTTTTCTTACTATGGTGGCACTGTTTTTCACTGTGTTTTGGGAGTTAGGACAGGGGTCCTCAACACTGCACCAGTATTTTGGAGAAGATCCTCTGGAGTGTGTCCATAATTATAGGAGGTCCCACGCACAGAAATGTTTGAAAAACATTGGCTTATTAAGACCGTTCTCCTTTGACTATCTGGCAACGTTTTGTTTGAAAGGTTTTGAACATGTCACAAGGGAAAAGTCTAGTGTTTTGTTTATTCCTTTAGATCAAAAGCATTCTAATAATTCAGCTGGCTGGGTAAGGGGAGACAAGGAAAGAGAATTAGAATAATGGAACCATAGAATAGCACAGCATAAAAGGAGTCCATTTGGCCTATTGAGTCTGTGCTGGCTCTTTCAAAGAGCAATCCTGTCCATCCCATTCCCCTGTTCTTTCCTGATATCCCTGCAATTTTTACTCTTTCAAATACTTATCCAATTCGCTACTACTGATTTTGTATCCACTACCCTATCAGGCAATGCATAAAAAGTCTTCCTCATGTCACCTCTGTTTTTTTTTTTGGCCAATCACCTTAAATCTGTGCCCTTTGATTATCAACCCTTCAACCATTGGAAACAGTGTGTCTCTATTTATTTTTTTGAAACCCTTCATAATGTTGAACACTGCTATCAAATCTCTTCTTAGCCTTCTCTGCTCTAGGAGAACAACATCAGCTTCTCAATCTAGCAACGTAACTATAATCCCTCATTCCGGGACCCATTCCAGTAAATTTTTCTGTACCCTCTCCAGAGCCTTCACACCATTCCTAAAGTGTGGTGCCTAGAATTGGGTGCAATCTGGGGTTGAACTGATGTTTTATATAGGTTTGGCATAACATTGTGTTTTTTTTACTCTATGCCTTTATTTATAAAGTCTCGGATCCCATATACTCTATTAACTGATGTTAACCTGTCCTTCTACCTTCAAAGATTTGTGCATCAATACCACCAGGTTTCTCTCTTTTTTCACCCCCCCCCCCCTTTAAAATTATACCGTTTAGCTGGTATTGTCTCTTCCCACCAAAATTTATTACCTCAGACTTTTCTACATTGAATTCCAACTGCAATGTGTCCACTCGTTACACCATATATCCTCTTTAAGGTTATTACTATCTTCTTCAGTGTTACTACCAGGTAAGAAAGATGTCTAGGGGTCCCTTTCAGCCTTCACCTGATCTTACTGTAACAGGGTTTATGTTTTTAAATCCAGTGTTTTGAGCTCCCCTTTGGTGAATCCTTGTTCAGTGCTTTCCAATTATAAGGCAAAGAAATGAGCACAAACATGCTTTCTTAGGTTTAAAGAAGAAAAGTGAATTTTATTAAAATTTAAACCTAATCTCTAATTTGGTTAATGCCTACAGATACATGCCGCGCCCCACGCTAGCCTGCATACGTACTATGCACATGCAAATAGAGACAGAAAAGAGCAGAAAAAAAATAGAGAGGTTTGAGGCAATCTCTGAAGAGGGGTTTTTGTTACTGTGCTTCGAGGTCCCTGTAGTCCTTGATGGAAGATATGGTCTTGCTTTTCATTGGGGCCCAGTAGTCTTAAACCTTGTTCACTATAGGAGACTCTTGGGGATCACGTGTCTTCAATAGTTTCCGAAGCTGGTGGGAGAGATGAGAGCAGACAGGAGAGAGGTCTTTTCCAGTCCAGGAACAAACAGCTTTCTGAGTTCCAAGACTGTTTCTCCAATTTAAAACTCCCCTAGTTGGCCAGCAGGTGGTCACGTGACCGACTGGTTTGACCCAGTCTCTTTTGTGTACTGGGGAGCAGGGACTGGTTCCTTTGTTCCAACACTCTCTGTAGTATGCAAAAAATGTCTTTCCATTTGGCTTGGCAACCCCTTGTAATAGGCCTTCTTTTCTTCCCAGCAACAATTTTAAAATTTAATGTCCACGTGGCGAAATCTATGTGCCTCATTCTTGGCAGGTGGGGGCCTGCATGACACCAGTGTTTACTATACTTCCAAGTTTCATGTTATGTGCAATTTTTGAAATTGTGCCCTTTACCCCTAAGTCCAAATCATTAATGTATATTAACAGAAGCAGTGGTCCTGGTACTGAACCCTGGTGAAACTCCACTTAATGCCTCCCTTCAATTTGAAAAACAACCATTCGCCACAACTCTCTGTTTTCTATCTCAGCCAATTTTGTATCCATGCTGTTACTGCCCATTTTATCCCATCAGCTTCAATTTTGTTAGGAGGTTGAATATGCTGTACTTTATCAAATTCCTTCTAAAAGCCCATATACACAACACCAACAGCACTGCCCTCTCTCCTGTCACCTTATCAAAAAACTCAGTCAAGTTAGTTAATGACGATTTGCCCTTACAAATCCCTACTGGCTCTCATTTATTAGTCCATGCTTGTCTAAGTGGCTGTTCATTTTCTTGAAGATTATTGTTTCTAAAAGCTTTCCAACCACTGACATTCAACTGACTAGTCTGTAATTACCAGGTTTATCTCCCTCATCTTTTCTGAATAAAAGTGTAACATTTGCAATCCTCCAGTCCTTTGGCACTACCCCGTATCTAATGAAGATAGAGAGACCAGCATCTTAGCAATTTCTACCCTGCTTCCCTGAGCATCCTAGAATGCATCCCATCAACGACAGGTGACTTATCTACTACTGCCAGCCTTCATAGCACCTCCATGATCTGCAGACTCTGCCACATGAGGGGAAGGTGGTGCTTGAACGGTCAGGTAGATGAGTCGTTTGGACGTTTGTGCGCCCCCTCTGATGCCTCAACTTCACCTCCACATGTTCCCAACGAAGTCCGTCGAGGTGTACAATGCCTTCCCAAATTAATTTTCTCCATCTAGGATGGTCACGAGCTAGGGACTCTTGCAAGTTGACGGGAATGTTTGATCCCTTCAGGGATGATTTGAGAACATCTCCATTTCCACTGTCCTCCTGGGAGTCTCCTGCCACGACCAAATTCTAAGTAGAACAGCTGCTTCAGGAGTCTGGTATCAAGCATGCAAATGATATGTCCCACCTAGTGGAGCTGGTTTTGGGTGATTAGCACCCCCATGCTGGGCAGGTTTGGCTTGTTGGACTGCCTTTCTTGCCACTGGATTTGGAGGATCTTGTGGAGACACGTCTGGTGGTACTTCTCCAGTGCTTTCAGATGCCTGCTGTAGGTCGTCCAACTCTCCAAATCATATAGAAGTGCAAGGATCACTGCTGCTTGGTAAACCATGACCTTAGTCTTGGGTTTGAGATCCTGATCCTCAAATACTCCTTTCCTCAGTCGGCTGAAGACTGAGCTGACACATTGGAGGCGATGATGAACCTTATCGTCTATGTCTGCTTTCACTGAGAGGAGGCTCCCAAGATATGGAAAATGGTCCACATTTTCCAGGAGCTGACCATTGATCTTGATTGCTGAAGTTGTTTGGAAGAGGACCTTCGCTTTCTGAGTGTTTAGTGAAAGATCCATTTTCTCATATGCTTCAGAGAAGGAGTCAATAATGAAAAGGTACTGTCACAGTGCTGCGAGGAAGGGAATTCCAGGATTTTGACCCTGTGACAGTGAAGGAACGGCGATATAGTTCAAAGTCAGGATGTTGCGTGGCTTGGAGGGGAACTTGCAGCTGGTGGCGTTCCCATGTATCTGCTGCCCTTGTTCTTCTAGGTGGTAGAGGTTGCGGGCTTGGAAGATGCTGTCGAAGGTGAGTTGCTGCAATGCAGCTTGAAGATGGTACACACTGTTGCCACTGTGTGCCTGTGGTGGAGGAAGGGAATGTTTGAGGTGGTGGATGAGGTGCCAATCAAGCAGGCTGTTTTGCCCTGGACGCTGTCAAGCTTCTTTAGTGTTGTTGGAGCTGCACATTCAGGCAAAGTGGAAAGTATTTCATCTCACTCCTGACTTGTGCCTTGAAGATAGTGGACTGGCTTTGAGGAATAAGGAGGTGAGTTATTTACAGCAGAATACCCAGCCTCTGATCTGCTCTTGTAGCCAAAGTATTTATATGGTCAGTCCAGTTAAGTTTCCGGTTAATGCTCGCCCCCAGGATGTTGATAGTGGGGATTCAGTGATGGAATGCTGTTGAACGTCAAGGATAGATGGTTGGATTTTCTCTTGTTGGAGATGGTCATTGCCTGGCACTTGTGTGGTGCGAATGTTACTTGATACACATCACAAGCCTAAATATTGTCTAGGCCTTGCTGCATGTGGCGGACTGCTTCAGTATCTGAGGGGTTGTGAATGGAACTGAACACTAGGCACACATCAGCGAACATCTCCACTTCTGACTGTATGTGGAGGGAGAGTCATTGATGAAGCAGCTGTAGATGGTTGGGCCTAGGACACTACCCTGAAGAACTCCTGCAGTGATGTCCTGGGACTGGGATGATTAGTTCAAACAGCTACAACCATCTTTCCTTGTGCTAGGTATGACTCCAGCCAGCTGAGATTTTCCCCTTGATTCCATTGACTTCTTTTACTAGGGTCCCTTGATGCCACACTCAGTCAAATGGTGCCTTGATGTCAAGAGCAGTCACTTTCACCTTGCATCTTAAATTCAGCTCTTTTGTCCATGTTTGGCTATAATAAGGTTTGGAGCCAAGTGCCCCTGTCAGAATTGAGCATCAGTGGGTAGATTATTGCTGAGTAAGTGCTGCTTGATAGCACTGTCAATGACACCTTCCATTAGTTTGCTGATGATTGACAGTTCACTGATGGGGGAGAATCTGGCTGAATTGGATTTATCCTGCTTTTTGTGGACAAGACATACTTGGGCAATTTTCCACATTGTCGGTGTCGATGTTGGTGCCAGTGTTGTAGCTGCACTGGAACAGCTTGGCTAGAGATGCAGCTAGTTCTGGAGCATGGCTTCAGTAACACAGCAGGGATGTTATCAGCGCCATATGTTAGAAGATATTACTAAAGACATGAGAGCAGGGTATTTAGAAAAATTCAAGGTAATCAGGCAGAGTCAACATGGTTTTGTGAAAGGGAAATCATGTTTAACCAATTTATTGGAGTTCTTTGAGGGAATTACATGTGCTGTGGATAAAGAAGAACCGGTGGATGCATTGTACTTAGATTTCCAGAAGGCATTTGATAAGGTGCAACATCAAAGGTTATTGCAGAAAATAAAAGCTCATGGTGTAGGGGGCAACATGTTGGCATGGATAGAAGATTGGTTACCTAACAGGAAACAGAGAGTAAGCATAAATGGGTCATTTTCTGCCTGGCAAGATATAACAAGTGGTGTGCCACAGGGATCTGTGCTGGGGCCTCAACTTTTTACAATTTATATAAATAACTTAGATGAAGGGACCGAAGGTATGGTTGCTAAATTTGCTGATGACACAAAGATAGGTAGGAAAGTAACTTGTGAAGAGGACATAAGGGGGCTACTAAGGGATATAGATAGGCTAAGTGAGTGGGCAAAGACCTGGCAAATGGAGTATAATGTGGGAAAGTGGGAAATTGTCCACTTTGGCAGGAAGAATAAAAAAAGCATATTATCTAAATGGAGAGAGATTGCAGAGCTCTGAGATGCAGAGGGATCTTGGTGTCCTTGTGCATGAATGTTATAGTTTAATGCGAGGGGAATTGAATACAAAAGTAGGGAGGTTATGCTTCAGCTATACAGGGCATTGGTGAGACCACATCTGGAGTACTGTGTACAGTACAGGTTTCCTTATTTAAGGAAGGATGTAAATGCGCTGGAGGCAGTACAGAGAAGGTTTACTAGACTAATACCTGGAATGGGCAAGCTTTCTTATGAGGAATGATTGGATAGGCTAGGCTTGTATCCGCTGGAATATAGAAGAGTTAGAGGCGACTTGATTGAAACATATAAGATCCTGAGGGGTCTCGACAGGGTGGATGTGGAAAGGATGTTTCCCCTTGTGGAAGAATCTAGAACTAGGAGTCACTGTTTACAAATAAGGGGTCGCCCATTTAAGACAGAAATGAGGAGAAATTTATTCTCTCAGAGGGTCATGAGTCTTTGGAATTCTCTTCCTCAAAAGGTGGTGGAAGCAGAGTCTTTGAATATTTTTAAGGCAGAGGTAGATAGATTCTTGATAAGCAAGGGGGTAGGAGGTTATCGGGGTAGGTGGAAATGTGGCGTAATCAGTTCAGCCATGAACTTATTGAATGGTGGAGCAGGCTCGAGGGGCCGAGTGGCCTACTCCTGCTCCTAATTCGTATGTTTGTACATCCTTTCCAGTACCTTTAGCCATTTCTTGATGCCACATGGATTGAATCAAACTGGCTGAAAATTGGCACCTGTGATGCTGGGAACCTCCGGATGAGGCCAATATGGATCATCCACTTCGCACTTCTGACTGGAGGTGGTTGCAAATGCTTCCGCCTTGTCTTTTGCATTGATGTGCTGGGCTCCACCATCATTTAGTATGGGGATCTTCATGGAGCTTCTCCTCCTCTCACTGGTTGTTTAGTTGTCCACCACCATTCACAACTGGGGGTTGCAGAGCTTTGATATGTTCCATTGGTTGTGAGATCACTTAGCTCTGTCTATAGCATGTTGTTTCCACTGTTTAGCATACAGTTCTGCTGCTGCTGATAGCCTACAGAGTTCATGAATGCTCAGTTTTGAGCTGTTAGATTTGTTCTGAATCTATGCCATTTAGCACAGTGGTAATGTCACACAACATGATGACGGGTGTCCTCACTGTGAAGATGGGACTTTGTCATCACAAGGACTGTTGAATGGTCACTCCTGCCAACAGTGTCATGGGCAGATGCATCAGCGACAGGTAGATAGGTAAGGACAAGGTCAAGTAGGTTTTTCCCTTGGGTTGGTTCTCTTATAACCTGCCGCAGGCCCATTCTGACAGCTTTGTCCTTCAGGACTCAGCCAGCCCGGTCAGTTGTGGTGCTACCGAGCTATGAACTTTGAAGTCCCCCACCCAGGAATGCATTCAGTGCCCTTGCTATGCTCAGTGCTTCTTCCAAGTGATGTTCAACATGGACGAGTACTGATTCATCACCTGAGGGAGGGAAATAGACAGTAATCAGCAGGAGGTTTCCTTTCCCATGTTTAACCTGATCTCATGAGACTTCATGGGGTCCAGAGTAAATTTTGAGGACTTCCAGCGTCACTATACCACTGTGCTGTCACCTCTGGTGGGTCTGTCCTGCTGGTGGGACAGGACATAGGGATGGTGATGGTGGAATCTGCGGCATTAGCTCTAAGGTATGATTGGGTGAGTATGACTATGTCAGGCTGCTGTTTAACTAGTCTGTGGAACAGCTCTCCCCCGGATGATAGAGAGGAAGATTTCGCAAGGTCAACTGGAAGCATATGCCTTTGTAGCGTTCGGTGTCAAGGTCGATACCGAGTGTTCGATTCAGTTTTATTCTGACAATTTTGTGCAGCAGTTTTATACAACTGAGTGGCTTGCCATTTCCTTATTCCCCATGATAATTTCTCCTGTATCTGCTTCTAAGGGATTAATGTTTACTTCAGCTGTGTAATATTTCAGCTCTTACAAACTGCTTTTAAATCCTGGCTAGTTTACTCTCATATTAACATTTTGGTCGCCATTTGCTGGTTTCTAAAATGCTTCTAATCTTCAGGCTTACTACTATTCTTTGCAGCATTATAAGCCACTTCTTTTAATCTAATACTATAAATTACTTCCCCAGTAAGCCATAAATGGATCTTTCTCATTGAGTTTTGTTTTTTTAATGGCAAGTATGTTTGTTTAATATTTTGAATCATTTCTTTAAATGTTTCCCATTGTTTATTTACCACCATACCTTTCAGCCTTTTTGCCCAATTAACATTAGCCATCTCTCCCCTCATACCTATGTAATTGGCTTGATTTAAATTTAAGATTCTTGTTTTGGTGTTGCTTCCAAACTTAGTACGGAATTCAATTGTTTTATGATCATTTTGCACCAGAGCATCTTTTACTATGAGATTACTAATTAACCCTGCCTCATTACACAATACTATATCTAAAATAGCCTCATGCCACGTTGGTTCCACAAAGCATCATTCCAGAAAACTGTCGTGAAAGCATTCTACAAACTCATCTTCCAGATTACCAACTCGCCAACTTTAAGGGCATTTAAGTGGTCATTGGATAGACACATGGATGAAAATGGAATAGTGTAGGTCAGATGGTTTCACAGGTCGGCGCAACATCGAGGGCCGAAGGGCCTGTACTGCGCTGTAATGTTCTAATTCTAATTCTAATTCTAATTACCTTTGCCAATTTGATTTGTCCAGACTATATGAAGATTAAAGTCCGCCATGACTATTACATTGTCTTTGTTACAAGCTCCAATTATTTATTGGAGGGAAATTAAGAGTCAACAATATTTTTGTAGGTCTGGAGTCACATTTTGGCCACAATGGGTAAGGACGGCAGATTTCCTTCCCTAAAGGACACTAGTGAACAAGATGGATTTTTGTGACAATCCAGTAGTTTCATGGTCACCATTACTGATACTAGCCTTTTGTTCTAGATTTATTTAATTAACTGAACTTAAATTCCCCAGCTACCATGGTGGGATTTGAACTCAAGTCTCCGGATCATTAGTCCAGGATTTCTCATTTACCGTGGCTTTGGTAACGTCCTCAACACTGGAAAACACTGATGCAAAGTGCCCATTTAATAACTCAGCAATGCCTTCTGCCTCTATTTTGGTCCCTAATTGGCACCATCACTCTTCTGACAACACTTTTACTGTTTTTATGCCTATAGGAGACCTTTGGATTCCCTTTTAAGTTCACCGCCAATCTATTCTCATACTGTCTCTTCGCCCCTCTTATTTCCTTTTTCACTTCTTTGTACTTTTTATATTCAGCCTGACTTTTCCTTGTATTATCAAGCATGCATGTGTCATACACTCCCCCCCACTTTTCTGCTTCATCCTACTCTCTAATTCCTTTATCATCCAGGGAGTTCTGGTTTTGGTTGTCCTCCCTGTCCCCTTTTGGAAGTGTAACTAGAGTGTAACTAAAGTGTAACTGTACCTAAACCATCTCCTCTTTAAATCCACTAATTGCTCCATTGCATTTCTGCCCAATCTTTAACTCCAATTTACCTCCTCCTCAATTTGCTGAAATTATCCCTCCTCCAGTTAAGTATTTTTATTCTCGACTGCTCCTTGTCCTTCTCCATAACTAATCAAAACCATATGATACTATGATAAAAGCAAAATACTGTGGATGCTGGAAATCTGAAACAAAAACAAGAAATGCTGGAATCACTCAGCAGGTCTGGCAGCATCTGTGGAAAGAGAAGCAGAGTTAACATTTCGGGTCAGTGACCCTTCTTCGGAACTATGATCAATATTCCTGACGTGCTCCCCCATCTGTAACATTCTCCACTTTATTCCCCAAATTTGGAACCTTTTCATAATGAAAACTATTATCTACCCTTCTAAAAGTGCAGCCAAACTCAAAGATCTGCTCCCCATTCCTGCCAAACAACAACTGCATTTATGTAATGACTTTGATGCATCACAGGAGCGTAATCAGTCAAAAATGGACACTTAGCCAAAGAAGGAGATATTAGGAAGAGTAACTAAAAGTTTGGTGAAAGAGATAGATTTTAAGGAGGGTCTTAAAGGAGACAAGAGAGGGGGAGAGGCAAAGATTTTAATGGAGGGAGTTCCAGCACTTAGGGTATAGGTGGCTGAAAGCATGGCCATCGATGGTGGGGCAAAGGGCGAGGTGAATATGCCAGAGGCCAGAGTTGGAGGAACACAGAACTCTTGGAGGATTGTAAGGCTGGAGGAGGTTACAGAGTTAGGGAGAAGTGAGGACATGGAGAGATTTCAACAAGAGAAAGAGAATTTTGAAATTGGTGGACCCAGCGCCAATGTCAGTCTGCGAGCACAGGGGTGAAGGACGAGTGGGATTTGGTGCATGTTAGAAAGTTGATAGCAAAGTCTGGATGAGTTTAAGTTTATGGAGGGTGGGAGATGAGAGACTGGCCAGCAGAACATTGGAATAGTCAAACTGAAGGTAACAAAAGCATGTTTTAGGGTCTCAGGCACAGATGAACTGAGGCAGGGGTGGAGACAGACATCATTACAGAGGAGCAAGTAGACGGTCTTGGTAATGGAGAGGATATGGAGTCAGACTGAGGACTAGCCCTTTCCCATGCTGCTAAAGCAGAAGACCCCCAGAGTACTGCTAAATCCAGTGGCCTACCCCCAGCATAGTACATGTTTGCTGTGTATCCTTCAACCCTCCAGATTTCACACTTTGTTGAAGGATAAAACTGAAAGCACACATAAAAAGAACAGAAATAGTAATTAAGGTCACTGATTTATTGTTTTCATAGAAAAATGGACAGACGTGCCCTAGAATATCATGTACTAATAACACAATGAGGGTAATTCTAATTTTCATCCCCAGCTGTAAAACGGATGACAGAGAATTGGCAATCCATTTTGGATCTCTTTTGATTTCTGAGAGGTGTAAACAAATGGCCGATTCGCTGTCACCAGCTTTTGGTAATGAAAGTTTACATTGTCCCCAATTTGATTTATTTAATGAACATAATCAATGGGCCTGATAAAAATATATTGCAAATTACATGGCATGCCATCCTTATTCTGATAAAACAGTATACCTTCCATTTCACCATAATGCCATAACTATAATACGATAAACATGGCACAGTGTGCAATTCCTCTCTGTACGCCAGAGAAAAGCATAATGGGTTATAGTCTAAGGACAAAATAAATCAGAGTCAAAATGACCTCTGTATGAATTCACCTAGTGTTTACTTAACAGCAATTAAATTTGGTATCCTTAAAAAGACACACACCTCATAGAGTCATAGAGTTATAGAGCACAGAAACAAGCCCTTTGGCCCATCTTGTCTGTGCCAGCCATCAAGCACCTATCTATTCTAGTCCCATTTTCCAGCACTTGGCCCATAGCCTTGTATGCTATGGCGTTTCAAGTGCACATCTAAATACTTCTTAAATGTTGTGAAGGTTCCTGCCTCTACCACCCCTTCAGGCAGTGTGTTCCAGATTCCAACAACCCGCTGGGTGAAAAATGTTTTCCTCAAATCCCCTCTAAACCTCCTGCCCCTTACCTTAAATCTATTCCCTATGGTTATTGACACCTCTGCTAAGGGAAAAAGTTTCTTCCTATCTATCCTATCAATGCTACATCTACATTTTAGCATTCATTCATTGTTTTATAAATGGTATAATATTCTTGTCCTTATAAACCAGAGATCCTTTGTCATATGAGCAATACCATGGGAGATTTAATAGTAATAAAGATCAGGCAGTCACTAACGGCACGAAGGAGGCCATTTGGCCCATTGAGTCCATGCTGGCTCTCCACAGCAATTCAGCCAGTTCCGCTCCCCAGCTTGATCCCCGTAGCCCTGCAAATTTATTTCCTACAAGTGACCATCCAATTTCTGGAGCAACAGATACTGCTTTAAAAGAGAAATGAGAAACCTGGGATTTTTTTAAACAAAACAAAATCCAACCACAGCAGCATATTCCACCAGCCACAAGCCATGCCAGCACTTTTAAAGCTCTCTCTCTCTCTCTCTCTCTCTCCCCCTAGAGTACACATGCACGCACAGCTATTAACATTTTATAACAGAATGCAATCCTACACTTTCTAAGGATGTGCTGGCAGCTCAACTAGCAGTGCAGATTCAACAGTTTGTTCTATGGAAGTTGGTGAAATCAGCAAGACAGCATTTATTACCAATCCCTGTTGCCCCAAGGACATTAACGGGCAGCCATGCAACATGGAACTCGAATCATACATAATGGAACATCAGCGTACATAGACATCACCCTCCAGATGTTACACACCGTTGCAGGTACAAATAATGCTGAAAAACCTGGGTTGTTCATCTTGTGGGTAAAGCCAGAACGGATGAAGACATTTAAAAACTGTCCATCTCAAACAGGCTGCTAAGCTGTGTCTCCATAAATGAACCATTTCAAAACAATAATATTTTCCAGTGTTATCAAAATGATATTTGGAAAACTTGTCATCATGGTTTCTGAAACAAGTAGGAGGCTCATGGCAATAAACTATTTATAAAAGTTGCATGTTCTCTATGATCTTTTGGGTCCTTTCGAACACACAGAGAAAGGTTAGTAGAGCTTCCAGTGGAGGAAATAACTGCATATAGGATGTAGGCTACACATGTCCTGATCCTGTAATGATTGTGCCTGTGAGAGAAAGGGGTCCAATATTAATTTACCAGATGATGAGCTTTTAGTGTCAGCCGTGGCTCACTTGGTAGCACTCTCACCTCCAAATCAGAGTAGCGCGGGTTCATAGTCCCATTCCAGAGACTTGAGCACATCACCTAGGCTGACACTTCAGTGTAGTACTGAAGGAGTGCTGCATTCTTGGAGATACCGTCTTTCAGATGAGAGATTATACTGAGGCCCCCGTCTGCCCTCGTAGGTAAAAGGCATTATTTCAAAGAAGAGGAGGGGAGTTTTCCCTGGTATCCTGGCCGATATTTATCCCTCAACCAACATCACTAAAACAAACTATCTGGTCATTATCACATAGCTGTTTGTGGAATTTTGCTGTGCACAAATTGGCTGCTACATTTCCTTACATTACAACTGTGACTGCACTTCAAAAGTACTTAACTGGATGAAAAGCACTTTGGGATGACCTGAGGCAGTGAAAGGTACCATATAAAGGCAAGTCTTTCTTTATAAAATAATGGCCTCTGCTATCATGAATAAATTTAAGGATTAGCTGTACAATTAGAACCTATGTAACAGCAGTGAGCATGAATTCAGAAGAGGAAGATCCTGCCTGATCAATCTTGTCAACTTCTTGGAGGAAGTGATGACAATCCAAGTGGATTGTGGGAAGCCCTATGACACTGTGGACCTCAACTTCCAAAAGGGTTTTGGTAAAGTCCCAGGTGGAATGCTACAAATTAAACTGAAAGCTGTGTGGATTCAAATAAATGGTTGAAGGACAGGGAACAAATAATTGTCAGATAAGTTATATTCAGAATGGGGGCAGGTGAAGTACTGAGGTTGGTACCTTGGTGTTCAGTGATTTACTAAATGACTCAGATTAGAAATTCAATGCAATGCAGTCAGTTGTGCAGATGATTCCAAACCAGGAGGAGCAATGGAATTAGTGTAGGCAGCTCAGAAATTACAGAATGAATTGGATAAGGCATGTAAGTGGACAGAACAATGGCGGATGAAATTATATGCAAACTAGTGTAAAGTGCTACACATAGGAAAGAAAAACGAGCACTATACATGCCCCCCCCACTCGATTTTATGCCCCTCCTCACCTCCCAACCCGCTCCCATGTCGCCCCTTCTGTGTCAGGCCCGCCACATCAAGTGCCAATTAGACACTTAACTGGACTGTGGCGGGCCTTCCATAGGATCAAGGGCCCCAGTGACAGAAGTCCTGCCCTTTGAGAGCTGCTGGCCAATCAGACTCTGGTGGTTCTTTAACTGAGTTGCACCACCGCAAATGCGGTGGCTGCTGCTGGTGGAGTACCCACCCAAGGACTAGGAGAGGCACTGGATCCAGGCCACAGGTAGTTCAGGATTGGAAGAGTTTTGTAGGGTGTGGGTCATGGAGGAGGGGGGATGTATGGGGATCCGCAGCAAGGGTAGGGAGATGGCTCTCATTGGCCCCTCCCTTCCTGATGCTGGGTTCCTCGTTCAGGCATTGTGCCTTTTAACGGAGCCGACAAGCAACCTGTATGGTTTTTCTTGCTGTGCTTCCCGTGCAGCGACAGGCCCGCTTACTGCTGGGTTAATTGTGGTGGCGGTGGGATGATGCTCTTAATTGGGCATTAATTGACCACTTAAGGGTCTCAATTGGCGACGGGGCAGGAAGGCCGTTTACAGGCTTACCTGGTCCAGACTTAATTTCGGTGGAGATAGAAAGGTAGTAGGGTTCCCCCCGACCACCCAGCCACCTTCCCAACCAATTATATGCTCTCCCCGCCTCGAAACCCGCCGCAAGGGAGAGCATAAAATTTCCTCCACAGACTGAGGATACACTGTACTCTGACAACTTTTCATATACTTTGCAAATGCACAGACATGCCCACTTTTTACCAGGAGACTGTGCATTGCTGCCATGGCAGTTCATTACATGTGTCAACCTTCAAACACCAAAACAAACATACCATATGTTCTCAGACTCACAGCTGCCAGCTTGGGCACATGTTTGGCACACATATCACTGAGGTTTCCAACATATTTTTCTTTTCTGCCTGCTTACAGGAACAGAATACACAAAACAGGTGGTAGGGCTTCTAGACCACAGGGGACGGTTACCTAACAAATGATCTTTAACTATTCATGAGAAGAGTGACTTGGAGATATTCATTCATTCTCACACAGGCATGCAAAGTGTGAGGTGGTTCATTTTGGTAGGAAGCCACACACTGCTTGTGTAACAAGAGTCTGAATAGGAAAGAGGAGCAAACAGATACACATGTCACTAAAAGTAGTGGTGCAGGTTAAAAAGACTATAGAGAAAAGCAGGGCTTCATTTCTAAAGGGATAGAATTGAAAAGCAGGGAAGTTATGTTAAACTTGAACTGAATTTTGGAGCACTGTTCTCAGCTTTGGTCTCCAAATTATAAAAAATAAGATATAGAGGCATTGGAGAGCATTCAAAAAAAGATTCACAAGGATGATAGCAGAGGATATACTTATCGGGAAAGGCTGAACAGGCTGGGCTGGGCTTCTTTATCTAGAAAAGAAAACATGTTTCCACTTGTGGGGCGACAAAAACTAGAGGTCAGAAATTTAACAGTCACTGGTAAATCCATGAGGCAATAGATGCATTTAAGTGGAAGCTAGATAAGCACCTGAGAGAGAAGGGAATAGAAAACTATGCTGATATGGTTACATCACAGAATTGTTACAGTGCAGAAGGAGGCCATTCGGCCCATCGTGTCCTCACCAGCTCTCCGAAAGGGCAGTTCACTCAGTTCCATTCCTCCGCCTTCTTCCCGTAACCCTGCACATTCTTCCTTTTCATATAATAGTCTAATTCCCTTTTGAATGCTTCAATTGAACATGCCTCCACTATGTTCTCAGGCAGTGCATTCCAGACCTTAACCATCCTCCGTATGAAAAGTTTTTCTTCACGTCACCCTTGCTTCTGTCCAGACCCCTCATGATTTTGAATACCTCTATCAAATCACCTCTCAGCCTTCTCTTCTCCAAGGAAAACAGTCCTAACTTTTCCAATCTATCTTCATAACTGAAGTTCCTCATTCCTGGAACCATTCTGGTGAATCTTTTCTGTACTCTCTCCAATGCCCTCACGTCTTTCCTAAAGTGCAGTGCCCAGAACTGGACGCAATACTCCAGCTGAGGCTGAACTAGTGTCTTATACAAGTTCAAACTAACTTCCTTGCTCTTGTACTCTATGTCCCTATTCATCTAGCCCAGGATACTGTATGCTTTATTAACTGCTCTCTCAACCTGTCCTGCCACTTACAATGACAAGCACATATACTCCCAGGTCCCGCTGCTCCTGCACCCCCTTTAGAATTATACCCTCTATTTTATATTGTCTCTCCATGTTCTACCTCCCAAAATGAATCACTTCATATTTCTCTGCAATGAATGCCATCTGCCACCCATTTGCCCATTCCACCAACTTGTCTATGTCCTTTTGGAGTTCTAAACTATCCTTCTCACAGTTCACAATGCTTCCAAGTTTCATACCATCTGCAAACTTTGAAATTGTGCCCTGTATACCAAGGTCTAGGTCCTTAATATATATCAGGAAAAGCAAGGATCCCAACACTGACCCCTGGGGAATTCCACTACAAACCTTCCTCCAGCCTGAAAAACATCCATTAACCACTACTCTTTGTTTCCTGTTGCTCAGCCAATTCCATATCCATGTTGCTTTTATTCCATGAGCTCTAAATTTGCTTACAAGTCTGTTGTGTGGCATTGTATCAAACGCCTTTTGTAAGTCCATGTACAGCACATCAACAGCATTGCCTCCATCAAACCTTTCCGTTACCTCCTCAAAATACTCCAGCAAGTTAGTTAAACATGATTTTCCCTTAAGAAATCTATGCTGGCTTTCCTTAATTAACCTGCATTTGTCCATGCAACTATTAATTTTGTCCCAAATTATTTTTTCTAGAAGTTTCCCTACCATCGAAGTGAAACTAACTGGACTGTAGTTGCTGGGCTTATCTTTACACCCTTTTTTGAACAAGGGTGTAACGTCCTCTGGCACCACCCCCGAGTCTAAGGAAGACTGAAAAATTATGGCCAGTGCCTCTGTGATTTCCACCCTCACTTTATTTATTTATTTATTGATACAGCACTGAAACAGGCCCTTCGGCCGACCAAGTCTGTGCCGACCATGAACCACCCATTTATACTAATCCTACGTTAATCCCATATTCCTACCACATCCCTACCTTCCCTCAATTCCCCTACCACCTACCTATACTAGGGCCAATTTATAATGGCCAATTTACCTATCAACCTGCAAGTCTTTGGCTGTGGGAGGAAACCAGAGCACCCGGTGAAAACCCACGCGGTCACAGGGAGAACTTGCAAACTCTGCACAGGCAGTACCCAGAATTGAACCCAGGTCGCTGGAGCTGTGAGGCTGCGGTTCTAACCACTGCGCCGCCCCACTTCCCTCAGTATCCTTGGATGCATCTCATCTGGTCCTGGTGCCTTATCCACTTTAAGTACAAACAGCCTATCTAATACGTTCACTTTATAAATTTTAACCCTTCTAGTGTCTGAATTACCTCCTTTTTCACCATTACCTGGGCTGCACCTTCTTCCTTGGTAAAGACAGATGCAAAGTATTTATTTAATACCTCAGCTATGCCCTCTGCCTCCATGTGTAAATCTCACTTATGGTTCCTAATTGGCCCCACTCCTCCTTTTACCACCCTTTTACTATTTATATGTCTATAGAAAACTTTGGGATTTCCTTTAATGCTCTTTTCATGCTCTCACTTTCCTTCTCTTATTTGCTTTTTCACTTCCCCTCTAGACCGTCTATATTCAGCCTGGTTCTCAATAGTATTTTCTACCTGACATCTGTCATAAGCACACTTTTTCTTCTTTATCTTAATCTCTACCTCTTTTGTCATCTAGGGAGCTCTGGATTTGTTTGCTTTGCCTTTCCCCTTCGAGGGAACATACCTTGACTGTGCCGAACAATCTCTTCTTTGAAGGTAACCCATGGTTCAGCTACTGGTTTTCCTGCCAACTTTTGACTCCAATTTATTCACCCTAGCTCCATTCTTACCCCATTGAAGTTGGCTTTCCCCCATTCTTCCTCGGGATTGTTCTTTGCCCTTTCCATAGTCAGCCTAAACCTTACGAGACAATGATCACTGTCTCCTAAATGCTGTCATACTGATACTTGATCCACATGGCCCACCTCATTCCAAGGTCTAGTAGTGTCTCCTTTCTCATTGGACTAGCAACATACTGCTGTAGAAAATTTTCCTGAACACACGCTAGGAACTCTTGCCCCTCACCTCCCTTTACACTACTACTATCCCAGTCTATGTTTGGATTATTAAAGTCGCCCATTATAACTACCCTTTAAAATTTTTGCACCTCTCTGTAATTTCCTTGCAAATTTGTTCCTCCACATCCTTCACACTAGCTGGTGGCCTATAGACAACACCGAGCAATGTAACTGCACCTTTTTTGTTCCTTAGCTCTTGCCAAATTGATTCTGTCCTCGACCCCTCTGGGACATAATTTTTCTCCAGCACTGCAATGTTCTCCTTAATCAATATTACCACCCCTTCCCCTTTTTCCCTTTCCTATCTTTCCTGAACACCTTGTATCCAGGAATATTTACATGAAGTAGAGAGGGACAGGCCCGAGTGGAGCATAGACCAGTTAGGCGTGTTTCTGTGTTGTACACGCTACGTAAAACATTCTGAAATCTCTTCCCATGTAAGTTCTTTTTAAAGAATTTATTAGTGCCTGCATTCTAAAAGCTATCTCCTGCTGTGTTTGTAAGTTTTCAATAGGAGGAAGTGGCATAATCCAATGTTAATCTTTGACCAAGCACCTCTGCATCACCCACTCTGCTACAAGCTCACAGGACACCAGTCTGCTGTGTACTCTGTCTTTAATGAAACTGACTGTAATGGCTGCCTGCAGTCAGAGCCCCTCATAGTAGAGGTCACATGATTAGAGCAAACCAGGAGGCACATTGGTACAGTATTGCATTTCTATCCCAAACACACTCCTACTATGGCGGGTGCCATCACAAACATATTCATCCAGTTTGTTAATGAATTGCAGGAGGGAACACTTGATGAAGCACAGAGCATGAATGAGGAGAAGAAGGTGGGAAAGCTACAATCTGCTGGCCAGAGGATCAGCTTAAATGTTGCAGCAGCTCCTGAACCTAGTGTTCATGGAGGAATTTACAACCCGTGTCTGTGTAGTGCTGTGTATGACTTGTTGACTGAGCTGTACAATTACCAGCAATCAATTGCACTGTCACCATGAAAACTGAAGATATTAAAATGGCTAAGGTATCACCTTAGATGGAATTAGGAACCTTAAAACAGATAGGGCTGCTGGACCAGATGACATCCACCCAAAGATCCTGAAAGTGATGGGATATGTGCTCTGCGAGCCCCTTGCTTGTATCTTCAAAAGCTTATTAGTCTCGAAGGTTTTTCCCATGGACTGGAAGGATGCTCATATATTTACGATTTTCAAACAGGAAGACAAGTCAGTACCAGGCAACGTTCGACCCATTAGTTTGACTTCAATCATAGACAATATGCTCGAAGGGTCATAGTAGATACTTTCTGTGATCATAGGAATACAGAAGGATTTATTAGAAACAAGCAACACAGCTTCTGGTAAAAAAAAAAGGATCACGGGAATAAATTGGACAACCCTTGAAAATGAGCACAGGGAACCAACTTGGTGCTGCACATGCATTTCCATGATTTCTATGTGCCCCAGTGCTCCCCGCGCTGGGCTTTGGCTGAATGCCTCAGCAAGGGGTACAATATCGTGAGTGTCCAACATTATTTAAAGCTAGTCTGCACTTCTTAAAGAGGAGGTGCATTGTGGCTCCTGGAGGTGCTGAGATCATTGAGAATTGTGTTCTGTGCAACAATCAGCATGCACCAAGGTTTTCTGAAGCTGCACTGGAGATCTTGCTTGAAGAGATGGGACCATGAAGAGATGTCTTGTATCCTAATATAAAAACAAAATACTGCGGCTGCTGGAAATCTGAAATAAAAACAAGAAATGCTGGAACCACTCAGCAGGTCTGGCAGCATCTGTGGAAAGAGAAGCAGAGTTAACGTTTTGGGTCCGTGACCCTTCGGGGTTCCGATGAAGGGTCTCGGACCCGAAACGTTAACTCTGCTTCTCTTTCCACAGATGCTGCCAGACCTGCTGAGTGGTTCCAGCATTTCTTGTTTTTATGTCTTGTATCCTTATGGGGCAGGAAGCCCTCCAGGCACTTGCTCAGAAGGTTGGGGCAAGAGACAGCAGTCAAGGTCAATGCCAGGGTTGTAGCCCCAGGGACCTGAATGCAGTGTAGGAAAAAGTTTAGTAATCTCACACGGGTGGTTAGGGTCAGTGAATGCATTCTTCAAATGCCATATCCCACCAAATGCACCACTAGCCTCATCCATTGCTCAATTCACCACACACCATGCCTTCCAATAGATTTCTGTCAATCAGGACTCATACCTAATATTCATAGGCTTCACATCACCCTCACACACTTAGCACTATTGCAAGCCTCAAACCAACATCTCACAGCTTGCACATACTGGCAGTTATTCAAACATGACAGCCACATCACCCAAACAAATTCCATGATACTCACTGACACAATTCCCGCTCTCTTCCAGGAGAAGGTGATGCACAACCAGACGCAGCAGGAACTAACCAGTGGGGGAGAGACTCAACTGCATGTTCTAACCCCCATGGAGGAGGCACTGTTGGCCATTACAGGAAGAACCGTTGTTGAGGTTAAGGCCTGCGGCACAGCTGAATCCTTTGAAAATGATTGTATCCATATACCTAACCCTCCTTCTCACATCCCACTTTCCCCTCATCCCACAATCTCTTCCGACTGAGAAGCTGCAGTTTGAGGAAGTTAATAAGGCATACGAGATCCTGGGCTTTGTAAATGGGCAGCACACTTTAGGAAGGAAGTGAAGGTACTAGAGAGGGTGCAGAAAAGGTTACAAGAATGGTTCCGGGGATGAGGAACTTCAGTTATGTGGACAGCTTTTGAAGCTGGAGCTGTTCTATAGAACATAGAACATTACAGCGCAGTACAGGCCCTTCGGCCCTCGATGTTGCGCCGACCTGTGAAACCATCATACCTACACTATTCCATTTTCATCCATATGTCTATCCAAAGACCACTTAAATGCCCTTAAAGTTGGCGAGTCTACTACTGTTGCAGGCAGGGCGTTCCACGCCCCTACTACTCTCTGAGTAAAGAAACTACCTCTAACATCTGTCCTATATCTATCACCCCTCAACTTAAAGCTATGCCCCCTCGTGTTTGAGGATTGAGGATACCCTCCATCGTGTTGTGTGGCACTATCACCGTGCTAAATGGGATAGATTTTGAACAGATCTAGCAATGCAAAGCTGGGCATCTATGAGGTGCTGTAGGCCATCAGCAGCAGCAGAAATGTAGTCAACCACAATCTGTAACCTCATGGGCCGGCAATCTACCGATACCATCAAGCAGGAGGACCAATTCTGGTTCAATGAAGAGTGCTGAAGGGCATGGCAGGAGTAGCATCAGGCATACCTCAAAATGAGGTGTCAACCTGGTGAAGCTACAACACAGGACTACTTGCGTGCCAAACAGGGTAAGCAGCATGCGATAGAGCTAAGCAATCCCATAACCAACAGATCAGATCTAAGTTCTGCAGTCCTGCCACATCTAGTCGTGAATGGTGCTGGACAATTAAACAGCTAACTGGAGGAGGTGGCTCCACAAATATCCCCATCCTCAATGAGGGGGAGTCCAGCACATCAGTGGAAAAGATAAGGCTGAAGCATTTGCAACAATCTTCAGCCAGAAGTGCCGAGTTGATAATCTATCTCGGCCTCCCCCTGAAGTTCCCCAGCATCACAGATGCCAGACTTCAGCCAATTTGATTCACTCCACGCAACATCAAGAAGAGAAGAGAAGATTGAGAAGAGATTTGATAGAGGTGTTCAAAATCATGAGGGGTCTGGACAGAGTAGATAGGGAGAAACTGTTCCCATTGTGAAAGGGACGAGAACCAGAGAACCCCAATTTAAAGAAGCAACAGCAACATGAAGAAAAACGTTTTTCTGCAGCGAGTGGTTAGGATCTGGAATGTACTGCCTGACAGTGTGGTGGAGGCAGATTCAATCGTTGCTTTCAAAAGGGAATTGGATAATCACCTGAAGCAAAAAGATTTGCAGGGCTACAGGAAAAAGGCAGGCGAGTGGGACCAGCTGAGTCGCTCTTACAGAGAGCTGGCACAGACATGGCAGGCCAAATGGCCTCCATCTGTGTTATAACCATTCTATGATTAACCTCTTTCTTTCTAACTCCTTGTTACCTATACAACCAAAACTTTGCCTCCAAGCTCTGGATTTCTTTTCTCCCCTGCCATACTTGTTTAAATCCTCACCCACAACTCCAGTTACTCTCCCCAAAGGATATTATCCCAGTTTTGTTCTGGTGTAGATTCTCACACTTTGCAGGCAATACATGATTTGGGACTCATAAACACTTACTGTTAACTGGCAACACTCTCACCTTTGAATCAGATGATATTGGGTTCAAGCCTCATTCCAGCGACTTGACTACATAATCTAGGCTGGTGCTGTACTTTTGGAGGTGCCATCTTTTGGATGAGATGTTAAACCAAGGCCCTGTCTGCACTCCTAGGTGAATGTAAATAATCCTGTGGCACAATTTGAAGAAGAACAGATGAGTTCTCCCAGTGTCATGGCCAACATTTATCCCTCAACTAACAACACTAATAGAGAATATTTGGTCTCAATACAGATTGTGGAATCTTGCTGTGCACAGATTGTTTCTCACTTTTGCCTACACTACAATATTGACTGCATATCAAAAGTATTTAATTGGCTGCAAAGTGCATTAGAATGTTGTGAGGATATGAAAGGCACTATATAAATGCAAGTTCCGTCTTTAGTTAAAACCCTTTGTAGTAACTAGCATGGATGATAGTGTACTTACTTGTCTTCTTTCCTGTGTTAGCATTTTCATCCAACTCCAATCCCTTTGCACTACCAACCAGCCCATGGGAGAGCAAAAATAACAGAAGGCCACTTAAAATTATTTTATAATTTAGTGACATTGCCTGAAAGGACAAACCATGAATGTACTGGAGGTGTGGCAATGAGGAGGTCAGACACTGTAAATTGCCATTTCTGCAGTATGTGGTGGGAGATGTTACCATGTGAAATGATAAAAAAAAATCCTAAATTACCACGGAGACCATGAAAATAGATTCCTAAATTACCACGGAGACAATGAAAATAGATTCCTAAATTACCACGGAAACAGTGACACATCATAATACAACCTGGTGTCAGGACCTGGGTTACTATGGATACCACATTCATAAGATTATTGTGAATGAGCTGGGAGGTTTTATGGTGCCTTTCATAGGTAACAGAGAATTGCAGAGCATGTTGGGAGACAAAAGTGCTTTCAGTGGCTTGAGGACTCCTTATTTCCTCACTAAAATTTCCAGATGATTCATTATAGTTATGAATAAATGGATCAGGAATAGCAATTTTTAGTTTTGCTTTAGACAATTATTTTTTAATTATGATTTTTGTCTTCCTTGTGTTGCCTTTGACATGGTATATTTTTGGAATATTTAGTTTGTTTCGCGATAAGGATTCTAGTACTGACCAGTAACCCAGAGTGTTGTGTGATCAAATCCCAGCATGGTAAGTTGTGATGACTGTCTTTAATAATACTGATAATTTATTAACTGATACAACAAAAAACCTAAATCATTCTTTAACTCTACCAGAGCAGGCCTACCATACAGCTGTAGTCCTACGCTATGTGACTGACTCAATGCATGTCAGGGGGAACTAGGGATTGGCAATAAATACCGTCTTTCCAGTGTTGCTCTAAAATACAGCTGAATGGCTAGGCTTTTCTTCTGTACTAACATTGTCCATAATATTAATATTGCAGACTGAGTTAGCATCTGTATTATAATCTTCCCTTTCTTTAATAATTTATGCTTGTGCTAATTCAAACAAGTAGCCAGAATGAAAAAGAAAACTACATTTGTTATTTAGACATACTGCAATGACCATTTTGAATAAAAATGAGAAATCAAGAAATGGTAAGTTCAACGACCTCTGTTGCATGTGACAATTTTGAATGAGGAAATGGTGCCTCCGTAGCCAAAGAGCTGACTGACACTCCTCACCTCACCTTGCATATGATGAATGGCTACTTGGCCAAGAGTTGCCTCCCACTGTGGAAACACACCCCAGTGTGAAGCAGAATTTTCCAAAGAGGAGGCTTGGAAAGTGGAACAGTGGGAGTTAGTGGGAGAGGTGGGGGCAGGAGAATTTAATATCATATGCTGATGTTTAAATTTTAAACAATGTGTGCACAGTTGTGATGTCATTGATTAAGAACAGATCTGGTTGAATTTAAAAAGCTCATTCATTCCTTTTGTGAATATAACCTAACAGCATTCTTTTTTTCATAGAATTGAAAAATAATAAAAACCCAAGCAAAAGAATGTGAAGAATAGCAATGTTATTGCAAAATATCCATATCGGGAAGATCTTTCAGGGAAATATTTGGATACTTCAAGTCATTATAGGCTGTGCGGTATGGGAAAACATAATGCAAGAGGTAATTTAATTAGATTCTGTAGCGTTTGAGTGCTTTGTCTGGCAAAGAATCAAGAAACCTCACTTTGTAGCTGAAACAAGATATTCAATTACGTTGGAAAGTAGAATTAATCAAACACAAGAGCTCTGGAAGTGGGAACATAGGCATTCCAACTGCCAACTACAGACTTAGTATCTGCCAGGCTTAGTCCCAGGTTGGATGAGGCCTTTGGGCTGCCTGCCTCTCTTCCGACTTATCTGTGTCTTGGTGGCCATGGAGAACGAGCATACAGTGTTTGCTGGTACTCTTGAGGCATTATGCCCCTGATGGGCCCCACAGGGATGAGAGGGCATGGTGGATAGTGCAAATAATATTATTTAAGGTCATAAGTTTCCTTTGTTTTTGCTTAATTTCTGTATTAGTTGTGTCCCTCTAAAAAGGGGACACTTTTGTTAGGTTTTTCATTTGACGACACTGGGACACCAGTGTCTTCTTATTATTTAATTAAGAGGAATAACTAGCATCCAGCAGTGCCTGGATGAGGTTAATTTAGTTCAAGATCATTATACTATGTATAAAAGCTAATTTTCTGGAAGTTAGGTATTGACATTATAAGAACATGAGAAATAGGAGCAAGAGTCGGTCATTTGGACCTTTGGGGCTGCTCCACCATTCAATAAGATCATGGCTGAACTTTTACCTCAATTCCATCTTTTCACACTATCTCCTTATCCCTTGATTCCCTTAGTATCCAAAAACGTCTGTCCTGAATACACTCAACGACTGAACATCCATAAACTTCTAAGGCAGAGAATTCCAAAGATTCACAACCCTTTGAGTGAAGAAATTTCTGATCTCAGTCCTAAATGGTCGATTACTTCTTATGGCCTTGATATTTACTGGGCCGTGCTTTTGGAACGAGTGGGTGAGTTATGGATGGGAAACCCCAAAGTACAGGTTACCCCCAATCGCCCTGCAGTTTTAACTACAGGACGTGCTTGAATTTTTTTACCAGGTTTCCCGCCCGACAGCCAACCTGATTGACAGGCTTAGCTACCTGTTGAGCAGGGAAGGGGCTTAGTACAAGGCTGCAGCCAAGGAGCAGGTAGGTATAGTGAAGGTGGAGAGTTCGTGGGGGAGAGGGGGCACAAGTGATGGAGTAGTGGGTGGGTACAGTATGGTTGGAGGGGTGGTCAGTTATCTTGAGGGGAGGGAGTCTGAGATGACAGATTGCAGGGAGAGATTGGAAGCAGTGGTGAGGTGGGGAGGAGGGGGGAGGTGGTCAGGGATTGCAGGGTGGAGGGGTGTTATAGGGATAGCTTGTTGGGTCTGGAGCAAACACTCCTACTCCTCTTGGTCTACAGCCAGCACTGTAAAGGAACTTATCTTAAGGATCCAGCCCTTCTCGTCTTCTTTTATTTGCCAGACTTCCTCAGATCAAGAAAACCAGGCCGACACAAGTTAAAAACAGAAACCTTACTAAAATGGAAGCACCCTTTTATCAAACAATAATTTGCACCATAGATATAGATAATATGGATGGACTTGCCATTGGTGAGAATCAGTTTTTTGGGTCAATATTGGAGGTTAAACGTCCACAGTGTTCACACAGAGTGATTGTCAGAATTGCTAGCTGTGAAAAGGCTTATTCTCCCAATGTCATGATTGAGAGAGCCACTTATGTACACTTGATGAATGAATGGCTCCTTGTGAAGATAAATTCGAACAGCCTCACACTTTGTAATGTGGGGAAGGTTGAAATCAATAACCACATTTCTAAGACTGAGGAAGCTGCTTGGAACACAGAGCTGAGATGTAAAAATGCTCGCTGGGATGTGGAAATTACTAACATACGAATTAGGAGGCCACTCGGCCCCTCGAGCTGGCTCTGCCATTCAATAAGATCATTGCTGATCTGATTGTAATCTCCACTCCACATTCCCACCTACCCCCGATAACCTTTCACCCCCTTGCTCATCAAGAATCTATACCTCTGCCTTAAAAATATTCAAAGACTCTGCTTCCATTGCCTTTTGAGGAAGAGAGTTCCAAAGACTCACAACCCTCAGAAAACATTTCTCCTCATCTCTGTCTTAAATGGGCGACCCCTTATTTTTAAACAGTGACCCCTAGTTCTAGATTCTCCCACAAGAGGAAACATCCTTTCCACATCCACCCTGTCAAGACCCCTCAGGATCCAATATGTTTCAATCAAGTCATCTCTTACTCTTCTAAACTCCAGTGGATACAAGCCTAGCCTGTCCAACCTTTCCTCATAAGAAAGCCCGCCTATTCCAGGTATTAGTCTAGTAAACCTTCTCTGAACTACTTCCAAAGCATTTACATCCTTCCTTAAATAAGACTCCAGATGTGGTCTCACCAATGCCCTATATAAATGAAGCATAACCTCCCTACTTTTGTATTCAATTCCCCTTGCAATAAACGATAACATTCTATGAGCTTTCCTAATTACTTGCTGAACCTGCATACTGACCTTTTGCGATTCATGCACTAGGGCACCCAGATTCCTCTGCATCTCAGAGCTCTGCAATCTCTCATCATTTAGATAATATGCTTTTTTATTCTTCCTGCCAAAGTGGACAATTTCACATTTTCCCACATTATACTCCCATTTGCCAGAACTTTGCCCACTCACTTAACTGATCTACATTCCTTTGTAGCCTCCTTATGTCCTCCACAATTTACTTTCCTACCTATCTTTATTTAATCAGCAAATTTAGCAACCATACCTTCTTCAAGAGCTATTCAGCCTCCTTTTCCTAGAGTTAGGGAATACAAGGAATCTATGCTGGGTCCATGCAGTGGTGGAACAACTCACTTTCCCTCCCATCCCCATCCCCCATTTATTGGGTTATTTGAAATGGAGAAAGGGAAATTTGTTGCAAAGAGGGCACCAAGTTTTGTGACCAGCCTATGTTTATACGGTAAAGTCTTTTTGTAGTTCAGTTTATTAATTAAAACCAAAATTTGATGAACTTCTGTTAAACTTATGCATCAGTGCCTCAGAATTACAGAGGAGTTTTTATGCTTTTATCCATTGAAGCAAACCAGGAAAAAATGATGCCACATTGCATTGATACTGTAATCAGCGGTTGCAGCCATTGCCAGGATTAAGAAACGTAACCGGAGTGGTCAATGAGGATTTGTGAAATGTAATTCTTACACAGCTGCTCATCCCTTTTATCTTTGCTTACATCAATTCTTCCATCCATTTCCTTTCCCTGTTAAAGTCCTTTAGCTTCAAAATAGAACAGTCAGTTCTGACTTCAATGAGCAGACTGAATGGCTTTATAGTTCAGAAACAGTACATCGCATGCAGTTTCCATCACTGCATTTGCATGGCTGTTTATTCCTGACATTTGAGATTTGCCTATTTTGTCGATTCTGCATGCATTTCCACCCAGTGGCTGCCTCCTGGAGCATTCACGCAAGGTTAACAGCTGAGACTAGCTCCACCGACTATTTAAACTGCAGCATTCGTGCCTGTAACAGAAGGGAAAGAATCTGCATCAGAAAATTCCAGAACAATGGTAATTTCTTTACCACACACTGGCAGGTTTATTGATATTGGCTGCAGCAGATTCTGCAGGAAACGATGGAAAGAAAGGACAATCCCACAGAAGCATGGCAGGAAATAGCAGACCATCTGGATGACCTGGATCCAAATGTGTAACAAGAGGGCAGACCAAAAGAAAGGTATCAACATAAGGCTCTGGAGCAGGTTTCCATTGACAAGTAGCTGCTCAAAGTATACATGCCACAAAATATTTCCTCACTACATGTTATGCATTTCCTGATGCCCCATCGAAAGCATTCATATAATCCGACAGCCCTGTGAGTGCTTACCATGCATCACAGCAGGACACAAACAGCAAACTGAAATTTAGATCTGAAATCGTTTTCATACCAAAATGTTAAAGAGATTTCACGCAATAAAGACTTTTAATACAACCTACCTCTGAGATGTATAGTCTTTTTTATATTCTTTCACAGGATGTGGGCATCGCTGGCTAGGCCAGCATTTATTGTCCATCCCTAATTGCCCTTGAGAAGGTGGTGGTGAGCTGCCTTCTTGAACTGTTGCAGTCCCTGGGGTATATGTACACCCACAGTGCTGTTAGGAAGGGAGTTCCAGGATTTTGACCCAGCGACAATGAAGAAATGGCAATATAGTTCCAAGTCAGGATGGTGTGTGGCTTGGAGGGGAACTTGGTGGTGTTCCCAGGCATCCGCTGTCCTTGTCCTTCTAGGTGGTAGAGGTCGTGTGTTTGGAAGGAGCCTTGGTGTGTTGCTGCAGTGCATCTTGTAGATGGTACACACTACTGCCACTTTGCATCGGTGGTGGAGGGAGTGAATCTTGAAAGTGGTGGATGGAGAGCTTGTCAAGTGGGCTGCTTTGTCCTGGATGGTGTCGAGCTTCTTGAGTGTTGGAGCTGCACTCATCCAGTCAAATGGAGAGTATTACATCACACTCCTGGCTTATGCCTCGTAAATGGTGGACATGCTTTGGGGAGTCAGAAGGTGAGTTACTTGTCACAGAATTCCCAGCCTCTGAACTGCTCTTGTAGCCACAGTCTTATATGGCTGGTCCAGTTCAGTTTCTGGTCAATGGTAAGCCCCAGGATGTTGATAGTGGGGGATTCAGCGATGGAACCTCTTGTTGGAGAAGCTCATTGCCTGGCACTTTTGTGGCAGGAATGTAAATTGCCACTTAGCAGCCCAAACCTGAATGTTGTCCAGGTCTTGCTGCATATGAACACGGACTGCTTCAGTATCTGAGGAGTCGTGAATGGTGCTGAACATTGTGCAATCATCAGTGAACATTCCCACTTCTGACCTTATGATGGAGGGAAGGTCATTGATAAAGCAGCTGAAGATGGTTGGGCCTAGGACACTACCCAGAGTAACTCCTGCAGTGATCTCCTGGGACTGAAATGATTGACCTCCAACATCCACAACCATCTTCCTTTGCGCTAGGTATGACTCCAACCAGCGGAGAGTTTTTCCCTGATTCCCATTGACTCCAGTTTTGCTCGGGCTCCTTGATGCCATACTCAGTCAAATGCTGCCTTGATGTCAAGGGCAGTTACTCTCACCTCATCTCTTGAATTCAGCTCTTTTGTCCATGTTTGGACCAAGGCTGTAATGAATTAAGAGCCGAGTGGCCCTGGTGGAACCCAAACTGAGTGTCAGTGAGCAGGTTATTGCTGAGTAAATGGTGCTTGAAAGCACTGTCAAGGACACCTTCCATCACTTTGCTGATGATCAAGAGTAGACTCAATGGGGCGGTAATTGACCGGGTTGGATTTGTCCTGCTTTTTGTGGACAGGACATACCTGGGCAATTTTCCACATCGTCGGGTATATGCCAGTGTTGTAGCTGTACTGGAACAGCTTGGTTAGGGGCATGGCAAGTTCTGGAGCACATGTCTTCATCACTATAGTGCCTTCAAGTGTTTCTTGATATCACGTGTAGTGAATCGAATTGGCTGAAGACTGGCATCTGTGATGTTGAGAACCTCAGGAGGAGGCCGAGATGCTCCAGCCTTGTCTTTCGCACTGATGTGCTGGGCTCCCCTATCATTGAGGATGGGGATATTTGTGGAGCCTCCTGCTCCTCCAGTTAGTTGTTTCATTGTCCACCACCATTCACGACTGGATGTGGCAGGACTGCAGAGCTTAGATCTGATCTGTTGGTTGTGAGATCGCTTAGCTATTACATGCTGCTTCCGCTTTTTAGCATGCATGTAGTCCTGTGTTGTAGCTTCACCAGGTTGACACCTCATTTTGAGGTATGCCTGGTGCTGCTCCTGGCATGCCCTCCTGCACTCTTCATTGAACCAGGGTTGATCGCTCAGCTTGATGGTAATGGTAGAGTTGGGGTTATGCCGTGCCATGAGGTTACAGATTGTGGTTGAATACAATTCTGCTGCTGCTGAATTGATATACGGAATGGCCTGTAAGTGTATGTGCTCCTTTAACATCTCAAATGTTTAGATCAAAATTGGGCATCCGTGAGGCGCTTTGGGCCATAAGCAGCAGTAGAATTTTATTCCACCACAATCTGTAACCTCATGGCCCAGAATATTCCTCACCCTACCATTACCATCAAGCCAGGGGATTAACCCTGGTTTAATGAGGAATAAAGAGAATGCCCGAAGCAGCAACAGGCATATTTAAACATGAAGTGCCAACCTGGTGAGCACAGGGCTACATGCATGCTCAACAGTGGAAACAGTGTGTTATAGACAAAGCTAAGTGTTCTCAAAGCCAACAGATCAGATCAAAGCTGTGCAGTCCTGTCACATCCAGTCATGAAATGCACTACAGTGGTTCAAGAAGGTCCACCAACCTCTCATGACAACTACGCATGCACAATAAATGCAGCCTGGACAGCAGCATCCACAACTCAAGAACACATTAAAGCTAGAGGATCTCTCCCAAAGGCTTACCTTCCTAGCCCCACACGATTACCTCAGGAGTCTTCTTTCTCACGTACACTTATATGACTTGGTCCGCACACATAGGGGTGTAAATCATTTTGAGTGCGAAGGCAGCACATCCTCACTTAGCACTGCTGGCCCTCAGGTCAGTGCCGGAGGTGGGGAAAAGAGAACAGGGGAGGTTCTGATTGTGGCATGGCAGCAGAGCTCAGGAGCATTGCTGGCTCCAAAAGAACATTTTATTTTTTAAAAAAGCACTCACTGCTCGGCAGCAGCAGCCACTAAAAAATCCTAAGCAGGCCAGACCTGTCTCCTGCCCTGTTCATCGCAGTCGAACTTCAGCATTTACATACGTTCATTTAATTGCTGAAATTGGGCCACAATGTACCTGTTTTACACCTTATTTCTACTTCAAAGATTTAGCTTTCACACTGATGACATCCAGCTCCACCTCCAACAACAACATCTTATATTTATACTGAGCTTTTAACATAGTAAAACATTCAAAGGTGCTTCATAGGAAGGTTATCTCACAAGATATGCCACCGAGCAACATAAGGGGGTATTAGGGCAGGTGACCAATAGCTTGGTCAAAGAGATATGTTTTCAGGATTGTCTTAAAGGAGGAAAAGAGAGGTGGTGAGGTTTAGGGAGGAAATTCCAGACTTTAGGGCCTTGGCAGCTGAATATACGACTGGCAACAGTGGAGCAATTAAAATCAGGGATGCTCTAGAGGCTGGGATTGGAGGAGCACAGATATCTCAGAGGGTTGCAGGTGTGAAGGAGATTCGAGAGATAGGGCGGGCCAAGGCCATGGAGAGATTTAAAAACAAGGATGAGAATTTGAAAATCAAGGCATTGCTCAACCAGGAGCCAGGATAGGTCAACAAGCGCAGGGGTGATACGTGAACATACTTGATGCGAGTTAAGACACGGGCAGCAGAGTTTTGGATGACCTCAAGTTTACGGAGGGTAGAACTTGGGAGGCCAGCCAGGAGTGTATTGGAATAGTCAAGTCTAGAGGTACCAAAGACATGGATGAGGGTTTCAGCAGCAGATGAGCTGAGGCAGGGGCAGAATCAGGAAATGTTACGGAGGTAACGATCAACCATGATCTTATTGAATGGTGGAACAGGCTCAAGAGGCAGAGTGGCCTACTCCTGCTCCTAATTCGTATGTTTAGGTGGAAATAGGCAGTCATAGCGATGATGCGGATATATTGGCAGAAGCTCTTCTCGGGATCAAATATGGAACAAGATTGTATACAGTTTGGTTCAGTCTCAGACAGTTGCCAGGAAGAGGGATGGAATTGTTGACTAGGGAACAAAGTTTAGGGCAAGAAGCAAAAACAATGGCTTTGGCCTTCCTAATATTTAATTAGAGGAATTTTCTGCACTCAAGGATGTCAGACAAGTAAGCTGACAATTTAGAGACAGTGGAGGGGATGACAGAAGTGATAGTGAGGTAAAGCTGGTGTTGTCAGTGTACATGTGGAAACTGATGTCGCTGAGGGGTAGATAAGAGATAAGGAAGGAGCCATGAATAGATTTTTTTATTCTTTCATGGGATGTGGGCAACGCTGGCAAGGCCAGCATTTATTGCCCATTTCTAATTGCCCTTGACAACTGAGCAGCTTGCTGGGTATTTCAGAGGGCAGTTAAGGGTTAATTAACCACATTGCTGTGGGTCTCAAGTCACATGTAGGCCAGACCAGGTAAGGATGGCAGATTTCCTTCCCTAAAGGACATTAGTGAACCAGATGGGTTTTTATGACAATCGATAGTTTCATGGCATTATTAATGGGACTAACTTTCAATTCCAGATTTTTATTAATTAATTAAATTTATTAATTAATTGAATTTAAACTCCCCCAGCTGCTGTGATGGGATTTGAAGCCATGTCCCCGGGACATTAGCCTGGGCCATTGGATTACTAGTTCAGTGACATTACCACTGGCTGTAATTAGATAGATAAGAATGGAACCAGGTGCGGGCAGTCCCACCCAGCTGGACGACAGTGGAGAGGTCTTGGAGGGGGTTGGTGTGGTCAACCGTGTCAAAGGCTGCAGGCAGATCAAGAAGGATAAGAAGGGATAGTTACCTTTGTCACACATAGGATATCACTCGTGACTTTGATAAGTGCTAGTTCAGTATTGTGGAAGAGATGGAAACCTGATTAGAGGGATTCAAAGTAGAGTTCTGAAAAAGATGGGCAAGGATTTGAAAGGCAACAACACATTCAAGGACTTTGGAGAAGAAAGGGAGGTTGGAAATGGGGTGGTAGTTTGCAAGGACAATGGGGTCGAGGGTTTTTTTTTTGAGGAGAGAGGTGATGACAGCAGATTTGAAGGAGATGGGGACAACAGCTGAGGAATGAAAACTTTTAACAATATCAGCTAACATGGAAGCCAGGAAAGGAAGTTGGGTGGTTAGCTGTTTAGTGAAAATAGGGTTAGAGTCATAGAGTCATTTACGGAACAGAAGGAGGCCATTCGGCCTATTGAGTCCATGCCGGAGTGAGCAGGATGCGAGACTCATGGACAAGATGAGCTTAGATAGGGCATTAGGAGAGATAGGAGAAAAACTAGAGGACACAGTGAGTTTAGTACTAGGGCAGGGGGAAGCCTTAGAGAAGGTTTGGCCCCATGGGTTAGGGGAAGGGAAGTAAGTAGCCTTTTGAGAAGACTGGATTATAAGGGTTTGAAAGCTTTAATGTCTGAGACAGTGTGAGTAACACTTCCAACTATGATGATGTAAGAGATCACATGAGAGAGAGACTTGAAGAAGCAGCAGCATGGCATCAGAGGAGTTAGACATACTTCAGTAAAGCTGTATATAGTTCTTTAATATGTAGTTATTGTTAAAACTTACTGAAGACTCAGTATTGCATTTTGGGAGGACTAACAAGAAAAGGGAATATACAAATGGATGGTAAGACCCTAGGAAGTACAGAAAGTCAGAAGGACCTTGGTGTACTTGTCCTTAGATCACTGAAGGCAGCAGCACAGGTAGATAAGGTGGTTAGGAAGGCATATGGGATACTTGCCTTTATTAGCCGAGGCATAGAATATAAGAGCAGGGAGGTTATGATGGAGCTATATACAACACTAGTTAGGCCACAGCTGGAGTACTGTGTACAGTTCTGGTCACCACACTATAGGAAGGATGTGATTGCACTGGAGAGGGTGCAGAGGAGATTGACCAGGAAGTTGCCTGGGCTGGAGCATTTCAGCTATGAAGAGAGACTGAAAAGGCTAGGGTTGTTTGCCTTAGAGCAGAGAAGGCTGAGGGGGGCATGATTGAGGTGTACAAGATTATGAGGGGCATTAAAATGTTAGATAGGAAGAAACTTTTTCCCTTAGCGGAGGGGTCAGGAACCAGGGGGTATAGATTTAGGGTAAGGGGAAGAAGGTTTAGGGGGGATTTGGGGAAGCATTTTATCACCCAGAGGGTGGTTGGAATCTGGAACGGACTGCCTGAAGAGGTGGTGAAGGCAGGAACCCTCACAACATTTAAGAAGTATTTAGATGAGCACTTGAAACGCCATAGCATACCAGGCTACGGGCCAAGTGCAGGAATATGGGATTAGAATAGTTGGGTGCTGTATGGCTAGCACAGACATGATGGGCCGAAGGGCCTGTGTCTGTGCTGTATAACTCTATGACTCTAATCTCTCCTAGCTAGACTAACCAAACATACAACAAAGATCAATACCATCATCTGCAGTCCCTACCATTCACATGCCATTAATTCATCTCCTTCTCCAGCCAAGCTGTCTCAGGGTAAACCAGACAGCATCCTATTTGACCTTAAGCTTATTTTCCAGCTGCAGATTGTGTCCAGCACAAAGGCTGTCTACTTCTACCTCTGTATCATTGCCCATCTTCATCCCTACCTCAGCCCATCTGTTACTGACACCGTGATCTATATGGTTGTTATCTCCAGACTTGGCTATTCCAATGCTCTCATACCAGTCTCCCATCCTCCACCTTCCAAAAACATTAGTTCATCCCGGTGTCTTATCCTGCACCATGTTACGTTTGTCCATCATCCCTGTGCTCACTCATTTACCTCAGCTCCGGGCACCCCAATGCCTCAAATTTTAAATTCTTAATCATGTTTATTTCCGTCCCAATTCTGCAACCTCCTCCTGTGTTAACCTCCCGACCTGCCTGTTGCTTTGACACTTCTGCATTTTCCCTCCCTTTGCCCCACCGTTGGTGTTTGTGTCTTCTTCTGCCTACACCACATGCTCTGGACTCCCTTCCCTAAATTCATATGCTTCTCTTCCTTTAAGATCTGTCTTAAAACTCACTTCTTTGACCAAGCTCCTAAAATCTGCTTTGTGGACATGGCATTTTTCTTTTGCTCCTGCCTCTGTGAAGCTGAGCTATTAAAGTTGTTAATTAACATTTAAATTTTGATTTATATTTAAAATTTAGTAACGGGGGAGGGAGTAGATATTAACCACTCCATCTTCTCCTAAAAAAGTGTCTTAAATGTTTTGACATTTAGCAAATACCAGAGATCTATAAACTCTCTCACTTGACTTTCATGGTACTTACAGTATTTATAGGTCAAAATGGTATATATACCAATCTAAAAATAAAGAAATTTCCATATGTTTATATATTAAACTTGTTTTTTATTCATTAGAGTATAGAAAAGCTCACCCGCCCCTCCCCACGTTAAGGTTATAAGCTCTTGCTTTGAAAAGGGTGAAGCCATACTTTCCCTTTTACTTGAGTTGTTAAAGAAAAACTAATTTGCAATTTAATTTAATCCAGGAAGGAAAGCACAATTTCAGAATTTCTGCAGCATATAATAGAAGAACAGAAAAATTCAAGAACACTTCCTTATTTTTTAAAGATACTTGTGGGATTTCCTGGTGGGCTACACCAATTACTGCTGTAAGAACTCTCATTGATCACTGGACAAATCTTGTTACTGCTTGAATTTACCAATGAGGGATTTAAATACAACAGCTGGGTGGTGCTCCTGCCGTGGTGCACCCTGGGCTTTGTAGTTCCCTTCCCCATCTCCAGGCCGTTGTGTGGGGGGTTTTAGGACTACAAGTCCCCGGAGGCGGCGCGGCCGGTCCTGGCCAGGGCTGGGCGGGGTCACGCCTGCGCGTTGCGGCGGCGTCCGGGGCCAGAGTGAGGCTGGCGTTGTTTGTTGTGGCCTGGGCCGCCATCACGGTGCGAGGCCGGAGAGAGACAGGGAGGCTGAGGCCAGGGGGGGGGGAAAAAAAAAACCATCCGTCCGCATCGGCTCCGCTGCTGGGTGACAGAGCCTCGGCTGGTGTTGCACGATTACTGTGGCGAGTGGCGCTTTCATTCCGGGAGGATATTGGAGCGAAGCACTTTCCGGGCGAGGGTAAAAAAACCAACCGGCTTTTTAGTGGTAACCGAACCGCCAGCGCCAGTCGGAGCGTCAGCGTGAAGAGAAGCCCCGGTGCCTGCAGTCGCTCTTCCTCCTTTTTTCCTGACTACCCCCGACCGACACCATGGCCTGCGGAGCCACTCTCAAAAGGACTATCGATTTCGACCCTCTGCTGAGCCCCTCGTCTCAGTCTCCGAAGAGGAGGCGCTGCACCCCGCTCAGCTCAGCGGCCGGCTCCCCGCAGAAATACCTGAAAATGGAGCCGTCTCCCTTCCGGGAAGTGACCCCCCGCCTTACCACAGGTCAGTTAGTGCCCGGGGGGAGGTGGAAGGGGAAGGTAGCCGAGGCTGGGGGCTGGCGGCTGGGCGCTGTCTAACTGAGGGCGGTGCCTGGAGCCCGCTCAGATCTCCGGGTTACAGGCTGGGCGTGTGTCCCACAACTCGCATTTATGCCCACCTCTTCCATCTCTCCACCCCTCTCTTTCCCCCACTCCTCCCCCCTCTTCCCTCACCCAGATCTCCCCCATCCCACCCAGATCTTTCCCTCCCCCCAGATCTCCCCCATCCCACCCAGATCTTTCCCTCCCCCCACGTTCCCCCATCCCACCCAGATCTCTTCCCCCCCCCCCCACGTTCCCCCATCCCACCCAGATCTCTCCCCGCCCCCCCCACGATCCCCCATCCCACCCAGATCTCTCCCCGCCCCCCCCCCACGATCCCCCTCCCACCCAGATCTCCACCCCCCCCATGTTCCCCCATCCCACCCAGATCTCTCCCCGCCCCCCCCCACGTTCCCCCATCCCACCCAGATCTCTCCCCGCCCCCCCCCCACGTTCCCCTATCCCACCCAGATCTCTCCCCGCCCCCCCCACACGATCCCCCCATCCCAACCAGATCTCCCCCCCCCCCCCCACGTTCCCCCATCCCACCCAGATCTCTTCCCCCCCCCCCCACGTTCCCCCATCCCACCCAGATCTCTCCCCCCCCCCCCATGTTCCCCCATCCCACCCAGATTCCCCCCCCCACGTTTCCCCATCCCAACCAGATCTCCCCACATTTACCCATCCCAACCAGATCCCGCCACAATCCCCCATCCCAACCAGATCCCGCCACAATCCCCCATCCCACCCAGATCCCCCCACAATCCCCCATCCCACCCAGATCCCCCCACAATCCCTCATCCCACCTAGATCCCCCCACAATCCCTCATCCCATCCAGATCCCCCTACATTTCCCCATCCCACCCAGATCCCCCCATATTTCCACATCCCACCCAGATCTCCACATCCCACCCAGATCTCCACATCCCACCCAGATCTCCACATCCCACCCAGATCTCCACATCCCACCCAGATCTCCACATCCCACCCAGATCTCCACATCCCACCCAGATCTCCACATCCCACCCAGATCTCCACATCCCACCCAGATCTCCACATCCCACCCAGATCTCCACATCCCACCCAGATCTCCACATCCCACCCAGATCTCCACATCCCACCCAGATCTCCACATCCCACCCAGATCTCCACATCCCACCCAGATCTCCACATCCCACCCAGATCTCCACATCCCACCCAGATCTCCACATCCCACCCAGATCTCCACATCCCACCCAGATCTCCACATCCCACCCAGATCTCCACATCCCACCCAGATCTCCACATCCCACCCAGATCTCCACATCCCACCCAGATCTCCACATCCCACCCAGATCTCCACATCCCACCCAGATCTCCACATCCCACCCAGATCTCCACATCCCACCCAGATCTCCACATCCCACCCAGATCTCCACATCCCACCCAGATCTCCACATCCCACCCAGATCTCCACATCCCACCCAGATCTCCACATCCCACCCAGATCTCCACATCCCACCCAGATCTCCACATCCCACCCAGATCTCCACATCCCACCCAGATCTCCACATCCCACCCAGATCTCCACATCCCACCCAGATCTCCACATCCCACCCAGATCTCCACATCCCACCCAGATCTCCACATCCCACCCAGATCTCCACATCCCACCCAGATCTCCACATCCCACCCAGATCTCCACATCCCACCCAGATCTCCACATCCCACCCAGATCTCCACATCCCACCCAGATCTCCACATCCCACCCAGATCTCCACATCCCACCCAGATCTCCACATCCCACCCAGATCTCCACATCCCACCCAGATCTCCACATCCCACCCAGATCTCCACATCCCACCCAGATCTCCACATCCCACCCAGATCTCCACATCCCACCCAGATCTCCACATCCCACCCAGATCTCCACATCCCACCCAGATCTCCACATCCCACCCAGATCTCCACATCCCACCCAGATCTCCACATCCCACCCAGATCTCCACATCCCACCCAGATCTCCACATCCCACCCAGATCTCCACATCCCACCCAGATCTCCACATCCCACCCAGATCTCCACATCCCACCCAGATCTCCACATCCCACCCAGATCTCCACATCCCACCCAGATCTCCACATCCCACCCAGATCTCCACATCCCACCCAGATCTCCACATCCCACCCAGATCTCCACATCCCACCCAGATCTCCACATCCCACCCAGATCTCCACATCCCACCCAGATCTCCACATCCCACCCAGATCTCCACATCCCACCCAGATCTCCACATCCCACCCAGATCTCCACATCCCACCCAGATCTCCACATCCCACCCAGATCTCCACATCCCACCCAGATCTCCACATCCCACCCAGATCTCCACATCCCACCCAGATCTCCACATCCCACCCAGATCTCCACATCCCACCCAGATCTCCACATCCCACCCAGATCTCCACATCCCACCCAGATCTCCACATCCCACCCAGATCTCCACATCCCACCCAGATCTCCACATCCCACCCAGATCTCCACATTCCCCATCTCCCCCCACCTTCTCTCCCCCCACCTTCTCTCCCCCCACCTTCTCTCCCCCCACCTTCTCTCCCCCCACCTTCTCTCCCCCCACCTTCTCTCCCCCCACCTTCTCTCCCCCCACCTTCTCTCCCCCCACCTTCTCTCCCCCCACCTTCTCTCCCCCCACCTTCTCTCCCCCCACCTTCTCTCCCCCCACCTTCTCTCCCCCCACCTTCTCTCCCCCCCCCTTCTCTCCCCCCCCCTTCTCTCCCCCCCCCTTCTCTCCCCCCCCCTTCTCTCCCCCCCCCTTCTCTCCCCCCCCTCTTCTCTCCCCCCCCTTTCTCTCCCCCCCCTTTCTCTCCCCCCCCTTTCTCTCCCCCCCCCTTTCTCTCCCCCCCCTTTCTCTCCCCCCCCTTTCTCTCCCCCCCCTTTCTCTCCCCCCCCTTTCTCTCCCCCCCCTTTCTCTCCCCCCCCTTTCTCTCCCCCCCCTTTCTCTCCCCCCCCTTTCTCTCCCCCCCCTTTCTCTCCCCCCCCTTTCTCTCCCCCCCCTTTCTCTCCCCCCCCTTTCTCTCCCCCCCCGTTTCTCTCCCCCCCCTTTCTCTCCCCCCCCCTTTCTCTCCCCCCCCCTTTCTCTCCCCCCCCCTTTCTCTCCCCCCCCCTTTCTCTCCCCCCCCTTTCTCTCCCCCCCCTTTCTCTCCCCCCCCTTTCTCTCCCCCCCCTTTCTCTCCCCCCCCTTTCTCTCCCCCCCCCTTTCTCTCCCCCCCCCTTTCTCTCCCCCCCCCTTTCTCTCCCCCCCCCTTTCTCTCCCCCCCCTTTCTCTCCCCCCCCTTTCTCTCCCCCCCCTTTCTCTCCCCCCCCTTTCTCTCCCCCCCCTTTCTCTCCCCCCCCTTTCTCTCCCCCCCCCTTTCTCTCCCCCCCCCTTCTCTCCCCCCCCCCTTCTCTCCCCCCCCCCTTCTCTCCCCCCCCCCTTCTCTCCCCCCCCCCTTCTCTCCCCCCCCCCTTCTCTCCCCCCCCCCTTCTCTCCCCCCCCCCTTCTCTCCCCCCCCCCTTCTCTCCCCCCCCCCTTCTCTCCCCCCCCCCTTCTCTCCCCCCCCCCTTCTCTCCCCCCCCCCTTCTCTCCCCCCCCCCCTTCTCTCCCCCCCCCCTTCTCTCCCCCCCCCCCCTTCTCTCCCCCCCCCCCTTCTCTCCCCCCCCCCTTCTCTCCCCCCCCCCCTTCTCTCCCCCCCCCCTTCTCTCCCCCCCCCTTCTCTCCCCCCCCCCTTCTCTCCCCCCCCCCCTTCTCTCCCCCCCCCCCTTCTCTCCCCCCCCCCCTTCTCTCCCCCCCCCCTTCTCTCCCCCCCCCCCTTCTCTCCCCCCCCCCCTTCTCTCCCCCCCCCCCTTCTCTCCCCCCCCCCTTCTCTCCCCCCCCCTTCTCTCCCCCCCCCCTTCTCTCCCCCCCCTTCTCTCCCCCCCCCTTCTCTCCCCCCCCTTCTCTCCCCCCCCCCTTCTCTCCCCCCCCCTTCTCTCCCCCCCCCTTCTCTCCTCCCCCCCTTCTCTCCTCCCCCCCTTCTCTCCTCCCCCCCTTCTCTCCCCCCCCCTTCTCTCCCCCCCCCTTCTCTCCCCCCCCCCTTCTCTCCCCCCCCCTTCTCTCTCCCCCCCCCTTCTCTCTCCCCCCCCCTTCTCTCTCCCCCCCCCTTTTCTCTCCCCCCCCCCTTCTCTCCCCCCCCCCTTCTCTCCCCCCCCCCTTCTCTCCCCCCCCCCTTCTCTCCCCCCCCCCCTTCTCTCCCCCCCCCCCCTTCTCTCCCCCCCCCCCTTCTCTCCCCCCCCCCCTTCTCTCCCCCCCCCCTTCTCTCCCCCCCCCCCCTTCTCTCCCCCCCCCCTTCTCTCCCCCCCCCCCTTCTCTCCCCCCCCCCCTTCTCTCCCCCCCCCCTTCTCTCCCCCCCCCTTCTCTCCCCCCCCCCTTCTCTCCCCCCCCCCTTCTCTCCCCCCCCCCTTCTCTCCCCCCCCCCTTCTCTCCCCCCCCCCTTCTCTCCCCCCCCCTTCTCTCCCCCCCCCTTCTCTCCCCCCCCTTCTCTCCCCCCCCCTTCTCTCCCCCCCCCTTCTCTCCCCCCCCCTTCTCTCCCCCCCCCTTCTCTCCCCCCCCCTTCTCTCCTCCCCCCCTTCTCTCCTCCCCCCCTTCTCTCCTCCCCCCCTTCTCTCCCCCCCCATCCCCCCTTCTCTCCCCCCCCATCCCCCCTTCTCTCCCCCCCCATCCCCCCTTCTCTCCCCCCCCATCCCCCCTTCTCTCCCCCCCCATCCCCCCTTCTCTCCCCCCCCATCCCCCCTTCTCTCCCCCCCCATCCCCCCTTCTCTCCCCCCCCATCCCCCCTTCTCTCCCCCCCCATCCCCCCTTCTCTCCCCCCCCATCCCCCCTTCTCTCCCCCCCCATCCCCCCTTCTCTCCCCCCCCATCCCCCCTTCTCGCCCCCCCCATCCCCCCTTCTCGCCCCCCCCATCCCCCCTTCTCGCCCCCCCCATCCCCCCTTCTCGCCCCCCCCATCCCCCCTTCTCGCCCCCCCATCCCCCCTTCTCGCCCCCCCCATCCCCCCTTCTCGCCCCCCCCATCCCCCCTTCTCGCCCCCCCCATCCCCCCTTCTCGCCCCCCATCCCCCCTTCTCGCCCCCCATCCCCCCCTTCTCCCCCCCCATCCCCCCCTTCTCCCCCCCCCATCCCCCCCTTCTCCCCCCCCATCCCCCCCTTCTCCCCCCCCATCCCCCCCTTCTCCCCCCCCCCTTCTCCCCCCCCCCTTCTCCCCCCCCTTCTCCCCCCCCCTTCTCCCCCCCCCCCTTCTCCCCCCCCCCTTCTCCCCCCCCCCCTTCTCTCCCCCCCCCCCTTCTCTCCCCCCCCCCTTCTCCCCCCCCCCCTTCTCCCCCCCCCCCTTCTCCCCCCCCCCCCTTCTCCCCCCCCCCCTTCTCCCCCCCCCCTTCTCCCCCCCCCCCTTCTCTCCCCCCCCCCTTCTCTCCCCCCCCTTCTCTCCCCCCCCTTCTCTCCCCCCCCTTCTCTCCCCCCCCCTTCTCTCCCCCCCCCCTTCTCTCCCCCCCCCTTCTCTCCCCCCCCCCTTCTCTCCCCCCCCCTTCTCTCCCCCCCCCTTCTCTCCCCCCCCCTTCTCTCCCCCCCCCTTCTCTCCCCCCCCCTTCTCTCCCCCCCCCTTCTCTCCCCCCCCTTCTCTCCCCCCCCCTTCTCTCCTCCCCCCCTTCTCTCCTCCCCCCCTTCTCTCCTCCCCCCCTTCTCTCCCCCCCCATCCCCCCTTCTCTCCCCCCCCATCCCCCCTTCTCTCCCCCCCCATCCCCCCTTCTCTCCCCCCCCATCCCCCCTTCTCTCCCCCCCCATCCCCCCTTCTCTCCCCCCCCATCCCCCCTTCTCTCCCCCCCCATCCCCCCTTCTCTCCCCCCCCATCCCCCCTTCTCTCCCCCCCCATCCCCCCTTCTCTCCCCCCCCATCCCCCCTTCTCTCCCCCCCCATCCCCCCTTCTCTCCCCCCCCATCCCCCCTTCTCTCCCCCCCCATCCCCCCTTCTCGCCCCCCCCATCCCCCCTTCTCGCCCCCCCCATCCCCCCTTCTCGCCCCCCCCATCCCCCCTTCTCGCCCCCCCCATCCCCCCTTCTCGCCCCCCCCATCCCCCCTTCTCGCCCCCCCCATCCCCCCTTCTCGCCCCCCCCATCCCCCCTTCTCGCCCCCCCCATCCCCCCTTCTCGCCCCCCCCATCCCCCCTTCTCGCCCCCCCCATCCCCCCTTCTCGCCCCCCCCATCCCCCCTTCTCGCCCCCCCCATCCCCCCTTCTCGCCCCCCCCATCCCCCCTTCTCGCCCCCCCCATCCCCCCTTCTCGCCCCCCCCATCCCCCCTTCTCGCCCCCCCCATCCCCCCCTTCTCGCCCCCCATCCCCCCTTCTCGCCCCCCATCCCCCCCTTCTCGCCCCCCATCCCCCCCTTCTCCCCCCCCATCCCCCCCTTCTCCCCCCCCATCCCCCCCTTCTCCCCCCCCATCCCCCCCTTCTCCCCCCCCATCCCCCCCTTCTCCCCCCCCATCCCCCCCTTCTCCCCCCCCATCCCCCCCTTCTCCCCCCCCATCCCCCCCTTCTCCCCCCCCCCTTCTCCCCCCCCCTTCTCCCCCCCCCTTCTCCCCCCCCCCCCCTTCTCTTCCCCCCCCCTTCTCCCCCCCCCCTTCTCCCCCCCCCCCTTCTCCCCCCCCCCCTTCTCCCCCCCCCCCTTCTCCCCCCCCCCCCTTCTCCCCCCCCCCTTCTCCCCCCCCCCCTTCTCCCCCCCCCCTTCTCCCCCCCCCCCTTCTCCCCCCCCCCCTTCTCCCCCCCCCCTTCTCCCCCCCCCCCCTTCTCCCCCCCCCCCCCCTTCTCCCCCCCCCCCCTTCTCCCCCCCCCCCCCTTCTCCCCCCCCCCCCTTCTCCCCCCCCCCCCCCTTCTCCCCCCCCCCCCTTCTCCCCCCCCCCCCTTCTCCCCCCCCCCCCTTCTCCCCCCCCCCCTTTCTCCCCCCCCCCCTTCTCCCCCCCCCTTCTCCCCCCCCCCCTTCTCCCCCCCCCCCCTTCTCCCCCCCCCCTTCTCCCCCCCCCCCCCCTTCTCTCCCCCCCCCCCTTCTCTCCCCCCCCCCCTTCTCCCCCCCCCCTTCTCCCCCCCCCCCTTCTCCCCCCCCCCCTTCTCCCCCCCCCCCCCCTTCTCCCCCCCCCCCTTCTCCCCCCCCCCCTTCTCCCCCCCCCCCCCTTCTCCCCCCCCCCCCCTTCTCCCCCCCCCCCTTCTCCCCCCCCCCCCCTTCTCCCCCCCCCCCCTTCTCCCCCCCCCCCCCCCTTCTCCCCCCCCCCCCCTTTCTCCCCCCCCCCCTTCTCCCCCCCCCCCTTCTCCCCCCCCCCCTTCTCCCCCCCCCCCCCTTCTCCCCCCCCCCCCCCTTCTCCCCCCCCCCCCCCCTTCTCCCCCCCCCCCTTCTCCCCCCCCCCCTTCTCCCCCCCCCCCTTCTCCCCCCCCCCCTTCTCCCCCCCCCCCCTTCTCCCCCCCCCCCCTTCTCCCCCCCCCCCCCTTCTCTCCCCCCCCCCCCCCCTTCTCCCCCCCCCCCTTCTCCCCCCCCCCCCTTCTCCCCCCCCCCCCTTCTCCCCCCCCCCCCTTCTCCCCCCCCCCCTTCTCCCCCCCCCCCTTCTCTCCCCCCCCCCTTCTCTCCCCCCCCCCTTCTCTCCCCCCCCCCCTTCTCTCCCCCCCCCCCTTCTCTCCCCCCCCCCCTTCTCTCCCCCCCCCCCTTCTCTCCCCCCCCCCCTTCTCTCCCCCCCCCCCTTCTCTCCCCCCCCCCCCTTCTCCCCCCCCCCCTTCTCCCCCCCCCCCCTTCTCCCCCCCCCCCTTCTCCCCCCCCCCCCCTTCTCCCCCCCCCCCCTTCTCCCCCCCCCCCCTTCTCCCCCCCCCCCCTTCTCCCCCCCCCCCCTTCTCCCCCCCCCCCCCTTCTCCCCCCCCCCCCCTTCTCCCCCCCCCCCCCTTCTCCCCCCCCCCCCCTTCTCCCCCCCCCCCCCCTTCTCCCCCCCCCCCCCTTCTCCCCCCCCCCCCCTTCTCCCCCCCCCCCTTCTCCTCCCCCCCCCCCTTCTCCCCCCCCCCCCCCTTCTCTCCCCCCCCCCCTTCTCCCCCCCCCCGTTCTCCCCCCCCCCCCCCTTCTCCCCCCCCCCTTCTCCCCCCCCCCCCTTCTCCCCCCCCCCCCTTCTCCCCCCCCCCCCCTTCTCCCCCCCCCCCCTTCTCCCCCCCCCCCCTTCTCCCCCCCCCCCCCTTCTCCCCCCCCCCCCTTCTCCCCCCCCCCCCTTCTCCCCCCCCCCCCCTTCTCCTCCCCCCCCCCCTTCTCCTCCCCCCCCCCCTTCTCCTCCCCCCCCCCTTCTCCTCCCCCCCCCCCCTTCTCCCCCCCCCCCCCCTTCTCCCCCCCCCCCTTCTCCCCCCCCCCCTTCTCCCCCCCCCCCCTTCTCCCCCCCCCCCTTCTCCCCCCCCCCCTTCTCCCCCCCCCCCTTCTCCCCCCCCCCCTTCTCCCCCCCCCCCTTCTCCCCCCCCCCCTTCTCCCCCCCCCCCTTCTCCCCCCCCCCTTCTCCCCCCCCCCCTTCTCCCCCCCCCCTTCTCCCCCCCCCTTCTCCCCCCCCCCTTCTCCCCCCCCCCCCCGCATCCCCCCTTCTCCCCCCCCCCCCCCAGCATCCCCCCTTCTCCCCCCCCCCCCCCCCCCCGCATCCCCCCTTCTCCCCTTTCTCCCCCCACCCAATGGTCTGCCCAGTGATTTACATCTATTGATCTGTGCATGAGATTAGGGGAGGGGCAATCGCTTTTTCAAAGCGAGGTGAACTGTCAAGATTTCTGACAGCCTATAAATACGTCTCCCTATTTGACCTGGAGACTGTTGTACAAATGCTTTTAGTCTGTTTCTCATTGATGTGAGAATCTTTTTGTTGCCTCAATGTACACTTTAAATCCTGCTTTCCCTAACTTCGTGACCCTATAACCCAGAAGGGAAATGATGTATGGCCTGTTTTGAAAGTGTTTGCTTTGTTTAAGGCTGTATTGCATATCTTGAGTAGGATACAGAATATTTAATCATATGCTATGTAAAACCAGATCCATTTTGTACAAGATCAAAACTTGTTACTTTCCAAAAAAGAGTGTACTCTATTTGTCTGAATCCACAGATAAGACTACGTTCTGCCTATGTGGTAAGAGAGATTATTGCGGTAAAGCTCTTGAGTGAACCATATGTTTTCTTTTCTGTGCAACATTTTTGTTAACCATCACACTGTTGAATCCTGATGTGAATTGGCTTGTTTGGGCATTTTGATTTCAGTGTTAAAGCTGTTCAGAATATGTAAATTCAGTTCTAATATCCACTTTTGTTAATTTGTAGCTCAATATTTATTTTACAAGAAAAGGATAGGAGTAATTGTGGTATAATGTGTTTTTTTTAAGAAGTTAAGGTTTGACTGTGTAAGCTGGTTAGTTTCACCTTTCTGGTTAGACCTGAGATTGCAGAGGAAAACTGGGTGGGAAGATTCTATGCAATAGTGAAAGTGAAACCTAGACCTTTAGTTCTATAGTTATTATATAAATATAACACAAATTTCTACACAATGAGATAAAGTGAGATGTTGGTTTTGAGGAATGAAATGGAGAATCATGTTGGTTATCTTGTTATCAAGCACTCCTAGAACAGATGTAGGCCAGATGCTCCCTTTATTCTCCTGTGATGTGCCTTAGACTCAGAAGGGGCCCTACTTCTATTGCATCAGATTGAATATGTTTATTTACTAAACTGGCCACAATGATCTCTCAATTAAACTTCTTAAATTGTCCTGCATTAGCACGAAGAACTAGGTTATGATTACCCAAACCCATTAGTCCATAGACTGTCATTGATTTGAGCTAAGCTGGTGCCAAGTTCAGGACACAGGTGAAGGCTAATAGACTGTAGAACTCCATCCCGAGTATAACAAATGGTTGGCATCCTTCCATCTATAGAAGAAACACAGCAGCAAGCAGTCCATTTCGGTGGGGTGTCTTCTCTTGGTGCACCTTTGCTGAAGGCTGTGAAGGCCAACCCTCGAGACAACAGCTGCACCTGAATCTCTTAAGAGATGCTGAGTTGTTTTCGGTGTTGGCGCCTGTTGTCAAGCTGCTGTAGCCACTGGTCATTGTGGTAGTGCATGCCAGTCCACAGGATGTGTTGCCATTTGCCTCTTTTGCCAGCTAGGGTCTCCCAAGTGTGATAGTCGATGTTTAGGGCCTTCATGTCACGCTTGCAAGCATCCTTGAAGCAGAGCTTTGAGCACCCCACTGGTCATCTGGCCCCAGCTACCTCACCATACAGAAGATCCTTGGGTTTATGACCGACTTCCATCCTGTGGACATGTCGGATCCATTGAAGGTGCCTTTGTTTGATCCGTGCCAACATGCTTGGGAACTCTGACTTTGAGAGAACTGCTGCATTTGTCATTTATGTCCTGCTGGGATATACCATAATGTGTTGCGCACAGCTAAGATGGAAATTATGTGGTTTATTACAGCAACTCATCTGAGAATTTTGCAATTCACCTATAGTGTTCATTTCATTTACAGGAAACTGCCAGTAACAGCCATGTAGTTTTAAAATGCTGTTCTTAATTTTCAGGGATGTTGCAGTATGTAATTGGGCTAACATTTTTCATCTGTAATTTATTTTTTACTGACAGTTTTTCAGAATGAGTTTAAGATCCCTCATGTAGTAGACCGATAACTTGTTAAAGTCTAAATATGGCATACGTTTGTAATGATTTGCCCTTTTTGCTATGGGGAACCTTTGTGCAGGCAGAAGCTATATCTCTAAATTTTTGTCAGTGATCGGTCAAATTGAGAACAGGGATTTAAGATTTCTCTGCTTCAAGATGATTACTTAGAGTATCAAATTTGCCATAGTTTCACAGTTAAAGGTATTGGAAACTGGGTGTAAGCATTTAATTTCACTGTGTATTTCCAGTTGGGCTCCAATCTGCCCCAGAAGCTTTTGTTTTTAGCAATATTTTTTTTAAAAACTGTCAACACACTGGCCGGAATTTTACGCCACCCCAACGAGCTGGTGGGGGGTGGGGTAAAATGCAGCAGGAGGCCTTCCCGACCCACTCGCACCTCCATCCCGCTTTACGTAGAGCGGGGCTTGAGGGGGGTGAACAGGCTGCCTGCCCCAGACCAATCAAGGCCCTTAAGTTGCCAATTAACGGCCACTTAAAGGCCTTCACCTGCCTCCATGGGGATTTTTTACCCGTGGCAAGTGGACGTCCTAAAGCCGGGAAAGACCGCCCAGTGAAAGCTGGTGGCCTTTCAGCGCCCCGGGGGTGGGCCCTGACAAATGGGCACATGGTGCCTGATTGAGGGCTGCCCCCGCTTCCCCCAACCACAGGACCCAAGACACCTCCATTTCCCCACCCCTAAACGACCACCCTTGCCTGGCAGGGGCCCGACCAATTTCCCCCTGTGAGGCAAACCAAACTTACCTGCGCTCCTGGCTCTGTCATCAGCTGGCCTGCAGTCCCAGCAGTGGCCACCGCTGCCAGTGGCACTGCTGGGACTAAGCTGCCGGCCCGATGATTGGCTAGCAGCTCAGTGAGGTGGGACTTCCTCCCTCAAGCGGGTGGAAGCCCCGCCTCAGAACAGTTAAAGCCTGGGGACCCGTAAAATGCGGGAATGATCCCCAGGCCAGGTGGAAGCGGGTTCGCCACTGACTGTTACGTTGGTGGTCAGCTCCCGTCCATCCGACGTAAAATCCAGCCCACTGAATCTACACAAATCAGCATAATCTATCGTCTGATAGATGATTTGAGTCCTATGAGTGGATTGGTCACTGTCCTGGCTGGGGAAGATGTGAGGTATTTAAAAATGTACCACTTGGCTTGCACATCTTGCCTTATATTGCAAGTGGAGTACAAGTATTAAATGTTGCTAATGCTATACACATGGGGTGTCAAACTTATTTCATCTTTGTACGGTCTTTAACATGTGGTCTGTTTACGTTTTCCATTCCTCTGACATCAAATAGTAGGTGGAATTCAGTTGTATGCACCTTTTTTTAAATTTCCTAAACGCCAGTTAAACATGCCATCTTTCTAATGCTATTGGTTTGTGCTATGGACAACAGATGTCTTTCAGAACCATATCCAAGTGGCCATTCTTCATTTGTGAACTTAAGCAATGCGCGCCAGTAGACCACACCTTAAGGAGAGCGTCATTGACTATAAGCTGACCTTCATTTCACATTCACAACACAACTGCACTTTATGTCTATTTCTGATGCACTAAGGCATTAGTTATCCCGGGCTCATTACTGACCAGAGCACAATTCTTTTTATATATAGACAGTTGATTGGGCTGAGATGTGAACACAATGTAAAATCTGGTCATAGATCTCGCTCTTTTATTCCCATTGCACCAAATGTTTTCATTAAGTCAGCATTTGAATTTAGTACGTTCAAATTTCATGTGCAAAATTTGTAGAAAGATCACTGCTGACTGGTTTGCCTGTCTCAGTACAATACTTAGTGCAAAAAAAGACTGAATATGGTTGTGATTTATAAATATCTATTGCATTCAGTGATAGCAGGAAGGAGACAGCTCTTCATCTGGGCAAGGTTTCCAACTGGAGGATGAGATTGCCAATGCCATTGCACTCCATCTTCCTTGTAAAACTCTGTTCCATCTTTTATATCTTAGGTTATTATTTTGAGTCATTGTTTTTATAAACCACCTTAATCTTGGAAGATTTGACTGGTCAAATTGATCCTTTTTCAACAAAACTATAAATGATGCATATTGTCTGATTTGCACTTACATTAATTTCACAATTAAATTTCTGAATGCTATGCTGCCTATAGCAATTGTCTTTGAAGCAAATTACCTGAACTTTATAGATAAGGCACATTTTATAGGTAATGGGCTCCAAAGTACTGTTTTAAAATTTTTATCTGTTAGATAGCCACTACAGATGTGGTTCTCTATTGCATTGTACCAGTTCTATTGTCGACGGTATCACAAATATTTGTATTTATAGACGATTAAAAGGCAACTAGTGATGCTGTGGATTGGCATCCTAGAGATGCTTTGAAAACTAATTAAAACTTTTTATTGGTAAAATATTCTGAAAGGATAATAGATTGACTCTATTCTATGAAATTCCACGGATAGCAGCTTTGGGGGCCTCCTAGGCAGAGATTTGCATTTTAGTTTTTTATATGGGTAGCCATTATAAAGTGTAATTTTATTTTGGTTACAACACTGCAAATCATAAGTGACTTGCTGTTACTAACTTGTTTAATAAAATCCAGAGTAAACGGTGCCCACTATCTTTAGGGCTGCTTCCTCTGCTTAAAAATCCATTCCAGGATCACTGGTACCATTTCTCTCATTTCTTTCAGCCCACCCAGTTTGCAGATCATTTAAGGACTGATATAAAGTTGTGAACTCTGTGCTTTGAGTAAACTTTATCTCAGAAACAAAGGACAGGTCGTTCATACTTTACAGTCTGTTAAAGGTAACTAATGGCAGAGTTAGATTGAATTCCCAGTAGTTAACTGTAGTGCAGAATCCTGTTATTTAAAAAAACTAATCATTTGAATCAAGAAACTTTGAACTCAGAGTAACTATATTGAATAAAACTGAACACTTTTTTTGTGCTGAAAAAATTGGTATATTTGTACCTAGTCCAGTATGTTCACAAAAATACACGCTCATTATCTCTCCTTATTTTGCCAATAACATAAGTCAATGCTGTTTACTAAAATTGAAGCAGTGGAGCAAACCCATACAAATAGACTGTTGGTGCATTGACACTTGTAAAGTTGTTTTTTTTTTGAGTCGTGACCATTTTAGTTACTTACCAGAATAAGGTGGTCAGCAGAACTCTCGGGAATGTTGCTATATGCTGAATTATTTCCTGATGGCTTCAATTATATTGGCTTAAATTAAGTATACTGCTTATGCAAATATTGTTTTTGTCATGTTACCTTTTTATTTTTTAAACAGATGTTCTGTTTTTAAATGTGTATGTTGTTACTTTTCAATAACTTGATTAGCAGTGAAAACATTTTAAGTCTCAAACCAATGTATTGTTTACTGGCAGAATCTCTAGATTGTTATGCGTCTGATTTTAAAGACGTTCTTTCAGTTGAAAAGTTTTTTTTGTTTTTGTTTCCAGAACAAATTCTGTACAACATAAAACAGGAGTACAAACGCATTCAGAAAAGGAGGCATTTAGAAAGTTTCCTGCACCAAACAGAGGGCAGTTGTTCGAGTGATACACAATCTCATATTCCAATATTAAATGGACCAGCTTTGCAAGGTATGTGCAGCCTTAAGTGTGGATATCCAGATTCCTTGTTAGAATTTGCATTACTGATGGGGTTAACATTTGTCTGCAAAAACTGTTGTGATCTGTATGCTTCAGCAGCAGCTGAGATGTTTATAAAATGATCCCTGGTTTTAAACAAGGAGGTCAGGATACAAGGCACTGTGATTATCCATCACTTACTAATTCACAAATGGGCTTGGTGGAGGCTTAACATATTGCACAGAATTATCCTTGGAATTGGTTCCCTTTGTGCAAGAATTAATGTTTCACAATTTTGTATACATTCAAAGTTACATGGCTGATAGATGTGTATAACATGTTTGTTTTTAGTTCTTGGTTCATTCTGAGCAGAAACTCACGTTTGTTTAAATGCTATCAGATATTTAAGATGAGTTTAGCAACTGACTTCAGGGAAATAGAATATCTGTACAGAAACCACTCATCTGCAACGTGGATCACTTCCATTGTAGTACTCATAAAAGTAGATTTTAACAGTGAACAGAATTACTTTTTTTGTTCTTTCTGCTTAACCTGTGTAATGTAAGATGTGGTAGCTTCTTGTCACTTGGCCTTCTGTTCATGTGGCAGTTTTGAATGATGTTAGGGCAGACTGCCATTGGTAAATGACAAATTGATTATAAATGTATATAGACAACTGCTATTTAGTTCAGGAGAAATTCACAAAGACTACACAAACATTCTTTTCAAACTGATTCAAAGTTACAGTATTGTAATTTAGAATGTGTATGCAAAACAATGTAGGTCAATAATATGCAAGCAGTTATTAATATTTGTGGAAACTATTAATGTGAGTGTGTACAATTTTTGCAGTATACTGAATCGTGTAAAGATATGACTGAAATACCTGAGGTTTTAGTCCCTATAAGCAGCCTGGACTAGATTGCAATATTCTAAGCTACTAAAGGAGATTAGTAAAAATATTGTGGGATTCTGGCCATGTTCCTGAAGGAATTATTGGACAACAGTGAGGTTTCATAAGATTAGAAACAAACATGGCACCTGTACTTGGAACTGACAAATCTGACCCAAGCTACTATGGGCTCATTAGTCTAACATCAATAACATGTTAATTAATGGAAACCATTTTAATGATCAGGCTCCAGCAGTGCCTGTCCACTGATGGCATAAAATGTCTGCATGATTTAGAAGGGACAGAGTGCTTGACGCATCTCCTAGAATTCGAGACTATTGCAATTGTAGTGATGGAGCTCGCTATGATGAATTCTTCTGGACTTTTGACATGTTCCACATGAAAGATATCTAATTCTGTTAGATAAAACCACTGAACTCTAACAAAATAATATGTTTAAAATAGGAAACTCCTTATGCAGTGCAGTGTCAGGAAATTGGAGGAAAGGATATATAGGCGACATGTTTAGGTAGAGGATCTGGATCGGCACAGGCTTGGAGGGCCGAAGGGCCTGTTCCTGTGCTGTAATTTTCTTTGTTCTTTGTTCTTTTGATATTATCTGGAGTAGTGCAGGGGTTAGTGCTTCAATCCTGTTTGCATCACAGTATTGAAAAAAAAATTGTCATATTTGCAGAAAACGTGAATGCAAGTGATAACAAAGAATACAGAATGAGGGGAAATTAAGTTTGAGATACTGGCATGTAAATTGCTACACTTTAGGCAAAGAATGTGAGGTACAAGTGCACAATGAAAGGGAGTAACACAGACATATCTTGGATCCATCAGTTCACCAGCTGAGATCTGGGCAGATACATAGGCCAATGTTCATTATCGAGTGGGAAGCCTGATTGGGGAAGGAGTAGGGGGTAGAGGGTCTATTGGGATGGAAGAGCAGGTAGGTGAGCTCTGGACATAAAATGTAGACTGCCCCCCCCCCCCACCCCCCTGGTAATTTCCGGAGTCCGATGTTTGTTTGAGAGAGAAATCCTGAACTGTTGAAACTGGGATGAGCTTACCTACATAAATTTTTCTTGTCTAAAATAATGGATCTCCTCTGGTGATTCTTGAGTTGGGGAGACAGCCATTTTAAAAATTCTTTCATGGGCTGTGGGCATTGCTGGCAGGCCAGCATTTGTTACCCATCCCTAACTGCCCTTGAACTGAGTGGCTTGCTAGGCCATTTCAGAGGGCAGTTTAGAGTCAACCAAATTGCAGTGGGCCTGGAATCACATGTCGGCCAGACCAAGTAAGGACAACAGATTTCCTTCACTAAGGGACATTAGTGAACCAGATGGGTTTTACAACATTCAATAGTTTCATGGCATCATTACTGAGATTTAGAATTATGGGAACATTATTCCATGTATCATACAATCAATAATATATTAGAAATCTTAAAAGCTGCATGCCTATTCTGTCTACAAAACCCTTACTACTTGTAGTAGGTATTCCTGTATCCACCTCTATTATGGAACTACTTACGTGATTATGACTTCAGTTTCACTTTTTTTCTGTCTTCTTAGTTCTTAGCCTATATTGGCTTCTTCTGTGCTCCAACTCAACTACTTCCCAAATTGCCATCAATTTTGCTCTTCAGCTATCAATAATATAAAATCAAAATATTCCATATAAAATTTAAGGGAAGAATGTATGACTCTAAAATGGAGACTGAATTATGCTTGGATCAGTTATCCTTGCCTTCTAACCTCATTTCACCATAAAATATAAAATAGCTAATCTTGTCAGTGTATATGGAATTTAAAATTTATCTCCCATTTTCTTTTCATATCCTCCTTTTGTCTTTGTTTCATGCACCCACAGTCTCATTGTTTTGTTTCTCTTGTCACTTCTCATAACTTTGTCTCTTACATGTATTTCTTTACTGATTGCGTGCCATAGAGCTCAGAAAAAGTAAGCAGCAAGGTGAGATGCATACATTGTGTTGGATGCAATGTTCCCTCTAATTTTTTTTGAGTGCGCGGCTGCACACCTAATTTAAAGGGGCCAGCCTGTGCACAGGGACTTTCAGGTTGCTGCGCAGCTTAGTGGGAACGTTGGTTGGATGTGGTGATTATTGGGGTCAAGTATGGAGATGTTATCAGAGAAGTTCTGCAAGAGGAGGAGAGATTGGAATAGAGTTGGGGATGGGTCTGGCTTGAAGCTGCAACTATGAGAAAGTATTGGGTTGGCATGTGAGGGGAGTGGGTGAAGCAGGCCTGGCCTGGGAGAGAATAATTAGGTTTGACCTGGAAGTGATTGCGGGATGTGAACTCAGGCACTTGGATATTTTTTCTTTTTAATGTTCTGGGGCCTAAAGGGAAGGGAGCACATCAGGGGGTGGCTTTGAATTGGGGAGGAGTGTGGTGTAGGGAGGAGAAAGTAGAATAATGGGGCCTGGAATAACTTGGAGAATATGGTTAGAAGTAGTCCATAGTACAGTTATGGGCTTCAAATATACACTGGTGTCCACCAGCTCTGGAAACATACTGGGAACAGTGATACCATGCTAGAGTATGGCAAAGTTTTGGGGGACTGGAAGAGAGTCATTGCAGATAAGGTACCAAAGAGGCATTGTCATTTGCGGTACTGAAGGAGGCCATTCGGCCCATCGCATCCATGCCAGCTCTCGGCGGAGCTACACAGTCATAATTCAAGAGTGAACAGTGCCTTTTAATGGGGAGGGCAGGTTGAACATATGGATGGCACACAAAAATGAAGATCTCTCAGTGGTCCAAAACTAGCTCCATGAAAGCAGCAAAAGTGAAGTCCTGGGATCTTGGAGCAAAATGTATTGGATGGATTTCTATCAGGGTTTGGGCAATTTTAATAGGTTTAAATATTGCAAAAATTGCCCCTAGTGTAGGTAGGTGGTAGGGAAATATAGGGACAGGTGGGGATGTGGTAGGAATATAGGATTAGTATAAATGGGTGGTTGATGTTCGGCACAGACTCGGTGGGCTGAAGGGCCTGTTTCAGTGCTGTATCTCTAAATAAAAAATAAATATTTTTTTATAAATTGTACTTTTTAGGGATGTTAGCTTGCTGAGGAAACCTGACCAGCCAGAAATCAGAATTTGTTTGTGGTGGTTTTTAATTCCTGTTAACAGGAATTTTTAAAAAAAGGAGCCATTTCTTGTGCTAGTTTGTGATTGGTATTTTTTATATAGGTAGCTAGCATATGTGCAATGTTATGTTGCACATGGACTTCTTCACACCACAGCTTGCTGGTCCCCAGACATTTAACTTTGCCTTGCTTCATGTTTCTCTTCCCTGTTTTCTGTTTACAATCATTGTTTTGCCTGATCACAGCCATCCCCATGTAACCCAGAATGTTGTTTTGTGTCTGCTTGTGTGTACTTTTGGTATACAAGTATTTTTTCTGTACAAAAATTAATCGTGCAATTCAAATTAATTGATTTTACTTAATGTGAAAGCTATTGCTGGTGCTGATCAGGAATTCTGTCAAGATGTGGAAGTATCAAATTAGAAATTTATCGATATCTGGTATGTATTGTATACGTTTGCAATGATTTTTCTTTTTCTTTTTTGTAATTTATCTTGCTGCTGCTGATTTACTGTTTTGTGATGAGGTTGGTAGTGCTGTTGAGACCGACAGTATTGACAGCTGTATCAGCTCTTGTTTCTTCCCTTGTCCATTACTGACGAGTTGAGCGGAGTGCACCCGCTGTGACTGGATGCCATTTCCATGACAGTATGGTGGACTGATGGCCATGAGCCTCTAGGGCCATGTGACTGTTTCCACGGCAGACCCAGATGTCATTCAGTGATGTTCTGCAGCAGCTATAGGCATTTATTTTTGGTGAACCCCTTGAAACCTTCTTGCAGACCCTGGGTTGAGAAGTGTTAATTAAGGATAATATGTATAGTGTGCTACATGTTAATCCCAAGTGAACAGGAGCAATGTAAAATAATGATGGATGCAAAAAGGAGTTCTGGGGAAATGTTCCACCTGAAATGTTCACTGTCATCCTCTTTTAGATGCTGACTGATTTTTTTATGTACATTTCCAGCTTTTTTAAAATTAAAAAGTTAGAATAACCAGTCTTGTATTTCTTTTTTAAAACCCTAGGCACTTCATCTGGATCATTGTCACCACAGTCAAAGAAAGACCAGCCACTGTTCACTTTGAGGCAAGTTGGAATAATATGTGAACGCCTGATTAAAGAGCGAGAAGAGAAAGTCCGTGAAGAGTATGAAGAAATACTGGATACAAAGCTGGCAGGTAAACCTGTGGAGACTTCGCATTTTGCTCAGTGGAATCTCAAATAAGGCAGCACAATGGCCAGTACTGAATTAACGCATTTGGAGTGTAGTATTTTCCTTTGCCTCTTACTGAACTCTGCTTTTCCTTTGGGAATGCTGAGATAACATGGCTTATTAGGATAGTTGTTTTAATTTAATGCAGATATTTACACTTGTGACTGGAGCTGTGTAATAAAAAGATTTTTTTTTTATTGCACTCCAGTACCTCAAAAGTAAAAAGAAAAAGACTTGATGATCAATCTCAATATAATCAGTAGTTTCACAAATTTTTTTTTGGCCCAGATCTTGGTGTTTTCCAACTTTTTCATTTGCAGGTAGCATCCAACAAAGTAACATGTAGTTTGGAAATGCTAGTATACTCAGAGACCCAAGTCCTAGCTTCCAAGACCAACTCAGCCATTGAAAGGAAATCAGAGGTGTGGCCAAAAATAATTTTTATTAGCATAAAGTAACAAATATTGTGCCAGTACGTAATAATCTCAAGATCCTTTTGTGGACCCCACTTTGAAACCTCGCAATCAGCGTTGGCTTGTGTTCAACGACAAAACAGAACTGCTTTCAGTAGAAATTAAATGACTCTTGTTCTAGTCTTTGTTCCCAGTGGTGTGGAATCTGTTGCATGGTAGATTTCACAGCATTGCAGCACCATCAAAAATGCTCTGTCCATGGCCAAAAAAAAAGTAGCTGGGGTTGTGGGTGTCGAATATTCAAATTGTACTCTGTCAATGGTAAACCTAGAGGCAGTAGTTAGTGCCTGTTCATTTTAGTTTACAGTCCTGTTGCTAAAGTTGGAATTGTTCTAAGGCTTTGATAGCTTGCCATATATACATTTTGTTTCAATTTGTAGCTATAAATGTATTGAGAATGGTCTTTGCTGTAACTTGTTTCCTTTTTTAAATTGCATAAATGCTGCTGCTGTAACTGGGTTGTACCAAAAATTTGAACCCTCCCATCCCAACTCCCCAAAAGAAGTAGATGTGCTACATCCTGATTTTTTTTTTTTGTTCAAGTTCATAATTATATTTACAGATATGGTAGTTTGGACAAGTAATGGATTAATTAGTCTTGGTAGTGTGAGAAATCATTGCATCACAAGTTCCTTTTTTATTTTCTAATTTTTTCACAAAAACAAGTGATATTTGTGCAGTTTTGGTACCTTGGCTCCACAGCTGATCTGCATTTGGCTTGTGCCATGTGGTTTACTGCATTTTTTTTTGTGGGCTGTGGGTGTTCATATTATGTAGTGGTTCCTGCATCCAGACATGTTGGAAGGTATACATGGGAACGGGGTAGAGAAGAAAGGGAAGTCGTCTGAGTTTACTTGTTGGCTTTTCATGAGTATAGCATTTAGGAGCTGGGGGTGGGAAAAGAGAAGTTAGGTTGCTGGCATGCTTTGGCTCAGCAGTCCTGAGTACATTTTTAAGGCCTTCTGTCAGGCTTGATTGATTGTGCTTTCCTGACTCGACTGGAAAGGGTGATAGAGGCATCTTGGAAGCAGGAGGCACTTGTTTGGTTCCCAAATATTAATTCAACCATCTTTGCTAGAGGATATTTTTGGAGGTGGAAGATATCCAGTCTTTTCATTTGTGTCATCTGTGACTCTGCTAGGGGCAGCATGGAGAGCTGCTGTTTGAGCGCAGGGTGGAATGGGGAAGCATTCCACCACATGTTGTCAGTGCATGCTCATTCTTAATTATGGACAGAACTGCCATGTAGCATTTGAAAGAGTTTCCTTTATACATTAATTTTTTTTCATTTTTTGATCAGAATGGGGGTACCTAGTCTTTCACTGTAGCCTGGGTTAAAAGTCTTTTTTTAAAAATGGATTTCATGAAGTTGATTTGATCTGAATGTTTTTTCAGAACAATATGATACTTTTGTGAAGTTCACGCACGACCAGATTATGCGACGATACGGCGAACAACCTGCAAGCTGTATGTATATAGAACAACTTATATTTTTTTTCAAATGCTGTAATGCTAAATGTGTGTATCTCCATTTTAGGTTTGTATGTGCCCTAACCTTGACTGAGAGGACAAGATCTTCCAGTCTCTAGTCAGCAACAACTAGTTGCCTTGAATGTGGCTTGAGGTGACTCACCTTGCACTTTTCCTCCAGGAAAAGAAAAGATGCATGTCCCTGAAAAGCAAGGCTGAATCTACACTCTGCCACACTGTAGCATTGCATGTTTTATTTGCAATAATATGCCTCGTCAACAGAAAGCTGCTTTTGCAGTTACTGGGAGGAAAAAAGGAAAATCCTAATTTAAAATAGACGGCTTCTTGGCTTTTCAGCGTTCCAGCTACATACGTTCAGAGCAAATCTGATGCTGTTCTTATATTGTAGAATTATAGATGAATCTATACGATAAACTGGAGCTTCTAGTCTTTTGGAATTTGCTGCTTTATATTACAACAGGATGGCGAGCAGAGGTCTGAATGTATTTGAGCTTCTTCACTGCCCAGCCCGCGTATGGTCAGTTTATATTCTGAATCACTTCTTGTAGTCTCTAGTTCCATTTACCCAATCAGATGGCATTGACACTTGTGGCAATGTGAGACACCATATAATAGCACAGTTAAAAAAAATTCATGAGAGCAACTTTAATAAAACCCACATTGCCGGTTTGTATGGGCATGCTACACATCTAGCCAGAATAAAATGGGCAGTATTGGCTCATACAAGCGACTGTTGGTTTGCATTTTACTGTGCCTTCACAGAGAGCCGCCATTTGTCAGGTGGAGAACCTGGTGCTGTAGGCATCAATGCAGCAGCTTGCTGAAGTTCAGTTGCTTTAGCAGCTACAATGTAATTCAAAGGATGTACAGTCAATTTGTTCAAAATCTTGGGAGGGAACTAAATGAGGTGTCCTTGTTTCTGATGATTGAAAAATGGCCTGAGGAAAAGCCAGTCCTTTATGGAGTATTCAGTTATTGTCCATTGGTAGTTGGACATTAAGCTCCAGTTGTTAGCCGTTCCTGTGCAAAAGGCAGACTTCTATCTTTGCAGCAAAACAAAAATACGCTAATTTAAAACTTAGTATCTTAGTGTGGCGTGGAGTTGACATTTTCTTTTCTTATTCACAGATGTGTCATGAATTGTCCCACCTTTCTGCGGAGTGCCCTTTTCCTTTTGAACACTGCAAGTTGGCTGTTTCTGGGACTTATAGCAGTGCCATGTTAACAACCTGTGAGCAAAGGGTGTTTCCAGCTTGTGTCAATGGCAACCACTTTTCTGCAGCATATGTTTATTGGAGTGCTCCCTGATGTGTCATCACCTAATTGGACCTTTGCTACCTGTACTTATATACCAGTGGCTCCCTGTTAAAATTTTGCTGTATTAAAATCTGAAAAGCTTTTTTCTTTAATTTTAATGACTTTAAAGGAGCAATGCTGGTTCCCAGAATTTGCCCTTTGCATATAACTTCAGCATTGTATCTTAAATGTCAGATTTTTAGGAGAATAATCAGTCCAGTATGGTTTTGGTAATGAGCCTTTTTTGCAAACTTTGACTTCTAGCTACCAAAAGGCAGAAGAGGGGAACCATCAATCTACTTTTTTTATTACTATTACCTGTGTAAGTGTTCTTAAATTTTCTCAAGCTGGATTTGTGAAGGCTTTTTGTTGCCTGGTTTTTAGGAACCAATTCATATTGATACAATACTGAGGTTCACTATCTGACCTGCAGGTGAACAAGGTGAAATGTGGCTTCCTTGTTTTAATGTGATTTAGGATTTTCATTCAAACTAATTAGTGAAGCATAATTCAGTCTAGTCATACATGTTCTGAAGAATCCAAACCATTGAACTTGAATGAGTTGCAGCAGCTTGATTTGTTTTCTGACACTCAATAGGGGAGTGCCTGCATTTTGACCTTGTTTCCATTTTGGATATTTACCAATGTTAATAGTAGAAATGTTAAGTCAGAATGTTGCTTTCCAAAAACAGTTTGGATACTAGATGTTTAAATTGCATACAAATTTGACTTTAAAAAAAAACTTGAGATTCTTGATTTCTAATAAGCTTATTACTGTGGTAATTCAAGTGAATTTTGAAAATGACTTGCAAGAAACTAGGTCTGGTTAACCATAAAACTACAGATGTCCAAGAAAAATGATAATGAACAAGCTTCCAAGAGAGCAGCTGTGAAGATGCAGTAACCAGTAGCAATTGTCTTCAGTGACTGCAGGCCTATGATTAAGATGGCTGGAGGGCAAAGGTTTGCAGAGGCTTATTGTGCACTACAACACTTCTGCAGGCAAAAAGTCAGTTTGAATGTTGAATGATGAGATTAATTATCCCTACTGTAGGGTATGAGAGATTGCCTGCATGTAGCTGTGGTCTTGCCTGTCAAATGAAGGGCTCAGAAGGGAGTTTTTTCAAGGAAGAAAGAGGGGATAGGAAGGGGTAAACTGAAGCTTCATAGTAATTTTTTGAGAAATAGTAAATTTTATTTATTCTAGCAGTCTTTCAAAGTTTATTTCTGCATTTTGATGTACCATTGTTTTACTGTTCTTTGTAGTGTAATGGAATTTAGTTGACAAATAAAAAGTTTACATTCAGTTTTAAGGACTACTGTTTAAAATGTTATGTGAAGAGCCTAGTTTAAAAAAAAAGTTTAATCTCCAATGTATTTAAGACTGAACGTTCATCTTTAATACCTTGTGATGCAATGTATTTTGGTTTCTGACTACTGGGATATGACTGACTTGGGACACTATAACTGATGTACACAATTAATGGAGTACTATTGTACTGCTATTTCAGCATTTCTGGTCTGCAAAATTGGCATGCGTGGTTAACTTCTACAGTGGCTAATGCTAAACTCACTGCAAACTGTATGGGAACACAGTTTCCAGAATTATGTTCTAAGTATTAGCTTGGTTCAATGGTAGCACACTCTGCTGAGTCACAAGGCTGTGAATTCAAGTCCCATCCAGGGATTGAGCGCACAGTCCAGGCTGATAGTTTAGTGCAGTTCTGAGGGAGTTCCATTTGAATGTATTGACCTCTATTTGACCACTATAATTGAGGCTATGTTTGTGGACCCAAAGTAAAAGTTGCCTGATTAACCTGCATTGTAATGTGAGATTTTTAATACACTGATGTGAAATTAATATTAACACCTTTCTCATCCTCAAGTTGTCACAGGCAATAAATTACCATTTGACATGTAGCCTCTCAGGTAGACAAAGTTGGCAGCTAATTTGTTCACAGCAAAGTTACCACTGAGCTTCAATTTAGTGTCTTTGTCAGGCGTGCTGTTGTACAGACAATGTAGCACTCTCTCAGAACTGCACTAAAGTGCCAGCCTGAATTACTGCTCAAATCCTGGATGAGGCTTGAATTCACAACCTTGCTAATACTGGTCATGACTCTGGAAATTCATGATTCTGTTTGGAGTGACTTTAGCGTTATAGACTTATACAAAGAACAAAGATAATTACAGCACAGGAACAGGCCCTTCGGCCCTCCAAGCCTGCGCCAATCCAGATCTTCTCTCTAAACATGTCGCCTATTTTCTAAGGTTCTGTATCTCTTTTCTTCCTGCCCATTCATGTATCTGTCTAGATACATCTTAAAAGAATCCATCGTGCCCGCATCTACCACCTCCGCTGGCAATGCGTTCCAGGTGCCCACCACCCTCTGCGTAAAGAACTTTCCACGCATATCCCCCCTAAACTTTTCCCCTTTCACTTTGAACTCGTGTCCTCTAGTAATTGAAACCCCCACTCTGGGAAAAAGCCTCTTGCTATCCACCCTGTCTATACCTCTCATGATTTTGTACACCTCAATCAGGTCCCCCCTCAACCTCCGTCTTTCTAATGAAAATAATCCTAATCTACTCAACCTCTCTTCATAGCTAGCGCCCTCCATACCAGGCAACATCCTGGTGAACCTCCTCTGCACCCTCTCCAAAGCATCCACATCCTTTTGATAATGTGGCGAACAAAACTGTACGCAGTATTCCAAATGTGGCCGAACCAAAGTCCTATACAACTGTAACATGACCTGCCAACTCTTGTACTCAATGCCCCGTCCGATGAAGGAAAGCATGCCGTATGCCTTCTTGACCACTCTATTTACCTGCGTTGCCACCTTCAGGGAACAGTGGACCTGAACACCCAAATCTCTCTGGACATCAATTTTCCCCAGGACTTTTCCATTTACTGTATAGTTCACTCTTGAATTGGATCTTCCAAAATGCATCACCTCGCATTTGCCCTGATTGAACTCCATCTGCCATTTCTCTGCCCAACTCTCCAATCTATCTATATTCTGCTGTATTCTCTGACAGTCCCCTTCACTATCTGCTACTCCACCAATCTTAGTGTCGTCTGCAAACTTGCGAATCAGTCCACCTATACTTTCCTCCAAATCATTAATGTATATCACAAACAACAGTGGTCCCAGCACGGATCCCTGTGGAACACCACTGGTCACACGTCTCCATTTTGAGAAACTCCCTTCTACTGCTACTCTCTGTCTCCTGTTGCCCAGCCAGTTCTTTATCCATCTAGCTAGTACACCATGGACCCCAAGCGCCTTCACTTTCTCCATCAGCCTGCCATGGGGAACCTTATCAAACGCCTTACTGAAGTCCATGTATATGACATCGACAGCCCTTCCCTCATCAATCAACTTTGTCACTTTCTCAAAGAATTCTATTAAGTTGGTAAGACATGACCTTCCCTGCACAAAACCATGTTGCCTATCACTGATGAGCCCATTTTCTTCCAAATGGGAATAGATCCTATCCCTCAGTATCTTCTCCAGCAGCTTCCCTACCACTGACGTCAGGCTCACCGGTCTATAATTACCTGGATTATCCCTGCTACCCTTCTTAAACAAGGGGACAACATTAGCAATTCTCCAGTCCTCCGGGACCTCACCCGTGTTTAAGGATGCTGCAAAGATATCTGTTAAGGCCCCAGCTATTTCCTCTCTCGCTTCCCTCAGTAACCTGGGATAGATCCCATCCGGACCTGGGGACCTGTCCACCTTAATGCCCTTTAGAATACCCAACACTTCCTCCCTCCTTATGCCGACTTGACCTAGAGTAATCAAACATCTGTTCCTAACCTCAACATCCGTCATGTCCCTCTCCTCGGTGAATACCGAGGCAAAGTACTCATTTAGAATCTCACCCATTTTCTCTGAGTCCAAGCATAACATTCCTCCTTTGTCCTTTAGTGGGCCAATCCTTTCTCTAGTTACCCTCTTTCTCCTTATATATGAATAAAAGGCTTTGGGATTTTCCTTAACCCTGTTTGCTAAAGATATTTCATGACCCCTTTTAGCCCTCTTAATTCCTCGTTTCAGATTGGTCCTACATTCCCGATATTCTTTCAAAGCTTCGTCTTTCATCAGCCGCCTAGACCTTATGCATGCTTCCTTTTTCCTCTTAGCTAGTCTCACAATTTCACCTGTCATCCATGGTTCCCTAATCTTGCCATTTCTATCCCTCATTTTCACAGGAACATGTCTCTCCTGCACGCTAATCAACCTCTCTTTAAAAGCCTCCCACATATCACATGTGGATTTACCTTCAAACAGCTGCTCCCAATCTACATTTCCCAGCTCCTGCCGAATTTTGGTATAGTTGGCCTTCCCCCAATTTAGCACTCTTCCTTTAGGACCACTCTCGTCTTTGTCCATGAGTATTTTAAAGCTTACGGAATTGTGATCACTATTCCCAAAGTAGTCCCCTACTGAAACTTCAACAACCTGGCCGGGCTCATTCCCCAACACCAGGTCCAGTATGGCCCCTTCCCGAGTTGGACTATTTACATACTGCTCTAGAAAACCCTCCTGGATGCTCCTTACAAATTCTGCTCCATCTGGACCTCTAACACTAAGCGAATCCCAGTCAATGTTGGGAAAATTAAAATCTCCTATCACCACCACCCTGTTGCTCCTACATCTTTCCATAATCTGTTTACATATTTGTACCTCTATCTCACGCTCGCTGTTGGGAGGCCTGTAGTACAGCCCCAACATTGTTACCGCACCCTTCCTATTTCTGAGTTCTGTCCATATTGCCTCACTGCTCGAGTCCTCCATAGTGCCCTCCTTCAGCACAGCTGTGATATCCTCTTTGACCAGTAATGCAACTCCTCCACCCCTTTTACCTCCCTCTCTATCCCGCCTGAAGCATCGATATCCTGGGATATTTAGTTGCCAATCATGCCCTTCCCTCAACCAAGTCTCAGTAATAGCAATAACATCATACTCCCAGGTACTAATCCAGGCCCTAAGTTCATCTGCCTTACCTACTACACTTCTTGCATTAAAACAAATGCACCTCAGACCACCAGTCCCTTTATATTCATCATCTGCTCCCTGCCTGCTCTTCCCCTTAGTCACACTGACTTCATTATCTAGTTCCTTACAGGCTTTTGTTACTACCTCCTTACTGTCAACTGACCTCAATTGGTTCCCATCCCCCTGCCACATTAGTTTAAACCCTCCCCAACAGCGTTAGCAAAAGCACCTCCAAGGACATTGGTTCCAGTCCGGCCCAGGTGTAGACCGTCCAATTTGTAATAGTCCCACCTCCCCCAGAACCGGTCACAATGTCCCAAAAATCTGAACCCCTCCTTCCTGCACCATCTCTCAAGCCACGCATTCATCCTGACTATTCTTTCATTTTTACTCTGACTATCACGTGGCACTGGTAGTAATCCTGAGATTACTACCTCTGAGGTCCTACTTTTTAACTTGGCTCCTAACTCCCTAAACTCTGCTTGTAGGACCTCATCCCGTTTTTTACCTATATCATTAGTGCCTATGTGCACAATGACAACTGGCTGTTCACCCTCCCCCTTTAGAATGTTCTGCAGCCGATCTGAGACATCCCTGACCCGTGCACCTGGGAGGCAACATACCATTCGGGAGCCTCGTTTTCGACCACAGAACCGCCTATCTACTCCCCTTACAATCGAATCCCCTACGACTATAGCCCTTCCACTCTTTTTCCCGCCCTTCTGAACAGCAGAGCCAGCCACGGTGCCATGGACCTGGCTACTGCTGCCTTCCCCTGGTGAGCCATCTCCCTCAACAGTATCTAAAACGGTATACTTGTTTTGGAGGGAGATGACCGCAGGGGACTCCTGCGCTGCCTTCCTGCTCTTTCTCTGCCTTTTGGTCACCCATTCCCTTTCTCCCTCAGCAATCCTAATCTGCGGTGTGACCAATTCACTAAACGTGCTATCCACGACCTCCTCAGCATCGCGCATGCTCCAAAGTGAGTCCATCCGCAGCTCGAGAGCCGTCATGCGGTCTAACAAGAGCTGCAGTTGGACACACTTCCTGCACGTGAAGGAGTCAGGGACATCAGCCATGTCCCTGAGCTCCCACATTGAGCAAGAGGAGCATGACACGGGTCTGAGATCTCCTGCCATTTTTAATCTTAAGCTTAACTTAGTTAAATGAAAAAGGAACGAAAAGTTTTTACCAATCACAATAAAACCAGAGAAATCGAAAAAGCCTTACCTTATAAACACCCCACCGAGTCCTTTTTTTTTGGTTAGAGGAGGAGGGCGGGTGGGAGACACGACAAGTGTGGTGTCTCGGGTTCAGAAACCGCCCAAATATATAGTGTTTTACTTACCCAGCAGCCCCCTGGCCTCCGCCGAAAAACAAAAGGAAATTAAATTTACTTTCAAACTGACCTTCCCAGCTGCTCACTCGCTCACACTCTGCTCCCGAAAAAGCTGCTTCCCAGCTGCTCACTCACTCACACTCTGCTCCCGAAAAAGCTGCTGCCTGTAGTCTACCTGTAGACTACCTGTAGTCTTAAATGTGATCAATCTAGATTCTAAATGTCTAAATTCCAAATCTAGATTCCCGTATCCTGGAGAACCATTTGTGCAGGAAGTGTAGTCAATTGAAGCAGATTGAGCTCTGGGTTTTGGAACTTGAGAGGCAGCTGGCGACACTGTGGTGCATTCATGAGGATGAGAGCTATGTGGATAGCACGTTTATAGATGTGGTCACCCCACAGCTTAAGAGTATGTAGGGAGAGAGGGAATGGGTGATCATCAGGCAGTCAAAAAGAATCAGGCAGGTAGTGCAGGAGACCCCCGAGTGCATCTCACTTTCCAACATGTATTCAGTTCTGAATACTGAGGAAACTGATGCTTCACCAGGGGAGTGCAGCCAGAGCAATGTCCGTGGCACCATGGGTGGCTCAGCTGCTCAGGGTGGGTACAGGTAAGACTGGAAGAGCCATAGTGATAGGTGATACAATAGTCAAGGGAACAGACAGGTGTTTCCATGGCTGCAGACGTGAATCCAGGATGGTGTTGCCTCCCTGGTGCCAGGGTCAAGGATGTCATTGAGTGGCTGCAGAGCATCCTGAAAGGGGAAGGTGAACAGCCAGCAGTCATGGTCCACATCGGAACCAACAACAGAGGTAGAAAGAGGGATGTGGTCTTCAGTTAGAATTTAGGGAGCTAGGGAAGAAATTAGCAAGCAGGACCTCAAAAATAGTAATCTCCAGATTACTCCCAGTGCCACGCGCAATTGAATACAGAAATAGAATGATAAGACAGATGAATGTGTGGCTGGAAAGATGATGCAGGAGGGAGAGCTTCCGATTCCTGGGACATTGGGACTAGCTCTGGGGAGATGGGACCTGTACAGGCCGGAGGGGTCACATCTGATCAGAGCCGGGACTGAGTTCCTTGCGGGATGTTGTGCTAGTGCTGTTGGGGAGGGTTTAAACTAGTTTGGCAGGGGGAAAGAGACCTAAGGGTAGACTCAGTTGGGACAAAATCAGAAATGAAGATGGAAGGCAGAAAATTAATGGATGAGTCTGGAAGACAGAGGAAATGAGGATTAGAAAATTAAAAAAAAGTTTGGCAGTGCTCAAGGATTTCAATGCAAGGAGTATAGCAAATAAAGCAGATGAGCTGAGGACACAGATAGACATGTGGCAGTATGATGTCATAGCTAATCCAGAAACATGGCTTAAGGAGTGATAGGAATGGCAGCTCAGTGTTCCTGGTTACAGGGCTTTCAGACACGATAGGGAGGGGGATAAGAAAGGATGGGGAGTGGCAATTCTGGTCAAGGCAACTATTACAGCTGTGAGGAATGATGCTATGTTGGAAGGTTCATCAAATGAGGCCATATGGATTGAGCTAAGGAACAAAAAAGGGGCAATCGCACTGCTGGGACTGTACTATAGACCCCCAAACCCAGGCAGATAGAAGAGTAGATATTGAGGCAAGTCTCTGAGAAGTGCAAGAACTATAGAGAAGTAATAGGGGATTTTAACTACCCCAATATTAACTGGGATAGCTTTAGTGTGAAAGGAATTGAGGGAGCAGAATTCTTGAGGTGCATTCAGGAGAACTTTTTTGCCCAGTATGTAGCAAGTCTAACAAGAGAGGGTGCAGTTTTAGACTTAGTTTTAGGAAATGAAGATGGGCATGTGGAAGGGATGGCAGTGGGAGAGCATTTTCGTGATGGTGATCCTAATTCAGTCAGTTTTAACATAATTATGGAAAAGGATGGAGAACAGAAGTTAGAGTTTTCAATTGGGGCAAGGCCAATTTTACTAAACTGAGGAGTGATTTAGCGAAAATGGACTGCAAACAGCTACTTGAAGGTAAATCAGTGTCAGAGCAGTGGGAGGCATTCAAAGGGGAGATTTAAGGGGTTCAGAGTAAACATGTTCCCACAAAGAAAAAGGGTGAGACGGCCAAATCTAGAGCCCCATGGATGTCAAGGAGCCGACAGGGTAAGATGAGGCAGAAAAGGAAAGCTTATGTCCGACACAGAACTCAATGCTACAGAAAGCCGAGAGGAGCATAGAAAGTGGAGGGGTGAAATCAAAAAGGAAATTAGGAAAGCAAAGAGAGGGCATGAAAGAATACTGACAAGCAAAATCAAGCTGAACCCAAAGATGTTTTATCAATACATTAAGAGGTAAGAGGATAACTTAGGAGAGGGTAGGGCCCATAAAAGATCAAAAAGGTAACCTTTGTGTAGGGGTGGAAGGTATTGGTATGGTTCTTAATGAGTACTTTGCGCCTATCTTCACAAAAGAGGGGGATGATGCAAATATTGTAGTTGAGGAAGAGTGTGAAGTATTAGATGTGATAAACATGGGGAGAGAGGAAGTATTAATGGGATTAGCATCCTTGAAAATTCATAAATCACCGGGGCCAGATGAAATGTATTCTAGATTGTTAAAAGAAACGAGAGGAAATAACAGAGGGTCTGACCATCATTTTCCTGTCCTCGCTGGATACAGGTGTGGTGCCGGAGGATTGGAGAACTGCTAATGTACCTCTGTTTAAAAAGGGAGCGAAGGATAGACTGAATAATTACAGGCCAATCATTCTAACCTCAGTAGTGGGCAAATTATTAGAATCTGTTCTTAGACAGGATAAACTGTCACTTAGGCACAGGTTAATCAAGGATAGTCAGCATGGATTTGTTAAGGGAAGATCTTGTTTGGCCAACTTGATTGAATTTTTTGAAGCAGTAACAAGGAAGATAGATGAGGGTAGTGCAGTTGATGTGGTCTACATGGATTTTAGCAAGGCTTTTGACAAGGTCCTACATGACAGACTGGTTTAAAAAAAAACTCCCGTGGAATCCAGGGAAATGCAGCAAGGTGGATACAAAATTGGCTCAGTGGCAGGAAACAAAAGGTAATTGTTGACGGCTGTTTTAGCGACTGGAGGGCTGTTTCCTGCAGTGTTCCGCAGGGCTCAGTACTAGGTCCCCTGCTTTTTGTGGTATAAACAATTTGAACATAAATGTAGGGGGCATGACCAAGAAGTTTGCAGATGACATAAAGATTGGCCGTGTGGTAGATAACGAGGAGGATAGCTGTAGGCTGCAGGAAGATATTGGTGGTCTGGTCAGATGGGCAGAAAAGTGGCAAATAAAATTCAACTTGGAGAAGTGAGGTGATACATTTGGGGAGGTCAAACAAGGCAAAGGAATACACGATTAATGGGAAAACACTGAGAAGTGTAGAGTAAGTGAGGGACCTTGGAGTGAATGTCCACAGATCCCTTAAGTTAGCAGGACAGGTCGATAAGGTGGTTAAGAAGGCAAATGGAATCCTTTCCTTTATTAGCCGAGGTATAGCATACAAGAGCAGGGAGGTTATGCTGGAACTGTATAACTCATTGGTTAGGCCACAACTCGAGTACTGTGTGCAGTTCTGGTCACCTTGTTACAGAAAGGACGTAATTGCACGAGAGAGGGTACAGAGGAGATTTACGAGAATATTGCCTGGGCTGGAAAAATGCAGCTTTGAGGAAAGATTGGATAGGCTGGGGTTGTTCTCCTTGGAACAGAGAAGGCTGAGGGGAGATCTGATTAAAATGTACAAAATCTTGAGGGGCCTGGATAGAGTGGAGGCAAAGGGTCTATTCACCTTAGCAGATAGGTCAGTGACGAGGGAGCATAGATTTAAAGTGATTGGTAGAAAAATTAGAGGGGAGATGAGGAAAAACCTTTTCACCCAGAGGGTGGTGGGGGTCTGGATCTCACTGTCTGAAAGATAGTTGAGGCAGAGACCCTCAACTCATTCAAAAGGAGTGGATATGCACCTCGAGTGCTATAATCTGCAGGGCTACGGACCAAATGCTGGAAGGTGGGATTAGAGTAGGTGAATTATTTTTTGGCCGGCTCAGACACGATAGGCCAAGTGGCCTCTTTCTGTGCCTTTTTAAACTTTCTATGATTCTGTGGTTTTACTGCACCATTTATAGGCCTAATGCATTACACAATTTATGATTGTCCTATAACTTGCTTTTAGGACTTTTCATCTCTGGACAATCTCCATTGGTTTGTTAATTTAAAACTGCAAACATATAGTGTAAATTGTTTGAGTTCATTACGTATAAACTAGTGCACGGTCCTCCAATCTGCCAGGGCACTGTGACCTCGATCAGTTTGGCTGTGAAAAGTTACGATGCAGTTGTAAGAGTTGGATACAATGTGAGCTGTGCGTGTGGAATGGGAGTGTGATGGTGACATCAGTCCCTTTCCAAAGTATTGTGACCAGCAAATTATCTTTACAACCTATGAGCAAATTTGATAAATCTAGGAAAATGTTCTACATTGAGAATTTCACAATCGTATAACACAGAAGGTGGCCATTGCGCTCTTTGAAAGAACTATCCAATTAGTCCCATTCCCCTGCTCATTTTCATAGTTATGCAAATATTTCCTTTTCAAGTATTCATCCAATTCCCTTCTGAATGTTACTATTGAATCTACTTCTTCACCCTTTCAGGTCATGCATTCCAGTTTGTAACTTGCTGTGTTTAGAAAAATTCAAGTCTTTTTGGCTCTTCTGCCAGTGTCAATTCTGTGTCCTGTAGTTGCTGCTGCTCCTCTGTGGAAACAGTTTGCCTATGTATGATATCAAAGCACCTCTATCTGATCTCCCCTTAACCCGCTCAGCTGGAAAGAGAACAATCCCAGTTTCTCTAACCTCTCCACGTAACTGAAGTTCCTGTAATGTTGAAAGAACACATGACCTGTTCTGATAGAGAAGGAAAACTCTTCAGACAGAGTGCATAAACACGGAGTTTTAAATCATTTACCATGTATGGTACAAAAATCACAATTGTGTGCCTTCTGGAGCATGGAGTAGAATCTGACTTTAAATTGGAATATACGTCTGCCACAAAACACAGGAGGATATTTCCCACTTTGGGTGCAGTTGACAATCCAGGTGCAGATTATGCCCATTTTTCACTTTTTTTCCCCCCTCAACTTCCACTCACTGGTTTATGCATCACTAAATGCAGAATCTGCCATGAACTAGTACAATTAGCCAGAGTTTTGAAACTTTTTTTAAGTTTTGCTTTAAAAGATATTCTTTGGTTATATATTGAGTACAGTTTGATTACCACAGCTAAAAATGTGTTAATCACTGTTGATCCAGCGTCTGAGTAATGTGCTTTTTAAATTACTGAATGATGTAAATATACATAACCATTTGTTGGGGTACATTAGTTACTTTGTAATTTAAAAAAAAACTTCCAAAAGCAGTTAAAATGTTCCTATTGACTTTGTGCCCAAAAGCTCCAGTTTAATTTTTGAGTCACTCCAAAGGCCTGCGAATGAGTGTAATTAGCAGAAACTCTCAATGATTAATTCATCCTGGGGGCATAGTCAGCTTTGTGGGTAGGGCTTCTAGCACAATGTTTTTTTAAACTAGCACAAAAGATTATGGAAACGAGTTGTGTTGAACATAATTTGCACTTAAAATTCACGATCTTTTACATCGGTTGTGCTGTTTTCAAAACACTAAAAAAAAAAGCAGTGCAACCGAGTAGAAACTCTACCCCTGGGTATTTTACTGTAGTAGGCAAATATTCTTCAGTGTGTATTTTACTATGAGATATGCATATAGCAAGTTTGCTATATTTTGCCATTACCTAGCAGTTTAACATATATGATGGAAAATTTAATCTGAACAGTGAAAGTAGAAATACACTCCATTCATATTGGCTATAGTGATCTTAAAAATTCATTCATGTTTCTACAGTTTACAATGGCCACAGGTTCAGTGAAGGGAGTTACTTAAAAGTGCATGTATGATTGAGTCAAGTCCCTAAGTGGCGAGGGGAATGTAAACAATTGAACGCCACCTGGGAACTGTTATCACAACCTCTGCAGATAGTTTCACTAATTCTGAGCTTGATTTTTGCAATATTGACAGACAAATGGATGTCACTATTTCTTGCATTAGGAAAGGTATCAATGGAAGCAACTGAGATTTTAAGTAACAAAAACAAAGTGCTGGAAATATTCAGCAGGTCTGGCAGCATCTGTGGCGAGAGCAGTGTTAACATTCAGATTGGTGACCTTTTACCACAGCATAAAACTGCTTACAGCAATTCCTGCCACCCTTAGTTAATGGCCATTCTGGCTGCTGATCGTTAGTAAATAATTTATAAACATAGAATTGTAATACGGAGTCTCTTCAGCTGACTAATTTTTGGGAGGCTCAACGATAGACATAGGATTTGGACAAAAACCATTGAGGCATTCCAATTTCTAGAATCATACAGCATAGAAGGAGGCCTTTTGGCTCTTTTGAAAGCTATTCATAGTCCCACCTCCCCTGTTCTTTTCCCATAGCCCTACAAAATTTTCAAGTATATATCCATTCCCTTTTGAAAGTTACTAATCAATCTTTTACCACCACTGTTTCAAGCACATTTGTCTTTATTGTAATACAGATCTTATTTGCAGTACCAAGTCTTCAGTGCAGAAAGAAAGGCAACTGAAAAAGTATGGGACTGCCTACTTTTGAACTTTGTCATTTTCATTCCTGCTTTTCTCATTTTGATTCATACATTCTTTCCCTGTTTAGTTATGATTTATAGCTGTTTAGTGAATAGATTTGAGCAAATTAAGTGCAAGAAATCTATTTAGTCTAAAAGGGGATGAACAAAATGTATGAGAGCAGTAATATGACAATTGAAGCTCGTGTATTATTCCAAGTAGCATCATCAGTGATAATTTTATTGGGGCCAGTGATGTGGGAACATTGAGAAAGGGGCTTGATTTGTACTATTAGGAATGTGGTCCAAGGACCTGAAAGTACTTTGAGGAGCTAAGGGCACTGTTGAGAGGAGCCTTTAGAAAGAGGGCCTCAGTCTACAAGAAACGAGAAGAGCGCCCGAAGGTTTGGGAGCATTCAAGGTGATCCAAAGTTACAGGAGCGATGGGGTGACAGGCTAGAGGTTTGTGAGCAGTATCAGGATTTGCAATGAGGGAGAACAATGTCCTGCGGTCTCAGGAGGGGGAATGGGAAGAAAAGTCTGCTCCTTTAGGGAGCCTGCTTTCTAGCCTCCTGGAGAGGCAGGGAAAGGAGAAAGGATGCAAATGCAGGAGAATGTTCTGAAATACCTTTGGCTTCTTTTGGACTAGCCAGACGCTTCCTAACCATGTTTTCACTTGTTAGTTGCAACCCTTTTCAGGCCCCTTCTTGTATTGCTTTTTCTGTCGTTAGCTGGTTCATGCCTTTCAAAGCAGTTACATCATAACCTGCTCAAAAATCTATCATTTATGCAGTTACCAATGCTTAAAGTTACACCCTGAAAGTGGTTTACTGTATATCTCAAAATTTAACTTATTTTCCCATAACTTGTCTGTTTTGCATTATAAGTAACAAATCACTAGTGCTGTTATTTGCAGCTATTGTCTAATTCTGATTAAGCAGTTCATAATAGAACAGGGGTAGTTGTCACCTATAAATATGTGGAAAAACCAAACTCAAATCTTCACACCGTATGAGAACATCCTTTAATTTAAGCCAGAAACTTGCAGGTGCAAGCTGCAAAATTTTGCAAACTGCACATGCTGAGAAGCATAAGTTGGTAACTGGTCAGCAAGACACAAAAGACAATTTAATGGGCTAATTCAGTAGTTTTCATTGTTAGGGCATTCAAAGTTCTTGACGGATTAATGGACAGAACCATCCTATTTACCCTAAATAGCCAATGAGATTGACTTCCCAAAAATCTTGGATTAGTGGGTTTTACTGACAACTGTAATTGAGGTTAAGAATTCAGTCTGATCTGAGGCGACAGTGCCAATAATTCTTTGTAGTGTCTTTGGCAAACTTCTGATGCCAAGACCTCCTGATTTTGGGCTCAGTACCAGTTCAGGAAAAAATGGGATTCCTGAAGACGGATCGTGTAAGATGTCCTACACTATTCCCTCCTTTGAATACTTCTAACAGCCTCTGCTGTTCGGTACTGCCTTCCTTGCTGCTGTTGCTCCTCACCTCCAAAGGCTGACCATACACCATAGCCATCTTTTAAGTTTATGCTGAAGCTAATCCTCATGACTGCAGTACCTCCTGAAACTCACTCAAGGCTTGTCAAACAGCAGGAAATAGCCCAAAGGGGCACCAACAGCATAGAAAGGCTAACCAGATACTTTAATGGAGGTGAGGATCCCTTTAAAGGCTGCCACCTACTTAGTGACTATTCCCTGCATGATACGCTGGATAAGCCTAAGTTTGAACAAAAGTGGGAGGGCAAGTTGAGAAAGCTATTAAAATTGGATCCTAGGTTTATACATTGAATTAGAGTACAAAAGCAAAAATGTAATACTAAACCTATAGAAATTATTGATGAGGCTACAGTTGAAAGAGTATTTTGTGCAATTTAGGGTAGCCTATTTAAGCAAGAATGTCGAGGCCATCAAGACCCCGAATACATACACTAAGGCATAGGTTGATGGGTTGGAGCTTCAGTTATAAGGAACAAAGCAAGCTAGACCTCTTTCATTAGAACAGAGAATGTTAAGAGGAGATCGGTATAAACTTATGGAGGGGTTTGATAAAGTGAAGAGGGAAGAATTATTTCCACTTGATGAGTCAGAAACTGGAGGACATTCATTAATAAAGGGAAAAGTTAGAATATTTTTAAGCAGAGGAATGTTGAGAAACAATCTTCTTTCTTTGGCCTCCTTGTCTCGAGAGACAATGGGTAAGCACTTGGAGGTGGTCAGAGAAACAACACCCTACAAGAAATAGAAGGGGAACAAAATCCAATAGCTTTTAAAGGGAAGTGGGTAAAAATGTTAAGTAAAATTTTGAAGGATTTGGGAAAGGGCAGGAGAATGGAGACGAGCAGATAGCTCTTTGATAGAGTTTACACAGATGGCCTCTTGCTGAGCTGTAAAATTGTTATTCTATGAGGGTAGTAAAAGGTGACTGGATTAATTTGTTATCGCGAAACATGTAATGTTTGTTTTTATTTTGTTTAAAGTCTTATAGAACCTGTCAGAAATGTAAGACAATCATTCTCATTCATTATGTCTAGTACTGTTAGGTTTTGGGGTCTCTAACTCCAGATAATTTTCCTGGGTTCAACATTTCAGATTGTTCTCAAAAGCAGATATTTTCTCCCGAGGACCCAGAATATATCTTTACCTATCCAATATCCAGGGCAATTCTAGCAAGGCCAAAGATGGAACAGAAAAACTTTGCTACTCATTATATCAAGTGAACAACTGTGATCATCATTGACTTCAGCAGGTGGCAGAATAAACACTTCACCACTGTGGCTTATGACTAAAAGCTGCCAAACAGATTTATTGAACACTAACAATAATACTCTACGAAGAGTATTCCAGCGCACTCCTGACTTGTACCTTATTGAGAAGTCAGGAGGTGAGTTATTCGCCTCAGAATTCCCAGTCTCTGACCTCCTACAATATTTATATAGTCATTCACCTCACAGAAGGAGGCCAGTTGGTCCATCAAGTCCTTGCTGGCTCTCCACGGAGCTACGCTGTCAGTTCCACTCCCCTGCTCGATCCCCATAGTCCTGCAAGTCTATTTCTCTCAGGTGGCCATCCGACATCCTCTTGAAGTCATTGATCGTCTCTGCTTCCACCGCCCTTGTGGGCAGCGAGTTCCCGGTCATTACCATCTGCTGCATAAAAGAAGTGCTTCCTCATATGGCTGGTCCAGTTAAGTTTCTGGTTAATGGTAACCCCCAGGATGTTGATGGTGGGGGATTCAGCGATGGTAATGCCTTTTAATGTCAAGGTTAGATTCTTTTTTGTTTGATAGTCATTGCCTGGCACTGGTGTGCCATGAATGTTACTTGCCACTTATCAGCCCAGCCTGAATGTTGTCCAGGTCTTGCTGCATGTGGATACAGACTGCTTCAGTATCTGAGGAGTTGCAAATAGTACTGAACATTGTGCACTCATCAGCAAAAATCTCTAATTCTGACTGTATGATGGAGGAAAGATCACTGAAGCAGCTGAAGATGGTTTGGGCCTATGACACTACCCAGAGGAACTCCTGCAGCAATGTCCTTGGGCTGAGATGATTGGTCTCCAACAACAGCAACCATCTTCCTTTGTGCTAGGTATGACTCCAACTATTGGAGAGTTTTTCCCTTGATTTCCCATTGACTTCAATTTTGCTAGGGCTCCTCGATGCCACACTTGGTCAAATGCTGCCTTGATGTCAAGGCCAATCCCTCTCACCTCACCTCTTGAATTCAGTTCTTTTTTTTCCATGTTTGGACCAAATCTGTAATGAGGTCTGGAACACAAACTGAGCAGGTTATTGTTTAGTACGTGCCACTTGATAGCACTGTCGACGACACCTTCGATCGTTTGGCTGATGATTGAGGGTAGACTGATGGGGCGGTAATTGGCCAGATTGGATTTGTCCTGCTTTTTGTGGACAGGGCATGTCTGGGCAATTTTCCACATTGTCAGGTAGATGCCACTGTTGTAGCTGTATTGGAACAGCTTGGCTAGTTCTGTAGCACAAGTCTTTAGTACTCCAGCTGGACTGTTTTTGAGGACTGTAGCCTCTGCTGTATTCAGTGCGCTCAGCCACTTTTTGAAATCACGTGGAGTTAATTGAATTGGCTGAAGACTGGCACCTATGATCCTGGGGACCTCGAGGAGGCCATGATGGATCATCCACTTGGCTCTTTTGGCTGAAAATGGTTGCAAATGCTTCAGTCTTGTCTTTTGCACTCACGTGCTGGTCTCCCCCATCATTGAGGATGGGGAAGTTGTAGAGCCTCCTTCTCCAGTTAGTTATCGTCTGCAAACTTGGATATATTACATTTAATTCCCTCATCTATATCATTAATATATATCGTGAATAGCTGGAGTCCTAGCACTGATCCCTGTGGTACCCCCCTAGTCACTGCCTGCCACTCAGAAAAAGACCCATTTATTCCTACTCTTTGTTTCCTGTCTGCCAACCAGTTCTCTATCCATGTTAGTACCTTACACCCAATCCCACGTGCTTTAATTCTGCATGCTAATCTTTTATGTGGGACCTTATCAAAAGCCTTCTGAAAGTCCAAATACACCACAGCCTCTGGTTCTACCTTATCTATTCTACTAGTTACATCCTCAAAAAATTCCAGTCGATTTGTCAAGCATGATTTCCCTTTCGTTATATATCATATCTGTGCTGGCTCTCCGAACGAGCAATTGCCCTAGTGCCACACCCCAAGCTTCTCCCTGTAGCCCTGCACATTCATTCTTTTCAGATCACAAGCAAATTCCCTCTTGAATGCTTCAATTGAATCTACCTCCACTACCCTCTCAGGCAGTGCATTCCAGATCCTAACGACTCACTGCGTGAAAAATTTTTTCTTTATGTCGTCATTGCTGCTTTTACCAATTACCTTAAATCTGAGCTCTCTTGTTCCTGATCCTTCTGCCAATGAGAACAGTTTTTCCCCATCTGTCCAGACCCCTCATGATTTTGAACACCTCTATCAAATCTCCTCTCAATCTTCTCTTCAAAGAAAACAGTCCCAACTTTTCCAATCTATCCACGCAACTGAAGTTCCTCATCCCTGGAACCATTCTCGTGAATCTTTTCTGCACTCTCTCTCATGCCTTCACATCTTTCCTAAAGTGTGTTGCCCAGAAGTGAACACAATACTTCAGTTGAGGCCAAACCACTGTTCTATACAAGTTTAATATAACGTCCTTGCTTTTGTATTCTATGCTCCTGTTAATGAAGCCTAGGATGTGTGCTCTATTAATTGCTCTCTCAACCTGTCCAGCCACCTTCATGATTTATGCACATATACACCCTGGTCCCTCTGTTCCTGCACCACCTTTAGAATTGCACCCTTTATTTTATATTGTCTCTCTGTTCTTCCTACTGAAATGAATCACTTCATACTTCTCTGCATTAAATTTCATCTGCCACTTGGCCGCCCATTCCACCAACCTATCTATGTCGTTTTGAAGTTCTACACTATCCGCCTCACAGTTCACAATGCTTCCGAGTTTCGTATCATCTGCAAATTTTGAAATTGTGCCCTGTACACCAAGGTCTAGGTCAATATATATCAGGAACAACAAGGGTCCTAACACCGACCTTTGGGGAGCTCCACTACATACCTTCCTCCAGTCCGAAAAACATCCATTAACCACTACTCTTGTTTCCTGTCACTCAGCCAATTTCAGATCCATGTTGCTACTGTCCCATTTATTCCATGACCTATAACTTTGCTCATAAATCTGTTTTGTGGCACCTTATCAAATGCCTTTTGGAAGCCCATGTACACCACATCAATCACATTACCCTGATCAACCCTCTCTGTTACCTCATCGAAAAATTCTAGTAAGTTGGTTAAAAACGATTTGCCCTTCACAAATCTGTGCTGGCTTTCCCTAATTAATCTACATTTGGCCATGAGACTATTAATTGTGTCCTGAATTATTATTTCTAGCAGCTTCCCCACCAATGACTGGCCTGTAGTAGCTGGGCTTATCTTTACATCCTTTTTTGAACAAGGTGTGACATCTCCTGTCCTCTAGCACCACCCCAACTGGAAAATTATGGCCTCAATTTCCCAGATGCATTTCAGCTGGTCCTGGTACTTTATCAATGTAAGTACAGACAGCCTATCCAATACCTCCTCCTTAACAATCTTAAACCCTTCAAGTGTCTGAATTACCTCCTCTTTCACCATGACCTGAGCAGCATCTCCTTCCTTCGTAAGGACAGATGCAAAGTATTCATTTAATACCTCCACATACCCCCTGCATAAATCCCTTTTTTAGTCCCTAATCAGCCCCACGCCTTCTTTTACCATTAATATGCCTATAGAAGGCCTTTGGATTCCCTTTTACATTGGGTGCCAGTCTCTTCTCATACTTTTTGCTTCTCTAGTTCCCCTCTGAACCTTCCATATTCAGCCGGGTTCTCACTTGTAGAGTAGTTTCGTAGTTTTATGATCATCATAAGTGAGACTAGCTTTTTATTTCAGATTTATTAAGTTAATTGAATTTAAATTCCACTTGCTGCTGTGGTGGGATTTGAACTCATGGCTCTGGAGTGCTAGTCTAGTAACATTACCACTGTGCTACCATTCCCATGAATTGCTAGAGATATTGTCTATCTCAAATTACTGCCTTTGATTTTTTTTTAACTTTTTTTTTTAGAAAAAGCACAGCTCTAATTCTTGCTTTTATCACCTCACTTCCCCAATGCTCTCCTAATCAAAAATCTCTTTGCTTCCACTATCTGAGTTATGTCATTTAAAATGCTGCAGCCCAGGTTCAATGAAAAGTGCAGGAGGGCATGCCAGGAACAGCATACCTAAAAATGAAGTGTCAGCCAGGTGAAGCTACAACACAGGACTACTTGTATGCCAAACAGCAGAAGCAGCATGCAATAGACAGGGCTAAGCAATCTGACAACCAATGGATCAGATCTAAGCTCTGCAGTCCTGCCACATTCAATCATAAATAGGGGTGGACCATTAAACAACTGGCAGGAGGAGGAGGAGGCTCCACAAATATCCCCATCATTATCAATGGGGAGCCCAGCAGATCAGTGCAAAAGACAAGGCTGAAACATTTGCATCCATCTTCAGCCAGAAGTGTTTTAGTTTTAGAGATACAGCACTGAAACAGGCCCTTTGGCCCACCGAGTCTGTGCCGACCATCAACCACCCATTTATACTAATCCTACAGTAATTCCATGTCCCTATATTTCCCTATCACCTACCTATACTAGGGGCAATTTTATAATGGCCAATTTACCTATCAACCTGCAAGTCTTTTGGCTGTGGGAGGAAACCGGAGCACCCGGAGGAAACCCACGCAGACACAGGGAGAATTTGCAAACTCCGCACAGGCAGTACCCAGAATTGAACCCGGGTCGCTGGAGCTGTGAGGCTGCGGTGCTAACCACTGCGCCACTGTGCTGAGTGGATGATCCATCTCGGCCTCCTCCTCAACATCACAGATGCCACTCTTCAGCCAATCCAATTCACTCCACATGATAGCAAGAAATAGAGTCAGAGAGATACAGCACTGAAATAGGCCCTTCAGTCCAACGAGTCCGCGCCAACCAGTAAGCACCTATTTATACTAATCCTACATTAATCCAAATTTCCCCTCTCACATCCCCACCTTCCCTCAATTCTCCTACCACCTACCTACACTAGGGGCAATTTTTACAATAGTCAATTTACCTATCACCCGCAACTCTTTGGCATGTGGGAGGAAACCCACGCAGTCACAGGGAGAACTCGCAAACTCCGCACAGGCAGTACCCAGCACTGAACCTGAGTCGCTGGAGCTGTGAGGCTGCGGTGCTAACCGCTGTGCCGCCACTGGCTACTGCAAAGGCTATGGACCCTGGCAATAGTACTGAAGACTTGTGCTCCAGAACTAGCCACGTCCCTAGCCAAGCTGTTCCAGTACAGCTACAACCTTGGCATCTAACCTGGCAATATGAAAAATTGCCTACACAAAAATCAGGACAAATCCAACCTGGCCAATTACTGCCCTACCAGTCTACTCTACATCAGCAAAGTGAAGGATAGGGTTGTCGACAAGTGGCATTTTCTTAACAATAACCTGCTCACTGACACTGTTTGGATTCTGCCAGGGCTCCTGACCTCATTGCACTTTGGTTCAAACATGAACAAAAAAGCTGAACCCCTTTACTTCAAGGCAGCATTTGACTGAGTATGGCATCACAGAGCCCTGGAAAAACTGGAGTCAATGGGAATGAGGGAGAAAACTCTACGCTGGTTGAAGTCATGGTTGTTGTTGTTGGAAGTCAATCATCTCAGTCCCAGGACATCACTGCAGGAGTTCCTCAGGGTAGTGTCCTAGGCCCAACCATTTTCAACTGCTTCATCAATGACCTTCCTTCCAACATAAGGTCAGAAGTGTGGATGTTCACTGATGATTGCACAATGTTCAGCACCATTCGCAACTCCTCAGATACTGAAGCAGTCCATATCCATACGCAGCAAGATCTGGACAACATCCAGGCTTGGGCTGCTAAGTGGCAAGTTACTTTCATGCCACACAAGTGCCAGGCAATGACCATTTCAAACAAGAGAGAATCAAATCCCCTTGATGTTCAATGGCATTACCATCACTGAATGCCCTACTATCAACATCTTGGCAGGTCACCATTGACCAGAAACTCAACTGGACCAGCAACATAATTGCTGTGGATACAACAGCAGATCAGAGGCTGGGAATTCAGCAGCGAGCAACTCACCTCCTGTCTCCCTAGTGCCTGTCCACCAACTACAAGATTGTGATGGAATACTCTCCATTTGCCTGGATGGATGCAGCTCCAACAACACTCAAGAACCTCGACACGATCCAGGACAAAGCAGCCCGTTTGATTGACACCCCATCCACTACCAACATTCACTCCCTCCACTACTGACGCACCGTGACAGCAGTGTGCACTATCTATAAGATGCACTGCAACATCTCACCAAGGCTCCTTCGACAGCACCTTCCAAACCTGCGATCTGTACCACCTAGGACAAGGGAAACAGATGCATGGGAACATCACCACCTGTAAGTTCCCCTCCAAGCCACACATCCTGACTTGGACCTATATCGCCATTCCTTCACTGGCTCTGGGTCAGAAACCTGGAACTCCCCAACAGAACTGTAGATGTACCTACACCCCCAAGGATTGCAGTGGTTCCAGAAGGTAGCTCACCAGCATCTTCTCAAGGACAATTAGGGATGTGCAATAAATGCTGGCTTAGCCAGCGATGTCCACATCCCACAATCAAATAAAAAAAGCCACTTCACCCCATTCTGGTTAAGCTCTACGGGCTTCCTCTGCACCAATCAACTGATATTCTTGGCCTTGACTCAATTTCTTCCATGGACTTGATCTCCATTTGCCTCTGATCTTCTCCAGTCTAGCGTCCTTACTGGCTTCTTCTAACAAGTTTACCTATAATTTTCTGCTCTGCCAGGTACTTTGCTGTTCCCTCAGCCACTATATCCCTACCCTCTGGAATTTTCTCCTTCAACATCTCCCTCTTGCTAACTCCCTTGCTGTCTTCAAAATCTCCCAAAACCCTTTCCCTTTGATTGTGCTTTTGCCTCCTCCCACTTGGTGCTATTAAAAATGACTGGATTGTCTCTCTGTTGTGAAGTATGTGAAATGCACTCTAGCTGTACTGTTATTAATAGATCACCTTTTTCTCTCATTTGCCGTTGGGGCCATGTTGCACAAATACATCAAATGCCTTGAAACCTAAGCTGACAACGATTGCTTTTTTTTTCAAAAAAAAATTAAATCCTAGCATTGGAATGAGATCACCTGTTGAAAAGCCAAGCAGCGTAATGCAGTCTGATGAGGGTACATAGCACAGGCTTATATTAGAAGACTTGCATTTATATTGCATCTTCCGCTGGATGTCCGAAAGCATTTTACAGCCAATGATGTACTCTTGAAGTGTAGTCACTGTTGTAATGTAGGAAATGTGACCGCCAATTTGCACACAGCAAGTTCCCACAAACAGTGTTAAATGACAAGATAATCTGTTTTTGTCATGTTGACTGAGGGGTAAATATTGGCCAGCACACTGTTCTGCAGAATAGCACCATGGGATATTTTACATCCTCCTGACAGAGCAGATGAAGTCTTCGTTTAACATCTCATCTGAAAGATGGCACTGTGCTCACGTCTCTGGCAAGGGACTCAAACTCATAACCTTCTGAATGAGAGGTGAGAGTGTAAGCAACTGAGCCACAGCAGCTTCTTTTACACTTTGCCCAATTTTCTGTTCTATTGACTTAAACGGACTGCCGATTTGCTATCGCCCAAGATGACTTCCTATTCTTCCATCTTTTGTAGAGACTCTTATAGTTAAGTTTCATCTCTTTCAGGTAAATACCTGCATAGTGTTACTCTCTACTACCATTTCTAATTTAGTAATGTATTATAATCTAGGTTTTGCAAACTGGTATAGATTTCTATGTTTTTAGATTAAGTTTTTATAAGTTGCCAAGCATAGCTAAAATACATTTCTGCTTAACCATCAGATACTCATCTTACCCTTTCTGTAAGCTTTGTATAAACAGTAGATGAATTTCAGACATTAACTTTAGTTTTAAAGAGAAATAAATTTCACTCATACAATACTAATTTAGAACCCACAATTACTGAAAGCTAATAAAACTCTTTCTATAATGCTTGAAAAAGGTCTTAATGTTTTTCTGCCCATGGCCATCACAATCTCCACAGGTGAGCAAGGTCAAGGATATGTGTCCACAACTCCCTGGCTGCCAGTCTCAGCTGGGTGGTTGTGCAGAGATAGAAAGCAGAGGACTTTCTCAAACAGTAGGAAGAAAATATTATGCAGTCAGTCAACTAGGTTATTGTCACAGACTTTTTTGTATCTGATCAAAGAATATTATGGTAAAAATTTGACTGCAGGCCCCTCATAATCTGTTAATGTGAAGATAGAAACAATGCCTTTATAAAGTCCAACAACACATCTGAAATAGACATTTTATTAGTTATTGTAAATGTTCACTTTGCATTGTAGCACACATGCTACCAATATATTTGTTCAGGATCATGTTTTCCAGTTCTAGCACAAAATGTCTAATGAACCAGATAGGATGTCATTTCAAGACTTTTGAGGCTATGATCAGACGCCACCCCACGTTAGCCTTGCGACATGATCAGTCTTCTGTTTGGTTGCTTTAATAAAACCCAAGAATTCCAGCTCAGAAACAGCTCGAATAAAACGAGCACTGATAAAGTTAGTCAAGGAAAACTGTGCATTTAGCACTTTTAGCAAATCATATGGCATTTCCCATCACTGAATACTTTTTTCTATATCCATTCCTTCACTTTTGTTACATCACTTATAAAATCACACAATCTTACAGAAGGAGGCCACTTGGCCTATCAAGCTTGCATCAGCTCTTTGAAATAACTATCTGATTAGGCCCATCCCCTTGCTCTTTCCCCATAGCCCTGCAAATGTTTCTTTTTCAACTATATATTCAATTTCCATTTGAAAGTTACCATTGCATTTGCTTCCAACACGCTTTAAGGCACATAGTCCAGATCACAACAAATAACCAGCTAATCTGTTTTTGGAGGTGTTTGTTGAGGGAGTAGTACTGCCCAAACATTGGGAGAACTCCATGCTCCATAGACTTTGTGCGGTATCATAGATTTGAATTGTTCAAATGATAACTGAAGCAATACAACACTGACTTACTCATCAATAAAGTGGCTGATGATAGCTGCTAATGTAACAGCAAAGGTATTAATTGTTTTTGAATACGAGAGCTTAAACATGATTGTTTTTGTAATAGGATCTTTCCCATAAATTAAAATTAATCTGCAAATTACTTGCCCCAATCTTCATTTAAAAATATAAACCCCTTGGGTAGGTCAGTGAGTAAATGCACCATTATGGTGTGTACTGACCCACAGAATCTAAGAAGATCACAAGTTCAATTCTTAATCAGTGCTTCATAGTCGGTCTTGACTGGGGCAGTGGCGAGGTGCTATAATTGGCCTCAAGAGTCCCTGGATAAGACAGCATGTGGAAAAAAAAACACTCAACTCTTCTCATCCCAAAAATATCAGACAGTAAGTGCAGATATCAGTATACTGGGGCAGGGCAGGACCAGACATGGCTATGGATAGCCCCTGAAATACTGTAGCTGTCTGAGGATCATATGGATAACAGATGAAGAAAATGAGCTAGACCTTGCAGAGTGGAATATACAGTTAGTTTCAGTCCACAGCTCTAAAGCACATAGCATTTTAAGAGTGCTTTGTATCTGTAACAAAACATGGCATTTATGTGCACAGCTGTATAAGTTTTAAATGTATTAACAGCAGGTCTCCTGGTGTTGCTCAGAATAAATTGTCTGATAAGGACAGGAACATTACACCATGTAATGAACAAAAGTAGTATTCTTGTAAGGAAGGGCTTTGTATCTTTAAATTCATAAATCTAATTGCTATTAAGTAAACAGGTTTAAATGCCACTCATTTACTTGTTTGGTCAAGGAGCTGTGGAGATGAAATGTATTGGTGAGAGTTTTGTGCCCATCTCCGGAGAGAAGCTAACCCTGCCTGACTACTTCATGGTTAGGTAGAAACGAACCGACACAACACACACATCATTTATAGGTTGCTTTGTATGTATTAGAAAGCGTGATGAGTAGGCTGTAACATCTGCATGTGCGCACATACCATTTTCAATATCCCAATGAGTTGCTTGCACGAGTCAGAGGATGCATTAAAGTGTAATTTATTGCAACATCTGAAGAGTAATGGCTGAACTATGGGAGAAAGTGTGCACAATACAAAAGACTTTAAATATATCATATAGATAGATGTAAACTACCTTTGCCGCCGTGAGTTCCTTATGGAACCAAGTGGCATGTAATTGTACAGAAAGGATACTGTAGAACTTCATCCACCTGTCCGCTACTCATTTTGTCTGGGTCCTTGCCTTCTGCAGCACTAACCACTGTAACAAATGCCTAGAAATAAACAATTCTAGTTCAAGTAACAGGAAAAGCAGCAGCACACGATAGTCATAAAACTGCAAAGGGATCCATATAAGTATGTCACAGTTTTTTGGCACAGTCCATCCATCCACACAACCATTTTCAGTGAAAGCCTCAATATAAGCAACTCCTGCATGGAAAAATACAATTAAGGTATAAAGTGTATTTAAGCTTGTGAGACACTAAAATGGAAAGCTTACGATGCTACAAGTTAAAGCATTTACCAATGTGGCGTGTCAATCACAGGATAATTATAACGAATGTTTACCAGAAAGGGATGAAAACTTTCACTTTTACAGTTGTTGTTTTTTTTCTGGTGTGCAATTAACATTCACTGCAACTTGACATGTCTTGATATCAATATGGCAGGATTTTCAAAATGCACACAAGATGCAGCTATAAGTACAAAGAAAATTCTAAACTATATACAAGCAAATACTAAATTTCAAATAATAAAAATAACAGGGCAGCTTAGCACCACAGCATGACAGGAGCTGTACTGCTCTGCACCATGATAACAGGACACACGAGTTGGTGCATTTCCCCACATGGTGAATGTCACACCTTTCGCTCATTATACTATATATCCTCCTCGGTCACCGGCCACCCTCTTATAGTCCAGCATGCACCTTTATTTGCCCGATATCTAGGTATACAATATCACAGCTCGTGGGTTGTTAAGAGAGAACCCTTACTCTTTACACCAGCATTCCAGCAGCCTGTGTACAGAATGAGCATTCTTTGTCACAAATCCTGGTTTGCAGTATCGTTTACCTCAAAATCAGGCAGAATGAAAGTTACACTTCACCACATCAATGTTCCTCTCTATCTGAATTGCAGACTCCAGAAACACTCTGGTTAAATTGAAATGCACCCTTTTAACCAATAAATTATATTATTTACAGAAGATAGATAGATGAACAATACACAGTGCAACAGTGATATTTATACTAAAATAAAAGCAAAATACTGCGGATGCTGGAAATCTGAAATAAAAACAAGAAAGGCTGGAACCACTCAGTAGGTCTGGCAGCATCTGTGGAAAGAGAAGCAGAGTTAACGTTTCGGGTCAGAGACCCTTCTTCGGAACTGACAAATATTAAAAATGTCACAGGTTATAAGCAAGTGAGGCGGGGGTGGGGCAAGAGATAACAAAGGAGAAGGTGCAGATTGGACAAGGCCACATAGCTGACCAAAAGGTCATGGAACAAAGGCAAACAATATGTTAATGGTGTCTTGAAAGACAAAGCATTAGTACAGAATAGGTGTTAACGGACTGAATATTGAACAGCAGCAAGTGCAAACATGAAAAAAAACAGTAGGTAAGCAAACTGAACAAACTAAGAAGAAATGAAATAAATGCGCAAAAAAAGGTTGTAAAAAATGTAAAAAAGAAAAAAAAACAACTAAAAATGAAAGTAAAATGGGGGGCTGTCATGCTCTGAAATTATTGAACTCAATGTTCAGTCCGGCAGGCTGTAGTGTGCCTAATCGGTAGATGAGATGCTGTTCCTCGAGCTTGCATTGATGTTCACTGGAACACTGCAGCAATCCCAGGACAGAGATGTGAGCATGAGAGCAGGGGGGAGTGTTGAAATGGCAAGCAACCGGAAGCTCAGGGTCCTGCTTGCGGACCGAGCGGAGGTGTTCCGCAAAACGGTCACCCAGTCTGCGCTTGGTCTCCCCAATGTAGAGGAGACCACATTGTGAGCAGCGAATACAGTATACTACATTGAAAGAAGTACAAGTAAATCGCTGCTTCACCTGAAAGGAGTGTTTGGGGCCTGGGATAGTGAGGAGAGAGGAGGTAAATGGGCAGGTAATATTGATATTTATACTCCTTGATGCATAAAACAGATGCAACTCATTTCCTCTTACTGAATCTTAAAAAACAGAATGCCACTTTCTGTAAACTCAAACTCAATCTAGCAGAGCTCCCCGGATAAGCTGTCTAGACTTGTTTACACAGACAATCCTTTGGCTATTGTCTACAAGTTTTGCACCCATTGCCAATATAAATGTGCAAGATTAAAACCTCTGCCCAACAAGCTGTCAATCATAGAGGGTTCCAACCAGATAAATTGTCAATGGGTATCGGGGGAAAGATTTGAACAGGCTGGAGTCATACGTAGCACAAAAGAAGTAAGTTGTGGTTGTTGGAGACCAATCATCTCAGCCACAGATATCAGGACAGTGTCCGAGTCCCGGAACATCTTCATCAATGACCTTCCCTCTACCATAAGGTCAGAAGTGGAGATGTTTGCTGATTGATTGCAGTGTTCAGTTCCATTTGCATATCCTCAGATACTGAACCAGTCTGTGCCTGCATACAGCAAAACCTGGACAATATCCATGCTTGGGTTGATAAGTGGCAAGCAACATTCGTAGCACACAAGTGGCGAGTAATGACTATCTCCACCAAGAGTTGGTTTAAGCACCTCCACTTGATATTCAACGGCAATGCTATTGCTGAATCCCCCATGTCAACACCACAGGGGCTCACCACTGACCAGAAACTTAACTGGACCAGTCACATAAATACCCTGGCTATAAGAGCAGGTCAGAGGCTGGGAATTCTGCAGTTAGTGGCTCACTTACTGATTCCCCAAAGCCTGTCCACCATCTACAAGGCACAAGTCAGGAGTGTGATGGAATATGCTCCACTCGCCTGGATGAGCGCGGCTCCAACAACACTCGAGAAGCTCAACACCATCCAGGTCAAAGCAGCCCCCATCCACCACTGGTGCACCATGGCTGCAGTGCGTACCAGCTACAAGATGTACTGCAGCAACTCACCAAGGCTTTAATAGCACCTTCCAAACTCACAACATCTACCGCCTAAAAGGACAAGGGCAGCATGGGACCACCATCTGTAAGCTTCCCTCCAAGTCACACAACCATCCTACATTGTCACAGGGTTAAAATTCTGGAACTCCCTATCTAACATCTCTGTGGGTGTACCTATACCACATGGAATGTGGCTCACCAACACCTTCTCAAGGACAATTAGGAATGGGCAATAAATGTTGGCCTTGCCAATGATGCCCACATCCCATGAATGAATAAAAAAAAGCCATGCCCTCATTTTAAAGGATTTAGAGACAGCCATCAATTAAAGTCTCTGCACCAGGCTATGGCACTGTTTCTGTACTGTAACCAGGGGTTTCTTACAGGCTAAGTAACAGTGTACCACACCAGGCCAATGGAATAAAATGACATCTTAAGCAGTATGATATCCTAAAGTAATTCTGAGCAAAGAAAGCACAAGATTTTTGAGACTGTAAATGGCCCCCTTGGGATGACTAATCAATCAGCACTTCAGGCTGCTATTACATGGGGCAAAACAAACTTACACCATAGGAAAATCCAGCAGACAACAGTCTATCTCCAGTGAATGGCTTTCAGTTGAAAAGAATGCTTAATGCAGTCCTCAGAGTTAACCCCTTACATGTTAATTCTAGCAATTAAAAAAATACAAGTTAAAAAATATCAAAAGAGGCAAAGAAATAATTTTGCCACAGCGAGTTTGGAGGAACAATCATCCCAACTATGCTCAGGCTCCTTCTGTTGTCTGTTGTTTCAATGGAAGAGCAGTAGCTTGCTTTATCACTGTATGCTACTATTGCACATATGCTGGTGATATCCATGGGAGAGGGAGAACTCATCCCGACCCCCTTTTCTTGTCAATGTTCCTCCCTCCCCCAAGCACTTGGTTCCTTGTTGAGACATGATTCTATGGCTACATGGACTAAGTGGCCATTGTTGTATGAATGGTGATTCGAGAGTTGCATGCTACTGGACACATGGAGCTTCTCATCACCCAGTGCACTTCCAGTTTGGGTCACTGGATAGCAATCAGGAGTAGAAATCCTCCACTATGACTTCCTAACCCAGAAGCAAACTGTAGCACCATCATTATAGTCCTAGCTGTGATAAAAAGATTTTTGCTCTTTGCTGAATTATCTTAACAAAAAATAGTTCATATCTTGCCTATATTCTGAAACGCAAGCTTTGTAACAGCTGACGGAGAAAAATAATTGTGATCACACACACTTCAATAGAGCAGGAATTCAAAGGGAATGCAGTCTAGCTCCTTGTGTGGTATAGGTGGTTAGAGCTGAGTTAGAGCTCTCTCTGAAACAGATGTTCCCACCACCAGTGGATTACATTCAAAAATATTTTGCAATTTTTTTTCCAGAAAAAAACATTTCTATCTTGGTTTGTAATGGTTATACCATCTCCATTAAATTATGATTTTAGCATAAAAGATACATGATACAAATTTAACTGAAGTAAAATCACAGGTGTCAGGAATTGTCATCATCCAGCTGTGCACATTAGTATAAGTTCATGCACAGCTGTCAAATTACTGTGACTTCCTGCGAAGGGATGTAAAACTGGGAAACTTTCTGTTTGCCTGAATTTGAACAGAATTTAACCACTGCATTTATTGTGTGGGAGAATTGGTGGTAATATTGGATGACTGGAGCCTCAGGGCCTCTACATTAGCCAAACATGCAGCTAAATGATTAATGTGGTACCAGCTGGAGATACGCTGGCTTTGGTTACTTTTCCACGTTTACTTTGCTCTTCTTCAAATTCTAGTTTCCAGGTAGAATTGCATTTCCCGTCCGAAGAAACTAATTGGACCTGTGCCTCTGCGGATGTTTTTGCTGTCTTCTAGGTTAATAAAGCTCAGAATTTATAGCTGCAAACAACTGGTCTGCGTCTTAGGTCTAAAGGTCAGTCCAGCTCAGTACAAAGCTGAACAGAAATACAAAAAAACAAACAACACTCCTGTTTTTACAGCTGAGATGGACGGCTCTTGAAGAGGAGTGTGACAGCTGGTCAAGAGATCCTAGGTTCTCAGGATGTAAGCAGCAATTTATTGCCATGACGATGGCAATCATAAAACCTTACATAAACCCCTTCAGTTTGATGAGCATTACTGTAGGTCAAAAAGGGTCTGCTTTTGTTAATGGAGTTGCAGCTGTATCTGATTAACCTCTTCTTACCCAAGCAGAATTCTGCTCAACTTACATAACTACAAGAAAATCTCCAAAAATAAAAATACATCAGCTTAAAAGGAGGTGTATGCTTTAACCTTTTCCTGATAGAATTGATAGCACACTAATTGTACAAATAATGTGTCCAATAATATCTGGTCAGAATCATCATCATACTGAAATGCAGGCAGGTGGCAATGACCCTATTTCTGTGGCAGAATGTGGTTGTGGAACAGACATGAAGGTCTCATTATTGTGTGTAGTTGACCGAGAGAGATTGTGGAAGAAAAATAGAACTGCCTGGGTTTAGGACATGCCAGAGCAATTCCCTTTTTCCCGTCAAATTTTTTTTGGCTTGGCCTTCCTCTTCAAACCATTATTATGTTCTGACTGACCTTCTGAAATTATTTTGCAGTCATCTGACGTGGAATTAGCGGAGCAGAGGAAATGTGAGCTACAACTTTCAGTTTCACAGTTCCACATGAGGCTCTGTTGACATGTGATCCTGGACAGTAGGTATCACCGCGCTATCCAACTGTGAGGCCATCATAGCCCAGCTTCATGTTGTCCATACTTCTGGTTAGAATTGCTGTTAGCTATTAGGAGTGTGAACTCCTTGATGGCTCCCCGCATCCCCCACCCGCCAATCTCATCACCACTGCATTACCTTTTCACCTCGGAGCACAAAGGCCTGTTATAGCTTTCCCAGTAAGTTCAAGCCAAGGTCTCTAACTCACTATAGCCCAAGGATCGGTCCAGGGAACTTACTGCCCTGCAAGATCATTGCTACACATGCAGAATTAGTCATCACTTTAAAGAAATAAAATGATATCCCCTGGAAGGAAGAGGCTACATTAAAATTCAATTTGGGAAATCAACAACAATTTGGGGGAAAAAAATGGCATGATGTTCCTTTAAACTGGGAAGTTACGATAAACATGATGAACATAATGCATCAGCTCTTTACATCCAAGGATCATGCACAATATATACAGTGCATATTTCTTTAAATTAGGAGGAGACCTGGGAAAGATCCATTGGACACAGTTTATATATCACAAGGGAGATGGACTACTAACACTATAGAAGTAGATAAAAGTCATTTCCTACAGATCTGTTATATTCTGGTTATTTCAGATGGCACATCTTTCTCCGCCTGTTCTACCACTGAGGACTTGTTTGCCAGAGCCCCAACTGCTTAGTATCTCTAGGTAGAGGCCTGCTCAGGTCAGGAAAAAAGAACCCGACTGGAACCTGAGTGAACCACAGCGGACCCAAGCCCGACCATCGTTTACTTACCTTCCTGACACCGAACCTGCAAGAAGCTGCAGCTCATATGTGATGACGTCATAGTAACGTCACTCGCTCACTGCGCAGACTCAGTTTCATCCCGGACTCCCAGCTCAGGTAAGTTTTTTAATTTCGATACTTGCCAGCGGAGCACTTATCGTGTGTGTCCGGCCTGACCCGACCCGACTCAACCTAGACTCGGCCCGGCCCGACACGAGCCTGAATGCCATACCCTGAAGACGGGCCTGACCCGACCCAGACACGTCATCGGGTTCGGGTGGGGTAGCAGGCCTCTATTTCTAGGCTTCCTAGCAGGCCTTCACAGTAACCAAAACAGCCCAGGACCTAAAAGAGTCCCACCGTACTTCACCCTGTTTTGATCAACCCTTTCTTACTCATTGCCCAGGTTCCGTGGCAAGGATGAGGGGATGGACTTTGAAACCAGCTCCTGTCGCCATTTGCTGGTTGCCGAAAGGCTTGGAGCATGTGCTTGGAAAGGAAGACGCCTGTGCATGACACCTTTTAACGTGGAGAACCCGTTGCATGCCAGCTTCCACAAGTATCTTGACAGAATGACAGCTTGATCCAATGCAAGGAATTGGAAACGTCAACCCCAATGGCAATATTCTCCTTACCAAATGTGCAGAACATGGGCTTATCATCACCAATACCCTGTTCCGCCAGAAGAACAAATACAAAACGTCACGGCAACACCCACGGTCCAAACACTGGCACCTGATCGATTACATCATTGTCCATGCCCGGATTCGCAAAGATGTTCACACCACTAGAGCAATGACAGAAGCTGATGACTGCTGGACTGATCACTGACTTATTTGTTCAATCATGTCCATCAAACTGGCTCCCAAACGATGGGTGCAACAGAAGAGATGTCCACGAAAGATCAACATCGAAGCTCTGAAGGATCCTAAAAAATGAGATCAATTCCAACAATGTCTTAGGGAAAAACTTTCAAACTTCAATCAAGAACAGAAGAAGTATCCACAGTGCTTGGGATCTCCTTAAGTCCAATATCAATGCCTGCAAAGATACACTTGAATTTTCTGCCAGGAAACATCAGGACTGGTTTGATGAAAATGATAAGGATATCAATGGAGTGATCGCAAGCGCAGGACTTTTTGTGTTTGGCAGAATGACCCAAACTCAAAGCAAAAGAAACTGGCTTACCAGCAAGCAAAGGCAGAGATACAAAGGAGCACCCGCAACATGAAGAACAGGTGGTGGGCAGACAAGACAAAGGAAATTCAACATCTCGCTGACATGAATGATATCCGTGGCTTCTTCACTGCCACAAAGACCATTTATGGCCCAATTACTCAAAGACCAGCTCTTTTGAGACCTAAGGATAGGGGAGATCTGATCAAGGAAAGGGAAGCTGTCAATGCCTATTGGAGGGAGTATTTGTTTCAAACAAGAATCCATTGAGAGCGTTTTCAACTCCATCCCACAAATGAAGACCAACAAAGAGGCAGGAAGTGATGGAAACCCCGCTGAAATATTTAAGCACAGAGGAGAGGAACTAACATTACAACTCTAAGCCCTCATCCTAACTATCTGGAATGAAGAGGAAGTCCCGAATGATCTCAAGGATGCTACGATTGTGAGAATCTTCAAGAAAGGGGACAAATCCAACAGTGGAACATACGAATTAGGAGCAGGAGTAGGCCACTCAGCCCCTCGAGCCTGCTCCACCATTCAACAAGATCATGGCTGATCTGATTGTAACCTCAACACCACATTCTTGCCTAATTTTTCATCCCCTTGATTATCAAATTACAGAGGCATCTCCCTGCTCTCCAGTGCAGGAAAGATCATTCCAAGAACTCTTCTGAACCAACTCATTACACACGCTGAAGAGCTACTCCCCGAATTTCAACGTGGGTTTAGGCCATCAAAAGGCATTGCTGACATGATTTTCACAGCTCGCCAACTACAAGAAAAATGTCACGAGCAACATCAACCTCTCTACAAAGCATTTTTTGACTTGACAAAGTCCTTCGACTCTAAATCGTGAGGCACTCTGGAAGATTCTGTTAAAGTATGGATGTCCTCCAAATTTCGTCACCATCCTTCGCCTGCCTCATGATGATCTGCGAGTGGTGATCCTTAGCAACGGGTCCATTACAGACCCCTTTGAGGTCAAGACAGGAGTTAAACAAGGTTGTGCCATCGCCCCAACTCTTTTTTTCGATCTTCCCAGCAGCCATGCTCCGTCTGACTAGAGACAAGCTCCCTGTTGGAGTGCAGCTTATTTATCGAATGGATGATAAACGATTTAATCTCAGGCGACTCCAATCAAAATCTAAGACCACCCCGACTTCAGCTGATGAAGCTGCAGCTGTGTCGGAAACGGATCTTCAGAGAATCGTCGATGTATTTACTGAGGCATATGAGAAGATGGGACTTACAGTGAACATTCAAAAGACCAAAGTCCTCCATCAGCAAGCACCAAATGCACACAGCCCAGTCCCATTGATTAGGATTCATGATGAGTGCCTGGAAAATGTGGAACATTTCCAGTATCTTGGAAGTTATTTCTCGCAGAAGGATGACATTGACGAAGAAATCCATCATCGCCTGAAATCTGCTGGTGCAGCCTTTGGCCACCTGAGGAAGCAAGTGTTTGAAGATTGTAACATCAAAACTGAAACCAAGCTCATGGTCTACCATGTGGTCGTGGTCCCTACCTTGTAGTACGGGGCTGAAACATGGACAACGTACAGGAGGCATCCCAAAGCATTTCATCAACCCTGCCTGCAGAAGATCCTAAATATCAAGTGGGAGGACAGGCGCACCAACATCCGTGTCCTCTCACAAGCATCGAGGCTAAGATTATCCACCATCAGCTTTGTTGGGTCAGTCATATAATTCAGATGTCAGATACCAGGCTCACAAAGCAGGTCGTCTTCTCCCAGCTCAGTCAGGGCAGATGCACCAGAGAAGGACAAAAGAAGGGCTTCAAGGAAGTGCTGAAAGCCAACATGAAGAAATGCATTGACATTGACATCAACTCCTAGGAGACCATCACCCTGGACCGAGACCGATGGAGGCAGAGTCTGTGGGAAGTATCCCAGCATTTTGAGACCCAACAACAACAAAATGAAGAGGAAAAGCAAGAGCGGCGGAAAGAATAAGCCATGACCCGAACTAATAATACACAATCAGACATCCCACATGACAACAAATACCCTACGTGCCATAAAGTCTGTAGATCCCGAATTGGTCTCATCAGTCATCTTCAGACTCACCAAAGACAATCATCCTCGCCTGCGAGGTATAGCCAATAATAATATATTCTGGTTATTCCTTACATTATATATGGAATAATTCCTTGGTGTCAAAACAATGGCCCATGAGCCAAAAGCAACTCTTTTGGCCAAGCACTCTGAGCCGGGAAGCTATGGAAACTCTTTTTCTATTTGATTCTACAATATGTGTTAGCGGGCCATGTTCAAATTTCATGGGCTTAGAAGTTTGGGCAAAACTATGAATATTGACTGGTGAATAAAGCCTAAATCAGAACATCAAGATCTGTTAGTACCAAGACCTAGCTTGAAAGGTGTGCAATTTAATAGCCTGCACTGAGAGGGATTCATGAAGATGAAAGGCTCAAACACTCCCAGTAAAATTACCACACCAACTATTAAGCAAGGGATGAATACAAATGGATTTAATTCTACACGAATTAAAGAAACAAACCCACCTGCAACCAGTCGTATAGATTAATCAATCGTCCACATTCCAGGTGAAGCTTATAGACTATACAGATATCGGGTGCTGTACTGGTAATGGTGCCGCCATCGCTCCTCAAGACATCATTCTGCTCAGTCACAAAAGAGTAAAATTAGTTAAATTTTTTTTTAAAAAGCTGGAGCAAGCCGTATGATGGCATTTGTGGAATGCAGCGAACAGACTTCAGACATTAGAAACAAATGACAGATGCTAAGGTCTGGATTTTCCTCTGCTATCGTGCCCCAAAGTGGAGGACTGTTGCTGCCTACCCAGCCTGTCCTGGATTTCCCTCTCCCTGCCCCTGTCATGAATACTGGCGGCTGCCCTTTGTTCCCCAGACACTGGATGCAAATACTAGCAGAGCCTGGCCTCCTGGCCCATTGCCCTCCCATTCATCTCTCACTGCTGCTCTTTGGGACATCTTGGTGGCAGTGGGCCCTGAGCAGAGGTGGTAACGGCCCTAGTGTCTGTAGATGTAGTGAGAAGGGGCCTAGTACAGCTTTCTTCGCTCGGAAATTTGACCTCCAGCAGTTATCTTTGTAGGAATTGATCTTTGGCAATTTGCACTAAACTGTACATTAACTAGGAGCAATTAGACTACCCAATTTCACTTCATGCAGTTGAAAGAGGAAATGCTTTTATCTCAGCAATATGGCTTGCATTCCAATTCTCAAATATGAAAGGACAGTGCTACCTGCTCATTCTATAAAATCCAACATAGACTCCTAACCCTGGCAGTATTCCCTAAACCAGCTTTTTCTCTAAAATGATCTAAGGAGTATCCATTTATAACCATATAAATCCTGGTCCTGATATTAATGGGGGGATGGGTGAAGCCAAAAGCAGCCAAAAAACGTGGCCTGACTTTGGATCTGGATTGACAGAGTCTCATTAACAAGTTCTGTCTCCTGAATGGACAGTCTGGCTGGCAGGTGTGAAAGAACACTGGTGGCAGGAGCCCACTGCTGGGACCCTTGAGGCCAGAATATGGTAATCAGGGGTGGGAGGAAGATTGGCAATTGGTGGGGTGGGTGGGGGGGGGGGGTTGGTGAGGAAGCTCCAGTTGGCAATCAGGAGGTGGAGGGGGGGGGGGGGGGGTTGTGGGTGGGCCTGTAATCGATAGGCTGGGCAAGGGGTTTGGGGAGGCCCAAGACATCCTTGAGGGACTTGGGGTGCACTCCTGCTCCGGGAATCCCACAGTTTGCGCCTCTCCCTAGTTACCTGTTAAATTTAAGTCACAGCACTGAATGTCATCAAGCCACGACTTTAGATTGGTAAATGGGCCCCTTCTGTAGGCACTCGTCTATGCCCTGAATCATGCACTTTAACATTTAAAATGGGTGGAAATGGGGTCTGGTTGGCCGATCCTGCTATTTTAACCGCCACCCCTCCCAAATCCCTGCTTTTCCTCTGCCTGTCTGGGGGAGTGGATGGGATGATGGGTTCAAATCGAGATTCAGAAGGCTGCTCAGTGCTCAGATAGTTAACCTGGTAGCCTCTCTTTTTGTAGCATTGCTTAATCCAACAGAGGTCTGATTTAATTAATTGCAAACTTTATCAGAATCTGGAATGGAAAAACCTGTACTCATATCACACATTAATTTTGTTATGGTCATTTATAGTGCGTCACTTCAGGGCATAAAACACTTACCAGCAAGTCCAACACTCCAGTAATTTGTCACTATTGCTCTTCCCCACAACTATTGTGAAAGTACTTTTTTCCCCTCACCATTATATTTTCATGGTTATTTCTACAAAATAACTCATATCTAGAGTCATTTTGTCCATTTGGTAATAAAGCTAACCATAAATTTTATTTATTCCTACTTTTTGCAAAGCTGTTAGGGGGGATGCTCTTGATGTACTGATGACTCAAGCTGAGGAATAGTTTCAGCTCCCCAAGGTACTTTACCCAAGTGGCACAGTATTTTCTTCTTTCTCCTATAATTCCCAAAGAACGTATGCAAAAGATTTGTATTTAAATATGAAACTAGTACTACATAAGTGTGGAAGAATGATGCATGTTGGTGCTGAATCAACTACTGCTCGCGTTGAAGAGCAGCAAGTATTGGCCTCAGAACCTTTGACAAGGGTGGGGGGAGGAAGCACTTCCCTTCACTTACATAAGTATTTACAGCACAGAAACAGGCCACTCAGCCCGACAGGTCCACGTTTATGCTCCTCCCAACCTTCTTCTTTAACCCAACAACATATCGTTCTATTCCTTTCTCACTCATACGTTTATCTAGCTTCCCCTGAAATACATTCAGTTCCACTCCACTGCTCTTTCCTCATAGCCCTGCAAACCTTTCCATTTCAAGTATATCATCCTCAGTTTTGAGTCCATTTGCATCTTTTATGGCTCTCACTTTTTCTCTATTACCCTCTCACTACTGTAGTACTAAAACTTTTTTTTAAAAATAGTAATGTTTTGCCTCAACAGTTGTGTATTTTTGCATGTCTCTCTTGGCCTCTCGATTACCCTGTGCCTTTCTGGGAGTTCCTCTACGCATTGCAGTCAACCCTTTATGTGTAGTCTATTGATGCTAAAGAATGGCCACTTGGGCAAGGTACCAGACAGTAACTGGCACCTGTGGCACAGTGCCCTGCCATGGGTCAACATATTAAAGACAAGGACCGCTACAAACCGACAGCTTTAAAAAGGGAACGGTTAGTGAGCACTGTTGAGATGAGGTATTCTGAGCCCCTAAGATTATTTATGCCAACCTTTTATTCAGTGGGTTACAATGTACTGTAAACTCTCATGCATTTTTCTGTCCTGTAAGGGAACCACCTACTTATTGGTAAGGTGACACAAGTGTTTGAAAGAAATGGAAAGCATTAGAATGCTTTATAAAATCAGAAAGAATTATAAAGCAAATATATCTGTAGTTAACACCCTTGTCCCTACACTAAAATGAAACAAACTAGTCAGAGACAGCTATTTAGACTTAATTTTATACTTATTAGGATCAAGGCGAATTATTTTGGGGAAGATATTAAATGTTTAAATTATTAATAACAGTTAATAATAAACAATCAACTAATAAAATAAATCTGGAATGAAAAGCTAGCATCAGTAATGGTGACCATGAAACTACCAGATGGTTATAAAATCCATCTGGTTCACTAACGTCCTTTAGGGAAGGAAATATATTAAATACTTAAATAATGAACTGGTTGTTTGCAGTGCATTACCCGTAGATAGTAGTATGGGTTACTTAAAGCTGTCTGCAAGGCAGTGCGAGGTGCAGCATTTAAGTGTCTACGAAGAGTGCTAGCAGCACTGAAATATACAACCTCATGGAGTGGCTGAGTCTCTGGTGGCAAAAGGTATTGCCTGCAAAAAGCACATAAAAACATAGATGCATTATTATCTGACACTTAAAATAGAGCAAACCATCCCCAGAGGCTTCACAGTTGAGGATGGGGGCGGGGGCGGGGAAGACATCCATTAAAAATGCACCAAGCATCTATATCAGGTGCTTCCAGGTTAAATTACTGGTTAAGAGTCTACTTCACTCCAACAAAGAGCCTTATATTGTTATGCTATGAGCACAGCAAGAAGTGAACACGCTCCCAATATTCTTCCTCTTTATTTCTGTACTTTGTGTAGTGCAACTGTATAAAATATAATGCATAAGGGGTCCATAAATATAAGGCAGTCACTAATAAATCCAGTGAGGAATTCAGGAGAAACCTCTTTTCTTAGAGAGCAGTGAGAATGTGGAACTCCCTAGCCCCTGGAGTGGTTGAGACAAATAGCACGGATGCATTTAAGGGGAAGCTAGGTAAGAACATGAGGGAGACAGGAATAGATGCATATATTGATAGGACGAGATGAAGCTCACATGCAGCATAAACACCATCATAGACCAATTGGGCCGAAAGGCCTGTTTCTATTCTACAAATTCTATGTAATAAGTCACAACTTGACAAGATTTTTCTGATCTGCAAGCTTGGGGGCGCAAGCAATGGTTTGTTGGCTCATTAGTGAGCCTGTCGAACAAATGCCATCCATACCACCTCTCCTGTACACACTTGATTGTCAGTGGGACAGAACACTGTCTGATAAGCCCTTGGGTTCAAAATTTAAATCCTTTACACACCGATGGAACAAAAAGCTCCTTTTGCTGAAGCTGCCTGAGTCTGGGGTATTAGGGCAAAGCAAGAGAGATAGCATTATCCTGAAGTTAATCTGAAACAACTGGGCCACAATTGATTTGACAGATGTCCTTGCTACTGACTCAATGTCATCCCCTCCACCAGTAGTGTATTATGGCTGCAGCAGGTACCATCTACATGATCAGCCCCAAAGTCCTTCACAGCCAGTAAGTTATTTGCCTCCTGCACCCGCTGCAATTTTACGCGGGAAGGTGGTGGTGAGCAACAGCCCAGGCCAATCAAGGCCCTTAAGTGGCCAATTAACCAATTTGTCGGATGGCAAAGGCCTCAAGAGCCCGACATGGTAAAACCAGGCGGCCTTCTTGCTTGCTGGGGTGGGCCTCCTGATAGGGCACCCTGTGCCCTATGGAGGGCCGCCCCCAACGCACAACACACCACCCCCCTCCCCTAACCGACGCCCCTTTGCCTCACTGGGGCCTGGCCGATTGAACCCGGTGAGGCCCTAAAAATTTACCTGAGTGAGTTCCGGGGCCGTCCTTCCTCTTGCCTCTGATAGCTGGGTGTAGTCCCAGCAGTGGCCACCGCTCCCTGTGGCGCTGCTGGAACTAAGAGCTGCCAGCCCACTGATTGGCCGGCAGCTCCATTAGGTGGGACTTCCTGCCTCAAGGAGGTGGAACTCCACCCAAGGCCAATGAAGGGCCTGGGGAGCGAATAATCCTGGCCTGGCTGAGGCAGGCCTCGCCACTGACTTTTCGGCCGGTGGGCAGGGCCTCCCGCCCAACGTAAAATTCTGGCCCACATGTGCAACTCCCGGAGTGGGGCCTGCACATCCCTGACCTTCTGACTCAGAGGTGGCACAGTCCTACCACCATTGTGACCAACGATGACGCTTAAATACAATTTCAACAATAATATCCAGCTCTTGCTTGGAATGTGCATTTCAGGCTGGCCTAAAAGCTGGATGAAGATTAAGCATTGTGGGTGTTTTGGGTGGGGGATCCAGAAATATGGATCAACATCTCTTACTTGTTCCTCACTTCCATGTTTCTTGCAGGTGCCAGCAATCCCAATGACTGTAAAAAGACTGTATGGCCCTCATTCTAAAGTAGAGCCAAGACTGTCTCCTGACATTACAGCATGGCAGCTGACTAAGTTTGCAAGTTAAACATTTATATCATTAATGCTTCTTCAAACATCAGAGAGAGTTTCCAAGTCATTGCCTAGCAACAGAGGAAAAAAAAACAATAAAACATTTTAAAAGCAAACACCGATTAAGTCAGGTTTAGTGAAGCAATGAATATTCAGCTCTGGCTGACATGATGAGGGTAAAAAGTCCAAATGAATCAACAGGGTACAGGCAAGCAGCAACAACAACTGCTTCTTAGCAGATTGTAAGTACAATATTTGAAACATTTAATGCTAGATTGAATTTCCCTTCTTTTCTTAAGGCACTGCTTTTTAATTTGCTTCTTCAAAATAATTTTTCAGTTTTGTTTGCAAGTTGACTGATTTTTCAGCCCTGTTAGTTTTAACCAAGTTAAGAAATGTTAAATGAATTTATTTTAAAATTGGGGAAATTGCTCACAAATAAAGAGAAAACAGGTTGTAAGTTCTATGCAAAAGGATAATACTGTGGATTCTGGAAATTGGAAACAAAAATAGAAAATGCTGGAAATACTCAGCAGGTTAGGCCCATCATAACCTCTGCCACCACTTAATTTCTTTTTTTGTGTTTTTTTGCTGGGTTGTTTTGCACCCCCCCACCCCCGTTTCTTGCTTAATCCCTTTATTTTGTGCTTGGACAGCTACTATCCTGCCATCTTTTGTTTCTTTACTTGGCTTTGTACCATGGAACCTTTTGTCATTTAATCTCTCCTGCCCTCCACCCTATCACAGACCTTCCCTTTTGTTCTTCTTACCCCCTCGCTTCTCCCTTTTCACTTGCTCAAAACCTATTACCTTTTGCCAGTTCTGCTGAGAGGTCACTGACCTGAAACATTAATTCTGTTTCTCTCTCCACAGATGCTGCCAGACCTGCTGAATATTTCCAGCACTTTCTGTTTTTATTTCAGTTTAACATCACCTGCAAGTTCCCCTCCAAGTCACACACCATCCTAACTTGGAACTCTATCGCTGTTCCTTCACTGTTGCTGGGTCAAAATCATGGAACTCCCTTCCTAACAGCACTGTGAGTGTACTGTGGGGGCGGCACAGTGGCGCAGTGGTTAGCACCGCAGCCTCACAGCTCCAGCGACCTGGGTTCAATTCTGGGTACTGCCTGTGTGGAGTTTGCAAGTTCTCCGTGTGTCTGCGTGGGTTTCCTCCGGGTGCTCCGGTTTCCTCCCACATGCCAAAGACTTGCTGGTTGATAGGTAAATTGGCCATTATAAATTGCCCCTAATATAGGTAGGTGGTAGGGAAATATAGGGACGGGTGGGGATGTGGTAGGAATATGGAATTAGTGTAGGATTAGTATAAATGGGTGGTTGATGGTCGGCACAGACTCGGTGGGCTGAAGGGCCTGTTTCAGTGCTGTATCTCTAAAAAACTAAAAACATGGACTGCAGCAGTTCAAGAAGGCAGCTCACCACCACCTTCTCAAGAGCAATTAGGGATGGGCGATATATGCTGGCCCAGCCAGCGATGCCCACATCCCAAGAACGAATAAAAAAAAAATTAGTTATGGGTAAAGTCTTAGAATGCATAATTCAAAATAAGATTAGTGAGCATTTAGAAATGAACATTAATCAAGGATGGACAGCATGTGTTTGTCAACAGTAAGCTGGGTTTGATAAATTTAAAGGTGTTTTTTTGAAAAAGTGACCAATGGAAATACAGTAGATGTAATGTAAATGGACTTACAGAATGTGTTTGACAAGGTGTCTCACAAGAGACTTGTTAGAAAAATTCAGGCATATAGGAGCAAATATAGCAGGATCCATAGAAAATTTGTTCCAAACAAGAAACAAAGTTAGGTAAAATGGGTGTTGTTTGTATTGAAGATGGGTTGGTGCTTTCGTTTTCCGCTTATAGATGATTTAAACTTGGGCATCGGAAGCACAATCTCAAAATCCGATGATGACAAAAAACCTATTGAGTTATACAAGACTTAAGGAGAACGAAGTCATAGTAACACAGGCAGGAAGGGAATGGGTGAGCACCAGGCAGAGCAAGAGGACTAGGCAGGCAGTGCAGGAATCTCCTGTGGCTATTCCCCTGCAAAACAGATATACTGCTGGGGAAAGCAGCAACAGCCCAATTTGTTGCACCACGGTTGGCTCTGCTGCACAGGGGAGGAGTAAAAAGTGTGGGAATGCAATAGTTATAGGGGATTCAATTATAAGGGGAATAGATAGGCGTTTCTGTGGCCGCAAAAGAGACTCCAGGATGGTATGTTACCTCCCTGGTGCTAGGGTCAAGGATGTCTCAGAGCAGTTACAGGACATTCTGAAGGGGGAGGGTGAACAGCCAATGGTCGTGGTACACATTGGTACAAACGACATAGGTTAAAAAAAAAGGATGAGGTCCTAAAAGCAGAATATAGGGAGTTAGGAAGTTGAAAAGTAGGACCTCAAAGATAGTGATCTCAGGATTACCACATGCTAGTCAGGGTAGAAATAGCAGGATACATCGGATGAATACGTGGCTGAAGAGACGGTGTGAGGGGGAGGGTTTTAGATTCCTGGGACATTGGGACCAGTACAAACTGGACAGGTTACACCTGGGCAGGACCGGGATTGATGTCCTAGGGGGAGTATTTGCTAGAGTGGTTGGGGAGGGTTTAAACTAGAATGGCAGGGAGAGGGGAATCTTTGCAAGGAGTCAGAGGAGGGGGGATCAAAGACAAGAACAAAAGACAGTAAGGGGAATAAGAAAAGTGATAGGCAGAGAAATCAAGGGCCAGAATCAAACAGGGCCACAGTGAAAAATAGTGGGAAGGGGACAAGTAATGTTAAAAAGACAAGCCTCAAGGCTTTGTGCCTTAACGCAAGGAGTATTCACAATAAAGTGGATGAATTAATCAAATAGATGTAAATAGGTATGATATAGTCGGGATTACGGAGACATGGCTGCAAGGTGACCAGGGATGGGAAATGAACATCCAGGGGTATTCAGTATTTAGGAAGGACAGAAAAAAAAGCAAAAGGCGGTGGAGTTGCATTGCTGGTTAAAGAGGAAATTAACGCAATAGTGAGGAAAGATATTGGCTCTGATGATGTGGAATTTGTATGGGTAGTGCTGAGAAACACTAAGGGGCAAAAAACCTTAGTGGGGGTTGTATGTAGACCCCCAAACTGTAGCGGTGATGTTGGGAATGGCATTAAACAGGAAATTAGAGACACACGTGATAAAGGAACATCTGTAATTATGGGTGACGTTAATCTGCATATAGATTGGGCAAATCAAATTAGTCACAGTACCATAGAGGAGGAATTCTTGGAGTGTATACGGGATGGTTTTCTGGACCAATACGTTGAGGAACCAACTAGAGAACAGGCCATCCTAGACTGGGTATTGTGTAATGAGAGAGGAATAATTAATAATCTAGTTGTGCGAGACCCCTTGGGGATGAGCGACCATAATATGATAAAATTCTTCATCAAGATGGAGAGTGACGTAGTTGATTCTGAGACGAGGGTCCTGAATCACAGTAAAGGAAACTATGAAGGTATGAGGCGCGAGTTGGCTATGACGGATTGGGAAACATTACTTAAAGGGATGACGGTGGAAAGGCAATGGCAAACATTCAAAGAGTGCATAGATGAACTACAACAATTGTTTATCCCTGTCTGGTGCAAAAGCAAAATGGGAAAGGTAGCCAAACCATGGCTTACAAGGGAAATTAGAGATAGCAATAGATTGAAGGAAGAGGCATATAAATTGCCAGAAAAAACAACAGACTTGAGGAATGGGAGCAGTTTAGAATTCAGCAAAGGAGGACCAAGGGATTGATTAAGAAGGGGAAAATAGAGTACGAGAGCAAGCTTGCGGGGGAACATAAAAACTGTCAAAGTTTCTATAGGTATGTGAAGAGAAAAAGATTAGTGAAGACAAATGTAGGTCCCTTACAGTCAGAAACAGGGGGAATTTATTATGGTGAACTAAGAAATGGCTGACCAACTAAATGCATACTTTGGTTCTGTCTTCACAAAGGAGGACACAAATATCATACCAGAAATGTTGGGGAACACAGGGTTTAGTGAGAGGGAGGAACTGAAAGAAATCAATATTAGTAGAGAAATGGTGTTGGGGAAATTGATGGGATTGAAGGCCGATAAATCCCCAGGGCCTGATGGTCTGCATCCCAGAGTACTTAAGAAAGTGGGCCTAGAAATAGTGGATGCATTGGTGGTCATCTTCCAAGATGCTATAGACTCTGGAACAGTTCCTACAGATTGGAGGGTAGCTAATGTAACCCCACTATTTAAAAAGGGAGGTAGAGAGAAAGCAGGGAATTATAGATCAGTCAGCCTGACGTCAGTAGTGGGGAAAATTCTACAGTCCATTATAAAAGATTTTATAGCAGAGCACATAGAGAACAGTGGTAGAATCGGACAGAGTCAGCATGGATTTACGAAAGGGAAATCATGCTTGACAAATCTACTAGAAATCTTCGAGGATGTAACTAGTAGAGTTGATGAGGGGGAGCCAGTGGATATGGTTTATTTGGACTTTCAGAAGGCTTTCAACAAAGTCCCACATAAGAGATTAACATGTAAAATTAAAGCGCATGAGATTGGGGGTAGTGTATTGCGATGGACAGAAAATTGGTTGGCAGACAGGAAACAAAGAGTAGGGATAAATGGGTCTTTTTCCGAAGGGCCAGCAGTGACTAGTGGGGTAACGCAGCGATCGGTGCTAGGACCCCAGCTATTCACAATATATACTAATGATTTAGATGAGGGAACCAAATGTCATCTCTCCAAATTTGCAGATGACACAAAACTAGGTGAGAGGGTGAGTTGTGAGGAGGATGCAGAGAGGCTTCAGAGTGATTTGGACAAGTTGAGTGAGTGGGCTAATGCATGGCAGATGCAGTATAATGTGGATAAATGTGAGGTTATCCACTTTGGTAGCAAAAATAGGAAGGCAGATTATCTGAATGGCTATAAACTGAGAGAGGGGAATATGCAACGAGACCTGGGTGTTCTCGTATGCCAGTCGCTGAAGGTAAGCATGCAGGTGCAACAGGTGGTAAAAAAGGCAAATGGTATGTTGGCCTTCATAGCGAGAGGATTCGAGTACAGGAGCAGGGATGTCTTGCTGCAATTATACAAGGACCTTGGTGAGGCCACACCTGGAATATTGTGTGCAGTTTTGGTCTCCTTATCTGAGGAAGGCTGTTCTTGCTACAGAGGGAGTTCAGCGAAGGTTTACCAGACTGATTCCTGGGATGGCGGGACTGACAATATGAGGAGAGATTGAGTCGGTTGGGATTATATTCGTTGGAGTTCAGAAGAGTGAGGGGGGATCTCATAGAAACCTATAAAATTCTAACAGGACTTGACAGGATAGATGCAGGAAGGATGTTCCTGATGGTGGGGGAGTCCAGAACCAGGGGTGATAGTCTAAGGATATGGGGTAAACCTTTCAGGACTGCGATGAGGAGAAATTTCTTCACCCAGAGAGTGGTGAACCCGTGGAATTCACTACCACAGAAAGCAGTTAAGGCCAAAATATTGTATGTTTTCAAGGAGTCAGATACAGCTCTTGGGGTTAAAGGGATCAAATTGGGGCGAAAGTGGGAACAGGTTACTGAGTTGGATGATCAACCATGATCATAATGAATGGCGGAGCAGGCTCGAAGGCGCCGAATGGCCTACTCCTGCTCCTATTTTCTATGTTAACAGAATAGGCAGACAGGTGACGCTTCAATTTAATGTGAATAAGTGGCAGGTAAACGTGGAGAAACAAGGAATGTCAACGTACACTCAATAAAAAGAAGGTATTGTTTGTGGATGGACAGAGAGACCCAAAAAATCAAATCCATAATTCCCGAAAAATGAAAGTTCATGTAGATAATTCCATTAAATAATGTCAACAGTATTTTGGGTTTATAAGTAAGGATAAAGTACAAGAGTTAAAAAGTCATGATACATTTGTACAAAACCTTAGAGCAGTTAGCATGAGGTTTTGGTCACCCCTTAATAGAAAGCACCTTAAAGCCATAGATAGTATACAGCACAGATTCATAAGGATGATGATGGTAGAGAAGGAAAACCATAGTTACGAGGAAAACTTGAGATAATTGGACTATTTTAATGGAGCAGAGAAGGCAAAGAGGAGACTTAACGGGGCTTTTAAAATTATGAATGGTTTTAATAGAGTGAACAGGGAAAAGCTGTTTTGTCTGGTTGGGAGTCAGTGATGAGGAGTCATCAAATTTAAAGTGGTCAGTAAGAGAGTGAGAGAGGTTAAGAAAAGGACCTGCTTGGGACTCTCTGGGGTCCTGGGGCAGGCTATGCATTAAGCAGAGAAGTTTTCAAATATTTCTTGACACTGTTAGCTCCCCCCACCCCCTCCTCAACCAGGGAAGCTCTAGAGGCCTCAAAGTCTTCTGGCTGTTGCTTTCCAGAAAGGAAGGAAAAGAAAGAGACAAATGATGAAACCAGAAAGAGAGAGAGAGGGGGAGAGAGAGAAAAAGAGAGAGAGGGGTAAAGAGAGAGAGTCATAGACTCTGAGAGATACAGCACCTAAACAGGCCCTCCGGCCCACGCCGACCATCAACCACGCATTTATACTAATCCTACACCAATCCCATTTTCCCTCTCACATCCCCACCTTCCCTCAATTCTCCCAACACCTACCTACACTAGGGACAATTTTTTTTTTTTTTTTACAATGGCCAATTTTCCTATCAATCCACAAGTCTTTGACATGTGGGAGGAAACCGGAGCACCCGGAGGAAACCTACGCGGTCACAGGGAGAACTTGCAAACTCCACACAGGCAGTGTGGAGAGAGAGAGAAAAAAAGTTTTTAAAAATGGCTGGTGCAGAGGTCTGCCTCAGGACCCCCATGGACTGGATACAAAAGTGTTCAAAATTTTCTTGACACGTCTCTTCCCGAGACGATCTCAAGACTTTAGGATCTTCGGGCCTACAACTGCACTCAAGTTTCCTCCACGATTTTTAGGGGCACAGCCAAGGCAAGCCTATGGGGCAGGAAAATCACAGACAGCTCCTTCGTCACAGGAGCAGCACACTTCAGATATGCTAACTGAGTCAGGCACCCATTGAAGAAAACATATCTCTTAATCAATCATACCAGTGTAACTCTTCTCATCAACTGCCCTTTTATCTCACCTTACAAGTTTGTCCACAAATTCAAGAACCTCTATCCGCAGTACCTCAAACCTGCTTAGTTTCTTGGATCTTCTCGATTTCTTCATTTCCATCAAAGTCTATGAAATTCAGAATAATACAATAACTTTCAACAACTACTCATTGGTATAACTGTTGCTTACCCCTTGGGTGTTGACTGGGTATGGTGCCTTGGTCCCAATTAGCTAATATTATGGGGAACGGTTTTATAAATATAAACATGCTCTTGTTACAATTGGCTTGTAAGCCTTGTACTGTATTGACCTTTTCCTCAGATAGAGAAACCAATTCGACGTGTGCAATGACACAATTTCACCTAATGTGGGATGGAATAATAGATGACTAGAAGGGCAATAACTTAAAGTGGTTGAGACGACCCTACAATAAGAAGTCGATCTGCAGGTCATTGGAACTGCTTAACTTTACTGCTGCCTTGGAACTCCCTGACAGGCACTAAATATGATTAAATGTCCTTTAAACAAGACTTGCACTTTCAGTACATTTTTGCACAGTTGCACATTTCAAACACACAATACTACGACTGAACTGAAATTATTAAAACAACAGCATTTTGGGAACCTGAAATTATGTGGCATTATATGGCTAACTGTTACAATAGTAACAGCCCACTTTGCCCACCTGCTGTCCACTGGTAGCAGATTATCAGAATATATATTTTAAGTCACAGATTTAAAAAATGCCTTAGGATTCTTTAAATTTACTAAATTCAGGTTTATAATACTACACATTCACGCAAAGGTGTACATTCCACTGAAATGTTTGCAATTTGGAGTTGAAGACTATTCACCATTGTTTTCAATTACTAGGTGCAGATCAAATACAGAGCTACGTAATTGCCCAATTACTGAAAATTAAAAAAACATGGTGCTGTATGATTTTTTCCCCCTGTATTCAGCAGGTGCAAATCTTATGGCTAGAATTAAAGGAACAGGAAAGAATGCAAAACATTAGCAGAAGTATTTATAGTCTTGACTTGATAGAGTTACTATGGATGTGCAGATCAGAGAGGCCTGCAAGGGGAAAAGTGTGGTAACAATGGTGCATCTTGGGACATATGGCAGTACAAGTAGAAAACAAAATTGATTTATTGAATGCATTCAAGAGCATTTCCTAAAACATGGGGCAGATATTGGTCCTCATGTGGCCGATTTCCAGTTGGATGCCTGAAAAACATCCGGTGCTGCACTGGTCGTGGACGCATTACAGGCATCCAAGGTGGCTGCCTAAAACAGAGGTTAGGTCTCTTCCACATGTTAATGAGAAGCTCATTAGGACCTCTCTGATAGAGCTGCTCTGAGCAGAGCAGGCACTCAGCTTAGCAAGTGGCTGTCACCAAAATGAGCAGCTGGTTTAAAAAATTTGATGTGGAGCCAGGAGGAGCAAGAGTGTTTCTCCCAGATACGCAGCATTCCCAATGGCTGCTGCCAGCCTGCGATCAACTTCCCACCCACTCTGTCCCTCTCTTCCCCAGGGATCACTGCCGGCAAGGCAACATTGACAGATGTGTGCAAACAAAACAAAAAAAAAAATCATTATAACTTAGCTACAAAAATTGTTCAAGTGAGGATTTCAACTAAATATGCAGTGCCAGTTTGATTTCCTTTTAAAAAAAACCCAGCAGAAACAACCTGGAAATGGAAGATGGCAACATTACAGAAAAATGAGCAAAACGTTAATTGAAAATTGAAGAACCTTTTGGAGTTGATAAAGGTCAGTCTTCTTTTGTAGTGATTTCCGTGGTGACGTCTTGTGATCTTCATCTTCTTTGACTTCTACTCCAGGAGCTACGTCTAGACACAAATGAGAAAAGGTTATTGCAGGATACAGCTAGATAATTTCTTCCAAAGAGCACTTGTTGAGACAATGCCTTTGAGACAAAAGAAAATAAAACTTGAATGAGACAAAAAAATTCCCTAGTGATGGTGTTAATTTAATGCCATTCACAATGTCAATCTGTTGCTTACCTAGTGTTGAACATTCTCATTAGAAACACTTTGCAAGAACACAAGAAATAGGAGCAGTAGAAGACTATATGGCCCATTGAGCCTGCTCCCCCATTCAAAATGATCATGGCTGATCTTAGGATTCAACTCCACTTTCCTGCCAGCTCGCCATATCCCTTGATTCCCCGAGAGACCAAAAATCTATCTATCCCAGCCTTAAATGTATTCAATGATGGAGCATCCACAACCCTCTGGGGTAGAGAATTCCAAAGATTCACAACCCTTTGAGTGAAATAATTTCTCTTCAAATCAGTCCTAAATGATTGGCCCTTTATCCTGAGACTGTGCCCCAGTGTTTTAGATTCCCCGACCAGTGGAAATAATCTCCGAGTGTCTACTCTATCCAGCCCCTATAGAATCTTATATGTTTCAATGAGATCACTTCTCATTCTTCTAAACTCCAGAGAATACCGACCCAATTTACTTAGCCACTCATCATTGGACAACCTCCTCATCCCAGGGACCAATCTAGTGAACCTTCACTGCACCGCCTCCAATGCAAGTATATCCATTCTTAAATGTGGAACCCAATACTGCACACAGTATTTCAGATGTGGTCTCACCAAAATCCTATACAATTGTAGCAGTATTTCTTTATTCCTGTACTCCAAGCCCCTTGGTAAAGGCCAACATGCCATTTGCCTTATTAATTGCTTGTTGTACTTGCATGTTAACTTTGTGTTCCTTGTACAAGTGCACCCAAGTTTCTCTGAACATTGATACTTACAAGTTTCACAAATTTCAAAAAATATTCTGTTTTTCTACTCTTCCGACCAAAGTGCACAACTTCACACTTCCCTACATTATACTTCATCTGCCATCTTGTTGACCTCTCACTTAACCTGTCTATATCTCTTTGCAGTCTCTATGTCCTCCCCACAGCTTACCTGTCCACCTACCTACTTTTGTATCATTAACAAAATTAGATACATTACTCTGTCTCTTCGTCTAAGTCATTAATATAGATTGTAAAATGCTGAGGCCCCAAAACTGATCCTTGCGGCACTCCACTATTTACCGCCTGCCAACTTGAAAATGCCCGTTTAGCCCACTCATTACTTCCTGTCTGTTAACCAATTATCTATCCACGCTAATATATTACCCCCAACTCCATGAACCCTTATCCGAATAATAGATTCCAGCATTTTCCCAACGACTGATGTTGGGTTAACTGGCCTGCAGTTCCCGGTTTTCCCTCTCTCTCCTTTCTTGAAAAGCAGTGCAACATTTGCCAACTTCCAATCTGATGGGATCGTTCCCGAATATAAGCAATTTTGGAAAATCATAGCTAGTGCATCCACTATCTCTGCAGCTATCTCTTTTAGAACCCTAGGGTGTAGGCCATCAGGTCCTAGCGATTTGTCAGATTTTAGTCCCTTAGGTTTCTCTAATACTTTTTCTCAGCTGATATGAATTTCATCACTTATTTTAGGCCCTAGGTTACTGTCTGTTTCTGGTATGGAACTTGTGTCTTCTACTGTGAAGGCAGACATAAAATATTTGTTCAATGCCTCTGCCATTTCCTCACTCCCCACGATGATTTCTCCTGTCCCTGCCTCTAAAGGACCAACATCTACTTTAGCTACTCTCTTCCTTTTTAGGTACTTATAAAAGCTCTTACAATCTGTTTTTATATTGCTGGCTAGTTTACTCCAATATTCTATTTTTTCCCTTTTTATCAACTTTTTGGCGGCCCTTTGCTGGTTTCTAAATCTCTCCCAATCCCAAGCCCTTAATTGGTCTGAGTCGGGACTGCCACCTCTTTGAGGCAGGAAGTCCCGCCTAATGGAGCTGCCAGGAGCAGTGGCCACTGCTGGGACTGCAACTCAGCTTCAAGAAGAAGGTCAGCCTCGGGAAAAGGTAAGTTTTTGGGGCCTCGCTGGGGGTGATTAGTCAGGACCCAGCAAGGCGGGTAGTTGATTGGGGGATGGGGGGGGGGGGTGAGAGGGCCTGTTGGGCGTTGGGGCTGGTTGGGGCATCAGGGGCAGCCCTTTGTCAGACACAGGGTGCCTGATTCCCCCCCCTTTCCCCCAGGCCGCCTACTTTTTACAGGTGACCTTTCTCAGGCCTGGGCCGCCCGCCTGCCAACAGTAAAATCCCCGTGGCAGTGGGCAGAGGCCCTTAAGTGGCAGCAGCCACCCCGCGTAAAATGGCAGTCAAGGCGGGAGTGGGTCGGGAAGGACTCCCCGAGCCTCCCACTCCATTTTACGCCTCCTCCCCCATCCCGCTCTTTGTGGGGGGGGGGGGGGGGTGCGTAAAATTCCGGCTATCATGTAGCTCTGTCTGATAAGGAGCAAAGCTTCCTGAATTGTAATCATGACCAATTAGCAGGCACTTTTTTTTTACCAAAATGCCTGGCTAGTTTCTTACAGATGAAACTCTGCTGCCTGCTGGAAAACTCTCATCACTGGCTAAACAACTGTATTTAACAGATATGAAATAAACTGGCCCAGCTGGCAAAACAGTCTGAGAATACCCTTTCAACTCTGAAACCAAGGTCAAAACGCAGTACTTTACAGACCGACAGTCAAAGGTCTATTTCTCTGTAGTCTTTGTACCAGCTATATGGGTTATACATGAAAAGAGTTTAGGATGTAAGTTGGTACAGGTCCATAAAATGTTCATAATTCATACAAAACTGGCAACCTCACTCAAAGGCCATGGAGAGAAATTGTGGAAGAAGTGAAAAAATTCACATTGTCGCTATTAATTTTACTTTACTTCTGGCCTGCGTCTTATCTCATCCGAGATTACTCAACTTAGAGTGCCAAATGTGTTCCACTTCTCCAGCACTGACATTCCTCAGCATGATAAACAACGCAACTCGTGATAAATACGTTGTGACCATAACAATTAACTGGAACAAAAGATCTTGTATCCATTTCCATATTCATTGCAGCAAATGATGACCAGTTCCAAACTGACTGTGTACTCCACTCAGATGACAGTAACAGACGTTAAGCAGTGATTTAAAAACATTTTGCAAAAGAATGACCAGACACATGGCAGATGAAACTTAATGCTGAGGAGTGTGAAGTGATGCATTTTGGAAGGAAGAATGAGGACAGGCAATATAAACTAAATGGTACATTTTTAAAGGAGGTTCAGGAACAGAGAAACCTCAAGGTTTGGATATGGAAATCTTTGAAGATGGCCTGAAAAGTTGAGTAAGCCGTTAAAAAAGTGTATCCTTGACTTTATTAATAGAGGCATAGAGTAGAAAAGCAAGTAAGTTATGCTAAATCTTTATAAATCACAGGTTAGGCCTCAGCTAGAGTATTATGTCCAATTATGGGCATTACACTTTAGGAAGAATGTCAAGGCCTTGGAGTAGGTGCGGAGGAGATTTTAATTTATTAGAACTTTACCAGGAGTGAGGGACTTCAGTTATTGAGAGAGATTGGAGAAGGTGGGATTGTTCCCCTTAGAGTAGAGAAGGTTAAGATGAGATTTTATAGAGGTAACTGGTTTTGATAACATTAGATAGGGAGAAACAATTTCCACTAGCAAGAGGGTAGTAACCAGAGGACACAGATTTAAGATAATCGTCAAAAAATTCCAAGGAGTACTGAAGAGAGTTTTTTGTTTACTCAACGAGTTATGATGATCCGGAATGCATTACCTGAAATAGTAATGGAAGCAGGTTCAATAATAACTTTCAATAGGGAAGTGTATATATACTTGAAAAAGAAATTTGCAGGAATATCGGAAAGAGCGGGGGAGTCTGACTAGTCGGATATCTCTTTCAGAGTGCTAGTACAGGCACAATGAGCTGTATGGCCTCCTTGGATGATTCTAAAAATTGGAATTAATTTAGGGAAATAGTAGGGAATAAAGTGTTAAATATGTAAGAATTTGTCAGGTGACAAACATTGTATCGGCTGAATACATTGCTCAGCACTTACCATCCAGTTTCTGAAACTTTGTGAGGAATTCTTTTAGCTTTTGCATTCTGTCAGTGAGCACTTTCTGCTGCTTGTAAGACTTCAACACTTCTATGCACTTCTGAAGCAGACACACCAGTTCATCTTTTGCCATCATTCTGTGCCAGATAGAACAAAAAAAAACATCCTTTTAATCGCACCACAAATGCAACAAAAGTACTGACATGAGCATCCTTTCCCACCTAACATAAAAAACAGGGACAGGCCATTCAGCCCATTGAGTTTGCTTCATCATTCATTGAGATCATGGCTGATTTGACAGTATGCCACTGTGTTTTACCCATTTTACAGAATATACAGGAAGCTTAGTACCCCACATCTTAGAATGCTCCATTGTATAATTATTGCAATGGCAAAATGGAAACTACTGCATGCAGCAACTGATTAAACAAAGATTAGAAGTGAAAAGCCCATGCCACAGTGGTGCTGAACACCGGAAGGGAATAATCAGCCCAGGCAGTTGTCTCATGCCTCCTAGTGGTTCACCTCAGGGCTGAAGTGGTTGGAGCGTCACTGGACTGGCTCACTCACCCTGCACCCAACCGGAAAACAACAGAGAATTCCACCTCTTAAAACTTAAAAATGAAAGCCAAAGACACAACAGGAAGCAGCTCTGACTTGGTGTCTGTGTTTCAAGTACTTAAACTGCAGATGTAAAAAGATTAAAATAATGATTAATCTTACACACATCTTAAAACACATTTGGCAAACAGGCCATTCTCTTGAGGCAGTGAAACTTGAAGTCTCATAATGACATTCCTATTAAAAGCTATGCAACTTTATTGTGAATACTTGGAAACTATTAAAGCAGCGAGTCCTAGAGTCAGACATGAATCAAAGAGATGATTTGGAATTGCCTGTGTGAAAGAACTGAATTAACTTAACAAAGATGCTTTTAAGAAGCGAGATAAACACGAGGGAGAATGGAACAGAGGGTTTATGTGGATAGGGTTAGATGAGGTCGATATAGAGCTGTCGTGCCAAATGGCCTGTTTCTGTGCTGCGCATTCTATGGGCTGCATTTTACCAGCCCCTCGACACCGTGGGTCGTGGTGCGGAGGCCCCTAAAATGCTACCGGCAGTGGCCCGCCACAACCCATGACGCCGAGAAGGCCCTGCTGGATATTCGTGGCGGTGGTGTAGCCTCAGTGTGGCCCCTTCATTAAAATATTAAAATGAGGTTAATTAAAATGCAGATGAACTCACCTGCCGCCGGCCGTCCCACGCTGATTTTACGGCAACTGGCCGCAACGCGCACGCCTTCAGAACTCCGTACGGAATTCCGAGGCAAGACACTGGTGGGAGGAGGGAGGAGTCAAATTATCAGGGCGTTGGGGTGGAAGCAGGAGAAACAATAATCATTGGCCGTGGGGATGGTGGAAAGGGATTGAAAGGCTAATGTGGTGAGGTTGGGGGAGGAAAAGCTCGTGCTGAGACTAAAATACATTTCAATAAAAACATCACTGTGGGGGTTGGGAAAGGGCCTCCATGTTTTATTGGAACGGGCGGCACAGTGGCGCAGTGGTTAGCACCGCAGCCTCACAGCTCCAGCGACCCGGGTTCAATTCTGGGTACTACCTGTGTGGAGTTTGCAAGTTCTCCCTGTGTCTGCGTGGGTTTTCTCCCACAAGCCAAAGACTTGCAGGTTGATAGGTAAATTGGCCATTAGCAATTGCCCCTAGTATAGGTAGGTGGTAGGGAAATATAGGGACAGGTGGGGATGTGGTAGGAATATGGAATTAGTGTAGGATTAGTATAAATAGGTGGTTGATGGTCGGCACAGACTCGGTGGGCCGAAGGGCCTGTTTCAGTGCTGTATCTCTAAACTAAACTAAAGTGTTGTGACAGCACTTTAAACATTTAAATTTACCTGAAGGGCTTGAAGCCTTTTAAAAATGGCGCAGGCGCCTTTGTGGTGGCGCCGGACAGCGTTGCCGGGGACATGGTGCCACCGCGCCCCCCTTATTCATCAGGGATGGCCGCTCCGCACCCGCCATTTAAATGAGCCCCTGCATGTAATATCGTGGGGACTCTGCAGCGGCCGCCAACTACAAAGCATGCCGCCAAGATGTGTGGCACGCTAATAAAATTCAGCCCTCTGTAACACGAACAGCTAAACAGACATTACCGAGTACCATAGTCAACCAAAATAAATGAGAAGGCAATGTTGACAGTGTGGCAGGAGGTGCATGAAAGCAGTAACTGCAGTGCAACTACAGCTGCAAAACTTTGCATAACTGTGGCTCTTAATGAGCTGGTGAATCTAAAGTATCCAATCACTATCTATCATAATTACCCAAGTAGTTGGAAGGCAGAGCTGTACTCCTCAGTTTCCCATACATTCCTCTCCAAACATGTGATATGGAGTTCCCTGATCTGTGGAGAGTCATGGGTCATGTATAAATTGCATAGAGACATTCACTGGACAACTGAATAAAGAGTAAAACAAAAGTACTGTGAAAAACCAACACCGTCACAAGTAAATAATAAAGGTTTACACAATGTTTGTATGTAACACTTGTAGCCTAGAACAGGAAGTTGCTGCTTTCTCATGACTTCGCTGAGCATTCTGTCGTGGCCATAACTACAAATTACACATTATTCTTTTGGGAGAAATCGGATAGCCTGCTTCAGTCATAGGCCCTGGTTGCCTACTATACCCTGTACCAATATGGCAGGTGGCACAATTCTGGCATGGAATGTGCCCGCACAGCGCCCACTCAATGATTAGGTGCCCGCTTCACACCTGTAAAATGGGTGCGGCATCAATGAAATTCTAGGCCCATGTTTCACGACCAATCTCTCATTTCCCCCATAGTGACTGAAATGCCTATGTAATTGCTTTCTAGGGTATGTTTTCCTCTATGTGCAACAGTAAAGAAAAATTATAGTTTAGTAAAATAATTTTATATCCCCTCAATGTCCAAAATAAACATGTCACCAGCTCACTATTTGCACGAAGCTCCTGGACCAAAAAAACCTCCCAAACAAGACTACTTCATAGCAACCTGCATGCATTCAGGATAATGGTGCTCCCTTGGCTGCAAGAATGGTCTCCCCTAATAACTGTAGAGTTCATCCATTCCACAACTCTTGACAGATGGGCTGAATTTTTGAGCTCAAAAAAATGGCGGCTCGCCCCTCAATCAAGTGGAGGGGGTGGGTTGTCCGTCCCCAGCAATGGCATCAGCTACATGCGTACAGGTGCTGGTGCCATTTTTAAAGGGCAGCCAGCCCTACGGCTCAATTTAAATTTTTAAAGTAAGATCCCCCAAAATTAAATAAATACATTTTTTATTTCCCTTTTCCACCTGCCCAATAACAATTTGCACATACTGGAAGCTACATATATTAGTGCACAGGGCTCTGTTCTTTGCAGACAGAAAGAATATATACAAACATTGCGCCTGTTTCAGCTAAACAAAATAAGTGACAGCCATTCGCTGGTTCATTCCTCAGGGCAATGCCTTGACCAGAGTCAAGCTGCCCAGTTTAAATTTCAAACACAGCTTGGCAGTTAACCACCAGTCACCGTAAACTGGTGCATTCTTCATGGCAATGCCTCTACCAATCAGAGTTCACTTGCCAACCAGTGCTTTCTTCTCATACAGTATAAAGTTGTTGTTTTCCCTCATATTGGTATTCTTGCGGAACGTCCTGATGAGTGCAAGACGAAAAGCTTCGACAAGATGTCTCTTTTCAGCAATACTCAAGTTCTGTACCAGCAATCGCCTATTAATAACAAATACAATAAGTATTTGCCCTCCCTCCCCCAAAACACTTCCTTCTACATCTGACCTTCCACTGCCTCCCCCCCCCCCGCCCCACTCAAACTGCACAAGTTTAAGGTTCAACCCTTCCTACCATCCCCTACACCCATTAAGTTTATTTGACCCTCCCCACCAGTGTGGCACCGCTTTCCCCGGATGGGGATCTGAAGGCGCAGGAATGCCAGCCACCACACGGCATGCCCTCAAGAATGGAGGTAAGTGTATTTAACTTTATTAATTATATTGATTTGCGTATTTAAATTGTGGTCCCGTCGCCCAGTGGCGGGGGGCTGTCACGGAGCCTCGCCGCCGCCGGAGGATTGGGCCGGACCCTGGCGGTATCAAGTTCTGTGGCAGGCCCCATCTAGAGCCATCTTCAAGGGCGCACCCCCCACCCCGCCGCAGATCATGACATCGAAGGCTTGTTAAAATCCAGCCCGTGACTGTGTTCCTGACCACAATTCTGTTCATAAGCCACAAGTTTCTTAACTTTTTGTTTTTAAGTAATATACTGTCATGCTAGGCCCCCCCACCTGCCAAGAATGAGGCACATTAATTTTGTCATGAACATTGATTTTAAACTGTTACTGAAGTGAAGAAAGGACTTGTTAAACAATCAGCAGTGGCTGGAAAATATATTTGCATATTAACAGGTAGTGTTTGGAAGGACAATCATAGAAACGTAGTAAATAGGAGCTGGAGTAGGCCATCTGCACCGCCATTCGAAAAAGATCATGGCTAATCGTCTAATTCAGTACCCTGCTCCCACTTTTTCCCCATATCCCTTGATCCCTTTGGCATTAAGAAATATATCTACCTCCATCTTGAATATATTTAATGATTTGGACTCCACTGCCTTCTTGCAGTAGAGAATTCCACAGGTTCACCACCCTCTGAGTGAAGAAATTTCTCCTCATCTTGGTTCTAAATGGCATACCCCGCATCCTGAGACTGTGACCCCTGGTTCTGGACACTCCAGCCGTTGGGAACATCCTCCCTGCATCTAGCCTGTTTAGTCCTGTTAGAATTTTATAGGTTTCTATGAGATCCTCTCTTATTCTTCTAAATTCTAGTGAATATAGGCTTAGTTGACCCAATCCCTCCTCATACAAAGGAGCCATTCCCTGACACATTCAACCCACAATGGACTTTTGATCACCAGACATTGAAGGTGGGTGAGCTTGCATTCCAGGTTGACTGCTAAGGTGGCCGAATACACAAACGGACATGGTCAAATCAGCTAGTCACATGACTAACCTGCTGGGCAACCTGAGTTTTTTGAATTTGTACAAACAGTTTGGGCAGAAAGTCTGTTTGCTCCTGGACTGAGAAGATTTCTCTCCTGTCTGCTTCCATCTCCTTCTCACAAGCCTCTGAATCCACTGATCACACATGAACCCCAAGTGAGAAAAGTCTCCTATAGTGAACAAGGTTTAAGAATAATACTGGGCCCCAATGAAAAGCAAGATCTACCTACAATCAAGGACTCTACAGTGAGCTCGAAGAACCGTAACAACAACTCTTCAGATATTGCCTCAAACCTTATCACTTTATTTTTCTTTTGCTCTTTTCTGTCTCTATTTGCATGTGTCTATCGCGTATGCATGCTAGCGTGGGGGTGTCGTGTATGCGTTAACCAAATTAGAGTTTAAGTTTAAATTTAATAAATTTCAACTTTTCTTCTTTAAACCTAAGAAAACCTGTTTGTGCTGGTTTCTTTACCTTACAATTGGAAAGTGGTGAACAAGGATTCACCAAGGGGGAGCTAAAAACACGGTGTGTTTAAAATTAACCCATGTTACGGTAAGACCAGGTAAAGGCTGAAAGGGACCCTTAGAAACCTTTCTCACCTGGTCGTAACATTACACATAAAAACTTTACACAAACATGAGATTGAATAATGTAGAGAAGTTTGTCGCATTTGATGCTTACTCCACAAGTAATGGAGACCCAGATAAAACATATGCATGACTGTTACAAGTTACAGGTTTTCCTTTACACAGGGAATAAACGTCATATTCAAGAACATGTTATGCCAAACCCACCATTTACTCTTTCGCTTATTAATTGTTTTATAACAATTAACATGTTCGATAAATCATTACTGACCCTCTGAATATTGAATAAGCAATGCACACTGAAGTAGTGCTGTGCAGACAAGTTTTACAAAGTTAAATATCTGAAACCTATGCTGCTCAGTGACTCACCTGGTGAGTGCAATGCATCCCTTGAAAATAGATAGCAGTTCTGATTGCATTTTTTTTCCTTTAGTGGGTGCAAATATTCACATTTGCCTGACTGAAAGTTAATATCAATCAGCAGTTGATTTTAGACACCCCCTCCTTCCTCTCAATTGCCAAAATTTGATAAGCTGATGAAAAAAAATTCAGTCTGATATGATCAATTATAGATTGCAAAGGTTCTTTGTCACCTTATGCTTACAGTATCATTGAAACAGCACAGATGGTTTCCTATAGTAGCTCATGTGTATGAGAGGAGCAGCATAATAAGGTAAGTACTTGTATATCTTTTCATTTTAATATAAATGACTGATGATAGTTCACACAACCAGCTTTCCATAATCCTGAACATAACACTTAAAAAGGTGTTGTAATCTTTAAAAGAGCAAGAGATAAGAAATATTGAGTTGTGTTTTACAGGTACTATATAAGGGAGCACCCACCTGTTTACCCAAAGGATATTTTGGAAGAGATGATATGAAAACATGCAGACATTTCAGAACTAGGAAGTAATTCTTGTGGTAAACGTGAAGGCCTGTCAGCAGCTTCTGTACATCATCCTGCATCATTTGAAGGAATATAAAGGAAGCAGCTTTTACTACTTTATCTTGGATTAACATACATCAATGAACTGAAAATTCTCAGATACTCAGCATACATTTTTGTGTACCCTTAAAGCATCATTAGGTCTTCATCATTTGGATATATGCAATGATATTACTAGGACCAAAATCCATTGTTCTTGCCAGTTTTCATGATGGCTGGTTTGTACAACTTTTGTAGATCAGGAAAAAAGTTTATTACCTTCAATTTATTGCATTTTTAAAAAATGGCAGTTTATTATCTTCAATAAATACAATGACTGGTCAGTCATTAAAGGTAAACAACAGATAAGGCTTTAAATTGTGCCCACAAACAGAACTGTAGCAATTTACAGTACATAATAAGATGGTCAATCCATCACATCTGCGCCCATCTCTGCCAGAGCAATCCAAAATTAATCCCACTGCCCTGCTCCCTCTTGCAAAGATACCTTACATTTTAAAGGTATCTTCCTCCATTTATCCAAAGTTTCCATGAAATAATCAATGATCTATGCGTTAAGAGAGTGCTTCTATTTTCTGTAAAATATGTTTTTAAGGACTTATAGTTGAATTATGGACATGATTCATCTGGAGACTTTAAGTGATGCTGAACTTTGTGTGCTTTTTTTTTTAAAAAGAGGTCAACAGAAGGTTTTTAGACTGAGCTTGTAAACAAGCCCTTACTGGAAGGCACCGGTTTTCAGATAAAATATCAGCAGGAAGCTTGTTGTTTTGATTTGGAGAAGATGTTTACAGAGAAGTAACAGGTCAAGATTTATAGAGGTCAGGAGGCTTGACTTCTGGAATGTTTTTGGTTTCACTTTGAATTGTTACAAAAGACAGCTGTTTTCTGCCTGCCAAGAAAACCCAGCTCATCTCTTTTTCTCTTGGAAAGAAACCCTGCGTATCCTGTGTGTCAGTCTCCTATTTCCTGCTGTATTTGAAGAAACCCTGTGTATCAAATGTGTGAGAATGGAAACCCCTGTTGCCGCGTTTCTGCTGTAAAGCCTGTCTGAAGCCTCTGTAGCTGCATTTCTTGGAAAGCCTACCCAAACTGATCTTCAACATTGCCTGGAAATAACTGTTCTAGGAAGATTCCAGTAACAGTTGCCTATACGCAATTGGGACGCCAAACTAAAACAACGGACATCTTTCCATATCTTCTCTTTTTTTCCAAGAATGAGCAAATATTCAGCCTAAGTGTTTATTTTGTCTGTTTATTTTTGTAAGCGTTCTAAAACAAAAATCCCTTTATTTTTTCTGGTCAACCAGTGTGTATGTATGAGTGTATGTGAGGGGCTAAGGTAAAAAAGGAGCTTTTATATTTCAATCTGTGTGTTTATGCATTACTTCATTACTGGTTAAGAATTGTTTTATAATGGTTGGTGTGTTTTATTCTTGGATAAAAAAATAGAGACTATGATTGACTGTAACGGTAAGTGGGAAAATTTCAATATATGTTGTGACCTGTGGAGAAGTGGGACTAGAATATCTGTTACAACAACTCTCTGTGGCAAGGCTTTCCATGCTCCAGTAACCCTGTGTAAAGAAATTTCTCCTAACCGCTTTCTCTCTTCCTTAATGACAATTTTAAATTGATTACTCCTCATCGCTGACTCTCAGCCAGAGAACCATAGAAAATAGTCTTTTTCCCTATTCATTTTACCAAATTCCTTTATAATCTTAAAAACCTCTCAATGAATCTCCTTTTACCTTCTCTTCTGCAATGAAAGTAGTCCTGGCATTTATTTTTTAATTTAGAGATACAGCACTGAAACAGGCCCTTCGGCCCACTGAGTCTGTGCCGACCAACAACCACCCATTTATACTAACCCTACAGCAATCCCATATTCCCTACCACCTATCTACACTAGGGGCAATTTACAATGGCCAACTTACCCATCACCTGCAAGTCTTGGCTGTGGGAGGAAACCGGAGCATCCGGCGAAAACCCATGAGGTCACAGGGAGAACTTGCAAACTCCGCACAGGCAGTACCCAGAATCTAACCCGGGTCTCTGGAGCTGTGAGGCTGCGGTGCTAACCACTGCGCCGCCCCTATCTCAAGTGTCTCTTCATAACAATAGTTTCTCATCTTTGGCATCATCCTGGTGAATCTAAGTTGAATGTTCTCTATGTCTATTGTGGTTTGACCATATTTAGCATAAACTCATCATTATTTCTTTACTCGTGTACTCCTTTCAAGTAAATCCTTCTGCTTTGCAGAATCAACACCCAGATCAACAATCTTCTGAAAGATAACAGACTTCTCGATTGTGTTGGCTTGAGGAGGCAGAAGTTGTTTCAACAGAAACTTGCATTTATAACAGCACCTTTTTATTGTACAAATATCCCAAGGTGCAGTACACGGTGCAGAGTGGGAGTGCAGAAGAAATAGCTGAGAAGTAATTGAGTGAAATTTTAATGAATTATGTGAGGGGTAGAAGAGATGAGTGAAAGACTGGTTGGTAAAATGGGTTTTGATAAGGCTGTTAAAGGTACAGAGAGTTGAAAAGTGCAGGGATATTGGGAAGGAATTCCAGAGGGTAAGTCTTAAGCAGCCAAAGGCTCTACTAGGAAAGCAGGCGCAAATGCATATAAAGCCAGAGCACGAGGATCAAAGGTTGCGGGAAGATGTGCAAGACTGAAGGAGGATGCAGAGATCAGGTAGGAATGAAGAGATTTGGAGGTGACAAAGATTTTAAATTTAATGCTTTTTTTCCAAATTCATCCATGGGATGTGGGCATCACTGGCCAGGCCAGCATTTATTGCACATCACTAATTGCCCTTGAGAAGGTGCCAGTGAGCTGCCTTCTTGAATTGCTGCAGTCCTTGGGGTTTCAGTACACCCACAGTGCTGTTAGGAAGGGAGTTCCAGGATTTTGACCCAGCGACAGTGAAGGAACGATGATATAGTTCGAAGTCAAGAAGGTTGTGGCTTGGAGGGAAATTTGCAGGTGGTGGTGTTCCCATGCATCTGCTATGTGGTAGAAGACATGAGTTTGGAAGATGCCGTCAAAAGAGACTTGGCGAGTTGCTGCAGTGCATCTTATAGATGGTACACACTGCTGCTACTGTGTGTCGGTGGTAAAGGGAGTGCCGAACAATCGGGCTGCTTTGTCCTGGATGGTGTCCTGGAGTGTTGTTGGAGCTGCACCTATCCAGGCAAGTGGAGAGTATTCCATCACACTCCTGACTTGTGCCTTGTAGATGGTGGATAGGCATTGGGGAGTCAACCGCAGAATTCCCAGCCTCTGACCTGCTCTTGTAGCCACAGTATTTATGTGGCTGGTCCAGTTCAGTTTCTGGTCAATGGTGACCCCTAGGGGGTTGATAGTGGGGAATTCAGCTATGGTAATGGCATTGAACATCAAGAGGAGATCGTTAGATTCTCTCATGTTGGAGATGATCATTGCCTGTACTTGTGTGGCATGAATATTACTTGCCACTTATCAGTCCAAGCCTGGATGTTGTCCAGGTCTTGCTGCATCTGGACACGGACTGCTTTGGTATCTGAGGATTTGCGAATGGTACTCGACTTTGTGCAACATCAGCAAACATCCCCATTTCTGACCTTATGATGGAAGTTTTCCCCGATTCCTATTGATTCCAGTTTTGCTAGGGCTCCTTAATGTCATACTCAGTCAAATGCTGCCTTGATGTCAAGAGCAGTCATTCTCACCTCAGCTCTGGAGTTCAGCTCTTTTGTCCATGTTTGGACCAAGGCTGTAATGAGGTCAGGAGCTGAGTGGCCCTGGCAGAACTCAAACTGAGCGTCACTGAACAGGTTATTGCTGAGCAAGTGCCGCTTGATAGCACTGTTGATGATCCCTTCCATCACTTTGCTGATGATCGAGAGTAGACTGATATGTGGCCAATTATCGCCCTTGGATTTGTCTTGTTTTTTGTTTACACGACATACTTGGGCAATTTATCACCTTCCCAGGTAGATGCCAGTGTTGTAGCTGGCATTGGATGATAAGAAGCCAGTGTAGATAAGCAAGGATGAGTAGGATAGGCAAATGGGCCTCATAACATATTTGGAATACACAGTAACCAAATTACCTTTAAACATTGATCATTAGTCAAAAGTCCAACCTGCTTCTCTGCATCCTGATGTTCAACGTATCTAAAATTGAAAAGCATACACAGATTAGTTCTACTGGTTGAGCATTAACGATAACAGGGCTAACACATTGGATTTATAAGTGGCAGTGCTGCAAGACAATAGCATTGAATAAAACATATCTCTTCTGACTTTTAGACTCAACACATGGTCTATGTTTTTACCATAAATAAAGTACAACATATACCCATACAGTGCTCCTCTCAATTTTGGCTACGATTTAAATCATATCAGTGAAACACAAACAAACTGATTTTCTTTAGTCAGCCAGCAACCTCCAACTCTCTTTTCTTCTCCTGGAGGTGCTTCTTCTTTGGCCCAGTGTAAAATATTCTAGCACCCTCCCTGCACTCTCACAATGAGAGTCAGGGAGTTCCACTTTAAAGCAGGTTATTGCAGCCTCCAAGCGCTTAAACTGATATATGCTCACTAGAGAAGGTAGACTGCTTCTAGAATACATACACAACCGGGATACCCTCACCACCCGGTAGCATTCCAAAACTGAGAGAATAACAGCAGGAATGCTCTTGCCTTGTAAAGTATTACAGTGGTCTTTATCAGGCAGAAAAGGGGCCAAGAGGCATGGGAAGGTACACTGGAGAGAGAAGCAGAGAAATGAGGAGGGGCAAAAGCACATATTCAGAGGATATGTATTGTTACAAAATATTTAAGTGGGACAGAATGGCAGTATTTTTTTTTTTAAGAGATACAGCACTGAAACAGGCCCTTCGGCCCACCGAGTCTGTGCCGACCATCAACCACCCATTTATACTAATCCTACACTAATCCCATATTCCTACCGCATCCCCACCTGTCCCCCTGCGGGGGGTCATGGAGTATCATGACGAGGGTGGCGGGGGGAGGGCCCATCACCTCCCTGCCGCCAAGTGATCTTCCTGGGGCAGGATGGGCTGACGATGGCCTTCCTGCCCAGTTGTCAATTAAGGCCCTTAAGCCAATTAAGGGCCTCTTCCCACCACTGCTAGGATCTTACTAGCGCTGGGGGGGTGGGGGGTGCCTCCGCCGCATAGGGAGGAAGTCTTTCAACACAAGGCACCCTCTCTGCAGGCTTTGGGGTTGGGGGGGCGGGGGGAAAAAGAGTCCCCCATTGTGGGTAATTTATTGGCCCACAGAGGACCTCCACCAGGAACAACTTTATCTCCCCCCGCACTGGGACACCCCTCCCCCCACCCCCCCTTCTCCATGGACTACATGACCACCCTCCCAGTCCCCCCTCGCCGGGGCCTTCCTGTCTGGCCCCGGCGACCCTGCCTCACCTACCTCATCTAGCTTGATGATCAGCAATAGGTACCTACGTGTCCACTTGGGCGATAAAGTCAGCTCGTCCTGGTTCCTCAACAATGGATTGCCACAAGGCTCAGTCCTCGCACCGATGCTCTTCAATATCTACATGAGTGGTTTGCCGCCAATGAAATTATGCAAATCTGCATATGCTAATGACGTTGCCCTGGCAACGCAAACAGCCACCTCTACTGACATCAAGTCCACCTTCAACGGGGGCCTAAACCCCATAGAGGAATATTACCAGAAATGGAAGCTCAAGCCAAACCCCTCACTAAACAATAATCACTGCATTCCATCTTGATAACAGGAATGCCAAGCACACCCTGAAAGTGACCTTGTGTGGTAATACTATCCCATGTGACCCCATTCCAACCTATCTTGGACTGAAGCTGGTTCGCATACTAACCTTCCAGAACCACAAGAGGTGATCACCAAGATGAAGACAAGGATCAACCTGGTCCAGAAACTTGCAAGGACAAGCTGGGGAGCATCAGCACCAGTGATTTGGAAATCAGCGATGGCCTGTGTATACTTCGCAGCTGAGTACTGTGGAACGGTATGCACCAAAAGTAGCCGAACTCAACCTGTTGATGTCCAACTGAACACTGCAATGTGATGTATCACTGCAACTCTCAAATCAACCCCAGCAGCCCATGCTGTTACACACTGTTCCCCCTGCCATTCACCGCGATGCTGCAACCCTCCAGAAAGTCCAGCAAATCGAAGAAAGTTATCTTTGTCCCATCCACCAGGACCTCAACAATGTCATTCAACACCACTTGAAGACATGCAAGCCCTTTTGGATCCAATGGCTTAACCTTTGACAATGCAACTTAAACGGCGATGAAGCTTGGAAAGCTGAATACAGTTCTCAAGAAGCCACAAACAAACACTTTGTGAAAGACCTGAAGTAGATAATCCCTGACTTCGTTCTTCCACTAAGCTCACAGGAAACCCTAAACCGAATCTGCAAAAACAAGGCAGATATAGATACCTGATGCACAAATGGGAAACTATAAACTCTCCAGTGTGTGACTGTGGTAACCCAGAACAGACCATGGAACATAAAATGACTCAATGCCCAATTCACAAATATGAAGGAGGCATCACAGCGATACACTCCGCTACTGCTGACGCAATTACCGGACTTAACCACCCGAATGCCAAATTATAGTAGTTGTTCTACATCAGGCATAAGAAGTGTTCAGTCATTCATGTAAATATCTAATAGTTTATTAATAATCTTCAAATGTCTAAATACTGTATGTGAACTATAAGTATGAATGAAGGAAACGGACAGATAGTTCTGACATTGAAATGTCCATTCAGGTGTCAACTTGGCTCAGTGCTGGCACTCTCTCCTGAGTCAGAAGGTTGTGGATACAAGTCCCACTCCATTCACTTGTGCACATACAACAGCCTGACAAAGTCGTACTCACCAAATCATACCTTACAGCCAATGGTGGTGGACAATTAAACAACTAATTGGAGAAGGAGGTTCCAAAAACATCCCCATCCTCAATGATGGGGGAACCCAGCACATCAGTGCAAAAGACAGGTCTTGAGCCGGAAGTGCCAAGTGGATGATCCATCTTGGCCTGCTCCCGAGATCCCCCGCATCACAGATGCTAATCTTCAGACAATTCAATTCACTCCATGTGATATCAAGAAAAAGCTGAAAGCACTGGATACAGCAAAAACTATGGGCCCTGACAACATCCCAGCTTTAGTACTGAAGACCTGTGCTCCGGAACTAGCAGCGCACTTAGCCAATCTGTTCCGATATGGCTACAACACTGGCATTTAACCAACAATGTGGAAAATTGCCCAGATATGTCCACTTCACAAAAAACAGGACAAATACAATCCAACAAATTACCAGACCATCAGTTTACTCTTAATCATCAGCAAAGAAATGGAAGGTGTCATTGACAGTGCTATCAAGAACACTTACTCAGCAATAACATGCTCAATTTGGGTTCCGCCAGGGCCACTCAGCTCCAGACCTTATTACAGCCTTGATCCAAACATGGACAAAAGAGCTGAATTCCAAAGGTGAGGTGAGAGTGACTGCCCTTGACATCAAGGCAGCATTTGACCGAGTTGGCATCAAGGAGCCCTATCAAAATTGAAGTCAATGGGAATCAGGGGGAAAATTCTCCACTGACTGGAGTCATACCTAGCACAAAGGAAGATGGTTGTGGTTGTTAGAGACCAATCATCTCAGTCCCAGGACATCACTGCAAGAGTTCCTCAGGGTAGTGTCCTGGACCCAATCATCTTCAGCTGCTTCATCAATGACCTTTCCTTCAACATAAGATCTTATGTCGCTGATGACTGCAGAGTGTTTGGTACCATCTGCAACCCCTCACTTACTGAAGCAGTCCATGCCAACATGCAGTAAGACCTAGACAACATTCAGGTCGGGCTGATAAGTGGCAAGTGACATTTGCACCACACAAGTGCCAAACAAAGACAATCTCCAACAAAAGAGAATCTAACCATCTCCCCTTGACATTCAACAGCATTACCATCACTGAATTCTCCTACCATCAACATCCTGAGGATTATCATTGACCAGAAACTTAACTGGACCAGCCACACAAATACTGTGGCTACAAGAACAGGTCAGAGGCTGGGAATTCTGTACCGAATAGCTCACCTCTTAACTCCCCAAAGCCTGTCCACCATCTACAAGGCACAAGTCAGGAGTATGATGGAATACTCTCCACTTGCCTGGATGAGTGCTGCTCTAACACATGAAGCTCGACATCATCCAAGACAAAGCAGTCTGCTTGATTGGCACCCCATCCACCACCTTAGACATTCACTCCCTCCACCACCGACACACAGTGGCAGCTATGTGTACCATCTACAAGATGCACTGCAGCAACTCACCAAGGGCCCTTCGACAGCACCTTCCAAACCCGTGACCTCTACCAAGTAGTAGGACAAGGACAGCAGACACTTGGGAAAACCACCACCTGCAAGTTTCTCTCCCAAGTCACACACCATCCTGACTTGGAACTAAAGCGCCATTCCTCCACTGTCATTGGGTCAAAATCATGGAACTCCCTACCTACCAGCACACTGGGTGTACCTACACCCCAAGGATTGCAGCGGTTCAAGAAGGCGGTTCCCCACCGTCTTCTCAAGGGCAATAGGTATGGGCAATAAATGCTGGCCTTGCTAGCGATACCCACGTCCTATGAAAGATTAAAAACCTCAAATTTTTAACCTGAAGTGCCTGCAGTCCTCTAGTAATATTCACATGCTTTGCTTAAGTTTATTCAGTAAGAAGTTGAGTCATAAAGAAAGGCAAGATTCCAGGTTTGATCCTTGATTTTGTCTCAGCTGCAGTGCTTTAACTGGCCTCACCATCCTTGTATTAGGTATGGGCGTGGGGCAAGGGAAAGAGGATGGGATAGGAAAAAGGAAATAATAAAAATCAGCCAATGCGGTCACAGATTGCTAGTGACTGACCACTGTTGGAAATGTGTTGTGAATGAAAGCATCAGGCTAGAAAAGGACCAGGGTTGGGTTATGATGCCACCTGTAGTTGAACAACCATTGCCAAGGCTTACACATTTTGAATAGCTACTTGGGTGTAGTTCGGAGTGAATCAATGCCTTCAGGATACAATAGATGAGAAAATAGGATGGGAGTGAAAAATTGGCAAGAGAGAGAAAAATAAATCACTGTCTTCTCTGACTCACCCCATGAAAGATGGCACTTGACGGATTAGTTCACAGTCATCATGGGTAAGATTCTGTACCCTGGCATTGGCTTCTTCTGGTGTACAGCACAAAACACTAAGAGGCTGGGAGTAGAGGTGTTCTAACAGAGATAGCTGGGAAAAGCAAGAGATTGCAAGAGGTGTGAGGAAAGAAATAAAAGATATTAAATAACCATAAATTTAAATTCTTGTCATCTAATCATCTGTTTTAAACTTGCTCAGCCTTGCCAACTTTGACTTACCTGAAAACCTTTAACAAAATTCCTCACAGAAAAATCATGGTACAAGAATATGCTGATTAGAACCTGAAGCACTTTTCCACTCAACTTAAAAGGGAATTCAGTTGTCAGCACCAACTGTGAAAGAGTACAAAAATAGAAAGAACATACATTTTTATAAAGAGTTACTCTCAAATGTCTGCATTAATAGGTACAGTATATGCATTAAATAATCTAAATTATAACAATTAGAAGTTAGAAACAAACTCCATATTGGTATTTGCAAATTCAAAGTTTGAAATAAAGCACCCTTATCTACTTTTTAAAAACATGTTGTTAAGCTTTTTACTTTTTCTATTACAAATAAAACATACTGTAGAATCATCTTCCTAATCTGTGAATGGCACACCAACTATAACCAAGACATCTGCTTAAACAAATTGTTTTAAACTTTTCTGTGTGGTGGAATCCCTTTGAAATATTGACACCATCCTGATGCCCCAGTACTACCCCTCCAAAAAAGAAGTGTTAGCGAGTTAACAAATGCAGAAACGCGATAACCTAGAGGGCCACTCAGCTGGATGAATGCAGCACTATAATACTCAAGAGGCTCAGTACCCTCGAGGACTCAGTTGTTGCACAGTGGCTGCAATATGTACACCCTGCACTGCAGAACTCAACAAAGTACCTTTGACAGCAGCTCCCTCCCTCTGAGATCTCCACCACAGAGAAGGTTAAGCATCATTTTCCCCTCCAAGTCACAGGTCTTGCTGACTTGGACGTAATATCGCCACTCTGTCATCACTGACAGATCAAAACCCTGAAATTCTCTACTAAACAGGGAAGAATGATCACCACGTGGCCTGCAGCAATTCAAGGAGAAAGCCCATCGTCACTTACTATTAATGAGCAATGAATGCAGACTTGCCATTGCTGCCCACAAGTCAAGAACAGACTTTTTAAAATCCAGTTTGATCATCTGTGGCTTCTACTTTGAGAGCAAAATACAACATTTACATTTGCAACTTGTACTCTCTCATAACTGGTCGAAATTCTTCCATCTGCTTCCGGAAAGAAATGATTCCAGAGCCCAACTCAAAAATGTCTTTTTCTTTACTCTCAGTTTTTATGCTGATGAAACGTTCTCAGCTTGTGTGTGATTGTGACAGTATATTCTGACAGATTGCCCCAACAAAAGAGAACTAAAGGTGTATTTAGGGAACTACCATCATTCTATGGCAAAATTTCAGTTTACTCCTACTCAACCTTCCCTGCTTAGGTCATCCAAAAGGGGACCAGGTGGGTGGAAGCTTTCCTTGTTCCAAACTAAGCAAGGAAGTGTTTAATTGGACTATGCTATATGCTACTTGGATATTAGTTACATTTCTACTGCAGGAGCTTCTTGGTGTTTCCATCTCAGCCATATGCACGTGCAAGTTATTAACAACAGAAACTCTTAGCAGTTCTTTCAGTTTGCCCACAGTGGATCTGGGGAATCTCTAGCAACAGGACCCAGTAGACAGTGAGCTGTGTCTAAATTGACACTAATTTGTGCACAAAGACATTTCAGGTGAATCCTGCCCCAAAACAGTTGAACAGATGGAGAATTTAATCAAACTGGAGTTAGTCTAACCACAGTTCCTCCGACAATTTGATGTGACCCACGGGCTTGGGGCAGTTTGCAGTGTAATAGTGCAGTGGATCGGCTTGATCTGCATGTCTCATGGTAATCTGTGAAGGAAGGTCTTCAGCACTTCATCACATACTGCGTCCATCGTCCCTCATCCAACTCCTTGTTCAGAACTTTCTCTTTAGTTTTAAGCATCTTTAGTTTTTTTTTAAATAAGGAGGTTTTACCCTCTAAATATACTACCCCCATGTTTTAGTTGTGATTCAAATGAAGCCTCCTGCCCAGTTCAGCTAATATCAGTCCAAGCTGGCTGCCAGGTGGTGTACAAGAGGGGCCTCCAGACAATTCTCCTGCTCTGTGGTGAAGTTGCAGGTCTCTGCTCTGCCCCTCACCAGAATGAAATGACAGAGACAATGAACTCAGCAGCAGAACTGTAGCCTAGTCCTCCAGTGTCTATTTCCACATAACAAAAGTGAAAAGAGTAGACATGTCCTTTCCATAAGGAAATCAAAGCTTCAGAGTGGCTTGGGGACATTTATAAGGCTGCATTTACACTACAATGGCCATCAGTGAGAACATAGGAATAAGAGTAGGCCATTCAGCCCCTCAAGCCTGTTCTGCCATTCTATTATTTAATGGCTGGTCTGTATCTTAACTCCATCTGGTTCCGTAATCGTTAACACTCTTGCCAAACAAAAACCTATCAATCTCAGTTTTGAAATGTTCAATTATCTAGCCTCAACAGCTTTTTGGAGAGTTCTAGATTTCCACCACTTTTTGTGTGAAGGAGTGCTTCCTGACAACAACCTTGAACAATCTAGATCTATTTTTAAGTTTGTGCCCCTTTGTTCGGTAGTGGTTTTGCGTTGAACTTAGTTTTCTAGTGCAAATTTACTCCCTCCTTCAGGCCCTTAAGCCAGATTTACACTATAACTTTAGCACTGGTGCAAATTAAACTATCAATATAGTGTAAATGCTTCTAAAGTGGTCCGATTCTGCAGATAAATATGAGGTTATCCACTTTGGTAGCAAAAACAGGAAGGCAGATTATCTGAATGGCTATAAACTGAGAGAGGGGAATATGCAGCGAGACCTGGGTGTTCTCGTACACCAGTCGCTGAAGGTAAGCATGTAGGTCCAACAGGTGGTAAAAAAGACAAATGGTATGTTGGCCTTCATAGCGAGAGGATTCGAGTACAGAAGCAGGGATGTCTTGCTGCAATTATACAGGGCCTTGGTGAGGCCACACCTGGAATATTGTGTGCAGTTTTGGTCTCCTTATCTGAGGAAGGATGTTCTTGCTATAGAGGAAGTGCAGCGAAGGTTTACCAGACTGATTCCTGGGATGGTGGGACTGACGTATGAGGAGAGATTGAGTCGGTTGGGATTATATTCGCTGGAGTTCAGAAGAGTGAGGGGGATCTCATAGAAACCTATAAAATTCGAACAGGACTTGACAGGGTAGATGCAGGAAGGACGTTCCCGATGGTGGGGGAGTCCAGAACCAGGGGTCATAGTCTCAGGATATGGGGTAAACCTTTCAGGACTGAGATGAAGAGAAATTCACCCAGAGAGTGGTAAGCCTGTGGAATTCGCTACCACAGAAAGCAGTTGAGGCCATAACATTGTATGTTTTCAAGAAGGAGTTCGATATAGGTCTAAAGGGATCAAAGGGTATAGGGCGAAAGCGGGAACAGGTTACTGAGTTGGATGATCAACCATGATCATAATGAATGGTGCAGCAGGCTCGAAGGGCCGAATGGCCTACTCCTGCTCCTATTTTCTATCATCTCTCCTTACTGCAGTAATTGACTGCTTGATCAACAGTGCAATACCACCTCCTTTCTTACCCCCTCCCGTCATGCCTGAAGATTCTATACCCTGGAATATTGAGCTGCCATTCCTGCCCCTCCCTCAACCATGTCTCTGTGACAGCAATAATATCATAAACCCATGTGCTAATCAATGCCCTCAATTCATCTGCCTTACTAGTAAGACTCCTTGCGTTAAAATAGATGCAATTCAGACTTGCATTTTTCACTTGTGCCTTAACAGGTCTATATTTGCTCTGCCTTCCAGACTGATTCAGTTTCTCTTCTATATTTGACTGTGCATCACCCACTACTGTACCTTCACTCTGTATCCCATCCCCCTTTCTGCACACATACAGTCTAAAATCCTATCTGGGTCAGTACAAGTACACAGTGGACCAGAAAGGGGAAATTAAAGCTCAGTCCCACCAACCCCTTCCAAGACCATGTACAATCTATCCCTTGATGAATTGTATTCCATCCGCTTCATTGTCAGAGGGAAAGTGCTGAATAAACATTCCTTGCTCCTCAGTAGTTATCAAGTAAAATTGCAGAATATTCATCTATTCTTAAGGTGATACTGGAGAAAGGAAAGGGAGAGAGGCAAGAGGAAAAAGGAAATATTAAATGTTGCAATTGATGTAACAGTGCTGGGATTGCAAACAACATTTCGTTTTAAGAATAAAAAAAATTTGCTTTGACAAGAACTGAACAGTTCACATAAAAGAAGCCACTTTGGAAGCATGGCCCTACAGTGAACTACTTCGGATAAACAAGGACCATTGCAGGTTGGCATACAGTACTTTCAACAGTTCTTTTTCAATTAGCAGGTAGTGGTTACCTTATCAATAACTGTAGCCAAGTGATCGGTGCAGGAAAGAGACTGGAAAAGCTCAATACAGAGCAACGAGGAAACTGCATGGGGCAGCATTCGGTGTATGGTGATCGGAGATGTGGCAATTCCAAAAACCAGCACCAGTGGGAGTTGCTGGATGTAGTTACTGAAACATTAATAAAAAGATGCAGAATTAATGACGACTTCTTCGTAAGACATTTATAACCTGTCTGGAAATATCATGAATCAACCTGATTAGACCTATCAACCTACAATCCCTATTTCAACCTATTTCTTTCCACAAAAATGTATCCACTTGCTTGGAATATACAAGAAAAAAACACACATATTTAAAGTTTTGACTGGAGACAACACTTCACACAGAGGGTAGCAGAAATCTGGAACTCCCAGAAAGGCTGTTAATGCTGAGTCAATGGAAGCTTTCAAGACCCAAGATCGACAGATTTTTGTCAGGTAAGAGTCTCGAGGGATATGGAGCAAATATAGATAAGTTGGGGTTCAGGTACAGATCAGCCATGACCTAACTGAATGGTGGAATAGAATAGAGTGCCTGAATGGCCAGCTCCTGTTCCTATGATCCTGATTTGCATGGTAAAGATGGGCAGGATACTCATCCATTTACAGACCTACCTGAAGATGACTTCAGACGTGCCATGGGCATCAGTGAGATGGACGAGGTGTCCCTGCCCCAATTTTCAATTCCTACCCTTTTCATGTGCAAATTGGATGACTGAGTTGAATTTCTTCCACTAAGAGTACCTTGGCCCCTTTAGTTTCTCTCTTTCACTGTGCTTTATCCAGACCATGAAGTTCAAATACTTTAATTACTTTGTAAGCTATTTATTTTTCCAGGTTCACTTGGTCCCATCATTGCTGACTACCAAACCATTTCAAATTTTAAGAGCAATTAACTTTCCCCCTCAAAAATAATGTTTTCTAGGTTATTTAGTTACACTTAGTGTTAAACACTGTAATTTAAGGAGCTCTTCAAATTCTTTACAACCAGCAATATAAAATAAGCTTTTGTAATCTGCTATTACCTGCTGATGATGATGAAGTCCTGCAGCACTTTGGGTAGGAAGCTCTCAAGGTCTTTGAAGATGATGACAATGGGAGGGGCCTGATCTTGCCCAAGAGAGGAGAATTTCCTCTTCTTATTTGGGCTATTTGAGGTAGATTTCTACATCAGGACAAAGTACATTTAAATTAATCCCTTTCAAGTAAAACCAGGCCTCTAACTGATATTCGTGAGGTTAATTAAAAAAAGTCATTGCAGGAAAACCAATAAAATCCTCTTCCCCTAATTTGAAAAGAAAAAGTTAAAAAGTTATGCCGTGCCACAAAAAGGCAACCCCGAATTCCTCATCCCTGCTATATTGCTGTCAAGCAGAGGGGAACTATTCACCATGGAGCAGGAGAGACTGGGGAAGGCAGATCGACAGGGAAGGGCGAAAGAACCCATAAAGAGAGAGTTGTCCCAGGCTACCTCTGCAGTTGAAAGTGGCCTGGGAGCTGGTCAACTGCCCTCCTGGCCACCAGCAAAACCAGAGCAAATAGGAAGAAATATTTGATACGATCAAAAAACAATTTGAAAATGAATACAAATTGTAAATAAAGGACTTGCATTTAGTTATATAGCCCCTTTCACAATCTCAGGACATCCCAAAGCACTTTAAAACCAAATCAGTTCTGGTCACCACATTACAGGAAGGACATAATTGCTCTGGAGAGAATACAGAGGAGATTTACAAGAATGTTGCCAGGACTGGAAAATTGCAGCTATGAGGAAAGATTGGTTCAGCTCGAGTTGTTTCCCTTAGAACAGTGGAGGCTGAGGGTTGACTTAATTGAGGTGTACAAAATTATGAAGGGCCTAGATAGAGTAGACAGGAAGGACCTGTTTCCCCTAGCAGAGAGGTCAACTACTCGGGGGCACAGATTTAAGGTGACTGGTAGAAGGATTAGAGGGGACTTGAGGAAGAACTTTTTCACCCAGAGGGTGGTGGGTGTCTGGAATTTGCTGCCTGGATCGGTGGTGAAGGCAGAAACCCTCAACTCATTTAAAAGTGCTGTAACCTACAAGGCTACGGACCAGGTGCTGGAAGGTGGAATTAGAATGGGGGTGGAGGGGGGGGGGGGGGGAAAGGGGCTAGTTTTTCAGCCAGTGCAGACACGATGGGCGGAATGGCCTCTTTCTGTGATGTAACTTTTCTATGGTTCTATGATGTACTCTTGAAGTGTTTTCACTGTTGAGACAATGATTTCAAAAGGAAACTGGATTGGCAATTGAAGGAAAGAAACTTGCAGGGCTACAGGGGTCGAGCAGGGGAGTGGGACTGACTGGATTGCTCAGTGGAGAGCTGGCATGAACTTGATGGGCTGAATGGCCTTCTATGCTGTAAATGACTCGACAACTCCATATGGAAATGCAACAATCCAAGTTACACATAGTAAGCTCCCACAAACAGCAATGTGATAATGACTGGATCATCTGTTTTCATGGGGCTGGTTGATAGATAAATATTGTCCAGGACAAAGGGCAAACTCCCCTGCTCTTCTTCAAATGGTGCCATGGTATTTTTTACATCTACCCGAGAGGGTAGGCAGGGCCTCAGTTCAACATCTCATCTGAAAGACGGCACCTCAGACAATGCAGCACTTCTTCAGTACTGCACAGAAGTGTCAGTGGCTTGAACTCTCAACCTTCTGACTCAGATCCAAGAAGACTAGCACTGAGCCAAGGCTGACATCCTGATTGTAAATAAAAGCAAAATACTGCGGATGCTGGAAATCTGAAATAAAAACAAGAAATGCTGGAAATACTCAGCAGGTCTGGCAGCATCTGTGGAGAGAGAAGCAGAGTTAACGTTTCAGATCAGTGAACCTTCTTCAGAACTAGCAGATATTAGAAATGTGAAAGGTTTTAAGCAAGTAAAGCAGGGGTGGGACAAGAGATAACAAAGGAGAAGGTGCAGAGAGGACAAGGTCACAGAGAATAACCGACCAGAAGGTCATGGAGCAAAGGCAAACAATATGTTAATAGTGTGTTGAAAGACAAAGAATTAGTTTGTTCAGTTTGCCTACCCACTGTTTTTTTTCATGCTTGTGCTTGTGGCTGTTCAGTTTTCAGTCCATTAACACCCCATCTTTACTAATGCTTTGTCTTTCAACACACAATTAACATATTGTTTGCCTTTGCTCCATGACCTTCTGGTCGGTTATTCTCTGTGACCTTGTCCTAGCTACACCTTCTCTTTTGTTATCTCTTGTCCCACCCCCGTTTTACTTGCTTAAAACCTTTCACATTTCTAATATCTGCTAGTTCTGAAGAAGGGTCACTGAACTGAAACGTTAACTCTGCTTCTCTCTCCACAGATGCTGCCAGACCTGCTGAGTATTTCCAGCATTTCTTGTTTTTAATCCTGATTTTAAATATGCATTAAAAATACAAAGACAATCATGAAGACGGCTTTAAAAAAAAAAACAGGTATGCTGTGAGAACGCAATATATACAAAGAAGAAATTTATATAGTACATCCTCAGGACATCCTAATGGGCTTCACGTGCCACGAAACATATTCAAAGTTGAGTTATTGTTGTTAAGTAGGGAAACCTAGCAGCAAATTTGCACATAGCTGGTTCCTACAAACAGCAATGAGATGTTTTTAGTGATTTGATTGTGGTATAAATGTTGGTCAGGATGTTGAGAGAACTCCACTGCTCTTTGAATAGTGCCATGGAATCTTTTACACCCACTTGAGGGCAGATGGGGCCTCGACTGAACATCTCGTTCAAAATATCGCATCTCTGACAGTGCAGTACTCCCTCCTAATCTAAGCTGACATTTCAATGTAGTTATACACTCAAGTCTCTGGAGCGGGAACTCTCAACTTTCTGACTCAAAGGCAAGAGTTCTAAGCACTGAGCCAAGGTTGATTTTTTGTAGTGAGTCAGATCCCAAGTAGGATCTGGTTTATTGCAGAATGCCTTTCTTTATTTTTACGCCTTTTATTTGTCTTTGGCAAAACAGTGCTGCTTTGATTATGGAGTTACATTATGGTGCTCTCAGCCTTGCACAGCTTGAAACATAAAGGAGAAATGATGGGAATGTAATTATAATCAATTAGTCAAATCAGTCAGAAATCAAACATTCTCAAAGCTGGATGACAAGAATGATAGTTGTCAGAAGCTGAGGCATCACCGCAAGAATTCTGCTTGTGGCTAAAATACTAACTAGTGACATGGAAAATGCACTGATGCTCATAAAAGTCAAACCCTCACAAGTTGCTTAGGTAGTCCTCATGTGCTTGGAAATATGTCAATAATAATAAAAAGGTGGTTGCTGTCATTTACCTGTGTCGTAGCATTGTACCATGCAGACAGGGAGGCCATGGAGCAATGTATTTTTCTTTGGGAGAACTGAACAGAATGGTGCACACCCTCCTCATCTTCCTCTTCGTCATTCACACTTCCACCCATGAGGTTCATCAGAACTTTCTGTAAAACCTGTTTCACAGCTAGTCAGAAAAATAAAGAAGCACCATCAGGCAGTAACTGACACAGCTAAGACACGGGGGGTGAATTTTTAGGCCCCAAGGTGGGGCGGGCACACGCGCGGGGAGGAGGCGTAGAATTTCACGCCGCCTGCCGGCGCGCTGTTTCCCCGGCTCCATTTTCTGCCCCGGACCATTTTCCCGGAAGCTGGATGTTTGTTGTTGTTGGTGGAGGGGGTAGGGAAGGAGGAGAGTGGCAGGGTGAGGCAATGGGTAGCTGATTCAACTAATTAAAGGCCTATCTGGGATTTTCCAATTGGCATCCAGGTCCCCGGAGGCGGTGGTGAATAGGCCACTGCCTGGAGGTGGCCCTCTGGTGGCCACTGACCAGGGGGTCAGTGCTCCAGGCAGGTTTAGTGACCCTCCCTGCCTGCCTGGCTTCAGCTGCAACTACAAACCGCCCTGTGGAGGAAATCCCCCTCCACAATGGTAGCCCGGCTGCTGATTCTATTTTTTATTTTAAATTTTAAAAAGTTGGAGATGGCAACTCCATCTTGGGGTTTCCTCTCCCTCACTAACCAGCAATGACATCCTGCTGTTGCTTTCAAGCTGGAGGGCTCCTGTTGGCCCTCTAGCTTAGAGAGCCCACCCACTGTCTTTAATTGGATGACGAGCCCACTCTCTGGTTACTAATTGGCTAACTTGGGGAATATCACAGATGAGGGACTGATCCCCATACCGTGCAGGCTTCTGACCCCCACTCAGCCTGATAGTGGGGTCCTGAAGCCTGCAGGGAAAATTGATATTTTATAGTATTACATATGATGTCAAATAAGGAGAACAAGTTATTCCATGGCCATTTTAAACACCAGGCAGCGCTGTACTAGCAAATGCATATTCGCCTGTTCCACTAAAACGTCACAGTCTGTGCTGTTCAGGCAACTGCCAGGACTAAAGATGGAGCTGCTCAAATAATCACAGAAAGGCAACATAAACCCATTGTAGCACATTATAGCCGGAGAAGGGGGGGGGGGGGGGGGGAGGTGGCGGGGGGGCGCGCGGTGGCATGGGAGTTGGAGAGAGCAGGCTGGGGGGGTTGGAAAGAGCGGGCCATAGCACTCTCCGGCTGCTCCCACACCCGCAGCCACCAAGGTCTTCGGCTGCTTTCTCCCAGCATCCCCCCCCACTCTCTCCCCGCGTTACGTGATGACGTCTTCTGCACGCGCCAGCCAGTCCAGACAATGCGGAACGCCACACACGCGCAGAGAGCGGGAGACCGTTTGCACAGCCTGATGACGTCAGCGGCCGCCTGCATTGTCAGGAATCACTTTGTTTTTTCTTATACATTTTCAAATTATCTTCAAAAAGTGTCAGATAACACACAACCCAGTGGAACAGCACTATCTTTTATCAAGAAATGCTGGAAATACTCAGCAGGTCTGGCAGCATCTGTGGAGAGAGAAGCAGAGTTAACGTTTCAGGTCAGTGACCCGCAGATGAAGGGTCACTGACCTGAAGCGTTAACTCTGCTTCTCTCTCCACAGATGCTGCCAGACCTGGAGTATTTCCAGCATTTCTTGTTTTTATTTCAGATTTCCAGCATCCGCAGTATTTTGCTTCTATCTTTTATCAAGTTCGTCAGATCTTAAAATATCTCTAGTTTCAGTGGCTCATCACTCTGACAGTCCCATACAACTGAAAATATCAAAAGTAGCCCCTTGCTTGCAGTGGCATTTATAAACAAAAAGAAAAAATATATAAACAAATGGGGCTGAACTTTGTTCTGGCAACAGGGGTCCCGCTGGTGGGCCTAAAGGTGGGGGGAGGGTGTGGGGGAACCGCCTTGGTCCTCCATTGGACTCCTGTTGCAATTCCATGGTGGACAGAAAATTAATTGCCTGTTGTCGGGGACACAGTCCCTTTAAGGGACGAGTTCACACCTCCTGGCCAATCAGAAGGCTGGCAGCTCTACAGCACTGTCAGCACCATTAGGAGGCCCTGCGGTACCAAGGAAATCGGAGACCGAGGGAGGGATATGTGGGGTCAGGGTCGCCAAGGCCATTGAGACAGGGTGATCGCTTTACCTGGCGGCATCCTCATATGTTGGTCCCCTCCGCCTTCTATTAAATTGACGTGGAGGTGGGAAAAGGCCCTTAAGTGGCCATTTAAGGGCCTCAATTGGCATGGGGTGGGAAGGCCGTCCTTGACCTTCCTCGCCCCGGACTACATCGGAAGGAGTTGGGAAGGCAATGGGCACTCCGCACCCCCTCCTTCCGTTGCAATTTTATGGGTCCCCTGCTGCCACCGTTCCCATTTCTCGGGGGCCCATATAATTCATCCCATGGAGTTGGAGCAAGTTTTATAGTGGGACCCCACAGCTAACTTGTAATGACAAGCACAAGTTGAATTAACTCCATTTTCATCACTGCAGAGATGGTGCAGGAAGGAGGGGTTCAGATTTTTGGGACATTGGGACTGGTTCTGGGGGAGGTGGGACTATTACAAATTGGACAGTCTACACCTGGGCCGGACTGGAACCAATGTCCTTGGGGGTGCTTTTGCTAACGCTGTTGGGGAGGGTTTAAACTAATGTGGCAGGGGGATGGGAACCAAATGAGGAGGTCAGTGGACAGTAAGGAGGTAGTAACGAAAGCCTGTAAGGAACTAGATAATGAAGTCAGCATGACTAAGGGGAAGAGTAGGCAGGGAGCAGATGATGAACGCAAAGGGACTGGTGGTCTGAGGTGCATTTGTTTTAATGCAAGAAGTGTAGTAGGTAAGGCAGATGAACTTAGGGCCTGGATTAGTACCTGGGAGTATGATGTTATTGCTATTACTGAGACTTGGTTGAGGGAAGGGCATGATTGGCAACTAAATATCCCAGGATATCGATGCTTCAGGCGGGATAGAGAGGGAGGTAAAAGGGGTGGAGGAGTTGCATTACTGGTCAAAGAGGATATCACAGCTGTGCTGAAGGAGGGCACTATGGAGGACTCGAGCAGTGAGGCAATATGGGCAGAACTCAGAAATAGGAAGGGTGCGGTAACAATGTTGGGGCTGTACTACAGGCCTCCCAACAGCGAGCGTGAGATAGGGATACAAATATGTAAACAGATTATGGAAAGATGTAGGAGCAACAGGGTGGTGGTGATAGGAGATTTTAATTTTCCTAACATTGACTGGGATTCACATAGTGTTAGAGGTCTAGATGGAGCAGAATTTGTCAGGAGCATCCAGGAGGGTTTTCTAGAGCAGTATGTAAATAGTCCAACTCGGGAAGGGGCCATACTGGACCTGGTGTTGGGGAATGAGCCCGGCCAGGTGGTTGAAGTTTCAGTAGGGGACTACTTTGGGAATAGTGATCACAATTCCGTAAGCTTTAAAATACTCATGGACAAAGACGAGAGTGGTCCTAAAGGAAGAGTGCTAAATTGGGGGAAGGCCAACTATACCAAAATTCGGCAGGAGCTGGGGAATGTAGATTGGGAGCAGCTGTTTGAAGGTAAATCCACATGTGATATGCGGGAGGCTTTTAAAGAGAGGTTGATTAGCGTGCAGGAGAGACATGTTCCTGTGAAAATGAGGGATAGAAATGGCAAGATTAGGGAACCATGGATGACAGGTGAAATTGTGAGACTAGCTAAGAGGAAAAAGGAAGCATACATAAGGTCTAGGTGGCTGAAGAAAGACGAAGCTTTGAAAGAATATCGGGAATGTAGGACCAATCTGAAACGAGGAATTAAGAGGGCTAAAAGGAGTCATGAAATATCTTTAGCAAACAGGGTTAAGGAAAATCCCAAAGCCTTTTATTCATACATAAGGAGCAAGAGGGTAACTAGAGAAAGGATTGGCCCACTCAAGGACAAAGGAGGAAAGTTATGCGTGGAGTCAGAGAAAATGGGTGAGATTCTAAACGAGTACTTTGCATCGGTATTCACCGAGGAGAGGGACATGAAGGATGTTGAGGTTAGGGACAGATGTTTGATTACTCGAGGTCAAGTCGGCATAAGGAGGGAGGAAGTGTTGGGTATTCTAAAAGGCATTAAGGTGGACAAGTCCCCAGGTCCGGATGGGATCTATCCCAGGTTACTGTGGGAAGCGAGAGAGGAAATAGCTGGGGCCTTAACAGATATCTTTGCAGCATCCTTAAACACGGGTGAGGTTCCAGAGGACTGGAGAATTGCTAATGTTGTCCCCTTGTTTAAGAAGGGTAGCAGGGATAATCCAGGTAATTATAGACCGGTGAGCCTGACGTCAGTGGTAGGGAAGCTGCTGGAGAAGATACTGAGGGATAGGATCTATTCCCATTTGGAAGAAAATGGGCTTATCAGTGATAGGCAACATGGTTTTGTGCAGGGAAGGTCATGTCTTACCAACTTAATAGAATTCTTTAAGTGACAAAGTTGATTGATGAGGGAAGGGCTGTAGATGTCATATACATGGACTTCAGTAAGGCGTTTGATAAGGTTCCCCATGGTAGGCTGATGGAGAAAGTGAAGGCGCATGGGGTCCAAGGTGTACTAGCTAGATGGATAAAGAACTGGCTGGGCAACAGGAGACAGAGAGTAGCAGTGGAAGGGAGTTTCTCAAAATGGAGACGCGTGACCAGTGGTGTTCCACAGGGATTCATGCTGGGACCACTGTTGTTTGTGATATACATAAATGATTTGGAGGAAAGTATAGGTGGTCTGATTAGCAAGTTTGCAGACGACACTAAGATTGGTGGAGTAGCAGATACTGAAGGGGACTGTCAGAGAATACAGCAGAATATAGATAGACTGGAGAGTTGGGCAGAAAAATGGCAGATGGAGTTCAATCAGGGCAAATGCGAGGTGATGCATTTTGGAAGATCCAATTCAAGAGTGAAGTATACAGTAAATGGAAAAGTCCTGGGGAAAATTGATGTACAGAGAGATTTGGGTGTTCAGGTCCATTGTTCCCTGAAGGTGGCAACGCAGGTCAATAGAGTGGTCAAGAAGGCATACGGCATGCTTTCCTTCATCGGACGGGGTATTGAGTACAAGAGTTGGCAGGTCAGGTTACAGTTGTATACGACTTTGGTTCGGCCACATTTGGAATACTGCGTGCAGTTCTGGTCGCCACATTACCAAAAGGATGTGGATGCTTTGGAGAGGGTGCAGAGGAGGTTCACCAGGATGTTGCCTGGTATGGAGGGCGCTAGCTATGAAGAGAGGTTGAGTACATTAGGATTATTTTCATTAGAAAGACGGAGGTTGAGGGGGGACCTGATTGAGGTGTACAAAATCATGAGAGGTATAGACAGGTTGGATAGCAAGAAGCTTTTTCCCCCAGAGTGGGGGATTCAATTACTAGGGGTCACGAGTTCAAAGTGAAAGGGGAAAAGTTTAGGGGGGATATGCGTGGGATGTTCTTTACGCAGAGGGTGGTGGGTGCCTGGAACGCGTTGCCTGCGGAGGTGGTAGACGCGGGCACGATAGCGTCTTTTAAGATGTATCTAGACAGATACATGAATGGGCAGGAAGTCAAGAGATACAGACCCTTAGAAAATAGGCGTCATGTTTAGATAGAGGATCTGGATCGGCGCAGGCTTGGAGGGCCGAAGGGCCTGTTCCTGTGCTGTAATTTTCTTTGTTCTCTACCATTGATAACAGTGCCTACAGCTGCCAGGCCCTAAGCTCTGGAATTCCCTCCCTAAACCGCTCTTCCTCTCTCTCCTCCTTTAAATCACTCGTTATTTGTCCTAGCTTTTGGTCACCTGTCCTAATGTCTCCTTATGTAGCTCGGTGTCAAATACTGTCTGATAATGCTCCTGTGAAGGGTCTGAGGACGTCTTTACTACATTAAAAAAGTGCTATACGAAGGGAAGTTGTTGATGTTATTGTTAGCTGAATTTCACCTCCCAGTTTCCTCTATAAACAATTGAAAACAATCACCTCGGAAGATGGCTTGGTCTTCTAGCACAAAAATTCTCCCTGCTCGTTAAAACTATCTGCTTAACTGATTCTGAACTCACAAGGGAAATTTAAAATCAAATTACAGAATAAAAAAAAAAAGAGTTTTTATTTTGCATCTTTTGGGAGTACAAACATGAGCTCGGGAGGAAGCAAACTCGAACGTCGAGCCTAGGTTTCAGCACAAAATCTCAGCTGAATACAATATAAAATCTCAGCTGGCATGCAAATAATGGCCAAAACACGGAATATGGACACAAGTGCTGCAGAAAATCTAAGATTGCACTCGTTTCTGATTATCTGACGCAGAAAGTACAAATTAGGTGTTGCATCAAAGTAGACCTGTCCTTACTTGTACACTCTTTTCCCTGCAGAGAGACCACATGCGGTGTAAGCGACTGCTGCAGAAGGTCTGATAAACTTTGAAATGTCATTTCATGGTCAGGCACATTCACACCTGCAGGATAAAGGGATGAACAAGAGACAAATAGTACGTTTGCAAAAAGAGAGGTGCAGGTGCACCACACAGTTTTGCAGAGATGGACAAGAAAATGCTTTACTCATAGCCATTGACTAATTTCCGCACCCCTGCCCCCCCACCCATCAAAAATAATACTTCATCTCCTTGCACAGCTATAGCTAAATTGCCCGCCAAAATAAACTAGTTAATTGATCCCTGTGGGGTGAGACTGCCGTGCTGTGCTCTGATATAACCACAATTACAACAAATATGTCAGAATGGCAATTTGAAAAATTATGAATTTCTCAACAGTTCTTCCTGAAATTATTCACTCATATGGGAAAGGAAAATTAGAGGTAATGTCATCCCCAAGCTGCCCCACCAATGGACTAGATTTCAGCAGCCCTGGTGATGGGCTGCATGCCTAGTCTGTGCTTGATAGATAACAAAGGAATTCAGATATCAATAAAAGAGATGCAGAATACTTCATTAATCAGCATGTTGGAACTGATCACTAGGGAGCACAGTTTCATCTGCTCATTTTTTTTTTAAGGAGAAAAGCAGGCACGAACTTGAAGTGCAGTTATTCACATCTTCTTTCCAGTAAAATAGTAGAGAAGGAATTCTACCTGTACATTTGTATTTTCATGGTGACCTATCATAGCATGACAAAAGTTAAAACCAAAATAAATCCTCATCAGCTCTCATTTTCCATTCTCAGAGAAGGCAGCTGCAGTTTACAGAAAAGAAAAACTTTTCAAGTTTCCAATCAGTGTCAATGTCCTTAAAATATCATTTTTTGGCAAAGTTACATTTGTAACAGCAGCACCAAAAGAAAAAACAAATTCTACCTCTCGAACTAGAGATCTGAAATTTAAAATTATCCAGGCTGGAACCTGCAATCCCAAGACCAAAGAACACAATAAAAGACAGCAAGAAAATAATGGAAATACACACGATCAGTATGTGTAGAAGAAAAGACTATTACTGCTCTCCTTCGGAACTGAAAGGATAAACATTTTAAGAGAACTGGAAAAATGGAAGGCAGGTGGGGTGGAAAACAGCAGATACTGTAATCAATGAGGAAGTTAACGTGTTGTATGACCTGTAACCCGTTTAAGCGATTATATGATATAAAAGATCATCCCAGTGAAGGAATGGAAAGACACCGAAAAAACAAAACATGTAGATGGCTAAGATGGTGAGAGAGACCCAAAGAACTAGGTAAGGAAATGGTGAAAATTGAAAGATCAAGACAGCCTGCAGATGGAGGTGCAAAATGAACGCTGAAATGCTGAAAGCACACAACAGGTATGTAATGTCCGACACGGAGGAAAAACACACAGGCCAACAGCAAGTGCACAGCCCTAACTCTTAAACCAGAATTGTGCGCAACAAAGGGAGCTCAACCACCTCCACACCCCCACCCCATGCCCTGGGTTACCAAAAAACAGAAGGATTATATCTAAAGTCTGAAGCTAAGACCAAAGGGAAGTAGGGTGGCTGCAGGATGATGACATTGATGCTAAAATTTGGATTGAACTTGGCTGGACTGAGAGGTCAGAGTGCATATCAGGATAAGGGAATTGAATTATGGCAAATCACAGGAAGCTCAGGGTCACATTTGTTGACAAGATGAAGGGGTTTGGCAAAGCAGTCAGGTCTCCCCAGTGTAACACAGACTGCACAGTGAGCAGCAAATACTAGATAGGTGGAAGCTGCCTCACACGGAAGGAGTCTTTGGGGCCCTGGATAGTAAGATAGAAAATAGGAGCAGGAGTAGGCCATTCGACCCTTCAAGCCTGCACCGCCATTCAATACGATCATGGCTGATCGTCCAAACTCAGTACCCTGTTCCCGCTTTCTTCCCGTATCCCTTGATTCTTTAGCCCTAAGAACTATATCTAACTATCTCGTGAATATATTTAATGATTTGGCCTCAACTGCTTTCCATGGTAGAGAATTCCACAGGTTCACCACTCTCTGGGTGAAGAAATCCCTCCTCATCTCAGTCCTAAATGGCTTACCCCTTATCCTCAGACTGCGACCCCTGGTTCTGGACTCCCCCGCCATCAGGAACATCCTTCCTGCATCTAGTCTGTCTAGTCCTGTTAGAAATTTGTAGGTTTCGATGACATCCCCTCTCATTCTTCTAAACTCTAGCAAATACAAGCCTAATCGACCCAATCTCTCTTCATATGTCAGTCCTGCCATCCCAGGAATCAGTCTGGTGAACCTTCGCTGCACTTCCTCCATAGCAAGAACATCCTTCCTCAGATAAGGAGACCAAAACTGCACACAATACTCCAGATGTGGTCTCACCAAGGCCTTGTATAATTGCAGCAAGACATCCTTGCTCCTGTACTCGAATTCTCTCACTATGAAAAAGGGTGGGGGTGTGGAGCTGGTTGAGCTCCCTTTGCACCTGTTTGCTTACCTTCAGCGACTGGTGCACAAGGACACCCAGTTCTCGCTGCACCTCCCCCTTTCCCAATCTATCGCCATTCAGATATTAATCTGCCTTTCTGTTTTTGCCACCAAAGTGGATATCCTCACATTTATCCACATTATGCTACATCTGCCATGTATTTGCCCACTCACTCAACCTGTCCAAATCACACTGGAGCTTCTCTGCGTCCTCCTCACAGCTCACACTCCCACCCAGCTTTGTGTTATCTGCAAACTTGGATATATTACATTTAATTCCCTCATCTATATCATTAATATATATTGTGAATAGCTGGGGTCCTAGCACTGATCCCTGTGGTACCCCACTAGTCACTGCCTGCCACTCGGAAAAAGACGCGTTTATTCCTACTCTTTTTTTCCTGTCTGCCAGCCAGTTCTCTATCCATGTCAGTACCTTACCCCCAATCCCATTTTGCAAGCTAAACTCTTATGTGGGACCTTATCGAAAGCCTTCTAAAAGTCCAAATACACCACATCCACTGGTTCTCCCTCATCTATTATACTAGTAACATCCTCAAAAAATTCCAGTAGGTTTGTCAAGCATGATTTCCCTTTCGTAAATCCATGTTGACTTTGTCCGATCATGTCATTGTTTTCCAAGTGCTCTGCTATTACATCTTTTATAATGGACTTTAGCATTTTCCCCACTTTCAGGCTAACCGGTCTATAATTCCCTGTTTTCTCTCTGCCTCCTTTTTTAAATAGTGGGGTTACATTAGCGACCCTCCAATCCATTGGAACTGTTCCAGAGTCTATAGAATTTTGAAAAATGACCAGCAATGCATCTACTATTTCAAGGGCCACTTCCTTAAGTACTCTGGGATGTAGATTATCAGGCCCTGGGGATTTATCGGCCTTCAATCCTATCAATTTCCCTAACACTATTTCCCTACTAATACTGATTTTATACAGTTCCTCCTTCTCACTAGACCCTATGTTCCCCAACATTTCTGGGAGGTAATTTGTGTCCTCCTTTGTGAAGACAGAACCAAACTATGTATTTAATTGGTCTGCAATTTCTTTGTTCCCCATTATAAATTCTCTCGTTTCTGACTGTAAGGGACCCACATTTGTCTTCACTAATCTTTTTTTCTTCACATATCTATGGAAGCTTTTACAGTCAGTTTTTATGTTCTCTGCAAGCTTACTCTCATACTCTATTTTCCCCTTCTTAATCAATCCCTTTGTCCTCTTTTGCTGAATTCTAAACTGTTCCCAATCCTCAGGTTTGCTTCTTATTCTGCCTATTTTATATTTCTCCTCCTTGAATCTAATACTATCCCTAATCTCTTTTGTAAGCCACAGTTGAGCCACCCTTCCTGTTTTATTTTTGCGTCAGACAGGATTGAACAATTGTTGCAGTTCATCCATGCGCACTTTAAATGCTAGCCATTCCCTATCCACTGTCAACCCTTTAAGTAACGTTCCCCAATCTATCAGAGCCAACTTGCGCCTCATACCTTAATTGTTTCCTTTATTTAGATTCAGGACCCTAGTCTCGGAATCAACTCTCTCACTCTCCATCTTCCCCAAGGGACCTCGCACAACAAGATTGTTAACTAATCCTTTCTCATTACACAATACCCAGTCTAGGATGGCCTGTTCTCTAGTTCCTCAACGTATTGGTTCAAAAACACCATCACGTACGCACTCCGGGAATTCCTCCTCTACAGTGTTATAGCTAATTTGGTTTGCCCAATCTATATGTAGATTAAACCCACCCATAATTACAGTTGCACCCTGATTGCATGCATCTCTAATTTCTTGTTTAATGCTATCCTCTACATCACCACTGCTGTTTGGGGGTCTATATACAATCCCCACCGTTTTCTGCCCTTTGGTGTTTCTTGGCTCCACCCATACAGATTCCACATCAGGATTCTCTGAGCTAATATCCTTCCTCACTATTGTATTGATTTCCTCTTTTACTAACAATGCTACTCCACCTCCTTTCCTTTTTTGCCTGTCCTTCCTAAATATTGAATACCCCTGGATGTTCAGTTCCCATCCTTGGTCACTTGGTAGTGAGGTTGATGGCGAATGAGCATTGCTAGCACTGAACTGCAAAGTGCCATGCGAAGAGAACAGAACGCTGGGTCGTGAAAGAGAGTATTGCAGAGGGACTGGTCTCACCACAAAGCAGAGAAGGAAGGGAAGAGGATGATGTGCATGCAGTGAGTTCATAGTGTAAATGGTAGCAACGTTACCTGGTAAATGTGGATGCTGGTGAGTTGAAAGACAAGGGAGATCTTATCTGCACTTGCCTCATTTCCAACACTCAGTCTGATGGAGAAATTGAAAGAAATGTATAGAATCTCTACAGGAAGCAGAGAGGGAAGAATCAAAAATAATTGTTGAAATAGTGGGCTTCCACAGTAATCTAATACAGGCCCACTGCCAATGATACAGAGAAAGAACTTCAGAAAGGGAAGAGCTTACTAGACTGATATCTGGAATGAGCGGGTTGTCTTACGAGGAAAGGTTGGACAGACTGGGCTTGTTTTCACTGGAGTTCAGAAGAGTGAGGGGAGACTTGATTGAAGTTTACAAGATCTAACGGGCGGCACAGTGGCGCAGTGGTTAGCACCGCAGCCTCACAGCTCCAGGGACCCGGGTTCAATTCCGGGTACTGCCTGTGTGGAGTTTGCAAGTTCTCCCTGTATCTGCGTGGGTTTTCTCCGGGTGCTCCGGTTTCCTCCCACAAGCCAAAGGACTTGCAGGTCGATAGGTAAATTGGCCATTATAAATTGTCACTAGTATAGGTAGGTGGTAGGGAAATATAGGGACAGGTGGGGATGTTTGGTAGGAATATGGGATTAGTGTAGGATTAGTATAAATGGGTGGTTGATGTTCGGCACAGACTCGGTGGGCCGAAGGGCCTGTTTCAGTGCTGTATCTCTAATCTAATCTAATCTTGAATGGTCTTAGGGGGATGCCCTTTTAGGACAGAGATGAGGAGAAATTTTTCTCTCTGAGGGTTGTCCGACTTTGGAACTCTCTGCCTCAGAAGGTGGTGGAGGTGGGGTCAGTTAATATTTTTAAGGTGGAGGTAGACAGATTCTTGGTAGGCAAGGGAATCAAAAGGTTATTGGGGTAGATGGGAGTGTGGAATTCGAGACACAAACAGATCAGCCATGAATGGTGAAGCAGGCTAGAGGGGCCGAATGGCCTACTTCTGCCCCTAATTGGTATGTTTGTAGTTAGAGAGATGGATTGAATGAAGGGAGGCAAGGTTGAAAACTGGAAGCATAACTTGTGAAGTTCACAAGATCAAACTAAGAGTCAGAAGTACCACCAACACAATTAGCAATATAATAAAGGAACTGATCAGAAAGGAGGTCTCCACAGGATTGGAACAAAGAGTGTTTCATATATACTACAAATAGGCAGGCAAGGATGGGACCTATGCCAGTTCCAATAGCGATAGCCCACTCACTTCCTCCAGAAAAAAGGTAAGAGTTGTTTAAGGTGATCATAGACTGAGCCAGGCAGAGGAAGACGCTGGGAGATGAAGCCTGGTTGGTCTGTTGTTCAAGAAGTAAAAATCTAAAGCACATTATTTCAAACAAGTCAGACAGCTCAACTTTAAGCACTTACTAAAACTGTTGATCATAGTCTCACCCAAAACATTAATCTGCATATCTCCTTGAGGTGTTTACTGGCCTGCTCAGTACTTTCAGCACAAAGAACAAAGAACAGTACAGCACAGGAACAGGCCATTCGGCCCTCCAAGCCTGCGCCGATCTTGATGCCTGTCTAAACTAAAACCTTCTGCACTTCCAGGGTCCGTATCCCTCGATTCCCATCCTATTCATGTATTTGTCAAGATGCCTCTTAAACATCGCTATCGTACCTGCTTCCACCACTTCCCCCAGCAGCAAGTTCCAGGCACTCACCACCTTCTGTGTAAAGAACGTGCCTCGCACATCCCCTCGAAACTTTGCCCCTCGCACCTTAAACCTATGTCCCCTAGTAACTGACTCTTCCACCCTGGTAAAAAGCTTCTGACTATCCACTCTGTCCATGCCACTCATAACTTTGTAAACCTCTATCATGTCACCCCTCCACCTCCGTCGTTCCAGTGAAAACAATCTGAGTTTATCCAACCTCTCCTCATAGCTAATGCCCTCCAGACCAGGCAACATCTTGGTAAATCTCTTCAGTACCCTCTCCAAAGCCTCCACGTCCTTCTGGTAGTGTGGCGACCAGATTGCACGTAATATTCTAAGTGTGGCCTAACTAAAGTTCTGTACAGCTGCAGCATGACTTGCCAATTTTTATACTCTATGCCCCAACCAATGAAGGCAAGCATGCCGTATGCCTTCTTGACTACCTTACCCACCTGCATTGCCACTTTCAGTGACCTGTGGACCTGTACGCCCAGATCACTCTGCCTGTCAATACTCCTAAGGGTTCTGCCATTTACTGTATACCTCCCATCTGTATTAGATCTTCCAAAATGCATTACCTCACATTTGTCCGGATTAAACTCCATCTGCCATTTTCCGCCCAAGTCTCCAACCGATCTATATCCTGCTGTATCCTGACAATCCTCATCACTATCCGCAACTCCACCAACCTTTGTGTCGTCCACAAACTTACTAATCAGACCAGCTACATTTTCCTCCAAATCATTTATATATACTACAAACAGTAAAGGTCCCAGCACTGATCCCTGCGGAACACCACTAGTCACAGCCCTCCATTCAGAAAAGCACCCTTCCATTGCTACCCTCTGTCTCTATGACCGAGCCAGTTCTGTATCCATCTTGCCAGCTCACCTCTGATCCCGTGTGACTTCACCTTTTGTACCAGTCTGCCATGAGGGACCTTGTCAAAGGCTTTACTGAAATCCATATGGACAACATCCACTGCCCTTCCTTCATCAATCATCTTCGTCACTTCCTCAAAAAATTCAATCAAGTTAGTGAGACACGACCTCCCCTTCATAAAACCATGCTGCCTCTCGCTAATACGTTCATTTGTTTCCAAATGGGAGTAAATCCTGTCCCGAAGAATCCTCTCTAATAATTTCCCTACCACTGACGTAAGGCTCATCAGCCTATAATTTCCTGGACTATCCTTGCTACCCTTCTTAAACAAAGGAACATCATTGGCTATTCTCCAGTCCTCTGGGACCTCACCTGTAGCCAATGAGGATACAAAGATTTCTGTCAAGGCCCCTGCAATTTCTTCCCTTGCCTCCCTCAGTATTCTGGGGTAGATCCCATCAGGCCCTGGGGACTTATCTACCTTAATGCTTTGCATTTTATCTTAGACTTCCAGCATTTGTGTTTTTTTCTTTTCTATCTTTACTATATAAATTTAGACACGTCCGTTGACATCAGAAATCAATGCACTTACCCAGAACAATTGCTGCTGTGGGAATCTCACTGCACCGCATCCGATAACTCCAATCATTTACTTTTGAATGAAGTTGAGTGTGGGATTTTTTAATAAATGATAATAAGCTATCAAATATCTTCTCATTTAAATTATCTTGCAAGCTCTGTAATTTAAAAAAAACACAAAATATAATGCCTGAAAATAACAGATTAATCCAAAAAAACCCCAGCTATTGATGTCAAACTGCCCCAGCAAAAGAAAGTGCCTTCAAATTATCCTCAGCACACAGGTGGCTGTAATTTCTGCCAGGATTCTCAATCTTCCACTGCAATTTTGGTGGAAACCCCAGGGAAACGGCATAAGCAGCCATTTGTGTGGGTTCTCAGGGGTTTCTGTTGAAGTTACAGTCGCAAAATTGAGAACTTTGCAGAAAATCTATCCCAGGATATCAGCCTCAGCATATTCTGGCAATTAGGCCTCAGTCTTAAAACAACAGACCAAGTGAAACACAGCCGGACCATTAGCAACAGAATAATGTACCCTGCATAATGCAGCACATTCCTGTCATTGTAAAACACTGTATCTTACCTAAGCAAGGCTACAGATCCCCAAAATACTTAGTAACTCAAGTTTTTTAAAAATTCATTCGCAGGATATGGGCGTCGCTGGTGGACCAGCATTTATTGCCATAACCAAATTACCCTTGGTACAACTGAGTGGCTTGCTGGGCCATTTCAGAGGGCAGTTAAGAATCAATCAATCAATCAATATCAATCACATTGCTGTGGATCAAGAGTCACCTGTCGGCCAGATTGGATAGGGACAGTGGATTTACTTCACTAAAGAACATTAGTGAACCAGATGGGGTTTTAAGACAATCCAATAGTTTCATGGCCACCATTACTGGATACTAGTTTTTAATTCCAGATTTATTTAATTAATCAAACTTAAATTATCTAGCTGCTGTGGTGGGATTTGAACTTATGTCTCTGGAATGCAAGTCCAGCAACATAACCACTATGCTACAATACCCCAATCCTCTCCGTGGATTGCCACCTTGACGTGGTGGAGAGGCTTGTGCGTCCCGGTGATCCCTTGAGCGATGTTGTCGGGAGCTCCTTGCTCCTGGTAGGGCCTCCCATGGCGGCAAGGTCAGGGGAAGGTGTCATATAAAATGCATTCCCCAAAAAGTCCTCAACGGCAGGACATGGAAAGGAAGACTGTGCATCTCACTGGCTGTGAAGGCGGCTGTGGCAATGGAGGATTGGTGACGGGGAGAGCACTGTGAACCTGGGAGTCCCTAGTCAAGAATCTACACACAGGCGACAGATACATGAAGGTCGTTGGACGTGTGTTGGGATTACAGCAGCGAGTGTTTTGACAACAAAGACCTCCACAAATCAACAAAATTCTTAGTGTACGGAGCAGTTGTCGTCACCACACTCCGGTACTGCAGCGAGACCTGGACTGTGCATCAGCGACATCTAAGAGCACGAGAGAAATTCCATCAACTTTGCCTCCGCTGCATCCTCCGGATTCTACGGGAGGACCGTTGAACAAATGCTGGTGTCCTTATTGAAATCAGATCCACAAACATTCAAGCAGAACTCCTGCAAAATTATTTCTGATGGACTGGCCACTGTGTCTGCATGGCTGACAATCTTCTCCCCCTACCAGGTCTTGTTTTCACAACTCTCAAATGGCCAACATTCCAGTGGAGGACAAAGAAAATGCTTCAAAGACACTCTGAAGCTCTCCTTGAAGTGTGGCTGTATCGACCTTAATGAATGGGAAGAGCTTGCTACCAACTGATCAGAATGGCGATACAGGTCCACCAAGCTGCATCATGCTTCGTGTCCCAACGCCTCAATGATGAAGCAGAGATGGAAAGAAAAGGAAGCAAATCCTGCACTCTGGATCCCACTACCTCGCGGGAAAGCCTGCCCCAAGTGCCCAAAGATCTGTGGGTCGAAAATCAACCTGCTCAGTCACGTGAAGACCGATGGCAGAAACTTACAACACTGAGTAGATGTCCTCAAATCGGGGAGACATCGATGGCGACAGTACCCCCAAGTTTTCAATTAATTGTATTTTAAAATAAAAAATGGCACATTCTGATACTTAATCTACTAGTTTTGCGTATATTCAGAGTAAATGCAGTGTTTTTACATTACATGAGTCTTTCAGCATGCAACATTTTTATTTGAAACTTTGGTTGTACTTCACAGGAAGTATGGGCACTACACACAAGATGAAAATTAGTCCATTAAAAAAAATCCATCTGAACTGTGCACCCGTGTCTGTAACAAACCCATTTTACAGGGTCTGCAGCAGTTTGGGTATTTGCGTACTGTAACAAGACAAAGCAAGATTTCATGTTTTGCAGTTACCTCACCAGGCTGCATGCCTCGATCTATTTTAAAAACTGGCTTGTTCAAACAGAAAGAATCTATGCTGCTTAGCGTAAGTAAAGCTTAAGAGTGTTTTCAACATAACAACGCTTCAGTAGATAATATACACACCTCGTGTTGAATGTGGACTGAAGAAGAGCACAGCCGAGATAGTGGCTGTGGAAATATGGCTTCTGCCAGGCATTATTAATCATTAATTCATTCTGAGCTAAAGAGTGAACTGGGTAAAATAAAGAAAGGCGTAAATTTGTGCACAAGAATTAAATTTTCAGCAAAGCTTTGAACCAAAGGTCAAAACTGAATTCTAAGTAAACAAAACTTAAAATGTTGAAGATTTGTTGAAACTCCAGCTTTACCAATTAGGGTGGCACAGTGGCGCAGTGGTTAGCACCGCAGCCTCACAGCTCCAGGGACCTGGGTTCGATTCTGGGTACTGCCTGTGCGGAGTTAGCAAGTTCTCCCTGTGACCGCGTGGGTTTTCGCCGGGTGCTCCGGTTTCCTCCCACAGCCAAAGACTTGCAGGCGATAGGTAAATTGGCCATTGTAAATTGTCCCTAGTGCAGGTAGGTGGTAGGGAATATGGGATTACTGTAGGGTTAGTATAAATGGGTGGTTCTTGTTAGGCTCAGACTCGGTGGGCCGAAGGGCCTGTTTCAGTGCTGTATCTCTAAAAAAAAATATATAGTATTCTATTGACCCGGCATATTACCATTTGGGATGATCAGAGCATGGATCATGCTGCATCCATTTAAACAGACAGAAAGTGGTGGCCTAAGGATCCAACATGGCAGGCAGCATGTGCAATCTCATTCCACACCAGATGTGCAGCAGCCACACAATGATAACAGTTCCTCCACAAGGCTCCACAGCACATGCCTGAAATGTGTTAGGCTCTCTGCAAATGCAGATGGGTTGGGATCGAACGCCTCTTTGAGGCCCCCCTCTGGATTGCTCATGACCGCCTAGATGCTGCTGGCCATTTCTTCAGGTGACTGGCAGCCAACTCAACGGAACTGCTGGAAGATGCCATCAGAAAGGAAAGTTTGAATTTTTTTTTTTTTTTAAAACTTATCTTACTGTGGAGCTAGGAAAATCAGAAGTTCTCCTCCTAGCTCCACATTAAATCCATGTGCCATTGCCAGCTACATCTTGTCCAACCCCCATTGCCCCACCTCAGAACTCTTACTTTACCTCAGCTGGCATTCAAGCTGGTCAATTTTGCTTGTCTTGGGACAAGCAAGCTGCGTCCGACAACAAATGGTGCTTGCAGCTCATCGGTTATAAGCAAATTAGGCACGCCAACCAGTGTGCTGTGATCCTGTCGCCAGTCTCGTTCGGTGTGTAGTATGCGCTACACCAGGATTGCATTCCAATTTGAGCGTGCTCCAATTCCTAGGCCCATATCTTTGCAGAAATTGATTTAAATCTCCAGCCTTTGTAATCGCATTTTATCCATTAAAATTCTTAAAATCACTGTTGCCATGCAGAGCTTTCTCAATCTAAACACGGGCGAGAACAAAGCCATCCTGTTTGGCTCTCACCAGCAACTACACCCTAGTCTCAGATTCCATCTCTCTCCTCTGTTGTTTGTCAAGGCTGAATCCACACTGCCCTGCTTGATCTCAAATGGAAATTCAAACCCAATTCATCCCAAAGAGTGCCCATTTCTATCTTCAAAACATCATTCACCCCACTGCTACTGAAACTCTCCACCGTCTTTAATTCACCAACTTTCCCAGCACGCTCCTTAGCTCCACTTACCATCCAGCTCAAGTAAACTAAACCGTACCAACTAACGTTCATCCATCTCCCCACCAGTACTCATTGGGCTGAATTTTACCTTGGGCAGATGGGAATTCGCCACCTGCTTCTGCCTAGCCTGGGGATCCGTCCCGTATTTTACGGGTCCCCGGGCTTTAATTGGCCCAAGGCAGGACTTCCACCCACTTGAGGGAGGTGGTCCCGCCTCAGTGAGCTGCCGGCCAATCAGCGGGCTGGCAGCTCTTAGTCTCAGCAGCACCACCGGGAGCGGTGGCCACTGCTGGGACTGCAGCCCAGCCAATGCCATGGACCCTGGAGCGTTGAGTGAGTTGGTCATGCCTCACCAGGGGGAATCAGTCCTTCCCTGGTGAGGCTGGAGTGGTAGTTTTGGGGGGGGGGGGTGCGTCTTGGGTCCCATGGGTGGGTTGGGAGGCGGGGACGGCCCTCACTCGGACACCCTGTGCCCGACTGCCATGCCCCCACCCGAGGCAGCTATCGCTGGACGGCCTTTCACGTCCCCAGCACGCCCGCTTGCCACGGGTAGAATACCCATGAAGGTGGGCACTTAAGGGCCTTGATTGGACTCGGGCGGGCGGGCAGTTTCCCCCCCGACGCCTGACTGCCGTAAAGTCAACCGGAGGCGGGAGGAGGGCGGGTAGGCCTGCCGGAGCCTCCCGCTCAATTTTACGCTGTCCCCACATCACCAACTGACCCGCGGTGTAAAATTCAGCCCATTGACTCTGTCTCTCTCACATCGTACTGATTTTAATCTCCACTTCCTCATATACAATTTCCACCTTTCCCTCATTCTATTCTTCCTCTCCAACACTTCTAACTTTGTGACCAAGTTCACATCCCCTATTCTTCTGATTCTGGACTCTGTGCATCACCCTCCGCTCCAGGACTGGCTGCACAGCCTTCAACCATTGAAAGAAAATTTCAGCATATAGGGTTGCAAACAATTTAACCTTAAACATTACTCCAAACCTGCAAGTGCCATTGTTGCAACCACCTTCTCCAACTCTGTGACACTTCCTGCTCAGATTAGCCTTAGAACGTTTTAATACCCAACAATGTGGAAAATTGCCCAGGTATGTCCAGTCCACAAAAAGGTCAGGTCCAATCCAGCCAAATACTGCCCCATCAGTCTACTCTCAATCATCAGCAAAGTGATGGAAGGTACTGTCAACAGTGCCTTCAAGTGGTACTTACTCAGCAACAACCTGCTCACTGATGCTCAGTTTGAGTTCCACCAGGGCCACTTACAGCCCTGGACCAAAAATGGACGAAAGAGCTGAATTCAAGAGGTGAGGCGAGAGTGACTGCCCTTGACATCAAGGAGCCCTATCAAAACTGGAGACAATGGGAATCAGGGGGGAAATTGTCTACTGGTTAGAGTCATAACTAGCACAAAGGAAGATTGCTGTGGTTGTTGGAGGCCAATCATCTCAGTCCTAGGACATCCCTGGAGGAGTTTCTCAGGGTAGTGTCCTAAGCCCAACCATCTTCAGCTGTTTCATCAAATAACCTTTCCTCCAACATATGGTCAGAGATGGGGATATTCGCTGATGATCAGTGTTCAGTACAATTCGCAACTCCTCAGATACTGAAGCAAGATCTGGACAACATTCAGGTTTGGGCTGATAAGTGTGGCATGATAACTTGCCACAAGTGCCAGGCAATGACCATCTCCAACAAGAGAGAATCTAACCATTTCCCCTTGACATTCAACAGCATTGCGATCGCTGAATCCCCCACTATCAACATCCTGGGGGTTACCATTGACCAGAAACTTTACTGGACCATCACATAAATACTGTGGCTACAAAAGCAGGTGAGAGACTGAGAATTCTGCAGTGAGTAACTCACCTCCTGACTCCCCAGAGCCTGTCCACCATCTACAAGGCACAAGTCAGGGTGTGATGGAATACTCTCCACTTGCCTGGATGAGTGCAGCTCCGACAACACAAGAAACGAAACACCATCCAGGACAAAGCAGCCGCTCGATGGGCACCCCATTCACTCCCTTTACCACCAGAACAAAGGGGCAGCAGTGGATAACAACAAAGAACAAAGAACAGTACAGCACAGGAACAGGCCATTCGGCCCTCCAAGCCTGCCTAAACTAAAACCTTCTGCACTTCTGGGGTCCGTATCCCTCTATTTCCATCCTATTCATGTATTTATCAAGATGTCTCTTAAACGTCGCTATCGTACCTGCTTCCACCACCTCCCCCGGCAGCAAGTTCCAGGCACTCACCATCCTCTGTGTAAAGAACTTGCCTTGCACATCCCCTCTAAACTTTGCCCCTCGCACCTTAAACCTATGTCCACTAGTAACTGACTCTTCCACCCTGGGAAAAAGCTTCTGACTATCCACTCTGTCCATGCCGCTCATAACTTTGTAAACCTCTATCATGTCGCCCCTCCACCTCCGTCATTCCAGTGAAAACAATCAGAGTTTATCCAACCTCTCCTCATAGCTAATGCCCTCCAGACCAGGCAGCATCCTGGTAAACCTCTTCTGTATCCTCTCCAAAGCCTCCACGTCCTTCTGGTAGCGTGGCGACCAGAATTGCACGCAATATTCTAAGTGTGGCCTAACTAAAGTTCTGTACAGCTGCAGCATGACTTGCCAATTTTTATACTCTATGCCCCGACCGATGAAGGCAAGCATGCCGTATGCCTTCTTGACTACCTTACCCACCTGCGTTGCCACTTTCAGTGACCTGTGGACCTGTACGCCCAGATCTCTCTGCCTGTCAATACTCCTAAGGGTTCTGCCATTTACTGTATACTTCCCACCTGTATTAGACCTTCCAAAATGCATTACCTCACATTTGTCCAGATTAAACTCCATCTGCCATTTCTCCACCTAAGTCTCCATATCCTGCTGTATCCTCTGACAATCCTCATCTCCACCAACCTTTGTGTCGTCCACAAACTTACTAATCAGACCAGCTACATTTTCCTCCAAATCATTTATATATACTACAAACAGCAAAGGTCCCAGCACTGATCCCTGCGGAACACCACTAGTCACATCCCTCCATTCAGAAAAGCATCCTTCCACTGCTACCCTCTGTCATCTATGACCGAGCCAGTTCTGTATCCATCTTGCCAGCTCACCTCTGATCTCGTGTGACTTCACCTTTTGTACCAGTCTGCCATGAGGGACCTTGTCAAAGGCTTTACTGAAGTCCATATAGATAACATCCACTGCCCTTCCCTCATCAATCATCTTCGTCACTTCCTCAAAAAACTCAATCAAATTAGTGAGACACGACCTCCCCTTCACAAAACCATGCTGCCTCTCGCTAATAAGTTCGTTTGTTTCCAAATGGGAGTAAATCTTGTCCCGAAGAATCCTCTCTAATAATTTCCCTACCACTGACGTAAGGCTCACCGGCCTATAATTTCCTGGATTATCCTTGCTACCCTTCTTAAACAAAGGAACAACATTGGCTATTCTCCAGTCCTCTGGGACCTCACCTGTAGCCAATGAGGATACAAAGACTTCTGTCAAGACCCCAGCAATTTCTTCTCTTGCATCTAGATACAAGATGCATTTCAGCAACTCACCAAGGCTCCTTTGACAGCAGCTCTACCACCTAGAACGACAAGGGCAGCTGTAGCATGGGAACACCGTTACAGACAGGGAGGAAATGATAGGAGTGGTTTCCTTTTTCACCTCTCAACTGACCGCAGACAGAGTTTTTATTAGAATTGTGTTTTAATCCCTTGAATCTTTTCATGGTCAATAAACACAAATGACAGATTTTCCCATCAGGTTTAAAAAAAATAAATGTTTAATAAACAAAACCCGAAAATTTGCAACTTCACACACACACACACACACACACCAGAAAAGTTGACGATTAAAAGATAGCATGCATTTAAGTATGTTTTAAAATAAAATCATTGTGAAACCTTGCTTGTTTACCCGGCAGGAAAATTTGAGCAGTGCAGACCTGTTCTTCCTTTTCTCCTGGTTCACTGGAATCAAGCTTTGGAGAGTTTCAGGTGGACGGATGCTTGGTTGCAGACTTCTTTGGTTAAAACTCAGACAGTCCGATGACAAGGATCCTGTTTCAATCTCCATGGTGGGGAGCCGTCAAAGGTCATCTTTTCGTCTTTGCGTCTTGGCAGTTTTTAAAATGGTATTCAGCAGGGTCTCCTTCTTGGCTGGAATAGATCTCTCTCAGCCTCCTGACTGGCTGGCTTTCCGTCTTCTGCTCTGCTCTGGGTTCCCGCACTGAAAATTCTCTTGTTTATTACAACATTCTTATCAGGCTTGCTTCCTGCCAGGTGACCAAAAAGTTGCTCTCCTCTGGTGTTTTCATACAATGTCTCGAGATGTGTGGCAATTGTTAGACAATGCTGTTTGAATGTTGCTCACCTTACTGAAGTGGTGTTTGGTCACACCTATTATCCAGAGTTTGAGTCTGGAGACTCTAAGTCTGCAAACATCAATGTTAGTCCAATTAGTTGAAAAGGTAGCCATTAACATTGACTGGGTGATTAGCATTTCTCATGCTTTCTTCAAGGCTGGTCTAGACATGGTGGTGGCTTCGCAGTACAGGAGAGGTCTCGTGATCTCTTACTCCATTTTGTCTGGTAGCAAAAGTTTGTCTATTTTTTGGAAGGTTAAGTTTCCAACTCATTTTTTATATAGTTCATAACTGTCCCTTGTGTGTGCGTGACAACACCACCAGCTGCAAGTTCCTCTCCAAGTCACTCACCATCTTGACTTGGAAGTATATTGCTGCTCCTTCACCGTCACTGAGTTAAAATCTTGGAACTCTCTCCTTAACAACACTGAGGGTGTACACCAGGTGGACTGCAGCAGTTCAAGAAGGTGGCTCACCATCACTTTCTCAAGGGCAAAAGGGATCGACAATAAATCATGTTTTGCTAGCAATGCTCAAATCCCATGAACGAACATGAAAAAAGGAGTTATGTAAGCACAGTGTGGGAGTAGACAAAATAGGGAGGATTTTATGTAGGCGACAGGCATCTCAGCCACCAGCTGAAGTGCTGGCGAGAGCCCCACATTGGCTCCTCTGGGGAAGGCCCACCGCATTATGTGCAAATTAGGCACTTAAGTGGACAGCAGCAGAGCTTCCCTGGGATTTAGGACCCTGGCGACAGAAGTCCCACCTGCTGACAGCTACCAGCTAATCAGAGGCCAGCAGCTCTTTTACTGAGCAGCGCCACCACGGAGGCAGTGGCTGCTGCCAGTATTGGACCCATCAGAGGCGAGGGACCCAAACCACAGGTGAGTCAAGGTGAGAGAGGTTGTGGGGTGAGGGTCGCAGGGGAGGGGGATGTAGGGGGCTTGACAGCAAGGACAGGGGTTGACTTTCAGAGGGCACCCCAACCCTTCCTGATGCTGCATTCCTCAATCAGGCACTAAGTGCCTTTGAACGAGGGACCCTCCAACTGGGGAGCTGGCAAGCAACCTGCAAAGGTTTACCTGGCGTGCTCCTTGTATGGCCACAGGCCCACCCACCGCTGGGCTAATTGCGGCAGCGGCGGGATGAGCCTCTTAATTGGGCATTAAATGCCCAGCTAAGGGCCTCAACTGGCGGCGGGATGGGAAAGCCGTCCACAGGCCTTCCTGTCATAAGCTTAATTAGGATGGAGGCAGGGGGACCGCATTACCATCCCGCCCAATTAAATGCTCTCCCCGCCTCCAAACTCGCCGCAGGGGAGAGCATAAAATTCACCCCATGTGTGTAATGTTTCCTGATGTGACACCACAAAATTCCATTCCAATACAATCATTTATAGGAATGGTTGATTGTCGATGTTGCTGCTCATTTCTGATGCCATGACAAAACAGCTGAGGAGTTCTACACAAAATATCAATTGTTTATCACTATTTAAAGTGCAAGGAATAGGCTCGCGGCACCAAAAGGTGCACAGCCTTTATTTAGGATAGTTAGGATTATAAAGCAGCTGTGAAGGAGAGCAAACCCGTTTAATGACTAACAATGCCCTCCCATCTCTCTCTCTTCCTTATACTAAGAGCAAATGGAAACTGCATATCTACAATAAAAACTACTGAAATTATCTGATTAATTTGCACCGAATTAGGTTCCCAGCACAATTAAATTCAGTGATCCTAGGCTACATTTATTTAGACAGAAGAACAGCAATGATCCAGTGAAGTGCAGAATGCTTAAGTGGAAAGAGCAATTTTATGATCATATAAATCAATTAATGACACCTTCTGTTGAATTCAGTCCAGCCTTGATGCATTATTAAAATCTAACCTAGACTCCTATAGAAGAGCTTACCTCGGTTTCCTCTTTCAGCTGTTGCCATAGCGACTCGTAAGTACTAAACCGCAACGTGTCATTCACTGAAACAGCTTTGCCTTTATTAAAGAAGTCAGCTATAATATAGAAAGCAGAGTGTATATTTGGTCAGATTAAACAAGACATGATACATATCTCAACTACTCAATAAGCAACAGTTCTCATCAACCGTCCAACCATTAAAAGCTCCACACAAAGTTTTAGAAATAAATATTTTAAAATACAATACAACCTTTCCTACTTTCTTTATATATTCAGTAAATACCTTCTTTATCCAATATAGGCAAAAGGTCCAATCGTGAGCTGGGCAGATTTTAACAATGTTCAGCTTGACTTCAGATGGTAAGTTTTTGTAAGTTACAACCAAAGTGGATAAATAATTTAACTGCAATTCTAACTAAAACTCAATGTATGTTTTCAGATCATAGAAAACTGTTCTAACTCACATCTGATATAAATAAAATTTGATACATGGGACACTGGACCAGAATGGTATGCCCCCGCCACCCCCCACGCACCCTGGGAGCAGGCGGAGAGGTGGGGAGGAGGGCGTAAAATTGGGTGGGACGTCAGGGTGCCTCACCTGTTGCCTACCCGCTTCCACCAGTATTTTACCAGTGGCATGGAAGTGGCAGGCAGGTGAATCGAGGCTCTTTGGGGTTATTTGACAGCCACTTATAGGCCTCTTCCGGATGCTGATATTTTACCAGCGACGGATGGGCACTTCACCACTGGGGAGGCCTCCCTGTAAAACAGAGCAGCCTCCCTGTGGCCACATTGGGGGTGGGGGGGGGGGTGGGGTGGTGGTCTCTCCTGATTGGGTACCCACCACCCCGCAGCGGCAAGTGCCACCCCTGCTGTAAGATTCCTCCCCCCACCTTATCCTCGCAATCGACCCTCCAACTCCTCACCGGGGCCTGCTTCATTGCCCCCTGGCGATTCCTGACCTGCACTCCAGGCCTCCTTGATGACTGCTGCTCTGGGGACTGCTGCAATCCCAGCAGTGGACACTGCTCCTAGTAGCGCTGTTGGCCCTCTGATTGGCTGGCCGCTCTTGGAGGCAGGACTTCTTGCCTTTGAGGGGTAGAAGGAATGGCCTCAGGGAATTAACTGCCTGAGGACTGTAAAATATGGTCGGGGGTTCCAGGGCGAGTGGAGGCAAGCTCACCTTGACTTTCCAGCCAGAGGGCGGGGCCATCGCCTCCTCATTAAATTCTGGCCATATTTCCTTGAAAACTCTTTGGTATCTGCTGTATCACTTACCTCAGTAGGTGACGCTGTGATAGATATGACCAATGTTAAAGGAGGCACATATTTTATAGGTTGAATATATTACCCATTGATCTGTTTTTTTTAAAATTCCTTGATTAAAATTTTAACTTGAACGTACCAGCCCCTCCTAAAATCTGGATGTGGACTTGACTATTTTTGCCCAGAGCTGCGAGTTGAGTTTAATTGTGCAGCCTTATTGTGCCATGTACTTAGGTAACATTAGGTATTTTTGTCTTCACCTGCTAGCAAGAGGACAAACTTCCAAAACAGAGTTTTTAAATTAAAAATAGTCTGCATGTGGTGAAATTTGAAAAAAAATAAACTATTCCGGTTGCACACCTGTTGTAGCTTTTTTTTGTGCTTTATAAACTTTGAAAAAAAAAGGAAGATTAAACTGAAGGGGACAGAGATACAAGTAAAAGGGCAGACAGAAAAAGTAGAAATTTGAAAGTAAAACAAACCTCAGGATAGGAACAGGGGAGCAAGAAGATAGGAGGGAAATGTGAGGGGGTGACTTTGTGGCATAGAATGGATGAAGGCTTAAGAATGAGGTGACTGGCAGCGAAGCAAGGGGCAGAGGAAAATAGAGGGGCTGGCAGTACCATTCAAAGAAGAGGTGGGGCAGTGACGGGCATACGTGTGATAGGGAGGAGAATGGGTAGTGGGAAGATAAAGGGATGGGGTGTAATGAGGTGATAGGAAGCATGAATGATTGGGGAAGGGGATAGGAGGGCAACCACTGGGGGGGGGGGGGGGGGGCCACATTTTCCCCATAATCCTCACCCCAAATGCAGTCTGCAGTCATTGGCGGCTGCTTTCCTCATCACATGGCATGCCACCTACTACCTCCCACCCAAAAGGAAAGAAGAAAGGGCATGAGAGGAGATTGGAAAGAAACTAGAGAAAGATGCGAGTTGAGGGTGAGGGTAGGAAGTAACTTGAAGTAGGTTTGGCTTGGTGGGCAAGAGAAATAGGGAGGGAAGAACAGAGGCAGTTTAATGTCTCAATCTGAGGATAATCCCGTAGTAGTGAGCAATTTTTTCAAAGGAGAGCAAGGCCTAATTATGCTTGATGTGGTCCAGCCAGACATGGAGATGGATGGCTAAACCAGTTGTGCGCCAGATATTTTCAAGTCTTCAGGCAGATGAGAACACAGATAGGTTAAAACCTGCAGCAAGAGGCAAACTTGAAATTGGAAGACATGTTTAAAGCCTTGTATTTGTGCTAATCTTTTGTCACATTTAACATAGCAGTGTATGTAAAACAAAACAATTACTTCATTGATATAGTGGAGCATTGGGTAATATTATTGGCACATTTTTTTTTGCACATAGTGTAGTTCTTAATTGGCTGCAAGGTGCTTTAGAATGTCCTGTAGTTGTGAAAGGTGTTGTATAAATCCAAGTTCTTTTTTATTTTACTGTTCACATTTACAACGGGCAAAATAAATTGTTCTGAATAAAAAGTAGCTAAGTGCTGATGGTGGGGGGGGGGGGGCAGGAGTGATCATTACAATCAAATAAAATCAATATTTTGTACTTAAAAGACTTTTGACTACTTGCTAAATAAATTAAAAAAATGGAAATATAGACAGTAGCAACTCTTCTTCTTCTTCGGCCTCCTTGTCTCGAGAGACAATGGGTAAGCACCTGGAGGTGGTCAATGGTTTGTGGAGCAGCGCTTGGAGTGGCTATAAAGGCCAATACTAGAGTGACAGACTCTTCCACAGGCGCTGCAGATAAAATTGGTTGTCGGGGCTGTTACACAGTTGGCTCTCCCCTTGCGCTTCTGTCTTTTTTCCTGCCAACTGCTAAGTCTCTGACTCGCCACACTTTAGCCCCGCCTTTATGGCTGCCCGCCAGCTCTGGCGATCAATGGCAGCTGACTCCCACGACTTCTGATCAATGTCACAGTACTTCATGTCGCGTTTGCAGACGTCTTTAAAGTGGAGACATGGACGACCAGTGGGTCTGATACCAGTGGTGAGCTCGCTGTACAATGTGTCCTTGGGGATCCTGCCATCTTCCATGCGGCTCACATGGCCAAGCCATCTCAAGCGCCGCTGGCTCAGTAGGGTGTATAAGCTGGGGATGTTGGCCGCCTCCAGGACTTCTGTGTTGGAGATACAGTCCTGCCACCTGATGCCAAGGATTCTCTGGAGGCAGCGAAGATGGAATGAATTGAGACGTCGCTCTTGGCTGACATATGTTGTCCAGGCCTCGCTGCCGTAGAGCAAGGTACTGAGGACACAGGCTTGATACACTCGGACTTTTGTGTTCCGTGTCAGTGCGCCATTTTCCCACACTCTCTTGGCCAGTCTGGACATAGCAGTGGAAGCCTTTCCCATGCGCTTGTTGATTTCTGCATCGAGAGCCAGGTTACTGGTGATAGTTGAGCCTAGGTAGGTGAACTCTTGAACCACCTAGTACATACAAAACACTTCTGCTAAGATATGGCCTCGTGCACATCATTCCCCCGATGTTAGATTTTCTATCTCTACATTGTCATCTGAGGAAGTATGGGGTAGCAGCCAGGCATGAAAAACCAGGAGAGCTGCCCAGCACCACAGCTCCCAGTACTTACTGTGAACTTGCTTGTGCTCATCCTCAAATTGCCACTTTATTTCATGCTATTGTGGAATGCTAATTTTTTTCAGGGGTGGGGGAGGAATTAAAAATATGGGGAAGAAAACATAAACAAACAGGTGATCGAAAAAATGTGGAATGCCATTAAAAATAGCAGTGCATTTTGTTATAAAATACAGTACTTATTTACCCAATGTTGTACACATGAACTGCAAATAATTCTATCTAACTAAATTAGTGGGTACAAACCTGTGACAGATATCTTTCTCTTTTTGGAGTCTTTTGGCTTGAAAACAAAGCAACCCTGTATGGTAAAAGGAAAGAAAAATCAAACAGTCGGCAGCTACATAGTGTTACAATGCTTAACAGTGTGAAACAGTTCACTAATCTCAGACACTAGTAACAGATGAGGAGATGGTTAGGACTTTGAACAGCTGCCTACATTCATTATAAAAACTAAATACTACAGATACTAGAAATCTGAAATTAAAACAGAAAATGCTAGAAATACTCAGCAGGTCTAGCAGCATCTGTGGAGAGAGAAACAGAGTTAACGGCTGGAGGTTTACGCCACCCCAGCAAGCCAGATGATGGCAGGGGGGTGGGGGGCACGGGTGTTTGGCGTAAAATGGAACGGGAGGCTCCGGGAGGCCTTCCCGCCCCACTCCTGCTCCACTTTACGTGGGCCACGGGGGGGGGGGGGGGGGGGGGGGGGGGGGGAGGGCAGGGGGGAGAAGTGGGGGGCGGGAAATGGGCCCCGGGCCAATCAAGGCCATTAAGTGGCCAATTAAGGGCCTTCGCCCGCCTCCACAAGTATTTTACCTGTGGCAAGCGGGCGTCCGGTAGACGTGAAAGGCCGTCCAGTGATATCTGGCGGTCTTTCAGTGCGCCGGGGGTGGGGGGTGCCTGCCATTCGGGCACAGGGTCCCCGATTGAGGGCCACCCCTGCTTCCTCGACCACCCCCAGGACCCGAGAAGCACCCCCCTTTCCCCCAAATGACCACCCTTACCATCTGCCCGGCGAGGCAAACCAAACTTATCGCGGTCCTGGCTCCAAGTCCTTGGCTGGGATGCAGTCCCAGCATTAATCATGTTCCCGGTGGAGCTGGTGGGACTGAGAGCTGCTGGCCCAATGATTGGCCGGCAGCTCAGTGAGGCGGGACTTCCTCCAGCAGGTGGAAGTCCCACCTCTGAACATTTAAAGCCCAGGGACCTGTAAAATGTGGGTCGGATCCCCTGGCTGGGCGGATGCAGATTTGCCACCAACTTTTACATTGGTGGCCAGCTCTCGTCCGCCCGTCGTAAAATCCAGTCCAATGCTTCAGATCGAAAACCCTTCATTAGACCCTACAGTGTCATCAACCTGAAACGTTAACTTTGTGCCTCCATTAATTAATTTCTTGCGTTGTAACATTCCAGAGGAATTTAATTTAAATAAACTCAATCAAATGGAAGCATCATGGAGCTTTGAGGATACAGAGATGGAGAATATATCTCGTGTCTGCAAGTGGCTTGTAGGGTTTTGCTAATCTAGCTCTGGAACATTCAGGCGTACATATTCACAGAATAATACAGCGCAGAAGAGGCCCTTTGGCCCATCGAGTCTGCACCGATGCATTAAAGACACCTGACCTGTCTACCTAATCCCATTTGCCAGCACTTGGCCCATAGCCTTGAATGTTATGACATGCCAAATGCTCATCCAGGTACTTTTTAAAGGATGTGAGGCAACCCGCCTCTACCACCCTCCCATGCAGGGCACTCCAGACCGTCACCACCCTCTGGGTAAAAAAGTTCCTCTTCAAATCCCCCCCAAACCTCCTGCCCCTCACCCTAACCTTGTGACCCCTCATAACCGACCCTTCAACTAAGGGGAACAGCTGCTCCCTATCCACCAGACCACTATGACAAAAGAATCTTTTCCATTCCAAATTCCACCCCTCCTCCTGAAGCTGCTGACTCACGATGGGATACAGGTCCTCGGGTGCCTTGTCTAGGTGGCTATTCATGTATGGGTCTAGACAGTGCTTGCTGGCATGAAAATCAACAATGGGGAGTCCCTCTTCAGTTGAATCTGATCCTGCCCTCACCTTGCATCTACAAGATGATGGCATGTTTTCAAGTGAGAGCCACTGAACAGCAATCAGCAACAGGAACACTGGCTGAATTTTCCTCTCCAGGGCTTCAAGTGCTATAGCCAATTCATCTGAATCAGCGAAATCAGCACCTATCAGCAATTAAACTCAGTGCTTCCAAGTTTGTATGACTCAGCTACATGCTACCTTCACCAAAAGAAACCAAGAAGTAATAATTTATACAAAGAATGCTCACTGATTTAAATCAAATTAGCATCATGTCCATGGAGACAGACACATTGAAAGATAAGATAATGGAGGGCATTAAATTGGGGCGGCACAGTGACACAGTGGTTAGCACCGCGGCCTCACAGCTCCAGCGACCAGGGTTCAATTCTGGGTACTGTCTGTGTGGAGTTTGCAAGTTCTCCCTGTGACTGCATGGGTTTCCGCCGGGTGCTCCGGTTTCCTCCCACAGCCAAAGACTTGCAGGTTGATAGATAAATTGGCCATTGTAAATTGCCCCTAGTATAGGTAGGTGGTAGGAGAATGGTGGGGACGTAGTAGGGAATATGAGATTAACGTAGGATTAGTATAAATGGGTGGTTGTTGATTGGCATAAACCCAGTGGGCCAAAGGGCCTGTTTCAGTGCTGTATCTCTAAATAAATAAATACTAATACAATCAAAGCAGCAATTTGTTAAGCAGAATGGGTTAAACATACTGGCAAATCTACCCATGTCATTGCTAGTGGAGACAGTGGCTACCCCAACACTGACAACATGGTTCCAAGCTGTACGTAGGGATAGAAAGCTGTTACTAAAGTGAGCAAATAGATGTAGCTTATGTGCTGGACTCGTGCAGTGAAGTAGTCACTTCTGTATACCAATGTGCTTGGGAAAGTGGCAGTGAGAGTGCACATAAGCTGTATCCCTAGCCAAGATGTTCCAACAGAGCTAGGACTCTGTATCTATTCAATACTGTGCAATATTGCCAAGGTATGTTCTATCCTCAGAAAAACAAGATAAATCTAATCTTCTCAAATCGCACACAAACAGCTTCCTCCCAAGCATCGACAAAGTAACAGAAGGAGTAATCAATAATATCAAGCAACACCAACTCACCCATATTTCTCAGCATGACATAGTCCAGGTTCTGCCAGAACCACTTGGCTCCAGACATAATCATAGATTTGATCCAGATGCAACAGCTGAATACTGGAGGGGATGCAAGAACAGCTACCCAAAACATCAAGCCAGCAATCGGCCAAGTATGGCACAAAAAGCCCTTAGCAAAACCATTGTCTGGGGCAGGGTGTGGAGGTTGCGAGTTATACATGATGCAAAGGAACATGGCTGATTGTCAGAGTGCAAGCATTCCTCAGGTAAGTGTCATTGGAACAAGCATCTTCAGCTGCTTTATCAATAACCTGAGCTCCCTTGGTCAGGAGTGGGGTTGTTCAATGGTGATTCCATAGTTCCATTCACAACTCCTCCTTTGGGGTATTCAAACTACAATCTGAGAGCCAAATGTGGTTGACATGCCCTGTCAACTCAGTTCTATGTAAATTTCTTACTTGCTGATTTGTATTGTTTGAATTTCAAAAGGTCATGGTTTCAAGCCCCACTCCAGGATTTGAGTACATCATTTAGGCTGACACTTCTATGGAGTACTGCATTGTTGAAAGTGCTGTTTTTGAGAGGAACTGCTAAATTGAGGCCCCACCTGCTTACCAAGGTAGATGTAAAATACCTCACTATCCTATTTGAACAAGAGAAGGGGAGCCCTGATCAATATTGATACCTCAATTAAAATCAATAAAAATAGGATTCACTGGTCACTTATTTAATCTCTTGTTCGTGGGACCTTGCTTTGTGAACTGCCTCCTGTGTTTGCGAACATAATGACCATGGCTGTCCTTCAAAAGCAATTAATTTGTTGTGAAGCATTTGCGATATCAGGAGAAATTGAAAGATGCTATATAAATTATTTATTTAATGGGCATTGGAGGTGATGCAATAGACTGTTCTTACTGCTGTTGTCTCAAGTGATAAATAATGCAAAATCAGCTGCCTGGGATATAATTAGAATATCCATTTAAATTTTCTGTGCTGTATGAGAGTTCATGGCATGTACCCAAAAGGCTCACAAGAACAAAACATTTGGGCACTTCTTCTTCATACCTTGTCTAATACAACATCAGAACGGTTTGCTACACAAAAATGAGATTGAATACACATTTTTTACATTAGTAACTACATGTTAACTGGCCTCCAATGTAAAACAACTAAAGTTGGAATGCATGTATGGAGTCCCCAATCCATCTACAACTTTACTGCAGTCCCTAATTCCTCTAGTGACAAACCTCAATCTTGGCAATTCCCAGTTCGGAGCTAGCCAATCTCATTTCAGTCACCACTGACACAGGATGCGGTGCTGCAGATCCCTAGTTTTACTGCACAATTACTGATATCCTCAACACTGAACAATCACCTATCATTACTGATATACAAGCTCATCCCATTGTTCAATAATATCAGACAATACTAAGAGTTTGCAACAAGCTAAAGCAAGAGCTTCCAATGAAAGGTCACATTCTGACACGTTAACTCTGTTTCGGTCTACACATGCTGCCAGACCTGCTGTGTATTTCCAGCACTTTCTGTTTTTATTAAAGCAAGAGCCCCTAAATTACGCCCTCCTGCAACTTTCCTCATGTGGATCTCAATATCACCTTCGATACAGAAGAAGTGGCCATTATCTCCGCGTTCTGTCACATTCTCCTTCCGAACACTGCTACAGTCACAAGAATCCCCCGACACACGCGCGTTCCACAGCTCTCCGGCCCGCCTATCAAAGCGACGCTACTTCCCGCCACCAAGCCACAGAGGCTGGGAGGGGCATCGCGATTGGTTGAGTGTGTTCCTGGTCACCGTTCAGAGTTCGGAGGTCAGAAGGCGGTGTCTGCAGCGCGCGTGAGTTTGTGCTTGAGGGCAACTGCAGCTGGGAGCTGTGAGTTTGCAGATCCAAGCAAGTGAATGACACGAGCAGAGAATAAGTCGGGGAATTGAGTGTGGATTCCTGAAATTTATTTCCTAGACAAATGTTATGGCTTGTCTTTTTCGAAGGTCTATAGCAGCGCAGGTATGTAACAGCAGGCAATGTTCTTAAGATGCGTTCGATCATCTAATTCTATATGGCTTCCATATTGTGTGACCTTCAGTTGTTGTGTGCCATGGGTTTGTTGCGTATCATGGGCTAAATACATCAGCTCTGTCGCTTTTCTAATCATAGTTGATGAAAAACATTTCCAAAACAATTTGAAAGTATGTGATAAATAGGAAAAAACTGAGCTTTGTGCCTTGTATATTATAGTAATTGGCATGCCTAAAGACGTTACTTTTAAGCTGTTATGCTTTCTCTTCAATGTAAAATGCTGATTGTTTTTTCAGGTTGGAAATAATGTACTGATAATCAGTAGTATACATTTCAGATTTACAGCATCCACAGTATTTTGCTTTTGCTGTAGTATATAATTTTGATTAAGTTATGCCAGATCAGCTAATTACAATTAGTATGAACAGTGAAATAAGGAAGAATATTTGGCAGCAAATGGTTACATCATGAAATAATTTAGTTTTCTGCATTCTAAAGCGCCAAAGTGTTTTTTAAAGAAATGAAGTTAATAAAGTAAGTTAAATGGACTTTCCACCATCAGTCATTTCACAAACTCTGCCTGGGACATTGTATCTGTGAGTTGATGCTGTTAAGGAATTCTTCATTCCAAGTAACCAAAGCTGTACCCCATAATCTAGGTTGGCACTTCAGTGCAGTATTCCTGGAGTTCTGTGTTATTGGAGGTGTGATTTAGACTACAACCATGTCTGTGTAAATATTGTAGGTCATATGGTACTATTGAAGAAGAGCAGGGAGTTGTCCTGGTGTGCTGGCCCCCAAGCCAAAAATTGCCAAAAAACATTTAATTGGTCAAAAAGTAAAATATTGCAGGTACTGGAATTCTGAAATGAAAACAGAAAATGCTGGATACGTTCAGCAGGTCAGGCAGCATCTGTGGAGAGAGGAAAGTGGGGTTAACGTATAAGATCATTGGTCCTTCATCTGGAGGTTCAAGTTACTGACTTGGAACATTAATCCCATCTTCATCTTTCCATAGATGCTGCCTGATCTGAGTATTTCCAGCATAGTTTAATTGGCCATTCATCTCATTTGTAATTTGTGGGACCTTGCTGTTCGCAATTGGTTACCTGGTTTGTTTACATAGCAATAGTATTTTCAATTCAAATGCAATACATTGGTTATGAAACACTTTTCAATGTTCTGAGGATGTAAAGTGCTATATACATACACCATTTAAAAAAATGTTCAGTACACAATGAACATAATCCATGGTTTACAGCATTTCAAGTAAACTTCATAAGACAATAGGACTAGCCAGTCTAATAGATTTTAACTATGTATAGATAGTTTGCAGCTTTGAAGTTCTATTTCCTGCTATATCCTGCTATAGCATCTATGCTCCAACACTCTGTTCCGCACCTGAAGCTAAAGACCAGTTCTATGAACAACTCCATAACATCATTAGCAGCATCCCCAACACCGAACACCTATTCCTGCTGGGGGACTTTAATGCCAGGGTTGGGGCCGACCATGACTCATGGCCCTCCTGCCTTGGGCGCTATGGCGTTGGAAGGATGAATGAGAACGGGCAGAGACTGCTTGAGTTGTGTACCTATCATAACCTCTGCATCACCAACTCGTTCTTTCACACTAAACCCTGTCACCAGGTTTCATGGAGGCACCCAAGATCACGTCGTTGGCACCAGCTAGACCTCATTGTCACAAGGCGAGCCGCCTTAAACAGTGTTCAAATCACACGCAGCTTCCACAGTGCGGACTGCGACACCGACCACTCCCTGGTGTGCAGCAAGGTTAGACTCAGACCAAAGAAGTTGCATCATTCCAAGCAGAAGGGCCACCCGCGCATCAACACGAGCAGAATTTCTCACCCACAGCTGTTACAAAAATTTCTAAATTCACTTGTAACAGCCCTTCAAAACACTCCCACAGGGGATGCTGAGACCAAGTGGGCCCACATCAGAGACGCCATCTATGAGTCAGCTTTGACCACCTACGGCAAAAGTGCGAAGAGAAATGCAGACTGGTTTCAATCTCATAATGAAGAGCTGGAACCTGTCATAGCCGCTAAGCGCATTGCACTTTTGAACTACAAGAAAGCCCCCAGCGATTTAACATCCGCAGCACTTAAAGCAGCCAGAAGTACTGCACAAAGAACAGCTAGGCGTTGCGCAAACGACTACTGGCAACACCTATGCAGTCATATTCAGCTGGCCTCAGACACCGGAAACATCAGAGGAATGTATGATGGCATGAAGAGAGCTCTTGGGCCAACCATCAAGAAGATCACCCCCCTCAAATCTAAATCGGGGGACATAATCACTGACCAACGCAAACAGATGGACCGCTGGGTTGAGCACTACCTAGAACTGTACTCCAGGGAGAATGCTGTCACTGAGACTGCCCTCAATGCAGCCCAGCCTCTACCAGTCATGGATGAGCTGGACATACAGCCAACCAAATCGGAACTCAGTGATGCCATTGATTCCCTAGCCAGCGGAAAAGCCCCTGGGAAGGACAGCATTACCCCTGAAATAATCAAGAGTGCCAAGCCTGCTATACTCTCAGCACTACATGAACTGCTATGCCTGTGCTGGGACGAGGGAGCAGTACCCCAGGACATGCGCGATGCCAACATCATCACCCTCTATAAAAACAAAGGTGACCGCGGTGACTGCAACAACTACCGTGGAATCTCCCTGCTCAGCATAGTGGGGAAAGTCTTTGCTCGAGTCGCTCTGAACAGGCTCCAGAAGCTGGCCGAGCGCGTCTACCCTGAGGCACAGTGTGGCTTTCGTGCAGAGAGATCGACTATTGACATGCTGTTCTCCCTTCGTCAGATACAGGAGAAATGCCGTGAACAACAGATGCCCCTCTACATTGCTTTCATTGATCTCACCAAAGCCTTTGACCTCGTCAGCAGACGTGGTCTCTTCAGACTACTAGAAAAGATCGGATGTCCACCAAAGCTACTAAGTATCATCACCTCATTCCATGACAATATGAAAGGCACAATTCAACATGGTGGCTCCTCATCAGAGCCCTTTCCTATCCTGAGTGGTGTGAAACAGGGCTGTGTTCTCGCACCCACACTTTTTGGGATTTTCTTCTCCCTGCTGCTTTCACATGCGTTCACATCCTCTGAAGAAGGAATTTTCCTCCACACAAGATCAGGGGGCAGGTTGTTCAACCTTGCCCGTCTAAGAGCGAAGTCCAAAGTACGGAAAGTCCTCATCAGAGAACTCCTCTTTGCTGACGATGCTGCTTTAACATCTCACACTGAAGAATGCCTGCAGAGTCTCGTCGACAGGTTTGCGTCTGCCTGCAATGAATTTGGCCTAACCATCAGCCTCAAGAAAACGAACATCATGGGGCAGGATGTCAGAAATGCTCCATCCATCAATATTGGCGACCACGCTCTGGAAGTGGTTCAAGAGTTCACCTACCTAGGCTCAACTATCACCAGTAACCTGTCTCTAGATGCAGAAATCAACAAGCGCATGGGTAAGGCTTCCACTGCTATGTTCAGACTGGCCAAGAGAGTGTGGGAAAATGGCGCACTGACACGGAACACAAAAGTCCGAGTGTATCAGGCCTGTGTCCTCAGTACCTTGCTCTACGGCAGCGAGGCCTGGACAACGTATGCCAGCCAAGAGCGACGTCTCAATTCATTCCATCTTCGCTGCCTTCGGAGAATACTTGGCATCAGGTGGCAGGACTATATCTCCAACACAGAAGTCCTTGAAGCGGCCAACATCCCCAGCTTATACACACTACTGAGTCAGCGGCGCTTGAGATGGCTTGGCCATGTGAGCCGCATGGAAGATGGCAGGATCCCCAAAGACACATTGTACAGCGAGCTCGCCACTGGTATCAGACCCACCGGCCGTCCATGTCTCCGTTATAAAGACGTCTGCAAACGTGACATGAAATCGTGTGACATTGATCACAAGTCGTGGGAGTCAGTTGCCAGCATTCGCCAGAGCTGGCGGGCAGCCATAAAGACAGGGCTAAATTGTGGCGAGTCGAAGAGACTTAGTAGTTGGCAGGAAAAAAGACAGAGGCGCAAGGGGAGAGCCAACTGTGCAACAGCCCCAACAAACAAATTTCTCTGCAGCACCTGTGGAAGAGCCTGTCACTCCAGAATTGGCCTTTATAGCCACTCCAGGCGCTGCTTCACAAACCACTGACCACCTCCAGGCGCGTATCCATTGTCTCTCGAGATAAGGAGGCCCAAAAGAATAGATAGTTTGCAGCTTTGAAGTTCTATTTCCTGCTATATTCTTTAGGAACTTCAGGAACAACAAATACTGTATAATTTTTGCAGGTCTTCAATTGGAAGGATTGGGATTGTCACTTTTGCTGTTTCACTGACTTAGTTCCAACAATTTAACCATGTGAAGAGGTGAATGGGTACAGCAAAGTATATTAAGATGTCTGAATATTTAAGCACATTCTTTTCCTACCTGTCCCTGCATTTCAGATGTTCTGAGAATTTAATGTACTGTTTCATGTGAATTTCTCAATCCTAGCTATAACATTTTAAATTGTGGATAGAAAGCTACATAGTGTGAAATACAGTAAATCACAAATACTGTATACACCTTATTTAAACAGTTTGCTAACCATGGGATTTCCTCGTAATTAGCTGCAAGTTTAGTGTAAAGTCACAGTCGGCAACTCTGTAATGTGAGCATCAGCATAAAAAACTCATTCAAAAGTAAATTTAAATGTTATACAAATAAAAGGTGCCAGGGAACAGTTCCGAGGTATTAATGTAATCTTGAGTTTAAAATGGTTGTATAAGCCAATCTTCATTCATAATTTGCCATTTTGATACTTTGTGATTAGATTACTGTCTTATCATCCCACATGCCTATTGCTGCTTATGTATTGAAATTACGCTTTTTTAACTAGAAATTTAAGTGATCTGGTGCTTCCTGCTTATTATTTCAAATACTTTTCAGAAAGTCGGGTCTGTGTTTTTTTTTCTTGGCACCATTTTAATTTAATTGTTTTTCTTAGCTTTCCAGAGTTCTGGGGACGTCAACAGAGAAGCTTATTCCAGTGGTGTCAGCCGTTCCTGTCTCCAAAAAACAGTAATTTAACAGTTTTATACTTTTTATATGCCACTGATTTTGATTGCATTGATAAAACTTTAAAATGTTTTGAGTCATTAATGTCTTTAGCAGATTGATTGTTATGTGGCCTAGTGTCTGTAGTTGGCTAATTGGTCTATGATAACTACATGCCTGATAATCACATGGTTGTTAATGCAGTAGCAGTCACATTAGGAAGGCATCCTGCCTTCAGCTGCTCTGCTGCCTCCCCTCCCTCCTCCAGCCATTCCACTCCCATCAATTCTTAGCCCACTCTATACCCATGCTGTGCTGGTCGTTGTACACACAGTCGTCTTTCCTCTGTGCTTTGCTGAGCACAGCACGCCTAACAGTTTGCTCCTAACGCAATTAAGATGGTGCAAGTAATGAATGGTGTATGAACATTGGAGAAATGGAACATAATTAAGATTTTAAGACATAAGAAAGGAAAAAACATGGTAAAGGGAAAGTGAATGATGCTCTGATTGCTGTTTTTGCTCAGGAGGAAGTTTTGCTAATCGTATAGTCTTCATGACATTTATTTCAGAGGCATCTTTACAATTAATGAAAATTGACAAGTAATATAAATCTTTTGGGAGTTACTTGATTGCTTTTTAATCCTGATTCTGGACAAGGTGCAGGGCACAGCCAAGGTTGACGTGTAGGGCAGAATGCTAGGTAAATCTAAGTTGTGATTTGCTCATGGCAAACTTTGGTCTTTGAAAGCCTGAAGGCTGTTCGATGAAGGGAAACTTGAAATAGTTTTGTGGTCTTGGGGAAAGAATGAGTTCAATGTCACAGATTGTAAATATATTGCACCTATGTTTGGTATGTGAATATACAGACAAATAGTTCTGAGGGTGTTGTGCATGTTGTTTTCATGAATGTAATGTAAATCATTGAAGGCAGACTTCAATATTTCTTTAATTTACTTTCCTGGATTCAGATTTATCTTTTTGTATTTTCTATTTTGTAATACATCGGATCTCATTACCTGTAGAAACAAATTTCCGATTCAATCCCAATCTCTATCTCTGTCATATGACGACATCTGCAGGAAGTGTACCCAGTTGCAGCTCCTCACAGACCGCATGGATCGGTTGGAGCGGCAACTGGATGAACTTAGGAGCATGCAAGTGGCAGAAAGTGTCATAGACAGGAGTTTTAGAGAAGTGGTTACACCCAAGGTGCAGGCAGATAGATGGGTGACCGCTAGAAGGGGCAGGCAGTCAGTGCAGGAATCTCCTGTGGCTATCCCCCTCTCTAACAAGTATACCGTTTTGGATACTGTTGGGGGGATGGCCTATCAGGGGAAAACAGCAGCAGCCAGAGCAGTGGCACCACGGCTGGCACTGTTGTTCAGCAGGGAGGGACAAAGCGCAGAAGAGCAATAGTTATAGGGGACTCCATAGTCGGGCACAGATAGGCGCTTCTGTGGACGTGAAAGAGACTCCAGGATGGTATGTTGCCTCCCTGGTGCCAGGGTCAAGGATGTCTCTGAACGGACAGGGGGCATTCTGAAGGGGGAGGGTGAACAGCCAGAGGTTGTGGTACACATCGGTACCAACGACATAGGCAGGAAGAGTGATGAGGTCCTGCAGGGGGAGTTTAGGGAGTTAGGTAGTAAGTTAAAAAACAGGACCTCGAGGGTTGTAATCTCTGGATTACTCCCTGTGCCACGTGCCAGTGAGGCTAGAAATAGGAAGATAGTGCAGCTAAACATGTGGCTGAACAGCTGGTGTAGAAGGGAGGGTTTCAGATATCTGGACCATTGGGCTCTCTTCAGGGACAGATGGGACCTGTACAAGAAGGACTAGTTGCATCTAAACTGGAGGGGCACAAATATCCTAGCTGCGAGGTTTGCGAGTGTCACTCAGGAGGGTTTAAACTAGTGTGGCAAGGGGGTGGGAACCAGAGCAGTAGGACAGCTAGTGAAGTAAATGAAGGGGAACTAGTAAATAAGGCCAGTAAGACTAAGAGGAAGAGCAGGCAGGGAGATGTTGCGGAGAACAGCGGGACTGGTGGTCTGAAGTGCATTTGTTTCAATGCAAGAAGTATAACAGGTAAGGCAGATGAATTTAGAGCTTGGATTAGTACTTGGAACTATGATGTTTTTGCTATTACAGAGACTTGGTTGAGGGAAGGACAGGATTGGCAGCTAAATGTTACAGGATTTAGAAGCTTCAGGCAGGATAGAGGGGGATGTAAAAGGGGTGAGGGAGTTGCATTACTGGTTAAGGAGAATATCACAGCTGTACTGCGGGAGGACACCTCGGAGGGGTCATGCAGTGAGGCAATATGGGTGGAGCTCAGGAATAGGAAGGGTGCAGTCACGATGTTGGGGGTTTACTACAGGCCTCCCAACAGCCAGCGGGAGGTAGAGGAGCAGATATGTAGACAGATTTTGGAAAGATGTGAAGGTAACAGGGTTGTAGTGGTGGGTGATTTTAACTTCCCCTATATTGACTGGGACTCACTTAGTGCTAGGGGCTTGGATGGGGCAGAATTTGGAAGGAGCATCCAGGAGGGCTTCTTACGTAGATAGTCCAACTAGGGATGGGGCCGTACTGGACCTGGTATTGGGGAATGAGCCCGGCCAGGTGGTCGAAGTTTCAGTCAGGGAGCATTTCGGGAACAGTGACCATAATTCCATAAGTTTTAAGGTACTTGTGGATAAGGATAAGAGTATTCCTCGGGTGAAGGTGCTAAATTGGGAGAAGGCTAATTGTAACAATATTAGGCAGGAACTGAAGAATTTAGATTGGGGGTGGCTGTTTGAGGGTAAATCAACATCTGACATGTGGGAGTCTTTCAAACGTCAGTTGATTAGAATCCAGGACCAGCATGTTCCTGTGAGGAAGAAGGATAAGTTTAGCAAGTTTCGGGAACCTTGGATAACGCAGGATATTGTGAGCCTCGTCAAAAAGAAAAAGGAAGCATTCGTAAGGGCTGGAAGGCCAGGAACAGACGAATCCCTTGAGGAATATAAAGACAGTAGGAAGGAACTTAAGCAAGGAGTCAGGAGGGCTAAAAGGCATTATGAGAAGTCATTGGCAAACAGGATTAAGGAAAATCCCAAGGCTTTTTATACATATATAAAGAGCAAGAGGGTAACCAGGGAAAGGGTTGGCCCACTCAAGGACAGAGAAGGGAATCTATGTGTGGAGCCAGAGGAAATGGGCGAGGTACTAAATGAGTACTTTGCATCAGTATTCACCAATGAGAAGGACGGTGGATGATGAGCCTGGGGAAGGGAGCGTAGATAGTCTCAGTCATCTCATTATCAAAAAGGAGGAGGTGTTGGGTGTCTTGCAAAACATTAAGGTAGATAAGTCCCCAGGGCCTGATGGGATCTACCCCAGAATACTGAGGGAGGCAAGGGAAGAAATTGCTGGGGCCTTGACAGAAATCTTTGCATCCTCATTGGCTACAGGTGAGCTCCCAGAGGACTGGAGAATAGCCAATGTTGTTCCTTTGTTTAAGAAGGGTAGCAAGGATAATCCAGGAAATTGTAGGCGGTGAGCCTTACGTCAATGGTAGGGAAATTATTAGTGAGGATTCTTCGGGTCAGGATTTACTCCCATTTGGAAACAAATGGACTTATTAGCGAGAGGCAGCATGGTTTTGTGAAGGGGAGGTCGTGTCTCACTAATTTAGTTGAGTTTTTTGAGGAAGTGACAAAGATGATTGATGAAGGAAGGGATGTTATCTATATGGACTTCAGTAAAGCCTTTGACAAGGTCCCTCATGGCAGACTGATAGAAAAGGTGAAGTCACATGGGATCAGAGGGGAGCTGGCAAGATGGATACAGAACTGGCTCGGTCAAAGAAGACAGTGGGTAGCAGTGAAAGGGTGCTTTTCTGAATGGAGGGATGTGACTAGTGGTGTTCCGCAGGGATCAGTGCTGGGACCTTTGCTGTTTGTAGTATATATAAATGATTTGGAGGAAAATGTAGCTGTCTGATTAGTAAGTTTGCGGACGACACAAAGGTTGGTGGAGTTGCGGACAGTGATGAGGATTGTCAGAGGATACAGCAGGATATAGATCGGTTGGAGACTTGGGTGGAGAAATGGCAGATGGAGTTTAATTCGGACAAATGTGAGGTAATGCATTTTGGAAGGTCTAATGCAGGTGGGAAGTATAAGTAAATGGCAGAACCCTTAGGAGTATTGACAGGCAGAGAGATCTGGGCATACAGGTCCACAGCTCACTGAAAGTGGCAACGCAGGTGGATAAGGTAGTCAAGAAGGCATACGGCATGCTTGCCTTCATCGGTCGGGGCATAGAGTATAAAAATAGGCAAGTCATGTTGCAGCTGTACAGAACTTTAGTTAGGCCGCACTTAGAATATTGCGTGCAATTCTGTTCGCCACACTACCAGAAGGATGTGGAGGCTTTGGAGAGGGTACAGAAGAGGTTTACCAAGATGTTGCCTGGTCTGGAGGGCATTAGCTATGAGGAGAGGTTGGATAAACTCGAATTGTTTTCACTGGAACGACGGAGGTGAAGGGGCGACATGATAAAGGTTTACAAAGTTATAAGCGGCATGGACAGAGTGGATAGTCAGAAGCTTTTTCCCAGGGTGGAAGAGTCAGTTACTTGGGGACATAGGTTTAAGGTGAGAGGGGCAAAGTTTAGAGGGGATGTGCGAGGCAATTTCTTTACACAGAGGGTGGTGAGTGCCTGGAACTTGTTGCCGGTGGAGGTGGTGGAAGCAGGTACCATAGAGACGTTTAAGAGGCATCTTGACAAATACATGAATAGGATGGGAATAGAGGGATACGGACCCCGGAAGTGCAGAAGGTTTTAGTTTAGGCAGGCATCAAGATCGGCGCAGGCTTGGAGGGCCGAATAGCCTGTTCCTGTGCTGTACTGTTCTTTGTTTGTTCTAGGAGTAGAGGGTGGGTAATGTTGCAGAGGTGAATGTCTTGGTACAAGAAAGGGTTTTGCACATGACCTTAGTTCAGGGAAGCAGAGATTATGGTGAACCCTGAAAGCAATGGTTTTCATCTTCCCAAAGCTGATCTGAGAAGTTACCACATGTCCAAAATTTGATGCAGGTCATGCAGTATGACAGCACAGGGATGGGGTGAGTTCAAAGAAGTGGTGCTGTAGTGGGTCATGGAAGCTGATCCGGTGCTTGTGGATGATGCAGATAGTTATCCTCCTACAGTCATACAAACCTTCAGTTTTTTTTATTGCTCCACCATTGACAGCCATGCCTTCAACTGCCAAGGCCCTAAGCTCTGGAATTTCACCTCCCCCCACCCCCTCCTCCAAACCTTTCAGCATCTCTACCTCTTTTTCCTCCTTTCTAAGACGCTCCTTTAAACCTGCCTCTTTGATCAAGCTTTTGGTCATCTGCCCTAATATCTCCGTACGTTGCTTGATTTCAAAATGTTGTTAGCCCTTACGAAACTACGTTTAAGGCACTGTATAAATGCAAGTTATTGTTAACGCTGCTGAGGAGCAGTATTGAGATATGGGGGTCCAGTAAGATCCTTAGGGGTTTGGGTGATGAAGGTGCAGGAGAGCAAGAAGACGTTGCAGAATAAACATGCACAAATTCAGTGGCCTGGATTTTGCTGTAATGATGGAACTGTCAGCGTTTGTTGTCATTACTCCTCTGAAACTGACAGCAACCTCTGGAGTCTGCACATGTGCAGTTAAACATGGAAATCCCAAAGTTGCTGTCAGTGATTCCGTGCTTCTCCAGAGAGTGTGATGCTGAGATTCTCCCCAGACTGTAATCAATTGGAAATCATTGAACCGGTGAGAACTTTCCACTCTTACGCTTAGTCTTGCTGTAAAAACCTTTGAAAAAAGTTGCAGCTTGTTGCCTGAGATGTATTTGGGTTCTTAACTGCATACTAAGTTCATAATTACTGCTAAACAGCCTCACTGGTCCTGAAAGAGCTGCTTTATATTTGTTGAATCCTAGATTTCTCACTATGAAAAGAAATTCTACGGTTTAAAACAGTTTTTAATGACACCGCTGACATCAAATCAGCGGTGCACACTGAGTGACGTTAGAATATGCCTCCTTGTTATACCTGCGCTGCATGCTCCTAGCACAGGCACGACTGACCTACCTAAAGTGACATCTGGCGTGGCCCGTACCGGGGGGAAGTTTTATGCTCTCCGCACATCGGGTTTGGAGGCGGGGAGAGCATACAGTTGGGCTGGATGGTGGCGGTGAGGGACCCCATCACCTTCCCGCCTCCATCCAAATTAAGTCCAGCGTAAGAAGGTCTGTGAATGGTCTTCCCGCCCCACCACCAATTGAGGCCCATAATTGGGCAATTAATGCCCAACTAAGGGCTTCATCCCGCTGCTGCCGGAATTAGCCCAATGACGGGTGGGCCTGTCGCCACATGGGGAGCACGGCAAACAAGCCCATGTGGATTTCTTTCCGGCTCTGTGGGTGGGGAGGTCCCTTGTTAAAAGGCACATCATGCCTGAACGAGGCAGGCGGCATTGGGAAGGTGCGGGGGGGGGTGCCCACTGAGAGCTACCCCCACCCTGCAAAACCCCTCCCGCTGAGACTTAACTGTGGCCTGGTTTGAGGGCCTCTGATGAGTGGTGTACCGGCAGCAGCCACCACCTCTGTGGTGGTGCTGCTCAGTTAAAGAGTTGCTGGCCTCTGGCTGGCAGCTGTCAGCAGGCAGGACCTGCATCGCCAGTGTCCTCGATCCTGGGGAAAGCTGTCCACTTAAGTGGCTAATTGGCATTTAATCCAGCAGGCCTTACTCAGAAGAGGTGACGCGGAGCTCTCACTGGTGCTTTTGCCGGTGGTCAAGCCCCCTTTGCCCAGATAAAATCCTGGCCCAGAAGTGTGTGCGCACGATCCGGATGCCATTTTGGATGTGAAACGGCACTGTAGCACCAAAAACACGGGCGCCTATGGAGCCATATTTTGCAACAAGAATCTTTAAAGTTAAGTAGCCTCATTTGAAGAAAAAAAAAATTCAGCCCTTCCAAAGGCTATGTAGAATTTTAAGTTCTAGTGTGAACTTTTCCAATGCTTGTAAGGAATTCTATTTGTTTTTCATCATGTCCAAAAACTGTATTAGACAAATTAAATGAATGGCAGTTTATTAAGGCTGGAAACAGAGTTTGTGGAAAAAAAATGGAATAACCAGGCACCAAACCACCCCTTTTTGATGGTTGGCAAAGTGGAGATGCTGCTGCATGCTTTGTGTTAGGGGAGTTGCCCTGTTCCCTATTCTACAACACCCTTCCAGCATGCCTGAAAGGAGGTGGCAGCTTAGGTAAATGTTGTCCTTGGATTATTTCAGCAAAACATGACATATTTCTTTAGGGAAACCACCTGTCAAACTTTTTGTTGCATGTTTACTGTTGATTTATGCCATGCCCTCACAAAACTCTACAACATGACCATTATCCAGCAGGGCACACGTTCAAGCTGCATCTTACAGTTTAAAGCTTTGGCACACTTGCACCTTCGAAGTGCTTTATTCAAAATCATTGTTACACAACCAAGGCACATAATGTGTGGTCATGTACTGACGCACAGGGCAGACTGTAGGTTTGACAGGTTTGTCACTGTGTATATGCTCTTTCAACCTTCTGTTAAGATTACTTCTCTACTTGCACAACAAGTTGGCATTTAAAATGGATGCTTGGAAGGACATCCAACACGTATCCATATTTCTGATATTTGGCTTGTGTGGACAAGGCTCAAGTTGAAAACTACCTCTAATAACAAAAGGGAACAGCAAAGTTGGGGAGAGCTCAGGAACTACGTCCATAATTCCCTTGCAGGAAGTCACCCTCTGCATCCTTGAATACAAAAACATGAATTGAGGAAGGTGAAATTATCACCCTTGCTCAGTGCTAGTACAATGCTGCTCATATGTCTTTCTCCTTCTTACTCACTCCTGCACAGGCATGCACACAAGTACATAAACATCACACAGAGTAACTTACAATGGAAGTCTTGTTTGAACATAGGAAAGTAGAGAACTGGAAAAAAAAAACCCTGCAATCCATCTGGCTGGTGCCAACCACTAATATCTTGGAATGCCAACATTTTTTCGATGTCGTAAATGTTGTTGCCCTGATGGTTTTGTACATATGCATTGCTTTTGTTTCAACATAAATGTTACCTCTGTGTCCTAAACAAAAATACCTTGGGCCTTCTCGCCCACTTGATAGGCAGGCGGCTGGACCACTCTGTCGATCGACTATCCAATAGTGCAAATCAGCCCCATTCGAAGCAACCAGCTGAACCCTGATTGTGGATGTGGTAATAGATTCTGGTAATACTTTATCCTCATTCAAACAATCACAAGCCAGCCAATAATTATGCATGGCACACCCACCTACTGAGGAAATATTTCCTCATGTGGTTCACGTACCAGAAACTAAAATCCCTCAATGTTGCTTCCACCAACAGCCACTTGTGTGCTGTATGCTCATTGGTTCATATGTATTTTGGGAGGCAAGATACCACTTGCATTACAGTAATTGTGTGCTTCAAAGCTACACCACTGTCAATTTATTTATATTAGCACAAAAATGGAGCACATACTATAAGGGAGAGAATAACAGGCGATGGGTTCCCAATCTGAAGCCCCCAATCTGCCTCAAGGAAATGATCCTCTAGCTAGTAATCCTAGAATCAGTTGAGTCAATTGGAAAGGGTCACATAAGAGGGTATTGCCCAGCTCCAAGATAATATCTATCATTGATGCTTATTCTTCCATCTCCTACTCATTCAAAATTCAAACACTCTGCCAATCACAGGATGTCTTGGAGTGGCTGCAGGACATTCTGAAGGGGGAGGGTGAACAGTCAGAGGTTTTGGTACACATTGGTAGCAACGACATAGGTAGAAAGAGGGATGAGGTCCTGCAACAAGAATTTAGAGAGCTCGGTAGCAGATTAAAAAGCAGGACCTCAAAGATTGTACTATCTGGATTACTCCCGGTGCCACGTGCTAGTGAATATTGGAATGGGAAGATAGGGCAGATGAATGCGTGGCTGAGGAGATGGTGCAGGAGGGAGGGCTTTAGTTTCCTGGATCACTGGGTCTGTTTCTGGCAAAGGTGGGACCTGTACAAGTTGTGCGGGTTGCACCTGAACTGGAATGGGACCAACATCCTTGCTGAGAGGTTTGCTAGTGCTGTTGGGGGTGGGGCGGGGGGGGTTAAATCTAATTTGGCAGGGGAATGGGATACAGATTAGAGGTACAGTAGGCGGGGATGCACAGTCAAATATAAAAGAGAAACTGAGTCAGTCTGGAAGGCAGAGCAACTATAGACCTGTTAAAACACAAGTGAAAAATGCAAGGCTGGATTGCATCTATTTTAATGCAAAGAGTCTTACTAGTAAGGCAGATGAATTGAGGACGTTGGGTGGGGTGGGCCGTAAAATTCCTCTGTGAGAGGACCGCCATGGGCCTCGATGCCAGGATGGCCCAGCCCCATATTGCCGGTGGGGGTGAGACCTCGTGGCGGCCCCCCCGCCACTTGGCAACGGGAGCCGCTTTTAACTATGGTAATCAATGTAAATTAAGGAATTAATGAATTAACCTGGTGCCACTGGCCGTCCTGCTCCTATATTGCAGTCAGTGGCTGGCACACGTGCAATGCTGAATGGCGGAACACTGGTAGGGAGGGAGGAGGAGGTAAGTTTATCAGTGCGAGAGCTGGGGAGCGGGGTCAAACCTATCTGGTCTAGTGTGTGATGGGAAGGGGTAGAGTTAAAAGTTTCTGATCTTTGTGGGAGAGGGAAGGTCAGGTACACAAGGTGAGTGTTTTTTTTGTGGGGCGGGGGGAAGAGAGGGCAAGGGATGAAAGGTAAATTTATTGGGGAAGTGGGAGAGGGACTGGGAACATTAATAATTTGTAATAAACTTTAAGGCAATATAACTTTAAATGAAATATAAGGAATGGAAGCCCTTTAAAAATGGCGCCATTGCCGGGCACAGATTGCACACCCACTCCACGTCATCGGTGGGGAGGGGCTGTACGCATCGGCCATGTATAATATCATGGCGGCTCTGCGGAGTACAGATCGACGGCGAGCTAGTAAAATTCAGCCCAATGTTCCGGGTCAATGACCTTTCAACAGAACTCATGGGAGGATATCAACCATGCCAATCACATGTGCACATGCTTTCTACCACGTGTCACTAGGTAGTGATCCAGAGTGAGAATTCCGCCTGTTTTTTCCTCACCCTAGCCTGAGGCTAACTGCAGTGTTCTTACTGCTGTCCAAACTGAAACTAATTCATTCATCCCAGGTTGGTAATTGTGACTTTCTGGTCTGTAACGCCTTAGCGTACAAGGCTACGGGCCAAGTGCTGGAAAATGGCATTAGAATGGATAGGTACTTGATGGCTGGCATGGACACGATGGGCCGAAGGTCCTGTTTCTGTGCTCTATAACTCTATGACTTTATCTTCTACATTAATCCCATGTGTATATCCCAATCATTTATTTTACTCGCTGTAAAATCTAAATATTAAAGATGAAGGGATTCAGTGGTTTATGCTTACTGGTTTGCTGTCTGTGAAAACACTTCAGTGTGATTGGCTGCTAACCCTGCATGATGACATCTGTGTTGCTGGATGCCTGGAGATCCCCTTGACTTGGTGCCAGATTTAAACTGCTTTTGGAAAAGGGGAACTCCGCACCACGCAGATTGCTAGATCTTTGTGGGCAGCTATCTTAAAGGTCAGTGGCGAGGGCATTGCTTTGCCACTGACGGCAAAATTCAATTAAATAATTCACGCAATCAATAAATCTTCCTATCTCGTGATGCTTTTCCCACCCTGGAGCAAAATCAACAGCCTGAACTCCAGTTACACCCTTTCCCACTGACAGACAGCACCACACCGCTGCATTTCATTGACTGGCCCAACTAAGCCCTGGAGTGAAGGAGTGCAAGGCAGATGGCAAGAACCGGCACGAGAATAATGTTTTTGACATAGAAAATGTCCCAAAGTGTTTCACAGATGAGAAACCGGCAGTGAGCAGCAGTATTTGAATTAGGCTAGATGACCAAAAGCATGTCAAAAACAGGTTTTCAGGAGTTTTTTTAAAGGCGGAGAGATTTGGGGAGAGAATAGCAAATAGACTAGGCTGAAGTATGGAGTGGGAGAAGCAGGGGAACTCCAGGTAGTCAAAATTAATGGACTGGAAAGCAAAAACTGGGGCATGAGGCTGCAGGAATAAGGAGCAATGAGACTATGAAAAAATTCTCATCCTCATTTACAAATCTTAAATTTTATGTGTTTGGGGTCACTGAGTCAATAAAGGTGAGCAAGCAAGAATTAATGCAGGACAAGATGCAAGCAGTGGATTTTTGGCTAAATTTGAGTTTATGGTAGATGAAAGCAAGAGTGTTGGAAAAGTTGAGTTTGGATATAACTGCGTGATTTGCGTGACTTTTTTTGCATGCCCAGTGCAATGGACCGAGTCCACAGACAAGCCCATGCTTTCTCAAGAGTTGAAAGCTGATTTTGCGACACCTTTATCTACCAGGTAGCATGCCTAGGATGAACAATAAATCCTTTATATTGCCAATAGGCTCTCTGGAAATTAGTACAAGATGCTTCACAATCTGATCTCTCCAGCTAATAAATAACACTGACCAAGTAGAAAGTACAAATTATGCTTATTCGATATACTAACAACCATGGCAATGTTCATTAACTTATATTTCAAATAATCTCCCATTGTCTCTTTCAAAACAAAACCAAAAAAATTTAGCATATTTTACAGTACTTTAAACAACTTGCTTCTTGATGAAATTATCTTAAGTGAGAAAGATGAGCTCAACTCACCTGTACCTGAATGGACTGGTTTCCTAGGAAATTAATGACATCCATTATAATCAGGCAGCTTGTAGCCAATCTTTTTCATCATCTCCTCATCTTTGGCCTCCTTATGTCGAGAGACAATGGGTAAGCGCCTGGAGGTGGTCAGTGGTGTGTGGAGCAGCGCCTGGAGTGGCTATAAAGGCCAATTCTAGAGTGACAGGCTCTTCCACAGGTGCTGCAGAAAAATTTGATTGTCGGGGCTGTTACACAGTTGGCTCTCCCCTTGCGCTTCTGTCTTTTTTCCTGCCAACTGCTAAGTCTCTTCGACTCGCCACACTTTAGCCCCGCCTTTATGGCTGTCCGCCAGTTCTGGCGATCGCTGGCAACTGACTCCCACGACTTGTGATCAATGTCACAGGACTTCATGTCACGTTTTCAGACGTCTTTAAAGCAGAGACATGGACGGCCAATGGGTCTGATACCAGTGGTGAGCTCGCTGTACAACGTGTCTTTGGGGATCCTGCCATCTTCCATGCGGCTCACATGGCCAAGCCATCTCAAGCGCCGCTGACTCAGTAGTGTGTATAAGCTGGGGATGTTGGCCGCCTCGAGGACTTCTGTGTTGGAGATACAGTCCTGCCACCTGATGCCAAGTATTCTCCGGAGGCAGCGAAGATGGAATAAATTGAGACGTCGCTCTTGGCTGACATATGTTGTCCAGGCCTCGCTGCCATAGAGCAAATAGCTTTCAGGTAAAATAGGTTTCAAAGGTACCAGGTTGTTCCCCTCGAGACCTGTCCCCAGTCAATCAATTATATCTCATACCAAGCCAAGCTGTGTGACAGCTGCAGGCCCTTTGAAGGCTTGGTCTATAGCATACAAAGTAGAATATAAACGTGGGCAGATCAGTGCTCTGGTGATCCACACTAAATCACTTTTATCTGGGTCATCTCTTGCATATTCAACAATAGTGTGCTAAAATTTCATTCAGCCTGTTTAATTTCATTACTCAAACAAAATCTTGCGATGCACTTTCCCTTTGTAGACATGCGGGCATTCTTCTTGACGGTGGAGGCATCGACTTTAGAACTCAAATGAGCAAAGAGAAGAAAAATTTAAGTGTGATAAACAAGCAGGAAGGAAGGAAATTGCACTTGCACGGGGCCTTTTGTCTCCTGAAGATATCGCAAAGCATTTCAGCTAGTGAATTACTTTTTGACGTGCGCTCAATGTTCTGCAGAATATCAGAAGCAGGAGTAGGTCATAGGTCTCCATGAGTCTGCTGCGCAAATGTGTCAGCCAATTTGCACACAGCAAAGTCCTGAAGACAGTTAGATGTTTTTGGTTGTGTTATGCGATAAATGTCGGCTGGGACACCAGGCGAACTCCCTTACTCTTCAAATCGTGCTATGTGATCTTTTACGAGCCTCAATTTAATGTCTTGTTTTTCCATGCTTCTTCAATACTGAGGTACTGCATTAAAATGTTAGATTATGTACTCAAGTCCCAGAGTGGCATTTTAGACATTGAGCCAAGGCTGACACTGTATAGATATCTGAAACAGTTACTGACATCACGTGTTATCACTTGGAGTATCACAAAGAGAAGGCGCTTCCTCATTGGGGAACCACAGTGCCACTAAGCCTGGCCCACTTTTGCTTGTAGCTATTTTGGTGGCGGTAGGTTGCCATCTGTGTTCTTGATTTGGTAAGGTATGTTGCGTATAGAGTCAAAACAGGGGTAAGAAAAGTAATAAAATTAGAAAACAAAAAAAGATTGATTTTTTTTTTCCTCTCCTGATTTTTTTTTTCTTACCCACTTCTTGTTTCTATATCCAACACACTTTCTGATTTTATTACTGTGCATATTTTCCATCAAAGTTTACCATCTTTTTTTTCTATTTTGTGTGAAATATTCTTGTTTAAATAATGATGCTCCATACTTTATCAGAGGAACAGTGACTGACTGGCAGAAGTAATGGAGCTCAGCGATGTGATGGCCCATAATTAATGTAATAGTCATTACCTTCAGCTAAGGACTAACGGTTAAAAGAATCAGTCAGTATGTCAGACTCAATATTTTATATCATTAATGTTCACTTTTTAAACAGTAACCTCTTGCAACACTTTTTAACAAAGGTATGTATTAGTTAGCAGTTACTAATGAATTTAACAGCAGGCGATCTGCAAGTTGCTGGCAGTAATGCTTCCTTCTGCTGCACCACTGTTTTAGATATGGATTAGGCTGAGCAGACGACATCTGCATATTTCCACCATCCTTTTTAATTAAAAAAATGGTTTTCTACATAATAAGGTGCCAGCAGAAGAATTGTAGCAAGGCCAATTGTCTCATTGATTTGATCCAGGTGGTGCCGTTGGCAAGATAAAATGTACGGGAATATCAGTGGGCAGGTTACATAGTAAAACAGAGTCTAAGGTGTACTCCAGAAACCTTGGATCAGTAGGTGATAGTTAACTCTGTGGTGCTGTGCTTGCATTTGAACCTGTTGTCTGGCTCTGTCTCTGTAAGCAGTAACATGAGATAGGGTTCTGATTGCTACTGATCCTCTACCTGTCCTGGAGTCAGGCAGAGGAAGGAATGCACGGCTGCATTAGGGACAAGTTAATGCAGTAATTCATTAATGAAATAGCAGCCATTTGAAGCACATGTGACATTGTCACTGTCCTCCAATTTTCTACAAAGTGCCTTGGAAAGTTGATAATATGAAAGGCTTCATAAATGTAATTTTTTTTACATATACCCTGTTTCTACAATGAGGAAATTGGGTGGCACCCTGATTTAGAGCACTCTTTTCCACTTCACTTCTTGGACAATGGAATTAGAATGACTGTGCTGTCTGACTATAAAGGCCCAATGTGAAATGAGTTTGGGCAGCCTCCATTCATTTCCGACCGCAATTGTTGACAACGCGATCGGTAGGTGGCGGTGTTTTGGCACATGCGCAAATACAGCCTGTGCCACGAAAACGTCACAGCTTGCGACTGCAGCAGCTGCCAGGACTAAAGATGGCGCTGCTCAAAGAATCACAGAGATGAAACCTGACAAACACGTGGCAGAATACAATGGCCGGAGTGAGAGAGTGGAGCGGGCCGGGGAGATCAGCGCGGGGGCCGGGGAGATCAGCGCGGGGGAACCAGCGGTAGCGGTGCCAGGGGGAGGAGAATGAGGGAGGGGGAGGAGAATGAGGGAGGGGGAGGAGAATGAGGGAGGGGGAGGAGAATGAGGGAGGGGGGGGGAGAATGAGGGAGGGGGAGGGGTAAGGAAGGAGGAGGGAGAGGGGGAGAAAGAGGGAGAGGGAGGGGTAAGGAAGGGGGAGGGGGAGAAAGAGGGAGGGGGGAGAGGGAGGGGTAAGGAAGGGGGAGGGGGAGAAAGAGGGAGGGGGGAGAGGGAGAGGGAGGGGTAAGGAAGGGGGAGGGGGAGAAAGAGGGAGGAGGGAGAGGGAGGGGTAAGGGAGGGGGAGGGGGGGAGAGAGGGGGAGGGGGGAGAAAGAGGGAGGGAGGGGTAAGGAAGGGGGGAGGGAGAGAGCTGGGGGAGAGGGAGGAAGGGGAGAGAGTGGGGGGGGGGGAGCAGCGGAACGGAAGAGGAGCGCCTTTTTCTGTGCATGCGCCATAAACACAACAGCAAAAGACTTACTGGCCAGTCCCTGGACCCGGTGACACCAAGGTCTTCGCACGCTCGTTCCCCGCGGCTCTCTACGGCCTCTCGCTTCTGGCCCTCTCCATTCAGACGTTCCCTTCAGCTGCGGATGCCCAATCCAGTTGCTTTCTCCCCTACCCAGTTGCTTTCTCTCCTACCCAGTTGCTTTCTCTACTTCTCCACAGTACTTCAGGCATTGCAACTGTTTGGTCCCTGCATTTTGCATGCTCCCTCTCCCCACCCCTCCCCGCTCTCCCCACCCCTCCCCGCTCTCCCCACCCCTCCCCGCTCTCCCCACCCCTCCCCGCTCTCCCCACCCCTCCCCCTCTTCACCCACCCCTCCCTCTACCCCCCCACCATAATTGAATATCTGAAGTGCAGTTGCAAAGTCGGGGAAATAGCATGCAAAACAAAACCTCAACAATTCTGGGTTTAATTATTGAAAAGTTTTATTAAGTTCATTAAGTATCCGAGGAACTGCTGTGCATGGATACATGAGTGTTGTGTCCAGCATTCCCGTTAGACAGACAGGCCGAGTCTCTGCTATGCACAGCTAAAGAGATTGTTCCTGGAGAGCCTTGTGGTGAATAAACGCTTGGCTCTCTATTCCACTACTGTATTGTCCATGTGAAGAAGGCAAAGTCACAAGAGTCTGAGCTCAGTCTATTCTTGGTGAATGTTCCCCAAGCGCATCCCAATGTGCATTCCCAATTCATCCATAAATGCAATGTTCCTTTCCACATCGTGATGAGCTCCGCAGCATGATCTAGTTGCCTTCGTTGCTTGAATGCTGACCGTAAGTCTCAAGGATTGTTTTCTCGACGGCATGTTTTACATGAAAAGAAATAAAGCAAATCAGAGTCAGAGCTTGCCTCCCTCCATCCACTGAAATTACTGTTGTGCACACCTTTTTAAGTTCTGCAGTGAAGGCACCAATTGATAACATCGCCAATTAAGCACTTATTACCCACCTCAGATGCAGGAATCAGCACATCCTTGTGTCCTCTCCCGCACTGCCTCCTTTGCTTGAATGCCGTCCTTAAGTGTCAAGGATTGTTTTCTCAAGGGCACATTTTACATGAAAGGAAATAAGGAAAGAACATCAGTGTCAGAGCTTCCCTCCCTCCAATGAAATTGCTGTTGAGCATGCTTTGTGTTCTGCGGTAAAGGCATGTACTGATAACACCGCCAATGAATCACTTAGTACCCACCTCAGCTGTAGGAGGCAGGATGATGTTACTGCCCCTATCTCGTGATGGTTCAATGCTGCTCTCAGGGAAAACATGAATGATGTGAGGGTGCTGGAAAAGAAGCACATTTCTTTTGGGCTATGAACATAAAGCTGGCCATTTAGCCCAGCAGTTCCCTGCCAGTGGTTATGTTACTCGTGTGTCTTTCCATCCATTCCCATTTAATCCTGCCTACTACTACCAGTTGTGTTCACAGCAAGAGCATTCACATTTCTGCTACCACTGGACATGGCATGCTTGTTTCTTTTAGTGCTCAGTCTCTTCTTGCTGAATGTTCCCCAAGTGCTTGACCCCTTTGGACGCCCTCTCTGCTTGACAGGCAGCAACTGGCAATTGCGGAGTCTCACAAGGCTCTGCATGGTTGTTTCAACGTCGGATGGGGAAACAGGTGGCTGTGTGTCCATGAGCACTGCCCTGATGGGTGTAGGAGCAGGTAACTGTGTGTCCATGTGCACTGCCCTGATGGGTGTAGGAGCAGGTGACTGTGTAACTGAGCAGCAAGGAGAGGGTACCGCAGGTAGGGGAAGTGGAGATTTGAACAGGCAGGCATATGTATGGTCCATCAGATCATTAGGCCAGGGGGTGAGACGCTCAGGATCCAGGGTTTGTGACACGTGACTGATGTCCAGCGGCGGCCATCTCCATCCGAAGGTGCTTCCGGGCAATTGTTGGGCATAGTAAATGGCTCCATCTCATCAGCCAGTCCTTGCTGCCAGCGGAGAGTCTGTTGCCGCAGCCAGTCCAGTCTCCTCATGAATGCTGCCGTTCCACTCTGCAGAACGGCCTGTTGTAGCTGGTACAATTGATCTGAAAGCAAGCGGTATTTTTCATTGTGGCTTAGGGGCCTTGGCTGTTCCTCTGTAATCACAATGGCAGCAGCCATGCCTGTCGTCGTTGGTGTCTGAGATGCACGCCAGCGACAATTGGGGGCGAGCCTGTCCAAAGGCAGACCCAGATGCCTCTGCACAACAACAGCATGTTTGCAGGGCAACAAAGTCTGAATGGAGAAGATGCAGCTGCAGGTAGCCTGGCCATCATGTATCTGCAGTGTGTACTGTTTGGCGCCAGAAATCACAGTCACTGTGCCTTCATCCTGCTACATGCGGTGGCCCAGCCAATGGAAATGTTTTCAGAGCAACTCACAACAGGGACTGGAGAACATGCGGTGGCCCAGATAATGGAAATGTTTTCAGAGCAACTTACAAAGGCAGAGCAACTTACCTTGGAACAATCTCCTGTGTCAAATAAAAATGAAGCAAGTCTCCAAAACGAATAAATAATTCAGATAAAATGCGAGAAAATGCCCGACGAAACCTCCCCTCCTTCCACTTTCAAAAAGTCGCGCCGAAGCTTTGACGCATGCGCAGAGGCCAAACAGGCGCGTCGGCGAGGAAGACGAAATAACGCGATGACGTCATCTGCGCATGCGCACAACGGTCCTGGCAGGTTGGGCCGCAGCGCATGCGCAGAGATGAGGAGACTGTATGCGCATGCACGACTGCAGCGCATGCGCAGGGGGCATGAGACCGTCTGCACATGTGCGCACCGCGGCGCATCCTGATGACGTGTCCGATGAAGTAGCGTTGTCATGAATTACTTTGTTCATTTCCTAGTTAACAATGGATTGGCAGTAAAAATTGCCCACCATTTTCCACAAATAGGCTCTGAATTGGCAATCATAGTCAGAGAGCCCATAAGATAGCTAGTGTAGAAAATTGTAAATTAACATTAAGATCATAATGGATTTTCCCTTTGATTTGGGTTAATTGATAGAGTAGGAATACTCAATGCTGGCATAGATTATAAAATAAGAGTCCCATTCTATAGCCTGCCAATTTTCGCTGTAGCAGATTAAAAATTGCTACTAAAAAGGGCACTGAATGTTCGTGAAGAATAACAAATGACTTGGCATTAAAGATGCTGAATCCTTAAAGGATTAAAGGATTTGTTGGGTGAAAATATAATTTTGTTTTTGTGCGTGTTCCTGCAGTTCGTAACAAAGTAAACAGTTTGAATGTAAAGTGATACTATTTGGCTGGTGCAAAGTGGTTTCAGATGTAAAAGAAAGACTTGCATTTATATAGTGCTTTTTACGACCACCAAATGAATCAAAGCACTTTACAGCCAATGAAATACTTCTGAAGTGTAGTCACTGTTGTGATGTAGGAATTGCGGCAGTCAATTTGCGCGCACAAGCTATCATTTGTGGGACTGTGATAACGACCAGATATGTTTTTCTGTGGTGTTGATTGAGGGATAAATATTGGTCTGGACATCAGGGATAACTCCCTTGCTGCTGTTTGAAATAATGCCTTAGGATCCTTTTACATCTACCTGAGAGGGAAAACGGGGCTTCGGATTAACATCCCATCCGAAAGATGACACCTCTGACAGTGCTGCACTCCCTCAGTACTGCACTGGAGTGTCAAACTCAATTATTGTGCTCAGTGGGACTTGAACCCAAAACGTGACTCAGGCGAGTGTACTACCAACTGAGGCATGGGTGCCATCCTGTAGTTTTTGGAGAACAGCACTAAGACTGCATTGTTCACAGGATCACGGGTAATTAGAGACGTTGCCCATTCAGCCCATCTTAATCATCTGTCCAGAAACTCCATTACAGCACCCACTTGTTTCATAAATGATCCGAGTTTTTTTGCCTCCACTATATCCAGAGGTCCATTCCAAGTCAAGTCATAGAGTCGTATAGCATAGAAACAGGCCGTTCGGCCCACCACGTCCATGCCGACCATAATGCCTATCTGTACTCATCCCACCTGCCTGCATTAATTCCATAATCCCTCTATGCCTTGCTCATTCAAGCACCTGTCCAGATGCCTCTTAAATGTCGCTACTGTTCCTGCCTCCATCACCACCTCAGGCAGCTCATTCCAGATACCCACTGTTCTTTGTGTGAAAAATTTACGCCTTTGATCCCCTTTAAACCTCCTCCCTCTCACCTTAAATCTATGCCATCTCGTTTTAGTCACCCCTACCGTGGAAAACAGACTCTGGCTATCTACCCTATCTATGCCTGTCATAATTTTATATACCTCTATCATGTCCCCTCTCAGCCTCCTTCGCTCCAGGGAAAACAGACCCAGCCTATTCAATCTCTCTTTATAACTCAAGCCCTCCAAACCAGGCACATCCTTGTGAATCTTTTCTGCACCCTCTCTAGCTTAATCACATCTTTCCTGTAGTGCAGCGACCAGAACTGCACACAGTACTCCAAGTGCGGCCTAACCAACGTTATGTACAACTGTAACGTGACGTCTCAACTCTTGTACTCAATGCCTCGGCCGATGAAGGCAAGCATGCCAGACACCTTCTTCACCACCCTGTCTACCTGTGTTGCCACTTTCAGGGAACTATGTACTTGAACCCCAAGGTATCTCTGCTCAAGAACACTCCCCAGGGCCCTGCCATTCACTGTATATGTCCTGCCCTAGTTTAACTTCCCAAAATGCATCACTTCACACTTGTCTGTGTTAAATTCCATTTGCCAATCCCTTGCCCACTTTCCCACTTGATCTATATCCTGTTGTAACCTTAGACAACCTTCTTCACTTTCCACTATACCACCAATTTTGGTGTCATCTGCAGACTTACTAATCATGCCCCTTACATTCACATCCAAGTCATTAATATATATGACAAACAACCGAGGGCCCAGCACCGATCCCTGCGGCACACCACTGGTCACTGGCCTCCAATCTGAAAAACAACCCTCCACTACCACCCTCTGCCTCCTGTCACCAAGCCAATTTTGTATCCAATTGGCTAGCTCACCCTGGATCCCATGTGTTCGAACCTTCTGGACCAGCCTACCATGTGGGACCTTGTCAAAGGCCTTGCTAAAGTCCATGTAGACAACGTCCATCGCCCTGCCCTTGTCAATCCTCTTGGTCACCTCCTCGAAAAACTCAATCAAATTCGTGAGACATGATTTCCCACGCACAAAGCCATGCTGACTATCCCTAATCAGACCATGCCTTTCCAAATACATATAAATCCTGTCTCTCAGAATCCCTTCCAATAACTTTCCCACTACTGATGTAAGGCTCACCGGCCTGTAGTTCCCTGGCTTATCCCTGCTGCCCTTCTTAAATAAAGGCACAACATTAGCCAATTAGCTCCAGTCTTCCTGGTACCTCACCCGTGGCTAATGATACAAAAATCTCTGCCAGGGCCCCAGCAATCTCCTCCCTTGCTTCCCATAGCATCCTAGGATACACCTGGTCAGGCCCTGGGGATTTATCCACCTTAATGCGCTTCAAAACCTCCTTGTAATGTTGATATGCTCCAGGATATCGGTGTTCCCTCCCTTGAACTCACAAGCTTCCATGACCACCTCCACGATAAATACGGACGAGAAATATTCATTTGAGACCTCGCCTATTTCCCGTGGCTCCACACACAGATTGTGACACTGATCATTAAGGGGACATACTCTCTCCTTAGCTACCCTTTTACTCTTAATATACCTATAGAATCTTTTAGGATTCTCCTTTATCTTATCTGCCAGGGAAATCTCATGGCCCCTTTTCGTCCTCCTAATTTCCTTCAATGTGTTGATTATTTTTTGTGTGAAGAATAATTTTCTGTTAGCAGTACTAAATTTAGCCCTTTACTAACTTGAATCTGTCTCCTTGTCCTACCCTTGCAATTTAATTTGAAGTAATAACTGAGATTTGCCTTATTTATCCCTCATACCTCCTATAAGGCCACTTCCCGAATGCTTCCTTTCAAAGCTTAAAAAAAACTCAAGAAAATGGCTGAACTTTTATATCAACTTTGCTTTCCTGCTCTATCCCCTTAATCTCTTGATTCCCTTAGCACCCATAGATTTATCCATCTCGGTCTTAAATATGCTCATCGCTGAACATCCACAGTTCTCTAGGGTAGAGAATTCCAAAAATTCACAACCCTCTGATTGAAGAAATTTCACCTCATCTGAGTCATAAATGGCCATTCCCTTATCCTGAGACGATGATCCCTAGTTCTAGATTCTCCAGCCGGGGGAAACAGCTTCTCTGCATCAACCCTGTCAAACCCTCTAAGAATTTTATACATTTCAATGAGATCACCTCTCGTTCTTCTAAACTCCAGAGAAAATAGGCCCATTCTACTCAATCAGTTGGTCATTCCTCATAGCTCCGACTGCTAACACTAAGGATTAGCCTTCAGCTCTTGAATCTCATATCTGTGACTAGAACTGTATGCAACACTCTGTGGATCTGACTAGAGCACTCTACAGTTTAATTATATTCCTCTCTACTCTTGGCTATGATTGTTGCTCTGCATTGGTTGCACATGTTTAGTGTTGAGTCTACTGGAGCTCCTAGGTCTTTTTCAGTTTTATCCTTGGCTGCTTCAACACCATTCACAGAGTACCTGTATTTTTTTTCCTTCCTCTCTACATTGTTTTTTACTTGTCTGCATTAAATTTCACCTACCAATGTCCTTTTTGTTTTTGTTTTGTCCAACTCATTCTCTTAATTTCTGAGCTGCTTCCACCCATTCCACTGCCTCTTCTGGTTTGGTATCGGCAAATTTGTCCACTTTGCATGAGTTTCTGCATCCAGGTCATTTATATATTTGAGAAATAGTAGTGGTCCCAACACTGATCCCATATATTACTCCCCCTACTCATCCAACCTTGGCATAACTCCTCTGGTGAGTACTATCCTTATCCTCAAAGTACACTGAATCTCCACAGCTTGGGGTTTGACCAATAGCCTTTCATATGAAACTTTATCTAATGTACCACATTGACATTTGGCCCTGCCATCACCTAAGTTGCTCCCCTGAAGTCAGCAGATGGCGAAGTACTCGCCGACAGAAGTAAACAGATGTCCCTCTGGGCTGAACACTACTGTGAGCTGTACCCCTGTGAGTCGGGCGTCTCCGAGTCTGCGCTCGACGCTTTCCCACAACTTACTGCCGTGGATGAGTTAGATGAAGAGCCCTCATTACTGGAATTCGATGAGGCCATAGACTGCCTAGCGAACAGAACAGCCCCCCACAAGGATGGAATCCCAGCCAAACTGCGCAAGCACCGAAAGTCCCATCTATTGCCACGCCTTTATGACCTCCTCCTCCTCTGCTGGAAAGTAGGCTCTGTTCCACAGGAGATGTGACACCAAAATCATCACGCTATACAAAAACAAAATCCACAGAGGAGACTGCAGCAAATACAGGAGCATCTCATTCCTTAGCGTCACGAGGAAGGTCTTTGCTCGGGTCATACTTAAAGAACTCCATTTACTTGCAGACCGAGTGTACCCAGAAGCACAGTGAGGTTTCAGTGCCAGCAAATCTACTGTGGATATGATCATCTCCATGTGCCAGCTACAAGAAGAAGTGTAGGGAACAGAGTTATACTCCTTTTACTTTTCATAAATCGCACTAAGGCATTTGACACCATCAGCAGAGCAGGGCTCTACAAGATTTTGGGAAAAATTGGTCCACCGAAGCTCTTCAGTCTCATCCGCTCCTTCCATGACAACACGCACTGCACTGTACAGTTAGATGACTCCACATCTGACAGTTTTGGAGTGAAGAATGGAGTGAAACAGGGTTGTGTTCTAGCCACATTCTGTTTGGCATCATGCTCCTGACCTTCACCTTCCCTGCAGATGTGGAAGGAGTCTACTTCCCAATAGGAAAGACAGCAAGCTCTACAATCTGTCAACGCTGAAGGGAAGGCAAAAACACATCGAGTCCTGATCAGAGAATTCCTCTATGCTGATGATGCTGTGCTTGTCGCTGACACGGAAACTTAGCTACAAAGACTGATGGACTGTCTCTCCCGTACCTGGCGAAAGAAGGATATTGCAACACATCCTGTGGACTGGTGTGCACTGCCACGACGACCAGTTGCTACAGCAGCTTGGCAACAGTTGCCAAAATCCAAAACAACGACTCAGCGTCACTTGGCAGCTTCACCTTATAGCACTTGTGGCAGAGCCTGCCTCTCAAGGATTGGCCTTCATAGCCATCAGCAAAGGTGCACTAAGAGAAGACACCCCATCTAAATGGATTGTTTGCTGCATATCCATCATCTTTCATAGATGGAAGGATGCCAACCAAGTAACCTGTTTCCAATCTTTTGATACCTCACCAGTGAGGCCCTCCTAATAGCTGTCGGTCCCTCACAAATCTTCTCCCTTGTGTCTGTGCTCTGCAATAATTCCACCTGTCAGTGATGATATTAGTTTTGAGCCCTTTTAGTCTGGCTCAGAGTTCTATCTCATTTAACACAAATTTATTGATTTTATTTTGGTTATCTGTTTGGGGAGGGCATGTTAATCATGTCTTCCCTTGTGAGTACTTAGAAGAAGTAATCATTTAGCATCACGTGCTCAGATTCATTCTGTTTTGATTCCGGTTGCATGTTTCATAATTTTACCTCTTCTCTGACGGTTCTCTTACTGTTGTAATAGTGAAAGAATTCTTTACCATTGGATTTTGGTGTTTTTTTTTTTCTTTGCTCCTCTGCCATTTTCTTGTATTCATCCCAGTGAACTCTTTTTGTAGAGGTACTTTTTATTTATTTCACTTTTTTAATTTGTATAATAATCCATTAAGAGCATTACTGTTATGACCAGGTGAGAAAGGTGTCTAGGGATCTTATACTGTCTTCACCTGGTCTTATTGTAACAGGGTTTAATTTTAAACACACTGTGTTTTGAGCTCCCCCTTGGTGAAACTTTGTTCACAGCTTTCCAATTATAAGGCAAAGAAATGAGCATAAACAGGCTTTTCTTAGGTTTAAAGAAGAAAAGCGAAATTTATTAAAACTTAAACTTAAACTTTTTAATGTGGTTAACGCCTATGGATATGCGACGCACCCACGCTAGCATGCACACACGATACGCACATGCAAATAGGGACAGAAAGAGCAGAAGAAAATAAAGTGGAGAGGTTTGAGGCAATATCAGAAGAGTTTCTTGTTTACTGTGCTTCGAGCTCACTGTAGAGTCCTTTTGTAAGTAGTGCTTTTCGTCGGGGCCCAGTATTCTTCTTAAACCTTGTTCATTGTAGGAGACTTTTCTTCTTGCGGTTCATGTGTCTTCAGTTCTGTGAGAAAGAGTTAAGAGCAGACAGGAGAGAGATCTTTTCAGTCCAGGAGCAAACCGCTTTCTGAGTTCAAATTCTCTGTGGCAAGTTCAAATTCAAACAATTCCATCAGCCAGTTAGTCACGTGAATAAACTGGTCTGTCCACGTCTGTTTGTGTATTCGGCCATCTTAGCAGTTAACCTGGAATGCGAGCCTCTCCACCTTCAACGTCTGGTAATCAAAAGTCCATTGTGGATTAAATTGAAGAAGGGAGTGGCCCCTTTGTCCTTCCCAAATACTGTATGTTACTATGCAAATGTCTTTCCACTCGAGAGTCTGTTTTTTTTTTAAACAAATTCTTTCTTTACTCCAGTAACAGTTTAAAAGTCAATGTTCATTTGGTGAAATATGAGTACCTCATTCTTGGCAGGTGGGGGCCTGCATGACAATTAGCTGTTCACATGCCTGCCTCTTTCTCTAATGCCTTTCCTTAACTGGCCTCTACAGCCCTTCACAAACAACAGTTAATCCATAATTCATGACCTGTATCTACTCTTGTACCAAACCATGTTCTATTATTCCTCTCATTCCCAATCTCTACTGGTTCTCTGTCCCCCTCAGTGTCATTTCAAAGTCTTCATTTTAAATTCCCTCCTTATCTGATTAATCTTTCCCAACCATTATTCTTGCTGAAAAACTCTATTCTTCTAGTCCTTGTTTTCTACTCATCCCGTAACTCGGTTGGCCTCCAATTGGTAACAATCATTCAGCCACTCCACCCTGTCCATTGAAACTTTTTCACTCATGACTTGTCAGTCATTTATTTACAGCACAGAAGGAAGCCATTTGGCCCATCGAATCCTGGCCAGCTCTCCAAGGAGCTATTCAGTCAGTCCCACTCCCCCGCTCGATCCTGTAGCCCTGCAAGTCTATTTCCTTCAAGCGGCCATCCAATTTCCTCTTGAAGTCATGCCTCCATTTCCACCACCCTTGTGGGCAGCGGGTTCCAGGTTATTACTGCCCGCTGCTTTAAACAAAAGTTATTCTTCATATTCCCCCTGCATCGCTTGCTTAAAAACCTTCAATCTGTGTCCCTTAGTCCTTGTACCATTAGTTAATGGGAACAGTTTTTCCTTGTCCAATTTATCGAAGCCTGTCATAATCTTGTATATTTCTATTAAATCTCCCCTCAATCTCCTTTGTTCTAAGGAGAACAACCCCAGTTTTTCCAACCTAACCTTGTAACTAAAATCCCCCATGCCTGGCATTATTCTGGTAAAACTCCTCTGCACCCTCTCAAGTACCCTCACATCCTTCCTGAATTTTGGCGACCAGAACTGGATGCAATACTCCATGCTACCTCTCTGCTTCCTTTTGAAAGCATCTTTAAAACTTGGAACCTTGATCTTGTGTTTGGTTTTTCCAGTTTCTTAATCTTTCCCATTGTCCTTGCCTGCTTGCTCCGAGAGTGTCTTTTTAATGTGCTGTATAAGTGCAAGTTGTGTTTAATGCTCTTACAAATATTTTTCAGGCAAACCCTAGATTTCCGGGTATCGGTAAGCTCTCTGCTGGCGAATGGCTGTTTAAATTGGGGATCAACTGTTCAAAGTCAAGCAAAGCAACTGTCTGAACAGGTACTATTACTTTAGGATGCCAAATTATGTGTGTTGTTATGTTGGATAGGATGGGGGGGAAGCAGGTGGTGGTTATTACTGACTTTGAGGAAGAGATATTCCTGGCTCTGTATCCAAGCCCACTAGATTAGCTGGGTACAGTGAATATAAGGAAATCAAATGGAAGGGACATCATTGGATTTCTTTCAGAGGCATGGATTCTGATTTGCATGACTTTCCAATACTAGTTGCAGCCAGGCAATCCAGTGCGCTTGGGTGTAGACGCAGGAAATTCTCCCCTTGAATCTTACCAGAGTAAATCTTTGCAGGTAAAGGAAGAGAGGATGCAGTCTTAGTACAGCATTTATATTTGAAATATGAGCTCCTAACCACAGAATTGGCAATCAGCAAAAGTGAGAGTTGGCACAGTTCCTGTTCAGAAGCATCTGCGACAGGGATATAACCATTGACTTTGGCAGAAAGGGGGTTGGAAACCCTGAAAAATTGGAGTAAGTAGTGTTTGTCACTTTACCACTTTTCCAGAGTTTTTATTCAGCTCGTCTGCCAAAGTTTGTCATGGATGTGCAGGAGCACCCCTGCAAAATTCACCCCGGCAATCTGATTTGAATCAAAAGTGGATAAAATGGAGTTGAGATACAGATATTCCATGAAGGTCAGAACCGAATTGAAGGGTTCAATACCTAACTCTATTCATATAACCGGGCTTGGTTGTATTGTAAGGACAGGACAGAGTGGAAGTTTAATATAGAAGATGGAACAGATATGGCGTCTTCATGTAGCTCAACCAAATACACCTTTTGTTCTTGCTAGGAAGAACAGAGGAAAAAAAATCAATTTAAATTCAATACATTAAAAAAATTTCTATTACAATCAAGGATTTTTACTAACGATAAGGTTAGAAAATTCATATATAGTTCCGCCCTTAAATGGACAGGGAAGTGTACATGTCTTAAAGCATTCACTTTCTTCTGATTGCCAAACTGCAGTACTTGTTGTTTTAAAAGAAACCATTCCTCAGGATGTGGGTGCTGCTGGCAAGGCTGACCTTGTTGCCCTAAGGAGGTAGTGGGTCACTTTCTTGAACCATACCAGTTTGTGTGGTGAAGATACTCCCACAGTGCTGTTCGTTCGGGAGTTCCTGGATTTTGTAGTGAAAGCACTCTGGTCACAGACTGAAGGGTCATACCAGTTCTCATTGAGTAGAGAAATGGTCATTGACATCTGCATTATTTAGGTTCCAATCAAATGTACCCAGTTAGGTGAAAGAGCATGATTTACATGGTGTCTGCTCTGTAGAGTTTTTTTTGCAATCAAGGCTACTATTTCTGGAACCAAATCACCTCCTGGTACAAGTGAGACCCAGAAGAATTCTCTCATAATGGTTATGAAAGTGCCTCTCTGTTTTGTTAAATATATTTTTTGAGAATTCATTTTTGAAAGATTGAAGAAATGTTAAACTTTGGGGTTTTCAAAGGGGGTCAGTTAAAGGCCACTTGACTTTGAAAAACAGTCCCTGGAAATGTTTTTTGAAAGGGGCACTGTGAAGAAAACAAGCCTTTCTGGGAAACCACCTGACTTCCAGCAACAACAACAAGCCTTTCTGGGAAACTACCCTGTTTCCAGCTCAATAAACAACAGAGAACTTTGGACACCTGGAGAAGTTGTTTACGAAGAAGTGACAGATCAAGGTTGCTGGAGATTAAAAGATGGACCTCTTGTAGTCGGTTTTGCTTTTGAATTGTTTTGAGTTGGGGTTGAACTGTATAAAAAGGGAGATAACTTCCAAGGAGAGAAAGGAACTTCCAAGGAGTGAAGACCACAACCAGCTTAGCTTTCCAGCACCTTTCCAAAAGACCCTGAGAAGTCCACTGTGTCAAATCATCTCATCTCCTATCTTTCAAGAAAAGCCTGCTAAATTAATTCTCAATGCTGCCTGAAAAGAACTGTTTGAAAAGATCCGAGTTACCCGTCTACGTGTACTTGGAGGCCAGACTGTATGCCCGTTTTGGAACACAGCATATCTCATCTGCTGTTTCTTCAAGCATGAGCAAGTATTCAGCCCAAGTGTTTTTTTTGTCTGTAATAAAGCTCTAAAAACAAAAATCCCTTTATTTTTCCAGTTAACCTGTGTATGTGTGAGTGTGAGGCGCTGAGGTAAAAAGGGAACTTTAATATTTCAATCAGTGCATTTATGCTTTACTTCTTTACTGGTTAAGATTTGTTTTATAATAAACTGATAATTTTGTTGTTTATTAAAGAAAGCTGATGGGTGTGTTTTATTTTGGGATAAAGATAGAGGCTATGATTGACCGTATCGGTAAGTGGGAAAAAGTTAAATATGTGTTGTGACCCGTGGGGACGTGGAACTAGAATAAACAGTGCACTCCTCCCGCTTCAGTCGTAACATAAATTCTGTTTTCTTTAAAAGTTGTCCAGAAACACACACATTCTTGCCAAGTCATAAAGTTTACCCAGTACTTTCCAATAAAGGTGATGACCCAATGGGTATTCAAACACATGGAAATCTAATCTCCACTACATCTGAGTATTGACTGGTTGGACTTGCATGAATAAGTAGATATAGACGTGTGTTGAAATCTTGGTAATGTTTGCTCTCACTGTTGCACTGAAGCCAGTGCTGTGCCAGTGCAGGACCAGCCTCCTGTTGAACTTGATAGAGACCTGCAACAAAACACAGTGACATTACTATGGGTGCAACTTTGGTGTGAATGTTTTAGTATCACATATGGTAGGATAAGACTCCAGGTAACTAAATTCTTAAGTTTCTTTCAACTATTTAACAAGTCTTCAAAAATGAAGTTACAATATTGTTTTATTGTATTTTTTTTAATAAACAAAGCTTCAAGTCTTGGCTAGGTCTAATGAATTTTTTTAATTATTTTAGTTGACTTGTGATGATGTGGTTACTGAGATTGCTGTTGGGCAAGGAACTATTAATTTCAAAGTGAACCGATCCTTACTTGCTGAGGTGAGTGCTCAAGGTTGTTTAGCTGTGTATGTTCATTTTCAGTAGAGTTCCAGGTTTCTTTCAGACTTTTCTTTCTGGAAACTTAATCAATATGGTAATGGACACCTGTCATGCTTGAAGGCTTAACATTGTAGTTATGGTTGAAGCACTCTGTTTCTTAACTAAAAATAGAAACTGCTAAAAATACTCAGCAGGTCAGGCAGCACCTGTGGAGAGAGAAGCAGAGTTAGCATTTCAGATCTGTGACCTTTCATCGGAAGTGGGAAAGGTTAGAAAAGAATTAAGTTTGAAGCAGGTGAAGGGGAGAGGGGTTGTTGGTGGGGAAGAGAACAAAAGAGAAGGTGTGATAGGGCAGAGGGCAGGAGAGATTAAATAACAAAGATATCACGTGACAAAGGCAAAGAGTGTGTTCATGCTTGTGGTGAAAGACAAAACATTAGTCCAGAGAGAGAGTTAATGGCAGAATAATGAGCAGCTCGGTCTACATGTAAAACAGGCGCATGGTTAAAAAATCAAATTCAATAAAAAGGGCAATCATGCTCTGAAGTTATTGAACTCATTGTTCAGTCCGCAAGACTGTAGAAAGATGAGGTGCTGTTCCTCGAGCTTGCATTGATATTCACTGGAACGCTGCAGCGGGCCAAGGACAGAAATGTGGACATGAGAGCGGAGGGTGCGGGGGGGGTGGGTAGGTGTGTTGAAATGGCAAGCAACCGGAAGCTCGGGGTCATGTTTTCAGACTGAGCAGAGGTATTCCGCAAAGCGGTTACCCAATCTGCGTTTGGCCTCCCCAATGTAGACGCAACTGCATTGTGAGCTGTGAATACAGTAAACTAAATTGAAGGAAGTACAAGTAAATTGCTGCTTCACCTGGAAGGAGTATTTGGGGCCTTGGATGGTGAGGAGAGAAGAGGTAAAAGTGCAGGTATTACACCTCCTGCGATTGCATGGGAAGGTGCCGTGGGAAGGGGACAAGGTGTCGGGGATGATGGAGGAGTGGACCAGGGTGTCGCATAGGGAACAGTCCCTTCAGAATGCTGATGGGAGGGGAGGGGAAGATGCGTTTGGTGGTGGCATCACACTGGAGGTGGTGGAAATGACAGAGGTTGATCCTCTGGATGTTTAGGCTGGTGGGGTGGAAAGTGAGGACAAGGGGACCCTGTTGCGGTTCTGGGAGGGAAGGGAAATATGTCAGATATGGTTGAGGGCCCTGTCAATCATTGTGCGGGGGAATCCTCAGTTAAGGAAAAAAGAAGACATGTCAGAAGCTCTGTTGTGAAAGATTGCATCATCAGAATAGATGCGTCGGAGACGGAGAAACTGAGAATGGGATGGAGTCCTTACAGGAAACAGGATGTGAGGACTCTGTTTCTTGTTTTTTTATATATTGTATGTCTTTTTACTTTACAGATTGTGATGCAAGAAATCTCTAAGAAGGGTTCAAAATATGGAATAGAGAGTGAACTCTTCAGAGGCTATCCCTGTGGGCGTGTTATAGTGGAATTTAGGTAAGTTTCTGGCACAGAAGTAAAAGACCATAAATTACAAATTAAGTCAGCTTATCTTGTTGTATTTCAAATTGGTCATTTTAAGTGCTTTCATTCACATTATATTTGCAAAAGAATGTTAAATGTTAATTTTCTTAAATCCAGGCCAATACTGTAGGACACCACTGGCAATAAAAAAAGGTGTAGAAAATGAGATAAAGTAAGACTTAGTGGTCAGGTGATAAGAAGCTAGGGCTTTAAAAGCAAGTAGATTGTACGAGGGAGGTAAGACACTCCGATAGGAACATAAGTAGGCCGTTCAGCCCATCTAGCCTGCTCTGCCATTCAGTACGATCATTGCTGATCATCCACTTCAATGCCTTTTTCCCACACTATCCTTATATCATTTGTATTTAAAAATCTGTCAATCTCTGCTTTAAACATACTCAATGACTGAGCTTCCACAGGCCTCTGGGGTAGAGAATTCCAAAGATTCACAACCCTCTTAGTAAAGAAATTTCTCCTCATCTCTGTCCCAAGTGGCTTCCCCCTTATTTTGAAATTGTGTTAATGAGGTTCCATAAACAATGAATTAAATTAGAAAATGGCGTGATAAGTCTCAATTTCAACAAGGTGAAGATGGAGGGAGAATTAAGAACGTGTAGGATGACTTGTTTGGAGCCAAGGGCTGCTTTCTCATGGCTGATGTTGAGCTTCTTGAACGTCGTTGTAAGTGCACCTGTTAAAGCAAGTGGGGAGTATTCCATCACGCACGTAATTCGTGCCTTATGGCTGGTGGAGAGGCTTTGAGGTGTCAAGAAGTGAACCACTCAGCACAGAATTCCCAGTCTCTAATGTGCTCCAGTAGCCACAGCTGATGCCTGGGCCTAGGATGCCACCCTGCGCAACAGCTACAGAGATATCCTAATTAGCCTCCAACAACCACAATCATCTTTCTCCGTGCCGGGTGCAATTCTAGCCACTCTAAGTGGGCTGGATCAAAGTAGTGTAAAGGGAGGATCACATTGAACTCAGATGTGTTTTATATTACTATATTTTAAGGAAACATTGAACATATTAACTTTTTCTTTGCAGTTCACCAAATATTGCAAAAAAATTTCATGCTGGACACTTGCGTTCAACAATTATAGGTAAACATTTCCTGTTCTTTGCTTTATGTAATAGTGTATTTATCCCATAATTACTTGTCAGTTGAATAATTCTAATCTGAAAGTTTAATGCAGTATTTAAGACCAATTCCAACACTGAATTACATTAATGGCCCAAAGCTACTTTTTTGGATAAAATTACTAACTGTTACGACCGAGGTTGCAGTAATGCACTGTCAATTCAGTCCTACTACTTCACAGGTCACAGCATATTATTTATGTTTCCCACCTACCAGAAATTAGCCAAATTAAATACTTTATTAACCACTAGAATAAAACCAAGCTAGGTATCTTTAACAGCAACAAATTAACTATTTATTAGTAAACTAAATCTTAAACAATATTGAGATAAATCTATGTCTGAAAAGATTTTATAACTTCTTATTCCTCCTAACCCTCATGCACCCGCACATACATTCAAAACCAATGATTAACCGGTTCTAAAATGATATTTTGAAAATTGGAGCTGTTTCTTAGGAATAATAAAACAACTGGGTTGTAAGTCCTGTTGGTTACTTTCCTGGATCAGTGAGGTGTCCCAGAATCGAATAGTCGGATGCCACTCGAAGTCTCCGGGCGAGTTGATCAACAGTCTGGTCGTGGATAGGCTTTCAAGGCACTTCGGCTACAGTAGGTGTCACACAGATCTTTCAACAAGGAGTATACAAACAGGTCTATTTAGATTTTGAATTAGTAATCTATTAGTAGAAACTTTACTGAGTTTCCAGAACTCCCAGAAACACAAAAGACAACAGAAAGTCATTCTGGAGGCAGAGACTTCTTAGAGGTGGGAGTAAAAAGGAATTTGCTACCTCCAACAATGCAAAGATTCCTTTCCAGGGGTCTTTTCCTCTTTAGGCAAAACACAGCCTGTCGGCCAATGTAGATTTTCTGCTGAGAGAGAGAGACAAATCCTTCCTTCAAGGAGAGTACGCTTTGCTGGTCTGCCAGATCAAACCAGTTCTAGCCAGTCTTTACACACAAACTGATACAATACGGCATGTGAGCTCATCTCTCTTGCTGTTGCTTAGGAACAGGCTTGCAGCTCGCACACACTGTTCCCAGAGAATATAAAAACTTATTTCGGTCTTAAAGGCACACAGACCCCCCCCCCCCCCCCCCAAAGTTTTTAAACAGAGGGGGGACAAACTCCCATGACACCAACATAAAAGTTAAATCCTGTATTCCAAAATTCATCACTAAAAGTAAATTTTAAACCAAGCATTGGATCATCTGATCACTTCCAGAAGATATTTAACTTGCAATATATTCAAATAAAATATGCTGATCTGGGCTCTAATGCTGCTTGACTAGAACATATTAATTTCTTACAAAGACCCCAGAACATAAATATAACTTGGCAGAAAAACAGAGGGTTCGATGAGCTAGTGCATTTTATCCCAATTTGCTTTATTCAGTCAGTACTGTGTACAGCAGCTCTGCATTTTAACCTGAGGTTCTACCTCATTCCTTGTCCTTCGTTTTACTTTAGACATTCTTGCACTTGAAGGAGCAACATTTCCACCAGGTAGATGTTGAGGAACTGCTCCTTTTGGCGCCATCAATAAAGTGTGGCAGCCTGTCTCTCACTGAAGGGAAATCTTTAGCTATTCTAGTGCCAAGCAGGAGCAAAGTCATTACCTCGTGCTTTTCTGTTACTTATTAGAGTTGGACGCCTCATGTCGAGCATAAAGAGAAATTCGCCTCAAGCAGTAGCTACCAACAATCTCAGGCAGATGGCAGTTCAAGATTTCTGTAGGTTTCAATGCCCATCACATTAGAGTATGCTTTATATATGATTAATCAAAGGACCTTAGAGATGACCCTCCTAAAAATAACATTTCGTTGCATTGGTGATACAAAAATATAGTTGAAGGAAAGAAAGCGCATTTATTTAGTGCCTTTCACGTTCTCAGGACAGAGAGATTTTTTGAAGTATACTCATTGTTGCAATCAAAGCAAATGCAGCAATTGCAAACAGCAACAAAATAAATTATTGAATTATAGAATAGTACAGCATAGGAGGTCATTTGGTCCATCGGGTCTGTGCTGGCTCTTTCAAAGAGTAATCCAGTTAGTCCCATTCCCCTGCTCTTCGTATCCCTACAATTTTTTCTCCTTCAAAATTTAGCCAATTCCCTTTTGAAGGCTACTATTGAATCTGTACCCACCACCCATCAAACAGTGCATTTCAAATCCTAACCACTCATTGCTTTAAAAAAAAACTTTTTTCACAGAATCATTACAGAGCAGAGGGAGGCCATTTGGTCCATCATGTCCACACCAGATCTCTGAAAGAGCAACTCCCTCAGCTCCGTTCTCCTACCTTCTCCCCATAACCCTGCACATTCTTCCTTTTCATACAACTGTCAAATTGTCTTCAGGCAATGCATTCCAGACCTTAACCACTTGCTGTGTGAACATGTTTTTTTTCCACGTCACTTTTGCTTCTCTTCCCAAATGATGTAATCCCTGGTGCTTTTGCTAATCACCTTAAATCTGTGCCCTCTGGTTAACAAACCTTCAGCCATTGGAAACTGGTTCACTTTATTTATTTTAACTAAACCCTTAGTGATTTTAAACATCTCTACCTAATCTCTTTAGCCTTCTCTGCTCTAAGAACAACACCAGCTTCTCCAGTCTATCCATATAACTATAATCCCTCATCCATGGAACCATTCTATAAATCTCTGCTGTACCATCTCCAAAGCCTTCAAGTCCTTCCTGAAGTGTGGTGTCCAGAATTGGAATTGTCCAAAATGACCAGATTATTTGTTTTATAGGTGTTGATTGAGTGCTAAATGTTGTCTAGGACGCTGGGAGAGCTCTCCTGGCTGTCTTCGGTTAGTGCCATAGGATCTTTGCTGAGAGGGCAGACGACACCTTGGTTTAACGTCTCATCCGAAAGACAGCACCTCAGACACTGTCGCACTCACTTTGCACTGCACTGGAGTGTCAGTCTAGATTATGTACTTGTGTCCTGAGAATAGGCCTTGACTCAGATGAAAGGGCCACCACTGTGAGCCAAGGATGAATAACTTTTGAAACATGGGTGGGGAGTGTAAAGTTTCAAAAGATTATTAGCATCAAAGTAGGTCTATAAATGGCAGCAGTAAAGTAATATTTTAGTATTTAGAAAAATAGTCATAATGTAGCTGGGATAAATTATATTTGTGTTATGCTATTTTGTTAGGTAACTTCATAGCTAACCTAAAGCAAGCTTTGGGGAATGATGTGATCAGGATCAACTACCTTGGAGACTGGGGCATGCAGTTTGGTAAGTTTTATATGGGTGGAGGAGACATTTTTGTATTGTATCATATTAGTTATCATTTGAACTCCTTGAGGTGGTGGATATACATTTACTTGAGCCACTGATGCAACATTAGTAGGGGACTGTAGAGATTATGGTTCGTTACAATATCTTCCGCCTTTCTTCAGCTATCTCTTGTTTTCATGGTAATTGGCTTGTAAGTGTTCCTCCTCTAGAAGGTGGCATGAAATGCTGGCTGTGCTATTGCTGTGGGTAACAGGAGCATCTAATCTAAGGTGTCATGGATAACATTCTCATTCTCCTTATGATGTAGGTATCTCAGCTAATGGATACATCAGTAAATTCAGGTCAAGTTGGGTGTGTTACCTTTGGCGTGACTAATTGCAGATGTTTCTGTGAAGTTGGTCTCACTGCTGCATTGCTAAATTGTGGTAATTTAGAAAGACAAATGGTTTTACTTTTCTGGGTGTTTTGTTCTTTGTCACTGATTTAGGATTGCTAGGAGCGGGATTTCAACTGTTTGGCTCAGAAGTGAAACTGAAAGCAAATCCATTACAACATCTTTTTGAAGTAAGTAAAAATGTGAAAATGTGAACATAGATTTAATGGAGGGCAGTTTTATTTTCTATAAACTTTTGAGGTTGTCTTCAATGCTGAAAGGCTTTGTGTTTAAAATTGTAATGGCTATTATAAAGTTAAATTTGGAAAATGCAGAAAGTCTTCGCATTGAACATAACGTTCATAGATGAACCAGAATATTTGAGTATTATCACAGTTCTTATTTTTGATGCAGAGATGTTCCTGTGTAACTCAAAGGGTTAGATGCACAAAGTCCAATAACTGGCTCAACTCATCCAAACAAAGCATTCAAAACTGAAGGCAGAGTTGCAATCAAGAGGCACATCCAAATCTTGGTACTGCACATCTTTAATTAAGAACATAGCAGGAAATGGTGCACATAGAAGAATGTCGAACAATCAATAACAGTTATCCTGTGGGAGAGAAAAAAAACCTAAAATCTTTATGATACACATGAAAAGAATAACTTCAGTTTTCCTACTTTAGCTTGTTTCAAACTGGAGTTACATCTTGTGTGATATATATATATATATATATATATATATATATATATATATTAATATTAGCCTTTGGAACAGAAAAGAGGATATTAAGACTTATGTTCTTCATTTTAGCTGAAATAACCATGTATAGATTACTTATAGCATGGTGGATTATTGGAGGGAGTTTTAAACCCCAAGGACAGCTGAATTAAGGGTGTGTGGGAGGTAGAAAGTTTGCATTTGCAGCACTATTTATGAGTCAGAAGGAGCAGCAGTATTTCCCAAGGTCCCTCAAACTAACCTCGTTACACACCCAGTGTTCTGACCCCAGAACTCCCACCATGATCTTCAGCTGTTCAACCCCGCTCCCGCAATCTCCAATTGCTTCTGTTTCCACCACCTCCAACTGTTCCCATCCCTCCCCAGTCTGTGATTTCTGAATTGGATTCAAGATGGCTCCAGGGCAGTCAGCTCCCTAGTGGGCTCCTTCCTGTGCACCTCTATCCTTGGCCATCTGATGCCATCTGTTGCCCTTTCTCCCCATCCCCTTGACTCTAACAGTGTGTGCATTTTAGTCTTAGATACTATTTAATTGCTAGTTTAAACCACCACTGCCCCCCCCCCCCCCCCCCAAACATGCTTGCACTCTGCTTTCTTCAGTGAGCACTGGATCTTTTCTCAAATTTTCAAGACTATACTTCTGCACTGGACTACACTGTAAGACTCAGTTGCTGTGTCTCAGATCTTTTGCTTAAATTTTAAAGTAATCTTGATCAGTTTACAGCCCTTCCTCCTAACTGCTGCTGATTCCTGCTGAGCCTGTGACTGGCCTACTGTTTTTTCACTAGTTTTTCAACTTCAGCTGCAGTTTGGTTCCTGACCAGAGATTCACTTTCCTGGGCTGAATCGTCTGGTGAAAGTTTCCTGTTTCTGCTCCGCAACACCTGGATCTTGTTTCCCATGGAAACACCTCCATCAGTGCGTTCCCCGATCCTCTATCCTTCTGGACTTCACTCACCTGCCACACCTGTCTCCGAACTGGGACGACAATTTGTTGACTGCACCCTACCTATGTCAACTTTATTCCACCACGAGGCCTCTAACTTTAACAAAAGCAAAATACTACAGGTGCTGGAAATCTTACATAAAAACAGCAAATGCTGGAAATACTCAGCAGGTCAGGCAGTATCTGTAAAGAGACGAGCAGACATTTCTGACCATAGGTCATCACCTGAAATTTTAACTCTTTCTCTCTCCACAGATGCTGCCTTACCTGCTGAGTATTTCCAGCATTTACTGCTTTTACCGCTGAATTTACTTCTGGACTCCCTCCTATTGTCTCCTCTCTCTTGCCCTTTTATTACCAGGATATATACATCCTAGTTTTTTCCACGTAATCAGGCCCATGCAACTTGAGTTTTTCCTATGCCTGCTTTTGCGTTTTGGCCGCCTCTGCAGACTTCTATTTCCCATTTTTTCCCTACTTTTATCATTTCTCTTTATCCCTTCTAGATCCCTCTCCTGTCATCATGTTTCCTTTCATTTCTCCCCTCTTGGGTACTCTGTCCTCCCATATACCTACCTCAATCCTTCAGCACTCATCAACCTTCCTACTCTCCTGCCACTGTTGCAGGCTTGAAGGGAAGCCTATAGTTTGCCTCTGAACCTCTCTTGGCATCTTCTAAAGGGCATATCAAGGCAGTCGTTGTTGCCAAAACCCCAGTTGCCCCATCCTATTCTCTCACCTGCCTACCTGCTGGGGGCTAATATTACAAATCTCCTCCCCATCCAACTCATTGCTCGCACTGCCAACCCTGTGGACTCTGCCAGCGGATCAGCTCTCACCGCTCCTCTCCACATCTCCCTCTAGAATCCTTGCCATCCATGAGCTTATTGTGGCCTTTCTGCGAACCTGGCTGAGGAGTGATGAAGCCTTCCCACCTGGCTGTACTTTCCATCAGTTGTCCTGCCCAGACCATCGTGGTGGCAGTGTTGCTTTTATCACCAAATCACATCTTGGTCTGTCCCCCTATTCCTCTGGGACGTTTTTCTCCTTTTGAGCATCTCATCTTGTTCCACCCCTCTCACCTCTCATTTAAAATCCTTGTTCTTTACCACCTGCCCAAGTATCATAAAAGTTTTCTTACCAAGATATTTTCACTGCTTTCCTTCCTCAGCCTCTGAACTGAGCGATTTCTCATCCTTAGTGATTTCAACCTCCAGCTCATCAATTCAACATGCTGTTTGTACTGAGTTCACTGCCCTCCTATCCTTACTTAACCTCTCCTTTCATATAAACTCCCTAGCCCATATCCACTGCCACCCCCTTGACCTTGCGATCGCGCATGGCCTCGTTACTCCTATCGTGTCAATCACTGATGAGGCCATTTCTGATCACTTCTTTGTATCACTCTCCACCTACATCCCCCTCCCCCTTTCAACCCTCTTTTTGTGTCCTTCCCTGGGGGACAAAACTCTCAATTTACTTAAAATTGCTCTTTCAAAATCCCAACGTTCTCGCCTTTGGCTTTTTAAACTTCTGACGAAAGGTCACAGACCTGAAACGTTAACTCTGTTTCTCCACAGATGCTGCCAGACCTGCTGAGTATTTCTCGCATTTTCTGTTTTTATTTCAGATTTCTAGCATCTGCAGTATTTTGCTTTTATCCACCTCCACCTTAATGCTCTAGTCCCCATTAAAACCATTACTTTCTCTCTCACCCTAGCCATTCCCCCTGGTATGACCCTCATCTCTGCTCCCTTAAGTTCAATGGACGCAGACTTGGAATGGATATGGCAGGCAACTGGTTTAGTCGTTCACAGCAAAATCTGGCTGGACAACATAAAGCACCATTGTGTCCTGCTCGCATGCCAAAACTGCTCACTATTCTAGGGGATCATTCTGGAATGCAAAACTTAACCCCCGACTTCTTTTCTCTACTGCAAAGCGTCTTCTTAAACCCCTCTCCCAGTCTCCTTCACTCTCTGCTCCAACAAGAAGTGCGGGGAGCTCATGGACCTCTTTGTCACTAAGATTGAGACCATCTGACCAGCTGCCTCTGCCACTTCCCTCCCTTTTCCTAGCCAATTGGGCCAAACTTCCTCTCAGCCTTTTTTCTCATCCTGGCTGCAGCCTTTGACACATTTGACCATGCCATTCTCCTCCAGTACGCCTCCACTGTCGTCCAGCTGGGTGAGATTGCACTCGCCTAGTTCCATTCTTATTTGTCCAGTGAATATAGCCAGTGAATCACCTGCAGTGGCTTCTCTTGGCACTCCTGCACTGTTACCTCTAGTGTCCCCTTAGGATCTAGCCTTGGCTCCCTCCTATTTCTCATCTACATGCTGCCCTCAGTGACATAATCTGAAAGTTGACACATGTACGCTGTCCTCACCCAGCTCTACCTCACAACCACTTCTTTCGACCCCTCCACTGTCTCCAATTTGTCAGACTGCTTATCCGACATCCAGTACTGACGAGCAGAAATTTCCTCCAGTTGGGAAGATCGAAGCCATTGTCTTCAGTCTCCATCACAAACTGTTCCCTAGCCACTGACCCCATCCTTTACCCTGTCAACTGCCTGAGGCTGAACTTCGCAACCTTGGTGGCACATTTAACCCAGAGTTGACCTTCTGATGACATAGCTGCACCATCACTATCATCGGCGATTTCCACCTCAGTAACATTGCCTGAACCACCCCTCCCTCAGCTCATCTTCTGCTAAAAACCCTCATTCGTATCTTTGTTGCCTCTAGATTTGACCATTCCAAAACACTGCTGGCTGGCCTCCCACGTTCTAACCTCCGTAAACTTGATGTCATCCAAAACTCCCCTGCCCATGTCCTAACTCACCAAGTCCTGTTCACCCGTCATTCATGTGCTCGCTGATCTACCTTAGCTCTTGGTTAAGCATTGTCTGGATTTTCAAACTCATCTTTTTTTTTTTTAGATCACTCCATGGCCTCGACCTTCCCTATCTCGGTAATCTCCTCCAACCCCACAACCCTCCAAGGTACCTGTAGTTCCCAAATTCTAGCCTCTTGTGCATCCTTGATTTTAATCGCTCCACTGTTGGTGGCTGTACCTTCAATTGCCAAAGCCCTAAGCTCTGGAAATGCCTTCCAGCATGTATCTCTCTCTTCCTCTGGTTCCTCCTTTAAGACACTTCTTAAAACCTACATCTTTGACCAAGCTTTTGGTCATTTGCCCTATAATCCCCTTATGTGGCTTGGTGTCAAGTTTTGTTTGTTAACACTCCTTGGGGCATTTTACTATGTTAGAGGCACTACGCAAATACAAGTTGTTGGTATTGTTATTAACTACTCCCAAAGAAGTGCCGTTTCCCCACACCACAGTCTCCGACTTTCACACCTGATAGGCAGGAAGACTGTCAGTCAAACTGGCTGTCGGGCAGAAACTTTGTGAAAAAATTATAAAATGGGTTCCAGCATCAAACGATGATCGGAGCTATGGGAAGCTCGTACTTCCGTCTTCAGAACTGCGTCCGCTCTCTTCCCAGCTGCAAGTAAATGTTGGGATCACTATCTTCCACATGATTTGCTGTTCTATGAATGTAGTTTAATAAGTTTTTATGCTTTGAGTACTTTTTGGCAAGAACCAGTAGAAGCTTGAACCTAGATCGGTTTATACTTTTAATATTTAACTCTCGTCCCACCTCATAACAAAGTTTCATTTTCAGCCATATCACGGTATTTGTTGTCAGTATTACTTCATATGTGCCAAACAAAATTGGTATGATTTATAGAGTAGAATAGGCATTTTTTTGGCTATTTGTTTTCTCCCTTCCCTTCCCTTGAGTGTGAGTACTCTGGCAGTGAACCAGGGCATCATTCGTTTGAGGTGAACCTGAGTTTGGATGGCTATCGATTGAAGTTAAGATTAAAAGTGTGCCATCTGGTCTTCCGAGAAAAATATAATAATAGGTCGGAGGTTTAAAATTGTTTTGAAAGAAACATTTAGTCAGGGCTTGACAGTAAAGCTTTACTTGCTATCTTTACAGTCGCGTACTTCATCTGACTAGTTCTCATATGACTTCAGCTGGTTATCTAATTGGAACTAAGATTTTTCTCCACTGAGGTGAAAGTTCAGATTACAACAAAAACTTGTTGAAAAATAGTGTCTTTAATGTAGAAAAACATCCCAAGGTGCTTCACAGAAGCATAGGAGAAGCGGGTTGATAGAGAGGCAGAGAGCTATAGAGAGTGATTTAGTTTAGTTTAGTTTAGAGATACAGCACTGAAACAGGCCCTTCGGCCCTCCGAGTCTGTGCCGACCATCAACCACCCATTTATACTAATCCTACACGAATCCCATATTCCAATAACATCCCCACCGGTCCCTATATATTTCCCTACCACCTACCTATACTAGGGGCAATTTATAATGGCCAATTAACCTATCAACCTGCAAGTCTTTGGCATGTGGGAGGAAACCGGAGCACCCGGAGGAAAACCACGCAGACACAGGGAGAACTTGCAAACTCCGCACAGGCAGTACCCAGAATCGAACCCGGGTCCCTCGAGCTGTGAGGCTGCAGTGCTAACCACTGCGCCACTGTGCCGCCCAGATTTCCAGAGCGTAGGACTTAGATGACTTGAAGGCATGGCCACCAATGGTGACGCAAAGGAATTGGACAGAGTTGGAAGAATGGATAGGATGCAGGCAGTTGAGTTTTATGTGAGCTGCAGTTTATAGAAGGTGGAGGATTGAAGGCCGATCATTGGCATGGTTGAGTCTGGAGACTCAACAGGGTGGTTGAGGATTTCAGCAACAGTTGGACAGTTGCAGAGATGGATAGTACCGAGTTGGAAGTAGGCATTTTTGTGATGGAGAGGATATGAGATCGGAAGCTCAGCTTAGAGTGAGATAAGATGCCGAGATTGTATACAATCTGGTTTAACCAGAAACAGTAACTGTGAGGGTGGTGGTGGGTGGTGGGAGGCAGCGTGGAAGTGGTAAGGTTACAAAGCCTAACGTAGCAAAGACGATGATTGCTTGGTAAGTGAATACTTCCAGTTACAATTTTTACATTTCTGTATTCCCAGTCCACAACTTTTTGTCCCCCTCCTTTTATTTTATTGATGGAAAGACACTGACTGGGGTGTGCAGAAATGAAAAATCCCAGACTTGGCCTCAAGCAGACCAATTTTAAGGAACTTAAAAATGCTTATGTATTGCAGAGTAGAGAGCAAACTAAGTCACTAGTGGAGAGAAATTGTGAAAGACAAATAGAAAGCTTTGGTAGATAGTCATTAAGAAAAGCTTAAACAGCAAACAAAAAAACCTACTTAACCAGTTCATCGGCTCTAAATGGTCTTGTATTTGACTTGCAGGTTTATGTTGAAGTGAACAAAATGGCGGAGAACAGTGAAGACATTCAGAAAGAAGCACAAGTATTCTTCAAGAAATTGGAGGGAGGGGACAAACTGACCTTGGCATTATGGGAACAGTTTAGGACCATAAGCATCGAAGAATATAAAAAAATTTATCAGGTGTGGAATAATGGGTTATGATTGTTCCGGCTATGCTGATACATATCAGTAGTTCTCCAGTATCCAGGTATCTTAGCTCCCACCTCCCCCCTCACCCCCAAAGCATGATGGGCAGAGGTTTGACTGTATGGTCAGTTTGCTAATGTCTCTGCTTCAGAAACTTCACTGCATTGCAAGCAAGCTCCACATATAACCTTCATCTATAAATTGTCTTGTTGATGCCCTGATCTGAGGATTCTACAGAACAGTATTTTATTGATGTTAGCTGTCCCATGGCATTGCACTTGGGATTACACCAGGCGCAGTCATCAGGTGAAGTGGGTTTGGAGCATGGGACGTAATTATATCGGTATACGAATGTAATCCAGTGCCCATTTTAAAGCCATGCTTTCTGTCTTCATTATATAATGCTTTAATATTATTTATGGTTTAAATTGCAAATCTGAAAGCAGTTTTGGAAACAGAGAAAGTGTTGCTGGAATGCAAGAGTTTCTCTGCAGTACAGGCTAAGGAGCTGAGAATCAGAAAAGTATTAGAGTTACTACTGTTGAGAGGGTGTAATTACATTCCATTATAAATGAGAACGCAGGAATTTATAGTAGAAAAAGTTGACACAAAGTATGACAAAAAGTGACAAAGTATTTCCAGATGTAATATTTTTATTTGGTCAATTTTATTAGTCATAACGGCACAGAAGACGGCCATTAGGCCCATCGAGACCATGCCGGCTCGATCCCCGTAGCCTCGTATGTTTATTTCCCTTAAGTGTCCATCCGATTTCCTTTTGAAATCATTAATTGTCTCTGCTTCCATCACCCTCTTAGGCAGCGAGTTCCAGGTCATTACCATCTCACTACATAAACAAGTTCTTCCTCACATCCTCCCCTGCATCTCCTGCCCAAAAACTCTAAATCTGTGTCCCCTAGTCCTTGTACTACCAGCTAATAGGAACAGCTTTTCTTTATCTGTCCTATCCAAACCTGTCATAATCTTGTACACCTTTATCAAATCTCCCATCAATCTCCAAGGAGAACAACCCCAGATTCTTCAACCTAACCTTGTAGCTAAAATCCCTCATTCCTGGAATCATTCAGGTGAATCTTCTCTACATCCTTTCAAGGACCCTCACTTCCCTGCCACAGTGTGGTGACCAGAACTGGATGCAATACTCTAGTTGTCACCTAACCAGAGATTTATAAAGGTTCAGCATAACTTTCCTGCTTTTGTACTCCATGAAGCCCAAGATCCCATATGCTTTGCTAACTACTCTCTCAATATGTCCTGCCAACTTCAAAGATCTATGCACATGAACCCCCAGGTCCTTCTGTCCCTTTATACCCTTTAGAACTGTATCATTTAGTCCATATTGCCTCTCCCTATCCCTTTTGCCAAAATGCCTCAAACTTCTTTGTATTAAATTCCTTCTGCCACATTAGGCTAGCCCATCTATGTCCGATTGCAGTCGATTGGTATCATCCTAACTGTCCTAGCACCTCCAAATTTGGGTATGATCGGCAAATTTTGAAATTTTACTCTGTATTCCAATATCCAAGTCATTTATGTATATCCAAAAAAAGCAATGGTCCTAGCACTGAACCTTAGGGAACACCACTGGCTACCATCCTCCAGTCTGAAAAACAGCCATTAACCACGACTTGCTGTTTTCTGTCCTTAAGCCAATTTTTTTTTATCCAAGCTGACACTGACCATCCTATTCTAGGAGCCTCAATTTTGTGGTACTTTGTCAAAGGTTTCCTTAAAATCTATATCAACAACATCCATTGCTTTCGCTTCATCAATTATCAACCTTATCGCTTACAAGGTTGCCAGAAAAAGTGGTAAGTCCAAGGATTGGGAGCAATTTAGAATCCAGCAAAGGAGGACCAAGAAACTAATAAAGGGAAAAGAGAATATGAATGCAAGCTAGTGAGAAACAGGGCGGACTGTAAAAACTTCTTTAGGTATATGAAAAGATTAGCAAGGACAGATGTGGGTCCACTACAGGCAGAGACAGGAGAATTTGTGGTGGAGAATGGGGAAATGGCAGAGCGGCTAAATGATTTGGATGTGGGGACCAAATGTAATATTTCCACATTTGCTGATGAGACAAAACTAGGTGGGAATGTGAGTTGTGAGGAGGATGCAAAGAGGCTTCAAGGGGATTTGGACAGGCTAAGTGAACGTGACAGATGGAATATAATGTGAATAAGCGTGAAGTGATCCACTTTGGTAGAAAAAATAGAAAGGCAGAGTATTTCTTAAATGGTGAGAGGTAGGGAAGTGTTGATGTCCAAAGGGACCTTGGTGTCCTTGTTCGTGAATCACTAAAAGCTAGTATGCAGGTGCAGCAAGCAATTAGGAAGGCAGATGGTATGTTGGCCTTCATTGCAAGGGGTTTTGAGTACAGGAGTAAAGATGTCTTGCTGCAATTGTATAGAGCTTTGGTGAGACGCACCTGAGTATTGTGTACAGTTTTAATCTCCTGATCTCAGGAAGGATATACTTGCCATAGAGGAAGTGCAACAGAGGTTCACCAGACTAATCCCTGGGATGGTGGGATTGTCTTATGAGGAGAGATTGCAGAAACTGAGCCTGTTTCCAAGAGTTTCGAAGAATGCAAGGTAATCTAATTGAAACTTATGAAATTATTATAGGGTGTGACAGGGCAGATGTGGATAGGATGTTTCCGCTGGCTGGTGAGTCTAGAATCCGGGGACACAGTCTGAGAATAAGGGGTAGGCTATTTAAGACCGAGATGAGGAGGAATTTCTTTACTCAGAGGTTGGCGAATCTTTGGAATTCTCTACCCTGGAAAGCTGTGAAAGCTCAATCATTGAGCATGTTCAAGACAGAAATTGATAGATTTCTGGATACTAATGACATCAAGGGATATGGGGATGGTGGGGAAAAATGGCGTAGAGGTAGATGATCAGCCATGATCCGAATGGTGAAGTATGCTCAATGGGCCGATTGGCTTCCTCTGCTCCTATGTTCTCTGTTACTTCATCAAAAACATTCAATTAGATTAGTCGAGCATGACCTGCCTTTTACAAATCCGTGCTGGCTATCCTCAATTAACTCCAACCTCTCCAAGTGCCTGTTGATTTTTTTCCCCCTGATTATTGTTCCTAAAAACTGACTGGCCTGCAGTTAATAGGAATCTGCTTACACACTTTCTTGAATAAGGGTGTCACATTTGCTACTCTCTAATCCTCTGCACTTCCCCCATATCTAGGGAAGATTGTGACAAGGTTTTCTGCTATCTCCACTCTTACTTCCTTTAGCAACCTGGAATGCAAGCCATCCAGACCAGACAACTTATCCACTCTAAGCATAGGCAGAATGTACTGGAAAAACAGGCTATCAACTTTCACCTCATCCGTTACCTGTACCACCTCCGCTTCTATGTTTTGTCAGCATCCTCTTCCTTAGTAAACACCAATACAAAGTACTCATTAAGTATATTAGCTTTGCCCTGTGCTTCTAAGCATATATCACCCTCTTTTGTCCCTAATAGGCCCCATGCCATATTTTACTACCCACTTACTATTTACATGCCAGAAGATGATTTTTTTGGTTCCCTTTTATGTTAACTACCATTCTGTTCTCATATTCCCTCTTTGCCAATCGTACTTTCCTCTTCACTTCCCTCTCAACTTATATTTGGCCTGATTCTTGCATGAAAAATTCATCTGATATGCATCATACACCCTCTTTTATTGTTTCATCATATTCTCTATCTCCCTCATCATCCAAGGAGCCCTGGCTTTTGTTCCCTTGCCTTTTGCCCTTATTGGAATGCACCTAGCCTGTACCTGAAGCATCTCCTCCTTAAAGATCACACATTGCTCTGTTACAGTTTTTCCTGTTAGTATTCGTTCCTGGCTAGATCCCCTTTTCATCCCATTGAAGTCAGCCCCGTGTGTTTATATGTTTGTATTTTGTTGGTAATTTAGAAGTTCTGCTTTAGATTGTTCCTTGCTCTTCTCCATTGCTCATCTAAGCCTTATGATACGATGATCACTCTTGCCCAACTTTTTCCAGGCACTTGGTCCAATTGGCCTGCCTCAGTCCTCAGCACCAGATCCAGCAATGCCTCCTTCCCAGTTGGACTGAGAACGTACTGGTCAAGGAAGTTCTCCTGAACACACTTCAGAAATTTCTCCCCTTCCTTTCCCTTTACTTTAACATTATCCCAATCAATATTTGGGTAATTAAAGTTCCCCAATATCATCACTGTATAGTTCTTGCACATCTCTGATTTCTCTCTTTCTAACTCACTCACTCTCAGTTGCTCAGCCCACCCACCCACCAACTATCTCACTAGCCACTTCTTTTAGGACTGTAGGATGAAGTCCATCAGGACTTGGATCCCATGGGCTTTTACTTTTGTGATCAGTCTGCCGCATGGGATCTTATCAAAAGCCTTGTTAAAATCCATATGGACTACATCAGATGCCTTTCCCTCGTCGACCCTCCTTGTTACCCCCTCAAAAAAAAATTCAATCATGTTAGTCAGACACAACCTTCCCTGAACAAATCCATGCTTAATCCGTGTCTTTCTAAATGAAGATTAATTCTGTCCTCAGATTTTTTTTCCAATAATTTTCCCACCATCAAGGTTAGGCTGACTGACCTGTATTTATTTGGTTCATCCCTTTCTCCCCTTTTGAATATTGCTACAATGTTAGCTGTCCTCCAGTCCTCTGGACTGTAGCTAGAGAGGATTGGAAAATGATGGTCAGAACCTCTGCTATTTCTTCTCTTGTGTCCCTTAACAGCCTAGAATACATTTCATCTGGGCCTGGGGATTTATCCACTTTCAAAGATGTTAAACCCCTTAATACTTATTCTCTCACAATGTTAATTTCATCTAACATTTCACACTGCTCCTCCCTGTTTGCAATGTCTATATCGTCCCTTTCTTTTATGAAAACAGACGCAAAGTATTCATTAAGAACCATACCCATGTCCTCTGCCTCCAAACCCAGGTTACCCTATAGTCTCTAATAGGCCCTAATCTTTCTTTAATTGTCCTCTTGCTCTTTATGTATTTATAAAAAGTCTTTGGGTTTTCTTTGCCAATATTTTTTCATGCCCTGTCTTTGCTTTCCTAATTTCCTTTTTATTTTCGCTCCTGCACTTTTTATACTCCTCTAGATTTTCTGCATTATTGAGCCCTTGGCATCTGTCATAAACTTCCCTCTTTTTCTCTAACCTCTCCGTGAAGCCCCTTGACATCCAGGGGACTCTGGATTTGTTGGTCCCATCGTTTTAAGGGAACATACATGCTCTGAACCCTCACTATCTCTCCCTCTAAAGCCTCCCACTGATCTGGCACTGATTTACCAAAAAGTAGCTGCTTCCAGTCCACTTTAATTAAAATCACATCTCAGCTTAGTAAAATTAGCTTTTCCCCAGTTGAGAACTTTTGTTCCCGGTCTATCTCTCTATCTTTTCCATAGCTATCCTAAATCTAACTGAATAATGATCACTTCCACCAAAGTGCTCCCAACTGATGTCCCTTCCACCTGCCCAGCTTCATTCTCTAAAACTAAATTTAGAACTGTCTTGTTGGGCTTGCTACGTACTGGCTAAAAAATAATTTTACCAGTAACGATCTCATTTTAGAAATGCATTGTTTGTGTGCATGTTAGCATGGTGGATATGTGTGTGTGTCTCCATGGTTGGCTGTGTGTGCACATTTGTGTCACCAATGTAGAAATCCAGAACTGGTAATGTTTTACTATACTATAAGGCTTTACTATACAAGCTTGAGTGCCACTGTCCGCAAGGATGTGAGTGCAATGAGCCTTCCATTTAAAAGTGTGGGTACATATTTTAAAAAGCACATTAAGATATCATGAATAATTATTTTTCCTTCACTTCAAAAATAAGCTTCTGTATGTACTGCTTTGCTCACTGTGTTGACCAGAGGAAATAATAGTAAATGGGCTAGTATTGTGACCAAGTAACTTTGAACATTGAATTACATTTCCGAATAGTTTTTGATATGGTTGCTGCAAATTGTTTGTGGTTGATCTAAACTGAATAAAGTAGTCTTTTGAAGTTAATCTAATTTTTAAATTTATATATATTTAAATAGCGACTTGATGTGCATTTTGATGAATATTCTGGAGAATCATTTTACCAAGTGAAAGCACAGGAGATCCTATCGCAGATGGATCAGAAAGGACTGCTCAAGAAAACAAAGTAAGGTTAGACTTTGGTTGCATTTTATAAAAACTGTAACTTCATTTGGAAGTAAGCGTAACTACCCAGATTTCCTTTTTCAGTTCTGGTGAAGAAGGTCCAACCAAAAAGGAACCTATCTTTATCTCTTTTCTAATGCTGACTGAACTGTTGCGTATTTATAAAAATACAGTTTATAAAAATGCAACCGTAGAACTTCATTTAAAAAAATTAAAACATAAATCAAGACTGCTGGAAATACGCAACAGCTCAGTCAGCATTAGAAAAGAGATAAAGATAGGTTCTTTTTTGGTTGGACCTTCTTCACCAGAACTGAAAAAGGAAATCTGGGTAGTTACGCTTACTTCCAAATGAAGTTACAGTCTGACAGCTCTGAACATGGGGCCTGGACCTAAAGAAGCCTTGAGGCAATAAGTTGAAATGTCCTAGTGGAATTTCAACATGTGTTCTCCCAAGGCATGTAAAAGATGTTGGAAATGAAGATAATCTGTGTTCTCCCAAGGCATTTGCAACATGTTGGGTCCAATTCACAGTCCTGAAAATCGGGAATGACCCATGCACTTGAAAGGCCAGCTCACTTCTTGACTTTCACACAGCTTTGTGTTGTGTGATTTTTGTTCAAAGCTTTATGTTAACAAATATTTTGTTGGAAAAATAATTAATAAAGGGGCTGATGCTTTGGCAGATGTACAGAGTTTGTGGCTTCAGTCTTCCCAATGTTTAGCTGGAGGAAATTATGGCTCATCCAAGATGGCATGTCAGATAAACAGCACCAAGGGGTCAAAAGAGGTGATGGGGAGGTAGAGCTTGGTGTCATCAGCATCTTATACGGAATCTGGTCATATGGCTTTGGATGATATCGCCAATGAGCAGCCTAAAGATGAGAAAAAGGTGGGGTCTAAAAATGGAATCTGATGAGTTTGGGAGGGCGGGGGTGGTTAATGGGTGGGTGCATGCAGGGGTGCTGCTTCAGTGGTGATTGTGCATGGGTGGGAAGAGAAGCCATTTCTAGAGCTACTCTGGTTTCAGTTTGATAAAATGTGATGCAAAGCAAGTGCAGTCCCACCGAACTGTACAATGAAGGAAAGATATTGGAGAAGGACTGTGTGACCAACTGTTCAAGGCTGCATAAGGATTGAAAAGTCTCCACTGTACAACTCGGGCCATCTGACATTACCATGCTTCCTGCATATTCACTAACGTAGTGAAACAATTTTCTTATTGCTTATCTTAATTGGGAATTTTAAATTCTGTGTTCAAATTCCAAGTAGACATACCTGCATGGTGTCGAGTACTTCAGAAACTGGATCCCATCTCCCTTCCTCTTTTCCAATAAAAATTAGTTCAGTTCTGATCTTTCTACATAACTTGGAACCTAAATCTTACAATTTTCTTTGTTACTATTTTCTAACCCTTTCCAATACCTCAGTTATCCTTTTAAAAGCCCTATTGCCATTGTGTTTGGTCCTGTCACAACCTCCGTTCCCTGGCCACTGTTTGAGGTTGAACCAGACCATTCACAACCTTGCATCCTGTTTGGCCTTGAGTTTAACTTTTGACCCTATATCCTCTACCAAGACCGCCTACTTCCACCTCTGTAACGGCACCCATTTCCGCCCCTGCCTCAGCTCATCTGCTGCTGAAACCCTTATCCATGCCACCCATCTTGTATCCTCCAGAGACATGAACTCATCCAGTACTGGGCTCATATCTTAACAGGTCCCATTCACCCATCTTCCTTGTGCTTGCTGGCCTACATTGGCTCCCGCTTAAGCAATGCCTCGATTTTAAAATTCTCACCTTTGTTTTGAAATCCTTCCGTGGCCTCGCCCCTCCCCATTTCTGCGACCCTACAACCCTCTGAGATCTCTGATTTCCTCCAATTCTGGCCGCTTGCGCATCCTCAATTTTCATCACTTCCCTTGGCGGCCATGCCTTCAGCTATCTAGGCCCTAAGCTATTACTTCCCTAAATCTTTCTACCTCAATACAGCTCTGTTCTCCTTTAATCACTCATTGAAACCTATCCCTTTAACCAGGTTGTTGATTGACCGTACTAAGATGTGGCTTGGTGTTGGATTTCATCTGATAACATCTTGGGGTGTTCAAGGTCCCTTATAAGAGCAAGTTACTTAGATTCTTCTTTTAGTTATGCAAAACTTCAAATGCAGTCGCATACTGGTTATACAGGTTGAATATTTTATTTGTTCTTGTCGTGCCAGTTAGGAAAATACTGTTATTTTTTGCCTATTGCTAATTGCCCTAAGGACAGTAAAAGGTAATCATGTGACTCCAGTTCCACAATATGTGTAAGCCAGACTGAGTATAGGTGATAGGTTCCCTTTCCTGAAGAAAATTAGTGAGCTAGTTGAGCTTTTTACGACAACTTGGCTGCTTTTGTAGTCATTTGTGGTGGCAGTTTATATGTTACCAGATTTTTTGAATTCAAATTAGCAACTTGCCTTGGTGGGATACTGGCAATATCTGGGTTGCTAATCCAGTACCCTAACCACTAGGCTACCTGCTTGCACCAAGAGTTAAATCCTCTTGAAATTGAATACTAGCCTTGTTGTCTAGAGCTTCATACTGACTTGCTGAAACCATCTGATCTGTGATAATTACCCCCAAATACTTTTTTCTTTTTTTACAATGTTGTTATCACTTGGTCATTGTGCAGCCATGTTTCCTGATGTATCCATTCGTTATAAAATGCTTTGGGATATTCTACGGATGTAATAAATGTAGCAAAACTGCTTTCTTTTCTTTATTCCTCCATTGAAAATGAAAACTTTGTGCGTTCAAAGTAATGGAAAGTTGCTTCTGTATCTTTTTTTTTCTAAAGGCAAGGAACTGGAGTGATTGATCTTTCACCAAATGGTGATCTCTCCGTTTATGCCAAAATGGTTCGTTGTGATGGGACAACCCTCTATTTGACCAGGTAAGATTTTCTTTCATTTTTTAAAACTTAGTTACTGTACATGAAAGTATTGTTGAGTAAATATTTATCCATCCAGCCATCATTGTCCCACTTATGCGATTAGGTAAAGCTGTACTTGACCAGCCATATATCTGCTGTGGCAATGCCTTGTTCTTTTCTGTAGATTTCCTTTTTAATTTTCAAATTTAAAGGGATTTATGAGACTGCTGCAATTATGTTCAGGAACCACTTTTTTTTTAAGTAGTGAAGAGGAACCCAGTCTTCACTTACTACTATCCTTGTTACTGGTCAATGTTTTGAGCTCAGTTGTAATTTACATAATTGGTAAATAGATTTCCCCTGCATGTAATAAAAGTAAATATCAAATGTTTTAAGTTGGAAAGTACAGCTGCAATTAAATAGTAACTCAGTGAGATAGCAAGAATGCTGGTATAGAAACGTAGAAACATAAAAGCGGGAGTAGGTCATTCGGCTCTTTGGGCTTGCTCTGCCATTCAAAAAGATCATGACTGTCTAATTCAGTACCCAGTTCCTGCTTTCTCCCTATACTCCCTTGATCCCTTTGGCATTAAGAAATATATCTATCTCCTTCTTGAATATATTTAATGACTTGGCTTCCACTGCCTTCTGCGGTAGAGAATTCCACAGGTTCACCATCCTCTGAGTGAAGAAATTTCTCCTCATCTCGGTTCTAAATGGCATACCCTGTATCCTGAGACTGTGACCCCTGGTTCCAGACTCCCCAGCCATCGGGAACATCCTCCCTGCATCTAGCCTGTTCGAATTTTATAGCTTTCTCTGAGATCCCCTCCCATTCTTCTAAACTCTAGTGAATATAGGCCTAGTCGACCCAATCTCTCCTCATACGTCAGTCCTGCCATCCCAGGAATCAGCCTAGTAAATCTTCTTTGCACTCCCTCCATGGCAAGAACATCCTTCCTCAGGTAAGGAGACCAAAACCACACACAATACTGCAGATGTGGTCTCACCAAGGCCCTGTATAACTGCAGTAAGACATCCTTGCTTCTGTACTCAATTCCTCTTGCAATGAAGGCCAACATACCATTCGTCTTCCTAACTGCTTGCTGCACCTGAATCCTTGCTTTCAGCAACTGGTGTACAAGAACACCCAGGTCTAGTTGCACCTCCCCTTTTCCCAATCTATTGCCATTCAGATAATTTGCCTTTCTGTTTTTACAACCAAAGTGGATAATCTCACATTATACTGCATCTGCCATGCATTTATTTGCCCACTCACCCAACTTGTCCAAATCACATTGGAGCCTGTTTGCATCCTCCTCACAGCTCACTTTCCTCCCCAGCTTTGTGTCATCTGCAAACTTGGAAATGTTACATTTAGTTCCCTCACCCAAGTCATTAATATGTATTGTGAATAGCTGGGGCCCAAGCACTGATCCCTGCGGTACCCCACTAGGCACTGCCTGCCACCCGGAAAAATACCCGTTTATTCCTACTCTCTGTTTCCTGTCTGTCAACCAATTCTCAATCCATGCCAGTATATTGCCCCCCAATCCCATGTGCTTTAATTTTGCACTCTAACCTCTTATGTGGGACCTTATCAAAAGCCTTCTGAAAATCTGAATACACCACATCCACTGGTTCTCCCTTATCTATTCTACTAGTTACATCTCGTAGAATACCTGTTCTCCATACCAGAGTGGTAGAGTATATGTTAATATTCACAGTTTCTTGCACAGTGAGTTCTCAATCCTGACCATGTCATTAGAAGGATATAAGAGGTGAAGAGGGGCTGCTTTCTCCATGTGAAAGAGACAAAATCAGCCTGATATTGTTCAACTCATTTAGAAATTCACTGGCAGAGACTTGGGAGTAAAAACGTAACTAACTAACTCTTGATAGGAAATATGATGTTGTTAAGGAAAGAAATTTATAAAGAAAAGGTTAGCCATACCATAGAAGTAGTATATTTAAGCGCACGCTAATCATTAATTCCAGGTGATAGTTTGCTCAGCTGTTGCAAAACAAGTTGTTATGGAAGTGGTGCTGTTTTGTTAAAATATTCTTTTGAGGAATTCTTAGTCAAACTGAAGAAATGTTGGACCAGTTTTTTTTTCCGAGAGGGTGTTATGATCAGGTGAGAAAGGTGTCCAGGGGTCTGTTAATGTCTTCAAATGGTCTTATTGTAACGAGGTTTAATTTTAAACACAGTGTTTTGAGCTCCCCCTTGGTGAATCCTTGTTCACCACTTTCCAATTATAAGGCAAAGAAATGAGCATAAACGGGCTTTCTTCGGTTTAAAGGAGAAAAGTGAAATTTATTAAAACTTTAAACTTTAATACAGTTAACGCCTAAGGAAATACGATGCGCCCACGCTAGCATACACATGCGATACACACATGCAAATAGGAACAGAAGAAAAATAAAATAGAGAGGTTTGAGGCAGTCTCTGAAAGGGGGTTTCTTGTTACTATTTCTGTGTTTCCAGCTCGCCGTAGAGTCCTTGATTGTAGACAGCTCTTGCTTTTTGTTGGGGCCCAGTATTCTTCTTGAGCCTTGTTCACTGTAGGATACTTTTCTCTTTTGGGTTCATATGTCTTCAGTGGTTTCCGAAGCTGGTGAGAGCGAGATGAGAGCAGACAGGAGAGAGGTCTTCTCAGTCCTGGAGAAAAGTGCCTTCTGACTTCAAACACTGTTTTCTTCAATTTAAAACACAGTTCAAAAGTCTGCAACAGCCAGTTAGTCATGTGACTAAATACTGGTCTGACCACGTCTGTGTTTGGGGATTCTGCTATCTTAGCAGTCAACCTGGAATGCTAGCTTCCCCACTTTCAACGTCTGGTAATCAAAAGTCCATTGTTGGTTGAATATGTCAGGGCATGGTCCTTTGTCCCTTGTTCCAACACTGTCTGTTACTATGCAAATGTCTTTCCAGTCTGGGGCTTGCAATTTTAATGTTCATGTGACGAAATAATGTGTGCGTCAGTCTTGGCAGGTGGGGGGCTTGCCTGACCAGGGTCATCAAGAGGACGCTGAGAACTGGTTTGGCAACAATGTTTATCGGTTGTCACATGAGTCCAGTTAAAAGTAGAATAGAAACCCTGGTAACTTGGTAAGATGTGGGCAGAGAAGCGTGACAGTCGCGCGCCCCTTGACAGGACAAGCTCGGGAGCAGCAGTACACACCTGAGAGAGCAGCAAACTCGCAAGCTTTTGGTTGTAGTGTCAGTGTTTAACTTCTGGAATGAGATAAAGCCAAGCCTGCTGAAGAAGTGCCATGGAGGAAGAGAGCAGATTCTTGCTGAATGTTTAAAGAGTTAAGCCTGCAGAAGAAGAGAATTCCCAAGGACGGAGGGAAAACCATAACCCAGCTCAGCTTTCCAGCACACCTCTCAAAGACCTAGAGAAGTCCACTGTGTCAATTTATCTCATCTCCTGTCTTTGAAGAAAAGCCTGCTAAATTAATTCTCAACGCCGCCTGAAAAGAATTGTTCTAAAAGATCCTAGTAACCTGTCTACATGTACCTGAGACTAGACTGTATGCCAGTTTTGGAACACTACATATCTCATCTGCTGTTTTCTTCAAGAATGAGCAAGTATTCAGCCCAAGTGTTTTTTTTTTGTCTGTAACTGAGCTCTGAACAAAAATACCTCTTAATTTTCCGGTTAACCACTGTATGTGTGTGCGAGGGGTTAAGGTAAAAAGGGAACTTTAAAATTTCAATCTGTGTGTTTATGCTTTACTTCATTACTGGTTGAGACTTGTTCTGTAATAAACTGATCATTTTGTTATTCGTTGAAGAAACCTGGTTTGTGTGTTCTATTCTGGGAAAATTAGTATACGATAGACCGTATCGGTAAGTGGAGAAGTGGAACTAGATTAAACAGTGCTCTCCTCTCACCTCGGTTGTAACAAAGTCAATGTTGATAACATTGATGTAAAATGGAAATATTTCTCGAGTGATTTTTGTTTTTGAAGACTGTGGGAAATGAAGTGGCTGCATGGTCTACCATTAAACAAAAAATAAAGATGGTTAACGCATGTTGACAATCAAACCCTTAACTCCAAAACCTAGTGTGTCATCAAAAGAAATCTTAGCAAGTAGAAACTTTTAGGGAGAATGCTCAGAAGCATCTGAAGTGGTCACAATGGTCGAATGTTTCAATTATCCCAATTCATCAGATCAGGAGTGATATTTCACCACACAGACTGCTGTGCTTCAAGATGAAGGCCCACCACCACCAGCTTCTCAAGGGTAACTCGGGATGGGGAAATAGACAAGCCTAGAAATGCAAGCCTTTCTTTATTTTTCCCTAACTGCCCGGTGAAGTTAGAAGTTACCAATTTGAAAATCTACATCAATCCAGTCTGAGGTTATTTGTAGGCTCTGCTGATTATATCTAATCTCTGTAGCACAGCCATCATCAAAACAAATGGAGTGTTGAACTATAGCCAAAATAGTGCAAGTATTGAAGTAAGAGGAAGTCATGCTCTGTCTGCTTGGTTCCCTGATCAACTCACACTGAGTACTTAGTCATTCTCTGGTCACTGAGACACAGGGAGGCATTCAAGCCCTGGAACTGGTGGATGAAAAAGCCACAAGACTTATCCCTAAAATCGGACAGTTGAGTTAGAACCAAAAACTAGAGAAACTCCATCTAGATTGGCATTGATTGAGAGGAATATCAAAAAATTAGGTAGGCTGGTAAATTTAATTCTGGAACATGATTTCAAATTAAGCCCTTGACTGACAAGGAGATCGCAGTTCAAATTAGTAAAGGGCAACTTAGTGTTTTTTTAAATTCTTTCATGGGATGTGGCAGTCAGTGGCAAGGCCAGCATTTGTTGCCCACCCCCTAATTGCTCTTGACAACTGAGTGACTTTCGAGGCCATTTCAGAGGGCATTTAAGAGTCAACCACATTGTTGTCGGTTTGGAGTCTTGTGTAGGCCAGACCAGGTAAGGACAGAAAATTGCCTTCCCTAAAGGACATTAGTGAACCAGATGGGTTTTTACAACAATCGATGATAGTTTCACCATTAATTAAAAACAGTGTCCCCAAGGCAATAGCCTGGGCCTCTGGATTACTTGTTCAGCGGTATTGCCACTATGCCACTGTCTCCCCTATTCATACAGAAATAAAATACATATGATGGAGGCAAAAATTCTGGAATTGTTTATTGCTGAAAATCTGAGAGAGGATCCAGCAGCTGCACAAGGTGTTATTGAATCAGGGCTAGTACAAGTTTTCTGGAAGAGTCACATTATTGGGATCTTTGGTTGCCAAAATGACACAGTAGTGAGCTAAAACCTGCCTACCCGACCTGAACCCAACAAGACCCAACTACATGTGTCAGGTTTAGGTCGGGTCTATATTCCGAGTCCAGCATTCAGGCTCTGGTCGGGTCTGGACAGCGCTGCTTCCGGGAAGTCACTGGATCAGGCTTACCCATGATTCCCCACACCGCCATTTGCAGGAATAGCCTGCTGCTGGAACAGATGAACGACATTCGGGTCGGGTCAGGCATGATAAAAAATTAAAGGACTCTGGCCTGGGTCGGGGTCGGGTTGGGCCCGGGTCGGGTTTTAATTTTATACCCGAGCCAGGCTTTATAGTGAGCCACTTCATTTGAAAATCTGTGTAGTTCAGCATGGGCTGCAAACCAGCGAGCTTCCCAGAGCTGGATTCAGCCCATTGCCTTTATGCTGTTCATCAGTGGGCTCATCAAATGAGAATTTGGGAGGGCCCTTTTAAATTTTCTCCCATCATCATCATAGGCAGTATATTTGATCCATTATGCAGAAAGTATATTATGTAAAATCTACAACTTTAAACTTCAGTGGGTGAAAAGAATTAGATGTACTTTTAACAACTGATGTTTTAAAAAAAAAAGAATTAACTGCATCCGCCTCCCCACGCCCCCCGCTCCCATGCGTCTGGCTTTGTTTTGCGATTAGGAGATGCATAACAAAGCTAGATCATGGGTGGGTTAATTATATTGCATAGTGGCATCAATTCATATTTTTCTTTATCTTCCACTGCTGTATCAGCCAGAGGCCTGCAGATCCTAATGTTTTCCTGTAAATCAGATTGAAATTCCCTGTGTTCTGGGAAACATTACTCTTCCCAGAGCATAGCAAATTTGAAACCACAGAAAACTCCATTGCTACATAGATGTTTTCAGTCTTTCACCCTCCAATATTTGGGGTAAAGTCAGTGCCCATGTCTAAAAGGGTATACTATCTCAAAAGTTCAGATAGTTTGACTTGGTATTTTTAAAGGTGTATTTCTTTTCTCTCCCCACAATCCCCTCCTTCCCTGAAAAAAAAGTGCAGAAAATACTGCTGCATTAACATGTTGAATTGCCATGCTACCCTTCCGATATATTACTACTTTTGAGGTGTGAGCATACAGTCCTTTCATCTTGACCACTATGTAGGGGTGACAGGAAACAAAATGCAAAGCAAAGTTCTTTTATTATTCCACTAAATTTGTTACATTTTTAACCATGGTAAAGTATTTAGCGCAAATAATTTCCACCTTCATAAGCTGTATTTTGGTTGAATGAGAATAGAGAAATGCTTATGAATTATCTTGTAAATGTGCCAATAATCTATTTAAGCTTAAAGCTCCAGTTAATCATCAATGTAAATGTGTTTTTCTAGTTTGTTTGCCAGTAGGCGGCGGATCCTCTAATTTCTGTAATATTTGCTTACTTGATGGTTTTGCAGAGAGTTGCTATGATAACAAAGCAATAAAAATTTGTATAATGCATGAAGAGATTTTAAAGAGTTGTAATTAGAGGTCAGTGCACCTCAGTGCAGTACAGGAGTTAATTATAAGCATTCTAATATTTATGATAGGACATCTCAAACACAATGGGATGTTCTTCTACTAAAAGAAATGCAAAATCTACCTTTATTTGGAAATGTTAACATGTAAATAACTAATAGGAAATATAATGAAAAGGAACATCGACATCTGTTTTCAGTGACATCTATTAAAAACTGTACTGAGACAGGACTTAAAAGCAAAAACAAAATTGTAACTTTCAGATAACTCAGAAGGAAGATCTTTAATTCCTCCACCTGAATTAACAGAGAGCGATCAAAGTGGAACGTCATTAAAAAGGTTTCTGGCATCTATCTTAGTGATGATTGTTATTACTTAACTTGGGATGGCTTGTTATCAGAACTTGCCAATTGACAGTCTGTTTGTCCAAGTTTCCAGTACAGTTAAAATAGCAGATTAGGTGACTTACAGGCCAGTTCTGTGGAAAATGGGCACTTTGGATCTGCTGATTTTAATTACAATGCTCTTCTAGTTCCTGAAGAAGCTAGTAATAATCCATCTCAGATCATATGTTTTCAAGCTTGGAAGACATCGGGGATGAGATTTTAACTCATTCAAAGCCCATCCACTTGTACATGTTAAAAATCAGGCCCTAGATTTCTATAATGTTTGGCATTTTGTCTTAATACCACATTATTTCTGCTCAGGTAAAGTAATAAAAGTAAAGTAATAAAAGCATTTTCTTTGCAATTACATTATTTTCATTTGGACAGCTGGCTTTCACCCTAAAGTTGGTACGGGGCTCCTGGGTGTATATCAACATTTGCAGAGAGTTGTCCCCCTGCCCCAAAGTTTGAAAACCAGTGGATTAACATTATCAATGTTAACATTTCTGAAAACATTTGCTCCCATTCTTCGGTGGTGTCTATGTTTTGGATAATGACTGACAAGAAATTAACAGTTCACCACATAACACATTATTTCATTGTCAGAGTTGTGAAGATTTATCGCTGCTCTACCTTGTGAAAGGAAATACCCTTTTTTGTAAAATTTGATGCCTGTATTACTTGATGAAAGGTTTTGTGATTATCAGTCACCTAATTTGTTGAAACAACAAATATCATCCATGGGAATAATGCTGTCACTTCACAATTTTGTTTGCAGAGATGTTGCAGCTGCTGCAGACCGAATGGAGAAATACAATTTTGATCAAATGATTTATGTGGTAGGTAACTAAAGAATTGCTCTTGGAAGACAAATTGAGAATGTATGTACTTGCTGCAGTCTGGTGATTATAAGTAGTTTGTTTGGCTGTACAATCATTACTCATAGTTCCAAAACCTGTTTTTTTCCCCTCTAGAGGATTCTTTTTAACTGAAGTTTTCACAAGGATCTGTTTGAAAAGCTTATCGACTTAAATAAAAGTTCTGCTGAAACTTGAGTTTGAAAATATCTTGGTAAAACTTGAAGCGCTGCTTTTGACAGAAAATATTTGTCTACAAGTTAGAACAAAATATCATTCAAACACTGTATTTTGCAGGAATTCATAAATTGTATGCATTAATGGATCTACTTGAATTTATTACTCATGTTTAATTTTCAAGACCACTTCAACTCCGTTTTCTCCTATGCCCCTCACCAAACCATCCCCCCCCCCCACCCCCCAAAAAAAACACTGAAGTAGCCTCATGCTCGACTTGCTCTTGAGCCATTGACTGGGATGTGGGATTGCGTGTTTTAAATTGTTTACAAAAGATGTTGCCTCCAATGAAACTTCCTGGCATATAGTTGGTGTGAAATGTGAGACACTTGTGTCAGTACAACAGGTGCACTTCAATAAAATGAATAAGGCTGAAAGGTCAGTCTTTCTTTAAAACCAAATATTGTTCACCACGTAAAGGTGGTAAATGTATTTCTTGTCAGTGAGAACTGAAAATAAAAGCAGCAACAGTAAAACAACTGTACGTCTCTGTGAAACGTGATCAGACAAAATGGATGCTCAGCCAAAGGAGGAGATGTTGGGAGGAGTGACTAAAAGAATGTTCAAAGAAGTAGGTTTTAAGCAGGGTCTTCAAGGAGGATAGGGAAGTGAAGGAGCGTAAGGGAATTCCAAAGCATGATGCCTGGGTGACTAGCACCACATTAGTGGGGTAAAAGGTTATAGGGATGCACAAGAGGCCAGAGCTGAAAGTGTGGAGAGTTCTGGTGGGTTGTATGTAGGACTAGGGAGCAACAAGACCATGAAGGGAAACAAGTTTAAAATTGGATGCATTCCAGGATTGAAGGCCAGTGTAAGTTAACGAGTGATGGATGAGCAGGATTTGATGTGCAATAGGAGACAGGCAGCAGAGTCTGAGTGTGCTGAAGTTTGCAGAGTGTGGAGGATGGGAGGCTGAGGCAGGATTGGAGGTGGGGCAGTGTTATGGTGCAGCATGCAATAGCCAAAGCTAAGCAATCCCACAACTAACTGATCAGGTCAAAACTCTGCATCCCTTCTACATCTGGTCATGAATGGTGATTGACAGGTAAGCAACTAATGGGAAGAGAAGACTCCATGAATGTTACCATCCTTAATGATGGCAGAGCCAAACACTTGAGTGCAAAAGGTAAGGTTGAAGCTTTTTCAATCATCTTCGGCCAGAATTGCCAAGTGGAAAATCCTTTTTGGTCTCATCCTGAGGTCGCCACTATTGAGATGCTAGCCTTCAGCCAATTCAATTCATTCCATGTGCCACCAAGAAATGGGTGATTGTACTAGACATAGCAAAGGCTACAGCCCTCCACAACATCCCAGATGTGCTAAAGACCTGCTCCAGAACTAGCTGCACCCTTAAGAGACGGTTGCCCACCTCTTTCTGGAATGCGTCTTTGCAAAGCAGGTGTGGAAAGAGATGCAGTGGTTTTTGTCGAGGTTCATCCCAAGCAGCTCTGTAACACAGGAGTCTGTGCTCTACGGGCTGTTCCCAGGGACGCACACCGAGATAAACATCAACTGCTGCTGGAGGGCTATCAATTCGGTGAAAGGCGCCCTTTGGTCTGCCCAAAACTTGCTGGTCTTCCACCGGCGCAAAGAGTTGTCCACGACCGAATGTTGCAGACTGGCACATTCCAAGGTCCAGGACTGCGTGCTGAGGGATGAACTGAAGCTTGGGGCAGCCGTGGCAAAGGCTCAATGGGGAAAGACCACTGTGTAAGGTCCCCCCCACCAAGCTGAACTGAGGGGCTGGATCCATGGAAAACACCTCAGGCTGTATCCAGAAAATATTTGTTTGCTGCACAAAGTACATGGCAGGTAAAATGAAATGGAAGGGTTGTGAGGCAACTCGCTCCTGTATTGAAGGAAACTGATCTCCTTTGCACTCTTCGTATTGTTGACTCGGTGCTGTTATTGAACTGCTTTGTAATGTATTTTTTACAGTTTTTTTTTACCAATAAAGTATATTTTGGAAATTAAAAAAAACTAACTGCACCCTTAACCAAACTGTTTCAATACAGCTACATCTACCTGACAATGTGGGAAATTACCCAGGTATGTCCTGTCCAAAAACAAAAGCAGGACAAATCCGACCTAACCAATTATCTCACTGTCAACCGACTCTCAATCATTGCCAAAGTGATGGAATGTGTCCTTGACAGTGTTGTCAGGCGGCTCTTCTCACCAATAAGCTGTTCGCTGAGTTTGGGTTCTGCCAGGACCATTCAGCTCCAAACCCCATTACAGCCTTGGTCCAAATGTGAAAGAAGAGGAGGGGTCAAGATAATTCTTTAGACAGGAAAACGAGCCATTACTGGAAATGCTTTGGCTGCGTTTGATGTCTAAGAATAGAACCAAACAAGGGCTGTCTCAATGTTCTGAACAACAAATGATTACTCCATTGTCAAGCTTGACCAGGAAGCAATAAAAAGATAATTCATAGTTGGTTACACAAAGGCATATTGGCCCAGATTTTACGGACAGCGGCAAGCAAATGGTGCTCTCTGTTTGTTACACATACACTTGCCCGCAGAATTTCAGCAGGCTTTTACACTGCGATTTGCTGTGATTAGAAATTCCATTCAGTATGGTGCCTCAACTGGGGATCTGGAACCTGTGTGAATAGGGCAGAATTGAAGAATCTTTACTGAAGCATACAGAGTCTAAACCAGGAAGTGCAAGTTAGAATATTTAATTCAATGTAAAATCATTTACAGAAAGCAAAATAAAGAGCAGGAAAGAAAGATGTGAGTAGGAGAGAGACACAAAAGACAAAGAGGTAAAATAATACTTTAATTTTTGTTTTAAATCTCCAACAATAATTAAAATCTGAAGGAATGAGACTACATTTGTAGAAGTTAATTTGCAGTACCAGATAGGTGGTTTGGCAGTAATTAAGACTTATCTTGCCGTTAAAAATTAACTTACACTTGAGTGGACAACCTCTAACTTTTTCTGATGTATTTAGTGGGTAAGTAGTACCTGCAACTTCATACCCTTGTTGTGTTTGAATGCTCAGACTGTTGGTGAGGTACTTGTTTAGTGAAGCATCTGGAGGAGCAGAAAATTCCTGATTTCTGTGTTTAACTGCGGACGTGTGGACACTGGACATTGCTGTCCGATTTACTTTAATAACGGTGAGTGCTGATAGTCTCACCCTTACTCATCGCAAAATCCAGTCCATCAACTACCATTAGTCCATGCATCAAAATAGGTTAATGGAACAATCAACAAAATTTTGCCTGCTTTTCTTTGAGTGAAGAGAAGCTGTATTTGGGGAATTTGTGAAAGCTTTGAAAGCCAAGAAAAGATGAAATTTTTAGCATTCTACACATTCTGAATCCATGGAAATGTCCAATGTAGGAGTATTGGAAAATGTTATTGCAAGTGCAAAGATATTTGCAGCACCAGAGGCTAATAGCAAGGTTCCTTTATAATCAGGATGTCGAGCAGTTGATTGGTTTGATTTTTATACTTAAAAATACAATCCTCTGTAAATTAGGATTCTCAATCAACCTGCTTGAAAAATCACCAAAATTTGAGAGGAGGTTAGGGGAGGAGAGGGCCTTCTCCTTTCGATTCACTTTTCATGAGTTCAGTGAAACTATTCCTTGTTGCATAACTTTGTTTCAAATAATCTTCCATAACTTAATTTGCTATAACTTGATAAAATTATCAGATGAGATTTAAACTAATTCTCAATTTCATTTTCTCTCTTCTGCAGTAAGACTGCATTTGTTTAGTTATTTTCTTCTTTTTCTGATCACCTCATGCCACTCCAGATTGAGAGGCAGGCAGACAACTCCACCAGTACGAGCCTAAAACTTGTACAAGATTTTTACAAGCAGCCTGGGTTACTTTTTATTCTCCTTTTCCTGTGGGAAAACATCTCACTTTAGTTGCATGACTTCATGGAGGCATGCCTGAGATTGAGAACTCTCCATGCAAGGAAGTATTGTGCCATTAGACTTTTCCTAAATTTTTTATTTCAATGTCTATTTGCTTCCCAGAAATGTACAACTGTTCTGTATTTGATCAAATGAAGCCACCTGTTATAGAGCAGTTGTAAAGCTGGTTTTCTTTGTATTTGACTTTGATCATATGTTGCAATGATTAGGATCATAGATAGGGCCCTGGAGCATTCATGTTTCAGCAATTTTAAAAAGCAACTGGTAGTATGTTGTTTTCAATTTGATTATTTTGGGATGCATCTTGGAATTCGGTTGGGAAAAGAACATCATTGAAACTTTCAGCTTTTAATATTGATGCAACTTTTTTATTAATAGCTGTATTTTTTTTCAGACAGATAAAGAACAGTGTACTCATTTTCAGCAACTGTTTGAAATACTGAAAATCATGGGCTATAACTGGACAGAACGGTAGGTCACAAATAAAGAAAGCACATTGTAATTACCCCATCCTATCGTAATGTGAGCCCTCCCTCTCAGCCTACCCGAACACTGATCCCCTCTTTTTTAGATTGAAGAAATTTTGGGGTTCTCTGAGCCAGACTTTGTGCTCTGACCCTCAAGTCTTTGTAGGAGGAGAAAACGGTTTTGGGGAAGCAGGGAGAGGGAGCAAGAAATACAGAGGAAAATTTATAGAAACTGAGATGGGGGTGGGGAGAGAGAACGTGAGGGATTCTGCAGAAGATTGGGGGTGGGGGGGAAGATGGGAAAACTCACATAACCGAACCAAAGTATGTAAGATGTACAAGAGAAAAGAGAGGGAGACCAAGTACAAATACTGCTAGACAGGTAATTAGAGAGGAGAAAAGTAGAGCGATTTATGTAAAAAAAAATAGACTTTTTAAAAGAATTAAATTGTCCATCATCCACAAGAGAATGACATGTTTGTAGTATAAATATAAGAACTGGGAAGCTTCACCAATTAGTGCTGAGAAAGCTTAATCCACAGGACACATTGGTTGCATGTTCTTGTTGACTTTGCCTTTGTTTTTCCACCATTATCTCCCCCTCTTTTTGTCTCCACAGACCAATTAATATTCCCTGTCTACCGTTTTCTCTGCCTCACATGGTCTCCCCAGGCCAGTCACTAATCCCTGAACAAAAGGTGGGTAGGGTCACCACTCCTAGGCCTTTGACAAAGCTGCTGTGTAATGGTCACGCAATTCGTCCAGGTTGTGAAAACAGCTTATCAGTGGGTAAAAACTTGACCTCTGCTTGACTTTTTACACCTGCAGCTAAGAACAGAAACCCACAATGTTGGTAAATGCAGACTCAAACTCACGATTACCAGTGCTTTACATTGGCCCTAATTACATCAATTGTTGACGTTTTAACAAACCAGTGGTAAATTCGAATAGCATGTGAGATCATACACTATCAGCATTGTTTCTGAAGTGTAAAATAAATCTGTAGTAAAAGGCTGGAATTTCAGGGCACTGCATGTAGAATGACCTCAGTTGGCTTCTTTATCACAAGTTAGCCTTAAGCAGATCCGCAAACTAAGAACTCTTCTTTTGGGAACTAATTTGTGACAGTTTATTAATATATATTTTTCAGTATTGTAATATACTTTTGTCTTTTCTTTCTCACATTAGCATTTTTCCAAAATTTAGAATTCCTGTGTTTCATGTGCAACACCTACTCTGGGATATTATGGATTATTTTGTGACCTAGAGCTAATATTGCTGTACAGTACCTTCTAATTTGAGGCAATGTTTACAATTTGCACTACTTCTGATTACTTGTGTTTTTTTTGTGCTTTCTACGAAAGTCAGCTTCCGTAGGCAAACCTGTACATCCTGTGGCTGAACCTTTTGTTTGTGTAAAATATTTGAGGTAATCGACTACGGAGGGAAATATGAGGGAAAGCAAGGGATAGCAGACTGCAGGGTGAAATATTTGAGGTAGGCACAGCAAAGTACAGGATAACACCCTTATACATCTGTGCCGTGATTTTACGAGCCCCCCGAGGCAGGGGAGGCATGGAGTATCGCGACGAGAGGGGGGAGGCGGAGGCGGAGGGCCCGTCGCCCAGCGATCTTCCCGGGGGGCGGGATAGGCCGACAACAGCCTTCCTGCCCAGAGGTCAGTTGAGGTCCTTAAGTGGCCCATTTAGGGCCTGTTCCCACCGCAGCTGGGATCTTACCAGCGGCGGGGAGAACATCTTGTGGCCCACGGAGGGCTCCCACCTTTAACCCCCGGGACCCTCTCCCCTTGGATTGAACAACCACCCCCTCAGCCCCCCCCCGGCAGGTCCTTCCAGACTGGCCACGGCACCTACATATGCTCCAGGATTCCAGCACTGGGCCTGGGTCTGAGCCTTCTGCAGTACCGGCCGTGGCCACTGTTCCCAGTGGCACTTTCGATACTACTGAATTGCCTGCCCTGTGACTGGCCGGCAGCTCTTGGAGGCGGGATCCCCGTCCCTTTAAAGACTTTAAAGGGACAAGGATCCCGTCTCTTGATTCTTTGATTTAAAAAGACCGGAGGATCGCTCTGGAGGGGCACGAAAAGGCAGAGGCGGGGATCCCCCTGCCTTTTCAGCCTGGCAGCAGGAGTCCTGCCTCCAGCATAAAATCCAGCCCCCTGATCTCTCCAAATGGTTGCTGATGGACCGTGTAGTTCTGGCCAAATTAATGGAAAATTTATTCTAAGAAGTAAAATTGTACAAAAGCAAAAAAAAGGTACCAAATAGATTAGTAAATGAAAAGGAAAAAATTCTGCCTTGTCATTTTACTGGTGGAAGTGCACAACCTCTGTCCACTGCTTTCACCTCGAATATAATCAGGGTGACGGACAACGACCATTGAGGCAGCTGAAAGTTCAAGCAGCACTCTGCTGCTGTAAGGCAGAACCCGAGGTCTGGATTGACCACTAAGAAAGTGGCCAGGAACCTTTATTAATCTTAATTAAAAGCAAAATACTGCGGATGCTGGAAATCTGAAATAAAAACAAGAAATGCTGGAACCACTCAGCAGGTCTGGCAGCATCAGTGGAGGTATCTTTGTTGAGGTAATGTACAGCCCCTGTGGGTCTGCCAGTTGATGCCTCTGATGTAAATTTGCATTTACCTTTTGCAGCTGCAGGCCGCATCTACACTTGCTGTTAGTTGACTTAGATGCCGCTGGGCCTATCGCATGCACATCTGGCAGGATACCTGAGGAAGCCCGGGAGTTCCCCAAGACGTGCCGCCAAACTGGCGGTTTCATGTAATGGGGCAAGCAGAAGAAGTGCAGCTGTTGCACTCACCACCTGGGCAGCGCAAAGTATACTTTTTATAACATCCGTATATGAAAGTGTTGAGATTAAGTTGTCAGTTTGTTTCAAGGTTATTTGTTTTTTTTCTCCAGCGTGCATTGAACTGAGTTTTGATGAAGCAATACATGGTTATAAGTACCATATAGTCCCTGCTCACTGTCATGCCTCAGATGTGTAATTTCCAAGTTAACTAAAGGCACTCAGCCTGCCTTGCAGAGATAAACCTTGTCCAGAGAGATCAAAAGAAGTTTTTAACACATCATATTTTTCAAGTAGATTGAGCCTGAGCTGTCTTTTGGCACCTCAAAGGTTAGAATGACACATCTGCTATCCTATACAGGGTCTAAAATTTAGCTGACTTTATTAAGGCATTCTGTTGCACCTACATGAGTTCCTTTGTTAACAAATACTTAAAAGGTAGGGAGTAAAATGTGTGCATTGGCAAATATAGGTCCTGGTGGTTTATTGATTTGTAGATCTGACACCAAAACTCTTCTCACAATCTGCCACTCGTTGCTCAGCTAAACTGGGGAGGTTTCTTTGGAAGTAGAGTTTTCTGATAATATTTCTGACACTAGTTTCAGTCTCGGTCTGCAGTTCTCCGTTTAGTTCTAGTTCTTGTTGTTAGTACTTTGTCTGCTACATGTAGGAGGGTGCCTCCATACTACCAGACGGTCATCTCCGACAAACCGAAAGTAACAGATGTTAAGCTTGAATGGTTGTATCAGCCAGCTTTAAATGCGTCACTTGAATAAACAAATTTCATTAAGACCAAGGAGGCCTTGGTCCAGATATGGATACCAGTGTGGAAGATGAATTTACCCAGGAGCAGAGGATCCATGAGAATTTCTGGGCTTCAAACAACATGACCTGACATCATAAACTGCAGATATTGGGAAATCATTAGCTGAAGTCCATTTTATGACCTTTTTTTTAATTCGTTCTTGGGATGTGGGTGTCACTGGCAAGGCCAGCATTTATTGCCCATCCCTAATTGCCCTTGAGAAAGTGGTGGTGAGCTGCCTTCTTGAACCGCTGCAGTCCTTGGCCTGTAGGTACACCCACAGTGCTGTTAGGAAGGGAGTTTCAGGATTTTGACCCAGCGACAGTGAAGGAACAGCGGTAACGTTCCAAGTCAGGGTGGTGTGTGGCTTGGAGGGGAACCTGCAGGCGGTGGTGTTCCCATGCATCTGCTGCCCTTGTCCTTCTAGTTGGTAGCATTTGTGGGTTTGGAGGTGCTGTCTAAGGAGCCTTGTTGAGTTGCCAATTAATGAACCAGTTCCTTCCTTACCTGTGGTCTTGAAGGCTTGACCTTGGGCCCTGGTTACATTAGTATTTGACATTTACTTTGCTGGCATTTCACCTGACTATGCTTTGAGGACACATTTCAGGCACTTCTTTAGGATATTTTTCCCACAAGCCCACCTTTTATAGTGAGCAGTGAAAATCAAAGGGAGGGTCAGTATTGGAATCTCTTGCGCATTATCTAGTAATTAGTTTTGTACAGCAATTTTGCCTATAAAGCTAACATTTAAAGTCTCTCGCTGCAATCTCCTGGGGTTTTATTTTCAAATGGTTAATTAGAAATTTAAAGATTAAAAGAAAGTACCTCAGGGTTCTCGGTAATCTCAAGATTACTTCCAGTGTCACGTGCTAGTGAGCATAGAAACAGGAAAATAGTGCAGGTAATTACATGGCTGGAGAAACGGTGCAGCAAGAAAGGTTTTAGAGTCTTGGGGCATTAGGACTGGTTCTAGGTGAACAAAGCTGGGACCAATATCCTTGCTGAGAATTTATAACTGGTACTGGTGGGGAGGGTTTAAACTAATTAGGCAGGGGGAGGGGAACTAAAGAATGACAGAGAGGAGCAAAAATGAGATCAAGTGACTGACACACAAACAGCAGTAAAATTAGAAATATATTCCAAAAAATTGCAGCGACCAGATTGAGGCAAATAGCAAAAGTGACGAAGGAGTTTTAAATTGAATGTACATTGGTGTCAGTAGTATAACTAATCAGGTTGGTGAGCTGCAAGCACAGATTTCTACATGGGATTATAATCAACATCCCCTCTAATTTTTGTTGTGTGCAGCTCCATTCATTTCAATGTGTGGTACTTTAAAATATTTTGCATGGCCATGCACGCATGGTATCTTAAAGGGGACGGCATGCGAGTGGCCTGCGAGGTAACTTTCAGGTCATGGCACAACTGTGCATGCATATATGCTTAGAAGGAACATTGTTTGTGACGTGGTTGCATTAACAGAGACGTAGTTCAAACAAGGTCAGGAATGGTTCTTAATATTCCTGGTTACAAAATATTCAGGAATAATAGAGAAGGAAAAAGAAGAGGGACATAGCAGTATTGATTCAGAATAATACAGTTCTAAATATGAAGAATTTACTAGATTGTTCTAGGACTGAATCTCTTTGAAATGGGTTGAGAAACGGTGGGGGTGCGGTGGGGAATGTTGTTGCATTGTTGGGAGTTTTTTTTATAGAGCTCCAAATTGTAAGCAGGAGATATATCTGCAAATTTCAACGGTGTGTAACAAAAAAAAAGGATAGTAATGTTAGGAGACTTCAATTACCCAAATATAGACTGGGAAGAACATAGCATTAAGAGTAGGGAAAGAGAGGAATTTCTGCTCGGTGTACAGGAGAACTTTCTTAAACAATATGTCTCCAGTCCAACAAGGAAAGAAGCATTGTTAGATCTGTTTCTGGGAAATGAAGTAGGGCAAGTTGAGTGTGTTACAATAGATCATCATCTATCTAACAGTGACCACAACGTAAAGTAATTACAGAAGGAAGACCAGTAAATATCGAAGCTAAAAGTTCTCGACTGAAGAACAGCTAAATTCAGTGATTTAAGAAGGGACCTAGCACAGTTTGTTTGGAAAAGGTAATTGCAGGGTAAAGCAATACTGGAGCAATGGAGGGCATATAGGGAAGAGCTAATTCGGATACAAACTCGGCACATTCCTTTGAAGGGAACAGGTAGAGTATCCAAAGCTAATGCACCCTGCATGGCAATGGAAATAAAAGGTAAGTAGAACAGGAAAAGGAGGCTTTTGATAAATGGCAGCAGCAAGAGTGTGGAAAGTACAAGAGGGAATTGAAGAAGCTAATGTGGAAAGCGAAGAAGGGTAACAAGAAAAGATTAGTTGGCCACATTAAATTAAACCCTAAAACATTTTATAAACGTATAAAGTAGTTAGCTAGGGAAAAGTTTGGGCCTATTAAGGACCCAAAGGGAAATCTTCTTGTAGAAGCAGAGTATGTGGCAAAAGTATTAAATGAATACAAAAGGTGGATATATGAAGGTTACACTAAAAGAGGGGAAGGAAATTATGAATGAGGTAATAGAGAAGGCGTACTACAAATATTATCATTACTGAAAGTTGGTAAGTCACCTGGTCCAGATGGACTGCATCCTAGGTTGCTGAAAAAAGCAGAGATATTGGTCACAGTCTCTCAATCCTTATTGGATACAGGAATGCTGGAGGGCTAGAGGGTTGCTAATGTTATACAGTTATTCAAGAAAGGAGGAGGGGATAAACCAGGAAACTACAGGCCAGTCAGCCTAACACTGGTAGTGGGCAGAAATATGGCAGATGGAGCTCAATGTGGAGAAGTGAGAGCGATGCACTTTGGGAAGTATAATATGGAAAGACAGCAACCATGGGCTGGATTTCGTGCGTGGTTTGAAGGTGGGTCCTATGGCGGGGGGAGGGCGGAGAATTGGCAAATTCGTCTGCATGGAACCCAAAGCCGTAATGCCGGTTTCCGATTTTATCGGAAGCAGCAAAGCTCCAAAGCGGCACCTCTGCCGGTCTGCGACGGGACCGTACTTTAAATATGTTAAATACCGTTTTGCATTAATTAGAATGTAATTTGCCGCGATCCTACCAGCTGATCACAATCTTCTGCATGATGTGCGGCACTCACGTGCTGTCACTTCCCCATCTTTGAAAAGCTGGCATCTCCTAGGTGAGAGTCCTCGGCATTTGCAAAGGTTAGGTAAGTTAAGCGGTGTTATACTCTTGAATTTGTTTTAACATCAGATATTGCCACTAAGGTCCTTCTGCAAATGAGAGGGGATGATGGAACTCTGCAAGTGGATACTGTTGTGGGTGGGGGAATTCTAAGTGGATACTGTTGGGTGGGGTGGGGGAAGGGGGGGATCTCTGCAAGGGTATACTGTTGGGGGGTGGGTGCGGGGAACACCAAGTAGATACTGTTGGGGGAGGGGGCAACACTACAAGTGGGTAGTGTTGGAGCGGGGAGGGTTGCACTCTGCAATCCAACATCAGGGGACGCTGTAAACGGCATCGCCAAAGTCGCCCCGCCATGTGATTGGGTGGGACGGTCACGATGTTATATGCAGGACGGCCGACATTTTGCACACCCGCCGCCACTCCCAGCAGCACGATAACAAAATCCAGCCCTATAAATGGCACAATTTTGAAAAAGTGTAAATAAGTAGTGAGATCTTGGTGTCCATATACACAAACCCTTAAAGGTGGTAGGGCAAGTTGATAAGGTGGTTAAAAATGCATCTGGGTTGCTTGGATTTATAAATAGAGGACTAGAATATAAAAGCAAAGAGATCAAGATAGAACTTTAAATATCATTGGTTCGGCCTCACCTGGAGTATTGTGGACCATTCTGGCACTACTCTTCAGGAAAGATGTAAAGGCATTCAAAAGGATTGCGAGGAGGTTTACTAGGATGTTATCAGGAATGAGGGACTTGAGTTATGAAGAGCAATTGGAAAAGTTCGGAATGTTCTCCTTGGAAGATTAAGAGGTGACCTAATAGAGGTTTACTAGATAATCGATTTTGATAAAGCAGAGGAAAAAATATTCCCTTTGGCGAGTTAGTCAATAACTAGAGGTCATGGATGCAAAATTATTGGAAAAAGATCCAGAAGGGATAGGAGAAGACATTTTTTCACTTGAGTTGTTGGAATCTGGATATTGCTACCTGAAAAGATGGTGGAAGCTAATTCCACAAATAATTTTAAAAGGAAGTTGGACAGGTACCTGAGGATGAGGAACTTGCTGGGTTACGGACAAGAAGCGGGAATGTGGAACTAAGCACAACTGCTGTAAGAGCCAATACAGGCACGATGGGCCTAATGGCCTCCTCATGTGCTGTAAGTTTCTATGATTCTAATGCTTTGAGAATACTACCGAGAATAGAATAGATTGCTGGCCATGCTACAGTTACTGTTTACTGATTTTTCTGTTGCTGAAGTTAGCTGCCTGACTCTTTTCCAAGATTCAGCCCGAATATGACAGGTGCCCAGAAGAAGGATGTTAAATATTATGTAGGAAAAAGTGCTACATTATATTGAAATTACTCCCATCCCCGAGACACGCATACCCCAGGCTGGTAATCCCACAGAATAACTTGGAAAAGGGAAGAAGATAAATAAAAGGAGCAAAGAAAAATCCTACAGATTCACCACAAAGTCTTTGAAAAAATTATTTCAGGAGCTTGTGGAATAAAATGTGAATGCTGTTGAATTTTCATTGTCATACAAATTCAAAGCAATAAAATCTTAACATTGTTTGACTTCATCTCTATTTTTTTGTAACATTCACTTAAATATAGCAAATATTTTTCCTCAGCTGCATTCACCAAGCAACATTAAACAGTGAGAAGTTAGCAAGAACCAGTGGCGGGGCTCTTAAAAATGTGCTTCTTGTTCCTGAAGTGTTAAAGTTACCTTGCAGTTAATAGAGTTAAGGAAACTTGAACCATCTTTTTAACCATGCACAATATTTTTATTTGACATGCTTGCAGCTGTCAGCATGTTCCCTTTGGGTTAGTTAAGGGGATGAAGACCCGCAAAGGAGATGTTGTCTTCCTAGAAGATGTTCTGAATGAAGCCTGCTCCAGAATGCTGCAAAACATGGCTGCCTCAAAGAGTGAGTATTCCAATCCTAAAGTTTGAGGTTTTGTGCATTACAGTCTGACTGTTTCCAAAAGGACTGTCTCCTCCCCAGTTGGAGGCCAAGTGGCACTAGAATTATCCTGGCTGATAGCAGCTAGCTCCAAGAATTAACCTTGGGAGCAACTGGTTTACCACCTGAGCCATCAGAGAAGCCTGTGCTACCACTGAAGATTTTATGAATTATGCTCAAGAAACTACTTCATTACTTTGTCATGAGCACATCGATGTGCCAAAAAAACCCATATAATTTTCCATTTAGATTTTAAAATACTTTTATGTATCCAAAAGTCTTGGTACCCAATGTGTTGAGATATTTAGAGTCTCTGGTTGTAAACATCTGTTGTCCTGCTGCGCATAATGTACAGTTTAGTGTTTTAACAAAGGTGGAAGTCGTTTGGTAGTACAGAACTTGAGTTTTGCTGAAAACAGGAACTTGCAGTCGAAGCTTTTCGTCTTGCACTCATCAGGACAGAATGCCAAATTTCAAGGGGAAGCAACAGTTTGTACTGCATGAGAAAAGGGTGCTGATTGGCAAGTTGGCTCCGGTCAAGGCGTTGCCATGGAGAATGCACCAGGGAACTATTGTCTCACACGCTTTGTTTAATTCAAAAAAGGTGCAAAGCCTGGACATGTTCCTTTTGCCTGCAGAGGACAGGTCCCTGTCTATGAATATATGTAGCTGCGAGCAAGTGTAAGTAAGTCACGTTGCAAGCCCGACTGATTATCTCATATTGGTTGTTAGTGTAATTCTTAGCACACCCAGGATTGTTCAGTCAGTGCTGTCCAATCGCAGAATCACATCTAATGCTAGACAATGTGTTCAGAGTTTTGCAAGTGCGGGTTGGTTGAGTATGGTCAGTACTCTGCGTATTGCGAACAGCAGAAGGGACGTGCTGTTTGATACAATCCACTAGCCATTGAGATGTATGGCCTACATACCTGGCATTGCCCCTGGAAGGGTAAGCTATCAAAAATTTGAGCAACAGTTGAAGCTAGCGGTTTCAAGCTACTACTATGCAGTAACATCCCAAGTGGTATTTTCCAATAACAGGATGCTGCTGTCGAGCCAAAAAGAGGTCCTACCTACCACACGAATGTGTAATGTGGTATATGAATTTCAGTGCCAGTGTGATGCCAGGTATGTAGGCCATCCCAACGATCATATCAAACAGGACATTCCTTTGGCTGTTAGCACTTGGCCGTACTCAACCAGCCTGTACTTGCTTGCAAAACTGTGAACACGTTGTCTAGCGTTAGAAGTGATTCCACAATTGGGCAGCACATACTGAACAATCCTGAGCATGCTAAGAATTCCAATAACAACCAGTTTAAGATGATCAGTCAGGTTCACAATGTGGCTCACTTACGCTTGCTAGCAGCTACATATATTCATACTTAGGGACTTGTCCTCTGCAGGCAAAAGCAACATGTCCAAGCATTGTGCCTTTTTTGAATTAAACGAAGCATGAGGGACAATTGTTCCCTGGTGCATTCTCCATGGCAACGCCTTGAATAATCACAGTTGACTTGCCAACCAATCAACACCCTTTTCTCATGCAGTATAAATTGTTGCTCCCTTCGAAATTTGGCATTCATGCATCTGTCCTGATGAGTGCAAGATGAAAAACTTCGACAGCATGTCTCATTTTTCAGCAATACTAAAAGTAGAAGTGATGAAACACAAGTTCAAAAGTTAAATGCAGGATTAAAAATTTGAGTACTTACGAGCAAACAGCAGAAAAAAATTCCAGATCTCGTGTACAAAACATAATAAAGCTGAAGGTCCCAAACATAAGGTTTTGTTTTTATTTCCAAAATGAGGATAAATCCATTACAAGTTTTTTGAGGTAATGATTCACGTGTGTCAGGATAACTTAAGTGTTTGCATATTATTTGTCTGTAATTGTTTATTTTTATTCATGCAAAGCAACAAAAGAACTGGAAGACCCTGAAAATACAGCAGAAAAAGTGGGTATTGCTGCACTTATTGTTCAGGTAATGACTGACCGTGGGTAATGTTCATGGCATTGTGGGAGATTAAATGATTCTTAAACAGTTTAGCACCATCCTTTTTTATGGTTTGTAAATGTTGTGTATGTGATTTTTCAAACTGGGCTAACCTAGAAAATTCAGCATTGGAAAATAATGTGCCTGGGTTACATGGATTTGTCTTAAAGTTATTTTCCCACACCATGCAAAATGTGACACAGCTAAAATTCTAGGAAGATGATGTTATGGCTCTCGGGATCTGATAACAGGAAAGAAGGAAAGAAAATTGTGCCTGCCAGACTTCAAGGGTCCAGAACTGGACTCTCGGTACAGGATCAGTGTGCCTCTTGGCCCACATCTGAACACCAGGCCAAGTCTGAACAAATTCCCAAACTGAGAATCCCTGCTCACCAGCCATGCCAATGTCATAGCTGACCTTGTATTGCACACACAAGGGTTTTAAACTTTGAGGCGCTCCCCAGATATTAGCTGTGCACGCCGGGATCCAGTATATCCAGAGTTGCAGTGGGTGTGCACCTTGGAATTTCTGCCTCATTGTGTTTATTTTCTTCTGTGAGGAACCATCTAACCTCCACTTGGCATTTCCCAATGGAGAGCGGAAACTTAGCAACATTGAGGCATAACAGCTGTGAATTCACCACCTACTACTCTGTCACTGCAGATGGTTGTTCCAGTACACTGTCCTGCTGCAGCTGGCCTTTAGAAGCTCCAAATAGCTTTTCCCCATGTTGGTTTCACATAAAAAAAATTGAATAACAAAATTCTTGGCTCATGTACACTTCTGCCATTGTGACTGTTGGGCCTACAAATTGTGTGTTGTCTATTTTGGAGCCAGCAGGGGCCACAATGGATTTGCATGTAAAAGACACCTAAGCAATTTAAGTTTACAACTGTGCAGGATGTAATAGAGAGTTTGTCAGATTGTTTGTTTGTGAAATACTATATTGATCACCTGATTTTCAATTCTTTCTCAAAGTCAACTTTTCTTGAGTTTCTTTTCAAGTTGGTAAGTTAAGCTACTTTGTTTAAGAAAAGTAAGTACATTTTAAATTCTAATTTATAGGACTTCAAAGGTCCCCTATTGTCTGATTATGAATTCGACTGGGATCGTGTCCTACAGAGCCAGGGAGATACAGGAGTGTTCCTACAATACACTCATGCAAGGTTGTGTAGGTAAGGCATGCATATAAAAGAGTCAAGAAAACCTTGAGCAGGGTATTGAGCCAATGTAAAGCAATTGCCCATACAAAGTGCCCAAAGGGGGGAAAATTTGCAGGACAATGGGGAAAGAGCAGGGGAGTGGGACTAACTGGATAGTTCTTTCAAAGAGCGTGATGGGCCGAATAGCCGCCTCCTGTGCTGTATCAGCACTGCTCCAATTCTGGCCTCTTGAGCATCCCCAATTTTATTTGCTCTGACATTGGCATTCTGTCCTAAGCTCTGGAATTCCCTCTGTAAGTCTCTCTGCTCTGGAATTCCCTCCGGAAACCTCTCCACCTCTCTTTTTCCTCCTTTAAGACACTCCTTAAAACTTATATCTTTGACCAAGCATTTGGACACCTGTCCTACCTTATGTGGCTCGGTGTCAAATTTTGTTTGATAATGCTCCTGTGTAGCACCTTAGGATGTTTTACTTCGTTAATTGCACTATATAAATGTAAGTTGTCGTTTGTAAGATTAGGCATGAACAGAACCCTCAACTATAGATGTAGCTAAGGGAACAAAACAATTGCACAGTACAGTTTCATATAACACTTCCAAAATGGCTGCTATTTGATGCCACCTACATCCATTACTCTGAGCATGGCACTTGCATAGTGGCAATATTGAACACTCCAGCTCCTGTGATTATGGAGGAATTTAGGGATGTTTTATTGACTATAGCTATGCAAAGAATTCCTACTACTGTCTAGTCATTCTTACTCCTGACTGACTATGAAAGACAACCACCTCTGCTTTTAACGGAGGCGGGCAAACAATCTGCTTTCGGTGAGGCGGGTTCATACGACCATACGAATTAGGAGCAGAAGTAGGCCATTCAGCCCATCGAGTCTGCTCTGCCATTTAATAAGATCATGGCTGATCTGTTTCTATCTCAAATTCCACTCTCCCATCTACCCCCGATAATCTTAGATTCTTGTTAGGCAAGGAAATCAATCTACCTCTGTCTTAAAAATATTCAATGACCCCGCCTCTACCACCTTCTGAGGCAGTGAATTCCAAAGTCGCACAACCCTCTTAAGAAAGATTTCTCCTCATCTCTATCCCAAAAGGGCGACCCCTAATTTTCAAACAGTGCCCCCTAGTTCTGGACTCAACCACAAGAGGAAACATCCTTTCCACATTCACCCTGTCAAGACCCGTTCAGGATCTTATAAACTTTAATCAAGTCTCCCCTCACTCTTTCAAACTCTAGTGAAAACAAGCCCGGTCGGTCACTAAAATCTTTTAAGCTGCTTGTGTGCCTCTATTTTCACAAGTATTCTTACTAGGGAACATGTACATTTGTGAATGTTAGACAGGCCTCGATTTTAAATGCTCCCCCACCCTTAACGGATGGTAGAGTGGGGGATAGGGTGGGATTCAAGTATCTAGATTGGGCAATCTGACCCCATTCGTGTCCCTTTTAAATGCTAAAGGGCACAGATGGGCATTCTGCAAAAGGCAGGCGGTGGTCTAATTATCAAACCAAAGTCAGGGCCTGATGACCTCATTGGTGCCATTACTTAAATGTAACTGAAACTGACCTTTAGCTGTGGGATTCCCAGCTACTGAACTGAGGCGGGTGCTGCCGCCTCCCCAAAGTAAATGGCTCTTTCAGAACTCCTTGTGGGGCAGGATGATCAGGAGTGCTCCCCTCAGCAGGCCCCTTCGGCCTCCCCAACCCTGAACTCCAGCAGCTCCACCGAGCTGAACAACAGAGAGGCTTTGGATAGAATGGTGCGGTCAACTGCATCTGATGGCTGCATATAGAACACGAAACATGAGGAGGCCTAGTTTATCATTATTAGTGATTTTGACCAGGGCAATTTCAGTACTGTGGCTGGGCCAGAAACCTGACTGGAGCATTTCAATCATGAAATTGTGGGAAAGATGGGCACCATTTTGGGAAGCGCAAACCCATTCAGGGACTGTCGAGAGGAAAAGGAGGTTGGAAATGGGGTGGTAGTTCGCAAGGACAGAATGGTCAAGGGTTAGTATTTTGAGGTGGGGTGATGATAGCAAATTTGAAAGGAAAGGTGGAATCATAGCAACGACCATGAGAAATCAATCAACAACTAAGCTATAAATAGTTGATCCCTTTAAATAGCGCTGGTGGATTTCCTTCTTGCTGCTTGACACGTGTTTAGTTGTGTGAGGTTATGTGCGGGAGTCAACTGGAACTTTGAGCTCCAAAATGTCACCTCTGATGTCAAGTCAGGTCATGATCTGCCTGCTCAGCATTCTTGCAGTTGATGCTCACTGGACACGGTAACACGCTCACCAAGATGGAGTCTTGTGTGATTCACGGCTGCACGTGCAGCAGGTGCCGTTTTGGTATCCAAATGGCAGCCATAGTCCAAAAAACAGGTGTCCTGATCCCAATTTAGCACCAATAGTCATCAAACACATAGGTTTATCTACCAGAACTATGCAAATAACAAAACAAGTATCTTAATGGCGACAATGGTACCAGCCACACGAGGCCTTGAAGATTTGGACTATCTTGTTGACCTCCTTCATATACTGATTGTTTTGGCAAATTTCTGAAGAAACTGGTTTTTAACCACAAAATGGAGTCATGAACATAAAATAGATTCTTTAATACGAACTTTCCTGCCCACGCTTCCAACACTTCAGTAAAGACAATTAAAGCCAAATAGCCTCCCTCTGCTGTAATATAATTAGCAGAGGTGACTAAAGAATGAGGTAGTTCTTGTCCATCGTGAAATCGCACTACAGCATGTAACCTGTTAGAGTATTGATCCTAAGGCTGGAATTTTACGCTGGGCGGGAGGCCCCATCCACCAGCAGTAAAGTTGGGGGCAAGCCCGCCTTCGCCGAGCCTGGGGAGCCAGGCTGGGATTTTTTGCTCCCCAGGCCCTTAATTGGTCTTGCCTCCTTGAGGCAGGAAGTCCAGCCTAATGGAGTTGCTGGTCAATCAGAGGGCCAGCAGCTCTTAGTCCCAGCAGCGCCACTGGGAGTAGTGGCCATTGCTGGGACTACATACAGCGATTGGATGCAACAGGAAGGACGGCACTGGCACTCGGGTAAGTTTTTAGAGCCTCGCCGGGGACGATCAGCCAGGCCCCAGCGAGGCAAGGGCGTCGATTGAGGGGGAAGGGAGGGGGAGAGTGGGGAATAGTCTTGTAATGGGGGTGATTGGGGCGCCCGATCAGGAGGCCGCCCCCTCCCACCTCCCAGAGGCTGCCTGGTTTTACCAGGTGGGTTCTTGGGGCCTTTGCCACCTGGCGCGCCGTGTGTAAAATACCTGCGGTGGCAGGAGGAGGCCCTTAAGTGGCAGTTAATTGGCCAGTTAAGGGCCTTGACTGGTCTGGGGCGGGCGGGCCATTTATCGCCACTGCGCCCCGTGTAAAATTACAGCGGGGGCAGGAGAGAGTCAGGAACAGCCACCCGTCCCCCCACCTCCCACTCAATTTTATGCCCCCGCCACCATCTCACTCGTTGGGGGGCCATAAAATTCTGGCTTAAGTGTCATAGATTAGTCTTAACACTAATATTTTGTACAAAGATTCCTATTAAATAGCCAGCAAATTGGGAATAAAATGCACAATATGTGTAATAATGGTTAATGAGTTCTAATAAAACTCTTTTAAAAATAACTGAGACTGATCAGTGGCATTATTGATGCTGGCTGCAGCTCTGAAGTATCCTATCTGATATATTTACAGCTGTTTTTTTTAATTTAGTTTACAGAGAGCATGTGAAAATGGAGTACAGACACAATTCAACCCTGTTTATTTACAAGATCCTCAGGCAATTGCTTTACTGCAACATCTCCTCAGGTACCAAGCTGACGACAGATACAGATATATTTTTTGGGGAGGGATTCTATAACTGTAATTCCTGATATGATAGCAGTAAGTAATGGGTTCCTCTTTTACCTCTTAGTGAAAATTATTCTTCTTTTATCACAGAATTGTTACAGTGTAGAAGGAGGCCATTCGGCCCATCGTGTCCACACTGGCTCTCTGAAAGAGCAATTCCCTCAGTTCCATTTCCCTGCCTTTTCCCTGTAACCCTGCACATTCCTCCTTTTCATATAACTGTCTGATTCCCTTTTGAAACCTTGAATTGAACCTGCCTCAACCACGTTTCTCAGGCAGCGCATTCCAGACCTTAACCACTCGCTGCATGAAAAAGATTTTCCTCATGTCACTTTTGCTTCTCTTACCAAATACTTGAAATCTGTGCCTTCTTGTTCTCGATCCTTTCACGAGTGGGAACCGTTTCTGTCTAGCTACTCTGTCCAACTCCCTCGTGATTTTGAATACCTCTATTAGATCGCCTCTCCGCCTTCTCATCTCCATGGAAAAACAGTCCTAACTTCTCCAATCTATCTTCGTAACTGAAGTTCCACTGTTGCATACTTTACTGGGTCAAAAACCTGGAACTCCCTCCCTAACAGCACTGTGGGTGACCTACACCACATGAACTGCAGCAGTTCAAGAAGCTGGCTCACCACCACCTTCTCAAGGGCAATTAGGGATGGGCAATAAATGTTGGCCTAGCCAGCGATGCCCACATCCCATGAAAGAATTTTTTAAAAGTGCAAATCTTTTGTACTTTAAATTTATGGAGCAGTCTTGATCATTTCTTTCTTTAAGAAGGCCTTTTAAGAATTTTCTTTGAAGGAGCGTATGAAATGTTATGACAAGCAGTTCATATATGTGGTCTTTTTTTAAGGTATGATGAAGTTCTGTACCAAGTTTCGGAGGATCTCCAACCTAAACATCTTGTTAACTACCTGATAATGTTGAGGTAAAGACTCTAGCTGCCTCAGTAATATTTGTAGCTCACATTCTTAAATGCCTGAAGCTTCATCTCAATGGAATACATGGTTTCTAAAAGCTCCTTTAAAGTCTGCAGACTTTCGAGCTGAATAAAATATGTATTAAAATCAGAGGTAATGTTTTGGCGTTGCATTGGATTATCATTGGGTTTCACGATATCTTGACCAACCTAAAATGACCACCCGACAATTGGTGGTCAGTAGCAAAATGTCATGTTTATTTCCAGACCGTAAAAAATGGTCATTTGTCATTTTTAATTGTTGTCATGCAGTCTAAACCATTGCTATTCTTGTGATAACCCTTCGATGTGCAGTCAACACGCTGCACAAGTCATCAATGTACTCCACAGTATCTACACCAGATGCAGGTAGAGACTGAAATGCTGCCTTAACCTTGGACTTGGTTTTTAGTTTCATTGAATCATCCTGGCTGTTTATTTTTGTTTTCAGGATGTGGGTGATACTGGAAAGACTGCATGTATTGCTGAACCCTCATTTCACTTCTTGAATGATAAGCTTACTTTTTTGAGAGATTTTCCTGCAGATTTTCAGAGGTCAGCATTTTATATGCTGTGTTGGAGCAATAGGCTCTTCTCTCAATTGACTTTGACTTCATTTTTTTTTTAAGAGATACAGCACTGAAACAGGCCCTTCGGCCCACCGAGTCTGTGCTGACCATCAACCACCCATTTTTATACTAATCCTACACTAATTCCATATTCCTACCACATCCCCACCTGTCCCTATATTTCCCTACCACCTACCTATACTAAGGTAAATTGGCCATTATAAATTGCCCCATCAACCCGCAAGTCTTTGGCATGTGGGAGGAAACCGGAGCACCTGGAGGAAACCCACGCAGACACAGGGAGAACTTGCAAACTCCACACAGGCAGTACCCAGAATTGAACCCGGGTCGCTGGAGCTATGAGGCTGCGGTGCTAACCACTGCGCCACTGTGCCGCCCATCAATTCCAACTGATTATCAATAATCAGTTTGAATTTCATAGAGTGGCTTTTGAAGATTTACCATTTATAATTTAAAAAAAATCTAAATTCTAAGTTACTTAGTTGTAATTAAATGTATTTTCAGCAAAGGTCAGTATGTTTTTTCTTAGTTTCCTCCACCTTTCCTTTTATCCTAAAAAGACTCTTTTATTGAGTTATGGTTCAGTTCACAGCAGTAGCCCTCCAGTGCCTCATCCAAGAGTCTAGGTGAGCTTTTTGACTGGAGAGTACCACAACCAAGTCTGATCCTGCACTTACCCAACTTTCATAACTCAACACTTTTCAGCCAACATGACTGAATAGCAACCTAGAATAGACTCTATCTTTTCTGCTCTGTAGTTCAGGGAAGTCTTTTTGTAGGGCCTCACGGAATTGCAAAAATAAATGCAATGGTAAAGTTTCTGAATATCTTGTTAAACTATGAATTTGCTGAATTTTTGTTTTCTTTTTGCAGCCGTCTTGCTTCCATAGCTCATCGGACTCTGCATGTCAAGGGCAGCTTACCTGAAGTAGCAACGGTTAGTATGTATTACCTATAAAATCTATTCAGCTATTATAAGATGTTATTGCACAGTGTTTATATATTTTAAAAAAAATCCAATAAGCATTTTTGTTCTATAAACTTAAGATCACATGATTGAATCCTGAGGCTGCCTGATGCTCTAATCCTCCAACCATAGTCTTTTTTTTAAAAAAGCATTAACTCTTGATTCGAGATAACCCAGAAGGAATGGATGTATTTCATCTCTGGAATTGGCAAGCTGTTATTTACTACCATGTACAGCTAAAATGAGAATGGGTGATGATTATTAGAGGCCTGCTTTATGCCGGGAAAAAGAACCCGACCGAACCACAGCGGACCCGAGCCTGACCCGACCATCCCTTTACTTACCTTCCGACTGGGAAGCTCCACGAAGCTGCAGCGCATGCGCGATGACGTCATAGAGACATCACTTGCTCACTGTGCCGACTCAGTTTCGTCCTGGACTCCCAGCTCAGGTAAGTTTTTATTTTTAAATTTTTAATACTTACCAGTAGAGCACTTACCGTGTGTGCCCGACCCGAGCCCGAACGTCGTACCCTGACGATGGGCCCGACCCGAACCCAACACATGTCGTTGAGTCCCGTCGGGTTCAGGTCAGGTTGCAGGCCTCTAATGATTATTAAGAAGGTTGTCCTGGTTGCGATAGATTGTATGGAGAGGGCAAAGCCTTTTGGAAGCGCAGGGCTTGGCAAGAAGCTGTGAGAATTAGTATAAGTAGTGTGGTGGCACCAGGAATTTGTGCAATGGCTAAACTGGATTTGAATGTCCAGAATCGCATTCCAGCTCTTAGCTGCCACACACCATTATGGTTCTTCTATTTTTCACTACTGCTACAGATCGAGACAGTACCATATTCATTAAATTGGAGTTTACTCATTCTGCTCCGTGTAAGTGTAATTGCTCAATGAGCATTAATGATACAAAGCATTTTCACACCTGCAAGAGAGTTTGGTTAAATACTGTCCCCATTAACATGAAACTGGCACCTAATGGAGTTAAAATTTACCCATATTGGTCAGCAGGAGTCTAACATTTCAAAGGTATTTCGATACAGTGAGGTGGGCAGCAGAGAGGGTCAGGTCTCAATGAAGCTCAGGTTTCTTACAATAAAGAGCAGAGGGGCAAAGCTAAATTCTGGTATTGCTTCTGGCTTTGTGCTGTGCTGTGACAGAGTTTAGATTGAGACTCAAGATTCTCATCATAGTAAACACCCAACTGCCTCAGAAACCATTGGAGCTGTTAAGGGCTAGAATATTCACATTTTCACTCATTCTACTGTCTGATTATTAGCCGTTAGCTGTATTGTGTAGGGGACATGAATCACATTCTTGGATTAGTATTGCATGGCTTAATGTCACGGTACCTGAGAGTTTTACATGCATTAACACAGACTGTTTTCTTTTATATATGAACTATAGTTAATTGGCAGTATCTATTCAAGATTTTTTTTTTAAAGGCTGTGTGGAAAAACTAATAAAATGGCTACTAGTTTTTTTTCTTTGGCAATAACATACAGTTCTTGGATTAATCAGTTGTTCATCTAGTATTAACATACCCAAGAGATACTTCACCTCTATTCATCTTTATTCTAGGCAAGATTTCTACTTTTCAAGGGAACTGCTTCTGTACTCGCCAGTGGAATGAAGCTGCTTGGTATAACTCCAGTGGAGAAGATGTGATGAAACATCTGCTTTTATATTCTAGCTAATTTAATGACACAACTCAGCATAACTTAAGTAAAAATGTGATTCGACACATACGTTTACTACTTTGCTTTTATGAGTACCCACAAGGAAGAAGGGCAAACCAGATGGAAGAGTCACCTTGAGCTGCACTTGTACAACATTCAGCTGAGAGCAGGTGCCCCTCTAACTCAGCTCCACATGGTGCATGGCCCGCAGTCTGGAGGGAAGAAAAATGAAGAGCAGAGGAAAATCCTCCAGGTTTCAGACAGTCTATTTCACAGAAATAACCATTTGTTAAGTTTCTGGTTGGATTTTGTAATAGGTGAGGTTATGTACTAGTGGATCATTATTATTGCTGTGGGTGGGGTGGGCCAGCCAGGACCACATTCTAAATATATAGCAGTACAGGGCTGAAGAAAATCAGATCATGTGGGCTAGGCTAAATGAGATCTTGAATGTTCAGTCAGCACCAAGCTCAACAAGCAACTTGCTTTAAAAATCTCTTGAGCTGCTCTTTAATGTTCTACCCCTTGCATATTGGCTGCCTAGATTATACTGTACCATGGGTTTCTACCCTGGATGGAATATAGCTAAAGCAGCTTACAAGCACCTGGTCAACATTTCTGGTAAGTATTCTGTTGGAATTGTGTGATTTATAGAGACAGTGGGCTGAATTTTGTCAGCCCCTCAACACCATGGGTCGTGGCGGGGAGGCCTGTAAAATGCTAGTGGGAGCGACCCGCCTCGACCCATGACGCTGAGAAGCCCCGCCGGATATTAGTGGCGGCAGCAAGGCCTTGGTACAGCCCCCCACTGCTTGGCGGCAGGGCCTTCATTAACATATTGAAATGAGTTAAATTAAAATGCATATTAACCTGCCTGCCGCTGCCGGCTGTCCCATGCTGATTTTACGGCCAACCAGCCGCAGCTCACGCCTTCGGAACTCCGTTGGAGTTGAAAGGCAAGACACCGGTTGGAAGGGGAAGGAATAAAATCATCAGGCTGATGGGGGGGGTTGGGCTGGGCAGCGGAAAAAACTATTCCTATTGGTTGTGGGGATGGTGGGAAGGAGTTGAGGGTCAAAGATACTGAAGTTCGGGGCGGGGGGAGAGTTCAGAATTTCATAGTGTATTGTTGGGGGGGATAGATCAATTTATGTGTTTAGGACTCAGTGGGGGGATGGGAGAGGGGAGTCGATGTTAAATTAAAAGTTTATTAATTAAGCTCGCTGGCACCTTTAAATATTTAAATATATCCTGAAGGGCTTGAAGCCCTTTAAAAATGGTGCCAGCGCAATGGCGCCGGGGACGTGGCAGCCGCCCCCTCTATGTCATCGGGGGCGGTTGCTCTGCCCCTCGATTTTAAATCAGCCCCTGTGTGTAATATCGTGGGGGTTGTGCGGCAGCACTTCCGTGTAGGAAGGCCAACGCCTTCACAGCACGCCGCTGCGGAGTGCGGCACGCTGATAAAATTCAGCCCATTCAGTTATTTGAGATGAGACATGATATATTAAGAATGCTACCATCGTACACTCGTCCAAAAACAACATTTTTTTTTATTTTGCAATCAAGTTTGGAATCTTGCATGAAAAATCAAAGACATGAATTGGCACAGCAGGGTCGCTATTATTTTGTTTCATGGGAATTATTCATTAGAATTGACTGGAAGTATTACTTATTATAAAGATTGCTGGTGAGTGGTATATTGTCCATTTAGCTCTATAACCTGGATTTCCATACAGCCCAGATCTCTGGGATACAATCTCCTCTGGTTGTAAATGAAGTTGGCCAGTATTAAGGAGGCACAGGTTTAGAGGTTCAAAAAAGAATGTTCACAATCTGCAATCAAAGCGACCATGAAAAATAGCTGGTGTGGAAAATGGCCAGAACTGTTTGGAGTTTGATTTGGGATTACAGCAGAGTACAGGAGCTTTTACTCTGCATCTGGCTATACTATAGCTGATCTGGAAGTACAATGCAGGAAAGAAAAATCAATGTTAATTGGACAGGGTGAAAAAAGGAGTTACAAACATTAACTCTGTAAGCAGTAACCTGTTGATATTTCTTTTCCTGACGTAATGCTGCTGTTTTATACAGGATGAAAATGCAAGATCTCTTTCTGCACTCCCACCCCAAATTATTTTATCAGATAAAAGTTTGTGGGTACATTTACTGCACCTTTGCATCCAAGGAAACTAATTTGAGGCACACTTCAGCGTGAAATTGCTAACATTACTCAGGTTTTATGTCCAGTCTGATTGATGAATGCACTAAAGCCAAGTGCATGAGAGTCCATGCAGAAAGCCACCTTATGCTTTGTTTGGAATAATTTATAATTGTGTTTAACAATTTAGCAATTTGTAAGCTTAATTTCCATGAAGTGACAATCCCTATTGAGCTCTCCTAACATTAAAGATTAATCACCCAGAGAAAGCAGAGCTCTGAATGTGTTCAAGTATAACGTGGCTGACCTCCATGCAAGCCATTTGGCAATTACACTTACACAGGACTGCTAACTGAATGTCTAACAGCAGTAACCATGGCCCAAGATAGAACAACAGCACTGAAGTTTTGAACTGCTTGCAAAACTATGTGCCTGGCTGTTTTGTACACTTTGCAGTGCTCATAGAAACTGCTGTGTTTAACTGTGAGCTATTAAAGAAGCTTCAATGTAAAAGCTGGCAGTGGTTTATTTCCTTCTTTGAAGTTGTCTCTACATCTTGTTTCATTGCATATTTTTTAATTGGGCCAGATTTATATCTAAAATATGATTTCCAGTTCTGTGATCTGATTGGTTCCTATTACTGACTGATGTGAATGATCTTGATTAATGTGTCACCTTAGGAATATTGTAGCAATTTGGGGCTCCCCATAATGGATAATTTTCTTTGACTGCTGTCGGGAGCTTTCTTTCATGCTCATTAACTGCTATGACCTTATTTCTGACATAAGTTATGTACATAATCTATATCTGGAATGGCATGGAAGTGGATGATCTTGTTTCTCTAACCTTAGTAAGATTTGGTAACCACATTGATGGGAACGGTCGGATGCGATAGTCATGCTCATTTACGGCACAGAAGGAGGCCATTCGGCCCATCGAGTCCATGCCAGCTCTCCACGAATCTATGCTGTCAGTCCCGCTCCCCATCTCGATCATTGTAGCCTTGCAAGTCTATTTCCCTCAGGTGGCTGTCCAACTTCCTCTTGAAGTCACTGATTGTCTCTGTTTCCACCACCCTTGTGGGCAGAGAGTTCCAGATCATTACCACCAGCTGCGTAAAAAAAAAATGCTTCCTCATATTCCCCCGTGCATCTCTTGCCCAAAACCTTCGATTTGTGTCCCCTAGTCCTTGTACCATTTGTTCATGGGAACATTTTTTCCTTGTCTAACTTACCTAAGCCTGTCATAATCTTGTACACTTCTATTAAAAATCCCCTCAATCTCCTTTGTTTGAAGGACAACAAACCCAGCTTTTCCAACCTAACCTTGTAACAAAATCTTCCATCCCGGAACCATTCTGGTAATCTCTTCTGCGCCCTCTCAAGGACCCTCACATTCTTCCTGAAGCATAGTGACCAGAACTGGACGCAGTACTCCAGTTGGAGCCTAACCAGAGCTTTATAAAGATTCAGCATAACTTCCCTGCTTTTGTACTCAATGCCTCTGTTTATGAAGCCTAAGATCCCATATGTTTTACTAACTCTCAATATTTCCTGCCACCTTCACAGATCTATGCACATGCACCCCCAGGTCCCTCTGTTCCTACACACTCTTTAGAACTGTGCCATTAAGTATATATTGCCTCTCCCCATCACGTCATACATGTCCGTATTGAATTCCATCTGCCACCTGTCTGCCCATTTTGCTAGCTTATCTATGTCCTGTTGTAGGCAGTTCATATATTATGGACAGATGGTTGCCTGTGTGTCTGCTGCAATATTTGCCCTTGATAGTTGTTTAGAGTTTGGAAACAGGAGGAAAAGGGGTGGGGAGCGGCAGCACATTTCTGTACATAGCAGAATGCTGGAATCTGCATTCTGCTAAATTTAAGTGCGTTTAAGACGTGTATCTTCTGGCAAAGTAGACATGTGCGTTGAGCAGAGATCAGGAAGATGAGGGTGTGTACATCACCATTTTTAGGGGTGTTTTCCAGCCAGCCCAGCAATTATAAAAAAATTCTCAGGACATAGGTGATGCTTGCAAGGCTTCATTTATTGCTGATGACTGAAAGTGATGGTAGACCTACTCTTTGAGCAACTGCATCATTGGATTGTTGGTGCTGCTTGAGGTTTCGGTCAGGAATTTCAGAATTTTCCCACACTGGCGATGAAGAAATGGCAATATATGTCCAATGTTGTGTGATGTTACAGTGATGGTATTTCTATGATTCTGCTGCTGCTGTTCTTGGCAGCGGTTGTGGAGATGGGAGGTGCTATGAAAACCTAACTGAGTTGCTGCAGTTTATGTTAAAGACAAAAGAGCTTTATTCCAGAGGTGAGGTGAGAGTAACTGCCCTTGACATCAAGGTGGCATTTGACTGAGTATGGCATCAAGGAGCCCCAACAAAATTGAAGTCAATGGGAATCGGGGAAAATTCTCCACCAGTTGGAGTTATACCTAGCACAAAGGAAGATGGTGTGTTGGAGGTCAATCAAATCAGCCCCAGGACATCACTGCAAGAGTTCCTCAGCATAGTGTCCTAGGCCCAACCATTTTCAGATGCTTTATCAATGATCTCTCCATTATAAGGTTATAAATAGGGACATTCACTGATGATTGCACAGTGTTCAGTATTATTCACAACTCCTCAGATACTGAAGCAGTCGGTTTTCAGATGCAGCAAGACCTGAACAACATTCAGGCTTGGGCTCATAAGTGACCAGTAACATTCATGCCACACAAGGGCCAGGCAATGACCATCTCCAACAAGAGAGAATCTAATCATTCCCCTTGGTGTTCAATGGCATAATCATCACTAAATCCCCCACTATCAACATCCTGGGGGAGTCACCATTGACCAAAAACTGAACTAGACCAGCCATATAAATACTGTGGCTCAAGAGCTGGTCAGAAGTTGGGAATTCTGCAGTGAGCAACTTACCTCCTAACTCCCCAAAGCCTGTTCACGATCTGCAAGGCACAAGTCAGGAGTGTAATGGAATACTCTCCACTTGCCTGGATGGGTGCAGCTCCAACAATACTCCAGAAGATTGACAGCAACCAGAACAAAGCTTGATAGGCACTCCATCTACCACCTTCAACATTCACTCCTTCAGCCACCAGTGCTCAGTGGCAGCAGTGTGTACCATCTACAAGATAGGAACAAGACTAGGCCATTCAACCCATCAAACCTGCCCCACCATTCAATACAAGCATAGCTGATCTTCCACTTCAATGCCTTTTTCTTCCACTATACTCCTATCCCTTCTGTCATTTGTATTTAGAAATCTGTCAATCTCTGCTTTAAACATAATGACTGAACTTCCACAAAGATTCACAACCCTCTGAGTAAAGACATTTCTCCTCAGCTCTGTCCGAAGGTGCTTCCCTCTGATTTTGAAATTATGTCCCCTGGTTCAAGACTCCCCAACCAGGGGAACATCTTAGCTGCATCTACCCTGTCTATCCCTTCGAAATTCTAGAGAATACAGGCCCAGTTTCCCCAATCTCTATTCATGGGACAGTCCTGCCATCCCGGGAACAAGTCTGGTGAACTTTCATTGCACTCCCTCTATGACAATTATTATGACCAGGTGAGAGGGGTCTAGGGGGTCCCTTTCAGCTTTCACCTGATCTTACTGTAATAGGGTTTTATTTTTAAACACCTTTTTTCGCTCCCCCTTGGGTGAATCGTCGTTTACTGCTTTCCAACTATAAGGCAAAGAAACAAGCATAAACAGGCTTTCTTAGGTTTATAGAAGGTGAAATTTTATTAACCTTACTTAAACTCTAATTTGGTTGATTCCTACGGATACATGATGCGCCCACGCTCGCATGCATACGCACTGCAGCAACTCACCAAGATTCCTTCCACAGCACCTTCCAAACCCCGGCCTGTACCACCTAGAAGGACAAGGGCAGCAGAGGCATGAGAACACCACCACCTGCAAGTGCCCCTCCAAGCCACACACCATCCTGACTTGGAACTATAATCGCTGCTCCTTCACTGTCACTAGGACAAAATCCGGGAACTCCCTCCCTGTACCTATACCAGATGGACTACAGCAGTTCAAGGCGGCAGCTCACCACCTTCTGAAGGGCAGTTGGGGATGTGCAATAAATGCTAGCTTTTCCAGCGATGCACAGATCCCATGAAAGAATAAGTCAGTCCTAAAAAACAGTATCAGCGATTTGCTAAAGATGATTTCAGTTAATACACTGCTGTCCAATTGGTGAGAAATCACATTTTACTAATTATGGTGTAATTATTTTTAATGTAGCTGTAAAATAAGCTGTCTTCCATGCCAAAACAATTCTAATAAGTATTAATTTTATTGGAGCTGGTCAGCTGAATGCAGGGTTTTGATTACTCTGCTATGATAAACAATGCAAATTCAACATTAAACCAAAGTGTCACCTTTTCCTTTGCAAGAGTTCACAACATAGGTAGCTTCCCCATGTATTTAGCTGGCACCCAGTTCTACCTTTCCATCTCCCCCTTTCACTTGCCCCCCACCTCCACCTACCATTGCCTCTGTGCTGTTCAAATACATCATGCTGAACAATGGGAAGACCAAAAATAGCATCTTCAACTCCCACCACAAATTCAACTGCCTCACCACAGATGCCACCCCCTCTCCAAGGCACCATCTGAGGCTGAGCAAGACTGTTCCTAACCTCAGTGTCGTCTTCGTGCCCAAGTTGGCAATGCAGCCTTGCCTCTTTCCACAAAATACAACTACTTCTGCCCATACTTTAAGCCTTCCACCACTTCCTTACTTCCACGCTTGACTATTCCAATGCTCCTAGCTGGGCTCCCATCTGTAAACTTAAGTCCTTCCACAATTCTGCTACCCTTATTCCACCATTTGAAGTCCTGTACACCATCACCCCAGTCCCTGTCGACCTATGTTAGCTCCTGCTCCCTTTCTTCCTTAAAACCCACCTCCACCCAAGTTTTAGGTTACCCGAATAACTTCTCCTTTGGTGTATTTTATATTTTTTCCCTGACACCACTCAGTGAAGCACTTTGGGTGTTTGTTTACATTATAGGCACGATATAAATACAAGTTATTAACCTTTCTTGTACTCCATTTATATTTATTGACTCCTGATTAATGAAGTAATTAAAAATTGTCATTCCATTCCAATCTGATGACATTGTGTTTTCCATTTTTGAATTATTTTTCTGATGGGGACTTAGTGGAAAATTGAGTCCTAGAATATATTGAGAGGCTGCTGATGGACAAGCAAAAGGAAGAGATAAGATCAGGGAGAAGCATGGCAGATGAGAACGTTTTGAATAGTAGTATCTGGTACTGTGGTTTTAAGTGGACATTGCCCAATAAAGTATGTAAAATGTGTCTTTACAACTTCAGTAGTGTCTGATAGGAACATAAATCCTGTTCCCATGCAGCTATGGTATTTCATTGTTATCAATGTACCATTGTAAGCTAATAAAAGGCTTAATGTGACAAAACAACCACCAATTCTATATAAATATTCTTTCCTAAGGAGGAATTTGTCAGTTCAAAAATGCTCTTTCCTTGTTTTTAAGTTTCTCTTTGAATTTCTCTCCAATTTTTGCTTTTTTTGTTAGCTTGTTTGGCCCATACTGCAATTAAGCAGTATTGCTTTTACTTCGTTCCGTAATTGCATTTCTATTGTAACCATTTTATTTTTCCTACAAGGCTTCGCTGCGTTAAAGAAGTGCACCACCTGCAGAAGAGTGCTAACATCTAGTATTTATATATGGAGTTCAGTTTTAAACTGCTAATTGTGCAGGCCACTAACTAACTATTAACCCCTTCCCAAACTCCAGGATAAAAATAGAAAATGAAAGATTGTTGACTTGAAACATCGACCCTACATTTCTCTCTACAGCTACTGTAGTATTTTACTTTTGTTTTATTATTTGTGAAGTCCTGGGAATAGGTTGCCTGCCAGTCTAAAAATAACAAAAGTACTGGAAATACTCGGCAGGTCAGGCAGCATCTGTAGAGATAGAAACAGAGTTAATGTTTCAGGTCTGTGACCTTCCATAGTCTCATTTCATAAATTAGCCAATACATTGGGATAAATTTATCAATAGCAGCTAGCAATGTATTTTTTAAATTGTTCAACTTATTTTTCTATTTTCAATCAGTACTGTCCCTAATACTTTACCTCAAAATCATTTGAAGGAAGCGTTAATCAGAGCAGCAAAAATTAAAACAGGAAATTGCTATAACCCCAGGAAAACTGTCAGGGAAAGGTGAGAGCGTGAGAAGACAGGGAAGGGAGAATTGCAGGAAGTGTGAGTAAGAAATTAGGAACATACATGGAGATAACGATGAAAGAAAGCACTTAAGGCATCCAGAAAGAGAATGAGAAATAGAGACACAATTAAATGATGAGTTTTGTCCAGGAACAAAGAAAATTAATAAAGATGCCAGCCAGTGCAAGTCTTTCTTAAAAATGATCCCATCATCAGTAATGGACCAGGATGATAGCTACATCTATGCCTTAAAGACTTGCATTTATATACTGCCTTTTGTGACAGAAGAACAGTACAGCACAGGAACAGGCCATTCGGCCCTCCAAGCCTGCGCCGATCTTGATGCCTGCCGAAACTAACACCTGCACTTCCGGGGCCCATATCTTTCTATTCCCTTCCTATTCATATATTTGTCAAGATGTCTCTTAAACATCAGGACATCCCAAGGCACTTTATAGCAGTGACTACAGCCAACTTTTGAACTATAATGTAGGGAAAAAGCAGTAGCTACTTTTCACACAAGGTCGCACAATGTGATAATTGCTAGCTAACGTTAGCGATGTTGGTTGAGGAATAAACGTTGGCCAGGACCCCGGAAGAACACCCTTGTTCTTCAAAATAGTGCCAGGGGAACTTTTAACATCTGCCTGAGGGAGTAGAGTGGCCTTCAGTTGAAAGTCTCATTAAAAAGACAGCCCCTCCAATTGTGCATCACTCCCTCAGTACTGTATTGAAATGTTGGCCTCGATTATGTGCTCTGAAGTACTAAACGTTTGGAAATTACTTTTGATGTTGGAAGATTTAACCGATCAGTTTCTTAAAATAATAACCCTTCGGGTTTAAAAAAAAAGATAATCCTAAATGGCGAGAACGGGCAGGGAAGAAATGACAAAGGGATATGAGGATAGTGTGGAGGAAAAGGCATTGAAGTGGATGATCTTATTGAAGGGCAGGCCAGGCTCGATGGCCTACTCCTGTTCCTATGAAAACAGCGAAACATCTAGTTCAGCTAAGGAGATCATGAGCAGACAGAAAATGTAAATTGGATTCTGGGTTTTTATATAAATAATGCTGAAATATAAGACACTCGTTAAGCTACATTTAGAATGTGACATGCAGTTCTCCCCCACCCTGTCCTTATAAGGATATTGCAAATATTCACTAGAACTAAGGTGGTACTATTATGGAGAAAAGTTTATGTAAAGTGAAGCCATTTTAGTTGAAAAAGAAAAGATGAAGGGGCCACAATTAGCTAACAGGTTTTCAAAATGATGGGAGTTTTGAGAAAATAACCGGTAAAACAGTTTCTGCTGTATTGCAAATTGGTAACAAGTGGCAGTAGAGTGAGGGTTATCACTGAATGAATGAAGTGAAAAGTTACATAGAAGTTCTTCGCATAAATGATCAGAACATGGAATGCTTTTCTACAAGTGTCATCAGCAAGTGGTGTCAGCAGGGGTGCTGGAGCCCAGTAACCAAGGCCAGGGAGCAGCAAGAAGCAGAGGCCAATAAGGTGTGTGTGCCAAGCTCTGCCCACCAAATCAACCCATCCACCAATCAAACTGCGAACAAACTATTTGTGTACAGAAATTACAGATTAACTTGTCTTTATTAACACATGTAATGAACTCATCCATTTACAGTACTAAAATATCACCCAATGACCAGCAAATTCCCATTATGATGGATGAAACCTATTACAGATTCCCTGAGACTATAGTTTTAAAGTTAACCATTTAGATTGTACTAGATAATTTCAAACTACATTCAGAATAATGGTTTAAAATACAACAGAAAAGTGCCTATTCGATCACTGCTGCGGTTTGCTATGAAGGCTCATTTGTCCATACAATACTACACTAAGTAACCTCCACTTCATGCTTTCTTTCTTCTTTGGACTCCTTATCTCGAGAGACAATGGGTAAGCACCTGGAGGTGGTCAGTGGTGTGTGGAGCAGCGCCTGGAGTGGCTATAAAGGTCAATTCTAGAGTGACAGGCTCTTCCACAGGTGCTGCAGAAAAATTTATTTGTCGGGGCTGTTACACAGTTGGCTCTCCCCTTGCACTTGTCTTTTTTCCTGCCAACTGCCAAGTCTCTTCGACTACATTCATGCTAACATTTAGAGTAACTCAAGGAGCTTTCCTCAGCATTAGTGTCCGAGGTAACCAGTGCTTCTGAAGGCACTGAAAGTCAGTGAATAATTATTGCCCTACTTCATTTAAGAACATTTAAAGGAGTTTCATGAAAAAAGCCAAGATAGAAGTGAAGAAGGGTCACAGACCTGAAACGTTAACTCTGCTTCTCTCTCCACAGATGCTGCCAGACCTGCTGAGTATTTCCAGCATTTCTTGCTTTTATTTCAGATTTCCAGCACCCGCAGTATTTTGCTTTTATTAAGATGGAAGAGAAGTCAGGGATGAAGACAATCAACAACCAGTACATGCAATGTTTGACACTAAAATGGCTCAGACATTTTTATTTTAAATGAGTGGGAAAATCACAGGAATTCAGATAGATACTTCATTGGGGCCTTTATGTTCATATGCAAGTTTTTTTGCCTGAAATAATTAAAAAGGGGTGGGGATCTAAATGTTGAGGTTTTTGTCATTTTCTTGAATACCTCGAGTTCAAATTCAACATGAGCAAATAATTTTACTATTTAACCAATCCGATACATTGACGGAGCCAGTTACAAAGGGCTCAGCCACACTTTGCTAAGGTAATCTGAGGGGTTTGTGAAAATCAAGGGGCGGTGGAATAAAACATATACATAACTGTGTACAGTAACAGGCATTACCCCAAAAGATGTATGCAATGATCAACTGTTAATCTATGACACTACAACCTACATTTACCTCACTTTATAATGAATGCACCATTTTATACCAGTTATAATTAGAATTAGAACATTACAGCGCAGTACAGGCCCTTCGGCCCTCGATGTTGCGCCGACCTGTGAAACCATCTGACCTACACTATTCCATTTTCATCCATATGTCTATCCAATGACCACTTAAATGCCCTTAAAGTTGGCGAATCTACTACTGCTGCAGGCAGGGCGTTCCACGCCCTTACTACTCTCTGAGTAAAGAAACTACCTCTCACATCTGTCCTATATCTATCACCCCTCAACTTGAAGCTATGTCCCCTCGTGTTTGCCATCACCATAACAATCCCAAGTGATCAGGGAAAGGAAAGAAAATTGACTCGACTAGGTGAAGATCAACTGTCAAATAACTAGCTGTTAGCTTGAACAGTTGTGCCATTCTTTTACCTAAGGACAGGGGTGAAAACATTTTATTTTCCTCAAGATGTACTAATCTATTAAAATTAGAACATTTCTTCAACTTGTGAAGTGCCTGCTATAAATTTAGGTTTACTCCCTAAATTTTTGTTTTTAATTACAATTACATAAATCTTTTAACTACATAGTAAGAGGCACATGATGATGTGGAGTGCCACTGCACTACGAGAGTAGCAGTGTGCAGTTCACGCCAGGCCAAATTTCCAGCTTTGACTATATATATCCCTGTGACAAAGTTTCAAATGGAGACTAAGCACTTTCACGTAGGGAAGAAAAAAAAATTTTTTTGGTCTTTAATGTTCATGGTACAGACCTTTGCAATAACTTACGATCAGCCTTCAAATTAGAACTCCAAGCAAATGCTATTAATACCAACCCCTTCTCCTCTGTAAAGGGACAGCTGTACTTGAAAGAACATATTATTCCCTTTGGGCGTGAATGTGTCATACGCTTGTCAATTATAGGGTGATTTAAAAAGTTACTCTGCTCTGCCCAACAATGTGCTCCAAAAGAAAGAAAAGCACATCAGCCCCACCTTCAGCAGAAGAATGCATCATAAGCAGGACTGCTAACTCCATGCTAACCTGTGTCAAACTACAGAGTTTTGCACTGTAAACCCACAGGAACTCAGCTCAAACTCAGACAGAAGTGGACGACAGCCTGCAGTGTTCAAACCCATATACTACATATCCCACTACGATAAAATTAGATTTTTCTTATGTCTGAAACATGAATACACTTTTTCCTTCATTGTAAGAATTTACAATAAAATGCAAGATGAATGCAGCAAATTGATAACTTTCTCATTCAATAAACAATTTCAACTGAGGCCTTTTTTAATGCCAATCTTTTGTCATTATTTTTCAACTGTATGAAAAAATACAATCATATTCTTCTCTGCAATTTTTGTTTCCTACCTCTTTAGGCACAACAGATAATGCAACTCCTGTTCTGAGGGATGTATGAATGTCTGATTTTTATCAACATTTCCTAGATGGGAAAGCCCCTAATCTTCAAAAAACCCCACTTTAATAATTGTTTTTTTTTTTTTGCAGAGGGGGAGAATATTTACCATGAATACGAGAAGATCCTTCTCATATTCCTTAGCCTCAGATTAGAAAGGATGTTCATAAACAGAGTATTTTCACTGCAGTCCCTCCCTTTTCCCCACAACAGCATTACTTCATAACCATTAAGATTAAATAGGATTACAAAAGATTTTACTTGATGGATTAATTCCTGTAACAATAAAAACACATCTAGTCAGATAGCCAGCGTGCTACTGAAGGTTACAGAGATAAAAGAGGATTAATAGTCGTTTGGTAGTACAGAACTTGAGTATTGCTGAAAATAGAGGCATCTTGTCGAAGTTTTACGGCTTGCACTTATCCGGACAATTTGCAAGAATACCAATGTAAGTGAAGCAACTAATTGATAATCGAGGGTTAAATTGGTAAGGGTGGGGCAGTTTGCTCAATTTTTTGGAACTGGGAGAAATCTTGAATCACCCACAGAAAATGTCTGCAAGAGTTATGGCACAACAAAATGCGCAGCACCAAATGCAGGGAAAGAACAGGTTTGACAGGATGAACAGATTGTCTTGTTAATTTTGTCACTGCCATGAAAGAAATTTCATAATTCACAGAATACCTCCCAGTACCAAATTCTGTAACACCAACTATACTTCTCTAGGCTATTCCAGTATATCATGCTATTGCACATAGACGAATTAGAGTTGAAAAATTAGAAGCAGTCACTACCCTGTTAGATCGGGGTGGGGGGTGGGAGACATGGTGTCACTGTTGACTTATCTATTTAACCTTGTGAAAGATAAAAGAACCTGAAGTTTGAATGTGATTTAAATAACTAATCTTGGTTTTGTGTAAAATGCAAGTGACTATATAAATTTAAAAAAAGGCTTTGCACATATTCAAGCCAAATCATATTTTGGATTTAATAAAAGCAAAATACAGTGGATGCTGGAAATACACAGCAGGTCTGGCAACATCTGTGGAGAGAGAAACACAGTTAACGTTTCAGGTCTGTGACCTTTCATCATAACTCTTCTCTCTCCACAGATGCTGCCAGACCTGCTGAGTAATTCCAGCACTTTCCATATTTTGGATTTACAAGTAGGCTGTACTGCCTGCTTTCAGATGCAAAACTAACAGCTCAAAATTAATCTATTAAGTAGTCGGAGGAGAAAATTACACAGGAGTAGCACCAGTCCTTGCACAGGACTGTTCCACAGACCAATAGGGAAAAAACATTTTGAGCAATTCAGCAACTGAAAAAATAGTAAACGTCATGGCTGAAAAGCATGTGACTTTTAAAGTTTATATGCTACCTGAAATGGCATCCGAAAAAATAGCAAAGTCTTAACAGAGCATTTTGGAATTATTTGATCACCAAATGCGACCTACCTAAGACACTGTATTAACAGCATCTTCAGTAAATACCATATTTTAAAAAATTACAACTTTATAACCTTGATAAATAACTTGTGCATGTTCCTCTGTTGCCATACTGCATCAAAAACATTCCTTCACCTAGCTGGGACTAAGTGCAATAAAAATACATCAATGAGTCAATAACATGAGTTTTTTTTTAAAACGTTATGTCCCTCCAATAGCTGGGTTGAGAGAAGATGCAGATAAGGTCGTCTTTTGGCCTTTTCAGAATGAAGCGTTCATGATCAGACATTCACCAGTGGCTTTTTCGACTTCTCTGTTTCAACCTGTTCAACTGTGGTTGTATTTTGCTTTGGTAAACCATAATAGTATATTGAAATACAGACGAGAATAGATCCAGATATAAAGCTTAGAGCTGAAATTAAACACAAAGAAAGTGAAGTACTTCACTAGCATTTAAAAAATGTCTAACATTTGCTCATACATTGCACAACATAGGAAAAGTTCTTAAATGCATTATTCTTTAGCCATGTCCTCTGTAATTTGAGTATCTTGCTCACAGTTTTTGTTTCTTAAGTGCTGATTGTTATCTCTATCTCATTTATTTATTTAGAGATACAGCACTGAAACAGGCCCTTCGGCCCACCGAGTCTGTGCCGACCATCAACCACCCATTTATACTAATCCTATACTAATCCCATATTCCTACAACATCCCCACCTGTCCCTATATTTCCCTACCACCTACCTCTACTAGGGGCAATTTACCTATCAACTGCAAGTCTTTTGGTGGTGGGAGGAAACCGGAGCACCCGGTGAAAACCCACGCAGACACAGGGAGAACTTGCAAACTCCACACAGGCAGTATCCAGAATTGAACCCGGGTCGCTGGAGCTGTGAGGCTGCGGTGCTAACCACTGCGCCGCCCGCATGATGGGGCCAAGACCGGAAACACACTGGGGGCGATTTTCGATGCTCCTTCAGACACTAAAGAGGTGGCCAAAATGGGATCTTGTGCTGAAACGCCAGTTTAGCCCATGTTTTGCACAAGACACCATCTTGGTAAAGCAGTCGAAGCTTGCACTAGGAACATCCACCCGGAGGATTGTTAAGGAGCCAATTGGTAGCAGGCAACTCAAGTGGTATACATTAAGGAGGCTGCACAGCCTTTTGGTGGCGAGCATTTGACCTAACACCCCCTCCTAACAGCGACTGCAAATAAACAAGTCGTTGCTGAAGATTTTGAGTGCTACTTAAAGGTATATCATCTTTTACTGTTCACGTGCTGTTGGAGGTTTGAAGAGGCCTTTTGAAACAGTGGGAGACTTTTGGGACACTGTCAAGAGTTCAACACTCAAGCAATATTTATTTGCGAAATTCTGTGAGGACTTCAGATAAAAGTGTGTGTGTTGTGCAACTCTACCTCATTGGACACCTTATAGGGGTCACCAGCAGAAAGAGAGTGCTTGGTCATGGGCATCTTGCTAGGGATCTTAGGGATCTGTGTTTAGTTTGCGGGAGGAATGGGAGGAGGACGAGGCCAGTTTATTAGCATTTAGCACCTGTTTTTACCCTTTCACCAAAATAACCCCCAATGTGCATTCATGTCAACGAATCCTATTCAAGAGGCATAGCACATCACTACACATCATTCCAACAGCAACAGCTAACGTAATGAATTTTAATACTTACTTATCTGCAAGCCAAACAGCAACACAGATGCGACTGTGGAAATGACAATTGCTGCTGCAGCTGAAAATCCCTTCATGATGTTATCAGTGTATTTCACAACGACAGAAGTATACAGGCCTCCAAGACTTGCTAATACTGTGGCGATGAAAGAAAGGTTACCTCAATAAAATGATCCACTGTTATATGTAGTTAACTGGAAGAGTTACCTACCAATTATAGTTTAGGTTTAAACAGTTAACTCAGAATGTGGGCAACACCAACAAGGCCAGCTGTCCTGAGATGATGGTCGGGAGGCCTTCGCCTTGAATCACTGTAGTCCTTCTGCTGATGGTGTTCCAACAACGGTGTTAGCTAAGTAATGCAGGATTTTTACCCAACCGCAATGATACTATATCAATGCATGTCTCAAGTGGCTTGGAAGGGAAATTGGTGATGATTGGCCCTACGATCGTGCTGCTTAATCTTTTTGGTGGTAGAGGGCATGGGCATGTAAGCTGAAGTAGGCTTGCATGCAGTGTATTCTACAGATCGTACACACTACCATGCATTGGTGGTGGATGGGATGAAAACTGAATTCAATGGCAGGGACACATAACAAGAGCACGACCGAGTTACAGTTTAGATGCACACTACATTACTGGAGTGCAGGTAACCGCAGATACGTATTTTTTTCATTCACTGACTGCAGCTCAGAGCATAAACCTGTAAACTGAGTGCCACAGATCCATGAAAACATGATTCTAGAATGACTATAACATTTGCACCTTAGTAATGCTGGGCCCTAGGATCATTTTCAATCCTGGCATCTAGGGCAGCTAAAGCAACAAAGGGAGGTTTAAAGTTTAAAAGAGCCACAGCAACAACTGACTGCATATGATAAGGCATTTTCTAGGCAGCCAAAGAGTCCACAGGCCACAATGCATGGTAGCTAAGTATTCAGGAGCTCCCACAGCAATTTTCCAATTCCAGCTCAGGGTAGGCTTCCCAACGGAGGAATCCTACCAAGCGTCGCCATCCAAATTACTGAAATCACAATGACCCAGAAAACTGGCCTAGATTGCAATGGGCACTTGTCTCTCTGAAAATGTACTGGGATTCCACCAAAAAGTAAAATTCCATGTCTCAAGATACAAGATCAATGTTCGTTTATGGCCTTATCTATTTGCATAGCCACCTTTAAAGAATTGTGTCTGCAAACAACTGTTCCTTTACTCCACATAAATCTTACCATTTCAGGATATTTCCTTTCCTCAAATGTGTTATTTTATATTTTTCTACATTGAACTACATCTGCCAACTATCTAGCCTATTTTTAATTTGTTTCATGGGATATGGGCATTGCTGGCAAGGCCAGCATTTATTGCCCATCCCTAATTGCCCTGGAGAAGGTGGTGGTGAGCTGCCTTCTTGAAACACTGCAGGTACACCCACAGTGCTGATAGGAAGGGAGTTCCAGGATTTTGACCTAGAGACAGTGAAGGAACGACGATGCCAAAATGGAGATTGGTTACATCACTGCAGAGTTTCATCATAGCATTAATTACTGCTTTTTTTATTTAATTCTTCACTAGTCTCTCAGCTATAGCTAAAAAGTTTTCTACCAAGTCTATCAGTTTTCGTTGCACAGGGGAGATCGTGTCCTGATGTGAAATATAAAAAAGTACAGAACAGCAACAGACAAAAGTCACCTTTCCAAAAGGATACAAAAATTCTGACTGTGTAAAAGTGCTTTAGGCCATTTAAGGCCAGTCAAGCTTCTTCTATAAGTGCAATGCTTTGTCATTTATTTAGTGTACACAGACAGTTTCATGTTTGGGAGTTCGCAGAGATTCCTGATTTTATAATTTATATTAAAACAATTGCACTTTTTTATTCATTCTTGGGATGTGAGCGTCGCTGGCAAGGTCAGCATTTATTGCCTATCCCTAACTGCCCTTCAGAAGGTGGTGGTGAGTCGCCAACAACTGAGTGGCAGAGGGGGGCACTGAAGAGTCAACCACATTGGTGTGGGTCTAGAGTCACATGTAGGCCAGACCAGGTAAGGATGGGAGATTTCCTCCCTGATGGACCTCAGTGAACCAGATGGGTTTTTTACAACAATCCGGTAGTTTCATGATCAGTATTAATGAGACTAGCATTTTATTCATGATTGTTAAATAATTGAATTTAAATTCCCCCAGCTGCCATGGTGGGATGTGAACTTGTGCCTCCAGAGCCTTAGTCTGGGCCTCTGGATTATTAGTCCAGTAATCTAACACTATGCTACCATCCCACACTTTATTATGAATAGAACAGTACTCACATACAACAAACCAGACCCAGTGGGTATATCCAAAGAAAAAGCCCTTCTCCATCACTTCGGCACCATCACTCACATAAACTCCAACTGCAGTTACCACAATGCCAGAGATATACATCTGTATGTTCCGCACCCACAGAGAGGTATCAGAACTTTTCAAAACCTTCTCAAAGTAAACACCTACAATGGAGAAAAATGAAAGTGATTGGCTGAATATAAAAATGACAAGGACGATGTTAGACCCACACTGTAAGATACTAATACACCAGATCAGTTAACCCCTAAAATCCTAACCACTCTCAACCCAGGGTTACACTTTTGCACTTATACTGGAGTGACATGGAACTCACCCTGAGCTCCAGCCCAAGATCAGCAGTCCAACCATATCCTGGGAGATAACAGGCTTAAAAGAGCTGTAATCTGCTCTTTGTGCACTTAATACCCTGTTGTCCAGCACAGTGAATGTCACTCACTACCTTTAGCACTTCTTTTACAATATACCTGACGAATCACTAACTTTCGAAACATTTCCAGTTCCTATGCCATAGCTATTTTCAATTTCCATTGTTGTAAAGTCCTTTAAAAGACTACTGTGCTGTCTCAAGCTGTACTCTGTGCAGCCTTAATGCGCAAGTCTCCAAATGGGGATTGGTCCATTTAGCCCCAGCTAGTTCTGTAATATTCAATCTACACAGGATCTCTTGCTCATTTGTCTTTGCCCTTCAGAAATCTCATGCAGGGAACCCTCTACCCTTTCGTACGTTTGCAATAAGTTCTGAGTCATCCCCAGAGACCTCTACCGCTATTTTGTTACTGCCCCTTGTTAATATTGTGAAAGCCATTACTCCTGCACCAGACGATAAATAGCACAATTAGCTGTGTTGAAGCTACCTTGGCCAGGTTTAGGTTAATTACAAAATAACTTATTGAAAATTTAAATTATCCAATAACGTATCCTATTAAATGTTTCCATAACTTCAGCCACTCAGCCATCCAACATGCAACAGCTTAAGCATTAATTTAGACAAGGGTAATCTTCCTGTTTAGGCTCCAATGTACATTTCAGGAAGGAGCATGAAATTGAGAACAAATTATTGACTTGGTTAGGAGATTGGTTGAGTGTCAGGATACAGAGTAGGGATAATAAGCAGGTACTCTAATTGGCAGAATGTGACCAGTGGTGTCCTACAGAGATCTGTGCTGCAGCCTTAACTATTCACTGTATTTATTAACGATTTAGATGACAGGGTAGAGAGCTACATACAAAGTTGTCCGATAACACAAAAATAGGTAGTAGATGAAAGCATAAAATTACGAAGAGATATTAATCGATTAGATGAATGGGCAAAACTGCAGCAAATGCATTTCAAATTAGGCAAGTGCGAGGTGATCCATTTTGGACCTAAAAAAGGAATGATTAGAGTACTTTCTAAATGGATAGAAGCTAGTGGAGGTCCGGGCAGACGTAGGAGTCCATGGACACAGATCATTAAAATGTCATTGACAGGCACAGAAAATAATCAAAAAGGCTAATGGAATGTGGGCTTTTATATCTAAGAGGACTAGATAAAACAGGTTAGATGTCATGCTACAGGTACGCAAAGTCCTTGTTAGACCACACCTGGAGTACTGTGTTCAGTTCTTGGCACCACACCTTAGGAAGGATAAACTTGCGTTTGAGGGAGTGCAGTGTAGATATACTTAAATGATACCTGGACTCCAAAGGATTAAATTACAAGGACAGATTACACAAAATAGGGTTGTATTCATAATCCCAAGATTAAGGGATGATCTGATCTTTAATCAAGAGTTGACATAGCAATACAAAATGCCAAAAATAAAAGTTTCTTGGTTGTGCATGGTATTATCTTACTCAAATGGGAAGGAGATGATGATGTGTTAAATATCAGGTAACATCTACTTACCAGCAAATCCAGAACACAATACTGCAATGGCTATGGCAACAAATCCCAAAACTGGATTCTGTTCAACCTACAATGAAAAGTGAACATGCTGTAAAGATTCACCTCTTTATTCTACAAGAATAACGCCAGGCTATTTTGTGAATCAGATAAGCAATATTCAGCTGAGTACGTCTGCAAAAATTAGTTTGACTTTTCTGTGCGAAGAACAGAAACATACAAAAAAAAGTTCACATCAATTGTCTTTTCAGTCTCATTTGCATATTCTTTCTTAACTTGTCTTCCATCAATGAAAGTAAACATGCAGAAGAGTTATGGTTGGACTCACTTCATTCAAATCAATACAACTTACGGTTGCATAATAATGTAAAATAAATACTCTGCCCATCTCCACAGTGAATCATATTACTGGACCTAAACATGATTACTTCTAACTGCCCTCCAGCATTTCTAATTTCTGCAGCTTTAGCACCAGACTGCCTTGCAGCATTCTGTTTTGAAATCCTGATTACCTGTGTCTGTTTTACTTTCCTCTGTTCACAGTTGGAAGGGGAGGTCTCCAGACATGCTGCTGCCTGCCATCAATAACTCCCAACATAGTGGCAACAAGGAGTTTAGTGATTACTCAAACAAGTTAAAGAACTGATTATTATTTAGTCTATGTGGAAACACCAAAGTTATTAAGATGTTAATTGAATTATCTCCGAACATTTTTCTTCCACGAATACACTATGCTTTAGAACACATCACAAATCTTTTCTGTGGAAAAAATAGTGCTAGAAAGTGTCAAATGCAGCACCATTCCTTTTCTGAGAGTAGTGACTTGTGCAAAAGTAGGTTTCCACAAGCATTAGCATGTTTTTCAGTATCTCACTCAAGTGCTGTTCCTCATGTGAATTAGTAACACCCAGCTCTGACCTCACCTGACATCCACACACATACTTACAGCAATGGTGATTGTATATTACTCTGCTCAAGATGGCAAAAGCAAATCTTAAACATCACAAATATATAAAGAAAATCAATGCTGCTGTGGCATAGTTGGATGGCTTGAAACAAACACTACTATAGTGAAATAAAAGCAAAATACTGCGTATGCTGGAAATCTGAAATAAAAACAAGAAATGCTGGAACCACTCAGCAGGTCTGGCAGCATCTGTGAAAAGAGAAGCAGAGTTAACGTTTCGGGTCAGTGACCCTTCTTCGGAACTGACAAATATTAGAAAAGTCACAGGTTATAAGCAAGTGAGGTGAGGGTGGGGCGAGAGATAACAAAGGAGGTCTAGATTGGACCAGGCCACATAGCTGACCAAAAGGTCACGGAGCAAAGGCAAACAATATGTTAATGGTGTGTTGAAAGACAAAGCATTAGTACAGATTAGGTATTAATATACTGAATATTGAACAGCAGCAAGTGCAAATCTGAAAAAAACAGTGGGTAAGCAAACTGAACAGACTAAGATGAAATGAAATAAATGCAAAAAAAAAAAATTGTAAAAAATGTCAAAAAGAATGTAAAAAAAAGAAAAAAGGAAGAAAAAATGACTAAAAATGAAAGCAAAATGGGGGGCTGTCATGCTCTGAAATTATTGAACTCAATGTTCAGTCCGGCAGGCTGTAGTGTGCCTAATCGATAAATGAGATGCTGTTCCTCGAGCTTGCGTTGATGTTCACTGGAACACTGCAGCAATCCCAGGACAGAGATGTGAGCATGAGAGCAGGGGGGAGTGTTGAAATGGCAAGCAACCGGAAGCTCAGGGTCCTGCTTGTGGACTGAGCGGAGATGTTCCGCAAAGCGGTCACCCAGTCTGCGCTTGGTCTCCCCAATGTAGAGGAGACCACACTGTGAGCAGCGAATACAGTATACTACATTGAAAGAAGTACAAGTAAATCGCTGCTTCACCTGAAAGGAGTGTTTGGGGATAGTGAGGAGAGAGGAGGTAAATGGGCAGGTATTACACCTCCTGCGATTGCAGGGGAAGGTGCCATGGGACGGGGACGAGGTGGTGGGGGTAATGGAGGAGTGGACCAGGGTGTCGCGGAGGGAACGATCCCTTCGGAATGCTGACAGGGGAAGGGAGGGGAAGATGCGACTGGTAGTGGCATCACGCTGGAGGTGGCGGAAATGGCGGAGGATGATCCTTTGGATATGGAGGCTGATGGGGGGAAAAGTGAGGACAAGGGGAACCCTGTCACGGTTCTGAGAGGGAGGGGAAGGGGTGAGGGTAGAGGTGCGGGGAATGGGCCGGACACGGTTGAGGGCCCTGTCAACCACAGTGGGGGGAAATCCTCGGTTCAGGAAAAAGGAGGTCATATCAGAAGCACCGTCATGGAAGGTAGCATCATCAGAGCAGATGCGTCAGAGACGGAGAAACTGGGAGAATGGAATAGAGTCCTTACAGGAGGTAGGGTGTGAAGAAGTGTAGTCGAGGTACCTGTGGGAGTCGGTGGGCTTATAATGGATATTAGTAGACAACCTATCCCCAGAGATGGAGACAGAGAAGTCGAGGAAGGGAAGGGAAGTGTCAGAGATGGACCATGTAAAGGTGAGAGAAGGGTGGAAATTGGAAGCAAAGTTGATAAAGTTTTCCAGTTCGGGGCGGGAGCAGTAAACGGCACCGATACAGTCATCAATGTACCAGAAAAAGAGTTGGGGGAGGGGGCCTGAGTAGGACCGGAACAAAGAATGCTCGACATATCCCACAAAAAGACATGCATAACTAGGACCCATGCGGGTACTCATAGCGACACCTTTTACTTGAAGGAAATGCATGGAGTTGAAGGAGAAGTTGTTCAATGTGAGAACAAGTTCAGCCAGGCGGAGGAGGGTGTTGGTGGATGGGGACTGGTTGGCCCTCTGTTCCAGGAAGAAGCGGAGAGCCCTCAAACCATCCTGGTGGGGGATGGAGGTGTAGAGCGATTGGACGTCCATAGTGAAGAGGAGGCGGTTGGGACCAGGAAACTGGAAATTGTCAAAATGACGTAGGGCGTCAGAAGAGTCACGGATGTAGGTGGGAAGAGACTGGACCAGCGGAGAAAAGATAGAGTCTAGATAGGAAGAAATAAGTTCAGTGGGGCAGGAGCAGGCTGACACAATGGGTCTGCCGGGACAGTCCCGTTTGTGGATTTTGGGAAGGAGGTAGAAGCGGGCTGTCCGAGGTTGTGGGACTATGAGGTTGGAAGCTGTAGAGGGAAGATTTCCAGAGGAGATGAGGTCAGTGACAGTCCTTTGGACGGTGGCTTGATGTTCGGTGGTGGGGTCATGGTCCAGAGGGAGGTACCGCCACCTCCAGCATGATACCACTACCAGTCGCATCTTCCCCTCCCTTCCCCTGTCAGCATTCCGAAGGGATCGTTCCCTCCGCGACACCCTGGTCCACTCCTCCATTACCCCCACCACCTCGTCCCCGTCCCATGGCACCTTCCCCTGCAATCGCAGGAGGTGTAATACCTGCCCATTTACCTCCTCTCTCCTCACTATCCCAGGCCCCAAACACTCCTTTCAGGTGAAGCAACGATTTACTTGTACTTCTTTCAATGTAGCATACTGTATTCGCTGCTCACAGTGTGGTCTCCTCTACATTGGGGAGACCAAGCGCAGACTGGGTGACCGCTTTGCGGAACATCTCCGCTCAGTCCGCAAGCAGGACCGAGCTTCCGGTTGCTTGCCATTTCAACACTCCCCCCTGCTCTCGTGCTCACATCTCGGTCCTGGGATTGCTGCAGTGTTCCAGTGAACATCAACGCAAGCTCGAGGAACAGCATCTCATTTACCAATTAGGCACACTACAGCCCGCCGGACTGAACATTGAGTTCAATAATTTCAGAGCATGACAGCCCCCCATTTTTAGTCATTTTTTACAATTTTTTTTTTGCATTTATTTCATTTCATTTTAGTCTGTTTAGTTTGCTTACCCACTGTTTTTTTCAGGTTTGCACTTGCTGATGTTCTATATTCAGTATATTAACACCTAATCTGTACTAATGCTTTGTCTTTCAACACACCATTAACATATTGTTTGCCTTTGCTCCGTGACCTTTTGGTCAGCTATGTGGCCTGGTCCAATCTAGACCTCCTTTGTTATCTCTCGCCCCACCCCCACCTCACTTGCTTATAACCTGTGACTTTTCTAATATTTGTCAGTTCCGAAGAAGGGTCACTGACCCGAAACGTTAACTCTGCTTCTCTTTTCACAGATGCTGCCAGACCTGCTGAGTGGTTCCAGCATTTCTTGTTTTTACTACTATAGTGAAGCCCTTACACAAAAGCCAGTAAAAACATTTGAACAACTGCTTTTTGTGAAAATGGCAGATTTTAATGGAGCTGAAAACTTTTATTCTGCCGAGAGGTTAATTGACAGAGAAAATACAGCAAAGAAACAGACCATTCTGCCCAACCAGTCCATACCAGCATCTATGCTTCGCTCGAGCCATGTCCCAAACTGCAATTACTTACTTGCACCTTTGTAGTTTCCACAGGCTTCCACTGGACTAACGTTACCCCAGCACACAGCATAAACACAGAGGCCCACTGCAGCTTGCTGAGTGAGCGGTTCAGCATAAGGACTGTGCAAACAGCCGTGCTGGGGATCTTTAGTTGGTATGTCACCTTAAAAAAAAATACAAAAATAATTAAGGACAGAAGCTTTATTCTCTTCTAATAGGTCTAGCTGGAAAACTATGGTGTATCATATTATTTTGGTGATTAACCATGCTAATAATTTTTTTTTTTTTTTTATAAAGAGACACATTAAATTGTCTTTAAGTGAGCAATTTTTGCTTTAATGGGGACTCTTTCAGGCCGAATATACAAGCTCCATATTATTGATCGTGACTGCCCTTGATATCAAGGCAGCATTTGACAGAGTATGGCATCAAGGAGCCCTGACAAAACTGGAGTCAATGGGAATCAGGGGAAAACTCTCCACTGAGGTGTAGTCGTACCTAGTGCAAAGGAAGATGGCTGTGGTTGTTGGAGGTCAATCTTCTCAGTACCAGGATATCACTGCAGGAGTTTCTCAGGGTAGTGTCCTAGGCCCAACCATCTTCAGATGCTTCAAAAATGATCTTCCCTCCATCAAAAGGTCAAAAGTCAGGATGTTTGCTGACGATTGCACAATGTTCATTACCATTCGCAACTCCTCAGATACTGAAGCAGCCCATGTCCATATGCAGCGAGACCCGGACAACATTCAGACTTGGGCTGATAAGTGGCAAGTTACATTCACGCCACACAAGTGCCAGGCAATGACCATCTCCAACAAGAGAATCTAACTCCCCTTGACTTTCAATGACATTACCATTGCTGAAGCCTCCACCATCAACATCTTGGGGGTTACCACTGACCAGAAAGTAAACTGGACCAGCATATAAATATTGTGGCTACAAGAGCAGGTCAGGGCTGGGAATTCTGCGGCGAATAACTCACCTCCCGACTCCCCAAAGCCTGTCCACCATCTACAAGGCACAAGTCAGGAATGTGATGGATACTCTCCTCTTGCCTGGATGAGTGCAGCTCCAACAACACTCAAGAATCTCAACACCATTTAGGACAAAACAGTCTGTTTGATCGGCATCCCATTCACTATCAACATTCACTCCAGCACTGATGCACAGTGGCAGCAGAGTTTACCATCTACAAGATGCACTTTGCCAACTCACCAAGGCTCCTTCGAGAGCACCTTCCAAACCCGCGACTTCTACCATCTAGAAGGACAAGGGCAGTAGATGCGCAAGAACACCACCACCTGCAAGTTCCCCTCCAAGCCACACACCATCTTGACTTGGAAATATATCGCTGTTCCTTCACTGTCGCTGGATCAAAATTCTAGATCTCACTTCCAACAGCACTGTGGGAGTACCTGCATCACATGGACTGCAGTGGTTCAAGAAGGCAGCTCACCACCACCTTCTTAAGGGCAATTAGGGATAGGCAACAAATGATAGCCTTGCCAGCAATGGCCACATCCCATGAAAGAATTTTTTAAAAAGGCCCAAGGGTCAAGACATACCTGATGGGCTCAGATCATCTTTGATGTGGCTGGCCAGCAGACTCAAAGTGCAGTTAGGATACTGCACAAAAACCGTGCTCAAGGCCCATTGAAACCACAAAAATAATTAAATTAGGGGGCTATTCCATTATTTGATTGGACACCTGAATCCATTCCCAAACTAGCGCTGAAGATGAGGACTAGTAAAGATTTTTCTTTTGACCGCGTGGCCCTTACCTTCCCAGTGGCCCACTCAGTTTAGCTGTTCTTCTGCACTTTGACCTTATGATGCTGAAGAGTGCTGCCGCCATCGTCCTGCCCTCCTCACCAAAAATCAAATGTCATCACTCCAAAGGAGTACTGCAGTTGTGGCCTAACCAGCGTTTTATACAGTTCCAGCATAACCTCCCAGCTCTTATATTCAATGCCTCAGCTAATAAAGGCAAGTATCCCACATGCCTTCTTGACCACCTGTTCAGCCACCTTCAGGAATCTATGAGCATACACTCTGTCAAGAAAACACCAAATGCCAAATGAGAAATATTAATTCATCAGTTGGAAACTTTAATTAGATTATTAATGGAGAAAATCCTACAGTTAACTTTTTAAAAAACAGGCAACCAAAGATGACCACCGCAATTTGCATTTGAAATACTTTTGCACATTCCAAGGCCCAACCGAAGCCAGATCACAGAATAATAGTGAAGAGGCCCTTCGGCCCATCGAGTCTGCACCAATGCATTAAAGACACCTGACCTGTCTACCTAATCCCATTTGCCAGCACTTGGCCCATAGCCTTCAATGGTATGACGTGCCAAGTGCTCATCCAGGTACGTTTCAAAGGATGTGAGGCAACCCGCCTCTACCACCCTCCCAGGCAGGGCATTCCAGACCGTCACCACCCTCTGGATAAAAAAGTTCTTCCTCAAGTCCCCCTTAAACCTCCCGCCCCTCACCTTAAACTTGTGACCCTTCGACTAAGGGGAACAGCTGCGCCCTATCCCCCCTGTCCATGCCCCTCATAATCTTGTACACCTCGATCAGGTCACCCCTCAGTCTTCTCTGCTCCAGCGAAAACAACCCAAGCCTATCCAACCTCTCTTCATAGCTTAAACGTTCCATCCCAGACAACATCCTGGTGAATTGCCTCTGCATCCCCTCCAATGCAATCACATCCTTCCTAATGTGGTGACCAGAATTGCACACAGTACTCCAGCTGTGGCCTTACCAAAGTTCTGTGCAAATCCAACATGACTTCCCTGCTTTTGTAATCTATGCCTCGATTGATAAAGGCAAGTGTCCCATATGCCTTTTTCACCACCTATTAACCTGCCCTTCTGTCTTCAGAGATCTATGGACAAACACACCAAGGTCCCTTTGTTCCTCAGAACTTCCCAGTGTCAGGCCATTCATTGAATACTTCCGTGTCACATTACACCTTCCAAAGTGTATCACCTCACACTTTTCAGGATTACATTCCATCTGCCACTTTTCTGCCCATTTGACCAACCCGCCTATATCTTCCTGTAACCCAAGACACTCCACCTCACTGTTAACCACTCGGCCAATCTTTGTGCCATCCGCGAACTTACTGATCCTACCCCCCACATAGTCATCTATGTCGTTTATATAAATGACAAACAATAGGGGACCCAGCACAGATCCCTGTGGTACGCCAGTGGACACTGGCTTCCAGTCACTAAAACAGCCGTCTGTCATCACTCTCTGTCTCCTACAGCTAAGCCAATTTTGAATCCACCTTATCAAGTTACCTTGTATCCCATGTGCATTTGCTTTCTTGATAAGTCTCCCATGTGGAACCTTGTCACAGGCTTTGCTGAAATCCATGTAAACTACATCAACTGCACTACCCTCATCTACACACCTGGTCACATGCTCAAAAAATTCAATCAAATTTGTTAGGCATGACCTCCCTCTGACAAAGCCATGCTGACTATTCCTAATCAAATTTTGCCTCTCCAAGTGGAGATAGATTCTCTCCTTCAGAATTTTCTCCAATAATTTCCCTACCACGGATGAGAGACTCACTGGTCTGTAATTCCCTGGCTTATCTCTACAACCTTTCTTAAATAGTGCGACCACATTAGTTGTTCTCCAGTCCTCTGGCACCTCCCCCGTGGCCAGAGAGGAATTAAAAATTAGGGTCAGAGCCCCTGCAATCTCCACACTCGCCTCCCACAGCATCCTGGGACACAAATCGTCCGGACCTGGAGATTTGTCCACTTATAAGCCTTCCAAAACCTCTAATACCTTGTCACTCCCTATGACAATTTGCTCAAGAACCTCACAATCTCTCTCTCTCTAAGTTCCATATCTACATCCTCATTCTCTTGGGTGAAGACAGATCTGAAGTATTCGTTCAACACCCTACCAATGTCCTCTGGCTCCACCCACAAATTTCCCGCTTGGTCCCTAATGGGTCCTACTCTTTCCCTGGTTATCCTCTTCCCATTGATATACTTATAAAATGTCTAAGAAGGCCTGGACCCAGAACAATGGCTTGCTCTACGTAACTGAATTACCTAGGATTGCTTCATTATCATGGCAGTCAAGGCAATCCTGACACATTGACTGTGAAAGAACAAACCCTCCCAAGTGTAAATACTGGTATCCTGGGCCTGTGGAGCCAATTCTGAACCTGGTATGTCATTAGAAGGCTCGAGAATACCCTGAGACAGTCATGTGACCGTCTGTCCATTTCTGAAAAAACTGGGCGTTTTGTTACACACAAAGAGACAATCAGTAACTGAGACAGCAGCAGCAGACAAGGCTGTGCATCTCCCTTTCTCTCTCCCCAAAAAAAAAATCAAGTTTGAAAACCGTCTGCGACTGTGGACCCTCCAAGTCTACAGACTGCTATAGCCAGAGACTAGGGGAAGAAAAGCCACAAAGTGCATTCTAACCAGCCAAAGACTTCAAGAATACAACTCCAGGCTGAAGATCACTTGAATCATCCAACCTCAGACTGTGTATTTAACTTATTTATTCTGGACTTTAATCCAACCAAAGAACCAGCACTTCACTCTGTAATCTATTTGTGTGTGTGTGATCCTCATGTGAATGTGTGTGTGAGAATGTGTAGAGTCTTTTTTATTATTTTAGATCGGGTTCAGCTTGTTGAGTATAATAAACTCATCTCTTGTTTAAACTCAAGAAAACCTGTCCGACTGGCTCTTTCACGATCATATTAAAGCTAAAAGGTAAAACACTCACTGAGGTGGGAGGAACAAACCCTGTTGCGGTCAAATAAAGGAATGGCAAGAGGGGCAACTGTGACCCCCCTCCTCACCTTGGCCGCAACAACTCCTATGTCCCTCTGTTCCGCTATCCTTCTCAGTATCCGACCATTTATTGTGTATTCCCTTGCCTTGTTAGCATTCCCCAAATGCATTACCCCACACTTCTCCAGATTGAACTCCATTTGCCACTGTTCCACCCACCTGACTAGTCCATTGACATCTTCCTGCAATCTACAGCTTTCTTCTTCATTATCAACCATTTTTGTCTGATCTGCAAACTTCGTAATCATGCCCCCTTCATTCAAATCCAAATCATTGATATATACCACAAAAAGCAAGAGGCCTAGTACTAAGCCCTGTGGAACCCCAGTAGAAACAGCCTTCCTGTCACAACACCCAGCCATATCCTTTACTTCCTGCCTGAGCCAATTTTGGCTCCAACTTGCCATTTTGCCTTGCATTCCATGGGCTTTTACTTTTGTGACCAGTCTTCCACGTGGAACCTCATCAAAAACCTTCCGAAAATCCATATAGATTACATCATATGCACTACCCTCATCGGCCCTCCTTGTCATGTCCCCAAATAATTCAATCATTTTAGTCAGACAGAAATTTTCCTCAACAAATCCATGCTGACTGTCTTTGATTAATCCGTGTATTTGTACATGAAGAATGATCCTGTTGCTCAGAAATTTTTCCAATAATTTCCCGCCATTGAGGTTAGGCTGACTTGCTTATATTTACTCGGTCTATCCCTTTCTCCATTTTTAAAGAATGGTACAATGGTAGCTGTTCACCAGGCCAGTGGCATCACTGGTGTACAATACATCGCCATTGTGCGTAGAGATGCATTGGATAGCGATTCTTCTTCTTCTCCTCCCTCTCCCTCCTTGTCTCGAGAGACAATGGGTAAGCGCCTGGAGGTGGTCACTGGTTTGTGAAGCAGCGGCCGCAGTGGCAATAAAGGCCAATTGTAGAGTGACAGACTCTTCCACAGGTGCTGCAGATAAAATTAGTTGTCGGGGCTGTTACACAGTTGACTCTCCCCTTGCGCTTCTGTCTTTTTTCCTGCCAACTGCTAAGTCTCTTCGACTCGCCACTCTTTAGCCCCACCTTTATGGCTGTCCGCCAGCTCTGGCGATCACTGGCAACTGACTCCCACGACTTGTGATCAATGTCACAGGACTTCATGTCGCGTTTGCAGACGTCTTTAAAGCGGAGACATGGACGGCCGGTGGGTCTGATACCAGTGGCGAGCACGCTGTACAATGTGTCTTTGGGAATCCTGCCATCTTCCATGCAGCTCACATGGCCAAGCCATCTCAAGCGCCGCTGGCTCAGTAGGATGTATATGCTTGGGATGTTGGCCACCTTGTGGACTTCTGCGTTGGAGATACAGTCCTGCCACCTGATGCCAAGGATTCTCCGGAGGCAGTGAAGATGGAATGAATTGAGACGTCGCTCTTGGCTAACATACATTGTCCAGGCCTCGCTGCCATAGAGCAAGGTACTGAGGACACAGGCTTGATACACTTGGACATTTGTGTTCCATCTCAGTGCGCCATTTTCCCACACTCTCTTGGCCAATCTGGACATAGCAGTGGAAGCCTTTCCCATGCGCTTGTTGATTTCTGCATCGAGAGACAGGTTACTGGTGATAGTTGAGTCTAGGTAGGTGAACTCTTGAACCACTTCCAGAGTGTGGTCGCCGATATTGATGGATGGAGCATTTGACGTGCTGTCCCATGATGTTCGTTTTCTTGAGGCTGATGGTTAGGCCAAATTCGTTGCAGGCAGTCGCAATCCTGTCGATGAGTTTCTGCAGACACTCTTCAGTGTGGGATGTTAATGCAGCATAGTCAGGAAAGAGGAATTCCCTGATGAGGACCTTCCGTACTTTGGTCTTCGCTCTTAGACGGGCAAGGTTGAACAACCTGCCACCTGATCTTGTGTGGAGGAAAATTCCTTCTTCTGAAGACTTGAACGCATATGAGAGCAGCAGGGAGAAGATCCCAAACAGTGTAGGTGCGAGAACACAGCCCTGTTTCACACCACTCAGGATAGGAAAGAGGTCTGATGAGGCGCACTATGCTGAATTGTGCCTTTCATATTGTCATGGAATGAGGTGATGACACTTAGTAGCTTTGGTGGACATCTGATCTTTTCTAGTCGTCTGAAGAGACCACGTCTGCTGACAAGGTCAAAGGCTTTGGTGAGATCTATGTAAGCAATGTAGAAGGGCATCTGTTGTTCGCAGCATTTCTTCTGTAGCTGGCGAAGGGAGAACAGCATGTCAATGGTGGATCTTTCTGCTCGAAAGCCACACTGTGCCTCAGGGTAGATACACTCATCCAGCTACTGGAGCCTGTTTAAAACGACTCGAGCGAAGACTTTCCCCACTATGCTGAGCAGGGAGATTCCACGGTAGTTGCTGCAGTCACCGCGGTCACCCTTGTTCTTATAGAGGGCGGTGATATTGGCATCGTGCACGTCCTGTGGTACTGCTCCCTCATTCCAGCACAGGCAAAGCAGTTCACGGAGTGTTGAAAGTACAGCAGGCTTGGCACTCTTGATTATTTCAAGGGTAATGCCATCCTTCCCAGGGGCTTTTCCACTGGATAGAGAATCAATAGCATCACTGAGTTCCAATTTTGTTGGCTGTACGTCCAGCTCATCCATGGCTTGCAGAGACTGGGCTGCATCGAGGGCGCCATCAGTGACAACATTTTCCCTGGAGTACAGTTCTAGGTAGTGCTCCACCCAGCGGTCCATTTGCTAGCGTTGGTCAGTGATCGTGTCCCCTGATTTAGATAAAGGCAGGGGGGGGGGGGGGGCGATCTTCTTGATGGTTAGCCCAAAAGCTCTCTTAATGCCATCATACATTTCTCTGATGTTTCCGGTGTCAGAAGCCAGCTGAATATGACTGCATAGGTGTTGCCAGTAGCCATTTGCACAACACCTGGCTGTTCTTTGTGCAGCGCTTCTGGCTACTTTAAGTGCTACGGATGTTAATTCGCTGGGGGCTTTCCTGTAGTTCAACAGTTCAATGCGTTTAGCGGTTATGACAGGTTCCAGCTCTTCAAAGTGAGATTGAAACCAGTCTGCATTCTGCTTCTCACGTTTGCCATAGGTGATCACTGCTGAGTCATAGATGGCGTCTGCGATGTGAGCCCACTTGGTCTCTGCATCCCCTGTAGGAGTGTTTTGAAGGGCTTTTTCAAGTGAATTTAGAAACTTATGTAACAGCTGTGGACAAGAAATTCTGTTAGTGTTGATGCGCGGGCGGCCCTTCTGCTCAAAGCGATGCAGCTTCTTTGGTTTGAGTCTAACCTTGCTGCACACCAGGGAGTGGTCGGTGTCGCAGTCCGGACTGCAGAAGCCGCGTGTGATTTGGACACTGTTTAAAAAGGCTCGCCTTGTGACGATGAGATCCAGCTAGTGCCAACGACATAGGTAGGAAGAGAGATGGGGATTTAAGACAGAAATTTAGGGAGCTAGGGTGGAAGCTTAGAGCGAGAACAAACAGAGTTGTTATCTCTGGGTTGTTGCCCGTGCCACGTGATAACGAAGCGAGGAATAGGGAGAGAGAGGAGTTGAACACGTGGCTGCAGGGATGGTGCAGGAGGGAGGGTTTTGGTTTCCTGGATAATTGGGGCTCTTTCTGGGCTAGGTGGGACCTCTACAAACAGGATGGTCTTCACCTGAACCAGAGGGGTACCAATATCCTGGGGGGGAGGTTTGCTAGTGCTCTTCGGGGGGGTTTAAACTAATTCAGCAGGGGAATGGGAACCTAAATTGTAGTGCCAGCGTACAGGATGTTGAGAGTAGTGAGGTCAGGGATATGGTTACAAGGACGCAAGAGGGCACTGGCAAGTAAGAACCTGGTTTAAAGTGTGTCTATTTCAACGCCAGGAGCATCCGGAATAAGGTGGGTGAACTTGCAGCATGGGTTGGTACCTGGGATCTCGATGTAGTGGCCATTTCGGAGACATGGGTAGAGCAGGGGCAGGAGTGGATGTTGCAGATTCCGGGATTTAGATGTTTCAGTAAGAACAGAGAAGATGGTAAAAGAGGGGGGGGTGTGGCATTGTTAATCAAGGAGAGTATTACAGCGACAGAAAGGACGTTTGAGGACTCGTCTACTGAGGTAGTATGGGCTGAGGTTAGAAACAGGAGAGGTGAGGTTACCCTGTTGGGAGTCTTTTATAGACCTCCGAATAGTTCCAGAGATGTAGAGGAAAGGATAGCGAAGATGAATCTCGACAGGGGTGAGAGTAACAGGGTAGTTGTTATGGGGGACTTTAACTTTCCAAATATCGACTGGAAATACTATAGTTCGAGTACTTTAGATGGGTCAGTTTTTGTCCAGTGTGTGCAGGAGGGTTTTCTGACACAGTATGTAGACAGGCCAACCAGGGGCGATGCCACATTGGATTTGGTACTGGGAAATGAACCCGGCCAGGTGTTAGATTTAGATGTAGGTGAGCACTTTGCTGATAGTGATCACAATTCGGTTAGGTTTACCTTAGCGATGGGCAGGGACAGGTATATACCGCAGGGCAAGAATTATAACTGGGGGAAAGGAAATTATGATGCGATTAGGCAAGATTTAGGATGCGTAGGATGGGGAAGGAAACTGCAGGGGATGGGAACAATCGAAATGTGGAGCTTATTCAAGGAGCAGCTACTGCGTGTCCTTGATAAGTATGTACCTGTGAGGCAGGGAGGAGGTGTCGTGCGAGGGAGCCGTGGTTTACTAAAGAAGTTGAAGCGCTTGTCAAGAGGAAGAGGAAGGCTTATGTTAGGATGAGACGTGAAGGCTCAGTTAGGGCGCTTGAGAGCTACAAGCTAGCCAGGAAGGATCTAAAGGGAGAACTAAGAAGAGCAAGGAGAGGACACAAGAAGTCATTGGTGGATCGGATCAGGGAAAACCCTAAGGCTTTCTATAGGTATATCAGGAATAAAAGAATGACTAGAGTTAGATTAGGGCCAATCAAGGATAGTAGTGGGAAGTTGTGTGTGGAATCAGAGGAGATAGGGGAAGTGTTAAATGAATATTTTGCGTCAGTATTTACAGTAGAGAAAGAAAATGTTGTTGAGAATACTGAGATTCAGGCTACGATGCTAGATGGGATTGAGGTTCACAAGGAGGAGGTGTCAGCAATTTTGGAAAGTGTGAAAATAGATAAGTCCCCTGGGCCAGATGGGATTTATCCTAGGATTCTCTGGGAAGCCAGGGAGGAGATTGCAGAGCCTTTGTCCTTGATCTTTATGTCGGCATTGTCGACAGGAATAGTGCCGGAAGACTGGAGGATTGCAAATGTTGTCCCCTTGTTCAAGAAGGGGAGTAGAGACAGCCCTGGTAATTATAGACCTGGGAGCCTTACTTCGGTTGTGGGTAAAATGTTGGAAAAGGTTATAAGAGACAGGATTTATAATCATCTTGAAAAGAATAAGTACATTAGAGATAGTCAGCACGGTTTTGTGACGGGTAGGTCGTGCCTCACAAACCTTATTGAGTTTTTCGAGAAGGTGACCAAACAGGTGGATGAGGGTAAAGCAGTGGATGTGGTGTATATGGATTTCAGTAAGGCGTTTGATAAGGTTCCCCATGGTAGGCTATTGCAGAAAATACGGAAGTATGGGGTTGAAGGTGATTTAGAGCTTTGGATCAGAAATTGGCTAGCTGAAAGAAGACAGAGGGTGATGGTTGATGGCAAATGTTCATCCTGGAGTTTAGTTACTAGTGGTGTACCGCAAGGATCTGTTTTGGGGCCACTGCTGTTTGTCATTTTTATAAATGACCTGGAAGAGGGTGTAGAAGGGTGGGTTAGTAAATTTGCAGATGACACTAAGGTCGGTGGAGTTGTGGATAGTGCCGAAGGATGTTGTCGGGTACAGAGAGACATAGATAGGCTGCAGAGCTGGGCTGAGAGATGGCAAATGGAGTTTAATGCGGAAAAGTGTGAGGTGATTCACTTTGGAAGGAGTAACAGGAATGCAGAGTACTGGGCTAATGGGAAGATTCTTGGTAGTGTAGATGAACAGAGAGATCTTGGTGTCCAGGTGCATAAATCCCTGAAGGTTGCTACCCAGGTTAATAGGGCTGTTAAGAAGGCATATGGTGTGTTAGCTTTTATTAGTAGGGGGGTCGAGTTTCGGAGCCACGAGGTCATGCTGCAGCTGTACAAAACTCTGGTGAGACCACACCTGGAGTATTGCGTGCAGTTCTGGTCACCGCATTATAGGAAGGATGTGGAAGCTATGGAAAAGGTGCAGAGGAGATTTACTAGGATGTTGCCTGGTATGGAGGGAAGGTCTTACGAGGAAAGGCTGAGGGACTTGAGGTTGTTTTCGTTGGAGAGAAGGAGGAGGAGAGGTGACTTAATAGAGACATATAAGATAATCAGAGGGTTAGATAGGGTGGATAGTGAGCGTCTTTTTCCTCGGATGGTGATGGCAAACACGAGGGGACATAGCTTCAAGTTGAGGGGTGATAGATATAGGACAGATGTGAGAGGTAGTTTCTTTACTCAGAGTAGTAAGGGCGTGGAACGCCCTGCCTGCAGCAGTGGTAGATTCGCCAACTTTAAGGGCATTTAAGTGGACATGGGATAGACACATGGATGAAAATGGAATAGTGTAGGTCAGATGGTTTCACAGGTCGGCGCAACATCGAGGGCCGAAGGGCCTGTACTGCGCTGTAATGTTCTAATTCTAACAACGTGATCTTGGGTGCCTCCAAGAAACCTGGTGACAGGCTTTAGTATGAAAGAACGAGTTGGCGATGCAGAGGTTATGATAGGTACAGAATTCCAGCAGTCTCTATCCATTCTCATTCATCCTTCCAATGCCAAAGCACCCAAGGCAGGAGGGCCATGAGTCATGGTCGGCCCCAACCCTGGCATTAAAGTCCCCCAGCAGGAACAAATGTTCAGTATTGGGAATGCTACTAATGATATTATGGAGTTCCTTGTAGAACCGGTTTTTAACTTCAGTTGGGGAGCAGAGCGTTGGAGCATAAATGCTGAGTTGGTGTACTGGACCAGAGGCAGTGAGCAGTCGGATGGACAGTATGTGTTCCGAGCCATTTGAAGGTGGCTCAATCATGCTGAGCAAAGGGTTTCTGATGGCGAAGCCCACTCCATGCTGTCTTGGTTCTTCAGGATCCCTACCCTGCCAGAAGTGTAATCTTGCTCCCTTAGAGATCCGCTCGCAGGGAGCCATGTCTCCTGAAGTGCTGCGATGTCCACATTGAGTCTACTGAGCTCGTTGTTAATGATGGCGGTCTTCCGAGAATCATTGATTTGTGTAAGGTCTTCCGATAGGCCAGGACACATTGTTCTGATGTTCCAGCTTTCAAAACGAAGGGCTGGTACCTTCTTTCCTTTTTTTGTCGTGCTGTTTGGTGTGGTGTTACAGTCCACTTGTCGGGCAATGACCCTGAGCTCCAAACACCCATTGAAGCAGATGGACTGTGGCGGGACAGAACCTTACTGACCGGGGGCTGCCCGGTTTGAGGCGGGCGGTAGCTGTCCAGTGAGATGCGATGACCTCTCCCACCGACAAAGGCAACTCACGGCGCCCAATCTCTACGCCAATTGAGCTGGGCTTATAACCCGTAACTGCTGCCTTCCGTGTTGTTTTGTTCGCTGTGAGGCAACTATTGAGTGACCTCTCCATGGTGCATGCCTGGGCGGATGTGTGGAGGTTGTGAGTCGCTCAAGCGTCAAAACCCCCCTCTTGGCCTTCCTGGTGGGGTCCAAAGGAGTGCAGAGCACGACGTTTGGCACCGGTATGGCTGCAGGAACTGCCGGAAACATGCCAAGGGTGACATATGACTGCCTTTGGGGTTCTGCTCCGGATTTTCTGTTCGGGTTTACTCCCTCAGCCTTGGCCTCTCTCGAGACACCCACAAGGCAATGGGGTTGTTCAGGCCCCTGCTCAGGGACAGGAGCTAACAAGTAAGCTGTGTGATTTCATGGAGGGAAAGGGAAGAGGGGATGGGATGCGGGAGGAAGGGGGTGCAGTGGATGCTGGGGGAGGGGGGGGCGGGGGTGGGAGGAAGGGGCTGTGGGGGGGTGGGGGGGGGGGGGGAGGGGGGAAAAAAAAGGGGGGAGGCATCTGGCGGGGGTCGCGACCCTGGTGAGCGGGCCAGCACGCAGCCTGCACGCAGCCTGCACGGCCTCAATATCAGCGTCCTCCAGGCTGACGCTGCGCTCGTGGTCGCCATCCAGCTCACGGTGGAGCTTCTTTCCCGGCTCCCAGCAGCGACAGCGGAAGGAATCCGACTGAGGCCGGATTGATGCCCTGAGCCTCGACGACCGCCTCATGGGCACATGGGGCAACCTTTCATGTCCCTGGCCAGCGCCGTCCAGGTGAGCGTCGTTCACATAGTGACCGCACCAGGACGAGTAGAATTCCTTCACAATCAATATATTCCTCTAGATTTTCTGTAGCATTGAGCCCTCGGTATGTCGTAAACTCCCCTTCTTTTCCTTTATCCTCTCCTTTACACCCCTTGACATCCAGGGGACTCTGGATTTTTTAGTCTCATCCTTTTTCTTTAAAGGAACATATCTGAACCCACACTATCTCTTCCTTGAATGCCTCCCACTGATCTGGCACTGATTTCCTTCAAGATGCTGTTTCAAGTCCACTTTAGCTAAATCAAACCTCCACTTAGCAAAATTAGCTTTTCCTCAATTGAGAACTTTTACTCCTAGTATATCTTTCTCCTTTTGCGTGACTGCCTTAAGTGTAACTGAATTATGATCACTTCCATCAAAGTGCTCCCCAACTGATGCCCCTTCCACATGCCCAGTTTCATTCCCTAAAACTAAGTCCAGAAACTCTTGGTTGGACTTTATGTACTGGCTAAAAGAAGTTCTTAAAATGCATTTCTAGAATTCAGCTCCCTCGGTGCCTTTCACACTAATTCTATCCCAGTTAATTAAGGTAGATGAAATCCTCCACTATTACAGCCCTTTATTTCACTTCTCCGAGATTTGCCAATATATTGGCTCTTCTATCTCCCTCTGACTGTTTAGTGGTCTATAGTACACACCCAGTAACGTGATTGCCTTTTTTCATTCTTCAGTTCAACCCATATGGTCTCATTTTATGATCCTTCTACCATATCATCCCTCCTCTCAGCTATAATTGTTTCCATAAATTATATTAATTTTAATATAATATACTGCAACCCCTGCTCCTTTTTTATCCCCCCTTTCTCATCTGAAAACCCTGTAACCAGGAATGTTGAGCTGCAATTCCAGCCCTTCTTTCAGCCATGTTGCAGTAATAGCTTTATCATACTCCCATGTGTCAATCTGTGCTCTCAGCTCACCTGCCTTATTCCCTAGATTTCTTGCATTGAAGTATAGACCATTTAGCACTGCCAAACTTCCTTGTTGTCTATTTTCTACTCCTTGTTTCCTCTGCCTTCCAAACACACTTACTAATTTTCTGCTTCCATTTCCAACTTTTCTTCTCTCCCTTCTGAATCTACTCTCAGGTTCCCAACCCTCGCAAAACTAGTTTAAACCCTCCCTAATAGCACTCACAAAACCCCTTGTGGATATTGGTCCCGGCCCTGTTGAGGTGTAATCTGTTCGGCTTGTACAGATCCCACTCCCCAGAGGCAGTCCCAATGCCTCAGGAATCTAAAGCCCTCCCTTCTGCACCATCTTTCCAGCCACGTATTAAGAACATAGAACAGTACAGCACAGTACAGGCCCTTCGGCCCACGATGTTGTGCCGAACCTTTAACCTACTCTAAGATCAAACTAACTACCTACCCTTCATTCTACTATCATCCATGCACCTATCCAAGAGTCGCTTAAATGCCCCTAATGTATCTGCTTCTACTACCACTGCTGGCAGCGCATTCCACGCACCCACCACTCTCTGTGATAAGAACCTACCTCTGACATCTCCCCAAAAACTTCCTCCAATCACCTTAAAATTATGCCCTCTGGTGATAGCCCTTTTCACCCTGGGAAAAAGTCTCTGACTATCCACTCTATCTATGCCTATCATCTTGTACCCCTCTGTCAAGTCACCTCTCATCCTTCTTCGTTCCAATGAGAAAAGCCCTAGCTCCCTCAATCTTTCTTCGTAGGACATGCCCTCCAGTCCAGGCAGCATCCTGGTAAATCTCCTCTGCACCCTCTCTAAAGCTTCCACATCCTTCCGATAATGAGGCAACCAGAACTGAACACAATATTCCAAGGGTGGTCGAACCAGGGCCTTATAGAGCTACAGCATAACCTCGTGGCTCTTAAATTCAATCCCCTTGTTAATGAAAGCCAACACACCATACGCCTTCTTAACAACCCTATCAACTTGGGTGGCAACTTTGAGCGATCTATGGACATGGACCCCAAGATCCCTCTGTTCCTCCACACTACCAAGAATCCTGTCTTTAAGCCTGTATTCTGCATTCAAATTCGACCTTCCAAAATGAATCACTTCACACTTTTCCAGGTTGAACTCCATCTGCCACTTCTCAACCCAGCTCTGCATCCTGTTAACGTCCCGTTGCAACCGACAACAGCCTTCCACACTATCCACAACTCCAGCAATCTTCGTGTCATCGGCAAGCTTGCTAACCCAGCCTTCCACTTCCTCATCCAAGTCATTTATAAAAATCACAAAGAGCAGAGGTCCCAGAACAGATCCCTGCGGAACACCACTGGTCACCGAGCTCCAGGCTGAATACTTTCTATCTACTACCACCCTCTGACTTCTATGGGCCAGCCAATTTTGTAACCAGACAGCCAACTTTCCCTGTATCCCATGCCTCCTTACTTTCTGAATGAGCCTACCATGGGGAACCTTATCAAACGCCTTGCTAAAATCCATATACACCACATCCATTGCTCTTCCTTCAGCAATGTGTTTTGTCACATCTTCAAAGAATTCAGCAAGGCTTGTGAGGCATGACCTGCCCCTCACAAAGCCATGCTGACTGTCTCTAATCAAACCATGCTTTTCCAAATAATCATAAATCCTGTCTCTCAGAATTCTCTCCAATAATTTGCCCACTACCGACGCAAGACTGACTGGTCTATAATTCCCAGGGTTATCCCTATTCCCTTTCTTGAACAAGGGAACAACATTTGCCACCCTCCAATTATCCGGTACTACTCCAGTGGACAGCGAAGACGCAAAGATCATCGCCAAAGGCGCAGCAATCTCTTCCCTCGCTTCCCGTAATATCCTTGGGTATATCCCATCTGGCCCCGGGGACTTATCTGTCCTCATATCATTCAAAATTTCCAGCACATCCTCCCTCTTAACCTCAACCTGTTCGAGCATATCAGCCTGTTCCACGCTGTCCTCACAAACGACCAGGTCCCTCTCACTAGTGAATACTGAAGCAAAGTATTCATTTAGGACCTCACCTACCTCCTCCGACTCCAGGCACAAGTTCCTTCCACTATCCCTGATCGGCCCTACCCTCACTCTGGCCATCCTCTTGTTCCTCACATAAGTGTAGAACGCCTTGGGATTTTCCTTAATCCTACCCGCCAAGACTTTTTCATGTCCCCTTCTAGCTCTCCTAAGTCCATTCTTCAGTTCCTTCCTGGCTACCTTGTAACCCTCTAGAGCCCTGTCTGATCCTTGCTTCCTCAACCTTAAGTAAGCTTCTTTCTTCCTCTTGACTAGCTGTTCCACATCTCTTGTCATCCAAGGTTCCTTCACCCTACCATCCCTTCCCTGCCTCATCGGGACAAACCTATCCAACAGTGGCAGCAAGTGCTCCCTAAACAACCTCCACATTTCTGTCATGCATTTCCCTGAGAACATCTGTTCCCAATTTATGCTCCCCAGTTCCTGCCTAATAGCATTGTAATTCCCCCTCCCTCAATTAAATATTTTCCCATCCTGTCTGCTCCTGTCCCTCTCCATGACTATAGTAAAGGTCAGGGAGTTGTGATCACCATCACCGAAATGCTCTCCCACCGCCCGAATATATAGGTTTACTTACCCAGCAGTCCCCTTGTCCGCCGAAACAAAAGGTAAGTTATTTTAAACTGAAACTCACCTTCCCAGCTGACACCTCGCTTGCACTATCGCTGCTTCAGAAAAAGCTGTTGCAACAAAAATTCATCAGCTCTGTCTTCCTATTTCTGCACTCACCAGTATGCGGCACCAGGAGTAATCCAGAGATTTCTACCTTTGAGGTCCTGCTTTTCAGTCTTTCTCCTAGCTTCCAAAGTTCTGCCTGCAAGACCTCATCCCTCTTTCTGCCTGTGTCATTGGTGCAGATATGGACCATGCCATCTGGCTGTTCAGCGTCCCCCCTGAGAATGTCATGTAGCCACAGAGTGACTTCCTTGACCCTGCCACCAGGGAGGCAACATACCATCCTGGAGTCACCTCTGCGGTCGCAGAAGCACCTGTCTGTTCCCCTCACCATCCTTGGACAGCACCTTCCAAACCCTCAACCTCTACCACCTAGAAGGACAGGGACAGCAGATGCATGGGAATACCACCACCTGCAAGTTCTCCACCAAGCCACACACCATCCTGACTTGGAACTATATGGCCGTTCCTTCACTGTCGCTGGGTCAAAATCCTGGAACTCCCTTCCTAACAGCACTCTGGGTGTACCTACCCCACATGGACTGCAGCAGTTCAAGGCGGCAGCTCACCACCACCTTCTCAAGGACAATTAGGGATGGGCAATAAATGCTGGCCTAGCCAGCGACGCCCACATCCCAGGAACATATATTTAAAAAAAATCCCCTACCACTATTGCTCTTCCATTCTTCTACCTCCCTACCAGTGCAGCTGAGTCACCCATAGTGTCGTAGACTTGGCTCTGCCTGCACTGTCCAGAGAAACCATCATTCTCATCTGTATTCAGAATTGACTACTAGTTAGAATGTGAAATGCACTCCGGGGACTCCTGCACTAACTGCCTAGCGGTCACTCATTCCCTCTCTGCCTGCACTCTCTTAAGCAATCAGACATGTTAATTTACAAGGACTTGACTCCTCACTCAGGCATGATTACAGAGACACTGGGCACACCCCAGGACCTTTCTCAAGTATCCGCTGACCATAGGTAACAGCGTCTGTCCGCAGGCTAGTCGTCAGGACAGGCAACATCACAGCCAAGCCAGATATCATTCTCCCCACACATCACACTTTGCGCAGGGGCTGCCAAACACCAAATAGAAACAAAAACCCTGGCTTATTTTCTCCTGGAACCAAGGCCAACTGCAGCACCCTTGCTGAGATTAGTTTTCATCTGTTTCATTAAAATCCCTTTTATCTGAGGCCTGGTGCTGCCAATGCACTTTGCCTTCAATTAAACCAAGCAAGTCTCAACTCAGCTGTGCCATCGCAAGGTAGTGAGCATAAGTCAGACACTTCTTTGCAAGGTGAAAAAAGGACAGTGATCAAACCACTTCTCAGGCTATTATGCAACTCCATATAGCCACTTGAAGACCACCTATTCAGCAAACAATGGAATGAGATTTACAGCATGGAAAGGAGGCCATTGGGTGCATTGCATCTATGCTGTCTCTCTAGAACTATCCACTCAACCCCATTCTTCTGTCCTTTTGCTGTAAGCTTTTTGATTTTGTAATGCATTAAATAGTAAAAGAAATGTAATATGTACACCACAGGGATAACACAAATTGTTTGATAAAGACTTTGTGATCAGAGTATCCAAATAGTCATTACCTGATACACTGCTGCATCCAAATTACTAAGTGCCACAAAAGCCATATTGTTCTGAACAGCGTACACTAAAGATGGGACACTGAGCTTCAGCAATTCTCTGGGACTCCTCAGTATATGCTCATACAATGTTGACATCAACCTACTCAAACTCCCCGTGTCCCTTAGGAAGAAAAGAATAAAAGTAACGCAGCATGTTAAATCACCACAAGTAACTAAAAAGATATTGACTCAGGCTTTCTGCCCCCTCCCTGCGCATCAAGGGTAAATGGAGCTAAAAAAAAATGGTGAGCTGGGAATGTGCTCTGCTGTACCCCTGCTGCGCTATTCAAAGACCAGTCCGAAAGGTATGAGATACTTAGGTCAGTGGGCACCTGCACACTACAGGACACTGAAGGAAACACTCTGCTTTTTCTGTTTGAATGGTAAACACCGCGACCGATGTTTGGGCCCCCAGGGTCCATCGTTCAAAGGTTGGCAGAGGAGGTTTCAGCAAAATGGAGGAGACTCTGAGGGTGGTCACACACAGGCCTCATCACTAAATGCAGACATTTGCAAAGACACTTTTCTTCAAGCAGCCCAGCAAAAGCCTCTTCCTCCTAATGCACAAACCACCCCGAGACCTTCCTCCACAGTCTGGTGTCACTCCTAGTGAAGGGCAATTCTTGCTAACATTTGAGAAGGATGGAAATCCCAGTCTACTAGAGTTATCCACCCAAACTGGATGTTCTGGCCGCTGTGTTCCATACATATGTTGTCCAAGTGCAAGAGAATTATAAATAAAGCCAGGAGGTTGCCTATGTTGCACATGTGCCTGATGCTCCACGTGAACACTCACTGCAATCACCAATATGTTCAGCATTTTGTTCCATGACTGGAAATTGCAATACATCAGCCACAAATCTCAAGAACTGCTAAGAATTAGCAGCCAGAAGGTCAATTTCACCTGCAGGTCAACAATTAATCCCCAAATTACTCTGATTCTCGAAAGCCGTTCTTGTGGCCTTGAACTATGGAAGCATAAATAGTATGTGATGTGTCAATGCTAAGTATGGACTGCAGCAAAATGTACTGCGAAAATAAGGGGCCTTCAAAACAACAGGTTTCTAGCCACCTAGTCCATCACAGACTATGCACTGCAGGAAATGTGGCAACCACATGGCATACGTGTTAACGCAGCATCTGACAATCTGACCAAGTCTAAAATGTTGGGAGTTCAAACTCCACTCTGGGCCTTCAGTACATAAACTAGACTGACCCTCCAGTGCAACAAACAAGGAACATTGCATTGCGTACAGTGTTAAACTGCTTGCCAGCTCCAGTGGTTCATGCGGATGTGAAAGATCCCATGGCACTACTCAAAAAGCTGGTACTTCCACTATCCTGGCCAACATTCTTCCCTTAACCACGGTCAAAAACAGATCAACAAGTTATTAATTTTAATCCCATTTGTGGATTCTTCCCTTGTACAATAACCTTGCCACATTTGCTTACAGTCATGACATTTTAAAGTAATTTACTGCATAGAAATTCTTCCTAGAGTTGTGATTAGGTACTTTATAAATTTGGGTCTGTTTCTACCATCACTCAATACAACAAAGCAGACTTATGTAGTGTAATGTTTACAATGACAAGGAATTATTCTACATAAGTGTATGCAACAAAAGCACTACAGATCTTCCTATTCACAAATCAGTATTACAATACAGTACATGCTTTGCAAATATGAGATAATAGATTTCACACATACCTTGTTAACATACCTAAACTCAGAATTAGTTTGATGACTTCAGTGATGCAAACAGCAGTGGTTGCAAAATACATCTCTGTTAAGACTGTCCTCGTGTACCGCAATACCACTGTATAGGTAGCAGCCACAAGCGTCATTACTGTCAAGCAGTACACTTTAAACAGTAAGCTGACATTCTCTGAAAGATAAAAGGAAAAATAGGTCTCTAAAAACTTGTAAGAAACAGAAAAAACCGGCAGGACTACAAAAGGTAGATATGATGTGGGAAGTCATTCAACCAAAACCAGCTTGTTCATCCAGTGACACTGATGTTATCCCTATGTTTTGAAAGCATTAGTGATTTATTTCCTCCTCTGCCCTACTGATTCCACATTGCGATCATTCTTTTTCCAAGCTTACCTGTTCCCCTCCTTTCATGACCTTTAAGAAATCCCCTCTTTTTTTTTATATAGAGATACAGCACTGAAACAGGCCCTTCGGCCCACCGAGTCTGTGCCGACCAACATCCACCCATTTATACTAACCCTACAGTAATCCCATATTCCTTATCATCGACCTATACTAGGGGCAATTTACAACGGCCAATTTACCCATTACCTGCAAGTCTTTTGGATGTGGGAGGAAACCGGAGCACCCGGCGTAAACCCACGCAGACACAGGGAGAACTTGCAACACATGCTTTTAAGGCTGAATTGACCAAGCTTTTTCACCCTCCACACTGCCCGCCACCACCACCCTCCCCAGTTTCTTTCTCATAAATCCATTGGGAAGCAGTGATAATGTCACTGGACTAGCAATCTGGAGACCCAGGCTAATGCTCTGGGGACACGGGTTCAAATCCCATCATGGCAGCAGGTGCGATTTAAATTTGATAAATAAAATCTGGCATTAAAAAAGCTAGTCTCAGTCAAGAAACCATTGTCAGTTGTCATAATAACCCATCTGGTTCACTAAAGGCTTTTGGGGAAGGAAAACTACCTGGTCTGATCTACATGTGACTCCAGACCCACAGCAATATGGCTGACTCTTAACTGCCCGAGCAAGCCACTCAGTTGTACCAAACCGCTGGAGAAAAGTCAAAGGAATGAAACCGGACGGACCACCTGGCATCAACAATAGCAAACCCAGCCCTGTCGACCCTACCTGCATTTGACCCTGACTAACATTGGCGGGGGGGGGGGGGTGCTTGTGCCAAAATTGAGACAGCTGTCCCACAGACTAGTCAAGCAACAGCCTAAACAGTCATACTCACAGAATCATACCTTACAAAGTCCCAGACCATCACCACCAGAGGTGGCAGCACAGTGGTACAGAGTCGGGAAGGAGTTGCCCTGGGCGTCCCCAACATTGACTCAGGACCCCATGATGTCTCATGGCATCAGGTCAAACATGGGCAAGGAAACCTTCTGCTGATTACCACCTACTGCCCCCCCTCAGCTGATGAGTCAGTACTTCTCCATGTTGAACAGCACTTGGAGGAAGCACTTAGGGTGGCAAGGGCACAGAAAGTACTCTGGGTGGGGGATTTCAATGTCCATCACCAAGTGTGGCTCGGCAGCACCACTACTGACCGGGCTGGCCCAGTCCTAATAGACATAGCTGCTAGACTGGGTCTGCGGCAGGTGGTGAGAGAGCCAAGAGAGAAAAACCTACTTGATCTCATCCTCACCAATCTGCCTGTCACTGACACATCTGTCCACGTCAGTATTGGTAGGAGTGACCACCAAACAGTCCTTGTGGATGTCTAAGAGCGAAGACCAAAGTACGGAAAGTCCTCATCAGGGAACTCCTCTTTGCTGATGATGCTGCATTAACATCTCACACTGAAGAGTGTCTGCAGAGACTCATCGACAGGATTGCGGCTGCCTGAAACAAATTTGACCTAACCATCAGCCTCAAAAAAACAAACATCATGGGACAGGACGTCAGAAATGCTCCATCCATCAATATCGGCGACCACGCTCTGGAAGTGGTTCAAGAGTTCACCTACCTAGGCTCAACTATCACCAGTAACCTGTCTCTCGAAACAGAAATCAACAAGCGCGTGGGAAAGGCTTCCACTGCTATGTCCAGACTGGCCAAGAGAGTGTGGGAAAATGGCACACTGACACGGAACACAAAAGTCCGAGTGTATCAGGCCTGTGTCCTCAGTACCTTGCTCTAAGGCATCGAGGCCTGGACAACGTTTGTCAGCCAAGAGCGACGTCTCAATTCATTCCATCTTCGCTGCCTCCGGAGAATCCTTGGCATCAGGTGGCAGAACCGTATCGCCAACACAGAAGTCCTCGATGCAGCCAACATCCCCAGCTTATACACCCTACTGAGCCAACGGCGCTTGAGATGGCTTGGCCATGTGAGCCACATGGAAGATGGCAGGATCCCCAAGGACACATTGTACAGCGAGCTCGTCACTGGTATCAGACCCACCGGCCGTCCATGTCTCCGCTTTAAAGATGTCTGCAAATGCGACATGAAGTCCTATGACATTGATCACAAGTCGTGGGAGTCAATTGCCAGTGATCGCCAGAGCTGGCGGGCAGCCACAAAGGCGGGGCTAAAGCGTGGAGAGTCGAAGAGACTTAGCAGTTGGCAGGAAGACAGAAGTGCAAGGGGAGAGCCAACTGTGTAACAGCCCCGATAACCAATTTTATCTGCAGCTCCTGTGGAAGAGTCTGTCACTCTAGAATTGGCCTTTATAGCCACTCCAGGCGCTGCTTCACAAACCACTGACCACCTCCAGGCGCTTACCCATTGTCTCCCGAGACAAGGAGGCCAAAGAAGACCACCAAACAGTCCTTGTGGAGACGATGTCCCATCGTTACATTCTGGATACCCACCATTGTATTGTGCGGCACTATTAACATGCCAAATGGGATAGATTTCAAATAGATGTGGCAAATCAAGACTGGGCATCCATGAAGTGCTGTGGGTCATCAGCAGAATTGTATTCAACCACAATTTGCCTGGCATATCCCCCACTCTACCATTACCATCAAGCCGGGGGACCAACCCTGGTTCAATGATGACTGCAGGATGGCATGCCAGGAGCAGCACCAGGCATACCTAAAAATGAGGTGTCAGCCTGTTGAAGCGACAAAACAGGCCTATTTGTATGCCAAACAGTGGAAGTAGCTTGCGACAGACAGAGCTAAGCGATCCCATAACCAACGGATCAGATCTCAGCTCTGCAGTTGTGCCACATCCAGGCGTGAATGGTGGTGGACAATTAAACAACTAATAGGAGGAGGAGGCTCCATAAATATCCCCATCCTCAATGATGGGGGAGTCCAGCACCTCAATACAAAAGTCAAGGCTGAAGCATTTGCAACAATCTTCAGCCAGAAGTGCCAAGTGGATGATCCAACCTGGCCTCCTCCTGACGTCCCCAGCACTGGATGCTGCAAAGGCTCTGAGCTCTGACAACATTCTGATAATAGTACTGAAGACGTGTGCTCCTGAACTGGCCGCACACCTAGCCACGCTGTTCCAGTTCAGCTACAACACTATCGTCCACCCAACAATGCGAAAAATTGCCCAGGTAACGTCCTGTACACAAAAAGCAGGACAAATCCAACTCAGTCAATTACACCCTATCAGTCTACTCTCGCTTATCAGCAAAGTGATGAAAGTGGTCATTGACAGTGCTACCAAGCTGCACGCTCAACAATAACCTGCTCACGGACGCTCAAGTTTCGGATCCGACAGGGCCACTCAGCTCCTGACCTCATTACAGCCTTGGTCCAAACATCAACAAAAGAGCTGAACTCAAGAGGTGAGGTGAGAGTGATCACTCTTGACATCAAGGCAGCATTTGCCCAAGTATGGCATCAAGGAGCCCTAGCAAGACTGGAGTCAATGGGATTCAGGGGGGAAACTCTCCACTGGTCAGAATCATATCTAGTTGGAGCCAATCATCTCAGGCCTAGGACATCACTGTAGGTGTTCCTCAGGGTAGTGTCCTAGGCCCAACCATCTTCAGCTGCTTCAATGACCTTCCCTCCATCATAAAGTCAGAAGTGAGGATGTTTGCTGATGATTGCACCATGTTCAACAACATTTGCGACTCCTCAATTAATGAAGCAGTCCATGCCCAGATGCACCAAGACCTGGACAATATCCAGGCTTAGGCTGATAAGTGGCAAGTAACATTTGCGGCACACAAGTGCCAAGCAATGGCAATCTCGAACAAGAGAGAATCTAACCATCTCCCCTTGATATTCAATGGCATTACCATCGCTGAATCCCCCACTAGCAACATCCTGGGGTTACCATTGACCAGAAACTAAACAGGACTAGCCACATAAATACTGTGGTTACAAGAGCAGGTCAGAGGCTAGGAATTCTGTAGCAAGTAACTCACCTCCTGACTCCCAAATCTCTGTCCAACATCTACAAGGCACAAGTCAGGAGTTGATGGAATACTCTCCACTAGCCTGGATAGGTGCAGCTCCAAGACTCAAGAAGCTCAACACCATCCAAGATAAAGCAGCCCGCTTGATTAGCATCCCATTCACCACCTTCAACACCGATGCACAGAGGCAGCAGTGTGTACTAGCTACAATATGCATCACAGCAATTCACCAAGGCTCCTTCGACAGCACCTTCCAAACCCGTGACCTCTAACACCTGGAAGGACAAGGGCAGCAGATGCATGGAACACCACCATCTGCAAGTTCCCCTCCATGCCACACACCATTCTGACTTGGAACTGTCGCTGGGTCAAAATCCTGGAACTCCCTTCCTAACAGCACTGTAAAGCCTGGCTACCCGACCGAACCGGACCAAACCTGACTACACGTGTCGGGTTTGGATCATGTCGGCTCTCTATTCTGCGTCTAGCATTCGGGCTCAGGTCGGGTTGGGCTGGTCGGTACTGTTTTGTCTCATATTGTTTTCATTTTAATCTACGATTTTTATCTGTTTCAATAATATGTTTGCTACTTTCGGGTCAGGTTGGACATTTAAAAAAAATTAAAGGACTCAGGCCCGGGTTGGGTTCAGGTTGTCTGTTGTCAGGTCGGGCCCAGGTCAGGTTTCAATTTTCTACCCGAGCCAGGCTTTACAACACTGTGAGTGTATCTACACCACATGGACTGCAGCAGTTCAAGAAGGCAAATGCAATTAGGGATGGGGCAATAAATGCTGGCCTAACCAGCGACGCTCACATCCCATGAACGAATTTTTAAAAATTTGTTGTCCCACACTAATGTATAGATGGATGAACAACAAACGAAATCTTTAAAAACTCCTTTGGCAATATTTATACCTCTGCCCCTTAGCTCTTTGTCAAAATTATTAATACCAGGGGCACAGATTTAAGGTAGAAGGATTCGAGGGAACAGGAGGAAAAACTTTTTCACCTTGGAGGGTGGGGAGTGTCTGGAATTCACTGCCGGGATCAGTGGTGGAGGCAGAAACCCTCAATTCGTTTAAAACGTACCTGGACCCGCATCTGAAGTGCGGTAAACTGCGAGGCTATGGACCTGGTGCAGGAAGGTGGGATTAGATTGAACGACTAGTTTTTTTCAGCCGACACAGAAACAATGGGCTGAATGGCCTCCTTCTGTGCCGTCACTTTTCAATGGTTCTACTCCAACGATTCAACACCATTCTTTCTACCCTTTCCCATAGCGAGAATTCCTCCTAACCTGTGCTCAACACCTTCCCAAAGCAGTACAGCCTCAAAAATCAATCTAGGAACTCGAGTGCGGGGGAAAAAAGTGAGCCAGCTTCATCCATCGGTGTTCAACAGTGTGCCTCATCAGTGATTTCGGCAATAACATGTATAAAAACAAATATAAACACATACAACACTATACAGCACCGGAATGACCTGCGTTCACCTTAAGCAAACACTAGAATGTGATAATACTTGTCTCAGGATATAGAGCCTCAAAATACTTAAAGTAACATTTATCTCAATTCTGGTGCGGATCACTCACTTGTAACCAAATAAAATGCATTATGCACTTAAAAGCAAAAGTATATTGAATCCGACATGTCTGCTTACCGGTAGCCATCTTAACGCGCTGAAAACAGTGTTATGTGTGCGGTGTGCAGATGCACTGAAGAGCAGCCAGACTTTGTCCTGCCCGCTCACGTCTAGCCCCGGAACCGTGACGCAGTCAGAAGGACAATTGAAAAGAATCCGAACGCTCCGGGCAGCGTTCCAAATGGAACATTCAACAAATTCCGACCCGCACCACTCCTCGGGGCGGAATCTTCTGAGACCCGCGGAGGCGGGACCGGGTTGGTGCGTTGCCGCCTCTGAGCGACGGGTGACTTATTGGTGGCAATTCACTGGCCATTTGGGGACGAAGCCGCGATTTCATCTACAGACGGGCCTCACGCTGCAAGAGAAGCCCAGCGGTTAGAGGCAGCCGTCTATTACCGCTCTCTTCCCGCCTCCCACTCCATAGTCATGGCCTGGCAATTGTGGCCACAAATAATTTTTAATCATTTGCGGCAAACTCGTTCTCTAGCCTGCTGCAGCAACGTTCACCTCTCCCAGACATCACTGCAGACCCTCCTATTGTGCTAACCAGGTGCCTTTTCCACCCACCGCCCTTAATTAGATGGTGCTCTTCGAGGCAGAGTCATAATTGGCCGCCTCCAGTAAGATCAGGGCAGTGGGTGTAGTATAAGGATGGAAAGGGTTAATACCGGACTGTGAGAGCAGCCCCTCCCACTGCCCAAGCAATGGACTTGAGAAGAAGGTATAGCAGCATGAAGGATGCTAGCTTAGGTGGCTTGCAAAGAGTGTATATAGTAACTAAATAATAGAGTTGTTAGTTAACCTTTACCGGAGTCTTAAGTCTTTTTCTAGAAAACCCTACAACGCTCCTAATACACCCCAACAATGGAACATGGTGGCAATAGTGAAAATGACCAGGAGAATTTGAAAATCTTACCTTTGGAAGAAACCCCAGGGAAACAACAAAGAAATATAAAGTTAAATACTGGCCCGGTATGGTAAGAAAACTACTTACCGACAGAAGAGGCTGTGAAGAGCTCTGCAGCGTCTCTGACCGCAACACAGCAGCGTGGGGCTCTGCAACGGTACTTCCAGCACATCTAGCGGTCGGGACAGTGTCTTCATGCCGGATGATGATCCAGGGTCGGTGAGACAGTGAAACTGGCCATTTGTTTTAATGGGCAACTGGAATAAAAATCAAATGCAGAATGCAATCTCTGTTGAATCGGCGACTAGGGAGGTGAGTGTACTCGGCAGCCATTGCTCAGCCTCGCCAAGGAGAAAAAAACATGGTAATCATTGGAAAGCTTGGGAGAGTCCCAACCAGGACGTCAACACCTCGAGGCAAGCCTGAAAAATTTAAAAGTAAAGGGGAACACCCTAGCAAAGCCTAGCAAACAAAAGGAAGCAATATGGATCCAAAATTGGGAATGCCTGAAAGTTTCTAGAATCAAAAAGGTCCCAATCAGGTCAAAAAATGGCTAGAATGGAGAAAAAGTTTCTTAAGGTTCAAAACTGCTTCTCAACTCCATACCAAATCTGAATAGGAGCAAGTGAACACCCTCCTGTATTCAGTAGGAGCGATAGCGGACAGCATAATTGACCAACAAGGGATCAACGAGGCTACCGATAAATTTGAAGAGGTACTCCAAGCCTTTGATAAATATTTTAATCTTCGTACCAATAAAATCTTGGAAAGAGCCAAATTTAATAAGTGGGTGCAGATGATTGGTGAATCTCTAGACTCCGATATTAATTACCTGTATAGATTGGCAGAAGGTTGCGAATATGGGAAATTAAAGGCAAAATCAGAAACAGGATAGTTATCAGCATAGCGGATGAATCTTTGTCAGACCTGTTGCAACCCAAGGAAGACCTAACACTGGAAAAGGCTATTCAAATTGTAAGACAGACCGGAGTTTTTTGAGGATGTTGTTAACAGAATTGATAAAAGGGAGTCAGTGGACGTAGTATACTTGGATTTTCAAAAAGCTTTTGATAAAGTGCCCCACAGGAGGTTGGTTAGCAAAATTAAAGCACATGGGATAGGAGGTAATATACTGGCATGGATTAAGGATTGGTTAACAGGCAGAAAGCAGAGAGTAGGAATAAACGGGTCATTCTCATGTTGGCAGGCTGTGACAAGTGGGGTAGCAGAGGGATCAGTGCTTGGGCCCCAGCTGTTCACAATATTGTTACGACCAGGTGAAAAAGGTGTCTAGGGGTCTTTTACTGTCTTCACCTGATCTTATTGTAACAGGGTTTTATTTTTAAACAGTGTTTTGAGCTCTCCTTTTGGGAATCCATGTTCACAACTTTCCAATTATAAGGCAAAGAAACAAGCAAGAACAGGCTTTCTGAAGTTTAAAGAAGAAAGATGAAATTTATTAAACCTTAAACTTAAACTCTCATACGGTTCACGCCTACGAATATATGACGCACCCACGCTACCATGCACACGTGATACATGCATGCAAGTAGGGACAGAAAAGTGAAGAAAAGATAAGTATAACAGTTTGAGGCAATATCTTGTTATTGTTTTTCAAGCTTGCTGTAGTCCTTGATTAAAGATATGGTCTTGCATTTCGCTGGGGCCCAGTATTCTTCGGAAACCTTGTTCATGTGGGATATTTTTCTCTCTGAGTTTACGTGTCTTCACAAGATTCCACGGGAAAGAGATGGAGCAGGCAGCAGAGGAGATGTTCTCAGTCCATGAGCACATGGCTTTCTGAGTTCAAATTCTATTTTCTCCAATTTAAAACTCTCAGTTCAAACCTCTGCAACAGCCAGTTAGTCATGTGACTAAAACTGGTCTGACCACTTCTGTGTATTGGGGGAACAACTACTGGGTTCCTCCATTGGTTCAACGTTGTCTGGTACTGTGCAAATGTCTTTCCAGTCAGGGATTGCAATTTTAAGTTTTTGTTCATGTGGCAAAATAATGTGTGCCTCAGTGTTGGCAGGCAGGGGGAGGGGGGGTAGCGGTTTGCCTGACAATATATATCAATGATTTGGATGTGGGGACCAAATGTAGTATTTCCAAGTTCGCAGATGACACAAAACTTGGTGGGAATGTGTGTTGTGAGGAAGATGCAAAGCGGCTTCAAGGAGATTTGGACAGACTTAGTGAGCGGGCAAGAACGTGGCAGATGGAATATAATGTGGAAAAATGTGAGGTTATCCACTTTGGTAGGAGGAATAGATGTGCAGATTATTTGTTAAATTGTAAGAGATTAGAAAGTGTAGATGTATAAAGGGACCTGGGTTGCCTTGTCAATAAGTCACTGAAAGCTAACATGCAGGTGCAGCAAGCAATTAGGAAGGCTGTCATTGAGTATGTTTAAAGCAGAGATTGACAGATTTCTAAATACAAATGACATAAGGGGATATGAGGACAGTGTGGGTAAAAGGCATTGAAGTGGATGATCAGCCATGATATTGAATGGCGGGGCAGGCTCGATGGGCTGAATGGCCTACTCCTGTTCCTATGTTATACGTACGAATGAAGGGAAGACGTGAAGGAATCGGAGGAATATCATTCCTATTCCACAAAAGCAACAGCCAATAATCCATCTGCAAGATCCAGATGAAGATGAACAAACCCAAACCAAGCGGAATACTACAACCCATAGAAACAAAAAACCAAATCAGCAACCCAGGCTTCCTACGAAGACTACTGATTGTCGCAGACAGATTACAACCAGATCGGGGAGAGTTGTCAAACCTCCGATGAGACTGAATCTGTAAAGTCAGAGATTGTGGGGAGAGAGAGTAGTAGAGAAGTCATAAATGTATATATGTTTGTAAAAATGTTGGATAAAGATCTGGGAGGAGATCTTAAGGATATAAAGGGTTAGTACTGAATACAGTGAGAGATCCCTCCCTCTGTACGAGCGATGAATTAACAGTCACATGATTTAGGCTTGAGAAGAAGGTATAGCAGCACAAAGGATGCTAGCTTAGGTGGCTTGCAGAGAGTGTATATAGTAACTGTAAATAATAAAGAATGGTTAGTTAACCTTTACCGGAGTCTAAGACTTTCTCTAGAACACCCTACAACGCTACTAATACAAATTCAACAAAGGAGCAGTGGGCAGCCAGGTATTCACCATCAGGGTTGGGATCCACTTTTGGTCCCGACCTCAGAAAATCTTTAAAGGCGGTAAGACTCCACCCCATGACAGTAGTGCTGGCGAGTCTTGCCTCTTACTCTCTCTCACTGTCTCATTTTGTTTCCCTCCTAGGCCCTGGATCTTTTTTTCATTTTCAGTTTTCTTTAGTAAGCTGGCTGTGGTAAAACTGATAGCAATTGAGGAGGATTTAAACTGACTTGTCAGGGGGATGGGAACCAAGATGTAACATTACAAAGGAAAAACAAGATGCACAATGGACTGGAGAGACAGGAAAGCACTAGAGTAAGAAATAGTAAGGCATTAGGTGGGGTCAGAGTAAGACAATGCAGTAATGTCTAAATTAGGTTTATGGTGCGTGTATGCGAATGCACGGAGTGTGGTAAATAAGGTTGGTAAGCTGCAAGTACATGTAAACATGGGGAAATATGATGTGTTAATAACATGGACCTGGCTCAAAAAAGGGTAGGAGTGGATACTAAATATTCCTTGATACAAGGTGTTTGGGTAAGATCGGGAAGGAAAGAAAGGAGGAGGGTGGCAGTATTGATAAAGGAGACTATTACAGTGCTGGAGCGAGAGAATATTCTAAATGCATCAAAGACAATCTATTTGGTTGGAGCTAGGAAACAATAGAGATACCATTATACTACTGGGTGTATTCTATTGGCCACCAACTGGTGGGAGAGAGGAACAAATTTGCAAGGAAATTAGAGAAGTGCAAAAACAATAGCATAGTTATAATGGGGTCTTTAATCCTAACATAGACAGGAATACTAATAGTGTAAAGGGCAGAGAGGGGGGCGAGTTTCTTAAGTGTTTTCAAAAACATTTTCAGGAGTATGATGGAATATTCTCCAATTTGCCTGAATGGGTGCAGCTACAATAACATTCATGAAGCTCGACACCATCCAGAAAAAAAGCAATTCACTTATTTGGCACCCTATTCACCACCAGTGTACTGTGGCTATCAGGACATACTACAGTAACTCACTAAGGCTTCTCCAACGGTTCCTCCCAAGCCTACAACCTCCATCACCTGGAAGGACAAAAGCAGCAGATGCATGGGATCACCATCACCTCCAGGTTTCCTTCCAAGTCACACAACATCCCAATTTAGACATATATCGCCTTTCCTTCATCGTCTCCGGGTCAAAATCTTGGGAGAACCTTCACCACATGGACTACAGTGGTTCAAGAAGACGATTCACCATCACCTGCTCAAGGCCAGAAAGAGATAACCAAGCCTCCCAACCTGCAGTTGCATCATCCAGGCACCAGATGCATTATTTGACTAAGCCACTGAATTTATTAGCACTATAAATCACCATATAAGGAGCCTTGACATGGAGCAGGCAGATGGCAACCTGGACCAAGATCCCTAACACATATCTGCACATTAGCAAGAGTTTTTAGGCAGGCTCATTTGGAAAAAAAAACATTGAGATAGATTTTGACTTTGGGTGATAGTGCAGAACAGACGATATCAATTCAGCTGCCCGTTACACATCTCTTCCGGTTTTCATTTCTGTTGACTTCAATACTAAAAAGAGGGTCCTGCGCCCACTTCAGGACCCATATTCTAAATTAGTTTAAACTAATCAGAACTTGTACTGCACAGGTTTTACCTAGATTTTCAAGTTCTGCAACGGCCTAACGAGATGACCATAAATGGATCGCTGGAGACCTCCAAATAAACTGGCAGTTTTTTAAAAAAAACTTTATTGTGGAGCCAGAGGAAACGAGAGTGCTTTTCCTTCCTCCACATTAATACCGCAGGCCACTGCTGGCTCGCACTCACACTCCTGCTGTTTGCCACTCACCACCACTTCGGGACTGGCGAGCTGTATTGGAGCACCCATAGCATTTATTCCAATGAGGCCAAGGACCAATTTAAATGGACTCCGGCCTCTCTCTTGCATGCGAGTCTGGCACACCAATCATTTTGACATCTGTTATAAGGTGCTAGTGAATTTAGTCTCCAGTAATTCAGTAATTGACAAAGAGACGAACCTAGGTGAGAACCTGGAAACAATCATTATTACGGAAGAGGTAGTGTTGGGCAAGCTAATGGAGCTAAGGATTGATAAGTCTCCTGGCCCTGATGGAATGCATCCCAGGGTACTAAAAGAGATGGCGGGAGAAATAGCAGGTGCACTGACGGTAATTTTCCAAAATTCTCTGGACTCTGGGGTAGTCCCAGTTGATTGGAAAACAGCAGATGTGACGCCACTGTTTAAAAAGGGAGGTAGACAAAAGATGGGGAATTATAGACCGGTCAGCTTAACCTCTGTAGTGGGGAAGATGCTTGAGTCTATTATCAAGGAAGAAATAGCAGGGTATCTGGATAGAAATTGTCCCGTTGGGCAGACGCAGCATGGGTTCATGAAGGGCAGGTCATGCTTGACAAATCTTTTGGAATTCTATGATGACAAATGAGCAAGGTGGACAATGGGGACCCAGTGGATGTGGTGTACCTAGATTTCCAAAAGGCCTTCGACAAGGTGCCGCACAAGAGGCTGCTGCATAAGATAAGGATGCATGGCGTCAGGGGTAAAGTATTAGCATGGATAGAGGATTGGTTGACTAACAGGAAGCAGAGAGTGGGGATAAATGAGTGCTATTCTGGTTGGCAATCAGTCACTAGTGGTGTGCCTCAGGGATCGGTGTTGGGACCACAATTATTTACAATTTATATAGATGATTTGGAGTTGGGGACCACGTGTAGGGTGTCAAAATTTGCAGATGACACTAAGATGAGTGGCAGAGCAAAGTGTGCAGATGACTGTGAAACTTTGCAGAGGAACATAGATACATTGAGTGAGTGGGCAAGGGTCTGGCAGATGGAATACAATGTTAATAAATGTGAAGTCATTCATTTCGGTAGGAGTAACAGTAAAAAGGATTATTACTTGAATGGTAAAAAGTTGCAGCATGCTGCTATGCAGAGGGACCTAGGTGTCCTTGTGCATGAATCGCAGAAGGTTGGTCTGCAGGTACAGCAAGTAATTAGGAAGGCAAATGGAATTTTGTCCTTCATTGCTAAAGGGATTGAGTTTAAAAGCAGAGAGGTTATGTTGCAGCTGTATAAGGTACTGGTGAGGCCGCACCTGGAGTAGTGTGTGCAGTTTTGGTCTCCTTACTTGAGAAAGGATATACTGGCACTGGAGAGGGTGCAGAGGAGGTTCACTAGGTTGATTCCGGAGTTGAGGGGGTTGGTTTATGAGGAGAGACTGAGTAGATTGGGATTATATTCATTGGAGTTCAGAAGAATGAGGGGGGATCTTATAGAAACATATAAAATCATGAAGGGAATAGATAAGATACAAGGAGAGAGGATGTTTCCACTGGCAGGTGAAGCTAGGACAAGAGGGCATAGCCTCAAGATTAGAGGGAGCAGATTTAGGACTGAATTAAGAAGGAACTTCTTCACCCAGAGGGTTGTTAATCTATGGAATTCCTTGCCCAGTGAAGTAGTTGACGCTTCTTCAGTAAACGTCTTTAAAGCTAAGGTAGATATCTTTTTGAACAATAAAGAAATTAAGGGATACGGTGGGAGCCCGGATAAGTGGATCTGAGTCCACGAAAAGATCAGCCATGATCTTATTGAATGGCGGAGCAGGCTCGAGGGGCCGGACGGCCTACTCCTGCTCCTAGTTCTTATGATCTTATGATCTAAAGTTCCTCAAGCGGTTTTGCTGCATGCCTGAATTTAATAGTCCCAGGCTGCAGCTGGCATCGTCAACATCAACAAGCTTAATCAATTTTATTCAAAAACTCATAACTTTGTGCTAGTACTTGTCAGGCTGTTACATGCTGCTAAAATGTCTGCAATACAATAACAGGAATTAACATAGGATATATTAATATATAACTACTAAATGTGCCATCTCCACAACATTAGCATTATAAAAAAAAATTGTGGCAACATGTTTATAGTTTAATTGTAAAATTGATAGTCGAAGCCAATATAAAAATGTAGTTAGACAGATCAAGCTTTCCTTTTTATAAGGGGAGTTCGGTTTTATGTTTCATCAATAGCTCTTGTTAAGTTGTATTTGATCACATGCGTAGGTTCTGTAGTTTTTCCTCCACGCAAGCCAGCATAGAAGACCTGTGGTTTGGGTACATTGCTGGAATTCTCTCGTTTTGTTTGTATTGCCTTGTTCTTTGGAAGGTAGACTTGGGAAGTGTTGTCTCTTCTCATGTGGCTGAGGTTTGTCTGCATATAGCGTGTGACCTTCTGCCGCAGGTTTGCCTTGAGAAATTGAAGAATTCAAAATGCTATTATTCTGTAGCCTAATTACATTTAATGTCAACCACAATGTTGTTAATAGTATTTTACATGGAGATAACATTTGTTATAAAAAAAAGTTATATTCAGTAGTTTGCAACTGGACTTTTGACATCAGTCATTGCCCACAGTACTCATTATTCCTGCCTGCTACTTGCTGATTTAAATTATGCTTATCTGTTGCATTCTGATTGGCTCAAATTTGATATTCATAGATCAGGTGTAAGTAATGTAAATATGTCTGGTTGTGACACTGCTCCTGGTAAGTCCGAAGGTAAGTTGTTTTACAACAGGTGAGCTGTTACAAAATATGTCAGGGAAAGTGTTAAAGGAAGTGAGGCTGATACTTACGCTTACATGCTATAGGCAAGACTTTGCTATATTATGGATATACTTATGGTTCTCCGATTGTGTTGCACACTATAAGGCAGGTGTTATGCTATTTTATAAAGGAAGGAGTGTTATAGCATATAATGTATTTTATATATAATATATATATATTAATTCTGCTAAGGCCACAAATTCACTTTGTTAGTAGACTAAATAGAGTCAAATCCATCCGAATTATCTGTTGTTTGTGGAGGAAACTGACAATGAAAATGTGCTTGTCAGTTTTAAGTTACAACTGTATTCAGTATTCAGTGTTTTAAGATTGTATTGCATCTATAACAAAGTGACGTGTGAGTGCGATGTAGTGAGTCACCTATGTATGCTTGGTGTACCTTTTTATAGATAAATGGATATAGATGTTGCCAACTGATAGTAGCTTTGGTTGGTGAATTATGAGTTCAAATGTCATTTTTTTTAAAAAGCATGCCTACCAATTTAATTGCTTTTCTTCTCAACTCCCACTCATTCCATTCATATGATTTAACAAGGTTTGGCTGCAGGATGTGAGTGTCAGTTTGTGTGCTGCTGTCACATTTTGTGGCAGGTTTCACGCATTTGACTGCCTAGAATTTAGAAAACAAAGAAAATAGGGGTAAGACCCAACTGCAAAATGATGACAAATTGTAGAAAAATTACTTGTTCCGCAATGCCTGAATTGTAAGAAATAGTTTACTTGTCTTAGTCTTCAATGCTCTCCCCCAAATATTATTTTAAAGAAAATATAAATAGGATATAAAATCAAGTGTATTAAAATTTTCCTCCTGTCTTGAAGAATGATGCTAGCAGCTCTTCAGTATCTTGCTTAAATGGCCATGTGTGATCCCGAATAATGAGCTTCAGTAGACTGTGGAATTACAGATTGCCTCACAACTAAGTCTGATTCTGTCCACACATGCACATCTTCCATCATAGGACACTAGACAGAAATAAGGAGTGGGAACACGATTTTTTTTTCTGTCCTGGTCTAGGGGGCAATGAATTCAACTACAGCACCCTTTTTTTCCAATGTAAAGCTTTTGGTTAAAATTACCTTCATTATTTTAGAAGCATAAAGTTTATATTATGGTAACAATAAGGTTGCTTCAGCATCATCGTCCAAGTGCTGAGGTTTCCTGGAGCTACTGGTAGTCTAAACGCTACAAATCTTACAAGTGGAATTTTATGACATATCAGTTTGTGCTCTGGATTCTGTCCTCTGGTTCCTCCCACATCCCACCAGTTCTCACCAAAGACTTTCGGACCCTAACTGGATTGCAGGAGAAGCTCCAGGCAGAAAGCCAGGAATTTAGTTACATAGGAACAGGAGTAAGCCATTCAGCCCCTTGAGCCTGTCCATCATTCAATGAGATTATAGCTGATCTGCATCTTAACCTGCCTTGGCTCCATATCCTTGAGTTAGCATCTACTGTTTTTTGTGGGAATTCTTTCCGTGAAGAAGTATTTTCTGACTTCTCTCCTGAATGACCTGGCTCTGATTTTAAGGTTGTATCCCCTGGTGCTCCCACCAGCGGAAAAAAATTCTCTATCTTATCTATCAATTCCTTTCAAAATCCTATAAATTTCAATCAAGTTACCCATTAAATTTCTACATTCCTGGGACTGCAAGCCTAGTTTATATAATTTCTCCTCATAATCTAACCCTTATAGCCCTGGTAACATTCTGGTGAATCTATACTGCACTCCTTCCAAGGCTAACTTTCTAACTAGCCTTTCTAAGGTGCAGTGACCAGAACAATACACAGTACAGAGATCTAACCAAGGGTTTGTATAGCTATAGCAATATCCTCCCCCCACCACACCCCCCCCCCCACCCGCCATTATATTCTCGATCTCTAGTTATGAAACTTTTACGATTATTGTTTGTACCTGATTACCACATTTTAGTAAACTGTGCACATGGATCCCAAATTCTTTTGGACCTCCACTGTTCCTAGCTTTACAACATTTAAATAATACTCTCATCTATCCATTTTTGGTCCAAACTGGATGAACTCACTTAGCTGCGTGGAAATCTATCTTCCACAGTTTTGCTCATTCACTTAATCTATCAATGTCTCTGTAATTTTATGCTCTCGTCTACGCTAATTACTATAGCACCAATTTTTATGTCACCGACAAACTTGGATATATGGCCCCCTCATTGTGTTATCCAAGTCCTTAATAAATATGGTGAATAGTTGAGGCCCAGCATAGATCCCTCTGGAAAACCACTAGTCACTTCCATCCAATTTGAGTCCACATCTATTACCCCTACATTCTGTGTTCTGCCACCTAACCAATCTCCTAACCATGTCAATAATTTGGCTTCAATTACATGCACTTTAATTTTAGCTAACAGTGGCCTGAATTTTATTGGGGCCCCACCAAATTCTCACTTCGAAACTCCATGCGGAGTTCCGAAGGTGTGCGGAGCATGAACGGCGGCCGTAATATCAGCGTGGAATGGCCGCAGCCTGCAGGTAAGTTTATTTACATATGATTAACGTTACTTTACATATGCTGATGAAGGGCCTGCCGCCAGGCAGCAGGGGGCTGCACTGAGATCCCCCCGTCACCAGTAATATGCGGAGGGCCCTTCTCGACGTCGCGGGCCAAGGCGGGCCTCTCCCCGCAGAATTTTACTGGCCCCCGTGCCGCAACCCACAGCATCGAGGGGGCGGTGAAATTCAGCCCAGTATCTTATATGCAACCCTGTCAAATTCCTCGAAAGTCCATATAAACTACATCCATAGAGATTCCTGTCTACTGCTTTAGTTATTTAATCAAAAATTCTATTAGGTTCGTTACACATAACCCATCCTTTACAAATATATGTTGGCTCTCTCTAATCAGCCCAAATTTCTATAAGTGCTCAGTCACCTTCTCAAGGGCAATTAGGGATGGGCAATTAATGCTGTCCTAGCCAGGGACGCCCACATCCCATGAACGAATAAACCAAAACTCTGTCCTTAATTATAGATTCCAATAACTTCCCCACAATAGATGATAGACTAGCAGATCTATAATTTTCTGAAACAAAAACAGAACATGTTGTAAATACTCAGGTCAGGCAGCATCTGGGGTGTGAAAAGCAGAGTTAACATTTCAAGTCAATGACCTTTCATCAGAAGATGAATTCACAGTTTTACAATCTAAAGGGACAATTCCTGAATTGAGAGAGTTTTGGAAGATTATGGCTAAAGCATCTGTAATTTCTTCACCTACTTCCTTTAAAACCCTGGGTGGAAACCATCAGGTCCTGGGGATTTGTCCGTCTTTAGTACCATTGTTTTTTCTAATAATGTTTTTGTGCTTACTTTATCTTCAGTGAGTTGCAGTTCTTGATTCATTATTAACTTCCCAAAAACACAGTTATCAATCTGAGCTGTTCCTACTTTTTAGAAAACAATGGCAAAGTGCCCGGTACTTTGATGTAGGTGACTTGACAAATGGACACACAACAAAAGAAGTTAATCAATAATAACTGGAGCAGGAGCAGAAAGAGCTCCACAAATTAATTGACCACAAAAAGGAATTTTAATCACATTTAGCACTGAAGGTTGTTTTTAATATTAGCACAGTATACACCTGGCATATAAAGAAACTTGCAGACACATGTCACAGTGCATTGTGTCAATGACAGTTTGTGTGAATCTGGAGTTAAGAAAGGTTGCCCACTGTCCATACCCATAGCAGCTTTGGGACAATGCAAACAGCAACTTTAGTAACTTTATTTTGCCCTGAGGTGCAAATACAAATGAAATTAATCATTTAGTTTGTCTTCCTAATTTTAAAATTTCCTCCCACTGTTCTGATTCCTACATTCAACAGTGACAATGCTTCAAAAGTATTTCATTGCCTATAAAGTGCTTTGGGATGTATTGGGGTCTTGAAAGGCGCTGTATGATATACAGATGTTTTTATGATAGAATGGTAAGGAAATGTTTAGATTGAAGGTGCAAAAAATATTCTAACTTATTTCAATTTGTTTAACGACAAAGCTGACTTTTGAACTTTATGTGTATCCAAGACCAAGCTATCCTGACTAGCAAGTAACAGAAGTAACAGAAGATTTGTACTCGTTTCTCTACTGTCTCTAGTACTCCTCGCTTCCCATTCTTACCTTTTCTTTACTTCTTCTTCTTCTCTCTGTTGCTGTTACTTATTTCCTCTCTGCTGTCTCTAGCTCATCTCTTTTATTCCACTTACCTACTTTGTGCATATGATCATCATCAGGACCTTGTTCCAAAACACTGAATATTTGAAGTATGATAATTAAAAGGTGCACAAAAATGTCTGTCTACAAAACAAAAATGCTTTAAGAGAAATGGCCTCTTATCTGAAGAGGGAGAAGTGAGAAAGTGGGAATGGAGTCTAAACATACATTTAACCCACTCAAAAACCTACTTTTTTTTTACTAGAATCTCAGTATTTTGGGTGTTTTGTTCATCATTTTTCTGCTCTTAATGCTGGTAATATTAAGGTTATTTTCTATTTATTGGACTAAAGTTTGGAGTTTGGAATCGCGATCCCACTGGAACGAGACAGAGACTGCAAACGCATGTTTTTTTGTCACTTTAGAAGTAGCATCTAAGGTTGCTATACCTTTGAATAGGGAGTGATTGAGGAAAATTGTTGATGGAGCTCCAGCAGCTGAATAAGCTCTGCAGAGTGCTTAGCTTCCTCTGCTGCAATAGCAATGTAATAATCAGGCTTTTGAGCAAAAGCTGTGGCAGCCTCCTTTGAGGAGAATGTGTAATACTTTTCTTGATATTTAAGAATTCCAATATTTGGATTTCCTGCAAAATAAAAACAGATTATTTATGACATTCGTATAAAATATTTTACATCCAATTATTCAGCTGCTTAGATAACATATCAGATTTATTTTTCTTCTTAGTATCTTTTTATATTTATATTTGAAATGGCTAAAAGTCCACAGTATTTCCCTGAGTGAATAGTAACAAAATAGAGCAAATATAAAGAAACTGTTTCCAATGACTGAGGGGTTGATAACTAGAGGGCACAGATTTAAGGTGATTGGCAAAAGAAACAAAGAACCAAAGGTGACATTTTACCAGAATGCTTCCAGGGATGAGGGAGTTTAGCTATAAGGTTAGGTTATAGAGTCATAGAGTTATACAGCACAGAAACAGGCCATTCGGCCCATCGTGTCTGTGCCGGCCATCAAGCACCTAACTATTCTAATCCCATTTTCCAGCACTTGGCCCGTAGCCTTGTATAATATGGCATTTCAAGTGCTCATTCAAATACTTCTTAAATGTTGTGAGGGTTCCTGCCTCTACCACCTCTTCAGGCAGTGTGTTCCAGATTCCAGCCACCTTCTGGGTGAAAAATCTTTTCCTCAAATCCACTCTAAACCTCCTGCCCCTTACCTTAAACCTGGTTATTGACCCCTCCGCTAAGGGAAAAAGTTTCTTCCTATCTAACCTATCAATGCCCCTCATAATTTTGTATACCTCAATCATATCTCCCCTCAGCCTTCTCTGCTCTAAGGAAAACAACCCTAGCCTTTTCAGTCTCTCTTCATAGCTGAAATGCTCCAGCCCAGGCAACATCCTGGTCAATTTCCTCTGCACCCTCTCCACGGCAATCACATCCTTCCTATAGTGTGGTGACCAGAACTGTACACAGTACTCCAGCTGTGGCCTAACTAGCGTTTTATACAGCTCCATCATAACCTCCCTGCTCTTATATTCTATGCCTTGGCTAATAAAGGCAAGTATCCCATATGCCTTCCTAACCACCTTATCTACCTGTGCTGCTGCCTTCAGTGATCTATGGACAAGTACACCAAGGTCCCTCTGAACTTCCTAGGGTCCTACCACCCATTGTATATTCCCTTGCCTTGTTGGTCCTCCCAAAATGCATCACCTCACACTTCTCAGGATTAAATTCCATTTGCACAGCTCCGCCCATCTTACCAGCCCATCTATAGCACCGCAGCCTCACAGCTCCAACGACCCGGGTTCAATTCTGGGTACTGCCTGTGTGGAGTTTGCAAGTTCTCCCTGCGTTTGCGTGGGTTTCCTCCGGGTGCTCCGGTTTCCTCCCACAGCCAAAAGACTTGCAGGTTGATAGGTAAATTGGCCATTATAAATTGCCCCTAGTATAGGTAGGGGAATATAGGGACAGGTGAGAATGTGATAGGAATATGGGATTAGTGTAGAATTAGTATAAATGGGTGGTTAATGGTTGGCACAGACTCGGTGGGTCGAAGGGCCTGTTTCAGAGCTGTATCTCTAAATCTAAAATCTAAATCTAAAAAATATTGTCCTGTAATCGGTTTTGTTTTCCTTGGAGATTGAGGGGAGATTTGATATGGTAAAGGTGTACAAGATTATGACAGGTTTAGATAAGGTAGACAAAGAAAAGCTGTTCCCATTAGCTGATGGTACAAGGACTAGGGGACAGGACACAGATTTAAGGTTTTGGGCAAGAGATGCAGGAGGAATGTGAAGAAGAACTTTTTTATGCAGTGACTTTTAATGACCTGGAACTCACTGCTTACGAGGTTGATGGAAGTAGAGATGATCAATGATTTCAGAAGGAAATTGGATGGGCACTTGAGGGAAATAAACTTGCAGGACTACAGAAATAGAGTGGAGGTATGGAACTGACTGAATTGCTCTACGGAGAGCCGACATGAACTCTATGGGTTAAATGGCCTCATTCTTTGCATTAATGACTCTGCGACATGAGGGAAAACCTTTTTTATACAAGTGGTTAGGATTTGGAATATGCTGCCTGATAGGAAGGTGGAAACAACTTCAATAGTAATTACAAAAGGAAATTGGATAAGTACTTGAAAGAGAAAGAAATGCGCGAATATGGGGTAAGAGTGGGGGAGTGGGACTAACTGGATTGCTCTTCAAAAGAGCTGATGCAGGCTCGATGGGCTGAATGGCCTCCTGTGCTGTACTATTCTTTGAAAAGGTTAATAGAAAAAAGTGTTAAACTTTGGGAAGTTAAACCAGGGCAGGACATATACAGTAAATGGCAGGGCTCTGGGGAGTGTTCTTGAGCAGAGAGACCTTGGGGTGCAAGTACATAGTTCCCTGAAAGTGGCAACACAGGTAGACAGGGTGGTGAAGAAGACGTATGGCATGCTTGTCTTCATCGGCCGAAGCATTGAGTACAAGAGTTGGGACGTCATGTTACAGTTGTACATAATGTTGGTTAGGCCGCATTTGGAGTACTGTGTGCAGTTCTGATCGCCGCACTACAGGAAAGATATGATTAAGCTAGAGAGGGTGCAGAAAAGATTCACAAGGATGTTGCCTGGTTTGGAGGGCTTGAGTTAAAAAGAGAGATTGGATAGGCTGGGTCTGTTTTCCCTGGAGCGAAGGAGGCTGAGCGGGGACATGATAGAGGTATATAAAATTATGAGAGGCATAGATAGGGTAGATAGCCAGAGTCTGTTTCCCATGGTAGGGGTGACTAAAACTAGAGGGCATAGATTTAAGGTGAGAGGGAGGAGGTTTAAAGGGGATCAAAGGGGTAAACTTTTCACACAAAGAATAGTGGGTATCTGGAATGAGCTGCCTGAGGAGGTGGTGGAGGCAGGAACAGTAGTGACATTTAAGAGGCTTCTGGACAGGTACTTGAATGAGCAAGGCATAGAGGGATATGGAATTAATGCAGGCAGGTGGGATTAGTATAGATAGGCATTATGGTCGGCATGGACGCGGTGGGCTGTATGCTGTACGACTATGACTGAACATCAGGAAATGAAATTAAAAGTATCTATACATTTAAATCACAGATTCACAGCAGTACTTGACTTCCAATAAAATCAGCTAGAACAGCCACAGTTAAATCAGAATTTTTTTTAAATAGAAGGAAACGGGGATCTAGCCTCATAGTTGGTCACAGGGTACATAACTTTCTTCATTTTGTTTTAAATCAGCTTATGACATGGAACAATGGTAATGCGCTGCCCAAAGTACAGATATTTTTCCTTTTTTTAAAAAAAGACAAAGAGAAACATGAACTAAATTTTAATATTATTCCTGTTGTCCACAAGACATTGATTTCATCCAATGCTAGTATCATTGGGAGGAGCTCAGGCAATTACCAACAAAAAGGCAGGGAACCTTTAGGAAAATCATCTCTTGCTGCTTTCATGTAGCCTCTAATGTTTGGTTATAAAGTAACATCAACAAAGGCTTTGTAGAAGGTTTGTCCTGTAAGATGGGAATGGTGTGGCTTATGTTCCTTAGTCCTAGATAAACAATGCTGCTGTCACCTCTGATCTGTGAATGCTCACTTTTCCATTAGGAAACATCTGAACTTCTTTCAGTGGTGAGCTTCTTCACTGTTTGTGGTAGACTAGAGATGCAGACAGAGCTGTGGAAAATAGCTTAGGCAGGTTTTGTAACAATTTTTTTAATGGAGTTTGACTGAAGTATTTTTGGGATTGGAGCAAAATCAGAATCCACAGAAAGATAAAAGTTAACGGTCACATTGATTAGCATAAATTTTGTAGACATCTAGCCCACCTACCTACAGTATTCCCTTGGTGTATTTCTATCTAATAAATCTACTTTACTGTGACTAAAGTTATAAAATTTATGACGAAGGATTATGTTCTTGGTTATATCTTCTGTTTCCTATTGGCAGGGCATCCCACTGGCAAAGATGAATAGATATTATGAATTCACATTGCAGGTCCACCGTTTGTATACAGGGAATTCAGGTGTGGAGGCTGGCTCATGTCGCAGGACCTTCTGCCCATTAATACTTCACTGATGGCAAAACCAACGACACTCACTGAATTCCAAGTGCTTGCATTATCTGTCTGAGCTCCGTAATGAAGCTGCATGCCAAAAACTTTCAATTAGCAAAAATCTATTGTACACCCATGGATGGTATGGACTGAATGGCCTCCATCTCTGCTGTAGATGAATCTACCACAGCTATTTTCACATTACACTAAGATACAAATCAAGCATGCAAATTCTCCATCAGAGGTGTTCAGGTGTTCTGCACCTGAAATTCAGTTGACCACTTGCAGTATTTGAGAGGCAGCTGGCCTGGCAGGATAGATTTGTACGTTTACCTGACATCAACATGTGATGGTTAGTTTTATGTCTTAGAATTTCAGGTTTGAGGCAGTCTGATAGCAGACCTATTGCTGCTTAAAGCCCCAAATATTGGTTCAAATCTTCCTGGAAAGATAATGGTGGTGTAATGATGCATGTCATTATTCATGTGCAAACTGACCAGCAAGTTCAGGGATGAAGATATACATGGTGAGTTTTGAAGCTTCAGAATTTTCTGGTCAATTTATGCCACTCTGTCTGCATCGCACTAATGGCATTATTTTTTTAAGAGATACAGCACTGAAACAGGCCCTTCGGCCCAACGAGTCTGTGCCGACCATCAACCACCCATTTATACTAATCCTACATTAATCCCACATCCCCTACCACATCCCCACCTTCCCTCAATTCTCCTACCACCTGCCTACACTAGGAGCAATTTATAATGGCCAATTTACCTATCAACCTGCAAGTCTTTTGGCTGTGGGAGGAAACCGGAGCACCCGGCGAAAACCCACGCAGACACAGGGAGAACTTGCAAACTCCACACAGGCAGTACCCAGAATTGAACCCGGGTCGCTGGAGCTGTGAGGCTGCGGTGCTAACCACTGCGCCGCTGTGCCGCCCATCTCTCCATCAAGCTGCCTGTTCCTTTTAAGAATTTTCTGGATTTGCACATTAATTGGCCGTTGAACTTGCCACAGAAATTTAGGGCTCATAACCAATAATGCAAGCACCCTTTTAACGTTGTGATAGTTGTTAGTCAATCAATCTCTCTGGCCCAGAAAGAGGACAATTTAAAAATTCCTGCAGATGGTAAACTGGTGTTAGCGATTTTTAAAATGTCACATTTTTAATTTTCAATTTTAGTTCTTAATTTTCTTTCTCTTTTTATCAAATCTTTCCCTCTCTATTTCTCTTTCTGCACCTGATTGCATTTTAATTTACCCCTCCTCTGCTTTTTTCTCAATACTTAAATCTGTTTTGGTTAAGGAAATACATTGTTTGTGCCATCATTCCCTAAAGTCCCAGTTGCCCTCGCTATCAGCTGGCACTCCCAGCAGGTTCTTGCGCAAAATAAAATTGGGTTAAAGGGTGCAGACAAAAACATGCCAACGACCGTTGTTCACTCCAACAATATCTGGCCCATTAACTTGTTTAAGGGGCCTCGCTGTAACATGGTTGGAACATCTAAACAGCACTTCAGCCATTGGGTGCTGAGGGGAGGAATCATTTTTCAATCTTAAGGCCTCCTTTAGTTTGCTGCCCTCATCTGCCGCAGTCTCCAAAGCAAAGGAATCAAAACCTGTGGCCTTGTCGAGATCATGTCCATTGGTGCCCACCAGTGCTGGCCCTTTTGGAGCTTGCAAAGTCAGTGGTGGGGAGCTGGTGGTGGGCAGAACAGCCAAGAAAATTCCAATTCTCCTCTGAGGACTTTGTGCTCCATGGCTGAAAAAAAAATGATGGCACTGTAAAGGCAATCAGCCAAAGATTACAGACACCTGATTCAGGCCCTGAATCCATGTGGCGTTCCTACCACAGCATCACTGAGAGCACCAGAAGAATATAGAAATGAAAGGCCACTGCATTATCATGCATGATCTCTTCACTGGGGCACAAATGCCTGCACCAGGAACATCCTTTTGTGCAGAAGAGCTCTCCCATGCCATCAAGCATCTTGCTGCAACAAAGAGTAGGTGATTCTACCTAATGTATTGCCTTCATCATGTCATAACAGCAGAAACCCCTACACAGGAGGTGACTGATATGTGTATGCTCTCAATTTTCAGATTATTTGGCAATCCAAGTAGAAAGTACTTTCCCTTTTTAAACTAAATAGATGATAGGATAGTTATTGGTCAGAATAAGCTTATGGGAGGGAACTATATATTCAGCCAAGTCTTTTGGCTCCTAACTGTGCAGAGCCCTGGCAGCAAAAGATAAAGATCAGTAAAGTTTAAAAAAAAGTTAGAATGATGACATCTGGTAGCATAGTGACACAATATACTGTAACACCATGGAGTGGTGGGACCTAAATTTGCACCCATGGCCCCCCACAATACTGAGTTTCTCATCTCAGGCATGCTGATATGGGACTGTATCAAACAAAGTTCAGGTTTTCCCTACAGAGACTGACAACATGGTGAGTTGTTTTCCTTCGCCCCAACACTGGCAGTCATGCCTTCAGCTGCGAAGGCCTTAAGCTGTGGAATCTCCTCCCTAAACTTCTCCAGCTCCTGTAAGACACAACATAAAACTACCTATTGACCAAGCTTTTGATTGCGTGACCTAATATCTCCTTACATGGCTCAATATTAAATCTTGTCTGATAATGCACCTGTGAAGTGCCTACGAACATTTTACTATGTTAAAGATACGATATAAATGCTAGTTGTTGGGGTTACGACTACCATACAAGGAGAACTAATAATAACCTATATATCACCTAACAGTCACTTCATAAGAACTTGGGAGGGGCTGGTTGCCTACTTGCCTTATCAAACACGATAGTATACAGACCAAGCAGAACGCTTTTCATAAATTAAGCAAAACTCAAAACAGGACTGGTATATATTGTATACCTCTCAGAAGGAGACCATGTCTTGCCCCAAATGTGTAGGCACAGAATCCTCGATACTGCATTATCAGTTGGCGATACATTAGTGTGTCTTCTGGAAAGAGCCACTCCCGATTCTTGAAGTCACATGGATCAATTCTTTGCTCTGAGTAGTAAAACAATTCAAGGAACAATTGGTGTTATTCAGTGTAATCACTTGTCACTAGGCAGACGTTAAGTAATTGCCCTATTCATAGGACTAAAACGGAATGCCAATCTGATCCTGTCAGTTGTCCATCAGAAATTTATCTCCAAGAGTTTGTAATTGAGGTGCTGCAACAGATTCTCATTCGCAAATCTCAGTTATTTGCCAGGAAAGGAAACCAAATAAAAACCCCATACAGGATACATTTCATGAGTTAACACTCCCAGTGATCATGAAAGGAGAATCCTGACAAGTTTACTGACCCCTGTGCCCAAATCCCAATTACGCCTTCCTGAAAAGCAAAGCACTGTGATGGGAGCTCAAATTTGTAAAATTCACTGGACTGATGACATTTCCATCTCTGTCCGACATACCTGATACTTCACTTAACCTCTGTTCATCAGTTTTCACAGCCACTCCCTCCAGCAAAGGCCCAATGACACCATCTGGAAATAGCTGTGAGTGAGTTCCCAAATACGGATCTAGATTGGTTACTAAGTTGCTGTAGACACTAAGCAGCACCATCTCATCCTGGAAAGAGGTCCACAGGTTGGAGAGAGCAATAAAATGAGGCTGGCAAAATAGGTAAAAATTAAATCTACATTAGGTTCAATATAGAATAGAAGGATTTAAAAAATATTTTACGTAATGCTATATATATGAAATTGTTTGAGAAAGTAATGGCTATTATTAATCACCTAAAAGCATGACATTTTCTAATGGTGAAAAAAGTGGTTAAACACCCCTCCCCCCACCTTCCCAATTGTTTAATGGGTAAATTCACTCCTCGTACAGATCAGGAAGCATCTAGAACCTACAAATTACAGCTGTTAATATTATGGACAAAAGCCTTACCTGCAATATGATAATCCTCTTTCTGCGATTTTAGTGGAGGTGTTACCCAGTTTGTTTTAAATAGATTTTTAAAGTAGAATACAAGTGCCAGTGGGCTTAAGAGGGCCAAAAGAAAATCAGCTGGAGCTGTTGCCCCGATTCCAAAGTCAGTGAGCCTTGCTAGACAGTGTGTGTATGTAGACATTGGTCAGGACAGTATCGAGATCAACAGTGATGCCCATTGACCATCTGTTGATAACCCACTATAAACAGAATTAGTCAATGCCGTCAGGAGAGGCAGGAGAAAATTAAAGGTGAGGGAAAATCTGTTTTTTTTTTTTGGTGAGTCACACTTCTGAACTACTAGTTTGTGCTTACGCAACTGCCGATGGCTGGCATCCAAAGTAAAGAAACTGAAGTATGGAAAATGCAGCATCCTGTTTTAAAAAAAACAATCAACTCACTATAGCTTTAACTTTGAACAACAATTGGATTTGAGTCATGTTATTTGGTGAATAACGACGCACCTTACTGACACAGTTCAAAATATAATTTAGGAAAATGTGTCCTATTCCCAACCATCTTCAGCTGCTTTATCAAAGACCTTCCCACCATCATAAAAACAGGAGTGAAGTTTTTTGCTGATGTTTGCACAGTTTCAGTACTATTCACAACTCCGCAGATACTTAGGCAGTCTGTGCCCATAAGCAGCAAAACCTGGACAACATTCAGGCTTGGGCTGATAAGTGGCAAGTAACATTCATGCCACACAAATGCCAGACAATGGTCATCTCCAATAAGAGAGAATCTAACCATCTTCCCTTGACATTCAACGGCGTTACCATCGCTGAATCTTTCACCATCAAAATCCTGGGGGTTACCATTGACCAGAAACTTAACTGGACCAGCTATATAAATACTATGGCTACAAGAGCTGGTCAGAGACTGGGAATTCTGCAGCAATAACTCAACTGACTCCCCAAAAGCCTGTCCACCATCGACAAGGCACAGGTCATGTTTGTGATGGAATACTCTCTGCTTGCCTGGATGAGTGCAGCTTCAACAACACTCAAGAAGCTCCACACCATCCAGGACAAAGCAGCCTGCTTGATCAGCACCCCATCTACCACCTTAAACATTCTCTCCCTCCACCACCGACGCACAGTGGCAGCAGTGTGTACTGTCTACAAGATGCACCACGGCAACTCACCAAGCTTCCTTCAACAGCACCTTCCAAACCTGCGACCTCTACCACCTAGAAAGACAAAGGCAGCACCACCTTCAAGTTCCTTGGGTGTGCTTTTGCTAACGCTGTTGGGGAGGGTTTAAGCTAATGTGGCAGGGGGATGGGAACCAAATGAGGTCAGTGGACAGTAAGGAGGTAGTAACTAAAGCCTGTAAGGAACTAGATAATGAAGTCAGCGTGACTAAGGGGAAGAGTAGGCAGGGAGCAGATGATGAACGCAAAGGGAGTGGTGGTCTGAGGTGCATTTGTTTTAATGCAAGAAGTGTAGAAGGTAAGGCAGATGAACTTAGGGCTTGGATTAGTACCTGGGAGTATGATGTTATTGCTATTACTGAGACTTGGTTGAGGGAAGGGCATGATTGGCAACTAAATATCCCAGGATACCGATGCTTCAGGCGGGATAGAGAGGGAGGTAAAAGGGGTGGAGGAGTTGCATTACTGGTCAAAGAGGATATCACAGCTGTGCTGAAGGAAGGCACTATGGAGGACTCGAGCTGTGAGGCAATATGGGCAGAACTAAGAAATAGGAAGGGTGCGGTAACAATGTTGGGGCTGTACTACAGGCCTCCCAACAGCGAGCGTGAGATAGAGGTACAAATATGTAAACAGATTATGGAAAGATGTAGGAGCAACAGGGTGGTGGTGATAGATTTTAATTTTCCCAACATTGACTGGGATTCACTTAGTGTTAGAGGTCTAGATGGAGCAGAATTTGTAAGGAGCATCCAGGAGGGTTTTCTGGAGCAGTATGTAAATAGTCCAACTCGGGAAGGGGCCATACTGGACCTGGTGTTGGGGAATGAGCCCGGCCAGGTGGTTGAAATTTCAGTAGGGGACTACTTTGGGAATAGTGATCACAATTTCGTAAGTTTTAGAATACTCATGGACAAAGACAAGAGTGGTCCTAAAGGAAGAGTGCTAAATTGGGGGAAGGCCAACTATACCAAAATTCGGCAGGAGCTGGGGAATGTAGATTGGGAGCAGCTGTTTGAAGGTAAATCCACATGTGATATGTGGGAGGCTTTTAAAGAGAGGGTGATTAGCATGCAGGAGAGACATGTTCCTGTGAAAATGAAGGATAGAAATGGCAAGATTAGGGAACCATGGATGACAGGTGAAATTGTGAGACTAGCTAAGAGGAAAAAGGAAGCATACATAAGGTCTAGGCGGCTGAAGAAAGACGAAGCTTTGAAAGAATATCGCGATTGTAGGCGCAATCTGAAACGAGGAATTAAGAGCGCTAAAAGGGGTCATGAAATATCTTTAGCAAACAGGGTTAAGGAAAATCCCAAAGTCTTTTATTCATATATAAGGAGCAAGAGGGTAACTAGAGAAAGGATTGGCCCACTCAAGGACAAAGGAGGAAAGTTATGCGTGGAGTCAGAGAAAATGGGTGAGATTCTAAACGAGTACTTTGCATCGGTATTCACCGAGGAGAGGGGCATGACGGATGTTGAGGTTAGGGACAGATGTTTGATTACTCTAGGTCACATAAGGAGGGAGGAAGTGTTGGGTATTCTAAAAGGCATTAAGGTGGACAAGTCCCCAGGTCCGGATGGGATCTATCCCAGGTTACTGTGGGAAGCGAGAGAGGAAATAGTTGGGGCCTTAACAGATATATTTGCAACATCCTTAAACACGGGTGAGGTCCCGGAGGACTGGAGAATTGCTAATGTTGTCCCCTTGCTTAAGAAGGGTAGCAGGGAAAATCCAGGTAATTATAGACCGGTGAGCTTGACGTCAGTGGTAGGGAAGCTGCTGGAGAAGATACTGAGGGATAGGGTCTATTCCCATCTGGAAGAAAATGGGCTTATCAGTGATAGGCAACATGGTTTTGTGCAGGGAAGGTCATGTCTTACCAACTTAGTAGAATTCTTTGAGGAAGTGACAAAGTTGATTGATGAGGGAAGGGCTGTAGATGTCATATACATGGACTTCAGTAAGACGTTTGATAAGGTTCCCCATGGTAGGCTGATGGAGAAAGTGAAGGCGCATGGGGTCCAAGGTGTACTAGCTAGATGGATAAAGAACTGACTGGGCAACAGGAGACAGAGAGTAGCAGTGGAAGGGAGTTTCTCAAAATGGAGACGTGTGACCAGTGGTGTTCCACAGGGATCCGTGCTGGGACCACTGTTGTTTGTGATATACATAAATGATTTGGAGGAAAGTATAGGTGGTCTGATTAGCAAGTTTGCAGACGACACTAAGATTGGTGGAGTAGCAGATAGTGAAGGGGACTGTCAGAGAATACAGCAGAATATAAATAGATTGGAGAGTTGGGCAGAGAAATGGCAGATGGAGTTCAATCAGGGCAAATGCGAGGTGATGCATTTTGGAAGATCCAATTCAAGAGTGAAGTATACAGTAAATGGAAAAGTCCTGGGGAAAATTGATGTACAGAGAGATTTGGGTGTTCAGGTCCATTGTTCCCTGAAGGTGGCAACGCAGGTCAATAGAGTGGTCAAGAAGGCATACGGCATGCTTTCCTTCATCGGACGGGGTATTGAGTACAAGAGTTGGCAGGTCATGTTACAGTTGTATAGGACTTTGGTTCGGCCACATTTGGTATACTGCGTGCAGTTCTGGTCGCCACATTACCAAAAGGATGTGGATGCTTTGGAGAGGGTGCAGAGGAGGTTCACCAGGATGTTGCCTGGTATGGAGGGCGCTAGCTATGAAGAGAGGTTGAGTAGATTAGGATTATTTTCATTAGAAAGACGGAGGTTGAGGGGGGACCTGATTGAGGTGTACAAAATCATGAGAGATATAGACAGGGTGGATAGCAAGAAGCTTTTTCCCAGAGTGGGGGATTCAATTACTAGGGGACACGAGTTCAAAGTGAGAGGGGAAAAGTTTAGGGGGGATATGCGTGGAAAGTTCTTTACGCAGAGGGTGGTGGGTGCCTGGAACGCGTTGCCAGCGGAGGTGGTAGACGTGGGCACGATAGTGTCTTTTAAGATGTATCTAGACAGATACATGAATGGGCAGGAAGTAAAGAGATACAGACCCTTAGAAAATAGGCGACATGTTTAGATAGAGGATCTGGATCGGCGCAGGCTTGGAGGGCCGAAGGGCCTGTTCCTGTGCTGTAATGTTCTTTGTTCCCCTCCAAGCCACACACCATCCTGACTTGGAATAATATCGCCATTCCTTCACTGTTGCTGGGTCAAAATCCTGGAACTCCCTTCTTAACAGCATTGTGGGTACCCACCCCACATGGACTGCAGTGGTTCAAGAAGGCAGCTCACCACCACCTTCTCAAGGATCAGTTAAGGATGGGCAATAAATGCTGACCCTGCCAGCAATGCTCTATCCCCTGAACAAATATAAAAGTCATATTGCAAGCTGTAATCTTTTCTGAGCTGTGGTTAGAGCTGCTTAATAAACACAATGACAAGTAAAAGATTTATGTAGTAGTAATTGGTATGCATTACACTCATTTTGGGGCGTAAGAAAAGCCAATCCAACAGTGGGATGGCCTGTGCCCAATCTGCGATAACATTGGTCCTACTGCTAAACTTGTGCGGCCTTTTTAGACATCCTGGATTGGCGCCATAAGTAGGCAGTAGGCTTCTTAATTATGTAAATTAGGGGCCTAAACACCAGTTGGATGGATGCTGTTACTACCAGTTGAGAAAGGGGTCTAGGGGTCCCTTTTCGCCTTCACCTGGTCTTATTGTAACAGGGTTTATGTTTTAAACACACTGTGTTATGAGCTTCCCCTTGGTGAATCCTTATTCACCGCTTTCCAATTATAAGGCAAAGAAATGAGCACACCAGGTTTTCTTAGGTTTAAAGAAGAAAAGTGAAATTTATTCAAACTTAAACTCTAATCCGGTTAACGCCTACAGATACACGCCACGCCCCACGCTAACATGCATAAGCGATACACACATGCAAATAGAGACAGAAAACAGCAGATGAAAAAAATAGAGAGGTTTGAGGCAATATCAGAAGAGTTTCTTGTTACTGTGCTTCCAGCTCACTGTAGTCCTTTTGTAGGTAGTTCTTACTTTTCATTGGGGCCCACAATTCTTCTTAAACCTTGTTCACTGTAGGAGACTTTTCTCTCTTGGGGTTCATGTGGCTTCAATGGGTTTTCAATTCCGTGAGAAAGCGATGGGAGCAGACAGGAGAGAGATGTTCTCAGTCCAGGAGCCAAGAGCTTTCTCAGTTCAAATTCAAAACTCCAACAGCCAGTTAGTCATGTGACTAAACTAGTCTGACCTCTTCTGTGTATTGGGGAAGCAGGGACTGGTTCCTTTGTTCCAACACTGTCTGCTAGTATGCAAAAAAGGTCTTTCCGGCGAGGGGCCTGGCAATTCCTTGTGATAGGCCCTCTTTTCTTCCCAGCAACAATTTTAAGTTTTAATGTTCATGTGGCGAAATAATGTGTGCCTCATTCTTGGCAGGTGGGAGCCTGCATGACAATTCCATCAGGAGATTTGTTGGCTCTGAGCAATGCAGGGTTCATGTGTAGGAATGCTACCCCGACTCTTCAAGAGTTTCTCCCATCCTGCCCTCTGTAGCCGGCTCCAAAGAGAAATGAGAGTGCTTAATGGAGCTAGTTTTCTTATTTTTACATATGATTCTTTTATCCTTTTGCATTTAATAGTAACACAGAATAACATGAAACGAAAGTGCACTCGTACCAGAGTTTTACAAGGTTTAAAAGTGAGAAGATTATAAAGCCAACACTTACATACACTTGTGCGGTGGGTACTGCTGCCTTTGACTTGACTACAGCGTTTAGATCCGACATTCGTTTGTTCATTTGATACTGCAGCATTTCTACCTGTTTAGCGCATGTGACAATTTCAGTCTGCAGAAGAAAGAAGCGCCACACAAAATTAATAAAAAGCAGGCAATAACCCCTGACCTATTGTACTTCTACACGTACACTGAACAAGCTGCAGGATAGGCTATGGGGAGATTTTCGGTTTTGGTAGAGTATCAGGCAGGTGGGTGGAGCATGTGTGCGTGCCCTCCACCTGCAAGGCTCAGTGTGAGGTTCATGCCATTTTCAATGCTTGACATTGTTTTCACAGGATGTTGACAATGCAAAAGGTTCCTCCTGAAGGTAGCTTGCCAATCTACAGAATGGGAAATCCAGCAGGGCAGTTGGTTTTGAAGGACAGGCAGCAACACTCTAAAAAGGGAGAGGTGTCATAGAGTCAAAGAGTTAGACAGCACAGAAACAGGCCCTTCAGCCCATCGTGTCTGTGCCGGCCATCAAGTACCTAGCTATTCTAATCCCATTTTCCAGAACTTGGCCCGTAGCCTTGTATACTCTTCAGAAGGGCGGGAAAAAGAGTGGAATGGCTATAGTCATCGGGGATTCGATTGTAAGGGGAGTAGATAGGCGGTTCTGTGGTCGAAAACGAGACTCCCGAATGGTATGTTGCCTCCCAGGTACACGGGTCAGGGATGTCTCAGATCGGCTGCAGAACATTCTGAAGGGGGAGGGTGAACAGCCAGTTGTCGTTGTGCACATAGGCACCAACGATATAGGTAAAAAAACGGGATGAGGTCCTACAAGCAGAATTTAGGGAGTTAGGAGCCAAGTTAAAAAGTAGGACCTCCGAGGTAGTAATCTCAGGATTGCTACCAGTGCCACGTGATAGTCAGAGTAGAAATGAAAGAATAGTCAGGATGAATGCGTGGCTTGAGAGATGGTGCAGGAGGGAGGGGTTCAGATTTTTGGGACATTGTGACTGGTTCTGGGGGAGGTGGGACTATTACAAATTGGACGGTCTACACCTGGGCCGGACTGGAACCAATGTCCTTGGGGGTGCTTTTGCTAACGCTGTTGGGGAGGGTTTAAACTAATGTGGCAGGGGGATGGGAACCAAATGAGGTTAGTGGAGAGTAAGGATGTAGTAACTAAAGCCTGTAAGGAACTAGATAATGAAGTCAGCGTGACTAAGGGAAAGAGTAGGCAGGGAGCAGATGATGAAAGCAAAGGGACTGGTGGTCTGAGGTGTATTTGTTTTAATGCAAGAAGTGTAGTAGGTAAGGCAGATGAACTTAGGGCTTGGATTAGTACCTGGGAGTATGATGTTTTTGCTATTACTGAGACTTGGTTAAGGGAAGGGCATGATTGGCAACTAAATATCCCAGGATACCGATGCTTCAGGCGGGATAGAGAGGGAGGTAAAAGGGGTGGAGGAGTTGCATTACTGGTCAAAGAGGATATCACAGCTGTGCTGAAGGAAGGCACTATGGAGGACTCGAGCTGTGAGGCAATATGGGCAGAACTCAGAAATAGGAAGGGTGCGGTAACAATGTTGGGGCTGTACTACAGGCCTCCCAACAGCGAGCGTGAGATAGAGGTACAAATATGTAAACAGATTATGGAAAGCTGTAGGAGCAACAGGATGGTGGTGATAGGAGATTTTAATTTTCCCAACATTGACTGGGATTCACTTAATGTTCGAGGTCTAGATGGAGCAGAATTTGTCAGGAGCATCCAGGAGGGTTTTCTAGAGCAGTATGTAAATAGTCCAACTCGGGAAGGGGCCATACTGGACCTGCTGTTGGGAAATGAGCCGGGCCAGGTGGTTGACGTTTCAGTAGGGGACTACTTTGGGAATAGTGATCACAATTCCGTAAGTTTTAGAATACTCATGGACAAAGACGAGAGTGGTCCTAAAGGAAGAGTGCTAAATTGGGGGAAGGCCAACTATACCAAAATTCGGCAGGAGCTGGGGAATGTAGATTGGGAGCAGCTGTTTGAAGGTAAATCCACTTTTGATATGTGGGAGGCTTTTAAAGAGAGGTTGATTAGCATGCAGGAGAGACATGTTCCTGTGAAAATGAGGGGTAGAAATGGCAAGATTAGGGAACCATGGATGACAGGTGAAATTGTGAGACTAGCTAAGAGGAAAAAGGAAGCACACATAAGGTCTAGGCGGCTGAAGAAAGACGAAGCTTTGAAAGAATATCGGGATTGTAGGCGCAATCTGAAACGAGGAATTAAGAGGGCTAAAAGGGGTCATGAAATATCTTTAGCAAACAGGGTTAAGGAAAATCCCAAAGCCTTTTATTCATATATAAGGAGCAAGAGGGTAACTAGAGAAAGGATTGGCCCACTCAAGGACAAAGGAGGAAAGTTATGCGTGGAGTCAGAGAAAATGGGTGAGATTCTAAACGAGTACTTTGCATCGGTATTCACCGAGGAGAGGGACATGACGGATGTTGAGGTTAGGAACAGATGTTTGATTACTCTAGGTCAGGTCGGCATAAGGAGGGAGGAAGTGTTGGGTATTCTAAAAGGCATTAAGGTGTCCAAGTCCCCAGGTCCGGATGGGATCTATCCCAGGTTACTGTGGGAAGCGAGAGAGGAAATAGTTGGGGCCTTAACAGATATATTTGCAACATCCTTAAACACGGGTGAGGTCCCAGAGGACTGGAGAATTGCTAATGTTGTCCCCTTGCTTAAGAAGGGTAGCAGGGAAAATCCAGATAATTATAGACCGGTGAGCTTGACGTCAGTGGTAGGGAAGCTGCTGGAGAAGATACTGAGGGATAGGGTCTATTCCCATCTGGAAGAAAATGGGCTTATCAGTGATAGGCAACATGGTTTTGTGCAGGGAAGGTCATGTCTTACCAACTTAATAGAATTCTTTGAGGAAGTGACAAAGTTGATTGATGAGGGAAGGGCTGTAGATGTCATATACATGGACTTCAGTAAGGCGTTTGATAAGGTTCCCCATGGTAGGCTGATGGAGAAAGTGAAGGCGCATGGGGTCCAAGGTGTACTAGCTAGATGGATAAAGAACTGGCTGGGCAACAGGAGACAGAGAGTAGCAGTGGAAGGGAGTTTCTCAAAATGGAGACGTGTGACCAGTGGTGTTCCACAGGGATCCGTGCTGGGACCACTGTTGTTTGTGATATACATAAATGATTTGGAGGAAAGTATAGGTGGTCTGATTAGCAAGTTTGCAGACGACACTAAGATTGGTGGAGTAGCAGATACTGAAGGGGACTGTCAGAGAATACAGCAGAATATAGATAGACTGGAGAGTTGGGCAGAGAAATGGCAGATGGAGTTCAATCAGGGCAAATGCGAGGTGATGCATTTTGGAAGATCCAATTCAAGAGTGAAGTATACAGTAAATGGAAAAGTCCTGGGGAAAATTGATGTACAGAGAGATTTGGGTGTTCAGGTCCATTGTTCCCTGAAGGTGGCAACGCAGGTCAATAGAGTGGTCAAGAAGGCATACGGCATGCTTTCCTTCATCGGACGGGGTATCGAGTACAAGAGTTGGCAGGTCATGTTACAGTTGTATAGGACTTTGGTTCGGCCACATTTGGAATACTGCGTGCAGTTCTGGTCGCCACATTACGAAAAAGATGTGGATGCTTTGGAGAGGGTGCAGAGGAGGTTCACCAGGATGTTGCCTGGTATGGAGGGCGCTAGCTGTGAAGAGAGGTTGAGTAGATTAGGATTATTTTCATTAGAAAGACGGAGGTTGAGGGGGGACCTGATTGAGGTGTACAAAATCATGAGAGATATAGACAGGGTGGATAGCAAGAAGCTTTTTCCCAGAGTGGGGGATTCAATTACAAGGGGACACGAGTTCAAAGTGAAAGGGGAAAAGTTTAGGGGGGATATGCGTGGAAAGTTCTTTACACAGAGGGTGGTGGGTGCCTGGAACGCATTACCAGCGGAGGTGGTAGACGCGGGCACGATAGCGTCTTTTAAGATGTATCTAGACAGATACATGAATGGGCTGGAAGTAAAGAGATACAGACCCTTAGAAAATAGGCGACAGGTTTAGATAGAGGATTTGGATCGGCATAGGCTTGGAGGGCCGAAGGGCCTGTTCCTGTGCTGTAATTTTCTTTGTTCTTTGTTCTATACTACGGCGTTTCAAGTGCTCATCGAAATACTTCTTAAATGTTGTGAGGGTTCCTGCCTCTACCACCTCTTCAGGCAGTGTGTTCCAGATTCCAACCACACTCTGGGTGAAAAATCTTTTCCTCAAATCCACTCTAAACCTCCTGCACCTTACCTTAAATCTATGCCACCTGGTTATTGACCCCTCCGCTAAGGGAAAAAGTTTCTTCCTATCTAACCTATCAATGCCCCTCATAATTTTGTATACCTCAATCATATCTCCCCTCAGCCTTCTCTGCTCTTCGGAAAACAACCCTAGCCCTTTCAGTCTCTCTTCATAGCAGAAATGCCTCAGTCCAGGCAACATCCTGGTCAATCTCCTCTGCACCCTCTCCAGGGCAATCACATCCTTCCTATAGTGTGGTGCCTAGAACTGTACACAGTACTCCAGCTGTGGTCTAACTAGTGTTTTACACAACTCCAGCATAACCTCCCTGCTCTTATATTCTATGCCTTGGCTAATAAAGGCAAATATCCCATATGCTTTCCTAACCACCTTGCGTACCTGTGCTGCTGCCTTCAGTGATCTATGGACAAGTACACCAAGGTCCCTCAGACCCTCTGTACTTCCTAGGGTCCTACCATCCATTGTATATTCCCTTGCCTTGTTAATCCTCCCAAAATGCCTCACCTCACACTTCTCAGGATTAAATTCCATTTGCCACTGCTCTGCCCATCTTACCAGCCCATCTATATCATCCTGTAATCTAAGGCTTTCCTCCTCACTATTTACAACACCACCAATTTTCATGTCATCTGCGAACTTACTGATCATACCTCCTATATTCACGTCTAAATCATTAATGTACACTACAAACAGCAAGGGTCCCAGCACCGATCCCTGCGGTACACCACTGGTCACAATGGTACCACATTCGCTGTCCTCCAGTCCTCTGGTACCTCTCCTGTGGCCAGAGACGATTTGAAAATTTGTGTCAGAGCCCCTGCAATCTCCTCCCTTGCCTCACATAACAGCCTGGGCCTGGGGATTTATCCACTTTTAAGCCCGCTAAAACTGCTAATACTTCCTCCCTTTCAATGTGTTGCAAGTGAATGGAACCATCGGTTTTGAACAGCAGGCAAGATTTTTCCCATACTTCCAGAAGATTGGACATGCATAAAATAGCTGACCAAACCTGAACAGCTTTCCCTGACTGCAGCTTGAGGATCCCTTTAAAGAATACTCAAAATAGTGGCCTATTATGGCTGCCATATGAGGGGTGGAACTAGATAGGAACATAGGAAATAGGAGCAGGAGAAGGCCATTTGGCCCCTCGAGCCCACTTCGCCATTCAACTAGATCATGGCTGATCTACCTCAACGTTCTTTTCCTGCACTATCCCCATCTCCCTTGATTATCTTTAATAGATAGGAGCTTAAGTGAGGAGAAAGTGCCAAATGAATTGGGGTAGAAACCACAGTGTAATTTGGTGATAAGGGGCACAGGAAATGGTGGAAAGTTTATTCAGGTGGGGAGGCTTTAATAAGGGGCAAGGTGTTGCCACCTGTGAGCTAGATTTTTGTCAAAACCATGATGCTTCGTGGAATCAGACAGAATAAGACTATAGTTGACAAGGACCTTGGGCACAAGCGACGGACATTTTGGAGGAAATGCAGGTGGGATGTTTTATTAAAAATAAAAAAAGTAAAAGATTTGAGGTTTAAAATTATTTAGAGTATACAGAAAACTGCCATTTTTGTTGCTTAGAGGAGAATAGTAAAAAAGAATAATTGGGAAATGGCACAGCAGAGTAAGCACATAAAGTTTTATAATTTCTTTATTTTTGGCTTAAATTGTATATTCATTTCCTTTAGTCCATCTCAACAGTGTTAGAGCGGGACCTCCCCTCACTCTGCCCCGACCCCGGCCCAGTTTCCTGGATCAAAGGTAATTATGCATTCATAGTGGATTCCCAGTCGGCAAGCAAGAGTCTGCCAGTGCCACATCTCTGCCAAGAGGTTCCCAGGCCTTTCACAGGTTCAAGAAAAGACTCTGCAGCAAGATATCCAACTCCAGTGGGAGGCTGCTGAAGCCATGAGACTTTTCAAAAGACTTCTGGTGAGAATACTGTTGAAACCTTTTATGGGTGGAATGGGTACAATTCCTGGAGTAGCCCAGAAACACACCCTACACAAACTCAGTCCCTTGATATGGGGAGGTGGGAGAACGAATTGTCCTTTCCACTTCCAGTGGAAAATGGCAACCAAGAAATAGGTTGGAATAGCAGGAAATTAATTTCTGTCCCAAATTTCAGCCATTGGCAGCAGTCCACCCACTTTTTGCTTGAGGCCCAGACCAGAATTTCCAGCCCAAAAGTTTTTCCAAAAGATACGATAGATCATTTTAGACAGAGAGAGGGAGACAGCGAGAAAGACAAAGAGAGAGAAAGAAAAAAACTTTGCATTGCTTTCCATTTAAAACTAAAAATATGAAAGTATATTTCTTCAGTTGCAACAGCAATAATATTTATTTGTTTATTTATTTAGAGATACAGCACTGAAACAGGCCCTTCGGCCCACCGAGTCTGTGCCGACCAACAACCACCCATTTATACTAACCCTACAGTAATCCCATATTTCCTACCTACACTAGGGGCAATTTACAACAGCCAATTTACCTATCACCTGCAAGTCTTTGGCAGTGGGAGGAAACCGGAGCACCCGGCGAAAACCCACATGGTCTTATTTTCCTACCATAATAATGCGTAGAAAGACCTCATGCTGCCTCACGTTGTATAAAGCCTCCTTCAGTTTATCATGCAACCCATCTTCCTCGTAGCATTGTTCACGACTTTTCTCCAGTCTCTCGATAATAGCTGTGTAGTGGTAGATTAGCTGTTGAGTGGCTTGTAGCTCAGACTCAACATTTTGTTTGGTTGCTGGTACAGCTTCATTTAGAATGGCAGGCACTGTGTTTGCAAATGTATTTCAATTACACAAAAGCAATGTCAGATAACCATAGGCAGTATTTAAAATACAGTAACGACTTGGAGGTAAATTACAGGCTAACCGAAATACCCAACGTTGAAGTTAAAACAGATGCAAGAGTCTTAGTGGACTCGCCACTCAACACATTGAACCATTGCACAGCAGAAATTAGAATTTTATAGCATGGAAGGAGGCCATTCAGCCTATCTGTTCTGGCTCTCTGAAAGAGCTATCAACAGTCTCATTCTTCCATCCTTTCACATTTTGTTTTTTCAAATATTTATTCATTTCCCTTTTATAATTTCTTATTGGTTTCTGTTTCGGATGGGAAATTCCATGTCCTAATAATTGTCTGTGTAAAAGTAGTTAAAAACTTCTTAACTTCTCCCTGAAGCACGACCACCATTTTGGTCTTGTTAACTCTTGGCATCCTATTTGACACTGAGCTGAGCTACAGATCCCATACCCTCTCTGTCACCAAGATCGCCTACTTCCACCTCCATGACTTTGCCTGTTTCCACCTCGGCTCAGAATATCTGTTGTTGAAACTCTCATCCATACCTTTATCACCTCTAGATTCAACCATTCCAATGCTCTCCTGGCCCACGTCCTACCTTGCACTGTCTGTAAACTTGAGCTCATCTAAAATTCTGCTGCCTGTATCCTAACTCACAGCAAGTTCCGTTCACTCATCACCCCTGTGCTCACTGACCTACACTGGCTCCCGGTAGGGCAACACCGCAATTTAAAAATTCTCATCCTTTTTACAAATTGCTCCAAGGCTTTGACGCTCCCCACCTCTATAACCTCCTCCAGCATTACAACCCTCCAAGATCTCAGTGCTCCTCCAATTCTGACCTCTTGCACATCCCTGATTTTCTTCGTTCCACCAATAGCAAACGTGTCTTCAGCTGCTTAGGCCCTTCCCTCCAGTATCCCTTCCTAAACCGCTCCAACTTTACTCCTTTAAGATGCTGTTTAAAACGTATCTCTTTGACCAAACCTTTATCCTAATATCTACTTATGTGGCTTTGCATCAAATTTTGATGGATAATGAATCTGTGAATTGTCTTAGGACATTTTATTTTACATTAAAGGTGCAATATAAATGCAAGTTGTTGCTGTGTACAGTTAAAGTTATTGTTTGTGTGTAAACTTAAATGTATGGTCATTCCAGTTATTTGCAAACCTGAAGATTTTTTTAAAAACCACTATGATTAACATATATGAGTTACAAGTTACACACAATGGTTGCAATTTACCACCCCTCTCCCGCCCTTCTGGGAGTGGGCTAGGAGGCGGGGGGGGGGGGGACATAAAATAGGGTGGGAGACCAGGGATGCTGTGCCCATCACTTACCCGTCCCTGCTGCTATTTTATCAGTGATGGGGAAGGTCGCAAACAGCCCGCCCACCCTTAGGCTAATTGAGGCCTTTAAGTGGCCAATTAATGAACACTTAAAGGCCTATTCCCGCCATTGCTGGTATTTTACCAGCGGCCGGCAGGCACTTCGGTACCTGAGGAGGCCACCTAGTAATACCTCGCAGCCTCCTTGCGGGCTGGGAGGTCGCCCTCCTGATTAGGCACCCTTTGCCCCACAGAGGGCCCCCCCCCCCCAGCAGCATGGGCCGCCCCGGTAAAACAACCCCCCTGACCCCTACCCTGTTCTCTGACCCACCCCCATCTGGCCGGTGCCCAGCCAATTGTTCTCGGCAAGACCTGACCCCCACATACCTCTTTGATTGGCAATGTCCATTATCTTCTTGTTGCTGGGTGCAGTACCAGCAGTGACCACTGCTCCCAGTGGCACTACTGGGACTGAGGAATTGCTGGCCCTCTGATTGGCCAGCAGCTCTTGGAAATGAGACTTCCTGCCTTAGAGGGGTGTAAGCCCTGACCGAGGCCAATTAAGGGCCTGAGCCACACAAAATAGGAGCGTGACTTTCAGGTCCAGCGGAGGTGGGCTCGCCCCCAACTTTCCAGCCGGTGGGTGGGGCCACCACCTCACTGTTAAATTCCAGCCAATAAATTTTTATTAGACAAAGGTATGAATGGATATATTGCAAAGGCGGGTAAATGGAACTGAGGTACAGAGTAACCATGTCCTAAGTGAAAGGCGGCACAGGATCGACAAGCTGAATGGACTAGAGCTCACTATTTTTGTTCTTTATTCATTTATGGGATGTGGGCATCACTGGAAAAGTCAGCATTTGTTGCCCATCCCTAACTGGCCTTAAGAAGGTGCTGGTGTGCTGCTTTCTTGAACCACTACAGTCTGCATGGTGAAAATATTCTCACATATCCCTTTCACATATAAGCAAGAAAACATTATTAGAGAAAATAATGGCACTAAAGACCCCAGGACCTGATGGTTTCCACCCGAGGGCTTTAAAGGAAGTAGCGGCGGAAATTTCAGATGCTTTTGGACTGGAGGGAGGTATACAATGGAGTTCCTCCGGGTACAGTGCTCGGATGACTACTGTTTTAGATATACCTCAATGACTTGGACTTGGAGGTACAGAGCAGAATTTCAAAAATTGCAGATGGCACAAAACTTGGAAGTGTAGTAAGCAGCGAGGAAGATAGTAACAGACTTCAAGGGGACATTGACAGGCTGGTGGAATGGGCAATCACATGGAAGATGGATTTCAGCGCAGTAAATTTAAAGTAATACATTTTGTTAGGGAGTATGAGGAGAGATAATGCAAGTTAAATGGTACAATTTTTAAAGGGGGTGCAAGTACAGAGAGATCTGGTGGTGTTTGTGGACAGATCTTTGAAGACAGCAAGAACGTTAACAAAGCAGCTAACAAAGCACATGGAATCCTGGGCTTTATAAATAGAGGCATAGAATATAAAATATTAGTTCAGCCTCAGCTGGAGTATAGGGCTGGATTTTGTGCAGGAGACGGGGATCCCCCGTCCAGAAGGCCCCGGCAAAGTGGGGGGGGGGGGAGTGGGCATTCATTCCAGGGGAAGGGGGGTTCCTGGGATGTGCAGTGGTTCCTGATGTCAGCCTATTCCCACCCCCCCCCTCCCCCCAGGAAGATCGGGAACGGCAATCCCGGCATCAGATTCCGTAGTGGCTGCTGCCGCTCCAATTCTCCGGCACCCCCCGCCACGGAATCCGACGTCGTGCTGGGAACAAAATCCAGCCCTATGTGTTCAATTCTAGGCACCACATTTTAGGCTTTGGGAAGATTACAGAAGAGATTTACAAGAATGGTTCCAGGAATGAGGAATGACAGTTGCATGGCTAGACTGGGGAAGCTGGGGTTATTCTCCTTACAGCAGAGAAGACTAAGAGGAGTTCTGACAATAGGTCATTGACCTGAAACATTAACTCTGTTTCTCTCTCCACAGATGCTGCCAGACCTGCTGAGTATTTGCAAATATAACTTCATTATTTAAGACAGGACAGAGCAAGGAACCAGGAACATATCGACCTGTTAGTCTAACATCTGCTGTGGGCAAGGTATTGGAATTTATAATTAAAGACAGAGTGACTAAGCACTTGGAGAAATTTAAGCTGATTAGAGACAGCCAACTTAGATTTGTAAAAGATAGGTCATACCTGATGAACATAATTGACTTTTTTTGAGAAAGTAACTGAAGTAGTAGATAGGGAAATGTCACTAGATGTCACTTATCAGGACTTCTAGTGGCATTCCATAAAGTTCTGCATAAGAAACTGTTAGCTAAAATGTAATTGAAGGCAAATTATTGGCTTGGTTAGGAGATTGGTTTAGGTGGCAAAAGACAGAGAATGGGTAATGGGTTTGTACTCAAATCGGAAGGAAGTGACGAGTGTCCCATAAGGTTCTGTGCTTCAACCTCAGTTATTCACTACATTTATTTGATAACACAATAGGAAATCATATTTGATGTTCAAATTTGCCGTTGACACAAGGATTGGCAGTAAAGTAATGCAGACGTGAGCATAAGATTACAAAAAACAGCCATTGATAGGCTAAGTGAGTGGGCAAAACTGTGCAGATGGATTTCCATGCTCGATGGATTTCAGTGTGAGCTCATCCATTTCAGACCAAAAAGTACAGATCTGAGTATTTTTTAAAAATAGTGAAAAGCTGGGAACAATGGGGGTCCAAAGATATTTAGGGGTCCATGTGCACAGATCGCTAAAATGGTACAAAAAATAATCATAAAAACTAATGGAATGTTAGCCTTTATTTTTTTCCAAAAATATACTTTATTCATAAAATTTGTTTAAAAAAATACATTATAAAGCAATTCAAATTGGACATTTCATAAAGTGCAATAAAGATCAGATCCTTTCAATGCAGAATGAGATGCCTCACAAGTCTTCCCATTCCAGTTTATATTTACACCATTCATTTTTGCCGGCCTTTATATAATTAGAGACCTAGAATATAATGGGGAGGAAGTTTTGCTCCAGCTATACAAAACCCTGCTAACACTACATCTGGAGTACTCTGTACAGTCCTAGGGACTGCACCATATTGGCCTTGGAAAGAGTGGAGTGCAGATTCACCAGAACATTACTGGGGCTCCAACAGTTATATTATGAGGAGAGATAACATAAAATAGGCTTGAATTTCCATGAATACAGAAGGTTTGTGATTGATTTGATTGAGGACTATGGGATTTTAAAAGGAATGATGGGCTAGATAGAGGGAAACTATATCTGCAGGTGGGGGAGTTTAGAACAAGGGGTCATAACCTTAAATTGGAGCCTGACTGTTCACGCAAAGGATGGTAAAGTGTAGAACTCATTCCCAAAAAAAGCAGATGCTAGTTCAATTCATAATTTAAAATCTGAGATTGATAGGTTTTGCTAGACAAGGGTATGAAAGATATGGAGCCAAGACAGTTGGATGGAATTAGGATGCAGATCAACCATGATCTCATTGAATGACAGAACAGGGTCAAGGGGCTGAATGGCTTACTCCTGTTCCTATGTTACTATCACTGGGCTCAGCTGAAGTAACAAAATATACAAATGGCAGCTTAATTGTGGGAAATTAGTAGTAAAAACAGCAGTGCCTGAAAATAATAGGATATATGTTGCTCCACACAATTCCAGCACAAAACCTCACGAGATACAAGTGTGGATCAGAGAATCAGGGATGGAAGTGAGCGCTCAAAATTTGTCAAGCCCCTGATTTTAATCATTTTGGCCGATTCTCCAAATCACTTACACATTGAGCGAGACCCTCTGTTAACAAGCCTCACTTTGAAATGTTTATCCTGGTATGCACAAGTGCTATTAACTAAAAGGTCTAAAATGGATTTGATCATGCATTTACTAAAAATGTCTTGGCTGCTGATGAAAAGTGTGCAATTAGAATGGCAGCGTGTAGGAGCACATTGGTAACATCGCATTAATTGCTCTATTGCTATTTTAACCTCTTGCACGCTCTATTCAGTTCAGGTAGGTAGGGTTAAAATTGAGGCTAATATCTCATCTTTCTTCTAGGCACCCTGCATCTTTCTGATCTAAACAGTGACTTTAGATCCAGGTTTCCATTTTCATCAATTTTATTATAATGTCCTCACCCCTCACCTCCTTAACTCTCACTTCACACAAGCACAAGTTTTGAATCATTAATGTGTTAATTGTTAACTAATTGTTGTAGTTGTTTATTTCTATTACTTGATTTTGATGATCTGTAACAGGATTCCACTGATACTTCCCTTTATGTCTTTCATTAATATGCCTGGTGGCGGTAGTGGCTCAGTTGGTAGCACTCTTGCCTCTGCGTCATAAGTCTGTACATTCAAGTCCCACTTCAGAGCCTCAAGCACAAATCTAGGCTGACACTGCAGTGCACTACTGAGGAAGTACTGCACTGCGGAGGTGCTGTCTTTCAGATGAGACCTTAAACCTAGGCCCAGCCCACTCTCTAAGGTGGACCTAAAAGATCCATGGCACTATTTCTAAGAAGAGAAGTGGAGTTATCCCTGGTGTCCTGGCCAATATTTATCCCTCAACCAACATCACAACAAAAAATGAACTGGTCATCATCACATTACTGTTTGTGGGACTTTGTTGTACGTAAATTGGATTGAACTTATGATTAAGAACTCCATTGTCAGCAGGTTTCGGAACCTGCCCTTTGGTTTTTCTGATCAACTCATATCCCTACGACTACCAATCCAGGAAAACCAGTTTGCCACCATTATCAGCATATATGCTTGTACCCTACTACCTGATATAGTAACCAAAGAAGGCGTCTACCGTGACCTGCACAACCTTCTATTTAAAGGTTGACTCCAAGAATAAGCTCATCTTACATGGAGATTTCATTGGCAAGGTGTCTTGGGCAGACATGGCATTAGCAACTGTAACGATAATGGTCAACTTTTGTTGGAATTCTGCACAGAGCATGAACTCAACATCACTAATTCTCTATTCCAGCAGAAAGCCAGATTTAAGACCACCTGGAGGTATCCACGCTCAAAGCACTGGCACCTCTTGGATTATATTCTGGTGGGCCAATGTAACATACAGGACGTACTACAAACCAGCGTTATGCCCAGTGGTGACTGTTACACCGACCACAGGCTGGTTTGAGCTAACGTTGTCTTCAGAATCAAACCATCACCCAAAAGGAAGGGCCTGCAAACAAGGAAAACTACAAGTCCATAGACTGTATGTACCAGATGCAAAAGCAGTTTTCCAGAGCAAGCTTGAAGACAGGCTCCACAGTGAACCAATTCCAGGCAGTGATATTAACCCAGCAGAGCAGTGGGAACAGTTGAAATCCTACAAGACACAACTGCAGAAGTGGTTGGCTTTTCAACCATAAGAAACCAAAATTGGTTTGATGAAAATGATATGAAGATTCAAGGTGAGTGTATTTAAATTTATTCATTTACATATGTAGATGCAGGACCCGTCACCCGGTGGTGGGGGGGCCACCACGGAGCCTTGCCGCCGCCAGGAGGATTGGGCCCAGCCCACCCAGCGGCCAGCTCCATGGCGGGCCTCTGCCCGGAACGATCTTCCAGCCTCCCCACCACAGAGCCCGACATCAGGAGCTCGGTAAAATCCAGCCCATTAACTCTGTTTCTCTCTCCACAGATGTTGCCAGACCTGCTGAGTATTTCTAGTACTCTGTTTTTATTTCAGATTTCCAGCAACTGCAGTATTTTGCTATTATTTACGTTTAATGTTACCTTTGACTTTCAGATTCTGACTGACCTTTTCTAGCATATTCTGATTGTAACAAACTTCCTTCGAATCACTAATATTTTTGATTTAAGATTTCACTAAAGCTGCTAATTTGAATTACTGCAGTGCATCTTGTAGATGGTACACATTGATGCTACCGTGCGCTAGTGGTGGAGGAAGTGAATGTTTAAGGCGATGGATAGGGTGCTGAACAAGCATGGATGCTGTCGAGTTTCATGAGTGTTGTTGAAGCTGCACCCACCCAGGCAAGTATTCCATCATGCTCCTGATTGGTACTTTATAGATGGGAGGGGAGTCATTCACTGCAGAATACCCAGCCTCTGACTTGCTGTTGTAGCTACAGTATTTATGTGGCTGGTCCAGTTAAGTTTTTGGTCAAAGGTGGCCCCCAGGAAGTTGATAGTGGAGGATTAGATGATGGTAATGCCATTGAATGGCAAGGGTAGTTAGTTAAATTCTCTCTTGTTGGAGATGGTCATTGCCTGGCACTTGTTTGGGGAAAATACTACTTGCCACTTATTAGCCCAAGCCTGAATATTGTCCAAGACTTGCTGCCTGCAGGCACGAACTGTTTCATTATGTAGGGAATTGCAAATGGAACTGAACACTATGAAATCATCAGTGAGCATCCCCACTTCTGACCATATGTTGGAGGGAAGGTCATTGATGAAGCAGTTGAAGATGGTTAGGCTTAGGACACTGCCCTCAAGAACTCCTGCAGTGATGTCCTGGGGCTGAGATGATTGACCTCCAACTACCACAACCATCCTCCTTTGTGCTAGGTATTATGTTACAGTAGCATAGAAAGGAATTTCACACAGAAATTGTATAAAGCGTTTATCCAGTAATATTCAAAGAGCTTAATTTAAAAGGAATTTTTTTTCACTTAACAGTCAAATCTAGAAACCTAAATAAGGAGCCACAAGGTGTTTCGAAATCTGTTCTGCAATACTTACAGTCATCAATGCCCTCGCCACCCTTCTTACAGTTCTTGTTAAATAGACGAATGCCAGTGACAATCATGCTTAACTCATTCAGTTGTCGTTCCTTGTCCTTTTTTGTGAGGGCAAGAAAGGTACCCAGTTCCGACTGTGGAAAGACACTTTGCAGAGCAGCTAAGGCAAAGAAAACAGAGAGGGAAAAACAAAAGAAACGGGCATCATGTCGTAGTCAAAAATGTAAATGTGATAATCTTGCAAATAAGCAGTACCTCCTCCCGCATAACCCGCTATCTCATAAATGTTAAATATTTGTAATTTTGCAGTGAATTTTTTCCCCAGGAAAACTAGGATTTTATAATGGTATAGTTCACATTGAAACTTTCAGCATATTATGTTTTGATAACTCTGGAAAAACAATACCCATTTCAGTGGAACACCATTACACAATGCACCATTACCTGCAGTAGATTGTCAGTCACATCCAGCAAAGTTCAATGTATAAAACAAATAATAGGTAGTAGAGCAAATCTGTAAGGCAGGAATCTAATCTCAAGAGTTCTGATGACTTTTGCAAATCATTTAATTCTTGAAAGCAATTTCTGAACCACAAAATAAGATTACAGCTTTGTAGTCTCTACTGAATGGCAACTTAATTCCACAGTCTGCTCAAATATAAGAAGCTGACCACTTATCAAAGATGTTTGTAGAAAAAGATAATACACACTAGCCTAAACATTATTTCCCGCTTTTGTACTAATTCATATATTTAATTGGTTGCACAAACAAGGATTTTAAGTGCATGATTTATAAAATTGTACAATTATGATATTATTGTAAACCAGAAATGGTAATATAAAACTCGACATTGTAAAAGCAAGAAAGTGGGTGGAATTCATTATTGGAATTGGAAACAGGTAATGTGTTACATTTTTATATGATGTTACAGACAAATAGGAAATGGTGTGAGTGATTCCACTTTTTACCTCTCAACTGACCACAGATAGTGTTTTAAAAAGCGTTTTAGTCCCTGAGCATTTTAAGGGTCAAATAAATAGACAAATGACAGGTTTTCTTGTTGGTTAAAAAAAGATAAATATTTACTCTTCATACAATAATCAAAAAATGTTCGTGACTTCACCCACTCACGCATTCATTCACATACACATACACAAGAAAAGATAGAGTACAGGGTAGCGTGCAATTTCTGAGCCACAAAATAAGATTACAGCCTAGCAGTCTCTACTGAATGACAACTTAATTCCACAGTCAGCTCAAATATACGAAGCTGACCACTTGTCAAAGATGTTAGAGTCCAATTGTTGTAAAATAGGTCGTTGTTTTAAAAAACCTTTAGAAACTTTTCAGGAGGAAATCTTTAACTTGAAAAGGATGAAATATCGCGATTTCCTTGTCGCTAAGCCTCAATCTGAAGTCGATGGTGGAAATCCTGGTTCACTTTCACAGATGGGGGAATTCCAAAGTCATCTTGCAATTTCTCTGCTGCAGTAGTTAAACATGTAATCAGCAAGGATCCTGCATAGCTGAAATTGTCTCTCAACTGTCCTGGCTGGAAAAGTCCTTCTCTTGCTTTTCTGCCTCTCTCTCTCCCCAGAGAGATACCTTTTAAGGTAGAAACCTGTCAGGTTGGGATGTTGTTCAGGTGACTGAGGGCTCTCTCCCTGGGGTAATTCATACAATGTTCCAGGATATGGGAACCATTGTTACATGATGGCATCTAAACGTGGTCCATTCTGCCAAAGTGGTGCTATTTCACACCTATTATTTTAGCCTTGTCTACGAAGTCAGTCTGTCTGTAAAAGTCTTTGTTAGCTGCATTCCTGCAGATAGGAGTTATTAGCATTGAATGGGTTGTTTTCAATTTCAGTGTGTATTCCCCAAAGTTAATTCAGACATAGATAATGGGTTTCATCTTCAACAGACAAACATGTTTATTGACAGTACAGGAGAGGTCACCTGACCTCTACTCCATCTTGCCTGTAGCACAAATGTGCCCATTTTTCGTAGTTCAGTTCAACAGTTGATTTCTATTTCATAATTCCTCCAGTTCATTTCATATTCCATCACTGTTCTCTCTGTAAGTATGCTAATGGCATTAATTTGAGCATTTATGGTACTGCTCAGACATTATAATGAAGAAAAGTTTGGAATTGAATAGGCCTCAGAAATGTCTGACTTGACTTGTTCATGAGTCAAGTCCCAGACTTGTCCAGTAGCCCAGAACTTCAACTTAATTGAAATATAAGTTAGGATTGATTTTTAACAATTGTTTTGACTTATTTAAACCTTCATTTGCAACTTTTAAATTAATCCCTGTTAACCATGTGATGTTATATTGGTAGCACAGGTCAATCTGATAGCCAGGAGGAACCCTACATTTCTACATTCATTCAAGCACAAAACCTTTTTAAAAATTAATAAAATGTAAAGAACAAAAGTTAGCAACCAATCATATATGGAAAATACACCACCAAATATTAGCCCATCCTTCCATACCACAACCTGAGCCAAGCTGGAATCACAAAATGTATTTTCAGCTCGGTTGTTTTTCTATCTGTGGTTCAGCTTCAGGACACTGCCTTCACTTAGTATCACTCCTCCCTGTCTCAATGCGGCAGCATATCTTGGTTAAAGATTATCCTTACTGCCTGCATACAGTGAACTTGTATGCACCCTAAGGTTTCATACTTGGCATTCTTTTTCTCATCTACATGTTGCCCCTTGATGACATTGTCCATACTGTCAGGCAAGCCCCCCACCTACCAAGACTGAGGCACACATTATTTCGCCACAACCTAAAACTGCAAGCTCCTGACTGGAAAAACATTTGCATGGTAACAGACAGTGTAGGAACATGGGACAAAGTGCCATGCCCTAACTCACTCAACCAACAATGGACTTTTTCTTACTAGACGTTGAAGGTGGGGGAAGCTAGCATTCCAGGTTAACTGCTAAAATAGCAGAATCCCCAAACACAGAAGAACTGGTCAGACCAGTTTTAGTCACATGACTAGCTGGCTGTTGAGATTTGAACTTCCAACAGAGGATTTGAACTGAGAAAGTCGCATGTTCCCAGTTGGAACAGAGCCTCCTCTCCAGTCTTGCCTGCCTCCATCTCTTTCCCCCGGAATTGAATTTTGTGAAAACTTGAACCTCAAAGAGAGAAAAGTTTCCTACAGGAACAAGGTTTAAGAAGAACACTGGGCCCCGATGAACAGCAAGACTAGCTACAATCAGGTGAGCTCCAAGCATAGTAAACAAGAAACTCTTCTGATATTGCCTCAAACCCCTCTCTACTATATTTTCCTCTCCTCTTTTCTGTTCCTATTTGCATGTGTGCATCACGTGTGCATGCTAGCGTGGGCGTGTCGTATCTCTGTAGTCATTAACTGTATTAGAGTTTAAGTTTAAGGTTTAATAAACTTAATTTTTCTTCTTTAAACTGAAGAAAGCCTGTTTATGCTCATTTCTTTGTCTTATAATTGGAAAGCTGTGAACAAGGATTCACAAAGGGGGAGCTCAAAACACAAGGCATTTAAAATTAAAACCCTGTTACAATAAGATCAGGTGAAGATAGTTACAGACCCCTAGACACCTTTCTCACCTGGTCACAGAAACATAGCAAATAGGAGCAGGAGTAGGCCATTCAGCCCTTCGAGCCTGACCCGCCATTCATTATGATCATGGCTGATCATCCAACTCAGTAACCTGTTCCCTCCTTCCCCCCATATCCTTTGATCACTTTCGCCCCAAGAGCTACATCTAACTCCTTCTTGAAAGCATACAATATTTTGGCCTCAACTACTTTCTGTGGTAGTGAATTCCACAGGCTCACCACTCTCTGGGTGAAGAAATTTCTCCTCATCTCGGTCCTGAAAGGTTTACCCCATATCCTGAGACTATGACCCCTGGTCCTGGACTCCCCCACCATCGGGAACATTATTTCTACATCTACCCTGTCAAGCCCTGTTAGAATTTTACAGGTTTCTATGAGATCCCCCTCACTCTTCTGAACTCCAGCGAGTATAATCCTAACCGGCTCAATCTCTCCTCATACATCAGTCCCGCTATCCCAGGAATCAGTCTGGTAAACCTTCGCTGCACTCCCGCTGTAGCAAGAACATCCTTCCTCAGATAAGGAGACCAAAACTGCACACAATATTCCAGGTGTGGCCTCACCAAGGTCCTGTATAATTGCAGCAAGACATCCCTGCTCATGTACTCGAATCCTCTCGCTATGAAGGCCAACATACCATTTTCCCTTTTTACCCCCTGTTGCACCTGCATGCTTACCTTCAGTGACTGGTGTATGAGAACACCCAGGTCTCGTTGCATATTCCCCTCTCGCAGTTTATAGCGATTTAGATAATAATCTGCCTTCCTGTTTTTGCTACCAAAGTGGATAACCTCACATTTATCCATATTATTCCGCATCTGCCATGCACTTGCCCACTCACTCAACTTGTCCAAATCACCCTGAAGCCTCTCTGTATCCTCCTCACAACTCACCCTTTTTGTGTTTTGTGTCTTCTGCAAATTTGGGGATATTACATTTAGTTCCCTCATCTAAATCATTAATATATATTGTGAATAGCTGGGGTCCGAGCACCGATCCCTGCAGTACCCCACCAGTCACTGCCAGCCATTTGGAAAAATACCCTTTTATTCCTACTCTTGGTTTCCTGTCCGCCAAAAAATTTTCTATCCATCGCAATACGCTACCCCCAATCCTAAGCACTTTAATTTTACATGCTAACCTCTTATGTGGGACTGTGTCGAAAGCCTTCTGAAAGTCCAAATAAACCACATCCTCTGGCTGTCCCTCATCAACTCTACTAGTCACATCCTCGAAGAATTCTAGTAGATTTGTCAAGCATGATTTCCCTTTCGTAAAGCCATGCTGACTCTGTCCGATTCTACCACTGTTCTCCAAGTGCTCTTTAATAAAATCTTTAATCTTTAAAATCTTTAATAATGGACTTTAGAATTTTCGCCACTACCAACGTCAGGCTGACTGGTCTATAATTCCCTGTTTTCTCTCTACCTCCCTTTTTAAATAGTGGGGTTACATTAGCTACCCTCCAATCTGTAGGAACTGTTCCAGAGTCTATAGAATCTTGAAAGATGACCACCAATGCATCCACTATTTCTAGAGCCACTTCCTTAAGTACTCTGGGATGTAGATTATCAGGCCCTGGGGATTTATCGGCCTTCAATCCCATCAATTTCCCCAACACCATTTCTCTACTAATACTGATTTCCTTCAGTTCCTCCCTCTCACTAAACCCTGTGTTCCCCAACATTTCTAGTATGTTATTTGTGTGTTCCTTTGTGAAGACAGAACCAAAATATGCATTTAGTTTGTCAGCCATTTCTTGGTTTCCCATAATAAATTCCCCTGTTTCTCACTGTAAGGGACCTACATTTGTCTTCACCAATCTTTTTCTCTTCAAATACCTATAGAAACTTTTACAATCAGTTTTTATGTTCCCCGCAAGCTTACTCTTGTACTTTATTTTCCCCTTCTTAATCAATCCCTTGGTCCTCTGTTGCTGAATTCTAAACTGCTCCCAATCCTCAGGTCTGTTGTTTTATCTGGCGAATTTGTATGCCTCTTCCTTGGATCTAATGCTATCTCTAATTTCCCTTGTAAGCCATGGTTTGGCTACCTTTCCCATTTTACTTTTGCGCCAGACAGGAATAAACAATTGTTTCAGTTCAACCATGCGCTCTTTGAATGTTTGCCATTGCCTATCCACCATCATTCCTTTAAGTAACGTTTCCCAATCCATCTCGCCAACTTGCGCTTCATACCTTCGTAGTTTCCTTTATTAAGATTCAGGACCCTAGTCTCAGAATCAACTACGTCACTCTCCATCTTGATGAAGAATAATATCATATTATGGTCGCTCATCCCCAAGGGGTCTCGCACAACTAGAATGTCAATTATTCCTCTCTCAGTACACAATACCCAGTCTAGGATGGCCTGTTCTCTAGTTGGTTCCTCAACGTATTGGTCAAGAAAACCATCCCATATACACTCCATCTACAGTATTGTGACTAATTTGATTTGCCCAATCTATATTACAGATGTTCCTTTATCGCATGCGTCTCTAATTTCCTGTTTAATGCCATTCCCAATATCACCATTATAGTTTGGGGGTCTATATACAACCTCCACTAACATTTTTTGCCCCTTAGTGTTTCTCAGCTTTACCCATACAGATTCCACATCGTCAGAGCTAATATCCTTCCTCACTATTGCGTTAATTTCCTCTTTAACCAGAAATGCAACTCCACTGCCTTTTGCTTTTTGTCTGTCCTTCCTAAATACTGAATATCCCTGGATGTTCATTTCCCAACCCATGGTCACCCTGCAGCCATGTCTCTGTAATCCCGACTATATCATACCCGTTTACATCTATTTGAGCGATTAATTCATCCACTTTATTGCGAATGCTCCGCACGTTAATGCACAAAGCCTTAAGGCTTGTCTTTTTAACATTACATGTCTCCTTCCCACTATTTTTCACTGTGGCCCTGTTTGATTCTGGTCCTTGATTTCTCTGCCTATCACTTTTCTTATTCCCCTTACTGTCTTTTGTTCTTGTCCTTGATCCCCCGCTCCTCTGACTCCTTGCAAAGGTTCCCGTCCCCCTGCCATTTTAGTTTAAACCCTCCCCAACCACTCTTGCAAATACTTCCCCTAGGACATCAGTCCCGGTCCTGCCCAGGTGTAACCTGTCCAGTTTGTACTGGTCCCACCTCCCCCAGAACCGGTCCCAATGTCCCAGGAATCTAAAACCCTCCCCCTCACACCGTCTCTTCAGCCACGTATTCATCTGATATATCCTGCTATTTCTACTCTGACTAGCACGTGGCACAGGTAGTAATCCTGAGATCACTACCTTTTAGAGATCCTACTTTTCAACTTACTTCCTAACTCCCTATATTCTGCTTTTAGTACCTCATCCCTTTTTTTAACCTACGTCATTTGTACCAATGTGTACCATGACCACTGGCTGTTCACCCTCCCCTTTCAGAATGTCCTGTAACTGCTCTGAGACATCCTTGACCCTAGCACCAGGGAGGCAACATAACATCCTTGAGTCTCGTTTGCAGCCACAGAAACGCCTATCTATTCCCCTTACAATTGAATCCCCTATAACTATTGCATTCCCACACTTTTACTCCTCCCCTGTGCAGCAGAGCCAACCGGTGCAATGAATTGGGCTGTTGCTGCTTTCCCCTGAGAGGCCATTCCCCCCAACAGTATCCAAAGCAGTATATCTGTTTTGCAGGGGAATAGCCACAGGAGATTCCTCAACTGCCTGCCTAGTCCTCTTCCTCTGCCTGGTGGTCACCCATTCCTTTCCTGCCTGTGGAGTCGGAGTCTGCGGTGTGACCACCTCTCTATATGTGCCATCCACGATACTCTCCACCTTGCGGATGCTCCACAGTGTCCCCAGCAGATGCTCCAGCTCTGAAACCCGGGCTTCCAGGAGCTGCAGCTAGAGACACATCCTGCACACATGCTGGTCCTGGGCACTGGAATTGTTCCCGCTTCCCACGTAGAGCACGAGGAGCACACTACGGCTTTGAGCTCTCCTGCCATGACTTAACCCTTTAAATTAAACCTTTTGGAAGATGCTTAATATCAAATAATATCAATTACTCTGGGGCCCTTCTTCCCTGGTCCTCATTACTACAGAACTCCCTAAAAAACACTATTTACTATATATGAAAATAAACTGTAGACCTTTCTTACCTTAGTTGCTAAGCCAGCTATTTAGAGCTATTCCCTAACAGCAGTTCTCACAAACCAATCACCTTGCAGCTTTCCTGTGATGTCACTGTTGACGTTTTTTTCAAACTCCGGAGCGCCTGGACTGCTCTGCCGGAAGGTAAGAGACTGGGCCTCGATCCTCGGGTTTGATTTATAGGCTCCGCTCTCGCCGTTCTCCCCCAGGTCCGCTCCACTCCCAGAAGGTCATAACAATACACGCGGGGTCAATTTGCACATATGTTGACGACATCCAGCTTTATTTCTCCAACCTACCTTTGACTTCAGGACCAGCACAGAGACAGCCATTGGACATTCGGACAGACATTGTCATGAATAAGCACAAACGTGTTCCAATTTAGTGTCAGATCAAGACATTCTCTTCAGCTCCCACCAAAACCATATTTTAGCTCATCTCGCCCCTTAATTGTTTGCTTGGGCTGAACTCAACAGTGCACAACCTCTGTGTCCTGTATGGCCCGGGGTTGAGCTTCAAAGCTCACAGCTCAGACATCTCCTTAGGTCCTACCTAAGCAACGTTGCTCACCTCCAATATTGACTGATCCAATTCCTACCTCACCTGCACTGGTGCTGAAATTCCTCAACCATTCTTTCATCACCTCCAGGTTTGAGTATTTCAATAAAAGCAAAATACTGCAGATGCTGGAAATCTGAGTATTGAGTATCTCAATGTTCTCCTCATCAGTCTCCCAAGTTCCACAACTGTATGAATAATTAATTTAAAGTTCTACCAATCCTACAATAAGTATGACCATTTTATCATCCCCATCCATTGGCTCCCCATCCCTCAATGCATCAATATCAAAATCCTTACCTTCATCTAAAGGGCTGCAAAGACCTCACCTTCCCCCTACAGCTGCAACCTCCTTCAGCCCTATATATCAGATTTCATTCTTTTGACCACGACCTTCCTTGCATCCTTCTCTCTGTGTCTTTGCTTCCAATGCCTTTAACCATCTTGGTTAAAACTTTGGAATGTTCTCCCTAAACCCTTCTGCCTGGCTATCCTCCTCTCTCCTTTCAAAATTTACTACTTTGACCATGCTTTCAACCCACAATTCAGTCTCAGTTTTCACTCCTACAGAGTGCTTTGGGGGATATTTTATTACATTTAAGGATGATACAAGTGTAAATTTTTATTATGGGTGTTACATGCTAAAATGTGAAGAGAAACCAAATCACCTACCAGTTGCCTCTCTTACTACACTTAATTCAGTGGGGGATCCAAGGCCTGAGTGGAGCAGCATGTAGCTGACGATTTTACGGTAAAGACATTCCAATTCGTCTCGTGTCTTAGAGCGGCAGTCTGTGATTTCTCTACACACAGGGGCCAACCTAGATTCCAAGACACAGCGATGCTCGGTGAGGAATTCCGCTGTACAGTGAGGTAATGGAAACAGCACATTACCAATTCATAATGTCATAAAACATACAAGCTATACATAGAAGTGACAACTGAGATTTTGTTTTATTATTTTTCCCAGTGAATGTAACATTACCATAAGGAGAAAGTACACTCTTTAACCCAAGATGCTTGAGTGATCATGACAACTTAAGTTTTTTTTTCCTCAACTGTGTCTGTTCCAGTTCCCGCACTTCTGGTCTTATCCTTTCCCCTCCTTCCCAGAAGCACAATGGGGTTTCCTTGTCTTCCCCTTCCACTCAACCAGCCTCCACATTCAATGGATCATCCTCCACCATTTACACCACCTCCAGTGTGATGCCACCACCAAACGCAACTTTCCTTCCCCTCCACTTTCAGCATGCTGAAGGGACCATTTTATCCAAGACACAGGTCCACTCCTCAATCACCCCTAACACCTTTCCACGCAAGTGCAGGAGATGCAACACTTGCCCTTTTATCTCCTCCCTTCGCACCATCCAGACCCCAAACACTCCTTCTGGGTGAAACAGAAATTTATTTCTACTACTTTCAATTTAGTATACTGTATTCGTTGCTCATCATGTGGTCCCTCTGGAGAGACCAAACACAGATTTGGTGACTGATTTACAGAACACCTACATTCAGTCTGCAAGCATAACTCTGCGCTTTTGGTCGCCTGTCATTTTAATTCTCTGCCCCACTCCCAGTCTGACCTCTCTGTCCTCAGCCTCTTATACTATTCTAATAAAGCTCATTGCATGCTCAAGGAACAGCACCTCATCTTTCGATTAGGCACCTTATGGCCCTCTGGACACAAAACTGAGTTCAACAATTTCAGTTCAAAACCTCTGCCCCCATTTTTTTCAGACAGCAGCTGTTGGTGATTATTCCCATTTACACCTCGCTAGACCCATCTTTTGTTTCTTTACTTGCCCCATTAAAATCTCCTTTTGTCTTGCACCATCATTCCTTTTGTCATTTAATCTCTCGTACCTTCCACGCTCTCACAGACCTTCCATTTTGTGCTCCCCACTTCCCCCTTTCCCGGCCCCCTTTCCCTGCCTCTATACTTGCTTAAAACCTGTTACACCTCTACCTTTTTACCAATTCTGTCACAAGTTCATTGACCTGAAACATTTACTCTGTTTATCTCTCAACTGATGCTGCCAGACCTGCTGAGTATTTCCAGCATTTCTGTTTTCATTCAATATTTCCAGCATCCACAGTATATTGTTTTTGTACAATTTAGGCTGTTGTACAGAAGTGTCTTCACAGCACTGCATGCAGATCAGGAGTGCTTCCTTCTGGCACCCCCATGCTACGACCCCCTATCGGATTGTCCCACCCCATACAAAGGGATCAGGGATTGGACACTCCCCTTCCCCTCCCCCAGGATTGGAGAACAGACCTACCTGGTCCTGCAGCCTGCTCCACAGAGTGCTCACTGCTTGACTGGAAGTCAAGCCTGTCAATCAGGCTGGTTTCTGGGTATGGAACCTGTCCTGGCCAAAAGGTGCACTGCCTGAAACCTGAACTTCTAGGTTTCCGGTCCAAAACTCCAACCCCACACCCCCCATGTAAACACCACCACCCTGACAACACCCTCCCCCACCCCACTAATATCCAGCCTCTGTGCTATATGGTTTTGTATTGTACTGAAATGTATTTGAATATTTCCCACTGTTTGTCTGTAGCTTTACCCATTAAATCCCAGTTTACTGTGGTGAATTTATTTCTCATCCCTTTGAGTTAAAATTTCTCAGTATAATCACATTGATTCTGCTACATGCTTCTCTGATATCCATATTTATACATGTCCCCACTAAATTACTACTGTCAAAACATCTGTCAAAAACTCTCACCAGAGTCTTACATCCTTTCATGCTCTTTTGTTTTTATTTGTTATTTGTTCTTGGGATGGGGGGGGGAGGGGGTAGCAGGAAAGGCCAGCATTTATTGCCCATCTCTAATTGCCCTGATGGTACATGCATTCTTGGACATGACTTTTATTTAGGTGACTCTCCCCACTCTGCCTATATGCACTGGGAATATTTCTCACACTTTTTGACATATCACACTTTATACTGATGCTCTGTACACGCAGGCAAATTTAATGTAATATTTATTCTAATTTTTGAATATCACTCCTGCTTCATTTTCAAAACAGATGTTTGTTATCATTTCCTATAAACGTTTACGCTCTCAGAGTATTTCTATTGGGCTGAATTTTATAAGCCCACCACCAACAGTGGCGGCCCGCCCGTGCAGGCGGCATGCCAAAGAGCCACCGCAATTCCAAGCGCGGCGGCTCATTTAAATAGCTGGGACAGGCCGATCCCCTGATCACGTGGCGAGGGCAGACTGTCCGTCCATGGCAATGGCATCAGCTGCCTGCGTGCAGGCGCTGATACCCTTGTTAAAGGGCTGTTAACCCGACCAGTAAATTTAAATATTTAAAGAAAGATTGACTGAAAGAAAATAAATACATTTCTTTTGCCCCTCTCCCATCCCCCCAAGATCAATTAAATTAATTATTTGCCCTTTCCCCCCCAAAAACACTTACCTTCACAATCTGACCTTACCCCCCCCCCAAAACTGTATAAACTTTCAACCATAACCCTTCCCACCATCCCCTACACCCGTGACGTTTGTTTGACCCTGTCCCCCAAGCCCCCAGAATGATAAACATACCTCCTCCCCCCTCCCCACCAGTGTTGCGCCTCGTTTCCCTGGACGGCGATCCAAAGGCGCAATAGTGCCGGCCGCCGGGGATGAAGATCGTGGCAGCACTTCAGGTGGTGACTGGAAAGTCATTAATGCAGGTAATATTTAAATTACAGTCCTGTCGTCAAGCGGCAGTGCGGCCGCCACGAGGCCTCGCCGCCGCCGGCAATATCAGGATGGGCCCTGCCAGCGTCGAGGTCCGTGGCAGGCCGCATCCGGGGCAATCTTCATGCACCCCCTGCCAGGGATCCCGACATCGAGGTCTCTATAAAATCCAGCCCATTAATTTGATCTCTTTCTGTACCCTGACCTTTGTTCTTACCCCTCTTAATTTTAAGTTATTATTTCCACCCTGACACACTTTTGAAGTTTTAAAAATTATGAAGGATTTTGATAGAGTGAATACAGAAAGTCAATTTCCTTTGGCTGGGGAGTCATTACTGGGGTTTATCAGTAACAGAGTGAGAAGAGGTTAGGAGACAATTGTAGGAGTATGGAATACATTGCCACAGAGAGTGGGCGAGAGAGATTATTGCATCTTTGAAGGGAAGGTTGGATACAAATTTGAAGCAGAGATATAAACAGGGCTAGAGGAAGAGAAGGGGGCATGGGAATACATTTTGGATTGAGCTAGTCCAAAAATGATGGGATGAGCAGGCTCCTTATGTGCTGTGAGTATCTAAAGTCTGATGATTCCTTTTTCATAACAGACTGGATTTTACCAAGCCCTTTGTTATGATCCGTGGCGGGGGAGAGGGCCTGAAGATGGCTCCAGATGAGGCGGGCCATAGACCTCGCACTGGCAGGGCCCGGCCCGATCCTCCTGGCAACGGCAAGGCTCCATGGCGGCACCCCTGAAATATTTAAATATTCAAATGAATAAAACTAATAAATTTACATAGACTTGCCTCCAATCTTCAGGGAGATCGCAGCGGCCAGCGAACCCACGCCTTCAATTCCCCATCCGTGGAAAGACGGCGCGACACTAGTGGGGAGGGGGAGGAGGTAAGATTTTCAGTGCGCAGTGGGGAGAAATGGGGTCAATACATGTAATGGGTGGAGGGGATGCTGGGAAGGGTTGAACTTAAAACTTGTGCAGTTTGGGGAGGGGACGGTCAGATGTAAAATGTTAGTGTTTTGTGGGGGGTAAGGGGAAATAGTTATAGTAATTGTTACGGGGGGGGGGGGTGGGAAAGTGGCATAAGAATTTTATTTATTTAATTTTGGGGGGTTATGTGTTTAAAAATTTAGATTAGGCGGCAGGGCTGGCTGCCATTTAAAAAGGGCGCCAGCACCTGTGCACAGGCAGCTGACACCATTGCCGGGCCGAACAACCTGGCTCTGTCATGAAATTGGGGGGGGCGAGCTGCCCCGGCTATTTAAATGAGTTGCCACGCTTGAAACTGCGGCGGTTCTTTGGCATGCAGCCGTGTGTGCAGGCCGCCATTTTTTGAGCTCCAGCCCAACATGTTTGGAACCTGACTGCAGCAAGTGCATCTGGGAGCTGGCCCACTCTGCCAGATTAGGGAATGGATTATTTGGCCCTGAGGGATTTTCAGGGAGGTACAGACCTCCATCCGAGCAGTCAGTGGTATTTGGTTGGCATTTTTCTTGGCATTTCCAAAGAACTGCGTGTTTTAACGGGTTGTCTCGATGTGGTTTCCATCTCTAGCCACGGGTTATGGGGGCAAGCTTGATTCAAGAGCATAATTCTCTTGAGGGAGGGGCAAGAGCTTGACATGTTCACTACTGATTTTTCTATGGATGCCTACTGAGTACTTCTTACAGATAAGGGTATTGAGTAACTGGGCTGGGTTTTGACTGGTAAATCTCTGAAACAGCTAAAGGAGATAGGGAGTACATTCCTTTTAATCGTGTTTGACCTTTCCAAGAGTGATATGAAAAGGTCAGCATGTATACTGGGAGAACCCAAACTCACTGACGTTAAAAAAAACACTACAGCCCAGGGAAAAATTGTGCTCATGCTTTTCAATATTTATCAATCCTAACAATTTAATACTGTCTTCCTGGAAAAGGTAATTAGAGAAACTGACCTCTACTTGTGTAATTCATATCAAAGTAAACTTGCATCTTGATTGTGTCAAGAGACGGTCGTTGTGTTTCAAGCAATCTGTCCACACAAGTCTAGAAAATAAATGTTGGTGAAGTCTTGTTAAAAAGCAACACTGAAATAAAAATGATATTGAAAAATCCATTTGGCCAGAAAATAAGACTGCACCTGTAATTTCATGATACGTGCTCCATGTGGTCACGGGAAGTTGACAGGAGCCTGCAGTGGAAAACTGACCCAACGGACTCAAAGTTTGTTACATTTATCCCTCCCTATGTGGCAGAAACTGTGGATTTCTTGACTGACTAAAACACCTGGACTCATGAGTTCAGATTCTATGATTGGGTGGTGCATAACTTACATGTGCACACTATAAAACCAACAACGTGCATTTATATAGCACCTTTAACATAGTAAAAAGTCACAAGGCACTTTGGGAGTGATTAAACATAACTTGACAAGTGCCAGTAAACTGACCCTATCTGAATTTCTAGGCTCTGCTTAGTTATAACGAGCTTCCCTGTAAAGTGGGAACCCATGTGCAAGGACTCAATAGCTTACAGCAATTGAAAGGTGCGTTTAGATTTGTTATTCTACTGCAAGCAGAAAGAAGATAATCTGGTAATGTCTGTTTCTACCTCTGTTCACCACAGCATGGCCCACTTTTCTGGTCAGCTAATATTATTGGAAGCAGAAAAGGGAAAGGAACTCCACAGGGCTGATTGCTCCTGAATCCCAAGGGTGAAAGGGAAGAGGTTGTCCTAAAAGTGAATGCAATAGGCACTATTCAGCAGATTTGGCAGCAATGCTGGAAAAGGTTCAGTGATCACCAGAGCAGCCCAAGTAAAATAGCCAATAACAACCATATATTAAATCAGTGGCATAGTTAGACTCATGGAATGGTTACAGCACAGAAGGAGGCCACTAGGACTGTCGTGTCTGTGCTGGCTCTCAGCAAGAGCAATTTAGCTAATCCCACTCCCCCGCCCTTTCCCCATAGCCCTGCAAATGTTCTCTCTTCAGATAATTATCCAATTCATTTTTAAAAGCCACAATTGAATCTGCCTCCTCCACACTATCAGGCAGTGCATTCCATATCCTAACCACTCGTTAGTTTTCCCTCATGTCACCTTGATTCTTTTGCCAATCACTTTAAATCGTTGTCCTCTGGTTCTTGCCAATGGGAACAGTTTCTCTCTATCTACTGTATCTAAATCCTCATGATTTTGAACATCTCTATCAAATCTCCTCGCAACCTTATCTTCTCTAAGGAGAGCAACCCTGGCTTATCCAATCTTTTTGTTTATTTACTCGTGGGATGTGGGCATTGCATTTATTGCCCATCCCTAATTGCCCTTGTGAAGTTAGTGGTGAGCTGCCTTCTTGAATCTCTGCAGTCCTTGGGGTGGAGGTACACCCACAGTGCTGTTATGAAGGGAGTTCCAAGATGTTGACCCAGCGACATAGTTCCAAGTCAGGATGGTGTGTGGCTTGGAGGGGAACTTGCAGATGGTGGTGTTCCCATGTATCTGTTACCCTTGTCCTTCTAGGTGGTAGATGTCGTGGGTGTGCAAGGTGCTGTCGAAGGAGCCTTGGTGAGTTGCTGCAGTGCATCTTGTAGATGGTACACACTACTGCCACTGTGCGTCAGTGGTGAAATGAGTGAATGTTGAAGGTGGTGGATGGAGTGCCAATCAAACGGGCTGCTTTGTCCTGGATGGTGTTGAGCTTCTTGAGTGTTGTTGAAGCTGCACCCATCAAGGCAAGTGGAGACTATTCCATCACACTCCTGACCTGTGCCTTGTAGATGGTGGACAAGCTTTGGGGAGTCAGGAGGTGAGTTACTTGCCACAGAAATCCTAGTCACTGAACTCCTCTTGTAGCCACAGCATTTATGTGGCTGGTCCAGTCATTTTCTGGTCAATGGTGACCCCCAGGATGTTGATAGTAGGGGATTCAATGATGGTAATGCCATTGAACATCAAGGGGAAATGGTTAGATTCTCTCTTGTCTGGCACTTGTGTGGTGCAAATGTTACTTGCCACTTATCAGCCCAAGCCTGGACATTGTCCAGGTTTCTGCACCTGGACATGGGCTGCTTCAGTATCTGAGGAGTCGCAAATGGTGTTGAATATTGTGCAATCATCAGCCAACATCCCCACTTTTGACCTTATGATGGAGGAATGTCATTGATGAAGCAGTTGAAGCTGGTTGGGCCGAGGACACGACCCTGAGGAACTCCTGGAGCAGAGATAATTGACCTCCAACAACCACAACCATCTTCCTTTGCGCTAGGTATGACTCCAAACAGCAGAGAGTTTTCCCCTGATTCCCATTGACTCCAGTTTTGCTCAGGCTCCTTGATACTCGGTTAGATGTTGTCTTGATGTCAAGGGCGATCACCCTAACCACACCTCTGGAGTACAGCTCTTTTGCCCATGTTTGGAACATGGCTGTAATGAGGTCAGCAGCTGAGTGGCCCTGGTGGAATCCAAACTGAGTGTCAGTGAGCAGGTTCATTGCTAATCAACTGCCACTTGATAGCACTGTTGACAACACCTTTCATCACTTTGCTGATGATTGAGAGTAGACTGATAGGGCAGTAATTGGCCGTCAAGGCCTGCTCGGGTCTGCAAATGAAACCCGACCCGAACCAGACAGAACCACATCCGATTCGGCCCGAGTCCTTTCATTTTTTTCCTGCACCCGACCGGACCCGACCACCGGAATATAATCAACTCTATAGAAGAGGTTGTGCTCTACCTTGGATGGAATCGCTCACTGCAGACTAGTGCGGAGTGTTTCCTGCCTTGATGTTCTGGCTGTCACTGGGTCCGACCTGGCCCAACCTGACCCGAGCCCGAATGCCTGTCCCAGAAGAGCGACCCGACCCGAACCCGACACGTCGTCGGGTCCTGTCGGGTTCGGGTCGGGTAGCCATGCTCTAATTGACCAGATTGCATTTGTCCTGCTTTTACTGCACAGGACATACCTGGGCAATTTTCCAAATTGCCAGTAGATGCCAGTTTTGTAGCTATACTGGAACAGCTTGGTAGTTCTGGAGCACAAGTCTTCAGTCCTATTGCTGAAATATTGTCAGGGCCCATAGCCTTTGCAGTATCCATGCCTTCAGCTGTTTCTTGATATCATGTGGAGTGAATCAGATCAGCTGAAGACTAGTATCTGTAATGCTGGGGACCTTAGGGGGAGGCCGGGATGGATCATCCACTTGGCACTTCTGGCTGAAGATGGATGCAAATGCTTCAGCCTTGTCTTTTGCACTAAAATGCTGGGCTCCCCCATTGTTGAGGATGAGGATACTTGTGGAGGCTCCTCCTCCAGTTAGTTGTTTAATGTCCACCACCATTCACGACTGGATGTGGCAGCTTAGATCTGATCTGTTGGTTGTGGGATCGCTTAGCCCTGTCTATCGAATGCTGCTTCCGCTGTTTGGCATGCAAGTAGTCCTGTGTTGTAGCTTCACCAGGCTGACACCACATTTTTAGGTATGCCTGGTGCTGCTCCTGGCATGCCCTCCTGCACTTGTCATTGACCCAGGATTGGTCCCCTGGCTTGATGGTAATGGTAGAGTGGGGGATATGCCGGGCCATGAGATTACAGATTGTGGTTGAATACAATTCTGCTGTTGCTGCCGATGGCCCACAACGCTTCACGGATGCCCAGTTTTGAGTTGCTAGATCGGTATGAAATCTATCCCATTTAGCACGGTGGTAGTGCCACACAACAAGATGGTGGGTATCCTCAACGTGAAGACAGGATTTCATCCCCACGAGGACTGTGTGGTGGTCATTGCTACCAATACGGTCATGGACAGATGCATCTGTGACAGGTAGATTGGTGAGGACAAGTTCAAGTATGTTTTTCCCTCTTGTTGGTTCCCTTACCACCTGCCGCAGACCCAGTCTAGCAGCTATGTCCTTTAGGACTTAGCCAGCTCAGTCAGTATTGGCGCTACCAAGCCAATCTTAGTGATAGACATTGAAGTCCCCCACCCAGAGTACATTCTGTGCCCTTGCTACCCTCAGTGCTTCTTCCAATTGGTGTTCAACATGGAGAAGCACTGATTCATCAGCTGGGGGTGAGTGGGGTGGGCGGTAAGTGGTAATCAGCAGGAGGTTTCCTTGCCCATGTTTGACCTGATGTCATGAAACTTCATGGGGTCTGGAGTCCAATGTTGAGGACTCCCAGGATAACCCCATTCCGATTGTATACCACTGTGCCCCCACCTCTGGTGGGTCAGTCCTGCTGGTGGGACAGGATATACCCAGGGATGGTGATGGTGGTGTTTGAGACATTGTCTGTAAGGTATCATTCTGAGCGTACGGTGACGATGTCAGGCTGTTGCTTGACTAATCTGTGGGACAACTGTCCCAATTTTGGCATAAGCTCCCAGATGTTAGTAAGTAGGACTTTGCAGGGTTGATAGGTCTGGGTTTGCCGTTGTTTCCGGTGCCTAGATCGATGCTGGATGGTCTGTCTCATTTCAGTCCTTTTATTAGACTTTGCAGCCGTTTGACACAACCAGGCCATTTCAGAGGGCATTTAAGAGTCATCCACATTGCTGTGGGTCTGGAGTACCCAGACCGGGTAAGGACAGCAGATTTCCTTCGCTAAAGGACATTTGTGAACCAGATGGTTTTTACAACAATCGACAATGGTTTCATGGTCACCATTAGATTAGATTTTAATTCCATATTTATTAATTAATCAAATTTCACCATCTGCCATGGGCTCTGGATTACTAGTCTAGAGACAATACCAATATACCACTGCCTCCCCATACTCTATCCACATAACTGAAGTTCCTCATCCCTGGAACCATTCTCATGAATCTTTTCTGCACCTTCCCTAAAGCCTTCACATCCTTCCTAAAGTGTGATACTCAGAATTGGACACAATACTCCAGTTGAGGCTAATGCTATACAAAAGGTTCACCATAACTCCCTTGTTTTTGTACTCTATGCATCTATTTATAAAGCCAGGATCCCTTATGCCTTTTTAACCAGTTTCTCATCCTGCCCTGCCATCTTGATTTGTGCACATAAAATCCCAGGCCTCTCTTTTCCTGCACCCCTTTAGAATTGTATCCTTTATTATAGATTGCCTCTCCTCATTCTTCCTACCAAAATAGATTACTTCACACTTCTTTGTATTAAGTTTCATCTGCCACACATCTGCCCATTCCGCCAGCCTGTCTATGTCCTCTTGAAGTCTATCACTGTCCACCTCACAGTTTACAATATTTCCAAGTTTTGTGGCATCTACAAATTTTGAAATTATGCCCTGTACACCTAAGTCTAGTTTATTAATATATATCATGAAAAGCAGTCCTAGTACCCACCCCTGGGGGACCCCACTGCAAACCTTCCTTTAGTCGGAAAAACAACTGTTTCACCACTACTCTCCGTTTCCTGTCACTCAGCCAACTTCGTATCCATGCTGCTACTGTCCTTTTTATTTCAGGGGCTTCAGCTTTGCTGACATGCTTATTATGTGGCTCTTTATCAAATGCCTTTGGAAGTCCACGTACACTATATCAACTGCATTACCCTCATCAACCCTCTCTGTTACCTCATCAAAAAACTCAATTATGTTAGTTAAACACAATTTGCCTTTCACCAATCTGTTCTGAATTTCCTTAATTATTCCACACATGTTCAAGTGACTGCTAATTTAGTCCCAAGTTATTGTTTCTAAAAGCTTTCCCATACAAAGGTTAAACTGACTGGCCTGTAGTTGCTGGGTTTATCCTTACACCCTTATTTTGAACAAGGGTGTGACATTTGCAATTCTCCAGTCCTCTAGCACCACCCCTGTTTCTAAGATGGATTGGACGATTATGGCCAGTACCTCTGCAATTTCCACCCTTACTCTTGTCAGCATCCTTAAATGCACCCCATCCAGTTCTGGTGACTTATCAACTTTAAGTACAGCCAACCTTCCTAATATCTCCTCTTTATCAATTTTTAGTCCATTCTAGTGTCTCAACTACCTCTTCTTTCAATAGGACTTGGGCAGCATCTTCTTCCTTGGTAAAGACTGATGCAAGTATTCATTTAGTATTATCTCAGCCATGTCCTCTGCCTCAATGCGTAGCTCCCTTTTTTGATCCCTAATGGATCCCACTCCTCCTCTTACGACCATTTACTATTTATATTTGTATGGAAGACTTTTGTATTCCCTTTTATGTTAGCTGCCAGTCTCTTCTCATACTCTCCCTTTGCTGCTCTTATTTCTTTTTTCATTTCCCCTCTGAACTTTCTATGTTCAGTCTAGTTCTCAGTTGACATCTTGACATCTATCATATGTACCCTTTTTCTGCTTCATCTTACTCTCTATCTCTTTCATCATCCAGGGAGCTCTGCCTTCATGGGCATGTACTTTGACTGTACCCAAACCATCTCCTCTTTAAAGGCAGCCCATCATTTCATTCCAGTTTTGTCTTCCAATCTTTGATTCCAATTTAGCTGGGACAAATCCATTCTCACCCCCTTGAAATTGGCCCTCCTCCAAATTAAATATTTTTCCTCTAGATTGCTCCTTGTCCTTTTCCATGGCTAACCTCAACCTTATGATACAGTGATCGCCATTCCCTAAATGTTCTCCTACTGACAAATGATCCACCAACTCACAATGTCTTACTTTATTTACAATGTTTACCATGAATACACATTGCGCAGCAGGGTACACTGTCCACTAACAACTCCCAACATTCCTTAACTCACATCCCTAAATTAATGCTTCCACATAAGGCAGCCTCTCAGGATTGATGATAACTTGCTTCCATTTCAGTTCGATGGGTTCTGAGATGGCTGATAAGTCCAATGGATCTGCATGATCTGCAGACTGCCACATTTACCAAATTCCCAAGCTCACACCTGTCTCAAGCTGCACTCAGTTACGAGCTGCTACCTTCATGCCTGCTTGCTTGGGAGAGGAGGTTGCTGTTGGACCGCCTTTCTTGCCACTGGATTTGGAGGCTCTTGCGGACGCACCTCTGGTGGTACTTCTCCAGTGCTTTGAAGTGCCTGCTGTAGGTTGTCCTATGAAGCCTATAGAAGCACAGGGATCACTGCTGTCTGGTAAACCGTGATCTTATTCTCAGGTTTGAGATCCTGATCTTCAAATACTCTCTTCTTCAGTCAGCCGAAGTCTGAGCTGGCAAATTTGAGACGATAATGAACCTAGTTATCTATATCTGCCTTCGCCAAGAGGAGGCTCCCAAGATATGGAAATGGTCCACATTTCCCAGGATCTTACCATTGATCTTGATTGATGTGGGGAGTTGTTGTGCTGTGGGAGCTGCTTGGAAGGCGACCTTTGTTTTCCGAGTGTTTAATGAAAGACTCATTTTCTCATATGCTTCGGAGAAGGAGTCGATAATGTCCCGGAGCTCGGTTTCAGAGTAAGGGCACACAGAAGCGTCATCTGCATACTGAAGCTCGATGACTGAGGTTGGAGTGATTTTGGCTTTGGATTGAAGGCAGCGTAGGCTGAATAGTTTCCTATCTGTTCTACAGGTTATCTTCATGTCTGCTGGTAGTTTGCTGGAGGTGAGGTGTAGCATTGCAGTAAGGAAAATGGAGAAGAGGGCTGGTGCAAAGATACAGTCTTGTTCGACCCTGGTCTTTACCAAGATAGGGTCTGCGGTGGTTCTGTTGATGAGGATCATTGCTTGCATGTCATCGTGAAGTAGACAGAGAATGGTGACAAACTTCTGAGAGCAGCCAAATTTGAGCAGGATGCTCCATAAGCCTTCACGGTTGACAGCGTCAAAGGTTTTTGCGAGGTTGAAAAAGGCCATGTACAGCGGTTGGCATTGTACCCTGCATTTTTCTTGGATTTGCCGTGCAATGAAGATCGTAAAGATACATATACACATCCATGATGGGCTGCTCAGCCACATGTAGTAATCACTGCATATCATCCTCATAATCTGTAGTTCTCTCCCCTTGTGCTCTGTCTGCAAGAGGAGACTTAGGAGAGCAGTTCAAATCTCCTGGGCCTGGAGAATTAGGAGGTTCTGTGGGAACGAGAGAGACTCACGGTTGGTATGTTGCCTCCCAGGTTCCAGGGTTCATGATGTCTCAGATCGTGTTTTTGGGATCCTTAAGGGGGAGGGGGAGCAGCCCCAAGTCGTGGTCCACATAGGCACCAACGACATAGGTAGGAAGAGAGATGGGGATTTAAGACAGAAATTCAGGGAGCTAGGGTGGAAGCTTAGAGCGAGAACAAACAGAGTTGTTATCTCTGGGTTGTTGCCCGTGCCACGTGATAGCGAAGCGAGGAATAGGGAGAGAGAGGAGTTGAACACGTGGCTGCAGGGATGGTGCAGGAGGGAGGGTTTTGGTTTCCTGGATAATTGGGGCTCTTTCTGGGCTAGGTGGGACCTCTACAAACAGGATGGTCTTCACCTGAACCAGAGGGGTACCAATATCCTGGGGGGGAGGTTTGCTAGTGCTCTTCGGGGGGGTTTAAACTAATTCAGCAGGGGAATGGGAACCTAAATTGTAGTGCCAGTGTACAGGATGTTGAGAGTAGTGAGGTCAGGGATAAGGTTACAAGGACGCAAGAGGGCACTGGCAAGCAAGAACCTGGTTTAAAGTGTGTCTACTTCAACGCCAGGAGCATCCGGAATAAGGTGGGTGAGCTTGCAGGATGGGTGGTACCTGGGATCTCGATGTAGTGGCCATTTCGGAGACATGGGTAGAGCAGGGGCAGGAATGGATGTTGCAGGTTCCGGGATTTAGATGTTTCAGTAAGAACAGAGAAGATGGTAAAAGAGGGGGGGGTGTGGCATTGTTAATCAAGGAGAGTATTACAGCAACAGAAAGGACGTTTGAGGACTCGTCTACTGAGGTAGTATGGGCCGAGGTTAGAAACAGGAGAGGTGAGGTCACCCTGTTGGGAATCTTTTATAAACCTCCGAATAGTTCCAGAGATGTAGAGGAAAGGATAGCGAAGATGATTCTCGACAGGGGCGAGAGTAACAGGGTAGTTGTTATGGGGGACTTTAACTTTCCAAATATCGACTGGAAATACTATAGTTCGAGTACTTTAGATGGGTCAGTTTTTGTCCAGTGTGTGCAGGAGGGTTTTCTGACACAGTATGTAGACAGGCCAACCAGGGGCGATGCCACATTGGATTTGGTACTGGGTAATGAACCCGGCCAGGTGTTAGATTTAGATGTAGGTGAGCACTTTGGTGATAGTGACCACAATTCGGTTAGGTTTACCTTAGCGATGGGCAGGGACAGGTATATACCGCAGGGCAAAAATTATAGCTGGGGGAAAGGAAATTATGATGCGATTAGGCAAGATTTAGGATACGTAGGATGGGGAAGGAAACTGCAGGGGATGGGAACAATCGAAATGTGGAGCTTATTGTGGAGCTACTGCGTGTCCTTGATAAGTATGTACCTGTGAGGCAGGGAGGAAGATGTCGAGCGAGGGAGCCGTGGTTTACTAAAGAAGTTGAAGCGCTTGTCAAGAGGAAGAAGAAGGCTTATGTTAGGATGAGACGTGAAGGCTCAGTTAGGGCGCTTGAGAGTTACAAGCTAGCCAGGAAGGATCTAAAGGGAGAGCTAAGAAGAGCAAGGAGAGGACACGAGAAGTCATTGGCGGATAGGATCAGGGAAAACCCTAAGGCTTTCTATAGGTATATCAGGAATAAAAGAATGACGAGAGTTAGATTAGGGCCAATCAAGGATAGTAGTGGGAAGTTGTGTGTGGAATCAGAGGAGGTAGGGGAAGTGTTAAATGAATATTTTGCGTCAGTATTTACAGTAGAGAAAAAAAATGTTGTCGAGGAGAATACTGAGATTCAGGCTACTAGGCTAGATGGGATTGAGGTTCACAAGGAGGAGGTGTTATCAATTTTGGAAAGTGTGAAAATAGATATGTCCCCTGGGCCAGATGGGATATATCCTAGGATTCTCTGGGAAGCTAGGGAGGAGATTGCAGAGCCTTTGTCCTTGATCTTTATGTCGTCATTGTCGACAGGAATAGTGCCGGAAGACTGGAGGATAGCAAATGTTGTCCCCTTGTTCAAGAAGGGGAGTAGAGACAGCCCTGGTAATTATAGACCTGTGAGCCTTACTTCGGTTGTGGGTAAAATGTTGGAAAAGGTTATAAGAGACAGGATTTATAATCATCTTGAAAAGAATAAGTTCATTAGCGATAGTCAGCACGGTTTTGTGATGGGTAGGTCATGCCTCACAAACCTTATTGAGTTTTTTGAGAAGGTGACCAAACAGGTGGATGAGGGTAAAGCAGTGGATGTGGTGTATATGGATTTCAGTAAGGCGTTTGATAAGGTTCCCCATGGTAGGCTATTGCAGAAAATACGGAAGTATGGGGTTGAAGGTGATTTAGAGCTTTGGATCAGAAATTGGCTAGCTGAAAGAAGACAGAGGGTGGTGGTTGATGGCAAATGTTCATCCTGGAGTTTAGTTACTAGTGGTGTACCGCAAGGATCTGTTTTGGGGCCACTGCTGTTTGTCATTTTTATAAATGACCTGGAAGAGGGTGTACAAGGGTGGGTTAGTAAATTTGCAGATGACACTAAGGTCGGTGGAGTTGTGGATAGTGCCGAAGGATGTTGTAGAGTACAGAGGGACATAGATAGGCTGCAGAGCTGGGCTGAGAGATGGCAAATGGAGTTTAATGCGGAAAAGTGCGAGGTGATTCACTTTGGAAGGAGTAACAGGAATGCAGAGTACTGGGCTAATGGGAAGATTCTTGGTAGTGTCGATGAACAGAGAGATCTTGGTGTCCAGGTGCATAAATCCCTGAAGGCTGCTACCCAGGTTAATAGGGCTGTTAAGAAGGCATATGGTGTGTTAGCTTTTATTAGTAGGGGGATCGAGTTTCGGAGCCACGAGGTCATGCTGCAGCTGTACAAAACTCTGGTGAGACCGCACCTGGAGTATTGCGTGCAGTTCTGGTCACCGCATTATAGGAAGGATGGGGAAGCTATGGAAAGGGTGCAGAGGAGATTTACTAGGATGTTGCCTGGTATGGAGGGAAGGTCTTACGAGGAAAGTCTGACGGACTTGAGGTTGTTTTCGTTGGAGAGAAGGAGGAGGAGAGGTGACTTAATAGAGACATATAAGATAATCAGAGGGTTGGATAGGGTGGATAGTGAGAGTCTTTTTCCTCGGATGGTGATGGCAAACACGAGGGGACATAGCTTTAAGTTGAGGGGTGATAGATATAGGACAGATGTCAGAGGTAGTTTCTTTACTCAGAGAGTAGTAGGGGCGTGGAACGCCCTGCCTGCAACAGTAGTAGACTCACCAACTTTAAGGGCATTTAAGTGGTCATTGGATAGACATATGGATGAAAATGGAATAGTGTAGGTCAGATGGTTTCACAGGTCGGCGCAACATCGAGGGCCGAAGGGCCTGTACTGCGCTGTAATGTTCTAATTCTAATTCTAATTAGAAAAGGCTGCTTCCTAATTGGTTCAAAAATGATTTTTTTTCATTGATCTAAATAGACAGTCAGGGAGCAGTCTGCAGACCCAGGCAGTTATAATTGCTGAAACAGAAAAACTAGAAGGATAACTTTAATTTAACCTGCATTACACCCTGCTAAATTTTACTCTTCATTGACTTCAATGCAGCTGACTTCAACTTGCTCTGTTCCTGCCTGGCAGGTTAAGTTAAAATTACCCCCGAGAGGTCAGACAGCATGACAGTTTTCACCATTCATTCCTTTCAATGATTTACACATGGTATAACACTTGTGCATTTATGACCCCTTGTATCTTAATTAATTTGTAACTCATGAGATTCCTTAATAATTTGCACGATTTGTATAACAGGTTGCAGCAATTAAATTTGTCAAACACTATCCCCTTTTTTTAACGATTCATGTATTTAAAATATTTTCAATTCCCCTACTGGCTTGGTTAGTAAAATCACTGTGTTGTGCTGCAGTGGGCAATATACACCAGGCCAGTTCCATCCCAAGTATGCATTCAGTTAGTTGAACTCAATAAAGGCAATGGTTGAGATACTAAAATTGGCTTTACTGTGGTCCCGCATGATAACTATCTAGTGACCTCTGCTGGAGCTGGAATGCATGTGAACAATGGGAAAGGATATATTTGGGGTCAGCTCCTTAGGTTGAATAAACACCTCGAATCACTGCTTAAGCTCACATGAAAAATGGTCACTTGAATGATGTATGAAGGAGATGGGACTGTAACACAGCACAAGATACCACCTTTGGGGGAGGACAAGAAAAGGAAGAAAACCGAAGTGGGCAAAATACTGATAGTCTTCACACAGGCAATATTAGTACACATCAATAGTTACCGAGATGAGCTTGCGAACATCAGTCTTTGTGAGGGTTCTATCCACATTAAACTCATATCTTGGATCCAGAACAACAGCTTTAACCTGTTTGAAAACAAATTTATCATATAACTTTTAGCTTATTTCATTCTGCATCTTATTTACATCATACAAGATTTTCCTGTATATCAGCTTTCAAAGAGACAGCTTAGGCTGCTTAGTAAAACAATATAAGTAAAGATACATAACTCTGAAAAAACACACTCACTAGAATAAATTTTCATCTTCAGTGCTCCCAGTGCACAGCAGTGTACTGTCAGGAGTACATATTAGGAATTCAGCAGCATGCCCGTTAACTGTCCTCTACAAATACACAGTATGTAGTTGGTGTAAAAATTATAGCTGCTGAAGATGGTTTGATGGTAAATGTGTTACCTGGTGTGCTACAGGACAGAGAGACAGGAAGGTCCCAGTTTCAATCAGCAAAGCTGGTCACTTAGCACAGAAATTAATCTCAGCCTTCCCTCTGCAAGCAAGGTGTGTGTGTGAGTGGGGTTGGAAATCAGGCAGCGTTCTCACTACTTATCACTATCCTGTGTTCCTTATGGGTAAGTGTACAAGTGAGGACAAGATCTGACTCTCAGATCTGTTAATATTCAAGGGGCTGATTTAGTGGCAGGTGGAAAAAAAATTGGGCACAGGAGTTTGTCATTTTCCTTACGCCTCTGTAAAGTGCCTCGGGACATTTTTCTGTATTAATGGTGTGTGAATGCAGTTTGTTGTTGCATATTACATTTTGTGCATGTTGACTGGGTCAGTGTTGTGGGGGGCAGTGGTGGTGGTATTAAGGCTGTGCTACCAGCACACATGTGCCTCACTAATAAATTTGCGAACATACAAAAAAAGACAGACTAAAAAGACCTACTGGTCCATCCACCCTGTCCATTCATCCTGACCTTTCCTGGTTAGGATCTGGAATGCACTACCTGACAGGGTGGTGGAGGCAGGTTCAATCAAGGTCTTCAAGAGTGATTTGGATTGTTATCTGAAAAGGAAGAATGTGCAGAGCTACAGGAAGGCGGCCAGGAAGTAGCACTGGGTAAATTGCTCTTTCAAAGAGCCAGTGCAGACACAACAGGCTGAATGGCCTTCTGTGCTGTAACAATTCTGTGATTCTACATAACACGTACACTCCCCACCCCATCCAGAAGCCAGGTATTCACCTGGGAGAGGTGAAGGAACCAGATAAAGACCTAGACCAATTCGGGGGGGGGGGGGGGGGGGCAGGGGGTGGCGCAGGTGGGGGAAATCTGGAAAATTCCCATGATCAAAATGTTTAAATTAATTAAAACCAGTCTTTATTTTATTCATTCATGGGATGTGGGTGTCACTGGCTAGGCCAGCATTTATTGCTCGTCCCTAATTGCCCTTGAGAAGGTGGTGGTGAGCTGCCTTCTTGAACCGCTGCAGTTCATGTGGGATAGGACACCCACAGTGCTGTTAGGAAGGGAGTTCCAGAATTTTGACCCAGCGACAGTGAAGGAACGGCGATATAGTTCCAAGTCAGGATGGTGTGTGGTTTGGTGGGGAACTTGCAGGTGGTGTTGTTCCCATGTATCTCCTGCCCTTGCCCTTCAAGGTGGTAGAAGTCATGGATTTGGAAGGTGCTGTCTGAGGAGCCTTGGTGCGTTACTGCAGTGCATCTTGTAGATGATCCACACTGCTGCCACTGTGTGCCGGTAGTGGAGGGATTAAATGTCTGTGAATGGGGTGCCAATCAAGTGGGCTGCTTTGTCCTGCATGGTATCGAGCATCTTGAGTGTTGTTGGAGCTGCACCCATCCAGGCAAGTGGAGAGTATTCCATCACACTCCTGACTTGTGCCGTGTAGATGGTGGACAGCCTTTGGGGAGTCAGAAGGTGAGTTACTCGCTGCAGGATTCCTAGCCTCTGACCTGCTTTTGTAGTCACAGTATTTATATGGCTACTCCAGTTCAGTTTCTGGTCAATAGTAACCCCCAGGATGTTGATAGTGTGGGATTCAGCAATCGTAATGCCATTGAATGTCAAGGTGAGATGGTTAGATTCTCTCTTGTTGGAGATGGTCATTGCCTGGCACTCGTGTGATGCGAATGTTACTTGCCACTTATCAGCCCAAGCCTGGATATTGTCCAGGTCTTCCTGCATTTCTACATGGACTGCTTCAATATCTGAGGAGTCATGAATGGTGTGGAACATTGTGCAATAATCAGCCAAAATCCCCACTTCTGACCTTATGATTGAAGGAATGTCATTGATGAAGCAGCTGAAGATGGTTGGGCCTCGGACACTACCCTGAGGAACTCCTGCAGTGATGTCCTCGAGCTCAGATGATTGACCTCCAACAATCACAACCATCTTCCTTTGCGCTAGGTATGACTCCAACCAGCAGAGAGTTTTCCCCCTGATTCCCAGTGACTCCAGTTTTGCTTGGGCTCCTTGATGCCATACTCAGTCAAATGCTGCCTTGATGTCAAGGGCAGTCACTCTCACCTCACCTCTGTGGTTCAGCTCTTTTGTCCATGTTTGAACCAAGGCTGTAATGAGATCAGGAGCTGAGTGGCCCTGGCGGAACATAAACTGAATGTCACTGAGCAGGTTATTGCTAAGCAAGTGCTGCTTGATGACACCTTCCTGCACTTTACTGATTATTGAGAGTAGATTTATGGGCCGGTAAGTGGCCGGGTTGGACTTGTCCTGCTTCTTATGTACAGGACACACCCGGCCAATTTTCCACATTGTCGGTAGATGCCAGTGTTGTAGCTGTACTGGAACAGCTTGGCTAAGGGCGTGGCAATTTCTGGAGCACAGGTCTTCAGTCCTATTGCTGAACTGTTGTCAGGGCCCATAGTCTTTGCATTATCCGGTGACTTCAGTTGTTTCTTGATATCACGCGGAGTGAATCGAATTGGCTGAAGACTGGCATCTGTTTTGCTGGGGATCTCAGGACGAGGCTGAGATGGATCATCCACTCAGCACTTCTGGCTGAAAATTGTTGGAAATGTTTCAGCATCTTTTGCACTGATGTACTGGGCTCCCCCATTATTGAGGATGGGGATATTTGTGGAGCCACCTCCTCCAGTTATTTGTTTAATTGTCCACCATCATTCATGACTGAATGTGGCAGGACTGCAGAACTTAGATCTGATCCGTTGGTTGTGGAATTGCTTAGCTCTGTCTATGGTGCTTCCGCTGTTTGGCACGCAAGTAGTCCTGGGTTGTAGCTTCACCAGGTTGATACCTCATTTTGTGGTATGCCTGGCACTGATCCTGGCATGCCCTGCTGCACTCTTCATTGAACCAGGGTTGGTTCCCCGGCTTGATAGTAATGGTAGAGTGGGGGATATGCCAGGCCATGAGGTTACACAGTGTGGTTGAATACAATTCTGCTGCTGATGGCCCACAGCACCTCACGGATGTCCAGTTTTGAGTTACTAGATTGGTATGAAATCTATCCCATTTAGCATGGTGGTAGTGCCACACAACACAATGGTGGCTATCCTCAATGTGAAGACAGGGCTTCATCTCCACAAGGACTGTGCAGTGGTCATTCCTACCAACACTGTCATGGACAGTTGCATCTGCCGCAGGCAGATTGTTGAGGATGAGGTCAAGTATGTTTTTCCATCTTGTTGGTTCCCTCACCACCTGCCACAGACCCAGTCTAGCAGAACTCGGCCAGCTGTGATGCTACCGAGCCACTCTTGGTGATGGACATTGAAGTCCCCCACCCAGAGTACATTCTGCGCCCTTGCCACCCTCAGTGCTTCCTCCAAGTGGTGTTCAACATGGAGGAGTACTGATTCATCAGCTGAGGGATGGGTGGGTACAGTAGGTGGTAATCAGCAGGAGGTTTTCTTGCCCATGTTTGACCTGATGCCATGAGACTTCATGGGGTCCGGAGTTGATGTTGAGTGCTCCCTGGGCAACTCCCTCCTGCCTGTAACCCACTGTGCCCCCACCTCTGCTGGGTTTGTCCTACCAGTAGGACAGGACATACCCAGGGATGGTGATGGCGTGTCTGGGACTGTCTGTAAGGTATGATTCTGTGAGTACAGCTATGTCAGGCGTTTGCTTGACTAGTCTGTGGGACAGTTCTCCCAACTTTGGTACAAGCTGCCAGACATTAGCGAGGAGGACTTTGCAGGGTCGACAGGGCTGGGTTTGCCTTTGCTTTTCTGGTGTCAAGGTCGATGCCAGGTTGTCTGTCCTGTTTCATTCCTTATTGACTTTGTCGTGGTTTGATACAACTGAGTGGCTTGCTGGGCTATTGCAGAGGGCATTTAAGAGTCAAGCACACTGCTGTGGGTCGGGAGACACATATAGGCCAGACCAGGTAAGGACAGCGGATTTCCTTCCCTAAAGGACATTAGTGAATTAGATGGGTTTTTACAACAATTGACGATGGTTTCATGGCCATCATTAGATTAGCTTTTAATTCCAGATGTATTGGTTGAATTCTAATTCCACCTTCTGCTGTGGTGGGATTCAAACCCATGTCCCCAGAGCAATACCCTGGGCCTCTGGGTTATTAGGTCCTGTGACAATACTACTACACCACTACCTCCCCTAAGTCCTCCAAGTCAAATCTTGCAATTTCCTGTAAGGCTCCATCTAAAGCACCCTCCTCGCTCAGACAAAATGAACACACAGGAGTCTGAGATCTTGGCCTGCTCAAACAGGCTGCATTAAGGGAAATTGCAGCTTGAACTTTTGTTAAAAATCTTTGATTGATTTTGCATTTTCAATGATACTTTGGTGAATTTTGTTCAATGCATTAGCAGTTTTTGCTGTATAGTTTGCCAGTTAGGCATTTTTGTTCCCTTTCCTATCACTATTTTCCTTCATTATACTTGATTGCTGCTGCAATTTAAATCACACCAATAATTTCTTTGGGAGTTCTGAACATGCTGCATGTGTTAGACGATCATGAGGAGTACATGAAGCGCCTACAAATGTAGGTACAAAGAGAGTTGAAGCATTTCTGCAACCTGCTGATTTATGTGGGGCATGTGTTAATAGACCCCTCCATGCATACATCGATATATAGGGCCTTGGTGAGGCCACACCTGGAATATTATGTGCAGTTTTGGTCTCCTTATCTGAGGAAGGATGTTCTTGCTATCGAGAGAGTGCAGTGATTCCTGGGATAGCGGGACTGACGTATGAGGAGAGATTGAGTCGGTTAGGATTATATTCGTTGGAGTTCAGAAGAGTGAGGGGGATCTCATAGAAACCTGTAAAATTCTAACAGGACTTGACAGGGTAGATGCAGGAAGGATGTTCCCGATGGTGGGGGAGTCCAGAAACAGGGGTCATAGGCTAAGGATATGGAGTAAACCTTTCAGGACTGAGATGAGGAGAAATTTCTTCACCCAAAGAGTGGTGAGCCTGTGAAATTCTCTACCCCAGAAAGCAATTGAGGCCAAAACATTGTATGTTTTCATGAAGGAGTTAGATATAGCTCTTGGGTCTAAAGGGATCAAAGGGTATGGGGCGAAAGCAGAAACAGGTTACTGAGTTGGATGATCAGCCATAATCATAATGAATGGCGGAGCAGGCTCGAAGGGCCGAATGGCCTACTCCTGCTCCTATTTTCTATGTTTCTATGATATGTCAGAGTGAATCAGTCTTCACCATGTGCAGGTTGGCAAGAGTTGTGCCATGTGCTGGAGGATGACTTGTATACATTCAGCAAAGGGACGACCATTGCTGTAGAAATAAAGGTTACAATAGCACAAAGTTTCCAAGCCATTGAATCCTTCAAATCCACTCAAGAGATCATCTGCCAAGTCAGGCACTCTGCAATGCAATCATACATCAAACAAGTGACAAGAACTATGTTTACAGAGGGCAACAATTTATCATCTTCCCTGTGGATGGTGTCATTAACAGGACAGGATACCTACATCATGCAGCAATCCATGATGCAGAAGAAACAAGGGCTATCCTCTTCAAATCCCATTGAGAAATCGTGGAACAGCAAAGAATCTTTCTATTGCTCCACGTGCACAAATTCCATCGACAGGAAAGGTGTACAATGCAGCTTTGCACAATGAAAGAATATGCACACAAGAGCAAAAGTTGTGAACAATATTTGAAATGGAACCTTCAATAAGGTGTGGGAGTTCCCCACCTAGCTTACCTTCCTCTTAATACCAGGAAATGTCTTCCTTGTTGGCAACCAGGAATGCGAGACCAAGTTGTCAATCTCCTTTCATGCAATCCACCTGGGCCTTTACAAGACCAATCTCCTGCAGACCTCCAACTCTTAAGCATCAAAGGCAACAGTTTTGCCCACATATTCCTTTGGGCCAGTCTGAACAATTATTCAGTTTTTCAGTCACCATGACAAAATTCTCTTTAATTTTAGACCCAAGCCACCCTCCCCATCAAACACCTGTGCTACAGGCCAAGTTCCTAGACGTATTTTTTCAAATTATGGGGGCTAAGGGGCAGCCACTAGCATTGCAAAATATGTTCAACCCAGCTCTCTAAGGGCAATGTACAGATGGGAAGATGAATTCTATTTTTTTCAATGTAAGATGTACAGGTGTCATTGAGCATGTACCGTGGATTGATAGGATCAAACATCTCAAACAGAAAATCTGACTCTTCCTTGGGCCTCCATGTGCGGGAGGAGGGAATGAAGAGACAGAGACAGTGGGAGGAAGAGAACGGGAGGGAAGAAGAAAGGGGGAGGGAAAGAAAGAGGGGAAGAAGAGGGAGGAAGAAGAAGAAGAGAGAGGTGGGGCAAGAAGAGAGAGACGGGGGAAGAAAAGAGCAGGAGGGAAGAAGAAAGGGGAAGCAAAGAGAAAGGGGAAGAAGAGAGAGGGTGGAAGAAGAGACGAGTGGAAGAAGAGAGGGGTGGAAGAAGAGAGGGGTGGAAGAAGAGAGGGGTGGAAGAAGAGAGGGGTGGAAGAAGAGAGGGGTGGAAGAAGAGAGGGGTGGAAGAAGAGAGGGGTGGAAGAAGAGAGGGGTGGAAGAAGAGAGGGGTGGAAGAAGAGAGGGGTGGAAGAGAGAGAAATGGGCAAGATGAGAGTCAGATGGGGTGAACAGAGACAGGAAGAAAAGAGAGAGGGGGAAGGGAAGAGAAAAGGGGGGTGGGGTGTTGCTGGGAGGAGGTGGAAAGCTGGAATGTTTTTATGCATCTCCAGGGCTGGATCTAAAGTTGCTCTACTTGCTCTCTGAGTGAAGAACAATAAACTGTGGAAAAAGTGCCAATTTTTGACCCTACAGGGTTTTAAATTATTTTCCATGTCACAACTGACATGAGGGGATGATAGCATAGAGGTAATGTTACTACACTAGTAATCCAGCAACATGGACTAATGCTTTGGAGATAAGTTCAAATCCCATTGCAGCAGCTGGGAAAATTTAATTTCAATTAATTAACAAATCTGGAATAAAATGCTTGTCTCATTAATAATAATCATGAAACTACTGATTGTTATAAAAACCCATCTGGTTTAGTAATGCCCTTCAGGGGAGAAAATCCTGTCCTTACCTAGTCTGGCCTACATGTGACTCCAGAGCCACAGCAATGTGGCTGTCCTCCAAAATGGCCGAGCAAGCCACTCAGTTCAGGGGCAATTAGGGATGGGCAACACATGCTGGCTTTGCCAGCAACACTCACATCCCAAGAACCAAAAAAGATTCCACCAATGACATTCCACCTGTCTCCTAAGCAGATGGCTGTTGTTTTAAATCTTTGGATGTCTATCACTCGAGGCCCTGCCATTGTTGGGAGCATTTCTTCACCATCTTGCGATAGGGAAAAGCTAATAATCGTATTTCTCTGATTCATGAGTACCTCCTAATCAATCAAAGAGCAGCATCAACAGAAACTTTAGAGTGTCAAAAGGGAGTTAAAGAAAAAATAAAAAGTTTGTACATAAATAGTTAACTATACCTTCGAATAGTTAAAAGGAGAAGTATTGTCCCAGATTTTCACAAATAAGTAACTTACATTATTTGGCACCATCAATCTCTTAAGTGCAAACATTTTGGCATCAAACAGGTTTACAGTTTCCATACTTACTGAAATTCACTATTTAAGGGACAGAGGAATACAGGAATACAAGGGGCGGCACAGTGGCGCAGTGGTTAGCACCGCAGCCTCACAGCTCCAGCGACCCGGGTTCAATTCTGGGTACTGCCTGTGTGGAGTTTGCAAGTTCTCCCTGTGTCTGCGTGGGTTTCCTCCGGGTGCTCCGGTTTCCTCCCACATGCCAAAGACTTGCAGGTTGATAGGTAAATTGACCATTACAAATTGCCCCTAGTATAGGTAGGTGGTAGGGAAATATAGGGACAGGTGGGGATGTGGTAGGAATATGGAATTAGTGTAGGATTAGTATAAATGGGTGGTTGATGGTCGGCACAGACTCGGTGGGCCGAAGGGCCTGTTTCAGTGCTGTATCTCTAAACTAAACTAAACTAAACTAAAAAGGAACATAGGAACAGAAGTAGGCCGCTCAGCCCCTGGAACCTCTTCCACCATTCAGTTAGATTATGCCTGATCTGTACCTCAACTCTGTTTACTAACCCTTGGCCCATATCCTTTAATACCCTAACCTAACAAAAATCGATCACTCTGTGTCTGGAAAATTTCAGTGAACTTGACAGCCATTGCCTTTGAGGGACAGTTCCAGATATCTATTATCCTTTAATTGAAGACCTGCTTCCTGATTTCATTCCTGAATGATCTAGCTCTAACTTTAAGATAGTTCTGGATGCCTCCACCGGAGGAAATAATTTCTCTACACAAATGGGCTGACCTCATCAGCTAAAGCAAAGTAAGGCCAAATGCAAAATCTACTCAGCTCTGGCTGTCTCCCATGATGCCCCAGGACTATATGGTCAGACATTGCCAGCTGTGCACCTTTTTGGCATGAGGAAGATGACAGGAGAGGTAGCTGATCTTATCAAATATTTTATTGTGGTGTTCCCTTCAATGCCTATTCGAAAGCAATTAACTGAGGGTTTGTGAAGGCACCGAATGAGGCCAGCACACGGGCTCTCAGCCTCCTTTGCGCTCACCCGCCACATTGAGGCACTGAGGTGTATCAAGCAGGTTGTGAGCCCCAGTGTACCCGCTTTGATGGGGAATGGGAGTGCAATATTACAATGCCCGCTTCATAATTCATGTGCTCTGCCCAGCAGCCGACTTTCCAATATGCGCTAGGTACAGTGTGACGTTTTGCAAAGGCAGAAGATTATATTTTCTTTTGTTAAGGAAGTTTGATTTGTTTTGTTGTTTTAGCAAACAATGTACAATCCTTGCGACAATGAAGACTAATTCAAAGTAGGGGAAAATACACACACAAGTAACAACTCATCCAAATGTGCTGATTGCACTCACCATGAATGCTACAAGTGTCTCAGAGATGGAGTGTCCCCTATCAGCGCATTCCTGGGCTATTTCCCGAATGATATTCTTAATAACACATTCAGCCTGGGTGTAAGCCATTCTGCAGCTTTAAAATAAAAGACAAGAGGCTAAGAATGGAAACATTAGAAGGAAGACACAAATTAACTGTTGATACCAGTCTGTTCAATCCAGCCTTTCAGTACCTGCTTTTATAAACAGACACTCACTACGAGTTCACGGATACTTTTATTCTCCGCTTCTTCCCTCATGTTGTTTAATGTAACTGTTCGGTTACCCTGGAGACAGACATCGACCGACCACCCTGATTGGACGACGTCAATTTTCTTGACGCTCCTACGCACAACGTCACCGCAACTCAGAAGTGAAAGGTTCCACTTAAACATGGCACCTTTAGCCTTCCCTTTACTGCATTTGGTTCACTGGTTTTCTGTACGGCAGTTGATGGTGCACTTAAGGGTTAACACATACTAAATGAATCTCTAATGAGAGTCAATGATGCATTCCTTGGTGAAGCACCCACAATGGTTAGCTAGTTGGTAGCAAAAAATAAACCAGCCTACAGTGTTCTAAACTGCCTGCCTGCCTGCTAGTTTTCAAGATTAGTTAATTCAAAAAGGGAGCCTGGAGCTCCCAGCACAGCTTTGTGCTGGCTCACAGCTCAGATTTAAAGGACTGCAGCTGGGTCAGTCAATGGGAGACTTTTTGGTGCTGACATGTAGACATTTTTGCCTCGTGGTTGGGGTAAAGCCAGCCAATAGCATGCAGTGAACAGGCTGCCCTCAATTTTTCTGTGGTTAGCTCATTCGATTAATTCATACCTGACCAGAGTTTTGGCCTATGCGGAGGCCAAGTGTAATGCTGGATGATATAATCTGAGCTGCAGGTCGAAATTAGAGGGATGTGCACACTTGAAGGTAGGAACAGGAGTAGACCATACAACCCCTCAATTAGACACGAGCCGGAATTTTATGGGCCCCCCAACAAGCTGGCTGATGGGAGTGGGCATAAAATTGAGTGGGAGGCATGAGAGGTGCCATTCCCTACCAACTCCCGCCCCCACTGCAATTTTACATGGGGCAGCGGCAAGAAAAGGCCCGTCAGCCCCAGGCCAATCAAGGTCCTTAAGTGGCCAATTAACTGCCACTTAAGGGCTTCCTCCCGCCACCACGGTTATTTTACCTTTGACCATCGGACGGCAAAGGCCCCAAGAACCTTGCCTGGTAAAACCAGGTGGCCTTCTTGCCAGCTGGGGGGGAGGGGGCACCCTCCTAATCAGGCACCCTGTGCCTCACGGAGGGCAGACCCCAAAGCCCCAACTGCCCCCAACGCACAACACTCCCCCTCCCCCCACCCCACCCCAACTGAACTCCCTTGCCTCGCTGGGGCACGGCCAATTGTCCTCAGCGAGGCCCTAAAAACTTACCTGAATTCCTTCCTGAGTTGACTCCGCTCCTATTGGCACTGCTGGGACTAAGGGCTGCCGGCCTGCTGAGAGGCCAGCAGCTCCATTAGGCAGGACTTCCGACCTCAAGGAGGTGGAAGTCTCATCCAACCAATTAAGGGCCAGCGGAGTGAAAAATCCTGGTCTGGCTCCCCAGGCCTGGCAGAGGTGGGCTCGCCCCTGACTTTTCAGCCGGTGTATGGGACCTCAGGTCCAGCATAAAATTCCGGCCATGGATTAAGTTCCGCTACCCACCATGGTTCTGTAATCCTTAATAACCTCACCTAACAAAAATCTATCAAGGTAAGTGGGAAAGATATAATTTCAGCTTTTTTAAAGCTTCAAAATGAATTTGAGATATATCAGTTTTTTTTAACGTGGGTGGGGGGTTTGGTAAAGAGAAGTTAGAAGAAACCCAATGTCGAGGCATAAAAGGAGTTTAGAAGAATGAGACATGATCCCATTGAAACATAAGATTCTGAGAGGGTTTGACAGGATAGATGTTATCCGTGGCTGAAGAGTCTAAAATGAGTGCATATTGTCTCTGGATAAGGTTTAGGACTGAGAGGAGGAGAAATTTCTTCAGTTCGAGTGTTGTGAATGTGGAATTCTTACACCAGATGGATGTGGATGCATCAGTTGTTAAGTATAGTTGTATATCTTAAAGAATAGTTGTTGAGGCTGATATTGATAGATTTCTGGACTCTATAAAGAAATCAAGGGATATAAGGATCAGACAGGAAAGTGGGCTTGAGGCCAAAGATCAGCCATGATCTTATTGAATGGCACAGCAGGCTCAAGGGGCCATATGACCTATTCCTGCTGCTATTTCTTAAGTTCTTTTGCAAATAATTTGCATTTATGTGGAATGCTTTGCATCCTCAAAACATTCTAAATTGCTTCACAGCCAATTGATTACTTCTGTAATCACTATTATGATGTTGGCAAACTGGCACCCATTTATCACAGAGAGGTGTCACAAATAGCAATGAGATAAATCAGCAGGAGGTGGAAGAAGTATGTGTTGTGGACTTGCATATTTGTAGATTTTTCTTCACAGTCCTTCATGATTCACGGAGAGGATTTTGGAATTGACTTAAGTTTGAGAGCTCTGTTTTAAAACCAAGTGAATTTGCAGTTTTTGTCAGAAAAAGGCCACAACTGCACACATTCAGGAAGTGCTTTAAAGTAAGATGAGCCAGTGTGTGGAATGTCACAGCCCACAGTTTATCTCAATTAAAAGTTGCCCAGTGTACAGTTCTGGTTGCCATATTATAGAAAGGATATAGAAGCACTGGAGAGGGTGCAAAAAGATTTACAAGGATGATACTAGAACTGAGGTTACACCGATCAGGAAAGGATGAGCAAGCTGGGTCTGCCTCCTCTTCAAAAGAGAAGGTTAAGCAATGACCTAATAGAGGTGTTACAATCCAGTGAGAAAGAGGTCTAGGGTTCCCTTTCAGCCTTCACCTGGTCTTACCGTAACAGGGTTTAATTTTAAACACACCATATTTTTAGCTCCCCCTTGGTGAATCCTTGTTCACCGCTTTCCAATTATAAGGCAAAGAAACCAGCATAAACACATTTTCTTAGGTATAAAGAAAAGGTTGAAATTTATGAAACAAACTCTAATTCGGTTAACACCTACGGATACACGACACACCTATGCTAGCATGCATATGCGATACACAAATGCAAATAGAGACAGAAAAGAGCAAAAGAAAAATAAAAGTGGAAAAGTTTGAGGCAATATCTGAAGTGTTTTTGTTTTGGTTCTTCGAGCTCACTGTAGATTATATGTTTTTCATTGGGGCCCAGTATTCTTCTTAAACCTTGTTCACTGTAGGAGACTTTTCTCCTTTGGGGTTCATGTGTCTTCAGTGGATTCAGAGGCTTATGAGAAAGAGATGGGAGCAGACAGGAGATATCTTCTTAGTCCAGGAACAGTCTTTGAGTTCAAGCTGTCTGTGACTAGTTCAAAAGAAAACCCTGGAACAGCCAGTTAGTCATGTGACCAACTGGTCTAACCAGTCCTGGCCCTTGTGGACTGTATCCTCCTTAACAGGCCCTGGAATGCACTTCCTCACCTTCAATGTCTGTTAGTATGTAAAAAAAAATTTCAGCCACGGCTGATCTGTTTAACAAGTCATTTCCTTGCTCCAGCAATAGCTAAAAATCATTGTTCATGACAAGACCAATATGCCTCATTCTTGGCAGGTAGGGCCTGCATGACAGAGGTCTTTAAAATTATAAACAGTTTTGACAGAGTAGATGTAGAAAAATGATTCCATTTATAGGGAAGACCAAAACTAGAGGCTATCAATATACGAGGTAATCACCAAGAAATCTAATAGAGAATTTAGGGGAAACTTCTTTACCCAGAGAGTGGTGAGAATCTGGCATTCACTACCACAGGGAGTGGTTGAGGTGAATAGTGTAAATGATTTGAGGGGAATTTAAATAAGTATATGAGGGAGAAGGGATGAGAGGGTTATGCTGATAAGAGTCAGATGAAGAAGGATGGCAGAAGGCTCAAATGGAGCATAAACATCAGCTTGGAATGGTTTAGGTTAGCTACGTTTGATACAATGCCACACAACGGACCTGTGAGCAAACTTGTAGCTCGTGGAATAAATGGGAAGGTAGTAACATGGATACGAAATTGGCTGAGTGACAGGAAACAAAGAGTAGTGGTTAATGGATGTTTTTTTGGGCTGGAGGAAGGTTTGTAGTGGAGTTCCCCAGGGGTCAGTGTTGGGACCCTTGCTTTTCTGATATATATTGATGACCTAGACCTTGGTGTACCGGGCACAATTTCAAAGTTTGCAGATGTCACAAAACCTAGAAGCATCATGAACTGTGAGGAGGATAGTGTAGAACTTCAAAATAGACATAGACAAGTTGGTGGAATGGGCAGACAGGTGGCAGATGAAGTTCAATGCATGTGAAGAAATGTGAAGAGACTTATTTTGGTAGGAAGAACATGGGGAGACAATGTAAAATAAAGGGTACAATTCTAAAGGGGGTACAGGAGCAGAGGGACCTAGGTGTGTGTATATATATATATATATGTATGTGCATAAGTGATTAAAGGTGGCAGGACAGTTTGAAGAGAGCAATTAATAAAGCATACAGTATCCTGGACTTTATTAATAGGGGCATAGAGTACAAGAGCAAGGAAGTTATGTTGAACTTGTATAAGACACTAGTTCGGCCTCAGCTGGAGCATTGCATCCAATTCTGGGCGTCGCACTTGAGGAAAGATGTGAGGGCATTGGAGAGAGTACAGAAAAGATTCACGAGAATGGTTCCAGGGATGAAGAATTTCAGTTATGAACATACAAACATACATACGAATTAGGAACAGGAATAGGCCACTCGGCCCTTTGAGCCTGCTCCGCCATTCAATATGTTCATGGCTGAACTGATTACTCCACATTTCCACCTACCCCTGATAACCTTCCAACCCCTTGCTTATCAAGGCTCTATCTACCTCTGTCTTAAAAATATTCAAAGACTCAACTTCCTCTGCCTTTTGAGAAAGAGAATTCCAAAGACACATGACACTCGGAGAAAAGATTTCTCCTCATCTCTGTCTTAAATGGGCCACCCCTTATTTGTATACAGTGACCCCTAGTTCTAGATTCTCCCACAATGGGAAACGTCCTTTCCACATCTTCCCTGTCAAGACCCCTCAAGATCTTATATGTTTCAATCAAGTCGCCTCTTACTCTTCTAAGTTCCAGTGGATACAAGCATACCCTGTCCAATCTTTCCTCGTAAAACAACCCGCCCATTTCAGGTATTAGTCTCGTAAACCTTATATGTACTGCCTCCAACGCATTTACATCATTCCTTAAATAAGGAGACAATAACTGTACACAGTACTCCAGATGTGGCCTCACCAATGCCCTGTATAGCTGAAGCATAACCTCCTTACTTTTGTATTTAATTCCCTTCCTGATAAACGATAAGATAGATTGGAGAAGTTAGGACTGTTTTCCTTGGAGAAGAGAAGGCAGAGAGGTGATTTGATAGAGGTATTCAAAATCATGAGGGGTCTGGACAGAGTAGATAGAGAGAAACTATTCCCAGTGGCAGAATGGTTGAGAATTGGAGGACACCAATTTAAAGGTGACTGGTAAAAGAACCAAAGGTGACATGAGGAAAAATCTTTTTATGCAACCTGTGGTTAAGATCTGGAATGCGCTACCGGAGAGTGTGGTGGTGATAGATTCAATCATGGTTTTCAAAAGAGAACTGGATAATTATCTAAAATGAAAATAATTGCAGGGCTATGGAGAAAGGATAGGGGAGTGGGAGTGGATGAGTTGTTCTTGCAGAGAGCAGGCATTGACATGGAGGGCCAAATGGCCTCCTTCTGTGCTGTAACCATTCTATGATTCTTTCACATTTTTGGAGAAGTGAGTGAGGTAAATTGAACTTGCTTTGACTGTTACTCTGTATGTTCCTTTTCTGTTGGTGAAATAAAGCTTAATGGCCTGTAGCTGGCCCTGTTTTCACCAAGTCATTCTCTCCATCGAAAAGACCAGAGATGTGTACACATGAGGGGGGAGGGGGGGGCGGAAGACATGTGAAAGACATGGTCATATTTTCAAAACTGGGTAAGGAACACAACACCTGAATAATTTCCAGGTCCTGACCCCGCGTCTCAACTGTGTCGTTCACGTGATGCCATCTTGAAATGTAAAGAACCTAATTGGGCAGGAGGCAAGCTCGCCACCCAATTAGTGCACCAAGCGTCATCAGGAGGCGGGAGCTGCCTGCAGAGCACGAGCGGCAAAGGCAAATGGCAGCATGATGGGGCCAGGCGCAGCCTTGCCGAAGAGAGCAGGCAGCTCCTTAGAGGGCCAGCAGCATAAAACAAGATAGCTTTCAGACATCCAAATCTAAGATATGTACAAGATTGCCAAGGCTCCATAATTCTTAATCCCAAAAAATAGGTTTCCCTTCGCCCAGCTGTGAACCCAACAACTGTGCATTAATGTTCACTATACTGTTCTGGTTTGCCCAGAATCCAATTTGATAATTGTAGTGCCAGCCTCCCTGGCACCTTAACGAGCTCCTTTAGGATCTTGATGGGCTGTTAAATGGAGGTGAGTGGGTTCTCTGTTTCCTCCCACCATCTGGGACCACAATTTTTAAATGGTGTCCCCACCCGATCTCAACCCCCCCAGCATTTGAAAACCCAGCTCATGACATCCAGTTCAGATCACAGCAGGATTCTGTTGTTATGCTAATGTTATTAAGCTATTTATATAATTAGATCCTGAACAGTATGGGTGCATTCTAATTGCAAGATGCTTTGACTACTTACTGAAGTAACTAAGATTGCTGTCCGCAAGACAATATCTAAAGCAGAAACTTGTAACATCTCCAATAATGTGCAACCTGCTTCAGTTGCAGGCAGACATCCCAATTATTTCCCCCACTAACCACCGCCACCCCCCCAACCCCCCGCCATGTCCTTAATGCTAAGCAAGAATCATTCCTCAAGGAATGACCATTCTATCCAATGGGGCTGCTTCCCTATCGACAACATATTTGAGGGTGAATGGAAGAAAAAGTTCAGCAAAATCAAAGCAAAGAGGCAAAAAGGAAATCCACCTTCAGTATCACTTGCATACATCTGAAGGCCAGGAAGCCAGTTTGGAAGTGAACCTGTTCTTACACAGGTGCAAAATGATGGTCATTTTTTGGGTGAAACTATTTCAAAATGCAGGGAAGTGCAGCGCTGACTTAATGTGCCTACTTTTCAATGTTTAGTGAGGCTCGTGCACTTTAAGTCCCCTGGTGCTGCCTGAAAATACTGGGCACTGCACTTCTGATACATTTTTGACATTCATAATCAGCTGTCCATGCCCTGGATGCATGCACCATCAACACATTAGAACAGCAAATCTCCCTCATTGTTTCAGCCTTTAAAGAGGCTCAAAGTGGCTTTTAAATATTTGTCAGCCTTTACTAAGCTGGAGGGGGAGATGTGCCAGGTAAAAATAAAGTGGATGGATTCCCAATGTGGAGGCACAGAGCAGTCTGATAGCAAACAATAGGATATTACCTGACCCCTTGGCTGGCACAGGATATGCCTTGACATTGAGACACCTGCAAAATTGGGGTTGTACTTTACATTTGATGTGGGAATATTTGGAGCTAGCCACTACAGAGCCAAGTGTTTCTCCTCTCTCCCCTGCCCCCCACATCTACCCCCAAAACCACCCAGCTCAATTTCCACAAGTTACGGTGTAGAAAGCCATTCAGCTCATCGTCCCTGTGCCAGCTCTTTGAAAGAGCTATCTAATTAATCCCACTCCCCTGCTCTTTCTACATGGCCCTGCTAATGTCTCCTTTTAAAGTATTATCTAATTCTCTTTTGAAAGCTGCTATTGAATTTGCTTCCATCATCTCACCTTGACATTCAATTAAATTACTATCACTGAAACCACCACCATTGACAACCTGGGGGTTACCATTGACCAGAAACTTAACTGGACCAGCCAAATAAATACTGTGGCTACAAGAGCAGGTCAAAGCTTGGGTATCCTGTGATGAGAAATTCACCTCCTGACTCCCAAAGCCATTCCACCATCTATAAGGTACAATGGAATTGTCTCCACATGCCTGAATGAGTGCAGCTCCAATAACATCCAAGAAGCTCAACACCACATCCAAGACAAAGCAACCTGCTTAATTGGCACCCCATCCACCACTGACACACAGTGGCAACAGTGTGTACCATCTCCAAGCTGCTCTGCAGCAACTGGCCAAGGCTCCTTCGACAGCACCTTTCAAACCCGTGACCTCTAGCACCTAGAAGGACAAGGGCAGCAGATGCATGGGAACATCACTACTATGTCAGCTATGTGGCCTGGTCCAATCTGCACCTTCTCCTTTGTTATCTCTTGCCCAACCCCCACCTCACTTGTTTATAATCTGTGACTTTTCTAATATTTGTCAGTTCCGAAGAAGGGTCACTGACCCGAAACGTTAACTCTGCTTCTCTTTCCACAGATGCTGCCAGACCTGCTGAGTGAATCCAGCATTTCTTGTTTTTGTTTCAGATTTCCAGCATCCGCAGTATTTTGCTTTTATTTTAGTGTTTAATTCACTGCCACTTCTCTTCCAGGAATGCCTACCTTGAAGAAGTTCTGCTCTTCTCTCCGACGGGATTTTCGTTTGTCTCTTTTACCTTGTTCACCTTCATTGCTTTCTATTTCCCTCCTGGTGTTTGATAAGGTATCTACCAAAACTCGTTTTCACAGCCACATCTCCTTCCTCAGTGACTGTCTCCGGCTCCGACTGATTCCACGTGGATTCCAACTGCAGTTTCACCCATCATGCTTTGAAACCACCCAGGATCACAGGTATCTCCGAGAAATACAACGTTCCTCGGACTGCTACTCTCGCCGCATCCTGAGATCTACACTGAGTGCTATGCGCCGCCATATGCACACACTGGACCTCTCTCTCCAGCAGCACCGTCTCACCTTATCTCAAATCTGTTCTACTCCGCAGTTTCATCTCATCTTACGTCTCATCCGATGCATTAACAAAAAACTTTTTTTCTTCCTTTCAGGTGTTAAGGAATGCAAGCTCCAGCAGCTGATGGGGACTAATGCCCCTCCAGATCCTCCTTCCGCTTCACTTCCCTCTGACCCCACCCCTTCTGATCTGACCCCTTGCCGTGTATTCACTATACCCTCTGACCTCCCCCTCTCTGATGCTGAAAGTTCTGTACTCAGCAAAGGACTCAGTTTTATCCCCTTACGCCCCCACCTCAATGAATTTCGCGCTCGGCATGACGTTGAGCTCTTCTTCCGTCGCCTCCGCCTCCGGGCTCACTTCTTTGACCAGGAGTCCTCCCCCCGACCAGCAGACCCATTCACCCGCCTCCAGCATTCTCCCTCTACCTGGACCCCTCACCCTGGCCTCTTACCCGCTCTTGATCTCTTCATTGAAAACTGTCAGCGAGACATTGGTCGTCTCAATTTCTCTGCCCCCCTCACTCACTCTAACCTGTCCCCCTCTGAACTTGAGGCACTCCGTTCTCTCAGGTCTAACCCCGACATGGTCATCAAACCTGCAGACAAGGGTGGTGCTGTTGTTGTATGGCGTACCGACCTCTACCTTGCAGAAGCTCAACGCCAACTCACAGACACCTCTTCCTACCTCCCTCTGGACCATGACCCCACCACCGAACATCGTCCAAAGGACTGTCACTGACCTCATCTCCTCTGGAGATCTTCCCTCTACAGCTTCCAACCTCATAGTCCCGCAACCCCGGACAGCCCGCTTCTATCTCCTTCCCAAAATCCACAAACGGGACTGTCCCGGCAGACCCATTGTGTCAGCCTGCTCCTGCCCAACTGAACTTATTTCTTCCTATCTAGACTCTATCTTTTCTCCGCTGGTGCAGTCTCTTCCCACCTACATCCGTGACTCTTCTGACGCCCTACGTCATTTTGACAATTTCCAGTTTCCTGGTCCCAACCGCCTCCTCTTCACTATGGACGTCCAATCGCTCTACACCTCCATCCCCCACCAGGATGGTTTGAGGGCTCTCCGCTTCTTCCTGGAACAGAGGCCCAACCAGTCCCCATCCACCACCACCGTCCTCCGCCTGGCTGAACTTGTTCTCACATTGAACAACTTCTCCTTCAACTCCATGCATTTCCTTCAAGTAAAAGGTGTCGCTATGGGTACCCGCATGGGTCCTAGTTATGCCTGTCTTTTTGTGGGATATGTCGAGCATTCTTTGTTCCAGTCCTACTCAGGCCCCCTCCCCCAACTCTTTTTCCGGTACATTGATGACTGTATCGGTGCCGTTTCCTGCTCCCGCCCCGAACTAGAAAACTTTATCAACTTTGCTTCCAATTTCCACCCTTCTCTCACCTTTACATGGTCCATCTCTGACACTTCCCTTCCCTTCCTCGACTTCTCTGTCTCCATCTCTGGGGATAGGTTGTCTACCAATATCCATTATAAGCCCACTGACTCCCACAGCTACCTCGACTACACTTCTTCACACCCTACCTCCTGTAAGGACTCCATTCCATTCTCCCAGTTTCTCCGTCTCCGACGCATCTGCTCTGATGATGCTACCTTCCATGACGGTGCTTCTGATATGACCTCCTTTTTCCTCAACCGAGGATTTCCCCCCACTGTGGTTGACAGGGCCCTCAACCGTGTCCGACCCATTCCCCGCACCTCTACCCTCACCCCTTCCCCTCCCTCCCAGAACCGTGACAGGGTTCCCCTTGTCCTCACTTTTCATCCCACCAGCCTCCATATCCAAAGGATCATCCTCCGCCATTTTCGCCACCTCCAGCGTGATGCCACTACCAGTCGCATCTTCCCCTACCTTCCCCTGTCAGCATTCCGAAGGGATCGTTCCCTCCGCGACACCCTGGTCCACTCCTCCATTACCCCCACCACCTCGTCCCCGTCCCAGGGCACCTTCCCTTGCAATCGCAGGAGGTGTAATACCTGCCCATTTACCTCCTCTCTCCTCACTATCCCAGGCCCCAAACACTCCTTTCAGGTGAAGCAGCGATTTACTTGTACTTCTTTCAATGTAGTATACTGTATTCGCTGCTCACAGTGTGGTCTCCTCTACATTGGGGAGACCAAGCGCAGACTGGGTGACCGCTTTGCGGAACATCTCCGCTCAGTCCGCAAGCAGGACCCTGAGTTTCCGGTTGCTTGCCATTTCAACACTCCCCCCTGCTCTCATGCTCACATCTCTGTCCTGGGATTGCTGCAGTGTTCCAGTGAACATCAACGCAAGCTCGAGGAACAGCATCTCATCTACCGATTAGGCACACTACAGCCTGCCGGACTGAACATTGAGTTCAATAATTTCAGAGCATGACAGCCCCCCACTTTACTTTCATTTTTAGTCATTTTTAGTTATTTTTTCTTCCTTTTTTTTGCATTCCTTTTTACATTTTTTGCATTTATTTCATTTCATCTTAGTTTGTTCAGTTTGCTTACCCACTGTTTTTTTCAGGTTGTTTTTCTTCAGGTTTGCACTTGCTGATGTTCTATATTCAGTATATTCACACCTAATCTGTACTAATGCTTTGTCTTTCAAAACACCATTAACATATTGTTTGCCTTTGCTCTGTGACCTTTTGGTCAGCTATGTGGCCTGGTCCAATCTGCACCTTCTCCTTTGTTATCTCTTGCCCAACCCCCACCTCACTTGTTTATAATCTGTGACTTTTCTAATATTTGTCAGTTCCGAAGAAGGGTCACTGACCCGAAACGTTAACTCTGCTTCTCTTTCCACAGATGCTGCCAGACCTGCTGAGTGAATCCAGCATTTCTTGTTTTTGTTGCATGGGAACATCACTACCTGCAAGTTCCCCTCCAAACCACACACCATCCAGGCTTGGAAATCAATTGTTGTTCCTTCACGGCCACTGGGTCAAAATCCTGGAACTCCCTTCCTAGCAGCACTGTGGGTTTACCTACACCCCAAGGACTGCAACGGTTCAAGAAGACAGCTCACCACCATCTTTTCATTCGAACTAGAAGTAGGCCATTCGACTCCTCTAACCTGCTCCACCATTTAATAAGATCATGGCTGATCTGTTTGGGTCTCGAATTCCACACTCCCATCTACCCCCGATAACCTTTGATTCCCTTGCCGAATCTATCTACCCCGGCCTTAAAATGTTTCAATGACCCCGCCTCCACCACTTTGAGGCACAGATTTCCAAAGTTACGCAACCCTCAGAGAAAAAAATTTCTCATCTCTGTCCTAAAACGGCGACCCCTAATTTTAAAACAGTGCCCCCTAGTTCTGGACACCCCCACAAGAGGAAATATCCTCTCCACATCCACCTTGTCAAGACCATTCAGGATCTTATAAACTTCAGTCAAGTTTCCTCTCACTCTTCTGAACTCCAGTGAAAACAAGTCCAGTCTGTCCAACCTTTCCTCATAAGACAACCCACCCATTTCAGGTATCAATCTAGTAAACCTTCTCCAAAAAGTCTCCAATGCATTCGCATCCTTCCTTAAGTAAGGAGACCGAAACTGCAGACAGTATTCGAGATGTGGTCTCACCAATACCCTGTGTAACTGAAGCATAACATCTTTACTTTTATTCTCAATTCCTCTCGTAATAAAGGTTAGCATTCCATTAGTTGCTGTACCTGCATACTAACTTTTTGTGACTCATGCACTAGAACACCGAGATCCCTCTGCACCTCGGAGTTCTGCAGTTGTTCTCTGTTTAAGTAATACTCTGCTTTTTTATTCTTCCTGCCAAAGTGAACTTCACATTTTCCCACATTATACTCCATCTGCCAGATTTTTGTCCACTCACTTATCTTTGTGTCATTTGCAAATTTAGCTACCGTGCCATCGCTCCCCTCATCTAAGTCATTGATATAAATTGTAAAAGGTTGAGGCCCCAACACAGACCCCTGTGGTACTCCACTTGTCACATCCTACCAATCAGGAAATGACCCATTTATGCATACTCGCTGTTTTCTGCCAGCCAGCCAATCTTCTATCCATGCTAATATGTTACCCACTATACCATGAGCTCTTACTTTGCGCAATAACCTTTTATGTGGTACCTTGTCAAATACCTTCTGGAAATCCAAGTACATTATGTTAACATCCCCTTTATCCACGGCACAGATTATTCCTTCAAAGAAGTCCAATAAATTGGTTAAACACGATTTCCCTTTCACAAAGCCATACTGACTATTCCTGATTACCTTGAGTTTTTCTAAGTGCCCAGCTATCGCCTCCTTAATGATCGATTCTAACACCTTCCCCGCGACAGACATCAAGCTAACTAGCCTATGGTTATCTGTTTCCTGCCTCCCCCCTTCTTGAATAGAGGGGTTATATTTGCTATGTTCCAGTCTGATGGAACCTTTCCAAGATCTGGTGAACTTTGAAAAATTAACACCAACGCATCAACTACCTCATTAGCCACCTGTTTTAAGACCCTAGGATGAAACCCATCAGGACCCGGGGACTTGTCAGCCCGCAGTTCCATTAGTTTGGTCAGTACCGCTTCCCTGGTGATTGTAATTTCACCAAGTTCTTCTCTTCCTTCCACCTCCTGATTTACAGCTATTACTGGAATGTTATTTGTATCCTCTATAGTGAAGACAGAAGCAAAATATTTCTTCATTTTATCCATTTCCTTATTATCTTCTATTAACTCCCCATTCTCACCCTCTAGAGGACTGACATTCACTCTACTAACTCTTTTCCTTTTTAAATACCCGTAGAAACTCTTGTGATCCATTTTTACATTTCATTAGCTAGCTTCCTCTCATACTCTAATTTCTTTCTCCTGATTAACATTTTAGTCATTCTCTGTCATTCTTGATATTCTGCCCAATCATCTGACCTGCCACTCTTCTTTGCACAATTATATGCTTTTTCAAGTTTGATGCTTTCCTTAACTTCTTTAGTTAAGGGTCCTCTCCATAGAATTTTTCTTTATAGCGGGAATATACTTACCCTGAGTATTCTGAAATATCCCCTTGAATATCTGCCACTACTTCTCTATTAATCTATCTCCTAGCCTAGTAACCCAGTTCACTTCAGCTAGCTCAGCTTTCATGCCCTTATTTAAGTTTAACATACTACTCTTAGATGCACTCGTCTCTCTTTCAAACTGGATGTAAAATTCAATGATATTGTGGTTGTTGCTACCTAGAGGTGCCTTTACTCTGAGGTCATTAATTAATCCTGTCACATTACACAATACCAAGTCTAATATAACCTGCTCTCTGGTGGGTTCCAGAATGTGCTGCTGTAAGAAACTACCTCGAAAGCATTCTATGAACTCATCCAAGCCACTAATGCCAATCTGATTTTTCCAGTTTATATGTAAATTAAAATCACCCATGATTACTGTTGTCCTTTTATCACAAACAACCAATATTTCTTCCTGTATACTTCGTCCTACATTATTGTTACTGTTAGGGGGCTTGTAGACCACACCCACTAGTAACTTCTTTCCCCTACTATTCCTCATCTCCACCCGAACCGATTCTACATCTGGTCTCCTGAACCAAGGTCATCTCTAACTATTGCACGAATGCCATCCTTGATTAAGAGTGCTACCCCTCCACCTTTACCTAGCTTCCTATTCTTCTTGAACATCATATACCCCTCAATATTCAGGATCCAATCCATCTCTCTGCAGTGACTATCAGATCACATTTATTTACTTCAATGTGCGCTATCAGTTCGTCTACTTTGTTATGAATGCTACGTGCATTCAGATAGTAGAGTGAGGGGGGATTAACACTGTTTTGTGCAGCCCAGTGCATGAGTCCAGAAGGCTGTGTTGTCTACCTGGTGCCAGGGTTCAGGACATCTGCTCAGGAACTTGGAGTAGGATGGGGAGGATCCAGTTGTCGTGGTCCATGTAGGTATCAACGACACAGGTAGGACTAGGTTCTGAGGTTCTGCTTAGACAGTATGAGCAGCTAGGCACCAAACTGAAGAGCAGAACCTCAAGGGTAATAATCTCTGGATTATTACCTGAGCCACATGCCAATTGGCAGAGGGCACATAAGCCTCACAGCTCCAGTGACCCGGGTTCGATTCTGGGTACTGCCTGTGTGGAGTTTGCAAGTTCTCCCTGTGACCGCGTGGGTTTCCGCCGGGTGCTCCGGTTTCCTCCCACAGCCAAAGGCTTGCAGGTTGATAGATAAATTGGCCATTGTAAATTGCTCTAGTGCAGGTAGGTGGTAGGAGAATTGTGGGGATGTGGTAGGGAATATGGGATTAATGTAGGATTAGTATAAATGGGTGGTTGATGGTCGGCACAGACCCGGTGGGCCAAAGGGCCTGTTTCAGTGCTGTATCTCTAAATAAATAAAAATAAGATTAGTGAAATGAATATGTGGCTGAAAGACTGCTGTGGGAGAAGTGGGTTTCGGTTCGTGGGGCACTGGCATCAGTACTGGGGAAAGTGGAGGCTGTACTGTTGGGACGGTCTGCACCTGAACTATGCTGGGACCAGTGTTCTCAAGGGCAATTAGGGATGAGCAATAAATGCTGGCCTTGCCAGTGACACCCATACCCCATGAATGAATAAAGATTAGTAGTTAAGATTGTAGATCTGGTTACTGACCCTCCTGTTAATGGAAACAGTTTCTCCCCATCTGCTTTATCAAAATCCTACAGGTTCCTTGTATATGGAAATGAATGTAGGGAGGGAGCCTTGCCCCCATGATTTGTCAGGCAGTAGAAAATCAGGTGTGGCCACAGGTCTCAAGAGGTTATGCAATTTGGATTTTACCTGTAGCATCTGAGTGGATTTTTTTTTCCAAACGTATGTGCCTGTAATGCGAGATGCAATTTATTAAGGAATAACTTCCAAGACAGCAATTTCTTTAGGCCAGTAGCCTATAATTTCATTTTAACAATAATGATTTGGAGTGTTAACTGGTAAACAAAGGGGTGGTTGTTATGTACAACCACGCACATTTCATTCCATTCCATTGAGATACTCAAATGGGTCAGAGAAGTTTCCCTCTGCCAGACACAGAAATGAGCTGAGAGATTTGCAGGCAGCAGCAAAAAGTTGCCTGCCCATTAAAAACTGACCAAGTTTAGCTGTTACTCTGTGCTGAGCTGATTGTCTCTCTGTATTCTCTTTGACCTAACACTCATTCATCTTTTCATTACTGTGGAGTTGTCTTACATGGAGGGACAAATTGGGATCTGGGAGGATGCAATCGAAGCTGAATAGAAGGGTACTTTTTTACACAGCATGGAGCACATACCAATGACTCAGGCATAAAATAACACATCATCTGACTTACCATGAGTGTTGATACATTAATAAAAGCAAAAATCTTTTTAAAATGTTCAGGAAACAAAGAGACATCTGTGCAATAGTAACCTTGTTTCTGACACATTCCTGGGTTTTGTATCTATGGAAGGGATAATGGTCTCAAGGGAATGTTATAAATATTTTCCAAGTTGGACAGAGACATTGCAACAAGGAGTCATCACAGGTCTCATTAAAACTGATGTTTAAATTTAAAAATACATTTATTTAGAACAAAAGATAAATTTGTACATTGTATAATACTTAAGCCTCATCATTTCAGAACATGGTACAGTCAAAAATTTCACAATTTTGAAAGAAAGAAAGGTCCTGTTCATCATGCTTTGCTCACCAGTAAATGATACATTTTTGTCCAAGTAATCCAACATAATAAAATGAAGCGTCACCTCAAGAAAATAAGCCATCAGCAATACTGTGATTCATGAAATTATGATGAGCATCCTTTTCAATTTGTGTTTAACTCTACAAATAAGTAATATTAATCCCTGAAACATTAACTCTGTTTCTCTCTCCACAGATGCTGCCAGACCTGCTGTGTGTTTCCAGCATTTTCTGTTTGTAGTTAATATTGATAGTAGTTGTTTTCCTGCAGATCACATCAATGTGTGTATTTATAGTAGGTACTAGCAGACCTCCTGTGGCATTGCTTTGGCAAGTTGGAGAATATGCTGTTTTACAATGACAGGATGTATTAGAAAAGATAATTGCTGGTATATTGTTCCAGAACAAATAAAATCCCCTTCCATAAATTTCTGTCCTTCTCTTCTTCTGTCTAATTTTTTGTGTAAAGTTCCCACATTTTTTTACTTGTATTTCTCAGTTTATCAGAAAGCCTTTTTCTCCTTTTCCCAAACGTCACCCAATGTCTCTACATGTCTCTTGCACATGTTCCTTTATTTATTTACTCAATTTCAATATCTCATCAAATCTCTTTAGCCATATACCAATCTGAATGTGAAAGGAAAGTAATGACTAAAAGCAGCTTGAAATAAAATGGTTGAGGAATTTGATTGTTCATTTTGTGGCAGTTCCTTGTTCCCGATTCCCAGCAAAAAAAAAATGATTCAAATGATTAGATTTGAGTGTTCCTCATTCATAATTAGTACTGGCAGCATTTCCTATCTGCCAAATAACTGAGCAAGTTAGCATGGTCAACAAACATAGCTATTTATGCCAATCAGAAAAATGTGACATGCTTTGCCTTCCATGTATGTGCTGCACTTGGAGTGATACATGCCATGTATCAGACTGTTACATTTAAAAATATAAACAGATGGATGTGATTGGCAGATAACTGGTTCCCATTTCCCTCAGAATTACCTTGTTCTTTGAAGATGGTAAATTGTATCACAGTATCACGGCAGAGTTTGAGAAAGCACAAACCTGCTCCCAACACTCCTGTTATTCAGGGGTTCCATTTCAAACAGATCTTTTGGCAAACTTGATTCACATTATCAGGATTTAATAGCAATACTGATATAAAAGCGAAAAACATATTGTAATATTGGAACAAGAATTGTAATAAAAAGCAGTTCCCAAAAATGATGATCATTGCAACATTTACATTGCAGTTTCTAATTCTTTCCAAAGGAGCATGAATTTCACCCCATCAGTGGCACATTAAAAATACATTCCTAAAATCTGGCTACCCTTTCTGTCTAAGGCATATTTCTTCTAGAAGCAGCTTTTAGAATAAGGTCATGAAGTAACAAATGTATTACAGTACAAAGTTTCAGGGCAATTTATACTAGCTAAAACATTTCATGAAGTGAATCTCAGAAAAGGCCCGTGATGGTATTGTCCCAGATCTATCAATAAAATTTGTATTTTAACTGATTTTTTAAAAATATATTCACATATGACTGGCCTCTAAAATAGAACCACTATTTTGCATGGAGAGAGAATTTTGGCACTCTGCCTCAATCCTCCCAACTAGTCAATGATTGTGTCTCAGATACTGACACATACCCAGGGTAAAGGACATTTTAAGGTTGTTTCTATTATTCAGAATCTGGTACAAATTTTAAATGGAATGGGGATTTTCCATGTATTTATGTCAACAAAAATTCTTCTGTGATGCTGAATGTAGTAAACATTTCTTTGAATATAGGTACAGATTGCTCCAGAAGATACATTTTCTTTTTAATTGCTAATTTTTCCTTCCAAGTTAATAAAGTTCTTCAGTTCAGCTAATCTCAAGTCTCTCCTTTTCCTTTTCAAAAGGGCAGATGTATATGTAGCCTGCATTCAAACCTTCTAACAACTCCCCTTCTGAATAGGCAAACCTATTTCATTTTCTTCTGCTTCCACCTTTTTCCTCCCTTCCCCCAACATAGATGTCAACAGCTCCAACTCAGCATCTTCTGCCTTCCCCATCTCCCAACCACCCAAGAATACAAAATTAACATATGAAGGGATCAAAATTTGTACCTGCATCCTCCCACTCTGTGGCATTGAGGTTAGTGCTCAAATGTTCAGTACTGTCAGGATGCAGCTAAGTAATTTTTCTTCTGTCCACGATAAACAGCAGAGGTGAGAACAGAACTTGCAAAAACAAACTTTGAAACATTAAGCTTCAAGCAATGAAACGTTAAGGCCTGTGGCTCCCCCTGCAAACAGGGACCAGGTGGGAAATTATGATTCTGGTCAGAACACCAAATAAATAGAAGCACAGTTTAAAAAAAAAAGTCACCTGCTGTAAAGAAGCATAGACCTTATTTTGGGATATTGCTTTCAATTAACATTGAAATCATTATTGCATTTAAGATCAATAAAATAAAACCTTAAAATGCTTTGTCCAGGAATTCTAATTTAAAAACACTTCCTATGAACAATTTTTGGACCAAACTCATAATATTCTTCTCGGCTGATCCAGGCACACTCAATGGCAGATGAACTTGCCAGTGCAGCACCTCCACTCCACACTGTGAAGTCCCGATTTGCTGGGCTTGCAATGTGTACATATTTTGACAAGTCCAGAGGCACCATGGAAGAGATTTCTTTTTGTATTCTTGCTGCTAATCCAGTCAACATTGTGTTTCCACCTTTAAGAAAGTAAACAAATTTAAAAGGCCTTTTTTATGGCAACAGCAACTTCATTTTAAGCATAGTTTATTCTCCTCATCCAATTTTCTCCTCTCCAACCCAATTGCAATCCTCTTCCTGAGATCTTGACTGAAATCAGCTAGCCACTTGGGTATGGAACCTGGACTCTTGCTGGTCCAACTTGGATCAGTTACTCATTTGAAAACTGTCATCTCATAACCCAGTAAGGAAAAGGCTTGAAAACTATTTCTAACTAGACTGTCACAAGATGCTAGCTACTGTTACTGATACCAGAAAAACAACTGAGGACTCGTTGAAGGTCATAACTCTTACCCAGTATGAAATGGGGAAAGGAAGATCATGTGAATTAATCAGGCTCTAGTGAGCAATGCTCTTACAAGGATCCCTTAGAACCATAGAAAAATAATGGCACAGAAGGAGGCCATTCAGCCCATCGTGTCCGTGCCAGCCGGACAAATAAAATAACCACCCAAACTAATCCCACCTTCCAGCACCTGGTCCATAACCTTGCACTTTACAGCACTTCAGGTGCATGTCCAGGTATCTTTTAAAAGAATTGAGGGTTTCTGCCTCCACCACCCTTCCTGGCAGTGAATTCCAGACACCCACCACACTCTGGGTGAAAAGGTTTTTCCTCATGTCCCCTCTAATCCTTCTACCAATCACCTTAAATCTGTGCCCCCTGGTCATTGACCTCTCTGCTAGGGGAAACAGGTCCTTCCTGTCCACACTTCATGATTTGCCCTGGTATCCAACAGATTTAGCCTAACATCTGCAGTGAGTAAAATAAATCTCATAACCCAGTGAGCAACAGTTATTCTTTCAACTGCAATCACATCTCACATTAAGTTATCAATAAAGCCAGATGTGTTAATATGCCACATTTGCATTTTAAAAAAAAATGTTAGATCAGGGGAGTACATCAGAAAGGTTGAACGTGGAGTCAGTTCTACATTTCGTCAATATCTTGACAGGTGAAATGATAGACAGCCTTTAATAGCAGCAACTTGCACCAGTCATGCACGCCCCTCCCCCTGCAAGTCTTCTCATCGCCTGCTTTGTAATATTTGAGCAAGAGATGGGAAGGTTTGTGGGGGTGGTTGGGAGATTAAAGGGTGTATGCACATAATCAAAGGGAACCTTTGGCACTGCAAACAATCTCAGAGGAAATGGGATGTCTGGGAATGAAAAGAAATGTGCGAGAGCCCCAAAACACTTGTGTGCTGGCTGAGAGGGGTGCACTGGTAGGGAAACAAGAAGCAGGAAGTCTGAGGGAGAATCAAATACACAAAGCACAGGAATACTGAGCAACAGAAAACCAGGGTTGGGCAGCACAGCTATAAAAATACAGCAGGAGTCTGGGGAGTGCCCGCTGTGAGGTTATTAAGGAAGTCCAGGAGTGTCGTAGGTGAGTGGAGTAATCAAGAGAGTACTGGAGCTAGGAGAGAAGAGTAGGAGCCCAGGAGACTGAAATACTAAGATAACTGGTCAGCAAGCTGATGTGAAGCACACGCAAAGAGTCACAGTAGGAACAGTAAGCAAAAGAAATGGAACAGCGGAGCCGCCGTGATCTGCCGTGCGGCGGCTCATTTAAATACCCGGGTCGGCCTGCACCCCCACCCACAATCTCGAGGTGGGAGCAGGCTGTCCGAAGCCAGCAATGGCATCACCTGCCTGTGCACAGGCGTTGGTGCCATTTTAAAAGGGCAGCCGACCCTGCCTGTAAATTAAACTTTTTGAAGAGAATTCCCACCCCCCCCACGGCCCTCAAATGTAAGGAATAAAATTCTAATGCTCCTTTCCCACCCCCCACTAACAAATAAATTATGTGCCCTTTTCCCCCCAAAACACTTACCTTTGGAATATGACCTCCCTCATCTCCCTACCCCCACCCCCTAAACTGGACAAAGTTCACCTTTCCCACCATCCCCTACACTGATGATTATTTTATCCCATCCCCCACTGGCACTAAAAATCTTAACTCTTCCCCCCCCCCCCCGCTCCCCCTGTTACGTCTGCTTTCCCCAGACAGGAAATTGAAGGCGCGGGAGTGCGGACTGCCGCATTGAAGATCAAGGTGGGCCTGTAAGATCCCAGGTAAGTGCATGTTAATGTACTCATTTTATTCATTTACATATTTAGATGCAGGCCCTGTTGCCCAGCGATGGGAGGTGAGGGGCGACGAGGCCACGGAGCCAGTATGGATCAGGCCTGACCCTCCCTGCGTTGGGCTCCATGGTGGGTCTCTGCTGGAACAATCTTCCAGCCCCTCCTGCCACAGAGCCCGACGTTGGGGGCTTGGTAAAATCCAGAAGAGTACATGAAAGTAACTACAATTGAGAGGGATATTGAATAGGGACATGGCCAGGAATGGTACCTATGGAAAGCCATTGTACACTAAGGTAATGCTTATAGAGACCGCCACCACCACCCCCACCTACCCCCCCCCCCCCAGAACATAGTTCTACACGCAGGACTGTAGCTTAGATCCCAGAGTGCTGCAGGTTCTCAACCCTAACTCAACAGAGCCAACGGAACAGCCCAGGGAAGGAAAGTAGTTTAGAAGAGACAGAGGGAGCGTCCTGCTGGGCTGATTCAAGAAAGTGTGACAATCAAGCCAGTCACCATACCAATTGATATGGACAGTCAAGGTTCTTCAGACCTGTAAAAATGAGTTAATCCACACCAGGAGCTGAGGAAGTATAGGATAGTGAACAATGTTAAACTGTAAAGTGTAGAATGTATGCATTATGAACTGGAGTCTGCCAAAGACACATTCTCATGTTCAGGGAGGTCATCTGCTCCCCTAAGTGGTCTGGATGTCTTCCTTATATGGGAGTTGACTCTCTCAGCCTGATATCTACTTGTCTGAATCATGACCTGGCAATATAACATTGACCCACCCTTGTGACCTGAACCGAATATCCGCCTCCCAGGTACGCGCATTTCTTTAATCTCTCGGAACAAAGTCTCGCCTCATCTAGTGTCGTCTCAGTCTGCCATCAAATTGTTAATGTGATTTATTTTGCAATAAGGTGAATATGCAGAATGATAATTAGATTTATTTAGTTCAATTGATACAACTTATCCCCATAATAACAGAAACAATGAATATGTAATGCTATCTCTGTACACCTCTGCATTCTGACTTTTAGCTCCTACCTATTCTGGACCTTTTCTGTCCCAGAAGTGTTTCTGCTACAAAACTAGACTACCTCTTTAGTGTCCATGTCCCTCTTCTTATCTCCTGCTTCAGGAACAAACATACATAGATTCAAGAGTATTCCAACACAGTGGCTAAGAGATATTTTTCTATTATCTTGACAAGCTAATAAATTGCTTGATATCTGGAGAAAAATAACTTTCATTTCACATATCAACCATCCTTTGTCTAGGTACCCTTGACTGGAACTTGCTTTTAGAAAATCCAGCATTAATAAGAGCTCCTTTTTCAAATCCTTTCTTTTGAAAAAGGATCATAAAGTCCTGAAACATGACAATGATATTCTGTGGAATAGATAGTTCAACCTATATCTCTAACTGGAATAATGAAATCAAATGTACTCTCAGACTGTGTATAAATGCATTATTCTTTAACATTGTCCTCCACCAGCATAGTAATAGAAGTAAGGCAAGTAAATCATTGCTACCATGAACTGCTGAAAGGTTACATAATAACAAATAAAACCTGCCAACCATTTTTCATGAAGAGAATGCCCTCTAAAGGAATCAATAAAATCTTACGATATATATACCAATGCCATATTAAGTGATGCAGTTCAATTTTAGTTTATCTTGAAGCAGCTGGCCAGCCAATTTACCTGAAAGAATGATGTTTGCAGCAAAGGTTTTTCTCAGGTCTACATCACAGAGAATAATGGCGCGGAGAAGACTCTCATGAACTCCATAGTGATCTCTTCCAATCACCTCTGGTCTAAACAAAATCTCTGGAGCTCTGGAATAGGGGAGAAAAATTACAACTAATTCCTACGTTCATAGCATAGTAACCATGCAATTAACATCTCAAATTCTAGCACAGCATTTCTCACTGTCAGCTGAGCCAGAGACTTGAGCAGAACAATCTAGACTGACATTCCTGGTGAATGCTGCACTGTTGGAGGTGCAGTGTTTCAGATAAAACGTTAAACCAAGGCCTGGTCTCCCCTCTCAGGTGGATGTAAAAGATCCCATGGCATGAATTTGAAGTGGAACAGGGGAGTTATCCCTGGTGTCCTGGCCAATATTTATCCCTCAATGAACACCTCTAACCAGATGATCTGATCAATATCACATTGCTGCTTGTGGGATCTTGCTGTGCACAAATTGACAAATTGCTGCATTGCCTGCATGATAACACTTCAAAAGTACTCAGGAACATAGGAGTAGGAGCAGGAGTAGGCCATTCAGTCCATCGAGCCTGCTCCACCATTCAATACGATCATGGCTGATCAACCCATTCAATGCCTTTTTCCCCACACAATTCCCATATCCCCTTATGTCATTTGTATTTAGAAATCTGTCAATCTCTACTTTAAACATACTCAATGACTGAGCTTCCACAGCCCTCTGGGGTAGAGAATTTCAAAGATTCACAACCCTCTGAGTAAAGAAATTTCTCCTCATCTCAGTCCTAAGTGGCTTTCCCCTTATTTTGAAATTGTGTCTCCTGGTTTTAGACTCCCCAACTAGGGGAAACATCTTACCTGCATCTACCCTGTCTATCCCTTTAAGTATTTTGTAGTTTCAATGAGATCACCTCTCATTCTTCAAAACTCTGGGGAAACTGGGCCTGTATTCTCTAATCTCTCTTCATAGGACAGTCCCACCAATCCGGGAACAAGTCTGGTGAACCTTTGATGCACTCCCTCTATAGCAATAATATCCTTCCTAAGGTAAGGGGATCAAAACTGCACACAGTACTCCAGGTGCTGTCCAACCAAGGTTCAATACAATTGAAGCAAGACTTCACTACTCCTGTACTCAAATCCTCTTGTGATAAAGGCCAACATACCATTAGCCTTCCTAATTACTCGCTGCACCTGCACGTTAGCTTTCAGTGACTTATTGATGAGGACACCCAGGTCCCTTTGTACATCTACACTTAATTGACTGTAAAGCAGTTTGGAATATTGTGAAATTCCCTCTAAGCTGTGCAGCAACCCAAAAGTTGCCACACAGGCTGCACACAAGTAGGCTCCTTTAAGTTACTTTGGGTGCCTGGCCATGCAAAAAAATTTGAAGGGCCTGCACAATTTAACAAATTGCCCGTGCACTACAAAAAATTTAGAGGATACATTAATCGTGAAAGGTGCTATACAAAAACAAGTCTTTCTTTCTATGGGCTGGATTTTACAGCCCCCTGACGTCAGGGATCATGGTGTGGGGTGGGGGGGGAAATCAGGAAATGTCTCCGGCAGAGGCCTACCATGGGCCTCGATGCCAGGAAGGCCTTGCCCAATATTGCCAACAGTGGCAAGGCCTTGTGGTGACCCCCCCACTGCTTGGTGACAGACGCAGAAGTTCCATATTTAAAAAATTGCAAATAAATGAATTAATCACTTACCCGCTCCCGCCATCCATCCCGCTCAGATATTGGTGGCGGTGGCCAGCACTCTCTCACCTTCGGATCAGTGATCCGATGCGGGACACGGATGTGGAAGGGGAAACAGGTAAGTATTTCAGTGTGGGAGGTGGGGGGCGGGGGGAGCGGGGCCAAACTATTAGTGTAGGGGATGGTGGGAAGGTGTGAAGTTAAAAGTTTATGAACTTTGGTGGATGGTGGTGGGGGTGGGGGAAGGTCAGGTACACCAGGTAAGTATTTTGCAAGGGGTAGAGGCGTTGGGAAAGAGGGCAAGGAATGAATTGTATGGTTATTGGGGGTGTGGGAGAGAGGAGAGAAACATTTATTTAATTTTTAAAAATAAATTTCAAATGACTATCTCTTTAAATATTTAAACTAAATGGAAGGGCTCGAGGAGGAGGGTGGTCTGCCCTGACCACTTAAATGAGCCGCTGTATTTAATATTGCGGCGGCTCTGCGAAGTGCAGCCCATTTTGAAGCTCGTCGCGCTTATAAAATCCAACTCTATGAAAGAATTATTGAGTATGAAACATCAAATCTCAGCTCTTTAAAGCTCATCACAGGCATTTTGGCAGCATCAATGCCTCATGCTCTAATGCAGAGGAATGCAAATATGATTTTCCCAACCTGCAGAGTTTCTATCTCCGCTGTGTTTACAAACAGACCAGGGGTTGAATTTCTCTTTCCTTGGCACAGTAGTGGTAAGACAGAATTTCTGCTTGCACTCCCTAGCCCATTTTCTTGCGTTTTGAGTCGTTTGCCATGTAAGGTTGACTGTAGTGGCGGCAGGAAACCCTGCTACCAATGACCAGACAGTCAGGCATCTAATAGACAGAATTCCCAAAGAGGATAAGGCAAAAAAAAATGCTTTCAGGCCTTGACCCAAGCAAGGCCTATGGGGTGAGGATTTGGAACCAAAATGGAGGGAGAGGTGCCTCTGCTAGATCCTACAGCTGCCTTCCATCTTCCAATGAGACCTTAAAGCAAGGCCCCATCTTCCCACTCATGCAGACCTAAAAGACTCCATGGCAATATTTTGAAGAAGAGCAGGGGAGTTCTCCCCAGTGTCCTGGCCAATATTTATCCTTCAATCAACATCACAAAAAGAGATTATCTGGTCATTATTACATTGCTGGAGTTTGCTGTGCACAAATTGGCTGCCTTGTTTTCTACATTACAACAGTGACTTCACTTTACAAATACTTCATTGGCTGCAAAGTGCTTTGGGATGTCCTGTGGACATGAAAGGCGCTATACCGGGCGCTTCTCCTGTCAGTCTAGGGAGCAGTATTGAAACATAGAAACATAGAAAATAGGAGTAGGAGTAGGCCATTCGGCCCTTCAAGCCTGCTCCGCCATTCACCATGATCATGGCTGATCATCCAACTCAGTAACCTGTTCCCGCTTTCCCCCCATATCCTTTGATCCCTTTAGACCCAAGAGCTATATCTAACTCCTTCTTGAAAACATACAATGTTTTGGCCTCAACTGCTTTCTGTGGTAGCGAATTCCACAGGTTCACCACTCTGTGGGTGAAGTAATTTGTCCTCATCTCAGTCCTGAAAGATTAACCCCGTATCCTTAGACTATGACACCTGTTCTGGACTCCCCCACCATCGGGAACATCCTTCCTGCATCTACCCTGTCAAGTCCTGTTAGAATTTTATAGGTTTCTATGAGATCCCCCCTCACTCTTCTGAACTCCAGCGAATATAATCCTAACCAACTCAATCTCTCCTCATATGTCAGTCCCGCCATCCCAGGAATCAGTCTGGTAAACCTTCGCTGCACTCCCTCTATAGCAAGAACATCCTTCCTCACATGAGGAGACCAAAACTGCACACAATATTCCAGGTGTGGCCTCACCAAGGCCCTGAATAATAGCAATAGAAAGGCGGGAGGGATGAAAGTATGCCAGGATGCCAAACCGCATCTTCCCATCTGTATTGACACATGGTGGGTGGGAAAAGGTGGCCAGTGGTAGTTCCTGTAGGGGTGGGGCAAGGAAAATCCAGGTCAGGACAGGAAAGTGATAGTAGCCTCCATTGCTTCATTTTTCCCACTATGCTAATTGATTTAGGGTGCAATAGAAGAGGAAAACCCAGATTCAGGTTTTCCTCAAAAGGTAAGCAAAAATTGGAGATCACTCTCTTGCACTCCCAGGAAGCAGATTCAAGAATGTCATTCGTGCAAAACTCTCAGTAAAAAGAGAATTGTTAAAAGTGAACTGGGATGCTACAGAAGGGATCAAAGTGAGTTAGTACATGATAAATGGAAATTGGTGGGGATATTTAACAAGTATTTTGTTTCAATTTGTTTTTTTTTACAAAAAGAGAATATTGGGAAGTAAGTATTGAATTGGTTAACAGCAAGATGTGAGAGATCATAATAAATAAAAGGAAATTATTAATTAAGTAGGCTAAGCTAAAGGAGAACAAAATGCCAAGATACATCCAAGGTTCTTGAGGCTTTGCCCTACAAGGTTCTGTCTGCTAGTCACACGCTTTGTCCATCTTGAGATACAGTCCCTTTTGCATCATCCAGCATGCAGGATTGTGCCCAGGGGCTCAAGTGGCAACACAGATGTGGGTGATGTTCTGGAAAAGCAGCTGTTCTGTAAAAATATTACTTTTATGTTGCTGTTGGCCAGTGGTTAAAATTAAGAAGTCAATAGCCCTTCTGAATAGTGCAGCTTAATACTTTGTGGACAGCAAACTTGTCAATAATAATTGATGCCATGGTTACCATAAGAGTCACTGACAGCGCCATACCCATGTTTTGAACTTTTCTGCAGGTTTTCTGTAAGCAAATTGACCAGTGGTCAGTGGTTTGTGAAGCAGCACCTGGAGTGGCTATAAAAGCCAGTTCTAGAGTGACAGACTCTTGCACAGGTGCTGCAGATAAAATTGGTTGTCAGGGCTGTTACGCAGTTGGCTCTCCCCTTGCGCTTCTATCTTTTTTCCTGCCAATTGCTAAGTCTCTTCGACTCGCCACACTTTAGAAAATACACCCAACATAATGTTACGAGCTACATTCCGAACAATTGCTGCTGTCTCAATGCACTGACAGCAATGTCCAGACTTTGAGAATAAAGCACTAAACAACCCCACACACTAATGGTCCTATAATGGTTTTGTTAAGGCAGATAGAATAACCTCCATGTTCTGTTATCCTAGGGCTTGACAATAGCACGAGATTAAAAATTCTTCCCTCATTCAAATCCTTCAAACAAATTTCAGGTCAAACGAACAAAACTGTGACCTTCTGAGTAATTTGGCCCTATTATGGCAGGAAGTTATTTGCAACATATTGAACAGGATTAGTTTCCGACAAAGTCACAGGTTAGTTGCAGGAATGAGAAAATGATTGTAAAAAGTGTGTGTTTAGGGCGGAAAACACGATCTTCCCATTTACCATGACTGAAATATTCACAGTGCACAAGTCAACAGTGCTTGACTGCTTAAAACAAAATATACAACTTGCTGCAAAATAAAGTTACAGTCCCCACCATTTAAAACATCCATGTTTAAAATGGACAGTCACTTATATCATCCAAAAAACAAAAACTACCCATTTGCATCGATGTCAATTTCAAAGTTGCCACTTATAGTGCCGCACATGTAATGTCCCATTTATTTTGCACAGAAACAATTTTTATTAAGGGTCTCTGACAATTTAATAATTATCTTCCTTTTTAAGCTCAGGGCAACAACTGTTTAAAAGTGTGCAAGTCTTTGCAGCCATTGGTCAAAGAAATGGTGGTAAGGGGTTATGGAACTGGGAGAAATCCTGGACCACACCACTCACCTGTGTTATACACAGGTGGGAAACTGGATTTGAAGTGGGTCACTTCGCCTCTGCTGCAATATTAATGCTTCTATGAAATTGATCAATTGTATAGATTTTTGATCAGATTATTACCAATAGAAAACTCAATGCCTTTTCTTTTATCTCCCCTGCGACGATGGGAAAAATGGAGAATAAAATCAGAAACTCAGTCCAGCATTTGGCTGCAGCAAGAAAAACAAACAAAAAACTTGTTGGGTTGTATTGAGGATGAGTGCGAGACAGAGAGAGTTTCATGAAGATTGGTCACTCAACAAAATAAAAGAAAGGAATGGAGGATTTTTATGCCCATATTACAGTGTGGCCCCTTTATACCTGCTATTGTGTATACAGGCAAACTGTGTACACACACAATCACTGTGTGAAAAAATACATGCATAAAAAAAGTAAAAACTTTTCAAGCTTAGAACGCAAGTAAAACAGAGTCACAGCATCAGTTCTGCTACCACATCGCACATCACTAGATATTGAGGATTGATCTGGGCTTGCTGTAGGGCACAGAGACTGCTTCAAAGACCACTTTGAATCCAGCAGAATACCTGAAGCTTTGAGACTTTAAGCTTGGCTTGTGGGTGGAAACACTCATCAATATTACATTCAAGTGAAATTACATGTAACTGTTGATTTCATCTTCAATGGAAATGTTGCTCATCATCTTTTCAATAACATTTTTGAATGAATTTAATAGAAAATAGAAACAAATTGACTTTGATCTAAAATTCAACATTCAATGTACTGCACACTAATGAGTTCTATTTGTGCAAGGATGTTTGAAGGTGGGAAGGCGGAAGCAGACCATTATTATCTGTACTATATGATCAGTCACAGTCCTTGCTTTGCAAGTGTGAATAAGGCTTGTTAAACAGCTCAATGCAAATTCAAACTGGCTACAAATTCAGAACAATCCTGAAATGGGAGCCTTTTGTATCAATACAAGTCCAAAAACGTCATGGAGTGCAAATTAGTCCTCATTCTCCAAACAGAAAATGAGGGAATCAAGGTCCAAACGCAGGGAGAAACACCATGTGCCCGATATGTGCCTGTACTATGGGTGTCGCTATATTGGTATAAGCAGTTTTGCAGGTGTCCTGGGAAGCTGCTGAAAACAGGGGTTAGGTCATGCCATCTCAATGAGGGGCCTAATACCTGTCTCAGACTCTCTTGCAGAAATGGGTTTCAAGTGAGTGGAGCAGCAGCAGGTGCTCCACATATCCAATCTTGCTGCTGGCACAAAAATAGGAGGCATTGTAAGCAGCATAGATGGAAACATAAATTTACAAAGAGCAATTAATAGCTTAAGTGAATGGGCAAAACTGTGGCAAATGGATTTTAACATAGGGAAGTATGAGATCATCCACTTTTGGGCATAAAAGGATAGAACAGAGTCTAGACGGTGAAAAACTAGAAGCAGTGGAGGTCCGAAGAGATTTGAGGGACCAGGTACATAAACCATTAAAATGTCATGGACAGGTATTAAAAAAATCAAAAGGCTAATGGAATGCTGGTCGTAATATCTAGGGGACTAAAATACAAGGGTGTAAAAAAGTCATGCTATAGCTATACAAAGACCTTGTTGGACAACACCCGGAGTACTGGTGAGCAGTCTGGACAGCACACCTTAGGAAGGATATACTGACCTTGGAGAGACTGCAGCGTAGATTTACTAGAATGATACCTAGACTCCAAAGGCTAAATTATGAGGAACAGTAGAGCTGGTATTCTGTGAAATTTAGAAGACTAAGGGGTGATTTGATCAAAATTTTCAAGATGTTAAGAGGAACTGATAGGGTAGGATAGAGAGAAACTATTTCCGCTGGTTGGGGAATCTAGGACTAGGGCACGTAGTCCAAAAATTAGAGCTAAATCTTTCAGGAGTGAAGTTAAGAAACACTTCTACATGCAAAAGGTGGTAGAAGTTTGCAACTCTCTTCAGCAAATGACAGTTGATACTGGGCCAATTGTTAATTTTAAATCTGAGATTGATAGATTTCTGTTAACCAAAGATATAAGGGATATAGGGCAAAGGCCACAGATCAGCCTCTTCCTGTTCCTATGCTCTGCTTGGGATTCTTAAGCAGTCGCTGCAGACTAGGCAGCAACTGCTTCCAAAAGGTAATTTTAACATTTCTTTTTAAATGAAATTATTAAAGGTGCCAGTAGCTCTTGCAAAATGAGGTCCGAGGAATAATTTTGGGCCAGCCTCGGGCCTCGCTGCTGGTTATGGATCCAAAAGCGGGCTATAACCAATTTCCACCCCCCACCATGTGTTTTTTTGTGAGTGGGGGGGGTGGGGTGGGGGGGGGCGGGGGGAAAGAGAGGGGCTCCCTTTATTTCTTCTCTGTCCATTGACCATTTGCTCCAAACCTACACTGCTAGAAGATGTATGAGCAGAGATGATTCTCCTGACTGCTTTCCACACATTTCTTAAGAAAGTGAGCAGCCTCCTCCCATGGTCGAGATTGGCAATGTATCACGTTAGGGAATTACAGACTTGAACCGATAATGCAGCTAGCCATACCAGCATGAGATGTCTGTTGTATCAACAGCATGAGTAACACCAAGAATGTCTATAGACACATGACACATAGGATTCAAATAATCTTTGATCCATTTTCCTAACTTTATGTCACATATTATTATACCACTAAACAAAAGAGGTACATTCACATTCTCTATGTTACCTGAACCTCTCATTGTCTATTGTAACTATTTGTCCATCTGGCAATGTGTAGTTTAATTCTCCACCACTTTTAGAGCTGCCCAGTTCTGCTTCATAGTCTTCAGCAACATAACAGTGCTTCTCTTTGATATCTCGAACAATTTCCAGCTCTGCAGTAGTATTAAATGAATAACCCCTTTCTTTCAACAGCTGCAAAACCAGAAAGGTATTTAACATTAACTTTTATTTAATGAGACCACCAAACCGCAAGGAAAATGCTCCCCTTACATTAGAGCCTTGAGAAATACAATGCAGTCTATAAAGATTTAATTTCCATTCACTCCTGCTGTAGACAAGTGCTGGTATAAACATATTCTTGACATAAAACCAAAATAAGGAAAAAACATTTTCCAAAACAGCATTGCTGCTTTTAGTGCAGCAGAGAACCATCTCAAGAAATGTTGTTGCTGGGCTCCTCCACAGGCAGCAGTGCCACTGGGACCCAATACAAATGGCATTGCCATTGTAATCATTTCCATTCGTAAGCAGCTTAGGCTCAGCATTCAGCCCTCCCACTGGATTTTCACGCAATGTTTACGACACACACTTTACAACTTCAGGGAAGGGCCACAGGTTTTCCTTTTTTAAAAAAATTCCTTCATGGGATGTGGGCATCATTGGCAAGGCCAGCATTTAATGCCCATCTCTAACAGCCTTCAAGAAGGTGGTGGTGAGCCACCATTTGCAACTTTCAAACAACGTCACCGAATTTCAAAAATACTGAATTGGTTGTAGAAGTGTTTTGGGATGTCCCGAGGATTTGATAAGGCAAGAGATAAATTGAAAGGTCTTTCTTTTCTCGGTCTTCTAATTCCATACGTACAAGGTCAATTGTCATGTGCGAATACGACTATAAAATAAAATTGGATTAGTGTACAGATCACAAACAAAGTTGTGATGATGAATAATAAGGAAGGAACATTGGAACAGGAGTAGGCTGTTCAGCTCCTCGAGCCTGTTTCACCATTCAATCACATCACAGCTGATTTGTATCTTAATACAATCTACTCGTCTTTGTTCTGTAATTCTTAACACCCTTGCCTAACAAAAGATAATGCATCTACACCAAGGTCAATGAATGCCACTACACGGTGGGTAGCAAACATTTTTAAATATTTGTTCTTGGGATTTGGATGGTACCAGCAAAGCCACAACCCTAGTTGCCCTAGGGTGTAGTGGGCCTTCTCCCTGAGCTGCCCCAGTCCTTATGGTGATGAAGCTCCCACCTAACCTGTTAGATGTTCTGTTTATTTGAAAATAAACATTTTACACACCTTTCTAAGATATTCTGTGAGATCTCGACCAGCTAGATTTAAGCGCTGTATGGCATGAGGGAGGCTATACCCTTCATAGACTGGTACAGTGTGTGTGACGCCATCTCCAGAGTCCAAGATTATACCTGTCATTTGAAAAAATAGATAATTCAGAAAGTAATTAAGATTTAGTAGTTTGGGGCACAGAAAATGTTGGGATCAGTATCAAGTCTTGAAATAGTACATTCCAGAACATTAATTAGCTACGAAGAACTTTGGGGCATTTTTCTACATGAAAGGCAATCCATAAATGCAAGTTGTTGTTGGTGAACTCTTTGATAAACATAACCCAAAACTCTGACTCTAAATTACTTTGGTTTTCCTAGTTTATATTCAGTTCACAGAAGTCTCCTGTTAAAATAACTTTCCTATTCTCATATGCACTTCCCGACTCTTCAGAGAGCAAACTGTCTTCCTTCTTACATTGACTTAAATGCTGTGGTGTACAGCAAAGTCCTGGACCAGAATTTTATTCCCCCCCCCAAACAGCGGGATGGTGGCGGCGGGGGGTGGCAGCGGGGCAGGTGGGGGGGGCGGGGGAGGAGCATAAAATGGAGGGGGAGGCTCAAGAACCCTTCCCAACCCGCTCCTGCCTCCACCGCCATTTTATGCGGGGCAGCGATAGCAAAAAATGGTCCGCCTGCCCCAGGCCAATCAAGGCCCTTAAGTGGCCAGCTAACAGCCACTTAAGGGTCTCCGCCTACTGTCATGGGGATTTTACCATTGGCAAGCAGACGGGCTCGGCCTGAGAAAAGCCACCTGTAAGTAGGCGGCCATCTGACAGCCTGGGGAGGGAGGGGGGAGGCCTCCTGATTGGACACCACGTGTCCAATAGAGGGTCACCTGCCGACTCCCCAACCACCCCCAATGCCCGACGGCCCCCCCTCCCCCAATTGGCCCCCCTTGCCTCGCCGGGGCTCGACCAATCACCCCTGGCGAGGACCCAAAAACTCACCTCTTTTCCAGGGCCGTCCTTCCACTTCATCTTGAAGCTGGGTTGCAGCCCCAGCAGTGGCCACCGCTCCCGGTGGCGCTGCTGGGACTAAGCTGCCAGCTCGCTGATTGGCTGGCAGCTCCATGAGGCAGGACTTCTTGCCTCAATGAGGTGGAAGTCACGCCCAAGGCCAATTAAGGGACTGGGGACCTCAAAATACGGACTGGATCCCCAGGCCTGGCGGAGGCAGGATCACCACTGACTGTTGACATTGGGTGTCTCCAATAGGAAGAGTTCCAGCACTAACATCCCTCACTGAGACTGCACACATTAAGGAATAAAAAATTCTTATATACCTGTAGTTCTCCCTGAAGAATAAAGTGCTAGGACAGCTTGCATTGCCACATAAGAGAAAGGCACATTAAAGACTTCAAACATGATCTCAACCATTCGCTCTCGGTTCTGGTGTGGGTTCATGGCTGCTTCTGTCAGGAGGATTGGGTGCTCTTCTGGTTCAATGCGGAGTTGATGATAAAATGTATGATGCCAGATCTGAAATAAATATACTTATTAATCCTTTATTTGCTTTCATCAAACCATATTCAATAAAATGTGATTTAGCAGTCAACATGGCTCCATATCAGTACACAAACCCCTCTGAATCAGAAGGTTGGGTTCAATCACTGCTGTGAATTTCAAAGCTTAATCTAGGCTGATAATTTGCTGCAGTACTGAGAGAGTGTTGCATTGTTGCAGGTGTTGTCTTTCAGGTGAGATACTAAATTGAGGCCGGTTCAACACATAAATGATTTTTGGCATTATTTGAAAAAGAGCAGGAAAAGCTCACTAAGGCCCAGCCAATATTTAACTCTCGACCAATAATTGGTCCGTTATCTCACTTGATGTCTGTGGGAACTTTGTGTACAAACTAGCTGCTGTGTTAAGCCACATAACAGTGCCTTCATTATCGACAAAGCACTTTGGGATGTCTGGAAGATGTGAAAATTCCGACATAAATTTAACTTTTTTTAAAAAAATGTGCTAAGAATGCAGCCGATACTGGCAAAGCCACATTTATTGCTCATTCCTAATTGCCCTGTGAAGGTGATGGTGGGTCTTCTCCTTGAACTCCTGAAGTCATTGTGATAATGATGCTCCCACAATGGCCGTAGGTAGGAAATTGCAGGATACTGATCCAGCAACAATGAAGGATCAGCAATATTATCCAAGTCAGGATGGCATGTGACTTGGAAGGGATCTTGGAGGTCATGGTGTTCCTATGACATCCTTCTTGGGATGCAGGAGGAGTGAGAGCGCCAATGTCAAAATAGCAAAAATACATTGACGCAGTACTGAATTGTGATCCATGCCGTAAGTTACATTTCTTTTTACCAGGAATACCTATGAAGGCTTTCTGAATACGTTGAAAATAATGAAATCAATTTCTGTACACTGCTCAAAATCAAGTTAAACAAGGATATCACAATGTTCATATACTGTTCTGGAATATTTCTAGCAAAGCCAGATTCATTCCAATTATGTTACCTTGGGATGAACAGAGTTACATAGAATTATATAGAATTTACAGCACAGAAACAGGCCACTCAGGCCAAATGGTCGGTGCTGGTGTTTATGCTCCACTCGAGCCTCCTCCCACTCTACATTATCTAACCCTAACAGCGTAGGTGAAGGATTGCTACATTTTCTACATGGGAAGGTGGGACATGTTAAAAAAAAAACTTCTGAAAATGTGTTACAAATCTATTTCTTGTAAAATTTACAGTAGGATTAGAGAAAAGCAGAAGAACACTTTAAAATGTATTTTTCATCCAGTTGTATGAAAAGCTGTGCTAACCTGACACTATAAGGCTAATCTAACTGAGGAAAAGAGAACTTCTGAAATATGATCAAAAAAGCCGTGGTCCTTGGCTGAACTGTTGACTTTGGGGGGCTCTGGCAAACAAATGTTTTCTATATAAAGGTTCCTTCTGAACAGCAAAAGCTTACAGCTGAATTTATGGATAATAAAGTGATTATTCAAAATGATGAATGCTTATTTTAGTAAGTATGTATATTTTTAATAAAATGTCTAAATTCACTGAAGAGGGATTAAATGGATCAGGTAAACTAAAAAGGGAGGGGTCTTGGCTTGATTCTGGAAGTTAGTATTCAGAAGTTTAATTCAGAAGTAAAGAGAAGTTTCATGAGAAAGATACTTGTAAACCGAACATTAGGTTGTGCTCAAAATCTGTTCAGAGGAGTTAAACAGCGGTTGTGGCAGTTAAAGAATCATAGTATAATTGTGCAACTGCATGCTAGGTGTTAACCAAAGTGAAGCTAAAACAGGAAGACAACTAGAAAGAGTATTACAGATGATTCATTCAAAATGTTTTCAAAGGTTAGCATCGAAGCAGTGTAAAGTAATTAATTAGAGCCAAAACCGCATCTTGTTCAATAGTTCAATCACGGGCCAAGATTCTTTAACCATATTTCATAGAGTCATAGAGTCATTTACGGCACAGAAGATGGCCACTCGGCCCATCGAGTCAATGCCAACTCTCCGTAGAGCAATCCAGACAGTCCCACTCCTCTGCTCTATTCCCATGGCCCCACAAGTTTGTTTCCCTCAGGTGCCCATCCAATTTCCTTTTGAAATAATTGATTGTCTCTGTTTCCACCACCCTAGTGGGCAGAGTGTACCAGATCATTAACACTTGCTGCATAAAATAGTTCCTCCTTACACCCCCCTGCATCTTTTGCCCAAAAGCTTAAAATCCATGTCCCCGGGTCCTTGTACCACCAACTAACGGGAACCGTTTTTCTTGTGAACCTTATTCAAACCAGTCATAATCTTGTATACCTCTATCAAATCTTGCCGCAATCTCCTTTGCTCCAAGGAGAACAACCCCAGCTTCTCCAACCTAACCTTGTAGCTAAAATCACTCATCCCTGGAACCATTCTGGTAAATCTCCTCTGTACCCTCTTAAGGACCCTTGCAACCTTCCTAAAGTGTGGTGACCAGAACTGGATGCAATCCTCTAGTTGTGGCCTAACTAGAGCTTTATAAAGGTCTGGCATAACTTCCCTACTTCTGTACCCAATAATTCTATATCAAGCCCAAGCTCCCATATGCTTGGCTGACCACTCTCAATATGTCCTGCTACTTTCAAAAGTCTATGTAGATGCACCCCCAGGTTACTCTGTCCCTGCACACTCTTCAGAGCTGTGCCATTAGGTCTAGATGGCCTCTCGCCATCCCTTCAAAAATTCTTTTTTCCCTTAGTTACATTCACCCCATAGTGTCATAACCAATGATGCCTTAGGGGTGAGTCAAAGGTTAAATGGGTTAATTGAGTTGGCATATGTAAGATAACTCAAGAACTAAATGGAGCATTCCACAACATAAAAACTCTAGAACCAAATCTAAATCTCTATCTGTTATGTTTACATTACATTCTTAGCATTTCTCAAAAGGTGCTGTCTTTCACTGGGCTATGTTTCAAATGGGTGACCACAGCTGTCAAATGCCTCATCCAAACGGCTGTAGCTTAAGCTGAGTGTTGGCTGGCTATTCCACTATGTGGGTGCCATGGCTGAGTCCAATCACCAAGTGTAGAAATTTCAATTGGTGACGTTCAGAGAAAGCTTAATCCCCTTGTAGATTCTGGTGTGCATTATTTTTACACAATTGTCAACCCATTTAAAATTAGATTCTGACAGCCAAGTAGCATAAGATAGCTTTGCAATTATACTTGGACTCCACCAATTTGAATTTCCACCCTGAAACACCCACATCTAGGCACTTTCCAGCTGGCATGTGCGGGTAGCAATTAGGAATCGGAACCCTGACTGGTTTTATCCAGCTTGCTAGCCCAGGCGTGTTATAACACTGGTTTCCTTACCCAGTAAGCTTTGGAGAAATAGGGTAAATATTCTGAAATCTAAAGCTTTCAAAGTTCAGTCTGTTCCACTCTAGCGTTACCTTTTCTATTTCATCCCAGTTGGTCACAATTCCATGTTCCAATGGGTAGTGTAAGGAAAGAACGCCTCGCATGTGCTGAGCATCATGGCCAATGTAAACATCTTGCGGATTCCTCCCACTACAAACATTCTGAAGACAAAATAAACAGGATTGTAACAGGTTGCTTTGGCATTAAAGACAGGCTGTTACGTTCAGGGGTAATTTGCCAAGTTCACATGACCAGGATTATCCATCTATTTGTAAAATTGTGGGCAGCGTGAGTTTGGAAAATAGGGCCTTACAACAACAATTTACAGAATTACATAGTGCCCCTTCCATAGAGGAGTGTCTCAGCATATTTCAAAGGTTACAGGTGGACAACAATAAGAAAATACAGACCAAAAGACACAGGTGAAACATCTTTCAGGAAAATTTTGATGAGGGGGGTGAAATTGTTCTTGCGTGACAGCACACTGGCAGTCCATTCTACAATCCACCCAGTTTTCCTTCCTAAACAGATGGACTATCCCCCATTGTCCACAATCACCCATGAAGAATTTCACCAGCAAAATGTTTCAAAAAGGGGGATTTCAGGACAGAGATGGAGCTCTGTAGCTGGTGTTGAGGGGGGTGGGGGAAAACAAACCATAATCTCAACTCAGGAGAATGAAATTGGATTAGGCAGAATGGCTACTCTCCTGCAGTCACCTCCCGCAGGCCAGGTTGGCTGCTGGGAAGCCCAGTATTGCACCGGGCTGGAGTCGGTGAAATGCAGCAGGATGACTCTTTGGGGCATGCAGTTAGCTCATCGGTGGCATGGCAACGATGCCTGGTGTTCAAAATGAATGGGGCCTCTCGCTGGCAGGAATGGGTGGATGTTTTGCCCATTGCTCATTCTTCCTTGCCTGGAGTTAAAATGGGGAATCTGCAAAGTACATGAGTAATACAAGTTTTGAAATAGAGGATGGAGGAGGCTGAGCAGGTGGCCTTGACAGTAAAACAAAATTTAATTAGCTTCTCACATCTTGAATTAGAGATGAGGCTGCAGGAAGCTGGGGGGTGGGGGGGGAGGGAATGGAAGAATAGGGCTGTCTTTGCCCTACAGAGTGATGTTGAAGCAATAGGAACATTTGGCCATGGAAAAGAGGAGGTGGTCCAGAAAGATCTGGAAATATACAGCCAGGTGGGACTCATACAATCTAGACTTCTTCACAGACTAATGAAAATAGGAGTAGGCCATTCGGCCCTTCGAGCCTTCACCGCCACTCAATACGATCATGGCTGATCATGCAAACTCAGTACCCTGTTCCCGCTTTCTCCCCATATCCCTGATCCCTTTAACCTTAAGAACTATATCCAACTCTTTCTTGAATATATTTAATGATTTGGCCTCAACTACTTTCTGTGGTAGATAATTCTACAGGTTCACCACTCTCTAGGTGAAGAAATCCCTCCTCATCTCAGTCCTATATGGTTTACCCCTTATCCTTAGACTGTGACCCCTGGTCCTGGACTGCCCCGTCATCGGGAACATCCTTCCTGCATCTAGTCTGTCCAGTCCTGTTAGAATTTTGTAGGTTTCTATGAGATCCCACTCATTCTTCTACACTCTAGTGAATACAAGCCTAATCGACCCAATTTCTCTTCATACGTCAGTCCTGCTATCCCAGGAATCAGTCTGGTGAGCCTTCGCTGCACTCCCTCCATAGCAAGAACATCCTTCCTCAGATAAGGAGACCAAATTGCACACAATACTCCAGGTGTGGTCTCACCAAGGCTTTGTATAATAGCAGCAAGACATCCTTGCTCCTGTACTCTAATCCACTCGCTATGAAGGCCAAGGGTTGGCAGGTCATGTTACAGTTGTATAGGACTTTGGTTCGGCTACATTTGGAATACTGCGTGCAGTTCTGGTCGCCGCATTACCAAAAGGATGTAGATGCTTTGGAGAGGGTGCAGAGGAGGTTCACCAGGATGTTGCCTGGTATGGAGGGCGCTAGCTATGAAGAGAGGTTGAGCAGATTAGGATTATTTTCATTAGAATGACGGAGGTTGAGGGGGGACCTGATTGAGGTGTACAAAATCATGAGAGGTGCAGACAGGGTGGATAGCAAGAAGCTTTTTCCCAAAGTGGGGGATTCAATTACTAGAGGTCACGAGTTCAAAGTGAAAGGGGAAAAGTTTAGGGGGTATATGCGTGGAAAGTTCTTTACGCAGAGGGTGGTGGGTGCCTGGAACGCGTTGCCAGCGGAGGTGGTAGACGCGGGCACGATAGCGTCTTTTAAGATGTATCTAGACAGATACATGAATGGGCAGGAAGCAAAGAGATACAGACCCTTAGAAAATAGGCGACATGTTTAGATAGAGGATCTGGATCGGCGCAGGCTTGGAGGGCCGAAGGGCCTGTTCCTGTGCTGTAATTTTCTTTGTTTTCTTTGTTCCAACGTACTATTTGCCTTCTTAACTGCCTGCTGCACCTGCATGCTTACTTTCAGCGACTATTGCACAAGGACACCCAGGTCTCACTGCACCTCCACCCTTCCCAATCTACCGTCGTTCAGATAATAATCTGCCTTTCTGCTTTTGCCACTAAAGTGGATAACCTCACATTTATCCACATTATACTACATCTGCCATGTATTTGCCCAGTAGATTTGTGAAGCTTGAGAGCACAGAGCTGATTACTATATTGGGGATGGGTGGGACTGGGAAACCATAATTTCGTGAGAATAAAAAAAAAAATCAAAGATGGAGGAAAGGCAGATTGAACAGATTTGATTGCGATCAATGGCAACATGTGTGCAAATCAGAGCGATGAGGCCGCTGGGTGTCGTTACAGAAATTATGAGTTTTCCCTCCAGGAATAGACAGAGAGGGTGGATGAGTTAGAGGCAGAGAAGAGGATGAAGATGGTGAAAGAGTTGATGAAATGTGGAGAGACCCTGTTGATCATTGTGAAGCTGGGGGTTAACAGGTCTTGAATGATAGCAAGGCTAATGAAATAGCTGTTGTTATGGTCAAATGAGAGGGATCAAAGGCTTCCCTCTTTTCCCCCCCTCAGGTTTTCTTGAATTTAACCATAAAAGAGGTTACCTTCATTGTACCTAAACCAAATAGAACACACACATACACTGCACAACACACACACAGGTTACAGAGTGGGGAAAGGTAGATTGGTTGAATTAGAGTCCATAGATAAAAAGGGTATACAGTCTATGGAGTTTGGTGATTCGGCTGGCTTCTAGATGAATTCGGTGGTCCTGAGGCTTTTAGTTTGAAGAGATAGATGACTGGTTCAGTGGGTTTCTTGGAGACAGCAATGTGGATGATTTCCTGCAACGGGGTTTCTGATTGTAGCTGGAGTACCTACAGGCAGGATGTGAAAACTTTCAAGCTGGAATAGAGAGAACGAGAGAGAGCGCGCGAGAGAGAGAGCGCGAGAGAGAGAGCGCGAGAGAGAGAGCGCGAGAGAGAGAGCGCGAGAGAGAGAGCGCGAGAGAGAGAGCGCGAGAGAGAGAGCGCGAGAGAGCGCGCGAGAGCGCGCGAGAGAGCGCGCGAGAGAGCGCGCGAGAGAGAGCGAGAGAGCGCGCGAGAGAGAGAGCGAGAGAGCGCGCGCGAGAGAGCGAGAGAGCGCGCGCGAGAGAGCGAGAGAGCGCGCGCGAGAGAGCGAGAGAGCGCGCGCGAGAGAGCGAGAGAGCGCGCGCGAGAGAGCGAGAGAGCGCGCGCGAGAGAGCGAGAGAGCGCGCGCGAGAGAGCGAGAGAGCGCGCGCGAGAGAGCGAGAGAGCGCGCGCGAGAGAGCGAGAGAGCGCGCGCGAGAGAGCGAGAGAGCGCGCGCGAGAGAGCGAGAGAGCGCGCGCGAGAGAGCGAGAGAGCGCGCGCGAGAGAGCGAGAGAGCGCGCGCGAGAGAGCGCGAGAGCGCGCGCGATGAGAGCGCGAGAGCGCGCGCGAGAGAGCGCGAGAGCGCGCGCGAGAGAGCGCGAGAGAGCGCGAGAGAGCGCGAGAGCGCGCGCGAGAGAGCGCGAGAGAGCGCGAGAGCGCGCGCGAGAGCTGCGCGCGAGAGAGCGCGAGAGAGAGCGCGAGAGAGCGCGAGAGAGCGCGAGAGAGAGCGCGAGAGAGAGCGCGAGAGCGCGCGCGAGAGAGCGCGAGAGAGCGCGAGAGAGCGCGAGAGAGCGCGAGAGCGCGAGAGCGCGCGAGAGAGAGCGAGAGAGCGCGCGCGAGAGAGCGCGAGAGCGCGCGCGAGAGAGCGAGAGAGCGCGCGCGAGAGAGCGAGAGAGCGCGCGCGAGAGAGCGAGAGAGCGCGCGCGAGAGAGCGAGAGAGCGCGCGCGAGAGAGCGAGAGAGCGCGCGCGAGAGAGCGAGAGAGCGCGCGCGAGAGAGCGAGAGAGCGCGCGCGAGAGAGCGAGAGAGCGCGCGCGAGAGAGCGAGAGAGCGCGCGCGAGAGAGCGAGAGAGCGCGCGCGAGAGAGCGAGAGAGCGCGCGCGAGAGAGCGAGAGAGCGCGCGCGAGAGAGCGAGAGAGCGCGCGCGAGAGAGCGAGAGAGCGCGCGCGAGAGAGCGAGAGAGCGCGCGCGCGAGAGAGCGAGAGAGCGCGCGCGAGAGAGCGAGAGAGCGCGCGCGAGAGAGCGAGAGAGCGCGCGCGAGAGAGCGAGAGAGCGCGCGCGAGAGAGCGAGAGAGCGCGCGCGAGAGAGCGAGAGAGCGCGCGCGAGAGAGCGAGAGAGCGCGCGCGAGAGAGCGCGAGAGCGCGCGCGAGAGAGCGCGAGAGCGCGCGCGAGAGAGCGCGAGAGAGAGCGCGAGAGAGAGCGCGAGAGAGCGCGCGCGAGAGAGCGCGAGAGAGCGCGCGCGAGAGAGCGCGAGAGAGCGCGCGCGAGAGAGCGCGCGCGAGAGAGCGCGAGAGAGCGCGCGCGAGAGAGCGCGAGAGAGCGCGAGAGAGCGCGAGAGCGCGCGCGAGAGAGCGAGAGAGCGCGCGCGAGAGAGCGAGAGAGCGCGCGCGAGAGAGCGAGAGAGCGCGCGCGAAGAGAGCGAGAGAGCGCGCGCGAGAGAGCGAGAGAGCGCGCGCGAGAGAGCGAGAGAGCGCGCGCGAGAGAGCGAGAGAGCGCGCGCGAGAGAGACGAGAGAGCGCGCGCGAGAGAGCGAGAGAGCGCGCGCGAGAGAGCGAGAGAGCGCGCGCGAGAGAGCGAGAGAGCGCGCGCGATGAGAGCGAGAGAGCGCGCGCGAGAGAGGCGAGAGAGCGCGCGCGAGAGAGCGAGAGAGCGCGCGCGAGAGAGCGAGAGAGCGCGCGCGAGAGAGCGAGAGAGCGCGCGCGAGAGAGCGAGAGAGCGCGCGCGAGAGAGCGAGAGAGCGCGCGCGAGAGAGCGAGAGAGCGCGCGCGAGAGAGAGCGAGAGAGCGCGCGCGAGAGAGCGAGAGAGCGCGCGAGAGAGAGCGAGAGAGCGCGCGAGAGAGAGCGAGAGCGCGCGCGAGAGAGAGCGAGAGAGCGCGCGAGAGAGAGCGAGAGAGCGCGCGAGAGAGCGAGAGAGAGCGAGAGAGCGCGCGAGAGAGAGCGAGAGAGCGCGCGAGAGAGAGCGAGAGAGCGCGCGAGAGAGAGCGAGAGAGCGCGCGAGAGAGAGCGAGAGAGCGCGCGAGAGAGAGCGAGAGAGCGCGCGAGAGAGAGCGATGAGAGCGCGCGAGAGAGAGCGAGAGAGCGCGCGAGAGAGAGCGAGAGAGCGCGCGAGAGAGAGCGAGAGAGAGCGAGAGAGCGCGCGAGAGAGCGCGCGAGAGAGAGCGAGAGAGCGCGCGAGAGAGAGCGAGAGAGCGCGCGAGAGAGCGCGAGAGAGAGCGAGAGAGCGCGCGAGAGAGAGCGAGAGAGCGCGCGAGAGAGAGCGAGAGAGCGCGCGAGAGAGAGCGAGAGAGCGCGCGAGAGCGCGAGAGCGCGAGAGAGAGCGAGAGAGCGAGAGAGAGAGCGAGAGAGCGAGAGAGCGAGAGAGCGAGAGAGCGAGAGCGCGCGAGCGCACGAGCGCACGAGAGAGCGAGAGCGAGAACGAAAGCGAGAGTGAGAACGAAAGCGAGAACGAAAGAGAGAACACACGAGAACGAGAGAACGAGGGAGAGAAAACGAGAGAGAGCGCGCGAGCGAGAGAGAGAGAGTGCGCGAGCGCGAGAGCGCGCGAGAGAGAGAGCGCGCGAGAGAGAGGGAGCGCGAGAGAGAGAGAGAGAGAGAGAGGGAGCGCGCGAGAGAGAGAGAGAGAGAGAGGGAGCGTGCGAGCGAGAGAGAGAGAGAGAGGGAGCGCGA